>NC_132950.1:2072500-4728333 GCF_034638445.1 Ciconia boyciana
CCTCCAGATCAGTATGATTGTGAGTGACAATTAGCAGGTAGATTTTCCTAGATTAAATGTCTCTGTTGGACTGATGCAGTTTTGTTTAGCTGTAAATCATAACTAAAATTTAAAATATTTTATTAGTAGAATCAGTGAAAGTACTTACAGAAATTTGTATACTTACTAAAAGGTAAGTGAGAGAACTATGTGCCACAGATTTTCTGCTAATTTGAATTTTATTACTACTTCCTCCACCTCCAAACCCAGAAGACAGGATTACTGAGTTCCAACTACTTCTAAAGAAATCCAGAGGCCCTGACCCTCACTGGGAAAACTGCTGTGAATATGTTGATACATGGTGATGATGAGCTTGCTGTAAGCAGTATGACAAATTGCATAACAAAGAAACATTTGGCAGCAACAGTATGCTGTGTTTATCTAACAATACATATTTTAATATGCTATTATGGCTGCTTTTTTTCCACTGCTTATATCGTATCCTGAATATACATTGAAATGGCATCTGATCTTGAAACTCACCAGTGACCGTGCTCTCCGGTGACAACATAGTATCATGATGCCATGGTGCAACACTCTCTCTGTTTGCCATGAATGGAACTTTTAAATGTACATGAGAACTCAGAAACTACTGAATTTCAGCGGGCTATGTCTATAATTTATCTCCAAAAGAACAGCAATTTCATCAACCTTTCAAATTCAATTCAATTCTTTTCCTCAAGAATAATGCTTTAATATACACACTACAATTCAAATCCAGATGAACATGTGCCCATCTAGCCTTAATAGCATGAGTCATGTTACCTAACTTTAGTCATTCACATTTTAAATGTCTAATCCCAACAAGTCATCTGAGCTTTCTCTATAGACAAATGAAAGAGCTAGACATCATCAGAGGATAGCTCAACTCACCTTTCATAGATACATAGCTAAAGACAGGATGGGTCATTCTTTGGAGGCAATTCTGTCTGTGGACAGGATACAGAGAGATCTGGAAAACCAGTTTACGCTAGACATTTCAGATTCTTGCTCCTGGCATCTATCCTGGACGTATAACCCTACTTCTTTATTGGACCAGGTACCCAATGATGCATCATACATGATCACGTATGTCAAGGTTGTCTGCCCTCAATCCCAGTTTCTGCTTCACTTCCCAGTCTGTCCATCCTTGATCTTGCTCCTGACCAGCCTTCCTGACCTCATTCTAGCTTGTTCCCTCCTTCTTACAGACTCCAACTTTTGCAGTGGGCTTCCCAACCTGCATTTTGACCTCAGTGTTCTGCCTTGCTCTTTGGATGGATGCTCTTTGGAGCATCGTTCTGCTCCTCCATCTCCTTGCATCAGTTCGGCATTTCAGCGACTGTGGCTCCTACCTTTCTGACCTGACCACACGTGGAGCTACCGATAGCACTATAAATGTATAAGCAGCAAGAAGTGGGATTTACCATAAGCTTGCATGGAGCACATTAGCACATGCTCACACTGCTTCCAGTACCTGAAGTTACCATTACATTTTGTTGTTTCAAGGAGGAAGAACAGCTAGCTTAGTGCCATCTGAGGGATCTCTAACCAGTGCTACACTGAGCCATACGAACACACCATATATTCTACTGGAGGTATTTACAGCCTTTTACATAGAACAAGAATAAGTATTTGTTATGTACATGTCCCTACTGGAGGTTTCCAGGGTAAGCAGGTGTATAGTGCTTCCTCTTCCATCCCTCTGAGGATGGATTATATTCTGTTTACACCTGTAAATTATATGGACAACAGTCTTTACTCTAGTGCAGACAACACATGACGTGGCACAGCCTGGGCTCCAATGGCAAAACACACTTTTTCCCCAAAACTGGGGAAGCCCATTCATGCCGGCTGTTAGGAACAGTCCTTGGTGCTTGCTGTCCCTCAAACTGTGTATGGTATTACCTGGGAGAGTACTAAGTGGCACAAACCAGAACTGTGGGTTTTTTTCTTTGAATCCCTGAGATAACTTTAGAAAACATCTAAAATAAGTACATTTTCGTAATGTTAAATTCTGTTATAATTTAAATAACTTTTTCTCCTTTTAAGAAGTTAAGAATTTTACTTTGAGTAGGTCTCAATTTCCTCATCTGTGTATTAGAGACAGTCATCAGCGGCACAGCAGAACTCAGTACATTGAAGTTTCAAGGTGTCAAAAATCAAAACGTGGTTATAGGAAGGCATCTGGAAGGGGCAGATGAGTTTTTCAGGCTTTTAAAACAAACAATAAACAACAACAATAAAAAAACGAAACCCAAATCTGTTACACTGTGATGCCTGCTTTATTCAGCTTTATGTACCCCTGAGACGGGTACTGCAGAGCCTGAAGTAGATATGAGTTTGCACCCACGACCCCACAGGGTTCATGCCCAGCACCAAGAACTGCCGCCAGCCCCAGCTGACCAGGGCAGGAGAGGTGAGGGCTTCAGCCCTATCTGTAGCACTGCTCCTTTCCTCAGACAGTCACTTTTCTGAAAGGCTGTTTCTAATATCTTTGTCTACCATAAATACTAAGCAAAGGGTAAAATAAAGAAGCAAGCAAGATCCAGGGAGCTGTTTGGAAATAGAATTGCAGACACACACAGGCATTGCCCTCCACTGTGACTTGAGGGGAGAAGAAAAGGGAATCTTTTCAAACAGCATAAACTACCCATCTTGAGAGAGGTCAATGGCACCCCCAACTTAATGAAATTATTTTCTAAACGACTGAGATGCTGAAGTGATGTACAGCTTTCAGCTTCAAAACCACCCATTTTCAACATGTTAATCTCTTTCATTTCATAGGGAAAAGACTAACTTGCTTTTAAGGTACTGTAGGGGTAAGCTTTAATTCCTGTTAATAAATGTTTTCACACATTTCCTGTGCGATTCTGGGCAGGTTTGGAGATTTCTAAAAGCATTTATCATTCTGCCATCTCTGCTTCTGAAAATTAATGAAAATTTTACCATTCAGTGGACGAAGCATTAGGCCAGTTCTGAACTCTGGGTTTTATTGAATTCTTACTTTGTTATTTCTCTGAGACGTTGACAGAATCAATTTATGTCTGAAAACGTCTTTGAGACTCCTGAAGCATTATAACTCTGAATGACAAATATTTTTATTGTGAGTGATTTTTAAATAGTCAGCAACTTAACAAGTTGTACAGTATCTAGAACATTGAGGTCCATCCTGATGAAAACTTCTAAGTATTATTTCAGTAGAAATATTAAGTAAATTATTACCGTGACAGCAAAAATTTGATTTTTTCATGCTTGAAATTCTAGCAATTCGACATCTAAATTAATATTTGTAACACAATGGTCACTGAGTTTTGGGAGAAAGGCCGCAAAGCTTTGATCTTTGTGTAAATTATTCACCTCATAATCACCAAATGAATCACTTGTCGAAGGACTGACACGACGTACATTTCAAATCTATGGAACTGACACAATGCAGTTGTCAGCTTTCATACTGATATAGGTCTCCAATTGCATTTCACACACGGGTTTGTTAGTGAAAGCCTAATGTGCCTTAAATAGCTCTGCTATCCAAGCTAAAATGGAGCCTCACAACTGTGGATCCTTCACAATGAAAGAAATAGCTTCCAGAAATCCTTACTATACTTTTATTAGCATCCCCATTAAAACAAAAAAAAATAATGCAGATGCAAACATAACTCACCTCCCTCTTTGCAGGTACAAAAGAAAGAATTACTTTGTGAGTGGAAAAATTTGATGAAAAGCTGAAGGTTCGGTCAAAACCTGCAAGTTTATCACACTGCAATTCCATCCCTGAAGCTGGCTGCTGCAGAGTTCAAAGATTTGAAGGCCAGACTTCAATTACACCGGACTGTTTACACATTTCTTTCTCTCCCTGCCCTTCTGCTGCCCCTGTGCTCAGATGTCATATTATCCTTATCAGCAGATTAAAAAACCTCTTTGCAGAAACACTTATCTGTATGATACCAGTGATGACACTTAAGCTTCAACTTTCCTATTTAACACTCCATGTGCCTTACTGATATCATCCTGGACAGATGAAATTATGTGTTCAAGACTTTCAGGGTCAGAAGAACAACCAAAACAGGTTGGGATAATGGTTCATCCAGCCTAACCTCCTGTCTCCAATCTGTTTCAGAGGAAGAGACAGAAATACCTCGAAGTCATAGGATAAACCTCCACCGAATAAACTTTCCTCCTGTCACAAAAGATTTATACCCTCTCTTAAGTCTGGATTCTTGACTGTTCCCTCCTAAAACTCTTCTTTATTTTTAGCATTTACTGTAACAGCTGGAGACACTCTTCTTGTTGATATGAATCAACGCCAACTCCTTCTCAAGCCTGACCCAAAGAATCACTATTTCCTGAGATTAAAAAAAAACAAACAAAACCCCCTTGCTTGCTGTTAATTTTGCAACTTCTCATTTCTTTGAACTTCTCCTTGCTCTTGAATTATCATCCACTGTAGCCAATAAACACATCTGAGGTGAACATTCCTGAAACGCAGAATACAGCTCCTGAGTGCTATGCAAGAGGCACCATGGCCCACTTCACCAGCTAGAAATTTCACTGAAATGTCTTAAGAAAGCAAGACAGCAGGAAGGCAAAACCCAAGTCCTTACATGTCCCAACCAGATACTGAACAATCCTTTACATGCTTCCTATTGTCAGATATTTAATAGATGTCATGAATATTCTGTCCTGTCATGGTTGGGTACTCATTAACATGTTAAAATTAATACAGTACATCTGATTCCGTTTTAAAAAAGGATGAAATTTATGCCTAATATTTCTGGCTTCACAGACAGCTAACCAGAAGAATAAGATAGATGTTAAGATAACTGCTCCTTTGTATTGTCTTGTTCCTGAGTGGTAATATCAAACCACTTAATCTAAGGCAAAGTCTAACAAAAGGGGGGGAAAAAAAACCAAACGAAAACCCAAAGGATCAAAATGGCTTTAGCTAGGTGTGGGGCTATTATGTAATCTAGGAATACCAATATTTGATAACTGCATTAGCACTCTGTGTGACCTCATCAGGAAGGTAAAATCACTATATAATTATATTGGCTCATTAGAATTTCCTGTAGGAATATACTACTCTAACTTAAGTTGGAAAAGCAAGCAGGAAAATGCCATCATGACTATACAACTTCCGACCAGACCCTTGGGGGGCAATTACAGGACAATGGCCAACTTCCATGCTTCAGCTTGATGTTATGCAGCTCTGTTACAAGATTAGGAACATTTTAGGAAGTGAAATATTTAAGGGCCAATGCACCACAGAGGTAAAAGGCTCTCTGGGGGAATGGAAATCATTTGTAGCTTGTAGTTTGTAGCTTTGAGCATTGTAGCTACAGAGCTACAATGCTCTGTAGACCCCTGTGGTCTCGCAACACCGTAGGAAGCTAAGGCGTATGAGGATATTGATGTAAAAGAGAAGGAGACAAATGACAAAAGCAATATGCCAGTCTTTACATTGTTTTCTAAGTAAATGGCTTGTTCCGAATAAAAAACACCTTGCTTCAAAAAGGATGCCTGATGACAGAGTAGACTTCTGCTCATAGCATCCAGAGGAAGAAAACTGAAGATGTTAAGCCTAGCCTAGTGGTGCAGAGGTAGTCTTAACTGATATACATGCTAATATAAGTCAGGGCCTGGTCTCAAGATGGGAAAAATGCACCAAATTCCCAGGAAAAATGAAGTTCCAGGCACCTATCACCTAGAGGCTGGTGAAGCTGTTTATCTGGTACCTGTAACGTGTATTTTTCATTTCTAACTTATTTTCCCATGCATCACATTTGATTAAGAATTAGAATAAAGAAAATGCGTAGCAAAGTTATTTTTATGTATTTATTTTGCATTTTTTCCAACTACTTCACCTGTTGAAAAGAGCAATTACTAGCAACTTGTGAATATGGGTCCCTGTCAGCAGGCTCATCTCAATAAACTTCCACTTAAGAAAAATAACTGTAAAATCCGTTTCTGTATTTTGTTTATTTCTTAGTATACCAGTTCTATTTTAATGTATCAGTTACAATAAACAAAACTAGCATGAAAGAAATCAGTCATACTGTGTCAAAGCTAAACACATTTAATTTTACAAAATATCTGGTGATGATATCTGACTAAAGGCAGAATAGCTTTATATTAAGTATTTAGTGAGGAAAGTGGAGCCATCTTTAATTTTTCTAGTTAAAAACACAGCTGCAGGTATGAACAGAAAACCAAACTCCCAAAATTGTGAAACACTCTTACTTTTCTTTCACTGAAGGGAAAAAGGTCCCTTTTAAGCATGTTTTTTAAAAAATAAATTAAAAATAACCCAGACAGAGACATTCTCAGCCAACTTTCATTGCCGGGAGTGTTTTTACGGCCAACTTATAAACTCCTCAAAACAGGTTTTACAAAGTAATGAAAATACAGCCAGGACCTTAACACTAGCAGACACGGCTAAAATTCTGAGCACATGGAGTTTACATTCAACCCATCCAAACTGCAGCTTACCCAAT
Source organism: Ciconia boyciana (assembly GCF_034638445.1). NCBI lineage: Eukaryota > Metazoa > Chordata > Aves > Ciconiiformes > Ciconiidae > Ciconia > Ciconia boyciana. The sequence continues at coordinate 2,079,013 of NC_132950.1, forward strand.
TCACTTTAAATGGGCCACCATTTCCTCTGCAGATGGTACATATATGCAGTAGTCAAATATGGGTGACATATTAAGATCATGACAAAGCAATGATGACAAACTTCCAGACAGTAAAGATGAGACCGTAAACATTATTGCCAGAACATATACAGAGAAGAGGAGCAAAAAACCCCAACCCAGACACTATAAAAAAAAACCCAAGAACAGCAACAGTCATGAAAAGATTTTAAGTCTCTGTCTCAAAGTGAAAAATAGGACTTTTCTTTAGACAGCCTCTCAGATAGTGTGTACCAGTGCAGGCAGAGCACAGCTCAAAGTGTGCTCTTACCTCCCCCTTTTTCAATCACTTGGGTCTTTAACTTCTGGGTATCCTCTCCCACATCACCTCAGATATAACATAGTGAGTTGAACTCTTTTTTGATTTCTTTTACGCTAGACAGAATTTCTAGTTTTATTTTTACATAAATGCCTAAAATTTAATACATTTTTTCTTGTGGTTTCTGGTAATATATATTTATTATTTCCAGGGAATCTATAGTACTGTTTTCTAATTATGTTAATATGTCACTCATACTCAACACCTACTTTCATCTGCAGCAGAGCTGGTAAGTAAAAGCAATTACACACAATTCCAAGCCCTTTGGGAAGCTGCAGTTTGTAGCAGCCTAAATACAACATTCATATACTTCAGATTTGTCTGTTAGTTTTGCAACAGTTAAGATTCTGGCAACAGAAACTATATGGAAAGTCCTTTTTCCATTGAAAATATTCAATACTACCCATTTTTAATTGGTCTATTTTACAATAGTTTCTGTATTTCTCGGCTCTCAGTTCTGTTTTCTTTTCCCATAAGGCCAACACAGCTCTACATAGTGACTTTTTCCACAGACTTCTTCAAACAACTTCCTGGGTCTTCCATGGAGATGGTGAAGGCCCCGATCCTATTCCATGGAAGACAACGGCAATCTTACAATCAAATACAATTGTGCAAGCAAGGGCTTGTGACACTCGGGTGGTGTTTTCATCCTGCACAGCATATGTCCAAGAAACAAGCTCTTAACTGTGTTGGGCTGCATGAACGGAGCCAGCCTGCTCTCTGAACAGATGATAAGGTATCTACTTAAGCAGTTCTTTTTCTTAGTAACTTGAAGAATCTTCAGTTGTTCAGAAACAAATACACACATGTATAAGTAAATAAAAAATAAAACCACACATACTTAAAGCAGAGGTAACCTGTGAATATGCCCATGTAATTTTCTAAAAAAGAAATTTGTTTGGAAATATAATTGTATATACTGAATCTAGTCAGGACTGTTTAGAGCTATGCTGTTAGTCCTGCCAATTTGATGTAAATCACGCAAGTCATTATTTTGTTAGAGAAATCCAAGGGAAAACGTTGTGATTCTTCAGTGTCACAAAAAATAGTCAGAAATAAGGAACACAAAGCCAACAAATGTTGCAGAGGACAAGGAGATCCTTCCTTCCCATCCATAACTGACACCCCAAGAAAATCCAGCTGCACATCAGGGCCAGGCTGGGAGGGGGTGGTGTTCCCATGTCTCCCTGGTCCAATGCAGCTGGGAAAGATGCTCTCTGTTCCCTTTGGGGCCCTCATCTTGAGCAGAAAGCTCTTCCCCTGCCACCACCTCAGCTCACACAGCTGCCTGCCCACAGATCACACGTGGGGCTGAACCAAGCTCTCAGCACAGATGATGAGGGACAATCCTAAGGGTGCCATTTCCTCCTGCACCAAAGATTTCCTTTACCAATTTGAGTTGTCTCCAAGGACGGTACTCCCCAGTGTTAACTCAGCCTGGCTGCAGCCAGAGGAGATGGGGCTCCTCTAGGAGACAATTAGAGAGATATTTTATCTGGTGCCAGTGTTTCCCCAGTGACTCTACAAGAAGCCTACGAAGCTTCATCCACCTTGGTCAAAGTCAGCTGCATGATCCCCAGTGTGCTTTGCTTTTCCACCTACACAAGGATGGTAGCAGGATAAATACTCCAAGGGATTCTGTACCATGTAGGTGAGGCACTGCCTTACTCTAACAGGGGTACTCAAGAAAACCTAAAGCAGCTCCTGGTGGGAACTCATGACACTCAACCGAACCCATCTGATGGCATCTTGCTCTTCAATGGGGGCCTGCATGCAGGAATTCAACGCCCTTTACTTCACACACATCAAGCCTTTTTACTATTTAGCATTTGTCTCCATAAATGAGCCAAATGATTTGTATAAGGGAGGAGAAGCTGGAAACAAGGACCCTTTTTATAAGAAATATGTCCCAATTAGTAAATAAAAGAGAAATTGAACATATAGACAGAACCAATTCATAGATTGTCACATAAGACAGGCAGGTTTTCCTGGTTTCTACACATTAAAGTCATTCATAACATCTGTGCTCAACCAGTACAGAGGTCTGCTGTCAAACTTCCTCCATACAACATACATAAAACCCCCCAAAACGCCATATACCAAGAAAAGACAAACCCACACAAGTTACTGAGTTTCAGCATTGATACAAGAAAGTACCTGCTGTTCAGTAGAAGGCCTGATAGAATAAGTGGTAAATAAATATTTTGGCCATTTAAAAACTATTTTGGGGAGCTGTAGCAGGTTACTGTTAAAATTATTACTTAAAAGGTACTCCAAAGCTGTTCATTTAGTTTAAAGACTTCAATAAAGTTTCACTTTGGAATAGACATTCCACCAGTAACTCACTCCAAGCCTTTTTCTGGCTCACAGGCAAACACCGTGTCTTTCTTCTTCATGTATTTAAAAAAACTACAGGGCTCCCTCAAATTTTCACTGCAAATAGAATAGGAAAAGATAATTCTACTTGTGATTTCTGTCTCTAGTATGAAGCCAGTTTCTTGCTTAAACAAATGTGAACATTTAAAAAGTTATGAATAAAGTTAGTGTACACAACTCCCTTTCTCTTCTGTTTACTGGAATAATACTTTCACTGTTTTTTAACTTAAAGTCAATTTACACTGAAAACTTATTATACACTGAACATTAAAAAAAAAAAAAAATCAGCAAACCCCACCTTATTTTGAACAACAGGAAACAAAAAGCTGATATCCAAAATATACAGGTATTTTGCTTTAGTAATTCTAACCCGATCAAGCCACGTAGGGCCACATCACGTAAATACTGAAACATGTTCAGTGTCCCATCAGTATTCCTAACACAGGCAGACAGGCAGATGTCAGATTTGCAGAAGGAATGCCAAATGTCTATCAATAAGATATTACCATGGCCAGAAATAACCGAGTACCGATGACTGTGTGGTTACTTTGTAAGACAGTCCAAGTGGGGGAAATATTTACTCTTGAAGTTGAGAATTCTAAAATCAATCTAATGTCACTTAAAAATAGGAGACCCAATGTAACTGATATGCTGATCATAGAAATCACACAGGGAACATGCTGCTATTTCTGTAAATACAAGATAGTGTAAAGTAATGTAGTTCTACTGAATTCAGGGAATCTACACTCATTTATGACAGATGAACATCTGGTCTTTTATACTTGGAGAAAGGTAGGATAAATACTACTCCACCATTCCAACAAATTCCTGTTAACTCCACCAACTTAAACGGATTTACACCAGAACATATTTTTTCTTAGACTCTCAAGTTGAAAAACTACGCAGACATTAAAAATACCATACTTAGCAAGATTAAAGGTAACCAATCACTGGTGCTTCACACTGGAGTTTTCTGAAAATTCAAACTACATGGAAAAAATTCAAATGCACATTAGTGATCACAACCCAGCTTCTATTTCCATAAGTCATTTCAGCCACTGAGGAGCCTGACCTTTGCCGTCTTCCAATAAAATTTAGGACTGCAAGAGATTAGCCACCTTTTGATAAAAGCCTTAGGCGCCTATGTTCTGCTTTTACAGATCTGAGTCACAGCTGAATTGTGAAGGTTAAAGACAAAAATCTGTCTTATACTACCTTTCTTCAGCTGCAAATGTCCACTCACACAAACTGCACACTTTATTACACTGTGCCAAGGTCTGCTCACCTGGAAACAGAGTAAAGAGGTCTTAAAAATTCCCTGGTCCTGAAGGAAACTGCTTGATTTGATGAATGAGTACCGTCAAAAAACTTTAAATCCCTTCAAAATAACCCAGCAGCAACGACAACAAAACTCTCGAGCCCTTCTGGCAGGACAGGTGGTCTGTTAAAGTGTCTCGTATTATCTCTTTCCTTCACATCTAACTCATCTGTTCTTTTCTTTCATTGAAAAACACAATCTGCATTGTTAGGTTTTGTGTGTAAGTATGTGTGGTTTACATAACATTTTGTGCCGTCTAATTAGTTTACTGGCAATTAAAAATAAAACCATGGCAGAGCTCCGCTTGCCAGTTTCACCTTGTCACAAATGTGCTTGATGTTCACTGTGTCTTAAATAAAACGTATCACTAGCAGGGAGAGATCTTTTCCATCAATTTTTTTTCCCACCATTTGGTATAATTATTCCTGACAATTTGCCCATCACACTGTAAGAGTCTTTCCAGAAGGAGAAAAATACTACTTTGTGTTCTTGTGATCACAAGTCTAATTGAGCGGAAAACAAATCTGTTAAAAAGAAAGAATAAAAAAAGAAGAAAAAAAAGAAAAAAAAAAGAGATCAAGGAAAGACAGGCTAATGTTTCACTCAGTTAAAAATAATATAATATGATGAGCAAAATAACAAGGAAACAAGCTACCAACCACTCCTGGAAATCTTAATAGATTTTTCTTCCCCTGATTTCCAGAGGAAGTCTCTGCAGCAGATGCTGTTTTAATATAACCGATGATGACATTCAGGTCTATTTTACTGTGATGTACAGCTTTTTTTCATAGTTTTTAATTATGCCTATCATTATTACTTTCAAGCTGGGGTACAGCAATTGCTAGGTCGCAGTGGTACATCGCTGCTAGCACCGATGCTGACTGGTACGAAGGCCACTTTCCCTTTAATCTGTGGCAGCAGAAAACTAGGTGCCACGTGTGTAATTTAAACTGACAGGAAACATTAGCATTACTGTACACTTTGTCAATTAAATGATGGTTTAATCAGTACAAATCTGAATGGTCAAATAATGTTATAATTAAAAGGAAATAATGGAAAGTGGTTTGGTGATTAATTAACAGAACAGCAAGTACCAGCAGCACATCTTGTATGGGATATTACTTCTCTCCTGTTACACACTGGCTGGGGTGGGGGCGGTGGGAGGCGCGCTGACCTTGCAGCCTTAGAAAATCCATTTCTGAGCTGCGGATCCAGCAGCAATGGCAATTTTCACCAGCTCAAATAAATGAGGGGGAGCTTTACCTTTTTACCTTCCCTGCAGTGCTCTTCAAAGCACTGCCATATACGATCACTAGTGACTCCTGACTGTTTTTTTTTTTTTTTGTCTGCCTTTACAAATAGGAGACTGGATACCTTGTAAGCCCTAGACACCTTGACATGTATTCTGGAGCACCAGAAAATAATGTACTGTCTTTATCTCCCACTGGCTGATGTCCTGATCGTTACAGCAGCTCTGTCCCTTTCTTACCACACTGGCATGCAACAAGCTACAGCGCAGTACGTATTGGCAGTCTATGAGACATACTGTAACATACAGGATTAAATACATAATGATATCGATCGCCAAAGTAGTGCAGCTTTTAACGAGGAAGCACTTGCTCTGGCATATCTAACATACATTAGTGTATACTGTATAAAGTATGAAAAGGTACGCTTACAATGTTAGGAGGACTTTTATGATTCAAGTTTTCCAGTGGTAGGTGCTAGTCTCTGGATAGCAGGGCTTAACTTCCAAATATTCTCAATATTCACACCTCTAAAGAAACTTAAAAGTATCAGGGGTGTTGTAAGAAAGGCCCCAAATGACAGCATGTAAAATTTGAAACTTTTTTTTTAGATTACATAAGCTTTAAAAATCCTTGCTTAATTTGAGATGATCAGAGCTTAGAATTGAACCTACTGCTAAAGTTTAGTCTGCTGGACTGTCACGGGGATGCCAGCTCTGATTTGACTGTCTGGCCTCCAGCAGACAAAGGCTGGTATCATAAATGTCATCCTTTCACTTTGGGTCATCAATCCACCTCATAATGGTCAAAAAGAGACCAGCAGATGGATGTGTTAAAAACAACTAATGGACCAGCAAGAGAGTCAGGTCAAATGCTATTATTCAGAATGGGGAGAGCTGCTACTGTGCCAGCATAGCACTGTACACCCAAGCAAATTTTCTAAGGTCCAGGGTTAGTGAACAACAGAGAGCTGAAGACTCGTCACCCAATTTGTCATGTTTTGCCTTATTACAGTGTATCGTACAACGAAACAGCAACATGCACATTCAATCACGGGTAAAATGAGGGTGGGATGTTATATTTAATATTTATACGCATGGCATACTGGCAAAATTACTGGCATCTGTATGTGTGTGAATGACTGTTTTGAGGAACATGTGTTGTGTGCAATGCTGTTTATTATCAGTAAATGAAGCCAAAAGCTAAGTTGAAAATGAATGCTAAATTAAAAATTATATAAAATGGAGTGAAATGATTTAATTAGCAGATTATAAGTGACATGCTTTACTATTAGAACTAGCTTGGGAGGGATTGAGGGAAGGGAAGAGGAAAAAAAAACACCCTTGACTAGACACAGAAGGGTGGAAAAACATTTCTTTTTCCTCTATCTGTGGAGTTACAAACACAGTAACATATTGTCCTGGTGTTTATAATCACAGACTCTGCTGCCGTCACAGTACTTGCTTAATGAGGCAGCCAGTTAGAAATAATGAGACTTTGAAACAAATTGTTCTCACTTCTAAAAAGGGAAAGAGAAAAGATGCGTGGTACTCTAATACAGTGCAATAAGAGTGTTTTGGTAACATCTCTATACTTAACTCCTCATACTGTATCCCTCCAAAGGAATTTTTGAGTTGAGAAATGTGTTATGGTTTCTTACAAAATTAAGAAAAAAGCTCAGAACTCTATTTATTCCCAGGTTTTGCCACTAACTTGTTGCATGACTTCATTAAAAAAAGCATTGCTTGCTAAATTAATTAACATATGTGAAATGCTTTGAACATTTTTGCTTGGTCTCTACCTTTAAAACGGAATATTTCACTCCTATAATGATCTTCTATTAAAACTGTCAATATTCTTTGCCAGCAGAAATTGATTTAGCTTCTCTGTGCTTACAGGAGCACGGCTGGAAAGCAACCTGCCACCCCACCTGCTAAATGGCATGCAGGGGTATATTGGAAGGTGGGAAATCCAGCCCTCAAGCCTACACAGGGCAGCTACATATTTGCACGATTCCCTGGCACCACAGGCAGTGAAGTAAGGTAGATTTACAGATTCTTTTCCCATCATTTCCCTGGACACCCCATCTTGTCCCAGCACTATCCTCCTCCGCACAGACTTTTTAAACAGCATATGGAGCTCACAGCCCAGCTTGCTCTGTCCCCAGCGTGCGTATCCCCTGGGCTGCCTGTCAAACTCCTACTCCCCTGCTCCCAGAGAGCAGAATCATCTAAGTCTGCTGCACCCTGAGAATGCCCAATGTTCAATATAGCCTTAAAAAACCCATTACCGCAGACAAGCCCCTCTTTGATAAAATAAGGGGATTCAGAACCCTATTTTTCAGAACCCAGAAAAATATTACAACCTTGGTAAGCCTCTAAACTAAAAGCCTTTAACTTATTTTCATCTCCAAATACCAAAAGAGCATAAATGTGAATAGATTTGGTATATATGGGCACCAATATTTCTAGTTATTTTGGTGAAAAAACATCAGCAGCTGCCCTAGGGTGATCAGCATTACCATGCCTCCACCACAACCCAGCAAAGAGAAGTAACTTCAGGCTTTGATCCTGCAGAGCAGACTTCATTCAGCCTGATGTAACGCTGAAACGTTCAAGCACAGGAGCAGCCCTACCTGGAGCAAAGACGCCAACAAGATGCAGGCACAAGGTGCTGAACCACAGGCAGGTAGAAGCAAGAGCCTAAGCAGGATAGTTCAGATGCAAAAATTCACTATCCACCGAATTACAGAGCTGAGATGCTGAACCCCCACACTGGCCCAGTAACAGGGAAGGAGAAGGAAGGCTGCCAGAGGGAAGCGCACCCAGTCTAAGCTTATTCAAACAGCCGAGCAGATGCTGGCTGTTTAGACAGCCATACGGCCGCCTTTTCCCTCTAACATACTGCACCAAAGTGCTGAACAGCAACTGCAGAAAACAACAGAAGGGAAATAATAAGGACTATATATTATGTGTAGATTAAAAAAAAAAAAAAGTTATCCAATTCAGCATGCTTGCACCTTTTAACTACTTCTTGGTAGTTTTGATCCAGGAACAGGTGTTGGGTTATACAAGCTCTGTCTCTTTCTCTAAAAGCCAGACAGGCCACAGATTTTGAAGGCTGTATATAAGACAATAAGCCATATTACTTTCTAGGCATCTATTGTTCATTGAGAAACCTCTGATCAATTTGCTTTCCATACAACAACATGCTAATTTGAAAAAAAAAAAGAAAAGAAAAAAAAAAGAAAAAACAAGAGGGAGAGTGAACTTAATAGAAACTACTTTAGATGTGTTTGTTTATAGAAAAAAATGAAGGCTGGAAGGGCGGGGGGAGGATTTTTTTTCCTAGTCTCCCATGTACTCCTAAAATGGTCTGTGTATTGCCTGGGAGTAAATCAATACTAAGCACAGTCCAGGCGAGACTGCCATCTTACATGAAGCACTGACTGTAAAATAGACACAAAAGACACATGATACTCTCTAAGGTCCCCAGCAGCTATAATATCCATCCTTGGCAGCTCGCTTGACATTTCCTTGCCCTGCTTCCCAGTCCTCTTTCTTCCTCCCTCCTCCCTCCCCCTCCCCTTCTCCCTCTCTCTCTCTAACAGCTATGCTCTGCCTCTCAGGGGCTCGCCAACCGGGTGAACAGATAACAAAACTGTCAAGAAGGGTTTAGCTGGGGAATAAATCCTGCATTCGCCAGGAAATGATGTGTACAATGGGAAAATACAAGGGATGACATGAGCCTTCCCTTCTGAGAGAGTGGCCAAGAGATGCTTAAAATGTTACAGCACATGCTAAATGGACATTGGGATGGCCGATTAGATCATATCTCGGACATTTCAAGTGGCTCCCTTCCTCCCCACTTTTCACCACTACTGAAGACACACAAAGAAAGCAGACAAAGCCCATCACTACTTCTGCTCCTTAAAATATATATATTTCTAGAGGCTTGACCACGAGTAAGGTGGGGTTGGCACGTACTAAGCTTAAGGTCAAGGCAAAAATCTTTTTGAGTGGCAGGAAAGGTCATGTGAAATCCACTGGGTAGTTACAATTTCCATTTATAAAAGGAAAATATAAAAGCAAGAACCTTATCTTGGTGACTTAATACATGGCTCTGCTTATTACTGTTTTCAAAGGGCCTTTTGCACAAATCTGATTTGCCCTGGTGCAATAAAGATTCATTATCCTCTTACACAGCAGACTTTGCATTTCTGCTCAGGATCTAATTACGAAAAACAGGAACCATCCCATAAACAGATGCTAATCATAGTAGCAAAGCACTTCCATTTGAGTAACAAGGTAGCTCAGAAAGTTTGCTTGGAAGATTGCTGTATCAGCGAGAAGAGCTATTGGGGAGGGGAAAAGGAAGGGAAGAACCGAGTCAATACTTTACACAGCCAGTGTGTACACGCTGAGATTTCAGGGAGCTGTTTTTTGTTGGAAACAGAGAAAGAGCAATTGCATATGTCAGTAACTCTCCTCTCTAGCACGCACGTGTGACAAAGAACCTTGTCTCTAAACGCTTCTCGAGATTCTGACACTGCCTGGCTCAAATGAAAACCTTGGATTAACCTCAAACTCAAATCTTGGAAAACACTGGGATTCAGATGGAATAATTGCTTTTGGTTTTAAGTACAGCAAAACATATTGTTGCTGTGTTTGCCTGTCTGAGGACTGCTTTCCCCCTACAGCCAAACACACACACCATGGCTCTGAGGTGGATTTTTTAAAGCAATGTCATCCACCACATTGATATTTTACAGAGCTGAGGAATCTTTCAAAATGATATTGTTGCCAATGCATTCTCCAACCTCCAAATCCAAGATGCTATTTTTTACTCTTTTAAAATACCTTTTTAGATACTGATATGACAGGGTAAAATGTGACTCCAACTGATGGGTATTACAGAAAAGCACGCCCATTAAGTGTACATTGAACAATATGGGGTAGATACTCTGGCAAGACAAACTGTGAATAAAGCAATGGTAATTTGCACTGAGAATGTTACCCACACAGAAAATCTAAAACAGTTTGGTTATCACAGAGAAGTCATGTAATGGTTCCTTAAAGTTTGATTTATGTTCTTTAACAATCAGGAAAACATGGATTTTTGGTAACTTTGCAAAAATCAGTGTTTACATACACGTTATGAAGTTAAATCCACTAGGCAGTAAGTAGCCAAATACGATTGCTTGTAATATTTCTCAGTTTATTATGGAAGCACTAATTTATCTAGAACAATGATAGCAAGTGTCTTCCAAGAGAAGCTATAGCCAAGTGTCCACTTGTCAGTGATCAACGCTATCTAAACATATACGGTAACCTGAATGACAACTTCTTTCTCGCTATAATAAAGGCCAGACTGTGTTCAGATAACTCTGCTTACGCATCTTTAAATTCATATATAACATCTGGCTACTGGTAAACTACAATGACAGAACACAATGCAATAAACCTTGTTTGCAACATCTTGAAGGAACAAAGCCTTCACTAATGATATTTTAATGAGGAAATGCATACGCTAATTACTGCTGTCTTCTAGCTGGCCTAAAAAATCCTGCACCCAGGAAATGCAATCCTGAATCGCATTTTTCTGACATTTTGCTTTTTTTTTGCTTTCTTTGGGTTGGGGTTTTTTGTTCTCATTCTTGGTGGAGCAGACAGGACTAAACAGGAATGCCACATAAATGGCTGCATCTAAGACAAAAAAGGAAGATTACTGTTGAATAAGAGCATATCTTCCTTTTTTACTCTGTATAAGTGTTTTCTTAATTTGCAACTGATATTTTAAGGAAGAGACACATAAAGTACTTAGCTATTATTAGAGGAATTGGGCAACACAATATGATCCTGTTTATGCACTAATAGTAACGAGTGATGCATTGGTTTGCCACAGACAGCATTTTATTACTGCAGGGCCACATATGCTGGGAGTTGCAGTGACCTTACTCTCAGAGGTTCACATCTTATTTTCTACTGCTAAGTGTTGCTTTTTTTCCATTTCTGGAGGGGAAGAAGGTCACTTCTCACTATTACTGTTCCATTAACTCACACTACAGCATACACATTCTTAATCCAATAGCATCTTACGTTGTGCCTTTTAACTCAATAATGCATTATTTTCTGAAGTCTTGCCTACACTGACCAAATTAATACCTGAGGTTCTGTATCTATCAAGAGCAGAGCAGAGAAAATGTTTAGTAAGAGTATTGAAGGGCTTAGGCATTGTTACACCAAATCTATTTTTCTTTTCACCTTTGCAATTGTTAGCACTGTGAGTGATGGGCTCCCACACATCTACAGATCCGCAAACAATGGAGGTTGATTCTCATTCACACTCGGCATCAATGAGAACCAGACCCAACATGTAATTTTTTATGGCTTACACTTACTGAATAATGCTGATGCCTTATAACATTTCCTAACACACATTAGACAAGACAAAACCTGCATTTTGGCAATGTTGCATTTTATAAATATAACTGTTTGGTCAAGGTGTCGTTTGGAGACAATGGGAATACATGGTATCCTTGCCACACACATTGATGGGAGCGCTGGGGCTCAGTTTGGTACAACTTTTACCATATTAATGAGTGACTTCGCTCACCTGAAAGAAATGACACAGCCATTACTTCCAATTCATGTATGCACTGGAGCCTTTCAGTAACATCACTGACATAATTTTATCTAGCAATTACTGTGGGTGCAAAAAGTAGCTCTAGTTCAACTTGTTCTGCCATTTCTGATCTATCTTCTTTAATAAATAAATAAGTAAATATGCAAGCAAGCAAGCAGGAATGTTTTATTTAAGAATCTGATTCTAGACATATCAATGCATTAACACACATCCCTGCAGATACAGCCTTTTCTGATTGAATTCTGGATCATTTTTATTCAGTGAATGCAACAGGAAAAGTCCAGGATGCCAAGAGAATAATATACTACAAGCTGGTGTTATGATGACATGCTCCGAATACTCCCCTGCCAAAATGAAATTTAATTATAGCCATTGGTTGTATTATTCAAACAACTATTGACAGTAAATCTATCTAGCATGATGTTTCCTCTTTGTATTCATCGCAGTCTTTAGACTGCAAGGGGAAGGAAAAAAAAAGGGAAGAAAAAGGAAACGTTTTCTCCCCTCACTCCTTCCCTGGTATCAGGCTACACGAGGCCACTGAAGCCCAGTTGATTTCCCAAGTCCAATTATTTTGCAGTACACAATCCTCTAGAATAGCACTCCTCACCTGGGAACTCCGTCTGCCTAAACACACTGCACTTAATGGAGTCCCTGAAGTTGTCTCCATTTCATTGCTTCTAACTAATAGGCTGTGATATTTTTTTCCCCAAATAGACCATAGCTCTTCCCACTCCCCTTGCCCATCCTCCACATAAAATCAAAGTGGCTAACGAGGCATTAGGAGACTGCCTGCCCATCTCCTATTGCCGTATCTTCACTACCACCTACTGACTGCAGGTCTTAAAGCCACAACAACCTCATCTGCAGCATCTCTGAGGTCTCCTCCCAGCTTCACGTTTCTCATTTCTTAAAAACAAGATAGGGAGAAAGAGAAAACATGGTCTTGTAGCTAGTGCATACTGGCATGAATGCTATTAGACCCCTTCAGGTATAAGGCTTAATAAAAAAATGCTCTCTCTTAAGATAGTGGTGATTTTAATATAATCTGGCCTCTTTTTACTTTTCTTTCAATCTCAAGCTATTGTTTGTATTCGTGTGCAACAGGCCAGGTCTCCAGCAACAGAAAGAAAACTGCAACATCAGAAAGAGAATGATGTGAACTGTTCATCAAAACATGATCTTCTGCCTCTCTTTTCTTCTAAATCCCATTGTTTTTGTTTTTCTTTACTATCGCACTTTCTGTGACTACCTCAGCCAGCCAAAGTTCAGTTATATAGTACCTGTTCTCGACACATCATCTTGGAAGAAATACATGAATCATCATACTAAAATTGCCAGTGTTTGCATGTGCTGAGGTTCAAAACGTATGAGGATTTTGAGGGGAAGGTGGAGGGGAATATTACTATCATATTTGAAAGGTCCTGCACAGCTGTTAGGGACAGAGTACTGGTCACTAAGGGGTCCAGACAGTGCTGAATTTGAGCTGCCTCTTTCATTTGGCACTGGAAGGCAGGTATTACCTTGTTCTGAGGCAGGACGCAGTGGAAGGTCTTTTACATGGTCATTCACAGAAAGCAAAATATAATCTTTTCTCTTTTTTTCCCCTCCTAAAGAAACTACTCTGAAGTTATCTCAAATGTAAAATGGTTAGGTGAGGGACAAGATCTTCATATGCCTTCACAGGGAAGGAATAACCCTTTGCAGGGCTAAAGGCTGGGGACAGCTCTGTAGCAGAGACCCTGAGGGACATGAGCTGACCAGACATGGGCCAGCAGAGAAGATAACTCCATCCTGGCCTGTATGAACAGCGGTGCAGCCAGGAGATGGAAGGAAGCAACGATTTGTAAGCTCTGAGAGGATGAAGCCCTGAGAAACCTAGTTTGATTTCACATCCAGCCCTGCCTGAGCAGGAGGTTGGACTAGAGACCGCCTGAGGTCCCTTCAACCTGAATTATTTTATGATTCTACAATTCATTAAAGCAGCAGACTAGAACTGCATTGATCGTATTTAAAAACAACAACTAACTGCATTTCAAGGCTGCCTCAGAAGAGGTGGCAGGGGTGTATGGGCACAAAAGGCTAAAAAGGCACAGACAGCCCTGTTATGAAGGGCTTTGATTTTGCAAAATCAGCTCCTAGGTATGAATCTCTCTGAAAACTGGAGGTCTGAGGGGAAATGAAAGGCAAAATGCCCTGCAGTTTTCAGGGTCACCGTACTAGCAGGACATGTCGAGGTAGCGCCCTGCTCCCACTGAAGGCAAGGACAGAAGCTCCAGTGACTTTGAGGATCTCACTCATCATTTGCTGCTGCCTGACAGCTGCCTCTCTGCTCTGCTACACTGCAACAGTGGAGGACAAGATCTAACATTTTCAAAGAAAGTGAAGAATATTTTTACAGTCATGTTTTAACTACAGTGATGGTTTAAGGCATTTTTTGTCCATTAAATTACATACTGATTTTTAAAACTATAAATAAATATATGGAAGTAAAAATTACACATTTTTATGACAAGTAGAAAACCCATCCCGGATCACTGCTTGTCTGATTATCTACTAAAATTTCTAGCTTGATTATCTGTTGTGAAGAGGGAGTGAAACACATTTCCCCATTTCTTATTTAAAATCCAGGCAAAATACTCAAAATCATCAGGACTGTATCTTGTGAGAGATGTCTACTGCAATACAAGATTTGAGCAAATAAACAAGGTTCTTGAAACGTAAGAACTTGAAATGAAACAATAAAGAAAACTAAACCATTAATTCATTAATTCAACCTAGCATCTATTTCCTATGTTTTACTCCTCAGTGAAAGACAAAATTCAGCTGAGAGGGACTGTGTCAAGCTGGAGGTAAGAGGCAGTATCACAGTACTCAGTACCCCAGACACCTTAGCTAGTGGGTGTTTCCCTGTAATAAAAAATGGAACATCACATTTTATTTAGCTTGTAAGCTGACTGGGTACAGTAATTCTCTTTCCTTTAAACAGCACTGAATACACTGGGGCCTTATGTTACTTCAGATCTTAAAGAATTACTAGTGAGGAAAAATAGGGTAGGAAATTGGACCCATCTCCTCACTGCTGGAGGCAACATAAAAGGGGGAGAAGGGGCTAAAGGGCAACTAGGTTGGATGTGTCCTCTCCCCTTCTTGATGATTAAAGCAAAGGACCTCAACAGATAATTTTCTGGCCCTTTTCAGTCTATTTTGGTTGTTTGGAAAGGTTTTGTGGCTAAAAAAGCATTCAAAACCAACCCAAAAAACTTTAGACAACGCAATTTTTCTTAACTTTCTTGTGTCTGCATGGGACAACTTTTCACTGTCCTTCAAAAGACTTTCAGAAGTCTGTTAGAAAAGAGGAACAGGGATACCACCCTTATAACAAAAATATAAATGGAAATATAAATGGTTAGTTCTTAACAAAATCCAATGCACATCCACAGAAACAAGCAGTTAATATGAACACAGGTTTATTCCAAATAAATTCCCTGTCCCCAAGGTGAAGACCTTGGTTATTAAGGTTTTACCTACTGCATACATAGAACCCACATAATCATGCCCACCTTGAAAAAATACTTGCTTAATGCTGTCATAGAAATCAAGCATGTTAGCTCACTCCTCCATGCACCGAACTTCTGAACACTGGCCATGATGACAGGAAACACTTTATTGAAAACTAAATCTCGTAGTCACCTCAGCCTGGTAAAACCTGCAGAAGCGTATCACTTCTAGGTGTGGTCACATAAGTAAACATTGGGATTTTCAAAAGCTACCGAAAAAATTAATTTTTAGATGCCAAATGTTTGTTACAAACCAGAAACCTTCAGTCTTAAATGTGGTATTTTGGGCATTTTTCTTAAAACTGAGATGCTCTGTATCACTAATCCCACCAGAAAATCTCTGCAAGACACATGGGATAGTTGATAAATGCCCAAGGATCCACATGTAAACAACCATGTGATCAACAAGGATTTTGGAAGAAGCAAATACCTGGCACTCTCAGTGGCCTTGGAGAAGTGGTTAGTGCTTCTCTCCTTCTGCAAGGCCCTGGTAACATCACTTTTATCCTTTCGTCTTTCAGATTTTGCATTTTAACATGGAGCTGTCCAAGAGCGACAGCACTACATACAGACTGAAAGACAATCAAAACAGAGATGTCTAAAAGCTCGCAGTCACTCCTAAGTTCCTGTACTTTGTTACTTAAAGCAAGGCAAGATAGTAACGTTTAATCACATTTGACGTTTAGCTTGAGGTACAGTAAGTACACCTAAATCACCTTTTTGGCCAAAACTGGCTTTGATGTTCCCGCGGGAGACAGTTATTGTTGTCTTCAAAGGTTAAAACCCTGACTAACTCTGGTAGGTAAAATGACAGGAGCTCAGGAATAAAACGGGAGAGTCTCTACAGTGATCATCCAGATGAACCTCATTTCTTCCATGCAACTTATCATGACTGTAATACGTAACTTGCAAATATATCCTCTATTTGAAAAGATTTCCTGGAGAAGGGAGAGCTTCCCTATTTTTCAGACACTAGTGTTACAGTGTTTTTGCAGAGTACATATTAAAATGCATTAAGACATAACTAGGGTTGTCTTCATGTTATGCTGCTATTCTTAAGCTGTTATGTTACTAAGCCACATTGGCATTTTTCAACTTTCCTTTGATGTTCTCTCTATTATCTTTTTATAGCATAATCACACATTTTGGTATGTCGAAGATCAAAGGGAAGCTGGAGCTTCTAAGGCTAAGCCTGGATATGGGGCCTGTAACTAACTGAATTCATTATATTTAATAATATTCTCTAAGGAATGGCAGAGGAAAGTCATATGAAATAATAAACATGAAGGTAAATAGTGAAAGACTACTGAAGTAAGTTTAATGGCAGTTTTATTTTATGCTTCTCTTAAGCTCCTGCACTAACTCTGTCACCCTCCACTACATGACTGATCAGGACTCACTGACATTTATGTCCTAGCTACCTGGCTGTGACAGGTCTTAATACTCTAACTTCTTCACTTTGGCTCCTCTTTAACATCTCTCTCAACTAAAATTACAGAATTTATTATAGATTGAGATACTCTTACACGGATTGTTTTGAGCAATGCTTAATTGGACAATGCTATGCATTTGATAAACAAATTGAGGCACTTAAAATAAAAATATTCTCAAAGCAGACAGGTGCACATAAGAAGAAAACAGGTCTTTAAAAAGAACCTAATTCCTTTAGGCTCCTTGGAACTCCTATGTCAAAATACTCATCTTCTGGCAAGCTTGGTAAGATTAAAATTAGTTCTAGCTGGCATCACCAGAAAGCTATAACACACAGCTGAATGACAGTCAAAAAGGTGTAAAATTCTCTTCTAGTTTACAAAGCACAAAGACATGTATTCTAACTTGATCCTTGTAGCTGAATGCTTACTGATGAGTGAAAGTGCAACCATATCAATTACCTAAGAACTGGCTTTAAGAAAATAGCCGCTGAATTGCACAGCCAAATGTCATTAAAGGGCTTGCTTTTCACACTTATAAATGTGGAAATTAATCTGAATGAACTTGTAAAGTGTGCTAATTGAACAGTGCTACTAAACCTCTGTGCAGACACAATTACTAAGAACAGAAAACTTCCTTTGGTTAGATATGTTCTTAGGGTGTAATTCAAGCAGTGTAAGAAGTTATTCATTCTTGCAGCTGAAGCGCAGTAACCAATTTGATGCAACTGCTTCAACTGGCCTGTTCCAGTGGGAAATAAAACAGGTCAGCATTAATCACCTTCAGCAGCAGTTTAAGGTAACTTGTTTCACTTCACACAGAAAGAGGCTAGAAGCCCTTGGGGTGTCAAATCTTGCCATTCAGCCATAGGGTGAATAGAGCCAAGAAAGGGAGAGGTAGCCAGACAATTCTTGTGAGGCCTGTCAAAAAATAAAAGGTGTAGAGAAATCAGGAAATCACTGTCCTCTGTTTCTGCAAGTTCCTGGACTGCAGCATCACTGGAAGTAGCAGCATGGGGAAAGACAAGACATGAAGATGGGGCAGATATGGTTTGCCCTTGGACCTGAAACAACTGTGAACAGCTTTGTACCTGGCAACTGCCAGCTGGGTATAGGTAATTTCTTAAATGATCCCAACTCCACTGCAAGAGAACACCTGACTAATTGGAAAGCAATTTAGGACATAAACACAACTGAATTAACACTATTTTAACTTTGAGTAAGAGTCCACCAAAGAGTTTAATGTGATTTTGCCAGACCACTTTAAATTCACACTTCTAATTCATCTGAAGTAACTTCCTAAGAGCCTTTTTACAACCAAGACCTGACCTGAATATAACTCTGCCCTTTCTTCATTGGCATTTCACAGATCACGAATCATCTTCACATTGCTCAGGAATCGTCTACATCCACAGCAAGAGGGCAAGCAGGACTCCCAGGTGTTTGACAGAGGGTCACCAGCATTATGGGCAGCAGCTGAAGACTAGCATACTGAATTGGAAGTACTGGGAAATCAAATTGAAATTCAGCCAGGACCAAGTAACTAACTACTGGTTACTAAAACTCTAACAACCAAAAGCCATCAGACAATCCAGTTCAATCCATCTTTTGAAAGATGTCACTTGCAGAAGATGATTTGTTCTGATCTCTACCTCTGCGTAACTGAAATTCTTGGAAATTATTGGTGGGAAGATTAAAAACTTCTGAAACTTTGGTACTATTCTGTTAGCCCGATTTTCTACAGAAGCTCCGTAACCAATTACGAAGACTATACTGACTTAGCTTTTAGAAATTTCAGTTTAATAGGACAGGCAAAAAAAAAGTCTTCTTTTTCATTATATCAATTACACGAGATACATATGTATCTCACATGCATACAACACATGCAACTTTTTTCCTCTGCCCCCTAAGTGCTTTCTAATACCCCAACCTATTGCATACACTTGGTCCTCTCCCAGCTTAATGCTTTTAAGATTCAGCATTTAAACACATGCAGAGTAACCAGCAAATCATCTTAATAGCTGAAGAGTGAAACTCATCTCACCTAGTGTATGCTGCTCTTTTGACAAAATGATCAGATAATCACATAGGAAATCACACACTCAGAGGGCTGAAGTTGGCCACGCTGAATCCTGTCCTAAGTGTTCTGATGCTTAGAAAACATGAGAAATTTATACTGAGAATGAATGGAGGATTCAAACCTGCCTGATACTGATGCAACACATCTTGATTCCTTCTCCCGGTTTCTCTGTTTATCGAAATCCAAACAATGGATCCAGGGAGTTTATTTTTAGAGTATTGTTCAATTAATCTTAGTTCTCTTGATAGACAACAGAGAGCTAGTATTGCAGCTCTGCGTTAAGCATGCTCATTTTTTATCTCTATTTATTGTACAATAATTTAACTTTATTGAAGTGAGGGTTTAAGTCCCCAAGGCAGACTGAAGTGCTGAGCCTGGGTATTCCAGTGTAACAAGTCCTTGTGCCTGTATTAGTACCAAACTTCCCTGAAACACTAACTTTCAACCTAAAAGCTCTTTTGCAATCTGTACATTTTCAGTATTTAAAACTGTACTTTTTGAAACATGGGAAACATCCAAAATTTTCGACAGAATACCTGTTTCTCTTAAAAGATTCACCATTGTTTGAATGATTTCTCAGCACTGTTATTTATTTTGAAAAAAAAAAAAAAAATTCCCAAACAACCTTCTCTATGTGGTAAAATCTACTTGATAAGACTGTTAGTTGGTACAAAGTTTATTATCTCTAGGGAATGTTCCAAACTGCCATTACACTTCACCTATGATCTAGTCAAGAAAGAAAATTTAATTACTTATTTTTATCCAGAAATAAATATATAAAAGCCTAAACATTTGCAAAGCCCAAATGCAAATGAAAGCGTATGAAGATCATAAGCTCATTACTAAAATTACTATTTCTCCAAAAAGCAGTAATGCAAAACCCAACCTTCTATAAAGATTTTCAACTCTACATACTGGATGTGGAACAAGATGGGAAATTTTATTCCAAGGCTTTGTAAAAGGAAGTAGACTTATACCCTTGCTCAAAGGGAACTATGACTTTAATAGGTTTTAAAAAGTATTACAAAATACTAAAAGTTGCATGGGCTCTTGGCAGCAAGGCCTGTTTAAGAACATTGAGTAGGAACTAGTAATCAAAGGTAATACAATCTTCTTGTACATACAGCTTTAAGGATGTCATAAAAAAAGACACTGTATTTTGTGTGACGTTCAGAAGGACATAGTCCCACAGTGAGATATGGGAAGTACTAATATGATATACAAGTAAAATCTCCGTATTTTCCTTGTATCATTACATCTGTATCATTAGTGAAGCAGTGGGTCATATTATTGTACAAAGGCATTACATAAAAAGCGATATGGCATTTCTGTGTTATTATGCCTAAATGGAAAAAAAAAGGTACAATAAGGCAAAGAATATATTGTCCTCAAAAGCAACAACAAATCCTACTAACAGAAGAATATTGCTTTGTTTGTTCTTGTAGTATGAACACTGGTCAGGCACCTCCTAAACGTGCTGGAAATCAACCAAAGAAGAAAACTGATTTTTTTTTTTTTTTTTTTTTTTTTTTTTTTTTGGTGAGGATGTAGAAGTCACTTCTCCTGTCATATCAGCCAAAGCACTAGAATCCAATCCCAGGAGATTATTATAAATCCAGAGGATGATATTTTCAAATCTGCCAATGGGATTTAGATGCACAGCCCTAATTTATTTCAAAGGAGCTGTAATTCCAAACCCAGCCTTTGAAAACAGAGTTACATATACCTACGTGTCTAAAGGCAGAACCAAAGGTGAGGGAGGGCTGTTCTGACAAACAAACGGTGATGAAAAGAACAACAAACCTATAGGGAACAATAAATGTAATGGATTACTGATAATGTCAGAAAGTAGATGTCTCCAGATAGACAGACCTACTACAGACTCATTTACAATGAAATAAAGCAATATATAAGATATAGTACATTTGGGTTTTGTTGTTTGTGACAGAAACTCAAGGCATTCTGTATTTTACTTGCATTTCATGGTATCACCGGAGGTAACTATTAAGCTCATTTTACTTGTGAGTAGGTTGAGACATAAATCCAAGGTTACAGACAAAATCTGATTCAGCAAAGCACTTAAGCACATGCTTAGCTGTAAACACATGTACCATCCCATAAAAGTAAAGATAATCATGTGCTTAAGTGCTTTGCTGAATCAGGGCCAAAGACAATAGCAGAGCCAGGAAGAGAAGCCAGGCATCACTAAAACAACTAGACAACTTTCTCTGCAACATAAATGTTATAAAAAGGAATAGATCATAAAGAGGATGGTTATGACTTTTTAGAAGAGTTAAGAACAGCTGTCACAGGGTGGGGGGTAGGGACTGAGAATAAACAGGCATTTCAGTATTGGTTTTCACAGCATCCTTAAGAAAGCAGAAGGTAATTTGCTTCCTATTTCATCTCATGCCACTCTTTCAAACCTGCTTCCTCACGCAATGAAAATTTCGGTGCATTACCTAGCAGTTCTGCTAATTTGATTTAAGACCGATCACTATTTATTACTGTATCGTTGACTATTAAAAAAAGACGATACAAGAAAGAGCAGACAGGTAAGTGAGAGCAGGAACTAGGTGCCAAGTAGGAAACAGCAACATTTTTCTCCTTGTGATTTTTGTTAGGTAGAAAATAAACATTTCACTAGGCACTCATTTATGTTCAGAAGTAATCAACACAACACTAAGGATACAGTCAGTGTTTTCACACGTTAAACACCTGTCACGGAGAATTCAACCATCAGTTATGTTGCGCCAATTCATACCCCAGTCCATGTCAGACTGCCCAATCCTTTCTTGAGAATATGCATCTGTCTGACGTCGTCCTACACAAAGGAGCACTGTACACCCAGACGGGCTCCGAGCAAGCACTAAAGTCTGAGGGATGAAACTTGAGGTGAAGCAAGCTCTTGGGGAAAGACCTGATTTGTTCAAACAGCCTGCTGTATGGTTTTAATAAATTTTCTGAACACATTTCAGAAACTTTCAAGGATTTTTTGGGGGGTCATGTATCTGCTCTGCATTTCTTTTAGATTGGAAACTGTCTGAAACGATCCAATTCAATGTTTCTCCTATATAGCCTTGAGTTGAAATTACTCTCTCCGTTCTATGGAGCCAAAAGCATTGTTATCTAGATTCCCTGAGAGAAGCAGCAGGTATCACGGTGCTAACTGCACATTTGGTTCAGATTAACTTATCTCCCCCTTGTGCAGGATCATAAAAAGTTAATTGGAATATGCAGCTCCAACACACACCGCATCGTGAGCTGGGCCAGCGAACACTAAAATCTAACCGTGTGGCAGCACTCTGTTTGGAAACAAGCTAAAACCTGTCAGATTTCATTTTGAGAAAGCAAAAAAGGCCAAGTAATTTAACCAAGATTTGGTTTCTTCTGGCATAACCTTGCAACTTCCTATGGGACACACCACGACGTGACACAAACCAAACTCTCCTTTGTAGGCAGACATGGCTGCTGCTGTTTTTCTAGCCCTGATCCTGTGATACATGGCAAAAATGAGATGAAAAAGGTAAATGAGGGCTGCCAAAGCTGGTCAGGAACATCCAAGTAGACTAGAACTGACCAAGGGGACCCTGCTCCTGCCCTTCACCAGGGGTTTTCCCCAGCAGCATTCACTGGGCTGGAGTTCAGAGCCCCTAGCCAGGAGTGAGGTAAAGCAAATGCGAGTTTGGAACTGGCTTCTTCAGTCAACAGTATCAATAAAGCAATCATCTGGGTTTAGATGATGTCTCATGGCCCAGTTTATGTACTCATTTCCTTCCCAGTGTCCTAATGAACAGCTTCCTACTCTTCAAAATTATTTTTAATTAGTTTTGATTAAAGAATAAATTAATAATTAACCCCCCCATCAGTGATAATACAATTTACAGTGCTAATGAATCCCACAGAGCTTAAGCATACCTTAATAAATCCATCTGTCCATCCTCCTGCAGCTACATCTCTTCTCACTAATCTTACCACTAACCACGAGGCCTTCATGAGTCAGACCAAAAACCTCAGGAAGCACTATCCCCCCTCTACACACCCCCACGGGTGAGCGACCACCACCCCAGACAGCGTTTTGGGAGTAAATCACCATTCAAGCAGTGACACAGCATCACAAATCAGGAAGAAATGTGCTTCTGGAAGACCCTTTCCACAGCTTTTGATGCAGGTAGAGATTTAATGAGTTTTGTACTCGGACTTTCTTAAATGAAAGCGTAGGGTTTGTGTATGTTTTGTTTTTTTTTACAGGACTGAAAATTTATTTTCCATGCCCTGGTGTGCCATAGCTCCTTATGCACACTGAGTTAAGTCATGTCATGTATCTCTACCCCCATGGCACCTCTGTACAGGTACAAAGGCAACATGCCCTTTCCCTGGCTGTGTCTGCGAGATTGCAAAGTTCTTCAGAGGAACATCTCGCTCTAGCTGAGGAGATATACAGCACCTTACACAATAAAGCAGTCAGCATTTGTAGTGCTACTGAAATACAAATAGGCTGTACTAAACATAATTCAGCAAAAGGCATTTCAGTGATCTTGCAAGTAGGAAGAAGAAACAGTAAATAGGAAACATCCTGACAG
The DNA here is from genome assembly GCF_034638445.1 of Ciconia boyciana. Taxonomy (NCBI): domain Eukaryota; kingdom Metazoa; phylum Chordata; class Aves; order Ciconiiformes; family Ciconiidae; genus Ciconia; species Ciconia boyciana. The sequence goes on from NC_132950.1 coordinate 2,102,628, forward strand.
AAAAAGAACTGACGAAACAAAATAGATGGCTATTCAACGTTGCTCTATATTCTGGATATTGAATATTTGGGAACAAGCAGATAAAGAAAGCATGCTCCTTCCTTCAGACATGTGTTAGCAAAGGTAATGAATAAAGCGAGCATCACTGAGAGGTTTAGCTACACACTCTGCGCACAAAGAGATGCTGATTTGCCCGGAAGGAAAGATATGTTTTATAAAATTACCCAGTGTGTTTTTATAATAACTTCCAAAGGCATTTCCTCAAACTCCACTGTTACCTCTGAGCACACAAGGGTAAATAACAATATCCATTATGTCAATGCTTCATTCAACACACAAAGGTAACTTTTTCTCCCTTCCCAAGAGGAGGCATCGTGGTAGAAATTGAAAAGGCCATTAACAGCCATGACTACAGCAACAGTGTGAATAATCTAATAACATCAGGTAAGCAGTCCAGAAAGGCAGATCATTAGACAGCCCTACCCTGATATTCTTTTTAAGTCACAGTACCATCCACTTCTTATGTGGAAGGACGGTACATGCTCTTTTCGCTTTTATTGAGCCAAAAATAAGACAGTAATTGGATTGAGGCTTTCAGGGGAGAGGGGAGGAAAAAAGGATCTTCTTAGACTCCCTAATGCCAATCTTCATGACCTGTCTGATCTCTCAGTAAATGCCACATATAGGTTAATCCTCACAAATCCTCAGTACGACCTTGTCAAATCAAACTGTTCATCAGTTTGTTCGGAGGCTACTAGATAAGAATAAACAAATGAACTCATGCTGCATGTCTTCCAGCTGTCATTTAGGAGTGCTTATAGACAAGGTCTCTTTAGTGGGCGCCCCGCTGCAAAAAAAAACACTGATAGGAAAATGTGAGGAATGAACAGATCTACCTGCTTGACTAATGTACCTGTAAGCATACTGCATGTGAAAGACATGTGCACTTATACATTTTACTCCGCATGCCCTAGGCATTCTGTTTTCTCCTTGATTTTCCTAATTTTAAGTAACATTTATTTTTGGAAACATAGACACATGCATATTAAAAAGTATTGTAACGTAATGCTGGGGAAGTGTGTTACAAGGACATGCCTCAGACACCAAATTGCTCGTTTTACATACAAAACAAGTAAAATGCAGCAGCTTCACAACTGCCTCTCATGCACTCACTGCTCAGCTACTGAGCCTTCTTTTGGGGCACGATGGGTCATTTACCCCCTTTAACCTCAAGGCCATCAGAAGAAGTCCTAATGTGTGATAATACCTTTGCTGCTGTCTGTGCTTGGATTGATGCCATTCATTTATTCCATGTTGGCCTCCAGCCACCCAACAGATGGCAATGACTTTTAGATGAAGCAGGGTAATTTTGAACTAGTGACCCAAAAGGTGAAAGGTTTTGTAGCCCACTGCTTGTCCTCTGGCCCGAACATCTGTGAGCTTGCCCTTTTCAAATACACTCAGAATAGTGCTTCAGGCACTGAAAAATACACAGTGTTACCACTTGGTTTAGTTTTCTCCCACTTCCCACAGCCTTCAAAATACAGTACTATTATGCCCCAAATGGCTCACCTAACTACATCTTGCCATTATGTCAACACCCAAAGAGTACAATTTTGAATATCTGCTTGTCATCTTGTCTCTCAAGCACTTTTGCAATTTCTGCCATGCTACCTCTTCCTGAATTGAGGAAAGTCTAGTCAAAATCTATTATCTTTCCCTGATGTTTTAGGAAACAGTTTACTGCAATGCATAAATCACTGCAGTCTACAGTTTGGGTTTGGTCTTTCTCTTCAATAACCTTGTTTCATCTATGTATGATTTACCCAACAATGTTATTGTTTCTACAATTCCGTCCTTGTTCAGATAATGACTACAATTTCACATATATTTTGAAGGTCAAAATTTGTGGCTACAAGTACAGTGCAAAGTACCCGAAGAACCCAAAAGCCTCTGTGCACATATTTTTTCCCCCTACATATGATACCCCACCTCATCCCTGAAAAAGCACACATCCTCCTGTATGGCCTACCTTCTGTGTTACTCTGTGTTTTGGGTTTGGTGTCATGTCCCTCCCCCCTCCCCTTTTCTTCTGTTGCAGGATATGTTAGATTTCAAAGGTCTTTTCTTTCATGTACTTCATCCTCAAGACCATGTGTCACAGCAGTTGGTCCTGAGGCCAAAAAGCAAAAGAAGTTGTGCTCTTTTCTGAACCAGTGAGATCTCTCTCAGGAGTCAGATGAAGATCCACTCTTTCAGGAGCACAACAAAGAAAAGCAACCCTTCTGGTCCTAAGAAACTGTCAACTGAATTTCTAAATTGCATAAGGTTTTGATGACCCCGCTCAAAATGCAGTTCACCAGAGAGATACAGCATGAATCGAACTAAGAGAGTAACAGGACTGGAGTGCTTCCATTGCAGTGAAGGACAAAACTCTGAATGTGCAAAGAGAATGATAGCAAAGGAAAGGAGTAAGGGGGGGGGGGGGAATCCACACCCAACAAACCACCAAAACAAACCCCAACAAATTTAACATATTTGTCATGTTTTGTGAAGCAGTAAAACAGATATGTGGAAAAGGCTGCAGTTTCTGCATAACTATCCCATCTGTAGACATTTCCAACTCCATCATTAATCACTGCTTCTCTCCTCCAGAGTACTCATAACAAACCCCAACTGCTAAATCCCAGTGTAAATCCTGCTATCGGTCTCAGAGTGTGAAACAGACAGTTGACTTTAGGATTCTTCTTTATGTTCAGAAACATGAATAAATCACACATCATCAAGTTTATCATTTTTTCTCCTCAGAGAAATATGAAATATTATAGATCATCTTCAGTACATCAGTTTCTTCACACTCCATTAGCAAGCAAGGTCTATTTTTCATATAATTTACCAAACCACTGGCCTAATTTCTCTTATTTCTTTTGGAGCAGGAAACATATACAGAGCATGTTCTCCTGTGACACGTCACCCACAACCAACCTTCCTGTCTTTCATTCCAGGGTTACAAAAAGTTGTTGGAGTTGGCTAGCAGCTCGAGGTGGTCCAGATCTTAGGTTTCTTTTCAGAGATGCTATGAAAAAAGCTGACTATCAGAAAGAAAACCTATCATCAGATAAATAACTTAAGATATTTCAGGCTAGAAGCACAGAAAAAGATATATCCCAAAACACTAACCAGCTCTGAAGGGTTAGCAGGTTTTGTGGTGTGTGTGTGTAAGAGAGAAAAGGTTACCAGTGGGTTTCTGAAACGGTGCTGTGCCCTCATGATCTTACTTCACAGAGAAACAGATTCCTCACAGTGATACCCTGCAAAAGAAACAACCCTGCAAAACAACAACAAAAACCCCACAGACCAGAAAGCACTCTCAAACCTCCCAGGAACTTCTCTCTCACTTTCAAAAAATACCTCTGATAGTTGGTTGCCTCAACAGACAGATTGAGGGTACAATGGGAACATACCATGACATAACAGTCCCTTTGAGACTGTCCCTCCAAGGTCCAGTGAAAGTCAGGGCAGCAGAACAGAGTGCTTTCCACTGCCATGCTGGAACTGCTCTGAGGACTTCAGTCTCCAAAGCCACCAGTTTGGTATTTTCACCAAGACCGTAAGAGCAGCTATTATAAAGAAGTGGTAGGAGAAGTTATAAATAAGATGGTGCAGTCTTTCCTTACAACAAAATCGTCCTATTAAATACTTTCTGCCAACGGTGGATATAGTGTCCCTTGCTCAGAACAGGACAGAAAGAAATAGGTGGGACTACAGCCAAAATAAAAAGAGTCAAGAGACATAGGCCTCATCTTTCCCCCCTACAAGAGGGTAAGGGGAATAAATTACCAAAATCTGCAGTATGTTAAAATCTCCCCACCCTTTTTTTTCCAAAAAAAAGATTTCCATTTCCCTGGAGGAGCAAGTAGGAGAGAGGCTGACAAGTTTTCACACTGAATCACTGCAAGAATCGCCACAATTCCTTCCCTACCAGCTGAAGGTTGAAAGGCGCAAGTCCATACCCGAGCAAGGGGAAGGAGGTGGTGTTCAATTTTCCAGTATCTGCATGTTGCCTGCAAGAAAGGCAGGGGAGGAGAAATACATTGGAAGATCTGCAGATGGAGGAAACCCTCTAAAGTCATGGCTGCAATAAGAAATGCTACTAGTGAAAAACAAAATCTTAAGAGGGTTGCTATGTATGGATGCTGAAAAAACAAATACACATGCAAAAAGCAAATACAAAGCCCCAAAACCTCAGAATTTTGTTCTTCATAAAGCCAAACTGAGGCCCAGCTCTAAGTGCAGACAATCTATATTATAAGGTCAATTATAATGGTAAACTGGGGATGGCTCTGCTGTCTCTCTTGCATAGGCCAGAAACATCAAGTTGGCAGCTGCCAGCTCCTGGAGGGACTGGTGTGCTCTTATTGGTGAAGCCTGGCCTCAGCTACAAAAGAAAAGAACCACTGTTTTTCTTCTCAGGGCTTCTACTACTAATAAACTGCAAATATTCCATTTCTTTCCTCCTCCATTCAGGCTGATGTCCAAGGGCAGTTTCACAGGTGGGTCCTGGTGGCTTTAAAACTGCCACCCAGTCATGCATGCTCAAAACAGCAGAAAAAGCATTGGCTGCTTCTAACCTCTAAATGTGTCCAGTCACGCCAGATCTGGAACCAAGGGGCCCCCCGGCTCCTCTGTGGGTTTAATCCACTTCAGCGGGATATGCCAAAGCAGCAGAGCACCACAGCAAAATATAATACATGAGGGCAGTGCCTTGAATTAAAACATTACTGGTCCAACAATTGCTCAGGGTCAGATGTGGTTGTAGCAACCCGAGTTATATTTTCAGGATTTTTTCACTAATAATTTCCAATTCCCCTGAACTGATGACTCTCAAAATTGTTTAGTAGCTTGAGTCTTTTGTTCCTTCTTTACACAGGCACAACCAGACTATAACATAAAACATTTATTCCTGAGCCAAACATGTATTCAAAACATTAGCTCCAGCAAAAGAAACAATCAGACACAAGAGCTTTCTGTTCCACTCCCAACAGTACACTTAGTAAGAAGAGAACGACTTTATCAACAAGCAGTAAAAACCTTAGTTTCCCATGTCTGAAAGAGATTTCATTAAATGTTTCCCTCCACTAGGTGCAGATCATTATATTTCTCATAGACTGTAAGCAATGTGAGCCTGTGTCTGCACGAGGCCTGAGCCCTGATTGACAGCTCTAGGAATTACAATAAATACTGCAGGAACACAAGCAATGCTTTCATAGGAGTCCGCTGGCAAATGGAGGAGTGCTTTCCTACAGAAAAAAAAAACAACAAAACCAAAACAAAAAACCCCAAACAAACAAACAACCAAACACAAAAAAACCCCATGACAAAACCCCAAACCTGGTAAAGCTCCATTTAATGCTGTTTCTCAGAAAAGAGTTTTAAGAAAAATACTCATCTAGCAAAGACACTCCCCACTTATCAATCACTGCAGCATTCAGTCTCAGCCGCAGCATCCGGCCTGACCTGAGGGCATGCTCCCTGCCGCCAGCCACAGGTATACCTGCACGCAGCCTCTGAAGGCTTGTCACCTTCAGCAACTCATCCTTAGGCCAGCAAGGATGCAACAACTGGAGGTCCCTGTCCAACTGGGCCAAGCCTGAGACCTGTGCTTCCCCTGCCTGCCAGCCCAACCCAATCCTCTCATGAAAAATACCTGCCAAATCCCTCCTCACACTGGTGATGGGAAGCTGCCTGAGATTTCTCAAAGGGTTCGGCTGTATTATTCATGCACTGACGGACTCCTTGGCAGTGATAAAGGCCACAGTGATGGTGAAAAAAGCTAATTCACAGCTTAAGAAGGATTAATCTTGCTACTGTAAAATGTCTTGGCTACAGTGAGAGCTAGCCACTCATGGGACAGACGTAAGCCAGAATTAAACCAAGTACATGCAGAAAATTATGCTTTTCTTGCAAAGACAGAAGAGGACAAATAACTTCAAGGCAGCCTGTTGAACTACATTCTTTGCTATGTTTTTCACTTAGAGATCAGTGTACCCCGGAAGGTGTGAGGGCCATACTTTACTCTTCCTGCTCCATCTCCTTCCACGCTCAGAACTGCTCAGAGCAATAACCACAGTCCTGATTCAGGCAATGAAATTGCACCATTCAGAGTAAGCAAGGAAAACCTACCTCCAACTCCAGTACTAATGAAAATTGTCTTAAAACATAAGATTCAATCTTTTCCAGTCCATTTGTCTTTCTCATCCACAGATGATTAAGACCACTTTCTGCTACACCTACAACATGGCTATCTCACGATAGCTCCGTCAGACTCAAAAGCTGCAGTCATGCCTAGTGGATCAGGGAATATCATCCAGTACTGTGCTGAGTACAACTCAAAACACAATCTACCACTATTTTGACCAAGAGACCACGTTATAGCTCACATCCATGTAACACACAGGAGAGCCTACAGGCTTAACCACTTGCACTCAGTTTCCAAAAAAGGTGTGTAAACCAGCAAAAAGCAACTTGCAAACTTCTGTTCAATTCCTAATTTCTTCACAGCCCTGGCCCTTAATAAGGCAGTGTGTCCTTTAGAAAGGAATGTGGATATTACAGATATGAGGCAGCACTGGCAGGGAAAGGACCAGGAGGATGCCGGCATAAGGAGGCTGAAGTCTATCAGTAGAGCTTTTTAGGCTCCCAAAACCAGATCAACAGAAGGAAATGCAGATGCACTACTACAGCTGTAATACTTTTGTATTTTAGCTTATTTTTTTTCATTCCTTAAGGCGTATTTACATGCTATCTCTGAATAAACACCAGTAAAAGTTGTAAGTCTGCATGAAGGAAAAGCTATGTCCCCCTTTCTTTGATGCCAGCCAGGACCACTAAAATACTCCACAGACACCCACATTTTAAGAGAAAGGAAAGCAAATGGAAAATAGTTCCATACTGAAATACTGTGAGTGATCCACTCAGAGGCTCTTAATGCTACTGCTCTGATTGCCCTTATACGCTAGCAGAGACAAAGGAATGCAATTGGGTTGTGCATCTTTAAGACGAAATTATATTCCCCTCTTTCTAGCTTTCTTAAGCATTTGCAGTTTTTCAGAAAATGCCATCAACAGTATAAATCTCCTGGGCCTAATACAATGGACAGTCAGAGTAATCAATTCTTATTTATTAATCAGCCTCTATCATGATGTTCCATAACCATTACACTACAGTTTAGACACAATAATAATGAAGCTAACAGAACTAATGCGATTTGTGGTGACTAAGATGTTGGCAGGCAATGGCAATAACATTTCTTGATAATAATACAGTAAGGCAAACAGGTCTTGGTCATAAGAAAAGATATTAAAATGGACAAAAACACACTAGGGAGAGGAGGTTTTAGATGTACATATTTTCAAGGTTTTTTTGTTTGTTTTTTTGGGGTTTTTTGGTTTCTGGTTTTGTTTTTTTTTTTTTTTAAATATGAAGATAGCAATGTTAGAGAACCAATATGCATCATCAGAAATGAAGGCTTTAGGGTTATATAAAATCACTTTTACTCTCAAGAAGGCAGAGTAACAGCATTTGAACAACCTCACAGAATCTAAATGCACAGTGAGGTTAGAAGAGTCAGATGAAGGAAAAAATGAACATTTCTCTTGGAAGAAAATTCTTTAATTACGAAGTAGTCTGCCTGGGATTGTGCCATAGAAAGCCTGCAAATCCTGGCTCTTTGTACACACTAAAAACAAGAGCCACCCCCTAAAACTCTTTCCTACTTGGTTCTCCTTGCCTGTGTGAATAGAAGAGTTTAAAAAATGGGTAAGGGAGAAAAGCACAAAGCCAGGAATGGTACTTAGATCCTTGGGAGCAAAGTCTACTGCAAACGACACATTGCTGGGGGTGCTTTTAGTTCTCAAAAACATCCTTGTTCCAATGATCAGAGGAATTTCTGGGTGAGAGAGATCACTGCACCACAGAAGACACAGTTCAAAGGGACAGCAAGCCACACAGAATAATTCTGTGGCAATATGACCCCTTGAAATGCTCAGAGAAGCAGAGACCTGCACCTTAAAAATCTCAACTACTAAAAAAGACAGGGTGGAAAAAAAAGGAAAAGAAAGAAAAAAAAACTTGTTTATAATAAAGACTACATTCTGTAGCAATTTCCTAGATTCCTGGGGTTAGAAATCTAGATTGCCAATGGATAAGTGAGCCTTAAAATCACATCCCTGCTGACAAAAATTCATTTCTTATAACCGTCTCCATTTACCGGAATGTTGAATCTTTCCCATGGGGAAGGAACAAATGAAAATGTTATTTCTCTGCTCATGAACTCATACCTTTCTGTCTGCTTTTCACTGTTGGCAATTTTATTCTCTTCCAGATTTGACTAAAGCCCGTGACCTGGGGGAAATAATGTCTATATAATAATCTTCTGAAACTCTAATTCTGAGTCATGTTTTTTTGGATGTTGCCTCGCACTTTATGAAAATTGCACTGAGCTATGAAATGTAAGTGATGTGATGTCTCTGCCTTAACATAATCATTTTGTCTGGTGAACATGTTGCTAATAATAATAATAATAATAATAAGGGAGTCTCCTTTGAAAGCAACAAAAATAAAATCAAATTAGAAAAAAAAAAAACATGCCTAATGGCAAGGAAGATGTTGTGGCACCCTGTTCCATAGGTTTATTTTCACTGCCCCATGGAAACAACTATTCACAACTGGTAGCAAATTAATGGTGTGAGAGAGGCAAGCAGAAACATCATGGCACTGTGGCTGAGCAGCTTAATAGCCCTAAAGCTCCCTTGACTGTGTGCTTCAGGGGACCTTACTAAATCCTGGCACAAAGTGTCACATCAGCACTTTGCTCCCAGTGCCTTGGCCTGGCTGAAACCCCACATTTGCATATGGGGAGAAATCAGAAACAAGTTCATAAAACACCAAATGCCTGGAAAGCATAATTATTGGCTGGGGTCTCTTGAGCAGCTTGCTAAGCAAACTCAGCAGTGGGGATGTTTGCAGTTGATCAACTCTTCCTCCAAAAGCAGAAATAACCACAGTATCTGTTTATTGGATCCACAGCCACACACCGGCTGCATCCCTTCCCGGCTCTATAAATCTACACAAACAAAGCTGTACATTACCAGATGTTTATTTTATTTTTTTATCCACACTGACCCATAAAATCTACAATACAGTAGATCAAATGGTGGAAATCATTAACAACTTGCTCTAAACAAAATTGGCACTGCCATATGTTTTGGGCCCTCCTCCATGTGACGCTCCGCTTAGTTCCACAGATGTAAATCTAGAATAACCCCCATTTAGATCAACTGTTGTTTCACATCTGCAGAGACACAGCATACGGGTGTTGGAACTTGGTCTCTGATGTTTCTGGGATGAATAAAATATATATATATATATATATATATTTTATACATCCAACTGAGAAATGCAAAACAAGTGAGGAATGTTTTATTGGTTGCAAAGATAAGCCTGGCAAAGACAACCTGAGAAATTTTCAACGGATATACTTGAACATTAGATTTGCAGTGAATTGAAGCACACAGCAATGCATGTTTGCTGCCAGGCAAATATCCCGTAAGAAAGATTTTTACAGTGCATCCTAAATCTGCAAATTGGTAGCTATAAAGCCGCATCTTGAATCGTGAAAAACAGGGGAAACTGACAGCCCAGACCTCAGACAGCAAACAGCATATTCCAGTGTCACGTGAAAATTCATTTTGTCACTCTGACACCATCTGGAAAAAAAAAAATCTTTCAGAAGTACATCCTACATGAACTTGGATAGACTGTCACCTTAGATGAGGCAGAATTCTGGGTCCCCACTACCTTTCAGGTTTTACAAGCTGCCCCATTTTTCTGTGGCTACCTCATAACGAATTAAAGCACTTAAAGTACCTGCACTTCTGTTAGTAGCCTAAGACTATCAACATGGAAAGCGTGTGTATATGGATGAGTGCGTATATGTGTGTGTCCATATATAAATGAGGGAAAGAAAAAGCATGACAGAGTGGGTGGCTCTTGGGACATAAAAAGCAATGAAAGAAGATGATGTAATAGTTATTGAAGGAGGGCCCTCATCCCTGGTCTACTGCACGATAGCACTGAGTTCAAATGTAGGTCCTGAACTGAAAGAGCAGGTCACCGAACTGCTGCAGAGCTCCACAGAGAAATCAGTCCAATCCCTGCAAAACAAACTTTGCAGTGGTGAATCTCCTTTAAATACAGGATGCCGTAAGTCCTGCACATTGCTCAAAGCACTCAGGCAGAGGGTGACCACTGCACTGGGTCCCTCCAGATGAATCCACATCACAACTAATCCTACAGCCACTGAAGAGACACAAACAACCCCACCGACTTAGGCAGACCTGGGACAGCATATCTGAGCCAAAGACAGTTACACTAACGAATGTTTTACTATTGACTTCTGCAGTTTTCAATCAGGCCTAGCATGAATAACAGTTTCTCAGTTTTATACTAATCATCTCCTCCATTTGCCTTCCACACAGCAGAAGTTCAATTGTAACTTTTTTCCTAAAGCACCTTTAGATCCTCAGATAAAAATCCGTTTGAGAAGTGCACACCATAATTTGTTGTTGTTGTTAACAGAGGTGCTGTAAGGTATTTTTTCAAAAAAACCCTATAACTTTTTTACATGACAATGGTAAAAGGTTCATTTTAAATAATCAAGAAAGAAATAATTTCCATTAGATAAAGCAGTCAATAGCATCAGAAACGTGGCTGCAATTACTTGTTGCATTTTACAATGAAATCCTTGTAGTATAATAACCACAAGATGATGAAACACATTTTGTCTCCATTTCACATGACTGACCCCAATTTTGCCGAGGACATCTGAACACATTTAACATACTGAAATCTTCCATTAGGATAATGAAAATACACATTATTGAATTCTGTATTTGTTTTATAGTGCTACAAATAGCAAATTCAATCTTTCTTACTTTTGCTGGAGACTACACCTGCATAATTGTTCACATTTCTCAGAGGCTGAAATAAACTACAAAATGAAGAAAGAGGGAGATGTTGACCCCACAATCCATTATGCAGCACTTAGGTGATTTTATTTGCTGTATGTGTTTAGTAAAAAGATTGCGTATAACCTAGCAACCTACAAAAGTCATACAACTATCCTCCACAACCTATACTAAATGAAATAAACTATGATGTACTGTGATTAGTTAACAATAGGTGCTGCAGTGCTCCCTTGTAAGGGAGCAAATGCCAGAGTTTATAGCCATGGGGTGAAATTCAGCTTTGCTTCGAGGTACAAATATGTTCCTTAAAATCCACTATGTCATCCATGGAAACACACGGTCAGCCTTTTTGCTATCCTTTTTAAGAGGAGGAACCTCAGTCAGGGAAAACTCCTATCAAATCAGTTGTAGCTTTTACCTGTTAAGTGCTGATGACTCCTGCCTTGTATTTGGTCCCATGTCTGTCTTTGCTTTGCATACAGCAATTTGCTTGAGTGTAGACCTTGGGAGACATTTTCATCTCTCTTCTTATCCACAGATCTCAAACCACTGAAATTGAAGCCCCACTACTGATATGCCCAAAGCAACACTGAGAATTGATTTATGTCAGAGGGAAAAAAAAAAAAAAATCCAGTCCTTCAGGCTTCTGGTTGAATACAGTAAAGATGAGGCCTTTAGACTACTGGATATGATAAATATCTCTGCCTCTTTTTTTAAGCCAGGGGCTCAATATTTTCTTTTCATTAGCTTTAAACTTCACTGCAGTGCTAGGACCATGAGTCATACTTGCAAAGTCCCTAATGTTTCATTTGGCTTCTATTTCAGTGGCTTGTACTCAGATACCAGGAGAAATCAAATAAAATAGCCAGCCATCACCCCACTTTTCTCCAGAAGCAATGCTTCAGGTGTAGTAACTTTCTCTTATTCCAAAGTAAGAATCCAATCACAGATCACAGCTTTCATCTGTTAAACTCTGTTCAATATAATCTTCTGAGACATCTACATGTGACATATTCACCAGTCATTGCTCAAAACAATGTATTAAGTCTGGGTGGCAATGAAAGTTGGATCATTACCATCAACTCCCCTGAACAAAAGTGTGTCCCCATCTTTCTGTCTCCCCACCACAATTTCAGAAACTCAAACAATGGCTCACATTGCTCTGTGAATATGAGGAATTTAATCTCAGACAATTTTAAAGTCTGTTCTCACACACAGAAAGCTTAGATGTTGAAAGGTACAACACAAGTCAACAGGAAAGACATTCAGCACTCTGATTGCAATCCCAGCATCTTTCTGCCGTGCTTTTCTGAAAGATGAGCATGAACTGGCAATGAAATTCACAACCCGAAGAGGAAGTCAGAGTTTCCAAAATTCCAGATAACCTTTCTGCAAATTGCTAGCCCAGGTCTGGTAAGAATACTGCAATGTAACCAGGAAGGAGTGATGTTAAAAGATGTTGCAGCCTCTGGATTCAAGGCACCTCCATACCAGCCAAACTTCCCCTAGATCAGCTGATGGGTCAATCTAATTTGAGTATTTACCAACAATGCAAAAGCACCAATAAGGCATACATAGATCAGCAGTATGCGTAGAAGTTTTGACATAAGCCATGTCTCTTCTTGTGGCAGCTGGAGGCACAGCACTCTATACACTAATAATTCAGTGTACTCCTACGACAAGATGTTCTAGATGCTGCTCTACTTTTGAGTCATTTTTTCTGCACATAGCAATAGAAGAGGACAAAAATGTACTGCTCGTGACTTATAGCCTCTCCTAAAGATAGCAGATTTCACTGTTGTTTATCTATACTGCATGACTTTGACCTTGTGCAACAATATGGCACTATACCAGCAACAGGGAGGCAGTGAAAAATAAGAACTTCCTCACAGAGTCTAATGTTTAATAGTTATCATAGACAAATGTGTAATTGCAAACATCTAAATACAAAGCACTGAAGACCTTGGAAAGCAAATTGCCTTAATTTGTGTTTATGCGTGTTTTGAATCTCACTATCTGATCTCTAATGCAACCATTCAGCTTTATTTTAAAAGAAAAACTGTTACTACATATAACAGTCTGGAAGATCTAGAAAAACTTACAGACTCTGGTTTTCTGGCTTTCACCAGAGTGCCAAATTTACCTCCATCTACTCCATCTGAAGGAAGCTGAGTTACAACAGTGATACATTTGGAGAAGATCCTCTCAAGGCAAAAAACACAGAATCTGTTCCATAAAACACAGAATGTGAGCTGTGACTGAAATGCTGGCTGGATTTCTGAAACCATTCAAGTTAAATGGATTGATTAAAGAATCATTTCCACTAAGGAAACTCAAGTTAGAATGGTTCTGTGGCAATCACTGTGAGTGATAAGGGATGTATTCTCTATGCCATTACACTACTTTTACTCCAGTGCAGTTCTATCTTTTTCAGTGTTTACTAATTCCAGTTCAAGGGAGGTGATCAAAATTAGAGTCAATTGAGTCTGATCTAAAGAAGTTCTCAGATTTCTCCACTCCATTAACATCAATTTCTGCACGCCATTAACATCAGTTTTATTCTGGTGTAACTGCATTGATGTCAAAGGAGTTACGCCACTCTGATGTTGGTGTTAAAGACACAGAAAATCGGACCCTATTTCTGTAATAAGTTTTTTTCTGGAAAATATTGCTTCCCTCAGACAATTAATGCAAAAGTGATATAGCAAGAAACACACAAATATACTTGTAAAATGTAATAGCTGAACATTCTAGCAGATAAGAACTGTACTTAGCTTCTGACCCAAAGCCTACCGAAGTCAAAGCCTACATCAGACCCTTCACTCTCTCTTTAACCAAAGTTAATATACCCAGCAACAAGGATGCTGCAAGTTGCCAACAGCAGCATTGCCCTGCAGTGCTAAATGGATTGACTGTTGAACTCAAGTTGCTGAAAATAACTGAATTGAGAAAGACACGTCAGCTACTTCCACTGTTGTCCATTTTACACTAAGCTAGTAGTTCCCACATAAATTGGATTCAGAGATGAGGAACTCCATAGTACAACAGCCTATGACAGTATGCAAAATTTTATGTAAGCATGCGCACAGACACACATTTGTGCAGACACATAAATATCAACTACATGTATCACGGAAGATGATCTGGTCTATTAACTTCAAGTCACTGAGAATTATATGTACTGAGATCAAGCAAAGAATTTACTTCAATATGCTTTAAATCAGGCCTAAAATAAAGAGATCGGTAGGAATGAAGTAGAGTAGCCTCTTAAATATTTCAAATGCTAGAGTTTAACAGAATGAAAATGTGCCATAGTAGTGCTATTCCTAGAAAACACACACACACACACCAGCCTATATGCACATGGCTGTGAATAAACAGTTGGCATTCTATGCATTCACTCTGAAGCAATTGCTTACATAAAAAATTTGTCTGTGACATAAATAATCCAGTAGGGTAAATTCCCAAAAGTGTCAGGTTTTGTATTATTGATGCCTAATATTTTAAAATAAAATCAAGTACGATTAATCTTCTTGTATAACTATAACAAGTGGAAAGAAATCACTGGCAGAATGTGTTAGTGGTTATCAAAAACAATCAATTGCAGTTTCCACAGTCAACAAAAATGGGTGGATGATACTAGTGGAAAGATTAAATGGAAAACTGATCAGAAGATATGGAAGCATCTCTCTATTTTTAATAGAAATATGTATGAAAATATCATTACAACTACGCTGCTAAGTATGCAGTACCGATGTTGCTGAACCAAAATACATTGGTATTGAAATGCCTGACAAATAAGAAAGAAACAACCTTGAAATGGGGTTGACGGTTTACTTGGAGCTCTAGTTCCACCAAATCTTGAAAAAAAATAATCATCTAACAGAATACCCTGATTCCATCCATTCCCACTAGGGTCTAATATTCTTTATACTCTGAGTAAAGCACTGACCCTTCAGTCTTAATTAGGGAGTACAGGGCTCCTATAATGAAAATAAATGCATGTCATAATCATCATGAGATGGCTCTCAATCAAACACTGCCACAGAATGAAAACAGTGCATTGTTTCTGAGGTCAAATAATGTTTTCTAGAGAGCCTGAGTAGGAAAAGCTTTACTTATGTCCTTAATGGAACGTATCCTGCATAGTCCCACTGAAGTGAACAAACCTGCTTGCAACGTTGTGCAGAACTGATTTCTTATCCACTTGCTTTCTGTTGTTGTGGCTATATTTTAAGCAACCTCTCATATGCACATGACCCTCCAGAAGAATGCAAGGTAGAATAGCTGCTGAGAGTATAATTCAGTGGCTGACCAATACCACAAAGCCATAGTCTGTAGCTGGTTAGGAAAAGAAACAGGCATGATCACTACAATAATGAAGTTGATTTGGAGAAAAATGTTCAGGTGATTGTGATTAATAACTGCCAACTCACTTCAGTCTGTTCAACACAAAACGAAATGTCCTTCTGTCAGATGGACTGACCAGCTTAAACTCATAACCAGACAGGAATACAAACCAGTTTAAGTAATACAGATTAACTAACTATGCACAAAAGTTACCAGGTTTGCATATGAAAGTACAGGTCTTCCAAGATTGTATAAATACTCAAAAAAAAAAAAATAAAAAAGCTCTTCCCTTTTCCAGTAGGAAAAAAGTTTTAAATCAAAATAAATGCTTAATTCACATGGAAGTGTAAAATCCATGGGATTAGATTCAGCAGTATTATATCAGGAATGCAAAAGTTGTGTTTCAGTATTGATTAATGCCAGCAAGGCTTGAATTTGCATGTAATTTACAATCACTTCCTTCAACAAATGTATTCATTTAGTATTATTATGAGTTTGGCATGACAAGATTATTACAAATCACTCTCTATCAGGAAGAATCAGTAAGAAACCCACCATTTATTTGGAAATACTGGAACAGACATGACTGGGTGAGAAGGTATAAACATGGTTTATGTAGAGAGTGCTGTACATTACTCAAGTGTACTAGTGTCACATGCAGATTAGGAAAATTATTAGTCCTGTTCTGATAGTGTTCACAATACGCTGCACCAAAATACATGGAAGATGTAGTCCCTCCTCTCAAGGAGATTACAGTCTAAATTAATTCTCTTGTACTGGGCAAGTGATAAAGCCAGGCGAGCATTGGACAGCACTAAAGGGAGGTCAGGTAGCAGCACATGAGCCAGCCAGCTTTGCAAACAGCAGTAAGCTTCACAAGCCAGGCTGTCAAGAAAGGGACGAAGAGCTCCGATTTGCATGCAGTGATAGATTAAAATCAGACAGCCAAAGTAGTTACCATCCCCTACACCATCTACTCCATTCCCCTGATGGCAGTTGTCATCCCGCCACAGCAGAGACAACTGAATGGCTCATGAAGCAGCTTCTGGAGTGCTCAAGTTTTCAGCTTGGAGTATTATGCCTCCAATTTGAGTTTAACTTAATATGCTTTAGAAGCCATTCATTCATCTGCCTTGCAGAGGAGGTAATCTCCATCACAAGGGCAGGACAGACAGCTTGAGGGCCATAACCTCTTCAGCTGTTTTTCGCCTTTAATTTGCCACAGCTTGCAAGTCAGGGACCTCAGGCAGGACCTAAGTCATATGGCTGGATTTCAACAAAGCACTTAGGACCAATGAAATCTGTGGAACAACCGGTGATTAGAGTCAAGCAGGTGCCTAAACGCTTAGCCGGATTGAGATCATTTAACCTAGACCAAGACGCTGGACTTATCTTTACATCTCAGTTGATGAAATTCATCCATCGGATGAATACAGTTCTGCCTGTACCAGCCTGTATATTAATCATTAACGTTTACTTAAGTAATTTTAGATTCTCATATGAGAGTGTTATTTTGAATGAAAAGCTTTAACAACAAATATTGCAAAGATCAGGCCAGGACTGTAAATGCAATGTAAATCAGAAGAGAATGTAGAATAATTCCAGCCTTTATCATCCACACTAAATTTGCAAACTGCAGATCATGGCAGATACTGAAACATTTTCTCATTTTGAAAGAAGTCCATGCAAGTACCACATGCTGTGAAATACTATCTTAAGGGAGTTGTTTTGATAAAAACAAATGGCCAATCCTAAAGATTAATGCTTCATATGATATATCCACATTATTAATCCCACCTTCTTCTTTCCACTGGCCCCAGTAGTGAATGTTTTCTGGAAAACTGCATGGAGCCAGATGGTTAACTATTGGAAATCTATACTAAAAAGATTAATGTTACCCCATGACAGGGATCAGTCATTTGTAGAGATTTCCTAATACAATCGGTGACATTTGTTTATTCAGACTAGCTGGATGAGCCATACTCTGAGGAGAGCCTAATTAGTTCTCAAAGATTTTCAAAACATTGGGGCCCAGCTGCTGAGCTGCAGTTCAACATCTGAAAGAAAATTACATGCATAAACAGACATACAAGTAACACAGACATCCAGACAGACAGACATGAGTGACTGCTCTTCAAGCTGCCTTCGTGTTGTTAATTCTAACACAGTATGTGGAACGATGTCGGTACCCTGGGTGAGTTAAGTACTCACAAGTAGCCACTGGAAAGACTCCAGTGCCAGTCGCAGTGATTAAATATTGCAGTCCTGGGTGCCATTACTCTTTAGAAAGAAGAGCTGCGCATAGCCATAGTCTGAATGCCTACCTACAACGATCAGTCTCAACACCAGCCCACTCTAATGCACAGTAACAAATTCCGACCATCTTCGTATCGTGTTTTTATGTGTAAACTAAACATACTGCAAGGAAGATGAGTATGAAAGAAAGAACTGTGTTTTACACAAAAGTTTCAAAGTGCGAACGGTACTTACTAAATTTCACAGAAGCTCTTTTTCCAGATGGATAAAAGAACCAATATGTCCAAGGCCACTGTAATTTCCAAACCACTTAGATTAAACCCCCCACTATTCAGGAAAGCAGTGAAGCACATGCTTTAAAGTGAAGCACACACTTAAATCCCATTGACTTCAGTTATGCATATGTGCTTACATGCTCTCCTGAATAAAATGGATGTAAGCATGTGTTTAAACTTGAACCTATGCTTTGTTGAGATGAGACTGTGAAGAGAGGAGAGTGAAATTTAAACTGATGTGAGAAACACTGCTTTTATCACTAAGCAACAAGGCCTTTCCATCAGCAGAGAACATATCTAGGTGTTTGGGGAAAAAAAAATCTACATAGAAGTGCTCTTCTCTTCCTTCAAAAGGACATAAAATGCAAAAAGCAAAGCCATTTGCAAAAAAGCAAAAGAAAAGCCATTAAAACAGAATGTTTTTATATAACCATACAAATACTCAATTCATCAGTATGAAAACACTGACAATCTTGAGACTGAGGCCAGGACAGATGTTAACTTTATAAACAGCTGTTGCAGTGGAAGACACTGCAAACCCCCTAACTAGTTGTTACTGCTCCCCTGTCGGAAGTTACCACATGTGCAGTGCAGCCAGCAGAAGGGATCGTGTGAGTACACCTTCATCCAAAAAAGCAAAATACTAGAGGTGTGGTTAAATCTATCCAATGCTGACTGGTGAAGTAGGTCCAAGAGCACTCGTGGTATAGGCATGCGACTTCAGATGGCAAGAGCAACTGCGGCTGACACGGCTAAAGGACATGCCCGCAAGATTCACATGCATGCTCCATACTTTATAGTAATATATCATGATTTCTTTCAAACATTAGCACCTGACAAAGAGGACCAGTTCAAAAATGGTCAGTCTCAAGAAGAATTACAATTATTTGGATCATTTTTTGGTGTAAAGAAAGGTCAACTATAATGGGCTAGGCTAAGAAACAAATTTAAGAACACATGAAAACATCAGTTTTGCTGTGTATAAACTCCTAGAGCAAAACAAGCAAAAAAATAAACCACCACCACCAACAAAAAAGAAGTACTTTCCTAGGAAGTTACACAGAAAAATATGATTTGTGAAGTATGTCAGTCCCTACTACATCTAGAGACTGCATTATTACTTGCTAAATAAGACATACCAGATCATCAGCTGGAGTAACCTGGCACAGCTCTGGTGAAGCCAACGGAACTAGACTGGTCAACACAAAACTTGAAACTCTGGTACTAGACTTGTACCGTTTTTCTTTTTAATCCTGTGCCTTTTCACATCCACAAACATACTGACTAATGGCTACGGACAGCAACTGTGAACCGATTTCTGATTTTTAAGATCACTTAGTTATTCACACATAATATTTTTGTGTGACATCTTTTCCTCTCTAGTGGTTTTTTTTTTTTCATCTCAAACTTCAAAGTTAACTTCTGTTATGAGGTTTTTGAGACAAGGACTGTTAATGTAAGAATATAGAAACTAATGAAAGGAACTCCCAGCCTCTTACTGAGACCCTGCTGTAGTACCAAACCAGAAATCATTCTGGTACTATATAGACATTTAAACCAATATGCTTTGCACATCATCCCAAAATCACCTCCCCTTTGATCCTGTATCAACTATGCCATACACATGATTCATGATGCAGGAAAATATTTTCTTCCAATGTATATGCAAAAGCTTCATGAAACAAAGCGTGATTAACTAAAGTTAAATCAAGTCACCTTAATTCAGAGAAGTATGAGCTTTAAAAATAGGTATTTATCAAGAAACTGAATTTCTAAGTAGTATCCCTCTTGGTAGTATAAATATCCAACATAGAATTAATCAAGAGAGCATCTTGGAGAAAATATTAAAGTAGCATACAATTTGATACCACTGCAAAAAAGCAATCAAAGCAGAGCATGGCAATAAATTAATAGAAAAAGTTATATATCCAAACCAGACTAAAAGTAATTTTGTAAGTCAGCAGTAAAAAGTTAAATAAACACTAATTTAATCTATTTTAGATGCAGCAGTCAATAGATGCAGTACTTTACTGCTCTCTAGCTACATAAACACAGTCAGCTGACACAAAAAATTGAAAAAAGAAAGAAGGAAAAAAACACATCCCTATTCAGGGCCCAAGCACCGTGGAAAGCATGAGCACAGAAACACGGGAGAGAAACAGACCTCCTGGGTCAGGAAAGCTGTTTTTCAAGGAAGCTGCAAAAGGGAGTTTTGATGCAATGACCTCTAGATAATGGTTGCGACCTATTTTTACCGTGCTGCCTTTCTACCCACTTTTAGGCAGCACAATCACCCTTTTATAGGGAACAAACATTTTACATTCCTCTGTGGGATGCATAGAAAGGAAATGATTAGTTCCTCCAAAGATGTGTCCTATATCAGAAGCAAAAAATTTCCTGGCAATATGCAATGAGGAAGAGAAAAATGGAAGAAACAGAACAGGGTGTCAGTGGAATTTCTAGGGATTACCACTTCTCAAAAAATGCTGTGTTTCAATTGTTCACATACATATTCATCATTAACATCAGGTGGAGGACTCCATTCACAAAGGTCCCTAGACAGGACCTGGAGAAGTTTTAGGAAACAAGGCTACCAATAAGCAAAAGAATAATATGATTAATTTCATATCTGAAATAAATACACAAGTGAGCATGTGACAGCATGAGTATCATAGCTATCTCATATACTGTCTGAAGGTTTCTTTATCTTTTTAAACAACTTGCAGCAAACTTATCTTCAGATAAACATCCTAGATGATATTTTCAAGAAATAATATAGAGGACTTAGTTATTATCACCCCAGGCATTTGTATTGCAGATAGGCAAGAAAAAGAACTTTATGACTGAGCCAAGAAATGAATGAAGAGCAAATTTGTAGCAGGTTTATGAAAATCAGACAATGATAGCAAAGCAGAGGAAAGAAGAAAGAAACATTGAGAACTGAACTGCAAAAATGAGAGCAAGAAGCAATGACTAATGACGATACAACCAACAAAATTAATAAACTTAGGCTTTGACTCTGAAAGGTACCTAAGCAAGTGCCTGTTGTATAAGACACCTCACTGAGCTCCCTGTGCCTAAAGCCAGGCAACAAACTTGATAAAACTGTTAGCAAGTCAATTCAACAACAGCGTTCTTCAAATCCTTCCTTTAAATAAATGAGCGTAGACATTTGGACACCGATCGTTTTCTAGTTAAATACAACAAAACTTCTACTGATTCAATCAGAACAAAGTCCTTTGAACCGATGAAGCACTCTGTAAGAAAGAATATGATGATTAGAGGGCTGCTAAGTGGCCTCTTGATATGAATTCATAATGATGTTGTCCTTTTCTTTACTGTCTCTATACCACAGGTAATTTAAGTAAGCAATATGTACTTAGTAAACCAAAACCATAAAATAATCTGAAAACTACTGGGAAACACTGGGCAAACGATGCTAGAGATGAATGAGGAAGGCTATTAAGAAACAGAGTGGGAATCACAAGGAAGGGTGTTTCTTTTTCTTCCCCAGGGTCAAGGAGTGCTTCTACCACAGAAGAAAATACAGTGTCATCAGGTGTCATTGCATTAATACATCAGAGAGCCTTCAAGGAAGACACTCTGCTCTTGCTATCATTTGCAGGGCTCTGTGTTTTTGGGGTTTTTTTAAACAATATTAAATTTGCATTAGCTTGGATGGGGAAAAAGGATGGCATATAAAGGGAGAGAGGGCTGAATTAATATTCATAAGCAACATACTGGAAGAATGCAGAAGGGGTGATTTGAGGGAGCTTGGAAAGGGAAAGGAGAGACAGCCATTAGTAGTAGAGACCTCCTGCGTAACACACTCTGCTCTCAAGCAAGAATTGCAGTCTCTCCCCCATCCACACTAAATATCGCCCTGCTCTGAACAGCTTTTGGATTCCCCACTCCAGGGCACTCCGGGGAGGAAACTGTTTTGGCTGAAGTTCGGCAGGAGCAGGTGGCATTCACCAGCTGCAAGTAATTTTGCTCTTGTTGGCACCACAGCAGTTCTTGGACTTCTCACAGTTTGTGTTCAGTGGGGAAGGGAGAATGAGGAAGGAGCAAACAAGTCCTCGGTGGTGTTAACAGCATCCCAGGCTTCACGGCTGTCTTTTCCAAGCTGGCAACTCTAAGCACACAGCAGAAGACACAGTGCTTTCAGAAGGTGCCTGCATGGATTTGCCAGCATGGGGTTCAGGTTTGCTTGTGCTTCCGTTCTCTGCTGAGAGAGCACATCGCCTCTGACACAGCTGCCACTTCAAGGTGGAAACAATCCTGCAAGCCAGATGTTAATATTGCGGGGGAGGCAGGAAGAGAAAAGAAGAGCATGGCTTATCACCAGGTGTAAGTGATCTCTCTGCAGATGGACTAGCTAGCATCAGACCCTTCTGGAGAGCCCCAAAACACATTCCTTTTCCCAGCATCTGTGCTGCCAATTCCCCAACCCCTGTGTGTGCATGCGCTTGTCTACAGAAACAGGGGCTCCAGTTGGAAAATTTCTGGGGTTACTGCTACTACTGTGCAAAAGCACAGTAGTACAAATACTTCAATTATTACCTTTAACGCCATTTTTCATCAAAGAAAAAAAAGTGGAATCTGGATACTGTTTGTCTGAACTTAGTTATTTCCATCTTCGGAAGTCATCTGAGAAATCAAAAGGTAAGCACGGGAGCAGGAGAAGAGGCAGCAGTTCTCATCCCTTCTCCATTTCTCATCACAGCAGAGGGAACTCGAAATCGCAAGAGCATGTCTTCTAGGAGACTTTTTTAAAGTGTTTTAAAAATCCTAAATACCTCTCTTTTCTTTCAGCTGTACACCATGAAAAACCTTCCACCTGGCATCAGAAATGATTCCTTGAAACTGCAACATATTCCTCTTGCATTCACTGATATACCCAACAGTCCAGCCCTTCATTTGAAAGGTTTCTTTCATTTCCAAATGGCACAAGTGTCATCATGTGCTATAGTGATGCCACTGCAAACATGAACTTCACTGTCTGAACCAGCCTGGCACACGCACTTGTGCAGGTATAACAGTCATTTTTTCCCCTCCAAGCTCATCTTTCATCACCATCTCTGACAGACACATCCTCCTTGGCAAAAATTAACACTTTGCTAATAATCTTTTATTATAGCTGATATTTATTCTGCCATTTAACAACAACCTCTTTTCATCTGCTAAGGTGGAGCAATTAGTCAATGCTATTAATATTAAGAAGCTCTATTACAGTAATAACTAGAAATCTATTTACCCAATGTACTATACAAATGCACAGGCTGGCACTGTCTCTGTGCTGAAGAGCACTGTTATATAGGTCACTGAATAAAATGAACAGCTAAAACATTCATAATAAATACTCATATAAATTACTTTATCTTCATTCACAAGTGATTTTCACAGATTTTTCCTAGGAATTCTTTTACAGTGATGCTACACAATATGGCCAACTCCACTGGTATTATATGCCAGCCTTGAGTTTGTACCAAAAGCATACTCGGTAATGCAAACAGATCTGTTGGAAAACCCTCTAGCATGAGTGAATGGTCTCCATCTTGCAGCAAAGCTAGACAGCAAGCTCCTCAGTAATGAAAACTGCACTGATCTGATTGCATGAGTCAAAGAACTACTCATCACGATGCAACATGGCTTGAAACAATAGCATTTGCTAGAGCGAATGGTGGATGTGGCATCCACATCTCTCTGTGGGAGGCAGAGTTCAGAACATCAAGTGAGATGAGATTTCAGGAGGTGAATAAACTACTTCAGCTGTATGCACATTAACCCTCAGGTGTAGCAAAGAAGAAAACATTTGCCCTGATTTTTTTTTTTTTTTTAAACATATTTACCATTGCTGAAGGAAAAGCCGTCAAAAAACCTTCACTTCCTAATGGTCTGAGAACAGCAATAACCTAAAATAACCTAATAATGTTTTTCTTATGGACAAAGTACCCCCAAATATTTATAATGAACCATTACAGCACGTATTGCAACTTTACAAGCCTTCATCTAATTACTTCCACTGAAACAAATACACAAATCTTCCAGCTCCACGCTGACACACACACAGACTCTCCGAGCACCAAGCCTTCAGCAACCTTCCTCTGACGGACACTTTTTTTTTCAGGAAATGACACAGTGACATAGGTAAAAGGTGATTTAGATAGACTGCTGTGTCACAAATTGTCAGGATCTGATTTAAAGACCTTGCCTTTGTCAAGAAAGACAGTTGGGTGTCTGCTTTAAAGAAGTACTGGGAATATTTTCATCAAAGGTTTGAATTGAAAAACAGTGGGAGGTAAATATCTGAGATGTTGCCAAGAAAGACCGCTATATCCGTGCAATTACCATTAACAGGGGACAGCAGTGGTTCAATGAAGTAATTCAATCTGGTGTCCTACATTTTATCAGACAGCAATTTTGCGTTCTGACATAAAAGGCTGAGAAAGAGGATTGGACTCTTTTCTGTGAAATTCAGCCGTAATTCTTGCAATCAGGAGATGTGTTCTCTGCTTCAGGTACAATCCTAATATCCCTCCAAGTGACTCAAAAGAAGAATATACTAATATTCACCATAAGACTAATCACTCACATAGGAACAAGTCATACTTTGGGCAAGTTTTGGAACTGGGTGCCTGCAGTATTAAGGGAGTGTTTTCCCTATTTAACTAAACCAGTATTTCCTTACTTGTAAGTTTAGCAGGAAGAAAAGGATCTATCGTTTAAAAGATTGAATAATATGATGAAGCCTAAATTAGAAAATGTATTCTTCCAAAATATGAGAAAGTGAGGGAGAGACAGTATTTCTTCAGAAAATGGCAAAATTAAAAGTCTATGGAAGCTCACATCAAAATAACACCATCCTATGGCTTCTCCTCATCATTAATCCATATCCATATTGCATACTCCTATTTCCTTAGAGGCTTTTGCCCTATCTTTCTCCACAGTAATCCTATCAGTTAGTCAAATGACAGTACTGGTGATTTCCAAGGTCACCAAGTTTGCACAGCAGCTCTGCATTTCATCTCTGCACAGCAGACCTAAAGGCACACAGCTCCCGTGGCTTGACAGCAGGATGAACTTTCACGCCGTCTCAGCACAGCACTCAACATTCTGGTGTCTCCAGCACAGCGCCGACCCAAACAATCACCACCACAAACCCTTTTTTCAGGAAACTCACCAGATTTTATCCTTTTAAGTCCTTTCTACCATAATGCTTTTTGCCATAATCCCTTCTTTTTGCACAGGAGTGTGCTATTCTACAAATTCTCAAGTTACATAATGCAAAAAAATCTTGCAAGGTTTTCCATTTATTTTACATGCACATAGGAGAAAATGTTCATGTTATATTTTTCTGAGTAAAATCTCACCACAAATAACACCACCAGCAGATAATTTGCATCAGAAACAGTCCGGTGTTGCTCTTTCCATTTAGGGTACAAAAAAATTCCATCAAGTTCAAAACTTCAGTAACAAGAGCAAACTGGCTCTTGTTTCGTACAGAACATGGTCAACCACCTTTCACTACGATACAAAACCAGAACTATCAATGAAGCACTCTACTCAGGGATTGCATATCCCTTTTCTTTTCATGAAATGATACAGAATCTCCTCTAAAGACCGAACACTATATTTCCGCCAAAATATTAAACATACAATAAATACATTCAATGCTCTTGAGCATTCTCTTTTAATGATATGAAACTGAGACCCTTGGAAGATGAAGGCTTTGCGTATGACAGCTTAACTGCTTGCAATCAAACTAATTTGCAGTACGGTGACCTGAAATGAGTTTAAAAGCACCATAATGCATGTTTAGCAATCAGTGAAGCAATTCTTTATTATTCAGGTTCACATTTGCAATTTGTGTCTCATGTTATGGGAAAGAGAAAAAGAGGGGGAACACAAAAAAATAATTATTTTGCTTTGGAAGAGCTGATGAGCAAAACATGAGCTACATGTAACATGGGGCATTAACGACCAAATTTAGACTGACTGCAAATCTTAAGTCTTTCTGCCACTGATATAAATCTTATAATCTCCAGAAGAGGATATTATAAAATTAAAAATTTGCTTATAACTTCCTTAATTTGACCATGTCTTGATTTTTCTAGATTGATTTTTGTTGGAAAAAAATGTGTAAGTAAGTTCACCTGAAATACCATCAAAAATATGTACTGAGTACGCCTCAAGGTTTTTAAACTGTAAATGAAGCTATCTACCAACCACTTGCAACACTCCTCTTCTGCCGATAACAAAAGTTAGAGACCCTTCTGGCAAATAATGGAGGTTTTCATATCACCCCTTCAAATACATAAAATTTCTTATTTCCTTCCTTTCCCCCCTTCTTTCTTCCTCCCTTTCTTTCTTTCTTTACACCATCTCCATTCATTACATTTGTTATCCTTGGGAAAAAGATGGCTCCAATGAGTTAAGTGGACAACCATACATAGAAGCAGAAGGAAAAGCTCTAAGCTCAAAGCTTAGAGCATCTAAGCTTTTAACTAACAAGCTCAAAGCATTTGGTGAAGAAACGCAAGAGCACTAAATGTAACATCTTGCCAGAAAAAAACCCACAAGAACCACACAAAAGGGCAAAACCAAGCCAAAGATATTACACACATAGTACAAAACTGCTTAATTCTAATAACTAAAGCAGGAGCAGGCTTGGGCAAGGAGGAGAGTGAAGGCCTCCCAAGACAGCCAAGAAGCACACTCTAGCTCAGCACTGCTCAGTCATAAGTGATAACTTCTTGGGGACATCGTCTCCTGAATCACCAAATGTATCTGGGGTCTGTCCTAAAGAAATTAATCATCGCACTGTTCAGAGAGAGGATGAAAAATTTGTGTTTCAGCAATGAGGGGGCAAACCTGAAAGACCTGAAATTCTGAAATCGGATCTCAGTTCTGCTTAGTTGGGTAAGAAACTGCTGCTGTGCCCTGCTTTCCTTGTTTCTTTGATCTGGACAATATAGTTTCACCCAATTCAAAGAACTGTAAGGATTAATATTTTAGATTCAAAGCATTTTATTCAAAAAGCACGGCATGCATTAGGGCAGGGTTCTACAACGTATGAGGAAATACCATTCAGAAGGGCTGCAAAAATAACTCAGACCTTCATCATCTCTGTTCAAAACGATCTGAGTAGAGACCTGTCTTGACCAAATTCCAGCCCAGGTCATTTATTCTGCTTGCCTAAACATTCCTCAAATATTGAGTCAATAATATGTGTTTTTCTTAACCTCTAGAAAAATACACAGTTTGGTTCTCCAAACCCAGTTGTTTTGCTCCAGCTATTCTCATCATGATTAGTAGGATGCTGGAAATATACATATGCCTGTTTTTGCTGTTGTTCTTGCTTTGATGGTCATATTGTTAGCAAACTCTTTAATGAGTCTCAGTTCTCCCTAGGAACAGCACTACAGTTTATAAATGCTAAAATTAATAGACCCAGGGTAGATTTTATTACATGTAATGTATTTATTTGGCAATGATGATGCCTACCTTAGAGCAGCTGTTACAATAAACTGCATTTTCAATGGCTCCTGGAAAACAAAAGACAACACCTCAAAGATTTCAGATAAGGGAACACCAGGGTTTCCAGGTCTCACTGCTCTACACCAAACCTGCTCCACTGAGGTCTGCAAATACTAATAGGTAATTATGACCCACAGAGAGATTTCTACTGGGGATCTTGTCCACTTTTCTTGAATCCGAATCTGCTATCAGAAGATTCATAACCTCTGTCGCCAGCTTCGCTTCTGCAAAGAATGGGCACACGGAGATTTTAAAGTGGAGCTAAAATGGATTTCAGCATACCCTTCACAATAATAGTTGGTAAAACTAATTACAGTGAGAAAACTGGAGATCATTCATTACCCTACTAAGCAAATTAGGATGTGTTAACAATGATTTATAGTGCCAAACACAGGATAACAAAGATTGTCTTTTCAACTGTATTCACAGGGGACATGACAGTTGGTGCCATCCAAACAGCCACTGCTGTAGTGCTTTTGTAGACCTGATAGTATTTCAGATGGATACACACTTTTACATAAGCAAAATACATTTCAATGTTTGGCTTCTACAGTCAAGCACTAAAAGTAACTAGGCAACTTAACCTACTTGCAAGAACAACAACTTTTTATTTACCAACATCACTGCATACATGATGTAAAGTATTACATTCCTTCTGTAACAGTAAGCTGGTTGAATTTCTTAAACCTCTTTCAAATGATACTTTTGATCTAATCTGTTTGTTTCTCTCCTGTGAAAACTAACAGGTCTTACGCTACTCTCCTAGAGTCTCTTAACACATTCCCACCTGAAGAGAGTCAACAACATCACAAATTTGACCACCTCAAAGAACAAAACATAGGCTACTTAGGATCGCTGCCATTGCATATAGACCAGGCAATGAAGGAAAATCTACTGGTTTTAAGGGCTCTATCTGAGAATACACACCCAGAGAACGTGCTGCTATAACTAATTCCACGTTTCTTCTGTAAGGTAACATCTCGGGTGAAAATCAGTCCTATTGCATAGTAAAATAGCTGGCCTTATCTAGGCCAAATACTGGTTTTCCATCATCTCTATACTAATACCACTGGTGCTCCACTTATTCTCCTTGGGACGAGTTTTTAGAGCTCTGAGTAATGTAATGCAACATTGCACAACACAGTGTCCCAGTGGCATGCTGTAACTACGCAAACATCTGCTGAACTGAACCCACTCAGGGCCAAATTGGATAGCACAACTGATTAGCTAAAGCCTTTGGGAATATGCTCGCGATTTATGTTTGTCTGAGTCACCAGCCCATGTGCAAATCACATTTTTCATTTTTCTTCCTTTTTTTAAGGTGGAACAAGAGCATTGTTTGGAAAAGGAGTGTCACAGGAGTTTCTTTCTCCCTTCCAACTGCCCAAAACTGTTTCTGTCACCAGCTTATCACCAAATTCTGTCCAGCTCTGAAAAACCCACAAACTCTATGCTTTTTGGGGAAAAAACCTGCTAACCAAAAATAAGCATTGAAAAAAAGGAACAGAAAGCCCTCAGAAATTGCCACAAAGACTTGAGAAGTACACCAATGGAAGAAACGGAAACAAGTTGCTATAAACAGAGAAACTGTACAACTGCCAAAGAACCTGACAATCTTGGGAATTGGGTGTGTTGTTGAAAAATAAAATACTCAGTTATTTAGCTTTTGATTTCTGTTCTGTGTTGTGTTGCAAACCAATGAACCACCTGTATCCTTTAACGTGAATTTGGCTGGGTGTGAGATACACAAAGAAAACTAGCAAAAATAATTCTTTGTAGTCAGATAAGAGAAAAAGCTTTTACTATTATTCAAACTCCAATCATATTCTAAAACATCTCTCTCAACCCCCTGAAATCATAGACAGCTGGACAATGTTAACAATTTACATAAATTCAAATAACTTTTCTTTTAAAGCTAAAAAGGTGGGTTTTTTTCTTAAAATTCTAACTACTTTCCAATTACCTGATCTGACTTCTTGATGAGATGTAATCTAACTTATAATCTATCTCTGATGAAAGACAATGACAATTTGCAATGCAAAAAATATCGACGACAACTGGGAGATTTTCCAGGGAGTATTTAGTTATGAATTTCTTAGGGCACACCAATATTAACAGCACGTCCAAATCTTTTTTCACATGCATCAATCATAAACTGGACTGACCCCATAGAAAACAATAAAGTCAGGCCAGTACGAAAGGCTTTTAGGAGAATTGGAATGTTTTTTACCTCTGTCTCTTGTTTTCTGACCACTGATTTAATAATATGTAAAAAGGATAGGAAAGTGTCCACTGTGACAAGGAGTGCAAAGACAGGTGAAACAGATTCCAGCAACAGTGAAAATGGCTTTTCAACAAAATCTACTGAACATACTAGCACTTGTGAAAGAAGAAGGTAAGTTGTTCCTAACCGAAAAAAAGTTGTAGAGGTACTTAGAACTCCTCAACAACTTTGCATCATTAACACTCACTCAGTGGTTACTCGCACATGTCCCGCTTTGCTGAAGGCACCTAATTAGAAGGTCTATTTAATCAATGGCAGTTCTGATCATCCCGGTTAGGTATGAGTTCGGTTGAATCACTTGATGGAGATTCCCAACCCTCTCCACTGACTTCATAGCGAAGGTGGGTAGTCAAAGCAGGCAGTAGGATTGCTCTCCCCAGAGCATGTGAATTTTTCCTTTACATACTGCTTTTCAAGAAGCACTAATGTAGAGGCAACAAGAACATAAGAATACAGTCTCCAACTTTGCCATTCAGGAATTTACCTAGTTATAGCACAAAACTAGGTAAGATTTCAGCCTTCACCACTGCTACTGGAAGTGCATAATGAATTACTAGGATGGAACTATCACACATATATTAGAAAAATGATTTTGTATTACTGGGAAGTGTCAGGTTTAGAAGTTTCCTTAAACACTCAGTGACCTCAGGTGGCTCTCTATAGAATAAAAGGATCTAAAAGTAATTTTTGCTTTGCTGTAGCATGCACAGCATCCACAAACATTGCAGACACATGATCCTCCACCCATCAAACTCGAGTGCCTGGCATAAGCACGGTTCTTAAAGGAGATTCCAAGTCCGACAAGTAGTATCTCCATTACGTACTCCATTACGTACAAGTAGTATCTCCATTACGTCCATGCTAGGTAACATGGCCTAAACACACAAAGACTCTATTAATACTTGGATTTAAACAGCAAATATAAGGTACTTAATCCATACCTCTGTGTTCATTCATTTCTGAATAAAACCTGCTTCCATCTGTGCTTCTGCTTTCTGCAGCAGATGTGCTTGGACAGCGAATCTACTGGTAGTCCATTTTAACTTACCTGGTTGCCTATGTTTCCTTTGGTGCACTACAGTATCTGATATTTTGTAGTCCAAAGTACAACATATATTGATCAATAATTTCCACAGGCAAAAGCTTTATTATTACCTATTAAACTAAAAATTATTGTTGCTTTATTTGAGACCAATGACCCTTGTTTTGATGTTCTGGGTTAACGCTAAACAAAAACTAACAGTCTTTTCTAGTTAAAAGCTTTGGAAAAAAGAAGTCGATTCAAGTGCATATTCTTTTGCACTTTGATAATACAACAATTACATTTATCAGAAACACATGCTAATTGGATCATTCTGGAGCATTTTTCTCATTGTCTGGTACAGCAAAACACATCTGGGTTTTATTTGCCCCATGTAAGTTAATAAGGGTATGGACTTTTTTAAAACAATAAGCAAGATAATCCTAAAAACAATTTTCCAAAGTGAAAAGGGAGGAAAAAACCCTCCATGTTTCATCCAAGACTGCGTAAGTGTAAAAATGACTTTAAGACAGAAACTGAAGGATGTTTTCTATCTACTTGGTTATTACTGAAGAAAGAAAAAGAAAGTTAAAGAGATCTTATTACTATGACTATACATAAGAAACAGTGCAGTTAAATATATCATATTAATGGAACCTAATAAGGGATGTCTCCCCCTCCTACAGAGATCCAAATTAGTATGATTTAAAGTGCCAATACATTGGCACTAGAAGATGTCAAGCTGCTTCTTGTTACTAAATCCCTAACTCAGGAGAACTGGAAACTTTCAAGCTTTTTGCTGGAGCATAGGGGATGTTGACACCTTCCAGATTTCCCTTTACTGGACCAACCCACAGACAGTATGGTGCAAGGGAACAGCAGATGGCTTTTCTTCTGTTACCTCTGCTTCCTAAAGATGAAACTGAACATTGTTCTTAAACCATGCATATTCAGCTCCCGCTATAAGGAGAATGAGGCTTATTTATATATGTTAAAGCTTTCCATCGCATATTATATTCAACCCATTCCAGAGCACGTCTGTATATGTTCATATGATTTGAATTTTAAGTGCCCAGACAAAGAAAAGCAATTCGCTCTGAACTATGGAAAGACATTCAAGTTTTAGTCTTAATGAAAAATAAACATTGAGCCATTTGATGTTATTTTTCCCTTCATGCCCTCCCTCTAGAAAATACATATGACACAAAACAGAAGTGCTGGAAAAAGGAAATCAGTTTTTTCCTGTTTCACAACTTACCTTACACTGCTTTGGGCTTTGGTATAATAAGAAAAATTACCACAAAACTTTTTTGAATTGATAACGCTCCTTTCAGACCTTACCACCGGCAGAAGTACGAACATTCAGTTTGTACAGAAGTCCAATGCAAATCCAGCAGGACACGGCGTTTCCCCAGGTATTAAGCAATTTTTGTGCTTGCATTTTACACTTTACATGTGAAGTCACACGTACACAGTTCAGTCCCATAACTTTCTTATAGGATCACAGACCTCTATGAAAAAAGACTAAATTTCACAATGTACTAATGGAAGAAAATTACTCTCTGGGAATCTGACAAGGAAGCAACGAAGTTTTTCCATCAGGTAATCGAATACTATATAATTTTCTTTTCCCCAGAGTTTGATGAAAAGATAGAAGCAGGCTTTGATTACACTATTAACTATACAGAGCAATGCTATGGAAAAAGTCTCACTGCATTTTACCCACCTGTTTTTGGACATACATAATGCTCTATTTCTGGTACAGATATTACAAAGGCAGAAAAGACACGCTTGGAGAATATAGCGTAAGTTACAAGTGAAACAGGGTATTAGCAATTTAAATACAAATCTTGGAGGAAAATAAACAGTGCATTGGATTGACTGGAAAACATTTTTTACTCCCAAACTTATCTGTGCAAGTAAACGGTATATTGATGAATGTGGGAAGAAACAAGATAGAAAAGTATGAATATAGACTGTTAAATCAATAAAGGGGCATGCAAATAAGTAACAAAGACTGATCAATTATCAAACCAGCTGGGGCCTGATCCTCTTCTTATGATGCAAAATGTAAATCTAGCATAAATAGAATTACAGCTGCGTTTTCCAAGACCATCCGAGAGACATGGGGCTTTTAACCAACAGGTAGAAATCACTGTGTCATGTTCTCTGGACTGTGGTACACAGGAGATGAGACAAGACTGCTGTAATGGGCTCTTTCAAGTCTAAGAATCAATGAGAATTGGTACAAGGGGAAGTCAAGATTCTATCATCTCAGATTAGAGAGCTGGTAAGACCACGGTTCATTTTATTTGCTATAACTGTGTAAATTAAATACTGTTGGAATTTATGTAGTAATTAATGACACCTGATTAGTTCAGGAAAACATTGACCACCATGTCTGAAATACTACTTGCAATTCATTCGTGGAGGAAGAAATAGAAAAAGATAAGTTAACCTATTGGGCAGACTGAGATTGGTTATTTATGCTTGTTCCCATATAATAAGGCACTTTCGTTTCAGGAGTAACGCTAGGCTGTTCAGAGGCACACGTGTTAAAGTTGCGATACACTTACAAAGTAGCCTGTTCCCAAGCTGGAAGGAGCTGAGCTCTGCAATAAAACACAAAGACAAAGTGGAAAGTCAGCGATGGTTTTTAACACGTTCCAATCCACATAGCTCATTACCAGCCCTTTCCAAGGTTTTCATCACTACATCACAGCACCGATGTGCTGCCCCTTGTCATCTGCTACTGAAACAAACACGGTGTTGCTTAATTTTTCCCTTTACATCTCTCAACCACTCTGAGATGGTAACGTGCTATTTACTGAATTCCAAGCTTCTGCGGTGGACGTAATTGCCAATTTATTTGACAGGCAGCTGGGTAATGAATTAATGATGGCATTTCGCCCTGCACTGAGACTAAACAGACACTCATCAACCAGCCTCCCTGACATGCTGACATTCAATGCCCTGGACTCCAGCTACTCAGCTTTGTGGCCACAAAGGGGCAGGCGGGAGGGGGAAAAGAAAAAAACATAGACTGACTTCAAAACAAAAAGCCCGGTGGGTTTGGATGACTTTTTCAGTGTATGACCTGTTTGCCAATTTATTCCCGAAAGGCCCTGGTTAGTACACACATAGTGCTTTTCTAAAATGAGACATTTTGTAAACATAATTAGTAGTCTGAAATGTAAAGAATGCGTGGGCACAGAGAAGCCGCTTCAGTCAATGTACCATTTCCTGGAGAACGCAGTCACTACAGTTTCCCATTTGGATGTCCACATTGTTTGACAAACCAAGGATTTAAAAAGAAAAGAAAAAACAAACAACAAATAGCTACAGTGTGAAACAGACTTCAAAACTCAAACCCATAAAAATAATTAACACTAATATTACTACCATGGAAAATAATCAAAAGGTTTAAATGCTTAAAAAAAAAAA
Source organism: Ciconia boyciana (assembly GCF_034638445.1). Lineage (NCBI taxonomy): Eukaryota > Metazoa > Chordata > Aves > Ciconiiformes > Ciconiidae > Ciconia > Ciconia boyciana. The sequence goes on from NC_132950.1 coordinate 2,136,825, forward strand.
GGCATCATGAAATTCAGTTTAAGTGGGACACGATCGCAACCTCTACATTCACAGGAATTAAGGAGATAAAGGGTTTTGTTTCATTAGTTTTTCATCTAAGCAATGGGGATTACACAGCAGGTTCTCTTAGAGACATGGTGAGAGACCTAAACATCTCAGTCCTAATCCAGGTCACTGGCTGTTACATTCAAGGGTGAACAGTTCCCAATGCTCCAGCCCTATCAGCTGAAACACTTCAAGCCAGGCTAGTCCATGGACAAGGAAGCAAAATGCAGAGGATAATTCTCTAGTGAGCAGTGGGTAGTGCAGCTGACCAGTCTTTAACTCCTACAGCTCAATTCCTGTTTCTGTTCCTTAGCACAACCTCACTTCCAGCACTGACACAGCTCAGTGGTTACCAGGAACTGCACAGGGGCACCAACCAGCCTTGGCAAACCACTGGAGGAAACATGCAGAATTTGCACCACTATCATCCCTGTTCTGAGACACTATTGCAGGGAACCCCAACAGCAAATTCTCTCAATTTCTGATCATGGAGCGCAGCACTGACATAAAAGAAAATACCCCCCCCAAAGGGGCTTATGGTATCTTTGTACTGAACTCGGCATGGCAGAAATAGATTATGCCAAGAAATTTAGAGTTACCAACAAAATTCATCGCAAATAATCAGAATATTACTGAGTGTTCACCAAAGCACTACTAAAAAGAGAGGTTTAGAGAGGTTAAGTACACATAGGGGAAGGCCCTCTGGTTTAAGACATTAGAAGTTAAAGACTTAGCAAGAGGAAATCACTTCGGTAGTCATAAGGGTACCAGTATCATAAAATCAACAAACCCTGTTGGGACATCTTATACGAACAAAACTGCTACGGCAATTTGGCATGTATGTGGTTCCTGCCCCTTAATATTCTCTATGTTATATATCACGGCTACTGAAGGACTTGAGATCTGCAGTCTACAGATTTGGTTTTGAGCGTGCAAGGGGAGCTCCACAATGAATAAATTCCTAAGTCCTTCTGGCCCCACTCTTGCTGCTCTATGGCCTCAAGCTCCCTCTGCCACCATCATCCACAGCAAGGCCCACCTGGTCCCAGTGGCGATGTCCCTGAAAGCACCTCTGCAGCAGCATCACACTATGGTGCAGAGGAATGGGCAGTGCAGATTTGGGAACACATGGCCATGAGGCCCCTGGGCTCAGCCCGACTGCTCTGCCTTCCTCTACGTCCCCATGACCACGCAGCTGGGAGTAACCTGGTAACCACCACAGTCATCACACAGCCTGGCTACCAGCTAGAAAGTCCCCTTCACGGGCCACATACAATGGTTTTGTGAACCACCGCGGCCCGTAGACTGCATCTCTGCAACACCTGGTAGAAAGCGCACTTCAGCACACTCCGGTTTAGTATCTAATGCATTTACTTTCCTGGTAAAGCACATCATATATACTACCTTTCACTTTACTCATTCTTTTTTCTGCTTTGTGCCATTTAAATTATTTTAATTTAAGCTAGAGATCTACCCACAAAGTACAACACGTGCAATCATTATAACCGCTTTTGTTTAAGCTATGTACAGATGCCAATCGAGTCCCACTCTTTCACTCACAATTTTTAAAACTTACTTTACAGGCTGAAAGCTCCAAAGTTTGCATTCTGCATCTGTGTGTAATTTTTGTCTGCTTTTCATTCCAAGTTTTGGAAGGATCAAGTATCAAAACAAAACAATAAAAAGGAAGAAAAAAGTATAAGCAAACAAAATATTTCCCACTGAGTATTTCCATTCCTTCAAAAGCAATGCTGCAATGGCTATGGGAGGACAGTCGAAACATAGCAGTCAAATGACTTTCGCTGAAAAGAAACAACTGTGCATTTTCAAGGTACTTGAGTTTGCTGGATGGAAATACAGCCCTTCACACATTGCATGCTGCATATGGATAGTACAGTTTGCAAACTTTTTAATTGAAGTAAGAAAGACTGTATTGCACATGCATGAATGACTAAGTCAGCTGGGTTGTGAACTGTGTGTTGACAGAGCATATAGGCTGAAGCATGGGCTATGCAAGAAGACAGCTTCTCACCTTTTTTGATAACTCCCAATAGCGAAAGGATCCTACTACCCAGTGCCCAGCCTTGGTACCAACTGATGAATGTGATACTGTGTATGCAGCATCTTTACAAGCCCATGCTGAGTCGTGATCCTGCACTGGATGGTCCTACATCTCTTATATAAAGTGTGCCTATAATAGAGGTAATGGTTTCACTTTCCGAAACCCTTTGCAAAATTCGACATTAGATACACTATTTGATATTCACACAACCACCAGCAGAAGCCTGCATCAGGTGCCCATCAGCAAAACGCAAGTCACTTGCTTAAAATTAACAGGGTTTTGGTTTTGTTATTTTCCTTCTGCCTTTTTTTTGCCTTTTTTTTTTTCCTTTCTTAAAGAGAACTTTTGGCCCAGGAGCAAAAATGTAGTAACCCTCGTGTAAGCATTAGTTTACTGTGTACCAAAGAAAATTACATCCTTGAGGTCTTGGAAGGCACAGTTATACCCATTTTGCATATATATTGTGCATTACTTGGGGAGCTGGGTGGGGAGAAAGACTGTGTTGTACATATTTGTTCTGGCTATTGTTTATGCAGGTCTGACTGAATGAAGGAACAGTGGGTATCATTTCAATTTCTGATGTCAACATCAAATTACTTATTTAATTTCATGCCTGGCGAAGCATTGTATAGCTACACGCAGAATCATTTCACTTCATTTGTTATGCTGTGTTTTCTTGGCGATTGGCTTGCCTTCCAACTGACAGCTTTAATTACGACATGAATTTGATTGCACTGCCGAGGAATTAACATAATGCAACAAAGCATTTAAGCACCCAACCTTAGACACACAAACACACACATACACACCCTCGCATACACACACACACAAAGAAGCAGCCGCTGCAGCTGATCAGCTTCTGGCACACACACATACAAACACGCACAGAGCTTTGCTGGTGTTATTCCACTTTAGATACAGCCAAGATTACTGGGGATATTCTGAAGAAGGAAAAGTGACTACTCAGAGCACATAACCCAAAGACTGTTCCTCAATGTGTCTTTCTTTGGGCTCAGTACACAGGTGGGAGGAATGGGAGACAGGGAATTGAAAATACCCCATATTTGAGGCCAAAACCATGAGCTGTCCACAGGATTACGCTGCTGGGGGTGTAGACGCCTTTATTCCCAAAGCAGACAGCAACAGACCTGGTGGGCAGGGCACTCCAGGACTTACTCCTCATTTGATACCTCACTGTAACCTATTCTCAAGTGCAAGGTACACAACAGTAGAGCACACAGCTACGAAGCACCGGGGAAAGGGAGACACTCATGAAAGAGTGTGGCAGCTTTGCTGAGAGCCCAAGACCTTTCATGGTGGGGACAAATGGAAAGATTCCTATCCCACTCCCTATTCAAGAACTGGAACAATATTCCAGACAGAAGGATGCCAGCAGTATTTCTCCCAGCTTGTGATTCCTTGTTCACAAAAGCAAGCAGAGGCCAGGCAGTCCATGATTCTGTTGTGCGGCAAGAGTGGGAGACCTGTGCTGCCTCCCAGCCGATGACCACACGTGAGAGGCTTTTACTATTCATCCCCTCTCTGAAAGCCTACAACCAACACCAGAAGCAGCAGGGAGGGCTGAGGGTGCCCAAAGCAGCCTGTCAGCCCTCTCCTCTCAGTGCAGGCTTGCACTGCCACTGCACCGCCATTACCGAAACGATGAGCAAAGGTTTGTTTCACAGACATCAGATTTTTAACAGGACTAGCAATGACTTTACAGCTGAGTGCGAGCTTCAGTTCTGTGGTAGATCAGGAATTTAGGAATGTGCACCAAAGAAATCAGGGGTTTTGGTTTGTTTTTGATTAGCGAAGAGGTGGCTGAACCCCTGAATACTCTGTGTGTTTACCATCCAGGTTAGCTGTAATTCCCACATTTTCCTTAAGTAATCTCCTGGCTGCTTTATAAAACGTGGCTAAAAAGTACCCCATGTATTCCAAAGTGGGAAGACTCAATTAAAAATAAATACATACAGAAAGGTAAGGAAAACAAGTTGACTGAGCTCCAAGCTGAGGAAAAGAGAAAGCACTGCCATCTTGTCTCCAAGCAAAATCTCAACAAAATGAATTCCACTACTGGCAAGATTTTGATGAGATTAAATTGACTACAGCACCCTATAAAGGAGGAGCAGCTCTCCAATTTCTCTTTTAGGCCCCTGGAGCTACCTCTGCCCATAAAGGAAAAAACAAGTTGTCATTCCAAAAAATACTATATAGGGGAGAAAGGCAGAGAGAAATGGGTTTATGAAATTCAAACAGGGACATGTATTAGGGCACTGTCAAATGCTTGCAATGGAGCATTTGAGCAATCATTATCCCTAATCTAGAAGAGGTCAAGTTCCCTGCTAATTATGTTCTCTCACGGGGGGGGGGGTGGGGGGGGCGCACTTGTGCGAGATGAGGACAAAGAAAGGAGTTGATGGAAATCAGTCTCACTGCATTACATCTGACAAGAACATAGGATATTCCTCTTCCTACTGTCTGAGGCTATTTCAAGCCTCATTATGCGAAAAGTCTCCTGTTTAACATGGTCTTTTCATTGAATTATCTTCTTTTCATTTCTGACCACCTCTCTCGCAAATGCTGCAAATTACCTGCTTGGATCTCATTAGCCTGGAAAGGAGTCATCCCTTGTAAACACACTTAGCATCAATCTGTGTTATCCAAGGACTGTAGGTACGTTTACAATATGCAGAGTTGAAAGATATCTGACAGGAGAGGGAATGAAGCCACTGACATGCCAGTTTGCTACTGGATATTCATTATACTATCTCCCTCATTCTGCATCTGTCACTGAGCTATCACTTAGGCTCCGCATTAAAGCTCATGGAGCTAACATTTCTGTTTCAACAGCTTACTTACAGCTAGGGATTTGAAAATTGATCTTCCATCTAGAGTATATGCACTTCGTTCATTATACATATTTCCATGCAGTAGCCATGCTCAATCTTACAATGCTGTTGGGCTACATCAGTGGAGATTCATTATATGTCATGTCCAAAATTTGCTTTCTGACCTCACAGTTAATCTGCCTGCGACGTTTTATATTTTTGTTCTATCTTCTGTTGAGTACACAACTTTTTGCATATTTCTTCTGAGAAAATAGTGTTAAAATCAGAAAAGGATCTTCAGAGAAAACTCACTCTTTTGTATGTAGTTTTTTCTGGACAGTAATTGGTATATATCATTAGACAACTCCTTTAAAAGATATTATTTAAAATAACCTTATTAAGCTCTTGATACATCTTTGTGCATAAGAGGACAGTTCAAGGCAGCTCACCCATAACTGGAAGTATCGCTACCACTTTGTAAGACTCTGTCATTTAAAAACACAGAGTGTTTGTCTTTGGGAGAGAGAAATGCAGAACGGTGTTTACTTTTCTTAACTGAAAGAGTCTGGGAAAGGCCACCACACACTCAGGCAAGATGAGGGTGTTCTCATGCATGTTTTTCAAATCTCAGCTGAACTGGCAACACCAGACCAGAGAGAGACATGCTTGTATTGCAACGAATTATCAAAGCATAAAGGAACTTACTTATTAAGCAAAACATAAATTATGTGCAACAATTTTAAAATACACATTTTCACATATATTTACATAACATTCCTTTTGAGCAACCTGTGAATCCCTATGTCCTCTCTAGGATGCACTAGGGAAGTTATATCTGCTCTCTACTTCCTTTTAATTCACCATAGTGCCAAGACAAAGGAAATGTATTGTAAAAACAGCAAAGAAAAACTGTATTTGATCAGTGGAAGGGGAACCAGGACTCTTCTCTCACTGCCAGGTCTGGCACTGCAACGCTGCGGGCTGCTGGGAAGCTCAAATAAGCCTCAGAGCTCTCCACTCAGAACATTGCAAGGGGGTGACAAGGCTAAATTAAAACCATGTTTGTAAGGAGCTGTGAAATTTTTTGCTGGAAGGTGCCGTGTAATTGTGCAGTTCACTGCAGTGACTTCTCAGCTGCCACAGGGCTCAGAGCAAGCTAGGATGGCAACAGTGACAGGCTGACGGTCAGCTGCCATCCACTGCTACCTGTACTGAGCATTTACTTACTATCTCCTCTGGTTTCACTCTCCTCTTCCAAAGGTACCTCACAGCACTGCACTGAGATTGACCTCACCTGATGGCTATGAAGGGCAGGCTCTGAAGTGTCTAACTGAATGTACCCGTAAAGGTTGGCTCTGGGGGAGGAATGGACCTCTAAAATAATGTGACAAAGGGATGAGGAAAGAGAGTGCTACAGATGTCACACCTTCACAGGAAAAAAAAAAAAAAAATCAGGCAGCTGTTCCAGTGATATGCACAATTCAGCAAAAATTGCTAGCTGTGCGTGCCTTCAGGCTTAAATTCACACAACAAAATGTATCCTTTACAAACGTATTTCTTTTAATGTCTGCTGAATTCAGTTTTATTGGATTGGCCTAGAGAGGACACCATCCGGTATCTGTCATCCAAATCTAGATGGACATGCTACCGATAAAATCCCCATTTCCAAAATGTGGGTTACTTAAAAGTAGTGCCAGATTGCTGGCTGATACAAATTGGTCTGACTGATGTAGCTATCCATGCTTTTACCAGCAAAGGATCTGACCTACAAAATCCCCAATTTAGATACTCTTTTGGGACAGGGCTGTCTTATATTCTGTGTTGTAAAGCATGTAGCACAGAGGACCCAAAGCCATGAATAAAACACTCAAGGATTGTGATGGTACACATAATAAATAGTAATCTAATCGCAGCAACAGCAAGATTTCTGTAGTCATTCATATGTCAGAATAACTCATGCGTGCCATTCAGTGAACGGCCAGCATTCTTCAATGGAGAAAAACATTCTCTGTAGAGCTGCCATCTTAGGACCTTCCACAGCAGTTTAGGTAGAGCAATAAAGGCAGAGCTTATGCTATTGTTGGCCATGTTATATCAATTCATTATATATAAATTATCTGAGTCTCTCTACACACTCTAATACTTTTCATAAAGACAGTATTTAGCCCAAAGAAATGCATTATTTTCCTTCCCCACCTGGGGTAAAAAGAGGCCATCTCACTTCTCAACTACGCAGAGCATTTTAACTTCATTAAATGGCCTTCAACTATTTCAAAATGAATGAGTGTTTTCACACAAGCATTGTACCAAACTTTAAGAAGTTTACTGAACTGGGGCAGGAGACCTAAGTTACCTCTTCCTCTCCCAACCCCCCAAAGGGAAGGGGATTTTAGCAACAAACCATCCCAGAGACTAAATCCTGTTATGACTTACACCCCTCAGAAAACTAATCAGAGCAGTATTAATCAGAGCAGTATTTGGCTGCAGGAGTTTTACTTACGTCACTGAGTCTTTCCCGAGAGCTACTTCGATGGAAACCTTTCGATTCCCCACTGGCGCTTTCACTGTCGCTGTCTCGGCAACTGTTTTGACCTGGCTTGAGCTGCAGGGAAGAGAAAAAACAAAGAGAGCAAGACTTTAGCCTGGTTCAGGTAAGTCCCCTTGTCCACTGCTCTTCTTTAACCCATCCCCACATCTACACAAAGTAGCATTTACGTGGTGCTTGCAGCACTGCCACCGGCACGGTGCAGCCTTGGTGCCAAGGCAGCATCTCAGCAAGACCATGAATGCAGAGCAAAGCAAGCTCGCGCATGGGCCAAGACCCTGCAGGTAGAGGGAGGCAACATTCACGTGCCAAGGGAATAACAGTTTAAGACCTTCATTTTAGGAACTTTCAAGACTTATGTCAAGTTATTTGTGCCATAGATGCAGTTTTTGAAATTACCATCACATTGAAACACGCACAGAATCAATCCCTCCCTCATTACAGCATAAGAGTATTGAGGATCTAAGATCAATGGAAATCTCCCCAGGGGAAGGAGCAGTCATCGCTCCGGGGAGGCCTTTTGCTGGACTAGCCCCTAACAACATTGCCTGGTACTATAAAAAAATTATTGAATAACCTCAATGTTCATAAACCAACATGATCTATTTAATAGGTATCAGATTGTTTTTGGCTTTCAAGCCATCTTTAATGAACTTTACTGGCATTGTAATAAATAAAAAATACAAAAAATTTACAAACTATATTTTCAATACAATTGAGAACACATCTGCTTTCTCTTACGCGGTGGATTGTGCAGGTCAACATGTTACAACAGCAGCGTACTGAAATGAACGTTTACCATATACATACATTACACACATGCCCACAAGCACATATACATATATACAGCAAGAGGAAGATATTAACTACATCTATTGCAATGCTGAAAATGTATATATTTGTTTTAACATATATTTCCCTATATTTTGCTTGAACGTATTAAAATTTTGGTTTAGCCTTGTTAATGCTTCATTTGAACCCACTTCCTGTGAAGACTGGTTACTCCTGAGGTTAATACTGGCAAAAAGTCAATTTCAGAAATTTAGATTTAAAATCACATACGTAAATACTGGCAGCAGAGGTAAATGTAGAGAAAATACTTGGCGAGATACCTAATGAAGTATTTTATGAGACACCTACTACACTTCCCAGTATTCATATAACAAACACCAGACAACTCCTCCTAACTTATACTAATTATTAATACATTCATAGTAATTTCTATTGAGACTGTACAGGAATAAATAATCACACTCATCTCCATTTCATGACTGGAGACCAAAAGTTCCTTCTCCATGAACTCTCTCCACCAACTTTTTCCCCCCTTTCTTCTTTCTCTTCTCATTTTTTCCCAGTTCTCCCAGAAACATGCTGCACAACCACACACAAAAATTCACACACGTTCTCTTTTACAGGTGCACACAAACAAGACATACACTTCTGCTCTATTTCCCAGATACACATTCCCACCTACATACACTGTTCACCCATATACACTGCTGTTCTCTCCCAGGTTCACTAAAGGAGTGCACAAAGCATCCTCACCCTAATGGTTATCATCAGTTTCTCCCTACCACTACAAGAGCAAATTGCATCTGCGAGTTTGGTACGTGTGTGCTGCTTTACCTCCGTCCCTTATCCCCCTCATTAGAGAAAGGCAGTTTTGGGTGCTCTCTATCAGTCAAAAGAAAGAAAGGAGAAAGTACATAAAACTAAAGGCTCAGAGACACAGTTGAGTTGCAATGCATGAGCACAACTGGGAAAAATGGCACAGGTGTACGCTCAGCTTACAGAAAATGTAACATAAGAACTAGAGCTATTCATCAAACACTAACAGTTTAATAAACTAAATATTCCACAGCTCAGCCAGAAAATCTCAAGTAAAAAGATTTTTATTTCAAATGGAATGGTTTATCAGTCAGATCTAATAGATCTAGGTAGCATTTTTTGGAGGTGGAGGGGAAGAGACACAAATTCAAGAAGTCTTCATATATAACTTGCAGATCTTATCTAGGACCACTGTGTACAGTAATTTTATGGTCCCAGGTTTAAAATGTAACCACCCAAAGGAAAATAGATCAAATTTCCCTGATCAGTCTTCTGTCAACATCTGCTCAATGATGGAAAAACTCTTATTGTAACTGGGGCCTGAAGAATTTTTTCCAGTCTCAAATTTTATTTTTAGAATCTCAATTTATTTTGTACATAATTTTCACACATTAGTTAATTGCTAACTAATCATAACGGCTCATTTTTATACTTCTTCTACATTGCGAATTCCAGCTATTTACAGGGAAGAGAGAAAAAACCCAGCAGGTGTCATTTTTCTAGACACAATTTACAAGGAATAAGAGAATATGACCAAGATATCTGAGCCTGAAACTCTATAGGAACAAAGTGAACTGCATAGACTAGACAGCAAACTCAGAAGTAAGTCCAAGTTAAGATTTATAAGCTTTCCATATTTTCCTTTCTTTTTTTCCAAGTTGAGTTTCTCCATGTGCCAAACTGTTGAGGGTTTACATTTTATTCCAAAACCCATCAATCTGTGTTAAATTAAAAAGATAAAGCATGGAAATGTGCCCATTGTCTTCTTTTAAGAACCTAAAGTTACACACAAATGCACATGTGAACACTTAATGTGCATAGGCAATGGTTCATTTCAATCTATTCGCACAGATTCAACCACTTAAAATTAAAACGATGTTGAAATAACAGAGTGCTGCTAAAAAAGGTCTGCAAATAAAAGACTGGATCCCTAGTTACAACCGATGCGTTCGGTGCATCATTCTGGGGCACATGGGAACCCTAAAATCAGCTTCCCCTCAAAAATGCAATTGTCCTCCTTGGAAAACACTTCAAGTGCCACATTGACAACTCTCGTTCCTGTATCATTCCTGTCAGGGTACCCCATGCAAAAAGCAAAGCCAGCATGAAACTCCCATGATGTCTACTGAGGAGTCTCCTGCATTAACACAGACATTACTCTTCTCAATTTGCACCGAGTGGGGAATGAAGAAGGGTTTGCAAAAAGCGCATTTGACTCCATGCTTTCATTGTACAGTTGGAGTGAATTTATCCATGTAGGGATCCATCTATAGGATCTCACAAAGAGGAAATACAGGTATTTTCTAGACTGAAAGCACAAACACCTAAAAACGCAGAGTGTCACTGACTCACAATGAACTTGCACAGCCTCAAGGACTCCCTGACTGTGAGAGACTGGGTACATGCAAAAGAAGTGACAACCAGCGACTTGAGTCCCTTTGCCCAGTCTGAATGGCACGGGGCCGGGACCCTGGTGTACACCCACGTCTCCAAAACTTTTCTAGTTTTTGGTCATTTGTAGCATCATCACATTGTATTTCTGGAAATCTTTTATCACACTACAGAACCTACTATTTTGTAATGCCTTTAAATCTATTGGAGGATACTGAAAGTCAAGCAGAACTGGATAACTAGGTAACTACACTTCCTTTACTAAAAGTAACGAAAGGAAAAGAAAAGATCTGGAAGGATGGCTGCTGGCTGAAGCACTAGGCTGGGACTCAGCAGCGCGTTTTATTTCTGATTCTTCACCGCACCCGATTCCTTCCCCAAAAAGTGAGAATAATGACAGGTCTTCCCCGCTCTCCAAAACTGGTCTATTTAGAGGGGGTTTTTAGCAGGGACAGTTTCCCAGCGGGTGATTGCAGAGTACATCGCACACTACAGGACCCGATAATCCCACTCACTCCTCTGGGGGCTACTGCAGTAACAACAACAATTTCTAATGGTGAGGTGGCTCCACTGCCAAAATGTTTAAAAAAACAAACAAACCAAAAAAAACCCTGAGAACACCCACACTCACCTGGGTTTTCATTCTTCCCTTTCGTACAGACATGAGTCTTACAAAGCCTGCGTGCTTTAGCTGTCCCTGCCCAGGTGTGGGCAGCGGGGCTGCAGGAGCCTCTGTGAGGAGAGGCTGGCGCTGCCTCTGCTGGTTCCCGCCGGTTCCCACTGGTTCCCGCGGGCTCTGCAGCAGCCCCCACCACGGCCACAGCTGAGCCTGTTGGTGCAGCTGGTGGTGCCTCTCTGAAGGTGTGTTTAAGAAAGGGCAAAAATGCCAGAGTGCTGAGGAGTAAGGGGAAAAAAGGTGAGAGCGTGCCCTGGGAACAGCCAGGTCAGGGACGGAGGAGGGAAGGAGGTGCTCCAGGAGCCAGAGCAGAGATTCCCCTGCAGCCCGCAGGGAGACCCCGGGGGAGCGGGTGGATATTCCCTGAAGGAACCGTGTCGCCTGGAGAGCTCATGCTGGAGCAGATTTTTCCTCAAGGAATTGTCACCCTTGGGAGGAACCCACGCTGGAGCAGGGGAAAGGAGTGGCAGAGAGGAGCTGTTAGAGACTGGGGTGGGGTTAGACCACTTGGGGTGACACAGAGGAATAAAGGCCTGAAGCTGAGCTGGGGGGGAGAAGGTGTGGTTTCAATTTTTGTTTTGGTTCTCACTATCCAAATCTATTTTAATTGGCAATAAATTAAATTAGTTTTCCCTAAGTTGAGGCTGTTTCGCCCATGACGGTAATTGGTGATCTCCCTGTCTTTATGTCAGCTCACAAGCTTTTTCATCTTACTTTCTCCCCCTGCCCTGTTGACGTGGGGGAGTGTGAGAGAGCGGCTGGGTGGGAGTTTGGCCCTTAGCCAAGCTAAACTCACCACACCATGGGTTGGTGAAAAGCACTTGCTGCTCATAAACTGAGTCAAAAAACTTCAGACATACCACTCTGTGCTGCCCTGCAGAGTAACGCAAAATAGATGCAGAACTGGAACTGCCGTGAGGGACGCAAAGAGTGAGAGGGTTGCAGGGAGAGCACTGGGAGGGGAGAAGGAGAGGCATAAGATATGCGACACTAAGAGTGACCATTTGAGATGAAGAAAAAAGAGAGAGACTAGCTCAGGCCTAAAGATCACAACGAAACTGGCCAGAAACTGCTAAGATTATGAATAAACCAAAATAGATGCAAAAACATCAACCTGAAACTGCTGTAATAGTAAGCACTAAGAGTAACTCTTCTTTTAGGGCATGGAGAGATCTTCAGGTGACTCGAAATCTAATGGAACTATTTGTGCACCAGGGAAATATTCAGCCCTATTTTGTGACAGTGAAAGTGCAAACTGAATATTCAGCCATCTCCAGGGAAAGTAGCTCTATGCTATGCTTCCTTCTGCCATTCAAAGTTAAAGGGTAAAGTAGACCTAAATATACAGGCTTAGGAGTGGGACAGATCTACAGAAGTATTGCTACAGTTACTACTTTAGTCAGACATTTCTGTGAAATGAAAGGATGCGGGGCATGAGCCATAAAACACTCCTAAGGATAGCCCATAACAACATGGCTCTCTGTTGCCTTTTGTCTCAGAAAGGAAAAGAATGAAGGACAGAGATAGTCAATCATGTTAAGAGGTGTAAGGGAGGATGAAAGGGCAGCTGAGACCCAGACTACAGGGAGCATCATCCTCTCGGGACCACCGTTTGCTTTGCTGGATCCCTAAGCCACTTTAGATAATTCCATAGTAGTGGTGCCTGGTTAGCAAGTAACAAAAAGCAAAATAAATAAACCTACCGAGAATTTAGCAAAAGCCTTTTTCACAGAGCTTATATATCATGTCAAAAACACCCTAATGCAGCTCTTCTGAGTTTGTGTTGGTTTTTTTTTTTTTAAATATATTTTAATTTAAAACCCCATACCATTTGGCAGCAGTAAATCTACGGTATAGTTTCAAGGTGCCTGAGTTTCCACACCATATGGAATTAAAGGACTATTTCACTACATTATACTTCAAAGTTATGAATACTAACACTTCTCCCTATTATAGTGCAGCCAGCAAGCTAAGCCTTTACCAGGGTCCTAGAGGAAGAGCACACCTGCTCCCCAAGGGATGGCATAACCCTACTGCGGGGAAGGGAATTTTAGGCTTTCAGTTCTGCCTCTCATTCTTTATTTATACAGCTTTTGCAAGGGCAAGACAGTCCAAAACTATTCTGATCCAGCTCCCACCTGGGTGAATATATTCTCTAGTTCAGATCAGCCAGTGAACAGACTCGTATGTGTGCCATTAGCAATGCTTCCTGACTCCAGAAAGCCTGAACAGATACAGCCCAGTCCCAAACCCATGACAGGAGTTCATCCTGACTAGGGTGACAGCCCTACACAGTACAAAGACATTTCTACCTGCTCCTTCATATACACAGAGCTTGCCTGCACTTGCTCTCTGGGCTTTTTCCAGCAGCCCAGACTCGAGCCAGGCTCTGAAGATGTCAATTTTTGTCGCTACTGGCAGTGACATACTTTTCCCAAATGCTGCACACATGGATCTAGGCAGAAGCACGGGCAAATCAGGCAGTTGCTGATGACTGCAGGCTGCTCCGGGTGGCCAAAGGCCAGGGAGCAATGGCCAGTTCAGCCTGTCAGAAAAAAGAAAGCCTGGCTGAACCCAGTGAGGGCCTAGTTAACAGGCTGGACTGCCTCAGCACGATTTATCCTGAATCCATCACTGTTTCATCAGGGCTCAGCAAACAGGAGGAGTTTGGCTTGCAGCACACAAGCTGGAGGGAGGGTGCCAGGGGGATGGGAGAGCCTGTGCCCACTCCCATCTCACATGGCCACAGGGAGGGAGGGAGATGGGCTCCTTGGCACTGTGTCAGGCTGCGTCCTCGCAGCTCCTGGCAATGGTGCATGAGCCACAGGTCTGGGGAGGAAGCCAAAGCGGTGGGCACCCCCACATGCTGGTGTGAGGTGGGGTGACAGGGAAGGGATGGACCACTGAAGCCTCTTTAGCATCAGATGCCTCTGAAGTTGATGCATGGTTCAGCATTGGGAGGATCCCCAGCACCCAGCTGTGGAGCTGACCCAACCAACTCCCTGGCTGGTTTTACCCATTTATTTTTTTTCTAACATGAATGTCACCCCATACTCTGAGGAGACTGGTTCTGATGTGCTTTTAGGGCCAAAAAGCTAAGTGCAGTTCCCACTAACCCCCACCCACTCACCAGGGTGGAAAAATCATCAGTGACTTAAAGTATGTATTGTAGCATAATTTTGCACTTAAATTAAACGTATTTTTCCCTTAAAATCTGTTAACATCTATTTCAAAATATGACAATTCACATGGAAGCATAATTGATTCTAAACAACAGAACAACTGCGTATAGAAATTAGAAGTATCACATCAGTGGATTAAAGGGAGATAAGTTAAACATTGTTCAGTTAAAGGGTGCTGCTTTTTAATTCATATCTAGAATAAATAAGAAAACGTCTTTAACTTTTCTGGTCAGCTCAGCCTTCACACACGTACATCACAACAGCACTGAACTACAGCCTTGTCTGTGCTCCTCAGACCCACAGGCACGACAGTAACGTCCGCTTGGTAAGTACTGCACAAACACAACCCACGGAGCCAGTCCCCTGCCCCACCCAAGCACACACACACACATGAAGTCAGAAAAGAGCAACACCAGATTTCACGTATGACTGAATACGTGATTGCAAAGAAAACATATTTTATCAATGATTGAGAACAAATCTGGCTGTATGAAAACAAATAAAAGGAGAACTGCGTAGCAAGAAAAAACAACAATGTAAATCAAGGCTTGTTACTTGTGATTTAAATCATGATTAACAGCTGTCATTTAAATATTTCCATTTAAATCTGTCTTGCTGCTGACATAAGTTAGACAAATACTACTTATACAGCACTTACATGTCACCCAGAGCTTTAAAGATGGTTCAACATAGCAGCCATGTGGTTCAACACGGCAGCCGTGAATCTGGAGCAAGACCTCTACACTGCATTTCTAACCAAGCCATGTTCACCACCACGGCATCTGCCTGACTAGCTAAAGAGATGAGCAGCACAAGGAAAGCAAATCAGAGGTGAGATAATGAGGAGGAAGAATATTTACAATACACAAGTTTAGGCAGTAAATATGAAAAAAGAATTCACACTGTGTGTGGACTCTGAACAGTATTAACACAAAGACATTTTTCACACTAGGGAAGAAAAATCTTGTTACCTATGAGATACAATAAAACATTAGGAGAGGCTCTCTGTGTACATCTTGATATATAATCTTACAACGACCAATGCACATGCTCCAAGAAATTGTCAGCTGCTGAGGATGAGGGCCTACATGCCATCATCCTGGGATCTAACATCCCTACCAGAATATGAAGCTTTATTTTGCATACCTGTATGGTATAAGTGAAGTAGACCAACAAAGACAAGATTTTATCTTTTGTTTCCTTCCTGTCTCTAGAGAGAAGAAAAAGTGATCTTCCTGTTTGAAAATTCTTTTTATGAAAAACAAGAATAAACACACATATATTTTCCCAATTTCCTGTTGACAGAAAAATCTAAATCTAATAGAACTGGAACAAATAATTACAAGCAATTACCTAATTAGCTCTATGATACAGAACAAGGGTGTCTAACTTATTCTAAAGCACTGATGGTCATTTCCTGCTGCCTGTGAGCTGATCCAGAGTCTGCTGCCGCACTTGCTCAATGCATTGGGGTAGAGGAACTCATCCTCTACCGCCTTAAATGGGGGAGATCCTACTGAAAGCAACAGAGCTACACCCCTCTTCTCCTGGGGAGAATTTGGCTATTTAGCATTGTTATTACAGAAACACCAAGTGATCGTGTTCTGCTCACAGTAGCAACAGCAGAAGCAACATAGGCTAAGAATAAATAGCATCCTTGCCAAAGCGGGGGTGGGGGATAAAGAGAACGGGCATTTATTTCCAGATCCTCTTCTCCTTCGTTATATGCTTGGGCAACCTTAGATATATAGCTCACAGAAGGTACTCTGAAGTAGCTCTGTAGCTCTATTTTATCTAAGTTACACAGAGAATGCAGCCCATCATTTTTTCTGCGCTGTTTATACAGAAATCAAAGATAAATTTGGCATAAACTCATCACACCCCAGAATCATACATACATTATACAACATATAAAGTGTAACAGACTTGCTCTGTTCCCCAGCTCCTGTTAAGAGCAGTATGAAACAGCAAGCTGTTGGCAATTGCAACAAATGAAGCGTATTTCAGCACACTTTAAAAGCTGAATTGCAAAAAAATATAGGCTTCTTCTGACCCTTTGCATTTTGATGGTTGCACAGTGAGAAATATGGCCTTTAAAATTACACCTTGCAAAGCACTCCATTGTACCAATCAATCTCTCCAAGCAGCTTCTGTAGCACAGACTCGCGCAGCAGAGAGGGATAAAGAGCGAGGGTCCGGACGGTCTGCTCAGAAGCAGCCAGAGCGGTGGCAGTCAGGGTGGAATCAATCTGCCCCTCCCAGTATTTACTCAGTCCCACTGCTGAGCTTGTGTGTACCCCCCTCTGGATTTCCAGGACTCTCCCTGGGCTCTGTGTCAGGGAAACTAGCTTTTGTACTGCTAAAAACCACCTCTGAAACAGAGCTGCTTTAGTGCCTATTCCTGCCTGGTACAAGTGTACCATCCTTGTCTGCATGGATATACATCCATGCACATTCTCATCCACATATGGCGCAACTCCCATGTGTTATTCAGCTAAGTGATGCCCATTTACACCATCTATACTTTTTGCTTCTGCTTTGTATGTCCCAAAACCAGATTTTAAGTTCTATAGGCATAGACGTAATCTTTTAATACAGTTGAATTTCCCCCACCAAGCCCTGGGAACACCCTACAAGGAGCAGTGTACACGTATTTGCTGCAACAGTTTCCACCAGGGACTATTTTTTGTGGTTCCATTTAGGCTTGCTCATTTAAAAAACAGAGAACCAAGCCGGCAGTTTTACCCCGATGTTCTGCGTAAGAATAGCCTATTTCAGAGCACTTGGCAACAATGACTTCCCAGGTTCTTCTTGTTAGACCATTACCAGCTCTTGCTTCAGTGGTGACAGGCACAGGGTCCAGCCTGTGGCCTCAAGGACTCTGTCCCAGTCTCAGCCCTGGGCCTGTGAGAGGAGTTCTTGCTTCTGTTGTACGGGAAAGGTCAGGTGAGGTAGGAAAGCGGAGGCAAACACTACCTTTACTCTGAGTATCCGGGAAGGGGAGAGGAGAACAGAAACATTATCCCATTTAGCCCAGAGTGTCTGACATCCAACCCCCTAAGGACTCTGCTTGGCCTCTGGTTGACTTTGAAATGTATAACTTACTGGAAGAATACTTAAGTAAGAAGACAAAATGAATCACATGATGGAAGAAAAAGCAAACAGGCCAAGTCAAAAAAAATCTTAACAGCACTGCAGCTCTACAGCTCCCTGCAAATTCAGCTGAAGAGTCTCCATCTGGTTTAATGAGGGAAACATAAAACCAAGGTAATTTCTGTAGAATTTCACTCATTTCAAGTCCACAGGATGGTTGCTCCTCATGCGCAAAGGAGATGCAAGATGGGATGAGACCTTTTGGAAACATCTAAAGATGTGAAAAAGCTCCGTGAACCGAGCCTGAAAAAGACCGGAGTGACAGTACTCGCTCGTTTGAATTAAGTCACGGCTACCGTCATCCTTTTTCTCCTCAATGTAGACCACTAACCTGACACCCAGTTAACATTACAGAAGTAAATAAATGTCTTGAAGGAGGAAATATCCGTATTCATGGATGGACCTCAAGATGCTTGCCACTGTTTACATAAAAGAGCCCTGTTATTTCATAGTTCGATATAAGCCCAGAATAAATATTTAATAACTTGGTTGCATAAATAATGATTTGAAGGTTGAGCTATTGGCTTAAAAATATAATACTATTTTAAGCCGTTTAACTGGCCAGCCATATAAATTATTCAAGATTTAAAAGTCATCCTGTGGTCTCTGTACAAGGAGAAAACTAGGAAGTTGTAACTATAATGACAAAAGCAGGGCAAGATCAATCAAACCACATGATGTCTAACACAAACAAGCAGCAATTAAGCAGCAATCAAGACCAATATGACTGTGGTTGATGTCCTTTTATGCCAATACTCTCAGTCCAGAGAGCAAAACTTAATAATGTTTTGCAATTTATCAAGGGAACCATAACTCTGCTCTCTGCGACTTGGCCAAGAGGCTATTATGATAGTATTTCTCTATAATTTAATAATGTGAAGGAAAGGGGGGGAGGGGGAGTAAAAGCATTTTGACATATAACTCATGTCTGTATGTATTGTATTTCCCCCTTGCTTGAACGATAGAAGCAAAAGTCATAATAATATACCTCAGTACCAATTTGTTAGCAGGAAAGGGGAGCTGAAGTATCTGGCAAAGAAAATCTATTTGAAGATGCACAGAAGGGAAGGGAATGAACCATCTGAATTCATTAGCAGCTGTCATTGATGTGGAGATGAGTTTAGGGACAAGAGAAGCTAGTCGTCACAAATAACTCAGGAGAAAAGCAAAGGGAGGAACTGTTGTTTAAGTTGTTTAAATCTGGATTAGCTTCTGATAGATGGCAAGTTGCCACTTAGAGGAACCTTTGTGTTACACACTCCACCCTCTTTGGAGGGAAGCTCTTTGAACAAAATAAGATATTTCAGCATTTCGGGCTGCGTGCAGGTTGTCAGCAGTCCTGGGTGCTGCTCTGTAATGCTGGCCTGTTTGGCACTAACAAGTCACAACTTTCCTGTACCTGAGGCTGTACTTTCACAGCATCTCTTCTGCTCAAGGAGCCCGACCCTGCTGTTACCCACTCGCTCTGGGCGGCTTTTCCCCAGATCCCTGAGACTCCCTGGGTTGTACGGCTGCAGCTGACCCCGGGGTTTTGCAGGGAACTGTGCCAGGTTAGAAACAACCAGGTTATTTTTTTTTCTTATTCGTTTCCTGGATTGCTTCTAACCCACATGGGTTCTTCAGTTTGGCAAGATGAAGGAGGCGATGGTGGGAAGTGGCGGCAAGGACTCAGGCACTACCAGGAAAAGAAACACTGAAGAATTACATCCTTAAACCACAGTTTGACTTCATGTCTTAAATCTTGTTGAATTTTTGCCCAGGACTAACATAATAAGAGCTGCAGCTGGTTTGAAAAATTCAGAATGCCTTTAAACTCCTAACAATACCAGCTTGTTGTTGGTTTTTTTGCTTTGCTCCACATTTTTTTTAATTATTAATTTTTTTTCTTTCTGCTTACCTCTCTTCCTCTCTCATCCTGAGAAACAATATAAAATATATTGCAGCACTGTGCTTTCACCTTGGACTACTTTTTCCAATTGAAATAATGAGTCCTCCTATTTGCAAATGTCAAAAACTCTCCTGGTACATCTTGGAGTCTGTCCCTTGTCAACAGTGACCAAAGGTAATTTAATGTTTGATAGATTTGATGAGCTGGTTGCCTCAGTCCAAGTCCAAAACCAGCTTCATTTCCAGAAAATCGTTCTGCCAGCTAGTGTTATTAGCCCTGGTGTTGGCAGCCTCAACAGAGAGGCAAGGAATCAGGGCAAGATCCAGTACCCACTGAAATCAAGGGGAACATTTCCTCTGACTTCAAGGGATACAGCATCCATTTAGGCAACTGGGTGCCCAATATAATCACTTGACAGACTATTTCTGTACCTTATACAGATTAAAAAAACCAATTTAACGTCTCTCTCATATGCTTTGAAATTGTACTAAACTTACCCATCTTGAAAATATAGTCATATACTACGTAAGCAGAGTTTTATTATTGTTTTAAGGTAAGTGCAAAAATCCTGTAACACAGGACTACTATCAAATTATGGTTACTTGAATTAATCCTCATTCTGGCATTTAATAATTTGTAAAGTGCTTATTCAGGAAAAGGTCAAAAATCACTTGGAAAGATATGTTAATGGCTCTCTAAGTAACGTTTAGACTTACTGAATAAATTTTCACACTTAAGTCACGTATAACAAGCATTACAAAATGTATTATAAATTGTGCTCTTCACAATGGAGACCTGTGTATACATACATGTTACAGCCTCCCCACACGACAGCACGTAAGCACTCAGTTAAATTCATCTCAGGTGAGGAAAAAAATAAGCATATCTTCACTGTTATGCTGGAAATCTATTTGATGTATATTCTCACAAAGAGGAATATTTACCTGAATCAGGACCTGGAAGAAGCCCATTATTGTTCATCTACATGATAAAAAAACCCCCACCTAACACAAATGAAACCCCAAAAAACTGTCAAAAAAACCCCAAATCCCCCAAAACTCAACCCTAAAAAAAATGAAAAATAGTTGTAAATAATTGGAAATGAAGGAAGAAAAGCCCTGTGCTGATGGATCTACATGGAACCCCTTCTATGCTTTGAAATATTTGGGCTTTAAAATGACCCACAAGACTTAAAAATTAAGTATCAGCATGTGAAAATGTACCATATTACAGTTTAAATCAACCATTATACAGGCTCAGCAAGAATCAGCACACTCCTCCTATGCACTAAAAAACGTCAACTTCTCCTTGGTGAATAATAATTTGTGAAATAAAGCAGGCATGCAAAATATGGGTGGCAGGCAGCAAATGCCGGTATTTGGGACACCAAGGTGTTTTAAAATTGTTTTTCACTTTTGCATCCAGCATCCACTGAAATCTCAACAGATCAAAGTTTTGCAGACAAGGAAAAAAAAAGCCCACAAAATTAATAACTATTTAAGTATTCTGTTTCATCATGATAACAAACAGATGGTTTTAATATTCTAGAGGCTAATTTCTGAACAATTAAAAACACAGCAAGACATTAACATCTAATGAAACATTTTAACTACCAGTATATGCATCTGCCATTAATTTCCACACAGTAAGGTCTTGGTTCTCTTCAATCTGTTCTTTATTAAGGAAAGTTTTTCCACTCTGAATTTAGTGAAGTAGAGAATTAACAACTGTTTTCAATCAGCAATCAGCATGATATTTCGCCAGTGTGCATTGAAACCGTCCACACTATCAGACATAAATTTACTCCTATGATGGCTTTGATCTGCACACTGAGTAGAGATGTTAGAAGGGAATTCATTTTCTAATTCCATTTTCCTTTAGAACATATGAATTAACCCCTCACAGATCTCATGTCCCTTTTTATCTACTTTAGATAAAGGACACCTACTTAAAATGTCATGGCTTACGCATTACTTGCAGTCTAGCCCTAAACAAATTCATTTTTTGAAACCAATGAAAGCATTCTCATGCAAACCGTACTGAAATAAAGTTCTTCAAAGGCAACGAGAATCCTATATTTATGAGCTTCTAATTTATATTTCCTTTGCTCATTCGTGATAAGAACATAGGGTAGTATTAATCAAAGCTGTACCCATGCAAAAACCAGTTGCTAAAAAAAACTCTACACCACAGACACCAAGCTATCTAATTCATGTTTTCCCTAATCAGATATGCAGCTTAGAACTACTGATGAATTTTCTGCAGGTCTTCACCAATTTGGCAGGTTATGATTTAAATTAAGACGAGGCAAGTCATTCTCATTGCTCCCAGGGTATGGCAAAAGGCTGATGTTGTTCAATATTTGTTGTCATCACCTAGCTACTGTATGACTGAACCCTGTAAATAAATACCTTCGGGAACCAAGTCAAACACCCTCCCTGATGGGTTTGAATTGCACACTTGCTGTTCATTAAACATGTAGGCAGCTCAGTAAGCGTCTTTGGTTTTCAAAAGGGTTAAGTTAGCAAGTAACTTGGAATGATTTTAACAGGAACCACATTCTGTCCAGGTTCCTGTTTTGCTTTTAATCATGTCATTTATGTAAACATTGAATTGCAAGGCTAAACTAATAACCATTGAAAAAAGCCTTGACAAAACATAGGTTTAAGGAAGGAGTCAGCTGCAGGACCCTGCCTCTCAGATTCATTTTGTGCAGTTCAGTGGGGATTTCATGGTGCACCAAGAATGTCTGTACTGCAACTATGTAGAATAAGAGCGACCCATGTTCTATTATTGCTTCAAGTCAGGAGAAACAGGGTCATGAACCTGGGTCTTCTACTTGCCAACTGATGCCCTACCAATGGGGCATTAGCTGTTCCAAGACATCTCCTTCCCTCTAATTTAGACCAGAAATAACATGCTGGACTCAACACACTTCCAACAATAGCTGTGTATTTCCATAGATATTTCCACAACAGACAACCTACAATAAAAACACATCACACCCTTGTCGCGTCCTACTCTACATGCTTGTATCCATGTCAAAGGCTCAGCCTGAACAAAGAGGTCTTTTTGCCTCAGTACTTGATTTTTTCCTTTGTTGAAATTGGTTATTGCATGTTAAGGGCCAGATCCAGAACGGCCGAGAACACCCACAAACCCATTTGGAATTCAGGTTTCCAAAATCTGGAACCAGAACAGTAGTTAGGTATGAAAGGACACAAAAGATTAATCATTCGACTTCAAGCGCTGTCATCACTATGAACTTCAAGGATTAGGCCTGGGAGTTTCAGATGTGCCTAGCAGAGGCAGGAGCGTAACCCCACTGAAAGACAGTGAGCTTTTGGCTCATTTTATATCCATTTTTGGTTCAATGAAATATGGCTGAAGTGGTGTCCCTGGGGATGCCATATGGGATTTCAGGAGACCTTTCCAGCCAGTCATATCTGGTTCAGAGAAATGTGCGCACTAAAATGAACGTACTGGGAGTTTGCCATGTAACCATTAGCTGCATAACCACCATTAATATACCTTGGAGACATTGCCTTATTTTTATATGTCAGACAGTTTCAGACTAACACTGTACTTAGTGAGGATAGCACAATATTAAAATGTGACTTTCATACTTTTTATGCTCCAAGTGCCTGGATCTACTCTTGGCACACTACAAAAATAATACTTTTATGATTCAGTTTTTCCATGAAATATTTATAATACAACTATTGAGTGATGGAAGTGCCAGAATATTACTATCGCTATACTTGAATTCCTGGAGATTGTAAGCTTTTGTTTGGTCTAGCAGCGTGAAGGAAAAGCGTCCTGCTAAACATCTGTCTCTCACTGGGGAACCACATGGGAAATAAAGACTTTGGGGCAGCATTGTCTGAAGTATTTGAGTACTCAGCCTTACCTACTGCAGTCTATGAGTGCCAAGGAGTCTCAGCATTGTAAAAATCGCAGAAAACCAGAGAAAGATGCAGACTCAAGCGGTCCCGTAGCCCACCCCTCTGAGCCCAGGAAGGACCAACTGTACCTGCATCATTCATGACATGCAGACAACCAGCTAACCCAGCCCAAACTGTTGCTAGACACCCAGTGACCTCTACAACCACTGCAGGTGAATTCGTGCAGTGCTTCACTGGCTTTACCTTTAAAAAGCTACCTTCGCATCTCAGCTGCATCTCCTACCTGCAGCGTGACCTTGTCCCATTTATCATGGATATGCAGAACAGATTTTTCCCTTCCTCTTTGCAGCAATCTTCCTGTGTTTGAAGACTGTTATCAGTATCTCCACTCCATTTTCTCTTTTTAAAACTAAATTGCCTCCAATTCTTTCAAGCCTGTCTTGAAGACCATGCTTTTAGACTTTCCCCATGTACTCCGCATATTTCTCTCACCGATTATTTCCTATTCTGAAGGAGAGCACCTGCAATACCCATTAGGAATTATACTGGGATGAAATGGGTATTAAATGAAATACATAAGGACGAAACGTGCACTAAAAGCTGTGGTCTGTGTTTAGACAACTGACTATTCAAGCAGGCTTACTTTTGGGTGCCAGTCTTAAGACACCTGAAAGTATCTGAAGCGATCACCTCAAGTGTTCACAACATAAACCTTTTGAATTTATGCCACTCTTTCCCTCGTGGAAGTGCTGTTAACTCATTGTATAAATAATATTAGATCTGTAAAAGATATTTCCTGAACAAAAGAGTAATAACTACAAGTAGAGACAAGCTGCTTATAGAAGAAAGGTTCGGGAAAGGCTTTGTTAAGTTCACTGCAGCTTGATTTAGATCTCTCCTCATTCAAAACCTTACCTGAAGCAGGTCTTCTGCTAAATATTAAGACTTTTCAATAGAAACTTTATTTCTTAATAGGGTTTTTCTGAGTTGGAGCTGCAAGGACAAAGCGTAACTCCTCGTGGTGCTTCCAGCTGGAACTCATTCGCTGTAAGAAGCTGTCCTTGAAGTGATCTGGAGAAACACTTCTCAAATCCATTTTAACAGCTTTCAAAGATTGCTCAAAGATGCCCAACAGCCCTGTTTTCCTTGCCAGGCCCTTCTTCCTCACTGCTGCGTTTAGTTACAGCAGGAGCATTGGAATAAATGAAAACTTATTTTGCTGTTAAGTGTCCTGGTTCGGCAAGCTGGAACTGTGCAGGTTTTTCTGGTGTTCATAAACCTATTTCACAACAATCAAGATGAGGAATGATAAATGGAGACGTTGATGTCTCTGCGACAGGCTGAAGACTGACTTTAACAGCTCCACATGAAAACCGAAGGAAAGAGCAAGGCATGGAAGGAGCCGTCGGGGTGGGTGAAAGGCACAGTTATTACGTTCTTTTTAAGGCCACAGAAATGCCATACTGTCAACCTCTGGCATCCCACAGCAAACCATGGCAACAGCTGCCTGGCTCTGTAGTAATAAACTGAACCAATTTAATAGCTTTTATTGTTCTGCTGTGATGTTTGAGCGCAACCACTTCTTTCCTCCTAGGACTCCTGAGCCCGCAAGGGCAGCAATGAGAGAAGATCTCATTTACCTAAAAGCGCTTATAAATTTTTAATTTGCTTTAACAAGTAAATTAACAAGTCCCTCATTCAGGCAAGTTTTATGGCCTCTTGCCACTTGGGGAGGGCCATAAAAATTTTATAGATAATCCAGAGCTACCGAGATTGCTCATAATAAATTGTCTGTTTCCTGTTATTTTATCAAACCACTGGGCTTCTAATGACTTAAAGTCACAGCTTCCTTATATCTACGCTTTTTATGAGCCCATATTTATAAACTGTAAAGAATATCTTAAATTATACTGGGCCCCTGCTAATCATTACAAAGCTAGGTTTTTATTGGAGCCAAGCTTTTTGCTCATGCCCACCTAATAAATTCTAAGGGATTTAAGGGAAAAAAAATATTTTTTGAGATACCATGCTGATTCTGCATTCTATTTTAAGATGTTGCTTTAGCCAAAGTTTCATTAACGAATACTTTGAAGTGCCTGGAACCCCCTACTCTGATTTCTAACAGTTCTTGAAAAACTTCTCAGGATAGCAAGCACATTAGGCACCATCAGCCAGCCTGGCTCTGGGACTTGGGCTTGGGAGGAGCCAGCACTTATTGGAAAAACACAATCTCATCTCAAAGGGAAAATACTACCTCCAACGGGTGCTCACTGTCTACTCTCTGGAGCACCACTGATGATGCTTATACAGAAGAACCCTAAACACAAAGATGTCCTTACCATTTGGTGCTGTGAGTATTCATGCTGAAATCCGTGATGGTACTCACGGCAAGTATACTTCAGCACAGTCAAATCACGGCCCCATCGGGTCCAGCAACAACTGCACACTTTCTCCGCTGAAGTTACAATGCTGTGTCTAGTTATGGCTTCAAAGTATTCACAACGCCTAACCTTGGGCATCCAATTTAGTACGTTGGTTCTCCTATATAGAAATGAGAAATCACTCCAGAGAGGGAGCAGGCACCAAACTAGAGTGGCCGTAATAATTCTGTGGAAGTTTGGGTTTTTCCTCATTGACTACACAGAGGTTAGGGAGACTAGATTCGTAAAAGAGAGGTTTGCTTTAAGTGAGACGATATCACCGTCTTTCCCTCAATTTCTGCTATGGGAATGACTTGACAAAACTATAGGGAAAAATCACTGGGGTCATGTTTACTGATGTAATATACTTGGGGTGGAGAGGAAAGAAGTGAAGGAATAAAGCTGCTGCAGATTCTTTCCTCCAGAGATCTGAATATTGCACCTGGATTAAAGCCTAACCTTGCTCTGAAGTTTAGGCTGGTACAAAGCTACAACAAAAGGGCACTAGCATAGTAATGAAGTACAGGTGAAGATAATCAGTATTTTCTGTAAACACACAGTGTTATGGAAAGCTAAAACTTCTTCAACTAAACAGGAGAACATTAAACTTTACAAAAAAATTCCCCATTACCTTTCTGTAAAATACAAGTCTGTGGAACTGGAAACTCCATTTATCCTGAAGGAGGACATTGCAAGATGAGAATATCAGCCTTTGCTCAGCAGAGTTTTCCTGCTAAATGGGAAATGCCAGCAGGACAGGCAAGTTTTAAAAGCTCAGAATGCTATTTTTGAGAGAGATGCAAGAGCGGCTGCTAAATCCTGGAATATGCCCATTATCTGAAGTGCTGAGAGTGCTTGAAGTTTTATTTATTGATTTTTCAGCTCAAAAGTGCCATAGATTCATATCTTATAATATCACCCCAGATTAAGATCCATTGTGTAATTACAGCTGTGCTCATGTACCTTCATTCTCTGGTGTTATGGTTACCATAGTCCACTAAAAATAGGCTGTTAAAGTGGATGAACTTGTTGTCCAGGTATCATTGTACATTAAACAAGAACGCGTTCAATTGAATCTGGCAATAACTGTAAGTACAGTGGAAACGAAATATAGGAAAACAAGCCATAAACCCCTTACCAAAAGACGATCATCTTGTGTTTCCTCATAAATACACACACAGACAAGCACATCCACAGTTACAGGGACATGCCGTACACCAAATTCCTGTTCTGCTCCTAAAAGTTCAGAAATCCTTGAGATGGGATGGAAACAACTGCAGAGCACTCCAGAGATCACATTCTTCCAATTCTCTGAACTCCTTTTTGGATGACTGAAAGCCTAACTAATGCCATCTAACTTATTTAAGGAGCAGAACTTTTCACTTAGCTATCTATGTATAAATTGGATTAAAACAATACCTCTTTTTTCTCTACCACAGCAAATCCAGTGTTCCACCCATCTATATTCACTAAAGATGCATCTCCCTCAAAATCCAAGCATTAACCATTGCTTTATCACTCGGTAATAAAACAATCTTGAAGAAACAAGGAGATTCATACAAAGAAGATAAAAAAGCAATACCCAAAGCAAATCAGTAGCACATATCCTTATAATATAAGAAGCTCCCAGACCCAAATTCCTGTTATTTGCTCCTGAAGATAACAAATCATAAGGGCTATGGTAAGCAGAGAAAAAAAGAGGAAAATAAGTTCTTTGAGCAATGTAAAAGGTTAAGGAGACAAACACATCTTTCACAGTCCCTCTGTCTGAGCCACATTTGCTCAAGTTGGAGTATTAGAAACCTGTCGTATGCCATTAGTTCCAATGGCCTCGCAATCGTGAAAGCAAGCAGGTGTATATATAGCCAAGATGGAACTTTGTCAGATTGGCATAAGCTTAAGTAGAAAAGCCTGACCCTGCCAGTATATTTGAATTTGCAGGTAAAGCTAAGGATATGAAAATACAACTTCTGCTGACAAAGAGCCACATATATTGTCTTCACCAATATTTACTAACAGTGGACAAAAAGATCATACCTCAAAGGAAAGGGTTATATTTTTTCCCCTGCAGCTCTATCAAAAGTGATAGTAGATGTTCTGCCCTGTCTTTAAAAAAGAAATCTCCTAATGGATATAAATGGAAGCAGAAGTGAGAAAGAAGAAATGCATCAGAAGCACTTTTTCCAGAAGTCTCTGGAAAAACAATGACCGCGTATGATTTCCAGACTTTCTTTGACAACAGTTACAAGTCTCCGACTCTGAGGAGCATCCAAACTGTCAGAAACTCATCTTGAGGGAATTACCATACTTTCAAGATTCACCTACCCTGAGCCCTGGCTGTGGCTCTGACTTCTATATAAATACACACACATTACTTTGCTAACCAAATCCTTGCAAAAACACTTGCCCGCCTTTGTTACAAGACAGAAGATATTTCCATTAAAGTAAGCAAACTCGGCTCTGGTACACCTAAGTCTTGCAGAGCTCCTAAGTTTCAGTTCACATTTCAGGTTAATCTTTTCCTTTCCTAAAGAACAGAACATCCTTCTTCCTGATCTCCCCAAGGGCTCAGTATTTGCAACATCAAACAGACCATACAAACCATCGCACCCCCTCCAAAAGCCTATTATACTGTCAACTGGCTTCCTAACTGCAACCAGGGGAGAAAGCTTATATACTGACTCCAGAGCTCTTTCACTGCTGGAAAGTGTCCATGATTTCTTCAAGCTACTGCTGCATTTCATTTCTCTAAAGAACTCACAATAAGATGGGCAAAGTTCCAAGAAAGAAAAAAAGAAACCCGACCAACTAACTGAACTAACCGTGCAGTTCCCCCCTCCGTTACTTCTGGTTGCTGGGAAAGGCCAAAGCCACAAGAGTCTCATGCAATACTACCAGTGACCCTCCTTAATAAATCAGATATTAGAATACAGTCACATGAATTAGGCAGGAAAGGGAGAGCAGGGCAAATGTCTGCTACTAAAGATAACAGTGTATCTTGGGGTGTATTATATATTCACAAAGCATTGAAAGAAGTGAGAGACTAGGAGGAAAGTCCTTATGGAGGCCACGCTACAAGCTAGTCAAATCCAAAAGAAGTCATTGTATATTTATTAATTTTGCAATGAGAGACCAAGTTGTTATTTACCAGGAGGAAGGCCCGTGCGATGGCTGTGGCTGGGCTGGGATCCGGGTCTCAGCTTCCATGGCTCAATAAATGAACGTTTGCAAAGCACAGTGCAAACCTCAGTGGGAAGCTGTTGTTGGAGAGTAACATGCTATTACTCTAATTTAAAAAAAGAAAAAAAAGGGGGGGGGAGGGGCAATAAGAGAACGTGATCCAAAAACCAGGGTGTCTGTGCAGCTCTGCTGCATTTGAAAAAAAATGTTTTGATGTTGACAGGTTTTATCAGCTATTTACATGTTTTCTTTTTCTTCTGCTCAAAGAGTTCACATCTGTTTTGGCAGACTAATCACTGGCCCCAAGCCTGGGATAACAGAAGAGGGGTCTCCTCTTTTGCTGAGTAAATCTTTGGGGACGTATCCCCGGAGAGGCACTGACTTCTTTCCCCATGGCCTGTCCCGACTCCCCCTCTCCTGCTGCAGAACGTGGTGACTTTTCTCTCCAAGCCCTTCACACAGGCAACCTCTTAACAAGCGTGCACAACCCATCCAGTAACTCACAAAAAGCAGGCTGCAGCTCTCATTCGGAGGTTGTCGGACAGAGTGGTACTAAATATAACTTCCAGCCAGACAGCCAGTACCACCCACAACTCTTATCACTAATTTTTCAGTTAATGACTCATGGTAAACCATAGCTGACAGTGGCCGCAGGTCTAACGGGTGATATTTACAGCTGAAGTTCTATAAAGTCAGGAGGTTATGTCAAGCTGCAGCATCCAAGTGACTGTAAATGGAGCCCTGCACAGCGAGGAAATGGCTGGAGATTGGTTACAGCCAGGAGTAATTGATCTGTCTGAAAATATGGCCCAGAATCATAGGATTAATGCTCAAATTCCAGCTGTGTTGCATTGTTCCCTTCCCTCCAGCTCTCCAACAACAAAGACATGCCTCCTCCTCTGGAGACCAGAAAAGTTTTATTAAAATCTTCATACAACTGTTGCAGTGGAGGCCCTGTTAAAAGCATCATAGGAAAAAAATGCAGGATTCATAAAGAAACCATCCTACAATTTCCTTTCGATCTGGCATTGATTTCAAAGTGGCTACCTTCGCCAAGTGGCTTTGGCCAGCTCTCCTCCCCGGGCAGGCGCGGGGCAGGGGGTGAGGAGCCGAGCCTGCCTGGCTGGATGCACGAGCACGTGTGTGCACGTGCACGCCCAGCCGCGCACAGAGAGCAAGCGAGAGCTAGAAAACTGAGAGGGGAAAAAAAAAGAAATAAAATGGGAACACTTCCAAAACTGCAGCTGTGCTGGCCCATTAAAAAGCTGAAACTCATTCTACTGTTCGACCTCATGCTTATCACCACATAACTATTCATCAAAGAAATTTCGGTGCAATTAATTAAATTATTCCCCTGTCTGTGCCACAGAGTCGTTATTCCAATATCAGCTTTCACTCGCACTCTCTTAAGCTCGTGTCTGTATGCCAAGTGACATCTCTAGGGTTGTCCGGTCTCAATAAAGCTCTGCTCCTCACCACTCACAGAGGCTATCATTTCTCTTTTTTATTGCCATTTATTTTCCACTAGGATTTTGCTGCCAGTATATTGGCAGGACTTCCAGTATATGGATGTAATGAAATCTACCACAGACACTTAACATCGGGTCAGGCTTGAGCTCAGCTCATGTGAAGCTGTAATATGATAAACAAATGCTTCCAGGAGGAGGATTTTATCCGCTCAAAAACAGGACGTGGACTCCTTTGGTACTCAGACAAGAACTAGGAGGGAGTCATTTGAAAATCCTTATGATAATTAGCTTTATAGCTAAAATGTGCTCAATGTGAGAAACCTGAGTTACAACATAGGTTCCTCTGAATCTGTCAGGACCAACTTCTCTTCTAAAAAACCCCAAAGTGGCACAGTCTGCATCCCTCTCTCTCTCTTTTTTTTTTTAAACAACAGTGTTAACATAATTCCAATGGTTTGACACACACCAAAGCATGGGTGATTTGGTAGCTACTTTAGGGGTCCTGAGCTGACCTACCAACAACAAAATGTGATGTTAAATCTTCCTCAGCTCT
This sequence comes from Ciconia boyciana, assembly GCF_034638445.1. NCBI lineage: Eukaryota > Metazoa > Chordata > Aves > Ciconiiformes > Ciconiidae > Ciconia > Ciconia boyciana. Next base: position 2,167,953 of record NC_132950.1, read on the forward strand.
TCTGGAAATTATGCAGGACCTGATGGCTCTGAACACCGTCTGTGTGTATCTACTGCCACGATAACTCATGTGATGGCACTGAAGCATCAGATCTGCATATCTCTCAGTACAGGTCAGGACTGCTGCCAATGGGATTAGACTCTCAAAATGTGAATTACACAAGATATTGGTAGTTATGTCCCATGCATCTCTAAGGGACTTGTGGCTGGAGATGAGAGACAAAAGAAACACAAAAGCAAAATAAAGTGCAATTTTTAGAAGGGGAAGGAAAAATCAAACCTTAGAACAGCTTGCATCTGGCCCCAGTAAGTCTTCCTCTACCTGGAAGACTTTAAATCAATAATAGAGCCTTTCTATCGGAGAGCCTTTATTTCAAATGCACGTTAATGGACATAAATCTCTCCAGGCGATGAATGTACAAGATCAGACTGAATGATCAAAGGGTTGGGTTTTTTCCTGGTAAAAAGAGTTTGTTTTCCTGTCTAAAATAAACTTCTCCCCAGAGAAATGGAATTTTGCTGTTCTTCCAGGGAGACAGAAAAGCCAGGTGTCTGCATCAGCCACTGTCCTGATGCCTGGCTGGCTTTCCAACTACTGCACTGGTTACAAAAATTTGCAGCATCTGTATAAAGGGAGCATAACGTAAGTGTTGCAATTTAATTACAGGCAACCTAGAACTATTACGGTAAAACACACAGAAATTTTGCTTGCATAGTGCCTATCTTTATATATGCTTGAAAAGTTTTATTTATATACACATCAAAAAGTATATACTTTTCCTACTTGTTTTGAACGAAAACAAATACAAGCTAAATTGCTGGCTCAACCCAGGTTTGAATCAAACCTTGCGCATTCTCTACCTCACCCTGCTACTATCCAATAGTCTAGGTTATCTCCAAACACACTGCCTTTTATTTTGCTGGTTTCTTGCTAAAACAATCAGAGAGACCCCAGCATGATTAATTTGCAACGTATCCATTTCAAAATGAATTTTACACATGTTTGGTTCCTACGTCTCTGGCCCAAAGGGCCTCACACTGAGCCCCTAAGGGCACGGCAAAGCACCAAAATGGTGCCTCATGATACCCAAGGGGGAATCCATAACAAAATACATTGTAGATTTAATGAGATAAATATCAGAGATACCAAATAGACAATCTCTCATTCACTTAACTAAGAGAGAGAGCGTGAAAGTCAATCCCAAAACCAGAAACAGTTTATAACAACCCTTCAAGAAAGTACGGCCCTGAACGCACTGCTTCAAATGCTTCGGGTACCAATTCAGGTACAACAGGAGCCTCAAGCTGATCGCACAAACGGGCTCATCCCCAGACCGTCAGTTATAGTCAGTGCACCATCTCAAATGGGTACCTGTGTGTTCGTGTGCACCCCGCTAACCCCAAGTAACTGAAGGGAACTATCTACTCATGTTTCCTGAGTTGCCAAGAATAGTATAAAATAGATCAAAATGATATTACAACAGAAGCTGCTCGGAAATATAGTTGCTAAAAATTATAGTTAACGTGACAGTCTATCTGCCACCTAGTCAAAGAAAAGAAATTTGACGAAGTAGAGTGGAAAACCAATAAACTACCACAATGTTACCCAGTATGAATCCTCATCATTAAAGCTGATTAAAGCTCAGCACGCTCAGTTAAATTACAGCATTCAGAAGAGCTGCAGACAAGCCTCAACAATAAGGGGAAGGTTGTCTAAAGATTTCTTCTCCTACTTAGCCATGGCCATGAAGGTTGAATTTTCTAATGCACTCAGAAGTACATTTATGTTTTCAAAGAGTGGGGGTGAGTGTACAGATGTACAATTTATTGTATGTAAAAAAGGGACCGCTGCATATACTGACAGCCAGCCACACCGCCCTGCTTTGTGGTTCACCCTCTGATCCTCCAACTCTTCAAACACAGTCAGTGGTCAAGCGTGACCTAAGGGACAAGGAACGTCTGTTATTTCACATTGTCTGCCCTACCACATCACAGAAGACGGGAGGGAAAGAGGACTGATGGGATGTTGTCCCAGCAATGGCACGTGGCTGGGAAGAGACCCACAGTGGTGTTACCAACTGACTCAGCTGAGCATCCAGGCTAACACTGGGTTTCGTTAAGGGACTAAAATTAGAACAGGTAATACCTCGCATTCAAAACTTAGAGACAAAAAACCAAGGCTCAGAAGACAACGGGTATTTTGTTATTCAGTAAAATAAGATTTGGATTTGGCCCCCCCAAGCAAACACCAATACTTTCCAAATGAATGCAGTCTAGTCCTTGGAGCTGTCATTGCCTTGTATCCTTCATTATGACAATTGCATTCTTTTTCAAAAATAAGTAAATGCCTCTGGTCTGATACTATGGCACATTACTCTGCAAACTGTGAACATCAGTAAAACAGTCTGGTCTATCAGGAGACTAAGTGAAAAATCCAACATGAACAGCGTGGGTCAAGGTAGCAGCACGGTGAAGCTTTCTGGCCCACCCCCTATATCAATAATTTAGCTGTAAAAATATGGTAACTATTGCATTCGAAAAAAAGACTAGGATTCAAATTTCAAATGTCACAGATATTAAAGGAAGTTTGAATGGCACTTTACAAAAATCATAAAAGCTATGCTTTATCTCAGTTTCTTTTAATTTTTTGAAACATTTAATTCCTTTCCAAAAGCTATTACAACATTTTCTTACATCTTAAAGTCTTCCACTTTCATGTTTGTTATCTACCCTAATTGGAATGTGGCAAATAGACCATATTTATTTAGCACATAACAATCCAGTGCAGGACTTAACCTGTGGCCTTCAATACCAAGCAACAAGCTTTCAAGTATTTTAATAAAAGAAGTAACTGTATAACGAATATGACTGTAGATAATTCTTACCTTCTGTGTAGGAAGCTCATCTGAGTGCATGTAATTTTATATTTTTTAATTTTATTTTACTTTTTAATAAGAAAAGCATAAAATTAATATCTCATGTCAGCAAATCCAATTACCTGCTCCCACTGAATCATCCCCTTCAGCCCTAGCGCACACTCCAGCTGGAGAGTGCTTCATACCAAGCTCCTTTGGACAGGAACTGGGCCAGGTCGCAGAGATGTGGCAGAATGACGCCTTCAGGAAGCCACCCCTGGCCCATCCCAGGTGTGAGGGGCACCACAGGGCACTGCGTGTTCTCACGCCATGCTAACCTTCTCTAATTTCCTCTTATCAGCATTAAGACCACCACGCTGACCCCAACTGAAACACTGGACAAACGTCAATTTTCAAGAACGTCCGCAAAACCTTTTGGCTGAAATAGTGGTGATGGTGAAATGTGCCAATGGTTTTTCACCCCTCCTTCAATGCCAGGCAGAGCACGGGGCAGGACTGCCCAAGTCCCTTGCTGTAGACCTACAGGTAATCTGGGCTCGTGCTACAGGCTTCCCCAGATGACCAAGGCTGCAAAACAGGATCTGATCGTTCAAGCGGGTAAGGCAGGCAACCGAAGGTTATGCCACTCACATCAACTCTTCGACAGTCAACAGGAACTGCAGCGCCTGGATTATCCAAGGCACATAAACTGTCGCCAGACCTCTGACCTAACAGGTTTTGCACCTTACCATAAAAAGCAACATCAGTCTAACAGCCTAAGAAAAATACCAGTAGAGAAGACATCCACCACTGTGCTGCGCTTGGTGTGAAAAGCCCATAACACATTCAGTTGACAAACAATTCTGCCAAGTGGCTCTCCTATAAGTCGCTCACGTCAACAAAATTAATGTGACATTTACAACTATTTTGAGGATAAAATGAAGTTGCTTAAATTATTCTGCGGAAGCAGCATGAGACAGAATTATTCAGTTGACAAAATCTAATTAGGTGTAAATTATTTCAGGTTATATGAATTATAAAACCTTTCACAGAGAACTCAGACTCAAGGCTCAATGTGATATGGTGAATTAACATGCCGGGCATCTGTTTTCCAGAGCTAGGTTTCAATGTGGGACAAAGTCACACAGGTAATTAATTTCTTCTTTCCACCAGCTAGCCTGTACTCAGGTAAGCAGAGGAAGGCATGTCATATAGAATATACATTATACTAAGGTTGAAAGGCTTTTTTCTCACAGAAGGTAGGAAGAATTTGAGAACTGGTCAGCAGATGCAAAAAGCAGCTCTTTGTCTAAATCCCAAGACAGAGCTGAAGCTCCTGATGCCTGGTGATAGCAAGAAGGGAAATATTTTGGCAGCAAGCTCTCCTTGAAGCCTGGGGTCCAGCTTCATCCTTCATCTAGAAAGTTTCTGAGTAGTGACACTGAGAAACATTTCAGTGCATGTTTAAGTTTAATAATCACACTCACTTTAAGCATGTGCTTTTATGCTTTGCTCAGGCAGGATTACCATGTTCCGAAACCTGCCTAATTACTGCAGCATTTATTTCTCCTGCTAGGTTTAATTTTTGCTGTTCGGATGCAAAAATGTCATCATTAACTTCTACAAAGCCAAGCAGGGCATCCTTGAAACCAAACTATCAGTACTTTTAACATCTGAAAAGCAGGATACTGAGTCGTTTCAAGGATGGCACGGTGTTTGGGGGGAGAAGACAAGTGCTTCTTGAGCTGAGGATCAGCTTAGCCCACTCACTGTCAGTCTGTTGCAGTTGGAGAGTTTGGGCATTGTGGGAAAAAGGCAGTTTCAGTTCCCATGGGAGGTTCAGAAATACACGCTAGGTTTTGATATGATCCTTATTTTCCATTTAAATGCACCCCAATTCAATACGGATTGGTAGATCTCATAGGAGCTCAAACTACCTTTTCACACTTCTTGCCAACTCCTCGAACAACACGTTGCAAGCAGATGCAGATTATTTACCATCCCTTCATACCCCCTGTGTAGGGATCAAAGAAAAGTACTGGAAGCAAAACACAAAATTACTGGAAACAAAACACAACATTTAGTCAAAAAGTCTAGAGAAGAGGCACACGAAAACCCCACAGCTCTAATTTTCTCTTTCTCTTTGGAAAAGTTCAGCTATGTTCCTAAACTCCAGCTGGGGACTTTCTCAATGGATACATGCTGCAGCTTAGTTAAAAATTATATGCGATGCTATCAGCTGCTCTCTTGTTCAATTTCTATATAGAATGCATTTCTTACACACTATTGACCACATTTCCTTGAAAAGACTGGTCAGAATTATATATTTTAAGTGCCACCTTTTTCTGCTACGTCAAACAAAAGCACGTGAATTGGAAAAAAAACAGTTACAAACAAAAAAAGAAAGAAACAAAAGTCATCTCGCTGGAAGTTTCAATGAGCAAAGAACATTTAATCTTGTACTCATGGGTGACCAGAAACCTTCCCCAACCTCCCCTGAACCCAGCTCCGCTTTGTGCTGCTGTTGTGACCCGAAAGAGGGACGCGGCAGCAACGACGTGCTGGCCGCGTTCCTTCTGCCCCGGCCGCTCTTGGAGAAAGGCGACAGAACATGGAGAATGCATGTGTACATCAAATGTTTAGCAATTATTTGCACACACTGATTCCCTTCATGAGCTCTTCACTTCTCAGAGAGATTTAGTAAATAAAGCTTGATTCTTTGCCATTTCACGCTATCTGCAACTAACTGAGCACACTATGCTATTCCCAGGCACTCAGGGAGACACAAGCGTTTTATACTGAGGCGTGGCATGGACCTCACGTCAGTAAATCAAACTGGCTTTCCTGATTCCTCTGAGGGCCCAGCATTGCCGATTTTCTAACTTAAGGCTTAACTACAAAGAGGTTAGAAATATCAAGGATGGCCACAGATATGTCCAAACATTTATGCAGTGTCCAGTACCTCTACATGTGCAGCTAAGCTGCACATTCAAGAACAGAACAGAGAATAGAATAGAATAGAATATTTCAGTTGGAAGGGACCTACAACAGTCAGCTAGTCCACCTGCCATGGGCCTTCTCCTCCTCCTTCCCGCACTATATATATATATTTTTATTTTTTTTTTAATTTAATTTTTTTACAATTTTTTTTTTAAGTAATCAAGTCCTAGTCCTACACCGAGATGACAGGGAAGATAAAGTCAAGGCAAGATAAATCCACCACGCTGTTTCTATCTTTGTAACAAGAGCTGGTGGCAGTGAGAGAGATCTGAGGATAAATACACATCTGCTATGTTTCACTAACCTTCACTTTGTGGTGATTGATAACGATATTTTTAAGTGGCTGCAGGTATCGTGCTCAGCTTTGGGCTCTGTATCTCTCTCTCCATCCCCTTTTTAACAATATGTTGCAATATGCAGCGGCTATAGGACTGAGGGACCAGCCAGCTTCTCCAAGACAGCCCGTGTTCATGCAAGGACTGGAGATGCCGATGGAAGAGGCAAATATCTCAAACCCATTTCCCTGCCTTAGCAAAAGCGGCATGGCTGATAAGGACAAGAGGTCTAAAAGTAAAGGAAATTAAACCCAAAACAAAGCACAGAGCAGGAAAGGGCATTTGTAACTACAAAATGATTCCCCCACTTTTGTCAGCGTTCACTCCCAATTCTGTAAGAGTTAAAGGCCGCCAGGTAATAGGCACTGCGGAGTTTTCCCCTGGGTTGCAGCCAAGGCCACTAACCCTGCTATTAGAGGCCTGACAAGCTTTGTCAATGCAATCTACTGAATGCCGTGAGTGACAAGCGATCAATATTCTCCACTCTCATGGGTCATCACAGGTGACAGAGGCCTAAGTAATAAAACAGCCCTGGCTGCCTCCTCTAACTTAAATGCTTCCCCAGCCACAATATTTCTTTTTTGTCTAAGCGCCTCTAGCTAAATTTCTCATAGATCGAACCATCTGATGGGGTAGAGGTTCTGAGGAATTGCAATGTGTCTGAATTGATGCTAGCCAGCGAAAGCTCAGTAGACTGGAGAAACAGGTTCAAATAAATCGAAAATGACTAGCTACAGAGTTGTAATCTGCCAGCATCAGGCCCTGTAGCAACAAGGCAATATGAGGAAGGCATGCTGACAATGCAGCGGCACCAAGCCACCTGCCAGCCGAAAATCAGCTTCCCAGTTTCTAGCGTTCTGAAGACGTTCTCCGTGAAGTTCCCTTTTTTCCCCCGTCTTTTTTTCTTTTTTTGTGAACTGTTAAAAGAATTACTGGGAGCAACTATATAAAACTGCATTATGGCGTTAATGGAAAAGAAAGAAGGGTTGCTCTGCTGTAAATTTGAAGGAAATACTGATGGGACTGGAGTTCATGGGGGCTGTTGAAGCAGTCAGAAACACTGACCAGGCAGTTCTTTACAGCATGGAAAAAACCCCCCTCCTCCTTTCTAAACGTAAAGCATTGGAAATGAGTACATAAATTTTAAGGGAATCAGCTGCTCTGTTGCAATTGCCCACCCTTACCCCTGCCATGATGCAAGGTACCTTTGGGTGGAAGCAGGGTAAGCTAGCCTGTATCTATTGTAAAACCACGCACACTGCCAACAACCACAGAGAATCTCCTATTTTTCTAAATCCACATACTAGCTTACCGTTAAATAATTTGTTCATACAGCTGTATGCTAAGTAAGAGCTTAGACAGGCTTAAAAAAAAGCAGCGATTTACAGTTCAGTACCCAAATTTAAGGCAGACAAGGAAAAAAAAGACAAAACATGTTTCAGCCCTTATGAAAATCCTGCCCCAGTTCTTGCTGTCAATAACCATTATGGACACAAGCCATTGATGTCCATCTGGGATCTGAATGTTGTCCAGTTTTTTCAGATGTTTAGAACCAGTTTTTATTGGGAATAATCCCTTTAACCAAACAGCTTTGCAAACACTGAGTTCCACTACATTCCTGTGAGACAGGCAAGCAATACACACCAATTTATTGGTGAATAAACTAAGACGCAAAGGAGAGCCAGAGGCAGAACTGGACACAAAACCCAACGGGTACGTAATTTCACACTTTAAACTTTGAACATCAAATATGTCCTGGAAGAGAGTCTCTTCTAGGGGATGACTGTCAGCTGTACAATTCTGTTTAAACAGGTGGTAGGACGATGATGTGCTGTTTGGAAATAATTGGTGCACTGTTTACACGCTACTGTCAGTGATCTAAGCCAGGATAAAAATAGACTATAATGCTCAAGATCTGTATTTTTGCACATCTTCATCTTCTTTCATTACAAAAAGCAAACCAAACAGCTAATTCTACTTAAAGCATGTATTTATTCTGCCAGTTCTTTATAATAGTTACAAAACTTTTCTAAATTCAAAAAAAGGAACCCAACACACTTTTGCAGGTGTGGTTCCCCAGGTAAGTCACCAAGAGCTGAAATAATATATCAGCAGATTTTTTTATATATGCATGGGGCATTTGATCTAGAATGGCTTGAAACAGAAAAAATAAGCCAGTATATATGATTATGTCAGAATCCTTTAAAGGCTACCAAATAAATCATCTTCTGTCCAAGAGAAGCTGGGATCTTTTCACGGCAAAGGCTAATACATGGAGACGGGAACTCTGCAGTAACATCTTTGGGAATATGCAAACACAGACGAGGGAGCACATTTCACGAAGGAAAACTACCCTAACTCTTGGGATGAAATCAGATGTCTAATAAAGAAAAGGTCAATATTCTAATGTAGGATTTGGTTCTCCAACACGCTTGACTACTGGCCAATTAAACCAGCTGGACAAGCAATGGAGAACAGCATGTGGGAAGGATATATTTCAGACCAAAGTAATCTTTTTAGTCACTAAATACAGCTGATTTTCTAAACGATTAGATGAAGGCTTGGCCATTCTTCCTGTATCAATGCTGAGGAAAGGCTGTAGGACAGGAGTTGTATTAAGATGTGAACTAGCAGATGAACACATAACCAGCCTGAAGCTGGTCCACGGCATTCACAGGGGCAGTGCGATCGAGCGGTTGCAGTGAAAGGAAAGTCAGATTAAGAACAAAACAACAAACCCAACACTTTTTGCCAAGCGCCAATGCCCGACCAAGATCTACCTGGGGAGCAGGTGAGCTGTAAGAGAATGTTACCGGCAGGTTATAGAAGGGAGAGCCGCGTTTTACTGCACACCTGCCCTCCTGCTCCCATTGCTATTACAATGCCCATTTCACACTGCACTTTATGAGTTTGCCTAACTCCATGCTGCACATTCTCTCCATTGTTCGGGAATACGTTCCTCATCATAGTTGAGTTTAGATGCAGACACCATACATAAAAATAGGGTGAGAAAGAAATAAAAAAATGTGAAGCTTTATCTCTTCTCTCCAGAAGTTTATTGCTATTCTCTCCCAGTCAGCCATCCAGCCTTTTTTTCCCCTCTGGCCTCAGACACTTTTGACTTTCTCCAGATATGACTCCAGATTAATTTAAAAATAGGGAATGAAAGCAGTATGGCTACAATGATCTGATAGCATCACATACAGCTCTTAACAACCTAATTTATTACTGATGATGTAGTCAACATACTCTGAACATGCACTATATACTCCTCTTTAATGAAAAAGTAACTGGGGAAGCTCATCCAACTTGCTTCAGAAAGTTGTGCCCCAAGAGACTTACATGTCAGCTACCCTTAGACTTATCCAAGGCTGAAGGAGATATTTTAAAACATATCTTCTTGTTATTCTTTTAAAAGATAGTTCCCTCGATGCTGAGCCTTGAAAGTTTAGCAGATCTTATTACTGAGAATGAATTAAACTAAAGCAATTGGTATAATGGTTGTTACACTATGGGTACAACTCGCTTGCCATGTTCTGTTCTCATCCACTTTCATCTCAAAGCATGAGAAGTTTACATGAGCATGAAAAGTTACTCTTATTTTTCTTCTCATCAGCAAGAAGAGAAAAAATCTGGCAAAACTAGATTGGGGAAAGCACAGAGAGAGAAACTATGGAAATAAAAGTCGTCAGGGCCAATTCATACGGCACTCTGGGAAGATAAGAGAAACAGCAGAGACAGAAAGGCAACACGTAACCTATCCAAATTCCCAGCAAGGATGATCTATAATTGGCATAACACTGACTAACACTGGAAAGGAACTTTTTAAAAGCCATCACACTTCTCCCCTCATGACCCCACCAACTTGTTGATGCCGGTCCTACAGAACTCAGCTCAGAGCTCAGGAACTCATGAGCTATTGCCTCCCAAAGCCACCAGAAACAACTGCTTGGAAAGCAGGAGGCTTCCTGGGGCATGAGCTGGAGGACACACAAAAAAATAATACATTTTTTTTAAAAAGGCAAGAGAAATACAAACTAAATATCCTAGTAATGATGGTAGATTATGCCTCAGTGTGTAATGAGAAGGCATGTCATTCTTTTGGAAAAAGACCAACTGCAAGGAAAAGCAAATGAAAAATAGGTGAAATTAATAGATATGTGAGACTGGAAAAGTGCTTAGTGGGAAGTGCTGTTTTCATGTATCATGTGTATAAATCATCCCTCTCCTGTCCTAGACACACGCCAGCAATACCTGTAGCAAAACCACAACTCAAAACTTCCTGCAAAGGGAAGAGCAATACAGATTATCTGGATGTGATACTCACTTCTGCACGCTAATTATGGTGCTAAAAGGCCAGCAGAAATATTTAAGACGAAGGAAGTCGACACCTCTTCATTCCTGTCTGGTAAGCTGCTCTCTCATACTTACGATGCTTTATCAAGTGCGTACCATTTATGTCCAGGAAGGTTAACCGTAGTGTAAGGTTTGTCAGCATTTCCATTCCTGTCCCCTTCTAAATGATTTAATACTCATATCTTAAAATGCAACTCAAAGAGAGTTTTAACCTGCAGGATCCTAGCCTAGGAGCAACTTTTTCCTTCTGTGGACATTTAGCAAACCCTTATTATTAATTTAGCCTAGCAGTTAATTTCTTTCTTTTAAGATATCATTTATAAGGGGGAAAAAAGACAAAGATCAAGTTATTTTGAGTGTAGGAGCTCGGACACAATAACCGTACAGCCAGACTCTACCTCTGTCTCGAGGCTAATTTTCCTTTGTTGAAACACTTTGATGCGACTGTTATTGTGGGAGGGCTGGAGGGCAGCTTACGGGAGGCATCACTCCTGCTATAATTCTCTCTGCATACACAAGAAGGACCATTAAATGTGCTGTGTTAGTCTTCACTTTAAATGTCTTTCAAGTCCGTGTTTACCGAAGATAGCGTTATTTGAACACTTATATTTGTGATCCAATTCACCTGAAGCACTGCTCAATCCTATAGGAATAAGACAAGGACGTCCCATATGGTGGCAAGGTAGAAAATCTCCTCCAATGCAAACCACCTATGACCTCTGTGATAATAAATTCTTCTGCAAATGACTGGGCAAAGTCCTGGAGACAGTGTGCAGTGAAGATAAACAGCCCTCTTTGTCCTCCGGGCCAGAAGTGGCCATTGTACAGAGCTTGCCCAAAGGATTAGCGCTGCCATTATTATTTGTGTTATATGAGCTATTTCAGGAGCTAATTGACCCCAGCACAAAAGCCGGGTGAGAAAGGCTTTTGTATCTAATAGAATGAGCAATACAGAAAAGGGTAAGGTTCTTTGAGCAATTGGGCCACAGTATACAGACACTGACTCAGTTTTAGCTGACAGCATCAAGCAGGGCAATCTAATCTCCCCAGTTAGCACTAAATCAGCCTAGTATAAATGAGCCCATGACAGAACATGGAGAAATGGGACTTGCTAAAAGGATAACTGAGGATAACTGCCTTGTGAAGCATAAATATTGAAGATGTTCAGAATCTTTCATTCCTCGAGCTAAGCATGCCTAGCAAGAGCTGTACAGGCAGAGCCATTTGATACTTGAATCTCTGTTCGCTTTTTGAGGGTACAGTGGTAAATGTCAGCATGTACATAAGGTATTCTAAAATTATACATATATATTCCCTCTCTCCCTCCCTCATGGGCTTAATGGTGGGGGAAGGTATTGACACTGAGAAACTCTGACAGGATGCTCTTAACCATTAAAAGGTTTGATACAACAACAACAACAAAATGTGAAGGCATTTTCTCTAGGATGATGGACATTTGTGAAGGAGGACGTACTAAGGCTGTAGTGTAAGATCATCCAAAAGTAAACGACTCCCGTCCAAAATCACTTGTGAAGAATGATATGTTTAAGAGGAAAAAGTGAAGTTGAACTTAGAACTGAACATATTTTTTTTGGCATTTAGCCAGCACTCAGCAAAGCCGGTTCTATCTCAAAGTCAGAGCAAAACACACATAAACGATACAGCTAAAAAATTAACTCCTGCTGACCTTTCTGAAGCCACTGAAAAAGCTGCTGCAACATAATTCATTACAAATTCTGCGCTAAATATGGTGCACAAAAGAATACAGCCTTGTAAATACGCGAACAGACGAGAAACAATCATATTAATCATTTATTTATTGAACCCACATGTAGTACTCACTGCAGTATCTGAGGCTATCACAAGCATAAAGGAGTTAAACAGCACAAAATCCCGGTAAGGAAAAGCAGCAGAATTTATAGGTGCTTCAAGAATGGGGTAATGAGGCAGAGAAAAGAGAAGGTCTCTGTGGAGAGACCGAGCCTAAAACAGAGACAAAGTCAAGTCTGTATCTCCTGAGCTGATACACTTTCAGTGTAAGATTATTATTCCCTTCATGTGCTTCATCAGAGTTTTAGTGCCCATGTCAAGGAGGAGCTCCCTGCCCAAACATGTCCTAGCCTTTCCACAAAGGAAAAGGCTTGTAAGACCTTTCTGCAAGTCTTAACAGTATCACCCCGTGAATCCGCGTAAGGCTACACGTGAACATGCAAGTAAAGGACATGGCAGCCCCAGCAGCTCTCACAACATGGCACGCTTCACTGCAATCTGCAGTATGTTTCCCACTTTATTCTGAAAGACCTTTAGCCCAAGACACCTTACCACGCGGTGTTTCAGCCGTTTTCACTGGGGAGACACATTCATCTCAAAGGTACGCATCTATAATTCAGAGCCAGCAAACGCATGTTCTGATTATACCCAACGCTAACACGCACGTAGAAGTGGCACACGCGCTAGAGGTCCTACACTTTTGAGCATGACCTTGTGAATCTGCAAAACTGGGGTGTGCTTTGCACACAAACTCACCACCTGTCCTACGCCATATAGCTCGGCATGAAGCCCGCAGCAACCATCACACCAACACCTCCCTAAATGCTGGTTTTTTAGTGAAGCTAGTTTGTACTCATAATTATTTTTAATCACCTTGTACCAACAGGTTGTTCTGAGTGAAAGCGATCTAAGAGACAGTAACGTGGTTGGTGTGCGTGCCTACCTTAGCACACACCAGCTACGCTGACGTGACCAGCTATGTTACGTCCTCTGTTCCCTAGGACAAAGGGTATTGGCAGATGGAAAGGGTTAAAGGCGGTTATTGTTCCTGGGTCTCTTCAAGCAATGCAAACCTACTTAGCAGAGGTAATTTTTTAAGCACACTTATTTCCATGAAGCAAATCCAGTGTGTAATTCTAGGATTAGTCCGGAAACTAAGAAGCTTTCTGCTTTCAGCAAAGTTAGTTTCCATTTCAAAGTTTAGTTAAACCAACTGAAGTTAATCAAAACACGTAATTTCGCAGTTTCACATATGGGTACACTTATTATAAGCAGACAGATCAACAAAATAAAATACATACAACTGTAATGCTGAGAGAGGATTCTTTATGATTTCCTTTCACTCAAATGGATGAGAAAAAGGAAGAGAAAAAGAGGAGTTAGTACTAAAAGGCACACTCCTCTCTAACCTCACCCCTGCCACTGCAGTCCTTGCAGGAGAGACTTTACAGGCTCACGATGCCCAGGCCACGTGGTTTCTAAAGATCTACGTAGATCTATAAAGACCTGTATCTAATGCCTCTATAGGCATTAGATGGTAATGCCAAAATCAGACAAGACTCCTACAGAGCACTGACTTGTGTATGTACCTCAAACTTTCAGAAAGGATAAGGGAAAGAACCAAAATTGCATTTATCTGAAACTGGATATGAACCAAGAAATATCACAGTTGTTTAAAACAAAAATGTCTCGGATTCACTGTTAAGGTTAGCACATTCACAAAAATCAAGGCTCTGCTTCTTTTCTGTCCTCTTCTATAATCAAACCCTCAACTTTTAAAAGAATAACACAGACATGAGCACGTCTTCTGTTACATTAAACCTTTCACAATTCTAGCAGAAAGCACTGGGATATCATGTCTAGATTAAAAAAAAAAAAAAAAAAAAGTGATGTGTTTTTCTACACACCCAAAACAACTGAATCACTAGTTACAACCCTATTTAAACAAAGAAATAAATAACACTCAAGACCTTTTTTTCCTCCCAGTAGTAATACTATTACAAATCTTAAGCAGCTAACAGAAGTTCATAATGGCAGAAATACTCGGCAATCGTAACTCCCCAAACACCCCCACTGAAGTTGCATCTATAAAATAAACTGCAACCCCTTCCCTGCACAATATCTGGTTCATCAGCTGGAGTGATGGACAGCAGGAATGCGTAAACCCCGGGATTTCTCAATGCCTGTCTCCGCAGTGTGAGGCAGGTCGCGGAGCGAACCCCCTCGACAGGCGTCTGCTGGAGGACGCAGAGCAGCAGCATCCTCCTGGCCTCTCCTTCAGAGGCACTCCAGGATGCCAGGGTCAGGAGCACATCTGCGGGAGGTCCGAGAAAGGCAGGACTGCTGGTACTTGGGGCTACAGGCTCCGTGCTCCAGAAACCACGTTTTATAAAATGTTACTACAGCATAGATAATGGATAGTATGGCAAAATAATATCACAGATGGGATTTTCACTAGGATGGAAGTTTCTTATAGTTATGCTTCTAAATTGCTCACGTACCTTTAAACATCCCATCCTAAACAGTGATAAAATAATCAGTGAAGAGAGCGAAGCAATTAAAAAAAAATAATGGAAGAAAATAAGCATCTACTCTCGAGTCATTTATTGATGCTCTACACATGATTTCCATGGTGGAATTCACAGTCTAGAGAACAAAACAGCTTTGAACCCAAAACTTGCTCAGAAAATTTACTGACCCAAAAATCCCCAAAGGAGCAGACCTGTCAGTGAAAGGAGCCAACTGCTACTGCTCCCCTTGCACTAGCGAGGAGCTCAGCCGTGCTCCACCACCGATATTAATGTTCCTTTGCTTGAAAGGTCTCCCTGGAACCTGCCAAGGACATTGCTCATTTTAGGTCACAAACATTGTAAGAATTCTGGGAGAGGCCTTTTTAGCCATTGTTATGGTCTGCAGGCTGCCCCACTGTAAAGCCCTCTACACTGAATTTTTCTCTGCATTAGGGTGACCAGTTTCTGAGAAGTACAAGACTTTAATGGTAGGCTATACACAAGGTTACTTAAGGATTTTCCAACCTCCTTCCAGCTGTCTTAAGTCTACTAGATAAGCTAGATAAAGCTCCCTTGGCCCAAAGCAAGGCTAGTTCATACTAACTTTTAATCATGGTCTGTACAATGCACAGCTTCGCTGCGTTACTGACTGCTCACTGCATGCCTCTAAAATCAAAGGTATAAATGCACACTACACGGAATGGCTTACATTAGTGCCATTAATTCCTACTTTCAGCATAATCCTTCATCTGGGAGTTATTCCAAAACATAGGAGTTAATGACACTAATATAAACCATCCCAATGTAGCATGCGTTTCTTTAGCTTTTATTCCCATGACTAAATGTCTTTTTAATGCACTTTTATTTACCATGATGGAAATAGTTTTTCCTGCTTTACTCTATCAGAAGTCTGGGTCTGTAACCCTTTTCTGGGCAAAGCTCTATAGACGTATTTCCCATTACGACTCCAAAATTAAAACCTTATGCTGACATTCCAACAGTGAACTACAGCCCTTTCAAGTGCTGAAAGACCTAATGGAAACCCTGCAACGGAGGGATGTTAATTGCCTGAGTAGGTTAAGGAATCTCCCGGTGACACGGCGTACAGTGCTCACCCAGGCTGGGAAATGAAAGCCTGGGACTTAACTGCTTTGGGAGTCGAGGAGCAAAACAGAGCTGCAGAGAGGCTTTGTCCTTCTGGTGCAGAACAGCTTTCAGTTATATTCCCTGACGACACTTTTAACCAACTGACGAGGGGTACGGAATGAAGTGCCTTCAGATTTTCTCAGAGGTGTGAAATATGGGCAGAGGGGGGAAGTGGATTAGAGGGATAGAGAAAAATACTGCTATTCCCCAAAGAAGGCACAGAGAAATTCTTGTTGAAAAAATGCTCTTTCATTGGAGGAAGTGGTCGAGAAGGAAAAAAGCCCATAAAAGGAGTAATGAAAAGAAAGCAAAATATATGTTGTTTTGTCTCCATTCTGCTTTCCCCACCACCCCAATACCCTGAAGCAGAGCCAATCCTGTACTGGGCCTTTTAAGCATGTTGTAGCTTTAATCTGCTCTCCTCTCCCACCCAGTCTATAATTCCCTTACAGCCTGGCATTTACAAGAATTAAATACCTGCATCCACAGTAAAGGAGATTAACTGCCTGCAGGCAACCCTTGACTCTGTGCTTTAGCCAAAACCTGCGCTTCCCTCCTGACCTACCCAGAGGAGAAGGCAATTTGAGCTCCTCTGCCTTAGAAAGAGACACTTCCAACACGTGCGATTCATGCCCTCGTAGTTCCTTGATGCCAACGAGCAGTGGGTCTTCAGCACACATGTGTACCTGCACACCTTAGCTGGCTGAATCAACAGTTTAATTCATCATGTTCTGACTTTTCTCTTGCATCTAGAAGATAAAGCAAGATCTGAAGAGAGGCAGCTTTGGACACACATACCAGGACTTGAATTTTCAGCTGTTTGGTATGCCCACTAACTTTTTTTAACCCTGTAGTATTCTCACAGTCTTACATCCTCCTTCACTGCTATTGAAGAGCAGGTATGAGAGGAAGGATTGGAATGAAGGATGAAAAGTAAAACAAAAGCAATTTGCCTCTGAACACTACAGTAAGAAAACAAGTTTAAACATTCTGAAATTTTCACTTCTCCCTCCCATTTTACCTAATGGTGCCCAATAAGTAATCAGAAATCTCTTTGTAAAGCCTGTTAAGGGAAATATATAGAGCCATCATTAAACTATGCTTGGTGTTTTTCTAAAATGCATCCATGAAGGAAATACCTTTATGCAGTGACATTGCACTTCATTAACCTAGCAATTCAGTGGACAGTATTTCTACCAAGTTATATACTATATAAATACATGGCATATGAGCAGCATAAACATGGGACAGTTGCCAATATAAAATTCTGTTTCGTAAATCTGAGACTATATCTGAGATTTTCAAAGAGACATAAATAATACAGGGGACCAGCTGCCCCCAGAAGTCAACAGACGTGGGCCTAATAGATGGATTTCAATAAATTTAGGCTAAATCCTTACCGCAGAAGATGTCTATTGATACCTTCTGCTAAGACTTCAAAAAGCACAAAAGTGTTTTGAGGCTCTCCTTTCTTATTATTGGAGAGCTCTATTTCAAAAATTTCTCTATTAAGTAAATTCCTGCGTCTGATTAGTTTCTTACAGTAAAGATCATTTACCCTTTGGGTTTAGATTTGGAGCATAAGAGGTTGAGCCTGAGATTTTTGTGGGGAACAGGGAGATTAAGAAGAAGTAAGTTTTTAATTTAAATAGAAAATGTTTTGAATATTAACTGGTTGATCTGAAGGTTCAACGATGAGTGCCGTAGGCAAAGAGCTTGTTCTTTGGCACGGACGTCCCTTAGGGGAGGGGGAACTCAGAGGGAGGGCAAGAATGCAAACCTCTAAACATCACTGATCTGTCATCACAGCCACCAGAAAATCAGTTATCATCAGTATGATTTTAATTTTGGCAGCGAGATAATAAAGCCACAGTAAGGGTGAACATAGTGAATTCTGACAGAAAATGAGCGCGAGAAAGAATAAGGTGAAAGTAAATCTAGTTCTTCTAGTAAACTGTTCTTAGCTACAGAAGTTAATGGTAAAAACATGCATTTCTACTTAAGTGGTTTTCTCTTACCCATTATAAGTTACAATGGAACTTACTCAAAAGAAACAGACTTTGTTAAGAACATCACATTATGAACATTCACATGCATTTAGCTTCAGGAAAGCCCCCCTAATTTATACTGGGCTTTGGAGCTTCAAGGTCTGTTCTTTATTCAAGGTAAGACTGGCACAGGTGAAAGGCAGCAATTCTTCAGCTACAGTGCCTGGCCTTCGTTGGCAACTCTTTGTATGAGGCAGAAGCACAAGCGAAGAGAGACATCATAAAAACCAGCTTTGAATTATTCTAGCAGAAGATATTATCTCTCCTTGCAACCCTTGCCACATTATATTCTTGGACCACCACGGCTCAAACAATGTAACCGCTTGAGTTAAGCACCCAGCCACTCTGCTGATGTGCCTTTACCTACCACGGGCAAGACAAAAACAACTGATTACCAGAGCTGCCACCACGGAAAACAGAAGACAGCCTGCAAGTAGCCAGGCTATATTTTTTATTAGTAGTATTTTTTTTTTTTTTTGAGACCATGGAAGTAGGGCGAAGGATTTAAAACCACCATGAAGTCACGGTTTATTTAACCTTGGGCAGTGTAGCAATGCTTGGGCTGCTGGGGTTCCAGGCAGGCAGAGACAACTCCCTTTCTTTGTGTGCAAAATGAATTTCTGACTCCTTATGACCACCTCAGTTCTTCCAGCTCTCTTTGTTGTTGCAGTCTGAGAATTTGCAGTGCTTCTTTTCCAAGAACTATTTGGGAGAAATAGAAGTGGTGACATCCTTAGGAAGGAAGGTGCAACCTGGAAGCGAAGGTCTCAGTAACTTCCAGTGGGGAAGTGTGCTTACAAGCCCCTGTGGGAGACTGGAAACCTCTACCTTAAAAATCCACAGAGAACCTTGTGAGGTTGTAGGGTGAATTCCTTTTCTTGGACCATTGGGACCACAGTTCTGAACTTTTCAGAAAGAAAAACTTTCGGAAGAATAAGGGAAAAGGCTCAATTAAAAATCCTGCAAGCACTCTTGTTTTTTTTCAGGGGCCCACACATTCGAATCAAGTCTGTATGTGCCTCCTAACAACCAGGAATTGTTTGCAAGAGAAAAGAAACAGACTGCTAGCTTGCTAGAATACCATGTGCTATGGATAAGAAATATTCTTTAGGTTTTACCCACACTGAGCATTTTCTCTGGAGGGTGCACCTTCAGCAATGACTTCCAGCTTTTACATTGCTGTTTATGTGACTACCTAACTGTTACACCAGTTAAGCATGGATCCCTAAAGCGACCAGAAAATGGAGATTTACAGGTCTGCTACTACTTCCAATAATACATCCAGTCCTTGATCAAGCAGTACAGACTCACGCTTGAAGAGCTAGAAATCTTGGATCTATTATCTTCCCAGGTACAACTGCACCCAGGGAACTGTTACCTACATAGCTGTGTGTCTTTAAAGCCCTCTCATTATCTGTCCCCTCTCTTCATATCTTCTTTGAAGTCACACTTGACTTGGAAGTGGAGTACAGTAGACTTGTATGACACAGTATGTAAATTGATCCCTTTTTTGGTTTTGTTTTGTTTCTGTTGTTTCTTTGTGGTAGCACTCTCAATATGTCGTCTCCTTTCCAGACATTCAAGGAAGCACAGCCTCTGCTTCTAAGGACCTTATAATCAAAAGACAGACAGGTGGCTAGGTAAAAAAGAAAAAAAAAGTTAGGAAAGAGAAACAATGGTGGTAGAAAGGAAACTGGTCGTTGTCTTCTCCCTATTGTCACTAACACCACTTTATAGACGAGATAAATAGCAGCCAATGAAAAGCCCTACCGTTCATTTTCGTTGGTACTGAGATCACAAGAAACTTGGTTGGTTGGTTGGTTGGTTGTTTTTTTTTTTCTAAAAAGGCAGACCAGAAACCTTTAAAAAAAAAAAAAACCAACAAAAGCCACCCACAAAAAAAAAACTAAAAAAAAAAAACCAACCAAGAAGGGGGAAATGGGATTGCTTTAGGCTTCTCAAGGATTTCCTGCAGGAAGCAGGTTCAAAAATGACGGAGACAACAACATGTGCTTTTTAAAATATAATATCTTCATGGATGTTGATATTTTATGCACCAGACACATATTCTAAAAATAGATGACTAAAAAAACTGAACTTAAAAAAATAAAGAAAAAAAATAAAATTCCTCCAGTCTTCTCTCTAGCAAACAGTAAGTGCACAGTCTATCTTTCTTAAGTGCAATATACTCCACTATCAATTTGTGCACTGGACCATTTTTCCTGAAAGCAATATCCCCAAACATAATACAGTGTTTATTTAGCTCTACAATTGCATTACGAGTGTTTCAGAGTTTAAAACAAAATGAAGACAAATCAAGAGACCTTGGTAAAAGAGGCAAAAGGCGTATTACATCAGATCCAGGCAGGCTACGTGAGACGGCAGGAAGCGCAAGGGACCAGGTTTTATATCCGAAGAAGCGAGACACGCGAAAGGAGAGAAGAAAAGGCCAACCCAAGATGTGCAGGCACAGACTGAGGCATCTATTACCACAAAAACACATGGACTTCTTGTTCTCCATATGGCAACTCTGCTTTTCTAAGAACTCTACCTGTTTGCAGATGAGAGATCCTGCTGTTTACGTCTGACGCAGGAGAGAAGTGGAGCTGCATCCTTTGTCTCGGGAGCCCAGCACATGGTTTGATGCAGAGTGGGGGAACGACTATGTAACTCACACAGGTGTTTGCTTGATCAAAGCTTCACTCACCAAAGAGATATCTCCATTTTACACATGGGAAAAAGTGATATTCATAGAGCAAATTAGAATCAGGTTTAGAGTTTAGAGCTAATCCTCTAGCTCTTGTTGTTTTACAGATAAATTCTGCAGCCATCCAGTGCCTTAGTTTGATTGTCTTTGGAGCTACAAGTCTCATAGCTTGAATTTCCACCACTGGTTAGCACAATTTACACTTTCTTTGAAAAGTAATTTTAAATGTAGTGAACAATTCTTTTACATGAGGGAAAACGAAGTAGAACAGAATAGATGGTTTCTTTCTTATGCCACCAAAACCGAGCTCCACCCAAGAATGCTGCAACAGAAATTACCAATAATGCTAATAATAATCCAGAGCTTCTGTGCATAAGCTGTCTTATGCACAAATAAACCGAAGGCATGCCGCAACTGTTAAGTTGTAGCAAGTTTATTGTTTTTGCATTGCATGTCTTACTAGACAATTTCATTTATTAAATAGACTTACGCTAAATTCCACTTTTAATTTATGTATGACCTAACATCCCTTATTATGTTTTAAGAATGACTTCTTCTAATTACGGCTACTATCTTTAGCTCACTTTACGTACACAAAATAAGTCCTTTACAAAGTTTGCTGATAGGTCTTTACAAGTTTAAATCCGTTAATATTGCAAGGATAATGCTCACCTGGAGGGCAGGAGCTATATTCTTCTCCACAAAGCAAACTTGCATGTAATTAAAAAATATCTACTTCACTCTTGCCTAACATAGCTGCACCAGGCATCAGATACACAAGTGTTAGTACACAACAGTAATTGATAGAGCTATTGAAAAATAGCATTTGGCATAGGAAACTGAAGCCCTACAATGCAATTAGACTTATTAATGATATTACCCACAAGGATGCCAACTGTGATGATGCTCTCTGTCATACGAGCACCCTTGTCCTCATATGATACGCAGCCTTTTACAAATGCGAATGACAGCTCCATGACAACATGGAAAGCTACTTTCTAGGCTTTGAGTCTGCATTTCTGTTTGTCAGTAGCAACATACGTACTTGGAGCAGAAGCCCTCTCACTTGCTAATTCCCCTGTTTTAACCCGGCTATTCCCTTCTCACTGTTGTACCACTGTTGCCTAAATCCTTTCAAACAGATCACAACACTCAGGAAACATCTTGCATCTCAGCTCACAAAGTTAGCCATCACTTTGGAAGACTACATACTTCTCCTTATCCTACCCACATCTACACCAAGAGGTGTCCTCCTGTTATCCTCAACCCTCATCTGCTGGTATTGTCAAAGATTTGACCCATCTCATCAGATAAAGCCCATTTCAACACTGAGAGGAACACCAGTACTGTTGCCCATCCTTGCTGCACCAGATCGTACATCTCCCATATCATCTCTTGAAAGTGCTAGTTGCCCAAAGTGAGGCTTGTATCTCCGTTGGTCTCTTGAAAATGTATCAAGTGATCTAAATGACTGAGCTCGCTTGGCACTGGGTACCAGCTCTCCAGAGCACCACCGGTGCCTGCACACTTGTCTCTGGCCAGCTGGCATACTGCTCCAAGTGCGCCATCCCCAAAACACGAGTGCTAGCAGCAAAACAAAGGCAGTTGCTGGAAAAAGAGGCACACAAATGAGCTTCACGGTGTGTGCACATGCAGTGCTTGCCTTCAGCAAAGAGGCTTCCAGCCAAGCTGCCCGCTGGGCAGGGGAGCGCAGGGAGCGGAGCAGATGCCGGCGGGGCAGCAGGCAGCCCAACCGCAATGGCAGGAGCAGTTGTATGACTGCAGCAACCGTGCCAGCAATTTCTGTCCACACTGACACCGTGCAAGTGAGCACTAGCAAGTCTTGCTTGAAGCATATCTAATCCAAATGGCAGTGTGAAAGTCTGGAAGCCTATCTGGGCATTTTTATATAGAGACATTAGGCATGATGAAAGCATGGTGGAAGGACAACGCAGGAGAAAACATGCCAGATTTTGCAAGTATGGACATGGCCTTAAACTTGTATTGGCCAGGAAAAAACAAACTGTCACCTTTCTAATAAGCCCTGCTCGACATTTATCCCGGCCAGGGCAGAGATGACTTTATTTTTGATGGAAGTTGGCAGGAAGGGAGCCAAGGAGGCTGAGCTGCTACGTGTTTGTAATGAAAGAAGAGAAACCACCGTCCTCTATAGTTTAACAGAGGGGGAACATTGCATCGTTCATTCGTAAGTCAGGACACAGACATACTTTCCCACACTACAGCTCAAGGCCCATGGATCATTTTTAGCTGAAAATTGTTTCCCAGAGCCTGGAAGATCTCAGAACTTTGGAGCAATTAAAATTCACTCCATTTCCTTCACCTGTTCTGCCCTATTGTCCAAAAATCTGTGCACAGTTTATTCAGTGTGGCTTACATGTCTTAAGCACGGAAAGGAGCTGTACAAACAAATCCTTCTAAGGAAATCTATGGGGTTTAAAACACTGGACTACACAAAACTCTGGAAGAGAACAGCACTATCTGTAAACTCTTACACTTAGAAAGTAATTAAGACTGAGTAAATGAAAAATGCTCCACGAGCTCGCTACTTTCAGCAGCCAAGCCTTCTTTTTGGCACGAATTCTCTCTTTTTTCAGCCCTTCTATGTGAATACTGCACTTGGAGGATTTGAAGGACTGGAACGGGTTACAGACAAGGCGGGGGATGCTAGGAGGACATTGGTGCAGATCAGGTAACCCCTCCTTAAGAGAAGTCCATGAAGGAGACTCGGCTATACCATGCCATTGGTGGCCACACTGCTCGACCCACCTCCCTCCCCAACGCCTGCCTATCAATCTGCTTCCCCCCTCCACCGTGGTTTTGGGGATTGACTGATTATATTTATCACACTTGTAGTTCACAGGGCAATGGTTTAAATTTCATTCAATACACTCCATCTGGGAGCGCTTTTAAAACACACCCACAAGCACATTTCTCCCTCTCACCCCGCACCCCCGCAGCGATCAGCCATCTGTACTCTGGAAACAAATCCTAAAAAATTATTCTAAATTAAAAACTCATTTTAAAAGAAAAGTAGTATTAAACTGTTTTATAAACATAATAAACCACAGTAAGCCTCGGTTGCAATAAATATCCAACTCTTGCCTACAGCTATTAGAATCCACAAGCGTATTTTTAAGTTTGCTAGCAAACAGTATATTTATTCTGACCATGATTTGTCTTCTGTGGTTTAATGCTCTCTCATGTTTCTTTCATATGTTTACAGAGGTGGAGGGAGAGAAAAGAGAGAGAAAGCAGGCTGTCCTGAAATATGTTACAGATTCCTGTAAGCCATAATGGTTCTCTGAAGGACTGCCACTTCTTCACAACAGGGTCTGGCTCGGCCTCAGGACAACAATATCAAATAGACACATACAGTTCTCCTCCCCTGCTTCATTTACGATTGATTAAATTTGGTCAAATTAGTCACGGAAAAAAATTAAAAGGATAACAAAAAGCAAGTTGTAGCACATAACGCAGACTGTGGAGAGGCACCACGATGGGAATTTGCTGCCTCTGGCAGAGGTGCCTGCCTACAAAAAAAAAGGGTATTCATGGGAGGTTGTGGAGGAAGGTGAGAGAGGAGAGAGGAGAGGGAGATCAGGGGCAACCGGTGACTGAAGACAGAGGCAGCCACAGTAAGAAAATTGACATTAAATAATATGGTCGTACGTGGGGGAGAGGTGGTTGAGCCGAGTGGCACTGAGGTAACACCCACGTGCTACTCCATAGCTGCAAAGAAATCGGGATGCTAATTAATTTCTTTTGTATGGGGAAAAAAATATCCAATTTTAACATCCCAAAGGATTTATAATACTGTAGACATTTTCGTTCACTAGTAAATTCAGATGACTATTGGGGAAAAATATCATTCACCCCAGGTTGCGATGTTAACTCAGCAGAAAGAGGCATCTTGCAGGGACGGGTGCCAGCAGTGCCTTGGCCCAGTGATGTGTGGGCAAGGGTCAGCATCGGAGCTACACCAGCACGCTGCCTTAATGGGAGCCTCAGCAGCCGGCCAGAAATTAAAAGGATGTGAAAATATCCTACCCAGCACGTTCACGGGGCACAGACAGAAGGGGAGATGCCTGCATTCTCCCCCCAACTCCCAATTTAGTCATTTCCATTACGGCTCCATAGATTTATGTCAAAAAACTCTGCATATGGCCATGCAATGATTTCAGAAAAGAAGTACAGTTGATTTTTATCAGATGTTTTAGGCTAGAGTTTTATACACAGATGGAACATTCTTCAGCTAAAGCCCCTAAGAAGTCCTGTTGACTTCAGAAGTTACTTGCAGATGTATTGCTTTCGCAAGACCTCGTATGGAAAACCTGTGCTGTACTGCCCACTTACCTTGCGCTTTGTGCCTCGTGAAATCATCAGATTTTTATTTTGTTTAATTATTACTAGTTATCTTACCTAGATGTGATCTGACCAAAACAAAGGTGGCCCACTCAAGGGCATCCAAAAAGGAGGACACCTTCCGCACAAGAACAGCACCAGGGTTTGTTCGATCAGATACTGTGAAAGTTACTTCATGTGCATTAAAAAGAAAATCAATGCAATAAGGTTAACTAAAAAGCTATTCCTTCCCATTTTCAAGCCAATTATGTCTCGTGATGTGTGAGTAACTAATGTAAGTTAGGTTTTTATTGACTGGAGTTTATAATGCTACCAAGTGTTACCCAAAAAAGAGGAAAAAGGAAGTGAAGGAGGGCAAAGATATCATAAGAAAAGCCTGCACTAAAGAATTTACAAGCAAGAAGAACAAACATCATCTTTGGGAATTACTCTAGGCAACACAGCAAAGAATTATAGCACATAAACTAAGGTTACATAAACAGTCTAATAAAATCCTGGGACTGATTTATGGAGGAGAGACATCTTGTAGTACACTTCCATGGATAGCAGTTTCTGCTCAGAAGAGCAACCATGTTATAATTAGTAAAAACCAACTGAGCATCCTGTCTAAGAGGGGACAAAAATAAAAGCCAAACATATAAATAAATAACCCAAAACCATGAAATCAGTCAAACTTTTCTTCCTATAGACAGGTACATAAAGTAAGAGCTGGGAAACTTTGATCTTCCCTGAAAAATAACCCCCGTAAATGAGTGCAGACACGGATTTACTTAATTTTTAATGCAAAATTTCGGTTCCCTGGAAGTAGTGACCTCTGAAAGAAAACACAGGGCAGAATTAAGCCCAGCAACACCTGACGCACTGTAGATCAGCACGCCATACAGGATGGAGCACAACGTTTCCCAGTCACAGGGTGGATACCTGCTTTCCATACAATGTTTTATTCAGGTTTGTGACAAAACTGGCTTTGGTACAAAGGCCAGAAGACAACAGCTCAGCACATACAGCCAACAGGAGAACAACTTCAGTCCCTCCGCCTAGCAGCCAGGCAGCCCAGCCTTTCAAGCCCTACGTGCCACCCGCTCCGTTGCTCCGCTCAGCAGCCACTTCAGCTAAGTACCTTATTGACACGTATTACCGTTCCCCTCATCCTGCCCGGCCCAATCACCAGGGCGGCTGCAGAAGCAAGTCCTTTGTGCAATCTGTCCTACAATTATGGTCAACAGCATCTCAGAGAGAGGGGGGTGGGGGGACACGCAACAGCAACCTGCACAGGAAGTCCCTGCCGGTTTGCATGACGAGATTCATGTCATCCCGTGCAATCATGGCTCTTTAGCACCGAATCTGGTTTAAATAAAAGCCTGATTCGTGCAGATACAACGCAACTGGCACCACAGCCCTTGTGATGGCTTATTCAACTTGTAGTAGCTATTTTTGTCCCCTCCATGATACGTTAAGGCTATGAAACTGGTAGTGATGTTTGTCATCATCATCGCTTTTTAATTATCTCAGGTAACTGACTGAAACACCACGATGCGGGTCTAATACACAAAGCGGGATGGGATCGACAAAATTAAGGTGGCCAAGAACATGGAAGGGTTCCCTTTCCCTGCTGTGGATTAGAGAAACCAGACACATACTGGAGGAACTGGGTGCCAGGTGGGCTTCCTGGAGGGGTCAGTGCTACTGATATAGGAGCAGAAGGAAAAACCCAGTTGAATTTGTGCAGAGGCGTGACCAGCCCGTCACTTGGGCTCACCAAGGCCTTGCAGGACCCGTGTGCCACCGCTGGCTCCCTCCCCAAGTCAATGGCCTTTTACAAGCTTTCATGAAGCCTCATGGAGAATAGGGCTGGGAAAACGGTGAGGCTTGTTTAAAACAGATTCTCCCAGAGAAACTTCCAGAAGGAGAGGGCTTGAAACAGAACTAAAGAGTGCCATCTGCTGCAAAAAGCCGGAGAAACCTCAAACCCTGCGAGAGAGACGCCAGGGCAGCGGCGAGCGCTGGACGTGGCACCGAGCTCCGGGCAAGCATAAAGCTCGCAGGGCTGCCTGCAGAGGAAGGGCCAACGTTTAACGCATGGGTTATCTGCTCCCCTTGTGCCATCTCTAGCGTTTGCACTCACGTTCCCTGTGTGGCCATGGGGTCTGGGAGCCGGCCGTGGCCCTGCAAGAGAATGTGGTGGAGCCTGACAGCACTGAGGTGCAGCCCCGCGGCCAGGCCCCCACGGCCCTGCCTGTACCTGGAGATGCCGCCAGTCTGGCTGGAGGAAAGCAGGGATGGAGAAAAAGTACAACTTCGTCTCCCGACAGGGAGATGCTCATATCGTCTTTTACTCCAGCATATGACGTGATACCTCAGAGAACACTTCCTTAAGAGAGACTAAAAGAGCAAGGTTTAAACTTCAGAGGGTTTCCTCATCACACAGAGAAAACAAGTCTGGAGTAAAGCACAGCTTAGAGCTAATTCACTTATTTGGGACAGCAAAGCGATGTGTTGGCTCAGGGAAGAGGGGCAGGTCTGAGGGTTAAGGACAAATTCCAGGCACTGTCCTGACCTCCACCTGCAGGCAGTGAAGTCCCGGCACAGCAGCGTGTCACCATGCTGTAGCCCACCTGTAGCCCTGGGAAGTGCCACCAGCTCCATGGGCTTCCCTCCTCCCCTGGGCTCGGCGCTGCTGCGGGATGCGAAAGCACCCACTGAAAACCCCAAACAACCGACCGCTTCACTGGCACAGCCGTGCCTGACTTGGCATTTCTTCCAGGTGCCTTTTGTCCCTTATTTTCCCTGCAAGTGCAGGACCTGAGCTCCAGCACTGCAGCGTGCGGCGCCCGTCCTGGTTAGCAGCCTGCAGATGGTGCTACCGACCAGCTTTTCCCCAGCTCCAAAATTGTTTCCCTTCAATCTAAGGGGAAAAAGCTGCGTACAGTCTGGAAAACACACACCAAAAGGAGCTGCTCACTTCCATGTCATGTTTCCTCAACCCTTCTGTACACCATAACATAACGCTGCGGCATCCAACTGCTTGGGATGTGGCAGCAATTGTCCAGAGCAATTAAGCAAGTTTTGCAAAAGCAATTCACGACGGTACGAACGGCAGCTGCCTTGGTGGAGCTATAGGCCAAATGATAATGGTGCTTGCAGGTGTTTTCCTCACCCAGGCAGAAATCTGGCCCCATGCAAAGGCCCAGAGCAGGACCGAGGAGTCCCCGACGCGCAGCACGCTGGCTGGGGTGGCCTTGTGCACCACGTTGCCTGCACCCGCGGCTGAGCACCCGCTGCACCTCTCCAGCCCTCTTCATCTCAGGAACCTCCACCGCTACAAATAGAAGTGCTAAATCAGAGCTTTTTGTGTTGTCTCCCTCTCTCTTCAAAGTAGGATTTAATCCTTATTAATTCAGTTTTTAGGTGTTTTTGCAACTTTGTAAGATAGAACAATGCTGCATTTGTGTCTCTCCTCACCACCACTGCAACTTCTTTTTAACGAATCTGACTCATAACCCAAAATGTATTATAGGTAAAACGGCTACCAAAAAAAAAAGGAAA
This sequence comes from Ciconia boyciana, assembly GCF_034638445.1. Taxonomy (NCBI): domain Eukaryota; kingdom Metazoa; phylum Chordata; class Aves; order Ciconiiformes; family Ciconiidae; genus Ciconia; species Ciconia boyciana. The sequence goes on from NC_132950.1 coordinate 2,196,608, forward strand.
AAAACCCCACCAACAACCAAAAAACCCCAAACAAACAAAAAAAAACCAACCCAAACCCTCTTGGGTTACAGATTTCAAAACTGTCACCAGATCCCATACTCTGATGTTCAGAAGTAAAAAGAAAAAAGCTTGATTCTACTCTAAGGGAAGAAAATTCTTCAAACTTCCAGCACTTAGACATTACGTTTATGTGAAAATCCTCCACCATTTTATTTAAAGTAACTTTTCCTGAAGTATATAACCAAAACGTAGGTTCCACAAGCACAACTGAAATACCTACACAGCAGCAGCCAACACAGTGGATTCTCCAGAAGCAAAGAAAAATCACTATATTCAGAAACCCTCTTAAAACCAACGACAGCTGAAGAAGCTGAGCTGCCTTAATAAACTGGGCTGTTTTTATAGCTTTATCCTGCAAGACGCCAAGTATTCCTCCTCCAGTTCAGCACCATCCTTCAGGACAAGCTTAACTTTAAATACAGGGAGAGTTTTATTGAAGTTAATGGTACCACCCAGGGGCTTAAGATTAAACACATGCTTAAGCACTTTGCTAGACCTGGACCAGTACTTACATAGATCAAGCTCTTAAATTTTAGAGCCTGAGTGTACATTTAACTGTTTATGCTGAGACTGACAAACTTTTCGGCTTCCTATTATTACTGCAAGAGAAATATTATATCAGATGTAAAATCCTGAACAGTTACTGGTTTAGAAAACCTAAAGACAGAGTGTACTGGAAGCAGAGACCTGTTTACAGTAAATAGAAATTTTAATTTTATTTTTTTTAATTCCTATGGAAATTTCATAATTTCATAATTTCCATTTCACCCAAGTTTTGAGTCTTCCTGCCCACATTAATGTTTCACAGGAGGAGAGGGGGACTGAGAGCTTTGGCAAACTCTTGCTCCAACAGAGCTGTTCCGCTGGGCTCAGAATAAAAGAGCAGCCCAGCCTCAAGGCCAAAGGACAGCTGAGGGATCTCACTTTAAGGAAATCTATAGGCTCAGGTAACTACAAGCTTAGGATGCCATAGTTAACACTTACTGTGACAAGAGGATAGTTTCATACTTTCCTCCTTCTTCATCTCTTCCTTCCATCCTCCTCCTCCTCCTCCCTCTGCACCAAGATTGCTTTTTTGCTTTTCTCTTACAACCTGTACTACAGGCTTTGAGGAAGCAACAGTCTCGTAAAATAAGTTTATGCAACACTTTGTATAACAGGGCTAAAATCTGAGAGGAGCTCTTATGAAATGCTGAAGGAAGAACACTGAATTGCTGTAAATCGACCTGGATAAAGTGAGATCCTAGTGCTAATTAAACTGGCAATGGTTTCCTTGCCTCCTTTTAAACCTGTTTTTTTTTTTAAATTAATTTCTCTTAACCTCTAACGTCTTTGTCCAATGTACTGAAAAAGTAGGAAAACGCTATCTGTTTATTAACATTTTTATTTCAGTATCACAGTGACCTGTATTAATGTTAATTTATACACTTAAAAAGGGAATATAAGATTTGATACAGCAAAAACTGTAAGTCCATTCTTAACCATAAACAGAAAATATGTCCTAAGTGTAAACAGAAAAAATACCTAATATGAATAACCAAAGCCTGAATAACCAAAATATTTTGGGGCTGGGGTTGACATTCTTAGCATCTTTTGAGATTGATATAATAATAAAAGGTCCCAGAAAACAATTTCTTTTTATGGGGGTTATAAGTTTTTCAAAAATCATTTTTCATAAATCAGGCATCAGATTTGTGGGCAGGATACAGGACAGGACTCTGAGCCATTTCAGCTATCGATATACAGAAGATCACAATCAATTTTATATAAATTATTTACATTGAACCAAACCTGCTACACTAAAGGCATAAATCCTTTCACCAGTGGAAGTGACAGATATAAACAAGGTTTGACGCTTTCCAATCTCTTTTCCTCTCAAACCCTGCTCTTCAAAGCCACGCCAGAAGCACACTGCCGGTCAGCATCGGGGGGATGGCAGGTAACACAAGTTTTTTGTCTGCAGCTCAGTCAACCCAGTGCATTTCATAAATCACAGCTGTCTCTGTAAGCCAAGCACGCTGATTTCCCAAGTATTAACATGCTTTTTGTAACGCCAATTACTAGCAAGGGTCAAACCTGCACGTCAGCTTTTGCAAGAGCACTTTGCACCTCAAAACACATGAGTTTTCAGACATACAAAAGAGACTGTTTTGTTGAGAAACAACTCCCGAGTCAGCCACAGTATCTTGAAGAAAAGCTTTCTATCGCCGTATTGGAAAAGCAGCAAGATATCAGTAATCCCAGCAAAAGGCTAAACCAAGGACATCCCTGAAACGCGGCAATTCCTCTCCCATGACTTTGCCTCACAGGAGAAGTCTCTAATTACCTAAGCATGTAGAAACACTTTCTTTAAATGCAACTGTCCTGAGGCTTCATTCTCAATAAACTGAACAAAATTAACTCGCCTAAGTTAAAAAAAAAAAGGGGGGGGGGGGGGGGGGCAGAGAGCAAAAAAGAGAATTAAAGGTATGTGAGAAAATGTTTCTCAGGCTCTTTATGGCTGATTGAGCTAATTTACTGTGGAATGGGCAGCAGACTATCTTTAGATAAATGCTAATGAGGACGTTAGTGCTTTCCTCAGTCTGGCTGCTACTATTATGCTGAAAGGGAAGGTCAACAGCTAATAAACCCAGTTAACAAGCCATTCTGAACTTCAGTTTAGCTTAACACTCTTCAAAGTTGCAGTCATTAAATCCATAGGCTATTAGGAGCTGCCCTCCTGTTTTCACTATGAGTGAAGGCAAACTTTCAATGTAGTCATTAATTGAATTAACAGACTCTAATCCAATTTGATGTAGTGTAAATTGAAATGCACATAAGAGTGAAGATGTGCGTAGAGGAGTTTCCCCTTTTCAGGCAGCTTCGTGTCAAACTACTTTTGTTATCATTTCTATGCGCCTCCCATGAAGGGTGCTCTCATGTATATAACCCTTAACATTAGCTACTCTTTGATATGAATATAGTTTGCTATCAGGAGAGAGAGGCTGGCAAGACAAAAACACGTCTTGCAGCTTATTAAACTCCTTAGATTTAGCGAGAGACAAAGTGGTAAGCAAGGATCTCAAAATATATTGCCACCATTACATTGTGGTACACTTCTCTGAAGTAGAAAAATACCACACACTGAGCAGACAGGGAACCTTGGGGAGGGAGCCGTTCAGTGGAGGAGGGTAGGCAGTAGGCAAGCAGGGAAAGAGAAGCCTGTGCATTTTGTTTGCCAGCAAGTGCAACAGCTGTCCTTCAAGTAGTGTGAGTTTGAACCTATGGTGTGCACACCAGCCTTTGTCCACCAGAAAATAGCTGATGGAAAGCCATACAATCATCAAAAATTTCTGTATAAAATCTACTTTTTGAAGGGCAAGAAGTGCATCGCTTTGTAAAGTCTTTGAAAGTGTAATGGGCACTGTGCAAGGGAGTCCTGCCTGCTCAGCCAACCAGCCCAGCTCAGACTGTGAACATGGCGTCTAACAAACAAATGGCACAAAAACACAGAGCTTCCAGTCCCCGAGTGCTAGCTGGAGGTAGGGAGGTAACGTCTTAAAGCCAAAGCAGGGCAACTGCCTGGTGTTGAAGCAGGACAGCACTTCCCTGTGACTTAACCACGGGACTTAACCCGGTATTGGAACACCAGGAAATCAATGGATTTTCCCAGTTCAGACAAGGTAGAGGAAGCTGTAGAATGATTCCACACAGGACACCTTGCATTTCCTGCATGAACTGGCAATATGAACTCCTAAGCCACCCAAAATCCAGTACAGTGTGCTCATTTTAACATAGAACCATTTACTTGCCCATGAGGTTGACCAAGGCACCACTGTTGCAAATTTAACAGGGAATTCAATCCTAGAGGACAAGACCTTCTCCAGTCTCTTACGGAAAGGACTGTATTACGGGGACTTGAAAATATCTAGGTTACTCATTAATCCAAATAAAACACAAAGGCAAGGAAGCTAAGACAGTTAACCACGTACAAAATGCTGGCAAGAGTGGGATAGAGCTATTCTAAGCCTACAGAGACCATTTATAATATTTCTTTAATATTGACATGCATAATTGGCCTTCTCGTGCACTACCGGTGAAGAAATCCAAGCTTCCATTATCACAAACATGAAGATATAAAACCACATTCAAGATGCAGTAGGACATCTGGAGAGGAAAATGCATGCGTATCCAAATCATTGTGTTCTTTCAGAAACAGAAAAATACAATGGAGCTTTAGAAATAACTAAATATAGTAATTTTAGTTCAACTGTAATTAAGGAAGAAAAAAGCATGACTTCCCCCCCATCCTTTTAAGAGTCATTGTTCAATGTCACAGCGATATTCAATTATTCCATGTAAAGAGTATTTACTTTCTTTTCTGCATTATTATTATATTATCCACTATTTGTATTACTACAGAATGAGTAGTAATACAGGCCCCCAGCTGAGACTGACAGCCCCCCTCTGCTTGCCACTGTGAAGACATATGGCACAAAAGCATCCCCGAACAGCTTTGTATTAGCACAGATAAGAAAGTCTGAAAGAAAGGGAAGGTTGGTATTTTTATTTCATGGGTGGGGAAATGAAGGCAAACTGAGAAAAAAAGACCCAAGAACTTAATATATTATTTCCCACAAGACTGGTTCCGCCTACTGTCTGCAGGCAGGTCTTTGTGGTTTTCATGGACACGTTTCCACTGCTTAAGCAGGAATTTTAAGCACACATCAGACAGTGCTCACCAAAAGTTAATTTTGCCCACAGGCCCCAGCCAGGGGACCAGCCTAGAGACAGCGCAAAGAAACATCCCCACGCCGAGCCCGCACGAGCACTGGGTGCTCAGCACCCACCTCTCTACTCCCACAGCATGGACTACGAATGCAAAGGTAACTGGGGGCTGCAAAGGAAGCCGAGGCCGCCCGTTCAGGGCCAGGCAGTACATGCTGCAAATCCCCCTCTTGTCAAGAAAACAAATGAAACATCAAAATGCTAAGAGCAAAACCCCAAGCCTTCGCAGCTACATTGGTGTGTATCGACTGGACCATGAGTTTGTATTTACTGACTTGAGCAATCTGTCAACTGTCACTGCCAAGGAAAGTCCAACATGTACCTTTAAAATGTGAATATTCTGTCACACATCATAATTCCTCTTTTCCACAGACAGTTTTATCAGGAAGATCGCAAAAAGAAAAAGCACTTTAAAAGGCTAAAGTGCCAATGGTGGCAGGAATAGACACCGACAAAGCATGTTCATTTAAAAACCCAATGAAAACTTGCAGGGAAAAAAGTCTCTGCAGCCTTTGCCCAGTTCCAACACACGTGGACACTGAGTCAAACAGGAACCGAAATGTCCATCTTACTGAACAGCTACACCTGCTGATAAGCAAAAGCCCTCCAAAGACAACATTGCCATCTGACGTCCAGAAAGCTTTCCAGCTCGCCACGGCAAAACCCTCCCAGCCTGTCTGGTGCCTCTGCAAAGAGGTAAGGAGCCAAGGCCAGGCTGAACCCACGCTGGCACGCCGCACGGGGCACCGTCTTCAAGGAGAGCAGCAGTGCCAAACCACCATTTTGCTTGCAAAAACTCAGCTAACCAGCTATACCTGGAAATGACACCAAGAGTTTAGTGTCTGTTTGTTTTAGGGTTTACTTACACACTGCCTTCACCATGTCCAATTTATGGGGAGTCCATAGAGCTCCTGAGAAGCAGGAAGAAAGCAAGGAGCAGATGCTTTCAAATCCATCTGCCAATATATTTCTGGATAATTTCAGGTCATGAGGAAAAAGAAATCCAGGTACCATCCTCATCTGATAAAGCACAACACAGACCTTTGTTAAAGTCAACACTTTTTTTAACACAGAGCCAATCTGATTAAAACATACATTTAAAAAGCATTTGGTGTACAGAATCTGGTTCTGTCCTCCTTCAAACGTTCAGTTTTAGAACAGGGTCGTTAGCATAGGAGTCTCTGTAACTGCCAGCCACCAAATAACATCCCAGTACATCAGACCATACAACAGCCAGCGTTGAGCATCGCCGCCTTCTTTCTCAGTCATCATTGTTGTTGCTGTACAACGTGCAAATATTAAATTTGTACATGACTGTTTCTAAGGAAGGAGTAGGAAACGTAGAGTGACAATGGAGCTAATTTTGCTGCTACCTGCAACTCTCACTAGGGGATAAGGCTGTGACTCCCCTGGATGCACAACGACAGACATTCAACCCTTAACTATCAGTGAGGGAGTTTTAATTCCCCCACAGAGTTGTCAGGTGTCGGTCCTAGAAAAATAGTGTCAATATTAATAGAAAACAAAAGGATGCAAGAAGCCCTTCTGGCTGTAGGCTGCCAGGAGGTACAAAGGCTTACACTAGGAAAACAGGGATAATTAATGGATCTTTCTGAATTTCAGGTATTGTAGCAATTTTCACCCTAGAATCTTAAAATGCATTTCAAATGTAGTGCAACCTCAGAAAAAACAAACAAACAAACGTATTAATGCAGCATTGTTCCATGCATATGGAAGTGAAAAGAAAAATAGAAATGAAGAAAAACATGGAACAATACTCAAACAGTGGGCTCTCTTGTTTTGCAGAGAACAGTGTAATAAAATTCAGTGGCTGCAAGCAGAAGTTAGGAAAAAATTAGCCTATAAATAGGATGCTAATTTTTAACTGTGAGGGTAATTAAACCACTAGAACAACTTCCAAGGACTGCAGTGGATTCTCAGTTACTGGCAATTTTAAAGTGAAGACCAGATTTATTTATTTTAAAGATATGCTCCATCAGGAATTAATTACATCAACTCCTGCTGCCCGAGTTGTACAGAAGCTCAGTCAAAATGATGCAAATGGTCTCTTTTGGCATTCTAGTCTCTGATTAGACCAGAGAGCAATCCAGAAGAAATGGGGGAATTCACAGGAAACACAATTACAATTGCACTGGTGCTGGCAATGAGACACCATCACTGCTCTCAAAAGGGTCAACATCTCAACTCAGCATCAACACAATGAAAATAGTACTTGGATAATAATATATCAATTCAGGACGTAGTCTATTCAAATTCACCTTTACAGTAATAGAGAACAGAAATTAGATGGGGCAGCACCAACTTAAAATGTATTTCTTTTGTAAAAGGTACAGACATAAAGTAACTTTTAGCATACAAGACGCGTAGGAGGCTCTTCAATCCATTTGGGGGGTGGTTTTATACCACATTCTGGTTTTTGCTTGATTTCCTATTCCCCACACGTAGCTATTAGTCTTTTCCCACCTCTCAGAATGTTTTTAACTTGTAGACCCAACTTCACCTAGATACAGTGGAACACAGGGAATTATCAAAGAACTTACACCTCCTGGGAAAAGGAATAATTGGGTGAAAGCTGGAGTTCAGCGAATGCCCAAACTACCGTTGTGAGCCCAAGCTGGAGAATCCAGGGAAGAAAGGGAGGGAGACAGAAATAAAACAGGTCCAGAGCGATGCTGCCACTGAGGGAGATGGAGGGAAAACGAGCCACAAATACCACTCCCCTTACTCTCCCATCCCTCGGTGGCAGCAGCAGACACCCAGCTTTCCACGATGATGGTGAGCGTGTACCGTAGCTGCGTTTGGTTGTTTTTATTAAATAACAACTAATTTATTAATAGTGTTCAAACAGCAGCAAGACAGACAGGAGCATCCCCCGGCTGGACGCGGCTGACGCACCCAGTAGGCAAACTGCAGACTACAAAATCAGTTGAAGCCCAAAGCATCGGAAACTTTTTTGATTCAAAACAATTCTCTCCAGCTCATCTAGTGCTTTTTCAGACGCCATAACGGGCCAGTGATTGATGCCTTTACAGCACCTCCCCGCCAAGCCAGGCGACAGCTGAAAAGCTCTAGAACAACATGCCAAAGCATTCTGTTTGCAGTTTCATTGCAATTTGATGTAATAAGTGTTGATCTCAATTCACTAAACATTTGTGTCAATTTGCCACCCGGTTTGGTTTAGTTTTAAGGCATTTCTGTTGCATTAAAAAAAACGGCATTAAACTATAAATTAATTAGTTGCTTTACAAGCTTAAGGTACGTTATTATCCTTCCAGCTATCTGCTGAACTGCATCTTCATGTTTTCTCAGTGATGTGCGAGGAACAATTTTCATCATTAAAAGGAAACTTTCAAGAGCTCTAACAGGAAGGCCCACTGGTGCCGGTAGGTGGTGGAGCACTCCTAAGTGCATTATGAACTGTATTTATAGGAGCTGTCTAGCCATTTAATGGGTTCTTGAATGATTTGCTTAGGTGTTTACTTTTACTAAAAGCAGTTTATAACCTCTGCTCTCGTCTCTGAAGTTCCTCTTAAATCATTCTGTAAATACATCACAGAGCAATGAGAGAGAAGGACTCGAGTTTTCCACCTTGGGCTTTCTTTTCTGCTTGCCCTTAGGGATCTGTAATCTCTCTGTTGTCACAGAAATAGGGCATGGCTGACCTCAATATGGTGCGGCGTAATACCCAGATGGATTCAGCTCAGTGCCGTAATCCCGGCGGAGACACTTTCACTATGTTCATTATTTCCTGGGGTTTCTAACAAGGAAACCCTTCCTGGCACCTGATGGCATCGTAGCAATGACAAACCCGCAGGCTGCCCAGGACAGCGGGCTCTCAGCTTCCGCTGAAGTCAACAAAAACACACTTTGCAACAGGCACTCCTGAGATGCGTACGTATCTCTTGCAATGTATATGTACCATTGTGTATCTCTCTGTTTCAGAAGTTTGGACCGTACAGAAAATCATTAAGCGAAGTCAAATACTGGCTATTTGCTCCCACCAACGTTCAACGGATGCTTTACCAGCAATGTGTTGTGGATGCGGCACCTACCCTTCTTGTATCGGCAAGAAGAGTTTGGGGCTGCTCCTCTTCCCGTCTCCCTCTCCCGTACATTAAGAGTGAGAATCTGGCAATGGCACTGCTGCCTCTGTAATCTATCACCTCGAGGCCCTTTCATATATCAATGTTTGACTGCTTTCTATGTAAAACAGGTCATTAAGTTAATCAGAAATTGACTACTACTACAAACACCTTTTGAATAAGGTCAAATTAAGATAAAAGTCCTTGCTCTTTTCGTCTCTCAGCAACAAAGACTATAACCAGGCTGCTAAACCTGCCATTAATGTCAGTGTGCAGATTAAATGTCATTAAAGGCAATTTGTCACTTACATACACACTTATCTCAATCTAATAATTAGCAAAAGGTCAGGCAGATAAACCTGTATATTTCAATCCACAATAAATTTCAGCTGCAGGAAATGACAAAATACAAGTTCAACCATATATACATGTATTTGTGTTTGAAATATATATGTATAATTAAATCCAGCACAACAGAACAATCTGTTTTAAAGTCCTAACTGGTATCAAGCCTTACTCTGACACTGAACTTAAGCTGCGAGGAAGCCAAGTGCATAATCATGGATCAAAGTAATACCCCCAGAGGAGCGAGCACAGCAGACCTCGCTTCACGGTGTGAAAACCCCTGTGAAATGGGTCAGCAGGCACTAGCCAAATTCCATAACTAGTATCACAACTGACACTCACTGGCAGTCTGGTGGACAGTCTCAGCCAAGATGTGAAGCATGTATGAATAAACCACAGGGACCGAATTAGCTTCTGACCTTACTAGGTGACTCCTTAACTTGAAGTGTCCAGCACGCTGACTTTGTGTCAGGAGGCAGACGGTAACAACGCCCGAGTGAGAAAGCAGCTGGGGACAAAGCAAAACCTTTAATTCTTTGGTCTGGCATCTCCACATCTCTCGCAAGGCTCACGTGTGCTTTAGAAGACGCCAAACTGCAGCTCTGCGTAGGCAAGGAAGAGACCAGGATGCCCCACGGTTGGGCCTCCTTTCCCCTCAGTTTTCATAAGGAAGATTTTGCAAGCAAAAATTTCCCATTGAAATTCAAGCTCTACACAAACTGCAGAAAATGGAATTGCTGCTTCTTTATCTTGGAAACGATGGAAAATCTCCTTTCAATGATGCTGTGGTAATGTGGTTGGCGAATTTGCTTTAATGAGAAACAGAAGAGCAAGGCTGAGAGCGTGCAGTGAATTCTGCACGATCGGTCCCACCGAAGGCAACAGCAAACCCGCTCCCAACGGGGCACCGACCCGTGTGCTCCTGCAGAGACTTGGCTGCAGAACGTGGCATCGGAAAGCATTTCTATTAAAGGTGACCAATTCCAGCGTGTGTAATGTGGGATATGGGATCATGGGATATTCTTTGTGGAAAAGTATAAAGCTTCAAATCTCCCAATGCTCAACAGCCAAAAAAAAAAAAAAAAAAAAAAAAATTTAAAAAAATCATAATGTTACTTACCTTTGTCTCCAAAACAAGATAGCTGAGTCCTTACTGCTGTTTCGATCCTTTTCATCTTTTTCCACCCAAATGTACATATTCCTAAGTTCAAGCCCCGTTCACAGATCATGCTTCCCTTAAATATTTCAAACTTTCCTTACTCTAATGACCATTAACAGTACATATTTTCAGTTCCCTCCTGTGAGGATACAGCTGTGATACAGATATTAATAACTAAATAACATATGGAGATTTAGAGCAGTAAAGGACAAGGGTTTTTTTTAAAGCCGTTTCAAATTATTCTGTTCATGTTTTGTTTGGTTTTTTGCATATTGGCAGCACTTAACCCATCTTCAATGTCTAAATAGCTACTTCATATGGCAGTGCAACAGCAAATTGTCAACATTCAGCCTTTACCTCTGCTTCTAACACAGCGGGGGACAGTTAGTTAACTCCACAGTGATGTTGTGTTGTTTTAATAGTTTATAGCAAAGAAAGATGGTTTCAAGGAGTCAGACAATTTACCCAGCTTCCTGTCACAAAGGTACTTCATGATTAATGGAAAGTGTATGTGTGAAACAAGTTTATATTACAGCAAGGCAGAATTTTTATGCCTCTCAGTTGGAGAAATTTTTGGATACCTTATTTAAAAAAAAAATCACAGCAAGCATCAGCTTTAAAAGCAATGACAAATTCTTCTCAGCACAGGTTTTTAAAGCTTTTTTTTTTTTTTTTTTGTTACAAAGTTTACTTAGGGATGGGTATGTCCCATCCTAACAGAATAACCCAACCTCACAGTTACAAAGAGAGCTGTTGCTGTTATTATCTGAAGGTCATCCATCAAGCCCAAGGCCTTGCTGGGTTGAAAACTGTGCTTCTACATTATTCATGTTCACTCAATGTACCATACAGTCCCAAAAGGTAAACAATTAAAATAAAAAATACAAAGTATGGTAGGGGAAGGAAACAACATCATCTTCACATTACAAGATAGGAACCTGGAGCAGAAAGAGTAAGTAGGAAGAGTATAGGAGATCTATGGAAGAGCTGAGAATATATCTAGAATATATATAGGTCTGCCTGCTGGCTAATGAGAGCAGGGAATAGATCCGATAACAAACTACATCCAGAGGTGGGCTCTCATCTAAAGTCTTCTCCATGTCAGCTATACAGATTGATTATTTTTATACAGCATCACAGAAAAATATCCCCAAATACTTCCAAGTAGAAGAAAAATGCAATTTTAAAAGAATCAACTACAAACACAGCTGCTTGAACACTGTCTAGTCCATTTAACGTAAAGCTTTGTCCATGTTGTGGAAAGTAAACCCATCTGTCACACCCTCTCATTGCTTGAGAAAGAGGCTTCTGTTGGCACCCCATCTTCTAGATAGCTGCAAGCTGCAGGAGGAGGTCTTGGTTTTCAAGAGAAGCCACGGATTTTGGACTTCTCAGGTCTTTGGTATATCTTATGAGAGGATGGACCTCAGCATCAACACTACAAATCAATGCAAACATCTGAAGAAGACTGTACTCAAAGTCCCTAGCGACTCTTGAAAATTTAGGTTGGAAGCTTGTTTAAAACATCTGTTTCCCACTTTTTTCATTAAACAAGTGTACAAAACTGGTCTGTAGGAGACTGATTTGAGGAAGCATGAGTAATTTTTTTTCTGGTGTTTGGTTTTCAAGATCATATACAGGCTGTAAATTCTACTGCTGTGATCTCAGTGTCCTACAATACTTGTCTTGGTGGGGAATATATGCACAAATCAGTATCCCCTCTGTGCCCAAACATGTATCTTCCAGAGATTCTCGCATTCTCTGCTAATATAAAGAAAAACTACAACATGCATTACCTAGAGGCTTACATGTAGACATAGCAAGACTTGGGAAAAGATTAACCCTTCAGCCTGAGGTCCTAAACACGCACCACAAAGCTAGCAAAGAGTTTCTCCATCGCTGTGAATAGAGGCAGATCAAGGGTTATTTCATGACCCTTAATAATGAAATGTTCTATCCCAGCACGGATACGAGGAGGCACTGTACCAAACGTGACCACTGACATTACAGCTTGCTCACCACAGGTTTATATCCACAAGGTAGAAAATTTTTTTTCCCCCCTCTAAACCAGGGGAAGAAAGTGAAGGTCAGAGTGAAGGAGCTTTGACTCCCTGCTATGCTCATGCTCCTCTGCCTGAGAGTCCCAGCGCCTTTGGAAGGACAAAAGTCTGCGTGAACAATGTGCTACCCTGCAGCTGTGGTCAGGACTGCTATGTCTAAAGGTTACAGTGATTAAGCACTGTGATTAATTTAGTCTCAGCAGAATCAATTCCACTCAACTACAAATCTAATTTACATACTGGAGAGGACTCTGCTGTTCCCTGGTCAGCATGGGTTTGAATTTAGATTCATTTTTCTCCCAGATGGGTGTTGTGAGGGATCACGCTGCCATTAACAAATGTTTTGACAAAGCTAATGGGACAGTTCTATCTGTGTGTCACTGCTTCCCTGGCTTGCTGTCATCTGCCCTTTCATAAAACAATATCCAGTCCCCAAACCTCTTGAACATGAAATCTATATCAAAGGATCACCTACACAGGAATATGTTCAGCATGGCTATCCCACTGTAATCATACTACGGTAGGGAAACCAACTCCCATAATGTGCATTTCTTTCAAAATGTCGCATTTTTCCCCAGTTGAACACGATGCCTCCGAAGAGATCTTGTCCTGAACAACAAGAAAGGTAAATCAGACTCAAAAAAGTCATGGAGATTACGCAGGGGGTGTGCAAGCAGCAAATGCAGGACCAGGGTAGGTAACTGGGTCTACACAAGCAGGATTATGATAGCCACAGAGAGAAAGAAGAGATACATAGTGAATTCCCATTAAAAACAAACCATGGGATTCTACATACCATTATGTATCAACTAATAGGCAAATTATATCAAAATCATGATTGATTCTGAAAAATCACAGCCTAAGTTAGGGATGACTGCAAGACAGATCTCAACACCACTCGGGCAAACCTTTAAGCTGAAAGAACTTCAGCCCTTTGGATTTGCAGGGACCTGCAGTCTTGAAAGAAACCCCATTGAGGAGACAATACAAAGAAATTACTTTAACAGCTATTTTTTAGTCAGCAATGTATGACTGGAAGTCACTGGAACATGCATACCTGCTAATTTCTAGTTTTGTCTTTCCGAACAGTGATTTCCAAAATTTATGAAGAACTTGATTCCTTCGGAGAAGCACAGGAATGGCAGCCAAAGGAAACCACATGAGCTTTTTCTCTGAATAGACTAAGGGGAGAAAATGATTGCTTCCTAAACCTAAAATGGATTTTCTCTGCAACAATTTATATAGCACTAGTTTACCTGCAGCCAGCGTAACCTGAACCCTCACAAAATGCGCCTGCTGAGCCATCTTTACTGTTACCTCCTTCACCTTACACTAGAAATATCTTAAATTATAAATACATCGCAGAAACCTGATCTGCAACGCCCCCGGCACATCATGATCCCTATCACGTACTTCTCCCTTTCAGCCCAAGCGCTCCGCACTGTGTTTTGTCAATACCAGCCTAGTACAGCTTCAAATATTTAGCTTAACTTGATCTTCCAAACTGCAGAAGAGAAAAGCCAGAGTCTCCTAACACCATTTGCTGAACAAACAATTGATCCCAGCAGAGGACAGTGGCAGCGTCCTCCTGCCCCTCGGCCAGCCCGGCTGCATGCTTGCGTACCGGGAGCCGTGACAGATGCCAGGAGTGACAGCTTTGTTTTGCCGAGGCTGTGCACGGCCGGCAGTTGGCAGGCGAAGCCGTGGCGGAGATGACAGCTTCTCTGATTCTGTCATCAACCGATGCGACTGAGTGACCTTTTCCAGTCTTAGCAGCTGCCTCCCTTCTTTATTCAATCATGGCAGAAAATAAGTCCCTTTGGGTAAATCTTGCCCTTTTCGTAATTTTAAATGACCGCAATTGTCATTAGGCTTGTTCGCTAAATACGGTCGTGAGTGGTGGCGTACTCTTCGGCAAGAGGCACAAATGGGAGCGCAAGGCACGCAGCTTCTGTGCATGCCATAGCAGGAAACCTATATTCTCCTTTGAAAGACTTCAAAATGCTCAAGAATTCGTCATCGAGATTAACGCTTGCTTATGCTCACAGGGGTTTTCATGACAGCTGCGAGAGACCCTGGGACATCGTTCAGGGGAACGTACCCACTTACCTCTAGGTTTTTGGCAAGGAGAAGGAAAGAAATGTAGCAACATGAAAAATCGAATGTATTCATGCAGCTCCATAGATACAGTTTGTTCTTCACGGTGGGAAAGGAGAAATGCCCTTAATTAATAACAGTGACAAAGTAAGGGTTTTTCAAGTAGCTTTGCCATGAGTCTGCTTTGCATCCCTGCTCACTTACTGTGCTTGCTGTAGCTGCAGATGAGGCGAGACTGCAATTGCCCTCATTGCACCCCAGTGATTAAAGATGGCAAATAATGCAAAATGGAGTGAAGAAAAAAAAAAAAGTTCCACGCAATGAGCAGTCTGTTTGAAATTGAAATGAGTCTGCTTTGGCTCAGCATTTGTTTGCTTTGTGTTTGCTTTCCGCATACATTTGAGCAATTGAGTTTTACAAGCACAAATGTTCAAGAAAAGTGAATTTCAAAGTTGCACGCAGTATTAACAGAATCATTATTTAAATCCTCACAGAATTACTTTTGCTGAGAAATCATATCTGCACAGCTAATCACAATACAGATTTATTTTTGGCACAAAGACTGCCTGTCTTTAGCTATTACACTGGCTTCCATTATTGCAGTATGTGAGCCCCTTCCACCTAAAATAAACTGTAACAATAAGCTCCTCAGGGGCTGTCTCTTATGCTGTGCTTGTATAATGCCTGCACAATCAGATAGATGACTCTCAGAGCTCCTAACACCACACCTACATGACAAGTCAAATTTTAATATTTGTGATAAATCCACAGATTAAAAAAATATTTATAAACCAGAAAGTTCAAGCAACAAACAGGAAATCACAATCTCTTCATAAATACTCAAGCTAACAGAAGGGAAAAAAAGAGACTAAAATTATTCGATATATGCTTCCTGTAAACCATTTATTCCACTCTAGCAGAGAAAACAACTCTGTTTAGGTAATGCAGGAACAGGGCAGGTAATTGCGGGTCGCTGGAATAAGACGGAAGATCGTGATAGCGGCAGAGAGAAAGAAGAGACAGAGCAATGTACACTAGCCCGGCTCTTCCCTGGCCAAAGCGTATTTCAGTCATTACTCTAAACACCGTAGTTTCAGGTGCCCCAAGGAATTCAATCTACTTTCTGCTGAAAGCTGGTTTCTCAAAAGCATGATTTGTATTCATCTCTTTTAGCCGATAAATACATATCCTTTCATGCTTTTGACATAACATTGGCAAATGGTAGATGATGACTAGTGTCTACCGAGGATGTGTGTACGTAGGCTGGGTTTGGTTTCGTTTTAAGCTAGTTCAGCAGTCATTTCTGCCTGAACTACAGAATTCTTAGAACCATCAGGTTACTTCACAGGATAACAGATTGAAGCTTCAGTGGCCCAAATTACAGGAGAAGATGAGAGATGAACCGTACCCGCATGCAGGCAGAAAACCAGATGAAAATTTCACAGCGTACTAAATGCCAATGGGTGCTCTGCCGATGCTCGAAACCTTTGCTGTACCTTGCCATTATTGAGGGATTACAAGACCTTCTGTACAACTGCTGAGGCTGCCAAGTCCTACGAATGTGAACCAAAATCCCACACAAGCTGCTAAAATCTTCAGGGGGTTTTACAAGACAAATTTCAATAATCCCTTTAAGTGCTTCTTTAGAATCGAGCATGAATTTGCCAAATCCAGGGTAGCTTATTCTTCTTAAATTCATAACACAACTAACTAGTGCTCTGTGTGTTACAAGAAAGCCTGAGTGCTCACTTGAATAAATGTGGCAGAGTTTTAATATTCCCAAAGTACTCAATGAAAGAAACTGGGCTGGAAATCTTGGGGTCGAAGGCAGCATGAGCAGTACTGTATTTCCTGACTTTGATCAAAACAGAAAAAACAAGGATATTGATGAACAAGGATAACACTCAAATTCAGTGTTCCCACCTTTTCATGGAAACCATTAGCACTGATTAACTTTGCCGACCAGAAAAGTCTAGAAATACCAGAAAAACAGTTCTCTGTAAGGTGAATATTTTTTCTATAATTCTATCCCAAAGTAACAAATGCAAGAGTAGGGGCAAAAGGGAAATACCATTTCATCAGGTACCAGGAGGAATACTGAACAGATGAGAGACAGCAGAGACATAAAAACTAAGGTGGAACGAAACGAGAGGCAGGGGGGAGGGGAAAAAAAAAGGGGGGGGGGGGCAAAATTAGTTGCTGCAAAAGGAATTAAAAATTTTTTTAGCTGAGAGGGAGAAAGTTAAAGGAAAGTAGTTGAAAGGAAACAGCTACAAAAGAGAGACAGGAAAGAAACACCAAAAGTATTAAATTGATATAATCAAGAGTAATAAATGGAAGCAGCAGAACACGGAGAAATCAGCTCTTCATTCTCAATGACCATGGCAAAGGCCAGTGGCTCACCTGCTTTGGCTTCTGCTTTCCAAAGTGGAAAGCGTGCCCGATACACCTCTGAAGAACGAACGGTGCTTACAACCCTGAGCCTTGAAAAGCCATTCTCTAAAAGTGAAGATATCCAAAGTTTTTAGTCACTCCTGAAAAATCCCCCATCAACATCCATTTGTCAAGTATTTAGAGGCACATTGCACCTTCTCGGACGCTGAGATCAGTGGAATAGATATTCCCCTATACTCCAAACCTTAGAGCACGTAAGTCCACGTGCCCTCCCTTACAGCTGCATCCCTGCCTCCTTGCCCCCTGCTGCCAACATATGCATGTGCACACGTGGGATTTATACAGCATAAGGCAAATAGGGGCTGAACCTCTGAAGCCTAGTGCAGAATAACTGATAACGCAGATCCGTATTTCTTTGAGAGTGAAGTTTGATTTAGGGTAACGGTATAGGCCTTAATCTAGACACTGAATCCCCAACAGGAGGTCTTGACAGGCACTGACGCACCCCCCAGCATAGATACCCTGCGTTTGCCCAAGGTGACATTTCTTTTCCATTTGCCCTCTGGATACAGCTTGCCCAACTCACTATTTCCATCCTCTCTGTCCTTACTGAAACAGCTGGGATTGGAATCCACCTCCCCCTATCACATTTCCAACACAGGGAAAAAAAGGATGGATTGGATCACAAAAAAAAAAAAAAAAGAAAAAGAAAAAGAAAAAAAAAACCCAAACATAAGGAGGGAGCCCCGTGGGTCTCTTAAGAAGCCAACCACAGTCATGGTCTGGAGGTGGGAAACAAAGGGGATGTTTTAGAGTGCTCCAGCTTTGAGCTTGCTAATGCCATCATGAACCTGACCCTGCGGGGTTCACAAAGCTCTAATTTTCCTGCTGACAGTTGGAGATTACAGCACTGGTAGCTGAGCTGAGAAAACGCGCTCTAGAAGGTCTCCAAGACAGAGAAAGAGAAAATAAACAGTGAGCCCCATGGTGTCACTTTTATAGTCACTTTTCTGACAGCAGCCACGCTTTTGTACATGGCACTTAAGAGTAAACAATTTAGAGCAAATGTTTTTTTGGCTGTGGGAAGAGGATGCTCTTTTCAGATACGCTACAGCACAAACACAATGCAAAGGCAAACAAAGAGCATAAGACAGGATGGCTCATTACTACCTGTCTTCTTCCCATTACACCTATTACTCTTGAGGCGACGGGACCAATGAATGTGCAGCACGGTGCCAATAAAAAAAAAAATAAATTTCACTGTCTAACATTGTTTTCCAGGAGAAGTACAGAAACATCAAAAAGTACCACAGGACAAACAACACTCAAGGATAAAATGGGCTCAACCCATAAATCACAGACTCCGCTGTCAAAAGGACATTGCCGTGGTCCCCATTATGTTAAGTGTATTGATACCTGTGTTACTGGGCTTCTATTATTTCATTTCCATTTTTAAATCTATTAATTTTAATGCATTACTCCCTTGTCAACAAAGTTTTGATGATGCTCTGCAACAAAGGAACAAATGTTGATCTCTGACTTACACTGCTGAAAATGGATTTCAACACATTTGTACCAGCTACCGGTGTGGACGCCCCATCTCTCACCCTCCAGTCAGGGCGCACACTGTCACACTTCAGCAGCACAGTGGTTCAGGACTAATTAATCTTACTAACTATTCCCACCTTTGACAATAGCTTTGTGTTGCACTATGCTAACATTTCAACCCTGCGATATGGAACCGGAGAACAGTCTGCTGTACAAGAGAAATCACACCAAGTGCTCGTCTTCAATTTGCTTCTCGTTGATTAACGCAGAGACTGTTTTGCCAGTCCGTTTGAGGAAGGAACAGGAGGTAACGGTATCTGCTCATTTTCAGCTTCGAGACCTCCAGATATGTTCAGCAAGCCTACAAAGCTTTTTTAATCTTTAGCATTACGGAACCATCAGAAGGGCAATTTTCCAACACTGGAAAGCAGGTGGAAATCAATGGAAATAAAGTAATTACGAGTTTTAAGTACAGCCATTTTATGAGATATAGAAGTCATTCCCATTCCTTTCCACATGTAATTGTAATTACACTGAAATTACTTATAGCAGACCAGGTTTTAATTCCAAGAATACAAAGCAAAAATGTACTTTTGTACTACAGTACCACGTTAGAAAGGGATAAAATACCTCAAACAACTGCAAAGTTGCATCAACTTCACACAAACAGAGGAATCCTACAAAATCACAGCACCGATATTCCGGAATCCCTTCGACAAGAATACAGAAGGCTTTTGGAAACATTTGTAACTCTAGCTCCACAGTATATTTTCAAAGCGTGTCAGAACACAAGAAGAGGATTAAGTTCCTTACACTGCCACCTCCTCCTCCCTCTTACAGGGATGACACCGCTAACAGGATAAAGTGAGTGACAGGGTTATATGATCATTACATAAAGGTAGTACACATGCAAAATCTTCAGAACACGGAAAAAAAAAATTATCAAAGAGGTTGCACCATCTGTCTGTGGAGAAAAAAACAACAGCTGGTGCAAGAAGCCGCAAGATGCCAGCCTTACAAGTGACAAGATGGGAAATGACAGGAAACAGCTTTTCACTCTTCTAACAGCAAAAGAAACGTACAGCCCGTGTTCTCGTGTTTGAAAACCTCCAGATGCTGCCCTCTTCTCACATTTCCATATCTTTGTTCATGCAACATCTGAAAGCTTTTCTATTTTTACAGAGGGAGGGGAAAAAAGCACAAAGCCATCAAATGTATATATTTTTTTTTCCTTGCGAGAGGATGTTGAATGAATTTTAATCATGATCATAGGAAAAAAGAAAAAGAAAAATCAGCAGTATTTGATGCGAGAAACCTTTGAAACTTTCTCCTTCTCAGAAGAAACTGCGATGTGTTTGGCTTTTATAAAGGTTGTGTATGATAAATATTAGCTTATTCTGAGACTGATTAGGCCTTTGGATTGATTCAAGGCAATGCTAAGGTTCACCATAAATATTCTGTAAAGGTAGCAGGCTTCCCCTGAACAAGATAACGTATCCCTTGTGCCAGGGTTTCCAAACACCTCAGGCTTTAGGGGTTGTTTAAGCACTAGACATGACCCCTGGGCTGAATGTCCTGACCTCCCCTGTTTCTGGATATTGCGTATTGCTAAGGCTGCAAAACCAAGCTGCATATTCAAAGAAAAGAAGCCACTTAAAACCATTCCAGAAACTCCGGCAAGCACAGCTTCACAAGAGGTGTCCCGGCTATACAGAACGCTTGATACCGAGCAAATGATACTGGGAGCTGCCTGTCAAATATGACCCCATATGACCGTACAAACAGGATGTTATTAACACTGATACGTACTTTACAATAGAAAACACTCTGAAAAGTCAATGTCCCATGAAGAAACGGTCTTGCTAGGGGATATAACTCGATGGCAGAGGCACTCAGTATGGGGTCCTCTGCAGACCAAAGCTGGACAGAGCAGGGAGTGTATGTTTCCAGCAGAAGGGTCAGGGAAAGCTCAGCTTGAAGACGACACTGATCTGCGGATCAGGGGAAGGATCTGGACAGCCTAAGACTAATGATTTCTACCTCCCCCAGACAGATTAGTCCTTGGTTCATCCAAGTGTTTTGCAGCTGGGAGATAAACTAGGATTATTTACTCCAGACAGAAATGAGCAAAGGGATAGGTGTCTTCCCACAGCAAAGCAATATTCTGATGCCGGACCTCAGCAGGAATCACATCGTTACCTTACAACGTACCCTGGAAGGCTGCTCGATGGCTAACACCGGGCTTCGCCTTTCACCCTTTCACCATGAACAAAATGCTGCCTTTTTTTTTTTTCCTATCCTGACAGAAATCAGAGAGATCTCTACTGAGATTTTTGGTTATTGCATGCCAAAAAGCTTACATTAGAGTCTAGACTAAGACAGCAATGCACTAAGATAACTGAGATAACACCCCCAATTGCTGGTGGGAAATCAAGGTGGAGCAGGCTAAAGAACATCGCTCAAGGTCAGGCAGGGTGGGTGTGGAAGAGGCAGGGAACCAGCCCTATTTTCCTTATCTGAGCCTTGAGCTTTTTCCAGCTAATCCTTCATACAGTAGCGGTTGGTCTTTTGAGACAGAAGCGAGGCTTCTGAAAGCCATCCTTACTGCATTAGCACCAGCCTACGCAGAGCAAGTGGAATCATAAAAAAAACACTTTAAGCATCATCAAGCAAGCCAGCTTAGAGAGAATTTACTAGGTGCTGTTTATTTCTACCTTTGATTCTCTACATGGTCTCTACAGATCAGAGTACTTAGAAAACATAATTATTTTAATTAGGAGTAATTCAATTAGAATATCTCATTGCCAATAACAACTTCA
This sequence comes from Ciconia boyciana, assembly GCF_034638445.1. Taxonomy (NCBI): domain Eukaryota; kingdom Metazoa; phylum Chordata; class Aves; order Ciconiiformes; family Ciconiidae; genus Ciconia; species Ciconia boyciana. The sequence goes on from NC_132950.1 coordinate 2,217,960, forward strand.
CTAATAAGAAATGAACACTTGATTTTTTTTTTTTTTTAATCTTACCTTTGGGGACTCTCTGAATACTTTCCCAGATGTGGAAGTATTTCTTTGATGTTGCATGCCTAATTCTTCTCTCCTGTAGGGTCTGATTTAGTGTATTACTTAAGTCCACTGAAGTCTTTCCTTTGCTTCCAGAAGGCACTGGATTGTGCTTTTCTACATGGCTGTATCCCGGGAGGAATGAAGTTAACTCCAGTGCAGATGAACAATAAAATGAGTACGCTGTCTATGAAACTGATGATGCCAAGTAGGTCTGGTAGGGCAACTAAATCAGTTAAAGGGTAAATAACACAGTGACCACAGTGGAGATACTTTGCTACTACTTTCTGCACGGGAATGTACTTTAGGCCTCTTCAGTAAGTCTATCATAAGTGAGTGGCAAGAGTAGTAACAGTATTTTCCTCTAATAGCACAAGCTAGGTAATTTTTGAAACATGCATTCTGTAGTATGCAATCTTTGTGCACAAAATTTGCTAAAAAGGATACAAAAGTCACTGGAAGTGACTGGAGAGCGACTGGAGTCTTGGGGCAGCACGCAGTGATTTCTAGCTTTAATCAAAGCTGGTTTTCAGTAAGGGAGACAGGTACTCTCGAGTCATGTAACTCATCTGCGCCCTCTCCCTGGGCAGTCTGGCTGCTTTGGCAATCTCAAAAACATCATTCCAGGACACAGGTGACCTTCCAGTGACACAGCTTGATCTAGGGGCTCACCCAGTTTGTGCTCGCTATTCCCACGGCTGGAGTAGCATGGGGGAAAGGTACGGCTTGGACACCCTACCTAATGTTCATCTTGGGCTGGTATGCAACCGCCTGGGGCAACCACAGTCTGGTGTAAATTACAGTGATTGGGATTCATCAGCTAAGAAAGAAGCAATTTAAGATTCGTGCTCACATGTTTGTATGCCCTTAACATCAATAGAAACCACATGGATGTAGAATATTTTACTTTTTCTATCCATTTGCTCTCTGATCCTCCCGGTAGGACTGTGAGAAACTTGCCTTGGTGAGCAGAGGTCGGTTGAAATGTGGACAATTAGCTGCTTCACCCAGTTCATTCTCTCATCCTCTTAACTAGCAGCTGAAGAATATTTTAATGCTGATCTGTCTCAGCCTTAATTGTGATACTATCCTAGCACAGTACAGCTTGCTTTAGTTCGTATCTAACAATAAAGGGTCCCATTATCCAAGGGTGGTACTTGAAAGCATATCTGCAAGAACAGATCTCATTATTTTAATTAAAAGCTTCCACATATTATTTTCTAAGCTAACAAATATGGCCATAGTTGTAATTATGGAATCACCAAATATAGACTCAAGATCTTGTTAATAATTATATCCTTTTTAAAATCTCATAATCTTAAAAAAATGTTGTAATTAAGTCACCAAGCAACTATATTTGTCTCCATGAAATAAAGCCAAATCTACAGATAATTGCAAATAACTCATTTCCCAGTGGATTTTTTTTTTTGTATGCCAATTAGGCTCACAAATCTCAAGCTGTCACCTTCATCTCCAGACATGCAGCCGGCTGATAGCACAGCTACAAACAAAACAGCCTGAGCGCCTCTCATTCCCTGGCTAAGAAACAAAATGAAGTTACCAACACACATTTGTAGATGTCAGCCCCCAGAGAACAGAACAGGGAAAAAAATAATCCTTGGGTATACGACAATTAAAATACTTTGTCTAGCTTTTGAGAAGAGTGTTCTGGGAAAGCTCCCAAGAGACTTCTGTGATTGCGATTCTTTGGTTAACAGCTGCCTCATGACTCAAATCCACACGCACAACCTACCAGCCACGTCCCTCGCCGTTGCTGTTTTTTTCCCTCTAAAATGCTGCGAGTCCTGGGAGCTCCTGTTAATGAATCTCAGTTAGCCATGTGCACCTATCGTGTCTGTCACACACTCATCTAATTACACCTGGAGGGCTCGCAAGCTTGAAATGGTGACTTGGCAAAACCAGGGAGTTGGCAGGAGCAACAGCTGAAAATGCTGTTGCCTTCACCTGTGACAACTGGTGATCTTGGAAGGCCCCAGGTGCAAAACTGCTGTTAAAACATCCATCCTTAGGCATCTGCACAAGCACCTCCTGCAATCCCGCACTATTTCCTCTCCTCTTCTACAGTGTCCACCAGAACACGGTTGCTGTAAGCTGCTTAAACCTGCTTAGGGAATATTTAGGAGCAGTCAGAAGTGGCCGCCTCAACGGAGTGATTTCTTCAGAATATGTAAACCAGACTAAACAATGGCCCCAATCAAATCAATAAACCAGCTTTATAACCTGAAAAATTCCAAAGTGCTTTGCAACAAGTACTTAGATGCAACTAGACATACTCCCTTAGTACAAGGGAGTCACTTTGCCACTGCTGCTGCAGAACCTCCCGCACTCAGCACATGCAACCTGCCACAACAGCTCATCGATGGCAGAAGTAACTGTACGGAAGCACAACTTCAGTGTACGTGGGAGATTATACACTCACAGAAAAAGGAAACAACTCTATTACAAGTCCATATTTCAAAAAAATATGACATAAAATTCACAAAACTTGAAACAAAGTTGAACCATCAAGACATGAGATGGTGGCCCAGACTGAACACACCTAACACTTCAACCTCTGCTCCTCGGCCAAGTGCTTCCTCCTGGACAGGCGTCCCAAAGCCTCAAACTAATCAAAGTGAACATATGGGAAACCCGGGCTGAGGCTGATGGTAGCACAGGCACAGGGGTTGCTTTGACTCACTTTGCGGTTCCCTGAAGTGAAGATTGGATGGTTCCTCCCCAATTCCCATGCCTGACAAGTACCCAAGCATTTCCCATTAACACTATCACTGTTCCCGTCCCCAGGTTACCTAGGATTCCCCTCACTGCATGCAACTTAAGTCTTTTCCCATTCCTTTCAAAAAATCCCTGACTTCACTTCTGCAGGTGAAGGGTACACCGGGTAACCTGGACCGCTGCTATCTATTTTCTGTTTATCTCAAACATCCCGAGTTTTCCATCCTTGGAACTATTCAACCCATGCTTTGCACACCAAGCTGGATGAAGACATTGCCATAACTGTGGCACTATATATATTGCCATAACCATGGCCCTGTGTTTGGTTTGGAAGGAGGAGAGGCTGAATCTTGGGGGATCCGCACTTACAGTCCAAGATTTTTGCTATTTTGAAACTGGAAAACACCCTCCTGACTAGTCCCAACATTCACACCAGTGTGTCTCACAAGGAAAGAGGTGAGCATGGCTAAAAGCCTAATGCATTTATATCACAAGGCACTATTTTTAAGGAACTGCTTAAAAATTGCACAGGAAGAAAAAAAATGCTGTGGAAATTAAAACACTTAAGATAGTGCATCTATATCCATAATCAATCAAATTTTCAGAAATGCTGATTAATCCCAGCAGCCATAAAGCATGGGAGTAACAGGTCTGTCGCATTTCTGAAACCCAGGCCATTAAGTACATTTGTGAAGATCCATGTGTCTAACTTCAAACCACAGCCTGAAAGGCATGCCCTCTCCTTTTCCAGCAACATTTTAGAAAAAAAAAACCAAAACAACAAACAAACCAAACAGAAAGCGTTTGTAACAAAGCACACTGATAGTCAGGTAGAGATTTCATTTTTTTCTTTCCTGAATTTAACAAAAGCCTGGATCTACCAGTCAAATTAAACAGTGTGCAGTAAAGCATTAAGTCTGTATTCAACAAGTTTAATTACTGTGTAAATGAAAGAAATTATTATTCATTCATGACATTTATTTCAGTTCCAGTGCTAGTTATCTTTTATAAAACTGGGATTGGGGGGGGGGGGGGAGGCTGGGTGTATAATTACTACTATATTTCTTTGCCAAACATTAGTGAACTTAAACAAAAAGTGCTTGTTTTCGCTAAAGAGGAAAAAGCATGTGAGCTATCAATGATGAATCTGATTAATCTTAAGGACGCCCACAGCCTTGACTCGGTGCCAGGCTCTGATAGGTATACCAATATTTGGGAGGCCGGTAACAGAGAGCTTATTGAAGCCCCAAGACCATCTCGGGACTCTCGTGGGTCAAAAGCCACCCAAACTATGGGAACAATCCAAGCCGGCAGCCCCTGGGGAGTAACGGGAACCACTGCACGACATGAAAGATAAACTGGCAGCTGATGCTATCGCGGACTACCCAACAATGCATCTTTTCTAATGGATTTTCACAGGGCTTAAACTTCAAACAAAGGAAAGGGAAAATAAAAACCCTTAAGCTGATTCAGATCAGGCATTTTTGAAAGTCTGAAGGAGAAGGCGAGGGAGAGGCTGCAGAAGGAGGGCACATACACAATACAAGTAAGTATGACACACTCCGCAGTCTGTTTCATATTGCATGTCGTGCTGATCCCAAGAGAATAGTTATTACCGGCTCTGATCCACCCAAAACATTTGAGTTTTCCAGAGAGTGCTGTAAACAAATCCTAGCAACTAATCAAAACGTATCTTCCAAAAATATGCTCTTTCTGGAACAAGTCATTCCTGTACTTTCCTAGCCCTCCAACTACCAGCATTTAATCACTGCGTTACAGGAGAGATTACACTCTGGCAAGAAGTGGCCTCAGTTTACTTTAAGGAAGAAAAAAAAAAAAAAAAGAAAGAAAAATCAACACTGGGCCACACAAGTTGTATGTAAGAAATTACAGTTGATGCATTTAGGTAAGTGGAAGGAGCAGGAATGATCCTGAAGGTCAGTGTAAGCAAGGGAATAACTGCAGTGGTGTTTCACATCCACATTTAGACATACCGCTTATTCCATCAAGCTAGCCAGAAAATATAACCTTTTTAAGAGATGCTCCACAGAATTGCCGTGGCTGACTACCATAGCTAAGGCATTCAAGTGATCCTCTGAAAGTGTATGAAGTGCGTGCACTCAACTACAGGAATAAACACAACTTTAATTTTTTTTCATTTCAGAGTAATACATGTCAAAGCCCGTTCTGATCTCATCCCGATTCATAATGAGTCGCTCTGAAGTTTGTTCCCAATTCCTTGCTGAACCAAATCAAGCCAAGTGGAACAAGCCATAATCCAAGCAGAATTCAATGAACTGCACCCATTAAGAAGGCTATTAAACCTTGTTCTCAAGGCTTAAACCAGGAGGAGATCTAAAGTGGAGAAGAGATTATCCCACATCTGCCTCCTAAGACCTCCCTCTGCTGGCACCAGAACTGCCACCGTCAGATGGACCAGATGCCAGAATTGGTGGATTTGAGACACTGACCTATTATCTCACGTTGTACGTGCCATTTACATTGGAGCTCATTTTTGCCCATTGACTGCATCTGTATCACCTCAAATTCTTGATTATGTTGAAATTTAAGGCTCAGAAATCTCAAGACTTTGCTGTTTTGGGCCATGCGTACTGCCACTTCCATCGGTGTCGGAGCAGCCCACACCGCGGCTGATGAACCTGCTACAGCTTGATCCTCCCTCCTTATCAGACCGGAGGGTTTTCAGACAGAAAGCACTGTCTCGTGCCAAAACCTGATTACTGCTATACCCTAACAACCACAAGGATAATAGGGAAGGTAATTACACTCAGAAATAGGTTACACAGCACAGCCATGCCAAAGCCAAGTACTCTGGTTCACATACGCACACAATATCTGCATTTAGTTTTTCACTGTTGCTTAAAATAATTGCTGAATTTATGACATTAGTAACAGGAGACCAACAGCCCCATCCTCTTTGGACTTTCCAACATCACTGAGAGTTGAGGCACAAACATGGGCGGCATTCCTTGCAACACCCATCTGCGTGCTTCACCCATGGTTAATAACCTTTTGTTGGAGGACAGCTGGTCTCTGTGCTCGGTGGAAATGTCAGCTGTTAAAACAGGCACAGGAGGGCTGGGTTTGGTGTTCTGGAAAGGGTGAGGAGACATCACGCAAATCCAAGTCCACTGACCCAACAGCTGAGGTATGACTGCAACAAGCAGAAGCAGACAGGGGAAAGACAACCAGCCCATGTTACATATGCCACCAAAGGGTCATTTCAAAGAAGCCATTTCTGGTCGCCCTCCTCTTGGGTACCTGTACATGAGCTAGAGAACTGAAACCAACTCCTTAGGCACATGAATAAGGAAAACACTTCTTTGCCACACCGCACACATGTACATTGTATGACTTTGCTCATACCCCTGAAGTCCCTATCTCAGCTCCTGCACTCAGCCAGTCCCCAGTTTTCAACTTCCCAAAGAAAGGAACAACCACAGAAATGGGGCAATGGATCCATTTATGCCAATCTGCCACGTGAGGCAGCAACATCAGTGTCCTTTCATTCCCACTCCAGAAAAAAATGGGCAGGAAACATTTGTTGTGCTGATGGTAACAGAGTGATCTTTTTTTTTTTTTATTTCTTGCCTAGTAGCCTCGTGTTTCTGTGTTTACTGATGCAGGATCTTCTCTGACCACAGAGACTTTACCATAGAGGGCAACAGTATTCACCTGCCGGAAGGGGGCTAGTGCTTAGCAAACACTTGATGGGGAAGAGCAAACTTCACCACTGATGCAGGCGCTCACAGGCAATGGCCAACTGGTCCGGAAAGCACACTCAGTCTATCATTAGGCATTTCCACAGCCAGCTGAGATGCATGAACAATTCATATAAGGCAACACCAAAACCAAAGCTAATTACTTGAGGCTCATGATAAGAGAGATCTTTTTCTACAGGCAACTTTGCAAGGTCACCTTTCTTGCTTTACTCTCTTTTTACTTTTTCCTTTTTTAAAAAAAAACACAAATGACACTGAACTGATTTCAAAGCTTATCTAATTCCACCTCAGGGCAGGAAGGGGTTAAGACCTCAAAAAATACATACAGATGAATAAAAAGGCAGGCTGGTAGGGCAATATTTAAAAAAAGGAAAGGAGAAAAAAAAGTATTTTCTTACAGTCAAAACATAACCACAACCCCAGTGTTTAAGGTCACTTCCTCTCTTCATAGCGCTGGGAGCAATCCTGTCAATCAGCTCTGCATGCTGGTAGTCTCAGCTCACTCCGAGTACAGAAAGTGGCACAGCAGAAGAGCAACATTTACCCGCTGGGAAGGGGGATGGAGGACGCAGCTTTCAATTGATTCCAAAGGTCCTTTGGGAAAGATGAGGCCTCTGGTTTATTAGCACTGACATTCAGCTCTCACAGTATCAGGCTGACACCTATTTAATTTAATGCCATTTTCCAGTATGGAAATCTGTTCATCAGACTCTCGCCAGGGAAGCCTAGCCAGCATCAACCCCACTTGCAGAGCTCTCACCCCGCCTGTAATTAAAGACACTGGCGGGGCAGAACCTCTCCAGCACATGGCAGCGGCCAGGCTCAACTGCAGGAATGTTTGCAGCTCCACCAAGAAAAGAGGACCTTGTGCTCCAGGCTATTTGTTCCTGTGTTTGCTAAAATGTTGATCTAGTGGAGGGGGAAAAAAACCCACCCTTGTGTTTCTTTCGAGAGGAGAGTCTGCCTTGTACAGACAAGTGAACTGTGTTAGACCAGATGTGGCCGTGCCGAGGTGAAATCCTGACTCCTCTGAAATGAAAGGCAAACCTGACCTGGCTAAACCCAGGCCAGAAACCTCACCTTTGCATTCGGTTCACCACATTTCTTTGGGCAAGTCCCTTGGGCTTCTAGACTGGTGTTCTTCACATAAAAGGAGGTATTTAATTCATTTTAGAGAGAGATTAATTGCATGACATGCTAGGGTCTTTCAGGATAAGATACCATTATTCTTCCCTTAAAAAGTCATCCTTAGATGACAGCATTGATCTGCAGTTCTCCAGTTGTCACTATCTAATTATGCTGTGAGTGTACGTCATGCTGGGATTGTACGTCATGGTTGCATGTGATCACAACACCAATAAACTGATAAATTGATGATGAGGTCTTGGGCAGACTCCGGAAAGATCTGGGAGGTGAAAAAAAGCTTAGGTTCATTGATCAATGCTTAAGTAGCACTTTTACAGAGAAGCCAGTAGAACTATACAGAATCACCCCATTCTAGATCTCAAGTCAGGCATCAAAAGATGCAAATGCGTGCTTGCTGTAATATTCCAATATCACATAAGGAATCTGAACATCTGTTTCACACTGATCCCAGTAATATAGGTGCTTAACTCACTCACCTGCCTGGTGAAGCTGCAGGAAGGCACTGTCTATAACCGAACATACTGGTGAAGGTGCTCCACAATTTCTATCCAAGCCCTAATCCAGTCTAATGAAGATCTATGGAATTATACAAAATTTCCTTCTTTATTACAAAAGAGAACTATATTTCAGAAAAGGTCTCCATGAAATTCGCAGATTGGTATCTTATCTTCCAGACTTAGCAATGCTTATTAGGCAGAGCAATGCAAGCACCGCACAGCACATTTTCTTCTATACACCTCAGTGAACTATTATGAAATGGAAAAATATTACATTATATATCAAAATCATAAAGATACAGTCAATACTGTACCTGTGTTTGGTAATGTTTAAACCTCAAAGTATTACAGGACTATAAACATGCACTTGCACACAAATCTTTCAGATGTTTTGACTATGGTCATGATAAAAATCAGTTTGCAACCCTGCAGGGACTCTTCCCAGGATGGTACTGACCCCTGACTCTGTTCCACAGAGTCTTCATACTTGGATAGAAATGTTTGTGGAGACACAGGCTCTATTTTGACATTTTTAACTGAAGAGGATGAAAGAATTGATGTGACTGCAAAGGACATGCTGCACTTGAGAGAGACACACACACATTTCCTTGTATATTTATACCTCTGGTCGGAGAGATGCAAAGCAGACAGTGTTTTGCGAGCCAGTTTCCACTGATGTATGAGTGCTAGGACTGCCCGTTCCAAGCGCAGAGAGGGAGGGCAGGAAGGCACCCAGCAGCGTCCCGGTGGTCCGTGGGTGACCTGCTGTCAGAGCCAGCTTTCCCGTTCCCTCCTCTGCCACCGACTCTGTGCAGCTTTGGATATCGAACCACACTTCCAAAAGTCGCTTACATCCCTGAGAGACTTGCTGGGTTTCTATTTGTTCAGCGTTTTGAACAGCTTTGTCCTGTAAGGCCCTTTTAGCTGACGAGCTCCCCAGGGCAGGCCTTGTTTCACCGCACATGGTGCCAGGTGTTGCTGCAGTCGGGCTCTGACTTTCCTGGGGTCCTGCAAGCGCTACTTTGGGTAAAAACAACATCTACAACTGTAAAGTTGCCAGATTCATGGTCAAGGAACACCTGTCGGTGCTTGCTCATTGTCATGAAAAAGGATTACTCAGAATATTTGAATAGACATTTCCTCCCTGCGTCAGAGGCAGACGAGCCCACCTCCCCCTCTGAGAGCAGCCGAGCACCCCAGAGCCTCTAACGTTCAAAACCTGATCAGCCTTCAGAGATGGAGAAATAAAAACATACTCCTTTTACACAGAGAGAAACTGTGGCACAGAGACACGAGAGTTCACCTGCCTATTAACAAGTCTTTAAATGAAACAACTAAATTAGAGGCCTCATCGCCAGGGCTGCTGTACTATCAAGGAAAATCGGGAACCTTCAATAGTCATTCAGGCCTTGGAGTGGGCTCGTTTCTCTCCTCCTGGACCCAGGGACCCTAAGGAGATGAGATTCCCAGTTCAGACATCATATTTACATGCTTGAAGTTAGAGGAGGAAGGATCCAATCTGAGTTGCCCAAAATGAGAAGGGAAACTTCAGCCTGCTTTTGAACCCACGAGCTTTTAAAATAGCTCTGACTATCCCTCCCCTTTCTGGTGCATGACCACGCACGGGTCGGTCACTACCTGATACCCTACAGCCATCGGCTGCAGCTACTACTTAGTACCTCCCCAAGGCAGTCAGTCCCATCAGATCTCCATAACTAATTGTTTTCAAATATTTCTCATGATCTTGTAAGACACCCATGTAATCAGTCCACTGCCTAGAGCCAGGAGAGACGGGGATTTAACAAAAAGGAGACTTTGAAAGGACTAAGCTTTTATATTAATCCATGTCCCAGTCCTGTGCAAACCTACAAGATCAAGAAGAACGCAAAATAAAATCTATGTGGTACTCTGCCAGGGCACTTTTTGGAACACTTTTTGGTATATCTAGTAATTTTTTAGATTTATTAGAGATTTAGATTTATACCTTCTACTTTATTTAGCATTAGATTTATACATTTGGCTGGTCTCAAAGATAACTACTAGACAAGGTCACAAACGCAGCATCTCTTTCAGTAATCTCCTTCCACTGACAGTGGAAGCACCCACATCCCTATTTATAATCTTCTGTCTGTGCTGTGAGAGAAAAGGGATTTTGTACTCCCCATTTCTCTCCCTAACATGCCACAGTGATATCTGAGCACTGAACGAGCCCATTTTCTGAGACCAAACAACAAAACTTCAACCCGTACCTCCAGCCAAGGGAACAGATAATTTTGGTTTCTTTTTGGTTTCCCCTTTTTACGTGGAAGGGAAAAAAAAAAAAAGTTGGGAAGCTGGCGAGTACAACAGCAGGAGCAGGGAATCAGCAGCAAGGGGTGGGCTGAAGCGCCGCTCTGCCGCAAAGTGCTGCCCTTCCCACAAGATTTCACAGGATCTAACAGCACATCCAAAGCACTGATAACCACCATCAGGGCCATACCCAAAACGCAAAAGCAGTTCTCTCCACCCACCACCCAGAGACCTTCTCACCGAGAACCGCAGCACCGTACCCAATTACTGCCAAACCCTGACAAGAAGAGGGGACGCTTCCTCTGAGCGTAAGGCATACGTAACACCTCCAACGTACCATATGGATGCCTCTCTTCAAATTTGCTAGCTTGACCCCTTTCCATTTCAGCATCCCACTCCCCATGTCCTTACTGCTGCAGAGCACTGTTTGTTTCAGAAGGAGCACCCATGGACACAGAAGCAGAGATCTTTTCTGAACATGCCAGACGATGAACCTCAGTGACATCAAAGTTAGGAAATCCAAACCAGGTCATACCAAATTGAGGCAGAATGGAAACCAGCACAAAATTGTCTCGGAGAGGCAGCTGATTTTCTCTGTCCAGGCAGTGCCGTTAATGTATTCTAGCACACTTTCAGCTTTAACTCTCCTGGATTGACAACAGAATTGAATTACACTTCCAAATCTCTCTCTTTCAACTTGTCATAAGATTTTTTTAATCCAACAAGAAGCACTTCCTTGGCAGAGTTGCAATTGTCATATTTCTCCAGCTTTTCTGATTTAGGGATTTTAATCTTTTTAGCCATGAATTGACTTCTCTGTACTAGCACTCAGAGAAAAAAAATCAGCTATTGCTCACCATGCAAGCTGCCAAGTTCCTGGGACCAGATGGAACGGATCCTAGGTTTTTAAAGGAGATCATTGACAATCGGAGAGAATACACTAAACACAAGTGAAGTCTCAAGAAGGCTGGACAAAGATTGATCACAACACTGAAGAATTACAGAAGACTAAACAAGGAAATAGAAACACTATCTATTCATCTCTAACATCTGTATCATGTAGAACACCGGAAGCTACAAATACTGCTTGAATAAAGCTACAGAGTAATGCAACCCACATGCACCCCAAGAACGGGGACGCACTGCCCTCTTCCGACACGGAGGTCAACCCTACCCACGTGTGCGAGCTCAAGCTGGTTATAATTTATTTGCAAAAGTGCAGAGCAAAATGGAAAAATCAGCAATAGGGGAAGAGGAAAAGGAGACATTTTAAAACACTGCTGAGACCTGCAGATTAGATATTTGCCTCGAAGCATAACTTTAACAAGGTATGTTAGAGCTGCCATCAAAGTCATGCAACGATGCCAACTGAAAAGGGTGGAAAAAAAGACCAGCTAGAGAGCTTTTAGAATATTTCTATCATTATCACTGAGCGATAGGTAGCAGTTGTACATAGACAGATCTTAATTCACCTCTTTAAATTCCTCTGTCTTTTTTCGCAGTTTATATTTGGATGTCCAAGAAAGGAACGATTTGGTTACTGAAGCTGAGTTTATCAAACAGTCAGTGAAATTCTACCCCACCTTTTAAGCAGATTTGGATCTACACACAGACCTTTGAACCTGCTGTGTTACCATGTTAGCTTTCACAGCTCTTTCCCAAAGGAACATAATGACTCCATTTAATAATACTCAAACTCTCCTCCCAGAAGTTTCTTGTCACCTAATTCAATTGTGAACATAATTTAGGCTTAAAGGTTTGCACTGATTTTTCACTGGCATGCTAAAGAGCTCTGTAATGCAATAATTCAACCGTCTTGAAATTTTTCTGGGGGACCTGCAACAGAAATGCTGCTTGCCTCCTCTTGGTACTGTATCTTGTCTAATAGCTTGAAAGAAATGCATTGTAATTCTCCCAAAAATACTGCATAGATAATAATCCTGATAACATGCATGCATTCACACCCATTTTATGGGTGGAGAAAATGAAGTCCATAGAAGAGGGGAAATGAGATCTTCTTCCAAGTCCCAGAGCATTTTCAGCAGAATATTAGGAATCCAGCTATTAATTCTAAGCTGTAATCACTACATGATATGCCTTTCTTTTAAGGTAACAGTCATAATCGAATCCATAGCTGCTAAGCTTGGTGGGTGTTGAAGACAACCAGTTTTATATAATACTCATCGTATAAGACAGGATGCTTCAGAATGAGCTGCCCCAGCACCATCAGCACAGAGGAACGGCTGTGTTGGGCCAGGTCAAAGGCTCAGCTTGTGCAGCATCCTCTTTCCAACAGTGGCCATAAATGGATGTCCAAAGGAAGAGAACAAAAATAGGCTAAGTATATATAATACTCCTGTCTCTCTCTATTTATATATGTATAACTTTCCCCCTTGCTTCCACCTCCAGTCACTTCCAGCTCACTGAGCTCCTGGTGTGGTTTCTGCCTGCTCAGTGGCAATCAGTTGATTTCTTTTCCAATAGTTTGTCCGCTCTCCCAGAAGCAATGTAAACTTTTAGCATCCACAACTTCCTTCAACAACCAGTTGCACTGGTCGACACCTTCACAAAGAACCACCTACTTCTGATCTCCTTCAACCTGGCTCTTACTGACTTCCTTTGACATCCCCAAGTTCTTGTGTCAGAAGGTAATGAGCGATCCCCACCCTCCTTATGTCCCACTTGATTTCACAGACCTCTGTCACATCTCCTTTACATATCTGCCCAGCTGAAGGGTTCTAGTTCGTTTAGTTCTTCCTCACACAGAGTTCATTCAACACCTCTGAACCTTTGTGGCTCTTCTCTGAGCATTTACAGTGTCTGCAAGTCCCTGGAGAGGGGAGGATGAGAGCTGTACGATGTGTCCACAATGCAGGGAAATCAGGGATTTCTATTCCATCATAGCAATGTTCCCCGTTCCATGCTTAGTACATTTCTTAATATTTTAGTTGGTTAGTCTTTTCTACTACTACTCAGTGCCATGCTGATGTTTTGATGGAAATACCCATTATAACCCCAAGATCTCGTTCTTGCATAGAAATGGAGTTAGAACCTCCCTGATTTCCTCTTGCACGGAAATGAGCTCAGAGTCCATCATTTCATATAGGGCGTTAGGATTGTTTGAGGGGAGAGTCAACACAGTCCTTAAGAGCAGCATAAGGTATACATGCTTTGGCACAGGCTTACCACTACACTGACCTTAGACACATGTATTTCCACTCTGAATCCCTTCTCTGACCCGTGCTGTATTCGTGCAGCTACCCCACACTGTAATAAAACATTATTTTAACATACCCAGTGCTGTTTCATACAACCAGTATCTTCAAATTTGCTAAAAGCACACATAAATATTTGATAGAGCAGGCAATGCTGCTCCCACATCCAATTGCAAACAAGATTATTTTTTCTCCCAAACAAATCCAACACCTCGATGATTATCCGATCTGGTCTGTTCTTATTCTTCTGCTTTACAATTTTCAAATATTTGCAGTTGTAAGTCTTTCAAAGCTTTAATTTGCTTAAAATGATTCACAAGCACCTTGTTAATCTTTTATCAGTTTTATTACAAACTGTAAACAAAACCCAGTTCTTAAATAATTAAAGGACAGAACTAGCCCTCAGGCAAATGAAGTCAGGGGGGGATCTAAAAAAAATCAGAGTAAGCCCATAGTTTTTTTTTTTCTTCCAATCTACAGAACTGGTGAATCTAGCTTCAAAACAGAAAATAACTCTAGATGAACAGATTGTGTGTGACATCCCCCCAGCCAGCCTCTCTCATCTACTGTGTCCTGAATATTAATCTATCAAGTACCTACATGTTACTGGTTACAGCGTTAAACATACCACAGGCTTGCAAGTCAAAAGCTGTGTCCCAAACAGCCGCTCAAAAGAATTCCTTTGCATTTGTGTGTGCCCAGCCATGCTTGAGTCTGTTTCTTTACCAGCCCCAAAACAGTCCCTCCCAGACAGCAGAAGGTCTTACCACAGCTCATTGCCCAAGAGAAGGTAGCTGGCACACATTCTTCTGTCCTCCAGTGGCACTGGCTCACCTTAGGTTAGACCTCACTGGACACGGCACATCCCCAAGACTCGGAGAGCTCTGGCCCACATCACTCCAACCTGAAGCACACTCCTGTGCCTGCTAGCTCTTGGCACAGCGGTGAAAGCACACCCTGTTTGGCCAAAGCCCACAGAAACCATGAAGAATATCACTTTTCCCAATATCTTCAATACTGAGGGTGTTGGTACAATTATTAGCAGCATCACTGAGCAGAGGTCAGCAAGGTCCAGCCCAGCAGTGTGTGGGCAGATGCCAAATGGGAGCTCGAGTCTTGTAACAGAGGCAGCTTGGGAAGCAGAAATTCAGAGCAGCGATGCTGAAATGTAGGCAAAAGACTGCTGGTAGGGTCACCGACATCATGCCTCTGACCGGCAGCATCTCCAAGTCTGCCACTCAATTTCTACAGGCACACTTGGGCTCTAATTTGGAAGAAGAAAATACATTTTGTCCCTGGCTTCCTGAGGGTGGCTGGCTGGCAGGGAGACATGCAGGTGAGGGCAGTACCTTGGTTTGAAATGAGAGCCCCCAGGCAGGAGTCCTCGTGTAGAAGACACATGAACAGTGGTGACAGTGCTGTGTCTGGTCACCCATAAAAAGGATACGGCTACATCCATGGTCCACATGGTTGCTACAAAACTTACCTCTAACTATTTGGATTGAAAAGTGTTATTTAATGTAATTATTACTGCTATTACAACCTAGTCTATCATCTACCAACTCTTCAATCCAGCTGTGCTGAAGAACAGTGTTCACTGATACCAATCACTGTATAATCACTTTAGAAATTTTGATTCAAAGTTTTCAGCTTTCTAATGTATTTAAAATTGTATTTCCTAATGTATTTAAAATTGTATTTCCTTCTTGTTACAAAAGAGACCACTTCTAATGAAGCTCTCCAAAGCATTGCAATCTGAAGAAAACCTAAGGAACTATGAAAGCAAGACTGTGCAAATTCTAATTACCTTTTGAAGGCTACACTGCCACACACACAAAAATGGATTTAAATGCATTACACACCTAAAAATGTATAATGGATGCATTGCTAGCCTATTACATGCAGTTCATTGTGCAAAGTTTTTTGGTTGTATGTTTTGTGCAGTGGGCTGTGAAAGTTGCTTAACAGGAGAAAATAACATTTGATTAAAAATTCACATCAGATGAAGAAGGTAACAGAGCTTTTTTTTTTTTCCTACCTGCCACTGACTATTCCCATTAGTATGCAATTCTTCTTAGTCTCACAAATACATACAAAAAAACAGGACTAAAGATGGAAAAGTTTCAGGTCTAGATCCCAAACCATATTAAAGACAAAGCTGTCCAGAAGCTGGCTCCAGTTGGAAAAAAACCCCACATATTCCCACTTATAGGTGGGAGGATCCTAAAGTGACACCGAGATGCTTAAACAGTTCTGCTCCAGTGACTCCCTTTGTGAGAAATATCAAGGGGAAAACGGGTGGCGCGCAGACTTCCTAATGACTCGGCCATGCCGGGCTGCTGCGAGTCCCATGGGGCTCCTGGCATCTGCCCAGGCAGGAGCAGCCCTTGAGCTGTCCTCATATGCAGGATGCAACAACTGCCCCAGATTCAAGGAGCAAAAACTCCTTTAAATCTCTACGATATTCCCAGCAAAGCAAAATGAACCTACAGACCCTTCTGATTCTTCACTTCAAAATGTTACGGCTTAGTGATAACCACTCACAGCAAAAAGCAAACTGCAAATGCTCAGTTTGCAGAACTGAAAGAAATCAGAAAGATTTAAAATCCTGTTTAAAATGCCCGTATCTGAAAACAAACAAGAGCTCTCCCAAGAACTGGTCCAACTACCAAGAAGTGCCAGAATTGGAGAAAGATCCGTTTAAATCAAAATAAATAAGTAAACATTACTTAGCCCAACAATCTTCAGCATTCTCCTCCAAATGCTTAGGAATCTGAGCTAACTTTATGACCATAAGGACCAGGTGGAGAATGTAACATACACAGAGATTAAGCGGCTTGCAGCCTGCACCCGTTTGCCAATTCCGTGACCCATCCACTACTTGTGAAGAAATAAAGAGAGGGAGCCAGAGCAGGGCAGGGACCTACACGTAGTTCACGGTGCAGGAGGTTATTCCTCGCAGGAGGTTTGGCTGAACTTCACTCAGTTCTGCAGACCCAGGAGCAGAAGGAAACCGAGGGACAGTTTCCGACGTGAGCACGCGTGCTGCTCCCGGGGCTGAACAGTGCTGCGGTGAGGAGCCGACCTCCCATCCCTCTGGGGCTGGCGACTGCACAGCAATGGCATTTCCCCCCCTGGGTTTCAGCCCTGCCTACTTTTCAGTGGGCACACAAGGCCACGGAGACGCGAGCCTATGCTTACTGCTGGTGCACCAGCCAAACCCAGCCTTTGAGGCCAAAATAAGGGAAAAACATTGCTCAGATCCACTTGCCAGCCTCGAGCAAAGCGCAGCAGCAGCGCGGGCTGCATCCACCATCAGCAAGCACCTATCCTTTGACACCTTTGTGTTCACAGAAATGCTAGATAAAATCATAAGGTGATAAGCAAAAGCCAAAATATGAAGCAAGCCAATTCTCTGTGACAGGGCTATAATGGCAAACACAGGGTCATCCAGCAAAGCAGATGGGGGTGAGCAGCTGAGTCAAAGTCAGGATGGGATCCTGAGGCACCAGGACATATTTGTAAGAATCCATATTTAAAGGTAAAGTAAATTAGTACATCTGTTTTCCTGAGTTTGTTGCATAGACCCAATATCTGTTTGCAAGCACATAAAATGACAAATCTCACTCATTTCCCTAAAATGCTGGCAGTCACAGTTGCAACACAGTTTAAAAAAATGCAAATTTTTAATATTCATAGGCAGGAAAGGAAAGATTTCAGCAGCTAAAAGCGATAAAAATACCAAACCAGGTGTCTGTGCAGAGTAATCTGGAAAGACACATCCCTTTGCTCATCCCCTCCATCAGTTTAAGGAATAACATCTGATTTCACACCTGCAGAAATCCATCTACAAAGCAATGAGGAAAAGAAGTAGCAAAAATAAATAAATAAAATTAGCACAATTAGCGCCAGCAAACACTTTTGGAGAGAAAGCAGGTGGGTTCCCACCTCCCAGGCACCAGCAAGGATGGTTTGAGTGCCGAGAGGACCAGCCTCCCTGGAACAGGGAGCTGCTCTAGGAGCAGGCTGGTGAACTGCCTGCCCGTCTTCTGATGCCTCTGGGCATAAGTCTGACCCAAAAAGTCACCGACCGAAGCAGTTATCCCTGACTCGATCAAGCCCTGGGTACAGATTTCTGGGAGAGTTCATCATTCCAGTGAAAATGAACGTTTCAGGTGAGCTCAGGTCACCAGACTGATTTATCATCTTGGCTATCCAGCTCTTTTGAGCACCTGTGTTATACAAACATTGTGCACATTTCAATATCTGGTCTAAAAAACCACAGCCCTCTGAAAATGTGTTCCCTACGCCAGCAAGGGGAGGAAATGGTCCTGAGATGAACCACCTTCTTGCAGGGAGTGGGAGGGAGGAGAGGTTGTACCACACAGGAGATAAATAACCAAATCTTTGTCAAATTACTGTTATAAAAGACAAGACAAATAATGAGCGACGTCAGAGAAGAAAGAAAAAACCCTAAATTCTCTAAAAATACAGCCAACATATGAATCTCCAGCTGCAGAGCAGCCCTTTCAAGATGCAACTCTCGGTGCTTGTCAAGAAAGCTGCTTCCTGCCTCGATCCCCCCGGAAGAGCAACACAATCTCATGAAAGTCGCATTTGATGTGCTGTGTGCTGCTCAATACCAAGTGGCTGAATTACCGGGTGCAGACCTCATCATACTCTTAAAAAGTAATTTGGAATCAGGGCTTTGATTTAGATTGGCTTTATCCTTTACTTTCAAAGTACAACTGGTAATAATGTAGTCTGAGAGTTTAACATTTGAAACAGGGGTTCCATTTACGTCTTTGTACTTACTTGAGGAAAATGACTGTAATTGAAATCTTTCTGCTGGAAATAAAGCCCTTCGAACATTCAAAGTGGTTGCTTGTCCTTAAGGCTTTTTATTTTAGCTGCTAAAACTGTAAACTGCCTTTCAGAGTAGTCAGAGTCCTACGTTAGAGGAAGGAATGAATGTACCCTGTATCTAGGTACTGGGTGTTTTAATCTAATTTTCCAACTAGGAATACAGCACTTCTCTCCCTTGGGCACTGCTGGGAACAGGAAAATTAAGCTTCACTTCAGTTCAGCAATATCTATCAATAAAGCTCAAACAAGGGATGGAGCTTTTTAAGGACAAAGCAAAACCTTTCAAGTCCTCCAACATCACCTTATCCTTCAGATACAACATATCCTTCAGATACAAGCAGCAACATGGGAAGCCAGACTGCCCACTCACGCCGCCTCTCCCCACACATCTCCCACACTTTTTAGAATTTCATAGATTTCCAAGAGCTTGCCTGTTTTTTTTCCCCCTCAGATCAAACTGATTTCCTAGTGTCAGCACTATTATTCGTATGAAGCCGTTGAATTTTAATTACAGTGTAAATGCACTCAGACTGAATATGGGTATTATGTAAAAGTGGCTCGTGTCCAAATGACCTTATATCAAATCCTGAAAGGGTAAACATAAAAACTTTAGGTTTTTTCCAGTAGGCTCCCTTAAATTTTATATAATAGAATGTTTGCAATTAACTTGATAATAGACTCAAGATGAAGTTGTGCGGATTTCTACTTTAGTTAGTTTTATTATCTGATTATTTTAATCACAATTAAAAATATGCTGCTGTGGAATGGTTTTATGACACTTGTCTAACACAACATGAAATAACTGTTTGGATGACTTGCGCAAACTAACACGCCAAAGTACATCAGTTTATCCAACATCTCTCTCTTCTGTTTCCAGTTCCAACGTGTCTTTAGGATAAGAGGGGAACATCCAAAGACAGTTTAAGACCATTTCTCAGCTTTTCTGTTGCAGCTGCAAATGCATGGCCACTTAATTTTTCTCCTGCCAGTATAAAACAGCCACTGCACAAGCAGGCAGACAAAACAAGTTGACTGGGTAAGGTATTTCAAGGTGCCAGGTAGATGTAATGAGTTTGGAAGCTCCCAGAAGAACTGTGAGGGCTGAGTTTCCTTGAAGCTCAGGCAAGTTACATCACCAAACCTCAGTTCAGGTCTATCTGCAGCCTCTGCAGATAACCCAGATGGGATGAGCAACGTTCAAACACAATCAACAGAACAGTTCATGGCAGTAAAGCGTAGTGATGCCAAGAGAATAAAACAGGTTGACAATCTATATGTGAAGGAATATTTTACAATATATAAGCTGCCCGCAGACTTAGCTCTGACATGTATATAAATATATATGCTTTATCACAGAGGGGTCTTCAGACAGCAAAATCTTCCAAAGCAAATCAAAGGAAAAAAAAAAAAAAATTTGTGATAGCCAGAGGCAAGGATGTCAACTTCAGCAAAGCCAGCCAGCTAATAAAAATGTCAATGAACTTCTTTACAACAGAATTAAGAGGGAGCGGTGCAATGTCAGTATTGTGGCACACACAGGAAAAGCAGTTCTAGTTCAGATTTAACTGAGATATTGCACTGACACGAAGGCAGACACCCAACCTTTCCCTAACCTAAGATGACCTCCCTTCAAGAAAGATTATATAACCTTTCCAAATGAGGAAAGCAAACTTAAATTAATTTCGTTTTCACAGGCTGCTGCTAGAAGAGATATCACTGTCCTTTCTACTCACCCTCAACCAGGTATTTTCAGGTACATCCTTTATGGCTGTACACTTGGGGTGAACTGGGACACACACTGATCTGACTGAAAATGAAGCCAGCCCAAAAAAGAAATAAAACCTGTTCAGTTCCAGTTGGATCAGCTCCCGGACGCATGTTACCACGTGGCTGCACAAGCACTACCGCCGACAACGTGTAGCTGGGAGTTGGGAACACTCATTCCTGCAGCAGCCCACACTTATGTCAACTGGAAATGAGAAACTGCATCTCCAAGTGAGATTTTTAAATCCATTTAGACAAACTGCTGTAAAAAGCTGGTTTGAGAATTTCAAAGGTACTTCAGCTTAGCTAACATCAAAACCGATTTCTAAAACCTTGACAACATGGAAGAGTTGGAAAAGAATTTGACCTAATTTTTTAAACCAACGTGGTTACACTAACGCAGAAGCATTTGTTTCTTGGAGTGTGTACCCACAATGTCCAGCCAGAGAACTGCACCAGTTTAATAAATTCAGCGTCAATTCACACCTAAGTCATGCTAGCACAATTTTTTGTGCTAGCTTCAGACAAGACTTGAAGCTAATGCAGAATAAGCCAAGCATCAACCACAACAAGAACCTTGACACAAAATCCTGTGTCAAGGGGGTACATCCCTGCCTCGTAGCCAAGACTTAGATTTCTCAAGTGCCTTCCATTAGAAAACCCTCGTTTCCACGCAAAGGATTAATGGCCTCTTATCACACATGAAATTTAATAAAAGATCAGGCATGCACTTCAGGTTTTGTCTTCCTGCGTGTGTGCATTATGGTTTTGGGTTTGGTGGGGTTTTTTTTCCCCCAGATGAACAGACTTGGCAACTTCCCTGGTGAATCAAAAGAAAATCTTGTAAGGCACAAGTAACTCTAAGAAGAATACAGATTAAATGGGTTTCCTGGATTTCATCCATGTTCAAATTTCCCAGGTTGTAGAATCTCAAAAATATCTGTCTCTGACAAAACTGGTATGACAGGTTATGTAACACACACACAAAATCACCCGGTGACAGAAAAGCAGAAACATTATCTGCTCTGTTCAGGGACTCGAGGGCTTTCTGGTTGAACTGCAAGGAGTATTAAAAAAAAAAAAAAAAAAAAAAGAAATTTAATCACAAAATGTAAAGGTGGGGAAAAAAAAAAAAATCCCCTGGTATTTTAAACAGCCAACCTCACCCACTGGCAGATAGCTACTGATTTCATTAGCTCTTTATTTCCAGGAAGAGTTTCATATGCTAAATGTGCGTAGTCGATTTGTTTTGATATAGATGTTTATAGGCCTGATATGACTCTAAATAACACAGAATTATTGCAGAGAAACATCAAGGAGATAAAATATAGCTGCCCAATAAAGTGGATTTTGCAGTCAAATTGCCTTTGTAAGACTGCCCAAAACAAATGAAAACAGAATAGTTAAATCTCTGACTTTGTTAAATATGCTATTTGCAGCCTGGGATAAATGATAGGACAGTCTTGTTAAATGAAATATATATGCTTCTTGTTAAATGAAATATATATGCTTTCACTGTGTGCAGTATAACTTGAGGCACAAAGACAAGAAATAAATCAATGTGGGACTATTTGCCAGAATAGAAAATTTCAGGCTAATAGCACATGCATGGGTTTTCCCCCTGTTCTAAGAACAAGTTGCTAACTGCTCGAGGATGGTTAGGGAACAGATAGTGAGACTTCCTAGTATTTTCACAAAAAAAAAAAGTTGTCTTGCTCTCTTCCCCTTTTTGCAGGATTAAAACAGCAATGCTACATCCAAATACTCTGACTGGGTCTCAGCGTTACTGGCAACAAGATCAGCCTTTAACTTGGGGCAGGAAACCCTCCAGGGAGATATTCAGTGAATATGCATCACTGTCAAGCAGGTCCCCGCTGAAATCTTGGTCCATCCTCTCCCCATCCCCGTCCCTCTGCTTCCCCCAGGCATCTCGGTACCAAGGGACAGGCAAGATAAAGTGGAAGATGGAAAAGGAAAATCCAACAGAAAGCACCGTGTTCTGCACAATAGGAAATGCAGCACGTTCCACAGTAAAACCCCCAGCAAACAGCCTTAGAATACATTTCGCTACTTTTTAATCAATAAAACTTCTTTTTTCCAGTAATAATTACAGATAATTAAATATTTACTTTGTTACTAAAGGAGAAGAAAAGAAAAGAACCCACTTCCCTGCAGAAGCAGGTCACATCTCATAACCGGCTCTACAGAACAAGAAATATTCCTGTCTTTCAAGCTCCACACGAGAAAAACAAATACATCTCTACCACTGCTTTTCTTTTTTTTTTTTTTTTTTTTTTAAAACCGACACAGCACCATAGGAATTAGATCTGAGCTTTGCTTTTCTCTTCCACTCGCACCATGCTGAAGTTGCGGCCGTCACATTTCAAGCCCATACCCTGCGCTGCACCGGCTTTCGGCACAGCACTATCTATCAAGCCATGGGAAAACAAATTCACCAGCGAAACTTCTCAGCGGCATTCGCTCTGCTGGTGGCCAGAGCTGCCTGTCAAGAGAAGGGGGCTGCAGGCAACCACGCAGCAATCCCTTGGGAAAGGCTGCAGGAGAAAACGTATCGACTTACCTTCTCCGCATACTTGAACTTGACGTAGAACCAACTTGACTTGATCATTGTCTCACCTCCTGCCCTCGTTAAAAAACAAAAAAGCAACCCAAACCTATCCTGCTGATCAAAAGCAGCGTACCAGCACTCTTTCCTTCAGAGCCGGCGATTTTCCAAGGGGAGCACGGTATTTAGAGGAAGCTAACAGTGGGAGAAAGAAAGAAAAAAAAAGGACAGAAAGAAAAAATGATGCTTTCCTTCTGCGATTCCAGTTTGTCCCCTCCTGCCCTCCCAACGCTGAGCGCGATCTCGCTTGCTGCAACAGAGCTCGCCGAATGCCTTAGCTCCGCGTTTCGCTGTCAGCTTGGCTGCCTGACAAGAGAATTCCTCAAATGGACTTCAGCTGCATTCATCACAAATGGCACATGTCAGTAAAGCCAGGAGGCTGGCTCCAGCACTGGCAGCCTCCCAGGACCATGACCTCCCCCAGTGGGATGAATAATGAATTCCAGCACTTCCCTCCAGACACAGATTAACACCTGGCTAAACATTATTCTGACAATGAGCTTGCCCATTAGGAGAACCCTACACCACTGCGTTAACCCCTCACTCTCCCACCAAGCAGGGTGGTGATGCTTTGGAGGCTGTCCCGCAATGCCCTCCCCCATCTAAAGAAAGATTACAGAACTATATATAGTTTAGAAACAATAAAGCCTCTTAAGCATAAAGCAAATATCTCCTTTCCGATTCTGCAGCTGCAGTAATGCTGCCATGTAACCAGAGCAAGTAATCAGGAGTCAGGCTCTCTTCTGCTCCCCCCCTTTCTCAGCCCTCCCTCTCCATACCCACTTGTTAAGCTTTGATGCTGTCAGGCTAATGTTTTAAAATAATATCTGTAAAGACCTTTTTTAAAAAAAAAAAAACAGCTATCACTATCAATATGAAACTAATGCATAAGAAGTCCTGGGAATACTCCTATCAGACTATTTGTTCTTTTCTCCGTTCAGAAACACTGCCCAGTTCCCCGTCTCTGGTTTAATGAGACACATTGATTTGGTTGTAGCTTGCTGCAAATCTCCCAGCTCCAAGCACGCCATAGAGCAGTGAATATCAAGTTGCACAGTACAGGATGAATATAATCAGCCTACTGTATTTCCGCTATATACAGAAAGTGCTGTACTGGAGCAGAGCTATCTGGCCCAGCATCCTATGTCCAAACGCTTTAAGAAGCACGAGGAAACAATGTACGAAATCTCAAGTCCGAAGATGTGCCGTCGGTAACACATCTGATAGCACAGATAGACCTCAATTTGTCACGCAGATAGTTGAACCTCTTTATGTTTCCACAAGCTGCTGAACAAGGTTCAGAATTTCACTATATGCAGTAGGAGAAAGTCACGTCATTTTGTTGTTTTTAACCAGCTGCCTGGTTATTTAAGTGGGAGTCTCACAGTATCCTATCCTGCAAAAAAGAGAATAATTTGCTTCTCATCATCTTCAGATCAGTTATGATTTTACAGATTTTTCTTGTCTCCCTTATATCACACCTTTTGGGGACTGGAGACTCCCAGACTACTAAATTTCTCCTTGCAGGGAAGCTGTACATGTCTCCGCAGATCCTTCTCATCATTCTCTGTACCTTTTCTAGGTCTAGGCATCTTTTTCATAGGCAGAGTGAGATGGAATAAATACATGTACCACTGACTTACCACCTCCTACTATATGCACACACAGAGATATATAGTGAATGAGACAAATCCTGAAACCTAGTTTGTCGGTATTTCTCACCTAAAAAGTACTATCGATACTGGTGATGGTGCCAGTGCATCATACGAAAGCTGTAACTTTGAGAGCCTGGCTACTCATTCACTTGCCAACAGGTGTTTAGAACTTTTCATAAACTAAGATTCATACAAGGGATCCAAATACCAATAAAGACCAGTAAACAGTGACCTCATTTAATTGAAGGTATGGCTCTAACCTTCCTACATGGCTTTGCACATGGGAAGATGCCCTAGTCCATCCCCAGCTGCAGCAGCGGGAGATGAGGCTGCTCAGCCCCGCTCTGCGGTTGGATCCCTGTCCTCCCCTGCTCAGCCAGGGCACCAGGGCAACCAAGTCCCTTCTAACCCCCCTGAATGCAACCTCAGCCGAGCTGGTTCAAATCACTGCCATCCAGACCCGCAGCTGTCAGAAATGGCTTTCCACTGATGCCACAGAAAAGTACTCCCACTCTCCCTTGAATTCTGCACGTCTGTGGGAGAATTAACCTATGCTAAAACGGTGGTAAAATGCCTCAGCCTTTTTCAGGTCTATGGAAACATCAGCAATCGTGTCTTGCAAAGGCGACAGTGGATGATCTCCTACAGGGAACACTCATCCAAAGAAAATTAAAACACTGATTTTTATTAGCACCTTCTATGTTTTGCACCTAAAAAGCTGTTTTTTGAAGTAGCAAATGAATAAATAGGACAGATCCGGCTGTATGTTTTAATGACATCAGGTCAGTGCAAGAGCCTTGCTTCCTTCCTAGCTGCCGCTCTGCCAAGGGCTGTGCTGTTACTCCGGTCCCTGCAGCAGGACACACTGCCCGGGATTTACTGCAGACACCAAACGTGAACCACATAGGTGGTGAGAGCATGACTCATCCTCAAGCTGGTGTCCACAGGGACACCACGCTCTCTTGTACCCAATTATAGGAAGTTTGCTTGCTGCATTGACCCAGGAGTCCCTGAGGGGACCTTGGGGCAATATCACAGAGCACAGCCACTGAAGAAGAAGAGAGCTTTGACACTGTGTACCAAGCACAAACAGCTGTGGCTCAAAGCAATTACCAGGCCCTGGATGTTTTCCACTGGTTCATTAGCATCTGGCAGGACCTAAAGTTCCAGGGTCACAAAACACAGAGCTATTATTTTATCTCAGGAAAATGCACAACGACATCCCTCGAGAGCTGTCCTTTTGTAATCAAAGGACAAGTGCAGCGCGGGGAACGGAGATGCAGAATTTCCAGCCATCACGTCCCCCAGCCAGGCAGGGAGGAGCCGATCATGCCACAGGATTGCTCATTTTTTTGTCACGCTGTTGAAACCCCCAACATTAGCATCCACAAACAGCCCCTAACCAGCACCAGCACAACCTGGTTATTTCCTATAATACTAAGAGCTGTTTAGGTTTGCACGTTTACAGGAAGTACACAACAGCTTAATTTTCAACACTGCATTCATCGTTGCAGTTGAGCAAAATACACCATTTATTTCAAAACCTGCAGGGCCAGAGCTTTGTCTGAAATTTGAGTCTCGTGTTTTATAGAGTTATTGTCTATATGGTGCATCACACACCAGCTTTGCTTCTGTTTTGACAACTCATCTTCACTTGTTAGGGACATGCTGCCAGACAAACAATACCTTGGATAGGAATTCATCCCTAAATGTGCTGTAGCATTAACCTCCAAAACTCTCTTATCCCACACCTTCTCTTTCAAGCATCCATTGATAACATGAAATAACGTACTATGCAGATTCTAAGTTTGTACAGCCAAAATCCAGTCTTGACTTTCTATACTCCCCTAAAGGGAACCATATTTTGATAGAATATTTGCAATTCTCCCAGAATAAACACCTTTTGATTTATTCAGCAGGTTTTCTCATACTCTAATATATCATTTCAAATGTGAGACAGTGTACAAAGGAATTGAAATAACCTCCTTTTTAACAGACCATTGGTTCTAATCCTTTTAATACACCCTAATGTATATTTAGATACCGATCCATGTTCATTTCTATTATCCCCCATGACAAAGCTAATCATACACTAATGCAAGCAAACCAAACAGTGAGTAGTACCAATTTGATTTTTGAGTCGCCTAAAAGCAGGGTATACCTCCCCTTCTTCTCTTTGCCTCCGTCTGGTGTTGTCAAGTCAGACCAACATTTTCCTGGTGCCATGTGGGAGAGAGGGAAGGAGCAAAGCAGGCACTATTTCACCTTGTAGAGTATAAACACCCCAAAGAACCCACTTGCAAAGGCACATGGTGGAGCCAAGCTACGCTGATGACGGAGTAAGCTAAAGAGCACTGACCCTTATCCCAAGCAAAATGAACCTCTGTGCGTACATCTACATGTGCAGGGAGGCTAAAGCAAGATGATGTATTTGTGGCAGGGACTACATCCAAGATTAACTGCATCCATTCCTATCTCCTTGGCACTATGAGAGCAGAAAAATCGTCTCGCTCCCTATTACCATAATAGCTTTCACACTTCCCAACCAACAGACTGAAGTGTGGGGATGTTGAAAAAAATAGGACATAAACAACAAGCACAAACAAAGTTTAGATAAATAGGAAGATCCCATCTCCAGAAAACGTTTACAGCAATTCTTATAATTAGCCTGTGAGAATAAAAAGGCAAACTGGAATGAATATAAATGAAACGGATTTTGAAATGTTTTTCGCAGTTCAGAATGGCTCCTAATGTACCAGCCAAAGCAGTGATCCCTGGAAGATTACTGAAGCTGAGAGCAAAGCCTGTGGGATCTGCAAGCCAACTAAAAGAAAGTTTTTCCCCAAGTTCAGAGAACTGCAGAGTAATATGGATTACTTTAAATGAAGTGCAAGTGCTGAAGCTCTGTCTGCCTGCCTTCCAACAGGCCCAGCACTTCCCAAGCTTTAAACTTGCACGTACCAGATTCGCTTCAAAGTACCCATATTCCATAACAGTATTTCTGGTTTAGAAGTAACCCAGAATTACACCAGCTCTGTCTTCAAACTCCTTTACACCCTAAAAGGCTGCCCATGACGTGGACAGCAAGGAAAGGGCTCAGAATGACCAAACCCAAACAAATTGATGGCTACGCCTCAGAACTGACACGATGAACTAACAAGGCATCCACAGCCTCCCGGGGCCAGTGTTACCAGACATTTCTGACTCGCACGAAGGCCAATAGGGAACTATCATCTTTCAGGCTAATAGAAAGCACTGTGGGATTTGCTGTCTTGTTACTAACATGATAACAGTCCCGTCTTGTACCTTATAACCCTGCTCTCCCATCAACACCATCTGCTCTTTCATCTTGAGTGATGCCGAAAATCTCATCATAAACATGCTGCTGTCAATTCGTACTTCTGTGCACGTTTTAAAAAGAAACTCTCGAGGTCACTGGTTTGAACCCAATGAGGGCTGGCAGTATCCGAGAGCTCTTATGCTTTAATATCCACTTAGAGCAGGTACAGAATGAGCTGCATGCTGTGTCCGGTGTATTGAAGTTCCCAGGACTGACACCATTTCAGACAGGCGAGATGCAGGACGAAGTGGTCCAGGAGACCAACGCCACCCCTGTGGCCCCCCAGCAGCCCTACTTTATGGAAAGATTTTTTTTTGCAATGATTGAGAGGTGCAAGTAACATTTTCCTTGCCTGTTGTAAGACCTACCAGGTGTTACAGCTGCTTTTCCCTGGGAGTAGGATAAAACCTAGTACATAAGGCTGCCTGATTCAAAGAGAAAGAGTACAGATTAACTTGAGAAAATCAGTTTGAAGTACTATATCTCCCCCAGCAAAGTGCCAATTTGTAATGAATTATGGTGAGCGATAACCCAGCTCAGGCATGTGCTCAGCTTTCTAGGTGAAATTATGGCTAGGAGGCACAACCGCGGAAGCCTGAAAGGTTCAAAGACACCTTGATACAGTCCACAGAGGACAAGAAACAGACATTTGCTAGTGGTTTACAACCTGCAAGAGGCAGACTGAGACAGAAGAAGGACAGCCCATAAGCCTGGCACACAAGAGCTAGGCTCACGATGGCTCACAATATGTTACTTCTGCCACATTGAGTTATATCAGGTTACAATAAGGAAAGCTACTGATGTTATATGATATATATGTAACTGTGCCAGGAAGTCACGTGCAGGTATCTTTAGCAATGAGAGGCAACGGTTGCTTAAAATGTCTTTTTCATCTCTCTGAAAAAGAAGGTGCAGTGCTATAATCTGTAATTTAAAAAGATAACAATAATTGCCATCTGGACAACATGGCTTATGAAATTAAAAGATCAAATGATGCTTTTGTAATCCTACACAATGCTTCTGCATTTTGTTCCCTGGCTTTCTGGTTTCTAGAGCTAGAGCGGTATTTGACCAGGATTTTATTACCTGGAGAAAAGTTCAGCTCTGAGAACACACCAGTACTCAAAAGTGTTTGAAATGACACAATTCTCAAATGCAGAAAGCAGTGATTTCTGTGACACTCCATCATTTCATCCTACTGGAACACATCTCTGCATTACATAGTTGTCTGTATATACCTCCCTCATTTACACAGGGATGAGGGAGCAATATATTGGGGGGGGGGGTAAGTAAAGCAACAAATGGAAAAAAAAAAACTTTTCCATGCAATGTACTATATACATTTAAGCACTAACACAAGTTCCCTTTGAACATAAAAAGGGATTAGATGGCAGGGCACTAATGCCCACAGTTAAATCAAGTCCTGTTCAGCAAAATGTTCTAAAAATCCATACCAGCACAGATAAGCCTGCAGTGCCAATAGCTCCTGCATTCAGCAACGGATACAGGGTAAGTTACACCTCAGCAATAAGTGCTGTAACCTACCCAACACTCACCGAGGCATAAGGCTGTGCGCAGGGACAGTGATCAAGGACTAAGGAAGGAGTAACTGTAAAGCCTTGTCCTCCCATACGCTGGGAGATCCATGCAGCCGTGCCCAGCAGTGTAGCTCACCAGCAGGTCACAGATCTCAACCACAGCAGCCTCCAGGCAGTCCGCTCACACTCTGCCATCACAAGCATAACAACCTATACACCTAATGTGATCCCTGCCATGGTTTTTGCATGATTCAAAATTTTTCTTGTGTTACACAGAAGTGAGTACGCCAGCATGATTCAGGAAGGCAGAGACAAAGAAACAACCAATATCTCCCCAAACATGGGGTTACCAGTCCCAGCTCCCCTTCACTCAACAGAAAACACCCTGAAAGGTCCTTATTTCTTTCAACTAGAGGTTGAAAGACAGACCTCTTTTCAAGAGGTCTAGTGCGTTCATAGCCCACTTCTCTGGGAAGTTCCCAGGACACTGGACATTACCCAACAGTTCCCATACACCACGCTGCTTCGATCACGTCTGAAGATGCTTTGTATTCACCAAGCAGAAAAAAGACCCCAACTGAACCAGACTGGAGACCGCAGCCCGTAAGCGCGCATGTTTATGCAAGTGTGTGTATACGTAACTAAAAAAACACCAGTCAATTTGAACTTGCATTGCCGTTTGATTTTCAAAGTAATTCTAATTCTTGGGAAGTTTCCCTTTAAAAATGAGATTTTGTTCTTTAATATTCATTGACTTCTAGTTTGCTTCCCACACACAACACATTATTTACTCTACAGTGGCTCGGTGCATCAATTATGGTAATAGTTTGTGAATAACATTTGCATTATGGGAAAATGAGCCTGGTTATTTAGCACTAGCCGAACCATCCCTGTGGAAAATTGTCACAAACATACGTATCATATGCCTCCACTTAAATAGGTCTGTAATTACACTAGTTTATTAAGAAGAGCCAGCTTTTTTTCTCTCTCTCTTTTTTTTTTTTCCTAAATCCTCCTTCTGAGAGCAGACTAACATCTATATAACCCTTTCCCTTATTCAGACGGCCAAAGGTAAAGGCTAATGACTACTGTTACCAGGTACTCGTGGCCAGGGCTTACTTTATATTGAGATGTTAGGGGTGTAATGCATCCTCCACATTAGTTTACTTTAATGCAGAATGTGTGGCTCAGTAATTGTGGCGTTTGATTAATGCTCCGTTTCAATTCCTTCGGCTAAATCCCAGCTCAGTTCAACTACTGTAAATTCTGATTAACATCTGTATTGCATCAGCACCCGGAGTTTATATTCCATGAGCAGGACTGCGCGATGCTAGGCACTGTACACGGAGAGGGACTCAGTCCTTACGTTATCCAGAGTAACTGTATCGCTGCTAAAATTACTCTGGACTGTAGTGAGCTTAAAGTAGCAAATTAGGCATTACACTTTCTCAGTGCTTACGAATACCTGCCTAAAAACTTCTCAACTTTAAGCAGTTGAGAAGAGCTAAGCAATATTACAAATAGGGGCTGTCCACAAAACAAAACAAAACAAAAAAAAAACAAACCCACAACACCACAAAACCCACACAACAGAAAAATGAACAGCTTTGTGCATTGAGGAGCTGTAGTACCAGCAACTCTGGGAAGAACTTGTTGCATTTCTTATACTCAGGCTGCAAAATTCTTGCAAATAAGCAGTTACGTTAGTGTATAGCAGTTGTTGGCTTGCTTTTATAGTGTCCACTGTAAGTTCAGGTATATTTGGAGAACTTAATCAAGACTTAAACCTTTCTTAGAGCACTGGGGATTCCCAGAGAGCACCTAACTGCTGTCTTCATACATACGAAACGCACAAAACTGCCCCTTTGCATGAAAAGGGAGAGCAACACAGATAGAGCGATGCCAACACAGGCACTTGGCTCCTAAGGTCCTAAACTGTGACGTGGACAAATGAATCTGTTGATGGCATCAGATCTCCACAGGCAATTCCACAATCAGAGATAAACTTACATAGGCAGAGTACACTATAAAGTGCCTTAAAACAAGTAGACTGAAATTGGGAAGAGAGCGGTGTAGGCAGCACAACACAACAGTACCCGAGATTATGCACCACACGCTACACTTAACTGCAGCTGGCAATGCCGTGTGCCAGCAGTTCCTCTCCAGGCTGCCGGGCAGAGCTTGGTCCAGGTCAGTAATGAGATAAGGTAGTTGTTATTATTTAACGGCTCTTTCACAGCCCATGACTTGGTGATCTCAGGCCAATTCCAAAGTTTCCAGCCAAGAAATCATCCTAATGAGCCGTCTCAAAAAGCAGTCAAAGATTACATAGGCTATTGACACTGAACTGCATCCTCGTTCTTCAGCCAGATATGGGGGGGGAGGGAAAAAAAAAGTTGGACAAGTTTTAGTTTGCTCTACCTCTGTAACACCTTCCACCCGGGTTCCCAACACATGGAAGCTATCAGGTATTGGCGTATGCAATACCCAACCGTCTTTACACCAAGGACAGCATGCCGTGTGATTTTTCATCTGCAGTGACAAAATTGAAACTGGTTTTACTTATTCTGTAACAGCACAGGGTGCGTACATTTGGAAGTTGCCCAAATGCTCATGCTCCCCAGCTACGGTATGAAAATCTCCACAGTAAAAGCTTCAG
Organism: Ciconia boyciana; assembly: GCF_034638445.1. Classification (NCBI taxonomy): domain Eukaryota; kingdom Metazoa; phylum Chordata; class Aves; order Ciconiiformes; family Ciconiidae; genus Ciconia; species Ciconia boyciana. The sequence goes on from NC_132950.1 coordinate 2,250,115, forward strand.
CAGTCCCACAACGTACAATGATAGCAAGTGCTGTATGTTGAACTTCACACACAGGGTGGGAAATTAGCTCAGCCCAAAGCCGGGACTGCTGTGCACATACGCTAAGCTGAGCAAGGACATCCAGCCATTTCATCAGATCAACACCTCCTTGGCAGTTTCTCTGTTTCTTTGGATGCTCTGTAAAGTTTAAATTGAGCTGGGAAGTAAATACAAGCAAGTAACTCTTGCTAGTTCTTAGGCGGTAACGTCAGTGTGGAAAGGACTGTCACTCTCCCAGCTTAAGTGCACTTTTTATAACAGCATTCAAGTCTTAGGCTCTGCACAGTCTTGCTGTACTTTGTACCCACCACAGAAGCTGACTGCAACCATGACAGATTGTGTCATGCCCAGCAAGGACTGGCTATCATTTCGAACTTCAAGGTAGAGATGTTAAAGACTGGATGTGCAGAGATTCCACAGGCAGGAAAGAGACAGTCTTACGATTAACCAGACATAACTTCCCACTTCAGTTCAACATATCCAGGACACTAAAAATGCTGCAATAGAAAAATCACACGAAAAGAGTCTGTCTGCATCTGGATGGCACTGTGTATTTTGAAACATCAACTGCAACACACCGTTTACCTTTCCAAGGTAGGCGAGGATAGAAGTATAAAACAGAAATTAGTTATTCTTGCGATGTACTTGAAATTTAAGTATTAACTTGTATTGAAGCTCTTGATCTAACAAAGTACCATTAAAAAACCCACAACAACCAAGCCCAAAAGCTTGCCCCATCCAATCTAGGCAACGTTACACCCACCACAACAATACCAAATCAAACCAAACCTTTTCCCTCTACATTGGGCAACAAAACAGCACAGCATCATGTTCGCCACAAGACTCAAAAGCAACGTTTTTTGTCCTGTCTCAGTAGAAAAGGTGTGCTTGTTTTAACAGCGAAGAGAACAGGTTGGCAGGTCTTGACAAGTCTGAATCAAAGCGTCTGCAAAGAGAATGGCAAAGGTCAAGGCTGATGCTGAGAGCTGGCACTGCAGTGATGTGCCCCAAGCTCCCATCTCTGCTGGAAAAATGTTCATCTCTGTCTTTGACACACTCTCCCTTGCTACAGGTTTATCCTCCTGATCCTAGGAGAGGAAAGATAAAAACAGACATGTAAAAAGGATGAGGAAAAGAAAGGGGGAAACTCTGCAGAATAGTCCCCTCCCTCATTTTAATTATTGATGCAGACAGCCTAAGCAATCTGTAAGCCATATACATAATGTATTTACTTGAAAATCCCAGCAAATCCACATGGTATTACAGAACAAACTACAAGCTGATCTGGGAGCACTGTCTTAAGAACTGGGTAAGCTGTCTCCATGTACTCAAAAATCTGTTTGACAAACGGAAAGATTAGATTAATGTTAATAATCCTAACGTGCTCAGCAGCACTCTTCCTACCCTAGCAATGCAGTTTGTGTGTCCAGGGTCTTGTCTTGCACCCACACCAGATACTTTTTTCAGCACAGACTTGCTTGTTTAGAATGACAAAAGGCAAGACTGGCTTACATTCTTCAAGACCCCGGGTTGATTACACACGCCATCAGTAGTGTTTAGGGATCAGCCAGAAAGCAGCAGATGTTTTACATCGCAAAAGACCGTGTTTAAAAAAAAATAAAAAAATCACTTATTGAAACAGATGCTTTTAGGTTTGGGGCTAAGGAGGGTGGATGGGGGAAAGAAGGAAATAGGGGAAAAGAATCAGACTTCATCCTGACTTTGGTGAAAGATGTGTCCTGCTCACCTCTACCTACCATTGACTGCAACCACCTGGACAAGAAATACATTCATGAAAAATAATGTTCACTGTAGAGCTTAACAGACAACGTAAGCAGCAGCAGGCAGCACCGTTTAATACAGGGTGAAAATGCAAACCCTGTTGCTCATTCAGCCATTCATTGTGTTTCAATTTCAGAGCTTCCTCTCACTCAGTAAGAAACCACAGACAGCCAACGCTTTCCACATCTATGTTGCAGAGCACTAAATCAGCTTCTGGGCTACAACAGCAAGGAGGGAAGAGGACAGGGACTGTCACTGTCACCCCACAGCACCCTGGACGTGACAAAGCCAGCCCCAAGGCACAGGCTGAGCTTTTGCTCCTGCGCCCGCAGGCCCCGGCCAGCGTGGCTGGACCAGGCACCGTACCTCTGCAACGGCCAGATGTCTGCGAGTCCTCTGCTGCAGGGCAGAGCCTGTTCGCAATTTTCTTCTCAACCACCAGTACAAAAACACAAACCTTCAGACAAATGGATCCTTCACTTCCTCCTAGCTGCTTTTAGTGGTTTCTTTAATCTTTTAAGCTTCTGGGTCTAATCCAGCAGCTGCCATCAGAAGTACTTATACAACTGCAGGGGAGGGAAAGAATGGGATATACCAAATCATGAAGCACATTTTCTGAGCTTCTTTGTTCTTACATACGCACGCATGCAAGTGCATTTGGAAGATATTTGTTTCACAGACATTTACGTACATACCACCTGTGATGTCCTTTACTGCCTTATCTATAAAATTATGCTTTAGAGATATACTACCAAATAAATAAGATGACACGTCTGAGATGGTATACTGCAGCACACGCATGGACAATCAAATGGTGTATCTCTACTCTAAGTAGCTCACGCATAAACACTATATAAGCAGACAGTTCCCAAGTCGATGATTCCTGCTCTTTGTCTGAAACCTGAAAATATTTAGTAGTTTTCTTCCAGGAAGGCTCCTGGAGTCTGCGAGCATACAAGAATGCTTGTTCTCATTTCAACAACAGAGAGCATGTTTCAGCTCTCCTGGCAGAAAAGTTTAAAAGGCAGTCTGAGAGCCTAGTAAGAGTTCAAAATCCATAAAAAAGAGAATCCAAAATTGTTAAAATTTCTTTTTTTTTCTTTTCTTTTTTCTTTTCCAAAAACAAATTACTCTTATAATTTTGAGCACCAGGATCTTGCAATTTCTGTAGGATGCCAACAGCTGTATATGTGCAAAAACACATGTTTAAAGGGGCTGGAGGGTCGGAGAAGCACCAGGTGGACAAATTCTCCACCCTGCCTAGGGTAGTGCTTTTGCTTGCAGTATTCCCAGGACGCACCACACAAAAACACCCTGTTTACGCTGTGAAGTGAATTTGCTGGTAGATCCTTCTCTTCAAGCACACTCTCATCTCCCAGCATACTGATATCTACATTAAGTTTCTAAAAATAGCATGTCCTTCTTACATAAACATGATCTAAAGGAATTAGGTGACAGCTGACTAAAAGAATCCCTTTAAAGGCAAAATTTGCTGTGCACCAAATGTAACCAACACTTATAAGCAGCGAAGCCTTTTCGTATTAATTGAAGAAGACAGAAGAAAGCTTCTAGATAAAGTCACAGTTTGCTTGGAAAGGAAACGTATTTCCTCTACACACTGACTCAATTACTCCTATTCCCACTTATAAATAAGATAATGGAATTTCTCCAATGCATTTCTATTCCAGAGAAAGATCTGCTAAAAGCACCTTCCAGGTGCAGGTCTGCAATTCCCGTTGCAATGGAGGACCTTGCCATTTGAAACCAGACACGCTATTCGGGCTTTAAAATACAGTTTAAAAGAAAACTCACCTAGAGTTTTCTTGAAGGAAAAGCTTCAAGAGTTTCTAGAGTGCCTAGTCTTTTTAAATTACAAGACAGCTGTCCAAATACAAACCAGAGCAGTATTAACTTCCTGCGTCTGGAGGCGTTTTGAATCATTCTTCAGTGTCTCACAGCTTATCCCTCCTAGCAACAGGATGAAGTTCACCAGAACCAAATCAGTAATGCACAAGAAAGTTAATATGCAAATCAGTCTCGGGGCAGGGGGGGGGGGGGAGTTTTTGCATAACCTGGCTAATCCCTAAACCTCAGGGTACTGAATAATATATGAATTATTAGATCAGGATCCTTCTCTATGCCAATGTAGAATACACTGCTGAGATACAGGGCACAGCCCAACACCGAACTGCCACGAGGCACCAAACTGCCTGTTGTCGAATGGAAAGAGGATTAAATAACGACTCCAGAGACATACATCTGAGAAAGCCAACACCAAACATCACTGACACCGGTCAAAAGGGGACTTTGTGCCATTTGCTGCCGAGTTAACAGGGGAAGTATGGACAGGCACAAACTCAGCTGTTTGGACTGGAGTCAGTAAGTCGCTGCCTGTCCTCCCGCACGGCTATGAAATGCTGTTTTGGCTCTCAACTGTAGCTCACAAGGCTCCATTTCACCCCGAGGGTCCCCTCCAGATGTCTTCGGTGGCGCGGGGTCCCACAGGACGTGGCTGCACGGACGGCCATCACCCAGGGATGCCCGCAGCACTCTGCAGAGGGTTAAGAGCATGTTTTCCCTGGCAGCTGTTGCAGTGCAGTTGAGCCCTGTATTAGAAGCCAGAGCTATGCTGAGGACAACGGAGTGTGTGTAGGTTCAAGTAATCTTTTATCGGTCCCAACATCATGCTCTATGTTGCAGGTAACAAGGGCTATAGGCAGGATTCTTCCCCCCTGCTGATATACAACCTGCTATGTGACGGCCAGGTAGACCCAACACCTACTCCCATGCTCCAGTTCATGTTTAGCTATTTAGTTCATGTTTAGCTAGTATGGAATTTAAACAGCATCGACAGAGAAGACTGAGATCACTCCTGACTAAAGGGATGGCCACATTTCTTGAAAAAACTGGTTTGCAAGCCCCTAAAGAGAGAAATTAGTTTACCTGGGTCTCCAACACACAGGTTGCCACACCCCCCACCCCCAACACATCCTTGCAGACAGGAGAGTGGGACAGACAGCATCCTCTCTCCTGGTTTTGGTCTCCCAAAGAGCACCCTCCTCCATGTCATCTCCTCAAATCTCCTCAATGCCGTTTAGACAAGACACAAAGTACACTACACAAATAATAAGCTACTAGGCAAACAGCTACACCATCCTCTGAAGGCATGATGCCCAAATGCTCAGCGCTAGGACTCAAATATCTCTCAGTGAAAGTAAGAAATGGAAACATGATTCTTCCCATCCTTGGTGAGCCACACTGCTGGACTTGCTGCTAATCTCCAGAATTTCCTAAATTCTCCCCATTGCTGAAATTCAACAACATCTAGCTTGATTTGTGAATGGCTTTGGGAGGTATCAGAATCAGGTTTTTGGGTAAGCCAGACCCTACAATAACTACAACTCTTAAAATATCTTTTGAGCTTTGCTTCTCATATGCGCTGTCTCTGCAAGTGTAGAAGCCTTGAAAGCTGCAGTCCTTCAAGACTGTACTCCTCCACACCTTCACAAACTCTGTGCCAAGAAACTAAACTACTTTTTTATTGCAGCAAAGCAAATACCAACCCTTCAGTTGTAGGTTTTATTCTTGTGCACTATTTCTGATGGATATTAAAAAAAACCCTTAGTAGTTCCTATCTCCTACCCAGGACAGTCAATGCAACAGCAAGCTTTGCTGTCTATTATTTTTCCATAACAGAACACATGCAGATCCAGAAAAAAAAAATTCAGAAAAAGGACTGATGTGTTTCAACATCGCTACTGGCATTAGAGTCTTCTTCAGCCACCCAGCCTTGAAAAGCAGGCAGGCAAATAGCTCCTTACAAATGACTCTTGTTCCCCCCTGAATGTTTTTATTCATTGGCTTCAACACTGTTGCAAAGCGCATGGAATAGATGACCCAAAGTGACGGGGCAACATCCCCGCATAAGCTGCTGCTAATAAAAGCAGCATTCAACAGTATTACCACTTGCCGGTCACATTTTCCAAGGAAAATACAAGAAAGAGAAACTGCAGTATGTGTAAGCTTGGGCTGCATGACACGCAACTTCGTGCAAATTCATAAAGCAATTGGGTTTCGATAATCAGGCTCTTTGTTAAGGGTGACATATTTTGGGCACGTCTACACACTTGATCCACAGCACATATTGTATTAAACCAGCCAAGAAGTCAAATGAATTCTACCAGTTATCTGTGGTGAAGTCCAGTATGAAAATTACTGAATTAGAGCTCCCTTTAAATTAAGAAAGAAGCAACAAGCCCTCTTACAGGTTATCCAGCAGGAGTGCAGAGCTACAGCTGAATACAAAAAACCAGCAAGGTGAATTACTGGACACTAACTTTAAAGCTAAATTTAAGAAAACAAAAGCCTTTTCTGCTATCATTTCCTCCTTTTAGCTCTCATTTTTATACAATTACGCACTGCTGGGTTTTAGCCAGATAGGAAAGATAGTCTAAGTCAATGCTTCTCCACCTTTTTTCCACTGAAGGACCAAGCTGTTCTGGCAGGGAAAAAAAAAATCCTAATCCATATTATATTCTGTTTTGCACCCCCAGCTGGGAAGAAAAGGCTGCTACTGGAGCATCTATTGTTTCTTCAAACAGAACCATATTGTTTTACAAAACACCAACCTTAGTCTTATAATTTTGTATATTTTAATTAGGCACCAGCAGCAAGCAAAGGCACATAGCTACACTTCTTCAGGAATGTGTCTGAGTGCACAGGGAGGGGGGTGTTTATACCTTTTTTTTTTTTAACCAGTTGTTTTGTGGAGCCCCTTTGTCATCTTAAGAGACCTCAGGTCGAGCAAAGCTACTCTAGTAGAAAACAGACTGGGATTCAAGAAACTTATTTGTCATGGTCAAGCCTAAGTTTCCCCAGCTTTAAGACCCTGCTTTTATTCTATTTTATTCAATTGTCGACTGCTTCGACCATTAATGTTTGCACCATGCTCCGAAATGCTCAGATAGCAACTCTACAGCAAAGCATTATGTCAGGCAGCGGGAGATTCCTATTAACCTGGCACAGGTTACTCCCCCTGACATCCCAGGACGCAGTGGAGAATGAAAAAACAGAATATGCATACAGGCTTTCAAATTAATGGATCTTCAATCACAGTTTTCACATTGTCTAAATGGTCTCTACAAATAGTTGGTGAATCACCATTTTGGTTTCCATTTACAGCAAAAACGGAATAAGCACCTTTAGGACCAGAGTTGCTCAGAGCCTGATTTCCGGTCCTTGCACTCCCTGCCGTCACGCATGGGGAGCGGATGAAGACACAAGATTGCTCTTCCCAGTATAAGCAGTTGGATCTCCTAAAGAAGATACATGGTCTAGAAAAGCAGGATGAGGCCAGATGGATCAGTTTCATTACCTCAGCATGCACTACAAGAAGAATACGAGGGAGATCTCTCAGACTCCTGTTTGCATTAGGAAAGTAAGTTAACATATACCTCCGCTCCAGGCAGCTTGAGCCGTGGCTCCCAATGGACCAGAACAGGGCATGGGGATTTACTTGCTGAAGTATTGTGCAAAATCTGTGCCATTCAGATTTTCTTGTGAGTACTTTTCCTCTGGGAAAACTGTAACATATTCCCTAGAAGACTTGGACAGCTGCCTCAAAATGAGGCATTGGATTTGGATTGTGGATTTGGGCTCAAACAATCAGGGAACAGAAGCATAGTCACGAGGTTGCAATGACATGCTGATGAGCATCCTGCTGATGAGGAAAGCTATGATAGGGAACACATGAAAACAGTCAAGACCCAGAGTTCAGAAAGCAGAATTATGTCTCACTATGTACTTATGGAAACACAAGTCTATAGGTGGAGAAGTACATAAGGGGTGAAGGAAACGGGGGGGGGGGTAAACTAGTCAAATACATTGTTCCTAGCTCCTATGAATGCATACACAGGGGAGCAAAGCAAAGTACCTAAAAACCCAAGCAGCTGCACACAGTGTAAAATGGCTTGCAAAAAACCTGCTCCAGCAAAGAGGGTATCACGTGTATTTTGGCAATACTAGGAAAAGAAAATAAGAGCACACACCGCTTTCTTTTCCCTGTGCGATCTGACAGAATACGAGTGTGAGATACTTCCTCCTCTTGCTTCCACATTCTCTGGTAGTCTTCTCGAAGTATTCACACCAGGAATCAAGGAAATTAGAGGCAGCATTCACCATTTTGACATGAGCTGACTGTCATTTGTATCATCTGCAGATATACTGCAGATAAAAAAGCAATGTTGAGTAATAGCTCCATTCCATAATATAATGAGCAGACCCAAATTCAGATCAATGTGCTGCACATCTAGCAAGACGGTCTGTATTTATTCCCAAAATACCAACTAACATGCATGGGATCCTTAAATGCTTTGTGCTTCATAAGGGTGGCTTCTGCTTTGTTTGAGTGAAGAAGTCAAGACGTAGCTAACAGCTATTCTGTTTGCCCAGCAGCCTGCAAGCAACCAGGGGCTCTGTGAACAAAGAAGGTTAACAACAGCTGCTGCTTTGCAGTATTAAAGGATGCCATCCATAATGACATTACACTATCCCTTCTACTTAATAAGCACTGAATTTAAAAATAAACTATAGATTTCCTTTGATTTGTGGAAGCTCTGGAGGCTGAGATGAAGGGTGAGGGGAAAGAAGGGAGGAAAATTGAGTACTTTTGTTGGGCAGTGATTGCAGAGCAGTTGGCAGATGGACCGAAGACAATGAATCCCTGCAGAATGAACGGAAACCAACGTAACAAGGCAGCAAAACCATCAAAGATGGGGAGATGACAAGTGCTTCATGGAATTCATTTTCTTTAAAAAAGTAAAAAATAATAGTAATAAAAATCTGTACATCCAAAATACAAGACATTTTCATGCACTCGAGCAAACAAACATGGAAAGCTTTTCACACATATGCCATGCCCTGTCCCAGACTATTTTCCCGTCCCATTGGGCCACCTCCTCTTATCCTCAGTGAAGATGAAATAATACTGGAGAAAGGAGAAACTAAAAATAATCGTTAACACGTGAAAAGTAACAACAGTAAAACCAGCAAGTGCAGAAAGCAAACTCCCCTGTTCCCACTCCCAAATGGAAACCTGACTGCTGGAGGCTTTGCTGCTTTGCGTTCACCTTGAAGCTATAAATGTTATAATAAGGTCAATATGTACAGAACCAGCTCTCTGACAATAATTCAATGCACTCGGGGCCTTTAAGACCCCGTTTGCCTACTTCTGAGCCTCTTGGTGGAGCAAGGAGGCAGTGGTGCCTGAGGGACAACCCTTCGTCTTCCCTTCAAGCATCTCTTACCTGCAAACACTGGGAAATGCAAACAGACAATATAAACAAGAAAATAGGTCACAATTCAGTGATTTCAAACTTCAAACATATAGAAGGGACTCAACAAAGGAGCAGGGGAGATGACAGGAAAGTGTATCACACACTTCTGATGAATCCATTTGATCCTTTTACTGATGAGACTTTTTCAGTGAGATCACTTTCTATTTTATGCTTTTAAATTGGAAAAAAAAGACATTGATCTTACCATTAAATTTACGCAGACAGATCCTTGAGACAATACTTCTCCAGAAAACACCACCAAAGTGCAAAGACATTAAATTAATAATGCAAACATTGTATGTGCATCTAGAGTCAGTGTGAGGATTCAGCAGCTGTCAAATCCTCCGGTAACCCCTGCTCTGTCATTTTGACTTCAGTAGTAATTGGAGATTTCCTTAAAACCTCCAGTCCAGGTGCCCTTATCCTTTCTGAAGGGGCTGTATTTTAGATGGACACCGTTTGCAGCGGGAGGTGTTAGCTGTCCCCTGCCACTCATCCTGCATTCGCAGAGGAAGACAGGCAGCCGGCAGAGCCGGGAAGCTGAGCCCATCTCCACCTGACAGGCTCTGCGCTGTATTAGCTTGCTTCACACAATGCCATAAAATGTCAATGCGAAGGTTTGGTGGAATTAGGATCACTGTTAGATTAGTTAACAGCTGTATAATTAGCCACGCTAAGCCTAGATGTTTCCCCTTGAAACCTAGTTTTTATAGTTATAAATAGCAGTGTTAATGATCTCCAGCATCACTGGTTACACTTGAAGGCTTCAGCCCCTCCCTGCCTCCACCAGCTCCGGTGTCACTCACTGAATGTCACATTCTCCTGACTTTCTTGCAACGGCTATAGGAGGAGACAAAAAAAGAACAGAAAAAGGCAGAAACCAAAAATAAACCCCAAACAGAAGTGGACCAAGAAGGATTTTTTTTTCCTTACACACTTTAAAACCTTAGCAAATAACAGCTGTACCTTGTACTTAAACAGCATTTTCAAGCATTAACTTAATTACATTTCACAATAGCAGTAGGAGATGGTACCAGCATTTTATACACAGGTAAACTGAGACAAAGGAGAGAAATAGTCTGTTCGGAGTCACATAGCAGGATGACGAATGGGACCACGAATGAAACCTGAGTGCCCAGCACATCATCATGCTATTTACCAAATGGTATAAAGCACCAGGGTACTCTAGCAGTGAGACGTCTTTCATAAATCTGTCATGGCACACTGCATGCTAATGAAGGTATACAAAGAGCATTTTTCTTTATTTTGAAGGTATTCAGTGCAGGAAAATTTCAAAAATAGAGTTCACGCTCTTTAGATAAATTCAATTTGCCAAATCTATGAATGAGGCAGAACCCAGATCTGTCATCTCTGAAAGCTGAAGTTCAGAAGATGCAATTCTTAAGTCCTCCCCATACTGTTAATTTATCACCAGTAATATTAACAACTAACCAAAATAATCCACCACTTTCACCAAAGATTAAAATTATTTCTTTGTAAACATTTAATCTCAGCAGAGCTTTCTAAAACTCTGCAATGCGGCAAGACAATTTCTGGAAATGTCCATAGCACAGATTACAGACACAGTTACTGTAAAAAAAATGATAATACACAGATATTTTCATCTGTTCCAAATTTCTCACCATGGCTAGCACCACATGTTTGAGAGAAAGAGCATCTTTGGAGGTAAAAAAATAATCAAGTGAGAACTTTAAAGGCTGTTTTCAGGAAAATAGTTAGGACTTTAATGGGGTTTAGAAATGAAAATGTGAGATAATACTATAAAAATCGAACACTGCTGCTCACAATTCCCTCTGCGGTTACAGTCAGAGCTGGTCTTCTGTGCTTTTCCACCCTGGGTTGCCAAAGGTATGTTTTAGGGGTATCTTCCCTCCAACAGCACAGAGCCCCAGAAACGATTTATTTATACAGCTTGAAATTGCTCAGCACTTGGCTTGCTGAGGAGGGATGGCAGACCTGAAGCAGAGCAACCTGCTTCCATGAGATTCCCTCCACAGCATATATACGCACCCCGCAATATTCCTTATATCCACTAATTGCTTTAATGCAGTGAGGAAACAAATCCCCAAACACCACGGCTGAAGGGAGCTTCTGAGAGCAGTGCAGGGCTCTGCCAGCATCAGGCCATGCTAAAATACGCATTATACGTACTTACACCTGCCGCTCCTCCCAAGCAGTTCTTCGGACACTTTCTGCGGGAAGGAAATCTCATTATTGCTTTTCTTTCAGACGGTGAAAAAGCAGCGCTGTAAGATGAAGTGGCTTCCCTAGATCAGCCCGAGACACTGATCGCAATATCACAGCTGGTGTGACCCCTGCCCTGTGCACTTCACACATGCTGCTTCATCCAGAGAGCAAACGTAAGCACTGCGTTCCCACCAGAATTAATAACCCAAGTGCCAAATTACTAAAATCTTTTACTCATGTTACAGCGGCAGCGAGGAGCAGCAGCCGCTGAGCAGAACAGCACTGTGCTAAGTGCTCCTCCAACACAAAGCATAAAAAAACTTGCAATTTGTGATTATTTATCAGAACCCGAATGAGACAGGCTTCTCCTAGTCAGGAGATCTGCTTGGTTATTGATCAGCCAAACAAGGAGACAAGCCTTGGTCACACACCAGAAATATCAGAACATGTACTGCAGGAAAAGCTCTGTAAGCAAAACATAAAAACCAGGAAATATGTATTCCATATTTCAACCATTTGAACCCGTAATAAAACGGTGAAAATCTGAATAAAAAAACCCAGAACACTATCTTACCACAAAGTTACTGGCTCATGTTTTACAAATGTGGCTATTGATTTTGCTGTCTTTGTTTTCTGGGCTCCTTACTTCACACGCACCCCATCCCAAACTGGAAACATTTTCAGACAGAGAACTGCTCCTCCTGGAGCCTCTTTCAAAGGGTCTCATCACAAGTTCCCATCAGTCCCCCAACAAAACTTTCCCTATTATTTTATAGTGAGTGGAAACTTCCCAACTGGGCAACCATGCCCAGTTTCTCTGAAGTCCATGCATATTCCCAAATTAAAACAGGGTCCATCTCTGGTGAACAGAGACTGTTTCTTTGAAGAAAAAAAAAAATCAGGGGGAAGAAAGGCAATAAATTAGCTTCCTTGATGATTTGAAAAGCCCTGGCAGTCGTGAGCAGGATACAATAACCTCTGTGGACCTTATGCTTTGAATACAGCAGTTTCTTCTCTCCTCCCAGCTCCAACCTTTTGCTGTTCCCCTCCCAGCTCTCACTGTGCCATCCCAAAGCCAAGCAGGGAAATCACAGAGGAAAAGCCATTAGAGAGGCGGCAGGCCATTACACTTACCTGGCCAAGGGTAATTACCCTAATTAAAATATTGGTAGAGCTTGTAAATAGAAACAAGTGACTTGCAAAAAAAAATTTTTAAAAAAAATCCCCAAACAAATCCTCTCTGTTCCCTCTTTCAACTTCTCATGTTGTAAACTGGTAAGAGCAGGAGCACGCTGCCCAGGTGGCAGTACGGCCCTTCGGCTTCCTGCCGCAGCAGCGACTCCTTGCACCCTCTGACCACGCAGAGCCATCTGCACAGCACTGCCACGGAGATGCTCCTGCAGCCACACTGGAGCAGGGGGCTACCAAACGAAAAAATACCCGAGTTCCTGGCACGTGGCTTAGCAAAGAGACAGGGGAAGAGAAAGTATGAGAGGGCCCAAGAGGTGCGAGGAATCGATTCATGCTCGCATTCAGAGAAACTTGCTGTCCTCAGCAGCTTTGGGTGCTGCCTCACTTCATCCAGATCCCCACCACAGTCACGCCTTTGGTTGTATTTCAAACATCTGCATTGCTGGGGTAACTGAGGGGGAAACGGAACAGATTCCTGTTGGAGTTTTTGCCCCATGAAGTCACAATGAAATGCTCATCTGCTTTGACAGGACCGGACTTTCACACCCAAAGCCTGTTGGAAGGACCTGTGACTATCTGCATTGCTGAGATTTCACTTTGCTTTAAATCCCCTTCATGCTGCATACCATATAAACACGAGGCATTGCTTCTGCTCTGCAAAACTTGCAAATCTCCGGAACAAACACTACAGAAACTTGGCTGCAAACATACCGTGTACACTGTGCCTGTGAGAATTTCTGCACGAGTTTCTCCTCTCTCACGCGAAGGAAGGAGGAGAGGTGGGCTGTTTGCCTCGTGGCATCACTCCCTCCTCTCTCAAAGCCTGCAAGGGTGTTGCTAAACAAGCCAGTGATCCAGGGTTGTAAGAGTGTTTGGCAAAAGCATGCATCTGATGCTGCTCAAGCCAGAGAGAGAAAGGAAGGGACTGATGCACTATTAACACAAGGACCCAGAGCCCAGCAGAGACAGCTCTGATTTGTGGTTCCTGGGTAGCTGATGGTTCTAGGACAAAAACCTTTCTTCAGGGGAAAAATACATCTTTTCAAGGCTCACAGAGGGACATTTGTACTGGGAAAACAAGTGAAGACGACAAGCGGAACAGGAAAATGGTATTTGCTTGAAATCATCACCATGCCAAACAAAATGACTGCATCGTCCAAAGTAGATCAGACGCTCTTACAGTACCTATTAATGAGAAACTTCAACTGTTGGTGTCTTTAGTAAAGCTGCACCACAGAAGAGGATAACCGCAAAATATCAGGTATGTAAAGCAAAGGGCAGCAGGGAATCACGGGGCTTCCATCACTCCCAGTGTCCAGAACTAAACCCCCAGCATTTACCGTCGGCACAGCACCGCAGAGGGGCCGGCAAGCGATGGATCACTGCTGCAGGGAGTTGCTGAGACACATCCAAAAAAGCATTTGTTAGGACTACACACGGATACAGGGACAAGGATCTGCGTGGAGATGTACTCCGATGCACCAGCATCTGGCTGGCACACAACCGTGGGCAGGGCTGGAATCACCGCTGTCTATTTTTAACACTTCTAATTGCTCGCAAAGCCGAGGGGGCTGCACGGAAGGAGTCGGCCCTTGCTCTCTGCTGCTGCCCCAGCACAGTGCCGGCGCCCAGTCCTTGTCCCAAAACAATGAACCTCCCGGAGCCAAACTAACTCCAAGCCTCCAGCAGCACTGCTGATACACTGCAGAAACGCGTTACCCTTCTGCAAGTGACTCCAGGGAACAGTCGGGAGGAGGGGAGCAGGTATGCTGGGATTTATAGAGGTAACTACATGCAAACTATTATCTTTATCTAGGGACAATCCCGCTGGAGTTTCCTAATTTCTGCCTGAGAGACACATTCAGGCCTCGGAGTTGAGAGCTCGCTTCATGCCATTTTGTCTCCCAGTTTGTTTTACCATTGCTGCCTTACACTGACACCTGTTGGGAGAGCAGCCGGGGTGGCAGGGAGAACAAAACGCACAAATAGGGCATTTTGTTGTACAGGGGAAGAAAAAAAAAAAACCAGCAGTCACTCCAAACGGACCAGCATTTGCTGGCATCTGTTACCACGAGTGGATAGTTTGAGCAATATCCTCTCCAAACAATGAAGCAGTTGGTAGGATGAAAACAGCTCTCAGACCACTTCATGTATGAGAAGCATACCCTGAAAAGAAATCGATGGCTGCTCATAAAAACACTCTACCAAAGTAGGAGGTGGCAGAAGCCTTGTACTAAACCACAGCAGCGTAGCTCGGACTCACACCTATTGCTACGGAGGGACCTGCCACACTCTCGATAGTCCTAACACACGGCTAACTGAACCAAGCCGCTGGGCACCAAGCTTGGCCAGCAGTTACTCTGCAGATGTATGCAGGGAGCCATGCTATAGAAATGAGATTCTGGAACCACCAATACGTTAAGCTAAAAAAGTTAAACTGCATCACAGCAGCTGTGTTACTCAACAGGGCTTTTTCCTACACATACCTGTGCTCCATCCTCTGCCACATGAAATTGCAAACGATTGTTTAAATACACTGGCTTACATAAAGGGAATCCTTACTCGTATCATATGAGGTATCAGTTACTGATGCAAAAAAAATCAAACCCATACCACTTGCCATCAGAAATGTTTTTTATACACTTTGTTTGGAAGAACACTGTCAAAAGTACAAACTGGCCTCGTTCCACTGATTTCAAAGCAAGTAATTCTCTATTTCACCGAGGATTGACCCACGATACTTTGCAGGGATGCTCTTCCCAAAGTGGATGAGTATTTGCACAATCAATAAAATGCATACTTTCAATTCCTCCCCAAAATGGGGTCAATAACTGAAACAGATACTAAGTTAGAAGTCACTCCCACAACAACATGGCAAGGATTAAAACACTATTCTTCTTATCCCTGTATTCTTTTCCTTCTCACATCACAGCAAGTGACTAATCTTCAGAGACCAAAGCAGAAATAAATAAATAAAGATGCAAAGACCAAAGGTCAGCCAAGAGTTTGACTTTATAAATTCACAATATCGATAGCATGGCCCTTGAGCACAAGTTAGGAGTTACGAGAAAGTGGTTTCATAACCAACCACTACAGAAATTTTCTCTGAACTTCACACTCTAATCTCTACGGTGAGCAGGAATAAAGGACCTTTATTAAAATGAGAAGTTACAACTTCGGACTGTTAGCAAATACGAATCCGTAATAAAATGCCTGTGACAGCAGGTTCATTCACAATATCCATTTCTTTTGATCATGATTTGTATATTCACACAAAATCGTTGGTTCCTAAAAAACACAACGAGACAGACTTTCTCTAGATCCTCCATATTTCCATTGTAGTCTGTTGTGAAACGCCATTATATAAATTTTTCCAGAAATAAACCCTAATGAATCAAAATGGAGATCTTTCCACACACTACCACACTGACACACTAAAGCAACATTTTAGTCTTTGCCAGCAGTAAAACACTGTACCATCTTATTTAAGATGCTAAACCTATGCATTGAACACTTCTACATTAATACCAACACGTCTCACGCTTAAAGTGCTACAGTTTTTTGTGCTATTAATAAAAGACTTGTTTATTCATAGCATACAAATATGTTCTACATTATTTCACCTAAAACATCACTTTAGTGTTACAAATTGCTTGTCTCTTTTTAGAGCACAACTTGCTTCTGTTTCACACTGATTTGAAGGGTATGGAAACCACAGGACATCTTTGAGATATAAGGCAGAACAAATTGTAAACCTAGTTGTATTTATCACAAAAACACATTATCTACTGCTGTAGCCACTACCTTTATCTTCATAGTTATTATTATTTGCCCATATATAATGGAAAACTAAATATACACATTTTCTGCTAGGCTTGCATCCTGTTGTAAGCATATTTAAACTGACAAAGTACAGCGCAAGCTGGTCACAACTGTGCTAAAGAAATAACTCATTATTTAAAAATATTCTTTCGATGGAAAGCCCTGACCCATTCATAAATTTAATTCTAATTATTCTGTTGGAAATTGTGCTTTCCATAAATAGCCATTTATATGTGCGCCAGAGGGATACACACTACAGCTCATGCTCTAAAATGACTGTAGCTCGCAATGGACAGAATTTTCTCATGCGTGCCTTCTAGCATGGCATACCTACATACGTTTCCTCCAGATTTCCTAAAGATAACATATATAAAAGGCCCAATGCATATACAAACGTGCAACACTACCTTTTTCAAGACAACGCTTCACTAACTTTGTTAGGAATATACATCAAACACTACCTCCCCGCCTATCAAATGACCACCGCATTAAAACCCCTCATCTTTAATTGATCTAACACAATAGGGGCATGGCAAATTATTCGTATATACGTTTTAAAGGCATGCTACAAAATCCTAACATGTGACAGTTCACATTGCATGTTCCAAACTCCACTCTGAGCCACAAGACAAACTCTTTCAACATAATTACCACTAACATATGGGCATCCCTGCTATTGTAATGTTTCCAATTAGGACTGTATATGTTACACATGTTGAAAGAGTTTGCAAATATGTTTTGTGGTTGACAGTTAAGCTCAGTGTTTAAAGTAATGTGAACTTTTGTATGTTTACATTTGCTGTAACGAATACATCATGTGCATAATAAACATACATATGTGCACATATACATGCACACACACTATTTTGTTTTAGCAAAATAAACATAAAACAGGTGTCAAAAATAGTAAAACTCATAACTGGAATAAACATGTTCACCAAAAGTGTATTTCCAATGCACTTCTGCTCAGCTATTGGCTTCTAAAGACAGGATTCAGAAGTCTTTCTACTTTATTACTAAATATGTACTAAAATATGTATATTGGATATACATATTTACACATGTAATCTTGTATATGCTACTTAAAATAGGTAATTAACTTCTTCAAGAAGTTATCTGTATATCTATCTATTTACACATAATTTTTGCCACCAGAAGAATGGTATAAGCAATTCAAAGATAGAAAATTAAATTAATCGGGTTAAAATCTTGGAATACTACAGCACAAAAGCTGCTGGAGTAGAGACATAGAAAGGCAAAGTACCAACAACACACAGGTAAAGAACAAAAGTCAACCCTTTACAAGTCCAAAGCCTGGGGCAATTAATTTTATTCTAAAACCTTATACAAATATGCCAGGCATGAAGATGCTGTCTGTGAATTGCAAACAGGGCTTTGGAACTCTGCTTTCAAAATCATTATTTTATTAGATGTGTATACATCTCCCTTTTGATTTGCAAGAGCCTTACAAGATGCAAGAGGAGTACCCAGATGCATTTAATTGCTAATGATACTGTGCTATGTTTCAAGTTTCAGCATTAGCATCTCACGGTAGAAGAGCATTACAACCCTTTCAAAGCTTTAAAATCCATTTTTCACGTAAACACATTACTGCCTGAGCTTCCCTTTTGAGTCTTGTCTTGTGCTCGCCCTTGAGTTCAAAGTAGTAAAATAACCAGATATTTCAATATTAAGATAGCTCATGATACTGCCTCGAAGCAAGAGGGATAGCAAAGCACCATTCGCACTTCAATCTTTATCAATAAAACGCAGATGCCTCTGGAGCACGCCTCAGTTGCCTGCTCAGCAGTGTAATACACCACAATTTTCAGTTATACGAAGAGCCCTTTACTGCACTCAGGCATCTTAAAAATGGATGGAAATGGTTGTCTTAATATTCCTTGCCCAGGGAAAGCTACCAGAAGGTGGGTATAAGAGCTTTACATCATCTCTGTGCCCAGGGCAGAGTACTCTGCTGTCCATCTTGCTCCTGGGGACATAACCGAGCATTAAACAGGGCAGCCCCATGGCCCTCTAACACAACTGGGAGCTCGAGGGGGTCAGGCTAACACAGGCAGCCAAAAGCCACTGGTATTCCCTTTCTCGCCCCAGAACAGAACTGGAGTGACCACAGCGCTTCAGTGGAGGGCCGAGATCCAATTCAAATCCAGCAGGATGCGATGAGACCAGCTGAAGTCCAGCTAGCAGGTCATCGACGCACTGCACGGAAACCCAGAAGCGGAATCAACCCTTTGCTGTCCTGTCCTCGAGGTAGTAAAGTTAAGTACTGACGCACGTTTAAATGCAGCAATTTAAGCCTACCAGTCTACCTGGAAGACCTCCATTTCAACAGGCTGAAATGAAAAGCTCAGCCTAACAAATTAACTGCTAATCTCCAGGTTTTCAGCTCGCCTCCCCTATCAAATTTAATGCAAGTTATGTTGATTTTACATTATGAAATTAATTGTAACCAGATTTGACTGATGAGTGGTGATCTCGGATACTAGATGACTACGGAATCCTGAAAGGAAGCATCAAGATAGAGGAAAAGCGCATAAATTGCATCCACGGTAAGACAGATTGCAGCGTAAGTTTATTCCTTATTAGACACCAGAGAATCCAACCAGAAGGTCAAAGTCTGTAGAAAGCCAGGCTGTGCTGGATGTGTGTTAGGACTCTGCTCCTCATCAGTAAAGGGGGAATAGGGGAGAAAGATGTGAAACAGCTATTCTTTAGTTGCCATAGTTATAGCAGGTTTACTAGAGAGAGATGTGCCCTTTACCAACTTGACGGCATTTCTCTAAATGCTTGCAAAAAAAGATAAAACCAGTAGTATATGTCTCTTACTACACTCCATAAAAGTAGCTACTCCCGTAGAAAAGACACATCATTTTTAACCTTCAACTTTATCCATATTTGTAATGTAGATGTTATAATTAGTGATATCCACCACTCCCATCCAGCCACATGGAAATGTTTCTACACTTCTTAGACCATTAAAAAGTAATCACGGCTGAATAATACATTAGTAAGGCTGATCACAGGCAAAATACAGTTTGTCAGTTCTCCTGCTACTAATTTGCTATGGCATTGTAAAGGCAGCAAAAACTGTGAAATATTATTTCACAGTATCCGACCCAATAAAATTGTAGTTCCACATTTCAGCTAGTCACTCTGAAAGCTGGTATTTGAGGTGGTGACAACGGGGAGCCAGTGTTGCTTTTGTAAGCTTCAGCCACATATAACACCACCCACAGATGATTGTGAAGATGCCTAATGTGATTGCATTCCCTCTGCAAATTCACTTGCTCTTCTGCAAACAGGTCTTAATAGTCAAAGCTCTCACGAGCGTCAGAGGAGCAGGAGGACCAGCTCCAGGAGCAGAGGAGCAGCTGGGCTCTGCCAGCTCCCCGGGACTTCCCTGCTCTTTAATTTTTGTAATTTCCTGGCAGCGGCCCCTCAGGGTGCTGAGACAGACTGTCATTCGCAGCAGACCGTGCAGATCTTCCAACATAAAACCTTTCCTCCATTCTTTTCCTCTTCCAGGAACAGGAAAGCAATTAACAGTATTGACATTTACACTCCCATTATTGGCCATGTGAGTTAGTGCCCAAAGGAATAAAGGGGCAAGCGACACCTTTAGAAGTGTCATTTCTGGTTCTCCAAGAAAGGCTCCTATCGCTATCTCAAAAATTTTCACAAATTTAGTGTTAACTAAAGTCTTCCTGGAAGTGGGAGAAGGATTCATCACTCACTCTGAGCCAGTTAGAACCAAATCAGCCCAAGCAGCCGGCAGACAAGGGAGAGAGGCAGCTCCACAGGTCTGCTTTTCTCTCGCAGATTTTCTGGTTTCAGATAGCAATGTAAAGCATCTTCGACTCTTAGCAAGTCACATCTTCAGCCCCTTGTGTGTCAATAACTATTTACACTTTCAATTCCAATCCTGCAATTAGACCTGCGTGAAGGCTCTGAATGTTTTCAGATCCTCACCGACTTCAAAGCATGGAGTCAAACAGCCGCTCCGCACAAGCAATGCTGATAAATGCCACAGCAAGGGCGGCAATATCTTTGTCCTACTTTGGTGAGATAAAAGAATAAACCTGGGACATTGCGGAATCCCAGTTCCCTGTCAACTGATCCCATAACTGCCATTTGTATTTGTTTGCTCGTTCTTTTGCTTGTTCAGGTAGCAGGAGGCAGCCAGGGGAGACCAGTTAACATCTGTCTGATCAAAACTGGAATCTGCTACTCGCCGCGTTCCTGCAGTGCCACTGAAAACAAAACCAAAACCGAACCCTTCCCTAAGTGCGCGTACTTTGCCAAAGGGAATTAAAAAAAAAAAAAAAGCACCCCCACGCCCCCGGAATACGAAAGGAGGCTGAGGGCCGGCAGGTCGCGGCGCAGCCCGCGGGCGAGGCGCGCCCCGAGCAGGGCCCCGCACTTCGCCGCTTCGGTCCGCAGAGGGAGCCCCAGCCCCGCCGAGCAGCCGCCGCCGCGGCCCCTCCGCGCCCCGCAGCGCCGAAGGACGCGCTGCCACCCGCCGCACGTCGCCCTCTAGGGTACCCCGAAACCGCTCCGAGGGCACCGGGAGACAGGCACGGGCCCCCACGCACAGCAGACTGCTGCTGCGAAAGAAGGAGCGGCGAGGGGGAAGGCGGAGCAGGGTACACGGAAGGACAAGCAAGGCCTTCCTAGGGAAGAGCTCCGAACACCGACGCCGCGCTGCTTGGGCTCCAGGCGCGGCTGGAGCACCACTGGTGGAGGGATCCCCCCTGCAGCCCCTACGCGTGCTGCAAACACAGGTACTTGGCAGAGGGAAAAACTGCTCCCCCCACGTTCACGGGGCAACTGGCAGAGGCGATAGCAGCGTGCTCAAAGGCAAAGAGCCGTGGCAGTAAGGTCCCAGACTAGGCTTCTTCAGTTGAAGCATCTTTCTTAAGTCATAGATTGCAAGCCTGTTTACCCTACTGAGATCAGAGATCTCAGAATTACAATACTCAAAGATTTGGTTAATCAACTCAGGGCAAAAATCACAGAAAGCTGGGCAACGTCCATATTCCTAGATTTGCCCACCTAGGAAAGCCCATCTCAAGGGTGCAAGTGGTATTATTGACGAGGTTAGGACGTGAGAGGAGTGTTTCCCCTGCCTTACAAACTGGTTTTGACTACAAAAGTCACTACAAAATGTTACAGTGGAGATGACCTGGTGGCGGAGGAAACTGGCTGCAATTCATCATACTCAGGCAGTTAATGTCAAAGAAGCCAATTGCCCCAGCACAGTCACTAGTGGAAACGCATCCTCCTCCCTGCTCCAGAAGTCCGCTGAAGCCCTGGGAAATTGCAAGCTTCACGTCGATGTGAAAGAGCTGGCAGCACCTTCTCTAAGAGTTACAAAATCTTGCATAAAATTAAAACATTACACTCTTCCAGTCATAGATAAAAGGGCTCTGGATAAAAACCCGCCGACTGCTATTTACCTCCTTCTGACCCCAACCCATCCCTGTTAGCACAAAACTTCTATCAGGACTTTTTTTTTTTTTTTTTTTTAAAAAGGGGAAGTCAAAGTCCTTAAAATTGAATACTCTAAGCACTGAAGTAATTCAAATAGATGAAAAATATTGTAAATAATCAGAATTCTGGAGTGTATTGGATGAACAGAAATGTCACATGGCTGACTCCCCCCGCTCCCCATATGTGCAAACACAACTCTATCTGCTGTCAGCAAAATCCTCCCAAATACTTTAACCACCACTCCTTTTTCTTAAAAAGCCTTTCTGGATAAAAAATGAAAAAGCGTTCTTCATTTCACCCAGCAGGCTGTAGAAGTCCCAGTTCAAGGGTGAAAGGAAGGACAGAAAGAAAATTGCCTTTCCCCTCCCATCCAAGTCAAACATTTGAAATGTATTCAAAACAGCTTTTAATTACAGCTTGTATGTTGGTACTGCTGTACACATTACAAGGCAACAAAAAAGCCTGTAAGAGTTTATCTCACTTCTACAACTCTCTCTCTACAACTTAATGGGCAAAATCCCTAGCTGGCATACAACACCCCAGCTCCCTTGGAGTCAGCAGAGCCACGCTCACCAGCCACATCACTGCACCAAATATTTCTTCCAGTTGCACCGTCTCCCACAGCACTCCCATGCCGTGCTTGGGGATGCTCCAGCCAGCGCACCCCACTGAACAGGACTAGGATTTGAAGGAGAGCTGTGAGAAAAATCTGTGCATCTCCATTTCTCTTTGTTTCAGGAGAACCTTTTCGTTTCATTGTGCTTGGCTCCGAGTCACCAGTTTTATCTTGCATTTCACACTTAAGGAAACCCAGCCAGGACTGCCAAGTACTGCAAGGTTTTCTGTCAAAACTTGGACAAGCTGAAAGGTTTTACATTCTTTTAACCATAAACCTTAAAACAACTCAGACTTTTATTTTACTCGCAGCTCAAGTTTGAGTGTTTCATGACATTTGGCCAACCTGGCTTGAGTTTTCTGTTTGAGGTTTCATTACGAAATCCTAATTCCAGAACAGTGTAATTAATACTTTTATTAATAGTATCTGTAGTAAAACATTATAGGACTTGGGAGAATGGCTCCAAGTGCATTTCATTGCCCAGCAGACTACATGTAGTCCAAAAAGGAGATCTGTCCTTTCATTCAACTTGCAAAAACTGTGTGCTAACAATAAAGCGAATGCCTTTGGAGACCCAAATGCAGGGACCATTTCCCAAGCTGGCTTCAGAGTTGCTTGTTACACATATTACACTAGCAGCCCAATAGTAGACACCAAATAAGTGTAATAAATGGCAGTTTCTGTTCCCAGAAAAGAAATTACTTGCTCAGTATGACACACAACAGGTCAGAGGGGCCCTCGGGGGTGACCTCGTCCAAGCCCTGCTCCAAGCAAGGCTGACTCAGCTCAGGAGAGATCAGGCTGCTCAGGGGAGATGTGAAGCCTCCAAGGGTGCAGATCCTACAGCCTCTAGACTGAAGGGACCTGCCTCCGTGGCAGACCCGAGAAGAGCACTTATGGGTCCTGATCTCACCAGCTTTATGTTACTCTGTGCTCCTCAACAGACTTCTGCTGGCATTGTAACACAACGGCCAACAGGCACCACTCTGCACCGGTACGACAGACCACAACTTTCTGATTACAGGTGCCAAATTTGGAAACAGTCCTGGAGTCCATTTCCCACATTTCCTAGTCTGTCGCAAAATATGAGCTTTAGAGTTTGAAGATTAAATACAACCATTTATAAGCTGTGCCACCTTCCAGGTCCAGGCAGCACAGAAAGCGCGGCAATGCTTTTGAAGGATGAATTGCCAACGCTTTGCCAGTTGGGGTAAGATTGTGTCAACCCTCTCAGCTGGATTTCAGTGGGACTAGTAGCGTGAGGAACTGTTACACATGCTTGTTATGAAGCTCAAATGTTTTTATTAACATAAATGAGCAGAAGTTAGGTTAATAATCTAAACACACTGACAGATGTTCAACAAATACTTGGCATTGCTGCAGCCAGAACAAGAAAGAATTAAATGTTATCTTGGAACACCCTGCAGAACAACACAACCTGAAGCAACAAAGCTCTTGTACCAGGTTAGACTAATATATATGCAGAAAAGCAGGCTCTCTCCTAGCACAAACCCAGGTTGCACCACTGTACAACTTAGCATTGTGTACAGGCCTGAAAATTTTGCAACCCATTGTAGAAAAAGAGATTGTGCTTCCAGTGCAAGTAGATACCACAACAGCCGGGGTGAGGGGCAGGCTGCTTTTGTAACTGAGTGAAGGAAAGGGGGTGTCCACTTCTTTACATGGGAAGAAACAAATTTAAGACATCTCCTGATTTTTTCGTATTGAATTCAAGTTCTGTTCAAGTTTAATCCAAGTGCAAGTTCTGAACACACCAATGGGCTCTTAATTCCCTCAATGTCACTATTCTAGAAAGACACAGGATTAGTAAAAATTATAAATTTGGGGGGAACTATGACATGAAGGCATTCTGGTCAGTTAAAGCTAAGAACTATTGAAGTCTCATTCAACTGTTAATAGAAAAGCTCAGGGAACACCGTGTGTGAGAAGTTTCATCAGGAGCAGGGAACGGGGTATGGCTGGGCTGGCTGATCTAGGCAGCATCAATGTTCTTACCAATGGTTTCTGTAGAGTTTCAAGTAGATTTGGGGTACCGGTGTTGGAAAGCTTCAGATGAATATGTTGTTTTGGGTTTCTTTCTGTGTTCACACTATTCACAAGTGTAAGGGAAACAGTATGATCGAAAGCTTGTAAATGAGCTTCAATCTAGGAGAAGCTAAAGATTAGAACAACGTATGTGAAGATTTGCGAGAAGGTATTTGCAGCACTGTTAGTCCAAATGCTTCTGTACTCCCTCCCCTCCTTCTTTTTTAAGGGGGAGCAGACCTGGAGATGTTGAAAATTTAAGTCTTATACAAATGAGAAACTGGTCCAGGTGATGGCTCGGATCTCTTACCACCCACACGACTGCAACTCCAGTGCAGTCGGCATGGTTGGGCTGACTTTCCCTTCCTGAAGGGCAGTGTAAAATCAGTAAAAAGAGAAACAGATTTTGACTAAATGTCAACAGCCACAGAGGCAATCTAGACCCTAAATCCCAGCAGTTTTTATTAAGACTTTGACTCCCAAGTACTTTAAGTCAGTTTGGCACTGGGACTTGGTCAATTGTGGTGCTGAGAAGCTTTGGAAAAGGAAGCCCGTATTTCCAAGAGAGTAAAACTGGGGCAAGATAAAAGCCATGAAAAGGGCTGACGGTGAATTACTTTCTGCAGGTTTCCTGATACACTTGAGCATGTTGGAATTACTGATAGATGAGAAGTTTCTTAGGACGCCATGCAAATACACCTTCAGCACTGTCTATCAATGTTCCTCAGTTCTTACTAAGACGCAAGCTTCACTCACGCAGAGGCACTGTATGTTTGTAACACGTTACAGGAAGATTGTCTCACCTTTAAAAGACTCGGTTTATACTGTTCTGATGACTTTACACAGAAAATGACATTTTTTCATTCCATTATAAGCCTTTAAACTGCATAAAATCATTTAAAAACTATAAAAACCTGTGAGTGGGACATGGGCAAGAAGAGAAAGGCCACAACAGTGGTGAAACAAAGCCCAGGATGACTTTGGACTTGTAACCACTTTGTGTCAATAGTATCATTTTACAAGTTAAATATTTTTCTTAAAGTGCTAATCCAATCTAAACAAGGGTTTGATTCTAAATTAAACAAACTCCACTTTTATTGGTATTAACTAAAATATGCAAAGCTAATTTCAGCAGGCATGCACTAACAAGAGCAGCTCTGCACACTCTGCTGTTCTCCAAGGCAAATAAGGAAGGACATTAACTTAAATTTTCTTTTTTCCAAGGAAAATGCACTGTATTACAAAATCCACAGCGAGGCTTACTAAAAAAACCCAACACCAAAACAAACCCCAAAATTTCCTACACATCAATGCTTTTAAAGAATCTTTAAAAAAAAGACCACAACAACTTTCATTGCATCTCCACTTCTGATTCAATTTGCTGTCAAAGGTCATGAGCTAAAATATACAGTTTACGCTAAAAGCAGGAAGCGGGGTAAGTAATTGAATAACATCAGGAACTGGAAGAATACTGCCATTTTCCTAATGGATATAGTACAAGGTTTACTCTCTCTAAATTGAATTCTAGGAGCTCCTGTAGTAAAGGGTTTATTTTTCTTCAGCTTGAATTTTAGCCTATGATGTTTAAAGAAACATCCTCGTGCAATCAAAAGGATAAAATACCACAGCAGCTTTATTTTCTAACAGACAAAGATGATCATTTCTACAGGAAAGAGAAAACCCCCATCAACAGTGTCTTAAACAGAACTGGCGTAGCAGGCTGGCTATTTAATATACATGGGCTGGTAATAATTCTACTAAATCAGATCTCTGAATTATTCATGAAAAACAGATTTTCATGATTTAAATTAGAAAGACTTAAAATTACAAGCCTTGCAATGCTATGTCTCTTTAAGGGGTAAGGTCTCTTTCCCCCAGTGCAATGTTACAATCGCACACAGTTCTACTCCAGGAAATGCTTTATGATCACTCTAAAATAGTATGCAAGATGGCATGCCAATTATTGCTTCTGGAAACAACACACCCACTGGTACCTACTGTAAAACAGTAATAGCACACCAGTAATAATTATATCAAAATGTATCATTATTATGAAGAAGAAAGTTTGAGGGGGTCGTTTGCAGTATTTATTGCGTACTAAAACACAGGTTATTTAAAACATTGCAAGCGCAAGCCTTAATACTGAAAATAATATCTTTCCATCACCAAAAACACTGCAATTCTTATAGGAAACATTAGACTGCAAATTCTACTTCACATCTTTCAAAAGCGTTTTGGAATGATACACCTTCCACCCTCCCCCTCTGTGCGTTGTTACTAATTTATAAATGCAATGTCACTAATAAGCTAAAGGTTTCACGTCGCTTCCTGATAGGTACTCTCCAGTCATTCAACACAGCGCTGGCTTTTGACAAACTCCACAGTCAGCTGTTATGGCTATGGTGCTTTGAACTAGAAATTATTAATATTAATTTATCACACAGGTACCGAACCTGTCATCTGAAGATCTCCAAACACTGCACAAATTCTCTGATTAAGCCTTTATGCCTTGATTAGGAATTGGTAGACAAGTTCTTTATGATTAAACACAATTTACATACAGGATGAACACAGGAAAATGAGGCTGTGACTTGCCGGAGAGCACAGAGCACGCAGCCACGGCTGGAGGGTAGTGGTCCCGACCCTCGGTTCCCACTCCGTCACTGCTACCTAATGCTCTCTTTCAGGGGGGTTATGTCTTGACATTGACTGACCAATTCAGATCGGAGTACGTGGCAGTTCTACTCAGAGGCAGCTAGAGTTTTTTCCAAAGTAAGAGCATTTTTTTGTAAATCCCCAAACTGAGCTACAGGTAAAACATTAACGCAGCAACGCTTGAATTGGATAGAGTAAAGGCAGCTCAGGCTGGACCAGAGTCCAGAGCAGGACAAACGGAAGAGCTGGGATAACCCGCGATCCAAAGGGCTAGTTTACAGTAACAGCTTTTGTGGGCTAAGGCAAAATCCCTGTTTCTTGAATCTCTTCCTTTGGCACAAGAGGTATCGAAACTCAACTCCTTTCACAACTACGAGGATCAGTCCTCAGCACATAGTTCCCCTTTATCATCAAGGGAAGTGAAGACAACTAGTATCAAATCTTGCAAACTGAGAGCAGCATGCCACCCAAATATAGCCTTTATTTGACAACACAACACTAAGTCATCAGTATCTTGTCATCTCCTTCTACAGAACCAAAGCACAGAGCACTTGTCTGTATATTTATTTATTGTCTTAAACATATGAGCTATTTTCCTTCACCTAGCAAGCCCTATTGAACAAGTTCTATAATTAACATCAAAGCAATTTGAAAGCTGCTTGACTTGCTAAAAGCCGGTAAACAAGCAGGAAGCAATAAGGTGCTTTACAAGAGAAGAACACGTGTTAGGGGGAGGGGAGATTATAAAACATTAAACAGATTGATTAGTAATTTTAACAGAATTTCCATTTTTATTAACCCTCTGCCTGCTTTGGGCACTTGATTTTTATTTATAAAAGTATGAGGTTTTTTGTCCAACTAGATCAGAGTAAAACCTGTTCAGAAGAAAACGGTAAGCATAGTCAGCCAAAGTAAGAGTATCATGAAAAATTTTCATGCACCAAATGTTTGCTGCTTCTTATGGCTACGATAAAATCCACCTGCTTTATGATTAAATATTTTAATAAAAATATTTTAGACAAAGCCAACCTGAAATCTCTTAAGTATTAAACTCCAGTTTCCAGTTCTATACCCATTCTCAGCTTTACTATTTTTGTTAATTTAAGGACTTGTTTAACCTTGGGAGACTGGGGGAGGGTTAGCAGGGTGAGCTGGGCTTAGGCCTGACTGCATTTTATGAGAAAACTTGCGGTTTTCTCTCTCTTGCTCATGCAGAGAAGAGCTGCACGAGAGGGACTTCAAATCCTCTTTGAACTCGATCCTTCTTTCTTAAGCACGCAGGTTCCTATGTCTATTTGCAACTCTACTAACGGGGAAGGCAAACAGGCATACAGTACATGGGAACTTCGAGGTCAGTGATTCAGCTCTCTGCTGTCAGAGACTTTAATGGCATATAGCGCTTTCTTTTATATCATCTAAATCAACTTGTGCCGGCAGACCAGTTATTTTCCTGCTTCCTCCTCCCACAGTTTCTTGCAGGATCTCACTAGGCTTTGGGTTGAAAGCTTAACTTCCTGCTAACATTTGTTTTACACCAGTTTACACCCACGTCATCTTTTGCCAAACTTTCCCTTAAATAGATCTTATGCCTCATGGATGTTCACACGCAGGACAGATCTAGAAAGGCTATCATCCTATTTCTATGTCTTCATTTTGTTGGACTAGAGAGAACATTCTTCTGGTATCTTCCATACTAGGAGGATCTGTGATTAAATTGTAATAGCAATTCTTCTTTAATTGGAGAAAGTACGAGAATTGAGTTTTCTTGAAAACAGGTCACTACAACTGCTCACAGAGATCACCAGTGTAAGAAAATAGACATTAGGAAAGCAGCTATGGCTAAGAACATGCTCGTGCACTTTCCTGAGTAAGGGTGGACTGTGGTACAAGTTTAGGACTTCTTCAAGAAAGTCCATTCACATTAAGAGTGACACATTTGAATAATCTTTCCAATAGCTGATCCAATAGAAAAGGATAAATCTGAAACTGATCCTACACTGACAATTAAAAAATGGAAAATTAGAAGCATCAGGAGTATGTATTTTGTCATAGCCTGTACAGCGTTGCTGATATTAGAGGCAAACTTCCGACAGCACTGGAAATGCAAAACCACAGTAACTTTTGCAGTTGATCATCTATTAATATTTTTTGTTTTCTTTTAGCAACAGTAACTTTTACTTAAGGGTAACTCCTCCATTTTTGCTCATATAACCTCACTGTATTTTAATATTGAGCAGGGAAAATTGTTCCAGGGAAAGGTCAGAACAAAAGGACAAGTTGGTTTTGTCTGTTTTAGGAGTCATGGCCATACTGCGTTCTTTAACTGGCAATGGAACTGATTCAAAATATCCCTTTGACTTATTCAAGAGTCATATACAGCAAGCTCAGTGTAAAAAATAAAGCTATGTCCCATTTTTGCTAATAACAAAGGAGGCTTTCCTAGTGCATATAGTTCATATACTATGACAAAGGGTCAAACATAGGAAATAAGGACCTATATTTAAAAGTTTGTTCCATTTCAGTGGGCTTGGGCACAAACAGAATTCTAAATGTCTTAATTTTATAGAAATGCAACGTTCCAACTTGTGAAACCACACAAAGTAGAGAATAACCTCCTCAGGGTTGAGGAAGATTATCAATAATTTTCCTGAGCTTTATGCACAGGGTTTTTTTGCTGAAATGAAATAAATAGCAGAAAGTTTAGCAATGCACACACACATTTCTTTCAGCAACACCGTGCCACCGCGGTGGGAACGTGCAGCCTCTGGGGATGCAGGCGGCCTCTGGGGCTGGCCAGAGCTGCCCCTCCACAGCCACCGCCAGGCTACATCCAGGGAAGGCTCCAAAACTGCAAACACTGCAAACCGTGAAAGCGATCGTGCAAGCTCAGTACCTGAATTTCACACTGCTGTAGCTTACCAGGCTGCGGTAATCCTGCCACTCCTGCTGCTGTTTACTTTCCACTTCTAATAAGTCTCTGCCAAATCTCTGCCAAAAATGCAGCTGTTCAGACCTCGGGGAATCACAGCCTCCCTCCCTTTCAGAGGGGCTGTACCGAGTCAGCTACAAAAGCAGGAGTGTTGCCTTTAGTTTACAAAGGGATAGGAAAATATCCCACTTACTGAATTCAAGGAATTGCCTTTTTCCCGCCTGTCATATTCCCCTTGGAAAGGCCAAACTAGGGGGGCCTTCCACACTCCTTGGTAAGGGAACGGTTCCTCCGAGTGTTGTTCACCGACACTTTAAAAGTGCCCCCATGCATCGTTCAAGCACATGGCCTAGGTCCGTGCCCCTGAATCCATGGAGTTATGGCACTCAGGAGCTGGACCTAAGGTTATAAAAGCCTAACTAAGAGTCTAAGCTTCACGCAGGAGCCTGACACACTCCTGATGCTGCTCTCCTGCTCCCACGGCTCTTCCCAAACCACAGTGCTTGTAGCGGGGTATCACAGCCTCCCTGTGCCTACCTGCCTGCCTGCCTGCCCAGCCGGGTGTTACAGCGGGAACAGCACCAGCACACAAGACCCCTGCTCCCCGCAGCACCCACTGACGGGCCTGCCACAGAAAGCTGCTGCGCACCCACAAGTGCGCTGTTGGATGCTACAGCCACATTTAAATAACATCGCTCTTACACCCCCTCCCTTTGTGAATACAGAGTTTGTGGAAGAAAAAAGAAGAATTAAGTAACATAGCTTCAACACTTCAATTTTTTCATAACAAATTTGAGAATGAACTGCTGTGCTTCCAGTTAATACACAGACAAACCTACAGGTCAGAAGTCTTGGCTTAGATTTAAGTTATTTGTAGAATACACAAAAATTATTTCAAAAAGTGCTGGAAGATTTAGAGTTTTTAAATTCAATTTGGTCACTTTATTATACTGTCTTATATCACTTAAGATAGAGCTTAATTTATCTCCAAGCAGCCTCAGTTGAAATTAATTTTTTTGCTTATTTCCTTATTGGTAACATGCTTAGGAACTTTTAAGACAGCAATTGATTGCATCACACTTTTAAAATATGGTTCACTTCCCAATACAGCACCTTTAATAATCATTTAAGTTTTCAATTACAGTAGGGTGCCAACATTAAAAGAAAAAAGATAATCCTGGGAGACAATAACTGCTCCATGCACAGTAATTTTTTTTTTTTTTTTACTATTATTCTCAAGATATCTAATTGATTAACATAATTAGGTTAACTCAAAAGCCGCTGTTTCTAATCTTTTTTCAGTTTGGAATTTGCTGGAAGCTTCTGTTACGCTGGCTGGAGTGGGTGAGTGGTGCACACAGGGGCACTTCCTCCCCACAGCATTACCTGCTCTGGTGACAGGGTGGTGACATCTCTCTGGCAACTCCATTTCACAGCCGCATAAACTGGAGCCAGGAGATGAAGCGAGATGCAGCAGGGCAGATTGCAAAGGAGTGGCAAACTTTGCATTAGAAATAAGAAAAAGACCAATGTTGGCATGTTTTTACAAGCCTGATCACCTGCAACACAACAGCAATGGTAGGTGAAAGCAGAGGAGGCAGAGGAACCCTTCTTCTGCTGCATCCCAGGTGCAATCAGCTCACACCATCGGCTTCAGAGAAACATGGGAGATACATTAATTTTCCACCATTTATTCCTGTTTCTAGATATGACCCAAGTTCTTCCACACTCTGCCTTGGCTGTACAAGCTCTACCATCTAGAAGTAACACTATCACCATAATTACACTGGTCATCATATCAGGTATGAATGTCCACGTTTGAGTCCTGGTTAAGAGACCGGCCACACTGCCAAACGTGATGTTTTAGCCAGAGTGGGCAAACACCAGATTGTAATCACATTTAAAGTGTACATTCTTCTGCATCTATGAAGGGGGACTCTCTGTCTCTACACTGGAGCCTGAAGACACAAGCCACTAACACCCGTTAGCTGTCACAGGAGGCTCTGAGCTGGGTGTTTAATGCAGGAGCATACAGACAGGATCAAAATAGTAGTATATTATTAAACCATTATCATGGTACTAAGTCTAAGATACAGGCATTTTCTACTTCAGCTTCAATAAACAATACCTGGAGAGAGTTTCTCTTACCTTTGAGCACATATACTCATTCACAGGAGAGGGGCATGGCAAAAACAAGGCCCTTTTCTTCCAATTTCATCAGCCCTGCAAGCGAAGCTCTCCATGGGGAAGTCATTTTGAGTCCATGGGATTTCCCAATAGGTATTTTTAACCTATCTAGCAGGGGTAACATCCTTAGTAATCAGTTTGACTCATGATTACTATTTCAAACACAGGCTCATACTCAGACGAAAAAAGCGCACTTTACATGGCAATATATACAGAACAATAACATTGCCAGATGGTATAGTACTGAACAGAATTAATTTCACACATGATGTTTTCAAGGTGTTAAAATGTCACAGCTTCTGCTAATA
Source organism: Ciconia boyciana (assembly GCF_034638445.1). Taxonomy (NCBI): domain Eukaryota; kingdom Metazoa; phylum Chordata; class Aves; order Ciconiiformes; family Ciconiidae; genus Ciconia; species Ciconia boyciana. Next base: position 2,282,743 of record NC_132950.1, read on the forward strand.
AAACATCTTCCTCTTCCCTCCTCCTTTTAAGAAAACACTACATTCCCACCAGCCCGTATTTTACATTATATGTGTTTTCAATTCTGATAAGGGCAGCTGATTGCTTGCAAACCTAATTACAGTCAAATGAAAGTCTTTCAGAACCATCATTAGCAATTAGGACCCGCTGGATTTGCAGTGTATCATTTAGAGAGGTATAATTCAATAGCTTATTGAAAAATTGCAGGTGAAATTGGGGATTATAAGGGGGGAAATGCCTGTAACACATCACTGCAGGCAAATCTTCAGTAAAGTGGCAGCTTCTATGAGCGGCTGATCAATGAATGCAGGTGTTTGCTTCGGTGTGCTCACCTCGCTTGGAAAATGTTAGCTGCATCCTGTCATCGCGCTTGGTTTTGTGAATGGCTCTGGATTTCACATTATGAGCCTGGTTTTGTGTGTGTTTTCAAGGAATCCAAAGGCCCTATTCAGGAACTTCATTAAACCTGGGGGGGGGGGTGCAGTGCAGAACAACAGGCACAAGAAGCAACACATCATTTTTCAGTCCTTTCTATAGAGAACAACAATCTTCTCTGTGCCATTGAGCTCAATTATATATTATCAGGGCCCAGAAGTTGTTTGGATGCTTTTGAGCAGCTGGGTGCCTTCACAGATGACGCACTGGATATGGTTACTGTGGGTTAAGTACAGCTGGAGATTTCTGTGGCCTCTGATCAGAAGCAAACAGCAGTTGAGAATCACAAAACGCTTGCAATTCAAGCACTGTTTGCCACCAGTGGCGGCTTCTGAGAGGGGCAACTGAATAGCAGCCCAGCTTTTAAACACGCGTTCTCTCACGCGTACAGAAATCCACATACTGTGCATGTGTGCAAAACAAAGTGCAGTACCCTTTCAAGGATGAAATTACCGACTGGCCAGCACGAAGCACTCAACGTTTTAACAGCACGATGGTAGACTAGGTAATGCTGAGCTGGACAGCAGCAGACACAGACGATGTTAACTGACACAGCGGGCCCCCTCTTTGGGCATATCCCTCCATACGCACACCCTTGTGCAACATTTACCCCTCTGAAAAACCACACTGCCCAGCCTGGGCCTGTGCACAGCCCCACCACTTCACCCCTTCCCCTTTCCCATAGATGTGTTCCTCCTTTTCCATCCTACATCCATCCTTCTGAAATCCCAGATCTACTTATCTCTCTATCACACGAGCATCTTCTCCCACATATGATTACATCCACTCATGCTGTGTATGTAACCTCAAAGCATAGTTACCTGTATACCTTTCTATACTTTCAGTGCTGTAATCTGATTTTTTTTGTCATTTCATAGTTTATTTTTCAAATTAAATGCAGTTAATAAGGTGGATTGACAAATAAATCCAAATAAGCAATGCCCACAATACCAACACACAGCAAAGTTTCATTAAACCAGCACTCCCTGCAAAGTCCCGTTGCTTGCGTCACTTGAACCTTTTGGCAACACTTGCACATATCAAACCATAGTGTGTAGGTTGCAAAACAAACATCAAACCTAGTAATTTCAAAGTGGTTGTGCTAGTGTTTTGAAATTTAAAAAAGTCTCTCTTTACAAACAGAATGGAAAGAAACATTCTCTCAATTTCCATTAATGCACGGCAGTATCACTGCTGACCTGACACCTAGCTGGTACTACTAAGACGTGCAAGTTTGTCCCACGCTCTATGACTTGGTAGCAATGTTTCCTTTAACTGCAGTCATACAGAGCCAGACCTCCAGTAGGGCAAAACTAGACCAAAACACAGCCAGCACGGCTTGCAAAGCCCTCAGCTGCCCTGCCTGAGCTCTTTTCATGGCCCAGGTTCCTTCCTCATCTTCAGCAGTTTTACAGTCACTGAAATCCACTGGCTGCCAGTGAAGTAATCCCAAATCACAGCAGCTATATAAAAGGAGATTCAAGCCTTTATCACTCATTATGGGTGTATGCAAGTTGTATGCAGTATTTCCAAGGTGTCTAACCTCACACTGCAGAAATATATACACGTTTTTTCCCTTGCTGCTGCACAGAGCTACAAGTTGGGAGTCAAATAAATTAAATGGTTCTCCATGGTTGTGTATAATACTTGTAGCTGCTATTGCACTCCTAAAGCCCACCCACAATTTCATTTTCAATTAACAGCTCTTAGAAAAGCAGTAATGAAAGCAGTTGCTAAAGAGCACTCAGATGTCATTGAGAGACTGCAAACCCAAACTGTAAATAGCACATTGTAAATCGCTTGTCACCACAGTCAGCTCTCACTGGAATCACACTGCCGGTGACAATCAAACCCATCTGCTCAGCTCCCCGACGAATGTCACCACAAACCATACAGCTAACACCCACCTCCCGCTCCGCTCTCATTACCTGTCATGTATAGGCTTGTCTAAGAGCATGCAAAAGCCATTCCTAACTGTAAGCGTGATTAAATGCAGATCACACAACGGTTCTTTCACCCTCCGCACCAGAGATTTGCTGCACTGAAGCACACAAGCACCTCTGCACCAAAGGACAAGTGTGCAAGTAAATCTGCAATACAATTAACAATGTGATGTTCACAAGCGATGATGACATGGGATGACAGTGGCCATCCAGATCAGCCCTCAAAAGCCTTAGCCGTCTCAAATTTAAGATGTATAGATTCAGGGCGAGACTGCCAAGGGGATCGTGGACTTAATTCTGAGAAGGAAAAGTGTCAATATTTCCCTCCCTCCCCTTTAACAGATTCATGTAATGGACTATGAGGTTAAAGCTAATAGTTTGTAATGCTTGTAGTTGATGACTGCCAGAGTCAGCAGTGTATCTTTTTTGCTGTTCTTACCATTTTTCCTTTATCTCATTAAAATTTACCTTCTAATTTATCTCTGTGTCATGAGTTTTCTTCCTTTTATTCTTTATCTGCCCCTTATTCATTACCAGTTTGTCTCCCTCCTTGCACTCACACGATTTCTAGGACTGGGATTTGATATTCTGCAAGTGTCTTTGGAATCAGCCCAGCAGCAGTTGGCTCTCGTATACACGTAAGCCAGCTAATATACCACTTGCCCAGCACAGAGATTGCTGGTTTGGAAGCATATGCCAAAGACGATCCTTTTCTGCAAGAAGGCATATGAATCTCCCAGCAGATAAAGAAAACCATGCAGGAAGTGGTAGAGATAACAAGACTCGGTGCTCTTTCCAAAACACACATCCACTGAATAAAGAGAAACGATCCTTCCCTCTCACTATCAAAATACTCTCAACACGCCTTCTGCAATGAAAACTATTGTTTCCTAGTATGCCCTATCCTCCTCGAACCTTGAGGAATAAAACCTCAAAAATTTTTGCCATCCTTTTACTAGTTTAAAAATGTTCACTTTAAGATTTCCAAATTATTTTCACAGAAAACACATAAAAATGTGCCATCACCAATTAACGTAAAGGAAATTAAATTTAAAACGCTGGAGAAAAATTCTGATGAGTCTCATGTTTGCTTAACGCCAACTAAAATTTCCTTGAGGCATTTAATAAGTACATTTATAAAAGCTCACAAAGCAGAGTTCAAAAGTCTTCTCGCTAGTAAAATATGAGCCTTAATTAACCTACAGTTTCACATTTTCTAGATTTCAATAAACCTGTAGGCATTTCAACATAGCTGGATAAATACCTGCATGAATACTGCAAGGATTTTCTCTGAAAACTAATTAGCAGTCCTTCCAATAGCTGACTTCAACAAAATCTGTTTGACAAGGGAGCTTCATACCGTAAGTCCTTCATGTGAGAGTTACTTCCCGCAGATAGCAGATTTCACAGAAAGGCGTATCAGACAGGACTGTTAACTACTGGTAAAACAACCAACAAAACCTCCAGGTACAAAGCATTTCCCAACAGGGACAGACTGCAGCCAAGGTCTTATGCCAGCCCAGGACAGCATCGAGATTGCATCCTGCCATGCAATTACAATATTCACATGTGACAATTCAGGATTCCTCCAGGGACAACAGGGGCAAGATACATTGTTTACATGTAAAATATGTAGCCCTAAGGTGGCAAGGGCACCATATATATCCAGAATACTAAACTCTAATTGGCTTTGGACTTTCCTACTTGTCAAGTGCAAAACACCAGTGGGCCCAGTTCTTGGTTTGTTGTGATCTGAGAATGCTGACAAGCAACTTTACTTCCCATTGAGAGCCCAGGAATTCAATGGGATGGAGCTACGTGGGGAAGCAAACCCAAGGTGTGCAGCCAAGAGTTACTCTAGGAGGAAAAGTGTTACATGATCAGAGAAAACCATCCTCAGAACTTATCATTCTCCTCCCTTTTTCGAGGTCTTCACCATTTGTCTTGAAAGAAGACAGAAAATGCTTGCCAGAAATACTATATATAAAGGTTGTGGGTATGCCTTTTCAAATAAGCTTTATAGTCTTTTCCATGACATCTTTTTTCCACATCTAAGTGCCAAAGCCACTTGGATTTGTCAGCACCAAAACTCTTCATGAGACTAAAATGTTCTTATCTAAGGAGCTATACCCCTACCAAATGTATTAAGTTTATATTGAGCAATATATTTTATTTCCTCTCAGCCTTATCCCTCAGGAATTAAGCAGAGTACTCAGATTTATCAGCTAAAAGAAAAACCATTTTCCATGACATTTGTCAACTCAATACCTTCCAAGCCAGTGTATATTTATTCTTAAAAACATAACCTCACAAATAACCTCCATCAGCAGCAAGGCTGATTCCGTCATTGCTTAAGTACTGGGCAGAAAGGTTTCACCTGACAGTAGGCTATGCCAAGGGAATCAAATAGTGCAAAAAGTCAGCTTTTATGAAGGCCCATTCCTATGGCACAAAGCATGTACATTTACCATTTGACATACTAAAAAGGAATAGAGTGAAGACCGCGTAGGTGAACACAGAAAACAGTCAAGGGAACACAGCAACCTTCAATATCTACTTATAACATAACCATTGCATCAACTATCCTGAAGAGTTTCCCCACCTCCCTTTGAAATACAAAGTAAAATTAAATTAGAAGAAATACCTTTAACAGGTGTGGTAGCGTTAGAACGTGCATTTTACAATTTGTTTGCTTTGCTGAAGCACTGTATAATCTCTTATTTTATTTCTATATACAGTATAGGCTTAAAAATAACCATGAAAACATATTTTTTACCAGCTTCTGTAACTCTCAATATCAAAATTGAATACAAGTCAATGTACTTGTCATCCTCAATGTTCCTTCAATTTCCCTGAGCTCACAAAATGAGAAGCAGTGAATTCTCACTATTTTCTAAAAGTTTCTCTGCAAAGCAATGTTTGGTTTGCACCAAACAAGGATGAAGACTCATTCAATTAATATCAACCATCTCCATTAGTTATATAAATTTTGGTTAAAGAGTCATTAATATCACTCAAATTTAGGTCAAAGCCGACCTCTTTACTGTTACTTTAGACTTGTTTCGCAATGAACCAAACGACCATACAGGCGCATGGTATACTTAAAATGCCCAGCTCTAATTTAGTCTTTTATATATAACAAAAACGCAAGGGGTATTTATTCAAAAAAGGCAAATCATGGCTCTTTTTTCGGCATCCTGCTCACCAGAGAAATCACACTTGTCATGCTTTCTTCTTTTTTAAAAACAAGAAACACAACACTGCACAGTCCTGAATAAGAGTCCAAGATTTCCAGCCTCAAGCTTTGCAACCCTGGATGCTATCTGCTCACTTTTGTCACACGTGCATCACAGCTATTGCAGAAAGGGAACACCAGTGTTGGGAAGGCCAGAAGTTCTTGCTTACAGGGAGATGAGTAGTTACTCAAAAAGCACACACCGGTACCACGGACATCCTACAAATGAGCTCCTCGCACTGTCATCAGCCTTAGAGCTTTGTCTTGATCAACAGCTGCCCCTCTCACAATTACATCACCTTGCCCTTGATGTTCAAGGGGGTCTTATGCTTCTGTGTACAAAGTCTAAAGACAAGAAGGCATATTTATAGCACAAAGTTGGCCTAACAACGTAATAGAGAGACAACATTTGTTTGCCCTGACAGTCTCACAGCCAGGCTATGGAAAGCTCTTCCAACCTTTGCACATACATTAAACAACTCAGCTCTAGCATCAATATGCCACTTGCTTTCCCACTCAATCTCTTCTAGTACCAGCACATGGTACCAAGTGGCACCTGAGAGCCCAAGAATAAAACAACTATGAAGGGGTTAAAATAAGTGATCCCACAAAATGAGAAATCTGCTTCTACGTACCATGTGCCAACAGCCAAAGCCCTCCCTCCCCACAACAGATAACGTGTCTCCCACCTGTCTGAGACCCTTCGGTATTTTCTTCCTTTTCCCAAGGTGCTGACAAAGATTACGATCGTTTTCTCGGTCAGAGCTGTACTGGTGGTGGTGAAGTCTGTTCTTTTTTGGAAGATATGACAGCCCATTGGTAAGTGCTTCCCGTTTCTTCTTGGCTAGAGGATTCTGTCGCTTCTCCACACGTTCCTGAGGTTTCAGAGCTACGTCCTTCTGCAGAGGGAGGGAGTTGGGGAGGGAAGAAAAGAAAAACACAGCGGTTAAGATACAGCTCCGATTTGGTCGACCTCTTTAAGCAGCAATTCTAGGTGACCAGCAAAGCATTCTCAAGGCAATGCTATAGTCACCAGAAAAGGAGAAAGCAGTCTTCACTGGTGTCCACTTAATCAAGAGATAGGCAAATGAAAAATAAAATCTGTAAGATGAAGTGAGTGCACAGAAGCAGACACATACTCCTTTAGATTTCATACTGTCAACCTCATAATTCTCAAACACATCTCATGTATCAAGTAAGCATGCATTTAGAAAACAGCATATGTTTAAATTAACAATCATCTTCACTTTAAACAAGGCTTGGCTTTTCACATTTATTTTTATTATTTCTTGTATTTGACAGGACAAGGCAAGAACTGACCTACATCCAATTAAAGGCAATGAATCCCAATTGACTTCAGTGGACATTTCCCTCAAGCCTGACCTAGGCAGATTTCCAAGTCGCAGAGGGGTGGGGAAAGTGGGGGGGGGGGGAGAGAGAAGTAAAGTTATATTTGAAAACTTTGTAACTGACCCTTCTTTAAACCCCACAATCAATGGCTGTCTATAAAAAACACTCAAGTCTTGTAACATAAACGTGACTTTTGTAGCTTAGGCTACAGCTACTGTATTTTCTTACTGATAACCTGCAATGCACAGAATTCTTTTTTTGTTGTTGCTTAAAATAAATGTTACTTGAAAAAAATTCTCCAATAACACAAAATTAAGGGCAGAGGAAGAGGAGGCTGGATGATAATTGGGAGAGAAGAAATAGAAGCTACTGGAAAGGTGCAGATGCACAATATGTGTTGTAATTTAATAAATACAATTTGCTAAGTCACATCTACTCCAAGAACTCCATATGTAAGAGTACAATATTTCCATATAAGGGGCATATTATTTAAATAGTGTAATACTTTAAGCATACTCTACTAACATGCCAAAAGCTCTCCGTGCCCCACCATCAAGTACGATATGATCTTGTAAGCCTTCATGCTTCTGTTTATTGTCACTTATAATATTAAGTGACAGCAGGAAAAAAATTAGGGTGTTGGTCCCTGTGTCACAAAAAGATTCAGGTTCAGTAGAATATAATTCAAATTATACCACCTTTCAATGCAAAAAAACCATGCCTGAAGGCAAAAATCAGTTTGGCTTTAATTAAAGAATGCTCCCTATATGCCTATCTAAAACACAAGAGCTTCACAAAATTCATAACTAAAACCAATGAGAACATTAATTAAACTGAAGACAGTCAACATTCAAATTTGATATTTGGTAAAAAGAATAATTTTACAAGCATTAAAGAAGGGAATATGGAACAGAAGCTAAAAGACACTTTTTCTACCTTTTCTAAGCTTTTCTTCACACAGTGTTACTCGTATCAGAAAAGTTAGGAGCTTTATTCAAGCTCACGAAAAAAATCTTTAGCACCCTTAGCTATAAAACAGGATCAGTATTTTAAGAATGTCATGTCTCTCTTCTCTGGTTCCTCCAGCTATTAAAAAAACCCAAGTCAGTAGCAGCACTGATCATCATAACATGCTTTGAGATCTACTTGCAAAAAGCACTGTACACAAGCTGAGAGATCCTACAGAGCAAGCCCAAAGAAAAATAAAGTAAGAAGAATCACTTTTCTGAGCACACCTTCTGTCTCCTTTCCCAGGAAGGTTTTAGATTTAGATATATGCCACAAATGCACAAAGGCAAATTCACAGGTGTCATATTATGGTTACCATTTCACCAATTCTCATCATCAATAGCTTCGTCAAATAGCAACTACAAATACACGCTGACCTCCCGGATAACAAACGCAGAGCACCTCGCACAGTGATTCCCGCACTCAGCCCTATTTGGCTACACTTCGTGAAATAAACTGGAAAACCAAGTAATGCTGCGATTCCCACAGAGCAAGTTCAACACAGCAGAAAAGCACCAGAATTACAACTTGTTCAATGCGCTCTGTTGAAACAATGAGATACTTTATCATAGAACAGATTTGTGCCTTAAGACAACCACCATCATGCTGCTAATGATAAACATAAATATTTTTTCAGATCAGTATCAAAAAAATCCAGTGCTTTATGAATAGCGTATTACACCAGCACAGGACTGCTGTTAAAACACAGAGCTCGTATTTGTAGATAGAAATGCTATTAGGAAGATTCACTCTAAATGTGAAATGTTGAAGGAGTGAAGAAAGGGAAACTTTCTGGAAAAAAAAAAAATTATCCTAATGACTAAATAGCTTTGTGGGATTCCCCCCCACCCCCCCAGCTAGGGATCTAAATGTAATAGTGGCAGACTTCCAGAAACTTATAAAATGTCTAATGGGGCTAGCACTGCCATCAAGAAATTACTAGCTCCCATTAGCTTTAAAGAGGGTGTAAGATGGGTCAAATTTTGCAGATCACTACGGCTGTATCTCGGGTAAGCTCCTCCATAAGAAGCCCATGTTCTAGCCAATTGCATACAGTTTCATGAATTGTCAAGATACACCTAAAGCAAAAGTTTAGCTCATGTCAGAATTGGGACGAAAGAATCTGCATATATACCTACAGCAAAGATGAGTGACAGTAGCTTCACAAAGCCTTCTGCAAACTCTATGAAAACTTATCTTCCGAGACAGAAGGAACAATTTGCAGAAATCTCCAAAAATAAGGTGCATCTTCTGCTCACCACTAAAGAAGGGAAAGGGAGCTCCTTATGTACATAGCTTCCAATTCTGCAAATTGTGAAAGCGGGTCTTAAATCCAGTTTGGTGGGTGGGCTTACTATGAAATTTAGACATAAAGATTGGTGTTTAGACAACCATGTTCCTCCAGAACAGCCATCTGCTTTTCACCAACTGACATTGCTGCAGAGAAAATTACAGAGTGCTGTGGGTCAAAACCCTGTATTATTGAATTGTATGGTAGAACCTCTCATTGCTTTCAACAGATATATGATTTGGCCTTAAAATATATATGTATATAAAATATATATATTAAATTCTTCATCTGCAGACTGGACTGCAACAGGACACGTTAAAAGAATAAAAGCTGAGACATGGGTGGATAGGATGCATTAAAACTAGCTTGAACGGAGATCACATGGGGTGTCAGTCCTCATGGCTGAGGGTACAAACTGCCCGGGATTGTTTTGGGCACACCGTCAGTACAGCAGCACACATGAGGCCGTGGAGGATGCGCACGATTCTGCCCTCTCGGAAGCCACTGGGTTCAGTGGAGGCGGCGCTTGGCTGGGAACTGTGGCCCTGCATAAATCACTTCCCACTTTCTGCCCTTTCTCCCTCATCCAATTTTTATCTTTCTGTTGTTTAGATAGGACAATAGCTGTACCATGCCGCGTGCGAGTACATTAGCCAGCACAATCTTAATTACAGACTTCAGGCATCATCATGATTAGAGTAATAAGCTGTAATTACTCTAAGGTGACAGGACTGCACAGACCTTATCTACATAGATAAGGAGATGTAGTAATATTTCATGTCGAGACATATTTTTCAGCAGCTACCCTGGAGTCGATTCAAACTAAGTAGCAGACCCTGTGAACAACACATTCAGACTTTAATGGAGGTTTTTCTCCTCTCCTGCCAGCATACAAGCCCACACATTATTAAATAAATCCTACGAACATATTAGGCATGGTTTAAAACCATCTTATTCAGAGATACCTTTCATCAGTAAAGTGCCTTAAGTGTATCAGGAAGGTGACTTAAATGTATAAATATGTAATTACATGCAATTCAATACAAAAGTGCATTAATATTTATGAGTGTACTGTATAATCTAAAAAAATTTCCATTTGTTTTATTTCTATTGGGCACATTAATCAACCTGATACCACTGTATGTGCCGTAGCAGAGAAGAGCCGCCCATGCTGAACAGTCTCCTGCTGCGACGTCAGCGAGCAGGAGGGCTGCTGAAGCCTGATGGGGTGGCACTGCAATCATCTCGGCTCCAATTAATATTAACAATTTCAATCCAAGCCCTGCATTTGGTGAGGGGAGGAGAAGCAGCCTCCGTGGGTACATCAGATAATTTCTCGAGGTAGGAGGCTTGAAGGACACACTGCATTCTCATCAGTTGTTAAGCTTTCAGGGAGCTATGCCTGATTTATTTCAGGAGAGTCCATCTTCTTGCTATGTAAATGACAGCTCATTAATTATAAATCAGATCCTCAGTGGCAACCGAGCAGTGCTTCACACTGCTTTGTGGGGTACACACTTCACCCCCATGAATGTCACCTGAGAGCCAGTCCATCGCTGCTGCCCTTTCCTCCTGCCCTTGCCCTCCAGCCACCTTCCCTCTGACAACGACTTAAAAACTACATGTAAACAACAGAAACTCTGTTCCACCCCTTATTACAGGATTTTTCTATGGGAACACTTGATGAAAAGCAATGCTGTAAATGCACTGTGTAGCAAATGCACTGCAGGCACTTATCTGGATGAAAATTTCAGGCGCTGCTCAGAGCTTTCAAGCCTTGATCTTTCCAAATCATCTTTCTGGATTATCGCTGTGATTCCAGCATTGCAAGAACTTACTTTCTCAATTCACACTGAACATGACCCCGGTAAAGCGCAACTTTTAAAAACTGATTATTAAAAACAAAACTAGATTACAGTGCAGGGCTAGTAAAACCAAATAACGACTGCATCAGTCTACAACTATCTTCCGTTATTTGCTCCTCAGGTTCTTGGTGAAGTCCACAACTGCTTTATATTGGAGCCCAACAATTTATCCTTCACTCCAAAACTAAAATTAAGTATAAAGAAATAAGACATTAAAAACCCCAAGTTATTAAACAGTCATGAAATGCCAATGTTATGCTCCACTTAAAACACAAAGAGTTGGAAAGGCAAAATTGAAGCTACCAGTTTGCCCCCGTCCACTATTCAGACATCCAAAGATCCTTTTCAAGTAGAACTGTAAGAAAGGTACTTCTGGAGCCTTTTGTCTATTTTCAAGGTACAAGCAATTCACATTTGATCAGGAACACGAGCGCAGAAGGAAGAAGCCAATTGGGGGGTGGCGGGGGGATACATTTGCACTAGCTACAAAAGTTGATCTGAAATTCTTCCCAAGTTATGGACACGGCTGTAAGACAGACTCAGCACCTCGGCCCTGGCTGTCAGCTGCAGAAGTGCTTCATTTGCCAGGGACATTACGTGAGGAGAAGCAAGAAGCAGCCAAAGGCCTTCCTGTGAAAAAACACACAAACAGAAACACTGACAAAACCACCACCTCCGTATTCGCTGAGAAAATTTGTTACAAAAGTTTAGCTTGCAAGAAATTAAGATGCCTAGAGAGTACAGCTGAGAGAAATACTGCAGCTTCGTTAGCATCCCGCAGTGGGTATCATTAGCAGGGAACGCAGTGCAGCACCACGCGCACACAGCTGCACAATTGGAACAAAACCCCTCAGAACCAGGAAACAGTGCCAGTCTGAGGGTACCAAATTTGCCATCGCATCCTGACAGTCTTCATCGACTCGTACTGTGTTTTCTGTTACATTTGGGAAGAATGTTTATAGCTGATGGATGAAAATGCCCTAAGACTTCAATACCTCTCTCGCACGTTTCATAATTCATTATTTTAGTGCTGGCAGTAACAACAAGAGGTAAAGGTCTGAAAACAATGCACTGACTAGTCCCTGCAATCTTCCAAAATCAGAAAATAAAACAAGATGTTTATAATAGTCATTCATTTCCCTCCAGATAAGATAGTTAAACGCACTGTGTATTCTTCTGAATGCACAATTAGTTCCTCAAAAGCATTTATCTAGGGGAAAAAATTGCAAACACTCTTAAAACAACACCAGGGAGAAAGGGAGGCAGGTGTAAAGTGCAACGCAAAAGAGAAAAGGATTCTCAAAGTGACAGAAATTATGGTGTTTTAGGACACAAGGGACTGGTGAAGAGCCAAGATGTTAACTATAGGGGGTGCAGTAGCCCATCCACTAATCCCAGCAATTTCTTCAAGTCGCAAGACCTCTGCAGAAAGGTTTAATCTTGTTTTGTTTGCTTTGTTTTCATAAAATTACAACCCATTGCCTCCTGCATCTCTCTGGAATCTGAAAACAAAGTGGTTCAGTGTTGTGCAAAAAAGGTTGTGCAACAGACTGAAGATGAAATACTGTACCAGGCTGCAGGACGCTACGTGGTGATTACAGATGAAGGCAAAACAATAGAAAAGCAAGTTGCTGTCTGCTTGAGATATGTTTTATAAAAGCGCTTCTGTAGCAAAGAGATTGCTTTGATTTTTCATCCCAAAAATCATTTGTTAACAATATCATTGATAAACAGAAGGTTCCTTTTCAGGTGCTGCTGATTTAAATTACACACAAAAAACTACATTAAAGCAACATTATTGAGGTTACGAAGTCAAGGACTTGGAAGTTATGAAAGGGCAGGATTAAGGCTGCAACCACCACCTTAATTCAGCCCTCTTGTGCATATGCGTCATGATACAATCTTTAATTACACGATCCCATGCTCTTATTTCCCTGTGCAGAATGGAAGGTATTCAGCTAATGAGCAGCCACTCAGGATTTTGTTTGCTCCTCTTTGTCCAACATGTGTACCTAAAACTTGTTTACTTACACTCCATTCACACCCTCCTCCAAATGCGCAACTATTAATTTCCTCAAGGGCTTTTCTATACAGCTTCTCACCATAGTATCAGATGCTCAACAAATATCCGTGAGCTATTTTACAGGTGTTTAGCCAGATGAAGGTATTTCACTATTCCCATTTTGTAGGTGGCAACAACAGTCCTGACAAGTTCAGGTCAAAAATGTCTGCTAATTCTAAGCGCCCATTAGGAAGCACCTAAGATTTGATTTTTCAGAGGACTTAGCTCTACAGAGCACTTTATCTAATGAAGCACAGCCTTCATTGATTTCAGCAGCTACTGGGAGTGCTGAGCACTCCTGCAAATCAGGCTTTAGTAAGCACCACATATTATAAGGACAGAGATAATGACTGTTTCTAAAATACATAGTGCAATAGCCTCCCTCAATGCCACATACTAAATACAAGATGGAGGCAGAGGAAAACTGGATTCTAATTCCATTCAACTCATATCAGCAAGAGGAAACCCTCCTGCAATCCTCTCCCTCACCATGTACCCTCCAGCTTCAGTCGCAGGTGGGAAAGGCACTCAACAGGAGAAGAGTCGCCAATTCCAGAGTAAGTCGAACTTGTTTGAGTAAATGACTTCAGGATCTTCAAGAAATAATGTAGGCCATTATATCATTAACAGCGGCATCACAATTTATAAAGACACAAGGGCAAGACACCCACCACCAAACTTGAAGGAACTTAAATACATAGGTGCCTGCTACATACACACATTAGGCAAACGGAAACAAGGGATCCTGTACACATACTTCCTCAACTCAGCCATGGTTATACACTTTAAATTGTGTTCTACTTGGCATTATTTAAAGAATATATGGCTGTCAACTCTTTTCTACTTAGATTTTACACTGTTCATTGTTGTAGTGGGATAGCAGTCACCCCTCAGCACAAGTAAACTGTGACTGACTTCTACTAACACACTAGACCTAAGGAAGTAATCCAAAAGAAGTATTTTACTCGGCAAAATAAATGTCCTTCGCTGTTCGTAAGTTCAACCAACAGACCATGCCTTTCTTCAGCATACTGTGTGTTTGGATGCAGACACTCTATTTCTCAACAATTTATGACACTTCATACTTTAAAGGAGATCTGCACTGTTCCTTTCTGATTATTCACACAGACTACATAATATTGTTTCTGTGCCTTACCTGAATAAGTTTCTCACATTTCATTACACGTACACGCATGTCTAAGTCTCACTGCATTCAATGGGATTTTAGCAAAATCCTTACACTTGTTCTTATCTGTTTTGAGACTGCTGAATATGAGCATACACTAAAATTTTTACCTTGACACGATAAAAAGCATGTTTAAAAAGAAATTTTATTCAAGTATTTGAGTACAAAAGATTAAAACTTACTCCTAACACACCAACTTTGACAACAGCAGAATGTAATTACTCAAGATTTCAACAAAGGCACCCAGTTCTACAAAACAGCTGTAGCAATTTAGCTGAAAAGCAAAGTGGACAGCCTTATACAACATTTTTCATAGTATTCACTAAGCCTACAGATGCTACACAAAATAAATGTTTAGCTGAAATCTCAGACTACAATGCCAGGTGTTGAGCCAAGGAGGCCCTATGAAATCAAAGCTGCCAAAAACTGGTGTCATACCTGAACATCAGAGCAATTGATTGCCATTCATTTATTTCATCATTTTCAAACGTGACATGGTATTCTCAGCCTTATGCTCCCCTCTCCCTTCTCAGTTTTATCACTCAAAATACTACACTATACCACACTACGGTTGTGGAGAACAGTCATTCAAATTACTGGAGTCCGTGCAACCAGAGTGAGGAAAAAAACTACTCTTGGAACTAGTGTTGAGAAAGTGCAGAGCAATGCCAGCTTAGATCACAGAGCCACTGAACTGTTTTTCTTGAAGCTGCCCGGTTTTGTAGAAGGCCAAGTACACACAGCTGATTCTGCTCAGACTGATTTAGCCAGAAGCCTGTGTACTCCTGCCAAAAGAGGGAGATCCTGAAGCTCTCACTCCACCCAAGCTTCTGCCAGCCTAGAAGTCCCATCATGTTTTTTCTAGAGATTCTTCTAGGTCTTACTCAAGTTGCTAGCAAAGTCCAAGGTCACCTCTTTCTTGCAGATTTGATTAAATCACCTTCATTACACCTGTGACTCTGCCTTTTTTGAGTATATGCTGTCTGAAATACCAGCAAGAACTGGCCTCTCCCAGCAGGGAATCTGCATCCTCTGCTGGCATCATCAGCCACATTCTCTCCAACTCCTCCACATACAGTCTTTCAAACTTTCCAAATCTTCTTCGATAAGTACCTACAACCTTTTTTACTTGGTAAAGCACCCAGGGCAGATCTCACAGCAAACAGGGCTGCGCCTGCCCACGCTGGCTGCCCTTTTGGCCCATCACTGCTCCGTGAGCATGAGCTCTGGCAGAGTTCAGGGCACAACTCCGAGTGCTTCTAACACAACAGGCGTGTTACCAGTAACAAAACACTCCGTCCCAGACATGCTTTACATAACTTACATCCCCGAGACTGCTCACACAGTACGCAGCCCTTGCAGCCACGGGAAATCTATTCCCACTGGCCCTGGGGTTTTTTCACAGTGCTGGGCCTTAAATAAATGTGCTTGATATACCCCATGAGCAGCACAGCCACATTCTCACAAAGTGTTTATTTTCTTTGTTTGAGGAATGAAAAGAAATAGAAAAGGGGTGTGGAGAGAAAAAGAGTCCCTAGGGATGCTCGCTTTAAATCATCCTGCCAACAAAGAGGGCTTCACTGCTCTTGCACTGCTCAGTTATGATTATAGATTAGGCAGAGAAAGAGAGGAGCATTAAGCCAGCTCCTAAAACAAAGGTGAATTTGTTTTGTTCCCTGTGCTACAGGGTACTAGTTGCACATTTACAGTAATGATCCCATATTTGTATACAGTACTGTTATTCTAGATAGTCAAGCCATGCACAGCAATGCCTTGATCTGATGCAGAAACGCATTCGACGGCGGGCACTGGCTGGGACTGTCTACATTTCACGCAGATGCCTGCGCCTAAGTTCAAGGGTCAGCTTCGTGTCTCAGCAGGGCCAAAAACTTTTCTCCTTGGAAAATGGGATTTTCATGGTGGAGAGAATCCAACTGAACAGTAATCAAGTACCACACTGAGTAATATGAAACAAATTATTTCAGTTTGTCTAAATAATTGAGCAACTCTTCAGTTCTACACTGAAACTTCTGCAATTTTTTTCCTTCACATAGTTTTTTTTATTTGCACTTTTTGTTCTGATTTGGAATGGAAATAATTTTTAAAATTTCAAATTTTCTCCCCAAAATAAAAATTGTTTATGTTTCTATCTGCAGTTATCCAAGATCTGCATATACTGACCAAAATACACATGCCATCTTACGACCAAATTACATTGCTTTCTTAGCTTTAAGTGAAGAATATGTCCCCTTTTAACCTTATTTCACGTCCAAAAGCATCCGTCCTTTCTTTTTGCCCAATGTCCTGCCACCTTTAGCAGGAGACTTCTGCAGTGAAATCGTATTTCCCTCCAGCGGAGTCTTTGGCACAAAGCTGCCTGTGGGCTCCTCCACTCTCCAGATACATATGGTGTTCGCCGAATAATTCAAATGGCACTTTCATTGGCAGGCCACGGACCAAGGCTGAGGAGTTAGTGGGCCAATAAATTTTACATTTAAAGGGTATCCCCCCCTTATTGGTAGGGTCAGAATAAATAGATGTGGGCTTAGACAGCTCTTATCCTTGCTATTCCTGCACTAGGGCTAAACAGATGACTTCAGCCTCCAGGCTCTCACACTGGCACCACTCATTAGCACAGCACTCAGCAGTCATAAAAAATGTATTATGGTTTGTAAATCAAATCTGAAGCACCTCTGTATTCCTTGTCTTGTGGAAAGATGGTACAGCACCAGGAAAGTACAATGTATTCTAAAGGTCTCACGATGCCACAGAAAGGAACTGAGTCGGGACACCATAGAAGAGGTTAGCTTTGCTGCCATGTTAGCCTCAAGACTAGACCAGAAAATCTGCTCTCCTGGAGCCAAGGCAAAGAAACCACACCTTGAGACAACATAGGTAAAAACAACTAGGAAACTGCGCTATATACGGAGAGAATAGGGAGAGATGGAAACATCCACGTCATTTATTTCTGTATCACAGACGAAGCCTTACAAGCACCCAGGGAAACCGGAGGCATCCCTCTGCACATGCAGGCAAGCAGGACAAACCTAGCTCTTTGGACAGACAATACAGAAATAAGCAAGCAAAAGGACAGAATTAGCAGTACTACTCATGGGTTGTGCCAGATGGTAAACGCTCCAATCTGCAGATTTTTTAACCAAACTGAAAACCTACACATAATAATGGATTATAATTATTGATCTTTTCAAAATAAAAATCTGTTTTGAAATAACTCTTTTCCATCTTGTGGGTCAAGAAGTCGAACTACTTAACACACTAGCTTTTCTGTCTTCTAAGCTCCTACTGTCTCATATTCCTCCTGATTTTCTTTCTCCTTCTCTGGGAACCACTTAACTCTACCACTGTTCTTAGCATGTGGCGTATAACCTCACACAAAAGACTGATGAAGGCACATTTTAAAATGAAAGAACAGTGATTAGAAAATAGGGGGGGGGGGAGAGGGGGGGAGAAATAGAGCTCAGATAGGACCAGAGAACTGCATCACTTAAGGCAAGCTTGGTAATATTCTTCATTAGGAAAAGGATCGGAACCTTTGTGCAATTAGAGGAAAAAAAGAAAAGAAACAACGGTTCAACTTCCCATCTGCAAAAGAAACCTCCTTCTAGCATTCAGGCTGAAAAAAATAGTAAAGAACAAAAGTTTTAAGAAATAGAGCAATATGTAACCTTTCCATTTGCTGGCTTATTCTTCCCCTAGGAAACAGATACAGTGAAGATAAATTTGATGATCAAAAAACCAGAGGGATTACATTCTTGTACAGTGCTGATCATCGGCAAATCCCCCTCTCTGCAGTTCAGAAGCACAGCTTAGCATAACAGACAAGATTTATCATTGCCTTGTCCTTCGCACCACTTACACAGTAGATATAAGTTGTTCCTACCTCGTCCTCATTCACATACACAGATGAAATAAATACCAGAACTATTTTCTTGTTACTTTACAAAGGTATAAGCCACCATACCAAATGCAGAGAATCAGACCCACGGGATAACTGCCAGACGTGTTTTCAGTCTTTATTTCTCCACTTCTGCTAATGCAGCGCATCCTTGCAACAAAGCATTTGTTTCAGCTTTAGGCCAGTGGATGCTCCAAAGTCTATGTGGCATCACCCAAAAAACCAGCAGGTATATTCAGCAGTTCCTGAGAGAGGAAACACAGTTCCTCTCTTCCATCCTGTATTTAGAATACAGAGTCTCCAGTTAAATGGGCACAGAAGATAGCATGAATAAATAAAAAGGGAAAAACAGAGATGAGTGCTTTCTTCAGTTTTATTACAGGGCACAAACCCTGTGAAGCTACCTCATACACCAGAAAAAAAGAAGAAGAAAATTTCCATTACACTTGTGCCGTGGCTGAAAATATGATGTCTTCTGCAAATATTCAACTTTAAACTACTTGGTGGATAGATCTTTTAAAACTGAAGTGTCATCTAATATTCAGGGCTATTCAGTGGCTGGAAAAGCAATTTCTGTAATATTTCTTGTTTATAGCCCCCTAGAAGCTACAAATTTAACTTGGTAGGGATGCACAGTCAGGGGATCTGGTTCCAAAACAGAACATCTCAAGTCAAGAGCTTTGCTAATGCCTCCAGCAAACTTGCAAGGAGTTACGAAAACTGTGAATCATACCACTTGAGCAATACTTACATTCAAACCACACTTTATCGTATACCCGGCTGTCTCGACTGAACTTGTAACCATTTCTTCTGTAGAAAGCATCGGAACTGCTGTCTCTCTGTAAAAACTTGCCTCGAGCAGAAAGCAGATAATGCTCTGCAATGCATCTCTTGAGAGCTATGGAATATGCTGAAGAGAATTAGAACCATAAGCAGGAATCAGTCTGCGCTTGGAAGGAAACCTTTCCTATTAAAGATTTGTTTTCTAAGCTGCTTGTTGGTGCTGGTATCCAAATCTCTCCTGTCTGATCTTATCACAACTTGTACCCTGTCAGGCACAGGATTAGAGATGGCCAGACTGAGATGGTAAGTTATTAATGTGGGTACTTGGAGACATATGTAGAAGTTCCTGTGACCTACAGCAGTAAGCTAAGCCCCAATCCACAAAGCTGGTATTCAGGGGCCTAAAACTATTTAATTCCCATTGACTAGTTTTCCAAAGGAAATAAATGGCTCTGTGAATTTGGGCCTTTAGCCCTTCCATGCAGCAGTGCTCATCTGTAAAATGGAAGTAAAACCACATCCTATTTCATCTGTGCCTCGTAATGCTAAATACTTAGAGGCAAATCTTTAAGGCACCACAGGAACAAAGGGGGCTGCACACATGCTTAGAAAAAGCAAACAAGACACAGCAAAGGTAACGTGGGTTCACGGAGCGGTTGGCACACCTCCCTCTAGTCAGACGTAGATCAAGGCAGCTATCTTCTGGATAAGAAATGACAGTGTCCATCTGCTACACCCCATAAAACATCTCAGGGCTTGCGCTATTCATTAATTTATTTTGGAAACAGTAGCAACATCAGTCTCTCATCTTCCAAGCGTCTGCGGCCCTTCAACTTCGTCAGGCCAACCAACCACAGCCAGCGTGTTCCTGGGGTACGCCCTGCAGGACTGCCGCAGCCCTCCTCCCTGCCTCTTGCCCCTCCTCGTCTCCATACCCAGGGGCTTCCTCCAAGCCTCCTGCCAAGCAGGTACTCCTTGCATCTCCCTGTTCTCCTCCAGCTGATGTGTGGGATAGCAGTCATGTCTTTTGTCTCTTCTCCATCGTCCTTACTGGAAAAGGAGACCATTTACATCTCCCTTTCTCTGCCCTTCATTCAGGACAGTCTCACTGCTATGTATCACTGCAGTCTCACAGCTGCATGCATATGTATTTGGTTCTTGCTTTCTCATGTTTTTCCCTCCCGCACCTATAGGCTCTCTGCATGACCTGTTCCCCTTCCTAACACAGAAGGGTCACAGCATTTCCCCTTCCCCGTTCTTCATCCTAATTCCAGACAACTCTCGACCTCTGCCCCCCTCCAGGCAGATCAGCCTCCTCCTGTCTCCCTTACCACCAGCTCCACGCATCCTCCTCCTGTCAGAGCCGGTGCCTCTGCTTCACGAGGAGCACTCTCCTGCTATAATTCCCCCCACCGACGACTCTCTCCACACAAGATGCAGCTTTTGAAATCAATAAAGACCCTTCGTTCTCCTGTTGAGAACTTCTGAAGCCTGCATGGGAATGAAGAGTGGCGGGAAAGGGAAGAAAGACTGTAGGGATTTCCTTTCCAAGCTCCCCATAGCCCTTGAACATCCCCTACCAGCTCTTCTGGAAGAGCAGTACTGCTTTGACAAAACACCAAACAGCAAAATTGCACCAGAGACGGTATCTTGTCAGCCTGCGCCAGTCCCCTCTTCCCTCGTGCTTCCCGAGAGTCAGACCCACTGCGTTTGGAGGGACCATTCGCCTGCCCAACATCACGGAGATGCACGGATGCTCCCAAGACCATTCACCTGCCCAACATCACAGAGGTGCACAGATGCTCCCAAGGCCACCAACGCGCTGTCAGTCACAAGGAATTCAGGTGCTTCATTTCAATGCAATTCAGCTAGTACTGGGTCCCTCTGCAAGCAATGCTCCTACATACCCTTAGGAATCCAGGCCAAACTGCCAAATGTACTTTGGCATTTGGAGTACGTGAGACGGCCTCTGTGACGAGCGGTGGGAACAGGCCTTAGAAGGAGGAATTTGAGAAGGTCATCCCTTTTTTTCAATTCCATAACCCGTCCCCCATTCCCTAGCCTATTTTACATCTCAGGTAACTAGGGCACTCCTTATAAAAGGAGTTCAGGACAGAAAATCCAAACCAATGCTTCGAAAAGACACCCAAACTCTGTAGTTTTATTATGAGGCAAAAATGACCTCAAAAACCTGGACTAAGGAAATGCCTGGAGTGAAAAAGATGGAATAAATTAAAGGATATAATTATGGCTGGGAAAAGAGGGAAGGAGGTCACTCAATAGGATGAAAGACGGATTTGAGAAATAAGAAATGAAAGGAGGTGTCAGCTTGAATCAGCCAGGCTGAAAACTGCTACTGTTTTTGACTGACATACTGAGACTTTCCGACTACAAACTCTTTCTCTAATAAGCTGCAAATTCACCTCTACACTTTTACTTTGATCTTAATGCAAATGTTTTACAATGGACAGATTTAATGATGTTCAGGTGCTTATTGGTTCCATCGGACTTGATACTGGAATCAATCTCCCCCTTTAGAAAGCTTGGGTTAATGGCAAAGTTTATTAAACTGCATGCAGTCATTCAGAAAAGATCAATAGAGACATGATTACAGAGCAACCAGAGGATTAAACATGAGATTTATCACAAAATTAAACTGAATTAAATGTTCTCTGATAGCACTTGAAATGCTGTCGATACTCTTAACTGATAATCTATGCTTTCTGTGTTTACTTAACAGGCAGCAGGGATGTCTGACTCAAGAAAATGACTATACTGTAAAAATATAAGCTGCAAAGATTTGCTGAGAGCATTAAACCTCACCTAGAAAACCATTATTTCTTCCTGTTAGAAGAGCAAAAGCATTTCGCTGCTTTGTCCATTTCCTATTTAAGGGTGAGGAGGACACAGTCCTCTCACATACCACACTTCCGCAACCTCCTTCTCAGGACTATTATAGGATGCATAGGACTGTAGAAGACACTATACAGGGTTTCAATGAAATATTTTATTGTTTCCTCCCATGGCAGTCATTATCTCATTCAGAATTATTCTTTTCCTCCTTTCTTGCATTCTTGATGACCTTACTAAAACTTATTCCACACCCTGAGAAATTTGCCAGCTTTCCCGCTTCTCCTTTCCCTCTAGCTTAGTCCAGCTACCACCCCAGGTTCAGACGCTCAGAGCTCTCCTTAATTAGGCTGGCGTAGCACTGTGCAAACTTCTCTGATGTTCTCTTCCAGAAAATTCAGTTCCAAGCATAAAAAGCCAGAAGCACCAGCAACACAGTACCGCTGGCCTAAGAAACAGAAAAGGAAGTCCAGAAAAAAAATTCAGGCCAATTTTACAGAGAGAAACAGAATCTAAATTCAGACACTATTCTTCTGGGATAAGATCCATCCTTGCAACAGAGTTGGAATTTCCCAAACCCTGCTGTGTCCTGAGATCTGTTATCAGAATCACACACAGAGATTACTGCCATCTGCACTATAATAATGTGGTTGGCCTGGTTTTGAGGACCAAAACCTCAACTCACAGCAGGAGAGAAGGGGGAGGGAGGGAGGGAGGGAGGGAGGGAGGGAGGGAGGGAGGGGAGGAGCGGGGGCTCGTGGGTACACAAGAGACCAGATGCAAAGTAATAACCAATCACAACCTCAATTTTGATCAGTTTTGAATGTCTTCATGTTTCTGTGGTTTTCCAAAATGGTCACAACATATAAACTCAGCTGAAGAGCTCCTATAAGAATTAATGTTTGTGTTCAACAAGCAAGCAGGCCAAGGGACGTCAGCTTCCAGGATGCTTTCTTCCATCCTATTTTTCAGAGACAAGGCCGTATCCCACCATCCCCTCCACCAAAAACTTAATAAACCTTGATAAAACACCTCAAAGGAAACATGACCATCCAACATCAAATAAACCACCCAAAACAAAAAACACCGTAAAATCCCTCATTGACTATCAGGAATTGAATTTTTACTGACTTAGAGGGGCTTAGCTGCTTTCTAAACAGGCTCAGCTATCCCCAGTGTACTTTGCAAAATTCAATCCAGTAATCCAATCCCAGATGCATTACGTGAAACCTTATTTCTCCAAGCTCTAGAAAAGAACAAGCAAAAGGAAGTCTTTAGAAACACTAATTTGCCAATAAATACTGACTGAGCCAATATTGCTTTTGCTGCTTTTTGGGTGGAAAATAAAAGGGGGAAAAAAAAAAAAGCGCTGCTGTCTGAGTACTACATCCCCTCATTAAAACTTCACTTGTGATAGAAAAGATACCATGGAACATGTACCCTGAAATTAGCCCAGCATGTGCTGCCCCAATAAACAAATCCTCAGAAACTAGATTAGAGTCATTCCCAATAGGTTTCCACTGCAGAAATCGCTACCAGTTCTGTCCAGAAAAGGAAAATCTCTGTAATATCTAATAAATGGACCAAAACAGCTAAACGAATAGCAGGGCAATAGCACAGCATGTTCTAGCAGCAACCAATGAAGCTATAGTCAATACACACAGTGGCTGTTAAATTTTACATCAATACCATCATGCAATTAAGTCACTGAACGCCTGAGCAGAGTAGTAAAGCACTCGGCGTTATGTGAGCTCTGAGACTGCGTGTGTGAGTAAGGGAAGCAAAGAGTCACCATGGTACTTCAGCATTAAGAGAAAGCCTGTGTTTATCACTTTCTCTATATGCTTTATGGGATGCTCTGCAGATGACACAGATGGCATTAGTAATACATGAGCACTGACGATCAGTCAGCTCCACGACTCTGACGCTAACCCAAAATGGCAGCATTTTGTCAGGAGAGCAAGGACTAGGTTAGCAGCTGCACGTGACATTAAACATCCAGCTCTGACAACACCCTTCTGTCTTGACGCTCTCCTGCAGGACTCCAATTTATCTCCATTCAAGCAGGCTGCTGGCCTGGCTTACAGGCTCTCCCTGCTGCTGCCTGGCTGCGGACCCACGAGCCAGGCTGCCTGGCAGCAGGGAGACACACTGCCCTTAAAACTAAGGATTTCTCATTTATTGCTGCTTACGTATGGAAAAAAGGGAAGCAAAGCCCACATGAATGCAGTTGCATATCTCAATGTGCCACCTAAAACGTAGGCTGAAGCCAAGCAGGTAGCAGGCAAACGCAGTGTCAAACTTAAAAAGGGGGTTTACCAGGCAGTTGTTTCCCTGCAACTGCTGTTCTATCAGAAGCAGAGGCCATTGCTACAGTTCTTGCTCATGTGAACAAGCAGCACGTTGGTGCTGATACCAAAGCATACCAGCAGCTGAGAGGCAGCTCATCTCTGCATGATGGGCCAAAGTGGTTCGTGTTTCTGCCCTGGGCAGAAGCGGCCTGCTACAGACAGCACTTAAACTACAGCTGGGCAAGGTGCATGAAAGCACGTAATTTCCAATGGGAGGCTCATCCCTGCCAAACGTGCTCCTCCTGTCCTGTCCCATAGTTAAGACATGCTGGACCTGCTTTTTTCCACCTCCTCTGGTCATTAGGCACAGAGATCCAGGGCAATAGGCAGGTGACGACTCAGGACATGGAGCTGGAGAGGTTTCTGTGGCACCAAAAAAATCACTTCCCTCAAAAAGCTCTTGCTGTGTGCTCTGTATTTTATTAACTTAATGGTCAGGATAATAAATTTGTCAGTAATGACAAAGAAATTCCCTAGAAACTGGAGTGCTCAAGTGTCATTGAAACTACATCTATTTAGCAAATAGATGAATGCCTTTCACTGAAGACTGTCGTGTGATTAAGCATCTGTCACTGTCTCACATAACGGCTGCTCCTACTTCAGCAGCACAGGTAGCTTCATGGCTCTTTTTTATATGGATGTAAAGATGATCTTGATGTGCAAGGAGATCAGCAGCTGAAAACCCAATTAATGAACTGGCATATAAGTAATGGGTCATTCCTACAAGCCTTCTACTCCTGTTGACTTGCCCAAGCTTAAATTTTTATAATCAGATTCAAGTTTTACAAACAAAAGAGAACAGATTTTGCTTTCTGACTTACTGAAGTTAAGTTTGAGTTGAATGAAATCATACCTTCATCATAGGGTGTGAGCTTTTTTAGAGAGCTTTTCTTTGATTTTTGCAGTATGTTTAAGTTTTTACAAGGACTGAGAGGCTGAATCTATGTTAGTAGCTTGATTTCTTAAAAATTCAGGGTGATAAGCCAGTCAACTGTTCTGTTTCTGTTACTTTTAGCCTTCTAACTGAGCAGTGCTTTTCACATGTGTACCCTGCTCAGCAGCCAGTGGAACTGGAGGAAGTTTTCCAAGGAACTTCCATGGGCTCTGTTTCCTAATGCATACTCCAAAAGGTTAGGAACAGAGAACACACTGGTTAGTACACGACTCTCTGCTCTCCTATTTTCATGCCTAAAAAATTCATGGAAAGTCCCAGTGAAAATGTCGCTGAATGACAGAGATTAGAGAGTTTGTTGTCCTAGGGTAGAAGATACTGAACATAAAACTTGGTCCACTGGAGAGGAAAAAAAATGGCCATGAAAAGTCTTTCAAAATAAGAAGGAATCAGTAGAAGACTCTGCTTGTACAGAACAAGGCTTCACCTCAAACAAATGATTTGAAAGCCTTTCCGCACAAAGATAAAGAAAGAAAAAGAAAGGAAATGGTCAGTGGGACAGACATTCAACCTGGAGATACACAAATGCAGTTATTCTAATTTACACCAGCTGAGAATCTGCTCTAATCAGGGGAAATATTCCTGCACAGAAGAAAATGAAGCATGAGATGCTCAACCTAAGGCCTAGCAAGTGTCAACAGAATATTAGCTGCTGAGGCTAATAATTACAGGGACTACTAACTATCAGGTGGCAGGGCACAAATGGATCACCTATGGGACAACAAGCAATAACTTCTTCTTAACTAAATGACTGCAGTAAGTCCATACAGAGCTCACGGCTTATTAGAAAAAGCTTAGACCTGTATGAAACGAGATTATCAGAAATTCTTCCACTGTGAATCCTAAATGTTTAGACCAATATGTTTGAAAGTCTGGTCTGCTGAAAACTACCATAAACTCGGAAAGTTTCTGAGCAAGATAGAATAGGGGTGGAGGAAGACACGGGGGAGGGGAGGCCCTTCTCAGCACATTCCCAGCTGAGCACAAGCACACACAGTACCATTTGGGAGGCAACTTTATGTGCTCTTAGTAGTAGATTAATGAATGTAATTACCTAACATTGTGGCTGTGAATGCCGCAAAACTGTAATTTATAGCATGCTGTAAAGTTCTAATGTGTTTTTATGTCCGTAAGCTGCTTAACCATAATCTAATGCATTTGTACATGAACACCCTCCTAAGTGGTTCTCAGCTAAGCAGCAAGCACAAGTCCCCCTTTGCCTGTATGCTTCTGCTTTATGTCTTGATAAACCAACCCTTCATGCTGGGCATCTGAGAAGTAGCAGCTGCTAATGATATGAATAATTTTAAGTCCGGTGGCAAGAACTTCTTTCCTTACTCGATGAAATAACATCCTGGCTGGCCAAAGCTGCGACACTGTTAAAAAAGCACCAGTCTTAGAGGGCAGAAACAGAGCAGTGCAGATGTCCCTGGTGAATGAAGGGACATAGGACCCTTGGCCAGGTGGAGAGCCAGGACTCACCCCCACTTGCTCCCACATCTTGAGCTCTTGGGCCCCTCAGCCGAGGTGAGTGTGTGCTGGGTACCTCCTCTACAGCCAGGACACAATAAAATCCATCTACAGCACCATGCCATTTCCAGGGAGTATTTACAGTGAACTATCTCAAAACACTTCACCTTCTTTTAGCTTTCAGCTGTTACACTATTCTGCTTGCTGCTAGCAAGATGCTATGGTCACTTGATACCTTCTCTGTTAGAGAGGAGAGATGTGGTCGGGCCTCCTGAAGTACATGCTTATTGTTGCCACTAACTCATTTAGGCAAACCATTTAACTTCTTTATGCCCTTGCTTAACCATCTGTAAAATGGGACTAATAATAAACCTCAGAGGGATTTAGTAAGGCTTAATTAAATGGTTTGTAAAGTGCTTGGAGATCCTCAGGAGAAATGTGCTGTGCAAGTGCAAATTATTATTATTGTTACAGTGCTTTCTACTTCCAACATGGTTAAATATTAATGATCCAGTCCTCCTAATGCCCAGTGATACAACTTTCCTGAATAGCAATTTTCTCAACTAAAAAGACACAGGAACTAGTGGCAGGACATTAAAAAAAAAAAAATTCTTTCTTGCTCGTACATAAGTAGTCTGAAACAGCAGATAAGAGTCAATATTTTAGTATGTATTAAACTAAGGGTGTGGATCCCAAGTGCATGCGTTCTACGTGCAGCCAGTTCACAGCCAAAACATAATGCCAATTACAATCACCAAATCACACAATGTTCATATTACACAGTACCAGAAACCCATTCAGGAAAAGTCATTATCATAGCTAATATATAATGAATGCTTTTCCTAGTTAAAAATGTAGCACTTTGCAGAGATCATGGCATGAGTGGCGTGGTTAACATTCAAGTAAAACTTTCATGTTGTCAGAAGGAACATCAACATCCTGTTAGTAAGACTGCTGTGGCTTTGGGGGACTAGGGGAAAGTACATCTTGGATTTTAAATCAGATATGTCTATCGTGATCCAGCAAAAACGATCTGTAAATTGCCACAGGCAAAAAAAACCAAACAGCCACAATTCCTCCTCTTTTGTAAGCCTCTTCCAGGCCAACCTAAAAAGAAGAAAAGTGAGAAAACTGGACTTATGACTTCAGGTCATAGGAGTTGAGTGAATGTGACCTAGTTTGCAATGAATTGCTGCTTGCTTACCCTTTCAACCCATTGACTTGCATGTCAAACTGCAGCCACAGGTACTGCAAGTTCTTTCCCAAACAATGAACTCTTACTGCTCTTGAACGCGTTAGAATCTGTTAAAACAGAACCCCAAATCACCACTGACAAGTATTTTCTTAATATTTCTCAGTATTTAGTTAAAATATATAATCATATATTAGAAGCCAAAACAAACATTAAGAAGAAAAAAAAAGGCAATGCCAGACTTGAAGGTATTAAGGTTACTGAGGCAACCTTAGTTGGTCTCCGCTTTAGAACTGCAGTGTGGTGCAATTTCTAATTATATGGTGAACTATGATTTTTCTATTTGAACTTCAATAATAATACATAGTATATAACTAAGATATGCAAACTATTGATAATGAAGTGCAAATATGTTTTTCCCATCCTTATGCACTACAAAGTGAGCCTATCTAAAGAAAAAACTGATTAAAAAGCACTTGTAATTTACTTATTACAGGTCCCAAACATGATAAAAAAAGCAAAGGAAAAAAAAACACACAAACAAAAAATTGAAAAAACATCATCGTCCCCAGATGAAAAATCCCCTTTGCACTGAAGCACAAGATATCAGAGCAATAAGAATACACCAGGTAGAAGTGTAGCAAATAGAAATGCGTGGTTTGCATGCTCAGAATTATGAAGTCTTTATTTCATCTAACACAGGTTCATTTAACTACTCCGTGCAATAGAAGACGACACACCTAAGACATAGAAAGCTTGGTAATAATGATGCAATTTTTTTTTTCATTTATAGACCTTGATTCACCCCACTGAACTGAGATGGATGCTCATGCCCTGCTCCTTCTGTGGTCAATGGAGAGACAGGACCAACTCGAGGGCCATTTCTAGGTGAGGGAGCTGGCTGCAGAGGTGTCTGCCTCCTCTCTACCAGTTGTAGAGGGAACCTAGAGTGATCAGGTTCCCAAAACTTCGGCACCTTGCTTCAGTGGGACATGAATCATAAAGCCCTCTACCTAAGAGTCTCAAGCTGTTTTCCAGTAAGTTAATTCTCATATAGCCTGTGGAGATGGCAACAACTATCCCTTCAGCTCTGTGCTAAACAAAGTACAGAGATAAAAGTGACTTTCCCAGGTCCCGTATAAAGGTAGGGAGAGCACCAGGACTGAAACCCTGTGAACTGTTCTCCTTCCTCCTCCCTCCATCACAGAGTGAAAAAATATTCTCACTTGCTTTGGTTTTCTATACCTCACTCATCCAATTAAGCTGTTTATTACCTATTCGTGCAGCAATGCTGCGCACGGTTCATCCAGTCTATCTAGAATTTCAGACTTCATATATACAAAAAAACCATTGTTCAGAGCCTAAATATCCTTCAACATAGGACCAGTTAACTGTCAATACTTACACAATGCTAAAAACATCCCTGAGGAACTATTTTCCCAGCTTCAAGCAAACAATCTCAAGGTGACCTGTGTAAATCTTTGATGCTTTCAAACCCAGCCAGAAGAGCTGTTACCACGGCGCAATATCCATTAGAAGATGTCCACTGGCTCTAAAACAGACTGGCTGAGCCAGTACTGAACAAGAACCTGCCCTTATGGATAACCCTTTAAAATACCAACCTGAAAACACAACTTGGGCAACTCCACAGCCTCTAATCACAAGGGTGCAGTCCCTTCCGAGCAAATAAAAAGCACTGAGTAGTATTATGGGGTGACAGGAGTGGCTATCACAAAGGAACGATGCTTCTCAAGACCTGAAGTCAGCATAAAGTCCCTCACTGTTTATAAGCTCTCTCAACTAGAGCACATTTCATACAGGCAATCTATATGCCACAGATTAGAAAAAAGAAGATTTGTGACAATTTTATGTTAGTAGTAATTTTAAACCCATCAACTTCAACATAAGAATTTCTATGTATTTCAATATTTAATTTATTTAGCCTTCTAGTGTTCTTAAACGAGGAAGACATTTTATTGCTCCGGTTGACATCTTTATGACAACTGAAACTTGGCTTCATTTTTAAAGTGGAATTTCTGCACCTGAAAAGCTAATTAGTGCTTGTGCCCACACTAGGAATGCAGGTGCAAAAATACAGACAAGAGCTACGCACACGTGGTTTGCCCAGGTGGAAATCCTTTTGAGAACTTGTATATATGCACTATATCTTTGTCACTAAAATAAATATCTAAGATCCTAATCTTTTCCAACTACTCTGCAATTAAAACCTGCATCTGCAACTGAACACTACAATCACTGAATTTGCATTTTTTCCTAAACAAGGATTAAAGAATCACTTCACTACATAGACTGGCTGCCAGTTATTATATTTATACTCTGTCTTTCCTTACCCTGGTTTTAAACTCTAAAGGAGAGAGAAGCGCTCTGGCAGCCTTGAGCTCCATCCCTTTTACCTTCACCAGCTGATTATTTTCAGAATAGAAATGTTGGCCTCAGTCGGTACCTGCAAACAGCCTGACGGCACGTAATGATGATATACCTGTGTGCCTGTACCAGGCCACCTGTTCACAGCCTCCCAGGAACCTTTACAGATAGATAAAAAGCTTCCAATATTTTCTCCACATAAACTGTAAGCCATCCATCAAGTTGTTTACATCACACTGAGATATATGCACCTTTATCATTAGAAGAGCTGTCTACAGAAATGGGACGAACACACAGACATCATAAATCTCTCCTTTTAAAAAGGCTTCCTAGATTGCATTATTTTTGTTAACAGGAAACCCACCCACCAGCATCCCAAGAGCAGCCGTTAAGGGACACAGCACAACAGGAGAAGGGCAGAAAAGCAGAAGGTTTTTAACACACAACCAAAACGCTCAACAGAGGACGTGATAAGGTCTACAGCGGTGGTATTTTGCTTGACTGAAAAGTTGCCATTCCATGAGCACTCTTGAGGCCAGGTAGCTTCTGCCAAGATTTTGAACTACCTACAAATCTCCCTGCCTGGCCCTCAAATTTTTTTTCTATGAACACAGCCAGAGCGTTGCAATCTCGCAGCATTTAACATTCTTCTGCTGTTTGAGTAAACACAGTATGTCACACGTGAAAATGTGCTCAGGTTCTGAAGGCAAGTATGACGCAGAATACCCAAGCAGCACTTGTCCTCACCTGCCAGAGACGTCACACATTCAGCCAACTACAGTCACCTGTCACCACCGATGCTACCGCAGAGAGACCCGCTCGCCCTTTCAGCACAGAACACCACACGCTACCCAGACCAAGTCCTGATCCATCCACTGAGAGGGGAAAATACTCATCTCTAATAAGGAGGAATGAATTGTCCCAGTTCCCACATCGTAGTAATACCTCTTTTAAACCATAAAGCTAGCTGCATTGGACAACGTGCCATGGTTATAACCAGTTATCCTTTGGAGTTAGAGACTAACGGCTACACTGATTCAGCAGCTCTTCTTTTAAGCATCCCCTAAAGAAATTAAGTGGCAGAGAGGAACCTGGGAGACAATAAATTGGCAGTGCCTCAAAGCTGTCCAAAAAGGAGGGGGCAGGTGTAGCGGGAGTGAAAGAAAGCTCACGTCTGCATCAAGTCTGAATTGATACCCCAAACCCGAGAAGATCCTATACTGTGATCATGCTCAAGGTGGGGAAAATGAGAAGTCTCACATCACTGAGCTAGGGGACTTTGATGAGTATCCAAAAATGGACCTACTGTGTATTTGCTTTGAAAACTGCTTTCCTATTTATCTGCTAAAATAAATACAGAAAATCAGAATTTGCTGTTGTAAACTTCTTTCCTTTTCTTGAGACAAATTCTCTCACAGACTAGTAATTTCTTTTCAATCACACTATTTAAAGAAAATAAACCACTTGAGAAAAACAGGACATACAAAAATAACAACAGATTTTAAATAAAGTCTGGATCTTAACATGAACTACACAGAGAATTAAACAAAAGCAGATTAGAATCGGTATGGGAAGTAGCAAAATGCCACTAGAGAGGCACATGAAGATACAAAGACGACCAGAACACAATCTGCTGTCTCCCTGTGGTGTCCCTTTGCTGTGACCCATCCCGAGCTGTGGCCATGGGACCTGAATCCGACTCGTTTTCACACCCAGGACCCTGCAGCAAACAGCTTCAGATCCCAAGCCTCACACTCCACCATAGCAGAACTGAGTTGGTTTTGCCATTATATGGGAATAAGTGCAGTTGCTGGTCTTAGAATTATGAAATATAATAAATGACTCTTCAGCTCACTGAAAAAACCAAGCACAAGATAATTTCTTTTTTTTCTCTTTTAAAATGCAACTACATGTAAAACTACAGCATGCATTTGCTATTTCAGTAGGAATGTTTTTAGCCATGACAAGCTGAGGAGACAAGAAAGGAAAGATTTCAGGGAGAAGAAACAGCTTTTATGAGACCCATCGATATCAGAGGAAGGAGAGAGAAGCTTCTGGGCACGTATGTCCTCTATGAGGCTCAGGCAGATGAAAGCCTGCCAAGTTTTCCCACATGCCACATAACAAGGGCTAAGGATCGGTAAAACGTGATGGGAAGAGGCCCCTGAGTTTGGAAGAATAAAGACAGACATTCCCTCCACATCCATTTTCTTTCCTTGTCTCCTAAGTAGCAGAGAGAATAAATCTCCCTAGTACGTAATACTAACATTCAAAGCATCTTTGGTACTTTCCCAAGTCTTTTACTGGAGCGTTGATAAGCAGAATGATAAAGACCAAACAACACAGATGTCGGTGAAAGGCAGCTCAATGAAGAGGATAAGGCTTTACATCCTAACCACATTTCCTTTTCTTCTCTTTATCAGGTGCTCTGTTCTGTGGTTGCAGTTTGTTCCTGTGTGCCTGTGTACGTGTGCAACACAGAACACCACACATGGAGGAAAAAGTAACAATTTCTATCAGTGGCAAATTAGATCATCGATTGCCACTCTCTACAGCCTGTATGGAAACCGGTTGGAAGAGCTACTGAAGGAATGGACATTCCAGCTTTGGGGAAACAAGTTTTAATCAGATGGAACAAAGTACTCGCCTCTGATAACCACATTTGCAGAAATACAAGCCCAAACTTAGTTTGGCATTTGCAGGAAAATATTAAAAACTCAGTTTCACGATACGCCGTTCAGGCCAGTTTATCAGACTCTGATAACAGCCACATATTTTATAAAGTCCCTATGTTTAACAGCTCTGTGTTGTCACCCGAAGTTATAAATTGCCTCTCTTTAATCTACAGGGCTATGATATTTTTGTGGCATTGACATTTTCCTTTCAGGCATATCAGTTCTTCCTTCATTTCAAGTGATAGTTGCTCATTTTATCTGCCCTCTAAATATTTAAAAAGATTCAAACTGGATTAAAAAAAAATAAAAAAGAAAACAAAACTCCACAGTCTTTTCCAGATTTATGTGTTTTTCTGATGTGTTTTCCATGCTGTAACCAATCAGATAAGCTCCTTAGTTCCCTCCAGTGAGGCATTATTGAGTTTTTATTTATGTTTCTCCTTGTTTAGCCTCCCAAGCACCAATACTTGTACCAAGACTTGTACCAATGTCTCAGCTTCAACT
Source organism: Ciconia boyciana (assembly GCF_034638445.1). NCBI lineage: Eukaryota > Metazoa > Chordata > Aves > Ciconiiformes > Ciconiidae > Ciconia > Ciconia boyciana. The sequence goes on from NC_132950.1 coordinate 2,316,215, forward strand.
CCCATTAAGGAAAGAAAAAGCCTGCAAATGTGATCAGCCTTGGAGATTTTCCAGGATGAGAGAGCTTCTAAGCCTTCTACTCTGCTCTAAAAACATTTGGTCTGACTTTGCAGGCGCACTGCTCTCCTCCCAGCTCTGCTCCCCCATATGGGTTCAATACAGTCTGAAGATCAGTCACTGCATTTCAGACTCACTTACTGACATCTGATAGATAGGAGGAAAAGAAGGAAAACCAGCACTGAGCAATGAAGGCCAACGACAAGTTAAGACCAATAAAGACTGTAACCTCCATCTTTCAAGACAGCCCCAAGTTTGTACAAAAGTGTCCCTCTCCATCTACACTTACTAAGCTTTTCTTTCCCCTCCCAGGGCAGGGAAACACTTACACACACTTTTAAACTAATGGTCAGCTTCAAATGAACACACCGTGCATTCCTTTACATGGAAAGATTCCAACTCTTATGTTTAAAGTCAATCTTAATATATTTGTCTATTTTAACTGGTGCAGAATTGTTCTCAAAAACACTGCATCCCAACAAGCTCACTATGAAAAGTCTGAAGATATTTGGAGTGTTAACGGAACGATGATCTCCCTTCCACGTAAGGGCCAGTCCCCTTGCCACAAATTTAGCTTTGCAGGAGGGTGGAGAGTTAATCACTGAAGCAGATCCTGGCATCAAGTAAGCCTTGCTTATACCCAGGAACAGCCTGAACTGCCATCAAGCAATCTGCACTGATCCCCAACAAGAACATGCTGAGATTTTCCCTACCTGAAGGGCACATTCCATCAATATAAAGTCTGATTAATTCAACTGGTAACGCTGATTTATCTTCTGGGGTTTTATGCCTGGTACAAGTTAGATCACCTATGGCTGAGTTGAGATTTTTCCCAAGGTCAGACAAGAAAACAGGCAGGAATGCGTAGGGAGCAGAACTTTTCACGAGTTGGAAACTATTAGTTTTCCCTGCACTGAAGAAACAGAAAATGCCTATCTATCATAACTTCCTGGAATTAAAGGTCATCACAAATCTCACAGCTCCGTACTCCAGGTGGAAAACACATGAATTCAAGCCTACATATAGAACGTGCCCTACGAAAGCAGACACCCACTGCATGCACACATGTACCGTAAAAGCTGTGTCTCAGTCCCATCACTTAATCTGTGCTGCCACAAAAATCTGTGCTGCTCCGACTCCTCAGAGCTGAGACCAGATTAATAATAACAGCTTGCTTTCACCCTGCACAGGCCTATTCTCTTCCTGCCCCCTCCAATCTTTCACAGTCTTTATTGAGCTGTGTTCTACGTATGGTAATATTGTGTCACATTCATCATCACAGTATCACTGAGGTCAGCTTGCCACCGACAGGTTCCCGAAAGAAAGTAAAGAAACAATTTTACCAGATTTCTACCTGTCACCTGTGCAGTTATATAAAGAATGGGATAACACTGCAGAGCTTCATCCTTGGGATTCATCACTACAAGACAACAGAGATTCCTGACTCAGCTGCTGGCTGTTATGACCTGGAACCCACTAAGACAAATATGACATTTTCAGGAATCTGCTAAATTCATACCAGACACCTTACAAGATACACAGAAAACATCCCCTAATGCTAACAGCCACTGCTATGACGAGCCACCTGATTTCTCTAAATTCAGTATCCTTCTCAGTGGCTATTAACATCTGTGAATAACAAAGATTAAGAAATTATGACGCTGTCAGCAAAAAAATCCATCTCCTCTCCCATATAAGGGATCACACTATACATTTCAAAGAATTAGTTTACCATATGAGACAGCAAATCAACTATAAACAAAGTTGTTTATATAACCCAGGCTGGACTGAGGGGAGAGCCTTCAGTTCCAAATCTTTCAATCATATGCATGCAAGATAAAAGCAAGGCTTTCCGTGGCCTAGGGGCAAATAAAAAACATGCTACTCTCCATCCTTTCCCTTGTAAAATGTACAAACTGCACATTTGTAGGAAAACAAATAAAAAAGCCCCTTTGCTTTTTGCACACCTCTTGCATTCAGTCACCTTAGCTGATGCCCACACCAGCTGTACAGCCACGCTGGTTGTCTCTGCACACGGGTCAGTCAGTGTTTGAGAACTGGGTACATAATTTCAGCCCATTGCCAAGAAAGCAGTACACATACAGTGTACGAAGCAAGGAAACATTGACCATCCAGTGCAATTTTACATTGTGTCTGCTTCTATTTCTGGTATTTGTTTTCATTCTACAGAGATATTAAGGCAGTCTTGTTCCAAAGCAGAACTATGTGTTTAAGACCAGAGCAGAGGAAAAATAAAACCCATTCCTCTTAACACTGAAGATCTCAGTACATAGCAATAACTAATGGCAATGCTTGAATGTCTTCAAGTTAGATTCTAGCTCAGTCGTCATCATATTGGGGTAGATTAACTCTGGCTTGCACTCTTGGATCATCCAGAAAAAGCAAGAAAGGAGGAAGGCAAGCAAACTATTATTACCAAAACCATGCAAGACATCTCTGAGTTTTTCAGTGATACGAGAATCGCCTTTTCTTGAGAATCCAAGACTACAAGTCCCAATTCATAGCTCCAAATACCTTGGATGACTGAACTGAACTAGAATCTACCTGAAAATCATTCAGGTATTGTCAGTAGTTATGATGTAGGAAGTGCTGAGGCATACATTTTTAGTGCTTACAACAGCCAACAAGTAGAGGAACAACACCATAAACAGGGGAGGAGGGAATGACTGGGCGTACAGGTACATGAGCTTAGTTTGTATTCAGCCGTATCAGCTCTCTGCGCACAACAGAAGTTCGTTTTTAGGAGCAGTATGAAAGACGAGAGGTGTCAGGTTGGTCTCTTGTGGCCACAAGGGCCCAGGAATTCAAAGGTGTGAACACGACCTTGTAATCAACAGCTATTAAGCAGACAAATGCAGCTAAAGGTTTACTGTAAGAGAGACACTAGCCTACACAGTCTCCTGGCAACAACAGCTGAACTCTTTTTAAATAACTTTTTGTTAAAGATTTAGGAAAACCTGTTAGTACATTGTGTTTTGCAATGGTTTAACTAGGGCTTTTGTTTCAAGTGACAGTTCTTGCCTTTCCCTTTAGTTGTGAATAGTCTTTATAAGGAAGCACAACTGCAGTGAAATGTTTTAAGTGGGATCGGTGACAGACACTTTTTAGGGGACACGGGGAGAAGTCAGGTGAGACCATCTGGAACTGCTGCAGTTACACCACTCGCCACGGTCTGAGCCTACGTTCTTAAAGACAAGACAAGATCAGAACATGATCTAAGGCTGAGAAAAGAAAGCAAAGAGAGAAGATGTGGCTTCCACCCTTACACTGCCTCTGGCCAACACCCACACTGCTGCACAGCACATCCTCTGAGCAGCCACATGCAGACCCTGGGGCACGGGGACAGGCCCTACCCACGTCAGGTTGTTTAAAGCACTGATTTTTCACTGCTTCTCCAGTTACAGGCTCATAGTGCCACTGCAAGAGCCAGAGGTGAGATTCTCAATAAACAGAAAGCAAAAAGCAGCAGCAAAGTTGGGAAGAGAAACATAAAACAGCACTGAAGTTAGATGGGGAGCCAAGACCCAGTCTCACCGCGCATGCATAGGCTTCCTCCCATCAGTTCAAGATACGCTTCAGGACCAAGACAACAGTGACAGGCTATTGCAGCTTCTGGGAGAAACTGAGGATGGCTCATCTGCAGAAAACTTCTCATTTACTCTTTCTCAATTTTTTTTATTTTTTTTTAACTCCTCTCAACAGTCTTTAATGACCTCAACATGGGATGACAAGCAAAACAATACTATTCCTCTTGTCCATTAATTATGTCCACTTTCCAGTATATCACTATCTGGCTGTTCATTTTCTAATCTCTCTCTTCATTGAGACAAAAGTGGTATCATGATTGCTGGAGGATATCAGTAGACTTTAATATGAAATCAGGCTAGCTTTCCTTCTGTAATCTCCATGCAGCAGTTTATACCGGACTGCTGTTAGCTGGGACAAGTCAGCCTACAGACTTCTGTTCAGCAGTGGTCAAAAGGGAATCTAGCATTAGTAACTGAAAGGATTTTCCATGTCTGTTCAAAAGAAAGCTTAATCCTGGTATAGTTCTCTACTTTCCTTCATTCTTCAACACAACATACTGATTTGGTAATGCACATGAATTCAATGCATATCTGTAACAAAGCAGATGAACTGCACAGTCCCTCTCTTCCCTCTCCCTTCTGCTTCCATGCAGAAAATTAAAGATCGTGGGTTTCACAGTCTATGCTAAAACCACCGGCTCAGATGATGAGTGAAACACTTCTTTTGGAGGATTAACATGGAATAGATGGCAAAGGAATGCAATTACATTTTGGTTTCAATGACATTAAGCATGAAGAGTATCCTTAGTTTAGGGAACCTGGCAGTATCAAAACTCAGTTCACAATAAAGATGATTAAGGATAAAAAAAAGTTAACATGAAATGACTTTTCACAGAAACATGCAGCTTTTTGCAAAGAGGACTAAAAGCTGCTGTGATCACCTCAGGACACAGCGATGAGTGCCATCTCACCCCAGAACTGCTGGTACAGGCAAGAGGAGCAAGATGGCAAGGATGGTCTCCTTGAACCAGAAAGCACAGTGGGATATAAGGGGGTTTCGGTCATGAGCTGTGGGAAGAGGTGCGAAACCAAAGAAAAACGGGCATGAGCTGGGCATCAACTCAGAACATTAAAGTCCTCTCTGAGGGAACAGGGAAAGTAAAAGCAAGGACAGCTAATGGATTCATAGGGAATGGAAGATGAGCAGAGATAGAAAATAAATGACTGGAGAAAAAAAAACTATGAAGAAAAACATCTGATGGACAGAGAGGAAGTGTAAGTCACCTCGGAAGGCTGAAGATGGTCAAGAGAGGTGAAAGGAAGGGACTGCAAAGCTCAAGGAAGCCTTAAGCATCAGGACTGGCACACAAGAGCTTTAGGAAAAGCCTTAAACACCCTAGAGCAAATAGATAGCCTAAAGAAGCCCTGGGGCAGCACAGGGTCTGGGGAGCCGGGGAGATATAAAAGGGCCTGTAGAAGATAATGCGGAGGAAGGGAACAGGGAAACGGCACAAATCAATGCAGATCAATTGACTGATACATAAGAACTGAACTAGAAATGGTGGCCCTTGGGAACAAAGTGCAAACAGTCAAAGGGCAGGTGAAAGGCTTGCACAGCACAGAGGACAAGGAAAGAAGGGATGCTAAGTGGTTTCTGAAAAGCACTAAGCAGAGGGACTGCTGTAGCAAAGACAACAAGAAGTCCATCTTACCTACCATTCTCCCTCCAACAGTGATCACTGCCAGCTGCTTTCCAAAGGAGGAATTAAAGTTACTTTAAGGAGTTCTGCTAGGTAATCCATAGCAGTTCATGGAAAGAGAAACTTCTTATTGACTCTCAGCTGCTGTTCACCTTCACATATCCATGAACACTGCAGCAAGGAGACGTTTGCAAATTTTTAATAGTTAGAGCCAATATTCACAGAAGCAAACATCACTCTGTCAGACTGGCAGGTACTGCATTTTGTGTCTCTGAGCGTGGAGTGCAGCCCAGTCATCAGCAGTGGCTCATGTTTCATTCCTCCCCATCAATTTTAAATAAGAAACAAGAAAATATACTAAAAGAGGAAGCCTTGTCTAAAGCTAAGGACTACTATTTGTAAAGGCACAGTATACTCTTTGCAAACACAAGTCTAAGACATGCAACAGATTCAACTGTGGATTTCCTTCTGACTGAACTCCCCAGCAGAATATATACAATGTAATTGACTGTAAGCAAAGGTATTGTAATGCAAAGTGCTCGTGGGGTTGCCTCCTACTTTGACAAAATTTTAATTCACAGTTTCTCTCTGCGCTTCACCAGTAACCTGGAAGAGAAAATCCACCCATTTCTAAATGCAAGAATTCTCCCTCTGTTGTGCACTCATACTCCATGTACCACTATGGGGTCCTGTCCTGGTTTCGGCTGGGACAGAGTTAATTTTCTTCCTAGTAGCTGGTATAGTGCTGTGGTTTGGCTTTAGTAGGAGAATAATGTGATAACACACTGATGGTTTGGCTGTTGCTAAGTAGCACTTACACTGGTCAAGGACTTTTCAGCTCCCCATGCTCTGCCCGGCGCACAAGGAGCTGGGAGGGGGCACAGCCGGGACAGCTGACCCACACTGCCCAAAGGGCTGTTCCAGACCGTATGGAGTCATGCGCAGTATAGAAACTGGGGGAGCTGGCTGGGGGCAGCGATCGCTGCTCAGGGACTGGCTGGGCATCGGTCGGTGGGTGGTGAGCGGTTGTATCACTGTTTTTTTTTTCCCCCTGGGTTTTGTTTCTCTCTCGCTCTCTTGTTGTTTTCCTTCTTATTACAATTTATTAGTAGTATTATTTTTGTTGTTGTTGTTCCAATTATTAAAGTGTTCTTATCTCAACCCAGGAGTTTTCTTACTTTTGCTCTTCGATTCTCTCCCCCATCCCACCGGGGGGGAGGTGAGCAAGCGGCTGCGTGGTGCTTAATTGCCGACTGGGGCTAAACCACAACAGGTCCTGATCCAGCCCTGCTGCTCTTAAGCTATCACCACCCTGCTGAGATAAATACTCGTGAAAAAACAGCATTTAAACTACCTGCAAAAGCCAGCAGTCAGGCAAAGGCCACAGATCCCAGTATAAGGGTCAAAAAACCAGAATGAGATTTATTAATTAGTGATGTAGCTTCTCATGGAGTACAACTGTAGGCTTTAACAGACACTGACATACCAATACTCTAGCAGACTCATTTAAAAAAAAAAAAGAAATAAAATAATAATAATAATCAAGCCTAAGGGGTTAGCCCATCAAATTAGAGGGGTTTCTGCTTCCTGTTGTTCATTTGCAAGGACAGGCTCAGCAGGGGCAAAGCCAAATGCATAAGTAAAACAGCCAAAAATCCAGCATAAACACCAGCATACAGAAAAAGTTAACTCTTTTGTTAGCACCTTCCTAGAAGAAACACAAGCTGCTACTTGTTACTAGAGAAATTTCACAAACATAGGTGGAGGTGAGGTTCCACGCTGACAGCCCTTCGACGGGCAGGAAGGACAGCCCCTGCGCAGCCGGCAGCGCGAGGGCGAGTCTCACAGCCCCAGCTGAAAGGGCAAACACCTCGGAATATCGCTAACGGGGTTGGGTTTTCTTCTGTCTTTTCCCAGGAGTGGGTCATTAATTGCTTTCCTCCTTACTGAATCCCAAACAGAAGCACACATATTTGCTCAGTGGAATTCTCTGCTTTTAGATTTTACCAGCCATGAAATTGCTGTGACTAACACGCTCCCTTTACTACAGGTTGATGTGTCAGCCCAGCGGAAAAGGATTCGCTTTTCATGGCGGTACAAAACTTTATCATCCCTTTTGCCACACCGACTTAATAAAAAGGAAGTACCCTGTTAACACGCTTCCTACTATGCTTTCAGCCCACTCTAAAGGGAAAAAAAAAAAGGGGCATTTTTAAGCTCTATCACCTGCCAATTCTTACTCCACAAACTATTTGCGGGTATGGCAAAATACATCACTGCCTTGCTGTCCCGTCACAACTGTTCTTAAAGACTCACTTTCTAACCCAATATATCAGAAGGTGCCCAGCTCCCAAATTCAGTTTGCTATTCCTCACCGACAGACTTACTAGATTTTCTTTCTTCCCTGCATTTAACTCTGTGAAATGTGCAGTACTTCAAAATACCATCACTATTATTAAATGTTAAGTATATGGTAACTAGAGATATAGAAAAGATAGCTTTAAAGAATCCCTCCAAGACAAAGCACTATATTTTTGGTATGCCATCTGATAAGTATCTCAACAATCAAGCATTTAAACCTTGGCTGTAATTTCAGAAGAGCCACATATAAAACCTTATTTCCAGCTGTGTCTGTCCCCTCTTTCTCTTCCCCCAATGAGTGTTCCTGGTCTGTTTAAGTCCTTAGAAGGGCTGTGCATGAAAGGCAGCATTGAAAATGTGCAATTTCAAAAAAATACCTATATCATATTTAACACATAAGCCATAAATCTGTCTCTCATTCATACCATGATGCCTACCAGTGAAAATTAGATAAAGGCATTGAAATGAACTTTCCATACAAATCACTGGATAAGATACCAGAGAGTCACATCATTACCTGGTACATGTTCAGAAAAGCAAAGGGGCCTCATCAGGAGTGATTACTTTGCAATATGGAACCGCATGTAAACTACTAACAACCTTTCTTTTTAACACTTTTTAATTTACTATGTACCATAGAAACTGTATTCAACTTGCTGCATCTGGTACATCATCAGAAGCCACACATCCAGCTTAATACATCTTGTCTGATTTCAGAGATCACAGACTACTTCAACTGATTTAAGTACTAGTGATATATATATACAGACCCCTTGTGACTTTCTGATGACCCCCATTTTGACGATCAACAGATAACCTCAGCATCAGAAGCACAAACTTGCATCTCAAACTCACAAAACAACTTTGCAGGCAAGGAACCACAACACACCACCTTTCCAGTTGGCCAAAATGAACAGAGATCTCTGGAGATCGACCTGTGCAGTGCCAGCATGCCGGGCTCGTTGGCCACACAGTCTGGGAATTGAGTGCTGAGGATTTACTAAGAACATGATCTGCATTTAGATCTTTCTCCTACAAAATGATTCACAGAACAACAACACTGGGGGACTCTCATCCTGCAAGGCTTTGTTAATGCTGTGCTGGTTGCGTTCAGAGACATTGCTCATCACGCACAGTAGCGCAGTCTAAAAGCGGTTTGTTGGTTTGAAAGAGGCACCTCCTGTAAATGTCAGTGGTTTTTAAAGGTTAAGTAAGCATCTTGAGAAAGGCCTCCATGCTCGTGTGCTTCACCTTAGTGCAAGCTGATAAAGGATTATTTAAAAAAAAAAAAGCCTGCAAACAGATAGAAAGCTTGCAGATTGATGTTGAACAACTGAAATTTTCTGTTCCCAGCGTACAGTAGTAGATTACCAATGGCAGAGTAACCATTGTTAATTATCAGAGCAAAGTACTAAAGACTGTTTTCTTTTGCCTAATTAATTACCTCATCTACAGCAGAATGTTAATTCATATACATGATCATTTCTTAAAGCTATGGAAGCTTTTCTTTGAGTGCTCCTCTGAAACATTTGCCCTTAAAATAAGAATTAGCGATAACAGCGAGGACCCAGCAGCTTGGTGAATTGAGCCTGGAAACAAGCCCTAAAACCTTACGGGAGCTCTGTGCTTGTACCATAAGCTTTATTATTGAGGTTATCGGAAGGGAAACAGGCTGGAAAAGCAAGCACCAAGGAAAAGTCCTGCCCAGGAAAGACATCCCCAGCAGCACACCTCTTCTGGGTTCACTGCAGAAACACCAACGTGGAAGTCTTCTTTCCTCACCAACAGGACTTGAGATCTGGTATTGCACACAGCATCCAGGATGAGAAAGCTGGCTTCAGGGGGTGGGAGACACACCTCACACTACCTACTTTCTCCCTTTCTCCGGTAGCTCCCCACCCACCTCACTATTAAAGGACCATAAAAATAGAACAAACTAAATGGATTAGTGCCAACTATTGCACTATGAAAAGAGGCAGGGATTTGTTCTCTTCAACAGGGACAGAAGACCAAAAAAAGGAAAACAGAGTCAGAGAGTAAAAAGAACTGATACCAGTTGCCCCCACTTTCTTTCTATGTCTAGAGAGTAGCAGAGGGGACTGGGAAGCGAGAGGAGAAGGGGGAACCAGGGATGGAACCTGGATATGAGGAACACCCTGAGAAAGAAAAGGCAGAACGAGGAACAAAAAACGATGAGGAAACAAAATAAGCTGCAGAGAAGAAAAATCCACCAAGGGAATACAGAAAAACAAAAGAGCAAGAGCAGAACAGAATCAAGTTGGGGAGGCTAGAACAAGAATCACTGAAACGGCTCAGAAATCTCATGCAAAAAAAAGCCCCAAACCTTAAATAGAAGGAAAAAGAAAGGTAAAACCGTACAAAAATATTAAAGGCAAAGGAGAGATCAACTTTAAAGATTACCCTACAGAAAGCTTGCAAATGCTATAACAAGAACGTAAAGCAGGTTACCACCAAAATGTCAACCTCTACTCAAAGATGAGTCACAGTGTGCAGAAGTCAGCCAAAATGACCAGCCCTTCCAGGAGCACAGCATCTTTAGCAAAAAATATTACTTAGTTTGGTCCCAGGCTGATGTGATCAGAATACAAAACTACTATATATTGAACATCATGGGGTGGGGTAGGGGGAGGGGGGACAACAACCAAAAAAAACCCCAAACTTTTCCTTAAGAGGTCTTTGACTTTAGTAGTAGATGGTACTGGAGATGCTCCTAGAGCGGCACATGGCAAAACTTCATAGCAGTGCCTGCTTTGTCTGGCTCTGAAGGGGATGAAGTTGAACTACAACAGGGTTAAAATAGAGCATTGGCATAACCCTTTACCCTGCCTGTTCTGGCTTTCTTCACTTAGCTCTGCAGAAAACACCACCAGATTCTGTCAGAGATGTTGGGAAGGAAAGTTGCAATTCCCCAAACGAGAAAACTGCTGATGTATGTCCCACGCCTTTCTAGCTACAGCCATGCAGATAAGCACCTCTGGCATGTACCTGCCCACTATGTGTATTGCAAAGAGGTGCCAGCTCCCGCTGATGCTGGAAGCCCTGCTAAGCTTCAGAAAGAGACAGCTTCACCCCTACACCGCTGCAAGTCCTGCGTGAACTGAGCAGAGGAAGGCACACAGCTGCAATCCCGCAATAGCCCACACCTCATTTCTTCTAACATCTCTGCACCCCCTTTGCTATCAGCAGCAACATCAAGCAGATACACACAAATAGTCCAATAGTTCATGGAGCTGCTGCTTTTTAAAAAACAGAAATGTTAACAAAATAGGTCTGAGTATACAAGCTGTATGGTATGGTGGATGTGGGGAAAGGCAGTTCACAAGACCTGAACTACAGGCAGACAATTTCAAAGTCAACACCGGGTATCAGCGAAGATGTAAAAACCTGAGTGTGTTCTGTGAATTAAAGCATTCTTGTCGCCAAAGGCTTGCCAAGTGACTTGGAACAACTTCCCTTCATGCCTTCTCTCCCTCCTGCACCCATCTGAAAGGGAACTGTTCTCATTCATGTTGGTAATGCGCTTTATGTGTGGTTCGGTGTGGACCAGCATGGCTTATTCTGCAGCTTCTACTTGAGTTCAACTTCTGAGATGAAAGGTGTTTTCAGTCACCTAAAGCAGCATAAAGTATGAAAAAGTCTTAATTTTCATTGCAATCATTTCTGAAATATTTCATGGCCATTTTTATCTGTCCTTGAAACAGTGTCAGAGTAGATGCTGTGGTAGGTTCAGTATGAATCTAAACAAAAGACAGTACTACTTTTGGATAAATTTGCTCTCTGCAATTTCTGCTGGCTGCTATTTGTAAGATAACAATAACAAGACATGACTTTTGAACAAAAATGCGCTAGTATAATTTGAATGAATAAAATCAAACTATTCAGTCAGTTTTTTCAAAGGGGGGTCACATTCTTTGCATTAGTATAATATTTCACAAATCCTCTAAAGTGCAGCAGCACACAAGGATGTGGTTTGTTTCTCTTTCAAACAGTCATCTGCAAGCAATTTCATTCAGTTAAATATCAGAATTAAATTTTAGCCATAGTACTGCTTCTGTGCAAAGGAAATGATGTTTTAAATAGGCATGCAGATGTGATCCTGCAGATTGAGTCTTAAAAAAAGTAAATAACTAAAGGGGAGAAAGGCTGTCTACACAGGCATTTATTCCTGAACTGCTATTCCCAACTAGTTCCCCGAGGAGACTATTTTACTCCAAAATAAAAGTTCTTTATACTGAGCTAACTAAAACCACTTCAGAAATAGAACCAAGCTGTTATGGAATAACCTTTCCTTACTCCCAGAAAAAGATTATAACATTAATATGAAACACTGCTTCAAATTCAAAGGGTTGTTGTTTTTTTTTTAATTCCTACTAATTTCTCTGTTTAGGTGAGCCCAAATAAAGTTACGATAATGAAGTATTTTCAGCTACCCATCTTTGAGACAGAAACAGCAGGTAATGCTATTTCACAGGCACAGCAGCAAGGCTTCCTAAATTTGGGTTAGTACAGCTCTAATGCAGCTATGTGGGACTTCCCATGAAAACCTGTGTTCACTATCAAAAACTACTGCTGGTAGGTGCCCCTCCGGACAGAGCTAGTTCAAGGCAAGCCCATTGCAATGCGCAGGACTGGCTTCAACTACCAGGGACGGGACGAAAACAAATCGTGCCTAGTTTCTAGCACAATTTTGCATGAAGACGCACATCCACCTCAGACTGCCTGTCTCTGAGAAAAACACTTTACTTTTGGGGTTTTTTATTTTAATCTCTTCCAGGTGAGCACAGGATGCATCCCTGTTCCCCATGGGGGATCACTGGGAAACAAGGCTGGATGTAACCACTTCCCACATGGAAATTCTGAGAGAATTTAAGTACAGAAATGTCCAGAGAAACACAAATACTTAAATGCCTCCTATAACCACCCCTCAACCCAACACACACAAAAACTGACTGTCATCCAAGATCTAGGAGAATGAAGTGCAAGTCAGGCAGAAAGCTCAATTGACCCTGTGTTTTCCAGCTCTCATTCACATAGCTGGTGCGCAGAGTTATAACATTTTTTGGAGTGGAGGGCTTCTATACTCTTTTTGTGCTTCTGCAACAGCTATTCTAGGATGTGGAAAGACTTCAAAAAAATTATTTCAAGGTTTTGTTGGGAAAAGTCTTTCTTTTGTTCTAAGGCAGAATGATAACATTTTGACATGTCAGAAAAAACGTTTGCAGAAGCACAAAATCATTGCTTCTCCATTTCAGTTCTGTATCTGGCTGGAGGAAGAGGAGCTCTGCTTATCATGGGGGAACACCTCTGAAGGACAAAGTCTTCTGGGACACCGTCTGTGTCCCATACCAGGGTTATGCTAACAGGCACGATCTAGCTTGATTTCACCTGGAAAATGAAAAGCTCTGTGTAGCTCAAATATTTTATTATTGAAAAGGGATCATATCCAACTGAGAGCTTTGTTTACAACTTGGCACAGTAAATGGAAAATATCACATGTTGATATTTGCATTTATCACCTCTGTGCATTGGGAAATGGGTAACCACATGCGCAGAGACTAAATACTGGCAGCAGCCAGCAGTCAGCTAACCACCCCCCTCATATTCAAGCCGATATCTTTTCAAAACCATTCAATTCTCAAAATTTAAATGCAACGATATCTTTAAATCAGAAACAAACTCGCTAGTGTTCTGGGAATGAAATAGTGCTAAATGATGCGGTAATGCCAAGTAAAGAAATACCTCCCTCTCTCTAATAAGCCCACAGGAGACCACAGCCCCTTATATAACTATTTGCTACTGTGGGATTATTGCTGAATTATTGCTCAAAAATAGTCTAATAAAATTTGAGTAAAACCAGAACCATTCCCACTCTTGTTGTCAAAAGACTTGTCTGTATCTGCATAATAAACTCTGTTACGGGGAATGAAAATGAGAGTATAAAAATCCACTCTGATGAATGTCTTCCTAATGAAAGTAAAATATTTATCACTTAGAAATTCTTACTTATTGACTCTGAGTAAAATATTTTGGGGTTAGATGCCTCATGGCGACAGAATTAAAATGTGTCTTTTAATTAGAGCATTGAAAAATGAAGAGTTTTTTATTTAAATTAAGGATCAAGCTAAAACAAGCCTTGTGACAATGAACAGCATTTCTGTGGTCCACTAATTCAAAACACTGCTTGACTTTTAGACAGATCAAATCAGCCTATGCTAAGGGCTAAATATGTATGCCCTGGTTTTATGCTTTTTTTTTTTTTTAATTATTTGTATTAAAGTAACACATGAATTAGTACTGTTCTGTATTGCTAAAACATGACTGTGAATGCCCTAATGGCAGGCGATTTAAAATAACATGGACAAAACTGCCATTTAATCCTGTGGTACAATGACAACTTTATAACCTGAAGCCTTCATAGCTTGCCACCAGAAAGGTGGAGGGGGAAAAAAAACCCACCCCAACAAAAAACCCACAAAAAAGGACTTAAGTCTATCTCACACAAGACAAACGAAGGCATATAGAGAACAAGTGGCATGTCCAATGTCATATGGTTATTAGGAAAAGAGCCAGGAATGGAATTTAAGTGTTGATCCACTCTTAACTCCCAGGTTTTCTGGTCCATAACCATTTTTCATCTTTCTTTAAGTCCCCACCACTCCCCAAAACACATTACTCACAGCAGACCTGAATTCCAGCTTATTGATTAAAGCGATGGGCAGAGAGTTAGTATTAGTCTGGGCTCCTCCACCAACTCGGGGTCTGACCTCTGACGTGGGTATTAATCTCAGCACTCTGAAGTCCTCTGTTAAAAGTGCTCTGAACGATAACGGTTCAATTTTCATAGTCTGTTGAGCACCCACACTTCCCATCAACATCAAAAGAAGCTATGGGTGCTCCGCTTCTCTACAAGTCAGGCCATAAGTTCAAAGTATAATGATCACTGCAGAATGGTACCATGCTAAGTGGAGTAGTAGCTGCTAAATGAGAGCTGTTACAGTTGACAAGGTCAATGTAATTTTACTGCTATGCTGTTACACGGAGAACACTTGCACTCAGATGCTTGCAGTGTTTCCTGGGAGTTAAAAATGGATTTTACAGTCTTCCTTTACTTTGTCGTTTTGGATCACAGTTAGTGAACGAGCCTTCTCTCCTGGGGTGGGGGAATGAGGGGTAGACAGAAATTCCTTGGTCTCATTACTTGCATTTCATTAAAAATAAATAACCTACTTAAGGGGAAAAAACAGTATTACCAAAGGTAAACATACCAGGAGTTTCAACTAGTGTTGACACAGCACAAAACACACGTCAAATATTTGTCAGTGAACTTTTCAATGCTATTTACAGGAACTTTTGGTTTTGTTTTGGGGGGTTTTTTTGGTTTTTGGGTTGGTTTTTTGGTTTTTGGTTTTTTTTTTTTAATATTTTGATACTTTGTCATTATTCATTCATTTTCCAAGACAGGCTTTGCTTTCAGATGACAACCATTTTTTTTTTATTTAAACCACACTATTCATGTACTAAATTTAAAAAAAAAATATTCCTGAAAGCATGTTATCCCCGGCATTTAACCACCAGCTTGTCATACAGCTGAGCCCTCTAACCTCAGCACTTCAATAGTAGATTTTACAGCAACCACTTGCTTAAAAGAAGAGGGGGAAGAGGGCAGAGTTTTTGATGACAGAAAGATGGCATTTTTACACTGACAGAAAGATTTATGATATTTAAATTGTTCAGCCAAACTACTACAACGTAATTACTGAAGTTCAGATGGCTATCCTGTATTTAAATGCACAGATATACTCTACTGCAGCTACTTGTAGATAGCTTTGATGGGCTAATTTGCAATAAAAAGTAAGATTACAAGGAAGAACCTTGAGGAGTCAAGCTGGCTGGTGTGATATTTAAAATACAACTTTGATTTCAATACTCTGCCAGCTATATTGATTGTGTTAGCAGGCCCTGGATATGGGGCCAGTTTCTACACCTCCAGCTAAGCTACTCAGCTCAAGTGATGCTCCATGAAATCTCTCCTAACTTTTCTTAGTGACATTCAGGCTTAACATCATGCTAATAAACACGAACTAAAATGATCTGATTTTTCTAGGACAAGAAGCCCAGGGAATACCCACATCACCTATTTTGAAGTCATATGTATGGGTTACAGGGACAGCTATTGTCAAAACCTGCTTTTAGGCTTCTTGAAAGCTGGTGGGAATTTTGAATTTAAGTCAAAATGCCAAACTCGTGTCACTCTTAACAGGATTGGGAATCTTGCCAGAAAGTGTCCCACCCTAGATTGAACAGTTTCTTAGTTCCAGCTCACGGTTTAAGTGTAAAACCCTCCGACACCAGAAAATATCCTTCCTGTGTGTCAACATTTGGTGGAAACCGTCCTCAAAGCTACACAAAATTTAGAGCATTAACCACCTTTTCTGGAAACTCAGCAAGTAATGTTTGGTTTTAGCTGAAGTTCTGAGCCAGGATTCAGCTGTTTCAACAGAACTACCCCATCCACGCTCAAAGCCAAGGAACGGAAAATGCCACCATCCAGCACAGTTGATTTCTATCAGGGAGATCTGAGATTATGCAGGACAAGCTTTCCACTAAGTCTTCACACAACAAATAGAAACACCTTAAATATCTAAACTAAATGCTCCAGCCATAGCAGAGATCTCCGTATGAGAACAAGTTCAGCCAAGTTCCCAGGGGGGGAGGAAAAAAAAACCCTACGAAGAGAATGGAGTTGTCTGTAACAGCTGACAGAAGTTCAGATACAGCTAGTCAAGTGCAGCCAGTTATGATTCAGTCGTATAATAGCATTTGCACTGACAGACAAGACAATCTTTCTTACAACTGTCTGTAGCTTTTTGGCTTGAAGAATCTTGATGCTCTTATAAATTGCAATTTCCCATCATATTCAAAATGTCTATATATTTTTACAGGACACAAGGCATTTGTATGGCATCTGTTACAAAATATATATTTCTACAGCCTAGAAAATGCATTTCAAGTCTTCATACATTAAGTCTGATTTATTCAGGCTCATGGAAAAAACCATTTCCAGCAATCTGTCTCGAACACAGGATGCACAGCAATACGAAGAACTGGGGTGCCAGAGACTGGCTTCCGATTCTCTGCCCTTCAGCAAGAGGATAGAGAAGAGTTACCTTGACCTGAAATCAATGGAAATTGAAAGTGCCGCAACCTAAACTACTACAAGAATGTTATTCTAATCCCATTTACCTGACATCATTAATCTGTAAAGCACTGATCATCAGTCAGTTATCTCAGAGTTCATTGCAGTTGTCAGAGAGCATCCCTGCTTATGGAGACATTACTCTCTTAAGCACAGAGACTGAGTTTTTACTCAGATCACTTAGTGATACTACTTGCAGATAATCTCCAGCTGACAGAGGCAGACCCCAGCACTGCAGTTCCCAGGGCTGGAAGAGCGCATGAACACACCTAGTAACACGTGTTGGTTATTCAAACATTTCCCGTAGCAGTTCTTGAGCTCCCTGCATTGCTGCCGGGCACTATACATTGAGAAACAGGTCCCCCAAATTCAGAGACTGCAACAGAACTATCAAAGCCCAAAGGCACATTTACCTTTAAGAACCTTTGCAATTTGATATTCCTTATATCTCATGGTCTCCAGTGACAACCCAGCGCTGTCAGAGCTGCGCTTCCCCGCAGGGCCTCAAAGCCCAGTCAAGAGCATCAGTGGATGGAGCCAGATCAGCGCAAGTCAGTAGTGGTGGGTTACAGCTACGTTGAGAAATCCAAGCATGACAAGGGCATAGCAAAGACAAGACACAAAAACACGGCATTGCACTGGACGTCTTCCCTAAACTCTCTCTCTCCTGAGTACAGTCTCACTGGGCGACTAGAGAGTCCTGGAGATGGCATAAAGCAGATACGCTGTGCCCATGCCGCAATTGCTTCTACCTCTCCTCCGTATCCTTTGCTCAGATGCTTTATAGATCCCTTACAAAAACCCAGGAGCCACAGATTAATTTCAAGCTTACTTCTAGACTGTCTTTTTTTTAGATTTTTTTTTTTTAATCATGTAGTTTCCAGCTTTAGCTTTGGTTCATTCATTCTCTTTGCCACCTACTTGTGATCTTTCCTTCCAAATCTAAGTCTGCAAAAAATGTACCCAAACTGTGAGACAGAGCTAGCAGGTGATGCCCTGCCATAGGACCACAGACTGCTACCGCACATGCCTTCGTTCAAACAAGCTTACGCTGCTGAGGATTCAATCCAGCACACAGAAAATCATTTAGGCACATACACAGTGTCCCTACTTCACTCAATACAACAGCAGGAAAAGGCAAACAACAACCTCCACACTTTAAACGAGAGGAAAAGCTTCACCACGACACCAGTTTGGAAGAGATTCACAAGACTGTCTCAGCAGCAGCTCTTTACAGGAGGGGGACAAGAGCCGACGAAGGCTGCCTTTTGTTCACAGCTCAAGTGGGCAGGCACTCCAGGGTAAGTACAGAATAATGCAAAAAGAGAAACTGCCTGTTAAGCTAGCAGAATGAAGCAAATATTCAGTCTCAGTTCAACCACTATCTTTATCACAGCACACGCGGGCAGGAATTGCACTGCAGTTTCATAGCTTCTTCATAGCAAGTACCAGACACAAAGAAGCCCAAGAGGGAGGACTCCTTCCAGCACACAGGATATCTCTGAAGCTCGCTGCTCGAGCAGAGGCAGCCAGACACGCTGCGCACGGCTCTTTGCATGTTACTGTCCCAATGAACTGATTTAATCTAGAAACCATAGTTCGGGCTTTTCTCCTCAGAAACCACAGCCCACACTCGTTTGGCTTTAAAATAGAAAACACCAGTCCATGGAAGTATGAAATACAGTCATTTTAATTCACCCTTATAAATTTGTGGCAGAGCTCGTAAAGTGTGTCTGGAGAACATCAGCAAGTCAGCCAAACCACATAGGGAGCTTGCACGGGGAGAGTGACCCACTCCCCTGGATACCTTGCCGAGATGATGTGTTTTACAGAAGGAAATGGAATGTGCTTTACGTTATCAATAACATTTAACTGAGACTGCATATTGGACAAAAACCTTCCATAAAATCTCTCTAGGTTTTGGACTTAAAACATACTGCAACCTGCCTCCAACGGATTTCAGTATAACAATATTCTTTTTACAATATAGTGGAGTAAAAGCTGGAAATCCTATCAGCTCACCAGAATGTGAAAGTGCCAAGTCTCATTGCAAGAGCGAGCCCCCAGTCTGATTTCAGCAAAGCAGTTTTAGATTTAATGATGCAGAGCCAAGCTGGTCAGTGAAAACAAAACAAACCTCTGCTATGAGATTTGTTCTATACCACTGACGTGTGCAGGATTTCAGCCATCGACTGAAATCGATATATTCCCCCCAGCAGGGAAACAGAGATGGCCTCTGTCAGAGAGCTACGCCAGAAATCTTTGCCCCTTTCAAATTCAATTGCTATTTATTAATAAATCATTGTTCCAAGCTGGAATTTTGCTTTCAAAAGGAATAAACAACTGGCAGATACACATTCTTAAAATTCACGGTCTTCAATACGACATGAACGTGTCCTTATGTGCATTATTGGTTTGGACTTGACTTTGATTTTTGAGTAACAGAAATACATTTATTCTTAAAATAGAAATAAAAGAAAAGAAAAAACCCCAAACGCCACCACCACCACACACAACACATCCAAAAGCAGACCACCACTACAGTGTGGATTTAAGTGGTCACTGGATCAAACATTCAGGGCATTCATCTGTTAGGCAATATCACCTTCCACAAAACCTATGTCTGGGAGTTGACAAAAGCTAGTCATACTAATATAACAAGGTTTATATCTCCAAATCAGATCTCAAATGTATTACGAAGTGCAACCTTGCATGAAAATCACCCTCAGAAACCAAACAGGTTCTTCTAAGACAGGCCACAAGACATAAACAAAAGTATTAATAATCAGTCTCCAAGGAACAGTATCTTCATCAAACAGTGCAATTATTTCTCCTTTAAAATATTAGTAAAGATAAGGCTGCATAAATTTGTGATGTTATCCTTGGATTACAAACAATTCCTAGTGCACAGACTGTGAGAGCAAAGTTAGTGTTCACCTGCAGAAATGCGTCCAGTACAGTTCCTTCCTAGAGCCTTTAAATTGAGAAAGGACGTACCAACTGCTCCAGTTAAACTAAAGCTGTGCACTGAAGCATTTTCTCAGCTGCGTGTGGACACTGGGAACGCTTGCTTGAACTCCAAGCCCAAAGCAAAGTCTAGGTGAGGTTGCCATTCTTTGCCAGAGGATTATTGGCGTTAACGCAAACACGTCCAGAAAGATGTAGCTGCTTCCTGCTCAGCACTACGTGTTGTCACGCTGGGAAACGTGGGTGCTGCTGAAAGCCAGGAAAAGATTCAGAAAACATAGAGAACCCAGCTTCTATGTTGCATTTTAATTGCAATATTTGGCAAACCTGATGTCTTTTGGTACATGAATTATTACACAGCTGCAGTGAGAGACAGAAGAAACGATCACCGTGTCACAGCATGGAAACATGTTATGATATAAAGAGCATAGCCAAACCCTCCTCCATCAAATAAAAAAATCACAAGTTTTTAATGGAATTCTAGGAGCTATTTTGACTAATTCGGATAAGTTTCAAGTCCCAGACCACAAGTACGTGTTTATCTAGTGGTAAGTACAGCACTGAAAAGATGAGATTAATTTTGCATACTGAAATTTGAAACGTTCCACACAACTCTTTCACGAGAGAACAGAGCAAAGGGATATAGCGCAGAGGGTGGCTGTGACTGTATGATCGCCTTTTGGGGGACACGTGCTTATGAAAAGCCTCAAAGCCATGACAAGCGTCTTCTCTGGGGTCTGATGCTTTCTTCAACTCAGCCAGTTACTAGCAGAGATCTTGCTAAAACAATCTCACATGTACACATTACCTCAACCTACTGTGGCTATAAGCAACCCGTTCTGATCACAACATATAAAAGAAACTGAAAAGAGTAATTAATTTTGACTGACACATCTGTAACACCAAACATACAATCAGCCCTGAGTCCATTCCAGTCCTAAAGCCTGAAAAAGCCTTGGGCCAGGCAAGTGTATCAGGCTGGCACAGCGTGTGGCTAGTCCAAACACAAAACCTGCCTATTGTAACTGCCCACCGAGGAAATTACTTCTTCGGCTCAGCTCTTCAAGATCTGTGATAGAGGTCCCAGGATCAAATGCTGCTGACAAGCCACGAGAGAAATTGTTACCCAAGCAAAATCAAATGCAACAACCGTTGCTTTGGAGGATACACACAGAGCAATGCTGGAATACAGAGCTGACACATTGCAATGACTGGAATCTCCTTGTGGATGCTTTCCCTGCCACCCCAGCCACGTGTAAAAAGAGCAAAGAGGACACCTAGCAAAGAACAGGGGCTTGTGCACAATTCTGATGCTCTAAAAAAAGTGAGAGAGAGCAAGAGAACAAACATTTAATTCCCTTGTAAAACAGATGACTGCATTGTAATTTACTAGCAGCTGCTGGCAACAAACACCATGCTCTCATATTCCTATTAACCAAGCTGCAGCTGATTTATTAAAGGCTCAGATACATCAAAACAAATGACTGTAACATCATTTATATTACTATTTACAGCTCTTTAATAGGGTTACACGAAGGGGCAATGCAGCACAAACTGGAATCTGGTTACAAGTCTGTCAAGCAGCAGCATAGTATCTCTCCATTGCACCAAGCTCCAGCACTGAGCTCCTCTGTGTCACTTCCAACAATTACCCGCACGCCTGCGAGGCACAGGTGTGCTGGCAGTAGGTGGTGGCAGGGCAAGCAAACCTTCCCAAATTGCACAAATACTCAGCAGTCTGCTGCTAGTCAGTATAATGCTGACGTAAAAAACAAACAATCAAAAAACAACCACCACCACCCCCCCCCCAACAAACAAACCACCAAAAAAAACCCACACCCAAACAAACAAACAAAACACCAAACCCAAAAAAACCAACCCAACCCTCGGCCCAGCACTGGGACTCAATCAAATATTGTTGCACCAGTAAGTAATCAATGTTATCACTCTTCTGCAGAGTACACAGCTCCTACAGCTGCTGCTGAAGCCAAAGGCATCATGCTGTGAACAGGCTGTGGCAAAAGCAGCCAGGGATCAACATCGTCCCTGGGACAGAAGTCGCCCAGTTGTTCAGAGCTCTCTCTCCTGGGCTGCCTGACACGTCCCTTAAGCCAGGGATTCCCAAACTCAGGTGTCCCCATGACAGACAGGGAATGATGTGCCCACTACAGAAAGGCACCTGCAGGACCAACAGCAGCTCCTGGCTCTGTGCAGAGCTGTGCATGGGCACGGCAATGCCATCCAGCCTGGCCCTCTCCTCTCGGGTGAATGCAGGGTGCAGGCATGAGCAGTTCTCTGCTGGGCAGAAGATGATAAATTTGATATCCCCCCCACCCATCTTATTAGGAAAATACAGCCCACTGGGTTTTTTATTTCCTTTTCTCATGCTGTTTCAAGTTAGCATACCTAAGGTTAGTGACACAGCTGCCAGAGTCTGGGAATCTCAGCCCCAAGTCACTGATGTTAAACCCAAAACTACTAGGACTAAAAAGCAAGTGCATTAGAAATCGGCCTCTGAGTGGAAGGCAGGAACCATTCGTGCCACTTCATATCCTGACTTAAGTGACTGTCCTGGTTTTGGCTGGGACAGAGTTAATTTTCTTCCTAGTAGCTGGTATAGTGCTGTGGTTTGGATTTAGTAGGAGAATAATGTGATAACACACTGATGGTTTGGCTGTTGCTAAGTAGTGCTTACACTAAACCAAGGACTTTTCAGCTCCCCATGCTCTGCCCGGCGCACAAGGAGCTGGGAGGGGGCACAGCCGGGACAGCTGACCCACACTGCCCAAAGGGCTGTTCCAGACCGTATGGAGTCATGCACAGTATAGAAACTGGGGGAGCTGGCTGGGGGCAGCGATCACTGCTCAGGGACTGGCTGGGCATCGGTCGGTGGGTGGTGAGCAACTGCACTGTGCATCACTTGCTTTGTATATTATTTTATCATTACTATTATTATTATTTTATCTTCCTCTGCTGTCCTATTAAACTGTCTTTATCTCAGCCCACAGGTTTTACTCCACCCTCCACCCCCCCAATTCTCTCTCACACCCCACCGGGGGGGAAGGGTGAGCGAGCGGCTGGCTGGTGCTTAGTTACCAACTGGGGTTAAACCATGACAGTGATCTACAGGATCCTCTCTCTGCAGATGGGTTTCATTCTCAAAAATCACACAGATTTTCCCATACACCCAAATGGGATCTGTATGAGGTATTTGATGAGACCACAACTCCAGCCAGATCGAGAGGCAGTGCTGGTGATCCCCACTCCCTCGTGCCAAGTGCTTTGAGGGCAGGCTCCCCGAAACCCCAGCCTCTGCCAACAGCACACACAGCAGCACTTTTTCCTTCAAGGGATGGGGGAGATTAACAGCATCGTCACAAGCCATGGATCGCTCTATCTACCAAGATAACATTCTAAGCAGTGACGGACTATCTCATCTAAAGACTCTTTTCTAGCTGACACGACATACTTAAAAGGATTTTTAAATTAAAAGGGAGCTCTGTATTAAGAACATAAACCCTTTATCAGAGGTGTCGATGAAGGCAAATGGAGGGATTCCTTTGCTGTATAAATTTCACAAGGAATTCCCAGCCCACCCCACAAATTTTGAACCAATGTGTTCAAGCCTCTGGTTTTCTCTAACCCATAAAAGCTCCAGATAGTCAAATATTATGCTTCTGCTTTTTAAATATTTCCATTTAAATGTAGATTTTGACCTTCTTGCCAATGAAATATTAATAAGAGAATAAAATATATATTACTCTTCTTCTGAGGGAGAGGTCTCTCTAACTCTCTGTCATGTTCCCCATCAGTTTTTTGAAGAGGATTTCTTCAAACCATGGTGAATTTATTCCTCATTCCTACGTTTTTTAGGCCATGGCAGCTGAAAGTAGAAAGGTGATCCCGTTATTTTTAACATCCCAGGGGAAAAAAGGAGGAGCAATTCTGTTTCTCTAGATCAATGAAAAGTAAACAAGGACACCAAAGAAACTGTATCATTTCCAGCAAGATGCAAAAGGCTAATTTAATTTGAAGTAACTGTGTTCCTAAACAAGGAGACAGTATAAAGATTAACGGAGACCTCCATTTCTTTATATAACTGCAGCCCATTAAGGGGGATAGAGAATAAACCTCACAAATTGCCCTGCTTATCCATCTTTATCTTCATCATTGTTTAAAGACGAATACCCTCTCCCCTCAACATTATTTATCTTTCTCGCTCCTCCTTTGTCGTTAATGGAAGGGAAAACAACAAAATACATCATGATGTTGTAGCACAAATGCAGTACTGTTTAAAGGGGATCAGTTCTGCTCCTGCTGATTTGATAAGAACCAGGCTGGACCCCAAGGATGCTCTACAGTCCTAATTACAGCTGCATCAGGAGAATGTTTCATCAATGGAGAACACCACCTTCTTTTTAAAGACCATGGTAGGATGCACTCTAAAAACATAGATGGTAAATACTATTGGTACCCAACACAATATCCTGAAGTACCTGTTGTTCTTCTGGGTATTTTCACTTTGAGTCCTGTCTTAGGTAACACTGCAAAGCTACCACAAGAGTGGTGGGGAGAGGGACAGAAATCACCTAGTAAACTACAGAAGATACACGACAGCTGAAAAATCTAAACCGGGACGGGCTGAGACCTTGGGAACCTGCAACCGCCAGATAAGAAATATGTTGTGTGATGAAGGAGACCCTGGAACGGTTCTCAATCACTGCTGAGTGCTGCCCTGTGCTGAATGCTTTTCTGGAGAGAGTCATAAAACAGAGATTAGCAATCCCTCAAATTTTACTTACCAGCTTTTGCTGTTAATTCTCATGCAGTGCCTCTCTAACCTAACTCATGGAAAGTATCGATCCTGACTTTTCAAGTATATTGCTCTTATCATTTGGCTAAATTACAGCCCTATGCCATCAGCCCAGGTACTATCACCACCTCCAGAGCAGGGTATAATTTATAGAGGATGGTAGTCTGAAAGGCAGCTATGAGAGTTAAATGCCCAACTCCAGCTAAATTTCAATCAGCTCTGGGTACCTAATTCCCTTAGGCTCTTTTCAAATTCTAGAGCCTTTTTTTTTTATATATAAAGATGCTAGCAAGGAAAGGTCAACCTAATTTGTCATAGAAACAAGTGAAGGCAAAAGATCAGCACATGCTGACAGGCTGTCTGAGAGGTTTCATTATAGAGCTGTTTACAGCATTTATTTCTCCTGTTGTTGCTGCTGTTTTCAGGGTCAAGGAACCGAGATCCCATTTCAGTAGTAGAGATCACTGGCCAGGGAACAAAATGCTTGAATTTTATCTCCTCCCTCACAGGCTAGTTGACTTATATGCCACTAACTGCTGAGATTTTTCTGAATGACCCCATGGTTGTTGAAGTTTATACTAACACATGCAGCAACTTTAAGCCTAAATAATAGTACTAACATCACCAATTAGCATTAATACAACTGGAAATTTTAAACGGAGTGTAACACCAGTCTTAATTCACAATAGCATGTCAGCCAATCCAGTCAAATCAATTCACTGGAAGTTTGTTTCCTTTGGAACATAAAATTCTTTTTGTGAAGGAGAAATGCATTAATGTATGATAATTTTTGAAGCAGTCTTTCTTCACAGCTTTTTATATTCTACAGTTCATAGAGAAATGGCCTAAAGGTCTACGCCGTCACCAATACAAACACTTAAGTACTATATTCAACATACATTACCGGCTAAGTAAGGAAACACCAAGGAATGTATTCAACTGCCATTAATGTTCTCACCAGCTGCCACCTCCACATGAAGGCCAGGTGCAGGGTCTGGCAAGCTCATGTAAGAGCGAGGACACTTCGGGCTGTCCCCAAGTCAGGAGATGTAGATGCCCACTGACCTGAGCACCCACAGAATGGGCACAACAGGCCCCAAGAGAGAACTACCCTGGCAAATGCTCTTTGGCCATTTTACAGTCTTGACTATAGCACAAGGAATAGAGAAGTAGCGTTGATGAGGTTGCTGCTAAATTTCTCACAATTCAGAGGACAACCGAGAGTCAAAGCAAGCAAACGGAGTGCAATTGCATGGCCAAGAGCCAAGCTTCAGAGATAAAAGATAGTAATGGAAGACCTTCAGCCACAGCCAAAAGTTCAGCTGACAATAGGATTTCTCTTCCAGTAGCAGGAAGAGAGAAACCTTTAGGTCAAGTAAACCGTATCTCCTGACTCTGCCTCAAAAGACTGCTAAAAAGGTCAAGACATTTTGTATCTCCCAGCTATGTGATGAAGGACCATGCCACATACCCATTCATTCCATATTGTTTTTGTCAGGTGATGGCAATATTCACGTGTGATGAATAGATCTGCAGGCAATGGAATCTCACATTCATATCTCAGATGTCCACATCATCTTGCTTATGCACTGAAGCCAAACATATCAGTATCTTTACTTGATCTGTTTAGCTGGTGAAGAGCTAGAAAGAGATAGGAAAGTTTCTCAACTCTGAAGGAAATTAAGGCTGAAAATTACTCCAGAAGAGTGCTGTGGAAATTATGTGATCATTTATGATGCATCTACATATTGTTTTGCTTGGAGAACACAAATGGGATTTTAGATGGTCTAAAGGCCTTTTGCTGGCTTTCTGCATGGCAAAAATCTCTTGCTGCCTCACTCCCACAATCAATATTTCTTTGTGTTATCGAAAGTAAAAAAAAAAAAAAAAAAAGGAGCAAAACCAATACAAACAACTTCAATGCACGGGTGTTTTTTTTTTAATCTCCCCTTTTTAAAGACTTTCACGATAAGTAGAGAAACGTAACTTCCAAGAAAGCATACACAAAAAACCACAGAGTTAGAAGGCAGACAGAGAAACACTTTTTCATGGGCAATTACTTACACCCATCCACAAGCACACAACGCTATCTCATCAACACACTGCCTTAGAGGCACTCTGCACCAGTACAAAGAAACAGGACAGGGGAGATCCAGTGACAAAGAATAAGCTTTTTCCTCCCACTCTGCACTCAGCAGCCATGATCCCAGAGAATCCATTTTCAGGTAAGAGTCTGCAGAGGCTGTACTGGCTTTCCATTCTGGATTTCTTTCTCCATTCAAATGACCAGCAAGAGAAGAAAACTCACAACCCAATTTATCTAAGTGTCTTCAGCAATATCCTTTACAGAATTTCAAAGAGTTGCTGGCAGTTGTTAAGCTGGTGCTGTTTA
Source organism: Ciconia boyciana (assembly GCF_034638445.1). Classification (NCBI taxonomy): domain Eukaryota; kingdom Metazoa; phylum Chordata; class Aves; order Ciconiiformes; family Ciconiidae; genus Ciconia; species Ciconia boyciana. The sequence continues at coordinate 2,343,270 of NC_132950.1, forward strand.
ACTTGGACATCTGTCCACCCAGGCTGAGATGACCAACTCACTTTACATCACTGGCTAGCAATCAAATAATAATTACTTTGGTTTACTACAGACTGGAGCTGGATTTGAGTGAATGATTTCAGAGCACTGGAATCCATTACCAATAACCCAAACCATCTGGGTTCTCGTCTCTGTTACAAAGAAAGCAGCAACAATTCCAAACATTAATTCAGACACTAAGTACTAGCTGGATCACCAATCCATGGGAGCAGTGGCATGTATTTTGATACAATTACCTCAAGATGGAAGCTACATGGACATCCTATGGAGAGCGGTTCAGAGTTTACATTCTGTGCCACATTTAACTCTCCAGAGTTATATGGAAAAGGTTTGTATTAAATAAAAAGCTCCATTTAACATTATTTCCCTTGCAAAGGCAAGCTGGATAACGCTGGTGGAAAGCGAGGATTTTGCAAATGTAGCATGCAGCCTCCCAGCAAAAGGGAAGCCAGCTGATGAGCAGTAACCGTGATTTCTGTAACAAGTAAGTTAAACTGTGCAACAAATTGGTACATCCAAATAAACAAATCCCTGAATCCTCTCCGTTTGCCTTTATGAAACAAATGAGTCAGTACTGACTAATCGTATTATAATACTGGGAAGCTTGTAATAGGCTTACAAACCGTGTGTTTACAGGCTCATTATTGTTCAGGGCTTGCTGAGATAATAAGGAAGCTATGGGAGAAACACTTTGGAGTCAAAATTTTATCAGATATGTTTTGGAACTGAAATCAGTTTGCAGTTCAGACCAAGACTGGGTATGAGGGAGTGGGACTGAAGTGACTGGAAAGGAACAGTATTTCCCCACTTGGGACCAGAGGTCTCTTCTTCAAAGACTACATCTAACAGAGGGGGGCCAAAGACAAGAACGAAACATAGATTCTCCCAATTTCTACCGGAGAAACTAGGGCTGAGCACTCCCCGGAGCCAACCACCCCTCTGAGAAACCACCTCCTCTGAAGGGCCAATTTCACTGAAAAAAGGAAACTGAAAAGAAAAGGAGGCATTTCTTCATTACGCCCTGGAAAGGACTGAGGTACATTACAACTTGGTTTTCTTTTCCATTTGCTGTTTAAAAGGGCAGCTTTCTTCAAGAATCTGTCAGAATCACACAAATAAATTCTTAACATTGCAGGACACGTGAACCAGCCTATGGAGTGGAGCAGGCAGTTGCACCTCACCTTTATGAAAGAATCTGTAAACACAAGATAATGATTCTCATTTTCTACAGATTTTTGTTGTAAAAATCAGCAGAACTCTACAAGTTTTATCTCTTCTAAAAGCTACAAGCCTGTTATTAGGGTTGTGTGTCCACTTCATTCTTAAAATTACTTCACCAGCAAAAAAAGATGCCTCTCTCCTCTTTTCTGACTGCTCATAATAAATTAGATGCTTTTCCCCTAAACACATTCGTGTGCAAACCCTGAGAGCCATCATTCTTGCTCTGACAAAAGAGAGCTGATATGCAATAGTGTTACAAATACTCTAGGAGGTATTCTCTCCTGACTTCAGTAGCCTCTGTATGAATTCAGTAGTCCGAAGCACTCACAGAGGGAGAACTCAGTGGTTTCTCCAAATAGGCAGGACAATGTGCCACGCTCTTAGCTTCAAGAAACCAGGTTCCTCTCCACCTGCAGCAAGTCATGAACCTTGCTTACCTTGACATTATTAAATTCAAGGGTTCACAAACACCTTCAAAGTTGCAGTAGAAGAACAGCTATTTGGTAGCCACCCTCCTTTGTCTCCAAGGAAAGGGACAGTTAGGGTATATGACAAGCTAACACAAACAGGTTATAGGGAAATCCAGGAATCCTAAAACAGTTCTGGTGTCAAAATTTTCTAAGGGACAGTGCAGAGTGAGCAGCAAAATGCCATAAGAATTAGCTTAAAAGCCCAGTTTCACGTCCTTGAAGATCAATTATTGCCTTTGTATTCAAATGCATTTAATACATCAACCCTGAAGCGGGGCAGGATCTTCATTGTTGTGGCCAGTTCAGCCCCGCTGGTCTGTTAATGGGACAGGTCAGCACGATGCCAGTGTCGTGAAGGACAAAGAAAGACCAAGGATAAATCCCTTCTGACCCTGCTGTCACTTAGGTCACACTAAAGGCTAGTATTATGTTTATCCAGCACCATTAACCTCAACTTCTCCTGCACACAACTAAAATCCAGCTGAAGCAAGGCAGCTCAGCCAGACCCACTGTCAGAGACAGACCCAAGGCACCTCCTAACAGGAGCTGTAGCGATGCATTTGTCTCTCCCCAGTAATATGTTGAATGGCAACAACCAAGCTCAGCACACGCAGTCAGAACGTCCAGGTATGCAGTGTCAGCACAGTGTGTGGTACCCCACAAGCAAGGTTGTGGGTAACACGTCTGGAGTAGCATAAAACTGGTGAGAACAAGGACACCTACATTCTCCTCTCAGATCCACCAGGGCAGAGGCCCTCAGCCCAGACACTGGCGAAGCTCTGTCCTTGGAGATTTTTGGGTCTTGCACAGACAAGGCTGTGAGCAACTTGCTGAGCTAGCCCTGCTCATGACACCAGATTATCTCCAAAAGCCTGCTCCAACTGAAAACATATCGTGATTCCATGAACTTACTGTCCTTTGCTTTCAAGAGTACGGCACCTCCTGGCTTCAGGTTTCCATGCACACCAGCTGCCTTTCCTCTCATATGAAGACTTCACGAGACAGTTTAAAGAGGGACTGGGAAGCAGCCTTTGCCTTCCCAACAGCCTTCCAGGGGGTTGCACCTCTGTTTCCTGGAGGCTGCCAAGCCTCACAGTGCCACTGCTGCGGCACCATTATACATTTTGCTCTATTCACAGTTGCTACTTCAACCCTCTGTGGCAGCCCCAACCCTGGCAGGAGCATCCTTGGCTGTCTAAACAAATCTGCAGGACTGCATGAAGCTGGTAAGCTTCCCATTTCTACAGCATAACCGAGGCAAGAGTTTGCCTAAAGCAGCAGACACAATGTCTTGAAACCTTCTGATTACACAGCTGGGGAAGCCCTCTCCCTCTGAAATTATCAAATAATAAAAAAAGAGAGAGAGAGAGCGTGCACGCACAGGGGCAGGGTGGAGCAGAGAGGGAATATCTATGGCCTTCTGCACCCAATTCTGTCACTCTGACATTTCTTTCAAATACAATTATTTAAAGCCTCCTGATGGCAAAGCTGAGGAAATGAACTAATAGTAGCTTGTATGGTACCTCTCCATCAGGCAGTTCAATAAATCCTGGCAGTGCTGTGATTTGTGTTAGGAGAATGAGCTTTTCAAGAGCAGAACTATCACTTTACACCGTCAATAATCTCACTGTCAAAAACCCCCCAAGTAACCTGACCGACACTTCAGAAGCTTAATTTATAGATGCGCTATTTGCCTTCAAGGTATTTTATGCAGCTAAATAATGGAAGTGGATATTATCCCAAACTACTCTGCAGCTTTCACAAGTGGAGTCCAAGAACATGCAGGAGGACAAATTTTCTATTATCTTAGGGCTAAATTCTTCCCTCTGTGACACCTGTTTGATACCATCTACCACTAGTAGAGTTGCTTCCAAATTATACTCCAGGAAATAAAAGCAGAATCAAGCTCTTGCACTTCAGAGGAAGATTAGCATTAAAGAGCAAAGCAGTGCACAGAGAAATGCCACGGGGTCTTCACTTTGCCATGGACCACTTGGATGTGGATTTGCAGACAGGAGCTCTAACCACTGCTTCTCTCACCCAGAACACCTATGAGCCACAGTAGGATTGCAGCAGGGATTGCCCAAACTTTCAGGAATGGGATACTCATGACTATGCAGAAGTTGCAAGCATCAACACTGATAAATAAATGGATCACTTAGAAAGATCTGGGTTGTACTGCTGATTTTCAGGTTTAGGGACATATTCAGGGACATATTTAGGGACATTTTCAGGACATATCCACAGAATCACTCCACCAAACTGGAAGACCGGGCCTTCCCCCCCCCCCCCCCCCCCCGATGGAATCACAGATAGGCTTTTTTCTCTCCACCATAACTCATAATGCTATTTAATGGAAGAGGCTGGATTTCATTTATTCCTGGCTCTTAATGCTGATCAGGCAAGAATTAATTCCTTTAATGGGAAAGTATTTGTGCAACTATAACAAAGAATACCAGGGAGAGATTCTGGGCAGGCACCAAACATGACAGTGCCATTGTGTCCCACACATCTGAAACTCCAAGCTGTTTCAACCAAGAACAATAAAAATTAGCTTGCTCCGGAGCAGGGTAAGCCCTTTACATAACAAACCAGCAGCAAAAAGTTTGGAAGTCACAAGCACTTGTACACGTTTTCGGTTCTAATGAGTCAGAGAGAAAACTCAAGGCGATAACAACCCCAACCTAAGGGAAAAACTCAGATCTACACCCAAATTCTGCAGCTTGGATTTAAGCATAATTTTAGTGACACATGCACATTCCAGACTGCAGAACAGCCCCAGTACATTTCTTGGTCAATACCTAATTAGACTGCTCCCTTTTTCCTGTTCACAGCTGAGCCACTGTAACAGGTTTTTGCCTTTAAAGCTGGGCTTGTGCCCTTGCTCTGACAAAGCAGAAGAACTGAATGGCCCTTCATTCACGTTATGCATCAGTTTGGTTTAAACAAAAGCATTTCCTTAACTAATAAGTCACACCCCAACAAATCAAGATAATTATCCAAAGGTCAATACATCAACAACGTCTCTTTTTGCATAGTCCTGTGACTCAGAAGCTGGCTATCTGCACAGCCAGCCTCTGACACCCTTCTGACAAGGATGGCAAAGTCAGCTAAAAGCTAGAGGCTGTCTGCAGCTCCCTGTCTTTGTATGAATGAAGAAACCCTTCCACTGCCTATGTACACATAGAGGGTAGAACTGTGTTCCCACTTACAAACAAACTGGAGTAAGACCCCAAATACCAAACAAAGTGAGAAGGTTTTAAACAACTCCAAATCTCTTTGTCTCGTCAGACCAAAGTAAGCTTGGCATCTGATACTCTCCCCCATAATTCCCTATAACCAATTCAGTTCACCAGAGCCTGCCAAAGCCACAGAATAAATTAATCTCAGCTTACTAACCATGCAAGCACATGTAACCTTTCCTTGGATGGAACTGGAGCAGCTTAGCTACGTAACATAGAACCTATGCCCACTGCTAGCAGCTAATAAAACACAACTCAATTGGTAGGATTCCTTCCCCCCACCCTTTCTTTTAGTAACATAAAACTCAGGATCATTTCTACACAGTTCCAAAAGCAGCCTAGCAACAACAGTGAAAAGCACAGCTGCCTTGCCCTTACTACATGGCGATCAAGATTTAAATTCCCTATCCCCACCCAGTTCAAACCCATCAAACAGCCCAATTCACCTACCCAGTAACTCTAATTTAGCAGCTTTGCACTGCTGGCTCCCCTAACGAAAGCCATTTAATGACTCTGAACTTGGCAGTGCAGATGCTGACTTTGGACACTAGGAATAAGCAAGCCCACAGCCCGCTTGACTGGCCAGAGAACAGTTGGGGTTTCTTCCCCTCCTCTTTGATCATGCTAGTGTTAAAAATTAAGACTAGTCTTGGCCCAGATCCATCCTGCGTAAGACAGAATGATCACCTGGTATTTACCTCAAAACCTCTTTCTCTTTTTAATACACAAACTGCTGTAGATTAAACTCAGTGCCATGCGGCAAGCAAAGCTCTTCACTAAGCCTCAGCTGCACAAAGATCTCTGTGGGAATACTGACAAGATTGACTTCTTCTGTATGTTTAGATCAAGTGTCAAAAAATATTTATGCAAGCTTTTTTCCACCCTTTCTGTCCTCACTCCTTAATCCTGGTACAGTTGGAAAATCAACTCGTGACAAGACTACGAGCAACACGGTCCAGGGGAAATATTTACACTCTGCTCAGATTCAGATATCCCCAGGGCTGGGAAAGGGCTCCCGGAACAGGCAGCTTCAGTCTTGTTGCCCTGTCAGTGCTTCCTCACGCCTGCGGCATCAGGTTCAGGGGGAGCGTGGCAGAGAAACGCTTCGCTCCCCTCTACTCCGTTCCAGCTTGGTCTCTTTGATCTCTACTTTGCCATCCATCCCACAGCGAAGTGTTTGAGTGATTGCACATTGCTGTATATTGTATCCAATGTAAAATTTGAAGTTCAGGGGTTTTCCTCCCCTTATACCAGGAGTGGGTGCCTAAGGGCAGGGGTTGGTCTTTGGTTGTTAATTCAGGGACCAAATTCTGCCCACGGTCACAGCTGAACCACAGAGGCTAAAGTACAAACCAACAGCCTTGTTTGCAGGTATGTGCGGCTTCTCTGGCACATAAGCTATCTAACTGATGGAAACCTGTGAATATGTCTGAAGGCTTGATGCACCAGTGCTAAAAATTCTCTGGAATAATGAATGAGAGATGGCATACAGTTGGGTTTACATGTAAAAATGCCTGGGTGAAGCAGCCCCAAATCAAGCTTCCCTTTCTTCCCTAGGGCAGTTCATGTGAAGGGGACAGGAGGGATCCCTGGAGCCGAGAGGAAAAACCTCACCAGGATGTGATCTCTGCCCCAGCTGGGAGGCACCAGCCAAGCCACAGACCCTTCCAGACACACCGAGATGTCTTAACTTCTTATTGCTTTTTGTCTCATTGTCTTATTCTCTTATCACTTCACTTTCTATTGTTGTTCCTCATCTCGTTCCCCACTGCAGTGCATATTGCTGTCTTGCTACAAACAGCAGCAATGTTCAATATTCTCATATCCAGAAAACCACCGCACACACACATGCACAGACATATATACATATAACTGAGTTCACATGCCATTTGCATACTACAGCAATGTATTTTGTGGAGTTTCATAGATACTGATCACTCCTGCCATAATATTTACCCTTTCTGCTGCTTCTCCTGCCCATCATTCATTTAAACTCTCATTTCTTTAAGGCACATGTACATTGCCTCCCAAAATGGGACACTGTTCTTATGGGGGTGCCTCAACCAGTAGATGCAATCTATGAAAGAATCACCCAGTATTACCTTTTGGTAGCCAAAGACCTTAAATCGGCCACCCTGACTTTCTGGATTTTTGACAATAAGGAAACAAGAGCATCTGATTACACAAAGATGTCTGAGAGAATATGTTACTAGAGCAACAGAGTGTCATAAGTGGCTTTCTGTGCTCGTGCTCTCAACCACTATCGTCTCAGTAACCCCAGGAGACAGCAGCTAGTTGCAGGAGGGAAAGCCGAGCATCCACCATTCATCAGGTGAGTGATGAGACAGTCACATGTCTACACAACGCCGAACACTTTCGCTGCTGAAATCCCAGACTCCCCAGAGGAATGCAAACAGAGGTTTTGACACAAATCTGTACCTGAACAGTAAGTGGTAAGCTGCCTTCCCCAGACAACGCGCGATGAAGCAAATGAAAGTGAACAAAGCCGATGAATGACACATGAGAGGTAGAAACCTTGTGCTCTCCCCCTGTGATAAAGGAGTACAGCAAACTTGCAAAGTGCAGCTTCTCATAGGGAATGGACTTGAATAAATTAAGATTTATTGCACCACTGCCCCAAAAAAGGAGTCTGTGAAAACTAAGGACCTCAATCTTCTGAAGTAATCTCAAAAAATATCTTAGCAAATGAGTACAAGAATATCATTAGAACACCTCTAAATTTTTTTTTGTTTAAAATACGTATTTAATTCCACATAATCTTTAGCTACTTGAATCCCAGAATATAAAATTGAAAGTAAGTTGATCCTGCCCTCGTTAATTAGCTTGTAGAGGAAAGTGTGTGTTTGAATCCTTTGTTTCCAGTGCACGTGGATTCAAAGGTGTAAATTCAGTTTGGGTAGATACAAGTTAAGTTCAGCTCATCATCATATGAAGTGATTTATGTTTTATCCCTTTGACCGAATGGCATGTTTTGGCGCAGATTCACATGCTCTGCCACATAGATCTGTAATTTAGTTCAGATCCAATGAAGCCTTAAATGTGGAGGGCCAACATCAAGGTTTTCACAACTAACATTTTACTGAAATTAAATTCAGACTAGATCTTGAAATGGTTATGTTGAATATTAGATCTCAAAAGAGTAAGGCTGATGTCATCCTAGAACTGACATTAGGTTTAATGCTGCTTGGTAACCAGAAAATATAAAGAAACAGGGTGCACCCAATGTATATAAGATGAGTTAAGCAGTGCAGTCTCAAGTCTTTTTTTGGTGTTTTTTTAAGGAAGTAGCTAAGTGCATGCATTGCTGCTGCTATACCACAAATGAAGTATCTTCAAAATTTTCATTCCATGAATAATACTTTTCATGGCAAACTTAGTGTATGAGTTAAGACTCTGCAAATGAATTTAGTCACAAAGCATCACCAGGATGTGTCATCATTTACAAAGTGCCACAGGCCAAACAACCAAGGGTCTTTGGATTATAGAGAAAAATGAGATGTGTTTTCTTTTCTTCTTGGAGCTTTTACCTGTGAAGACTCCAGCTGTAGCTACCAAACACTTTTAAATCATGTTTTTGCAGCACAAAGAGCGGAGCAGCGAGGGGATGCCTGTAGCACACTCACACATCACTCTCCCTTCGCCAATATTGTGCTGTGCCACAGCGTTAATGTTTAGTTTGGACTGGTCCTTTGGCTGAAGAAACCCAAGCATCTTGACTGGCAATAACGGACTAGTCATTTAGTACGCTGTTCAGAGCAATGATTGTTGTTGTTGTTTGATTCTGGTATTTTTAGGAAGAGGTAATCCTGGAGATTTGCATCTCATTTCCCAGAATGCCCTAGGGCTTTTCCAGCAGTTGGAATCTTACAGGATAAACATCTTCCCCTGATTGTAATTGCATTATTAAATATGATTGCTCTCCTCTTCCTTGAAAATTTTTTAAAAGCAGCAACAAAGAACACTGCAAGAAAGCATCCTGTTGACAGCATGGAGGAGAATTGCACAATAGAGACAGACAGGAGTATTTCACCTTTAACTTCCAGATGCAGAAAAGACTTTTCTAAGGCAGGGAGTCCCACAACACCATACAAAAGCTTAGTCTTCTAAACAGCTGCAAGCATAGGAATCCTTCAGCTATCAAAATTGAGGCCACCGCAAATAACTGTCTCCATTACAAAACATATTGCAATAGCTCCAAGAAATCCCATCAAAGATCGGGGTTCTGTTACTGTAAACCCTATAGACACAAATAACCATAATCATACAAAAGTCACCCAGGGGAACGGCAATAAGTGAAAGGGGAGGTTATGGAGGAAACTAATACGATCCTGACCAACATGAATGCGCTGCTCAGTTTTAAAGTTACACTAAACAACTTCTTACACCTAACACAGAGCAATTAACTCAGACCCTACACACTCCAGTGATTTGGCTAGTTAAATTCCTGTTCTTCTAGAAAGTTCCTCTTCTCTACGATGCCTCACTGCACCTTTTACAGCCAAGGCCCCCAGTTTGTTGAAAACCACAGGGACAGAACCATGAATGCTGAGTATCTAGTAGCAGTTATCACTGAGAGTATTTCAGCCTTCCTGCATTAAAAAAAAAGATATCAAAAGATATTTAATTAAGTGTGCTTGCACATTGCTTCACTGTAACTCCTATTAACTTAAAAATATTAATGCATATAAAGTGCGCTAGCAGTTACACAACCATAACAAAGTACACAAAATCAAAGTGTGAATGCATTTCTGCCTTAACTGGATACTTATGGAAACCAAACCAGGCTTTCTGTTGAGAAAATGTGTGACGGAGTAAACACCAGTTTACTGTAGTACTTTCGCCCCAATCTCTAATTGGGAGAATCTATGATGATGGTTAATCTAACTCCTGGGTCTCAATGAAGAAAACTGTTTAAAAAGAGAAGACCTTAGAGAAAACACGAGCAAACTAGCATAGCTCCAGATCTCCTGATTAGGATCATTTTGTTTTAGCCTCTTCAGCTGCAGCAAAGGTCTTTGTCATTCACCTTGTCTTTCCAAAATAGTAAAAAGCAGACATGGCTAATAAATAGGAAAGAGAAAATGTGTGACGGCGTACACATTTTCAGCACTTTCAAAGAAGGAAAGCAGCTCTTCCTGTAGTTCAAGGGACTTCTCCAGGTACAGAGAAGAGGTCGGTTCACGGACACCTTCAGTCTTGCCCTACTCCTATGTAGTCCAATCTATTTTGCAACACTTTGCCAATACTGTACACTCCATATTTATATTGATATTTCATTAATATTTACACTTACACACATATATACACACAAAACATACACATTCAGAATGTACTATACACAAAATCTTGTGCTTAGGCATGCATGTGTCTTTCTATATAGCGTTAAGATAACTCCCCACAGAAACCCAGCTGGGTTGGGGGTAGGTGGAGAAGAACGTGCCATAGCTGCACACTCTAAGTAGCGGTTAAACTGCTTGAGACCACTTTTCTGCTTTCAAGAGCCTCAGCTCAAGTGTTTTCACTAAGCTTTCCATGTCTAACAGCTTCATGGCATGGGAATCAGTAATGCTTCTTCAGTGTACTCTAAAAAAAAAAAAAGTTAAACATCTATAAAGCAAGGCCTACTATACAACAGATGGTCTAACCTCTTGAATGTCAAAATCCTTCTATGTCAGGCAGCCCAATTAAAGTGACATTTTTAGCAGCATGCCTCTCTCCACTGTGCCCTTCCTCCCACTTTAACCTGAATGTCCCAAGGGGTAATTGCTCACCACACAATTACAAACACCAGTTTACTGTAGTTCTTTCGCCCCAGTCTCTAATTGGGAGAATCTATGATGATGGTTAATCTAACTCCTGGGTCTCAATGAAGAAAACGGTTTAAAAAGAGAAGACCTTAGAGAAAACACGAGCAAACTAGCATAGCTCCAGATCTCCTGATTAGGATCATTTTGTTTTAGCCTCTTCAGCTGCAGCAAAGGTCTTTGTCATTCACCTTGTCTTTCCAAAATAGTAAAAAGCAGACATGGCTAATAAATAGGAAAGAGGAAAAATGAAAAAAAAAAAAAAAAAGAGAGGAGAAAAAGCACTAGAAACCATTGTATTCTACTGGCTTGCTGTCATCTAAGTAGGATGTGCTTCAGTACAAAGGAGATGCCTTGGACTCTTCTAACCTCTAAAACTATACAGTACTTATGAAATGCATCAGCAGTCCCATTTCACAACACCAGACACAGCCCCAGCCAGCATGTGATGCGAGTAACAGGTAACCAGCAAACTCCTGTGCCTGAGGTGGGCCAGCCAGGGGTCAGTGACAGCATGGGAGCTGTGAGATGATCTTAATCAGGTGCAGGGGACGTGAGCCAGCAGGAGCTGCTGAGGCTGACAACAGCAGGCCAGCCCACAGGCTTTTGTGCAGCCCTGGCCTGCCCCAGCCCTCCCTGAGGAACCAGGGGCATCTCCTCCTCATGGACTGCTCCTGAGGCTCTCCACACTGCATGGTATATGTACGGTCACTCCAGCCATACAAAGTTTTTTGGCATGCAGTCTGTGGAGCCAGAAAGGTTGTCATCCCTATTTCACAGCTTGAGGAATGTCTCCAATTCCTCCTCCAGCCTACAGGAATTGATGATGCGGAGATACTTCTATTCCTGATTTACAGATGGAAAACGGTAGTACAGAGTTTAAAAAATCCGTGCAGGAACTCTGCGGCAAGTACTACAGACTTGAACTCAATGTCTTGACGCCCTCTTAAGTGAGAACGCCCACGTAACTCAGTTCTGGGTCTCTGTTTCTGTCAGTGGAGGTTGACAGCTTTAATACTAAGATGACACAAGATGGTCAGGCTGATTCTGCACAGACTTGAGATACACACCAACATAGCTGCTTCTCATCCAGCATGCGACAGCCCCAGAAACTACAGCATTTGCAAGGAGCCATGGCTTTAATGGAAGCCATGCCTGAGAAAGGATTGCTGAAAAAGGCAATCAGATACTAACGAAAACATAATCCTGTTCATCCCCAAGTGCGTGTTTCTCAGATGATTTACTGTATTATGATAAAGTGAATCTCACATTCAGAGACTGCAGGCTGGAAGACAGGGCATTACACACATGACAGCTCTTTTGATGCTGCTTCGGAATGAAGAGACTGTTTTCTCCCCACTGTTTAGAGGGAACATTGGCAGCACCGGCAGATTCTCAAGACATCGCTTCCGTTCTACAGGCCTGCAGGATGTTACAATGCAACATTTAAAGCAGATAATAAAAACGGCCAATTATTTTAAACTGGCTGCAACCTATACTCAAGCAAGGAAACTGATTGATGAAAGAGCTTCCTCCTACAAGTTTGTAATGTTGCTGGGGGTTTATACTTGTTACTGAGACAGAACCACTGATACCTTGTGGGTGGAGGGGCAGTAATGCTTGGAGACTAGGATAAGAGACTGCACTCCTCATGAAACGAGTTTCATTTCTAGCTCGACCTCAATTTATTCTACTAGGAAAAAAAAGTGACTGATCAATTTCGAGTGGATTTTTCATCAAAAGCACAATTTATGACTACTGGCTTTACTAGTATCAGTCTTTTGGTTTCCATGTATGTAAAATTACTGTTAAATACACAATGGCAGAGTGAGCTGTGAGTTTCTTAAGCACTTTGGAAACCACAGAACCCATTTAAGTGCAAAGTTGTTCTTGTTATTACTATCAAAAGTTGACGCATTCATTTAATGTGTGGAATAAAAAGGAGTGACAGGTGATTGCTGTCTATCAGAAAGAATAAAGGGAAAGGACAACATTTTCTGAATCAGAGGGATTAAATAAACTATACCACCATGCCAGGTATTAGCTATTTTGTCGCCACTTAGAGAGCAGGGAAGCTTATTGTGTGTCTGCAAATCCTGCACCACAGAAAGCCTGTTTCAATCAGCATTATACTCCCCAATTTCACTTCAACATCTCCTAAAAAGCTGGTAAGAGTAGGTTTAAAACAAGGCTTTGAAAATGTGCAGAAGTCAACCCCCTTCCACGCTCATCTTGCTCTTTTGACCATGTTGATAAGTGTGATGGTATTTAAAATCCCAGTCCTGAGCTTGTGAGAAAACCGTACAACTGGAACTTAGTTCTGCAGGTTCAGTCTCCTCTAAAAGCATTCACACCACATGAAGCTTTTAATAATTTCTAAAACCTTCAACTTATACAGGAGGATCAAAAGACAGACAGAAAGAGAATCTAGTCTTCACTACCCTGCCTTCCTCTCCTCTAGACAGATGAGCTCCACCCAACATATCTTTTATGGGGGAAGCAGGAAAAAGTAGACGACTATATTTTAATCAGTGGGGGTGCATGAAAAAGTTTTCAGGATGTGCATTTCTGACAGCTTTCTCAACTTCCATCTGCTTTCTGAACAGAAGCAGTCTCCCCAAAATCTGCAAAACTGAGCCATAAACCTCACAAGAAGAAAATTCCCTTGGGAGACCCACCAGCTCAGCTACGCTCTGAGCCAGAGACGCTGCAGGAACAATTCCCCCTGGGACTGAACATTTCTTCTTCCCTGCTGGAAAGCACAAGTGCAGATGTACAGAGAGGAGTGGGAGGTAGGAAGAGGATGGGGGACGGAGCCCAAACTTTTTCAGCCTTGAAGACAGACGCGCGTTTCCGTGTCTGAAAGGGGCTGTGGAAGAAGGCGGGAAGAAGTCTAATTGCATCCAGATTGTTTTGTCCTTCCCCACTTGCTTCGTCTCACTGGCAGGTTTGACTGTCAGTACCCGCAGCGTTTCTGAGCCCAGCACCAGCTAATTGTGGTCCTTATATACATACCCCCAGATCTAACTTGACACAATGCTGTATAATTGGCAGCTCAAGAGAACAGGGAGAGACGGGCACTGAATGTGAATGAACCTCTCACGCCTACAGCAGGAAGATCCTCCGAGACAGAGACTGAAGTCACTGGCAGGGAGCTTGCCCTGTGCCCGTCGACACAGTGGCAGGTTTGCAGACAAAATGACGGCTTCATTTTCCAGTGCTGCCAGTCTTAAAGGTCCTAAAAACAAATATTCTCTGACAGGGAAAAGGAGGACAAAATGAAAGCAGGGCAGTAGGCTTGGGCAAGGGAAAGGGGGCACTGGAAATAGATGCTTAATAGTGGAGTTTAGACTGGAAGTGAAAAAGAATCACAAAATTCTCACTCTGCCTGCTCGACGGAGCTCACAGTACATCTGTGCATTTCTGTTGGTTGTCAAATGGAAAAATGTAAGTGGGACATTTTTCTCTTGAATCAATGTTTATTCAATAAGGTCAGTGCCACCTAAACAGGTTTCAGTCTCAAGCGTAGGAAGACTCTGTATAGCTGCATACAAAGAATGGCAACATATCTGCACCTTCTCCACGCTTCTCATCCCTTCCCGGCTTTTACTGCGGAAACACGATACAGCCCCTGCAGACGGATGCTGTCAGCTATCCCCCACTGCTGCTTACACTACATTTATGTGCATGAGCACTAATATCTTCCTGCACAGCTCAGGTAAGGGGTTAGGCAGGGCTCACTGCTCCCTACTTAGCTAATTGCTTCAACAGACTGTCTTGCACAAAAGAGAGCAGTTTCTTGTTTACTCAGGAATATTTGCTTGAAGTGCAAGATTAATCAGCACAGTTCAGAGCGTGACAGCTTTATGTTTTGTCTCTAGCCTCCACATCTTCGTATTAACATCTGGCTCCATCTCCTTGGGCTCCATCTACCACTTCTTTTCCTTTCATGCCCTTAAAGTACCCAGACCCTTTTTCATAATCAGATGCATTATGTGAACCATAAAGACGCAAAAACCTTGCACACAGCTTAAGACTGTGAATTCCTCTTAAGACAGCTTAAGAGGTGTACATTTAAGAGAGGAGGCTCAAACCACCCATTCTACCCCAGGGAGACTGCAGTGGTGACACACAGCTCTCAACACCAGAGCATCCATGGAGCCAGTAAGAGGTACCTGGGCTGTTAGTTTTTCGGCGTTGCTTTAAAAGGTATTTGCCTCTAAGGTAGAGATAAAGCTGTCATCCAGGCTGGATCCTGGAGGACTAACTGGAATTAGGCAGACTAACTGGAGTTATTTCTGGTGCAGACAAAAGGGGGAAGGGTTTGGGAGGGATGTCCTCAGGGTAAGACAGACAGGGAAGCAGCAGAGGACAGGAGTTCTAGCAGGGAAAGCAGAGCAAAATGCAAACAGAGCAGGAGATGCAGTGAACAGAAGAGAGGAAAAAAAAGGTCAGAATTGGTGCTGGTCAAACAAGGAGCAAATTTTCCCTTTGAATGTGACAATATGGCTCTGAATAAATAATAAGAACATAGTTACCACATAAAGGCCATGACCTCCATCCAAACCTCCCGCTGTCATCAGGAAGAGATCTGCTACAGACTGAGGAGATTTCAGGAGCACTAATTTTTTATATTCTGGCCTAAAAGCTTTAATTTTATAAAATTTGTTTGTTTCCTTCAACCTCTGGTTTTGGCACTTTGTCCAAACTGATACTTGTTAATTAATCTTCTACATTCTCTCTATCCTTGTGGCAGGTTTCCTATTACTAAAATGATGCTGCCAGTAACAAAAATTCCTTGAAAAGCCACAGCAAACACTCGCTTTCAAAGAAAAAGATGAGATTTTTATGTTCTAAAAGTGTAAAATGTCTCAGAGAAAGCCAGCAAAAGATGGCCAATCACTAGGAGAGAGTATTTCAGAGGGCCTACCACCTATTTGCAAATGTGATTCCGAAATTTTTCAAGTTCAAGTGTGTCAGAAAGTCCATGGAATTTGATTATTAAGGGCCAGACTCCATGAAGAAAATGTAACCTGGGCACATTTGTAAATTTTAGCAGCGGTCTTCAATTACATTTGTCAAATCTATATCGAAATCCTTGGAGATGGTTTGAAGCAATGACTTATAATCAAAGCCATCCACAAAAGACAGGTTTTAATGCAGGTTGCACTACACCATCACACAGAAGTTGTTTCCTATTCTTTGTTACTCCAGTGCTTTTTGGGAGAAATATTTTTCAAAGCAGACACCTGAATTGGCCCAACAATGAAATCTGCATCTTGAACTCTGGCAAAGGGGAAAACACACCCCTAATGACAGCATAGTACATTGTACCGATATTAATATTTATTATTTCCTGACACTACCCCGAGCTATTATTTGCTTACAGCCAGTACTACCAGACTTCTAAGAACTCATGCAAATTCCATAAAATGCAAGAGCAATTAACCTTGTTGGGTAGGAAAATAAAGTTTAATGTCAAGTTGCTCTGCTGATAGATGTAGCTTACATACGTCTCGGAGGCCGATTCATGCCTCTGATATAATGAAGCTCACCAGAAAGGTCTGGTATTGAGCGACTTCTCCGATTACGCACCCGTTGCCGCACACATCCTGAGCTGGACAGCCAATAAATACACCATGAGCATACACTGGCCTGGATGACTCAATTGTTTGCTTTAGTAATAATTAATCAAGAGCAAGATGCAACGTGATGAAGCCTTTGATATTTACAAGAGGAACATTTAAAGAAAAAAGAAACAAAAGAAGAGACAAGAATCTCCTCCCCTGCGTTTAACCAAAACTTTTCATAAATTTCTTGTTATTTTTTTCTCAATTCTGACAATTGGAAAAGCCCTTCTCCTCTTATATACGTAGAATTAAAAATATTTAGTCCCCAATGAGATTTTACAGTCATTTGCAGCTTCCTTAGAACCCAAGAGGATACATTAACCCATACATTGCAGTTCAGCAGTTTACAGGGTGCCCATGAATGCTCCAGCCGTGCCAACGAGGCTTCCATCAGTCTTAAAGAAGTAAAACTCCTGATAGCTCAATCCCCGATTTCTGACACTTGGGAAGATATTCCCCACAAAATAAAGCTAAAAAATAAGGGAATAGAAGCATCACTATGCAGCTCAGTGCAGCTGTTTGTACGCCCTTTTCTCATGCCATTTCAGCGGCAACTGGATAGCAGAAATGACTTTGCTTTGGCAGGGAACAGACCCACAGGAGGCCACGCCAAGAAGATGGTGCCTAAACCCTCTCAGCCACACAAACAGGAGTTTCTATGTTGTTAAATCATTTCCTTAAGGAGAGACATTCAGACACAAGAAGAGAAAGAAATCAAAAGCCACCTCTGTCACAAGAAAGGTAACGTCTGCTTCATTACCACCCCAAGCTCAGGTACTTGGTGCCGAGGAGGAGGAGGAAAAGAACGCCGCAGGTTTTCAAACATTCCTCTACCACAAAACACAGTTCCACATATGCTCATAACCTAAGCTTCACAAAAGCTCCATGGAGTAGGTAAGGGTTATGGTAACTGTTTTACAGATGCAGAACTAGTACAGCAAGACCGAAAGATTTCCCTGTTGTCACACAGGAAGTCTGTGGTGAAGGAGGGAGCTGAGCGCATCTGGCTAACATCAGCTCGAGAGGTCAGGATGGGGAAGGTAACGAGATGCCTCCATAGCAGAAGCTAAGTTTTAGGAAGCAAATATCACACTGAAGTTGGAAAAAAATCACCGCAGTGAATCACACTTACTCAGTATTCAGAGACACGCTCACATTACAACCACAAGCACTTATTTAATTAGAAAAATGATCTAATTGAGATGCATCCAAAATTGCCTCCAATACAACATAAGCAATAACACACGTAGGTAAGAAAATATGTTGGCTATGAAGGTGTGTGCGTTTGTGCGCATGAGGAAAACAACGAGGGTAAATTGTCAGACTTGCTCTCCACCAAGCTCAGCAATAACGCTGAATACATTTATTAAATGCAATCAAATTTTACAAGGCACTGAAGTGGTAACTCTGTAGTAGTGGAAAGTGCAAGCAGCGATAAATATCTTGTAAACACAGAGGTCACAGGCCCAGGTGCTTACGAGCATGGCAAAGGTGGGTTACTGTAAGTGGTATGCTTCATTGCCTCAGTTATTTTTTCATCTTTCTTTTCTTGGAGGAGGGGTGAAACAGGACAGAAGGGATTATTATTTAATTTACTGCAATAAATCAGGAGTCAAAGCAATTCAAAGGAATTTGTAGCTTATCACTATGCAAAGAAAAAAATCAAACCTCTATCAGTTCAGATCTAAATACAATTACAGGAACAAAATAGCTTTATGTTTAAACCATCTAACTGAGCCTGACAGATGGGTACTGTTTATATCCATTTGTATTTATTGAACATATTAGAAGATTGCAGCTGTTTTGTCAATGCCTAGGTGCTTCCAGGGTGCTTGGAGCTGTATATAAATATGACAGAATTTTATGGATAAATATATTCTGCGGAATAAACATGTTGGAGATATTGTGATATAACAAGTATTTACATTAACAACCATAATACCTTGGACTGGTTTCTATTGATCTTTAAGCACTTCACAAAAGTATGGATAAAGCATCTGCAGTCCCACCCTACAGACACAGAATTAAAGCTCAGAGATTAAGTGCTGCTGAAGGGTTTTATAACAACTCTGTATGAGCGATGGGATTAGAAGCCAGGCCTATGACTGCAGGCTTTGTCTTCAGCACTTTAAATCACACTTCCCCCATCCATATCTACCTCTCTGCGTCTTTGTGCGCAGCACCCAGGAGCCCGTTTAATTGTAAACTTGCATATATTCACTGGCTAATTTTAATCTCATGCAGCGTTGGGTCAATCAAAGCCAAAGCCAACGAGCTGCATACTATTACGGCTCGCTGCAGCCTTCCCCCAGTCAGAGGGCTGTACGCAATCTGTCCATCAGCCGAACCCCCCGAACCTGTGCCGCAGCAGCATGTCGCTGCTGACAGCTTATTCCTGCGCTTAGAATTCAAGGCAGAGCCTCTCGCTTGACAGCGATCTAACCCTCACCAAACCTCCTCTGACTGGCCACAAGATCAGAAAGAACATTGTAATTAACAGAAATATAATCCCGCGCTCCTCATCAGTGAGGTTTTGCATATACGTAAGGAACGATCAGTGGCAAAGAATGATGACTGCTCCTTATGTAAATCACACGCTCTACAAGGAAAAGCTTTCAAGCATGGCATGTGGGAGATGAACACACACAGACCTTCGGGTTTTCTTGGGGGGTTTTCTCCTGCGTACAGCTCTCAAGCACTGCTGCCTCGGGGAAATCTGACCAAGCACGTATTTCATCTGCCTACTGCATGGGTTTTGAATAAGAGCACCACTGCACATGGTTAATCAGATATTTTTTTTCTTTTTAAATTTCACAAATAATTGTAGACTACACCCCATCACAGTCATTTGTGTTTGCAGTACTGCATTCCAGCAGGACTGAAAGGGAACAGAATGACACTGGTTGGGAAAGAAGAAAGTTTTAAACTGGAGGTTGCGTAGAGCTGGAGGGTAAAACAATCTGAAGATAAAACAGGACTTCTGTTGGAGTCCTCTGTAGGCAGCTATTTTGGGTTGCTGAGGCTCCTAAGAAGAATTTTAGTGTAGGAGATGGAGCATTTTTCCTGCTAAAAATTGCTCCCTTACCTTCACAGTTCCTGCACCACAGCTTTAATGCTTTTCAGAAGACACATAGGGGGAAACAAATTTTATGGACTTCTCTGGAAAGGGGGAATGGAAAGACTTTACTGGGAGAGAAGAGCTGTTAACCTGGCAATGAGAAAGGCACTGGACCACACTAGAAAACAGATCAGGAACAAAATATGATTTATCTGAAAACAAGCATACAGATAGAAATGTGGAGATGGAAGAGAAGAAGAGAGGCATTTCCCAGGGGGGTGGAAATCAAACTTCCTTTCTGACTAAATAACTAAACTCTCAGTCATTTCTAAACAGTGGGAATCACAGTGCTCATTTTAAAACCATCCATCAATTGATAGCCAAAATCTTTTTTATTAAAAAGGGATATCCTCATCTCCACTCTCTGCCTGTGGAAGAGGCGGCACAGGGAGAGAAAAATGGAAGAAAAAGGAGAGCTGGCCTGCTAATACCATATGGCAAATGCAGGAACTGAGTGCAGGCTCCCTGATTCCCAGACAAGAGCCATATCCCCACTGGACCACCGTCATTTTTCATCTGCAAATATGCATGTGCATATGCACAGACACACAGGCGATAGCAGCATAATCATCTCTGTACTGCCCTGCCACTAAGCCCTGAACTCTGAAATGAGAGCCATCATCTCAACAACTGAAAGGGCATATTAATAGTGTTGCCAGTTAAACTCTCCAGAGAGGAGCCGTCTCCTGCACGTTTATACAGAGCCAAGCACAACTGGGCCGCCAGTTGCCTTTAGTTCCACAGAAAGGATCATTATCCCGGCTCTTCCTTGGCTGTGGTCGGCCAACTGCGGCTTTGGTAATTACCCTATAGAAACTCAAAGCTGCTACACCAGCATCTTAAACACAAAATCATACTCTATTGCCATTTTTCCCAGAAACATTTTTATAGCAGACAGCAGTTTCTACTTAGGCAGCAGATGGACCAGAAAATACTGCTTGACAGAAATGTTTTTGAAGTGGAGATGGGACCATAACACCAGATTCTTACCCCTCCCTCTAGTGAGGGGTAGATGTGGATGCGATTCTGGTCCAGGGCTCCAGGATTCGGCCCCTTCTAAACACCCCAAGTACTTCTAGTAAGGGCTGAGCATCTGGGGTCACTTCTAATGTGAGAGGAGAGGTTTTAAGTACTTCTTTGTCCTGAACCCAAGACTTATCAGAAGACCAATGTGCCTCTTAAGCTCTCAGAGCAGGATTTAAGCAAAACATCAACAGAGCACAGACTCTGTGCTAGCAGCCTGCAAAGGAGAGATCTGCTTTACAACCAAAGCATGACATCAGAACTTATTTACCTGGATGAGCAGGCAGTACAATAGTGCCTATGTGCACTAGCACATTACCGATGCAAGCACCGAGTTTTGGAGAGAAAGGAGGCATAACAAGTCTTGGAGCACCTCTGGAAAATGAAATGAAACACACCAAAACAACAAAGATCCTTGAAATTATTTGCTTCTGCTCTAAGTTCTGCAAATAACAAACAAGGTGTCTGTACAGAGGTTCCTGCCAACAGCTGCTATTAACATACATAAATCTTATGTTCAAAGGAAGCCTCCAGCAGTCAGGTTTTCTATCCTAATTTGATTCTTTTGACTTTATCCATCCTGTCTGTTTTCATCTTTCCTCATTAAAAGGATTTTTTAAGAAAAGAAATTTTAAAAAAAGCTAAACATAGCTAATTATTTTAATGAGCTACCAAGAAAATATAGTTGCTTTCTACTCTGAATATAAGCAAATGTCAACATTACATGGGGAGCAGAGGTAGCACAGCATCTCAATACTGTACTGTCAGCTCCTATATTTGATTAATGAAGACTCACAGGACTAATTTTATACTGCTTCATTAAAAGCCAGGGACAATTAGCATAAAGGTTAGACTACTACATGATTAAAATGTTATTTTAAAAAAAAAAATTGCCTCTCTTCCTTTCCCTTTGGAAAAAAAAACACACTGGATAGACAAAACAAGCTATTGTCCTTTTCAGCGTCATATGTAGAGAAACATGAATCGCTACATCTCTCATCAAGGACACAGCAAAGCAGCTGCCCAGTTTCTACAAAAGGGCAAAGGCAATGCTCTCTTGTAAAGCTAACACACAGACAAAGGAAACCTCCTTTCTGCTCAGAGGACATAGAATGGTGATAAACTTAAAATTCAGCCAGCAACTAGAGGGAGGAAAGAAGAGAAGAAATTGCTCATTCCAAACAGTGCATCCATTTCTCACACAACTAAACCTGTCTTGCAAACTTTCCAAGTGATAATCAAAGGTAAAAGCACATATATGCAACATTGCAAGAGCTGAAGTGTACATAATAAAAAGCACAGGCATCTCTTATTCTTTGAGGCTTTATTGAGAGAACAGAGGAAGAACTGCTTTTGAACTTGCAGGTGAGCAATTCTTTAAAAAGCACATCACACTGGCAGCATTGCCGTGCTGTTGATTCAGCATCATGATGGACAACGCAACAGAGCAAGGTTCAAACCGCCTAGCCGTTTCCCTGCTCTGTTTTCCCTCTCCTTCCACATACTAAGGTAGGCAGCTCTCAGAAAACACGCTTCCTCCCAAGCCTCCACCTCCTCCTCTGCTACAGCCTCAGGAATGGAAGAAAAACATAAAAAAGCAGCAGCAGCCCTAAGGAACAGACTTGATGAAAAAGAAAAGCTAACTGCCAGACAACATTTCAGTCTACTTCAGAGCTGGTTTACACGTGGGAGTACTTGCCAAGACTTGCACAAGGCACCACTCTGCCTTGCAGCACATGCTGGCACTCAAGGGGTTAAAGCAATATAAGCCAGGCCTGCTGGAGAAGCACTACAGCAGGAAGAAAGAGTTACAAATGATTTTTCTTGGCAAAAGCAGCTCATTGGAATAGTAAGAGGATTGTGCTTACTCCTCATATATAAATGCCAAAATGAGGCTTGCTGACACTTTCCTGGCATGCCACAGCCCTTCCAGTGGCCCAGGACTTCAACCGAACTTTTGGAGGGACAGAAGGACACACAAGATGTTTCTTTCCTAACCGACCAAGCCTTCCTCTCACATAGCATTATCCAGCATCTATGGAAAGTGCCCATCCACCAGCACCACCACTGATTTGGCTCAGCCTCTCCCTTTCCACACCAATGCCTGATTTTTGCGGCCAGTGTTTGGGGCTGGGGGTTGTGTGAAGCCACGAGCATGCATGAATTATGGGTGCATGTTGGTGGGGAGATGGGGGATTAATGAAGACCCACAGGACTAATTTTAGGCAAGATGAAGTCTTCAGAAAACACCAGAATTTTGCAAGTTGCTTAACCAACAGCCCAGCTTTTCCCTTACTCCATTCTCCAACACCTAATAGCTATCTAGGCAAAGAACTGACGGGGAGTTTAAGGTGAATCTTTCCCTGTTCTTCCCTCTCTTAGGTTCCAGAGACCAGCAATTTATGGACCTTGAGATCTGGAAGCTGCATCCAGATCATCATGTTTAATAGACACTAATCTTCCTAAAGGTCTAAACCCTTTGTACTGCTTTGTTCAACTTAACACTTTTGGCTTCCACAAAATCCTTTCACATGAGTTTTATAATTTCATTTTGCCCTGCTAAAATAATAAAAGAAAGAAGAAGAAAAAAAAAAAAGAAGAGAGAGGCTTATCAATCCCTACTCCTATCAGTCTTATCCAAACTGTTATGATTTAACTATTCAGTGTTTCATCATATGGAAAGTGGCTCCACAGCCATTCAAGAGGTTCATGGTAGGGCTTTAAGATAAAGGTCACATGGCTATTTTGGGAGCAATTAGCTTGTTCAAAGGCACAGGGCACCACATGTGATGTAACTTTGGCTTTTGCCTAGGGGCTGCTCTAGTGCTGCACAGAGCGATGGCTGAACTGTCTTTGAGCTGAGGAAAGAAGTTGATCACTTCCAGTGACAGAGTAACTTCACTTTCTTCATGCCAGGATCACTGAGGCTTTGTGGTAGGTAGCTGGTTTTATCACCCTCTATCATCTCTCTCACTGTCCCTCTGCTCTCTGACACATTCATATTTAACAGCAATGAATACCTAGATTTTTTTTCTCTTCCTTTAATCTCTCCTGTTTCCCCTTGTAGAGATGGCTTTCTTTCGTTACCGACAACCTACAGCCCAAAGCAGTCATTGCATCTCTTGCTCTCCAACACCAATGAAAATACACACCCAGAACCCAAAACAAGCAAGAACCTCCCCTTCTCCAAATGTCACTGTAGATGCTCAGACAATTATTCTTACAAAGGCAACTGAGAAAAACAACTTCTTGCCAGTGGATTTACATCAGGCTCCCCACCTCCATGGGGGAAAATTTACATGTTTGCAAACTGAAAGGCAGAAATCGGTTCCTTGAGACAACATCACCCACTGCAGCCCTTCATCAAGAGAAGCAACTCTCTCCCCGTTAGCTTGCTGCTTCTAGAGCTCCCATGATGCCCAAGATTAAATCCCAAAACCTGACTGCTCTCCACATCCCTTTAAGAAAATAAAATGGGCTAAAGCATGTTAGAGGAGACTGTAATAAGTTTTAGCAGTAAAACTAAGAAATCTTTACTGTTTAACTTTTTTCACCAGACTTTGATTGATTTGTGTACTAGGATTATTATGAACAACTCCTATTAGTTGTGATTTTTCTCTCCACATTCACGTCATCAGAAATTCATACTGCCTTCAGTGATGTCCACTCAGGCTGAAATGGTTTCTCATGAAAAGTTCATCTCACCTACTTGGCTGACAAGAAGTCTCATTCATTTGATCCACTATACCATGACTGCACAGGGAGTTTCAATGGAAATGTTTGCAAGGCAGTTAACTTCTTCCTGTAAATATACACATACAGTACAGGGCTTCCAGGATTGTCAGATTGCTTTACAAAAGAAAGAGACATTTTTCCTGTTTACAGTCTGGGGAGGCAGAGAACCACATTCTCAAGATATCACAAGGCAAGATACTGTGCAGCAAGTGAGAACTCAGCTTGGACTTGCTATCTCCAAGATCAGAATCACATTAGCAGAAGCTAGGGAAAAAAAATGAAGACCTGAAGAAGGTTCACTGTGCTGCTGTTGCAGAAAAGAGAAACCCAATCCATTGGCCTAGGCTGTTAGAAGATGATGGTGTGTTGGCAAAACAGACAGAAAGCTACCAGAGAAAATATCAGCACTGACGGAACTATCATCCCCACCACTGAAGAACACCCCAAATTGCCCTGATCTAACTTGGTCCTTTTTTTAACTCCTTTCCTGGGGCTGGAGGCTCAGTAATCAGTCTTGCAAATTTTCAGTTTTCAAATCTAGGCAGGAGATTTGTTTTTCTTGCGTGACATGCCAATGCTATTTCATGCTGTACAGCTTCCAGTATTTTCTTAAGTGCCTTGAGAGGCTTGGCACGAAGGGCACTATGGAAATGTACTTTTAACTGATAGCTTCCAACTTCTGCCTTATAACCTACCTTCAAAATGAGG
This sequence comes from Ciconia boyciana, assembly GCF_034638445.1. NCBI lineage: Eukaryota > Metazoa > Chordata > Aves > Ciconiiformes > Ciconiidae > Ciconia > Ciconia boyciana. Next base: position 2,368,281 of record NC_132950.1, read on the forward strand.
AATTTCAGCAGAAACAGAGGTGCTCCTTTCCCTGCATGCAAGAACTGTACTTGCCGCAGCACACGCAGACAGTGAAACATATTTCAGCTGAATGTGGAGTGCTAGGTGAGCAATGTAACGCCCCTGTCAGGGTGATGACCGACATCTCCATTAATCTATCACTACAAATGGCACAAGTTTAAAACAAAACCCTCACCCTCCTCTATGCCTGTATTACAAGACATGCCAGATATTCCTCTTTCAAGCCAGCCAGCTAACTCTGAGGACTGACTTACAATGTCCCTCTCCATTGCAGAAATATGGTACAACAAGGCGGGGAAGAACTATTCCAGCTACCCACAGAGGCCAGCCACAACCACTACTTCAAATTCATTAAGAAATGAATGTACCAGAGCTCACTGAAATGGGCTAACGTAATCGGAGGTGTTGTGGGATGACTAATTCATGACTAGCCATGGCCAGGCAAACTCCTTCTCTACTTGCAAACCTAAGTGCATTATCCCCAGCTGCCATCCTGACCTGCAGGTCAGACCCACAGCATCATCAGGAACAAGGAGCATGGATAAAGGGAAACCAGTATAATGCTTTCCCCCATTAACACTTGACTTTGTGCACAGAACATCACATTGTCCTTTGTCCTGCATTTTTAAAGATTTTTGAAAGAATATCCTAATTAATCTGCTGGGGAATTCAAGCAAGATTGCTTTAAGTATTTTTAACTTAAAAATGCAGTGTTGCCAAGTATTTTCCCCTTTCTTATTTCACAACATTCTCTTGTGTTTCAGGCTATTATAGAGGGTCATAAAACATCTATAATCCCCCAGATTATACAACACCATTAAAATACGTAATATTTTGGGGCTCCAGAGAATTATTATTTAATGATGGTAATTTGCCTGCCTTTCATCCAGAAGGATCCCCAAAATAACAGTTTTCCCAAAATGGAAGTGCAGCTGCCTGTGAGACAGGACAAGGCAAAAACCTTAACAGTGACTCATCAGGGCAGAGAAAGAAGAGACGACTCTTATTCACAGGAAGATGCTACTGAAGTTCTGCTAAGTGGAATGAATCAGGAATTCACCTTAATAAAAAGAAGTCTGAGGATTTTTGCTTATCAAAGCTTTGCTGCTGATCCACAGACAGACATAAAGCTAATAATAATAACAATCAAAACAAGCCTTCTGGGCATATTTGCCTTGTCATTTCTAATGTACCCTGATTGCTGCACCTCAGTGCCAGCCCTACCAACTTCCAGAGCAACTTCCATCCAATTGTGTCAATGTGTCTTATAAGCATTAATGAATTAAGCCACAGGACAGTTTTGAATGGTAAGATAACAAATACTATTCTCCTTTCACATCACGATTCAAAGTTTGAGTTGTAAGAGAATCTGGATCAATTCTTCATTGCTCAAAAAAAAAAAAACCAACCAGAAAGAACAAAAAAGAAAAAAAAAAAGTCAAAGCCACGCAAGGTAACCTATGAATGACTTTATTCTTGATGCTGCAGCTAAGAAACCAGATTAGCCTCTCTTGTCTAGGAGAAAATTAGAAGAAGCAATAAATACTTCTGCTAAAAAGAGAGCCACGACATGCTTCCCAGAAGGGACACAAACTACGCAGCAGCGTGCAGAGCTGTGGAGGAGGTGGCTGAGGGATGTGGAGCTCACAGTTGCACACAGAATCACTTACAAGAGCAACCCAAAGCAGGTATATTGCCCTCCGTTTGATGAAGGAACAAAAAAACCTGTCAAGAAATGGCACTTAATTTGCACACATAAATACACCCACACGCAGTCAAGAAAGGGAAGGCCTTCTCCCTGCCTCTCTCCTTTTGCTTATTTTCCTATTAGTCACAACACAAATCAAACTGCCAAGCTGACAAGGCCTCCAAACAAGTCAGCAATTCTGCGGCTGTACAGACGCGCTCCCTGGCAACACCATCTGAACGAGGCCTTCAGGATACCGGCCCCTCTTCTGTACGCAGACCCGCGAACTGCAGTTCCTCCCTTCTCAGAAGCAGCTCCTGCACCAACAGCCAGGCTCCTCGAACTGGGGATGGCATCCAAATACACAGAGAGAACAGGCTTGAACACTACCAACACGTCTGCTGGCTCGGGTTCACAAAAAGGATCACCCCAGCCCAACCAATCAGCCGGCTTTATACTGTGCAACCAAAATCTGCAAAGTCCAAAAATTATCAGCCACTTCAAAAAGTGGTGTTTTGACATTAAATATGTGATTTGCTACAAAATTGAAAGCATAAAGCTATACAGAAATTAACATTTTACTAGTCCAGACCGGGGTATTGCTTTGGATGTGGTACAGCACTGCTGATATTTGCTTTAGGATCTATTTAACAGTTAGATAGAAATAATTTGGCCTTCAAAGAAGAGCTTGACTCTTCCCTTTGAGAAAACTACTGAAGTTATATCTCAGTACTGTATTATTTCCTTGAATCCAGAAGAGGAGGATTCAGTTTCATAAGAAATAAAGTCAAGAGACTAAACTTCCAAGTATTTGGGCTTTACTCTCATCTTATGCTGGAATTAATTTTGTCACATAGACAGACATAGATCTCTCACTCCCTATTAACTCCTAAGGGTAAGAGATAATCTTGAAACTACTACTGAAGAGTCACCTTAACATTGCTTTTTATCTCTATAGATAAGGAGCTCAGAAGCTGTGCTAAATCATGCGGTACTTAATGCATTTCATTTTAAGGGAAAATAATTACTTCCTAAACTAACTTATATTCAGATGGATTTGTAAAATATGCTTAGAAAAAGAGGGGGAAAAAAACCCTTGCATATACTGTATATAGCTGTTTGGAGTTTGCATCTGGGAATTCGCACTTTTCACCTGCTCCGTTAATACCAGAATCCCCAACTTTCCCAAGTCCTACCCATGTACATCTTCACAACTACCTGGCAGATTCTGCTGCACACATTCAGTTAAATCTGATGAAAGCAAGTCTCTGACGAACAAGAGAGGTAAGATCACTGATCACTTATCAAGCAGACAAGTATCTGAAGAAGTCCATGTGCATTAGGCATTAGAAACACCCAATTTGGAATGGAGGCTCCAATTCTTTAATTTACCAAAAAGAGACTTAACAGTTATTTTGATCATGGTGTACCACTAATCATCTAAAATGGAAAGAGACGCCTGACTGCAAAACAAAACCCAAAGGGATCTCAAGTAAGATAGTTTCATTTTGGAAAAGAGTGGTTCAAAAAATAAAACACTGAACAGTGAGGTGTATTCAACTGCCAGAACCACACATTAGGAAACATAACCTTATGCTTAATTGTAAAGTCAATCTGTTTGCTGAGTGCAAAACATTAATACACCATCTAGTGTAATCCAATAATTGAGAGGAGGAGGAATCACATGCATGCAAGGTTTACACAGAAGTCATGTCGTGGACCAAAGATACAAAAGTACATGTAGAGAACCCACACTGTGTTCTTTTAAAAATATATGTTTTATGCTGCTGTTATAGTGAAGAAATCATTAGGACATTTCTTTATTGAGCAGGAAGAAAACTGATTATATTTTCATATTCAACCTCTTTTGATATGCTGGCCCATTTCTAGTGTTTAGAAACATTTTGTCCCTCAAAATTCAATGTAGAAAATCATTTTAAGCACATCTTAAAAGAAGTCTTATTTGATAAGTAAGAGTTACTGCACAAACATATCTAAACACTCATACAGATAATTCAAAATTACCTTAAAATTAGACTAAAAATACCAGTGAACTCAGCTAAACTTGCCTTTGCTAGCAAGTACTTTTCTCAACAGTAGATCTGCTCATTTAGTTTTGAATTTGAGTTTTGAAGTAATGGGAATTCTACCATTGGCCACTGAAAAATAACCCGCACATGGCAAGATCCCCAGTTTTTCACCCTCATTAGTTAAACGCCACTGAATATCACTGCGTTATTTTTAACCATTCCTTCATCTTGACAAGGCAGGAGAAGCAACTAGGGCAATGCTGTCTGTAAAGCACTTCCCCATCACATTACTGCTTCAGCTTAGTGTTACACTGATTGTCACATAATTTATTGAACTTCAGAACTGGTGTGCAAATGAGCTTTTGGATGCCAGCCACAGAGAAGTCTCCAACACAGAAACTATGAAGTCTTTTTCTTCATTAAATACCCTCAAATCAATGTCACAAGCAATGATATGCAGGGATGTGTGGGATTGGGGTCAGGGAAGAATTTCTTATATTCTGCCCACTTTTTGCTTAACATTTTTAGCTTCGCGTGCTGCACCATTTGGGGTTTTACCTTTTTACTCACTAAATAACGCCACTTAACTGGTAACAAATCAAATCATGGGACCTTATGGAAATATGTATTTGTCCTGCTGCTTTTCTCCCAATCTCTGAAATAGTGGCTTCTGTACGCAAAGTCACCTCAATGCAAACACACTGAAAGTATTTTAGGTTTTTCCTAAGGTGATCAGATTTATACAAGCCAAATCTAACCGATTCATCCGGTGCTAACTCTGGAAGTTTATTCAGACTCACCTCACCTGGGTACCCTGCATTTTTGAAAACAAAGCAGTGTTCAGGGAAGCTATCACAAGTTTGGTGGAAAGAGCACTCGATTGGGAGATGACTCCTCTCAGTTTTCCACTGCCACACCAGCAAACTCTAAAATCTCGTTTCAGTCTGTACCTCAGTTTCCCCAAGTACACAACATAAGCTAGTAATTATATCCTTCTCTGAAGCACTATGAGACCTACCAGTGAGAGTGCCACAGGAAAGAGAATTAGTAAAAGGATAGTTTGACTGAACTATCCCCAAATATATTTTTTTAAATCTGAAAATACATTTTTTTTTTCACAATCTGATGTTTAAGAGAATGAAAGCTCTTTCCCCTTCATAGCCACACCAAAAGCTGTAGCAGTTTAAATAAGATTTTATGCATACAGCGAAATTGTACTGATGTGATAGAATTGATTTAGAAAATGATTTCAATAAATTGGTGCAGTTCCCTCATGTAGGAAATATTTTTATTTGAGGATATCTTACATCAATTTAGCATAAGTCAGTAATAAATATATTTAAGATATAGGTAAATCACTGTGGTTTTCTTGTCTAGGAAAGAGTGTAAGAGAGTACAGTTGAAAATATCATTAGGAAGAAATAAAAGAATCTAAGAGCAGCCATGAAATCTAGGAACTATTTTCAATTAGTAACTCTGCTAAAGCAGCAACGCTTCTGCATAGTGTATCCACACATGAACAATCCCAGTCTGCTGGAAAGCACATGACGGAAGCAGGATAGGAAAGCATACAAGAGATCAGGTATATCAAGTTAGCGGTGACGGGAGAGAAGTATTTTTTATCTAGCCTACATAGGCAAAGTAGCCCCTCTCTCTGGGCTGCCTGGTCTGAGTGCAGTAATTCTGCCTTGTTTCCGGCCAAGGGGCTTTCTCTCCGAGGAGGAAAGCTGCACACTAGACTTACATGGAGTCTGGGCCAGCTCCACTAGAGGAGGTTTTTAGGGACCCTGGGAAAACAACACTAAAAACCTCCTTTCCTGTGTCACTCTTAACCATTATGAGAGCTCTCCAAAAATGATATTTAATTCTGTAAGACAGACAAAAACGGCAAAAGGAATATGAACGAAGATGAGTAGATGAATGCACAGATAAGGTGGTCCAGCCACAGACCTACACAAGTCTGAGAGATCTGGTAAAATCTGAGCTCTTGCTATGCAGCAAAGTTAGTGAAAGCAGGCTGGACCTGGAAGCACTTGTTGCTGCAACTGTGTCACATTAAACCAGACTAGAGGTAGGCAGTCCAGTTCTCTAATACAAAGTCTAAAGAAATTATCATTAGATCGGTCAAAGCCCAGAGGAAGACTCAATAAGCAGGGAGGTCTGGAGGAAGTCTTGCCTTCTGTTTACTTCTCCCTGGAAAGATAAGCTGTAACAAAATAGCTAAATCTGTTCCATTTGGCCACAGACTTTCTTCTTCTGTTGCCCCTGCGTGTGTGTACAGACCATGGGCATCCTGACAGCATGTAAAATTATATCATGAGCTCCAGAGACAAGAATTTCATTTGGCTACAGAAATTTGAATGTTTCTAAGAAAGCAGATTTCCTTCTTACACTGGTCTCCAACAGATTCACCCATCAAAATGCATAAGCTGTTGAACTGAGTGGGGATGTAGCCTGAGCTAACACCAAGAGCACTCTTGTAATAGCTTGAGTCCCTTTCTACTATCTTTCATCTGGTTTAGCTCAGTGCTGCTGGTGTATGAAATTTAAAGAGCTCTGAAAAAGATGTTAACGAGCCCTAAAGAGGAGAGTGCTCTTGCGTTAGTCATTCCCAGGAACACCTGTGAACTATTGAGTTTAATTAGTCTACAGCTGGCACTGAGTGTGTGTGGAAAGACAGGGGATTTATTATCGGATTGCTAGTCCTTAGACCGTCTCTTCCTGCACATTTTTTCCTGTTTGTTTGTTTTGTGATAAAGGACACACAGAGAGCGAGTGCAATTGTTTAACTAACAGGGAAATCCTTTCTTGGAAAGGGTGCCAGACGCAGTAGCACTTGGACGATGGTACCGTGGGGGAAGTGCACGTGGCAGCAGCCGAGCGCGCCTCAGCAGCGGGCAGAGGCAGGCAGAGCGAGCTGACGGTGAGCCGTGAACCCCAGGCCTATTTACTCTGTAGCACAAAATGCTACTGAATCCATACCCTACAACTACAAAACAGCTAAGAGCCCAAATTTTCATTTCAGTAACACATTATACTTCTTTTTGTTACTCCTCAGGACTCCACTCGACTCTACAAGCATCCTAAAACAGAGCTAAGAGGTGGGAACAGCCTCTGCTGCCACTTTATTCTGCCATCTACAACACACAGTGACTTTCAACACAGCTAGCTGTTTTAGCACCAATTATTTCACCAATATCACACAGACACATTTATTTTCATTAGTGACAGTGAATTACAATTGTTCATCCTCAAATACCTCCATCTCACCTACCTAAATTAATGGCTGCGCTCCCACGTGGTATCAGTTTTCTCCCCTGCTCCACCATTTGCCCTCATATTCACTAGACAGAGTTTTTAAGAAAGAAATGAAAATGTGCCTCCATACTGTGTAGGAGCCAAGCAGAACGACAACTCTGATCACCCGAGGCCTCGACTATACCAACGCAGCCAGTGCACAGTCCCCAGGGCAGCCAGGCGCCCCGCTTCACAGCGGCGGGCTCATGGTCTGGGTTTGAAACTGCTGGCATTCTCACAGAAAGCAGCCACAATTTGGAGGCTTTTATCTTCGAACAGGTATTCCCCTATCTTGTGCTAAATTCAAATCACCTCAACAGAAACAATGCCCTACTTAAACCACAATGTGCAAAATAATCATCATCCTGACATCATCTTTACTGACAGTAGCTCATCTCCGCAGCCAGAGTATGAGATGCTTCCCAAGTTGATCGGACTTCATTCTGCCATCACCTTGACATTGCCAAGCCAGTCATGCTGACATTTCCTCTAGTTGACATTGGAAAGCCTTCAGTAAATCTGTACTGACAGTCTAAATTCTTTTTTTTTTTCCCCTCATACTTTCCTCCTGTCATGTCATCTCCATAAAATTGCCCTGCCCTTGTTTCACTTCATTTTGACATCCTATTATCTCCACAGATCCTCTTTAGCGCGGCACACTCCTGTCACAAAGGTACAACATCTCCAAAGACCTGACACGAGAGCACCTGGAGGACTGCATAGGAGTCTCATTAAAATGAATTAAATGGCTGTGCTACTACCTCTACCCCTTCCCAGAAAGTTGCTTCTCAAACTACAGCCTTGCACTACAGTGCTAATAAAGTGCTTGAGGATGTGTGTAATTTGCACGCCTCGACGCCCATGAGAGCCAGATTTGTACAAGTTTGAACTCCTAGGGAGGCCACACAGCCCTGGCAGGGGAAGAGCAGGGACTAGACAAAAAACCGTCCAGTAGCTCTCCAATGGCAAGGTTTAGTAACAACTCAAAAACTTCATGCAATATAAGCCTGGAAAATACCACAAATCAGACACTGCAGTGAGCCCCTAATTCAGGCCAGGCCAGCCAAGGCCACGCTGCCCAGCACCAGAGATGATAAGGGATTTAAATAGAAACAAACACAAAGTTAATACATCGACACTTATTACTCACCCGCTCAGCTTCCGGGATGCATTTGAGTACCTTCCCAAACCCAAAACGCAACGGAGCGGCTCTAACAAAACATTTTGATTTTTGCAATGAGGACAGCAGGTATGATTGATTATAATCTCATAATCTCACAGGCCCACATCCCTCATGGAGTCAACCCTCCCCCCAAGGAATTTTCTTTTTCCCTTTTACAGACACAGATGTTATGCTAAAGAGGATTAAGAGCCAGATATTAGAGCAGGCACCTATGGATGTCAACAGGCGCCTCATGGGATTCCCCTGTCCAAGCCCCACAAAGGCAGTGCCGACCGCGCCGGGGTCCACAGGCTGGGCTCACCCAGCCCCACTCCCCCGGGGGTCCCACAAGCCCCCTGGGGGGGTACAGCCCTCCATGGGGAGGCACCCCGCACCTTGGCCAAAATACCTGGGTGCTGCCATGCTCCCGGCCAGCCCATGCTGAGGAGGCCTCATCCCGGGCAACGGCACTGCCCTGACAAGAAGGGGCCAGGCATTGCCCTCCTACAGCCCCGGCCCAGCAGCACCATTGTTAGCCAGCCCCAGTCCAGCTGCCCTTATTAGCAGGACCCATTACCCTCGTTAGCAGACCAGGGAGCCCTGCACCTGGGCCCAGAGCCCAAGGAGAGGCCCTCACCCTTGGGCCACTGCGGTCCACAGGCCCTTAGCCTCTGGCAAAGGGGACGCATGGCCAGGGACCGACTTCATGTTGTATAATTAACAGGCATTAAAATCCATTTTATCAGGGTACCTCAGGCCTCGTGATCACTTCATGAGACAGCAACAAGATATATTTGTTTGGCAGGGTGGGGAAAGCAGGGGAACGGCCCTGTGAAACTGAAAGGGAGCTAAAACCCATGCACACTTTTATGGTGTCTAACAGATTTTATGCTAATATAATTTACACAGAATTTAAAATTAAACTATATACATGGACTATTTCCTGCAATTCAGTTATATATATTGAGATGTAAATAGATACATGCTGTAAAAGTGTAATTAAGCTGTCCATGCAATTAAAAAGCACACTGTTTTATTTGTATATGATTCCATGCAGGTTTTTTCTTTATGGGTAGACAATGAAATACAATGCTTTCTGACACCAGATATTTTGTCTTTGCTTATTGATCCATATTTCTCTGAGCCGTAAAAATCACTTGCAACCCGGGAAAGCCACAAGGGCCAGACCAAGAGCCTGCGCTGATCCCATGAGTTCAGACGCTGATGTGGATTTCGTATATGCCAAAATCCAGACCAACAAAATGAAGTCTATGCATTCCTAACTCAAAAAAAGAGAAAAAAAATCCCTCCAGCTACTCCCTGAATCCTAAATCTGCAGTATACTGTTCCCTCAGCAAAAAGCCAGGCTAGGAAAAAGAAAAGAAACACCACAACCCACAAAAAACCAAACCCCCCCCCCCACAAAAAAAAAAAAAACAAACCAAACAACCCCAAAACAAGCAAAGAAAAAAACCCAACCAAACAAAAACAAACCGAGGAGCAATAGATCTGGACATTTTATGTCAGAGATATCTATTAATCAACTTCTGCTACGTGTATTTTATGTATGTAGCCTGCATCTACAAACTCCTCCCAAAAATACACTTGCAAGAAATGCATCACTGCTGTATTTTCTTTAAAAAACTCACATAACCTGTTCCTTCCTCGTGCCCGGTGTGTCTGCTCGCCCTGCTCCCACAAATGCTATGGACTCTGGCTCACAGGTCTGAAACAGATTCAGCTAGTTTAAAAAATGATGTAGTTAAAAATCAGTGTAACCTGCCCCCGTGGCCACATTTACACCACCACAAGTGAGCTCCCATCAGTCAGGGTTAGTCTCATATATTAATGGAAATAAACTACAACAAGCTGTATAGCACAAACATCTGTACACAGTTGAAAAGCATTAGATTCTGCATAGATAAGCTCTAATTGAGTATGTCTGTTTAGGTGAAACAATTAACCTGCATGTGTCCTGCTTTGCAAGCAGCCCTAGAAGCCTTTACACATTTCAGCTCAGGGCACCTCTTCGTCTGACCTTGTGTATCCACTGTGTTTGGCTGCAAGGCCTTAGAGAGATGCTGACTGAGAACGTATGACTGCACATTCAATAACCGAGGAAATCTTTGATGCAACTATATTAGGAATGCCATTACTACACATTTTTTGATCAACAATACATCAGCAGAACATTCTGCTACCACTGCTAACTCTCTGCTGTGGTTGAGAAACAAATGCTTTAGGACATGTACTACCACACTCCTACTGCGTATACATGAGATATGCTACCGTATCCCCTATGGAATATGACTGTCAGCAATTACAATGAACATTGAAAAGACGGAACACAGTTTGTGATGCATTTTCCTGTCTTTTGTGAAACATTTGTTCACCACATTTGCTAACTCTCAAAATGCAAGCATAGGCGAGAGGTCTGCTAATCCAGGGAATTAGCAAGGTATTGCTCCAACAGATTGCAAGACAACAGTGCTCTGTTTCATACAAATGGGCTTTAGACAAGCAATGGGTACACTCTATGAACAACTTGCCCATTTTTCCTAAGATCTAGAAAAACATCAGGTGATCAAAAACAAAACAAAAAAGATTTATGCTTGCAACCTTTTGAAACAAAGGCTTCTGGGTTGGGATTTTTTTCCTCTCTCCCTTCTGAACTCTGATAGCCTGCAAAGACATAACCCTACAGTGCAAGGAAATAAAATTTAAACACATCTTAAATAAAACAGCCCAGTTGCTATCACATTGTGATTATCAGCAACACTGCCAACAACCCACACTGGAGCCAGAGTCTCTTTGAACACCATAAATTCCCAGCTGCCTTAAAGAACACGCGCCTTCATCTATCTCCGAAGCCCTGCAAGGTCAGGGGAAGACTCTTACTTTGCTGCGTATCCAAAACAAAAAATGTTCAGTGCAAATAAATAAATACATAAATAAAGTGGCAATATATTCAGATTTTCTGAATAATTCAAGTCCCATGCTTGATGGTGACAGGAATACAGTGGAGATTGCTGTTCTGGAGATGCTGAGACAACCCATTAGTGGTGACAGAGCTGATCTCTGTGAATTATCTCCGTGAATCTGTATGAGGTGGGGTCCAGCTGATGAAAGGTTCCTTTTCATGCAGAGCTATTTGGGGTTCAGATGTTTACAACAGAATTTCTATTCCACACAAAGCACCACCATTACATTTTTCATATCCCTTAACAGATGCATTAATACAACACACACTTCTATAATTTGTCCTTTCTTGTAAAAAAAAAAAATATACAGGGCAAAACGCCCAACAGCTTTACATACTTACATGTGGACAGATGCATGGCTTGCACATAGGCGTGTTTGTGCACACACACGTAAGCATTATTTCCAAATGTGGGCACACGTGCAACGTACACATTTTTAAAGCGGGGTGTCAATTTTTATCACAGGAAAAATTTTACAGATCAATTAATAGCAAGAGGCATTTTTCTGCTGTACAGAACAGACTACCGACTAAGAACATTTATAACTCCCCCACTTGCAGCTCCCAATATTGACAATACAGTCACACTGAAAGCCTGACCCAGCAACTGAGTCAATGAAATAGGCTCATGAGCCCATTCATGTTACAGCATTTAAGACACATATGCTACTTCCTATAGACACCCTACCAAACAGTGCACCAGAAACTATAGAAGAAACCAAGAGAAAGCAGCCCTCCAGTCATGAAAATCTGACATAACAGTATATAATTCCATCCTTGTTCAACATCTAAAACTGGAAGTCAACCTTGAAACCCCTTTGAAACAGAAAACCAAGGAGGACTCACACCCCACCAATATATGATATGGAGCTCTTCCGAAAACATCCTATCTGCTTTCCCCAGGAATTCTTCCTACACAAATCCAGTGATACTGCACCTAATCCTGCTGTTGACAACAATACTAAATTGCTGTTAGTGCCTGGCTTGTCCTGCAGATCCAGCACAACAGCAGAAGTCCCTTGGGCAGTGACCAGATCAGGCTGCTCTCCAGTCCAGCTGTACAGCTGCATGCCGGGTTTGGTGATGCAGACACCCACGTCCATGCACTGTTTCATTTTGTTTTCAGGGCTCATTATCATTAATTATGATTCACAAACCAGAAAGAAGCCATGCAAACTAAATTCACAGAGCTCCCAAACCAGCCCACAGTGTCAGTGTCCAGGCACAAGCTACATGTTCAGGCCATCCATCTAAACATTTGGAAGTTGTAACACAAAGGCAAGTGCATCTGCCCATGCGTTACGGCACCGATGTCTCCAAATCTCTTCGCTTATAGCTGACTTCTGCCAGGACTTGCTTAGCACTTTGCTCACCCCCCTGCATCTCCCGTGGTCTTTCCTACCTGAAGTTACTAGCTTGCCTCCTGAAGCCTCACCTTCTCTCCTAACTAGGTGGGGAAACAGCTGGTCGCAAATCCCTCTTTCTAACTTCAGTTGAGTACTGCCATTAACTAATAAGAAAGCAGGGGCAGAAAGTAGTTCTTTAACTATACTATTCACATAAGGCTAGTTTTTTCTGAAAGAGTAGGAAAAATAAAACTCTCAAAAATCCAGTCTCTCATATTCTCATAGCTTATACCTCCACTCAGCTTCAATAAGCCAGCAACAGTATTGCATGCCCAGACTCCATATCGCTGGGATCACTGGGGCTTGAGTAAAGCGGGAATTTAGCCAGCACCTATTTAATTCCAAATTCATTTAATATCTCTATACCCCCTCAACAAATAAGCCTTACAACATTACGAGTTAATCAAGCCAGGCACTAGTAAAATATTTTTTAAAAAACTTTAAATCTAATAGAAGATTACTGCACCCAACCGTAGAAACAATTTTAAGCCTAAATTTGGCAAGACACATTAGTTTTATACTGAGCTAATTACTTCCAAGTGTCCAGGAAATACAATTCAGTAATTACAGCTGTATTAGCTGGATGCAAACTAAGCAAGAGGCAGAGCTTATTTACCACTGGGCGGGTGAGTCACCCTGGGCACCCTACACAACCCAGCTCTGCTTCACAAACAGACTTTGCTGATGACTGAGCCAAATTCAAGAACGAAAGGTGCTCAACACAACCCTGGTTGACAATGTAAAGGACTTGAAGGCTTGTGAGTACTGATGTGTGGGCATATTTGCAAGGTCTCAACACTCAAGGTAGAGGCCAGGTTTTTGAGGGAGCTCAAGTCTCCCTTTCTAGCACTAACATACAGGTTCGATTTTCCAAAACACTCGGTCCCCAGCGCCTGCTGGTGCGATACTTCTGGCCGTGCCATCCTAGGAGCCAGGCACTGGGTGAAGGTACAGGGCTCCAAACTCTTCTGCATACCTGAGAGGAAAACATCTCTCACAGACCACAGCGGGTATCTCATTGCTCAAAGACCTCAACTTTAGAAAGCACCGTGCTTGAATTTAACATCAGTACTATCACACCCAATTCAGAGAGATGCAGGGAGGCGAAATGACGTGACAAAGCTGGCTCAGTGAGCTAGCCGAAAAGCCCGCAGAGAAGGGGCTGAGCCAGCCTTCACCACAAGCACAGCTCCAGTCCCTAAGAGCTTCCAGACCATCCTCACGCCATGCCATCTCACAGGATGTGTTCGAAGCACAATTTTTACAAGACACTTTCCTACTGGCTGAAAACAGAGCTCACACTAAATTAAATAAGTTAAGTCCTATCATCTGTATACCCCACAGAAAAGATACTCCATCATCATTGTCAAGAGAAAACCTGTAAGCCAAGCAGCAGGCAAAATAACCTCTGCTCCCCGTCACGCTGCTCTAAAAGCGCTTCGCTCAGCTTACGGCAGAAATGGATTTGATAATGCAGCAAGGGAAAAATACGTCGTGGGACAACATTTCCAGTTCAGCATTCTCCACCCCCACATTTTCCACAATAATTAATAACCAAAGCTGTTAATGTTTAAATGATCCACGTTCTCTAGTGCAGCCAGCAATGCCTCAAGAGGCTTTCCACTGGGGCTAACACTATTAACTGTGTGGATGCCTGAGGATACATACTGCTTAATGGATGAAAGGACACTTCTGTACAGTCTCCAAACATTTAAGAACTCCCTTTAAAATCTGAACTGGCTTAACAGAGCAATTAGGGTTCCCAAGGTTTGCGTAAACGTCCATGTTTTACTCAAGGGTTAAAGGAGTAAAATGGTTTTCCAGACTCTCAAGTGCTAATAGATATTATCTATTGCTCTTCCCCATTCCAACAGTTCCCTTCCAGGCCAGAGAGCCCGACCTACTTCCAGTCTTCCCAGCAAACGGCTATCCTGGGAGAGCAGGCAGGGATCAGCCAGCCCCGGGGAAGCTGAGCAACAGGCATGGGGAAGCTTCCTCTAGTTTCAGACAGCGCTAGAAACTAAATCACTCCCAAACACGGCTCCAGGACACCGCATTTTGTTTATTTGCTTAAGTCCTTGGGAACCTTTGCAGTTACCAACACACTTGTCAGCACTTCAGGCAAGAGAGAATATTTTAGCATGGAATTATAATCATGATAATCACCAGTTTTTCCTGCCCTGCCTTTCCAACCCCTCCCTGCCCACTCCCCCATCCTAGGATTAATACAGATGAAGGAAGCTTTTAAGACCAAAGCAATTTCTCAGTTTCTTTTTTTTTTTTAAGCCTAATTTTCAAAGAGCAAGGGGTACAGAAGTTCACCCTGCCTGTGTGTGTTTGCCTATCTCTCCCCCTTCTAATAACTTTTGAAACCCACTAATTTCAAGCAAATTTGACAGCAGGGCAGAGGTCTCAACAATACCAAGTTCCCATAAGTTCAGTGAGGAGATTGCAGCTGCGTAGCAAAGAGGCGCCTGGCTTCTCTCACCTCCCACCGTGGGGAAGGCTGGCATGTTAGCTCACACCTCATTAGACAGCACAAACCCACAGAGGAAATCAATTACGAGATAAAAGTCCATCGGAAACCGGCCTTCAATCATCCTGCTGCTCATGCAACTACTTGATTCTTAATTCTTCTGACAGCCTGATAACAAGGGCTGCCATGGCCCCTCCTTGGGCAGCAGAAGAGTAAATACATCAAGACCCACAAAAGACATCCTTGTCTCCTGCACCACTGCGTGCTCGACCATGGCCTTGCATTGAGAAGGAGCAAGGGCAAAGCATCATTAAAATGGTCACCAGGTACCAATAAGAACACAGGGACTTGAAGGATTTGTTTTGTAACTGGATGGATTTAGAGCTACACGCTCAACTGTAAACATGAACCAAAATATGGATGTTTCCAGCAGGCAAAGTTCAACCTATTCAAACCAATACTTTGGGAACACTGAACATTTCCTGGATGTTTCGGTCTCTCACGCCTTTTCTTTATTGCTTCAGATGCCAGGGACATACTTAAGATCAATACTTGTGTTTGCACTACCAGGCTTTGCAGTAATAGATACGGACGCTGCAGCGTGCCCACTGCACACCCAGGCGCACAGCTGAGGGCCAGGTTCCCTCGACCTCGCCACCCACGAGGCGAGCTCCCACTCAGACATGACAGATTTCTCTAAACAACTCGACAACTAGCAGTATCAGCTACACTTACCGGAAGGATTTAAAACAAAACAAAAACCAACAAAAAGCAACATAACCTTAAGTGCCTTACTAACAGCTGGACTCTCTCTTTTTCCACTTAGGGGCTTGTTTCTTTAAAACAGAGGCTTCATTCTTCAACATAAGACTTCAAATACATGGAAAATCTGAACCAGACCTATCGTGCCAGGCTACAGTTTCCAGCAGGATGGTTTAATGGGATCTTTGAAGGCATTCTTTAAATGTTTCATTCCTACCATTCCTTTCCCTTCATGGTTCTTCTTCATGGACAGATGCATGGGAAATGGGGTAAGATTGGGTCCACAAGGATCGGTCAAATATGTCTGAGTATGTCATGCGTTCTGTCTGTAATCTGCAAGGCTGCAGATTGATTTCTTTCTGTATTTTCTAATAGACATTGCACTTGCAGTTCAAACAGACAAACCCAGACTAGCATGCTCCACCACCAAGAAGTGCAGCGGCAGCTGAGCAGGGACTAACCCAGTTCTTACCAAGGCTGTCTGGCCAGACTGGCAACGTGGGCTGTGCAGCTCCGCAGCTTATAGATCAGTTGGGTCCATCTACACAAGCTGTGGAGACAACAGTGACTGCCATTATATCTTTCTATGGAGCAGCTAAGAGTGCATCTCCCTAGAAAGATAATAGCTGGGAGGTAAAATCTGGCAAATGCCTTCTGTAATAAAGGAGGCAGGCAAGTTCCCTGGCCAGTCAGCAATATTTGCCTCCGCTCCCACCAGCTTCTCTAGGATCAGTGTATCATTCTTTATCTTTCAGGCTGCATGCCTGAAACCATCCCCTTCCCAACTTTCAGCTAACACTTTTGGGGACCAAAAAAGACCCTTCCAGAAGCACAATAGGAAAACAACCAAGTTTCAGGCAGATGGATGTCTAGTTTCTGAAACTCAGGATACCAGTAGAGAGAATCCCAAGTCTTGGGCATCTCTTCCCAGATTTAGAGTTCACAGCCATCCTACCAAAGTGCATAAATGTAATCATCAGAGAAGGCCTCATTGAATAAGCACTACTACAGTGGAAAAGTCTTCTTTACACACATTACCTATAAATAATTCTGATTTGTGTGCAACAATTACCAACTATGAACTCAATTCTTCTGCTCTTCAACACAGTGAAGGCATCAGAACTGGGCCATCAGTTATTTACAGAGAAGCTCGAGGAGTTGCTACATGCTTAAATGCTGGATATTCAATACCAGGGGTGATTCTGCTTACCTGAAGGCAAACTGCACATCCTCAGCACAAAAAGATGAGGTTTGGATTAAGAAATGACTGCGGCTCTAAGAGTACTCTGCCTTAGTAAATCAAAGTCAGATTCTTAATCTTACAATGTCATTTTTCAGTGGTTCAATATGTACTCACACCAGAGAACATGCTCAAATGTCTGGGGCACTAAGTGCGGGGGCTGGAAAGGGAGAGTAACGCAATTCAGGTTGGGAGGACCGGGAGATGAACGTCGTAATACAGGTGGAGAATCTGAAGCTAAAATACATTACAGTCTCGAGAAATCATCTCATATAACTGGTAGTACAAATTGGCTTTAAGAGACATCTCAGCTGGCACATGTATTCCCCGCTGAACACTGATACCTATTCAAATGATCAAAACCCGTCAGTTCTTAAATTCAGGATAAATCCCAGACCTCAGAAACAGGCAAATGAAAAAAAAAAAGTTCAAAAGCAGAAAGGCAGCAAATGTTACTCTCAGGACCAATCTCTCTGATATGCCTCAAGCTTGCTAACAGCATTCTAATGCCACAGGCATGTTACTTTCCTTTGCCCTCATATTTTATTTCAGCAAAGCCCTGTCCTAATAACTGATTACAAAATACCAAACAAGCTGTAGTGTTATCTTGCTAGCTGGTGAAATATTTGGGTCCATTTAAGTGCCATGCAAAAATGAGTCTGAATATATGGGCTATAGCAGGCAGAAATAGGAATTTTGCATTCAGAGACAGGAACATCCTATTGAGACCCATTCCTCACTCCCAGAAAGTGCGAATGCCCTCTCACCAAATCAATGCAAAACAGCATGCCGTTGCGATAGGATAAAACGCCTCCTTCACATTTAATGTGGAAATTACCATTCCTCCACAACTACATTCACAGCGAAGGAGGAAGCTAAGTGCCAGCTCCTATCCTCTGGCCAGACTCGCTTGAAGAATATAAAAACGAACGCTCTGCAGAGGATGACAGGTTCGTGAAGCAGAGCCTCGGTAAGGCAGGGAGCAGCAATTCTGCGCGCTTCCTTGGATGCGGCCAGTTTGCCTACCGCGCTTCACAGGAGTGAAGTGGGCAGGGGACACTGCACCCACTGGAGCGGGCCGCTGGTCGACAGCCACCTTTCCCGTGCCTCCGCGCTCGGCACGTGCTGCAGGACACGGGCGTGCTCAGCACAGCCTTCGGCACTGAGAGTGGCCAAAAATGAAGGGCCCTTTTAAGCAATTGCTAAGAGCACAGATATATCCCGAGGTCGACACTGGCTTCTGGCAGCCCATGCCCGGACAGAAGAACCTAACAGCACTAAGGAAACCCCAACCACCCTGCTGCGGTGGGATGAATGATGCAGATGTCCCCTCTGCAAAACCACTGCCCTGCCACTCGGGCAGAAAATGCAAGGACTGCATTCTCAGTAGCAAGAAAAAAACCAGCCCAGAAAAGGAGTGTTTGCTATTTTGTATATCTCAGTGGAAACAAACTATCTATAATACACGAGATTATTTACAAACATTGTAATGTCCTCCTTTCCAACCCACGCAGTTTGACTTTTCAGGAATATGCAAACTGGCTTTAAAAAAATTGCCCAATGATTTTTTTGGGGACCACTGGCCACTTCAAAAAACAAAATCCATGTTTTCAGAGCACTAATGTACACAAACTTGCTTCAGCATTTCCTAAGGGCATTCAGAGAAGTAGAAACCAGTAACCAGAAGAGACCCCAAAGAACCCAGCAGCAACATCAGCGGTACATTTAACTCAGTCCAGAGCTTCATGGTTGTCTCCCTCTCCTGACTGCGTGCTCAGAGCACCTAAGGATATACGGGGAGGGGGGAACAACCCACCGAGACAATTTTCAAAACACAGAAGCAAACTGAACTTCTTCCCACCCAAAGGAGAACAACAATATAATTGTAAATTTGGCCCTAAATCATTGCTTGTTTCCAGATTGCAAAACCTCCTCTGGGTCTGGCAACAGGAATCCGAAATAGTCTTCAAACATCAGCTCTTGAAAGATTTCCAGTTCAACTACTCAGGGTCTGGATAAGCATCCAAATGTCTAAATCATGCTCCGAATCAAGCGCATGCGCCAAAGCAGAGCGCAACACACCTACAAGAGTATCTTTCTTTACAAGTTGCTATGAAGTGCATGTGCGCAAAATTTCGGTGTCTGAAGCCCCGTGTGTGCAGCAGCTGCACAACTGAAATGATCACCGATTCACAGGCTACTGTTCTTTCAGCAAAGTCCTCTCTGGTCTTTCGTGTGAGACAGATAGTTAAGTTTGACTTTATTTGCATCGTGCTTGCCAAGACCTGTGAATTGGGAATTAATAGCTCCCACCACTACCACACTGCAGCCAATTTCACTGCATTCACTCCAGCAAGTTTCAATGCACAGAGGTCAGATGCAATTTTAATGAGCACCTCTACTGTTCTATTTAATACCTTCATTGCCCCATCAAATTTATAATAATTAAGCGTATTATAATTACAGTGAATTAAGCAGAGGCTCCTTAAATGCATCCCCCATTATTTTATAATCAATTAAAATTAATAAAATTGATTATAAAATCTAATATCTGCTGTATACTAATGTCTGTTCTCACCATTACACAAAGGTCTGCTTAGGTCACAGCCAACTACAAAGATCTCTGTACTATTAGAAGGCCTATAATAATCCATTTTCTTTACCGATCTTCTGATACATAGATCCCTTCCACAGTGTACCATTTAATGCCTTGATTTTCCAGGCCTCTCCCAGAGCCAGCAGCAGGCCTGGCTGTAGAGGGCTGTAAAGGGAGTTGACCTGTGGCACCAGGTACAAGCAAATCCACACTCTCCCTGTCTGCCAGCAGCTCTCAGCTGTGGACAAGCCCTGCCTGCTCCAACTGGGCAGAAAATGGGGAGAGATGGGATCGACCCCAGCTGCTCACCGCTGGCGCACAGTGGTCCGCTTTCATTTCCAGTCTAGATTCCCCACTTGCTAGCAGAGAGAAGTAATTTCCTAGAAATGCAGCACTTTCCCAACTAGATCAGACTCAGGTTGTCCTGCACCCTCTTATACTCCTCACTTTCCATCACCTACAGATTTTGTGCTTTCACAACTGCACAGCCATCTCCACTTATGCCCTGGCAGGTCTGCTGCCTTACAGCCTGGGTGTTTCCTTACCAATTATATCTCTTCGGTTGCTGAAAGCATCAGAAAATGACCCCAAAAGACCTCCTTTCTCTGTAAGAGCAAAGAGGAGACGGTGGAATCACAAAGGTAATACAATTTTTGGTGTAAGTACATTACCACGTGGAACTTCTTGCCACAGGGTCCTACCAGGGCAAGCAGTTTGACGACCACTACTTTCAATGAATGACAAAGAACGGTACTTCTAGCTGTAAGAACCAGGCTGAACATCACAAGATAATAAACCCATCAGCACTCCAAATCATCTGATGACTTTCTGCAGTCAGGAGGAATCTTCTGCTTCGGTTTATAGAGGTAGACACTTATGCTGGTGTCTGTACTGCAAAGCTCGGTACTCACCAGGGTCAGAGAAAGGAGCTGGAACAAATGTCACCCACTGCGCTAGTCTTGCATTTTCTTTTCTTATTTTGGTGCTATTTTGGGAGAGAAGGATCTAGAAAATGAACTGCCAAGAAAAATGATGCTGTGTTCTCTGGGAAACCAGAGTTACAAGGTGAGGACTCATGCCTCTGACTCTGCCCAAGCAGAACATGCTTGGAAAGGAGAGTCTGCTGTCTGACTGCAGAGCGAATGCATCGAGGTCTTCAAGAAAATGAAGAGGCAATCTATAAAACATCACCCAAAGCCCTTGAATGTCTGAAAGGTTTCAAGATGGAGGTAACAAGAACTCTCTTCCCATGGAATTTCCCTGGGAGGAACTTCTCTAATTATACAAACCAGAGCTGACTTGCTAAACTTTGTGACCAAGTGGACACAGAGCTAGGCAGGTACCCAATACCTGTTGCACTAATTTTGCCTTTGTTGCTCTGGACATGCAGTTTGGTTTCGTTATGCTTCAGCTTCCTTCGCTATTTTTTTGTCTGGGGGGTGGTGGGGGTGGTTTGGCTGGTGAATTCCTCCGGCCAGGCGGAGGAGAATCCTGTCGGTCCATGTTTCTGCAGCACCTGACACAGCAGCTCCCCAGACCTCGGTGTAACTCGGCCAATTCAGGTCTACCTTCTGCAATGCAAAGCACAACGTGGTTAGGGGCTCCTCTAAACCACCTGGTTTTCCTAAGCATTTGAGGGCACTGGAGCGAAAGACTTGATTTGTCTGGTATTACTTCCTAATTTGCATCACCAGTTAATGGCAGCCACTTTAATTATGACACTATGCAGATTGCAGGCCCTTTTAGCACTTGTCAGACTGCCTTGCTCCAAGCCTCCGCGCTGCTTCTCTCTTACTGACATCGCTCTCCACTGAAATGTTCTTTTCTCTGTCAGCTTTGGGGCGAGATTTGAGCTGCTACCCATCGCAATCAATGAGTGTGAACTTTCCCTGTGCCACGGGGCCTCGCCACAAGTGCATCAGCGTGGGAGGTGGCGCTTGTCGGCACTGTCAGCTCCGCTGCAGCCAGCAATCAGCTCAGCTACACTCCTCCCCGAGACGCCTTGCTCCACAGCAAGTCATTTCTCTGGCTGAATCCCCTGCTCCCCGCAGAAGAAAAAAAAAAAAAGAAGTTACACCACAGCAATCTCACAGGGAAGGCGGGCGATCTGCTTACTCAGAGCAAGCTTTTTATTTTTAGACTCATTGGAGGAGGCAGTGGCTATATAAATAAAAAAGGCTGCCGTGAGTCTGAGTAAGCACGGTGCCTGCATGGCTTGTGTCATCACGATGACTGAACAATTCTCTACCCAAAGGACGGAGTGGAAGTCCACAGCAGGAGCTGCACAGAGGTGTGGGAATATCATTGGAAATGCTCTGGCTTCAGAGCCGGACACAAACACGAGCAAAGCACGTGGCTACAGAGACTCGTCTCCTGCACGGTGCCAGCGCCCAGGGTCTCAGTGCTTTCAAGGAAAGAAATCAAACCACCACAGCCCCATGCAACAGGATCCCAGAAGAGCCTTCCTGACTCAGGTGTTTTCTCTTGCAAAACACATGTTCATGGAGCCTGTAGCAGCCTGGAGCAATAAACTCATCCTTCTAGCCAGTACCTACACAATCTCCTCATGCAGTCCCCTCCAACAGTACATTCAGAGACACCGTCCTTTGGAGAAAGCCTGAAAAGTGTTGGTGGACTCTCAGCTGCTGGGAGGAGGGCACGGTTTGTACCTTAAAGGGTCTAAAATTGATACCTTAACTTTTGTCTGATATCCTAAGCAAATCTCCAGGGTTGTTTCTTTTTGCTTGTTGATACATGACCTTGCTTCCTTTCTGTAGCAGGAGGTATAGCTGTTCTTCAGCACTTCTATCAGTTATGGAGTAATAACTGGCTTTTGGAAGAGTGGGTTGGAGTCTAACTAAACACTCGCTATTTCATCTACCCTCCAAAAGAACAAATACATAAAGTAACTGGAAACATCATCCTGACTGCAGTTACATGCAATATGCTCAGCTGTTAATCCTGAGCACTCGAACACCAACATTTCCCATTTATGGGCTCAGACTTCTTTTTTCTCTCCCTGAGCTATTCCTCGCCCTCCCCTGCAACAACTCCATCCTTCCAAGCAGCTCTCCCAGCTGAACAGGCCTTGAAAAAGCATGTCTCTGCTTTCCATCCAAACAGGCATGGTTCATTGTTTAAAGCATTATGGTTCTTCGGAGCCTAATAATATTTGAAAGCAATAAATAAATTCATTGTTTTCAAAATGAGTAGGCTTAGGAGAATTTGTGATGCTATGTAGGATCCCCATCAGGCATTACAGTGTTTTGCATGTCCTGCTGACGCACCTCACAGCTGAGCTGGTCCTCTCAGCCGTCCTGCTCCTTGCACAGAGACTCTAAGCCCTGCACGCTTCTGCCATGGCTCTTGCAAAGTTACTCAATAGCTCTTTCCAATGTGACAGCTTTTTTTAGTGGATTATGATGACACTGGCCAATCCTACTGGCTATGTTTAGTTAATCTGGAAAAAAGAAAAGACAAGGATTGGGTCTTGCTGCACGTCCTGCAGTCTCCACAGTATGTGCAATTCATACATCCAGAGACATTTCTCCTTAATGATCAGCGCAGTTCTTCATTCTGCATTAATGGGTGTTAAGAGTCCTCATACATGTACGTAACGTGTACCCTAACACATGCTTCAAATCTAACCGCAGTCCTCTTACGCAAAGTCTTTCTGACAGGAAGGCTCCAGTTGGGAACTCTTTCAAGAGAATCATTAAGTACACGCATAAATCTTTTTGAGAGTCAAGCCTACATTTTGAACTCAAGTCACCAATGTTTCAAATCCAAATTTACAGCATTTCCAAGCTTCCATAAAAGGAAAAAAAACTGCAATAAAATTAATGATAACTTGTGTTTACATTTCTGTTGGTGCATTTCAGCAAGTAAGACTATATTCACATATTGAGAAGTCAGAGACGCATTATTCATAATGCTATCAGCTCAGGACTGCCTTCCATGCTGTACTTTTTTTGCTCAGTTCTGCCCTTCAGTTTGTAAAACACTTACAGTGTGCATGCCTTACACGGAGTCACACTAACAACATCTGCAGAGAACAGACTGATAAGCAGAGCCAGAGAGAGGGAAGTCACCATCAGATGTGTCACCACCACGCTGAGACGTCCATCCAGCGACTCCGAGCTTGGCTGTGCACGTTTCGTGCCAGAGCGAGAGAAGGTGGCTGCTCCTATGCAACCAGGTCAGACAAAGAGAGACACTCTGAAATAAAGCCACGTTCCAAAAGCATCTAATTCTCCACACAGCTCTTCCTGCTCTCCTATTTCCTGACACCACAAAAGAAGGTGGAGTTAAACAACCTTCATCCATCTGGGAATACACTTCATGATTTCTTATTACATATTCTGTTTATCCCACAAGTATTTATCCAGCACCAGGACGAGATTCTGTTTGCACAGATCGCTAACAGATTTGTGTGCCAGAGAAATCAGTGTCCCCTTTTTCTTGTTTCTTGTCCTCCTTTTAAACTCTCATCTCTATCTTCTGTAATGGTGAGGAGGCAAGGCATGAAAACCTGCCAGTGCTAGCCCCCAGTATAAAGCCCCCAGACAAGCTCTCTGCCTCTTAGCCGCACGTGCCCCTATCAAAATGCAGGGGTGCCGACAGTACTTTGCATACTAACAAGCCTGCTCTCATTAGTGACATTTTAGACCACAGGCAAGCTCCTTGACTGTAACTGGGGGAGCTCCAATATACACTCAATGGCCACAAGTCTAACAGCAGCTGAACTAGGTGTCCCCCTGAGCAAGGGAGAAGGAGAAGGAAGGATTAATGACTGCTTGCATGAATTATTCAGCACTCTGCCATTCCAGAAGGAAAGATGCCGGGCAGTTGAGACCAAGAAAGAATATAAATATTCCCTTATTTATTCACAGACTATTTGTTCATTCCTCCAACAGTAAAGTACATGAGAAAGAGCAAAGCATTCTATACCTGACATAAATAAATTCTATTTCTTAAAGTGCCTCTGTTCCTTTCCCTGCAAATACTAAGGCAAATACACTAATAGAAGTTAAATCTGTTATCATAAACTTTGTTAGAAAGAGGTCCTGACCTCTTAGGATGGGATACAGACCCTATTAAATGTAGTTGAAACTATATCCCAGTTTGGCAGAAATTCATTTTTCACTTCTTACCAACCAGCATCAGAACTAAATTATGCCTCAGTTCAAACATGGGACAGAGAATGGGCTGTATGACGAAGATAAAATCCTGGCTTTGCTGAAGCTAATGGCAACACGCCCGTTGGCTTCCAGGGAGCTCGATAGCTCCTTGAATTGCAGTGAAACTGAAGAGCTCCTGACTGGGGATGCTGCGTTGTGTGCTAGGAGCAGCCTGGCGCTCATCGCTCATTCACCACAAAGCGCTGACGACACATGAGGAGAAAGGAAAGGCTTTGATAGAAGACGAGAAATGTTTTCTTGGTCACGGCATTACATTGCCATTCAGGAAAGACACGCTCTCTGCCTGTCGCAAACTCCCTGTGTAAACTTGGGAAGCTCACTTAATGCCTTCTTCCCTGGGTTTGTACTTGTAAAATGCTTATGAAAGAAAGTTGTCCCATGCACAGCAGTACGGTGATGGTGAGTCATTAAAAGATGACAACCAGCAGAATGAAATGAAATCAGGACAGGGGCTACACAGAACTGGTGGAATTCATCTCACCTAAGTTTAGCCACGTACACCAGCTTCCACTGCTGACGGAGAGAGGGGTCTTTGGAAAGGGTTCGGCTCCCTCTCATCATCAGATGGGAGAAATCACCCTCTGCAAGTCCTTAGCTACACAGGGACATCAGCCTTTCAATGGCTAAAGTTAGGTAAGGTAAATCCCACCTTAAATAACCAGGATCAAAAGAATGACTTGCTGGTCCCCAGCCTACAAAGTACAAGCAGACATATTCAGAGTCACCAGAACTGCCCATTTGGCTGTTGGCTCAGGCTGCAGCACTGAGTTCCTTGGAGCGAGTCACAAACTTGGCGTGGAAGCAACAGGATGAGGCCACATAACAAAACTAAGCCCGTGTCCTGCGTGCATGCAGCTCCAGTTGAAGAGGAAGCCTCAACTTCCCCCTCCTTGCTCTGGAGGGCCTGGCTTTGCAACCTCAATGTTCTTGAAAATGGAAAAGTTGTCTTTATTTTTGTTTCCCTGAGAGAATTATTTTTAAAATCGCACTTTTAGCATGTGAAAGTTTTTAATGGCATGACCTCCATTATTAATAGGAACAGAATGCATAACGTCCTAAAGCAAACCTTCTAAATAGCAATATTTATCTATTCAAAGAACCAATTAGGCAGGCTCCGGGTTGTAAAACCACTGAACTACTATTTCCAGTTAAATGCAAGGACATTCATTACAACTGTCATCATCTCAAGGAGGATTGCAGCTAGTATCATTGAACTTATAAACCTGTTCTGTGCATATTACAAAAGTCACCTCTCGGCCCCGCATATCCTGGGCAGCAGCAAGTCCTTAGCACCCCTCCAGCCTCCCCCCAAATCAAGGAAAACCCAGGTGTCTCTGCGCCGTCAGAAGAAAATTCACTAAACTTCCCTGTTTATGATTTTATCTCCCACCTAATTACAGCTGAAATAATATAATAAGATTTGTGCTCCCTGTTTGAGTCTGATATATTTAATAGATTTTTCAATATTGGTTTTCCCAGCTATGTCAAAATGACAGCCCCACTTAATGTTAATCAGAGGTTGCGTGTGAGCATCAACGTTAAGCTCTGCACAGCTCAATGGAATTATCAGAGTTGCGAGACACCGTCGATATGTTTTGATCTCTGTGTCAAATGAATTTGGTTGCTTGTTATTTTTTTCCCTTTATGTTTCACTGCTGTTTAATTGTTTTGTCATCTGTGTGTACACTGCTCCATCTAATTGCAATATTGGATGTTTAGGCAAATCAGAGGACACGGTGTGACATTCATCGTCACTGAAGATCGGTATTTTCTCCTTGCCTACGTACCAGCAGCACACAGCATGTATACACCTTGAAAGTCCAGCTCTGGCTTCCAAGGAGCTGGTAAACATCATTCTGATGGCTCTCCAACACCACTCAGCTACCAAAAAATACGACTGAACAACTCACAGGGCTTTGGCTTTATACAGTGAGAATTATCAGAACTTAAAACATAATTTAGTCAGCCTGTGAACTCCACTATCTACACAAGTCAGGGCAAAGGGAAGCAGACCTCGAGTTCTTGTACAGAGCTCACCAAGCCCATCCTTCAAGGTTCAAAATACATAATCAAACACGAGGGGCTGGAAAGAATCTTCCCCCTTCCCAGCACCGCACAATTGTCTGAAGCATGCGTGAGGTAGACCACTGAGTGAAGCGAAGCTATGGTATCCCCCAAAACAATAGTCTTCTAACTATATTGGTCCTAGAAATAAGGGATGACTGGCATGAAAAATCCTCTGACCCACTCCTGGATGTCGTTGTTAAATGCTAATTTAGGGGTCTATTCTAATTGCACCAAACCAATTCCAGTTCTCCGTGGACTTTAATTAGAGCATGATCATTTCCAAAATCAACCCGTACCGCACGCAGTGTACATCCCAGAGCAGTGTGATAGGGTGACAATAATTTTTCCATCTCTAAGTTAAAACTCTCCAGCAGGCTGACTTTGTTTTAAATGAGACTGATTCTTCTATTGACATGATGCTTATTAAGGTCACCTTAATAATTAGAAAGCTAAATCAGGCCTGCATTTAGATCCCTATTTTATCAGAATTCAAGACATGGAAACAGATTTAGAGCTGTTAGCACAATGGATCCAGTCACCCAGTGTTCAGTAATCACTGTCTGGATGCAAACATAATCAGCATTTTGAACCCGATACTCCAATGGGCCCATCACACAACGTATTATAATTTAAGTTAAACGAACTGGCAATAGGAAGCTGAAGACAAAGCAGCTGAAAGACAGTCCTGTTTGATACATGTCACTGTCAGTATCTTTGAGAAGTGTCAGACAAGCCAACACATGGTCTATCCATCATGAGACTCCCTTTGGATTGACTGACAGATCATATGAAGCACTTGCAGTTAACTTGGGCTTAAAATATTGTCAGTGGCTTCTTAAAACTTCCCTGCTATGGTCTGCTTTGTTTAGGCTGGCTAATAGTTTTACAGAACCAAATATGCACTTGCCCCTGATTGCCAAATGAAATCATAATTTTGATGCAATATCTGAATGTACCTGAAAGGCCAAAGCAGACAGGTCAGGGTCAATTATCAGAAACACATCAACTTTTAAAATTAATAATTTTATTTACTGCTATAGGTCTGGGATGTAGGATATTTGCTGGGGTAGAAGAGCCAGGAAATTAGTCAGATGGATTGGGGGGTTGCACGTTTTCTTCCCTAATTCCAATAATCAGCACATCCATTGCCCTGACATCTGGTTTTCAAATGTTCACTGAACACACAAATTAATTTTCCCACACGCTGCAACTCAAACAGCCCCTTCTCTAACAACCCACTCCAGCAAAAATCTGTGAGTCCAGCAAAAGCTAGAGCAGAAGAATCATGTTCAGAAAGCTAACCAGGAGCTGCTGGCTTGTTCCTGCAGATGCCCAGGCTTTCAAATGACTTGGTCTCAGAGCGAATTCAGGGTGTCAGGGAACGCCTTGAGAATATTTCTGGGAATACCAACAACAACATGAACAAACAGGACCAGATCTCAGATGAGGAAAACTAAATTACACTTTAATTGTGTAGCCTCTGTCATAATTTTCCAAAATCGTGGTGGGAGGAGGGGAGCTGAATTTGAACTGCCTTTAAAAAGCCTCAATTCTTGGAAAATTCTGAGCACCGACTCCATGAGACTTGAGTTCAACCACTAGTGCTCAAACTGGACAGCCCAAAACAAAGAGATACTTTCAAAAACACCAGCCTCAAGGCTTTACTCTGACAGCTTTATTCCTACACACTGCTCAATCAAAGCCAAATCCCAAACTGTTATCAGCAACTCTCACAAGGTTTTGCTGTTTTACTGAATCGCCCTTTGAGAGTCTCCCTCTACATCACCAAGCAGTATCTCAGAGCCACGTTTCGGGATCAGCTCTGCACCACAGGTTGCAGCAATACCACCGCCACCAGAGTGCCTGGATGCCAAACAAAAAAGAAACCCACTGGCTCCCCCAGCTACTGTCGCACGTAACTTTGAAGAAACAGCAGATACTGTGACTCTGTCGTGGTTATCAACTATTTGCTGAATGACGGTAATGTGGTTTGCACCCTGCAAGACGCTGAGCTCTATACGCTTGCGTGTCTGAGCACAGTTGTGGCTGATTTTGCAAGGATTGCCGCAAAACACATGAACAGGAGGGCTGCTTCAAAGCCAGCGCATCTTAACCCTTCCCTGCCTCCACTGACAACAAACACATTCGCCTCACACAAACAGGTATTTTTCTCTCCCAGGTGAACTTTTGTTTTCCCCCTTAACAAAAGAGAAGGAGGCAGCTCCTCTGATGGGAACACAATTTTGGTGACTGCTAAAGTGGAATCCGCTCGGTGGCATGTTGCACACAGGTAACGGTCTCCTCGGGAATAAAACCACTACCTACATGCCAGTCTGAAAAGCAAAGTGCATACCAAATATTTCCAAAACTTTCCCCAGATGCAGGTGTAACCCTGTTTATAGCAAATTTGTGCTAAATCATAACCCCTCTCCTGTCCCCTTCCCTCCGTAGGAATTCCTGCAGCTGAAAATTGTCACCCTCACCCAACACGTCCCGTGGCAGCCACCCACAGCCACTGCCGTGCCACCACACTCCCACTGCTGCCCAGTGCTCCTCATCACCCCATCACACAAATCAACCCTCCTCCGCTCCCCAGCATTGCCGGAGATCGCTGCCCGGCCTCCGAAGAGAGCAGAGCTTGCCGGCACGGGCAGTGCTGCGTGGCCCTGGCAAGTTTTGTGGCCAAGGACATTTGCACCCATAAGCACCAGCTGATAGGGGCAAGGGCATGGGGTCCGCTCTGAAGTCCAACAAAGTCAATAGGGTGCTTTCGCTTTGCATTAATAGGTTTGAGGTCAGCTGTTAGACAAACAGATCGATAATAATATCAATAATTACAGGTGCCCACCAAGCATGGACCTATGCTGTTAGAGGTATCAAAAGTCTGTTCCAAAGAGCGCAGCAGCCCTGAGAGTCCACGTGGCAGACATGCACCCACAATATCCCAGCAGATATTATTTTACTGTGCTTCAGAAGGCCAGAAAGATTAAATCAAGTTGCCTGAAGTGACTCGACAGGCGACCAGCAGAGTCAGGCAAATTCAGGAGCGCCCCTCCCTTCATTTGCCCGAGACGCTCAAGACGCACCGGTTCCCCTCCCAGGAGGAAGCCCAGCATTAAACATATCTGAGTGCTTCTCAATCAAAAGGCAGCGAGAAGCCCGCTCTTGTTACTTCGCCTTGTTTTACCCTGTGCCCTTTGTAGTATTTCTCAGAAGATTTAAAACAAAAAATCTTCACTGAACTTCCTTTCTCCACTGGCTCTTTTGCATTTGATGAACAAGGGTTTACCTATTTGTATTTCAAATGGAATTTGAAATGAACACGATTGCATTTAATTCCTTGTTATTACACCAGCAACATCAAGGGACATCAGTGCAGCTGTTAGAGTAGGTTTGCTACCAAGTCAGAGAGCAGGGGCTCATGGTGCTCGTGAAGCTTACACAAGCCACCCGGGGCTCCTGCTCACCACAAGAAAAGGATGTGGAGATGCAGATGCTGGGAGGAGGGGAGGAAGATGGGAGAGAGAGCTGTAATTTTTCCCAAGTAGAGTTTTAATCTTTTCAGTTGTTCAAAGCGGTACCTTAAACTCACCACCATTTCCCTGGTTTCCTAACCAAGAAGGATCCCACACCCAATTCATATACCCAGTGTGCTGTGTTTCCTCCCCATCCACGTGAGCTAGACTGTCCCCCTTCCTCCTATGGGGCAGTGCCAGACACATCCTGGCCTTCCCAATGAGCACCAAGACTCTGCTTTAAAAAAAAAAAATGTTCCCTTTGTGTAGGACAGAATCGAATCTGATGTTTAAGTAAACGAGGTCGCCCACATCCAGTTGTCACTTAGGACAAAATTCCGCTAGACTCCGAAGCAGGATGAGCTTGGCTACAAGTCAATTCTTGCAGCTTAACTGATTAATTCTTTCTTAAATTTATTTGTTCTCTTACCATATTCTTTATCATATCCAAAGTGCAATAGGCAATGGTCAGCTGCCCATGCCAATGCCACTGGCAAACATTCATCAGAGCTCTAATCACTGCCAGTGGTGTAAAAGGTCTGTCAAATTTAATACTGGCAAAGATCTGGGCATGTAAAGCTGAGATTTATCATGCTCCTGAATACCCTGGATGGGGATTTCATCTTTCTTTCTATAGGGGGTTATGGCAGCACATGCTTCAGCTAGTGACAGCGTGGATTCCTTCCTGCTCAGTCATTAATGGGTTTTAAAGATCACTTGCACTGCCCAAGCTGACCAAAGAGGCCAGTTAGTTTCCCCCCTTTAATACATCCACCACGGCATCAGTAAGGGCCACAGCACGGGCAGGAGGACAGGGTACTCTCTCTTCTCTCCACATGAGTTTGGAAGAGCAGTGGAGATGAAGGAGGATTATCAGATGTGTCCCTCTCTCTTCATCCAAGCAAGACTTTCCAGCTAAGCTCAGCCAGCACCATGCCCTGCCCAGGAGGGACCTTCCAGGGTTCCTGCAACAAGAGCTGCCCAAACCCATGGGGTTTGGGGCAGGACGGGCACCAAGGTTGTTTTCATCAGAGCTTGCCCAGTTCCCTACCTTTACATGTCCACCGAGCAGACAGCAACATCACCTTGCTGCTCACTTGTGAGATTCCAGATCAAACACAGCCTGGCTGAAAACACCACCATCAGAAAAACATCACCCTGAGCAACTAAGTGCTGCAGAGGCTGAACATCAGCCTAGAGACCTGCCGGGGATCCTCAACAAGCAGAGCACATTGCTGCACAGCAGGATTTTTTAAGAAACACCTAGGCTGAGTGCTTTTTACTGACAGGTACATTGGAGCTCAAGCCTAAAGTCAAAAGATCACAGACAAATTCCTGGACTGTGCAAAGCATTTAATGTACAGCCTCAGGTTTCAGCATATCAGTTCCTCTTACTTTTAATTATAGGGCTCAATCCCTAACAAGCCGCTGTACAACGTGCAGCGGAGCAGGGGCTAAAAGCTGAGATCTCTGTGTTTGGGCTATTAGCAGAACTTTAACGCTCTATGCTAAACAACAACATTTGTTGTTGGTAGATCCAGAACTACGGAGCAGTTTATTCACAGCATATTGCAGTCAGTCTCTCATTGCTGCCAGATTCTGCTGCTTGCTGATGTTTTCTTACTGGCACTGAAAGGTCCTAAGGCTGCGTGGAGGGACTCGCAGCAGACAGAAAGAAAAAAACATTTATCTGAATGTCTAAGTTTTTTATGTATGGCTGGTTATTTTTTTTAATTTAGTCTTCAAAGACACTTTAGACAAGGTGAAGTGGTCGGTGTGCTGCAGGGCAGCACCCTAGCCAGGTCCCCGCTCCAACTGCGCCATCCTGGGAGTCCAGCATGTCCTTGGCAGGAAACCTGCCCATACAGAGCAGGGGACCTGATCTGCCCCTAGGCACAGGATACACCCTGTATTCACCTGTAAGCATCATGGATTTTGACTAAATACCATTTATTTAGTTTCTACTTATCATCCTCTCAGTTAGGGTGACCTGAAAATCAGCAGTAACAACAGGGGAGTCATGCCCACATTTCCTGAAAGGAGGAACAACGGACTAAACGCACAGACCTGCAGCGGATGACAACATATACCATCTCCCCATACTACCAGAGTGAAACACTGACTACACAAGGTCCATTGTATCAACCCAAACGTGATTTGCGCGCTGTAGCTTAGAGATAAAAACCAGGCCCAAAAGTCACCTCAGCAACAAAATTTGGGTATTTTAATTTCCACGTGCTTGCAGTGTTTGGAAGTCGGTGACACTGCCACATGCACCTGGCAGAAGAGCTCCATAGGTTTTATATATGCTAACAGACACGTACAGGTATCTTTCTTCATTTACATACATAAATAAAACATACCAGAAATTGAAAAGCAAAATGTATATGTTGCTTCTTCCCTGCAGCGTTTCTTTTTTAATCTAAGAGTCTTTTTGCTTTCTTAACACTAGAATGCAGAACCACATCTAAGAGCTACAGGGTTAGAGGAAGCACTAAAAAAAGGCAACCAATAATAAACCCACATCCATAAAAAATGGATGTTTGCGTGCTTGGATGCTGAGCTAGTAACAAAACGTTACTGCTGACCATGGTTCCCCATTCCCACCTTCCCCCAAGCATGTTACACACAGCCAAGAACAGGCACTGGTTACTCACAGACTAGCGATATCCTTCCCCCTCTGCTTAGCGGAAGATACGATATCCGCAGAGGGCAACAGCCCGTTTTGAAGCTGTTCGGGTTAACAGGCAATGCAAACACCACTCGTCACCCTTCGCTCTCATGGACTCCAGTAAACTTTGCATATCTCCCCAGGAATTCAGATGGCTTTGATGATCGGCACCCATTTGCTGTAATTAGGGAAAATAATAGCTCCTTCCAAAAATTTTTGCAGATCACAGTCTGCGAACTGAGAAACACAGTCAAAAAGAAAATTCATGACGTGGTTTGAAAATAAACCCCAGATCACCCGAGTCCCTTCACCAGAAACCTTTCTCTCTCCCTCCAGCTTGACTAAAGGCTCTTCACACCTTGAAAGATTGTGACGGAAATGAGAAAAATAGGCTCTTTACCCAAATAAATCTGTTAGAAGACAACGTGTGATCTATAAGCAGGGGGGGACTTTTGTCTTCAAGGCAGCGTCGTGCCTTCTGGCCCAAATTCATTGTGCGAGCGTCAGGGAGTCGCTGTGAACCCAACCTGCGCCCACAGGCAGGTCACGAGCCGCCGGGGGGGAAGGCTGTAATACGCTGTAACACCCGGCGTGCCTGCAGAGCCCGCGGGTGAGCCCCAGCCTCTATCTCCAAGCCCCGCTTTGCCTGTCCTCAGAGCACCAAGTACCCCGGGTGAACCGAGATACCCCTTGGCAGGAGGAGGGAGCATCTGGGGAAACCGACGGATGTCAGGACAGTGGGACGTGCCTTGGTTCCCCTTCTGTGTGCCATTAAATGGTGACAGGCACATTAAGGGCTAATCCTGGACGGACAGACAAGGAGCCATGGGGATGCTCTCGTTTCACTGTCAAGGCTGGGGAAGCCAGTGTCGGAGGGGCAGCACAGGGGGCTGCAGCTGGGAGGCTGCCCCGTGGGCCTGGTCTAAGACCTTTCCTTCTCCAGACCTGAAAACCTACATCAGGAGAAGTTACCTTGCCATCTGCAATGCCTAAGTGTTTCTTAAAAAGGCTGAGTCCTCCTTCTATGTTGATTTAATCTCTGCAGTCGGGCCATGGAGTCAAGCACAGCCCGTGATTTACAGCCTGAGCCAGAAGTGCCTGCGGACCCCCTGCAGATGTCATGGCACACGTGTGGCTGCGTCCTGAGCAGGACCTGCAGCAAAGCCTGCAATATCATCATTTTAGAACTATGATATTCTTAACCTCCCCACCTCACCCACAACACGACGCCTGGTAACACGCAACTTCAGCCCAGCCATCACCAGCTACCAAGGAACACCATGCACATTAGACAAAATAGACATAACATCAGAGATCACACTGACAGACAGACTTGACCAGGAGACTGAGTTTAACCCACTCCTCCCATGATATACATCCGAAGGACCGCATCTGGTTCCCGGGGGAGGACAAAGTCAGTCCGTGGTGTCAAGCGAAAGAAGGGAGCGAGGGAAAGAGGCTCAAGTGATTATGCAAATCAAACTGAGATTGAAATTTCAGCCTAACCTGCTGGAAAGAAACCCACAAACTAGGGCAATTAGAAGAAGCAATTATTACTGGATATAAATAAGAGAGATAATTTCATTTCTCATTGAAGCTATAGGGGCTTTGGGACCTCAGCCGACGGAGCCAGAGAAGTTTCCAGTAACACAGGGGGTGGCTATTGCTCCTCCTCTACAGTAATGACATGTGTCTTATTCCCACAAGCAAAGAGAAACCAGCCCATCTGTTTACACTGTGGGGCAGAGTTTTACCTTTCTGGCCCCGAAGACCCCAGCCGAGATGTTCAGCATATGCTGCTGCTGCTGCGGTGCCAAATCAATGGGAGAAAAAAAAGCCCCCTTTTTGGCACCATCTACTATTCAGGGAAGTGGACTGGATGGGGAGTTTAAGATGACTGAAGGTTTCATGCAGTCCCTTGTGAGAAATTACGACCTATTTCCTTCCTTTGATTGTGTATCCTTCCTGAACTGACTTTTGGATCATTCAATATTAAAAATGCATTGCCCTATAAACAGGCAGGGTAAAGAAACATCCCTTGCACTTTAAATCACTCTGCTCGAGATTACATTCAAGCCTCATTACTCTAAAGAGACCCGGGATCCTCTTCCAAATGACTGAACTGGGGCAGACATTTTTCTGACAAGATCCTAAAAGTATTCAAGTCCATCCAGGCAGCAACGTCTGGCTTTTGTTTGAAAGAAGAGATTTCTTGTTCTGAGCAATGCTACAAAAGCAATGTCATGTCATGTTTACTACTTCCCCTCTATTGACTTCTGCAGCTGGTGAATTTTTTATGCTAGAAATTACAAATATTTAGCCTGCTGATGGCAGGATGAGCCAAGTATTCCCAAGGCTCATGCACACCAGCCTCCTTTGTTTCCTGGTTTCAGCTGCCCATGTTAGATCTGCTTACATCCTTGCATCTGCTGGCACAAAGATAGGAAGACTGCACGTAAGCCATCCATCCCAGGGAACGCGTACCCACACCACAGCTAGCCTGCAGAAGGGGGGTCTCTTCCCCTCTCTGCATGCTCCGCAGCACGCTCCGGAGTGAAATCACGGCACAGCGCCAGCCTCCGCGCACACTGCCAGGGCAGGGAGCGGTTATGCCAAATACGAGGCCACAAGTGACAACCAGGCTGCACCCTGAGTGTGCACAGACCCGGAACGGGGGCCCATCGTGGCGGCTTCCGGGCTGGCTGAGGACTGCCACCGAGCTGAACACAAGGCTGGTGGTAAAGCAGTGCAAGTCCGCGCTTGGGAGATGCTACAAAGTGCCTAAGAGCGCATCGTGTGAATAGCTGCTGCTAGTTACATGTCTTGCTATCCTTCTCCAGTGCAAGGGTTTGGTTTCAGTTTAAGTAAACGTCATAAAAATGAAAATGCTTAGAATTTTGTTAGGAATGTTTTCTTTTTTCTCCAAATATCATCTGCATGATGCACTGCAACACATGAGTTGAGCAACTCTATTATTTTTTAATTCCTCCACAACAGCTGTTGTTTATTACTAATTGAAACATTTTATCTTTTTGTCTAGATGAAAATATCTGTGATTTGCATTGCAGGGAAAGCGTCCCCCATGCTGGCACAAAGGCCATGTCTGTATTACGCTCTGGAAACATGATGACAATGTGAATTGACGTATCTGAAGCGGCTTTAATCGGTCAGCTCCAGCAGCAGAAGGTAGCAGAGTCCCTGGTAATACAGCTGAAAGCCCAGCGAGGGCACACGCTGACGTGTACCTGAGCAGCCGCCCAGGCTGAAGCTTGTGCCCATGCGTCTGCATTATCACTGGCACCCAATTTAGATGAATTAATGGCAGATGGATATTCCAGCCCCAGCTCCAGCTTGGGGCTGGAGCACACGATGGACGAGGAGAGTCTGAGGGAGACATGTTTGTTCAAGAGAAGGCCGAGGGGGGACCTTCTTGCTGTCTTCAACCTCCTAACAGGAAGTTTTAGAGCAGATGGAGCCAGGCTCTAGAGGAGCAGACCGAAAGGACGAGCAGGTCGCAGCATGAGACACGGCAATATCAGAAAACCTTCATTTCACCACAACAGTGATCCAACACTGGGAGGTTGAGGAACTGGCACCCTTGGATGTATTCAAAACTCAGCCTGGGCAACATGAGCTAACCTTGAGGTTGGCCGCCTTTGAGGAGGGGGCTGGACCAAAGGACCTCCAGCAGCCCCTTCCAACCTCCACTACTCAATGATTCAAATCATGCTTCAGCTCAACTTCACACATATCAAAAATATAAAATTTTATTATTTGGTAATGAAACGCTTCGACATAGGAGAGCAGGGGTTTCAGACTATACTAAATAGCAGCTGCCCTTAATGATTCGAAAATAATCATGTGTATCTAAATACACATATTTTATAAATGTAAATAAATGCATTAGCTAAATATCAAATCACACCATATTATGCTAGCTCAATAATATGATAACTCAATGTACTATGAAATGCAAAAAAAAAACCTATCAGAGAAACAGGCGCACACATAAAACTACCCTTCAAAATTCCCCAGTTAAATTCTGACATTTTCTAGATCTACACATTTTTATTTCCAAAATGTTTCTCCATGGAAATTATGTGGAAATTGACATATTTTTCTAAACATTTCCATTTATTAAAAATGTTTTGTTTTGTTTTTAATCAAAAAGGGTTTGGAAAAACCTTTTTTCCAGCTCTGCATGTAACACCTTCCCTGATACTGTGAATAACAGAAAAAGGAAAATGCTCTGGACTTTGACAGCGCCCAGTTTGTCACTGCAAGGGTATACATGGGATGTGTTTGTCCCACATACATGGGACAACTCTAGGTTGAGCAATCGATGCCCCTGTAGGTGGAGACCTTCGGGGACCCAGTCATACGTACCAGCCGCGACGCTCCTGCCTTCTTCCTCCCTGGCAGACACCAGAGCATGGCCAGAGCCACCCCCAGCTCCTGCGCAGCTCCCCAGGGGGCTGAGCACAGCCCAGGGAGACTGGACTCGCTCATAAAAGATTTATCTACTCTGTTTCCCTGCCAACAGTTAGTCTACATTACTGTGCAAGCTGTACTGAATTATAACACAATAGTGGAAAACACACCATGTCAGACCTGAAGGTGGTATAAATCTATGTGTTTCTCTGGAAGCCAAACCGGTATGCTGCTTTATGCTAATGAGGCAGTTAGCCTGTATTTTTAATCCTCATATCTCACTATTTTCCAAATTATCTAAGCGACAGAAGTTCCCAGCTACAGATGCAGCATCCTACAGGTTGCAAATTGGGAAACAGTGACATGTCAGTGAAGACCTCCTCTTCCAGCACTTTTGCCACGCATAATCCTTTCACCTGTTTCCAGTTTGTTTGGCTTTTTTAGGACTGAGTGACTGAGAAAAATCACAGTGTTTAAATCACTGCATGCAAATAAATCACTGGGCTGTCTTCTCTTTCACAACTCATTATATACAAATGTAATTTTTTTAAGAGAAAACCTCATCAGCCCAAGGATTCAGTGAATTAGAAACCAATTACAATTCAAAATAGTAAGAACTGACCCAGTGCTTCTTTCTTCCAAAGCCAGCACCTGGCAGCTAGCACTACAGCATCCCTGCTCTCTGGGTCTGCGTGACATCTTATTCTCTTCTGAGGTCGAGATTCCACACTGGATATAACTCAAGTGAAGACAGGGGAGATACGTTACCCAGGCTAGGCCAGCACCCCCGGCCAAACCTCCCGGCTCTCCGGGCTGAAATTGCAGAGTGTCACCTTCCTCTGGAAATGAAGGCAGGCTGCAAACCCACGCAGAGCTGCTAGATACATTCACACTCCAATTAATCATTCCAAAGAAGAGAGGTGCACGGTAAGCAACAGGCTTGTATCTAAATGACCCAATGGAGAGAAAAATGCTTGTATATATATATATACACATACATATCTATACATAAGCATCTATATACACATGTATATAAGCACCTTTCACACATGACATTTCCCTACAGAGGCTCACAAAGGACCTCTCCATCCTTCTGCCTCCCCCTGCCTCCTCGCTGTGCCCTCCCCCCTGCTCCATCCTCCCCTTTCTGTTTGCCATCTGGTACCCATCAAAGGCAGTTAGACCCAGGACACATGTGCGCTTACCAAATCCTTTAAACCTAACTAGAGCCCTGTTTTGTTTCTTCCTCATCAGAAGCCACAAGGAACCCTGATTCGGTACATCTGGACCTTCTAATAGGGTAACAGCCTGGCTGTGCCAACTCTGCTTTCTGTCTGACTCCATCTTAATCATTCACAAATCACAAAAGAATTGGGAGGGGAGCAGAGCCAGCACAGCAGCACCGCAAGGATGGCGGCTGAGAACAAAACGGTGGCCGCAGATATCGTTTGGATGAGCGCTGGCATACAGCAAACCGATATATCCCTTTCTTATTTCTCTACGCGTCCCAGCGCTCTAATTTATTGGTCTCTCGTCAGGTGACTGGGGTGGCCAGCAAAGCTCCCGGGTTTGCAGTTTGCCCTGGAAACGCAGCCTGACATTCCCTACATGAAGGTGCCACGACGACAGCAGACTCCATCTGGCTGCAGGAGCCTGTGCTGGGATGAGGCGCCTGGTTCCCAGGGAAATGGCAATGGCTCCTCCCAGCTTTAATCAGCATATTCATTTAGTGCACTGCTGGTAATGCCTGTGATTCTATTGCAAAGGTTTCCACAACTACTTTTTTCTTTACTCTGGCTACTCTTTTTTAAGCTACCCTTCCCGGAATTGCATGGTTTGGGATTCTCAGCTTCCAATAAAAAGAACTTCTAAATATCAGAGGAGGACTTGAAAATATGACCCAGGGACAGATTTAAAGCCCTCTCCTTCCTTTCCATTTTGGTGATTTTTAAAGCGGTGTCACAGCTTTACGTGGGGTCTAACTCCTGAATTTTACATTACAGGGCTAGAAATACTGTAAAAGTCAATGAGCTGATACCGTCTATTACATCCAGTTATCCCTCAGCCAACAGCGAGAAACCCCCTGCTGCACAGTGTAAGCTCGGCGTGGTCAAAACCATGCAGAAATACAGAATAAGGAGTAGAGCTGCTTTATCATTTGCACCGAAAAGATCCACAAGTTTTTCATCAAAGCACGCAGCACTCTGCGACCCCGTACATATGACAGAAACTAACGCCGCGTATCACCTGTCAAGTAATAAAATATAATACAGCCTTTACATAAACACGACTCTCTCCCACTTTCATCTGATCCCGAGACCAACGCAAAAGGCAGAAGTAAAGGTTAGAAGATAACCCCCGAGCTGCTGCTTCCCGCAGGCAGGTGCCGGGCTTCCCATCCCACGGCTGTCCTCCTCATGCCTTAAAATGGCCACGTTTTCCTCCACAGACGCACGCAGAAAGATGGGTGGTTTTGATGTTTGACCAAAATAGGCCATTAAAGACAAGACATTAATCTGTCTGAGAAAAAGGAAAAAAAAAAAGCTCAAGAAAACGGAGGGGGGGGGGGGGTCTTGACTTCACGCCAAGAGCTTGAAGACTTATATTTATTTATGCTTTTCATGGGAAAGCCATTCAGAGGCAGTAATCCATGACATCTGGCAAAGGAGTAGGCAAGGACCTTTACTGCAAGTTGACTGAAATTTTATCCAAAAAGGGGAAAAAAAAAAACAAACGCTCTAATTGTTGGTTCTGCAAGCAACCACAGCGGACAGGAGACCTTGGCAGACCTTGAATGCATATTTAAGGGTGGGACGTTGGACTGTCCCCACCGCTGCCCCTCCACAGCACAGAAAACCTCTCTGGCCACGCGGAGAGCAGACAACTCCACGGGCTGATTGCAGAGGCATGACAGAAAGCAAAACTTGAGGTGGTGGATGAAGAAACTGCACAACAGGGATAATTAGGTCTTCTCAACTTTTGACTGGAGGGCTGGGAGAGCGCCTGCAATTCCCCAGCTAGGGGAGAGCCTTCAAACAGCTCGACTTCGCCCCAGCAGCTCAAGCTCTTCACTGACCCATCTCTCCGAGCCTCCGCATGGGACCCCGGTTTCTGATACGAAGCAAATAAATGTGGAGTATTTCTTTTTCAAACAATAGGACAACTCAAAGCGGTGTGCAGCTCTGCGAGGCCAAATACCCATCGACTCAAAGTCTGAAATTAATATGGAAAGTGATTCATAACAGGAGGAGACAAAACAAGCCTATTCACGCTACTCCATGTCAAGCCATCTTATAGCTATTTTGGATCCAAATCCTCTCTTCTTTTCCAAAACCACAAAGAAAAGCAAACAGATGTCAGCCATTGCAGATTTGCAAAGAAATGAAATGAACAGCTCATAATACCAGTGTTTTCTTCGGCACTTTCCACCTAGGGATACGAAGGCATTTCTGCAAGCGTGCAGCCGCCTCGCCCTGCCGGGGGGGTCAGGGCTGCCACGGCCGGGGGCAGCGAGCTGAGGCTCTGCCTGACCGCTCTGGGACTGGGGACGGTCCCACACCCAAGCTCCAAGGGCCCCATCACATTATTTCCTGCCGAGACATTATGGGAAGGGAACAGATACGCTGTCAACAGGCAGTCTAGAAAAATACAAGTATTTCGGAGTTGAGGGATAATTTCAAAAGCACATACAGAGCTCAACCCTTGAAACTCCATTTTCAAAAGCAGCTTTGAAGCACGACAGCTTCGGCACCGCTGAAAGTCAATGAGTGAGACAGAATCCTAATTGCTTCACAAAATGTTACCCATATGCAATTAATATTATTGTGAAGTACTTCTGATTTTAGTTTTTTTAAATACGCTGGGTGCAGATATTGTAGCACTAAAGCCTGTCACTCCCTTAGGTGCTTTAAAAGTGGTATTGATTTCTAAAAAGCAAATCTAAATATAGATAGTGTTCAGAAACTCTTCGGTTCTACACAAAAGGATTCTTTTACAGAGTCCTCCTCTTCTCTCATCTATTTCATGGCAAATTTTGTGCTGCTAAGGGTCAGTCTCAGAGACAAACCCTTCAGTGCAGCCTGTGTGATGTGAATATAGGGACTCGGTGAATTTGTTTTCTGGTAATGCTCTGGCTGCTTCTAGAACAAATGCGAACAGCACCCTAGAAGCAAAATTATTTAACTCAGATTCTGCATTTTCCTTCCCTGTGCTGTTCTTTATTTTTGTGCATTTGTCGACATGGCCGTGGAGAAGCTGCTCACCAGACAGCAAGGCTGCTGCACGCAACTGGCGGTGGCCATGCACAGCTGGAACAGGGCAAGTGAAGTTGCCACGTAAAGGTCCGGACAGTCCGTACAACAGCCAGATCCAGCTATCGCAGTAGGTCCCAGAGGTTACAGATTTGCTTAGTAGAAATGAGGGGTAGAGAGCTGTGTCAGGAGCTGCTATCCCCCCGGGAACCACCGACTCCAGCCCCGCATTACAGCTGAGCCCCGCTGCATGGCCACTGGCCCACCTCCCTCCTCCAGGCAGTCGGTCTCCACGCACACCCTGCAGCCTCTGCCGCCGGCCACGCAGCCAAAGCGGCTACAGAAAAACAAAAGTGAGCAAAGTCTGGATTTTATTTATAGTTTTTTTCCCTACACCAGAATAATTAACCTATTGTTTGCCTCCAAATGCATTCAGAGAAGTCAGGAGACTGAGGGAGACAGCCTTGTAGCAATCGCTTCTTCATTAACAGCTATGGAGCTAAATGCCATTTTAAACCCTGTTTGCTATTTGAGTTTCCTCCTTTTTAGAGGATGTGCACCTCTGTATAACTAAAATGACTAGGATTACCTCATTTAAAAAAATATAAATGCAAGATTGTCATTTTCCACATATCCCTCCCCTGCGTAACTTACTTTAATTTCTAATTTACAACTACAAAATATAATCTTACATTGGAATTTGCATAAAAATGAACAGACCTGCAGCAAGATATTAAATTTTAAATTTGCACGCTAGGGTGGCCAAGGAATATTAGTCTATCCAAGAAGTTCGTGCCTGTAAACTTGAGAGCTAGTAGATGTAATGAGAGGGGAATTTGTACACTTCAGTGAAACCAAGCTGATTAAAAGGCTTTGATGCAGTTGTTACAGAGCAAGGATACAAATTGCACATACTGATAGCAGGGCTGCTGCACAAACAGACCAGTGTACCATCTAATCCAATATTGTGTGGCTAGGGCCGGCCAACGCAGTCTAAAAAATAAAAATAAAAAAAATTTACTAATCAATGCTAATAAAGCTCTACAGCCAGCTGCTGGCTGAAAAGGCTTGACATGAAACCACTGGTAAAAATTTCTTCCTATTTCCAGCTCCTGCCCCTCCAATGGGAAGATGGACAGGCAGGGGTATCTTATCACTGGGCATTGCTGCCTTTTCCTTATTAGATTAAATAACTCGTTTGTAATTCTGGCTTCGCTGAGTAGCATGTGTCCCTGCCGGAGCCGCGTGTTCACAATGAGTAATACAGGGGCTGCTAGTGAGAAGTGATAGAGCAATTGCATGGGGAAGACGAACAAGCGGGACGGCTCCTCAGCTGCCTGGTCTGTGCCGGAGCCACAGGCACTGTCATCGCTGAGGAAGTCTTAACCCGACGTCACACGAAAGCCTCGCCCTTGGACCCCACAAGGCAGTAAACGGGGCCGTTACAATTCCTGTTCTGTCCATTCCGAGGTCAAAACCTACTGCAGAGCATCACTGGAGAGCTTCCATCTCCTCCTGGCCACCCACAGGGCTGGAAGGAAACCAAAGCAAGGGCAGAGGCTGAGCAGATTACACACATCGTATTTCAGCCCTTAAAATTATCACTTGGGATCTCACAGGCGCGGCTAAGCCCCGACTAACAGCTACGCAAACAGGACTGAAAAGTCCTAAAAGAAGTCCTACCCTAAAAGAAGTCAGAAACCC
The DNA here is from genome assembly GCF_034638445.1 of Ciconia boyciana. NCBI lineage: Eukaryota > Metazoa > Chordata > Aves > Ciconiiformes > Ciconiidae > Ciconia > Ciconia boyciana. Next base: position 2,411,777 of record NC_132950.1, read on the forward strand.
AAAGGGTTTCTGCCCTGATGTCAAGGACAAATGCCCCCTTCCCCAAAACTGCTGCTGCTGAACACGGCCCTGGGCAGGGACCGGCGTGCCGGGGGCGAAGGGGCCGTGCAGCGCCCGGCGTGCCCCAGCGATGCCCCCACACGCCCGGGCCGCAGCCTTTCACCCCCCTCGCTTGCCTCCTTCTGTCTAAACGCTGCTCGCTGAGCATCCCTCCTCGCCGTGATCAAAAGGGACAAGCAATCATTTCCAAGACAGCGCTTTGTTCTCACCAGCCTATTTTTTGCTGCCAGACTCCCTTTGCCCGTACCTCTGCAGACTTCACTCCGTGCCTCTGTCACCGCATCCTCTGTTCGTTACTCAGCTGTCAGACGCGCGTTGTTCTGCTACCAGCTACCTACTTTCTGCTGGCTTTTAAAAACTTTGTTAGCTCAATTGCACACGCCAGACTTTCATTAACTTGTCTTTGCCACAAAGAAAACAAGGGTTTAACAATCCTCTCATTCCTTACCTGGTTATACCTCGGAGGACTTGAATTTTTTAAGCTAAAGTGCTTTCTAGTCCCCAATCCAGTAAACCATATAGCCTATAGATCGCTGGAGTGATATTAAAGGTGCCTTTTCAAGCCAGCAGAAAGATGAAAAACAAACAACCTGAAACTGGGATGAACCATCTCATCCTCCACGGTTGAATTTGTTAGCACGCGGCCTCGTCCGCTCTCCGGGGAGTTCCTGACATGCAACCTGGAAGCTTGGCACAAAGGACCTTATCCTCTGCACCAGTCCTGAGCTAGCAGACAGCAGCAGGTCCAGTCGTCACCGTCATCATTTTGGGACAACCGCCCTGACCTTCCATGTAGCCACATCATCTCTGGTGGACCCAAAGGCTCCCAAAGTCTGAACCACAGCCCTGAGCTGGACGAGCAAACACCACAGGTACTCGGTGGAGTGATGCCACGAAGGCCACACAAGCATCCGTCACTTTGCAGACGGCAGGAACTGAGCATCGGACTCAAAAACAGCCCCTGGAGAGTTTGACGAGCCAAGAGTTTGACCACCAGGGACAAGGACGGCTGCCAACCACCTCCTCACATGGCCGCTTCGTGCAGAACACATCCCCGAACAGTGCAGCCTGATCAGAAAGCACGTGAATCTAAGATGCAAAAAGACTAATTGGTGAGAGGTAAGAGTCCAAAGCAAGAGCCAGCGGAGGAGAAATCTGGTGTCTTAATGTCACTCCCTAAATTAAGTGACACTTTAAACATCTAAAACTGAACAGCAAAGAGTTTTTGGACTAAAACCGAAATCCTGGCATAGGGTAAGACACAGGCAAGGGCTTACTTTTTGCCTTGACTTTTATCTTCAGTGTGATCTTCCAAAGCGTAGGGAGGAGGAGGGCAAAGAAGCCGCTCAGCCATGACAAGACTCGTCTGACCGACGCAGCCACGCAGGGGGGGGGAACCACGCTTGTGTGCACAGCCATGGATGAAGGGTACACAGAACAGAAGCTATTACTCTCAAATTTCCCGTCCTTTTATTCCCATGCTGATTAATAAAAATCAGAATAATTAGCGATCATTTTGTAGGCAATGCCTGGGCATTGAAAGAATGCCTGGGCACAGGAGCTGTAATTTTCAGAAGATTGGTTCAATTCACCTAGATCGTGGCACCAACACACACCCATGCAAGCAAATAAAACATGCACATGCGTGCCAGAAGATGACAAACTCCAAAACTCATCACCAATCTTCAGTTCTTGTATCACCGCTCCAACTTTTCACTTGCCCGAGGTCAGCAGCGGGCTGGAGGCTGCCTGCACACTGAGGCCGGCTCAGCCTTCCCACGCCGGCGAGTACAGCAAGCACCAGCTTGGAGGCTCCCTGCAGATGAGGTTTTACTGTAACCTGTAGTTCGCAGGCTTGGCGCCATGGTTCAAGTCATAGCAGCTCATTTTGTAGACCCCCCAGAGTCCCAGCTCCACCCAAGGAGGGTCAGCCTTGCACAGGATGGAAGACTGCAAGTACCACACGTGGCTTGCAAGAAGCAGAAACCACTTCCCACTCTCCCAGGATTAGTATGAGACTCCTGCACCACCACAAGCACTAGTCTGCCTTAGACAGCAGAAGCGATGTTGTGTACCACTTCCCCAGCATAGTGCCGGAGATGACCCACAGCAACTTAAAATACCATCAGCTAAACCATCAGCAGGTAAAAACTGGTGCCAGACAGCTCCGCACTGGAATCAGCCATCCCGTACCACTCCACACTGGAGGAAACAGTCTACTCGTGGCCATCACCAATGCCAAAAATCGTACCATTGCACGGCCCTGTAAACCACCTCCCGTGTGCTGACCAGACTGTATGCTGGTCATTTGTGCACACATTTCCACATACTGAGTACGTAAGGAGGACGCACAGGAGGAGGGTGGCTTTGGCAGTGCACATCTTGCCCATTTTTAACTTAATTTGAGTCTCCAGTGCAGAGACTGCTCAGAAAGGGGCAAAGAGAAGAGCTCGCCATGGCCATGGACAGTCACAGCCCAGCCCAGGAGGAAAGCTCTGCATCCTGCTCCGGGTCTGCAGGTGACACGGCAGCAAAGAGAGCCCCGTACGTGATGAGACTGAGCAGCAGCAGGTTCTCCTGCCCGTCCTGCTCCCTGCCCGCTCCACGCAGACGGTATTTACACTGCCAGCAACATGAGTTAACCCACAGTCTTTAATGAGAACAGACCCAATGCTCTGAAGGAGCCTCTTGGCACGAGCTCTCATCTATATTTTAAATTCATGCTTAAGAAGGCCAAATCTGCTCCGATGCTGGTGTTTCTTCAGCTGTTTATTTTGATAGTCCTTTTTGGCCAAAGCGCAGCCCAGACTTTGATCCCACCACCCAGCACAGATGTGTGGGGCACACAGCAGTCAATTATTTTCAAACAGAGCCATACATGGCTTTCTTGAAAACATTATGAATTAAAGCTGTCAGTCCTGAATGCATATTATCTCTAATTAATCCCATAAAAAAAATCAAAAGGATGGTTGCTTGGTAGCATTGCGAGAACCGTTTTGTAATTAATATGACCTTCATCTCCATATGGTAATTAGCAAACATTTATATTACCATTAAAAAGACCATGTTCATTACATAACCTCACTTTTTTCTATTAGCTAACAGAACCAGTAAAACTAATTTAGTCAAAGCCTTGAACTTCCACAAATACTCCAAATAAATACATTCAAAACTACTATTTTTTTTTTTTTTAACTGACACTCTTGCTGGCTGATTGCAAAAACCACCAGAAGACGTTTATCAAGGCTCCGGCAGGAGTGCCTGGGCGATGCACGCTCTTCCTCCTCCCGAGGCAAGGGCTCGCACACCGGTGTGCCGCAGCAGGACGGGTGCCCCACGCCTGCTTGGGGGAACGCAAGCAGCGAGTCCCCGCTCACAGCCCGGAGCCCCGTGTTACTTGCACCCAGTGTCACAAACTGGGAAGTCTCCCACCTTTCTGAGGGGACGCAGACCCACGTCCGGGCGATGCACGCCTGTGGGCAGGGACTTGGCGGGGACACAGTTTCCAGCTCTGCGACCGGCATGTGCAGCAGCCTCTCCCATCCGTTTGTCCGCTCATCTATAAGCTACGGTGACACCGTCTCCTTTGCAAAGGCTGAAGGGAAATGTCTATAGAAAAAACTATTATTTCACTACTAATACCAATATAAATCTATTTTCTCCTCCTCGAAGCCAGATTGTTCTACTTCAGGGAACAACCGGCAGTCAGCAATTCTATTGATAGTTTCCCTGCTTATATTAATCCAAAATTTCCTACGCTGTTTTTTGCGTGCTGCAATCACTCCTACTTCCCGGAGTGACTCACCGTTTAACTGGTTTGCTAACAGAGGACCCGATGTATCGGTCAACAACAACAACAAAAACCCATTATCACAAAGTACTTGTTTTTCACAGAGGCAGCAGAACTTGTGGCAAGTCATCAAACAACGCTGTAACTGAAAATGCAGGGGATAAATATGATCGAAACCAAAAAGCACATTTGCCCACACACCTCCCTGCTCCTCTAACACATCTCCCAGAGTAAAAAAACCAAAAACTTCTTGTATCTTGAATTCTGCTAATAACTGTGATACTTTACAAACATACATTTCCTGCTCCTGATGAAAGCTGACAGCTCGTGGGGAAAGGCACGGGAGGGAACGACACCAAACAACTCGTGCTAATCAGTGCTTTCATCAAAGAGTATGACATGATATAAGTCTAATCCAAGGTAGCCTTCTCTTTTACTTGCAAGCTGTACATCAACAAATTAAAAAAAAGGGATTTACTAATTGGAAAGATGATATAAAAATGCTAATAAGGCTGTTAAGTTGACAGGGCTGGGAACATCTAAATTTTATATATATATATTTGTATGTGTCTCAAATAATTCTTGCACTATAAAATGATTTAACTGGGACTAACAAAAAGTACGTAGAAATGAGAAAAATATCTGGCCACCCTGACTGGGAACTGCAGAAAAAAATCAAAAGGCGCCCAGCCCTCCCCGGAGCTCATCGAAGCCGGACACACAACTCTCACCATCTTTCTGCAATTTCCGGCAATTTTATTTCCTCACAAGCTCCAGGTATTTCCCATTTTTCACTTGTTTCAGGCTCCCACTAAATGGCTCAAGTGCATGAGGTTAAAGAAATACATGTACAGGTTGATTAACTTGAGCAGTGGGATGTCTGATTGAGCTTGCTCTTACCAGACCGCAGACAGTGTCTTGTAAACCCAGAATATTCACACTCGATACGTGCAGCTGTGCACCAGGAAGGTTACGTTCAGAATTTAACCCAAAAGAAACACACGTCTCATGCATAAACACTACACAAGACTTCAAAGCAGTTGCCTTTTTTTATTTTCTGAGGCAGCCAAAAAACATGTAGGATCGAGCCTGATGATAGCAATGTACTGTAAACTTATCATAAAAGCAGGATGGAGAAACCAGCTACCAGCTGTGAAGAATATTTACAACTGTAAATATTATATTTCAACTGTAGAGCAAGTAAATACCGCGTTATGGAAATGCCTGCTTTATCGATCAGCTCATCAGAAAGGAAAGAGAGAGAGAATACAATTTTGCAGTTTTCAGCAGCACAGCATTTTCTAGACATTGAGAATGTATTTTTGAGATACTGACTTCTGTGAACAGCAACAGAGAGATCAACTTGCTGATGAATGAATGCAATAACTTCTATTCCAACACCTGCAAGGAATACAGTGCTACCACTCATTTTGGGAAGAATGCAACTTAAATTAAAGGGGGGGGATAAGAATCAAAGAACGATGACCATTTAATTTCTATTGGTTTTATTTCTTTCCACTTGATGGTATCTCTTACGACACCAATCCAGGGCAATGTCCACATGTGAATTTTTAGGTATTTTCCATCCTAAACAACAGCACAGCCCTGCCCTGTTGCGCTGAAGAGAGAATCCACTGGCACCTGCCTGGAGCATCAAGCAAGTGGGGAACGGCAAAACAAACCGTATGTACAGGGATGCCCTTCATTTAAAGCTACAAATGGAAAAGTAATTTTCCTCATCTTTTTCTGCAGTTAAAACAAAACAGCATTAACCTACGTACGGAGATTAATGCAAATGCAACCATCTTGTTTTAGTACGACCCATCCAACTTTTAGTAAGACTGAGAGATTCGGAGTAATTAGGAGCTCGTCCAATAGCCAGAATTTTATGACTCTAAATATTAATGACATCAGCATTCCCACCAGCATGCCTCGCAGTTATTGCAGTATAAATCCTCAGCATTATTGAAACACTGGGTAAGGGGAGCCTGAATAAGACTCATTTAATTTTTAAAAATTCACCTTCTCTGGGAGAAGGTAGTAAACAAATGTCAATATTATCCTGCAGCCTACCAACATGAATGATGCTGTAGAAATGTATCAGCACCTCGGAAGCACCGGGGGATACAAGAAGCTGCCAAAAATCCTGCTGTACAAATGAGATCCTTCATGGCTATGGGCGCATCTGGACAACAAACCTCTCTTATTTCTCCCCACCCCTCTTCCAAAAGCAGACCCAAAGTCTATGCAGAACTAAGTTCCTTCTTGCTGGCTTCTAATGAAACTTAAGTAACGTACAGAACATTTAACCTCCAAATTTCCAAGTTTCTCTCCCCTCTGGACAGCAATGGCAAACATCTATACTCCCTATGGCAAGCGTGCAGCCCATTTGCCACATAATTCAAAACAAAGCCAAGTGGAGGGGAGTATAACCTGTACTGAAAAATGCAGCACAATCTTTCATTAGTTTATCAGAATAGAACAAGTTTGGCAGAAACATCTTTCATTTCATAAAGATCTCTATAGAGCTGAAAACCCGACAGCCAGTGGGAAAGGTATCTGGTACCTCTCCCAAGCAAGGCAGGTCTGAAAGCTCTGGTCTCTCTTCAAGAGAGGCGCTCCGCTGGTTTGGGACATACCAAGGTCAGCTTGGCAGAAAATCTGGATGCTAAGAGCCTCTCCCAGGCAATTTATTCACTTTGCAGTGACACTTCCCCACCTGAAACCCAAAGCAGAGCAAGATGGGAGCAAATTTCACCCCAAAGCGAGATCTGACTGTTATCCCCTACCTCCTGAGGAGCAACTTCTTTCACATCGGGTCAGTTAAACCGGTGTAAAACCAGAGCAGAGTTACAGCCCAGCTCCTCACTCAGGAATATTTTGTGAATAAGTCATCCTTCGCTTGTGTTGGCTGCCCAGATTTGTCAAACAAGGACGGCAGTTCCAGCAGGCAAGAAATCAAAAGAGAGACCAGGAGACGACTTAGTGAGAGGCTAAAGCGAAAGCTACCAATGTGCAGCAGCATATATTAACCAGCAGAACAGCTTGAGGCATGCCTAGAAAACACCAAGTAAGTGGAATTTAATTTCTGGCTTAATAATTCCTTCCTTTATACGTGAATTTTGCTTAAGAGAACATCACATCCCATTTTCATTGGGGATGGTTGCATTTAATCAGCAAGCTGAATGGTAACTGTGTGATGCAGCTCAACAAAAGGAAGGGGTTTAATTCTGCAGCCCAAGGCAAGAGCATCCCCTACGCGGGTCAGTCCCGGTGCCCGGTGCGGGATCTAAAGACAGCTTCCCAGTTTGCATTTTTCCAGCTCAGCTCACAACACACCCAAACTAGAAGATTCCCCAAACAAATGCAATATCTTTTGGCTTTTCAACTCCATCTCCATAGAGTCCATACTACCCTTCATCTGTAACCCTGGGAAAATGACAGGTTCCAGCTAACCTCTGCTGGCTTCAGGGATGTCATACAAATATTTTCCACTGTTTTGAGGTCCTCTGGTGAACCATCATTATGTAGCTAAGAGCTGGATACTGCTGCAGGTTGGCAATTTTGGAAAGTAAACCAACCACCAATAAATAGTATCAGGCAACTGCAAGCACGGCACAGCCTCGTCACCCACGCTGGTCTTGGGAGAGTCGGTTCTTACCAACCAGCTTTAATTCCTTTCAGATAAAAAACATTATTCAGCTTTTTTGTTGTTGTTGCTTTCAAACAAAAAACTGTAACAACAAACGTATTTGTCTTAAAAAGCAGAAGTGGTAGGACTCTCTTCTAGTTGAAAAGGTAAACGAATCAGCTTACCTACATCAGCTTCGCAGAAACCTGGAAAGAAATGAAGCTGAATTCATAACTCGCCTTTCTAACGCCCTTCAAGGCTCCTTGATCACAGGTAATACAAACATTGCCAAAAACACAAACATGTAAACAGATGAAAGCTTGCTGCTTTCAAGCAAGATACTGCCCCGACTGCTCACCGCTCAATCTAAATCTCTGATGGATTTTCCATGCTGGTAGCGTTCAGAAAAACACTCAGAAACCTGGTGTTCATCTGAAATTTTAACATCTTGAAGCAGACAGATACCAGTCATTTTCTAGTGAAGATTTTCCTAACGCTGAACAGGGAAGCTGAGATTAAAGGTGCGCTATCCTCTACTGAAAATTAATTTTCTACAGTTGTTAAAAAACTTGTTTCTCTAGGAAAATGACTCACTTGACTAGATAAACACTTCTATCTCCTCTTGGAAAGCGTGTTTCCTTGAACCTTGTGACCTTACACATTATACAATTTAGTATCATCACAGAACAGTATTTGGCTTTTCATGCAATTTTAGAAGGTAAAATCCCAACCACCAAATGGGGAAAACATTTGAAATATTTTTTTAAATTGCCTTAAAAAGAATTAACACACTTTTTGTTTTCCCCTCAAACCTGCTACCATATTGTTAATTATCAGGCATGTTTCATGAGTATTTTCAAAGTGGAGAACAAAAGAATTGGGAGGAAAAGGAATTCACTGATGCATAAAATGTCTTGCAGAAAACGAAAGGTGTTTTTCAGTTTTAAAACTAACTTGGATTTTAATTTGTATTTCACACTTCCAGCGTGGACACCAATTATTGTCTTGTGCAGCAACACACCGGCGTAGCAGGCAGAGCTACAAACGCTCCAGCCACAGCCAAAGCCAAGCCTACTTTTTGATGTGAACAGCGGAGCTCCCAAATAAATCCCTGTGATCTCCGCCCAGCCTGGGGAGGGCCGCGTGCAGCACGTCCTTCTGGGCACCCACTTCAGCGCTCGATCAGACCATCAATGTTTCTCAAAAACTTGGACCGCTCTAACAGGAGACCGGAGCCCTCGCTTTAGCTAAACATTTGATTCTTGTGGGTCTAAGTGCGCTACGGAAATCAAAGCATCGGCACCGGTTTCAAAAGCAGCAGGATCAAGCCTCAGTATAAGCGTGCAGCTGGCTGGAGCCTTGCAGCAGGTAACCGTGTGCCTCTATTTCAATATTTGGCTGACAGATCCATATCCAGCAGGGATAGAAAAGTCCTTTAGAAAACACACTATTCAATTCCCTTTTCATCTCAGGGATGCAAGCCAGGCTTACTACCTTTAAAACCTGGTGGTGCAATAACTTTTTCTGCCTTTTTTCTTTCCCCCCCTTTTTTTTTTTCAAATGAGGGAACGATGCTTTCATTTCCCTATGAAAGGGCTGATCTGAGCATACAGGCACCAATGACACTAGCACTGCAAAGATTTTTTGAAGGAAGCCAAAACCAAAGTACAAGAGATTAAAGAGACAACTCCCTCACAAGGCAAATGATTAAAGACTTTGCTCTTTGGAACAAGCATTTCCTTGAAATAATAAAAAACAAAAGGGAGACTAACACTCCTCCAGGTCTCCACCAGCTTACTCCACCACATGCCAGGCTTTTTTTTGGAGTTCTCCATGCACGCTGGACACCCCATGGAAATCACTTATGGATACAGCAGGATTTGAAGCGGGGCCACAGCTGTAATGTATTCTTTGGCATTTCCTTCACATGCAGAACGGATTAATAGGAGCTTCCTTTGGGATCTGGATTATGCCCTGGAGAAGCAGAACTATCAACAGCCTGCAAGAGCCAAGGCCTAACCCCTGTCATTCAGAGGGAAAGTTCCTGGGAATTCAGGATACTTCCAGTATGCAAGGAGCAACGTGGCTTCAGAAGCACGCTAAAGATATCTATAATCTAACTCCCTGCCCCAAGCTTCAAAATAAAATATTCTGTTTGATACTCTGAGCAAATTTCCAAGTGCTTATTTGCGAAAGGACAATTTGTGTCAGTCTATAAAGGTAAGATTAATGTCATCCAAGCCCTTATCCTGCAAGCAGATCTGCTCTTTTGATCCTAAACATGCAAGAAATGCAAAAGTGACATGCATTCTCATGCAAGAAGTCTTCATTGCATTACCATTTGAATTTTTCTTCTTTGCAAAACTGCAATTTTCTGGAAAAATGTGTTTATCGTGAAAACACCTCACAGTCTTAACACCTATCTTGCAAAACTCAGGGACAGTTTAAGGGAGGAAAACAAAGAAAAAATGGCTAACCTCTATTTTGTAATAAAAACAGATGACAGTCCTCTCTTCTGCATAAGTATGTTGCCTGGTGAGAACAATTTTGTTCTTCTCTTGGTAACATTACCCTGTCTTTTTTAATACACTCTTCATCCATTAACTTTGACTCCTTATGTGTCTAATTCACAGCTACACACCAAACAAATTATCCAGAATTAAAAACATCTTACTCATTTCCTCTTTCCCCACCTCCACGCTACATCTTACAAAATCATTTTGCCACGCCATGTCACAAGGAATTACTAATTGCTTTGCAGGGGGCTGGTGGGAACGCAGATTCCCTTTCCATGACATAACAGTCCCATGGCCAAGGTTTGCACTTCAAGAAATTGGTTCAATTAAGCCCCCCACCTAACGGGCTGCCTCCGTTTTCTGCCTACGTGATCAACAGGGAAACGCTGCTAACTAGCGTGTTGTGCTGCTTTTCCTCCTCCCCCATCAGCACAGCCTTCCACGTCTAGCGTAAGAAATGGCTGTGGAAAAGTCCACTTAATCACCTCCAAGCTTCATTTACATTTCATATTCATATCTCATCTAGCTAGTTCCTCCTTCTTCTACAGCAACTTCTCAATCCATCACCTGTTTTTTTCTCTGCAATCATCACTTCTCTTTTTAATTTACGCTGCTTTCTCCCCCCAGGAATTCTGCTCAAGGAGGCCACACGCTGAGTGAATGGTACTGACACACCCTCCAGGTGCAGGTCAATTCCTGAACCTCTTTGCTTCCTGAACCGTCCTTCGTGGACCTCATGCCATCAGATTAAAGCCTTTTCTGCCCAGCCACCACCCATGCTCATTACCATGCAGGTACCTGTTGAACACAAATGCATTTCTACTCGATTTGCCTGTATGAGCATGCCAAAATTACTTCATTTGCTTCCTGCAGCTCTAGCTCAAACTCTTCCCTGGCTCCTCCAACTCTATCACTTCATGATCATCAATTTATGTGGCAGTTTCCTTTAATTGGATTCCATCCAACCAGCATCGTGGCCTCTTCCCTTATGAAAGGACGTGATTTTCCTCTCCAATAACCCCAGCACTGCTACGAAGGAGCAGAACTGTCATGTTGCTTGGTATCAATCACACCCAGCCCGACCCAGTGTTTCACTCTGTTCACGGATCTCAGACTATACTGCAGCTTCTTCCTGATTGATCCTGGTAACGATTAGTTTTATCTTGAAAGCACGTACCACACAGCACCACCAACACCAACCGGGTTACTTCTGCTGCTGCACCCACCACTCCTTAACGTCTGCACGGCAGGTTCTATTTTAAGGTGTGTGAACTTCCCTCAGACACTGAGGCAGGGGAGGTATCATGGGAATGGAGATGTTGTTGGAAGTTTTACAAGTTGTAGGACAAATCAGGGAGAGGTTAGGACCGAAATCAACCCAGTTGAGCCCTATCAGATACACCAATGCAATCTTTCTTCTTCAAGATGGACTCAAACCGGCACCATCACCTTTGGAAAATCACACGGATTTCACTGAACAAGAAGGACAGAAAGAGACCCCAAACACAAGCCTACCCTGGCTCCACGTCAGCCACATAGGCAATGTCTGGTTGCAATTCAGATGGGAACAAAAGGCAGACACCAGTGTAGGAAGCGTAATGGGACCACAAGCGATAGCAAGATTAATTTCTGGTTCTACCACTTGCTCCCTGCGCAGCCTTACCAAAGTCATCTAATCTCTCAAGACAAAGCGCATAGGTGCCAGCAGGGCCAACAGATTCAGAAAAGAGTCTGCTGGTCTTTCCACAAGTGCTGAGGTCGTCAACTCCCACTGAAAGATTTTGACCCCCACTGAGTATAAATCTAAAGAAGGGGGGTAACGGGGGGGGGCAGGGGGACACGGGACCAAAACAAAAGAGAACAGATTATGCCATTTCAGCTAAAATGATGTTACAGTTCCCTGAACTCCATAAGGTCTCTGAATCTGAACAGGGCAGCCTGAACTCCACAGAGAGCCTGGTCTTGTTCAAAACATCTCCACTCTAACGTGGAGCCAAACAGAGCAACCTTCACAGCAATCCATCTCAAGGGAAGGAGGGCTCTGCAAGGCATTGCAATGCAGGACATGCACATCATGCCTTGAAGAGCAGGGAAACGTAACAGGCTTCCCCGAGCTTAAACATAAGTGACCCTGAAAAGAGAAAGGGAACGAACGACTTAACATCGCCTACAAGGCGAAAAAGAGCCACTTCTAGGAGGCAATTTTCTGAGTGGGTAGCTACATTATTTAAAGCGAACTGATGGTGATCTTTTCAGGTCTTTATTTTTAATTTTGGACACAACTTCGGTGGTAACAAACATTCTCCTTGTAAGAGCATAACCTTTCCGTGACTTATTTTCAGACAATGCAGAGCATTAGAGGAGATTTATGTTTACTGCCGAGTTAAAGGTCAGGAATAGAGGCTTCCTCTCTTCCCCGTCTCTCCCCTCCTCTCTTCCACCAAGAGACTAAGGCTGCATAATCTGCTGCGTTTGTTTTCATACAAGAGCTGCTTTTAAGCACTGCCCTGATGATCGCACAAGGGTAAGCAGATGAAATCCAATCAAGTGGCTCTACAGGACAAGACACATGACGAGACAGCCTGCCAGACTCCTGCTCTAATGTACACGCTGAAAAGAAGCTTAGGCAGAGCCCGGGTAAAGAATGCTTTGTTAGGGAACACAGGCAGCTCACACTGCAGTGTCTGTTCTCCATTAGCCATCCATTTAAAAACACTTCTGATTATTTTGGAAGTACTTGCATTGCCCTTTCTCGAACTCAATATTTGCAGTTAATTACATAGCTAGTGCACTTGCCTCCAATTTAAAAGCACATTAAGCCCAATTTTTATTTAAAACAGCCATGTTTCCATCCAAGCGCTGAAAATATCGGCAGATCCAGCAGATAGCGTTTTAAAGCAAGACACCTCTTTGCTTCTGAGAGTGTACACATGCACTTCACTGTACCTAAGTTACCGAAAAATAACAGAGGATGTGTAAATAAAGACCAGTCCCTTCAGGGTTAAAAAGGGAACCAGCCATCATGTGCTTTTCTGCAAAAAGCTAATCTAAGAACGCACTGCACAGCAACAACGGCCAAGGGACTATTCTTTGCTGGATGGAGTAGTCCCTGCGCTCATCTAAGCGCTCTTTCACACCTTTTAGGGCAGGCTGTCTTCATCACGATCGTTTATCCTGATGGAGGCTGGACAGCAGCCGCAGTGAAAAGCAGAGCATGGCGGAACAAATCCTTTTTCTTATTTTTACGTGTCCATTTATACAAAACATAACTATTGAACCTATCAACAGGATTTATGGGGTTTATTCTTTGCTTTTATGACAGTGTTTAAGATGGGCAAGGTATAACCATGCCTCTCACAGAGGCCATACCCGACCCTTTGTCTGACGCACATCTTTGTCACGTTTGGCCCGTTCACCACCCGGTGGGTGTCCTAGGATTGATGCAACCTCAAATCCCCTGGCAGAGCCTGCTGCACGTGCCCCCCTCTCCTCTCTCCAGCCTCACCTTCCGACAAGTTCCTTGGCATTCAGCACGCACAATCATCCACTCCAGCAATTCCTCCATGCTGCAGGCTTTGAAAATCACAGCCAAACAAGTTTTATACAAGCATCATCTCACTAGTCATAAATCTCTCCCTGGAAACTTGACTGAAGTGCTGACGTTACTGGCTTGCTGGAGTGATATGTTTTATATTTACTGGTGCCCTGGTCTTCTTCCCTCTAAATAAAAAGTGCCCAAAACGATCAGCTTTCTGCATCTATATTAAGAATTATTTGTTCAGCCGGTTCAAGCTCACCCAGCCTGTCTGGAAGAACCAGAGGAACTGCACCAAATCTCGCACTGTTCCAATACGTGCCGGAAGGACCAACGCTTATATCAACTGGCACGGCTTCACTGACGGCACCGCTGCCACCGCACCCCGCAGCGCAGGGGGATCTGCCCTCTGACAGCACGGGCAGGCACCAACACCTCCAGGAGGAGGACGGGCGCAGTCAGTGTGTACGCATCCTGCTTGGGAGCGGAGGTAAAGAGCAGATCTCAGATTTGCTGCTAGTCCCACCACGAAAGCTGTGCCGTTCCCGATCACCCTGTATCCTGCATGTACCACACATCCTGTGCAAGTCTCTTCTGGAAGTTTTTTTTTGGACACTTTACTATTTTAATTTGGAAATATTGGCACATCTAAATAAATACAAAGTAAATAGGAAGACAAAGGGCATTCTGCCCCCCGTAATAGCAGTATTTAATACATCAACTATGCTTTCTTTAAATACTCTTCAAAAAGTTCTAACATAAATGCATAGAAGTGTTTAATTATGATACTGGGTATTTTAATTCCTTTCAGAAGAAAAAGAATAGCCTAGAGAAAGTCCAAGTATAGCATTTCAAAAGGATGCACTCCCATGAACTAATTAAGATTTAAACCATGACAAGCTGCAAGTATCTCAGTGTGCTCTCCAACTGCAAGCTACAGACAGGCAAAGTATCTAGGAACAATTCGGAAATTACTTTTGGGAATTAGGGGACTTGTGTAATCTGATTTAGCTGTTGCTCTTGTCAATAGGAAGGCATGAAATATCTTGAATTTCCATGTGCGTTTGAGAGTAAGGGGGGGGGGAGAGGAAAAATAATCAATAAACTAATCTATAATTTCATTGATGGCAAGGGCCACAGCTTGTGCAGGGCAGGTGAGGGTTTGTTGCTGAAAGAATGATTTGCTCTTGAGACCCAATGCTATCTCGATCTAAGTATGTAAAGCTCTCAGTCAATGTAGAGAGGTTGTGTGTGCCTTACCAGGGCTCAGTTTGATCTCTAATGTCCTGAAAGGATAGATTTGCAATAAAAATATGTGAAAACATTTAGAGACATTAAGTTTACAAGATGACTCTGATCCTGTGGATTAGTGTCGAGTCTGCAAGTGTGCTGAAGCCTGCCAGGGAGAATAAAGTACTGTACTGCCCTTACACTAAGAGCAATTTAATTTGTATGTCCAGATGTTCATTTCAAGATTTTTATCCATTTTGAAGAGTTGTATCTCCATTGCCTTGGAATAAAAACATAATTATGTGTAAGCCATTTACAAGATTCCTGTGGCAAATATTCCTAACCCTGCTGGGTTATTTTAGGGCAGTGAAGCCACAGTTAATACAAGGGAGGAGGATTGTTTGACAGAAATACTGAAATAAATAAAAGGACTTGCTCAAAATGCAGGTCAAAGCACGTGAAAACGTGAAGGTTACTGAAGCCCAAGAGATCCCTCCATCTCTTGCCAGGCCCCAAACTGTTGGGAAATGTTTCTAGCAGCAAACTGTCCCGCTTTGCATTTCTAAGAGGCTGAATCCCAAGAATAATAATGCACAGAAGATTGCAGCCCTTGGCTTTCCAGCCAGACAGTAATTCAATGAACAATGCGGCCAGCCCATCAAAACATCCTTGCCAAGTTACACAAGTACCACTTGTAGGAAAAGCTTTCTACTAGAAAAAGAGACAGCTAGAGAGAATACGCTTGGCGGAGAGGGAGCTGACGGGAAGGGCTCACTCCTAATCAGATGCTTAATTACACCACCGCTCCCATGACGGTTGGCGACTGTGCTCAGAGGAGCGCGTGTGATGTGCGGGGATTTACGGGGACGTACAGCAACGGAGCGGTTACCGCTGCGCACACAGCACGGGGCTGGCGGGGACCCTTCGGCAGCGCACTCAAGCCAGGCCCCAGTGCCAAGGTGCTCCTGCGAGGACACGGCTCTCTCCCACCACCCCCTAAATGGCAGCGTGGCCGGGGCCAAGGGGTTACTTTAGGAGCTCACTTTGTCTGTGTATCAGGAGAGGCCCCGAATGCATCAGGGACTAAACAAGGAGCACGGTCCTGGATCACAGAGTGAAAAACACCCCAACCAAGCTGCAAATTATAGTCCTTTGCTGAAAGTAAAAGGGCTTTGAATACTCAGGGCACTGATGCAAAGGCTGATAAGAAGCCTGCCAAGGATACAGGACACATTTTAAAAGGAAACAAAGATAAGTGCTTTCTATTTTAAGTGTCGCCTGCCCCACCATGTCAAGTCAGTAAACAGTTTGGGTTTGGTTTTTTTAACCTTTTTTAACCTTTACCAGCTCATGCAGCGGCAGATTTCCTAGATTCCTTCCTCATTTTTGGCTACGCTAATGCATGTCAGAGCAAAATGCCTTTGTAATTCTGTAACATCGCCTCCCACCGCTTCCTCGGCAGCAGCCATCGACTGAAACTGAGCACTGCAACGAAACGCAGCTTCCTAGTTTCAGATTTAAAGACATTTGCAGAGTTGCATCACACAAACTCAAAGATATCAAAGGGTTTCCCTCCCGCAGCAGTCAGCTTAGGTTAGACCTGGTTGACAACTGTGTTGGCAGTATGGAAATCAGAGGAAGAGAGAGATATTTTAGAAAATAAAGCAAGTGCATTAGGGTACAGTGATGGGGCTTCCGCAGAGGCTCCCAGAACTGGCCGGCATCATCGGGATGTAACACAGCAATGCAGAGGGTGATGGGCACTGGGGCTGCCTCGCTGGCAGGGCAATGGCCGCACCATCGAGCAAAAAGGACCACGAGCTCGGTTCCTAAATCACACCAGCAAGGGCTGCCACCTGGGATCCACAGCACTGGGATGGGGACGCCTGCTCTGCCGCCTCCTCCACGGAGGAGCTGCTCCCACTGCAGCCTCGTCTCCTCCAAGAGGAGGAGATGCAGCAAGTCCGCCCCACGCGAGGGCCAACCCGGGCACGCGGCCAGGGGCTGGGACAAGGCCATCAGGCTGTTCCCATGGAGCTTCCCCCTCTGATCCCAGCTCCATGCTGGATCCGGGATCAGAGGGGGGAGCACAAATGGCAGCCGGGAACGAAGGATCACCTGGCAGCCGCAGCGCTGGGAGCAGATGACAGGAGCGCTTGCACACCATGTCGGGTTTGTTACACAAACCCGCTGACCGCAACGGTCCCATACAGCCTGGGAAAAGGGTAATGGGGGTGGCGATAGGTTAACGAGCCCTAAATGAAGCGACCCACCTCTGGCTGCTGCCATCCTGGCCATGCTCCAGTTGCTGTATGAACTGGAAGACAGGCAAAATGGTTCGTAACCATTGATATTGCAAATGCCTGCTTCTTCATTCCCACAGCAAAGGACTGTAAAGCACAGTGTGCTTTCTCCTGGGAAGGATGCCAGTACTCCTGGAAGCAATTACTCCAGGGGTGCAAGCATAGTCCCCCCATTTGCCATGGATGGGTTCAAGAGACCGTGGAGAAGGGGAGGGCTCCCCAACACGTGCAACACACTGACAACATTATGCTTTGGGGCAGGCCAAAGAAGTGCTTGACCCTGTCAAAGCCATTGCTGAAATCCTGCTGGAAGCAGAATGTGCCATCAAGAAGTCTGCAGTCAAAGGACCCTCAATGGAAATACAATTCTTAGGCTTAAGTGTTTGAAAGGGGTGCCACCACCCATCACACCATTGCTCCTACCTGGAACAAAGGGACAGCACTGCTCACCCCGTGAGCGTGGCTGGGAGACAAAACCAGCCCAGCTGCCAGAAGAAACAGTGAATGGCCCAAGGAGGGAGCGTTACGGATTGAACCCCCAACAAAGCAGAGCTACCAAGGTATCATCCTGTGGCAAACTCTCCTCCGATGACCAAAAGTACTCCTCGTCCGTTGATGAGTCCTGCAAACTCCAAAGCAGCAAAGACTACGGAAAGCAGTAGGGTGGAATACCCTCACCGGCGCCACGGCTGGACTGAGGGGTGCAGGAGGAGAGCAACAGCCCTAGAAGAGGCCCACGGTGTCTGACAATGCTGATTCCCAGATGGCAGGCAACCCTGTGTGGGGATGGACAAAAATAATGGGGGAAAAACAAAAAGGATTGAAACTTTGGGGTAAATCTATCTGGACAGCTGAAATGGGGCAACAGGCAGCAATCCCATGGTATGGTGCATGGCTGGGAAAGCCTGCGCAGGTCCCACACGATGCTGCCCTCTCATTGCAAGACCGAGAGAAAGCCAGCACAGGAGTGAGACCCGGGGACAGCTGGCACAGGCGAGCTGTGCCACACAAGGTGGCAGCGCTTGTGTTGCAGCTCCAGCCACACCACCTTCCCTCACCTTTTTAAGTACTAATAACACGACAGCTACGACATGCATCTATCCATAGCTGCTACAAGGCAGGTATTAAGGCTTCTCAAGCCCTTTTCAGCCAGATAGCTCCTATGCAGCATGAATTTCTCTTACGTTATTCTTTCCAATGAACTCAGCGACCCAACCAGGGCAAGCCAGGCTCCCCAGAGACAGAGATAATTTAGTGCCTGTGTCACACCTCCTTCAGCAAAGGCTGCCAGCGCCTCAGTTTATACTCATCTGGGTGTTGAAAATAACCCCAGAAATCCACAGCTACATGCACAGAGGCTTGTGGCTGGGGTTCAGCTCAGTCTCCGAAGGTTGTACGTCATTTGCTTCAAGATCACGCCATTAAGTTTCACTACAAAGCTCCAAGTGTGTATACTAATCACCATTGTCTCTGGTGCCGTTTGGCTAACGACGCTTCATGCAAACAGGGCTTCAGGTCGCCCTCACCTCTTGAGCAAGGTGTTTATTTTGAAAGATAGCTTGAAAATCTGCCAGCAACACCAATTTCTAACACATGCAGTTGCCGGGAGCAACGCAAAGCAAAAAGAAAGGACATTGTAGCTACAATTTAGGAGAGACTGAACGGACCGAAATGCAATGAATACATTGCATTTACTTGCTGTTCCACTTGATTTTTTGCTCACTTTGGCTGAGATGAAAAGAAAATGCCTTGGTAAATGGGACCCAAGCGCAGAGGCCTTGAGCTGGCTCTGCTGCCCAGGGCTGAATGACCCAACAGGAGCCACTCGAGAGCAGGACAGCCCTCGGTCCCTCTGCTCTTCCCCTCTTGAAATTCAGTGCCACGAGGCAGCGCAGAGTATGCGACAGTGGTAGAAGCAAGGCAGGTAACATGAATTTTTTGATCTTGCATTCAAAACCAAACACCCCTAGTACAGCAGATGTAACGTTATGTCGCCTTGCGACTGAGCAGTTGGTATTGTGAAGACTTGTAAAGTGCAATCTCACTGAGCGGGAAATCACCACTCAGACGTCAAACTGGGTTTTTCTCAGGGCAACTATCCTTTTTACATGATAAGGCTAATTCCCAAACAAAGGTGTTCAAAAGGAGTTTCTAGAAACTCAGAAATGTCAGCCCAAAACAGCAACGTTTCAATTTCAGGGTCAAATCTGCTCGGATCAAAACAACAAATTAACTCTTCTGCTACTTCCAACATCTGAAACACCAAATACATCCCAAAATGAGTGCAACCTCCTTTAAAAAAAAAAAACAGAATTGTGCTAACACAGAAATAAAAATAGCTTGGGAAACTGCAAAAGGAGCCATCTGGAGACTCCCACCATGGCAGCAGCAGAACACAGAAGGAACTACAAGGTGCGCAGCAACTCCCATCACTAATGCCCTTCTCCAAAGCACTCAGATATAGTGAGATAGGAACAAACATCAGCACATTTCTCACGTGGCAAAGAAGAACCCCTGCAAGTCACACAACATCCAGCTGCACCCGTCTGCACCAGCGAGCCATCCCCTGTAACTCAGCGGGAACAGGCACCACCAGCAATGCTTCTAGTTCCCAAAAAAGCTGGATGCTCCCTCCACCAAGGAGCATCAAACCACCTCAACGCAGCGCAGACACGGCGCGGGGTGCTGCGCAGCTCGCGTGCGCTGCTCCGTGTGCACAGCTCCCTCTTCCCCTACGCTGGGCTGCAAGTGGAACAATTAAGCTCAACAGCTGCAGTTTACAGCTGTTCCTTTCTAGAATACAGAGGTCAATTTTTTTTTCCTCTTTAAAAGTGGGATTGTTGGATTTTCTTAATAAATATTCAGCATCCTCACCAGAACAAAATGGGAGTGAAAGCAAGACCGCTGGCTTTTGGATCTGCTCCGTGCCTCTATTTTTCTATGTAACCTGCTCTAAAAGTATAATGATCAGCATTAAATCCAAGCTTGAAGGCACAGTACTAAAGCCCAGGACAACATTTACATTTCTGCGAGGATGAAGCATGAAAATTCAGTGACAAATCCATTTTTCTTATGCAGAGTTGTGGCTTCGGAGCATTTGTAAAGACAGAAGAGGCCAACACTGAGAGGATAATGGAACTGTTGGTTACACTTCTCTATTTCTTATAGGTAGCACTCCACCCCTTTCAAAGAAACAAAACAAAAAGGCCTCCAAAACAGAAAAAACTGATATAAAATACTGCAGCGTATTTTCTGTAGAAATAGATCTACTGACACACACAAAGTAACCGAGGAATTCACTGCAGCATGTAATCATCTAAACTATTAAATCACTACAGAAAGTGCCCTGTTGCATAGGCCTTCCTCCTGACCCGGAAAGTTTGGTGGATTTTCACCAACCAGTCGCCGGGACAAATGGCTCAATATATGGGTGACGTTATGGGAAGAGAACACAGGAGGCCCCTCAGCTCTAGAGATCACCACAAGGCCCCTCCAAGAAATAATAAAATTCCTTTGTTGATGTATAAAGAGTATCACAGTTTCCTCCTTTCTTCTGCGTCCCTCGTGGTGACACAGATCCGAAGACACACAACGTTCTGTCTTGAATATTGCACTGCGCTGTGCACCTTTGATGAACTTGCAGCATGTTATAAATATAAGTGAGTCTTCACAGCATATCAGCTCAACGGACCAAATAATTCAGTAGCTCTTCTGCTCCTCTAACTTCAGAGGGTTTAACAAATCCAGGAAACACACTATGGGAAAGCCAATTCCGGCGTTTCTCAAACATGCCCTCTGAACCAAACGTGGCCATTTTGTAGGCGAGACCCCAGCTGACCTTCCTACGCAATGCAGATGCTCCTGACTCCACTCTGCTGCACAAAATCATTTTAGAAAGCACAGCTTCTGAGCTGGGCAGCCGAGAGCCTTGTACTGTACCTGGTGCCACCGTAAGTCCCACTTGGGCAGCCCTGCCCACAGTCCTGATAGCACACCCCCCGAGTCAAAGACGTGCCGCTTTGAGACATCAGTGTTCAGGGCTATCCATCTCTGGTTTCTACATATGCAATGCAAAAGGATGCTCAGCAAGTCAAAAAGTCAGGCTTTGCAGAGACAGAAAGGATAGTCTTGGAATAAAGGAAGACTTCGGAGGTTAAAGAGTCATTTCTCAGCTCTGTTACAGACTTACTGTAAGGTCTTAAGGAAGTTGCATCCTTCTCATTTCTACACAGGGATAACCGTACCACTTTTGCCACATGCACTTGGACTATTAGAGAGTGTAAGTGCAGAGGGAAGGAACCATCTCTAATGGGAGGTTTATTGACAGCGCGACAACGCAAACACCACAGCGTGTGCTGGGTCCGCACTTTAGTGGAGACTGGGTACTCATTAGCGGATACATTTGAGAGCTCTGGCCTAGCGTCTTCCATGAAATCAAGCAGCAAATCAACAGCAATTAGAGCCACGCTACAGAGACAGGATTTTAACATGCTTTCCATTATCATTTATAGCTGTCTACAAACTGTAAAGCTGCACAGATCCCACTGGCTTTGAAAGAATGAAAGCCATCCTCCCCTTTAGAAATTTCTGATTATTCATTAATGGATAATAACCAAAAGATTTAGTGGGAGGAGGGTGGAGTACCCCTAAATCTTACACAAGCCTGAGCCCCACTGGTATCGATGGAAAAACACTGAATATCATTCAAGGTCAGGAGCTACCTGGAAAAAAATAGCCCCAAGAGAGTCTGGAGAGCTTTTTTTTTTTTTCCTTCTCTTTTCAAGACTCTCATCAAGTGCATAGAAAAGCAACCTTTGTGCAAAACACAATGAACAGGGCCCGTTTGTCCAGCCTGAGACACATGACACAACCAGGAGCAGCAGCACGCTTGCAACAAGTTTGGCATCAAAAGCGAAGCAGAAAGCTGGGGGCAGGAGCCAGCACAAACGCACATCGCTCCTGCCGTAAAGATCAGGCAGAGGTGCGGTCTGGTCCTTAATCTAATCTGAAACACTTTGCTCTTCCCTACTTCAGACATGCAAGCATGCAGCTTAATATTTAGAGGAAGATCCTATTACAGGATAAGAAGGAAGGAAGATTGTCTACATATGAAGTTACGCTGAAGAGCTGTTTATAAATAATTCCACGTGTGGATATTGCTCATTGCAGAGCAAAAACGCCTTGTGCTGGTTTAGTTTAACCCATCCTGGAGGCGAGAGACCCAATTTTCCTCTTTTTTGCATGCATTTTATACTGACATTGCTTCGGTGACTGCAGGGTTACTCCTTAAACCAAACTCAACTCCGCTGGCCGGTCTCTAGCTATACTGGAGCACGCACCAGTGCAGGCTGGCCTGCCCAGCACAATCTGCTCCATTTAAATCACTGCTGCTTTTAGCCTGATAGAAATAATCCCCCAACGGAGCTGACTTCACCCCTCGGTCACCCCAGCATCAGCCCACAGCGGCTGTGCTGATTTCAGCAGAGTCGTTCCACATTTAAAATCACGCCACTAAGAGGGTTTGTGCCTGTGAGCGGGCGTGCAGCCGCACAAGTCCCGCTCCAGGAGCTGAAAAGAGCCCTACGGACCTCCGGGACAGCCTGGGGGAACCGAGCCGGCAGAACCACTGCTTCTTCTGCCACCCAGGTATATTTTTGCAGCTCGCTTAATCCCTACTGAAGTAAGATCACAGTTAAGGCTGGTGAAATGAGGACATCTTAAAGACATATAAAGCACCTCTGCAGCCTGTCTTATATCTTAATCAGCGCAGCTGAGATCAGAAGACTCCATTTAAGAGTTACTGCCTTATAACAAAATGTCTGCTCCACTCTGGAGGTGCAGCAAAGATGCCCCAATCCCTCCTGGCAGTAAGTCCTATTATACTTCATGAATTTTTGAAGCTGCCTCATGAATTAATGCACTAAAATAACTTTAATAGAGTCCTCACTTACAAATGCTCTCTGGAACTGTTGGTAGTATTTAAAATATACACTTAAAAATAAGCAAATGAATATTTAAAACTCTCTTTTGGAAACAGCCTGGAGGAGGAAGACCGTGTTCACAGTGGCATTCAGCACAGCAAGAAGCAGTGTGTGGTGGTGAACAGGGAGCCCGAAAGAGATGCTCAGAGTGGGGGAGCTCATGGGGGACGAAATCCACAGACCCGAGCTCTCCCCGTGCGTGGTGTTGCCCTAAAGGACAAGTCCCATCCTCATCTCGTCCCTGTGGATAGTGCTTGCCTCCCTCTGCTAAGGGTCTGGAGATGTACTGAGCAAGTGCTGCACCAGTGTGCTAGGGATCATTGGCAGGAACAGATCACTGGTCGCCCGACCTCCTGTGAGACACTTGGAAACCACCATAAGGTCATCTCAGTCCCTTCTGCCGCAGAAGCAGATAAAGAACAAGACCACTAAGTTATCCACATGCCTGGTTACGAGGTCCAGCCAGGTCTGCATAGGATGAAATATTTGGCCAACCTCCCAAAAACACCTCTTGCTCAAGACAACGAGGCAATGTTCGTGTGCGTTTTTCCTGCCTGGCTGGCTCACACCACAACTGGCTCGCATTGCTGCAATGAAGCTGTGGGTATTTTAGTCTGTGAGGCACTCTGAGATCCTTTGGGATGAAAGGAGCTATATAAATGTAAATCATTCTCATTAATGTAAATTGTGGGACAATGCGATGTTTACAGCGAACAGTCCCAGGGCTGAGCTTCAGAGTGTACATGTTTATGTATAATTTCACCAACGAGGAACATAGCCATCACTGCCCAGTAGCTGGACACCAGAAAGACCTCCTCCATGGAGGACCTAGTTGGGAGTTATCACACACGGTGACCAGGTCGGGCTCCAAGGGCAGCGCTGCGGCTGCAGAGTATTTGTCTCCCTTGTATACTGTTGAAAGACATTTCAAAACCCCTGAAGTCCTCCTCTTGCACAGTTGTCCATAGCAGATTTGGAGTTTCTCTGCAACTACAGGAGGTTAATTAACATTTTTTAAGACCACTTCTAAAAACCAGGGTGACGCCAGTTCAAACAACTTGGTTGCTAAAGAGAGGGGAATTCACATTCAGAGATTTAAATGTGCAGTTATAACTCAAACCACCATGCACAGTCCAACTCAGACCCAACCCTGTATCCGTGAGATCTACCAGGAATTATTCTACTGGTTTGCAGTACACTTTGAACCAGGCCCTTCTCTGTATCCATTTCCCAGTCTCTCCCCGTTAAGAGCAACTCCTAGCAGCTCTTGTCAACGTTATGCCCATCCTAAGAGAAAACAGTTTTTCTTCCTAGATAGCTATTGGTACCTATGGACCAAAGCAGAGCATCAACAACTTGAAGAGCCAACTTAAGGCACAACTTAATTGTGTTCACTAAACTAAACTAACTAAACTAAACACAACTAAATTGTGTTCACAGAGAATATGACTTGAAGGTCCAGCTGAACCTCTGCTCAGGTCAGAAAGTGTGAAAATCTTCAAGCCATAATGAAACTGGAGGATCAGGGCTGTCCTTAGGAGTCCTGCTGCACACTGTCACCTGCAGACTGGATACTGCAAGTCTGCACTTAAGGAGCAAACTATTCCCCAAGAGACGTGGCTGGCCGCCTGCATATATCCTAGGGCACAAATGAGAACTTCTGCAGAGTTTAGAAACCGAGTGCACTCCTGTGCAGGTGGCTGCCATGCCCTCTGTAGAGCTGTATTTACCTCGGCTGCGTGCTAATGCCAGGCTGGATTCAGTGCCGTGAACTGCCATGGGACGAGCTCCGAGGACGGCTCTGGATCTGTGCTAACCCCGGCAGGGTCTGCAGGAGCCCACCCCCGTGCGCAGAGGTGCACACAGAACACACACACACAACCAAAACACCTGCATGGACTGAAAGACAACAGCTCCAGCTCAATCCCAAACTGAGAAGCAAGTGCAAATCATCAAATTTAAATTTCAGTCTCTTTCTTTTCTGTGCTTTTGTTTCAATATTTAGAACTTCAACTAACAAAGCAACAGACACAATGCCACCTCCTTGGGAAACACATACCCAGCTCCCTCCATCTGCTTCCTCCCCCAAGCCCCCTTGTATTCTGCCAAGCAGATTGTGCTCTGAAATATTAATACTTCGCTCTTCTATCGTTATTCCCAACCCTGAAACTCAAAGCTTGTTCCCAGCTTCTCTCCCCCTTACATTTTTTCCAGGGATCACGGCACTCAATGGGTTATGTTACTGCATACTGTACCATGTCTGAGTGGAGCTTTCATAAAAAGGTGGAAGCGGTCCAGAAGCAGCTTCTAGGGAGCCTTCCATCTGCAGCAGCATTTTATTTAGACAGCAGAGGGGAAATTAGATCCCTATGTTGCTGATTGGCTTTGGGAGTTGAATCTTCAGTTCTGTAGGAGGAGTTCATTTACACCACTGCAACAAACCCAATACCGAAACTCCCACCGGGGTGATCAGCGCTCGGGGGGAACGTGGGGGAACAATGATTGTTCAGTTTAAGGGCAACGCAGAGTTGCCTTTAACTCGCGCTGTGCCTTCGCTCTAAATTTCTTTGAATTTGACTTTGTTCTATTTAATCTGGATTTCTGCTCCATCTGGCTTCTGAGTAACGATGCCAATTTATTTCATGTGCTTGCCGAAGAAGCTTTTCCTGAGCGTGGGGGAGCGGTTACGACAGAGCACCGCTCCAACAAGTCTATTTCAGTCCGGCTCTGAACCTTCTTTCCCCAAATGTTCTAGCAAATACGTCTGCGAGCAGGAATTTCTGTAATTGCAGATAATTCAGATAACAGAAGAGCATACAGAAAAGGCATCCCACTGGAAATACCCTGAACCAGAGTCTCACCTAGCGTAAATCAGCTTTGGCATCGATGGTTGCGACACCGAGGTGCCCAGGCTGACATACAGCTGCTTGTGCCCAGCAGTGGGGACAGCTTGCTCTTCCCCAAGACTCTGGACTCAAGGACAAACGGACGTTTCTTCTCCTGAGCCCCTACCTGGAGCAGACAGATGGCTGTCCGAGCCAAAACTCGCTATGTTTTTTAAGGCCAGATCTAGAGAGAGCTGAAAGGAGGACTTCTCAGTGCCATTTCCATGTTCTTTGGATCAGGTGCTAAATTAGCAACAGGCTTGCTCTTCTTCCACCAAAAGAACACGTTGGCTACCACGTCCTTAATCAAACGTCACGTCAGCCAGTTATGCTTTATCTGTCTCTTGCTCAACTGCGTAAGACAGGTGGCATCTAAAGCGCAGCCTCCACATGAAAATAAACTTTTCCCTCCTTAGACTGTTGAGCAAAGGAGCAGCAACTGCCAAGTTACACCGTTACCAAGGGGTAACAGTGGCACCCAGCTTGGGTCCAGCTGTGGAGCAAGCACCCAGGATCCCCAGCGAGATGACGCCCGTGGGAGCTCGTCTGCCATCACTCCTGTTAAACCACCCAGACACAGGCATGTGGCAAACCCACTTCTGGATTGCAGCAGCCTCACAGTTATGGATGTTTATGTTTTTTCAGCACCATAAGTCACCTTGCGTGTGTCCAGCATTAAGCAGGATAATTTAGCAGGCTTTTCAAATGACTCTGATTCTTCACCGTTGAGGTGTAATGGCCCGAGTCCCACACAGCTATATTTTTTCCTATTCACCTAAGGTCAGAGAGGGCCACTTAACCTTATTATTTCAGAAGGCTCAAACCTTTGGCAATTATAAACAGGAGAGTAAAAAGGAGAGCTAAATTTGTGTAATGCATTACTTATCACTTCCCAGCCTCTGAATCCAAGCAAGAAGGGCGAGGATGGCTCTGACACCAACTTTCTTATCTAGCGCCTGGCTTGAACGGCACCTACAGAGCTATGGCATGAAGTGATTAATACCAAAGGCTGCTTCATGCTGTGGATCAAGCGGGTTTGCTCCTACCATGCTTCTAGACTTCACAAACACTCTTCCAAGGCAAGACAGACCTGACACAATATGGGGGCAAGTGTGCAAATACGTTAATAATAGAGGAGCAGACACCAGATTAGCTGCTGCTGGTACAGTCTCAATGACCCTGTCCTAAGGGTCCAGCACCTCCTGCCAACAAGTCTTTACTGGTCTTGCTGCTGGACTCCCATTGCAGCTTACCACAGACCACAAATCCCACAACAGACACTTTCTGCTGCAGTCTCTTCAGAGATTGCCTTGCACTGCCTAACTCCCAGTCACTGGCAACCCTTGCACTGGAATTAAAACGCTGAACGGGCAGTCGCAAGCCCCTCCTGAGCCTCCTTTCGCTTGTTACCAGCCAGCATCCCTCTTACAGGAAAGGG
This sequence comes from Ciconia boyciana, assembly GCF_034638445.1. NCBI lineage: Eukaryota > Metazoa > Chordata > Aves > Ciconiiformes > Ciconiidae > Ciconia > Ciconia boyciana. Next base: position 2,439,146 of record NC_132950.1, read on the forward strand.
GTCCTGCACAGCCCCTCACACCCAGAGGAAAAATCAGTGCAGAAATCCCCTATCCAAAACAGTCGGTGCTAAATGCATTTAGACAGGGCCATCTCTGGCTTGTACAAAGGCTAACAGGAAGAAAAAAATCTCTCCGTTCGATCTACATGATGAGGAATCTGTAAGACAGTTAATGACGACTCCAAACCCCCAGCTGCAGTGTAGGATCTGGGGCATCGCTCAGGCGAAGCAGCGCTCTGCTGTATCGCCGCTGCTTGGGCACAACTTCGTGAGCTTCCTTTGCACTAAGGAGATAGGCAGAACAAATCCCTTCTTAAATGCAATCCTGCAACCCATTTCAATATCTAGTGCTGGAAGATGAAGCTTCCATCAAGCAGTCAGGGCTCAAATATTGTTTACTGTACCTGAAAATTAATTTCATACCTTTTGGGGCATCACCAGATGCCTCGAACAATCACTGACTGTGCACACCAACCTGCAAGTTTAGTGGCCAATTTTCTTCAGGCACGCACTAAAGCGCACCCACATATTTAAGATCAAAATTCAACCCATGGTGTTCAAACATTATGGTACATAACTCAACAGAAATGTCAGACCTGGGAGCGTTAAAGCATAATATTTACTGTACACCACCACAAGTTTACACAGCGCAACACTGCAACCCTTTGTAGGTATACAACGGTCCAGAAAGCCAGAAGAATTAATTTTTCATACATTGGATGAGAAGCTGGTGTGAACTTTTTCCTCTGTATCAGCCATGGGCTGTCAGTGCAAGGAAGGTGTACCAGGGTGTACATCTGCTGTTCACCAAATCTAGCAGCACCTGAATTTAGATATATTATACGAGGTCATGCTGACCAGATGGCTATAGCTGACCCAGGAATGCTGTATACTAGAGGATATCGTATGTACTTGGCCAGAGTCTCCCATGTTTATTTCTCAGGAACAGACTTTTACTGTCTGTGGTGGTTCCCTCTGGGTAGCCAGGAGGTCACAGCAACTCTGCTGGGACGCAAAGGTCTGGGGGAGAGAAGAGGTCTGACACTTAGACATAAATCTCTGTGGCAAACTGACTGACTCCCTACTGGTTCTTCTGGGCAAACTCGTTTAAAAGCAGGTGCAAAACTGAGTCTTAAAAATAAAGACCATCTTCCACATCAAAAACTATCAAGGTTCACAGGCTGCAAATTTACCCTGTTCCCTTTAAAGTAAGTATAAACACCAAAAAGTAAGTGTTTAGGCTTGTGTGCTTTTATGCACATATTTCAAGTCCAGGACATAAGAAACATCAGTGCTGAGGAAAGATGCATCCATGTTGACTGGGACAAGAGACCTGCCGCTTTTTTGCCAAAACCTTCTACAAAGCCAGTGAGTCAGGGCACTGAAATCCTTAGGAGAACACCATCACCTCCAGACACAAGCGTGCCTCAATGCTACTCCTCAAATCACCCCGGCACTGCCAAGAGGAGGCTAAACTTCCACAGGGTGAGGATTTCTGCTCCGACCATCCACCAGGAACGAAACCACTGCCTGGCTTGCACAGGCTAGCGTACAACCATTTGGTGGCAACGGCTTTGGGTCACTCCAACCCGTAATAGTGAGAGCGTACATAAATAACACTTGCCCTAATGTGCATTTATACAGAGCAAAGTAATAGCTCCATTAGACCTTTACATTCTATCAGCCAAATAATATGAGTTTTTAAAAACATTTAGTACTTTAACAGGCATTTTAACAGCTCCTATAACTCAACTGCATCTTTGCCGTAAATCACTTGACAGTTGAATACTCCATTATACGATCTAATCCCCTTCAGCATTTTAGAAAGGAAGAAACAACCTTCCTAAGGTTGTTTAGGAAGAGGAACAACCTTGCCAGGTACCTGCTCTCTACGAGAAGGAAAGGTTTTTGCTTTTTGCCTTTTTTTAAGTAGGACTGATTTACACAGAACCTAGCTATCTAGGGCAACAGCAAAGGTCTGAGGTTTTGTAACGGGAGAAAAATCAGCAAGGCAGAGGCCCATTAAACTCTATATGTAACTTGCTTTGGTGAAGCACAAAGGCCAGCCCTGAAAGGAGCTGGTCCAACACCACAGAGGACAGTCCTTCTGCCAAAACCCCCAGCTCAGCACCGGGTGACGTCCAGCCCCGCAGGGAACACCTCTACGGCAGCGCTCACCTGATGGCAGCAGAGAAAAACCAGCTCACGCTTTTCTCTGAGGCTGCCTCCACTCCAGGCCCCCCACCATTCAAAGCTGATAACCGGGGGCCTTTCTACCCCTGGACGTGCGCTTAATGAAAGGAGCTGGCAAGTCACATATAACTGAGCCGTAGACTCACACCCGTAACACCCGTACATAACTCACACCCGTAACAGCAACAAAGGACAGTTGATCCTGACCATGCAGCTCTACAAAACCCTTCCCTGCTGCCTACCAGACTCGGGGCATTTAGCTTCAACTTGGCACTTGCTGGAGGGAGCAGGAATCCACGCACCCTCCACGGCAAAGGGGGATCATCCCCTCCCAGCTCGGCAAGGACAGAGACCGGCAGAGGAGAGGCAGACTACACACAGCAAAGGCAGAGGAACAGCCAGCAGGACGCATAAAGGGGAGGTGGAGGTAGAAGGGAGAGCAGAGGCGAAGGAGGAAGATCGGCTCAGCTCATGTTTTATTAACATAGAGGTGCCACAGCCTTTCAGAGGAGGCATGCAGGAAGGTCTGCACGAGCACTCGCAACGGGAAGGGAGATGAGTGCCCAGACGGGGTGTGTGCACGGGGAAGCAGAAGAGGCGAGAAAGCAGACCCGCTGGTGAGCGGGGGTGTCCATGCACATTTGCACACGCAGGCATGAAATACTATATTTTGAGGCATGGAAGCCTGCATTTTCCCCTCACCTCTCTCAGAAGCGGTGGGTTGGATCCTGACAGTCTCCATCCTGTCTCCTGCCCCCAGAAGGCCCTGTTCTTGCATTCTCTCATATATATCAAAGCTCACAGACAGAGGCAGGAGAGGCAATTAAGTCTAGATGCAGGTAGAAAGGGGTTCCCATGGGAAACAGTTTAAGAAACACTGTCTCTAATGGGAAATTTCACTGTATTTCACTCTGGCTTTATGATCTACTCTGATGAGCTCTTTAAAAAAAAAAAAAAATACACACACACTCTTGCTATATATATATCTCCATCCAGATGAATGCTTTTGATCACTTAGCATAAGTTTTTCTTGGCTGTAAAAGATGGCAGGCTGGGGAGACTAAATGAGAGCAGGGAAAAGCCGAGGCAGTTGGATCCCAGTCGTGCGGAGCCTGGACAGGCTCCGTTGAAAACAAGGACAAAGCCAGAGACAACCCTGGGAGATTTACATCACGTGGGGCCCTGCATGGAGAACCACAATGACATAGTGGGTATACGATGTTGGCCAAATTCCCTAAATAAGTGCTTGATGAAGTTCCTGCAGGCTTAGAGTAGAGATTTATTCCTTCCCCCTCCAAAGCACGTAATGCCTAAGAGACAAGGATCTCAGCTGGCTCATTTGTTCATAGATTGCACCCGCAAAAAATTCCCCCAGCTCTTTATAACTGCACAAAGTCTAATTCAAGAGCGGGATGGGGCTTCTCGCTGGGTCTGCTGCTACGAGCCTGGATGGCAAAGCAGGCACGAGCCTGGAAGCGAGGTGGGGATGAACACACCGTGTCCCCGTGCCCGGCACTGCACCCGAGACACGGCATGACCGTCGGACCAGCCACCCCCCCAGTGCCATCTTGCGTGCACGGCTTGGGTTCACCATGCACCAAGATAAACCGCAGGTGTAACACACAGCCAGCTCCACACTGGCTTAATAATAAACACACCTAAGGCCTCGGACAAATCCTCCCCACTGTTTCTCACAGCAAACCTTCCCTCTAGGCAACTTCTGCCCCCAGTTCTCCCCTGCATATCTGAATATACTGTGGGCAGGACAGTGGCCCACCTTGTAGGCTGGAGAGCGTTCCTCAGCTTGACCCCAAATCCCAGTAACACCAGATCGTCACATCCTGGTGAACCACAGAGGAGTGCGAAAGAAAAACAGGCAAGAGAATCTGCTGGGAGATAACAAGACCCCGCAGAAAATCTTACCCAGCAGGCTTTTTCAGGCAAAGGAAGGAGGCGAAATACTAAAGGGTGGAAGAAGGTAAATTATCAGAGTTAAGACATTTCAAATGACTGCTCCCTGCTGCGTTCAGCAGTTTTTCTTGATGGAGTCACTAATCACTGTAGTTTACCGAATGACCTTGTTGTGGCCATCTCCTCTTCAGGGGACCACAGGCTGCAACAGTCCCTGCTCCAAGGAGATGCCTTTTCGGCTGTGCTAACTTACCGCCATCGAATGCTGACTGCAGCCTGTCACGACAGGGCAGAGGAACAGCGTATTTCACAGTAAAATGTCTCCGCAGAGGCGTTCATCATGTCCAACACATACAGCAAGCTTTGTACTCAGGGTGGAGGTGAAGAGACTGGGGCAGAAATTCTCCTATACATACATTTAAAAATACTGGCTGCCACAAGCTGAAAAAATGCTATAGAAAAATTAAATATTTACTTCTTCTGTTTGTTAATATCTTTCATTAGTTACTCAGCTGTAACAGTCATTAAAATGCTGAAAGGGAACTTCATGTAAATTCATCACTAGCCTGGGAATACTCCTGCATTTGTGAGCAGGCTGCACACTGCAGCAGAGCTCAGAGACTCGATTTCCCTACAGGCAAGGCCAAACGTCTGGTTCACTCACAATTTACAAATGATTATTTTTCTAATTAATCATTCATCAAAAAAAACAAACAGCAACAGGGCATGAAAGGCAGAGCTGGTGTAAACAGAAGGCAGAGTCAATCCATCAGCCGCTCGCAGGGGGAGACCCTCAAATGCTGTAACTCAAGTGACTGCAGGGAAGGGAGATGGGGAAATACCCTTTCTGTTCTCTACAGCTACCGTAAGGAAATAGATGATACATGTTTCTGTTGCGCCAAACCTCATCTGTGTAAATTGGAGTTGCAACAGATTCATGAAACGTATCGGGAGCCAAACCCCATGATGGTATCAAACAGGCGGGTAGGGATCACGGGATGAGGAAAGGAGGGCAAACTCACAGGTGTGGGAGGAGAGAAAACTTCTAAAACACAATGCACTGAGGCTGGAAGTGACACACAAAAATAACCCTGAAGGAAAGAGGCCATAAGAGAGCGAGCAGAACAAGGAAAAGCGACTTGCTAAATAGCTGCCTTGGCTCTCTGTAGTCGTGACTTGGCTGCAACTAATCCACTGCCTCCTGCTGCAGCCCGGGGCCACCTGGATGCAGGGCAGGTTGGTCCCCTCAGCTCTTGTGCTCCCAGACCTCTGAAACATGAAAGCTAGCACCAGCATGCTGAACTCCTCTTTTGCCTTAGCTTGGGTTAAGGAATTCTGGAACTACAAGCAAATCCTCTGACTATATAATACATCTGGATATCAGCTCTCCCAGTGAGTTTGAATCTGCAGCCCTCTGTGCTGCTTGCTTGCCAGCCAAATGGCTTGCAGGAGAAGACAACACATCCACACACATGGAGTCTAAAAGAAAACTGCAAATGCACATATTTTCACCCTTTCACGCTACTTCTCTGTTCTCATCGCTATTAATTCCGGTTAGATACTTCCTGTACTCCAAGGACAAATGTTTGAAAGGCGTAACTATTTCCAGGACCCAGACCTCTCCTTGCTTTGGCCTTGCCGTATCAGGCTGCTGGCCAATCTCTTGCCAAGCCAGCAACTCTTCAAAAGGCGGTATGAACTGGTAAAAGCAGGTGGCAGCATGATATTTCAGCCTTGCTATAGTCTCCTGCTGGCTTTTATTATATTTCACAGGGCTAGGCTTGAAACATATAATCAGATTTCAAAGAGGCTGGAGTATTGTTGGCAGTCTACTTCATTCTTGACCACTGAGATTGTGAGATCTGTCCCTGCTGCTCCAAGAAGGGGAAATTTTACTCCTTCCAGCAATTAATTAAACAAACTCAAAACCTATAACACAAGAATAAAGGACATCCAAGATAAGTCCATCCAGGACTTTTGCAGGACTGGCTTTTACCGAAGCTCCACCAGTGCTGCATCTCCACATGTTGCGCAGGGGTGGCAAAGCAAAATTAGCCCAAAACAGGGAAATTCTTCTGGAGAGCAGAATACTCCATACATCCTAATATATACCATACCCCAGCATCCTAGTATGAAACAGTAACCTGTTCTGTGAAGAAAGAGAAAGGGTCTTGAGGTCATGTTAATGAGGCAAGCTTTCAGGAAGTTAACAAGAGTCTACAGCCAGTCTCCTGGAGGTTTAGAGGATCTGTCCTGAATGGAGTTATCCAGGCTCAGATCAAAGCGGGTTCTCAAAACTGGATGGCCAAACCTTGGACTGTTGCTCTTAACCTAATTTTAACACACTTGAGAAATTTGCACCAACTTGCTGGTCATGCCAGACATGACAGCAGTAGGAAGGAGGGATGGTCACCAACCCAGCAGGCAGCATCACGGCCAGCACTTGGGAAGCCTTGGTTCAAAAACTTGCCACATTGCAAGGTTTTGAGCAGGCCACTGGTTCCTTCATGTTTCAGATGCTCGTATATAATACTGAGGACATTACAAAGCATTGAAAACTGTGGGACAGGAAGGTCTCACTGGAATGAAGCCCCACATAAGCCGCCCAGAGAGCCAGGAAGGGATTTCCTTAGTAGACAGAACAGGAAATTCTGACTCTACCAACACATACGTCACAACACCCAGCAATCTCCCAAGACAGGATTTTACTTAATGGCATGAACTTAGCAAAGAGGGAGCAGTGCCAGTGACTGAAGGGAAAACGGAGCAGTGGCAGAGACACCCCAGGTTGCTCCAGTGGCACTTTTGCAAGGGCCCGAATCCACGCAGCAGAAGAACCAGCCATGCAGGAAGCCACTTGCAAGTTACTGTGGGAATAGAAGGAACTGCAAGAAATACAAATTCAAATACAGTTTGCCTCCAAGAAGCAAATATGTGTGCAGCTATAAAAAACAGCCCAAAACACCTTCCTACAGCCCAGTAACAGGCAAACTGGGGCTTCAGATTTGCCATACGGGAGGAGAGAATCACTCCCGCATTTCTATCCATTGCTAGACAAGTTAAACAAGAATTCAATCCAATTGCCCGCATTGCACCACAGAAGTCCTATAATAGCTCATAAGCACTAAATGAGGGAGGAAATCCATATTAACAGAAGCCACTGATAAGAAATATGCCTGGGTTCCAACTTTTTCTGGTGGTTGGCCTTTTCTCTCCAGTTCTTTCATTAGTATTTCCGTTAAAGTAACCGCTGCAACTGCTGTAACTCAATACATTTACAGGAGGTAGAAAAGAATCCAGAATGAAGTGGCATTTAGCCTCAGGTTTGGGGCACTTTTAAAAGTTTTATTACTAGGCAGACTTCTCAGAGGAAATCTATGACATGCACGATGTGTCTTTGAGTATTTTTTCTAAGTGAGAGTAAAAGATTGCTGATCTGAGGTATTTCCTGCCGTTATTTTCTTGTGTTTATGTTCTCTCCAATGCATCCTATTATAGAAAATCTGTCTGGAAGGGCTCCATTCTTGAAGATGATGCATGCTCCAAGAATGCCTTCTGCCCAAGCAATAATCCTAAAGAAACCAGTCATACTACTCGTGTGCTTCAAGATAATGAGATGCACGAGGGCGCTACATGGCAAACCCAGAGCACCTAGCACATCACAGACTGGGCTATAAATGTCCAATTATTTCATTTTCTGAAGCAACCACTTTTTCTAGCCAATTTAGCAAGATCTGCTGCTGACCCAAGATCTGCATTTACATAAGAGGTACACCCATCCAAACTTAATGCACAGGGACAGAGTGTTGAAAACCAAGATGAGTTTTCTATGAACATCTCCAGTACTCATTCCAGTTCTTCAAAAATACAGCTAATCCACTCCCTGAAGGAGGACATAGTAATAACTCATCCCCTTTATTTTTAGCCTAGCTCTTCCTTCAAAGCCCAGCAAGATATGTGGAGTTTTGCAGTGTGCAAAGAATCCCTGCTCATGATTAACATCTATGCGAATAATAAAGCTTTAATCTGGTTTGAGTCTGTTACCTACTGCTTCAGCAAGTTTAACATCAGATGGGAGCAAGAGTAGCAAGAGTATCCAGCCAGCTTTCATATAACTCAAAGCAGTACTACAAGGCTTAATTAATTGAGATCACCAGATGAAAAACCTCATCATGTATATAAAAGGTAAAAGGTAAAACATCTGCTGATGCTCAGACAGTACTGAGATGGGATGCTACACGGGAACCTCAGATAAACTTCAAAGAGAAGGGACTGAGACCCATCTGCGTATCAGAATTACGTTCCTCCTGCTCCAGAGTCCCAACCTCAGCTGGATGCTGGGTCTGAAATATAATGGCAGGAACACAAGCAAAGCTCAATGCTTTAATCACAGACACCTAACTTCTATTTTCTCAGCCAAGTCTTCCAGTAAGCCCAACATGGACTGAGTTGCTCCTTTTAAAGCAGCGCAAGTGTGAAGGCAGCTCAGACTGCAAATTAGCCTCTCAGACTAGTGCACATGCCTTCCTTCGTTTCACAGGCAGTCTCAGTGTCAGAAGTCCTGTCTGAACAGAAGCAGAGAGGGAAAGGCAATTCATGCAGGCCACATTTCGATAAGGCCGTGACTCATTCTCCTTCCACATGTACCCTTCCCCACATTTGGAGAGGGGCTGGTCTGAAGCCAGCCAAAGTCACTGTGCGAGCAAAGTACCAACCTGGCATCTCAAAGGAACTAAAAACCTGCTGCGCTGGTGAGAGAAACCGGCCAACTATCTCACCTGATAAATCAAGCGAGAGAAATGGCCAACTATCTGAAGATGCTTTGAAAGGACAACTTGGTATTTGCCAGGCCTCCTTGGACATAAGCGACCCAGAGAAGGTCCCTGGCTGCACCAGCCAGTTACCCTTTCAGCAGAGACCATCTATCGTCCCAAGCCATTTACCCGCGAGTCACGGCTGTGCTCGGACACCTGCTCCCCTGCTGCCCTGGTACAGATCCTTCAGGTGACCCAATCTCTGCTGCAGTGGTAGACAGACTGCAAAAATCATTTCTACCTCGCCACTCCCGTCAGGTAAGCCAAGCTCTCTTCTAACACTGTCTAGCTTCTTAGTCATCACCTTTTCTCCTCCTCTTCACTCACGTCCTCAAGTGCTTAAAGACAGAGCGGTTGCTCTCTATTAAGCTGTTCTGATTCATTTCTGTAAGCTCTGCCCAGAGCCCTGGCGCTGCAGCAGGCAACAAGAGCTCCTTCAGCTCTCAGGCCATCCTAACAACACAGAAATGCCCTAACACCAACTGCATTAAGTAATTACCCCCAGAGAGGCACCGCCAGCCCGGGGCACAACACGCAGGCAGGCAGTGCACCTCTGTCCCTGTAGCACCATCTCGACCCCATGCACTCAGCTGCTGCTCACAGCACCACAGCCCAACACCGCTTCCCCAGCCGATGGGACACAGCACTCAATTAATCTAGACGAACCTTTCCAGTGATTGGGATGGGGACGTACGTCTATCTACTCTCCAGTTCGCAATGTAAATGTGATACTGATTTTTTTTTCCCCGAGCATATTTTTAGGCATAATATATTTTAATGGCAAAAAGATGCTTTGTTCCATGGGGGGGGGGGGGGGGGGGTGTGTATTTGATCCCTGTGCTTCAAACAGATCCAGGAATTGAATTTAATACATTTACAAAATTAAGAACAGATGCTGTGGACTGTTTAAACCAGCAGAGAAAATAATAAGAGGAACACTCCAAGGAAGGTGACATGAAAAAACCACTGAATGTTGCAGGAAAATGGAAATGCAGTAATGACTGCAGGACGTCGGGGACACACGGGTCCATGCCACAAATCCCTCAGGAAAGACAGCTCCCAGACGTCTCTTCTACATGAGCTAGAGAGAGAAAAGTAATAGATAACACCAGCTGAAGATAGAGCACATTTGTCTTCTAGTATGAGAGAGAGGGAGTTCACCTTAAAATATAAATCACAGTGCATGCAAACAGAAATCCCTTCTTTTTCTACTAAGTTTACCTCAAAATATTACAGCCAATGAACACTTAAAGGTCAAGTTACATTTCTCTACTGCTTCTCTCTCTACTCATTTTCTTTTCTGCAGGTCCCTTGGCTTGGACAGTCAAGTCTCCTGGGAAGCCGACGTGGCCACGACCTGCCAGGAGGCTCCCGGGGCTCCCTGCGCTGCAGCACCGGGCTGCAAACGCCACGCGAGGCGGTTTATTTGTTCGGCGTTGAGTACTTCCATTCCGGTTTTCTAAAGTGATGGAAATGTCTCCTACTGGCTTTCGGTGCCTTGTTTGTTATCACAAGGTTTATATTTGGGGCTGAACCCAAGTCACCGTCCTTTTGGAAATGAACTGGTTCAGAATGAACGTCTGCGTCTCTCTTTCCCACACAGACTTACAGGATACCTCACTCGTAAGGAACGGTACCACATCTCCGTGAGGAAAGGTACTACTCAGAGGCTGCGCTCAGATCCTGCCTCACTCCTCCTGTGCACAGAAGAGCCCGCATTGGAGCCACGTGCGTAAATGCCTGTATGTAAAAGTACGTGTATATTCGGTAGGCAGATCCTTGGAAAATTCAGCGCATAGTGTTCTGTCTACAAGTCAAAAGCCATCTCCAATTGCTAAAACTTAAATAAAAACACAAGTTGCTACAATTCATAAGGAGCTTAATATTTATTACAATGTATTGCAAGCATGCAGCTATGTAGAAAGACTCCCTTACTGTCTCCAGTGATTATTCAAGGGACAAGAAAAAGAAAGAATAGCCTTCGATAGTAACAAAAAAAGCAAGTGTAGAGAAAACAATGTATTAAATCCTTTTCACAGCCAAGAGGCCAATGAAAATGCTATGTATTTATAAAGGAAATGAAAACCTGTCAGGAACAAAATGAACTGAATAACAGAGCTTGGGCTGAATAAAGAGAAGGAAGAACTAAAGAACCAGAAACGCTACTGGGGTGGAAAATACGGAATACTCTGCATCCCTGGAAAGAGGGCTCTGAATGGACATATGACCCATTAGGTACAAGACAGACAGGAGTCCCTAACCACTCCCTTCTTCTGATAATCTGCAGGCAGGGAACCAAACGCCGGGTGAGGTCAGCAAGGACGCTGTTTGCAGGATGCATGATACTGAACCAACTGGAGCATCTTCTGTGCATTCCCAGTACAGCGACGCACGGGGAACAGGAACCCCTGCGGCTCCTCGGGGCAGATGCACGGGCAGTTTGGTGTTCAGGACGCCGCTGTCTCCTGCTACCAGTCTCTGCAGAGAAGAAGTTCAAGAGGTACGATCATCCGGTCGCACGGAGGTATGTGCACGAGTGAGGTCTGGTTTCCACATGCTGAATTTATGGCCCCATCCCTCTGCTGAGCCCGCCAGGTGCCTGCGTGTCTGTGGCTACAGCAGCCTTTGAGGAGGAGGAGGAGGAGGCTGCAAGGGCAGACATCAGCTCCCAGCCCACAAGAGAAGATACAGCCTTCAGGATAAAGAGGGAGGAAACTTCTGGTTTGCCACAGAAAATGTGCCCACAGGCCAAAAGATCAATTGTACGGACTGGCCAGGATCCTAACTCCACAACTGGAAGAGCTGGCCCGTCATATTTCTAAACTCTCCAAGTTGGAAGAGTACCTGAAAAATCACTGGGGAACTTAACTATTCATGAAAACTCAAATAAAACACAACTATTATAAACCCAAGTACTGCTATCTTGATAGAAACAAGTTTTTTTAGAGTGCAGATGACTTGGCTTCAAGATCTGATGTGATATTAAATAATTTAGCTTTATGTTTCTAATTGCAGGAAGTTTGTGTGATTTCAAAAATAAACAACATAAGTATTTCATAATTCAGATACTTAATTACTATTACCATATTGATTGCAGGAAATAGGATTAACCACACATTATATTTTGTCAGAGGATAATGTCAGCAATCTTGAAGTGATGGCTACCTATGAATTATCTGGTTGTACTACATTAAAAACAAAATACAAACCGTGGCCATCAGAAAGGAGAATTCTCAATAAACTGGCATCTTTATCACCCAGCCTGGACTCCCCATGAAATCCAGGAGGGGAGCAGAAACTGTGTAAACATGTGCAGTTTAACCATGCTCAGGAGAAGAGAAGTAAGCTGGAAGGTCTTTATCTCTTCAAACTTTCCTTGCTTAGATGGTTCATCAGTGCAGTCATTCAAATAGTCCAAATAATTAGTACTACAAGGAACAATAATGTTCGTTCATTCCCCGGTTCCTACAGAAAAGGTTTGGTGAACTACCAGGAGCTATCTGCTTGAACGCATTTCCCAAAGGAAGCCTGAGTGTGGCAAGACCTGTGCGGCTGGCAAGACCACCGCCTCCTTTCTCCTGCTCCTCCTGGAACTTGCTCTGCTGGACACTGCTGCCAGGGGAGATCCTAAGTCACAGAAGGCAGGAATATCTCCAGCATTTAATATCAAACTCCCGCAAGGCTCTGCCCTTGCTCTATTTTCCAGTACCCTCATGCAAAGGACAGAAGCGGGACATGCCCATGGCAGGTGTCATGAGACACCTTTAGGCATCTCCTACCGAACGCAGCTTTCCAGAGCAGCTGGTTTCACACCCCTGCACAATACTCATCTATGGCCAGAAAGTCTACACTACCCTTAACTCCCACAGGACACCATGAAGTACAGCCTGGAGTCCATTTCAGCTCTCTCAACACAGACATACTTTTATTTCAGATGGGATCAGCAGAGGTTAAGTTGCGCATTAATGAGAAGTGGTGGTCTCAAGTCTGAAAAGATGTTTTTTAAAACAAAACAAAAAAACCCCAACTTGCTGAGATGCACGGATTTTGCATCTTCCTCACAACAGACTGCAGATACTTCTGTTGTACATCAACAGAAGGGAAAGAGCATAACAGGAAAATAGCACAGGCCTTTTCATCGTACATGGAAGGCAGGTTGAAAATCTCCCCAGAGGCACTTAAACAACTCTTGCTGTATAAAAGACAATGCTTAGATACTCCTGTTATTTGCTTTTCATCATCTTGAGGATTCAACAATCCTCAACTGCACTGGTAGCTGTTGGACAGATTCCACTTGGGAAGGTTGGCTGGCATGGTGGGAGGGAATGTGGATGCCTTTCACAGGTCTCAACAAGCAGGGACGGCCACTCCGACCACTTCCCAAAGTGCATCTCCAGAAAACACAACTGCAGCTTTCATCACACCTGCTTCACTCTTTCCCGTCACCAGGCATAACATCGGAGGAGCGTGAAAATACAAAACTCCATTATTCAGAGCGAAGGCATAAACATGCTTGCATTTACCATGCTACAACTTTAAAGCCGCCCCAGCACCCTGTAGATAAGCGAGTCGCCTCAGGGCAGCTCTACGGGCTGGGCAACATTTTGCAACAGAAATTCCTCAATGCCTTTTAGCCTTCAGAGCAGAGCAAATCCCTTCAACCCTAACTAGCATCCAAATTAGTAACCGAAGGAATCCAAATGGACATCCCCAGAGATCAGCTCTGGCAGAAGGAATTAGAACTCTCTTCCTCCTCTCTGGACAGCCAAGCAACTCTTGTTTGCACTCACAGCTAACACAGTGCATGAGCCCAACACGCATGTGCTGCTCCTCGAGGGGACAGCCCTCAGCAATACCTAAAGGCCACCTGCAGCACTTCCCATTGATTTGTTTGTCCAGGATCTACCATGCTGGCTTTACATCTGGGTTCAGCCCTTACAGATGTACCAGTGCATACAGCGCTCATCCTGCCAGAATTTAGCTCTTATTACACCAATGCATTTTTGCTTTGGCTCTTTGTGGGACAAGGTAGGGCTGCAGGCAAGTGATTTTCACCCTTAAAATGCAGCAAAGCCCTGCCCAGCTCCCAGGGTTGGCACCACTGGGACCACACACCCAGCCTGAGGCTGCTGCTGCTGAGCATTTCCCAGAGCCTAAAAAAGGAGGAGGGTTCAGGGAGCAGTGCTCCACAGCAGCCCTATGTGAGGATTTAGGAGCTAGGACACCTCACCGGGATTTGTGTTTTGCATCCTCATCTCCCGCAGGGAGAGGGCACGGAAGCGGAGCTGGGCTCCTGCAGGGCTGCCAAATGTCTGCGAATCCCCCGTGGGCACCCTGAAAGGTCAATTACTGCAACGTTTTCACACGCAAATACCTAAGAGCTAGTTTCTCGACCCACTCTTATAGATTGATCCTAAGCTCAGGCCTTAGCGAGCAAGAGCCATGGCCCAATTTCCCGTGACACCCAGCGCGTACAACAGCAGGGAACAACAGACAACTCCGGGCACTGAAGTGCAAACTCTGGTCATTATCTTTTTATAATTCATATAATTTTACACGATTCAACTATACAAAATCTTTTATCAGATGTGACAGAAAGGAAAACTGCTGTATTTACACAGAGTAGCACATACCACATATGTTTGTGTGTGTGCATGTGTGTGTACGCACCCTCCGTATGTTTTTCTAGGAAGCCTACAGGAATCAAAATCCATCTCCATTTGAGTTAGATAACCCTCACAGACTCTCTTGAAAATCCCTCCATTTTTCATTTCCTCGATGTTGCAAGCTTATCCAAATATCCTAAAACTGAAATACAAATCAACACCAATGATTCTGCCCCAACTCCACCTAATCTAGACATAAGGAGCATTTATAAATTTATTACCAACACTAGCAGGATTTCCTTGCTCTTTCTGACCCAGCAAACCATGGCCCGCTGCTCAATTTACCCCAGATCTTGGTAACTCTAACCCATATGAAGTTTTAATAGCGATGCTAGGAGTATGTGCTGAAGGCTACGAGAGCCAGCCCTCCGCAACTCCCACCAGGACAAATTCTTGTGTTCCGAAGAGATGGCAGACACCCTGCATGCTCCACTCCGGAAAACACAAAGAGGCTCGATGAGAATCAGAAAGCTTTACAGGACACTTTACAGGACATTCAGAGCGCAGATAATATTGTTGAACTGGAGGCAACTGCATTTGAACAAAAGAACTTCTAAGAGGACCCAACAGCAGGAGACTTCATGGCTGTGCATAACATTTCCAGCAAAATAAGCCGAGGTTTTGGACCCTGCACAGCCAGCACTTAAGTCTGATTTTCGGCACACTGTGGGACCACAGAGGCCATCAACATAAAGACCTTTTTCCCAGTGCCAGTTCATAAAGGAGCACCTGCCGAAGACATGAGCTACCACCAAGAACCTGTGGAGCTCTCCCACGTCAGGCGAAGACCCTCTCCCCCCACAAAAGTCCCACAGACTGGGGGCCCAACACCCACGTTGCCCACGCTATAAGCACGCCAGTCACTTCAGAAGTGGGCCCCTAAGTAGTCAGAGATGAACTCTCAGTCCCACTTAAGTCAGTGACAATTTTGTCATCAGTTCAAATGGGGCCAGGAGCTTAGACCATGACTTGGCTGGTTTCTAAAAGGAGGACACCAAGGTGCAGCCCAGCTCTGCAGTCACTTCAACAAACAGATACTTCTGCCTGCAATATCACGGGTCAAAATATTTCCAGTAAAAGAGGTGAAGCATCAGCATGCGAGCACATCCAGACCCGGAAGCCATACCACCTCGTACTGCGATCCTGCCAGATCTAACAGCAGAAGAAGGTCAGGCCAGGTCAGAGCATGCTGCAGATCTCCCAGGCACAGCCCGACGCTGCAAGAAGCACTGCTGATGGCTCCCTGCAGCGCTTGCCCCCCTGCCTCTGCTCATCTAATGCCCCAGAAAGGCACTGTACAACATATACATGGAAAGTTCAGATTTCCTGGTAAGACTCGGAAAACCACAGTTCGTGACTTTCTTGCATTTCCAAAAATCTCACGGCAGGTTTCCTCGGTGGAGGTGACTTGACCCCCATCAGGTTCCAGCACAGGTAATCAGCTTTTCTTTTGCCTAAACCCAACAGCTCCAAGTGCTCTGTCCCCACAGGAGTTTGGCACCGCAGATTTACCTGCTTTGCAGAAGAGCCACCGCAGAGCGAACGCCGTGAGGAGGTCACCTGTGCTTGGCGCAGCTTTATGAGGTGCCAGCAGTAACTGGCCCCAAACCTCTTTCTTTTGTGGCATTTGTTGCCCATTTTGCAGGAGCACCTCTCAAAATCCCAGTCAGCCTGTAGGCTAAACCAGGAGATTAAATAGAGGCAAAAGCTAATGATTAGCAGTCTACAGCAACCAGACAGCACCCCTGATTAGAGAAGAGGGAAAAGAGATTGCAGGTGACCCTGCTAACAAGGCGACCAGCACAGCAAAGGTGCCCACGCTCCTGGTACCTGCTCGCTGCAGCTGCTCTGCAGCCATCACTTCTTTGCTCTGTCCATCGCCAGTACAAGGGCAGCTCTCGGAGAGGTGCAGATCCGGGCTTGTAAAGCTCCATGTGCTCCTCCAGCACAGCCCAAAACTTCAGCTGAGGCAGGAGAGGAGGAGCTGACAGGACAAACCCATTGCTCCTGCCCCGCTGCTGCACTGCCAGCCTCCCCGTGGGACAATCCACGACACTGGCCCAAGCTGAAGCCGTCAGTGGGAGCAGAGGACCGCACTACGCACTCGCATGTCATCACAATGGGGTGGCACACACGTAACCTCCTGTAACAAACGACCCGATCCGAGCATTTCACCCAAACAGGGGGCCCTGGGGGCCATGCACACCCAGCTCCTTCCACGATGCCACGTGCTTCAAGTTTACAGTAAGCAAGCTATTCAGAGAACCGAAGCACACTCTCCACGGTTAATGTAAAATATTAATGTCTCATTTGTTCAACAATTTTGTGGAAATTAAAACTTTTAGGTTAATCATATACTGAACAATTTTAATTAAAGCAGTTATAAAACAATTAATCCACAAGAGCAGGCTTGGATCCTTGCCAGCCTTATTGGTTTAATACATGTAGGCAAAGCTTATTTCTCCCCGTTTGACTTAATGAATGCTAATAAGTGACACAAAATATGCATGCAGCGCTCCTAATATAGTTAGTCCATCTGGTTTCACTTGCATTTTGTATTTGTCATTTTGCTTTGATAGAGAAATTGAAAATGAATTCTCCGTGCTAGAAATTAGAAGAACTTTGTACCCTGCTTAATTTAAAATAATTTTTGCAAACCTTTGGGGGAAAAAAGACAGCAATTCAGTACAGTACATTAGACAGCTATCTTTTTGGTTGTTCCAAGGTTGGAAAAGAGCACAGGACAGAAATACAAGACTGTACTGAGCAGCACTACAGCAGTGAAGGAAGGAACAACATTTGCTCAGCTTTTTTTTTCCATCAGTATTTCAAAAGATTTTTTTTCCCTTGAATAGATGGTAATATAAAGGCAGAGGATAAAATATGATTTTAAGCGCCTGAGACAAATCCTCTACTACTTCAATTTGTTCTGCATTACAACTTGTTTGATCCATTTGGGGAGGTATTTGTTTGCCAAAGCAAGCAGAGCTCAAGTTCTTTGTTGAATATTTAATGTATGCCAAAAATTTTTACCTTTGTAGCACTTATGTTTGAGTTTCATAGCCATGTTACTTCAAATAATGCTCAGGACCATCACCATTAGGTGCTACCACTCCACCCTGCCATATAAAAGCCACCTGCAAAGGCCCTGCACAGCTGAACTCATTTGCCTGCAACTCAAACTGCCCTGACAAGAGCCTGATTTCTCCCAAGGACATGCCAAAAATGAAAAATGGGCTCTTCCCTGGGTAAAATCCATATAACACAACTCATGTCACAATGAGATCATACACGATGTGATCTATCACCATGGAAAGTGGCCTCTATGGAGGCTCCAGTTCCCAACACGACACCACCACCAGCACCCTCTCTGCAGTTCTTTCAGAAGGTCCCAACTGCCCCTTCCCAGTCCATGAGGGTCCTTCATTAATAGCACCAGGGTCTGGATCAGCTCTAGACACGTCCCCTTCCAAAACCAGCATGACACAGCAGGAGGTACAGCTGCACCGGGTTAAACCGTGCACAGTTTCTTTCTTCCCTGCCTAAGGTCACTGCCCATTGCTGCTGCTGAGATGTCCCAAATGGTGACAACAGGGAGCCTACGAGAGCTTAAAAACTAGCTCTGTTCCCAGGGGACGTGTCCCCCAAATTCAATCACACCAGAATAAGCAGGAGGAAGGGAATCATGCGTGTGCATGTCCTGAAGAGTGCATGCAAGACAGGGGAGAGCAGAAGAGGAGAGCACCATCGACCACCCACTGACCACCATGACCCTCGTCGTAACCTCAACAAGGGGATGAAGGGAAAAACTTACTTTCTCTCGGCACTTCAGAACTGCAAAAGTGATGATAAATCTGGGCACCAACCATTGGCATTATCTGCTTAACCCGGTAATTGGTTTATGAGCCACCCTTGAGCTCCCCTTGATCTACAACTTTTGAGTCACGTTCCTCCTGCTCCAATGAGATGTCTCCTGCTGCTTCCCACAGGAAAGGTGCTCTGCCCACCCCAGGAAGGAAATTTGGGTGCACACCTGCACAAGGGTGACAGCCGGCACTCCATGCTCGTCCCGCACCTGACCTTCCCTGTCCTGCAACGTTTAGTCATGGAAGACCTGAAGGCAACAGGACCTGGACACCTCCATGGTGCAGGATGCAAACTCAGTCCACCCCAGATTTCCAGCCGCTCATTAAAAATGCCAGCTCCCCAATGCAGCGCAAGAGAAAGCAGGAGCGTAGGGAGTGCAAGGAAAAGACAAGGAGGGGGTGAAAGAAATGGGAACAGCTTCAGGGGGATGAATAGCTGCCTTAAAATGAACTTGCTCACTGTTACCGAGCAAAATTTGGCAACTTCTGCTTGAAATGAAGACCTCTCAGATGCCAGTGTACCTGCAGTACCTGGGGGAGGACAGCGCAAAGCTGCCCCTTAACCAGGGCTCAGAGCCCATGAATTTGTCAGCCTGGCTAACCCCCCCCACGCCACCCGGGGCAGCACGACAAGGAGCGGCTGAACCCTCCTTTGCCTACACTCCACTGCAGATCCCCCGGCTTGGGAGATCTCCATGCTATTTGCCAGCTCAGATCTTAGTCACAGTTTATCCCGCAGCAGTCTTTTCAATGATGATATTGCATTTTTCTGCCAGAAGGATCCCAAAATAGCTTACAAATCACACGCACGCTGCTAGAGCCCATGCTCACGCCACAGCAGGCAGCGGAGCTGGGACTCCTGCCTGGGGCAGCACCCAAACAGGTACCAAAAAAGCCCCAGGAGATGAAGTTACCACGCAGCAGCAGGGCTGCAGCACCTCCATGCACGTCCTGCACGGCACAACAGGGGATGCCATGTTGCTGATGCTAACACCAGACCGATGCACGGATTCTGTGCGAAGTCTGAGCGGAAAGTGAGATCCAACACCAAAAATGAAATTAAACAGAGAGCCCGGTTTGACTCTACATCCCTGGAACTGAGAGCCCACCAACAAGCTCTTTGTAAGTGCTAAATACCTTCTCTGTGTGTCACTTAGAAAAATACAGATGTGGCTCTTCTGCACTGAGACTCTCCAGCAGAGCAGCAGAGCAGCTTTTTTTTTTTTTCCCTTTTTTTTTTTTTTTTAAGTGTTTAAACATCCTACAAACAATGTTTAGGGAAGTCAGCAGGAGGTCAAATAGAAGCCTTGTGTCTCAGTGGATAACAATCCTTCTGTGAAATCATTCCAGCAGGAATCGAGTCACTCTTACATCTCCCTCCCCACCTTTTTTTTTTTATTTTAAAGGCATTTCAGCAAGGCTTGCTTTGAAGTTTAAACCTTCTGCAACAACACCACTTGCCAACAAGATAAAATATTTAGTACTGCTATATACCAAAATCATATCTCTAACAATACCTTCCATGCCTGACATAGCACAAAAGTTAATTCAGCCAACAAAGCAATACTTGCATTTTGTGTCTCGAGAAGCAGCAATTTATCTTTTTTGTATATAAAAATTACATACACTATTGTGCCATTTAAACCTAAAACCTCCTGTTGTTAAATAGAGAATAGAAAGATCTTTAAATACAGACAAAAAGATCAGAGCCATAGGGAGAGCTGTGACAAATGCAGGAGAACATTACTAGCCTGGAAAAATAAATGCAAAAATCACGATGTTCCCCAGCAAATCCTTCCTGCTCAAGCCTACATGTGTGCTTCATCTTGCTGGGGTGGCTGGGTTTTTTTGGCAGCAGCATCTCACTTCAGCAATAATGACAACAGTCTCAGTTTGCTCCTGCTTCACTGCGTGTGACTTCAGAGAGCCTGCAAGCCAAAGCTGCAAAGCGCAAGTCCACCACAGAGGCTACCCAAGCACCGGGGCACCCTTGCTCAGCGGTACCAGCATCCCACCCACGCTAGCAATAAGCCCATGAGGGAAAGACATCTCCATAATGGCACTGGTAGGGCGTGCAAATGTACCCATCTGAACAGGCTAGCAGATGGGGGTTTTAAGCACAGCCACTTGCACATGTTTGCACCACCTCTGCTACTGTCCAGTTTATTGTGCTTGGCATGTAATATTTAATGCCTGTGGCTGTCTCCCTCTGTTGGAGGGTCCCTGAACACACGATGGCAACCACTCAGCTACATGGATTACGGACTTCACCGGGAAAACACCTGCAGGTGAGGCCCGGCAATGTCTGCCGGTGACAATGGTGTACGTAGCAACATGCTGTAGCTATTTAAAACCCTACCCCATACCTGCTGCGCCCACTGCCTTGGACCAGGTACACGGCAGCATGGTTAGCCTGCTCCATCCACAGCGAGGGAAGGAGAAGCTTCACCTCTGCAAACAGATGTGTTCTCAGAAATTGCAGGAATGGTCTAAGGGTTGGGGAAGAGAAGGGAAACAAGTCTTGCAATCTGACCTTTTGGGTTTGTTGTTGAAGAAAACAACAACGGAAATGTTGCAATGACCACAATGCTATGTTGGCAAGGTTGTTTCTTCTTAGATTTGTCTCTGTCATAGGTCTTGCCTTCCTTAGTTGCCTCTTAAAAACCAACTTAAAGAACGAATAACTACCTCCCCCCAACCAAAATCATACCATCTGTTCCCATTCCTGCTCTTGCTTTTATAGGCTGGCTCTTTACCGTGCGAAGAGGCACCACCTCAGTGCCTCAAGTACCACGTCCTCCCTCCAAGCCCAACTCAATGCATTTTACTCTTTCACATAAAATTAGCTCAAACAGTCCCAAAACGTCTGTCTTTTCTCATCTCTTCACTGGTACCTAGAGCTCACAAACTTCTCTCCAAGCAATTCAATTCCCCTCTCACATATGCTCAGTGCACGTGCACTTGGTAACACCATCTTCCAGCAAAAGAACAGGCTCAGAGCTCTCAAACTCAAAAAAGGCAAACTAATTTAAAACAAACACATAAATGCGTTCCCTTTTTACCTCTGCAGGGTGCAAACAAGAATACTGCCAGTCTGAAATCAGCTCTCAGTTCCTGAGAGCATCTCTGTAGGTTTGTCTTGCCCAGAAGGCAGCTCCCTCCACTGGTCCATGACACCAGTTTGGATCCGATTTGCCTTTACATCCTCGTGTTCCCCCCACCTGGCCCTACCTTATTCTCGTTTCATTCAAATATCTCCTTCAAGCTTTCTGTTAATCTCTCCAAGCTTCCCAACCAGTAGCTTTAAACATGTTTCACCTCCTCCCCTGGACTTGGTGTCTCTCCTAACACTGCCCATAGTCAAAATCTTTCCTGCGCAGCCCGACACCAGCAGACTGGCGGAGGCCCTACTCCAAGCGCACTGAGCGGAAGACATCATGGCTCGGGGGCTTTTTACAATGTGAGGCAAACAAAATCCAGACGCTGCCAAATGAGTGTTACCTAAGCAGCATAAGTAACTGCTTTTTATCGGTTTATTATTTTTAAAAAAACAGTGTGTATATACACGTCCATATATACACTTTTTTAAAGGTACAGATAGGATTTTCATGTCAGTGATTTTATTTTGCTCTTCTTTGAAATTAAGGGCATAATTCACCAAGTGCAAACTTCAGCAAGGAACAAGCATTTCTAAAAATTAATCCTCTGGTTTCCCATTTAGAGTTACACCATAGCAAGAGCTCGATTGCTACCTCACTTACGCCTGATGCAATTCCAAAGAAAAAAGCAGAAATACTACTGATTTACTCCAGTGTAAACGATGGGTTTGTCTTGATGACATTAAGATCAATAGCACAGAATCAAGCCCTCCTAATTCGAGTCCAACACCAGGACAGCAATACCTGCTATAAGCTGGTCTAGGCAAGTATTTAAGCAGAGCCTCCATGTTATTGTTTCCTCCCTGTCTTGCGCAACTGCTGCTATAACATGTTTTTAAGAAACCTGGACTCAGGGATCTGACTGCTGACAGAGCAACCTGATGGGTAAGGCAAGCAGCAGGATTCTGCCGTCACGGGAGGCAGAGAAAGGTGGAAATTTGCCCATTTAATATGAGATCAACACGGAGACCTGTTCCTAGGAGAGCACCCCAAAACCGCCGGGGAGCCCTGCTGCCCACGCCAAGAGCACCCAATGAGCCAACCGACCTCCTGCATCCCCTACGGCGGCTGGACAACACAAAGGAGAGATGCAGCTCTGCAAAAATGATCTATGAGAAGGAATCAAATAACAGTAATAAAAAAGCACTCTGCCTGTGGGTGATCATACTTTTTAAGATGGATTAGCAAAATGACTGCTTACTTATTGAAAATAATGAATAGCCTAGTGCTTTTAGTTCGGAAAGGTACACAGGGGGAAAAACGCTACGTTGCTGCAGCAGATTTTTAAATAAACAGAAAACCTATACCGATGTCATGTATCACGGCCAGGAATGAAACAGTCCCGTGACTCTTATGAACATGACTAATGGCAGCTCTTGGAAAGCACGCCAGGAATATAAGCAAAGCAGGTAAGAGCCAAACGGAGGGAAAAGGAAACGTAGAGAAGAAAACATAGACTTGCTTAGCCTGGCTCCAGATTGATGCCCCAAACCAGGATTTTGAAGAATTCAAAAACAAAGGGAAGGAAATGTCATCTCTGAACTAACCGGTGCACTGGGCTCTGTCTGTCTCGTGTCTCTGGACTCTGGCCAAGCCCACGTGCACGAGCATCTGTATTAACACATGAGCTAAAGCAGAGACTGTCTAAAAGGAAGAGCCAAACTCTCATTCTGGGCTCTAGGATCTATCAGGCAGACTTCAAACAGGTCAACATTAAGCCCTCAGAGCAGATTTCTGATTCTGGGTATTTTACCTATTATCAGACTCTCTAAGCACCTAAAGCTTTAACGCATCTTTCCTCACCACCTACAAGTGAAGCAGGGAAGGGCTATTCATTTTACAGAGCACTGCAGAGAAAGCAAGGGATCAGATTTCTGGGTCTAAATTCCCCTCCCGACGCCACATGCTGTCTTTATTATACTTTGGCTGGAGATCTGCAGAGGTGCTTTGCCATGAGGAACCTCAGGAGCGAGGACTCAGCCCAGATTTAGCTGTTCTTTACATGGCTGCACGGTACCAAGTGCCCTGCCAGAAGACAAACTGAACCCAAGTCTCTCAACTGCTCCTACCTATTATACATCCCCCTTCACCAAAAAACCACTACATGAATCCCTGATATTTTACAAGTGGTGAAAAATTAAAATAAAAAAGGTTGGCACAGGCAAAATAATATCAGCAAATGTATTGCTAGGATTTTAACCCCAACAACTAGAAGAGCAGTGTACCACCACAAAAGTAAAAATGCCTTTTAGAGATTAATTCTGTAAACTTAACTTTACACTTCTCTTGGAATTTCACTATGCAGCAGCGAGAAACAGGCAAAGCGAGCGTGACGTTTCGCCAGGACCTTTGTGACAATGGGGTTAGGAAGATCCTAAAGGCAACGTGGCATCACCACGGGCAGATTTTTTGCAGCAGTTTGTATCACAGCAGTGTAAGAGGAAAGCGGGGTCGTTCAGGACAAGGTGATCTCCAGTATACATGGGGGGAAAAGGTTTAAGAAAAAGCAAAATGCTTCCCTCTGGATTAGCTTTCTTCCCAACCGCACCCAGCGAATCATGGAAGCAGATTAGTTCTGGGTGTTCATTCAAACCGTAATCCTCTCACCCCAGTGCCGTTGCCTCCGTGGCACTAATTCAGTGAAACAGAAGATCCCAGAGGAAAGGCCTTACGGCTCATCTTGATTCCTAAGTGATGACTGATAAAAACCAGGAGCTTATTCAAATTTCAGCTACCCCAGTGGCAGAACCATGGAGTACTTCGCTTTGACACCAACACTGCTAAACAAAAATTACTTCAAGGACTTACAAATTATTTTTAAAATAAAAAAAGAATGCACATTCTTGCTTTTTCTGCCTGTCACATTCCTATTTGGACATCCAAGACTTGCACAGCACCAAACAAAAAATACCACCGCTCCTGACAGCTTGTTCCTATACAAGGGGAAGAGTTAGATGAAAACTGAAACTCAGCATCCAAGCTTTTAAGAAACTAATCCAGCAGATTGCATGCAAACTTCCTTGGCAAACACAAACAACAGGAGCTGAATAATACATAAAAATATAATATTGACAGAATTGCTTCTGCGCACATCACTTTCAACGTACATGATGGAAGCACCAGAGAATCCTTATGGAAAGCCAACACTGACTCTGCTTGAAAGGCACCTTAACAAACAAAGGAAGTACATTAAAAAAATGCAGTGCTAAGTAAAACATTATCAAAACATGCATTATAGCTTGTGAAAGCCCTTTGCGAGCGAGCGCGTCTGCAGAGGATTGTGCAGAGCATTGATCTGTCTGTATTCTGGGCACTTTTCGGGTGATGCCTGACCGTAGTTTACAAGGGCAAGCTCATAGGTCTCCGTTGTTTATTTCTCTGCAGTCTTTTACTTGTCACTGATAATAGTTTTCAAGCCATCTAGCCTGGGAGGATTCAGACAGAGGTTTGCCAGGGGTGAAAGGTCAAAGCAATAATGTGCTGACCAGGGTCAGAAATATTTATCTGCACCAAAAAGGTTCTGGATAATCAAATAGTTGAAAATTAGTTTCGTGACAAGGCTCATATTTGGATGTTTTCCTTACACAGCCCGAGTAATGAGCAGAGCCCGTCTCTAAAGGAAAGGACACGCCACCATTTGTCCGTCTCACCTGCTGCATGTCGCGTTTAACAATCCTGGCATGGCATCCATCAACCTGCTCCTGCCACCTTCTAAAAAGTCCCTGCTTGGCCCCAGCGCTGCAGAGCTTGCTGCGGGTGCGAGGGCTGCAGCCGAAGGCTTCAGGAGCCAGCCAATATCTATTCCCGGGCATCGTCCATCCCGATGCTGAAGTCACCGGAGCTCCCACATCACCGGTAAGTGCTACGGGGTGAAGGTCAGACACACAGCTTAAACTAAATACCAAAACCAAGATTGCTTCAGAGTTGGCCGCGAGTTAAAACCTTCTGGACAGATAAAAATCACTCACAAAAATACACCCGAGTGTAAGCCCTTCTGCAGATCTGTAGGAACAACAGCAATTTGTCTCCTTTTTCTGTCCTCCATTTTCTGTCTCCTTTCCACTCTGCCAGCTGTTTTTTGCTTCATATTTACTGGTAATGAAGCAGAGCACCAGCCCCCTGGATTTCAGTAAAGTATTTACTCACTCTGAAATGGGAAAACATTGCTCTTGTTAAAAATTCCCATCAGACTGAAGCAGATCTGCTCCTCAGATAATATAATGACACCGAGGTCCCCGAGAGAACCCCCTCCAAAGCTAATAAAGTGAAAACAAATCCAGTTACATTAGGTTAATTTAAAGAACTTCTCTTTTTTAAGTGTACGTGGAGAGAAAATGGAAGAAACCTACTAAATTAATTCCAGCATTATAAATTTGATTTAGCAAGTGCAGTACACACCACTGTGAGAGCAATAACAATATAGGAATGTTTTAAGCAGAGAAAATAAATTATTTCAAGGGAGTGGTGAGGGAAGAAATGACAAATGCGTGAGAGAGAACCTGCTCCAATATTAATTAAAGTAGAGATCTGCGTTTCTGTTTGCATTTGGCTTCATTCACGAGAAATTGGAATTAACAGAGGCTCCAGCCTCAATGGAAACAGCTGGAAACCCCTCCAGAGGTGCCTATTTCTTACCCCCAGCTACAAGGAGAGCCCTGGGTGACCAGCCTAGATTCATGCTCCCATTCTTTGCACGCCCAAGGTAGGACTGACGAACCCCATCTCTGTGGAGCAGTTGCAGTCCCAGCTACTACAAAGGAGCAAGTAAGACTTCACGCTTAAAATCAATGAGTATACCCAAGCTACTGCTCCCAAAGGGGTTTTTAAACCCATCTAAAATGAACAGTGATCAAGAAAGTAAAGTGCTTCAGCAAGCAGGCAAATTAACTCAGGGTAGTACTAACTAAATGTGGGAGCATCTCCTTGCGTTCCCCATGTCTAGTTCCTCGGGAGCCAGGAAGAAGCTGATCACAACGCGTTCTGGACACCTCTTGCTGGGCCTGAGCCCGGGGCAAACCCTCCTGCCTTCGTGCTGGAGTGGGCACACTGGAAAACACCGAAGGATGCCAGAGCGACATGCAAGGACGGCAGCCCTGCTCCCAGCGTAACACACACACAGGGATGCTCCCAGCCAAACGATGCACCAACTCGTTTGCTCTGCAGAGGTGACAATATTGTTGCATTTTCCATGCACAATCCCCAGGTAACTCATACTGTAATTTCTTTCATTTTCACAAGAACAGGGATTTTTTTTCTCTAGTCTCCGGAGATACTGACCCAAAACACACTCCTTTAAAGCAATCCCATGTCTCCCTGCAAAGTAATTGGCATGTTTCCCTTTGGCTTGGTATCAATCACACTCACTTCTCAAACCCCGGTAGCTGGCAAGCACCTGCTGTGGCTATATAACTTCCCCCCAAACCAGTGGGAGACGTGAAAGAACAACAGACACTTGCCCATCCGCACACGAGCGCTGGGGAATTGCCGCCGCTCCCGGAGGAGCCTCGCTGCCGTAGAGGCAACGCTCTCGCTCCCCGGGGCCCTGCTCCAGTGCAGGGGGACCCGCTCCTCCACCTCACAGCACCATATGGAAAAAGAGAAAGCAAACGTAGCAGCAAATTAATCAAAAGCAGATAACACCAGCCATGGATGTATTCAATAAAAAAGAAAGACAATGCAAGGAACAGCAAATTAATACACAAGCTTGGCTCTTTTTTATATAAAACATCTGTCAAAATACTTAAGTGTTTGCTTTGTTGTACAAGCAGGAGGTTATGATTTTGCAGATAGTCATAAAGCAGGGCAGTATTATAAAAATTAGGGATTTGCTTCATTGTCTCTACTGGTTTATGGTTACTAATTATGAGACTGCTAAGTGCCAAATGGTCAAGAAGCAAATCTAATTGTTATTTAACTGCAGCAAGCCAGGTTGTAGATGCACTCACAATACACATACGTACATTTAGTACACTGCTGCTTGCATGTGGAGTCGGGTATACGAACGGGAAGACAGCACCACGTCTCCCAGCCACGTGTTTGGACACGCTCTGCCATAAGGCACATGAAGGCAGCTGAGAAAGTCTCCTTGTTTTCTAGCTTGGGCTCCTTATTGGAGGAACTGAGTAGCAGGAGGCAGAATATAGAATCGTAGAATCATAGATTGGTTTGGGTTGGAAGGGACCTTTACAGGTCATCTACTCCAACCCCCTACCATAAGCAGGGACATCTTCAACTCGATCGGGTTGCTCAGAGCCCTGTCCAACCTGACCTTGAATGTTTCCAGGGATGGGACATCTACCACCTCTCTGGGCAACCTGCTCCAGTGTTTCACTACCCTCATCATACCTTGTACCTAGTCTGAATCTACCCTCTTTTAGTTTAAAACCATTACTCCTTGTCCTATCGCTACAGGCCCTGCTAAAAAGTTTGTTTCCATCTTTCTTTTAAGCCCCCTTTAAGTACTGAAGGGCCGCAATAAGGTCTCCCCAGAATACTCTGCATTTCTTTAAAAGTCACATGCATCCATGCATCCATGCAATGCAGAATAGTTGCCCACAATGGAGGCTTTAATCCCTTATAATGCCAGAATACGGCCCCTTTCCTACAGCAGGGTATGGGAACTGGCTCGTTATTTCCACAGGCTGGAAAGGGTGTAAGAGATGGTGATGGTGTAGAGGTAACTGGGGTGCCTCTCTTGAAATAACGCTGCCGCAGGGACACGTCATTCACTTAAAAGCCCCAGCGGTGCAGGAGCACGAGGATCAGTGTATTACCGAGGAGGAAAACAGACCACGCACACACAGCGGGGACGGACAGGGAGGGAGCGGAGGCTGGGACGGCTGCCACCTCGCCTGTCACACCAGAGCGGACTGCTGTGTTAAAAAGCCAGGTGATAAAGCCAGGAACAAGAATGGGGAGGAGGAGATGAAGCAAATCAGAGGCCAGCAGCTTCACTGCAATAGCTGGGCCCATTCCCATGGCAGCACCCGGCTGGGGCAAGGGAGCAGCACCTGGTGCAATAATTTACGCCCTTCCTCCTGCAGAGCAGAGCACTGAGAGCTGAATTACGGCATTGCGCTCTCAGAAGTGATTTCAAACAGACAGGGACTCGGTGCTGCTAGGAGTCAAGTAGCTGGTTCAAAGAGGGCTCTGCTCCGTCTTTGCACCCTGGGGGCACATGTACTGGGTCACCCTGTCCTGGGGCAGGCTGCACGCATTGATCCCTGAGCAAAGCAGGGAGGGTGGCTTCAGGCCTGCAGGCCTAACGTGAGCCTCTGTCATGGAGGTAACTTCAGCCTTTCTCCAAGCCCCAGTTCCTCAGAGCATCCCCGGTCACAAGCGGGAGGACCTCACGTCTATTTGACCACCGCTCCAGAGGCGTAAGGAGTCAGCTGGAAAGAGCGCGTGGAGGATCCACGGGAATGAATGAAGCAATTCTTCCCAACTGGCACAAATCAAATACAGCATGATAAAGCGAGGAAAAATACCTTTGATTTTTATTCATTTGCAATGCAGCTATCATCCCTGATTTGCAGCTCCACTTTACCCTGCCAACTTCTGAGTTATTTTCAGGAGTTTGGGTCAGCTACATAAAAAAACCCCAACCAGCACAAAGTAGGGGCAGAACAGCAGCCCCATGCTCCACCAGCCCACACAGACACATGGACAGTCCTACCGGCAGCACTTGTCCTGGCAGAACAAGTCCTTCCAAAGCTCCTTAGGTCACAGCTTATCCTTGTGCCTGTTCAGAGATGTTGGATGCTGCATCTCGGTCTCAGCATGGCAAAGGGCTACAGCACAAAGGGGCAGGAGCTTGAGCCTTCGGGTGCCCATGACTGACTCCAATGCTCGAAGCAGTGATAGCTGAAAGGCTACAGTATCTCAAGGGGCATCCTATGTATTTGTAGGACACGAAGGCTCAGTTTTGCCAAAAACATGACTATTTCCCCCGGGAGGGGGAAAGTTTTGAACTGGGGCTTCTGGGGGTTTCTTTTGTTCCCCCCCTTTTTTTTTAATTGCATTGTTTTACTGAACTTTTCTGGGGCACTGCATTACGATGCACTCCACAGAGCTAGTCTGTGACAGTTCACCTTAAAGGATTAGGCAACCACAGAAAGTATTACAGCAATGCAGTCTATGTAGACCTGGAATGTATTCTCCAACGAGATTAACCTATCTAATAGGATTTGGGGAAGCTTTCAGGGCCATTAGGATGCCCCATACATGCTAAAGGCTCCAGATGCTGTAACCATTTGATTTAATCTAATCAAGACTGCCTAGGTGTATTTTGTCAGTGGATGTTTCTGTCATTTTCATATTACATCTCAATAGACAACTTTCATCCAAGTTCCATCGTGTACAAACAGGCAGACACATTTGAGGCTAATCTTCAATTATAAGAGCCACTAATTATTAAAGCCTGGGTTTACAGCTGGTTATAGTCTAATCCTGCATGGTACGGAGCATTCCCCTAAGTGCTGCTGAAGGGATGCCCCATGTCCCCACTTCCCTTTATTTTACCTTATAAACCATTTTACCCTGTCGTTTTGTCATTCTTTCTTAGGAGGAACCCTCGGTGCCCCTGGGTGCCAGGTGCTGGGCAGACCAGCAGTGCTAAGGATCAAAAGGAAACAGAAACATTCTTATCCCAGTGCTCTTGCCGTGCAAACACACATAACCGCAGGCAGCTGCAGGCCAGTATGTAACAGGAGAGTGTGGCTGGGAAGGGAGATGGAGGGGGCCTCTCTACAGACATCTCATTTGATAAGCAAAGATGATGCTATAAATCGCACTGATGAGCACTTACCCTCTGGAAGTGAGCAAAATGCCTATGAGGGATGAGCAAGTGCAGGAGTTACCATCTGCTCAGGGGCTTTTAGCCGCTAACAAAACCATTTCCTTTCTCCACAGGTTAAACAGAGATCCTCAATACACATTCTTTAAATCCCAGCCTGGAGACGAAACCAAAGGCCACCTCACAGGCTGGTGAGCATCCCTGGCTGACAGAGAAGTAGAGAAGGTGTCTAACAACCCCCCAAAAACCT
This sequence comes from Ciconia boyciana, assembly GCF_034638445.1. NCBI lineage: Eukaryota > Metazoa > Chordata > Aves > Ciconiiformes > Ciconiidae > Ciconia > Ciconia boyciana. The sequence continues at coordinate 2,469,798 of NC_132950.1, forward strand.
ACATGCATCCACTGACTGTCAACTGTGCGCACACAGCTTCCACCAAGCAAAGAAAGCACCTGCAAGTGAGAGGGGCTGGAGCAACATCTGGAGCATCCAGGTGTGGCTTTTGCAGGTATCTGCTGATTTGCGACCTCTGTCCTCGCAAGGCCAGGGCAAACCAAGGTCTTCAGGAATCAAGAGACTGCATTGAAGAAAGGCCTGACCACCCCTTGAGGTGAATCTGCTTCCAGGGGACCTTGGCTGTTAGACGTCCATCCAGGTCACTTTAAGCACACAAGGAGCAGCTCTAGCACCAACTGACTTTGATCTGCATTGCGCTGGCTCAGCAATGCTGCAAATCTGTTCAGCCCTCCTTTATGTTTATTGTCAAGGACTAGTTTAGGCATCTCTTCCTCGGCGATATTCATCAGAGGAAAGGAGCAAAGATGAAAGCCTGCAGGAGCCTCTGGGCAGGATTTGTCCAACACTGTAATTCAGCCCTCCCAACAGACCAAAATTTGAGAGGTATGGGCACACCAGGAAATGTGAACCATTTCAGCTGATCCTGACTTATCAGGCAGGGAGGAAGGGATTCCTCATTCCCCGAGCACATTCTCATACGACTAACTTTTTTCTTAAATGAGTATTTTTACCATTATTTTCCAGTGGAAACAATTATTTTTTAGAATCAAGGCTAAAAGGCCCAACGAATGTTACTGACAACTCAGAAGCACGATGTTCCTCCAAAAGCCTTCAACCCTGCCCCTACAGAAATCCCACTGTCAGCAGCCCGGCCCTCTTGGCTTGCCTGTGCTGCAGAAAAATACTATCGCTCGTCCCATCGGGCTTATGTAAAATCAAAATAGACCACAGGCACAGCACGTGGTATATTTTTGTTTTAGGGGCTGGCTCATATATAGCAATTTGTGGCTGCGAACAGCTAGTGGAGGTTACACAACCAGCATTTCAGGAGACACCGAAACAAAGTCAAGATGGATGCAAGAAGGCAGGTACTCAGCTCTGTAATGCAGAAGAGCTTCACTGATTTCAACGGCATTATGTTCAGGTGCAACGATCACCAGTTTCTGGCCTGGTGCATGTTGCCAAATATCAGATGTTCCCCAATCCCATGCCAAGGCACAGGAGACTGTAACAACCACTGAGCAAGTCGAGTGAAATCTATCACTGGCACATACTAATAACTTCACATGCAAATTGACAGGCTCGTTCCAACTCTTTTCCCTGCTGCATTCATGGGAAAATACAGGTTTAGTTCTCAAATACCCTCAAAATGCTTAAACACTCCATTTGCTTTTCAATGAGAATTCGATCTGCATTCAGGAACTTACTTTGGACATAGGTTGGTGCTAACTCAAATTAAATTATAGTTTTGTTTTTCTTAAACAAAAAGTTTTGCCACTTCTAGAAGCCCTGCCAGAAACAAGAGGCCCCATTGCCTAATTAAATCCACAGAGTCAAGTCGTGCAGATGCAAGTCTGGCTCTGCCACAGATGCTGCAGGTGACCTTGAGCAAGTCCCTTAATAGTCCCAGGACTGCCCTGTGCCACAGGACGGCTCTCCAAGCTGTTTCTTCATTTATGCTCAGTGAATACTAAGTCAAGTCTTTGGGAAGAAAAGACTGAAGAAATACAAATAGTTTCATGCTCTTTCAGATTGCCACAGTCTAATATGCTTTTTTGCCTTAGTGTTTTTATAATGCTATTTTTTTTCCTTTCTCCCTCCCTGTGCAAAGGGTGTTTGTATAATGAACGCAGTACAAGCTGCTATAGGTTTTGCCTTGATTCCTTCGGGCTCTGTTTAACACTTCCTTCTTCCAGAGAACTGCTCTCACTTGGGCAGGAGGGACCTGGAAGGGGGAGAGGCTCAGGACAGAGCTCACATTTTGGTGGAGACTAATGCCAATTCCTTAACCTGCCATTTGGCCACAAATTAAAAGCCATCCCAAAACAGTCTGTAACACTTATGCAAAGTTGCATAAACAACCCAAAAGCTGAATGCAACTCCTGTATCAAATCCAGCTGCTGCTTTAAAAAAAACAAACCAAACCCTACACAGCCCCATCACTGACTACAGAAGCACCAAGCACAAGCACAGCACTAAAGGAAATAATCTTTGAAAATTACTGAGAATAGGCTTAAACAGAACGGATGACCCACCGCTAGTTTAGACCTTAAAAATCCTCATTTTCTTCTGAGCTCAGACTTCCGTGTCAGCTTTGCAAACTCTGCTCTTTAACAAAGCTGACATTAAAAAAAAAAGAGAAGCTATATCTGATCTCATCAGCCATTCTGTCTTTAAAGCATTTGACTACAATCCGCACCAGACATACTTACCAAACTTTAAAATACAGCCTCTCAACATTGTTACAATTAAGTCACTCTGAAATGTCATGAAAAGCAATCTAGTCCCATTAAAATCTTCACACTCTCATTAAAAAAGCACTTACAGACTCGAAAATGTTCCTAATACATTATTTAAAGACACAAGATGTACAGTGACTAAAAACCTTGTACAGAAAGGGAATAGCAACAGTCTGCTTTAAAAAAGCCTGTGTGCATGTGTGTGCAAATTTGTGTTATAATTAGCTAATTGGGAAACTGCAGGTAGAAGGCAGTTTGTAATATATTGGGTTTTGTCTAGGGTTTTATTTATTTATTTCACGCCTTTTTATTAAAGAAAGAGGGAAAAGGGTGCTTGCTTTTTACGGAAGTAAAAAAGCCCATTGTAGACAATTTGCCATCGTTATGCAGATGACATGTGCCAAAGCCACCTCTTTTCCTGGAAGGGGCAGGGAAAACCCCAGACATCCTCCGCTACCAGACAGACAAAGAAGGGGTCTGGAAGTTGTGCCTGCGAGGACTGGAATAGCAGGAACAAAGACAAACGAGCTCACGCTGCAACAAAGTCACTGTCCTCCTACAAATGCCTTATCTTTTTTTGATGTTAACAGCAGATGAAGGTATAAAATTTGCATCTTTATTGAGCCCACCGCTAGATGAACCGTGTTCCTCCAGGGCCCCAGAGCAATGAAACAACAGCGTATGCTTCTTCCAGCAAAGGCTCTCACTTCTCCCTGCACCTCACCTGACTTAAATACTTTGATTTTAATAAGGTTTCTCGCAATTTTGACCACCACAAGAAGGAAATCGGGCTGCAGAGAGGCATTCAGACTACAGAAAAGGAAAAGAAACATCATTTGAACGAGTTGAAAGAACAAGAAAGAATCTGACAAGATGGATAATTGAGAGAGGGATCCTTGTTGTCAGCAACACCAGTACAAAGCCTTCTATTTCAGTAACAAATTTTGGGATGGGAGGGGCGAAGAAAAACCTTATTCATTTGCAGAGAACAAGGGGCAAGAGCTCCTTAGAAATTCCCTTCCTACAGAAGTTTCCAACCAGTCAACCAAAAAAAATAATAAAGAATTCAGTCTAATTCAGCTTCCCGAACAGTTTCCTTCTCCCCAAACCACGAGCCCTTTGGAAAGCAGTTCTGTCCTTCCCGGCAGCGTGGTTCAGGAAGAGCACAGGGGCTCGGACCTGCCTGCCAGATGCTTCCAGCTACCACTCTGCCTCCGCCCCAGAAAAACATCAGGCGGCACGCTGACCCAGTCGGAGCGTCCACCTCGCTGGGTGCTCTGCCAACAGCCTGTACCGAAGGGCTAAGGAAGATCAAAACAAGCTCAGTGCATAATGAGTCTACCCAGAATAATCAGCCACCTGCGCGAGTTGTGACTAGGGATCTCCTGAGTCATGCTCTTTAGCAGCCTTGATCTGTGTTTCTTCCACAAACACTTCCAGCAGGTTTCCAAACCCACATCGGCTTCTCACACCCACCCAGTGGTGATCATTTCCACAGCTCACTGCCCGCTCATGGGAAGAAATATCTTCTTCTGCCTGTTTTGAGCCTCCTCACTTCATCTGACGCCTCTAGGTCTTGTATGGAGAGCTTGAACAGTCACTCTCCATCTACCTTTTTCATGACTGCATCAATGTTTATCACGTTCCTGCTTAATCATCCCTTTTCCCTAATGAAGAGCCCTACTCTGTTCACCCATTCCTTACACTGAAGTTATTTTCTCTCTCTCTGATCACCATCTTCACAGCCCATCTCTGTACCTCTTCCGGTTTTATTACACCCTTTGAGACGGAGGACAAAACATTTCAGACATAGCAATCCATGGATGTGTACAGCAATGTGATGACATTTTTGTTTTCTTCTCCATTTCTGCTCAACAAGCCCATTTCTGGTGCGAATGCTCGTGAGCCCTGAACTGGTGTTTCCCTAGGACCGTCCTCAGAGGGCAGGGAAGAGCTGTGCGGAGGATGTATACAAACCCGGGGAGTGCCCTTCCTCGGCCTGTCCGCAGCCCAGGAGTGCTCAGACCGATGGCCCAACCTCTACACATAGGCGGGACAGCACAGGACTGGAGGCACGTATCTCAGCAGGACCGAGATCCATCCCACACAGCTCTTCAGCCTTGACCAACCTGGGTTAAGGCATTCGAGCTGAAGCACAAAGAGGTATCAAAATGATTCGTTACTCAGGACCCACAATGAACACGCTCGAGGGACACCAGAAACTTGGTGACCGTAGGCACCGCCAAAGTGTCTGGTTCAGGCTGCAAACCCCAGAACTGGATGGAATAATAATACTCAGCTAAAGTGTCAAAATAACATTCAGCTTTTGATACCCTCAAGAGGGGCCTACAAAAGCAATGAGTAGACTATGTGAATGAGTTATCTTAGAGAATAACAAGTTTATCTCAAAGAAAAGCCCATTGTAGGCAATTTATGATAGTTATGCAGGTTAGAGAAGAGCGGGGGGGAGAGCACAGGAGAAAAGGAGATGAAAGAGACACACACGAGCATCTTTTACAAATGCCAAAGACCTGAAATAATGTCATTTTAACTGCCAAATGCGCTTCAGTTTTCGGGAAAATCAGTCATGACAACTAGCAACCTCTCGAGTCATAGACAGCACAGTTGCTTCTCAAATAAGCTCTCCTTAGCCCCATGTCTGCACCTCGCAAAATCTGCTCCTGCTCTCGAACGCGCCCCGGGGCCCCTCCCGGACAAAGGTCACCAATTACAGGGAAGAGCATGATCCTGCTGCGACACGGACCATTACTCACCAGCGACCCAGTCCACAGCGCTGACTGGTTTTCACTTGTGAAACGACTATATCTGAACTTGGGCCTCTAGAAGCACAAGTCTCTTAAAGATCTTAACCTATGAATACACCAGCCTGTGCAAAGCTCCTGTAACCATTCCCCCATGGAAAGCACAAAGAAGGCTTCTGAAATAATGACTGTCTTTGTACAAGGTTTATCTTTCAACAACAGCCTTCTCAGATGTGTTCCTTCCAGTAGAAAAATCCCATCCCCACAATCCCATCCTCTCTCACACTCTGACCTGCCCCATTCGTTTTTTTAGTAGACCTTAATGCTTGATGCAAATAGAAAAACGTTACAGGACACAAAATAGGTAAGAACAATCTGGCCATATTTTATTACAGTGCTTTATCATTTAAAAGACAATGAAGGGATGTAGTGTGAAATACCACATACCCCTGAAGGCGCAATATTCTATTTTAGTACGACGCAACAGCTTCCTCAGGAGAACATCTTGTTTTAACCTCAGCTCTAGTAATTTCCAAAAATGCAAAGATAAATGCTAGTCCCCATAAAAAATGTGCTGCTCTGAGTATTGAACAAATTCAATACTCAGTAAGAATGCAGGGAACTAGCTACACCTAGTCCTCACCTGGTTTAAGTACCTGAACTTGATTCTCCACACAAAAAGGCAGGGGGTGGTAAACATACCGCTGGTTCTGTGTCTCCCCTACAGCCCTCCCAGGTCTGGGGGGTTCCCACAGCTCCAAGACTGATGTTGTGAAAGCAGCTCTAAAGCCACGGAAGAGGTTTAGCTAATCAAGGCAAAGGACCATCCCACCAGCATATGAAAATGAGCGTGTAGACTGCAACCATCAACAAACTGCCCCCTGCACCCACTGCCGCATGCCCTGGTACACACACAGCGACTGGGTACGTATGGATTTGGGTGTTAAGAGAGCACCGGTACCTGCAGCTGGCTTGGGCTGGACCTAAGGCAAACAACAGGAACTGAGCATCGAGGTCCCACTCCATGGAAACTCCCAGCCGAGAGTCACCTGGAGCTACCAGCCCCCAATTCTGCACGCCTATAGGGATGTTAAAACTTGCCATCTGTAGGTAGCCTACCCAGTAGTATGCAATCATACATATACTTTTAAAAATATTAATTAGCTAACAAACACTGTCAACAGAACAAGGACTTTCTGCCTTCTGTTCTGAGCAGTCATTTGCACTTGGGCCCATCTTGTATGTGTTAGGAGAAAGTCACAAATTTTCTACAAATCAGATAACTACATAACAGAGGGAAATAAAACCCTAAACTGTGTGTCAGTAACATTTTGTCTCATCCCGCTCCTCATTTCCCCCTTCTCCCAACATATTTAGTCTCTTGTTTCCTTTCTGCTCCTCTGTACCAGAATTCAAAGAATAGTCATCTTTACTGCCCGGAGAGGACAAATCAGGCCACCCGTAGCAGGAGACAGCCTTCAGCCTTCTCCAAAGACAACAGTAAATTGTTCTGCTGTCTGAACGGGCCATTGCAATCAGGCTTGAACAAAAACATCAAAAAAAACCCCCACAAAATTTGAGGGAGAGATCTTACAAAGGATCCTACACATGGGAACACCTGGGCAGAAAGGGAAGAGCCCCCATTCTTGCACAGAAACATCTGGGGGGTGAAAGGGGATGGAGTCGAGCTAAGACATGGACAAACTGCCTTCGGTGGTGTTCTGCCACCTCACAAAATCTTGCCGTCCCTCCTTGCCGTGCAGCCAGCACTGGTTCACGGCAGATGGGCTCACCCCAGTGATTCGTAGCCCCCCTCCTTTCCCTCTCGAAGCAGCTCCTCAGGCCAAGGCACAATTTCCTCCCTCTGCTTCTCTTGGTCTGGGCACTCCGTATTTTGAGCTGGGGGAATCCCTGCAAAATCTCAGCAGAGGAGAGCCCAGACATTATTTCACATTTTCCTCCAGCCCATATAAAAGCGATTTGTTATGTTTATTATTATTCCTTAAATCCCTTCAATTTTAAGCATCTCTACAGCCTCCCCTTCCTACAGGGACCCTTTGCCGAACACGGGCTGGAGCACTCGGCAGTGCTCACAGGCAATGCAGAGCAGCAGCTCGTCCCACTCGGCGATCAGCTCGTCTCAGCGGGAAGGACAAAAGGGGTCTGAGCACACAGGGGTGAATTCAGCATGAATCCTGTCTGTGAACCCCACGGGAGTGGGGCTGGTCCCCAAATGACTCATCCAACCCTCAAATATCATACAGGGCTACGCTTTAGCCTGTACAAGAGCAACAAAGGTTACCGCTCCGAAGGGAACCCTCGCTCCCTGGGACTGGCAATACCATCAGGGAGAAAACACCGAGGGCAGTTCTGGAGAGATCTCAGCAGCGAGCATCTGTGTGTCCTCACACCCCAGCAGTGGATCCTCGCACAGGAGACTTTGCTGAGGCAAAACCAGAAAATAAAGCAAACGCAGGAAAGCCCAGGACTGAACAACTCGGGAGGAAAGGCTGGAGCACGGCATTTCCACCTGCGGGCAGGGGAAACACAGCTCTCTCATCCCATCGCCACCGTGTCCATCTCCTCCACCCACAAGTCTCAACCCCCAGTTGCTCATTCATGGTACTCCCATTTACTCAAACAGATTATTTTGGAATCTGTCTCCAGTAATTTATTTTTATGTGCTTCTAAATCTCATATGCTACTAAAATATTTGCTTCGTAAACAAGTGTCTTTTCCAGGAAAGCAAGGTGAGGAACAGGTACGCCCTGAGGGCACCTGCCAGTCAAGCAAGCATCTCACCACCTCAGAAGCGTGCCCCACAAGAGCAGGGATTGCTAGAAGAGCCGGCTGGCATGGCCGACGAGCAGATATCTGCCGGGGTCAGTGCCACGGGAGATCTTGTTTCATGGCAAAACAATTGCTCATAAAAATTCCATTTAAGTTACTATAACTTAACATTGTCCAAATGAAAACCCAGGGGCTACAACTGAACCCTGGGTGACTCAAGAGAGTTGGAGGGCATTTTTTTGTATTTTTTGTCTTGCCTTTCTTTTTTTTTAATATTCATTGATCTGAGCAAACATAATAATCACCATCTGTTGTGAACACAGTTGGAATGGAAAAAAAAAAAAAAAAAAAAAAGAGGATCACACACAAGGCTGGTGTAAACCGGCATAATTCCTCTGACCCCAGCAGATCCATTAACACTCAGGTAAAGCGTTTCATGCAATTTCTGTCTGAAATTGCTCATAACATTAAAAATGCACTTTTAGCCAGAGGGGTTTTAGTTTGGTTTCTTTTGTGGTGCAGGGCTGCTTTTTGTTTCCTTTTGTTCTAATGCTCTTGTACACTAAGTGGAAAAGGATCTCAGATCTTGACATCCCACTTCACTAGAAAGATGTCACACGCAGCAACATCCATGCCTCTGCCTGCTGAGCCAGACAGTCAAGCACCTCCTCAGCCCCCTCCGTTACCGGACTGAGACGCTGAGTAAATTCCCTCAGCTCCTACAGAGGGTAAAAACAACAAAACACAAGCAGGAATGTTTAATGACTCAGTGCAACAGAAAATAAATGGCTTAAAAACACAAGTGCTTTTTGGGAAAGCAAGCTCTCCACTGCTGGAGAAGGAGCTGAAGCTGAGTGGATCCTTAAGCATTGCAGGTGCCCTTGCCACCAAGCGTGGGGCTGGCCCAGTGCCTCCACCACAGATACCTGGCAGGAGGCAAAGCCCCAAGTGCTTGAGACCCCGTTCCGTTCCCCAGGCACCTGCCTGCTGGGATCCTCTGCGCCAAGCCGGGGAAGCACGAGGGACCCCGCCTGCTCTGGTTTATTTTTGCAGATGCACCGGGTGCAGGCAGCTATAGACAAGGTGGCCTCATGGACGGAGGGTGAGCAGAACGCACCATGCCCATGGTCACTGTTGGCACAGTAAAAACGGCACCACTGGAGCCACTAAAAGGAGACACAGGTTTACCCAAAATCCAAACAGTCCTGACTCATGGGCATAGTTTTAGCGGGGACACGGACCAACTCACATCCAGACCACTCAAGGATAAATCAGGGAAACAAGCTTTGAAGAAAGAAGTCCTGTCCCCATGTATGCTTCAACTGCTTGGCATTTTGCAAAATGCTTCGCAAACTGAAGCCCCGCTCACTTCAGCGGTGAGGCTGGAGGGAGGTACAACAGGCTGGGAGTGGGCGTCAGGATCAGCTCTAGCAGTCCTGCACACAACGCTGAACGAGGTCACGAGCAGAAGCCGTGGCAGCTCCGTGCTGAGCCGCACGCTGTTTTTATACAGCTTGGGTATCACATCTTGAGACACCCAACACCATGTGAAACGCCAGCAATATCTTGATATATCTGATAACACAGGAAAAAAAGCAGGAAAAATACAGGTGACATTTTCCAACGTGAACATGTAACGGTAACAGATTAGTGAGATCTGGATATTAAGTAGTCACCGGTGCTTTCTAAAAAAAACAACAAACAAACAACAAAACAACCCACAACATCTCTATCCTCCCAACTGCTACCTTACTTTCATTCCCATTTCAATATAACTTCTGCAGCCAGAATACTAACAGCACTAGAGAACGGTACAGACTACCCAGAGCCCAGGATGAGACTCTTAAAATGGTTAGAGGCATTGATTTTGAGCAACAGGGGGATTTTTGCTGGATTTGGAGCATTTTTATGGGTTCTAGTGAAAGCTGGCACTGGAATGATACTGGACTTCAAGTGGAATGGGATCTCTCATATCACTGCAACAGGAAACAAACCGTAGGAAAGCTCAGATGTGATGTAGGATGAATAGCAATTGGTTTCTATCTCTGGTGACTTGTGAATTTATTATTACACTCCTTCTAAAGCATATCACACTGATCTCAAACCTTCACATTGTCACGGGTTTCCTGGACCAGCAGGATTATTTTGGTACTAATCCTTCGCTAGATTTAGCAGTGCCTCAGACGCTGAAGCTCTCCATGAGAGCCAATTTCAGTGATTTCTCCACCTGACTTTTCTTGGCTCCCTCTACAAGTACTGACAGGTATTTATAAGACCCTGGCATCATTCAGCCTAGGGCAATTAGCATTATTTTGTAAAAAAGGACTTTAAGTGCATGCAACCGTACCGTAACACCGTTCACATTGCACTCGTCATGCTAACAGACAGGGGTTACATTACCTACTACTTTATAATACACCTATTACACACATTTTTTCTGGATAACACTAAGCCTGAGTCTTTTGCGGTCCTCTGGGAGCCTTCTCACTGATGAGGTGGATCTGGCTGTAAAAGGCAGAGTGACCTAAAATCTGAGGCTTAAAGTGTTTTGTAACCTTTGAAACAACAAAAAATATTAATTACAAATTAAATTTCCAAATAAACCAGAACCTCAAGGGAAGAGTCTCAGCTCAGTATTCAGGAGCCTTTAGCCACATGTTTCCAGCTAACATTTAATGTAGCTGGAAGGCTAAATCCCCCCCTCTCAAGCAAGAATATGGCCTTTAGGTTTCCCATGGATTAAGAATGGAGATGTGGGTTATTTGCAGTTACTCTCAAAAAATGCATATTGCCAGATACCAAAAGAAAACATAAATACACACTAATGCCCTCCTCCCTCAATTTCACCCCGCAAAATCAAGAGAGTGGACAAGCAAAACGACTGTTCAGATAAATCATTCAACATTTTTACTTGTCATCCCAATTCTATAACTTTACAATTCAAGATTTTGGGTAGACCTGTCTACCACAAAGGCTAGATTAAAAAAAAAACCAAAAAACTCAAACAAACAAAAAAACCACCAACCTAAATTTCCTACCTTCATGTTTTCAAATTGCAGCAAGGATCTAATAGTAAGTACAAGAAGGTTCCCTGCAAACCACCGTCATCAAGCCTGATTTTACATTTGGTAGTCCAGGTTACTTTTGTGGCATCCACAGTCAATGCCACAGCAGGGGCTTTCCTACCTGTCCAAAAAAAACCCAAAATCCCAAATATCACCACATCAGTAGACCACTGCAGCCTGGTTTTGGGTTGATTTAGGGCAGGGGAAGATTTTGCTTATTTGCTCTCTGCCCTACAAAAAAGGCCAGAGGAATCATCAATGGTTTTTCTTCCTTGTGCACTATGAAAATTAAAATCCCCAGTGCGTTTGAAACACGAGTATGCTTATGTCTCTGCATAGTAACAAAGCATAAACTTTATCCTGTAAAAAAGATGATCACAAAGGCAAAATTCAGTTCAAGCTCTCTGTTTTCACAGGGATACTGAGAATAAAAGGTGCAAACAACCCAGAAGGAAGCAGGGCTGACCTGTCCCTCTCTCTCTCTTCAAACACTAACTTCATCCGTGGCTCTCGGCACAACAGACTGTTTTATCAGCAGCAGGTCTGCCCTATCCAGGGCACCACCTAGATATTATGTCTAATTCCAGAGGCAGAGAAAATACAGGCTCTTGAAAACATTGCTCCCCCTCCGCATCCGTGGCTGAGCAAGGCGGCAAGCTCGAGCCCCGGGGAGCCGCCGGACAGTTTCCATCGGCTCAAGGCACATGGTGCAATCACACAAAAGCCGAAAATGAGACTTTATGTACACGTGCATACACACACAGACACACAGGGAAAATTGCTATCAATTATGCTAGTTAATTATACATTATAATAGAATTAGAGTAAACCCTCCTCATTATCTCCTGGTTCAGACCCTGCTCCGCAGCAAGCTGACCACATGCTGTACTAATGCCAATAGCCCTTTCGCATTAACCTTTATCTGCGCCTCGCAGCTTCGCTGTTTGCTATGCGTATCGGGCTTGTTTTGACCTTGTTCCTGGCTGACCTTTCATTGAAATCTAACATTTGTAGCAGTCCTGGAGACTGGCTCATCTCCCACGGCCTTGCAACCACGATACATTTTTCTACAGGATCTAAAACACAGGACATCTTGTTTTCACCTTGTTACTGGGATCCTCGCCTGCGTCGGAGGTCCTCCGCCCTTCGCGTTTCTCAGAGAGGCTATGACATTACCAAGACAGTTTACAACTGCTGCTGTATGTTCAGTTATTAAGAGGAAATCCTGAGGGACATTTCATTATTAGTATTACTATTTTACGCAGAGGCTGTCAAAAAGGGATAATCGCATACATGCCTACGAGCAGCAGCACAGAGTACCCTGGCTGTGCCTCTCGCTCTCGCGGCTGCAGCAGCCAGGACACCAAGCCCCCGAATCAGCCTGCATCCCCAAAACTGTGATTGCCACGGATTAAAGGGGCCTTTTACGGCTGTGATTCACTGCTGGAGGAAGCCGTTTACTGCTGGACGTTCGGTGATGGTGCTTAGCACAGGTGCCTGCGTGGGAACCCGGGCTCCTCCGAACGAGACATCCTTAAGCATCTCTGACAAGTCCTGACTCCACAGACTTGCACTGCGGAGACAGAATCATCTTCGTGCACAGGAGGAAGCCGTGACCTGCATAATATTTGCTCTGCAAAGTAAACATGCTTTTTTTTTTTTTTTTTTTTTTTGAGAAAAATACAGAAAGGAACCCAGAATTAAGTTCTCCTTTGAAGGATTACAGAGAAAAACCCCTCAGGAGGAGGAAGAGTCCTTCTAAAGAGGGCAAAGTCCCAACTGCCAAACAACTGATTTGACACAGCAGTGCAGTAAAGACAATAATTTAAATTCCCAGGAGCACAGGGAGCGCAGTTTAACGCAGTTTCCTCCTTTTCCACTACAGTAATAACACAAGCTGCAAACAGCATCCTGGTTTCAATCTCTGCTGTGCATTCCCTATAACCTTCCCCATCAACTTTCATGGGGGTTTAGGTGTCAGAGATGAAAACCAAAAATCACATTTGTGAGGGAAGGTCCAGAAGCAGATTTTTGGCTGGCTGGGTTAGGTTAGGAAAAAAAAAGGAGGGGGGGCGTGGAAGATGAACAGAAAAAAAGACAGACTGACTGAAGGTTTAGCTCAAAAATGGTTGGAAATGCTTTTCCAACTTGGCAAAGGGAGGTATTAATAAAAAATAATAATCCCCTCAGAAAGTTAATAAAAACAACAATTAAGCTAAACTCACCAATAAGGGCATGGAAAAATTTGCTTCGCGAGAACTTCCTCTACCATACAAGCATACTGTATTTGAGACAAAACCAACGTGGTCACTGAGAGGTGGTGACGTCGGTAGCTGAGGATGAGACACACCAAACGCTTCAGAAACAGATGAATTTGTGTTCTTAAGCAGATCCAGTAATGGCCACACACATAGGCCACCCGGCAGAGCCCCGACTGCCTCCCCGGCTCGCTCTGCCCGTGCCATAGGCACAGAACCCACTGCCGGGGCCTCGCGACGCACCAGGACGGTGGTGAACCCCCGCGTCTCTTCACCTGCCCCCAAACGCCCGCCCAAGGCAGGAGGTAGATGCAGACCCCTCCCGGCCCCCAGCACGCACAGACCAGCACGTGCCACTGCCGGGAAACACTGCCATGAGAGGGAAAGAGCTTTTTTTTTTTTTTTTTTTTACCCTGACCCTTACCTCTCCCGAGATATAAAGCTTAAACAACTCAACGTTTAAGGATCATCGATGAAAGTCACAAATAGCTATATTTTAAAAAATTGCTTTAACATTTTAAACCCTCAAATGTCATCCAAAATAAATGCAGTCAGCTTGAAAAGATGCTATTTTTCACTTTGCGGATGTCCAGTGGAAGACCTGCGCAGGGTTTATGCCTCGCTTTCAAACGGCATCATTTCTGCCTTGCAATGGAAGCTCTTCTTTCTTCAGGGAGGTTTAGTGAATGGAGAGGAAGAGATGCTCTGAGCCCACGGAAAATGAAGGCCATGCCACTCCATCCTTAGGGAACCAGGGAGCCCTAGGAGGAGCCTCTCCTCTGGGTGACGGACACAAAAGCCACCGACCACTTCCAGCAGGAGCAGAAGGCATGAGCCCACCACACGTTGCCGGCCGAAGAGCGGTGAATCTGCCAGCTGCATCTAACGGAGCCTCTCCCCTGCTTCTTCCGCTGCGCTCTTCTCCAGCCCCTTCCTAGCAGTGAGATAATCTGGCCTTTAAATAGGGTTCACAGCACTTGACCCCAAATCCGCAGAGCAAGGGAAAGCGGAGCGAGTAGGCCAGCGTGTCAGGTGTTAGGATGAGATGCTCTTTTAATACCTTCCAGGTTTTGAAAAGGCTTTTTATGCATTAGATCCACCCTTTTTTTAATAGTATGAGGACAAAACTGCACTTACGGGGGAAAGGAGCATAAAAAAGGTAATAAACATTTAATGATCCAATAATTGGTTATATCAGAGTAATCACTGTTCAGTAATTAACTCCCATTCCTGCTTGCTCATTTGATATTTTCTGTACCCTTTGATAGGTTCCTGTGACTATCAGCATTCCTTAGAAACTCTTACACTGAAACCTTTTGATGAAGCTAAAAAGCAACGATACCATTAATCACTACACACGTCCCAGTGGCTTTCAGACTCTGAGACGGGGCCTTTCCTCTCTGCTCATTGCTCCTCAGTCGTCTTTAATACGGCCACTTGGCCCTAGGATTTGAGATTTTCTCCCTTGCTTCTTCATGTTACAGGAAAAATGATTAGCTATACGTTTTCTGTACCAGAGGGTTAGTGAGAAAGCACACCAACATGAAATTACATCTTGAAAGATAACAAAAAAATAATTACATTGCAGTATCACGGAAGAATACAGGGAACAGCTGGCATGTTGTTGCAATGTAAAACTAGAATTAAACTCAGGTTAGTGTCACTTCCAACTAACTGCTGACAGTAAGCAAGAGAAGACAGATACTGGGCTTCTGCTACAGCCTTCCACAACCAGTCCTCTCTTACCGCAGCGACACAAAGCAGTGGGAGAGCAGAGCGTGCCGGCACAGCTTCATTTCAACCACGGCAATCATACCGTAGCTTAGGAAAGAGGGCGAGGGCTCTCCTTGCGAGAGTGCCCAGATGCTCAGCTTTATCCAGATGGGTACGTCTCCAACCCTCATCCTAAAGCTAGCCAACAGTGATAAGTATTTTAAGACAACCTCATATAATGGAAGGAGGCTTCATTTATGGTCTTTAAACATTAAAAAATACATTACACAATTTACTTCTCTACAGTAACAGCTCTGTGATTTAACAGCTCTAAATTTGTTTAAGAAAAATGATGATATAGAAATGCTGACTTCTGTTTTTTCCAAAGTAGAGATACTATTGCCTGGGCAAAGAAAAGCTAAATTCAAGTTACTTACTTTGGAGTGGATTTTGATCTCAATCACATCAGCATAGAGCCAAAGTAATGCCACGGCATTTCCTCATACTACACATTTATTGCAGCCAGACATTTGTTCAACCAAAAGTTCTTTCTCGAGACAAATACCTGCTGAACTTAAAACTAGTAAAGCTATTTTTCCCCTGAAGGAATCCTTTACCATCCATTTATTTCCAGTTGCCACCATTTTATACCTAATCAGATCTGCTGCTTGCAGTGGAGCTGCCTTTGGCTGCCAGGATCTTTGAACAAGAGGTGCTTTTCTTCCAAAACATACACACACCTCCATCAGCACAGATCACAGAGCTGTAACTTTTGCCTCGAAGCTTTTAAAAGATCAGGGGTCACAGAAGAACACAAGAAAGAAGACCTTCTTCAGAAGTCAAATATTCTGCCCCAATTCTCAATATTACACAAGATGCTGGCATTACAACATTGTATTTTTAACTGCTGCTATATAAATTAATGACAGGAAAGTCAGTTAGCACAAGGAATACTGATACTGAACACGAAATACCAAGTTAATCAAAAACACGGGCATGAAGCAGTCAATTATGCCCTGCACCAGCTAGTGGGATTTCCTAAAGCACACTGAGTTGGAGCTAAGGCGTTCGCAGATCTGAACTGGAGGGAATGTAAGTTGTTTGTATGTTACTCATGCACTTGAAGGCATTAGTAGTGATGGGAAGGGAGGGAGACAGGGAAACAGATTGAAAGGGGCAGGAAAATTAGAGAGAGCTCCTTGCCATTAATGGAAAAATAACTGCAGAGTGCTGTAACAGATTTCTCCTCTTTTGTATGCATAGGAATATTTATTTAATCAATGTTCTGTAACAAAACAGGCCTCTGGTGAGCTATTGTGGAGAGTGAACTCCATTCAGAGAGTGGTGATTTGAATCCTGCCACCTGTTTAGCTGGTATTGGAGAAAGCAACAATATGTGGCTGGATGGGAAGGTGTCTGCACGGGGGAGGAGGGGGAAGCACCCCCCCCGGTAGCTTCCCAAAGTAATTACCCAAAGTAATGCTACTCGCCAGGAAAATCTTGATGACTCGTCATTAACAGGGCTTACTGCAAGCAAAGCTGCAAAGTTCACCATTTCTCTCAGGAAGAAACAAAATTGAATCCCATGCAGTAGAGGCTTCAGCTTGCCAGAGCTTGCACTGACACTGTATGTTACACCCAGACCCGAATCTGTGCTTGAATCCAACCTCATCCGACATCCCCACTGCGCAGATGCACGCTTGCATTCAGGCATCAGGCAAGGGACAGACGAAATACGAAAGCTTTAAACAAACACGGGCCCACGTCAGCCCGCAGCGGGGCTGGGCTGCCCGGTCCCCCCTTTCCATCCCGCTGTTACCTGTGGTCACCCAGCCAAGCTGCCTGCTGGGGCTTTCCGAGCACACCCAGGAGGCATGTGCTCCAGCGAGCCGCCACGTCCCGCATCCCACGGGCGGATGCCGAGCTGCACCAGAGGCAGAGTTTGGAGCATGCCTTGGCCCTGCTGCTCCAGGAGCCGGAGGGATGCAGGAGCTGTCCCACCACCAGACGCAGCTGCCTGAAGGCCCCAAAAGGAAAAAACCCCAAGCCACTCTCCCAAGCTCTCCCTCAAAATAAACTGATTTTTAAAAAGTCACTGTTACGAAGCCTTGCGTTAAGGATAAATTTACGTATATACCTAGTAACACCCTGCTCCTGACTGCACTTCAGCATACGCTCATTTTAAGTGCACTGTGTTATGATTTTTAGCAACATATTCAAGCACTGTCTTAAAGAGGGGCTGATTTCAACATCTGCATAAATACTGTCCTTAAATAAAGCCCTGACAAGGGCCTGCTGCAAAACCCGGGGATATTAATGGGAGCTTCTCACTGGACTAAGTTTCTATCTTTCTCATTTCTGCACTGTTTGCTAAAAAACATGCCATATACATGAACTTCAGGTTCATCTTACACAAACCTTATCACAAGGCAGCTTTGCTCTTAAATTCATTACACAAGGATTAAGAAAAACCCTGCACTTATTTATTTTTTATAGGCCAGTTAATAACAAGAGATACACCAGTTTCATGACATACTACAACTGCAGACCCCGGCATTAATGACAGACCTCATTTGTTTATCATCATCACAGCTGCCAGGGTTAGTAATACATCCTTCAACATTTCTTATA
Source organism: Ciconia boyciana (assembly GCF_034638445.1). NCBI lineage: Eukaryota > Metazoa > Chordata > Aves > Ciconiiformes > Ciconiidae > Ciconia > Ciconia boyciana. Next base: position 2,487,380 of record NC_132950.1, read on the forward strand.
GCTAGAATGAGAGTTTCTTTCCTATTCTACAATGGATTTAAGGAAAGATATTACCATAAGCTAGCCTTGATATCCACCACAGCTGGGACAGATAATGTGGCAAGTGATTTAAAACTGAAGCAAGTCATAACTAAGCAACACTAACTTTTACATCATTAATAATCGTAACAGTATAAAGAAAGATAAAGTACTAATCAGAATTTCACTGGGTTACCCTTCACATCAGATTTCCTTAATGAAGTGATTGCTGTCAACAATTTTAAGGCAAAATTATAGCTTTATTTTTAAAAGTGGTTGGCAATAATACAAGTGCCTTCAGTTATTTAAATATGCATTCTAGCCAGGTCCTCGCTAAATGTATATAAGCATTGGTGTTTTGATGTCCTACAGTTAAATTATGTAGATATTTTATGTTAACCACTTACTATTTGAGCATCCTGCAGATGCTAATTAAGTAGCCAGGCAATCTCTAAAGAGGGAAGGTATTATTAAACCCATTTTGCAGACAGGAAAACTCAGCTACCGCAAAACTAACGCTCTAGCTCAAGGTGACACCTAAGCACATATTTGACTTCACACTAAACAGTAGCTCACACATCAGCATTGTCCCCATACGCCTGCTTTTCTCAGTCAAGAAACCCAAATCTACAAGCCCAGACGCAGCATCTCCCATGAGCATACGCATGGATCCAAGCCCAAATCCATCCTTATTCAGCACAACCACAAAGCAGGTGCTCACACGGCCGTGCTGAACTGGGAGGGGAGTGACTGCTTCAAGGTTACGAAAGACGACTGCGCTTACACGGGAACAAACCCACGTCTCCCAAGGATCAGCCCAGCATCTTAATTAAAGAGTGTGTTTGAAGGACAAGAGATATTGGAGGAGTTGTTTTGGGAGGGACTTGCGCAAACCCAAACGCAACAGCAAGCACATGTGGCAGAAGGTGAAGGTGGCCATGGGCCAAGCGTGACCCCCCCCGCTTCAATGTCCCAGCTGGGCAGAATGCTAAACTGAGCAGGCTGCAAAAAGTAAGACAAAAATAACAACAAAACTGAAAAAGAAGGATCTTCTTTATGTGTATTATCCCTCTCACTCTCCAGCTTTTCCCTTTTGATGGTGTAAAGAGCATGAGCATCCCTCGAGTCTGAAGAGAGGCTGCGTGCCACATCCTATGACGTGTGCATCCCACCACGCAAACGCTGCACTGGCCTTTGCGGAGACGGGCACTACTGACCTCGAACCTGCCCCGGAAAATCCACTCTTGAAACTGTGAGGGTAGGAAAAAAGGTAAAAGCAGAACAGATTGCCCTATACTCTGAAACGTGTGGAGCTGTACAGTGTAAGCGCATCCTTTATATGTGAGCATAAATCAAATACCCAAAATATTCCAAATTCCCAGAATAGCAGCCCAGCATGGAGGACTAAAAAACCTTAACATTTCAAAGCCAGTTTTGTGGTTCTTACATTCTGTGTATTTTTCCATGTTGTAATTGGCACTTCCCTCCAAGATTTCTTGAAAGTCTCGTCAGTGTGGCTGGCAAGCCCTGACCAAGCCCTGCAAGCAAAGCAGGGTGAGGTGGGACCGTGGCCCTGGGACGGAGGAACAGCCTAGACCATGTACGGCGGCATGAGAGATGCCTCCTTCCCCATGTATTCAAAAGGATATTATGTCAGATATCTTCTGTAAATAAACAAACCCTTCCCTAACCTATAACATAAACTGACACAGTCAAGTGCAGCCTATCCACACAAAAATGTGGTGACCCATACTCTAACATTGTAATCTAATCCTTGAACTAAAGACAGTTTAATGCCTTTACAAATCCATATGTTTTCTAATACCACCATTGCTGTCAGCAGACTACAGGAGAGCCTCTTTGAAGATGGAAGTAAAATGACAAAGCACATCATTGTGAAGGCAATTATATGCTGCAGTAACCATTTTACAATGGCCCATATGGGCTGTATTTCAACAATGCAATTTCCAAATCTGCCTTAGCAAACATACATCTCTGTCCCAATCCCAGGTAGATTTTGCGAAACAAAATAAGACTGCAGCCAGAACAAATCCAAAATATGGATAACAGATGTAAAAATATGCCAACAAGGATATCAGAGCAATTTTTTGTCAGAGTACCAAACAAAGAGAGCAGCCACAGCAGACCTTAGGAACCTATTCACAGCAAAGCTACCCATTCAAGGGACTTAGAGACCTGGGTTTATCAGAAATCTGATTATACACTTGCATGCTTTCCTATGCAGCTGCCCGATCCACTGTTGCAGTCGTCCTCCCATCCACCTCCCCAGCGACTGCAGGGCAGGGTAACTGCAATCTCAGGCTAGAAGCTAAAATCAGACGTGAACCAAGGCTGTGCAGGCTTACTCCAAATCACCTCTGACATCCAGGATTTGGGCTTAACTGAAGGGAAATGGAAAAAAAAAAAGAATAAGAAAAAAGAAAAATTAGGTCTTTACACTTCTTATAGCTGCAGTTTCAAATGCCTGCTCCGTTCACCTCATGTATCAGGCTCTGCTGCAGTAACCGAGGCCATGCCATCACCCCGGCATCACTTCCAGCAGCCTCAGGGCTGCTCTCTGCCCAGTCCTTTTGGAGGCACAGAGCAGGGAAACTGCAGCTCCAGCCCAAAATCTCTCCCTCCTGTCCACGGAGAAGCAGGAGGCAGGGCTGACGAGCAGCCTTGACGGGGCAAAATTACACAAAAGCTGTACTCTAGTGAAAAGTGTTCTTAATTCTGTTTCTTTTCAGCAATCCCCCACAGCAGTCCATTGCTTTTGGAGGCTCTGGGCTGGATACCCGTTTTGGGATACCTCTGTGCTGGTGGCACCATTTTCTAGGGGCACTGGGGTGCCTTATATTTCAATGCCAAGAGCGGCATGCGGAGGATATCCTGCCAGTCACACATGCATAGTACGGAGCAAAAAAGCACTGCCACAAGGGGAACGTGTAACTGGGTATTCAGTAGCCAGGTCTAGCAAAGAGCATGATCCAGGTCTTATCGTTGTCAGCTCCTCAAAATGATCCAGTGAAGCCAGGCAAGAGCATTTCAAAGACTTTAATCCATGTGAAATATTACTTCCTGGAACCGGAAATTCAATCCCTAGCAATGAAAACAAAAAGCACACTCATAAACGTACCTTTCAACTCAGCCAATATAGCCATATTTAGGCTCGCGCGCTCTCTCAAAAAAATCCTTTACTCATTAATATAGAGGAAACTTGAAATGATTGCTGTAATTGCAGTTAAAAAATTAATCATGTTTTGAGATAAATGCAGATAAAAGTATGTTTTACTAATTATCTTTTGAAGCTTCCGCTCATGAAAGATTAAAGGTGGAAGAAAAGTTGTTGAAGTATTGAAGACAAAAATCCCACCATTTGAAACCACTTTGAAGCCATGTACCTCGTATGACTGATCCTTAATGTCCAGATGTATTAAAAAAGGAGTCTTTTTAATGCAGAAAAAGTGTAACAGAACACGCCCATTGGAGCATTTACGTAGAGAGCTCCCTGAAAATAGGTGGGTTTTGCAGGCACCTCTCCGCAGAACTACAGCCCCCAGCCCCCCACCCGCAGGCAGGAGCGGGCTGGCGGCTGCAACGCCTCGCAAGGCAGATGGCTGCATTTCCTTCTGGTTCGTCCCCGACGGGGGGAAGGAACTTCAAGCCTCAATTCAAAGCTGAATTTAAGAATTTTGGGCTTCACTGAGCTCTCTAGAGCTGCAGTCATATCAATGTACTTATAAATCAATGTTACTAACCCAAGCGTCTGCATCCATCTGAGGAGGTTAGTGGAAGCAGCAGAGGGATGCGGGTCTCTCCGAGACAGCCGCTCCCGGCGGAAACGCCACCAAATCCACAACAGGTAAGATTTTTCATACTCGGGGAGGAGGACCTGGAGGTACCGGCATCAGCTGTTTAACAGAAAACCCTAATCACCAGCCACAGGGTTATACCAAGCCACGTGAGGACCTATTTCCATCCCTGGGGCTTTCAAAGGAATGCAGGTTATCTGGGATGCAAGGTACTCCAAAGCAAGGCTAGTACTCCCATTCACAGGCCTGGAACTAACAAGGCAAAGAATTCCCTTCCTGCTCCATACCAATAGCCTATTTTATATCAGTAGTTTGCAGACTATTTCTAAGAACCCCAAGAGTGTTAATTCAGAGAGCTAACCTATTGACTGCAGGCTTAAATTCACTATACATATATCCACCAGTCCACTGGAAAAATTTTAGGCTACTGCAAATTGAAACAAGATGAAAAATACTATTACATAAAATTGCTAAGATACTTTATAGCCATTTCACAGACTCAGTAATGATTTGCATCAGATTTGAATTGTGCCACTATATCTGAAATGTATAAATTTTAGGAGTTTCCTTACTGGCAACCCCAGTCACCTGCAGCATGACAGAACCAAAACCTGTTGTCACAGCGCAGTCTTCAAAAGCATTTAACTGAGCTCAAATGCCACAGAAAGTCAATGTCAAGGACTCTTTAGTCCTCTAGAGTTTCGAGAGTTAGGACAGATCTGAAACGGTCCAGTTGACACCTCTTTTCTAAGGGAAGGGTCCCACTGTAAAGAATATTATTCTCCGGCAGCCACCCGCTCGGTGTTTCTTCTTGCTCCTTTCCCCACCCCTCTGTATCATTTAGCCCGTTCCCACCACAAAGCATCAGTGACACCAAATTCTACCGTTGCTGCAAACCTGAACGGGGCTAGGCAAAAGATTAAACAGTTGGGTTTTTCATAACCACACATCCAAGGAAATTTGCCAATGTCTTTTTATTTGCATATCTGGCAGACTGCCCCAGACAACTAATACATAAGTGACAGCGTACAGGTGTATTAGTTTAGAGTTTGCCTTTAATCTAGAGGTGTCAATTTGCTTCTGTTTTAATTACATCCATCTTGATATGTTATTACAACCTCATGAAACTTCTTCATTATGTGGATGGCTATAAATACATACACATGACAAACAGTTGTTATAAATTTTCTGGTTCAGCAGTGGAGGCACAATATCTTAGCCCACACATCATGGACATTTAAAGTTTCAGTGCTCCCTCTCCTCCCTCTCCCCCCTCCCCTTTCCCTTCCTTCTCTTTCATCCAATACCAAGATACTTTTTTTCCTATATTCAATGGATCCTCTAAAATTCCTTCACTAGTAGCAGCATTCCGATACAACTACTATCAGCTTACAGAGCCCTTTCAGCACACGTGTGTCCTTCTGGGCTGTGCCTCTGTGAGAATGTCTGTTTGTCATTAGGCAAATACAAGGAGATTGCACTGAGGTCTTATAAACATGCAAAGATCCACTTTTGTAGCTACATAATTCACTGAGTTTTTCAACACACATTCTGAGGCTGAAAACTTGGCAAATCCATCCACCAGATGTATCTTTCTGATCCCAGAACTCATTAAAATTTACTTTTTTTTTTTTTTCCAAAGTCCAGCAGACTCAGCTGTTGAGCCACATTAATTGCATTTTTATTATTTTTTTCCATAGTTAAAATGACTAATGCTGGAAGAGTCACTGCCTACAAGCACAATAGCCAGCCAGTAAAAATTACTAGGACTTTTAATCGTTCAGTAATATCCAAATCACATAAAATAAAGAGAGGCAATTTGGTCCCCTCAAAACAGACGGTTTTGATTTTCAGTATTTATTTTGAATTTTCTTTAAGGGAAGAAAAGAGAGGAGAAAAGACACAATTTCACACCAAAAGATTCCATTCAAAGGTCAAAGTGTCCTTGACGTGCATTAAAACCCACAACACTAACAGAGTTACAACATAAATCGTCCCCCCCCAGCAGCATTTCTTCGCTTGCTTCTTACCACACAGACTCCTCAGAGGTCAAAACTACTTTCGCTGCCTCAGCCCTCCATCAGTGCCCGCTCCGATGGATGTGGATGTCACATCATGCCCGGCCGTTCGACACATCTGGCCAGCGCTGGAGCAAGCTGGTGAGCGTGTGTTACCCAGCTCTTGCAACAGCGGCACCTCCCAGCTCCTTCCCCTGGGCTTTCTGGAAGCTGGGGACCAGATGCCGGTTTCTGGAGGACCCTTGAAGGACAGTCGTGGCACCCTCCAGAGACACACGGTGCCAAGCACCTGGACGTGCAGATGCCAAGGTGAAGGTGACAAAAGTGGTCCGGAGCCAGGTGAAAAACAGAGCCTACAGCCCCCCAGTTGGACACCGCATTTCATAGCGACGAGCCGGGTCATTTGTCCACCTCTCCTCTGTTCCCACCATACGTGTAAGAAGTCTCAAAAAACCTGAAGCAGATTCTCAGACTGAGAGGTCTCAGGTCACTTAGGACTTCCAGAGCGAAAATAAATAAAAATCAATGCCTTGAGCAATTATCACCATGTTTGTAACTCATCTAAGTCTCGGCAATAGGAAACGGTGTGCAAACAGCAGAACGTGGGCTGTGAAAACTTGCCAGGAGGGAGAAGTTACACCACACGTGTTTCGTACCCAGGGGCACCACTCTCCCACGCTGGAGAGCCACCTGCGTGTGCTCCAGGAGAAGTCGGTGGCAACCGCTTCTGTCTCATTGGTTCCACTTCACGGGCAAAGAAATGAAAATGCCTTTACCGCACCGGGAGGGTGAGTTAGCAGCTGTAGGACACTCCAGAGCAACCTGCAAGCTGGGTCACCCAGAGCCCCGAGGGGGGATCGCCTGGGACGTGGTAACCTGCACCCACACATAGGGAAAAAGGTGATAGTGGCTTGCAGATTTCACTGACAGGTAAGGGGGTATCGGCACTAGATATTATCACTGTCACATACTGTCCTCTAAAAAACTGTCCCTCTCATAGTCAGCCTATTATGGAGCAAGGCTTCTCACAAACTTTCCTGAATTTGGTTCTGGATCTGACCACTGTTTGATTGCACGGGAGTGTAAAACATGTTTTAAAGTCTGAAACAACTCTGTTACGATTACTCTGTAACACAAAGAGTACCTCTCCAGAACTTCAGCCCCCTAAAAAGCTAATCTAACCTAGAACCTCCTCTACCTACCTCTCTGACTGAGGTGCGCAGTCACCCTGCTGCATCCACAACCCTGCCCCAGATGGTTTCACTCAAGTGATGCCCAGCACAGGACACACCTCAAAGGCTGAAGATGGTTGCTTGCTTTCACGAGCTCACCCAAAGGACAAGCCCGGACTTGTGGATGGGGAAGACGGGTTGACAGGGGTTTTATTCCCAAACCAGTAAGCCCCCTTTTGCCACCAAATAAAAGTATGAAAAGAAGCAATTTATAAAAGCACTGATTCTAGAGAAGAAGCAACTTCCACTTGAGGAAGCTGGCAAATGCACGTGAGACAGATTAATGGGTGACCATTTCTGGAGAGAACACCAAACTGATCTCCTGTGTGGCTGTGGAGTAACTATTCCCATTTGGACTCAGGATATTAATCATATCAGTAATATGTGCATCAGCCAGCATTACACAATCTAAAGTTCAGACAGCCAGGAACTCGGGCGCATCAGATATCAATACACCCCTGCACATCTCCTGCACCTTCGTCTCAGGAGATTTAAAAACCAGTAGGACGAAGATGCACACCAAATACCAAGTGCATTCACATGAAGCATACATCATGCAATGTGATCAAATTAAACCTGATAGGCAAAAGCTCACAAACAGAAAAATATGTGCAGTGCCAAAGAATAATGCACTTCTTTTGCTGACTTTAATTCCACCACTCCTGCAGAGAGGAGGACAGAACCAGAACTCCTTCCTGTAATATTTACCGGACTAAAGATTTACCCTTTCGGTTAAAATGTTCTCTCTCCATCGCATGAGTGTGTGAACTTCAGCAGTAGTGTTGCCAAGATACAAGCAAAAAAAATCTCAAGATATTAAGGTAACACACTATTTAAAGGCAAATAGTACAGCAGAGCTGAGCTAGGGATCTGACAAATTGCCACTGCACGTTCTGCTGGTACAGCAGAAGAAACCCCTACCTGCATTAGCCATTTCTCGTTACTCACAAAGTGGATTTTCATATCCATTTTACAACAAAGGAGTTTAGAGGACTATGATGTTCTGACGTGGTCTTCACCATGGCTTGGCATCGAGTCAAAACGACAACAAACTGACTATACAAAAAATGCATACAGCTGGTAATTTGTGGCGCATACCGAGCCAAACCCCAACGAGAACACAGATACTGAACTGATAAATCATAAGGATGATGTACAAGAACACAGAGAAACATTGGAAGCGATTTCCCCGCGCAGAACCAAGGCAATGCTGCCTCAGCAAAGCACTGCAGTTCAAGTAAAGGAAAACTGAGAGTTAAACATTTCCACATTTCGGCCCGCAACTTCCTAACTCCATTACCCTTTTATTAATTGCATTTGAGACTTCACTAAACTTGAGCTTGGGCTATTTTTAAAACCTATCTGACTCAACTTATTGTTGCTCAGAACAAAGATTAAACTTCTAATTTAGCTGTAGATAATTACAAGGCTGCAGGTCAGACCCCCGGTGTAATGTGGTAGGGTCTTCCCGTCAACCTGATAGAAACAGTTCTTTAAAAAAAAAAAAAAGAAAAAGTAGCAGAGAGAGGGGGGAAACAGGAGGCCATCTCATTGAATGAAGAGTCGTTCTGCCTTTCTCCCAGCTGAAGAGTTACCGGGTTTAATGACTTTTTAAGTAGGGACAGATTTTGTCAGTATTGCCCCTTGGTACTGCCAGCAGGGCTCTCGCCAGGCAGCGTTCCCGTACACAGCAAGGCATCTTACCTGAAACTTCCCCTTTTGGTAACCACATCCCCCTCTAGTTCTCAGCCTTCCCATCCAGTCCCTGATATTTCTCTATTGATCTCAGTGTTGTAACTCAATCTTTCAATTACTCAGCCCCTTGATGTCTTTCTGCTGATTTTTTTGCCTTTCCCTAGTGATCATTTTCCTTCCAAGTTCCTGATCCTTTACCCTTATTTTATAAATCTGTTTCTTTACACTCCCTCATCCCAGCAGAGGCCCCAGATACTTAATGAGAAAGGGCTTACTTTCTCACCCAAATAGCAGAAAAAAAAGATGCCAAGATAAAAAAGGATAAGGGTGTCTTTTGTGCTATTGATATGTGGCATAATTCCCATTAATGTTAATCTTAAAGAGCGGGGCCAGTGGAGACTACTTGAATCACACTTATCTAAAGAACTTATCCTTACAGTTTAAACTCTTCCGTCTTCAACTCAGGGCCATTGTGCCTCCTACTACCACGTATGGGAATGGCAAAAATCCCCACCTTCATTACACTGTTACCTTCAGGATTTTAAAAGAATATTTATGCAACAACCACAATTCTCAGTCGTTATCTGCCCAAAAAGACAGTTTCAGCTCTTCAATAGCTACAAGAAGTCAGTGGGAGCTGTGGATATCCAGCCTCCCAGAAAAGTATCAGGCTTTTAAAAGTATTTAAAAAGTATTAAGGTGCCCAAATTATAGCAATACAGGTTTCAAAAATTACCCAAGAGGTTCCTTTAGTGGAATATGCACCCTGCTGTTGTCAGCCCTGCTTTCAGTTTGGGTTGCTGTTTTTTCAGTTCTGGTCGCTGAGGGTTTTCATCAAGAGATTCAGTTGCTTTGTCAAGGTTATCTCAAAATTTGATCTCAGGTCAATTTACTGTTTCCTCTAAATACACAGTGAAAATAATAAGTGCATCGCTTCGTATGATATCCCAGCGTCACACAAAACCTAATGCCACTCACCATCCACAGATATCTTCATTTAGTTACTCCCTTCTTTTCTCTGCTGGCCTAAATCTGCAGACTTGCATGTGCAAACAGAGAGTAGGACAAACACCTAAGCATCTAAGCAGTCAATAAACACAAGAAGGGATACCAAGATTTGCTGACAGCACTGAACAAACACCTGATGTTATGATGCTGCTGCAGTAAGGCATGAAGATCAAATTCCTTTTGAAATATGAAGGGATAGAGACAAGGCAGAACAAACTTGCTTGAAATCTCAGAGAATTTAAGTAAACAGGCTAATCAGGACAGCTAAAAGGCTGGTGAGAAGAGAATGATTTGGGGAGGAAAACCACACTGCAAGCCAGTCATTCTGGTGTCCAGCTCAAAGCTTCTGCTGTCACACAGCCAAGCTATTTCTATTTTCAGTGGGCCGTGCCTAGCGATCACACAACGGTTATTAAAGCAAATTCCTGCATTCAGATGCATACACAGAGCTACACTGTCAGTGCACACAGACACACGACTGAGACCACGGTATCTTCAAAACCTTCCTCTTATGTCCACATTTTGTTTGTGTAACAGTAGTGTCTCTATTTTAAAGCCCACATCAGCTGTTAAGCTTTACTCCATCTACTCTTATATTATTTTATCTGTCCAACATGTAGAACTGCCACAGCTAACATCTGCCTAAATCACACAAACTCGGTGGAACAATTGTTTAAAAATTATTTACACTAGGTGGATGGAATCATCTGACACACAATTTGAAGCTCATTAAACAGCTCCTTGACAAATATTTGTCAGCAGTTCTCATTTGTAATTAATTATATTGGGCTTTACCTGACGATAATTTAGCATGGTCTCAAAACAGACTAATGCCTGCGTGCTGAACAGAAATTAGCTCAGCAAACGCACAGCGAGAAATTGTGCCAGTTTTATGAAACAAGAATCCCCATTTAAATGCAAGTCCCCCCCTTTCCCGCCCCACACCACTTCTAGCTGTGCTTTATAAATATCTGTGTCCCATTTCAAGCTTGTCAGATGAACTGCCTTGAGTTGAAGCTAAACAAACATCCACAGAAAAACCTCATTACCTTACTCAGTGTTCAGAAAACCTGAAACCAACTGCTTACTCCATAGGGATGGTCAGAGCTGACTCAGGAAACATCAAGTACTTCCCAGGCTTTAAGCTATCTTAACATTCAGGTCAGATTTCATTTCTCATCACAGTAAACCATCTTCACCACGGCACATCAACGGCCATGTCACATCGGTCTCCTCCCCGAAGTCCTGCGCACCGGGGGTAGGAGGGAGACAAACATCTTAGCGAAATCTCACCTCGTCAGAGAGCTCCGCAGAAACCTCCTCGCCAGCACTGCCAGAGCACATCATGGAGAAAGCCACTCCAAAGGATTGATTTATCACGTCTTGAAAAATGCCCTTTCCCTGTCAAACCGGTGTCTAAAATGCCCACCTGGGTTTGGAGAACCTCATGCTATTATTGTTGGTAACAAGCACACCAGCGGTGCAGCACGGGCTACACCAAGCTGGGGAAAGCAATCAGCTTGACAAAACACCGGTCACACTAACATGGGTACTGAGCGTCTGCGCCTTTCTCTTTTTACAGGCCAAAAGATTTTGGGAGGTCAGGGAAGTAACTGCTCTGGAGTAAACCACAGAGCTTGCTGCTGTCAGTCCCAGCCAGTCCCCAGATACTCACGGGAGGATCTGGTGAATCAGATCAAGTTGTAGGACCACATCTCAGCTGCTTAAATACAGCGTAAGTGCAGGTGTCTGAAGATCAAAGCTTCAAGATGCTCCCCAGTGTAGGACACAGGCCTACAGAGAACATCACTACACCAGAGTCTAGCAAGGCCAGGCAAGGATCAGCCTGGCCACATCTGTGATAACACTGGATTTGCTTGACTGTCACTCCAACCAAAAAAAAATCAACAATGAGAACCCACTGTCTTTGTTCAACTCCCTCTTCCCCTCTATCCCCCACACAGACATTGGAGAGATCAAGCTACGGGCTGTCATAAACCCAGAGACAGATAACTAGAAGCAGATGGCCTCTATTTCTACACCAAACAATTTACACTTGAGAAGCATGAGAAGGCTACTGATACCTGGACAGAAAAGCAGCTCCGAGACTGGGAGCTGTAAAAAGATAATTTTGCTTCATGGGATGGGAACTTTTATCAACACAACCATAACAGACACAGATGACTCCTACTGAAGCTACAGCAGTCACGGGATGCATGCTCCTCTCTTGCCAGCCAAGAGCCTCACACAATCAGGTATTTCGCACAATGTGGGCTTTTTCAATCACCCCAACACAAAGCATTTACTAAAGGACAAGTAAAATGAAGCTATATGGAAATCCTTGTTTGCAACTTTATATACAGCATTCATCAGAAGATCCTGGGACGACACCCTGCATCCACCCAACTCACGCACCTACTGCTGCAAAGATGTCCTCAGAAGCAGAGAGCTCAGCCTTGTCCCTCCACAGTGGCTGTCCCCTCCCGTGCGAGCCACCACCTGCCTGCATCCCCTCTTCTGGACCGCGGGTTTAGGTCTTCCAGTGGTGAATACACTCTGCACTTTGGTCCTCACTGTTTTTCACATCAAGCAGAAAAAACACCCTCTGTTTCTGCACACTTTCAGCTGTGCTAAGCCTGAGAAAAGGCTGAAGTTCAAGCACAAAGCCTGGACTGGGGCAGTCTTGTCACATGCTGGGCACAAAAGTCTTCTGGAACCCAGGGAGAAACCTCCATGGCTTCCAACAAGTCGGGGCAGACCCAAAGCATGAGATGTATAAATACCAGGGCACCTCCCCACGGCACCCAAGGCTTCTTGTCTCAAGTCAAGTGCATTAACACCTAAACATCTCACCAATGCTGAGATATCTCACTCCGCCAGCCACTCACAACCTCCTCACCAACACTAAAATCCCAATAAAAACTTCAGGCTGCTACGCGCAACGCACACAGTAATTCCTGCCACGCTGGGCTTGTGCCTTAGACACCTTCGTCTCCCTCTGATCCTCAGAAACAACTTTTTCAACGTACATACTGAGCTGTAGGAAAAAAGCACCTAACAATGATTTTGTGACATTATTTCTCAACGCAGCATGAAATCGTTAGGTCAAAATGTGCCACCTATCACATGAACATTAAAAGTATGTCAAGTCTCAGTGTGCGAGCTATTGTTTTATCTGAATGTGATATTAGCTGGCAGAACTGGGTAATGTTTCTGCGCTCCTTTTTAGTGATATAGGATTACGACAGGATGCCACTAGTAGCCATTCTTGGCTTCGCAAAGAGAAAAGAGCACAGCAATTATTTTAATTTCAAGTGGAAAATAAACAAGTAAGAAGTGAAACAGAATAAAGACATTTTCTAAAACACCCTACCAAGTTCTGACCATAAAACTTGCTCTTCACTTCCCCTCCAAATTCTCAAGTCTACATTCCCATAAAACCCCTAACGACACAAACTGGGGCTTTGTTTCAGGAAGAACAGAATTTTGCCCGAAACGTAAGCATGCAAACGTCACTCTTGCCGACAAACACGTATTCACGCTCTTTCTCTCCCTGGTTTGAGCAGGGCACTCGTGGATGGGCTCACCAGGTGAGAAGTGGTGGTAAAACTGAGCCTCGTCATTACCTCAACATTCGTTCGTTATTGCTTACGCGAGTCTAACACCAACCATGTGGAGGTTTGTTGGAGTGAACAAATCCTCCCTTCAATTACACCAGAGTAAGTTCTCTCAGAGGCGTTAAACTGGAGGGATACAGGTGTAACCAAGGACAAAATCTGGCTCAAAATTAAAAAAAAAAAAAAAAAGAAAGAAACAAAACCCAAACCCCCTGAAAATGCCACTAAGTATTCCTGGCTAAATATTTAAACAGCTCAAGAGCTGCACAGATTTTTTTTTTTTGTTAAACAATCAGCTTCATCTCCACATTTATTTTGACAGTTCATAATCGTTGCAGTTATGACTCCAGCACACGTAAACCCAAATAAATCTGCTTTTCGCCACGGCAAACTTCTCCGGAGCAGAAGTTATAAACAACAAAGCCCTTCAGACAAACGGGCCGGAGCTCCCCTTGCACGGTCGCATGCCCACCACCACCCTGGCCGGGCTGACAGTGGCTCCACGGTCGTGGGTGGGTGGTGGGGACAGGGCGGGCCGAGGCCGGGCCGGGAGGAGGGAGGAGCCGCCCGGGAAGCCCCTCGTGGGGGGCTTCCCGGGCGGCGCCTCCCTCCGCCCGGCCCGGCCTCGGCTTACCCGCACCCCCTCACTCAGCATATGGGGGGGGGGGGGACACGGGGGACTAGTGCCCCCCGTGGAGCGGGAGGCCGCGCCGCCCACCGCGGGGCCCACTCGTGACAGGCCGGCAGGGAGCGCGGCCGCGGCAGGACGGGCGCCCCCCACCCATCAGCAGCACCAGCAGCGATCGGCGAGACCGAGAGGAGCAGCACATACACCTCCTCACCCCCCCCCCTCCCCGCCGCGGCCCACGCCGCCCCGCGGACACGAGTGGGCGGCCCCGCCGGGACACCGCGGCGCGAGAAAAGTTTGGTCCGTGGGAGGGGAGGGAGGGGAGGGAAAGCGCCGCCGGGAGCCCCGCGGGGGGAGCGCGCACAACTCCCCGCTCCCCTGCCCCGGGTGGCGGGGCGGAGGTGGGGGGGGTCGCCCCCCGTCCCCGCCGCCGCGACGGAGCCCCCCGCCGCCCGCCGGGAGCGGCGCGCCGCGCTGCAGGTGTCGGCGGCAGGAAGGGAGAAGGGAGGGGAGCGGGGCACCCCGGGGACGGGGAAGGGGCGGCGGGACCGCCCCCGCAGGCACCCCCGGCGGGGCCGTCCCGGGGGGGAGTCAGGGGCGGGGGGGGGGGTGTCCGGGTCGGCGTTGCGGGGGCTCCCCCGCCGCTGCCCCCACACAATGAGGCGCACACAAAGCGCCGCCGCTCCTACCTCCAGCGCCTCGAAAGTGACGAAGCTGGACATCGCGAAACCGTCGATAATGTCCTCTTCGGCCGAGGAGGACTCCCGCCGCTTCCTCCGGGGGGGCCGCGGCCGGGACGGCGGCGGGGGCCCATTGTCTTCCTTCTCCGAGCCCGAGGAGGAGAGCGCGGCGGCGGCCCCGGGGCCCGCGGCCCCGCCGGCGGCAGAGCCGCGCCGCCCGCCTTTGGCTCGCCGCTCCCGGTCGCGCTGGGACCGCGATCGCCGCTTCTTCCGAAGCCCGTTGCATCGCGCCGGGCCATCCATGTCTCTCGCCGGCTCTCCCTCTCGCTCTCGTCCCCCCCCGCCCCACCGCAGCCACAAATCCGGCTCCCCCGGCGGAATAACGGGGGAGGGAGGGAGGGAGGGAGAGAGGGAAGGAGAAAGGGAGGGAGGGAGGAGAGGACAGCAAGGGGGTGGGGGGGGATGAAAGAATCCGAGTGCGGTTCCACCACCACCAGCAGCAAGCACCAAATGTAAGAGATTCCTATAAGCGAGCCAAGGAAAGTAATGGCTGATCTCAGGTCGCCTTTGTAAAAAAAAAAAAAAAAAAAAAAAAAAAAAAAAAGGCGAGAGAGAGAGAGAGAAAGAAAAAAAAAAAAGCCTCACCAAGCAGGCAATAAATCAGAATAGCGGAATGCTTTGATCAAGGGGCTGGGAGGGCGAGGATCTCCGAAAGAGAGGAAAAAAGCAGAAAAGAAGGGGGAAAATAAAGAAAGAAGGCGAGAGACCCGTTGAAGGAGGGAGCTGAGAGTATTTCCTTGCACAAAATTTATTTTCTTTCTTCCTTTCCTCCCCAACTAAAAGAAGTTCCAGGGGGAAAAAAAAAAAATTATATATATATATAGATGTATGGAGCTCTCTTTCTCTCTGCGTGTGTGTGTGTGCAGGGAAGGGTGCAGCCTTCCCCTCCCCACGAACACGCACTCCTCTCCCCCTCCTCCTTTATCTCCCTGGATCAAACACAATAATAATAATAACGATGCATCCAGATGCAATTTTCTCAGGCACCGACCAGGGATGGACTCTGGAGTGGAGATCGGATCCCTGCCCGGCCCCTCCAAAAACAAAACCAAACAATAAAAGAAAAAAGAAAAAAAAGGAAAAAAGGGAAGGGGGGGGAAAAAAGCCCCAAAACACGCCCACCCACCCCAGCTATTAATACGGATCAATCATGGCAAATTCATCGGATTAATTGTGGCGAGGAGGGGGGTGCTGGCGGTGGTGACAATAGATCCGAGCGCAGAGGAGGCTGCCCCCTCCCCAAAACCCACAACAACAACAACGAGAAGAATAAAAAATACAGCGGTGGTGCCGAGGCTCAGATACGCTCCAGCGGGGACGGCACCGGTGCGTGCTTTCTGCTCCCGCCGCTGCCTCCCTCGCCCCTCTCCCGCACCGCGGGAGCGGGCTGCGGCCGGCCGGTCCCCGGCCTGGCGGAGCGCAGCCGCCGCCGAGCCCCAGCGGCCGCGCAGCCGGCGCGGGGCGGATGGCGGTGCTGGCCCCCAGCGGCCGCCCGGCCCCGCGCCCGCGCCGGTCACGTGGCTGCCGCCGCCCCGCCCGCTCCCCGCTCGGCGCCGCGTGAAATGCGGCGCCCCGGCCGCGCGAAATAAGTTGCGGGCATGCGCGCAGGGCCTGCGCACTCGGCGGCGGGCGGCCCGCGCTGCCCCCTGCCCGCCTCGGCCCCGCCGCCCCCGCCCCGCGGCGGGTGCTCGCTGCCCGCCCCGTCCCGCTGCCCTCGCCCGCCCCTCTCCCCACAGCCTCCTCTCCTCATCCCCTCAACTTTCTCCTCAGTTTTGGCCGTCCCACCTTCCCCCGTCCCTGCTCTGCCCCTCATGCCTAGTCCTCCTTCCTTCACGGCCCATTCCCTGAGAGCTCGGAGCTACCTGAGGTGGTCGTCCCTCGCCCCCTCAGCGGCTGTTGCGTGCTGCACCTGTCCCTGCTCGGCCTTGTGTGTCCAGGCCTGCC
The DNA here is from genome assembly GCF_034638445.1 of Ciconia boyciana. NCBI lineage: Eukaryota > Metazoa > Chordata > Aves > Ciconiiformes > Ciconiidae > Ciconia > Ciconia boyciana. The sequence continues at coordinate 2,504,095 of NC_132950.1, forward strand.
ACCTCCCAGGGACACGATGGGTTTTCATCCTCCTCCTGATGTCCCGTCAGGGGAATCCACGCACCTCTGCCCTGGGAGAGCGCAGCTGTGGCCACTGCCAGGGCGACACCCCCACATGGCTGCCACCACACAGGTGGTGGTCTGCAGACAAAACAAGCCGGGGTGACACCCCCACATGGCTGCCACCACACAGGTGGTGGTCTGCAGACAAAACAAGCCGGGGTTTCCCACAGCCACAGGCTGCTCAGGTGGGGTTTGGCCACCTGCAGCTCACCTGTCTTCACTCTGCCCTTCCCGTGTGGTGTGCGGCCATTTCCCTTCCTTGCCCTCGGCTTTCTTCTCTCCCCTCTTCATGTTTCCTACCTCAGTTTTGTGGAGGGGCCATATTAGGGCATATCACCCATGTCACCTCAGGACCAAAAGGACTGTAGAACTAACAAATCTACATTTTGAGATCTTTTGTATGGTCACCCTTCTCACCTGGTGCTTCTGTCTTCTGCTCAGGGGAACCGGCTAAGGGAACAGGCTTGGAAGGAGAAGGGGGTGTGAAGCTGTCCAGTCTGGCTTCAGGGGGAAAGCTTTAGGAGCCGAGACCTGCAAGGATTAGATTTGCTAGGAAGGAAAAAGGACAGTGGAGGAGCAAGGAACAAGGTGAAGAAGAGAACCAAACCTGTGGAGTCTTCATATTCAGGACAAAGAAGAGGCAGCACTGGTTTTCCTCTGTCTACCAGATAATCAGGCTATTGCATAGTTTGAAATATATTGGGGGAGGTTAGGGGGGGAAAAGAGAAAGGGAAATCACTTAATACTCCATCTCTACAAGAACCTTGTCTTGGAGTACACAATCTGCCTCTTGCTGCCTCCTGTAGCTGCTAATCATTTCTCCATTGAGATACCAAGAAGGGCCACAGCAAGCGGAACAAACACAGGCTGAGAGCGTCAGTGTGTATTTTTCCAATAGTCTCCCTCTAGGCTGCTCTGACTCTCAGGGGATGGTGCTCTGCTTGACTGTATAATATGTTGTTTACTCTGTACCCTAACACTTAGGCTGCTGATCAAGCAATATTCCAAATATATTTTCTATGAGTGTTAAGTGATTAGATGAAATACTGGGAAGCAGATACACCCTCTCTATCCAGAAGGCAAATGACATCTTTGCCACCTCTCTCCACACCACATCTCCTGGACACTATGCAGTGACTTATAAGCTGGTGCGGATGGGTGCGAACCCGAAGAGAAGGAAGCACAAAGCTGTTGGTAATCTGATAGTGTGAGAGCGTGTACCTTACAGAAGGCCACGCTGCTCACTGCAGAGCCACACGGCTAGTTTTGAAACATTCTCAAATATCCAGGTAGGGAACATCACCTCCTAGATCTGACCTCAGATCTCCCTATTCAGATTTTTTTCTGTTTAACAAACGCATTTCTTTATCTTGCTTCGGGTTCTTCTGTCTCACTCATAGCTGCCTGCCAGATCTATATAATCTAACTATAGAGAAGAAGCTGTACAAGTGTTGTTGAAGTGGCACAATTTGTACATACAGGCAAGCTCAAATATTACAAGGTCTCTGTCTTCTGAGAAACATTAAGCTGTACTGTATCAAACAACTGTTACCTGTTGGGTTTTTTGGAAAATAACTATGTAATTTTCAGGGCAATGTAATTGATTATAGTTTCCTGCACATCCATCACCATTAAAGTGACTTGAGAGACCTGTAGTCAGATATGTTTCTGCAGACATTCATTGCATGGCTGAAAGTCTGCTCAGTCTGTGTTCTTCTTGAATGCATGTATGTGGAAAACAGAAACGATAAGTGATTTATTTTACATTCTTTGTAGAAACAAATCCTTAGATTTGCATGTCTACTGAAAAAATAAAATTAAAAACCATCCATCTAACTCATCCTCCATTGCAAAACATTTTTCTTATGGGCGATATTTATATCAAGCATTAGAAATCACTGATCACCTTCTCAGGTACAATACAGGCGAATTATCCCTTTTCTGGGTCTGATCCAGCAGGAGCATTTCCACCAACCTTAATTGATTTGGGAGGGAGGGCAGGTAGACCTACTGTTACACAAAACCTCAGACAGATACTCAGGAAGTTCTCTCTCTGGTGCGTTCTTGCCTCCAGCTGAGTATTTCAAGTCATCTTACCGGGAAGGATACCACAGACCTCCATGCACATTTGTTCTTAGGCTGCCTGTTAGCTTTTCCTCTAGAAATACATCTTGCCTGGCATCTGGTGTGAGAAAATTGTGGGGTTTTTTGCCTTTTTTTTTTTTCTTATAGGCACTAGTATGCTCTGGTACCTTGCTGAGTCACTGTTTTTGAAGTTAATGACTAGTGTACTCAGTGGGATACTCTTACTTATTAACACCCACACAAAGTGTACTTCTTGAACATGTACTAAGAGACCTATAATCTTCTGATTTGAGACAGATACCAAAAGCTTTCTGTTCCTAAATAATGAAGAGAGAAAGGTTAACACAGACCAAAAGCAACAATTGCAATTTCCATATCACCATTAGGCACTGGAGCAAAATAAAATCTGCAACCGTAAAAACACTAAAAGGGGTTTTCTTAGGAGTAGCCCCTGGCATACCTATCTGAAAAGGGTATTTTGAAATAACTTGAAAATTGGGAGGTAATTCATTGCTTGAGGAAATGGCAAGAACCTTGCTTCTAGCAAGAGTAATTTGCACTGTGTTTTGGCATTAAGCTTTAAAGATGGAATTTTTAAGACTTTAGTCCACATCAGATGCTCAGCAGAGGCAAATGTGTCTTTCTGGTGTTAGCATCTTTTTAGGAGATGGGTAGTTTAAAATAGCAGAATATCTATCTTGCAGACCATTATTTTTATTTGAGAAGGAGCTTGATCTGGGAATGCAAAAAACAAGAGAAATGGGAAAAAGAGCCTTTTTGTTATTGTTTCAACCCTGCTCGTACAGTGCATTTGTAAGAATAACAAATAATGAGAACCACAATTCTAATACAAAATAAAAGCCAGGGCGATTGTGTGGATGGCAGAGGAATTTAAAACAGTTCCATAAAACTAAAACAATTTTCTCCAAATTGCATTGCTTATACAAATTGTATTGCTTATCAGAGAAGATTGTCTAGCTTCATAGCTAAAGGCTGGACCGGTTGTTTTAAAAGGTGTTTTCCTAGAAGGTGCTTTGAAACAGAAACAGCTGAGGAAGAAGGAGCGCCCAAAGAGAATCAACAAGGAAAAACAGAAACCCGTGACCTTTAAAAAAAGAAATAGTTCAAGAATAATGATAAAGGCAGTACTAAAAGTAGTTAGTTGAAACCCAGTGGAAGACAGGTTTCCAGAACAACGTCAAGATAAGATAAAATATACAGAGATGAGACAATCATTCCTTTCCCAAATTAATGAACTAACCCAATCGGTGGAACTCACTGCCACAAGGCAGCTCGGAGGTCAAGAATAATGAGAACTTTCAGAGTAACTGTAATACTGATTACAAAGTGGCTGAAGGAGATGTACGTTTTAATGCCTCAGAGCATAAAATAATTTCTAAAACAAAGCAAGAGACAGGAGACTGAACTAGATGGTCCACCAGCCTGATCCAATCTGCCAGCATCTGCATCCTCCTGACAGTAATGGTCAAGGCAGGCACACGTCTGAATCTCTCTTCTAAATCTCTTGTGTTCTATCATTAGGAAATAAGAACAGTGCTATAACCATCCTTATCAATAGCGGGAGATCATAGGGTACATGAAAACGTTGGTAGATTAGCTGGCCCAGAAAAGATGAAGTTTGGATTTTTGTAGCTGGTGAAAATCATTGTGTAATTGATAGCCATTTCTTAAAAATAGCTTAGAGTTCAGGAAATCTGAGAACTGAAAAAAAAAGCTGGACGGCATCAGCAGAGGAACAAGTTTTCCCAGAAAAGATGGAAAACCAATTTGTCTGTGTTTCTCATTTTCCTAATTGGTTGTAATAAAATTATGAAGTAAAAATATGAGTAATTTTGTCAGGGGGGGAAAAATCAGACCAGCAAAGAGATAAGAACTTCAGAGTCTTGATCTATTGACTCGAGTGGATCTACGCTAATTTACAGCAGGGGAAAACTTGGTCCCTGGAGAACAGGGAAGTCACGAGCAATAAAGCTTTGCATGTTTGTCATGTATGGACCGACAAACTCAAGAGGTTTTGGATCCTGCTAGTTCCTTGGGATTTGTTAATAAACACCGCAGTGGAAGGTGACTAAACCTGTGCTTCTAATTGCCTTAGATTCCTTATCCCACAGCATGAGCACTGGTGAATGGCAGCATTCGCAAATACAGGGAGTAAAGCAGATGTCACTGGGTTTCAGGAAGCTTCATTTGAAAATATGATTCAAAATTATGTGGATAGAACAAATGCTGTATTGATTGTGAAACTGTGAGGCATGGTGATAAATGGCAGTATCAGAGTTTGTGTCATTGTGGATGGAGGATCCTGGAAGGTTTGATGCTGCAATCCTCTTTTACTGAATATCTAATCTAAAATATCAAATAAATAGTACATTAATGAAATTTGGAGACTACATTAGATTTGGAAGAATCACAAATATTCACGTTGGCGGAGGAACAAATATAAGGGACACCAAGAACAAGATTTACAAAAAAAAGAGAGGCGTAAAAGGTAATGAATTATATCCACTGTGGAAGCAAAGCACAAACTGCAAATATTATTACAGTTCTTCAGTTAGCATCATAAAAAGCTAACTGATCTTCTAGGGTGAAATTCTGACCTCAATTACATGTAAATGAGAAAACTACTATTGACTTCAGGAAATTCAGCATTGAGCGCTCAGCTGGTTTTTTCCACTTGAGAATGGGATTTTCAAATGTGACTAAGAGATTTAGGAGCATATACCTGCCCTTTGGTCCTTTGAAAATAGTTCACAAAAGCATATTGCTAAATAGGTAGCATACGTATCTGCCCTGAAAATCGGTCAGCCTTTATTACCAGAAAAGACCAGCTGTTTATATTTCAGTGATGCCAAGTTCAGGTTGCACTGTCAAGTGCAATACCAATTCTGCTGGTGTGTCACAGCAATCCAATCGATTTAAATTTTTCCCTCTTTCCCACCTTCACCAAAAGCACGTGAAAGAAACACAAGAATGTGTTTTTCCAGCATTTTAAATCAATGTTTAAGAGAAACTATGCTTTAGCCCAACACAGGTTATGATACAGGAAGAACTATGTGAAATTTAATAGCCTGGGTTATCCAGGAGGTCAGACTACCTGATCCTGGTCCTTTCTGGCCTTTAACTCTATGAATAAATTAGAAACCTGATCTCTCAAAGTTTTAATTTCAGAGCAGTCTTTGTAAATGGGGGTGGAGTGGAATTCCTAATAAATTACATCCTCCTCCAACATTCATTTTTCCTCCTGAGAAAGGGTTTCTTTTAAAAAACAGTGTTTAGTTCCACATCTTCTAAATTACAAAAAAATTTATATCTCTTTATGTCTTACACTGTACTGTGTGCCAGCACAGCAATTATTAAGGCATTTTTATTGATATTACACAGCTCTCTCTGAAATGTGAATTAAATTTATCATGAAAATTGATTTTTAATGACAGCTCAGGTTTACATTTCTGAAGTTCATACCTTTCCACTATTTTTTTGTTGGCACTAGAGTAGGGCAGCTACAATATCTTTATTTGTCAGGAATGGATTAGGAGACACCCTGTAGTTTACTCACATTTATCACTGTAGTTCTACTGTTGAAAACAATAAATTGTTCTATTGAAGTTAATCTGCAGAGAGCAGACTTGGGCTAACTAGTCCAAATCTTCGTACCCAAGTGCCTGAAGTTCCTACATCTGTGCTTAGGCACTTACAGGAGTGTCTTGATTTTTAAAGCTGGTGAATGTGCTCAGCTTTCATTTTAGTTTTATACAAATTATGGGACACCGCATCCCTGGAATCAATTTGTCATCCTCTGCCTCTTTTTCCCTGTATATTATCTTTCCATATTACTAACAAACTGCTGGAGGTAGCTTTCAGTTTAGCAGACTGAACATGACGCTGGGTTCTAAAGCAGTTAACAGTGCAGGGAATGCTGCATCTACCTGGTTTATCAGCTGCTGCAGATGGAAGAGAATTTTCTGGGCTTGCTATTTAACATATCGTATTAATATGCTTTTATGAAAACAGTCATCTGACATGGAACAAGCGGGAGCAGAGTCTGGGCTTACAGCATAACTAGGTCTCTGGCCTTAAGCAGACTGAGGACAGAAAGGTACACTGGGAAGTCAAATGCAATTATTGACCACTCCGAACAGTGTTACGCCAACTGAGCATCAAGCGTGCTTAGTGTTCAGGTAGCTTTCAGAAGGAAATTAGGTCCGTATTAGTGTAAGCTACTGTGGATAAAACCTCCAGCTTGGTGAAAATGTCGCTTTTGCTTCTCCAAACTAGCTGCATTTCTGTAAGACGCATCTGTGCAGGAGGTGGGGGGAGGCTTGGGTTGTTTTTCATTGGCTGATGGGGGAAGGATTATTGGTTGCTGTTAAAAATGATCCCAAGCAAACTTTTACAAGGTCTTCTGTGACTAATAAAACCTGAGTCTTTGAAATGTACTACAACCCAAGTTGTTGTTAAGAGATAATTCTCTTCGATCCAGATGCTTCCATGTGAAGTGCAGTGCAGAGAAAAGAAAAAGGGAGAAGGAAAATTGATGGAAAGCCCCTGAAAGCAGAGAGGGAAGAAGTCGGCAATTTCTCTCCCTTTAACACTTCACGCACTGGACTTGGGAAGCAGCTTAAAGGTTCCTGTGCAGAGTGCAGCACGGTGGGGTCTGAGAAAGACCCCTGCACAGTGTGCTTACCTGTGAAGAGATCTGGGAGGAGGATAGTCCTTTCCAGGCTGGGTAGGGTACTGACACATCGGGATTTCATCTGAAAGGTGATAGAAGATAAGATGGGGTTATCTTGCTCGTAGTATAATCTCAATAACAGTGAATACATGATCATAGATCTGTGAAAGTGCCTAGGAAGAGCTTCTCTTTACATGACTGCCCTGAGATTCAGGCAAAGGATTTTGATCATCCTCAGCAGGTTTCGCGTATTCTGTAGATGTAAAGGGTAGTAAAATCCTTCCCTCTGTGATTTGTATTGTATATTTCCAGCCATTTTTCACCTCTTCCTGCACTCAGACCCAAGGGCCTGCTCATGAGCAAATGAGTGAGATAAGGCGTGGAGGCATTGCTCACAGTCCTGCAAGACGCGGTATGGCTGCTGCTTGGAAAGTGATGTAGCATCATCTCCTCCATGTCTTTAGCATATTCCCTCCAGAGAGGAATGAACATATTTTCCTGGCATCTCTTGGGCATTTATTTCATTTTTGGCCACCCTTCCCCCCTTCTACCTGTGCCCCCTTGCATCTTGTTCCTGACCTCTGGACTTTATGCTTCAGTCTGGAGAGATGGAGACTTCAGTTATCTCTGGAAAAGCAAGGTTGTTGGTTTATAAACAATAAATCATGACTGGCAGCCCTGTTTTGTGGGACACCAAATCCTTCTAATGACTAGCGATAGCTGGAAATCTAAGGCGCCTTTAAAAATCTCAACCTACATATCCGATATATTCTGCAGATGGTATACAAGCAGCCCCAGTATTTGCAGAACTTCACTGATATGTCTCGCTTACCTGTTTACTTGCCCCAATCTAAAATATCCCATCAGCAGACACTATATATTTTGCTCTGAGAAGGCAATTCCTTTTTATCTTCCATGAATTTGAAAATACACCAAGCTCCTCGAACAAAAAATAAAAATAATAATGAGGCAGACAGAAGCAGTATAAATCAATACAGCACTATTGATGTCAACAGAGCTATGCAAATATATACTAGCTGAGGATGACACATAAAATCAAGCACTAACTTTATACGGAAAAAGATAGAAACAACAGCAGCAGTATTAAATACACTTTTCAGCTATGCTCAGAATGGATTGTGGAATAAGTCATCGTTGTAATATGTAATTTGAGAGGGCTGTGAATTCTTCTGTGAGCATGTTGCTTCAGGAGATGAAGAAAAATCAAAGCACAGCCTTGCAAGGAACATTCCCCCCCGATATTAACAATAAAACGGTAACACTGCTTGGCTTTAAATAACAATTCTAACCAGGTTTTGCAGGTTGTTGTAAATTCTGCTCTGCCCCAAAGAGTCAGGGTTGCAACACTGCCGGAACGAACGCCATTGCAGGCAAGTGATTTGTGTCAGTATTGGTCAGCTCGGAGCTTTACTAAAAACATCATTATTTCAGAAATCATTTCTGCCTGCAACGAGCGTCATGGTCGGACTGCAGGCAAAGTTCCCAGTGGGGCGCTGGGTCTGCTTGGATAAAGCCCCTAAAGACTAAATAAGAAACATACCGGTGTCATTAGTGAATGTGCTACTCTTTTTAGCAGAAGAAGCTGTTGGGCTCACACAAAGCTGGGGTGGTGACAGAACGATGTATCTTTTGGTTAAGCTGCCAGTCCAGCGTTGGTTTACCAGCACAAGACTTACCATATGCATGAAGCCCCTTTGTGAGCTGATGAGCTCCTCCTGACGCTGAGGTTCCCTACTGTCAAACCTGACCACAGAAACGGGTGGTGGGTAAACAAAGCTAAGAGACAAAATTACTTAATAAATCCACAGCTTAGCAATTAATGCACGCGCCTACCCCATAACTTCTTCATGTAGCAAACTTGTATGAGTTAAATATTCACCTAGTATTCATTTCACAGAATGGAATTATTCCCCATACACATTAACTGAGACAATTACTGAAACACCAAGATCAGATTAGCTACTGTATCTTGAAAAGAACAAAAAAGAAAAGAAATCATTGCTGCAGCAAATTGCAGAAGTGTTAAAAGGCTCAAAAGGTTGTTCAGCTAGTAGACAATTTTAAGTAAAGCTAATAAAACATGGCCACTTCATTATTCATTCATGAGAAAAGGCCGAGTTCAGACACTGCATTTCAGTAGAGAAGGCGGTCTATAATATCCTGTCTTTTGTTCATCATTTCCATGATCTCCATACACATCTTGTTTATGTAGCGATTCTTTTAGTGCACTGAAGACCAACCCAGCGAAGTCAAAGAAGAAATCCCCACCATTTTAATAGGCTTTAAATCTGGTCCTGATCACCCTCTTTCCAGTTCTGGGACGGAGCCTCAGAGTGCAGGAACCTCATGTTGGCAGCGCTCGGTGCTTTCCAGGGAATAACCTCTCCCTTGTTTCACTGAATCCTTATTAAAAGCATGGGTCCACTCCTCCTGAATTCAGTTGCAAGATTCCCTTTGCCTTAAATTTATAGCAGGACTGTAGGATCCAGATCAGGAGCCACATCAGGAGATTTGTGATCCATTTTCTGGCTCTGGTTCTGACACGCATCGTGAATACTGGTGTGCAAATTACTCCGGTCATTTGTTCTTCGCTCAGACCGTCCATGGAAACAGGGAAGGAATTAATTTCTCTGTTTGCAAAGTGCCTCGATACTGCTCACAACAACAGTCGTGAGCCAAGGCTGCTGTGGTCTGAGGACATGCTGCCTCAGGCACTAAATGCTACGGTGAACTGAGGTTTCCAAAGTCAGCTAGAGAATTTGGATACAAGTTATGGGAATTTTAATAGGCATCCAAATCACCAAGGCAAGTTTAAAACATCATCTTTAAGCATCGCTAGCCATAATCACTCCAGCTTTTTGCTCCAGTCATTTTCTCCTGTGTATCCAGTTAGTCATTATTTCGTTGTATTCTCCCTGCCTCTTTCCAGGCAGAGACCTTCTAGCCATAAAACTTCCAGGAGCGTAGCCTTCTGTCAAATGAGGCAAAACACCAAATAATTAAATAAATAAGCAGCATCAGGGTTCATTGAATGAAGATTTTGGTTAGGAAGAGGTTGTTTTATGATTTTAGTGATCTGATGCACCTTATCTTCATCTTCTCCTTTTCCTGTCAGAGTGTTCTGTTCTTGCCATTTAAAATTGAATGTCTTGATTGGACATTTTCTCCAGTTCTCCATGCCACTTACTATAATTACAGTTCTTCCACTTTCCAATGCAGCTTTTAAACACACTATTATTTATATTTTTTAATCCTTTTTTTCCTGAGACTGAAATTTATTTGTAATTTTTCAAAAAAAAAATCTCCTAGTTAAAAAACAACTACCATGGATTATTGAAGGGGGAAGGGGAGGAAAATAGGATAAGGAGAGTTATCACTTGTATAGGATGCAGTTGGGCTAATAAAGGAAAACAGCAAGTTTCAGCTCTAAGGGTTGGCCAGATCTCTTCAGCACCACACGGATGGGATCATGAACCCCTTGAGGTGGGCATAATCGTTGTGTTCTCACTCCTGGGCGCTGCACAAGCAGAGGTTCTTGCTTGTGACCATTACTTCTATAGGCTGTCCCAAAACAAATAAAAGTAACAATAACTTCATAATAAATAAATATGGACCCTCCGATAATGAAAAAATGGTATCACAAGAATATCAAGAATAGGCCAGGTGCCTCTTCAGTTTAGTATTTTAACCTGGCTTTCGTAAGGAAATAAGCCCATGGAGTTATGCTGGCTGTCGATTATCTCTATTGACTTTTAAACCCATTGGTGAAGCTCAAATTTGTCAGAGAGGTAGAGGGCTCAGAGACAGGTCATGAAACAGGGCAGCAGTGTAAGGAAAGGCTGCGGCACGAGCTCGCCCTTCCCAGACACCGGAGTGAGATGGAGGCCAGGATGCTTGGACAGCACCATGGGGACACGCCGTGCGGAGCCAAGGCCTTCCCCTTCCCCTTGGCACTGTGGCAGCTCTGCAGAGACTGCTACATCCTATTTGTTACACATCAAGCAAACAAACGCCGTCCTGTGGGAGAGGCCATATTTTAGCCCTTATTTCAATCATTTCTGTAGATGTTCTTTTGAAAAAGTATGCAATGATCCAGTGAGGCTTTCAAAGAACAACCTCCCCCCAGTGTGGGTGGTAATACAAAACACACTGCTTGCAGACCTAGCTGCCTCCAGTAGCGGCAGATAAAGCACTTTATTTCACCTCTTTCACAGTAGTACCATGAAAGCCTACTGCCCTAAGTCATACTCAGGAGCCTGCATTCATACTGCTCCTCATTCCCTCATCCTTTCTCAATATAGTCTTTTACAGCACACCTTAGAAGATTACGGTAGTGGGTTGACCAGCTTTTGAAGGTCCCTTTAACAGAGCTGCTGTAGAGCAATGTCCCAGCCCTGCGGCAGTCCTCCCAGCTTCGTTGTAAACGATGGCTGGTACTACACATGCTGAATTTCTCTGGGAACGCCACACCACAGTAGAGTCTGGAAAAAATGCTAGACACACTTCAAGTAGTAAATACCTTTTCTGAACATCTTAACTTAATAGGGCTTTATTATTTCAGCCAACTGTAAAATCAGAACATGACTCGCTAGCCTGACAACGTTATCTTGTCAAGATCCCAATTTGTTGACTGTTGGAGGCTTTTTTTTCTTGTTCTTTTCTATTTGCTTTTGGTTTATCCTCAATTCTCTTTTCATTTCCATTTGTATTGATTTTGCAATTTTCCTTTCTGCTTTTCACATTTCACACACTTAGATTTCAGTGATTTTTTTTCTTTTCTTCCTGCGTTGGTATTTAATATGTGCATTTGTCTCCATGCTTAAACATATGGAGCCTCGATATCTTATCAGCTTCACAGAACTCCCACCAAGACTTCTCTTCTTTTGTTTTCACTTGGGTCACAGTAATGGTATTCTGGCAGCTGAGCGTTGGGACCTCTTTTCAACTAAATAAATCAAAACAGAAAAATAGAGTACAGGGGTTCCTTTGATAACTCCTCTGGTCTTTAAGCAAGTGCACAGACTCAGAGTTTACAGCCATATTTATAGCATTGCTGAACAAATGTTAGGGCTTTAGCAGAAAGTCTTATTCCCTTCTTTATTCTTAACATGTTAAAGTAAAGGGAAGTACAAATGGCAGGAGTGTGAAATATGATCGGGCTCAGTATTTCCAGTGGGTGCAATATTCATGGGTACAGCTCAAAAAAGAGAGGGTGCGACTGTCTTCAGGCCGCGGGTTTAACACAGGGCAGCTGGGCAACGCCACTTACACAGGTCTTTCCGCACAACAGGCTACGAGCTGCTCTCCAGATGCTTCACAAGCAACCTCGGCTTCAGGGACAGCATTTCTGTGACTGTGGGACCCTTTGCCCACCCTTCTGTGCGCTGTCTTGCCCTTAGCCACCGGCATAAATTGCAGCTCAGGAGGGGAGGCATCATGGCTCTGCTGTACAGTGCCTCCCAACGGGCTAAATGGCATTTGTGGTTCTCCTCCAGTAGAGCTTGTATGCAGAGCCATAGCTGGAGGGGAAAAATGTACCTCCTCCTCCGCCCAATACTGCATTTAAGAAGCTGTTATATGCTGCATGGTATGTAGTACCAACCATATAAAAACTAGGTTATGGTAAAAGCAAATGTACTTCTGTTTAACTTCAGTGCCATGAGTAGTCCCATTTGAATCTATGTGATTAATCAGAAGCAAAATTGTAAGCGTATGAATAGGCATGGGCAGGACCAGGACACCACAATTGAGCAGGTTGAATCCCCTCACTGCAGTGATCTCCATCAGAAGCAGCACAGCGCACACGTTTGCTGAGGACGAAAGATTGTGCCTGGCCAATGTATTTCTTATATTGCCATGACCTCATGGCAGCATGAGTGCTTATCCAGTCTGTTTTCAATCCTTCTATAATCATGATTTGTTGCTTTTGTTAAACAGCTTAATTTAGTCATTCTGATATTTTTAACTGAAAAAGCAGCACCCAGTTTCAGTGAGTTCTTGGCTTTGTAGAGCAGGTTAGGATCTACTCTTACCCCAAATCTTTGCTGTCCGACAGTATTTCTAGAGTGTTGGCAGCTGAAGTCAAGTGGCTGTTCAGTAATCTCAGTTTTTAAATAATAATAAAAAAAGACATTAGCCTTCAGGGTTTTGAAAAATAGTTTTAAAAGTCTATAGTATAGTATATAGTATATGAATCACATCCTTTCACAATGAGTTGTTGAACATAGTTTTCACAAATCAGCCCTATAATTTTGCTGGCTATTGCCTTGATTTTAGAAAATTTGGACTTCAAAGTTTTGAGAGCATGAAATCTCTCTCTCTGTAATTACTGAGAATCCTTTTTTTTTTTAAAAGACTGATTTTTGAAATTGATATGAAATTAATTTACCTAGGTTGAGTCTCAGAAAATTAATTCTGTATTCACAGAGTAAGTTGCAAGTTCGGGGAGGATATGCTGTGTTCATCATACAAATGAGAGTTAATAACTGTTTTAAGCACTGCATGCATCTCAGTCTACAGTGTGGAGCTGCAAAAGATGCTGAAGATCTGTATTACAAAGATGAAGAGGATTAGGTCAAACAGCATTAATTATTCTGTATTTTTTTCATTTTTGTTGTTCAAACCCTCATAGGGGTCAGATGTTGCATTTTGCCAGGAAGCTCTTTCAGAAACACTTCAGACTTTGTTTTCCATGTAAAAAGCTATGGTTTTCCAGGACTGATTCTCCAACAGTGAGGTGTCAATGAGGCTCCATTTTTGGTAGCTTAGCTAGACTAGGGTTGTACAATAATAAAGCTGTGGCAAGAGGAAATTTGTTGGCTGATTCATCATTTTTCCTCAGAGTAAGATTCTTCTGCCCAATTTTATCTTGAAGAAAACCCAAGAAACCTCACTAATACGAATATAGCAGAACGCCGCATTTTGTCAGTATGTGGAAGGCACTGAGATGACTGCCATGGCCTCAACAGCTCACAACACTCCTGTAGTGTTTCAGTAGAGGAATTTTGTTCCTCTAAAGAGCTGGACGCTCCTGAGGGGCCAAGCTGACCTTTCCAGAGCTTAGGAGTGCTGTAGCAATGGAGATAAATCAAAGACATTGCAGAGAAAATGACCAACATTGGAGCAACCAAAATTTAGGGAAAGCCAAGACTGAACTTTTATTTGTGTAATAAACAATGATGATGTAAAAATCAAGAAACAGTGGCAATATAACAACCCGTAAAATAAATTCCAAGCCCAGTACTGTACATTTTAGACAATCAAAATTACAATCCCTGAGCGTACAAGATTAATTAAACTGTGACAGAAGGCAGTATTTTCAAAATTGAGTGAGAAGATATACTTAGAAGAATCCTGAGTAGTAAAATGACATAAAATTCAGGACTACCTGCTCTTTCAGATTTATAGATCTGCAACCTCAAGCTCTCCACTTGCTTTACTGAATCGGCCATACAGCCTCCCTGTAGACAAAAAAAAGAAAAGGATACCGAAGTTGGACAGGGTCGCGTTTTCTCCTCTTCTCCCCTTTCTCCACAATAATCTCCCCTTCCTCCCCCTCATGCTCTGCTTCTCACTAGTGGTTGATGAAGGCCTGTCTGGTTTTTTTTTTTATTATTACTGTTTTATTAGAAGTTCAGTTCCTGCTGTGTCTGAAACATTCTGCGATAGCTGGAGAATAAGTCAAATGTGACACTACATAAAATAAGAGACTTGAGTAACTGCGATAGGAAGAGATTTACAATCTGAGTGTGTAAAGCTTTGTGTTGTTGTTTTTTGTTAACACTTAATTTCGCTTCTGTGACTGGACTCACATTTTCCTGTATTAAACTTTCACCCAGCTTCTCCCTTCAGGTACACTGGGAGAGCTGAATAAGTGCATTTCCTGAGATACCCTGTTGAAGGATTAAAATGTGAGTGGTTTGGCTGAATTACTGGGGCCCAGGGGAAAAGTCTGGGGACAAACCCCAGATGATGAGACAAGGTCAGATGATGGGAGCTGTAATCACCCAGGTGAAGCATTGACCTACTGGAAAGTAACTGAAGAGACAATGTTAAGTAAGTCGAAGTAACCCTTGCTCCTGGTGGCAAATTGTCCCCACGTCCCACCTGGAAGGTTTCACTTATTGAGTTAAGTCACAGCTCTCAGGGAGGCTGCCGTAACACTTCTAGTAAAACCAGAACTGATCTGTACCCCACATTTCTAAGTTTTCTTAAAAACAAACAAACAAACAAAACCAAACTCACCCATCACCCCAGCCATCTTCTCCTCCCATCACCCTTTAAAGATCTGTCAAGCAGCAGGTTTATTTTTGCTGAATCCAAATTTAGGGTGTTTGGGAACAAACCAACCAGGGACGCATTTAAGAGAAAGACTCCTTTGCATTTTTGGCACAATGCGCGAGCAAACAAATCTCTCTCTGAACACTTATATCCACCACCATGTTTTCTTGCTCCCGCATTTCTCTGAGCTGAGAGTCACTTGAGCAAGTTCTGTTCTGGCAATAAGGAAAATAAAACAATATTCATATTCTACATCATGTTAATAAAGCACCATCTGACTCTCTCCATTCCAGCTGCCAGAATCTAGCAAAGACTCCCCTTACAGTGAGAGAGTAGGTACCTCCATCGGACTGCCATATCACAGCCCCAGCCTGTCTTGTTCTTCACGCTCCCTTGCCTGCGTTCACTCCCTCTCTTTCTTTCGCATCAGACGCAAGCTTTCTGGGGCAGCAAACGCTCTTTATGTTTTACATTTGCACAGCAGCAAGTACAATGCAATTCCTGCCCTTAGGCATTAGCACAAAACAAGTCTTAAAAGGAGTATTACATATTTGCCGCTACACATGGCTTTGTGTAGAACACGGCTCTGAACTTGGCTTGGCCACAAACATCTTCTCTATGGATGAACGAGCCAGAGGGAAGCAAGTCCATGGGACCTCTAGGAGCAGGGTAAGGAGAAGGGCTGCAGGGTGGTTGCATGGAGCACTGGAAAGCCCCTTGACCTCGCGTGACTTGAGGAGGAATTTCGGCCAAGGGGAGATTGGATGACTGGGTGCTTGCAAAGCTGGTCACTGCTGAGCAGCGTAAGCACCTGCGACCTTGCTGGGTCCAGCCAGCCACAGTGAGCCCGGCTCCTGGGGAAAGCTGAGCGGAGGCAGCCAGCAGCCACCACTGCCATGCTTGCCCCAGGGCAGGAGACAGCAAGAAGGCTGCCAGAGGCCACCACCCAGGTGACTTTGACAGCTGACAAATATCCTGGTGGAGAATGACCCATTCATCAAAGGCAAAATTAATTATGGATGAGATTTGAAGGAACCGTTCAGGAGTGCTGTGTTTGGTTGTTAGGTAGTGGTGGTCCGGGCTCTCAAGGTCACCACTGAAGGGGATGTTTAATGCCCAGCTGACACTCCCCTTTGATTTCAAGCTCCTTTTAAAATTCATTTGCACACTTCCTAGCTAGCTCAGATACACCCTGGATTAGTAACATACACCACTGCTCCTCTCAGCTCCTTCTCCTTTTGCTGCCTTTGAGTATTCCAACTTCTCCTTTTGCTCTTGCTTATCTCAGATTTTATATCTATCTGCAGTGTCTTCTCTCTGTGCTGCTCTCATTTCCCTTCTCTGTCCCTCCGTGTAATCCTTATCCTTTTCTGTGCTTCATTTAATCCTGGCTGCCCGATTATGCAAATCGCACATTTACATTTTGACAGGGCTCCTCCACCCCTTTTCACGTCGTTATTTGTAATACAAATCATTTCCCCTTGCTTCCTCCATGCTTCCCCCAGTTCCTAGCTGCCTCTCAGCTTCCTCACTGGGATGTCGTGTTGAAAATGTGGGGCTCAGCCGTGATCCTTCCTCCAGCCCTGTGCCAGCAAGGCAGTACAGGGTGCCCTAACCCCGCTGCACAGGACAGCTCGGAGAAGCACATTGACCTCCCTCTTCTGCTGCATGGGCTGAGAAGAGAAACAGAAATGTGTCTTCTCACCTGACCACCCACCTCCCTGCCAGCGGGTCTGGAAGGGCTGTAGTTGCAAGAAGCTGAGCTGGTGCTCAGCATGGTTGAAGTGACCTCCCTCTCTTTTCTCCTTTGCATCAATTGATGCAGGTTTCTAGTCATTTTTTCAGGATGTTGTGGTTTTACATCTATTCCCCCAAAGATTAGCTGCGCTTGTCTACTGTACATCTCGAAAAAAAAATCACCCTCAGTGCCCTTAAAAATAAAGTTCAGGTAGAGAAATGAAATGCTCTTTCTTCCATAACTTAGTAAAACTCACAAGATTTTGCAATAGCATCTTCCACCTTAAGTTGCATTTATTACTACTGTACTCCGCACCAGATATTACACTGCCCTCATCTCTATAGCATTTAAGTTTTTCCAGTAGAGTAGCATCAGTTTCTGCTTCTGCTCACCCTCTTCCTGGGAGGAGATTTGTTTCTGCAGACTAGTGTTTTATTTGGGTAAGGCCTTATTTATCTTAATTCTAAGTACATCCTGCTCCGCGTTTACGTTGGAGAAGACAAGGTCAGGGAAGTATACATCTTATTTAGACTGGAAAGTGCTGAAGTCTGAGCGCTCCTGGTGAGGATTCTCCCAGCAGTAGGCATTATTCTTACTGCTCTCTCATGATGACCTTCATTAGCTCCCACATGAGTTCATTACCTCATTTCCCAAGAAAGCTTCATATCTGTGACACGTTACGCAGTGGTAAAATTACATTCAAACGTACAAGAGGCATTTTAGCTTCGCTGGACTGGGGCCAGACTTACACAAAGCACCATTGGCATCTCCAATCTTAACCTACCTTCTTGACGCTGCCAGTACAGAGGGATTATTTGCACATTAGCTACAGATGCAGCAATACAGCCCCAAGAGATGGCCATCCCCAAAGGTGAGAGAGGCAAAGGCTGGGATTGAAGCAGCATCACCCACAGTTTACAGAGAGGCAGAAACAATTAGCCCAAGCTGAGCAAGAAGCCTGCAGGAGAGCTGGCAGCCGAGCCTGGGCACATGAACCACGCGCCATGAAGTTTGCTGTGTGATTTACGTACATATGAATTTTTATAACAGGAATGTATTTTTCCTCTACTTTCTCTGTCAAGCTTGAGTGGGCGCACGGTTACAAGACAAAATTGCCTTTGCTTTCCAACAGTGCTGTCCCCGCCTGTTTTCCATTGCTGCTCTCACACCCATTCTTCTTTGTCATTTCCAGCCCTGTTCCAACCCCCCATCTTTGCTTCTCTCCTTTTCTTGGGCGAGACAACATGGAAAATTCGCATTGCTGAGGGCACGGTTCATATGTCAGAGCGCTTCCTTCTCTCCCTACGGCTCCCTATTTTTCTACATGCATTTACCTTCGAACTTCTGTTTTAATCTCCCTTTTATCAGTGTCCAGATAAAGCCCCGTTGGTTTTCTATCCAGTCCAGCCCCTCATTTACATTCCCGGTGCGTGCCTTTCTATACTTAGATTCAACTTCCTTCCCTGTCTTATCACCCCTCTTATCTGCTACCTTCAGCTTAATGTCTTTTGTCTTCCCCTTTTCCTCCCCCTCTCCTTTTTCTGACCATTTTTAAGTGAACTCTTCATGCACCACTAAGCCCACTCCATCATGGCACTGCCGTTATTTCCAGTCTCGAGCGCCGGCTGGCCTAGGCATGCCTCCCCTCGCCAACAGAGCAGCGGCGTGCATCCCCTGCATGCACCACTGGATAAATGGCCAGCATTAGAAATGTTCTGCGAGATGGAAGCCTGTGGCAGTGCTAATGTGCCACCACTAGTGCATCTTGCTGCAGTCATCACATCGGTCCTGGGGGAAATTACAGAGAGATGATCTACAGCACTAGGCCTCCCGTTTTAATCCTGGCTCTTTTGCATCCTGCCGGAGAGAAGTACAGTCGCACTAGCAGCTGGAAATGACTGGCCTTTTATCACGGTGTTGCAGTATCATTGCTTATTTCACTGCGTGTTTGCTCCCATTGCGTGCCGACTGTTCAGTGCTAAGAGAAGATGCAGGGGAGCTGGACCAGGAGAGGGGAGGAGATGATTAACGCTAATGGCCAGGACTGGCAATATGAGGCTGATAATGGCTGCTTGTTGCTTTTTTGCTAGCGGAGTAGAGCAATAGCCATATGAGAAAGGGAAAGGTCAGATACTGAGGGAAACAGAAGATACTTAAAGCTAAATGCCAGAACATCAGTTTAGTGAAGTAAGGAAATATTTCCCTCTTTGTGCGTTATGGGCCTCCTGAACAGCAGGGCAGGGCTGGGAGGTGCCACCACTGCCCCTGCTCTGCTCCGCAGCCACGAAAGGGCTGCTGCAACGGGGAGGGTTTTTCTAAACGGTTCTTTGGCATCAATCAGCACGAGCACTCAGTCACGTTTAAATACGATTGATGTAGCCATGGATCGCTTGCTTATTGAGACTTAGGGGTGAAAACCTGCCTATAATGAAACGGTCACTGTCGTTATCCTTTGTGCAGCTGTACCATTTTGGCTGGAGCACCGGAGCCTTCAGAGTTAAAAGCTCAGCTGCAGCTTCCCACCTCGGGCTGTAGGGACTTGTATTCCCAGCGCAGCAGTCATGGGTCAGGCTCTGTAGTATATACATCCCAGGAGGCTGTATGTGCGTAGAGCCTGAGAAATCCTGGACACTGCTTTGAACTTAAATTATTAATACCCACCTCAAGGCTTCCTCGAGAAGACGAGCTGAAAACCACAGTCTGTGTTTCACTCGGAGCGTACTCCACCTTTATGTTTGTGTCAAAAGAGGGGACTTTCACAAATGCCGTTGTTGCCAGGGGCTTGAATTATGTACAGGGAACTTGGCGCTCTGCTGCATCGCAGTAAACAACAGCACATTTCTATGGATTTATTAATTGGTTTTGTATGCATTTATTTTTCTGTAGTGGTTTAAGCAAATAAAATGAAGTAACCAGAGAATTTTTACTGAGTTAATTAAAGAGGAGAGCAGTTCCAGGCAAGCATGACATTAAAGACTTGCCAAATACCTCTTTTCTGAAAATACTACCAGCCACTTTAAAGTCTGCTCCAATTCTCAGGCTCTAATGGAAAGTCCTTTCCAGACAAACTGGTTCAAGTTCCAAAACAAGTCATCTGTCTGCAAGTTTGGAAAGGGGAACGGACAGGAGAAAAAGGGCTTTTTATGGGGAAAATAGGGAAAAAAAGAGTATCTGAGATAATAGCTTAAAAATTCTGCGAGTGTCCCCCTCCCAAAGCATTTTAACCGTCTTGGTTCTGTCTGTGGCTCCCAAGTCAGGGGTAGTGTGGTGAACCAGAGTCTCAGCAGCTTCAAAACAGAGTCTGAATTTGGTCCTAGATGTCTAAAATCTGTTTGATTTAATACTCTCGCGCTCTTTTCCCACGCTTTAAAGTTCTGTCCTGCTGTGCTGGCTTTGACAGGAAGCCCAAAGCAGTCATCAGTTTCTATAATCAAGAAATTTGCCACAAACAGCTCTTTATTGAAATCAATGAGAGATCTGACCTGTTAATTTCTGAAGTAGCCTCCTGTATGCAGAGAGGCTCTGCAATGTTGTCTGGCTCTCAGATGTGAGAAATGACACTTTGTATTGCTCGTGGGGTGCTAAAAATGTATAGATGTGAAATAGATTGGGAGATCTGCCAATACAAAGTTAATGGAAGTTCTCATAATTTCCCCAAGTGACATTACTGACCTGGGCTTGAAGTGAAGCCAGGTCTGGTTTCACATCCTCTAACATTTCACTAAATGTTAAACGATTGAGATAGAATTTTTATTAGGTATGCCAGTATTTCATAATTTACCACAACCTCTAGATATACATTTTCCTTTTGCAGTCCAGGAGATGTTTGTTATGGTCTTTTGAGATGCATTAAAAGGGTGTTAGTACAAATAAAGCTCCCTTCCTTATTCTCCAGGCAAGCTGCAAAAGCAATTTAATATCAGCACACGGGATACCTGGTGTGCTGCTTTAACACATAAGGATCCAACAAGTACACTCCAATGCTCTCAAGGGCAGATGTTTGATGACTTAGAGCTGCTGCAGTGGGAGAAGGTAACACAATGATGCCGGGGGGAGAAAGACCTTCGCAAAGGCAGCCCACCAACAGTGTTATTTTTCAAAACGTACCCACTCAACCCAATGGCACCCACAGCAGGGAAACATAAGGTAAATTAGTGACCTTTCAGGCCCAGATGTTAAGAGAGTAGAATAGCTGAGAAATCCAAGGGCTAAGGTCAAGATAAAGAGTGCTGCATAAATGCAACAGCTGTAAGACACTGAAAAGGCATCAGAGGCTGTGAGCACCAGGAATATATAAATCACTCAGAGCAATCTGCTGCAGCAAGGCGTGCTGGTCTAGACAGTCTCTTTAAACTATTGCCAACACTTTCCAAAAGTGTGTGGTTAAAATTAGGCTTCCCAAGTCCATATTTAGAAATCGAAAAGCACCAAAAGTACTGAGCACCCATCAAAACATATGGGCTCACAAACCCTCTGGAAATCAGGTCACACGTTTGAGGCAGAGATTTCTGTGCCGAGTTGCCCCAGAACTGTGAAGGGTCTTGGTCGGAGAGCACTCCCCCCTCCACCCCCCTTCAGATCCAGCCTAAAGAAACATTTAAGAATCAACTTCTAGGTTATGAAGAGCTTTGACCTATATAGAAGACCCAGAAGCCTGAGCAGCAGAACTAATGAAATATGATTTCCAACATTTCTTTTCCACCTGGATTTCCTGATACCTACAAAGAATGACTTATAACAGGGTCTCTCTTCTTTATACTCACCTCATTTTCATAAAACTTGCATAACTTCAGCATCTTCGTCATGGGTGGTTTGAGTTAGCCCATGTTTTCAAACATCTACTTGCTTATTTGGAAGTATGCTCAAAGATTTTGGGATCCTGTCACTTATAGTAAAGGTTACATAAACCACATAATGACAAACTGAAGGGCTTTGTGTTGTTTATGCGTCTGCAGCTTCTCTAATTTATTACAGGATTTTTACTAAGTAGAACTCCTTCCAGGGCTGCGTGTATGCTTACAGAGACCTGTTTGAGTCTTGTTCTGTCAATCTTTTCATTGTTTAAGCAACCTCTCAACTTACACGAAGCTGGTTTGTACTAATATATATACTATATTCTCTTGCTTTACCGAGAACTTTTCATGAAACATTCTAAAAGCTGAGGCGGGGGGGGGGGGGGAGGATAAATCAGCTTTAATTGGTAGCATATGGCCAAAAAAACCCAGTTAGCCACACCATCAAGACTTTTTTTTTGTCTTATGAATTTACTTTGCAAGTTTCCTTGTTTACCAACGCACCAGAATCAATTCACAAAAGGATGTAACTCTTCAGATCAGATGGGACATAAACAAACATTATTCCACTGGATTAAGACACAAGTTTCTGTAAACAACGCTGAGTATTCCCCTTTGGCAGATGCAATTTCTGTGGCCCCCGGCACCTACCTGTGCTCTCTGCCAGCAGGGGATGCGTCAGAAGGGTGCTGGGTTCAGAGTTCAGAGCAGCAACAACAGTGATTACCCTGGGCACTAGAGAGACTGAGCTTCCTTACAGAGGACACCAGGCTCCACGCATAAAGCTGACCAGCAGAAAAAATCCCATGAACCACTGGGTTTCTTCCTCCACCAGATCTGAGTTCAGTCAGATAATTAGAGTTCTAATTTATTTATTGCTCATTAGTTTTTTTAAGGCTCTGATCTTGTAAACACTCCTGTGTTTGTGTTTATTGCTATGGTTTCAATTGTTGCACAAAACTGTTGCACAAAGTTCAACTGCTGTGTTATTCTTTCTTACCAAATCGAGCCCTATGAATATGGCCTATTTAAAATTAAAATTAGGCAGTGATTAACAACTATTTCCCAAATCAAGAGGAAACAAAAAAGCCCTATTGAGACAACACAAAGCTGTATGGCTTCTGACAAATTTGCATGTTCCCCAGTCCTTGTCCCATTCAGGCTTTACTGATAGAAAGAGGAAACTCACAAAAATACTGTTGTTTTCTCAGAAAGGTGTGTTTTTCCATTTAAAATAGCTTTGAGGAAAATACCCAACCAGTAATTTAGAATTGGTTTTCTCAAAGCATAACAAAACATACTACAGCTCATACATATGTACATATAAACACAAAGAGACATAAACAAAACACTTTAAAAATCCTTGATTATTAATATGTGTATTTTCTAAACATTACTGGCTTCAAGACAAGCTTACCTTGAAAACACACATGAAGGATCTTTACTGCTCTGACAGATGCTAAGAGCAGCTGCAAGGCCCTCTGCAGAGATCCTCGTGCTCAGCTTTCTCATGCTCGCAGGTGAGGCTTTTTAACCCCACCCTGCGGAAGGGTGAGAGGGTGCCCTGGCTCCTATAAAGAGCCTGGAGCAGAGGAAGGGAACACCAGGAGCAGCCCTGCTTGAAGAAAAGTTTCACAGGGATTTGGGTTGTGTTCTGATTTCTGAGTTACCCAGACGGCTGAACCTCAAGGAGGTGAAGTGTTCTGCTCGCTCAGTCAAGGTCAATCACTGCCAGAGTATTTGTCATGTTTCTCTCTCTGGCAGCTGTCAGAGTAAGGGGAGGCAGCTGGCTACAGCGATGAGCTAATGAAGCTCATCTGGTACATTAGGTAGAAGAGGTGTAATGCAGAAGATTGCACGTTCAAACCCTACTATTAACTCATGCAAAAGTTGGCTGTGTGTTCTTTCCTGAAGACAGAGCGGAGGCTTGCCGTGTCATTACTGGGAATAAAGATGATAAATGACAGTTGCTTTTCTAACCATGTGCATCTTTTCTTTTCCCTCCAGTGTGACTCAAGTTGTTCCTGAGATCCACTTGGGGCAGCTACTGCTCCGGGTTTTTTGTCCTCATGCATTTTATCAAGCCACTAGAAAGCATTTGCTCTTGGATGAGAGCGCACGTTTCTTTGCATGCTCAGTGATTCGCAATCCTGCCTGTCCCTGACTGGGCTGAGGAGCCCTATGGTGGTGTGAATCCCCCAGTCTGGACCTGTTTGATCCTCTCCTGGGTGTACACCAGGCTGTAGAGCTCTTAACTGTGCATCAGGGATCGTGCAGGGGCCCTTTCTCTGGTTTAGGTGAAACCACTGAATAGGAACGCTCAGCGTCTGGCTCTGATTCTGTGCTCTGCCACAAGTTCCCTAATGGGCCATCAGCAAAGCGCATGGAGGGCAGAGAAATGCAGGGTTTGTTTTTGAACCCAGACCCTGCACAGAGAGCTGATTCCCAGAGGCTCAGCTCGTGTTAAGCCAGATCCTTAGGAGAGCTCAGCACTCAGTAATATCCATGCTGATATGAGAGCTGGGTTGTCTGGAGAGCTCAGCATCTATGCACTGAACTCTCTTGAAACCATGGGAGTTTCTCCTGGTACTCGAATCAAAGCCAAACTCTTCCTGCCCTCTGTCCTTCCATGTAGGAAAACACTGGCCTTCATCTCTCCAAATGAAATCCTCAGCCCACTAAACTCAAGAGGACTTTTGCCTTTAGCTTTGACCTAATAGCAGGATTTCTCCCACTCTGCCTCAGTCCCCACCAGTAAAACTGGGAGTGTCATACGTCTCCTTCCGTTACACCTGGTTTGTGAGCTCTCAGGGGTGTGCACAGCAGTGGTGTCTGCTGCTCTCGAGTCTTCTGGGGGCTAAAGGAATGAAAAATGCTTTAAAACATTTAATGACAAATTTAGAGGCTTTTCAGGGGAGTCCTCAGCCAGCTTATGGGATTCATATGGCAGAATTAATTTGTCTGTAAATTAATCCACAAAAATGCTAGTACCCCTGGGGACTTATTGATACAATATAAAGTTACAGATAACATCTTTGCCAATGTTCTGTAGTATCAATGCTGTTGTCTATCTTATTTTCTCCCTTATAATTTCTTCTTGTCGGTCTTTTACGTGGAACTAGCATTTTTGTCCTAATTAGACAATTACACATTATGATGCACTAATTTGTTAACCTATGTTCACAAATCTTTTAATTACAGCAGTCGTCTTTGATGTGCTGTTATTATTCAGCTATGGCAGTAAACAATTCAACAGCTAACTGGAAGGAACTCATTATTTTCTGAGAGACATTGTCATTATTTTTCAAAGTATTTTTTCCCTAGAATACAGACGGAGAATAACCAGAGAAATACACAGAGAGAGTCGTCACAGAAACCAAACACCTCATTCCACCATATCGATAGTTATTACTGAAAACACAAAGATTTTTTTCAGCATAAATAAGTTGGGGGCTTATCCTTCACGCTTGTAATCCCCAAGCTTCAAAACAGCCAGAGTGACAAGAAAGCCTTCTATAGAGGCAGCACGAGTGACAGCAACAGGTACCGGATACGTAGCCCTTCACCGTGCTTCCAGGTTTCAGTGTAAGCACGGCAGTTAGGTGGGACACAGCCATACGGCAGAAGTTTTTGCTAATTTTTAAAGGTGGAGTAAAGACTCCACGTGCTTAATTCTCTTAGGTACCCTTAAAGAGAGTCTTTAGCCCTCCTTCTGACCTTATTTCTTGCTCAAGCGAAACATAGCCAGTGATGCATTTTTTTTTTCTTTCAATTACTGTCATTGAGCTGCCTTTAATCTTTGTAAGGATTATGTTAATATTGTCAAGCA
The DNA here is from genome assembly GCF_034638445.1 of Ciconia boyciana. Classification (NCBI taxonomy): domain Eukaryota; kingdom Metazoa; phylum Chordata; class Aves; order Ciconiiformes; family Ciconiidae; genus Ciconia; species Ciconia boyciana. The sequence continues at coordinate 2,529,597 of NC_132950.1, forward strand.
TTTTCTTCCCCTCTGGTGCAGGGAGGCACAGCTCCAGGGATCCCTGCTTGCGGTGATCCTTCACTTGTCTGGATGAGCTGTTCGCCTCCGAAAGCCCAGTGCTTTTGACGATGCTACACATATCCCACCACAGCAATGTTCATTTGTGGACATCAGCTTGGACGTAACCTCCCTTCTGTTTTCAATGCAAGTAAGCAAGCTCACGTCTTGCTGTGTATCTCTGCTGCAGTTAAAGGAATGGTGCTGCCTGGGGGAGCCCCGCTTACAGCCCATCGGTATGTATGTGACCTTGCTTTCCATCAATACTCTGAGCAGCTTTCCTCTGCAAGAAAGGGAGACTTTGCGTTGGTGCCAGTGTTTGATGTGAGGCAGTCACCCTGCCAGCCGGCTGCCGCTCTCACAAACCCGCATGGCACATTTCACCGTGAGTCACTGCAGCCGTGAATCAGTGAGTCCTCACGCGCCCAGGCTCGAGCCTCTCGGCAGCCGTTCATCTTCCCCTTCTCCCCCTTAGGAAGGCATTGCATGCAGGTTTGGTTTTTAAGCAAAATAACTAGCTAAAGCTATCAAAATGGTGGAGGCTTGTGTTTTATCACCAAGAGCAGCATAAAGAAGCTGCTGCCCTGTTACGGTTGCAATGTACAGATTGCAAGTAACAGACTGTCTGTCTGGACAGTCAGGTTGTCTGTGTGAGTATTTGCCAGATGCAGAGGCCAGATCCGAGTTTTTGGATGCTCCACTCTCCCAGGCCTAGGAAAGAATTTCTCCTGGTTTTGCATCCCTCGGAAGAGCAGCACCAGCCCCTGAGAGCTCCTATGAGAGCAGGAAGGGGGAAAGGGGAGTGTAACCAGGCCATCTGTTGTAATACCACAAGTCATTATTGTTTTCAATAGACTATTTTTGGCCCAAACAGTTTCCCAATATACAAGCACTCACATACCCTTTCTGCTGGGAGTAGAAAGCAGTAGCTGTTATTGAGAACAAGAAAGTGAATGGCAGAAAATAGTGTCAGGTGTCCAAAGTAAAATCAGCTACCCCTCCTCATTCCTGGCAGACGTTTTCCTAAGCCCTTCTTAAAGAGCTGTGATCGTGGAGGTGTTCTGCCCTCTCCAGCAATCTCTTCCAGTGCTGAACCCTTCCTGCCCTCGGAGTGCTTTTTCTAATGTGTAATCTGTGTCACCTCAGCAGCAATTTAGGGCCATTATTTGTTGCCCTACCCACTTTCCTGGAAGAGAGGAGCAGAGCAGAGCAGACAAGATAAGAGCGAGAAGAAGGGAAGACATCCGCTCTGTTTCCTGGGGAGCAAGCCTGTGTCGACCTTCCTGTAGTTTTCAGCTTGTTTCATTTCTCGTACATGTACTCTGGTTTCCGCTCCATAAAACCCAGCAGCGAACGCGCCATGGTGAGACGATCAGCAAGAACTTAGAGGGTTCGTTTTGTCACAGTTTTAAAATGTCAGATTAGGCTGTGTAGTCACATTAGTACCGTTAGCTTTAATATACTCCATGCCTAATCTGCCAGGGCTTCTTTATTGACAGGCTGCATCTCTTTTTGAGCTTGAATAAACTTGTGCATAAAATGTTATCAGCAATGACAGCTGAAAAGAGGTCTATTGCTCTTTAAATTTTTGATGGGAGGCAAGCATTCTGTCATTTGTGATAGCATTATATGTAATCCAACATAACAACTTGATAGTCTGATATAACAACATTCCAGCTTCCCCGCTACTATTGTAAAGAGATGCTGCGCACAAGCTGCTGCTACACACAATATCAGCACTGACAGCTGGAAGAAGAGTCATGCTTCTCCCTTCAAATTCCTAGCAAAACCCCCTCATCTTTATTGATTTTTTTCTTGGGGGTGGACATCTTCTTTGTTTGCCCAAAATTCCTGGGAAAATTGGGCTGGTTTGGAAACTCATTACAGGATGAAGGTGCCTCCTGAGATGTCTTTATTTTCACAGTGCTGTCTGCAAACCTGGTACAGTGTGATTGTGCTCTGCCCTGAATCACAGGACAGGGGCTCCTCAAAGCCTTTGCCTGCTGCACGGTGCAATTTCATCTCCATCTTCCAAGTTCTTCCATTGCTGCTGGCGTCCCTGCCAACCTCTCAGTTCCTGCCAGTCAGGGGTTGAGTGCAGTCACCCGGCATCTCTATCTTCCTTCCTTTGTTCTCAAAAAAACAGGAGAGAGGGGTAATCGCACCACCACCAGCAGCTTTCGGGACACTGCCAGCAGAGGTGTGCTCTGCCACCCTGCAGGGACACCGTGTGCCTCTCCTCCAGCAAGTACTTTGTCTCTTCATGCTGGAGGCTCCCTGCGTTCATGTTCATGTGAGGGAAGCGTGCTGTGCTAATACATAGAGCAAACATTTTGACCCCTATTGGTTTATTAATTGAATTGTGACTTTTTAGATTGCAATATCTTAACTGCTTGAGGTCAGGCAATTCAGAAATTAACTCCAAGTTAGTTCTCTCAAGAAAAAGATCAATACACAGGATAAAAGATATCCATTGGATTATGAACAGTTCATGTCCTAAAGAAATATCTGCTCTGCTTTTTCTTTAAGTGGACTTGATTTTCACTCCTTTATACCTCTTCCATGCTAGTATAATTGATTTAGGTCAATGAAAATCCAGGGAAGCAATTCAGTTTAATTTAGCTGAGCTGCACCAGCACGAAACTGGTATGGCAGCAAGGACCAGTGCTAGCTGATACGGCATCACCAGCTTTGGCAGTAACATCCAGCAGGACCAGTATATTTTTTCACATATTCCACTGTACACTATAGCAACATCAGTAAGCAACCAAGTAGCCCTGAGAGTTACCCAAAGGTATGTTCAGATGAAGGAGCACATTTTAATAGTATGCCATATGTTGCTGAACGAGCTGTCAGACCAAACTTATAGGCAGGTGGATACCAGACCCGTACGTAAATAGCTGAGGTGTATGTATTTGAAGGCACAGATTTGTGGAGGAGGCTGTACTTCACCTGAATGCTGGCTGGCAGGGAACATTGCGATAACCTCACCCGACCTGTGGCAGAACAGGAATCCCAGAATTTCACATGGGGTGTTTTACCCTTCTGTTCTCATCTTTATTCCTGTCTGTACCTGTTATAGCACTGCTTTCTTTTCTGGTTAGATCTTTCCTTCATTGTAATTACAAAATAACCTTCTCTTGTCCAGGAGCATCATTACAGATCTTTATATAGCACTGCCTGTGCATATAGAATCATACAGTCATAGAATCATTTAGACTGGAAAAGACCTTTAAGATCATCAAGTCCAACCGTAAACCTAACACTGCCAAGCCCACCCCTAAACCATGTCCCTAAGTGCCACGTTCAGAGAAACATCAGATTCAGGCTGACGCTCCGTGGAGCCGTGGCTGCGGAGCAAAGGCAGCTCGGCAGGGATGGGGAGCACACCCAGCTGGGGAAGAGCAGGCTGCATTTGCAAAGCAAATTTTGTACAAGAGTGCCAGTATCCTCTACACAGGCAGGCGAGTACTATTTCCATTTGCAGAGGAGGAACTGAGGCACTTCTCTAGTCTGGACTGGCACAAAGCCAGGGAGAGACCTGGAGCCAACGTCCTGTTGTTGAACAGCCTGGGCTAAGACCTGCTCACTCCACGTGCCCAGGCAAAGGCTTAATCAAACCGGACATGGTACTGAGGAGTTATTCCCCTTACAGCTTCATAAAAAAAGGCCTTGAGGCAGTGGTGCCGTGCATATACATACAGGACTGGAAACCTGTAGGGTGAAGAAATGTTGCACGAGTGGGTTCTCCCAGACCTCCAGACACCAGTCCTGCCGCCTTTGAAAATCAAATGCGGTTTTACCCTGATCAGTCCTCCAGTGGGAAGGTGGTGGGAAGATCAGAGCTTCTTGAATTAATTGGAGATTTTTTTATTAAAAAAAAAAAATTAGTCCAGTTACTGGGCATAAAAGCAATTTTCATTTTTGTGATGCATTCTTTTCCAGGGCTTCCTGAGTCTGTTGCTAAGATAGGTAACTGTTAACATCTTTATGTTGCTTTAATTCATAGTGTCTTGACAAATCTCTTAGGCTTAGACTCTGGGAACACAAGTGTGTGTGATACAAAGTAAATGCATAAGTAAGTGTCAGCAGTTAATAGAGGTAAATTAATGGTTAATCAGACCACACATGTATAATTAGTTCCAGGTTATAGGTTGAAAGTAATAAAATACTTCAGTTCTAAAAGAAAAATTGCAGTTATTAAAGTAATCCCAACACGTTGTAACCAAACCCCAGGCTTCTCTGTGTCTCTCACAAAGCCAAAGGCCAGAAGATGTGTCCATCCATGCTTCACCGGAGAAAGCTTCAGGCTTCTCGGCCGCACGGGCAGAGCTCTCTGCTGAACTCAGCCCACCTTCCCACCCCATACCTGGGCAAAGCTTTGTCCGTTTGAAGCCCTTCTGAAAGGCTGCGATTATGGAGCAAAGGTCTGCTTGGGTGTGTGGTTAGAGGTTGTGTGGTTAGCTGTACGTGTCTCCCTGGACGGGAAGTTTTGGGAAGCTCCAGCTAGGGCAGTGATCTCCTTCCTCTCTGGATCACTGGATCATTGCCCAGCGATGCAGAGAGAAATCCCTCCTGTCATTAGCTCAGCACCACTCTCCTCGTGGGGTGATGTGGGCCACGCTCGCTGGTGCCCCATGGCTCCTGTTGGCTCTGAGCAGTATTCCTCCAAGAGCATTTGCCAGGCAGGCATTTGGTATCGAAACTGTTTGGGCTGAGGCTGTAGAAAGTGTCTTTGTGAATCTCTATGAGCTAAATTGCTTAACTGCAGCCTGGCGAGGGCCACTACGTTAAAACAATCTCTCTATTTTAAATGTCAAGAACAAGGCCTTTGCTGGAAGATCAATAGAAGCACAGGAAGAAGTATTTTCAGTTTTGCATCCTTCATTCATCATTATCTTCATTACTTGCCTTGTTTGCGAGGCTGCCCTGAGCCAAGCACAAGAGACGCAGGCTGCCATCCGTCTTGTCTCTCCTCTGAGTTGCAATCCATTTGCTCTTTCCCTCCAGCCCGGGTGGGAAGGTGGTGTGAGGCAGTGGACAGGTTTGTGCCAGGAACGGGCTCTGCAGGATGGAGGAGTGCTCTGGCTGAGACGGGAGCACCGCTTGGCAGGGACGGGAGCGCTGGGCAGGGGTGCGAGCCCAGGCTTGCTGGGAGAAACCAAGTGCACTAAGATACTCACTAAAGGCAGACTTTTTTTGCCGTAATGTGTCATCGCTGTTGCTATTAAAATGTAAAATAGGAAAGTGGAGTCGACGAAGGAAGTGAGGAGAGCTGGAGACATGCAGTGACTCCAGCCTGGAAGCTCCCTGCCTGCTAATGAGGCATGAAACACCATGCAGTTTTTGTAATGCAGAGCTCAGTAATGGATTAAGTTGGACAGCTTGTCTTCCCACAGAAAGCGAAGTGGCAACTGTGAATTAAGGTAGGTGCACGAGTGGGTTTAAAAAAGGAATCAAACCAGTGTTAGGGGCAAAAAAAATTAGGTTAGGAAAATGCTTAATGGCGTGTAGCCTTACTCAGGCTTAAAAGGCTAGTGCTGTCCTCGTGCCATCAGAGCAAATCCACTTACTCATCACCAGCTCCAGTTATGGGGAAGCTTCATTTTACAGACGGGATGGTCCCTGCCTCGCCTAACCGCCGCTGTGTGGTCTGCTACTGACCACCTTAGGGTTTGTCTGAGCTGAGACGATGACACTTATTCACACCGTAACTACCCTTAACAGCAGCTAAGAGATCTGAGAGAGAGGCCAAAGGTACGTATTTAACTGTAGACAGCTTTTAATAGTTCTTAAAATGCCTTTTCAATGAGAGCTTAACTCGGGAGGTCAAATGAATTGAGAGAATACTATGATTTCATTTCTCTTAACGTGCATCAAAGGCAGGCTCCGAGAGGACAGCCATTTCGCGTTGGGTGCCTTTGCATTCATGGGTTAATTTGAATGCTGGTGTTTTAGGTCTCATTTATGCTGTATTTTTTCAGTAAACACACATCAACTCTGAAGATCTTAATTAGAGTCTTTGGAAAAACCCAATATGCTATAATTCTTCCACTGAGGTCTATATGGAAAACAAGTAACATATTTCAAATGCAATGGTAACAAACAAACAAGTGTGCGTAGCCCCAGTATATACACACACACTTCCCTAATATGCTTGCTTAGACTTTACAATCTGTTTATTAATTCGTGAATAGACTTGATATGCCCTCTGGAAAAAATACTTAAATAATATCTCTCAGTTGGCTTCACTGTTAGCATGCCTCTAATTAACTAATGTACACCTCCACTTGCTATTAAACAGTTTCATGATTCTTAACACCACTGTTGTTAGGTGCCAGCTATAAAAATTTTTAACAGCTCTCCTGTTACCACTTTTCTCCTAAGTACATGAAAGTGGCTTTACATATTTGACCTTTCCCTTCTCTGCTCCCACATTTTTAACCCTTCTTTCCCACTGCAGCAAGGACAGCTGACGCATCGAACATCTTGTGCCTGGTGAAGACGCAATATCCCCGCTGCTCGGCACAGGGCTAGTTTCCACCGGCACGGCTCTGAGGACAGAGTCCTTGTGTGCCTCCACCGAGACTGCAAGGGACTGTTTGAGGAGCAGAGTCCTGATTTTGCAAGTAAGGCCCTGACCCATAGCAAAGGCCACAAGAGATGCTATGGCAGTGTCTTTCAGGGGTCAGCTTGCATCGGGAGGCAGGAGCTGTCAGCCTGGCACTAAAATACCCATACCCCTTTAACTCCAAATACAACAGAAACCCTTTAGCCAGTCCACAGCCTAACACCCAGTAATCACCAGGAAGGCAAGAGCAAATCCAGGGGATTATTTTCCTTTTTCAAGGTAAGCAGGATAAGGTACTCAGCTGGAGTTCAGCCACGAGGCTGACAAATCTGGGGATGAGCCACACCCAGCAATTAAGGAGAGCATCAGGAGTCAGACAGGATCAGTCCATAGATCACTAATGCAAAGTGACCCTGTGGCCCATGAATCAATGGCTTAAAAAAAAATTACTCGGAGGGAAAGATGCCATGTCTTGAACAGCTCCTCCTGGACAGCAGGCTTGTCACTGGAGGTCAGTCAACCAAGGCAGCGCCAAGGCTGATGGTCAGCGTGGCTGATGGAGCTGGCTGAGACTGCCGTCTGGAGGAGCATGGCTTTGGGCCGTGATCGTTACATATATTTTCCTCTTACAATTCACAAATAATGAAAATTCTGATTTTTACCCATTACTTGAAGAAGGAAAACCAGATCTATGTCCTGTCCAAACAGAAAGTACAGGCAGATAAGCCGTTTCTTCTGACACCTCTGATGCCATGTGCATACTGAATGCCGTTAGCAATTTTGGTCTGGATCATGTGTAAATCATACAAAAGTCTGAACTCTAAATCCATCACTGTGAGATCCAAATGAACAGGTCAGTGCAAGGATTGCACCGTGGGGTGTGCTAAAGGCCTTGCTCAGGATCCTGAGCAAGTGCACGCCAAGGGGAAGACGCTGAGAGCAGAGTGGGAGCAGCAAGGGGAAGGTGCAGCGTGGCCCTTCTTGTTGTATCCCCAGGCATCAGCCCTCCTCAGACAGATGCTGCACATCTTCTGCAGCAGCTAAGGGACCGCTGAATGTATCTTACCTGTCTGAGGAATCCTTTGTAACATCCTGTGGCTGGGAGCGTCACAGCTTAACAGTGCGAGGGTAAAAAAAACACCTCCTGTTTTCAGCAGTGACGAAGTCTGGCAGGAGCTGAAAGCACTTGAAATTAGATCCTCAAAACCTTTTGCCAGCAAACGAGCATCCACCTACCCCAAGGAGCAGTCCCTGGCTCTCTGGTCAAAAGATGCAAATGGCTCACAGCAGCTCTGTGCAAAACCAGTCATCCTGGGAGTTATCAAGCCACGCCACATAGCACGTGCATTGGATACTCCCTCAGCCCTGTGGAGCATCTTTGTGGCCCTAAAACAATTTTTCCTGCGTGGTTTTCACTTCCCAAGATAAGGGGAGGTTAGTGTCACAGCATCTGGCATGACACTGGATGAATTTGTTGCCTGCTGGCCTCGTGCAGGAGGGCTCAGCAGTGTGGCAAGAGCCTGTCCTGGTACAGCCCCGTCTGTGCTGCTGAGCAGAGCTGCTCCCTGGAGCAAAGTATCCTCGGAACTGCACACAGGTTTGTCTCAGCAAAAGAGTGTGTGTCTCCAGAGGACAGCCAATGCATGGGCACTAACACGCAGAGTGCAGATGATCGAGGGGCCCACGCTGATAAGCAAATGAGGGCACAGAAATGCTCAGCGGCAGAGACCCACCCAGACGTGTCCGTCACGATTCCTCAGAGGTCACTAGAACCAGGAGGGGCTGTCACACCTGCCAGGGACGGCACTCATAAATAACAGCAGCCTGCGACAGCCAGGAGGTGTAGCTGTTTGTAGGCAATTGCATGTGAAACAGGCAGACAGGTGTCATCAATCCAGCAGAACCCAAAGCCAAATCATGCCCTTCAATAGTTCAAATTCAAAGCACGAGTATCAGCTACAGCCTGGAAGTTAACTATCGTCCTTAAAAGCCACTTCCTAACGTAGGCTTTGGTTGAAGAATTGCTGTGTCCCTGGGTTGCCACTATCCCTAGACGAGAAGTGTGCCTAATGTCGGAGAAGGGTAATCTCATTTGATATGAAATTATATTAGTGACAGCTTATTCCTGTGACTGCTCAAAGGGCTGGGCAGGTTGGATGATGCTTTCATGGTACTTACTAACGTAAAAGTAAATAACTGAAGAAGCAAATGTCACCGGGGTATGGGCAATGGGGAGCAGGGAGACAGCGGCAGCAAGAGTAGGAGCACATGGAGGCAAGGGTAGCCAGCACCACCCGCCTGGCACACAAATGAAAAAGCCTGGGGGGAGAAAAGGGCAACTATCACCCGGTGGAGAGACAAAGAAGAGCACAAAGAGAGAAAAGGAAGAGTGGGCAACAGCCGGGCCTGTTTAGTTGTCCTAGTGTGAAGGCAGAGGTTTCATGAAGCGTCTTTGCTGCCCTCGGTGCCTGCAGCTCAGTCGAGCTCCTCCGGCAGCAGAGCAGGAGGGGGGCTGGCTCCCCGTCAGCACCCGCTGCCTCCGCTTAACCCCAAGCAAATGCCCTGCTTCAAGTGGGGCCGTCACACCACACAGCTCGTCATTTTTACTCTGTTGCATTTCTTTACACGAGACTTTCACCAAATATAGTCAGCTCTTTATAGAGCTGAAAACTCTATAGAGTTGAATATATACACCTTGATAAAGACCTTATACACAGCCCTACAGCAGATCACTTCCAGTTTTCTGAAACAAGAGCTCATTATTTGGTGCTTCATCACCTAGTGCCAGCACTGATGGCAGGCAGAGGGAAGATGAGCAGAAAGCACTGGCACCCTCCCGTAGCACGACGCCTCTGGCCTCGCTGAAACTCACACCCAGGCGTGTCTGTGCACCGGTGAGAGCTGGCGTAGACGTTCATCGGCAGCCGGACTCCCCTCCAGCCCTGCAAGGCTGCCAGCAAGGCTGCTGGAGGTCTGACCCAGCTCAGAGAGGATTCCCGTGATCGCTTTGCAGCCGGGGACTAACCATAAGAAAGATGCTCCCAGTGCAGAGGGGGAAGAACCGCTGCTCTTAGGTCCATGGACTGACCCTTGCCTTGTTCCTGCTGTCAGCACACAGCACCTACACTGTCATTTAACAAATAGATCAATAATTAGCTATTACTGCTTAAAAGCAGTAATAAAGTACATTATTTGTGTTTTATTACTTACAGTTAGTAACATAATAAAAATAAAAAAACATAAACCAATGGTGTAAAGGTTTTGGGAGCTGAGATTGCACAAACAAGAATCCACTTTGCACATTCAAGTACTCCAAGGAGTGGGAAATATAATTCTTCTGTCTTCAAGTGTCCATGGGAGGAGGAGGCCTTGTGAACTGCCCTTGCCCCAGGCTGTCCCATGTCTTGAGGCCAGAGGATGCTGGCAGGTTACCTGTGATGCTGAGCTGCAGTTAGTGATGGAGCAGCAGGTTTTGCAGGGGATGGATTACCTGCCTGTAGGTTTGGTTTTCTGGAGATCCGAAGTGAGCTGCTTTGTTGCAGGGAGGTGATGAGCAGCCAAATGAACTGAATCACAGCCAGGCCTGGCATTCCCCAAGAGCAGGGGAAGTCTCTCACCCTCTTTCCCAAACAGTCTTGTCCTTGCTCAGACACCTCTGCGGCACCATGTGCAAATGTCAGAACATGTCTTGCTTTCCTCTGCTCAGAAAGGAGAGATTTGCTCTGTCCACAAGCGAGGTCCCGTCTTCTCCTTCCACCACTGTCTCCATCTCCTCTTGCTCACTTTAGGCTGGTTCTGTGGTCAATAGACCCCTTCTGCAGCGTGACTTATTTTGCTACAAGAGCAAATAAACAGCCCAGCAAACAAAAAGTGGGTAGATTTATTTTGGTTAATACCTTAAACCGGCTCAGAGAGGGTCTGAGGACCACCAGAGCTGCCACAGGAGATCATCATAGACCTGGTGTGCTTTCCACTTGGCAAGCTGAACCCACACTGCATCTCCTGTTTTTCCCCTCTGTGGAGTGGGGTAGTGGAGGAAAAACCACTTTCCATTTCTGTTTCCAAGATTACCTCTGCTCGAAGGCGCAGCGGTAAGATGGTGCCAGCACGGCTCACCTGCCTGCGGAGAGGACACTCGCTTTGTGCCACCGCAACGAAAGCTGCCCAGTCCAGCTCTGCACATTCAGCCACTTCCAAAGCTCAGGGAGGTGGTTTTGCCAGCACGCTGCTCTGTGCTGTTTACCTTCACCCACAGCTGTAAAAGCTGGGTTTGTTTTTTCCTGCGTCCCCACCAAGCTCACAAACAAAACACTGCAGCGGTTGCTGCCCCTCTCGTCAGGCATGCAGAGGTCGGCCACAGTCTTTGGTTCCTATTTGTAAAACACACTGAACATGTGTTATGGAAGTGATAAGCATCAAAGAAATTATTTTTTAAAATGTTGATTATTGGCATGCAATTTCAGGACAAAGAGATTGTTTTCCCCCCATGTTATCACAGATATCAGAAGAGGAACAGACCTGTTAGGACTACTCCCTGGGCCATTCCCTCAAGGGTTTTGTGCAGGGCAATGTATTACCTGAAAGCAGCACCGTTTGTACTCTAAATAATTTGTACCTGTGTTGAAATATTACTGAATTAATTCCTTGTGATGGGAACAGTCCCCGTATGATCCATCTGGGATACCAGAGCATGCGAAGGGACCCTGAGCATCCGGCTCCTGGTCCTTGCCGTGGCCTGATGTTTCTCTCCAGCCATCACACATCCTCGCTGCGGCATCACGGCAAATTGAGCTATTCTGACCACGTTCCTCCACCAGCATCCACTAAATGCACCTGGAGGAATTATTCCGTGGTACTTACAGAGGGACACCCTGTTTTACTGTAAATTAAAGCCAAAATATCTACAGAAAGTGGAATCCATCGAGGCAAAAAGAGGTGGGAGTGCTCAGGTAGGTTAACAGGAACAACTGGTTTTGCTCATCCCTAACAAATCAGCTGCGTGTGACATTGCACGCAGATGGCTACGAGGTGCCCTTTGGGGTGTGCCTGGGTGCTGAGGGGTTTCAAACCAAGCAAAGGTGCCTGAAGGGGCCTGCTGAGATGCGCTGGGCTATGACCAGGTCTCTGGACTAAGAGGAGATGAGTTCAACGTGCTGCATACTGAAACAGGGCTTGGTCTGCGCAGGGCTCGGTGCCGTGCTGAGCGGTTCCACGCAGGAGCCTCCTCTGCTCCACCATCAAAATTGCATCAGCTGCGCCATGCGGTGAAACAAGCTGAGATTATCCTGGGCCAGGCGGAGCAGAAAGGCAGCTCTGACCTGAAGAGCATAAGAATTGCATGAGGAACATATCTGCAGGGCACAGAAGGGCTGGATTAGGGTATTTATGGTTCTCCAAGACTAATTTCACAAGCAGAGCCAGCCAGCCAGAAAGAGCCTTTAAAGCACCGCGTAACCCCAAAAGGCCCAAAGCAATTAAAAGCTGGATGGAGGGCACACAGTTGCTGCTCGGATGGGAAAAGGAGGCTGACACTTTGAAGCGGAGGTGCAGAGGAGCCAGGCCAGGCTGGAGGGTCCCTCAGCCCTGCTTGGCCTGGTGTTTCAGACCCCGCTGGGTGCCTGCAGAGACACGGCATCGAGCAGGGGACAGCAGCGGGCATCGCACCCTGCGTACACACCTCGCCAGCCAGAGAAGCAGAGCCCACCAGCTCCATCTGCCATGCCACCGCCTCGTCTCTTTTCACAAGTAACTTGCTCCCAATTCGAGATGGTGCCGTAGATCTCTGCCCCGCTCAGCAGCAGCTGCCCCACGCACCACCTCCGACCCAGGCATCCCCAGCACCCCCAGCCCACAGGGAGCGGGCTCTTGCCGGGGTTTGTGCCGTGTTTTTAATTACAGGCTTTGATATGAAATGCTCCTGCGTATCTACTAGAGCAACATTTTTCTCCCACCCCCTTCCAAGCCTTTCTTGGTATCAGAGGCCAAACCACAATGGGGGAAATTTTTTGTTCCGTATCTTTACGGTGCTTCTTCCAGTAGCACATAAAACAAATTAGCCACTTAGGCCATTATTAGGCACTTATGGCCTTTTGATGTTTATGATTTATAACAGCAATTTGCACTTATGTAGCGCGTTTCAGCTGAGGCTAATACGGGGATGATAGCGCTTTGCATTTCAGTCGCGTCTTCCCTCTGCAGCTTTCAGAGAGCTTCGTAAGGCCATGCTGCGTCCGGCAGAAAGGAGCTCCTCTGGGGTGCCAGGAGCCCTGTGCCGCTGGGCGTCTGTCCACAGCCCCCGTACCAGCACCCATGCTCGGAGCCGGCCCAGCTGACCGGGCCCTATAGCCCTGTTAGAAGAACGCACCGAAGAACGGGCTCTGCTGTCCACAAGAGCTGGTTCAGGGAGCTTGGCTATCTCGCTGCCTGTTAGACACAGGACAGTCTGATTGTCCCTTAGCTGCTGTTTTAAGATGCTCTCCCAATACAAATGAAGTGTTTTTATGAATAACAAGCTTATTTCTTCCTGTGAGCAGGTGCGTTGCTCCTGACCCAGGCTGGGCAGAGTGAACGCCAGCCGTGCATCCCTACGGCCATGCTGGGCTGCGTGAGCCAGAGCGGAGCCAGCAGGTCAAGGGGGACAACTCTCCCCCTTCATGTGGCACTTGTGGTGTGTCCCTGGTGTGTGGGTCCCTGGCCCCAGGACAGCTCAACACGCAGGAGCCTCGTTGTATCTGTGGGCATTGTTGAGCTTGCGCTCAGAAGAAATCGAGCTCTCCTGGCCTCTCCAAAGACCGAAACCCAAAGTCTAGTGAAATACAGCAGGACTTCTTGGCTCGGGACATAGTTTATATCCTAGAGCAGGCTGAGCACTGCAGTACAGAGAGACCCCAAAAAACTGTCACCTACAGCATTTCCTCTCCATGGATTTACAGGTGACTTGGAAAGAGTTATCCACCTGTCTTAGGATCTTATTTTCTTCCTCATTTTTGGCAGCTTGCTACAGCTTATTTTAGCTCAGAGAAGAGACCCAGGAATGAATGTCCCTAGCTGGGGCATGGGGAGGTGGATCTGTGCTGTCTGCTCTGGGCTTGGCCGCTTTCCCCCTTGGGGGGCTGATTTGGCTGGGCCTTGGTTCCCCCAGCTGAGAGATGAGTACGTCCTTGCTTTTCTTCACAAGGATGCCCTCATAGGTCTTGTAGCTTCTTTGCGGGGTTTTAAGTATGAGGTTTTATCTGAAGGACAAAGCCAGCAGGAATTTGCTGCAGATGGAAGATGGGAGGGCAGATTTGGGATGGAGGGTGCTGGAGCTGAGGCTGTTCCTGCTGCTGTCCCCATGAGATGGGAGTTGCGAGTTCCTCCACAAGCTATGGAGAAATGTCTCAATACTCTCCCTGACTCGCAGCTGCCCCTCTGTCACCTCCTGGTCACCCCCTTGGCTGCTCTCCCTCCTTGCACGGGCATGGGGAGATGCTCAGAGACAGCAGAAATAAAGATGCTCTGAGCCAGTTTGCCAGGATACAGGTCTGGCTGACGAAAACTGCTTATGATGCAAACTCATTATCTGTGAACATGCCCTATTTCTCGAGGATGTTTTAGAAAATTAAACATGCCGTCGACTCAAAAGTTTACCTTTATGCAAATCAAAATGTCAACATCTGGCAGGAGGACTCGTGGATTTTTTTCAGCCTGTCTGTAGCAAGGGGCTGCCTTTTATATTTTGTTTTCTCCCAGACACTCATCATCATACGCATGCTAAGCACATCCTGAAGTAATTTTCCTAGTAAAGGCAAGTGTAGAAAGCTAAGCGTTAAATGCTCTTTCAAAGCCACCAGGAATATCACTGTTTACTTGTTTTCCGGTCTGTAACAGATGCTGGCATTCAACATTCAGAGTGCCTCCAGAAAAAAGAAAAAAATAAAGATTGCCATGACAAGGTTAGCAAATGACAATTATTTGTCAGTAAATCTTTTTCTCCCCCCCAGTGAAGCTGCTCTTTATGAATGAGCGACTGCCACCTCCTCGTGCGTTGAGGCTGATGCCTGCACGCGGAGAGGACGCCGCGGCACGGCGTGATGGGCAAAGCTCGCTTAGTGCCACGGCGTTATCGAGCAGCTCCCCAACGCAAGGTGTGGCTGTCAGACCCAATCTACTCCGACAGCCTTTGATGTGCTTTAAAATTTAGTTAGGAGAAAATCAGTAGTGGTTGCTGCTGCTGTCTGGGATAAATCCTCTACTCGCTGGTACTGGCAAAAAATCACTCAAACAATATAATTCTCAGATCCGCATAACTCTGATGAGTTTAAGGGAGATTTAAGAGATATCTAGGAATATGCACATTCACCCAAACACACATGCACATCCACATGGAGGATCCAGTGCTAAACTCTGCAAGTGAGAGGCCCTTTTATCTGTTACCAGCAGAACTTTCTGGTGGCTGATCCTGAACGGGAGTGACAAAGATGTCCCGAGACATCCCCAACATGCCCCACTTGCCCAGCATGGGCTTTCTCCTCTCACTCCCAGTCCTGTGTAATCCCCTCCTCTTGCAGCAGCGCCGGTCTCCGAGGTTTTCTCCTCTTCCCCGTTTGCAGTCTGGGAATTTAAAATGCAAAAATTTGGTGCTATTTGCTTGCCATAAAGAGGGGCTTGCCCATGGTACAGCTGTTTTCCTATTTCTTATTAATCACCATGCAGCTCTTGCCCCTGGATTTCTTCTTGGGCCAGATCTGCTGTTGGCACTCTGAGCTCTCGGTGATGCTATGAGCAGTGCGCCCTTCCTGCACGCTGTGCTACAAACGTATTCAAACTGATGGGAAACGCGAGAGAAAGCAGCTCTTTTGCAATGCCTGGCAATGTGCGATTAGCTTGAAGCACCCTGCATATAAATAAAAAGCAACGGACATGCACATAAACAAAATCTATTGCGTCTTCTGCTTTTTGGAGTCAAGCGCTATGCTGGGAAAACATTGCCTCTTCATCAAGTTTTATCTCTTGCAATCAATTCATTGGGCCAACCAAGAAGCTTTAGAAAAAAGACTCAGATTTTCCCAAGTTTTGCTTTCAGAGCTGGCAAACCCTCCCCATCGCTCTGACGCTGGGTTTCTGAGTAAGCCTGGGAAAAAGCAAACTCAGTGGGGCCCAGCAGAGCCCGGGTGCTCCCTCCTCCCCCCAGCACATCCCAAGCCTTACCATGGGGTGCCGGACATATCCCTGCCGCTGCTGCTGGGGACAGGAAAACGCCAGCCCTGACGGTGTCCCCATGCTGTATGTCAGCAGAGGGTTTAGTGCAGAAGGACTGTGGCTCCTGCAGAAGTGAAAACAATGCTGCAAAGGCACCGGGTTTATAGGCTGGTGTTTTGGTAGTGGAAAGTGTATTTTTTCCCTTCATGGCTATAAATCTATAGGTTACATTATTTTCACTGCCATGAGGAAAATGCTCTTTTATGAAAACGGGGAAGAATGGAGCGAGCAAGCTGAGGAGTGATATTATCCTTAAAGGAGGCTGGGAGACATCGGTGTAGTCAGGAAGCCTTTGGGCTAGCTGCAGAATTGATTTTGCTTTTTTCAGACACAAAAATGCTCTAAATACTGGCTGACTGGCTTTGTTCGCTGGGAATACGCTCGTCTCGCGAGGCGAAATGGAGCGGTCTGCTGGGGAGCAGAGAGTGTTTTGGTGCGCTGCAGCCTTGGCTGCGAACGCCGTCTGGTTAACCTGGTCTTCTCCAGATGTTGGGTGCCAGCCCCGGACGTCATGGCTTCATGGGACTGGCCTGCACAGCCCCTGTGGTGACTTCTAACAGGGCATATTTTTGGCTGGTTTAGACCTGAAGAAGGCAGGACTGATCACACATCACCGTTGGCTTCCCTAAAGGTTCCTGTGGCTTTGCCAGCTTTGGCAGTTATTATAGATAATAGGTCATCCTTCAGCTGCTCTCAGAAACTCCAGGTAAGAGCTGGGCTCAGTTGTGCCGACGGCTTCCCAGCCACACAACCAGAAATGGGCTGCCTGTGTCACCTGGGGCTCAGGCTGAAATGTGAATTTATTCCCTGGTTCAGAGATCACCATGAAGTCGTCTCCCCAGCACTGGAAAAACACGGCCAAGGTCACCTTCCTCATCACCCCCAACCCTTTTCTTCCCCAGGCACCAAGGTTTGGATGAGATTGGTGAGAGGTGGTGCTTTTTCTCCAACCCATTAGGGTGCAGTCCAGTGACAGGTTAAAAATTCTCTGCAACCACGAGAGCTGGAAGTGGGCTTTCCTCTACAATAGTTGGTACAGTCAAGGAATAACATGACTGCAGGCACTGAAACTGTAAGAAAAAGCATTAGGAGATGTCACAGTGCAGATAAGCTGCAAGAGAAGATGAGGCAGGAGCTGCGATAAGCAATATTCAAAGGAATTTCCTTCTCCCAGCAGTGTGCAAGTCCCAGCACCGCGCTGATCCAGATGCTGGCTAATTCCCCCTGATGGATGATTTATGTCGTGGTCAAAAGGCAAGCTCCACGCTAACCCACTGAACTTGCAGGCAGGTTTCAAGCTATCTACCATAACAGCTTTGGCAGCGAAAGCTGACCCAGGGGGCCACGGAAGAAGCCAAAAAACGATGATACCCATTGCCAAAGAAATACATCACAGCACACAAAGCCTGACTGCCAGATGCACCTCGGGCTGGCCACAGCCAGGAGCTGGAGACCTGGCCCCGTCGCCACAGAGCTACCGAAAATATTACAAATCCAGATAGATGAGGAGGAGGATCAGCAGCCCGAGCCACAAGAGAGGGCATTGTGGAGCTGGCAGGGAGCGCGGGCGCGCGTGCCAGGCTCCTTTGTCACTCTGCTGCCATTCAGGGGAGGGAGAGAAGTCGACAAAGGCTCATCGAGGAAAGAATAATCTCTCTATGCGCGAAATGAAGTTTGCAGTTGTGCTGGGCTAATGGGATTCAAATGCAACTTCTTGTACCAGCACTCAAAATAGAAAGCCTTGCAGGGAGGGATTCTTAAAATACTTCGTTGGAGATATCGTGGCCATCTCGCTTGGAGGGGAGGTGGAAGGAGAGGGCAGCTCAAGGAGAAAGGCAGGAAAAACAGAGAAGAAAGGAAGCATAAGGGAGCTTTATCATGCAGAAATTGTATCCCAGAATAAAGTCTCTTGCAAAAGAAAGGCAGTTACCCTGTGAAACCCATCATTCTGCGTTGTGTCAGGGCTAAAACTGGAATCTTAAAAGCTTAGCTGTCTTCTAGGAATCAGACTGGGACACAGTTGAGAACACCTTATGCTTAGACCAGCTCTCTCTATGGTTTGGGTCTCCAAATCACTCAGAGCATGTACTTTTCCATCCATATGTCATAACGCTTTTAAACACAACCAGGAACGTGCAAATCTTGGGACTTTCTAGATCTCAAAAGGATTGTGAATTGTTTGCTATTTAGTTTTAAGCAAGGAGAGATTCTGTGCCATGGAGCTTGGTACAGTTGGGTTCCCTCCTAGATTTATAATCCTTACTTTGCTTTATGCTCGGGATAAATGTGATACTATTTACAGCCTCATAGCAACCCTAGTGTTCAAGGCTTCCAATTCAGCAAAGCACTTAAGCATATGCTTAGCATCAGGACTACCACATCAAGCACACGCTTATGTTCCCTTGACTTAACGGAGATTAGCACGTGTGCTGATAACTGGAAAGATTCGAAAGAGATTTATGCAGTTGCCTGATTGTGAGCTTATGTCAACAGGCTCTGCAGAGCAGGAAACAGAATTGACCACGTGCTTCAAATGAAGCATGTGCTCAAGTTACTTGCTGAAATCAAGGCCTTATTTTGTTATTATAGGGCAGCAAGGGACGCCATAGCTTCAGACAAGATCCTCAAATAGCAGGAAGCTAGCACCAAGCCCAGCAAGGGGCTCAAGGGGAGTGGGTCAAGGGACTGGCTCCAGCCAGAGGATGCTGAATACAAAAGCTCTGCAGGAAGCTCTGCTATTCCACACGTTTAATCCCTCTTGGAAAAACTGCCTCTCTCTACAACTACGCTAGAAGCCGATTCAGACCATCTTCTCCCCTTTCCAAAGCTCCAGCCTGGTTTACTTTGCATTTTCCTGTCTATAAGCTAACATCTTCAGTAATTAATACGTGATGACTTCTAACAGGCTCATCTTGTAATAATTGTTACCACAGACATAAAACTCACTTTTAAACATATTTAGACAGTGCCATAAAGACATCAGCCTTCCTTGCCTGAGTTTGCTAAGTGGGAGAGTTAGCTGCATGCACCAGCTTCCCTGGTCTACTTCTCTGAGCTATTTTTCTTGTGTGTTGTTTTTTTGTGCTTATGGATGGCTTCAAGTAGAGACATCAAATACCAGAGTGCTGCTTTCTAGCATTCTGCACTGTTTGATTTAGAAATAAGCTGTTACATGAGCCATAAAACGCACGAAGCCTGGTGACCCCTCACCTTCTCCTGTGGGGACTCTTTGAAGTTTAATAAAAGTGGAAGTTGGCAGCCTTTCCCTTGCTGAGCAAGTTAATGCCACCTCACTTCTCTGCCTGTCTACTTATTTTCATGATGTAAGAAACTAATATGTGTGAGTGTCCCGATCTCTCTGTCAAATTTAGTTGAAATTGGCCAACGGTTCTTGAGGCAGATAAACACAGTGTGTGGTATCCCGAGGCCTGTTTTCTTGAGGAACTGGGCTAATAGACAGGCAGAAGACATCGCTGGTTGGGAATGAGGCTAGTAGATGGGCAAAAGGCAGCCCCGGTTGGAGGGGCGGGGGCAGTTTGGCTTGCTGGAGTGGCAGCAGTACAAGCCGGGTGTGACGGTGGGAAGGAGCAGGGTCCTCGGGGCACACCTGGAGCTCTCCCTTGGGCAAGCTGGAAAGCCAGCTGGGAAGCTTAAAGCCCTGAGCTCGTCTGGGCAATAGCTGATAAAGATACAGGAAAAGCAAGAGGAACCTGCTAACCGAGAAGCTCCTCTCTCTTGAGTTTGAAGCTTCCACCAGGTGCCTGGGGAGGAGCTGGAGGCCCAGGAAGCCGTGGTGGGATCCTGGCAGGGATCCCCTGTCCCAGTTGCACCGTGGCTGTGCGTGTGCATTGCTGCATCCTCCGTGCCGGCAGCGGTGTGAAAATCCAATGGCATTGACTGGAGCGATGCAGAAAATGCAGCGTCTCAGTCCACCAGAGACCCGATCAATCAGCTGATTACTTCATACGAGGTTTACGCTAGGCAGCCCAGTGGTCACTGCCGCTACCCTTTCAGCAGCCTGTCTGCTTCCAGGCTGAGCATTTTAGGGTTTCATGCAAAACCTTTGGTACAGACATGGAGAGGATCTGGAGGCCTGGGACACTCGTTCCCTCATGTCACAGCCTTGGTGAATTTGCCGGTTGCCTCTCTCTGTCTACCTCAGTGGGCTCAAGCAGTCTCACTGAATCTGTTCTTATTGATTTAGGAAAAGGCTTTGATTCTGCAAACCGCAAGCTCTTACTCATGAAACTATGACAACTTGGTATTAGCTGCAAATCAATGAACTTTTTAAATGCAGTCTAAGCAACAAAACTCACTTACTGCTAAACCCTGATAAGCCCCGTGCTGGGACAAGTCAAACCTTTATCTTAACTGCCATGTGATCTTTTCCAGTTTGATAGTTCCACTTACTGTATCGATAAGGATTATAACCCATCTGCAGTGAGATTTTACCCTCCCTGGAAGCACTTGTACAGCAGATGATATTGTAAACTTTCTCTCCATACCAAGTGTTCCCAAATACATTATTCTTATTCATCATTTCCTTTCCAACCCCCTCTGTCTGCCTTCCTAATCTCTGCTGTTCTGAGACCAAACAGAAACCATGAGCACACCAGAGGAGATTTATGCAACGTGACAGAGCTGTGGGTGGGATGGGACTTGCACTGGCAGCTGCTACCCGAGTGGGGAGCACAAGCTGTAGTTGCCTACCTGCAAATGCTGGCCTCGGGACATGCGTGCCCTCTTTCCTCCTGGGGTTCCTTATCCACACTTCCCATCGACGGGTGGGAATAATTCACCAGGACCAACATTGCTGCGTGTGGACAGTGACTGGTAGTTTGTCATCATCAGGCTAAAAATCAAAAGTTTTTTTGCTGAAGTGACCCATAACATAAACGCTCCTCTGTCAATGTTGTTTTTCACCCACCTGTGGGTGCTGGGTCCGTCCCCCAACAAAAGCCCCATCGGGCTCCTTCTGCCTCAGCACCTTTTGGGTGGCATTTAGCCCCCAACTCCCTGTGAAGGCAATAGGAATGAGATACCCAAATACCTTCCCGGTGTGGCAGCTTCAGCTCAGCGGCTCAGGAGTTTGGGAGGCTGCTCCCAAATTAGAGGCTCGTGCGCTCGGATGCCACCTCAGGCCAGCTGGGGGTCCCCGCAACGCACCAAGGCTTTTAGCAAAGCCTGAAGACGGGAGGCACCCCAGCATCCCCATGCAGGCTGTGCAGACGCCAGGGAAGCTGGCAGAATAATGGGCCCATTTATTCCCCCAGGGGAAAAATGTCAGAAAACACTGAAATGAGAAAAAAATTGCCTCTTTGTTCTACAAATGGTCATCATTGTGAGAAAGTTTATACACCCTCTGGGAATTCATTTAGCATCATCAAAAAGAGGCTTTACAAAAGTGAATTCTTATTTACCCACAGTAATTTCACCAAAATAATTTCTTTACTGGAAGAAAGGTGAAGCGGGGTTACCCACGCTGACAGATGCTCTGTCACTGCTGCTCTATAGCGTTATAAAGATATCCTATAGCAGAAACCTGTTCCTATTCCGAAATGACTTAAACCCCTGTGCAATGCTGCAGGACCTCCCTTGGCCACGGGAATGCACTCACAAAGGTAGGGCTGTTCAACAGAGCATTTCCACAGATTTTCTTGCCCTTCCCATGAAACAGTGGTTAACATTATGTTTGTGTATACAGGACTTAACAACTTTAAAATATACTGGCCAGCCATGACCAGTCTGTGGGCAGGCCTCAGGGACAGCACGGAGCAGCCGCATGTTTTTAGAAGAATGTATTATTTATAGTCTGTATTGTTGTTGCCATTACAGACCCCGCTGAGATCAGATGTTGCTGTGAACATGTATTCACTGAAGAAATAACTCCAGCCCCAAAAGCCTTACACTGAGCATCTCAAACAGACATTTTCTAATGGAAAGCATTTTCCTAATCCTGTGAAGTGTAGGTTACTGGTTTATGTAAAAAAAAAAAGTCCTTTCTCCTTCTTTTTTTTGCCAGATTCATACCTTCAGTCTTATAAAAATTATTACATTGAATACAACCAAGTGAGAAAATAGATGTTATTCCAGCCTTCTTGCAGATTTTAATTTTTTTAAGCTTTGAGGCTGCATTATAGCCAAGAGTTTTAGAGTCAAACCAAATCCTAATTTCTTACAAAAGAGCTTCTGGGACAACCAAAGTCTGTAAAGTCAGCAGTCTTCGGGAATAATCCCACCTTGACAAGCCCTCCCACGCTTCTCCGAGACATACTTCAGCCCCCTACCCACTCCCCCCAGAAAGGTACCATGAATTATCACCCCGTTGCATGTCGGGTGCTGCGGCGAGGGCTGCCCAAAGGCTACGCTGGGCCAGATGGGAGCAGGGCTCCCCCCTACACAAAGCCAAGTTCACAACTGGGCCTTAGACAAACATTAACAAAAAGTGACTTATTTTCCACGCTGAAATCAAATGCAAAGGGAAAAAAAAACCCCAGTCCTGAGTAATTTTGCAGCTTAGGAATATTTCACATACTTCTTTCACCATAATGTGAAGGCCAGATATAACTTTCTGATTAATGGGGGCCATGGAGTGCAATAAATGCAGCTTTAATGGAAATTCATTCCACAGCAAGCACAATCAGTCTTTCAAAACCCCACCCCCTGTATACACTGGATATTTTTTGCCTGCAAATTTAAGAGAGCCTAAGAGAATTAGGTACCCAGACCCCATTCAAAGTCAGTGGGGTTTGGAAGTTTGGTTCCTAGAAATGCTTCTATAAACCTCAGCCATGAGCTGCGACCAGCAGCTCCGCAAGCCCCGCTCCCAGGGCTGCGTCCCTGGCTGCCCTCTCGGAGGAGTCAGCTGGGCTCTTGCATAGGTGGGATCCCTAAGATGCACATAAAACCTTTTCACTTGTGTTTGTTGGCTTTTTTTACTATGTTTTACTACCAAAAACAGCTGAGGGATGTGCTGGGGTCCCAGGAAGCACCGTGTGAATGCTGCAGCTGGCCAAAACTTCCCGGGGCACGTTCGGCGCTGTGGCCA
Organism: Ciconia boyciana; assembly: GCF_034638445.1. NCBI lineage: Eukaryota > Metazoa > Chordata > Aves > Ciconiiformes > Ciconiidae > Ciconia > Ciconia boyciana. The sequence continues at coordinate 2,552,495 of NC_132950.1, forward strand.
AAGCAAACCAAAATTGGGAAGGGAAGCAATTCTGCTGAGAAGCGAGAGCACTGCTCATGTTAATGAAAGATGTTTTGTAATCTGGGGATGTAGCTGATGGGAGATGTCTGGCTGTACGTGAGAGGAAGAAGAGTCTTATTGTGTAAGGGATAAGAATGTCAAAAGAGGAGTAGAAATTGTGCATGGAAAATATTTGCCAAGAGTCACATGCTCAAAACTGGACAGCCAAGCTGCTTGGATGAATTAATCAACACTGCAAAATTTACTAAGGTCCTGTGAGCTTTTCAGGTGAGTAGTGCATGTGTGGGGGGAACCAGACCGTCGTGCTGGCCACCAAATACTGCGTGCCCACAGCACTGTCTCCATCAGGGAGGTATCTGACCACCTCACATATTTTTACGTATTAATGCATTCCTTTGTTCTTACTCCTTGGTAAAGTAGGAGGTTTTACAGAAGGACAAGGGGGATTAAAGAAGTCACGACATCTAGCTTTAAATACTGCAATAGGAGCTGCTGGTTGCTGAGCGCTTGGGCAGCAAGGCTCCTGCAGCAAATGCCAGGTCCCTGCCTACCGCGGATGAGGCATCTTGCATAAAGCTCCTCCCTTTGAAACCCCAGTTGCTGTTTGACCGCTAACCCTCTCCTTTCCGCAGCAGCAGAAGTGTCACTAGACACGCTTAGGTTAAGCAATGAAGCCAGAGCACTCACTTTGCATTTAGGGCCTCCTTGCAGAAGGGCTATTCCTACTCAGGCACCGTGCCCCTAACTTGCCGTGCAAAACCCCTTAAGACTGGGCTCAGCCTGACGGTTTTCAGTCTTTGAGCCATTGACATGTTGGAGAAACAGCTGCTATTTAGTGAGATGAATTCACTCCATGCTTCCTCCTGACAAATGAGCGTTCGAGTAATCTTTAAAACCAGTAGTGTGTGCAGGAGGTGCCACACAGCGTTGCAGTACCCTGCGTCAGCCGGTGGTGGTCTGTCTTCCTTTGGGCTGGAGAATGGCGATTCTAGTTCGGTTTTTCTATAGTGAACTGGCGCTTACTAAAACATGGTTCCACGCTGTATAATTTCTATGTCTTTTATTAATGCAGACAGTATAGGCTCCATAAAGAAGAAAAATTACCAGTGGAAGATAAAACTAAAATACTAGTTGCATTACAATCACATTCTAGTGCTGCAATAAATTGCATGAAGCCAATAAAGCAAAACTAACTGAAGATATTTGACACAAACCAAAAATGAAATGAGAGTCATTATGCAGCCTGCTACAGGGACCTGCCTTGATGTAGTTAAAGCAATAAACTACCTGGGAGTAATCTTTACTTATTTTAAATTGCATATTCCAATTGCAAAGCCGTTTCTGGCATTTCTGCCACACTTACTTTACTCTGCTCAGTAAAAGAATTACATGTCTGGATAAGTCATGTCCTATTAAATGTGCATCATATCTGCAGCACTCATAAGTCACTTGAGTCATAATATTGTTTATTCTAACATTAGTCACTATTTTCTGTCATAAATTAGCTATTCTCCAGAAGAGTGGAAACGAGACTGAGCCAAGGTTGCAATTATTTCGCACATCCATGTTGGCACACGGAATAGATTAAGTGGCTATCTCTACAGAGGAATTATCATCATCGGGCCACGGGTCAATTATAACAAATGTATTCATGCCGTTAGCCCCCAGGTATCTTAAATAATAAGAGTTTGCATTCCTTTCCCTCCCTAATTATTCTCTTCCATGGTCTGGCTGACCCACACATGCGTCAAAATAAGCAGAAGCAATGCCTTTTGCAATATTCAAGGTTAAACCCCCCCAGCCATCATCTCCTGCCAGCCCCCTGAATCCTCCCTACCCACGAGATATTTGCATGCAAATCAACAGTGGCACGGTGTGTCTTTTCCATGCAACCAGTCCCGCTGCTAATTAATTGTCTGTTATTCTGCCTTTTTGTGCAGAGGTAGCAGCCCTCGCCCCCCTGCCGGGAGAGAGGAAGGGGATTCAATTCCGCTGTCTTTCAGTCATCCCAGTTTTAATTTGGCTGCGTGTGCTGGTGTTGGTATTTCCCTGCCTTTGTGTGGCTTGGAGCATGCCCAGGCCTGGCCCCACCATCGTCTCCACATCCCGGTTTTGAACCTGCACGGACCGTGCCAGGGGACCCGCGGTTATTCACCGCCGGGCTGCGGGTCGGGGTCCTGGAAACACGCGCTGGGGTAGCAGGGAGAAGGGGCAATTTGGGTTGGGATGCATTAAGTCCTGTTTGTATACAAACCCCTTTTAGTTAAAATGGAGTGTTTTGCCCCAAAGGGAGCAGGCCATTATAGCGGTGAATGGTGCTTTAGAAGACAGCTTATTCCCTTAGGGAAGAGGCAATCGGTTGCCCCAGCTGAAGGCACATTCATACTTGAATTAAAAACCTTCAATAGCTATTTTTTTAAATTGCCTCTCATACAGAGCTAGATGCATTGCTTGAAAAAAAAGAAAAACAAAAGACAAACAGCCGACTTGCACATCACTTTGTTCCTTAATAATGCATGTATCCCCCTGGGAATTCATGCTCATGGACGAGTACGGCACTGCTTCATCAAGGCTTCGGGTGCACCTCACCCAAGTGGGACCAACAGTGCAGAGCGAAAGGCTGGGCTGCCCCTAGCCCATCGGCTCCCCGTGCCGGGCAAGTAGAAATGCACTTACTCACTAGTAACACAATGGAAGTCCCTACTTGCAATGTAGTCTTTGCCTTTCCCTCTTCTGAAGCAGCAGAATGAGCTTGGGAAAGCCACGAGGACGGAGATGTCCTCGTCCATGCCCCGGTTGGGGCACTGATGCTCGCTGTCCTCCCCGGAGAGTAAGCGACTGCATTGCACATTGCAACCGGCCGAGCCAAAACGGGGGTATAACCAGTGCCACGAGAGGCAAAGCTGAGAAATTAAAATACTTTCACAGGAGCTGCCTCTGCCCCTGTGCTGCCATGGAGCATGAAACACATGAAACACATGAAAGACATCTTTCAGAGGGGAGTGAGGGGGCTCAGCCCCTTTTGTCAGTGTACCTTCCCCTGCACTTACTGCCAAGGCAGGGTTGTCCACCTCCGCCTTAGCTCCTGGCCGCACGCCATACTCTGCTTACCTAAGCTCCTGCTGTTGCCTTCAGGGGCTGGACGATTTACCTTCTGCCTTGCTGTGTTCTGGGCTATTTTTGCTCCATCCTCACCACGCTGTCTTGCTAAGGGGGGATGAGGAGGTGGCCATTGCACGTGCCATTCTCTCCTGCCTTCAGCACGATGGGGAGGACCAAAAGTCCATATAATAGCCAGTTTGGACACTGGCTGCGAGCAAGCATCTAAAAGAGACTGTAAATCCAGGGCAAGCCCATATGGACAGATTCCCTGCATAGTCTCTCCACATCTGGTGATCCACAGCTTCACACCTCCAGAGACACAGATAATGCCATCACATTTAACAGCCGTTGACAGATTTTTTTGTCCCACAGGTTCAAAACATAATTGGATAAAGTTGTGTCAATATTTTGTACCAAAGGTGTTACGTGACAGCCGCTTCAGCTTAGCAATGTATGAGGCGAAGCAGTATCTCCTTTGGCGGGGTTTTGGCCCTGCCTCGGTTGGTGACTCCATGCCCACACCTTGGAAGGGATGTCGAGTGGAGGGATTGTCCCCTATGCAACATGTTAAAGATGATTTTTTAAAATAAAACAGCTCTCAGGCACTGAAGTAACACCCTGAACCCATGTCCAGGACATCACCTTGTACCTTGCCCCTTTTCCCCGTAGCTCCTACTGCCTGCCCTTGCCAGTCTCGGGTTTGGTACTCACTGCCCACTCTTCCTTGCCTCCATTATAATTAGAATAAAAATTTTAAGAAGTCTTCTACACCTAGCGAATACCTTCTCTAGTGCCTTATAGAAAGGAATTTAATGTCCTTTCTATGCTGTTTTGTTTGGCTTAGAGGCAATTAGAGCCACCCTTGCTTCCACTGAAGCCAGCAGCAGCACACGCACCAGCTTCTCCATTTCTCCGGAAAGCCTGTGTGGTAGGACGCTTCATGAGTTGATGGGGATCAAAAAAAAGAAAGAGAGAGGAAAACCAAGCAAATCTACTGAGAGAAAAATACCACTTTTCACAACCACTCTAGCTGCTTCTCGGCGGTTTTGCTGATTTACATGTAATTTCCATATAAACACAGGTATACACATATGTTGCGGGGGGGAGGTGGGGTTCTCGGGATGGAAGGAGCCGCGTTTGCTGTGTTTACACAATATTTCCAAACTTTCTGAACACGGGATCCCTGTTGAAAAGCTGGGGCTTGTTTTAGCTGGCCAGCCCCAACCCGTGCAGTGCCAGGCTATACAGCTGCAGCTGCCCTTGGAGTTGTTGGAGGCTAAAACCATCTCAGCTCTTGGCAAATCAGCGACTGATTATTTTATGAAAACTTTTGCAAATACGCAGCTATTCACCCCACCTGAAGCTGTCTTGTAAAGGTGGATAAGAGCAGCTTGTGCACTGGCCAGCCTGCCAGGACATTCAAAGCCCCTCTCCGCAGCAGCGCACCGTGGCAATAGCAGCCACTCTCCCTGGAACCGAGCGGGACTGGAGTTTGTACTTTCTGTTTGCAGAGTAAATAAGAGACAGAAATGTGCAATTCCACATCAGTGTGGAATCAAGAGGTCTCATCTTGCGACCGAAGCGTTCATAGTGCTGAGCACAGATGCCCTCCTATTCACCTTTAAAGTCTGCATCCTTTCTGTGCTTCCCACGCATCCTTTGCCTTCACCTCCAGGATGTCTGTCTTGCCTTTGAAATATCACTGCTCTCCTACTGTTAAAGTATGTGGAAGGATGAATCTTTTATCTCCCTTTTCTATTAGGGAGGTTGATTCTGGGTTCATTGGTTAGGTTTAAGATGTTACAAAAGCATCTGCCTGGTGGGATTTAAAGATGACAACCCTCCGGTGTTATTTCAATGCAGGTAGATCCCCCTGCTTTCTTTACACCCTGTTAGGAGGAAAGGCCTGTCTGGAATAAGGATGTAGAGATAAGAAGAGATTAGAGATTCAAGCTCAAGGCAGCTTGCTCACATGGAGAGCGTGGGGAGCAGCACAGCCGAGCCAGCTCTGCTCCTGTAGGCAGCCCTTCTGCAAGCGATGTCCCAGACCGGCTGCGGATGCACCTCCAGGCTTTGGGGGATGTTCCCCTCTAAGGAAGGATCCATGCAGCCCCCCAGACTGAGCCCTAGCTGCAAATCCTGGCCCGAGCTCCAGAACAACATGAGGGGAGCTGTTTCTGCTCCTCGTGGAGACAGGTCCCCCAGAGCCAGGCATGGTTTGGGTTGCAGGCTGCTGTCAGGGAAAGCTGCTTTAAATCATGGTGGAGTCCTTTCTGAATGGTTCCCACTAGAAAAACACACTTTTGGATTAAACTGAAATTGCTCAAAGAAAATTGGAGAGATTTCAATGGAGTTTCATGTATATAAAAAAGGACTTATGACATAATCAATTATTTTTGAAGAATGTTGATGTTGTTTCCAATGCACACTATTGTTTTACAATTTACTTGGCTGTAAATTTTCCACTTCAACCATATTGCTTGGCATAACCTGAGACCTTTGCTCACGGTCTGAAGCACCACGCTGACTAACGCTGCACAGCTCACTCCTGAACGCGCACCCACACGTAATAGCTGAGAGCATCTCCCACTTTATTTGCCTTTGCTTTGTGTCTCAAATACTAAGGAGAGCTCCAACTTCATACAAAGTTGAAGTCATCTAGTTTTCTGGATCAAAGTGTCTCCCTTTTTTGTTGTAATGAAGCAATTTGACACTTTCGGTAACACAAACATTCCCAACCCTAATTAGAGAGGCAGCTGTTTTCAATATCTCCAGAAAGCTTTTCCAGATTAGCACAAGAGTATGGCCAAAAAGTACAGGGCACCAGAGGGTGGGAACAGTCCCTCCCAGCGAGGCTCTTCTGTCTGCTCCGATTCCCCGTGCCCCTGCTCCATACTGACAGAGGAGCTAAAAATGCCCTTTTTTTGTGTTTGCCACAGCCAGCAGCGAGGCCATGGGGGAGCGTTAGTGGAGGCTGATTACCAACATTTAACCGGTGTGTCCCCTCAGTCTCCGCAGAAGATGCGTGGGGACCCAGTGCCAGTCTGGGTCTGCGTTGCTGCTCCTACCTGGGAGCTGCCCGCCTGGGATCCAGGAGTAAAAGCAGCAGATCCAGTGAAGGGAAAGTGAAATTTGCTGCCTTTGTGCCCTGAAGTGCTGGAACCGCTCGAGATGTGCCTGAGCGCTCTCCCTCAGCTGCGTCCCTGCTGGGTCGGGGCTACGTGCCAGGACGGGGTTTTGGCTGCAAGTTGGTGCTCTTGTCATCGTCACTCACCGGGGCTGGGAGGAGCAGAGGCTGAGCTCAGCCTCGGGGCAGGATGGAGCAAGGGAGCATTAAGGGAGCACTTTGTGCCAAGCCATGAAGCTATAAACCCAAAACTTGAGAGACACAGGTTTTGAACCCATTTTTCCATGAGCTGGTCGCAATCCTGCCCTGTGTCTCGGTTTCCTCATGGAAATCAGGGTGACATTTTGGGACCTCTGAGAGCTGCTGTTGCGAGGAGCTCGGTGGGGCTGTGTTCAGGTTGTGTCCATCTCACAGAGAGTGGGGAGACAAGCAAAGCCCCAGCCTGACCCTGCAATACAGGCGAGGATGCTGTATCCGACAGCCGGCCAGAAAAGGGCTGGATCTGTGCCGCAGGCGTCGGAGGGCTCTTGCTCACGCCTGCCTCTCGGCTGAGGCTCTGGTACCGAAAACCGATTTATTAATTTTGTCTGCTGAACAAGTATTAAGATGAATATCAAAACATAATTGTCTCAGCAATCTTTAGGCTTTTACTTATCAGTCGATGATAAGGCTATATAGCGATATGTTCATTTGTCTGCAGATCTTTGTAATCCTATTAAGTATAGAGCGATAACTATTAAACTGTATATATACACCCCCATGTGCACATTTGTTGAGGAAAGTATTTAACACACACACACGCACACACACTCTCTCTCAGTAAAATGTACTGCTGCACAGAGGGTAAGTGCCTCTGTATGGCACTTGGACAACGGAAACACAACCTGCCTCGGTTAGCACTAGATCACGCAGGGTCACAGACCCCTCCTAGCACAACACCAGGAACATTGCTGGAGCTAAACCGGGCAAAAAATAAAATTGCACCTTGTATTTTATTCTGAATTTCCTTCAAAGCAGAGGGAATTTTCCTGGCTCTGTATTTCACGCATGGAAGCCGTGGGAGCAGGCTGGGGCAGAGTCGACCTCCCCCAATGCTTAAACCCACCACTGGTGCCTGCATCAGCACTGCCCATGGGCTTCAGCCGTCTGCAGCACCCCTGGACAAAGACACAGGGAACAGGAGGTTTCTCCCCTCTTCCAGGCTGTATCTAGATCAGGAAAGCCCATTTGTGAAGAAACCACAGAGATTTTCACCCACCAAAAAAAAAAAAAAATGTCCTGGGCTTCAATGGCAAAGGAAGACAAAAGCTTGTGCTTCAACCAAAACCTGGCAGCGGCTCAGTTTGACTTCTGCTTTTGCTCTGAAAGCTGAACTTTTGTAGTTAGTGCCCAGGTACAGAAATCTCACGCGGAACAGCCTGACACCGCTTTGGCAGAGTGCGTGGCCCGGCGGCACGAGCCGCTGCCCGCAGGGACAAGGACGTGGCCCCTCCATAATTCAATCTTCACGCTGGCTCGCTCTGGGGTCTCTGAGCAATGACCGTGGCCGTGCTGCCGCCACCGCTGCGGGGCTCTCTGATGTGTCTGGGAGCTGACATGCCACCACCTTGCCTTTCCCTTCTGCCCTCGCCATACGCTGGAAACAACCCCCAGCCAAAGGAGCCGTTTCCACATGGTGCATCTCTCTGTCCTGGGAATTTATGTGGCACCAACCCATTGCTCACCAGCGCGTGTGCTTCACATCATCTCCCTGCCCTGCCCTGCCCTCCCAGGAAGGTACAGCCATACAAATATTCCTATTTACAGCTGCGTCTCCCCTCTGCCCCTTCTCCATGTTTGTTCTGGAGTACTTTCACACTGTGCGGGCGTACAACACTCCTGTAGCACCTACCGCAGACCTTTTTCTGTACATTATCTCCCTAATTCAGTCTCACAGTAGTCTCACAGTAGTTCCAGACACCTTCTAGTTTTAAAGACACCATTTTAAAAACAAAACAATCATAGTCCATGAGCCAGGAATAAGACTCACATCCTTCGTTTCTCCCTCTGAAGCCTTGGCTGTTGCATGCTGAAGGAGCTGGACAAACCTTGCAAGACCAAGCGAGGACGTGTCCCACTCAGGCAGCATCTCGCTTAATTTCCAGACTTGAACCTTGACTTCAGCTGGGCACTTTTGTCCATGGCTTTCAATTTTTAACTCTCCTCCGCCCCACGTGTGCGTAAATATCTGCTATAACGTGGCCCAAGGGCAGCTGGAGCTTGCCAGCGCCTCGGGGCCAGGACCATTGGTAGCAGATGGTGTGGGGCATACTGGATTTTGGACGTTGGTGAGCTCAGAGCAGCTTATGGGTTTCATTAGTGCTCAACATCACTGGTAAACCTGGTTGCTGCAATGCTTTTACTGCCTACCATAAAAAAGTCTTCTCCCTGCCGTAACGTGGAGAGGGCACCTGGGCCATATTTCCTTCTTAATTGCAGGCTGAGAGGTATGAAGATACACTGAATGGAAACGTAACGCACTGAGATCGGAGTGAATGGGGCTGTCAGGAGGCAGCCGGGAGAGTGTTCCTTCACCGTTAGGGTGGCAGGCAGAGGAACAGAGGCTTCTCCCAGACTCTTGTTAAACACAGAGCTGAAATGCCAAGAAGCGATGGAGAAATATAAAGAAAATAAGCCAGAAATTAGCATCAGAAAAATTGGTAACTCAGACAAATCACTCCTATGGACCTTCTTTGATTACATTATCTGTTCATTCTTCCTTAGAAAGCGCTGCTATCACACAAGCATAATAAAACAAGAATATATAAATGGAAGGAATTAAGAGTCATCCTATTGGGACCAATTTAATCTTTGCTTCATTTAAAAGGAGAACATGGCTCCCTTATCTAATGTACATAAAATTGCTCTTTATTCCCCAGGTTTACATAGAGATGACAGATCTATATAAATATGGATCTGCTCCTTTTCCCCATTCTGTTGTGAGAAGAGCCACCTTCCACCACATCTATTCTCTGCTCTAGATGCTTGAAGGAGAGTCTCCCTCCTGCCCTATTTCTTACTGTGAATGGAGAGGCTGAGGATATGGCAGCATCCTTTCAAGGCAAGGAGCTTTGGCAGCTGATGTTTGAAGCAAAAAAGCAGCGAGAGCAGTCACAGGTAGCTCTCGCTCAGAGGCATCTGGTGTTGAAGGGAATAGGTTAGCTAGTCTGCAGCCTGGGACTGAAACCCAGCCAAAATATGCCCTCCCTCTCCACTCCCACCCATCTTTGCTAGTTTTCATTTTAGGGAGATTCAGAGCACATCCTGTGCTGGTTTTGGCTGGGATAGAGTTAATTTTCTTCGGAGTAGCTGGTACAGGGCTGTGTTTTGGATTTGTGCTGGAAACAGTGTTGATAACCCAGGGCTGTTTGCATTCCTGCTGAGCAGTGCTTACACAGCGTCAAGGCCTTTTCTGCTCCTCACCCCACCCCACCAGCGAGTGGGCTGGGGGGCACAAGGAGCTGGGAGGGGACACGGCCGGGACAGCTGACCCCAGCTGCCCAAAGGGACATTCCAGACCATATGGCGTCATGGTCAGTGTATAGAGCTGGGGGGAGAAGGAGGAAGGGGGGGAGTTTGGAGTGATGGTGTTTGTCTGCCCAAGTCACCGTTACGCGTGATGGAGCCCTGCTTTCCTGGAGATGGCTGAACACCTGCCTGCCCATGGGAAGGAGCAAATGAATTCCTTGCTTTGCCTTGTTTGTGTGCGCAGCTTTTGCTTTACCTATTAGACTGTCGTTATCTCAACCCACGAGTTTTCTCACTTTTACCCTTCCAATTCTCTCCCCCATCCCACCTGGGGGGAGTGAGCGAGCGGCTGGCGGGGGCTGAGCTGCTGGCTGGGGTTAAACCACGACAGCTCGCGGAGGTTTCTGTGAGGTACAAGACAGGCAGGAAACCACAAAGTCTCCTGTGAACTGTCATGTTCAGGCCACTCAGAGTGAAGTGGAAACACAGAGTTTTACTGTGGAATTACCAAAAGCAATGACTTGCCCTTGCCAGGAGGGGGTTCCTGCTGAGCTTCTATTTAGGCGAGAGCAGCCCCAGACCTCTCCCCTGGGACAGGGCGAACAGTGATCCCAAGAGCATTGGGAGAAAGCTTAGAGCAACCACCAAAAGCCATTTCAGTCTTCACAGGTTCAGGTTTTTAAGTTAAAACTCAAAGTTATCCCCAGAAAGCAGACTTTCCCACACCCAAATATATAAACTGAAGTTGAAATGTGGATCTCAGTCAAGTGCAGTGTCCTTGCCATCTTTTCACTGGTCCCGTTACCGCTACTGAATAGGACCCCGAGTTACTGTGAGTTCACATCCTTGCCCATATGCAATCATGTCCTTTTCCATAGGACACATTCAGAAATGTGTACATATCTCCTCTTTTCCTTACCTCTGAGCTAGGAAAAAAAGAGGTATTTGTGAATCAGTCATTGCTTTCTAACATGCTGAAAGCATCAGAGCACTCCCTGCTCTTTCAAATCTACTATCATAAGTGCAATTTCAAAGTGTTTCTCTCTCCTAATATCCAGTGGCTTTTTAAAAAGCAACTAACAGCAGTGCTGGAATGGCTAATGCCTAATTAGCTAATGGGTAATGATGTTCCTGTGAATGAGGCTGACATTTCACTCTATAATTATCATCTAGCCTGATTTCATGTCCTGCAGTGGGCAGTTGTAGGTGCCTTGGGACAAGGCTAAGGAACGGGCAGGCCCGTAGCGATGCTCCCACACTGCCCTCCGAGCCACTGACAGGAGCCGGGTGCACCGGCAAAGCTGCGGCTGCTGCTGCCATACCCGACCGGAGCAGCACGGAAAGCCGACCGCAGCTTCTGTGTGTCTGGCTTTCCCCAGACATATCCTCATTTTCCACTCCCAAGTTTATATGTCTGAGCTGCAAAAGAGGAATTTAGTTATTTTGCTGGGACTTCCAGCTGCCGGGCAGCCTGCGAGCAGCCTTTGCACGGGTCCGCAGGTCTGTGTCTCCATCCAAGAGGCAGCAGAGGAGCTGAAGAAGCCACCTTCTGCCTTGCTGGGACTCATCATGAAGCCTTGAGGAGTAACCGTTTGGTGTAACCCCCTGAGGCTGAAGGCTCATATGCTGTACTAGCCCTAAAAAAGGCAAGCTCATCTCTTTGAGAAGATTTGGGGTCCAGTAAACTGTTAGGAAAGATCTGCTCATACCACGTTTGAGTCTGCAGACCACTGTGTCTTCTTTTTTCTTTTACTCTCGTAAATAACAGGAGCAACTCGATTTTGTTTCTCAGTCCACCAAAGAATGACCACCAACCCATAGGCTTCAGGAGGGTTTCGTTCCGCTGTGCATAAGTGCAAAATCAACCCCTCTGGAGTCACTGCTTTGCCTTTCCCCAGCCGCTGCCCTACCCACCACACCGGGACACCCTTTCCATGGACGAGCTTTCAGCCACAGGATCCACTTCAAAATCTTCATTGCCAACTGCAAGTCTTAGAAAAAAAATAGTCACTGTCTGTAAGAAAAAAAGACCACCACTGGAAGATTTCACCTAGTTTCCTGGAGTTTTAGGGATGCCACCAGCCTCGTGCTCCTGTGGCGCAGGGCAGCCTTTGGGGACCTGCCCTGGGGTGCTGAGCCTGCACCTGGGCTCTCTTGCACGGACACGGCGCTGGAGGATCCCTGAGAAGTCTGGTAGGTTTTTCTCCTACAAATCTCCAAATCCGTAGTTTCATGCACTGCAGGTTTGATTTGTCAGACACACCAAGTGCTCCCAGTTAAAGAAAACTGCTGGAGCTGAGCATTTCCAAGGGCAGCAAAGAGACACTTAGAAGCCGTGACACTGAACCAGGGATGCTCATGCGCTGGGACAGCCTGCTCCAGCCCTTCCTTCAACAAATCCCTTACAACAGGACAAGACACACACCCTGCACACGTTTGCTTTTCCACTTTCATGTTTCTGCAGGTGGGGAGATGTGCGAGTGCTGGTGAACGCTGGCTCACGTCAGAGGCCAGCAGGTACGCATGAAAACAGTTCACAATACAACACTTGATCGGCAGATTAGAATAATAATAGTAATAAAAAAAATCACACTATTGATAAGCAGAAGGAGCGCATGAAGCCCTGGGAGACACATTAGCTATTTGAAAAGGCAGATATTTCTGCCCCTCCCTCCCCGTATAATCAACATTTATTTATTTCTTCATTTAGCTCAATGCTCGCCCTTTCAGGAGAAGATGAAAGTGTCAAGATGACCCTCTTCTTATCGTGCCCTGCACGAGGGAAAGCTTTGAAGATATAATATGCAGAAACACAGGGCTCTCTGGTGACTGCTCCAGATTTAATTAGCCCGACCTTCTGCACGGATCCTGCCTCCCCCTCCAGACAGCCCTTCTCCCCCGCCGCAGACAAGCTTCTGGACTCGGCGGCAAAATAGCAGCTGCTCAAGCCCTCCATTTAATTCGGAGCTTGGCTCTCCCAGATGAGCTAAAAAAAAAATGCCACCCCAAAGATGGAGCTGCTTTTAGCATTATACACGAGCTGCAACTGCCAAGGAAAGTTTATCTTAGAGCCAATGTGCGCTCTGTTGCTCCAAGTTAAATATTTCCATTTAAAAAGTAGAATGAACTATACTGTGGGACTTCCAATTGCTTCCTGAAATATTAAGAAGGAATATATTTAAACATTAATATTTTGTTATAGTGCTGAAGTCTTTCTAATGGAGGGTTATTTTTTAGAGCTGTGTATTTTTCTCTGCATAATTAGAGCCTCTGATGTGTGCCTATGCCCTCCCTTTCCAAAAGTCACTGCAACACGGTAACCCTCCTTCCAAAGTAATCAAGAAAAATCCTTCATTTTTGTCTTTGCTGTTATTCTTGCTGGTAGGAGGCACATGCAAAGGGCACCCGTGTTTAACCCCTTGCAGTAAGTGCACCATCATGTGCCACATCCTCAATGAGCCCCAAAGCTGAGGGCTGCCGAAAGCCAGAGCCACGTCCCTCTGCTCATTTTGGTGCATCCGCATCCACCGACACATCTGTTGTGCCGGGATGGGCATGGATGTGCTGCCACTGCCCATCCCAGACAGACCGGCAGTGGGAGCTTCCAGCCAGCCAGGTCCTCTGCGTCCCCCGGCACGGGCTGGCACAGGGGGCTGTGCCGGACGGGGCACCAGCCTGCATGGGCACCGCGTCCCCAGCCCCAGCAGCTCCCACCCCAGCAGCGTACGTGCATTAGGACGGGGGTCGGACAACTCCCAGTCCCCTGCCCCAAGCTTTGCTCCACCACTGGCCCATCCATCCTCCCTGATGCCAGGGAAGCGGCTATTGAAACGGCAGATCAGGAGAGCAGATTTAATGCTGCTTTCGTGGCAGGGAAGGGAAAAAAAAAAAAAAGAAAAAAAGAAAAAGAGAGATAAAAATTATGTTGCTTCCAGGCCATTTACATGTGCATTTCTCAAGAGAATGTGACACTTTATCCTTTTTCTCAAATTAACTTCTGTGTCACATGCGGAATAAAAAGAGACGATAGACGGGAACTGAAACATAGTGAAATAAAAGACTGTGAGCCTGCATGCACGGAGCATATGTTTGTGATCTATAGGAGCCGGGGGAGGGACGGGAGTGGAGCCCTGCTATGTCAACCATTGTTCAGCAGCTTGGTATGTTGGCTTAATCTTACAAGGTCTCCCAGAGGTCCTTTTTTCCAGATTTTTTTCTCACCCCCCTTCAGGGCAAACAAAGTGCTTTCCTGAGCAGGCAGTTTGAGCCACTTAACCGTTCGTGTGCTAGTCAGAAGAGCCCCCGAGGATGAAGGGCAGGTCCTCGGCCAGGACAGTCAGCTCGGCGACGTCAAAGGCAGTGGAGCAGCCCCAGCGCACGCGGCTGGAGGCACAAGCTGGTCCTCGCCCACGGGGCCGGCACAGGTTTGCACAGACGCATGGAAGTAGCTATTGCAAAAAGTAGCAGAAACTGAAAAAGGATTACAGAAAAGAAGGGTTTTTTACGATGCACTAAGCAGGCTGACATTGTGTGACGCTTGGCCAACATCACAGCTGAGCTTAAGCTCCAGTTTTGCACCAAGAGCATCCACGGTGCCCTGCCAAGCCATAGGACCCATCAGTTTTGCTTTCCTTGGCCAGCTAAATGGCCTTACCATACCTTTTTGAAGCACCCCATGGCCATTACCCTTTATCTGGTGGGACATCCTGGTCCCAAATCTGCTTTCTAAAGTGTAACTGCAAAATGAACCAAGTCCTGCATGGCTGACCCGCAGTTCCAGTATCGCCGCAGTGGGCAGGCAAACCCCAGCCTGGCCAGCGGAGGCACAGGCTGGAGCACAAGACAGTCAGCGAGCAAGTCCTTAACCCAGAGAGTCCCAGGCATAAGGCGGATATACTTGGTGTTAATTAGTTGTGTAACTTTTGCCTTCCTGACTTTCATCTCTTTGCTTTGTTTTACGGTTTTAAGTGGTTTAAAACTGGTTTTGCTGTGACCAGCGTTCCCATAATTCTTAGGCACGTGGTGGAGCAGAGGTACCAGCATCCCCAGAGGAGGGGTGGGATGTGGGGGCAATGCTCCCTGGCATGCTGCTCTTCAAGGCCGTTTGTACAAGCGTTTTAGACACCCGACAGATTTTCCTTTCACCCACACATATTAACCTAGCTGGTGTATTAAAGACTTAGTTACAAGCTCACATTGAGAAGACACTGAAGAGCTGAACACTCTTTTCTGGCTGGTTGTGGGGAGTTTCACCCAGATATTTTCCTTTAGGGAACAGCAAGAGTCAAAAATCACAACACGAGAGACTGTACAAGTTGGCATTAACTATTGCTCCTGCAAAAAAGACTCCCCTTTGGAATCCTTTCAGATGCTGAAGAAAGTGGCCGGATTTTCTTCAGACTTCACCAAAATTTGGCCAGTGTCACAAGGGGGCTCCCAGGGGACCGTGCTCTCTGGCCTCCGGAGAGAGAGGAGCCGCTAGCTCCTCGCCTGCCTCTCACCTGGGCGTCAAACATCATTTACAAGCAGTATTCCCGTCCTGGAGAGGGCTGGAGGGGCTCCGGGCGCAGGATCGCAGCACGGCCATCCCCAATAGCACAGCCATCCCATTCCAGCCCCATTAACCCAGGGTCCTCCATCCTGGGAGGAAGGCTCAAGTCAGCTTTTACAGCCTGCTTTGCTCCTGCGTGCCCAGGGACTGCTCACAGCGCTGCTCTCCCTGCCGCCGGCTCCCGTGAGTTTCCAGCTCTCTCCCCGTGCTGCTCGGGGCCAGGTCTGCCAAAGCAGCAATGCAACCCTTGCACCCACTCCTGCCGAATGGGCTACGACCCCCTCCCCAGGACGGTGCCTGCGCTGAGCTGTGAGCACTGGGAACAGGGCTGGGGACAGTGGGACACCCAGGCAGATGGACAAAGTCAGTGCTAGTGTGGCGGGATGTCCTAGCCAGGAAAGAGGAGGCACATCGTACAGGCAAAAATGACTGAATTCCAGTTCAGAGTGAATAATCAATGATGTTACACAGGCTTTTCATTAAGGAGGAGGAGCGCTCTGGGCATTTTGGGTGCCTCCTCTTCTTCCTTCACAGCACCTCTCCCCAAGGTTCTGGTTTGGATAAAGGGTTAAATCCTCATTTCCAACAGACACTTTCACATCTGGGGTTAGGGGAGCCCTAAGGTGGTGAACAGCTCCTGATACAGCCCCAGCCGGGTCAGCAGGAGCCTTTTCATCATCTCCCACAGCCCTGGGCCATCAGGAGCAGTTTCTCTGCTAAAGGGAACAGAAGTCAAAAATCACCAAACTTTGGGTGTGGGTAAGAAGGAGGATCAGAAATTTGTCTCTTAATTGCAGTTACCTGCAGCTTAAAAATCAAAGAGGGATTTGTTGGGGGCTGAAGGGAGATGGGGAAGAGAGAGAGCAGAACAAGAGATCGTTTCCCTGTGAAATTTGGCTCCCGACTAGCTTAAGCACTGAACTCCACAGCTGTGCTACGGGGAAGTGCAGCCGGCTTCTCTGGGTTACATATGGTTTGGGTTTGGGGTTTTTTGAGATTTTTTTTTATTACTTCACATGCAAGTGCCCTCAGAAACCAAAATTCACCATCCTGCCTTCACATTTCCCTTCTGCAACAGCAGAGAAAGGGCGTCACAGTTCACACCTCCAGCTTCACTTAAAGCTTCATAAACTATATTACCCACTTCAGGTACATTGTCTTTCTCATTTCTGTTCAGGATGGCTCTGAAAAAGCATAAAGTCTGTGACAGCAGAAGTCTGTCTGTCTCTTGGGTATCCCCATTCCTTGCTGAATGCAGTACCCTGGCTGTGTTTAGGATACCACGTATATACATTTTAGGGACCTTCTAAGGTCCACCCAGCCCCAAACCACGTCGACTGGACACCGGTCACTGCAGCCTGGCACCAAACAGCCCCAGTGCAGGAAACCTGTGCTGGAGGTGACAAACCTCAAGCTGCTGTTGGTTGACACTCAGGGCAGGACACCCTCAGGCACGGCAGGCAGCTGGGAATAATTTTGGCTATCTAGAATTGCAATTAAACCTCAAGGGCCAGAAGTATTTAAGTACTTTGGTTCAGGGCTCTGTGGTTTCTGGGTGTGCAGCTGAAGGGACCTAAGAAGCGTTGACGTGTCAGTGGTGCACCCAAGGAGGGAAAGGGATGTCTGAGCTCCTTCAGAGAGATCTGAAGCATCCACAGCATCACTCTGGCAGTGGGATATATTTCACTTTGAGTATCCATAGCGTATTTAGCTATATCAGAGTTTGTCACCGATCACCATAAGTGCCTG
Source organism: Ciconia boyciana (assembly GCF_034638445.1). Classification (NCBI taxonomy): domain Eukaryota; kingdom Metazoa; phylum Chordata; class Aves; order Ciconiiformes; family Ciconiidae; genus Ciconia; species Ciconia boyciana. The sequence continues at coordinate 2,569,552 of NC_132950.1, forward strand.
AGGGAGAGTGGACCCTCACCTAACATGGACACATCACGTTGGATGAGGGGACTCACATCCTGCATTGCCTGTTCCTCCCCAGTGCTACAGCGGGTGCAGGACAGCCCTGGCAGAGGGTCCCACTCCACAGGGTCTTTTTGGCAACCTCAGCTCCAGCCTTCGGTCCACCAGCAAAAAATAAAAGCAAAATATTATCACTTGCAGTATTCCAGCTGAAGAAGTTTGAGGAGAATTTCCATTTTTGAAGAAGAAAATATACCTGCCACATCAATAGCATTTTCTAGTTTGACATTTCAACTCTTTTTTTGTGAAAGCTTGAAAGAAAGGAGGCCAGAGAAAAAGAAAAGCTCTCCTTCCTTGCTTCCAGCAAAATTCAAATGGACGAACCTTGCCTTTCCCACCAGCTGCAGTATATAGGTCAAGTCACGTATGTGCTCTCTGAGACAGGGCTTACAGTGTGGAAGATTGGACAGGGACAATAGGCAAGTCTCCCAGTGCCCCTGCTTGGGCCATCCACCCGTTCAGGAGAGGACAGCAGGACAGGCTGTGTCTCTGCACCCAACGCTGAGGATCTGCCCACACTTGGGACCTGAACTGCTTCAATCACACTGGTCTGGAAAACAGCCCAAATCCTACCCCAAGGAAATCACAGCTCTTCTGGTGAAAAGAAGCCACGAAATATTTTCTCCAGATCAAGTTCAACTCCTAATCACAGACAGCTACGAAGGTAAACTCTGAGTTTAAACCAGACCTTAAATCCACAAAACACTTTTCAGCTGGACAGCATCCTAAGAGTGGAAAGTGTTAGAGGAGCTGGGGGACAGATGGCCGCGCTGGCTGTGGTTTGTGTCTGCGCCACACCGATGTGTTCCCACCCCACCCATGTGGGACAGAGGGCTTTTTGCATCTTCACCTGCTAAAAATATCCAAGGCTGGAAGTTAAAAGAAATTAAATATTTAGCAGTTGCGTAAAGGCACCTTGGGATGAAAGCGCTATGGATACAAAGCTGTCATCTTATCCCTTCATCATCATATTTTTTATGTAGCAGACATGTGTCTTGTTGGCAAGGCAACTTCTCTGTTTTAAACCAGCCTCATAAATCTCATTAGGATGCCTTTTTTAAAGCCATCAATGCAAAAAAACAGGAAGAAACACCCACTGGACACCACTCCAGGTCCCTTAAAGCTCTTCTCGCCACAGCTCTCAACAGGAGCTTGTTGGATGCTTCCCATTGAGACGTTTCACGACGCCTCCTGAGCCTCCTGAGCTGGTCCTACAGCAGGACCAACATGCACACCTTGCTTTACTAGAAAGGCTCCTGCTGATTGTAAACATGCATTGGGTCACATCCAGACTTTCCTTCCCCACTATAAACACAACAAAACCCATTCGCCAGCTTGCGGCCAGCAAGAGCTCTACACTGGCAAACTCGTCTGGGCTTAACTCCAGTTTGTGTAGCCTGGGTGGATGAACAGGAGATGTGTTTTGCAAAACCATTGAAGTTTAGACCAGCTCTTACATTTGCAATGGCAATGAGAGCTTTCCTGGATGTGCCACCACCAGACACTCCCTCCACCGGGAAAGGAGGATGGGCTGACCCTTGGAGATCGTGGGGACAGGTTTTTAACTGAGGTGCTTTGGTTGCCTCTAGGCAGAATTAAATCAAACACAACTGGTTTTCTTGAAGCAGAGCAGAGCTGTGGAAAACACGCTTACAGTTCAGATTTTTTTAATGCACAATGTTGTATTTCTGGGGAATCTTTAATTCAAACTGATTAAATAATGATCCCCTGTAGTGATCTACCCTTTCAAATACCCACTCAAGGAATAATTCAGCATGCTGGCAGCACAACAGGCTGGCTGCACATCTCACATGAGCTTGCAGGACTCTGACGTACTCTCATAGTGGCAATACCTCCCTCTTCAATAGCACAACCAATTTAATTTAGTGGTGGCTTTGCTCTCCCATATACACTTTCCTTTTTCAAGCACACCGCCTCCATGACGTTTGGTGGCATCTGGCCCACAGCTGCTTCTCAGGGGGTCCCACCAGCCTCTGGGGAGCGGGGATATACCTCATTGTCCTGAGCAGTGGCCACCACCCTGGCAGCAGAGTCCATGGGAGCTGCTAGTACCCTTGTCCGAGCGCTGGGAGGGAGGGATGGGGGTGGAACGGACAGAGGGGGGGATGGATGGAGGCCACGCTGCACCCCGCAGGCAGCCCATCGCCCTTCTGCCCGCCCACATGCGTGCACACATGTTGTTTTACAGATGGCTGCCCCACAAATCCACACAACCTGCTGAGCCTCTTCAGAGCTGAGAATGGCATCTTCACGCCAGATGCAGGTTTGCCAGAGATCTGATTTTTAAAGGGAGCTTGGGTCCCTCTCCCTGGGACTTGCTCGTCGCACATTGATGACAATGGTCTAGAAATAAGGATTTTGGGGGCAAAGGAGGGGAGCGTCTGTTTGAATGGAAACACTCTCTCCATCCCTGGCTCCGTTGGGAGACGGCATTTCCATTGGTGAGAGAGGCAGCATTTCCCAGAGGCAAAGGAGACACAGCTCCACACGGACCCAATGCACCGGGTTTGCTCTGCAGGGCAGCTCTGCCAGCGCTCCGCCTCCTTCCTCCCCACTTGCTACACACCAGCCACCAAGGCAAAAGGAGGCAACTTGGGCATTAAAGGGAGGAAAAAATGCTGCCATACTTCGGTTGCTGGTCTACAGCCTCTCCAAAGCCCCTGGGCAGGCGGAGGGCAGGGACAGACTTGGTGGCACTCTCAGCACTGAGGTTTCCCATGCCCATCACAAGTCTTCCTGCAGGGGCATCAGCAGGGCTGAAGGACCCTGATGCCTCTTTACTGGCGAAAGCAGTTTTTCCAGACCATGACAGATAATGATGCCAAGCTCGATTCATAAGGTGCATTTATGTATTTGTGCCCAGGGTCTCATTTGGGATGCACAGTGCCCCTTCCCTCCCTCCCAGCACACGTCAGGGACACACGTGTCTGATGCCAGCGGGTTTAGGAGGCACGTGCAGGGCCTGCCTGTCAGCAGAGCTCCTGAAAGGAGTTCTTTTGGAGGCCATTTATCCAATTAAACTGAATGCAGCTCCCTCCCAGCCAGCAGCAGCCCCCCCACCCTGCAAAGGGCTTTCTGGAATTTGCCCTCCCCAAGGTCTCCAGAGCTGCAGGATTTAGCAGGTCCTGGGAGGCCAGGGCCACTTTTGGGGACACCCTCTGGAAGACACCAGTGGGTTCACTGTTTTTCCTCACCAATGTCACCTGCTTGGGAGTGGGGTCAGTTATTTTCTCCTGCTGACACAGGCAGGATGCGGCTCTCGGGAGTGGAGGAGCCTGTTCGCACACTCAGGCTCCTGCCCTGCCCTGCCCTGCAGTAGCGATACCCACTGCAGCCGGAGCTTCACACGACAATACAGAAATGCTCAAACTGAGATGTTTCCGCACAGGCAGACCCCAGGATTCGAGAAGGCATCCTGCTGAAGCCCCTTTGCATGCTGAAACCCCAGCTCCCTCTCCCCCAGTTTTCCTATGCTTCAGCCCAAGAGCATCCCTTGCTGCTTTATTTATGCTGTGCATAAAAATACCTGGCAGCACTCGTCAGTGGATATTCATGTTTCCGTCAATAACCGTGTACCTCTGCCCAATTAGTGCCACACTGCCAGCACACAGAAAGGAGACAGCTCCCGAGCACTGGCCCCCATGGCCACGAAAGGCGGTTCAGCATGGCCCGTGGCTACATAATGCATCGCACCTTGCCTGTTTCTTACTGTCTTAGGTTAGCTGAACCCAATGAATATTTCAATAGCCTCTGCCTGCCCAGGATACTATTAATTTTGGAGTCCCTATAATCCAATTCCTTTTCCTCCAAGTGGGTGGTGATTATTAATTTCACAAGCTATGCTTCCATCAGCTCCTTCCTAGTCCCTCGTGGCTAAGGAATATTAATCCACATTCATACTGTCATTCAGCTGCCCAGGAGACTCTGGTGTGAATAGTATTATTATTAATACCACTGCTTCACACGTGGTTAAAGCAACTTAAAGGCGCACAGGCGGGTTGCAAAGGTCATTTGCAGAATAGCACCTCAATGCTTATGCTCAGAGAAAAAAAATGGGGCCCAGGCAATGCTTTTTGTGGCGGTTTCTCTGGGTCCTGGACCTGCTGATGCTGGTTCTGCCTTGCCAGGGGACAGACAGTCCCCTGAGAAGGTCTGTGAGGAGGAGATTAACTGCAGCCTTGCTCCCAGACAGCCCCAGCAGCCACCAAGGAGCAAATACTTTTGTTCTTCTTTGGGGGAAACTGGGGAAAAATAAATAAATAAAATCCAAACATGATCTCTCTACTTAAATGAAGTGCCATGATGCTCTCAAATGTACTCACTTTTGACACCTCAACCTTATTATCAAATTTGCTTGAAATTAAGCAATTCATTGCAGTTCTGCTGGAAAGGCAGAGAGTGGAAGAAGGCAGCTGTTGCATTTCTTTGCAGAGCAAGAAAGCCTTTCCTGTCCGCCGGGTTTACTCAGGCAGGCAATACACATTTCAATCAAATATCGCATGGAGGGATTTGACAACACATCAAGGACTTCTTCAACGTGGGGCACTAAATGGCAGAAAGATAAATAGAAAAAAAGAAAGCCAAGACATGCAGCATTAAATAATAAATAGCCCTAGAGGGCTCCTCTTCGCTAACAAGGGTCAGGGCATCCACCGGCTGACAAGGAAAGTAAGGGGCAAGGGGTGAGGCCGTGCAAAGGGAACCTCAACGGATCCCAGGCTGGAATATCCACATCCATGTATGTGGAATATCCCCATCTCTGCTGGAAACCAGAGCTCAGATGCCCCCAGCTGCCGGGCACTGGCAGGGCTGCCCCGGGGGCTCCTTTGGAGCAGAGCACCTCCACAGCCGCAAAAACTCCCTGATCACCCGGTTCCTTGCTCGCAGCCAACACCTTATGTGGTCTTTCACACCAGAATAAACACAAGTGCAAACGAGAGCCTGCCTCACACCCTAGCTTTTCTCACTCGCACAGAGGTTGTCGTACAAGCCACAGTGGGAAGAGGCCCCTTTTCAGGCTGTGAAGTCCACGGCATCTGAAACCAGAGTGCGTTTCGGTTTTGTTACTTAGCACTTTTGGCAGCCGAGATAGGCTGGAGACTTCACAGATGTAACTACTTTCCCAGGTTTTCCTTCTAGAAGGCTGTAGCCTTCCCAAATTGTCAGCACTTCAGCCGGCACAGCCCCAGCAAACGCACCGGCGCGATTACAAAAGCAGAGGAGGGAAAGTTTACTCCCTCCCAGACCTCGCCCTGAAAGGTTGCAGACAAGGAGTCAGATCCCAGACCTGCTGAGTCCCGCTTTGGGTGGCAAACTCTTGGTTTTCCAGATGTCGCACAGCCTGGGTCTGCCAGATGTCCTGAAATCCCAACCCACAGCCCCTGCACCCACAGAGCGACTTGGCCTTGCACAGGGACCCGGCTGGGATGCATCAGCCCGGCAGTGCCGGTGCAGGCAGCCCCCGGAGCTGGCAGCCCCCCGGTGCTTGTCATACCGTGAGTTGTGGAGGCCGAGGGATGAAATCCCTGCCCGCACCAGGGCAGCTTGCTGAACCTGAGCACGTTAGGGAGGTTTGGCACAATTTGGAGACCGTGAGCGGCATGGTACGAAGAGCTGAAGCCGTCTGACATGCAGGGATTTCATGGGAAGGAAGGAGAGATTTCAGCCCCTCATTTACCCTCCCAAAGAATAAACGAACAATTCAAGGTACTCAATGTTCTAAGTAGCCTCCTGGTAGACATTCACTGAAAACCATCCCCTTTCTCACTTTTCCTACCAACACAGTGAACTCAAAGCTGCTGGTCTGTTTTTTCCTCCATCTTTGTCTGCAGAGCCCAGGCAATCACCAGCTAATTAGCCCCCACCCCGCTCTGAAGCCTTTCCTTGATTTCTGTTAAAGGCCCCATCACCTGAACACAGGAGGTTTTACCATGGGCCAGTCCCGCTGACCCAATGGGGCTGGAGTCAAACGGCTGCCTCTGCAGCAGAAAAGCTCTGCAAGATGGTTTAACGCGGCACGAAGGTTTAACACCTGCTTTCAGTTGGTGTTACGGGCTCACCAAGCAGGGCAAGCTTTGGCTCTGTGGCCTCAAGTCCTAGCCCTTGTGTAACCTGGACCCTGCTTGCACCCCTAAGCATTTCCAGAGCATCCTAACCCAACACTAATGCTATGCCAGGTAATGGTCTCATTAACCTCAGTGAGATTTTTGTAGGGCCTCCCAGGAAGATGTGCTTAATTGAAACCACTACACGGTTTCCAGACCTTCTCCAGAGGTCTGGAGAAGTGCTATGTCCTGGCCTTCTGCCTCAAAGGGGCATCTGAACTCCACATTGCTCATTCACACTTTGAGCTATGCAAGACACGCTTCCCCCCATACCATTATTTTGACAAATGGAGCTAATCCAGATTACTATATTGCTGATATGAGTGTTTTGCATACAATGCCCTGCTCTAAATGAGCTTAATTACAATTCATGCATGTTGCAGATTAATGGTAGGTGAAAAAAGGAAAACTATTAATTTTTGTATCTGTGCTGCCGTACAGCAATGGGCAGGCTTTTCCGCCTCAGCCCGACCAGAGTGATCTCCTCCCCTGCAACCGCTACTGCAAACATGGGAACGTGGCAGGGCCCCGAGAGACGGGCTGCTGTGTCTCTCAGTGAGTACTCTAACCAATGACACATATGTAAGTACATTGCAAATTCTTTGCAGCTCCAGGAAATCAATTTTTCATACAGCAGCAGGAGGAAGAAGTCAATGCACGGGCAATAATGCCTCAAACCTTTCAGCTCTTCTCAGCGCTGTGCCAGCACGAGCTCAGAGCAGCGCCGGCTCTGGGGTTTCCTACAGCAGCTCTCGCCTCCTTCTCCGGGCGTTGGGATGGAGCCGTGAGCTGGAGGTCACCTCAGGGCAGCAGGTTCAGGGTCTGCACGTCCTGTACATGGCATATATTTTATGAAAAATAGCAGGGCCAAGTGAGGGGATAAATTTTATCTCTCCCTTTAAACCATAACTTTGCTGCTGAGTTCAGTACAAACACAGCTGGGCACCGGGAACTCTTTTTTTTTTTTCCTGCACATGAGCAATACCTGAGGGAGAGAGATGGTTTTGAGAAGTGATTTCGAGCCTAAAATTCATTTTTGTAAAGTGATACAGGCATTTAGGAATTAAAATCACATTAAGCCTCATTTGCATTTAGGCTCTTGTATATCTAAGTAACATCTCAATAACATTTGAACCTGATTCTGATGCTCATTATGGGATGGAGTGGGCAAATGGAGAGCCCGTGGTGTCTAGAAATCCTTCCGGGGAACAAGAGGAAACAAAGCCTTTGGTCCACAATCTGGTAACTTCTCTTGAAAGATTATTTGGAAACCCAAGGAATCTCTCAAGCCATACCTGGAGCTTTGTGAAGGTCCTATTTTAACATGGACTGCATAGACAGGCACAGAGACATTTGTCTTTTTCTTCAAACCTGCCTGTGATCTCTGACCTGAGCCTGCACTAAGCACTCAGCCACAGGTCCACTGCATCTCGCTGCTTTAATGGGACTTGACCTGTTTCAAGACTCTTGAAGGATGGGATACAATGCTGGAGCTGGTCCTACAAGAAGCCTCTCCTTTTGGTCCAGGAATGTGCTGAAACTCCCTCTGAAGTGACACCGCCATTCATTAGAGAGTGAGAGATTTGAACATGTCCTTAAGTGTTGGCTTTAGAGATATTTAAGCAGCTGATCATTACTTGTACATGTAAAAGGCAATAAAAAGGAAAAATTAAGCCAGGAGTGATGATCTCACTCGCTTTTATTAAGGGAGCCATTAATTCTGGCGTGATGTGGGTTGATAAAGGCCTGTTCTCACACGAGCCCTGCTATTGTCTGAAGCAGTCCCAAGGAAATGCTGGTTTGGCTCCAGCCTGCAAGACGTAGGATGCAGGGGGGGACCGGCGTCGCACTGCGCTCGGTGCCGTACGTAAGACCCAGACTCCTCCTCTGATGGGGCTTGCACTCCAAAGAGAGGAGGGGAGCAAAACTTGGAGAAATAAGCTGGTTTTTTTAAACCTGTTTTGGAGGCAGGGAAGGGGGAGGTCTCAGGGTTGTAGAGGATGTCTGGGAAAAGCTTGAATCCAGCTGAACCCCACAGTCCTCTTCCCCCACAAAGAGGCAGAGAGTTTCTTGGCAAGCCTGAGCTCATTCAGGAGTTTTACTACTGACTTGCGTGTGGTCATAGCCCAGTTCCTATTACAAAACAGAGATTATAGTCCTAACCTGTCTCACAGCATTAATCCATGATGCATTGCAAAAGTACATTTTTGTTTGCTCTCTATAATTAGCAACAACGAAACACCCTGATACTACCACAGCAGAAACAGCGTATGGAGAGAAAAAATGCAAGAAACAGCACCAGCTGCAAGAGCAGACCTTTTTCTGCTCATGTGCACCCTGGTTTTGGCATCAACACCAACACTTGCATGGGCTTACAGGTGTTAAGAGGCCAAGTAAACAGCGGTTTCCTCTGGCCTGCCTCCCCGTTGCTCTGAATGGAAACGCACTGGTGTGCGCAGCGTGTCTGACCCGACAGGCTGAGGGTACAGTGCCCTGCACCTCCTGCTCTCTTTGCCCACTGAGCTGAATTAGATGCAGAAACAGTTGGATGTTGTCTCCATGCCTTCCCAGTGCCTATGGTGCCAGAGGAAAACCGGAATGTTTTATTAAGCATGTTACAGCAATAACGCTGTCTTGTTGGGATATTTCCTGGCAGTTAACATCTTGCTGGATTGAATACCTTCGGCTTTGCCTGGGGCCCTCAGATCCTCCAGCCATTTAACTGCCAGGAAAAATACCCTCTCTGTTGGCGACTACAATTTAATTAGTGAAGCTTTACTAAGGCATAGGATCAGGAGACTTCCATTTTAAGAAACACCTTTCCCCCTGCCAAGTCATCCCCAAGTGCTTTACAAAGCACTGAAGGATGATAACAGCAGCGCAATGTCCGAGTAAGCCAGCCCAGCAAGTGCCAGGTATTGCTCTCACTCACCCAGCAGGAGATGACGGGATTCCTGAGGAGGAGGATTGTTGTCCTAAAAATTAATGTTTTGCTCTCTGAAACGTACCTTTGGTGCACTAGTCTCTTCCCAGGCAGGTTTTGCTGCATCAGTCTTGTACTGATTATGGACTAAACCTAAAGGATGCCTGTCTGATTGTAGCCATGAAGCTGCGTGAGCTTAAGGGACCGAGGGGACTGAAAGTCCTGCTCACCCAAAAGGGCAGCTGAGGCAAGGAAAGGCCAAGCATTTTATAAGACACTCACAACAAATCCCCATGTTGTGCTGGTCTCCCAAAACCTCATTACATTTAGTGGTAGCAAAGGAAGAAATACGATTCTCCAGTGTGCTTTTTTTGCTGTCAGGATTTAAGTTACTACAGGGGAAAATAACATCCAAAGATTTGCTGGGGGCAAAACTCTTATTAAAACAGAGTCTGAAGAGTGGGGCTGCAGCTCCGCATGCTGCCCAGGCACCGAGGAGCTCACCACAGGGAAATGCCAAGCCCCTGCTCTGCCATGCAGCAGACTCCAGCTTCACTCAGCCCCTCGCCCAGCTCTGATGCCTGTAAAGAGAGGAGCACGCACACTCCCAGCACGCACGGCAGAAATTACAGAATGTATGGGACTGAAGATTGTCATTTAATAGAGCTGAGCCAATCCATTCATTATTTAATGATTTAATTGATCACCGCAGCAGAAAGCTGATAAAAGCCCAGCCCTGGCCCATATATCACCTTTTGCTCTATTTATTCAGTGCAATGGCACAACGTATTGAACTGAATATATTTGAATGTAAATAGGGCATTCTTTAGTGTAGAGGTAATTATTGCATTTAATAACTATTGCTGCTATAGGTATCAGATTAATTTAGCACCACTCACATGAAGGGAGGAAAGTAGGGTATAAACACACACAGGTGTGAGCAGCTGCTCCTATGGATGCGCATGAATCCCTTTACCCCAGCCGAGGGGAAGGGAACACAGTGGCTGTTTTACGCTTCCCCGTCATTATATCAGTCTTTTCCCAATGCTTCTTCCCAGCACCAGTCACTGCTGTTGCTAAACCACCCCAGGGTCACAGCTCAGCCTTTGTGGTCACCCACTCACAGGGCTGTCCCACCACAGCTGGCTTTGCACACTGAGCTGCAAAAGCTATTGAACAAGTAAGGAGGAGGTGGGAGCCATAAAACACTTTGCTGATGGCAAATATGTTTTGCATTTATTTGGGAAAGGTAACTGGGGATGACCTGTTGCTATTTACTTTTGTCCTTTGAGGAAACTCTTGTTCTGTTTTCTCATGCACTGGTTTTGGTGGTGCAGGTGCACACCACTCAGCTCAGCAAGGCAGTTACTGCCAAGGCCTTCCAGCTCCTACCTCCTGGTGAGGAAGGAGAGCTAGCACAGGGCAGGGAGCCTGCCTTCAACCACCTCGCTGAAGCACCCTCCAGCAAAATACTCCACTGCACTAACTCCAGGCAGCTGCCACGATTCATCACTCCTCTCTATATCCCAGTGCGAGTGATTCCTACTTTTCTACTGCCCGAGCAAACAGCTGTTATTTATCTTTGCAACAGCCCAGTGGGGCTGCAGAGCAGGACATCACCCAACAGAGCAAAGAGGACCAGAGACACCGAAAGCCCACGCAAGCTTGGTGTAACACAGGAGTGCCATAGCAATGCAACAGCTGAAGCTCACTACTACCCACCCCGGTCTTCCTAAAGGAAGGTGTTAGGACACGGGAGAGTTTAAAGGCTTGTAAAACATCCTCTTGTTAAACAGGTGATGCTGCACCAGCAAAATACTTTGAGAGCATTGATGCAGCTCACAGCTGTGCCCAGAAGAGAGTTATTCTGCTCAGGTTGAATCTTTAATGTCTCTTGTAATCTGATTCGATGTTGCGCTGACGCAGATGTCGACAATGTCCCATCCTTCTTCCTTCCCCACCCCTGATCCTCTGCCCCTTCAGAAGGCACACACACTTCTGCAGCCCTACTGCTGAATAAATTGCAAGACCAGGGCTCTCGTCCTGCAGAAATTGGTAGGAAACACTGAGATTGTGTTCGTCACACAGATTATGGGTACAAATTGAATGGCAATACATTTTAGCAAGATGCTATTATGTATTTATTTGCACATGGTGTAATAAAGATGACAATCAACAGATTGTGTCAGAAGTGGGGACTTTCAGAAAGGATTTCAATTTAGCAGAAGAGCCAGCACCTTGTTAACTTCTGACATCTGAAAATAGCTCCCAGATGCTCACAGGCTACCTTGGCTAGCCTGACACACCATCTTCATTTATGTCATCTTAGTGTGATGGTCAGAAAGACTTACTAACTGCTTAATGCTTCAGAGAAGAGAGGTGGAAAGGTTCCTTTGTACTTTGTAGAGTAAAACGTAACCGTATTTCAGCTTCTCTCCATTCCTCCCTGCCTCCAGAGGTCTGGGTCTCCAAAGCAGAGGTGACCCTGTGACAAAGCTGCTGTCTAGGTGAAAGAAACTGCATGTCGTGCAAGCAAATATTCCCACCAGAATTTCAAGGATACCAGGAAAGTCCTTTTGAGTTTGTGTCAATGGGTGACAATGACATTTCAATTACAGACAAGTGTGGATTCTCATCAGCCCAAGGTGACAATGCCTGTGGCACCCTTGTGGCCCTTTTTCACAAGAAATTCTCTGGCAAATGCACTCTTAGAGACAAAGGCTACTGCTATCTCACAAGCATGCTGCGTGCCTCACCACAGGTACAATCCATCTATCCAGTGATGTTCTTATCACCGTGGCACATGAACATGCGTTTTTATCTATCCTGTATCCAGCTGACATTCATTTCTAGAGAATATGTCATTAGAAGACACCGTAGGTCAACGTCCATGGGTTAACCTTGAGTGTCCGCATATCGTTACTCACTCCACGGTTTCCATTGGGGAAGCCAAGGCATGCAACAGTTTGGTTGTCATTTTTAAAATTATGCTAATATTAACTTTTGGTCTTCAGTAACACTCAGAATCACAGAATCGTATAGGTTGGAAAAGACCTTTAAGATCATTGAGTCCAACCGTTAACCTAACACTGCCAAGCCCACCACTACACCATGTCCCTAAGCACCTCATCCAAACGGCTTTTAAATACCTCCAGGGATGGCAACTCAACCACTTCCCTGGGCAGCCTGTCCCAATGCCTGATAACCCCTTCAGTGAAGTAAAATTTCCTAATATCCAGTCTAAACCTCCCCTGGCACAACTTGAGGCCATTTCCTCTCGTCCTATCACTTGTGACCTGGGAGAAGAGACCAACCCCCACCTCTCTACAGCCTCCTTTCAGGCAGTTGTAGAGAGCGATGAGGTCTCCCCTCAGCCTCCTTTTCCCCAGGCTAAACAACCCCAGGTCCCTCAGCCGCTCCCCATCAGCCTTGTGCTCCAGACCCTTCCCCAGCTTCGTTGCCCTTCTCTGGACACGCTCCAGCCCCTCAATGTCTCTCTTGTAGTGAGGGGCCCAACACTGAACACAGGATTCGAGGTGCGGCCTCACCAGTGCCGAGTACAGGGGGAGGATCACTGCCCTAATCCTGCTGGCCACACTATTTCTGACACAAGCCAGGATGCCATTGGCCTTCTTGGCCACCTGGGCACACTGCTGGCTCATATTCAGGCAGCTGTCAACCAACACCCCGAGGTCCTTCTCTGCCAGGCAGCTTTCCAGCCACTCTTCCCCACGCCTGTAGCGTTGCATGGGGTTGCTGTGGCCCAAGTGCAGGACTCAGCACTGAGCCTTGTTGAACCTCACGCAATTGGCCCCAGCCCATTGATCCAGCCTGTCCAGGTCCCTCTGCAGAGCCTTCCTGCCCTCCAGCAGATCAACACTCCCGCACAACTTGGTGTCATCTGCAAACTTACTGAGGGTGCACTTGATCCCTTCATCCAGATCATTGATAAAGATATTAAACAGGAGTGGCCCCAACACAGAGCCCTGGGGGACACCACTTTACCAACTGGAGTAAACTCCATTCACCACCACTCTTTGGGCCCAGCCATCCAGCCAGTTCTTTACCCAGCGAAGAGTACAGCCATCCAAGCCACGAGCAGCCAGCTTTCTCCAGGAGAATGCTGTGGGAAACCGTGTCAAAGGCTTTACTGATAGACAACAGATAGACAACATCCACAGCCTTTCCCTCCTCCACTAGGTGGGTCACCTTGTCATAGAAGGAGATCAGGTTGGTCAAGCAGGACCTGCTTTTCCTGAACCCATGCTGTCTGGGCTTGATCCCTCGGTTATCCTCTACATGCCATGTGATAGCACTCAGGATGATCTGCTCCATCAGCTTCCCCGGTACCGAGGTCAGGCTGACAGGCCTGTAGTTCCCCGGGTCCTCCTTCCGGCCCTTCTTGTAGATGGGTGTCACATTCGCTAATCTCCAGTCAACTGGGACCTCCCCAGTTAGCCAGGACTGCTGGTAAATGATGGAAATCAGCATGGTGAGCAAAGCCAAGTGGATGGAAATCACAGGAGGCTGTCTCCTGTCCCCATGTCACTATCTCCAGCTGAGCTGGTGGCGGTGGCTCCCTGGCCAGCCAGCCCACCCTCCTTGCACCCACTCCCACCAGCAGCATCGCTGTAGGAGCTCACTGCTAAAGCTCGCTGCCAGCCCAGTATCACATCAGCTTCCTATGTTTACAGGATTTTCCAACTTTGGGCTTGCCTTGCATGGATGTGAAGTCCTTGCTGTTCCCATCGGTGTTCAAGGGAGATGAAGGTAGCATCTGATCTTCAGTCAGGCTCATTTTCTATATCTGCACATGGATACACCTTAAATGAGAACAGATAATACACCAGCCTACTTTACATTTCACTTTTCATCCTCCTAATGATTGAAGGCTAATTATGAAATTCTAATTTCCACTGTTTATACAAAGCACTTTTGCTTTATTTCCTTTTGACTTTCTGTCTTCAGAAACCATAGGAGTTCACATAGCCTCTGGTGCCTTTATGCAACAGGAAACACAATCAAATAAGGAAATGTATGTAAACCCTGGTTTTGCAAGAGGAAGATTTGCTACTGTGTGTGAGTTGGCAATGAATAGGCTCTCATAATGTATTCCTCATTGCTTTCCTCTTCCTTTGCAGACAGTCAATACCCTTGGGAGAAGTTAATTAGATCCGCTTCACTCTGTTTGGTCCTACCACTCTGAGCTCTGAATACAGGGGAGAGGGAAATCCCAGCAAAGCAAATTGACTCGATTAGAGTAAGAGACCACTGAACAATCGTTTCCATTGTCCGTGACCACAGACGATGATCTACTTTAAAAGGAAGCATGAAAATGTTAAAACAATTATTTTAAAATATTTGTACAAAATCCCAGTTCAGTAACAGGATGAGAGTGGAAACTTAAAAGGAGCCGTTTTCAAAGGCCCCAGTGTACACAATATGTTCATAGAGCTATATGCCTGCATGTAGTCATTTGAAACCACTCGCTGCAGATATTAGTATTTCTAAGTAACCATTTGCACATCAAACTAAAGAAGGTGATCATATGTACAAAGCAGGCATCTAATGCGTATGTAGTTCTGGTTGTATCGCTGTAGAATTGGCTGAATTGATTGAGAATGTACAATAAAATCACACCATGTAGGTTTTATAAAGATGGCTTAGAAAGCTGACAACTCAGGAATACCCAGTTCTGGTTTAGCTTTCCTTCCAACAGGCAATGATTTTGTCAACCCACAGTTACAGTATGTATCTACTGTATTTTAATTAGTCATCCTTCAGATATGGACTGGCCAGCTATGAGGACAGTGATAAGGACCTACAGAACAGCTGTTTGTATCTAAAACTCCCAGTCGCCTTTTTTTTAAACCAGCAAATTCTCATGAAGTCCCAAATCAGGACCCTGTGGGACCTGCGCAAACATGAGTGACCTTATCAAATCCCAGCTGGCTGTTATTGGTCTGGTTACAGTTAAGGCAGATGGACATCAAAATGAAGGAAACTTGCCTCAAATCATCCAGGAAATCAGTGAAAATAACTCGCATCCTGAGCTCCACCAGCCCTACTCAGCTGCCTTTACTTCTTGAGATACGCTGTTACACAGTGCAAGTCCAAAATATGCTTTACAGGGCAGAAACAGTCTTTCTCTACAGGGTCAGATAAAAACAAACTTCAAGGGCTTCAGTGTGATCTGAATTAAGACCATTTTTGTCTTGGTTTCTCAGGTAAAAAGACAAATGCACATGGGTGTGCCTGAGGGAACAGCCCGTAGGTACCAGCACTCATTAGGAGAGATGACCCCTGGGCAGTTTTAAGCAGATTTGACAGAGGGGCAGAAGTCTCAGATGCACTAAACTCCTACAACTGGTGTAACTTGGGGCATGACTTGTTGAAAAGTGTCATCTGAAGCCCAGGCACTGTGTAACTGTCATGTGCCAGCTTGCGGGGAAAAGCCACAGGACAAATTCAGCCTCTGAGTACAGTCCTATTAGATACAATGAAATAAAACATCGTCTGTGAGGTACAAAGTGCTCACTGGTGTTAGGAGCAAGTCATCTCGTATGACATTCTCCGAGTATTTTACCAAAGCTCAACACTGGGAAGCTTTGTTATTTCTAGTCAGCCCAACCAAAGGGTAATGGAAGTGGCCTTTGGGGTGAATGGGAAAGGATGGATGTTTGCCTGTTATAAAACACCTGGTGCAGACACAGAGCAAGAAGAATTGCATGTCCACCAGCTAAAGCTGAAGGGAGACCTTTTGCTAGGAAACTACACTCCATCTCCTGCCCTGAACCAATCCCTCCAGGTAAACACCATAAATTAACTCTTCAGTGGAGATGAGTTGGATGGCTCAAGAGAAAACAAATCACCTGAAAATACAATTTCAAACATGCACAATATACATTTGTATGGCCTCCCTTAATGTCACTGTTGATCCATCACATTGGCCTAGATCTGCTGCCTCGGGGTCCGTAATACTGCACCACAGCAGGCAGCAGTACCAGCACGCTTCATCCACCGGCTGCAGTCCTGGCTGTTGCACTCCCTCAGTCTACACGTTTAAGCAGGACCAAGCTGGCATCATGCCTTCTCCAGGCATGTTTATTAGCTTTGCCTCTGGTTTTGGACAAAATGCATGCTTCTATACTTCACGGTTTGTGCAGCAGAAGTACCCAAGGGAGGTACCAGATACTAATAGTGCTAGGAGCTGTACAAACCCAAGGACATGGGTCCAGTCCCATTGCGTTTCCAACCTATTCTGCTTGCAGTACCTTCAGTAGCACCTTTCCCTCACTTTTAAGGCAAGGAATTCTTAGCACCTGCTTGTTTCCCATCAAAGCTTCGTAACAGCAACCACCCCCCCTCTGGGGTAGGATTAGATCCATATTTGTCTGAGCCCTTATTAGCAAGAGTTTCAAAATGCCTCTTGCAGAGCCCGAGTCCCAGCCCAACTCTGCATGCTTTCCCACTCCTTGAGAGCAAAGACCGAAGATGCTGCTCCCAGAAAGGCAACATGGCCATTAGAAGAGCTGACTGCTAGCTTTTGCTGTTCCCATTCCAGAGCCAGGCACAAATACTTATTTCAAAAGGATTGCCGAAGGGCAGTCCTTAAAAAAAAAAAAAAAACAAAAAACAAAAAAACCGAAAACAAAACACACAAAAAACCACACAACAAAAAAACCCACTCCAAAACAGAAAGGAAAGGCTGGGTCCTCTGGAACAAGCTCAATACTGAAGAACAGGGTGAAGAAGCAGCATCACCCTCAGGCTCAGCTTTTCTTTTATCAAAGGTTTTTGTTGTAGGGGATTATTTTAGTGTTTCTGGGTTTTCTTTCTTTTTTTTTTTTTTAATAGTAAGCTATCGCTTTCTTTTCTCATTGTATGCCTGCAAATCCTACCGTAGAGAAGCAGTGTTTCTGGGCAGAGGGCAATAAAAAGAGAAACAATTAGGATTATATTTTCACTTTCCATCTTGGCCTTTTAAGTTTCTGCTCCCTTGTCAGGGTACACTCAAATTCCCAAAGCTGATCTCTTCTAAAAAACAGACCCATCCGCTCTCAAGGGGGCATTTCACTGTGTTAGAACCATAAATCCCAGCTTCAAACTGTGATGGCAACCTCCACGCTGGCGAGACACGGGCTGGCACCACGCAGGCACAACAAGCCTTTCCAGAGCCCCGCTTCACACGTGGAGGTTCACGGACATCGCTTCAGCCATTCCCGAAGATGCCCTTTCATCTCTAAGGCTGACAACATGTCATCTCTGTTCTTGGCGTGGGGTTTGTCACAAACATCACCTTTAGATTTCCATGCGATGCCCAGTCCCTGAATTAGCAGGATGCTCTTGCATTTTGCCCTTTTCAGCGCTGTGTGCTTTGATAGGCTCACTCGCCTCCTCCGCTCCCCCCAGAGTCCCGCTAACCTCTGGGGAAAGGGACGAAACATCTAGCCAATAAAAATAGGAAATACTGAAAAGGTCAAATCACACTATTACAATAAATTACCATAATTCAGAGTGTAAATCAGGCATTAAAATGATGATATGTTGCAAGACAGAGATTGGCATTAGACCTAAAAATGGCACAACATTAATGCAGTCCGAGGTCAAAGATCCAACTGGGAAATGGTAAACATTTTAAAACTAGACCCTTATCACTATAATCTTGTGATCTGCTGAGACTGTCACGTCAGGCATTACTGAATGATGGAATAGCACATTGAGCTATGATTTATTTTCCATACTAAAGACTTCAAAGCCAACAAGTGGGGGTAATTGAAAATAGAGACACAAGCAGCACCGGATAACCTTTAAATGGTTACCTCAAGCCTTCGACAGCTTGCTGATTTGAGAGGGTGACATTTATTCTGCGTAATGTGGTAGCATCTTTTGAAATGCCTCTCTGCCATGGCTGGGGCAGCGGACATTTAATGCAATAATAACGGCATTCACAGCAACGTTACTGGGGATGGCAGGGAAGGTCCTACTATACTGGGGGCTGGGGCTCACACCATGCTTCTGCCTCAGGTATCTTGGGTGACTTTGGACAGGTCCACACCTCAGGAACTGGAGATAAGGATCCTGCCCTTTGTTTTAGGTATTTAAATAAGTTGTGGTGGTCCTATATTGGATGGAGTTTCAAATAGAGTAAATAATAGGTAAGCAGGGTTGGGGGAAAAAAAAAAGTGCGCCAAGAACAAAGGAGAAAGGTAAGTTGCTGCCTTCCTGGCACTGGGAGAGATGTCTCACCTGACCTGATTTTCTGTAATGTGGCAATGAGCCAGTCTTCTGGTCTCCCCCAGGCATCTCTTAACTGTCTTTGCACAGTGAAATGCAGACAAGAGCAAAACAGGGATGAGCTTTGAGGGAGCCTCCATCTCCACAGGCAGGAGCATTCGGCACAGCACACCACAAAACCTAACCAAAACGCCAGGTTACCTCTGCAGGTCCAGCCTTCTCCAGCCATTCATTTTTTCCACAGCTCCCCAAAGCCCCAGCTAGCCCTTAACATGTCCAGGAACACCGAACAAGATCCCCCTAGGGCTCAGCAGTGAAAATTTGCTCACATTCAGGGTGGCCTTGACTTGTCTTGGCTCCAGCTCTGGTCTCCAAACCTCACTTCCAACCCAGCACATCCCCCTTAGCCCCTGCATCAGGGCGTACTGTGGCCAGGGATGTGTTCATCCCTTCACATTCTTGATATCATCTCGGATGAGCCATTTGCCCGTCCTGTGCTCTGGCAGAGTCCTCCGAGCCATGAGAGGACATCTAATTGAGCTTGCCCTTTATCAAACCTCATGGAGCAACTTTGAGCCTGAAAGTTTGTTTTCTCCCAAACTGTACAAGTCCCCCTGTCCCAGGTTCCCCGGTCCCTCTGTCACAAAGATATAGGGGGGGGACATCTCCCCACTTTTGAGCAGGCTACGTAGGGAGCGTCCACTGTGATCCTTCCGTATTTACCTAGTGCTCACATCTGCAGTCCTTGCTAAGGTGACTGCTCCCAAGAAGCAGAGAAGCCATCTCTTACCTGGAGACTCTGCAATTTGGGGGCACCCAAGGGGAACATCTGCTCCAAATGATCTTTCTCTGCCATCTTGCAGATTTCTTTGATAGACCTAAGATATCAGCGGGAAACAGCAGGGACAACTGTTCTGCTCTGCTTCTGCACTGCTTACCAAGTGACAGCAACTGCTGGTGGCAAAAAAATCTTCTGCCCCTCTCCTGTATTTTCTGATTAGCAACAGGGGGGTGTGAATAGAAAAAATGAAATGGCTAATTTTCCACAGCAGCAGCCAACAAGTATTTCAATCCACAAGTCACCCAGCTGCAGAAATCTCCTGTTCTGAAAGGATTTTCCATCTTTTAAAATTTTCTGTATCCCAGTAAAGCTTTTTCATTTCACACAGATTAAGAGTTAATTCAGGTCAAATAAGGATTAATTAGTCTGTGTAAACCAGCCCTAGACACTGATGCGCTGGAGATCTTTTTTAAATTAGTTGCTGTTACTGTAAGTCTGTATCTTCTGATGGCAAGACCTCTGGTGTATTATAAATTTGCAATCAGGTACCCCACGGGATGTGAGATGAGGGAAAATGTCAGTCTTAGCAGTGTTTAAATCCCTCCTGCCGCTGAACTGCAGCCTCTTTCAAATTAGGTCCTGTTGGCAAAATCAGATAAAGAGATGGAAATAAATGATGTGAACAAAGGGCATCAAAGAGTATCATTTAAATTGTTATTGACTGTGGGCACAAAAAAAAAGCACAGCATGAAAACATACTTAATAAGAGGAGATAATAGGACCATGGAGACAGGGTTTTTTTGATTTGGAGGAAAGACATCAAATAGTTTGTGTGTTTGTATATGCTTTTTCCCCTAGTTTACAGATAAGGGGGAGATTAATACAGAATATATTTCACAGACCAGGCCAAATTGCTTTGATATGCCATATGCACTAACATCAGAGATTATTTACTCAGACTTTATTGCAGAAGGGACCAAACCTGTTGCTGTTGGAGTGACTTCCAGGATATCTCATGATAATCTAAAAACATTTAACAGAGTTGCCAAAAAATCCAAGTGAACAATTATTTTTTTTTGAAGGGTAAAGTGTGGGAAGACCTTTCAAACAAAGGCTCATCCAAGATTATGTAGTGATCTCAAAGTCACAGAGGGCTAAGAGATAAGGAAGGAAATACTTACGGCCCGTTCATTGCTCTTAAAGATTTGTCTTGCAGATTTAGGGAGCAGAGAATCTGCTTGGCCATATCTCTACGTGAGCTGGCTCCACATATGGGTTGAAAAGGGGATTGAATTTAGAAACTCCAGACCCAAGCATCTTGAGCTAAAGGATAACAATTTGGAGATTATTGCTTTTTTTTTAAATCTCCTAAGTGATTTAGGACTCTACGTTCTGGTTTTGGGAACAAATTCCGTGCAGACCCCTGTAGCTGGTTCATGCCCACAGCAGACCAGACAGTGGCTGCACGACACGTGGTGCATGGTGGAGAGCTCATGCACGGAGCTGGAAGATGACACCAAACGGCAGCGAGCCAGCAGTGCTGTCCTCCCAAGGCTGAATGCCACCCAGACCTTGTGTGTGAAGTTGTGGTAGCAGTTTGCCATCCCACAGAAAGGACTGAGCAGAGTGACCAGGGTGTAACGATTACCCACAAACGCTGGCGTTTAACGCAGACACCAGTGACGAGGGGAGAAAATGGGAAGCCTGTGTGCCCTGCAGTCACACCAGCCCTCGCCCTCAGCAGAGGCACGTGAACGCCTGCTCAGTCATCAGAGCTGCTCTGCTCTTTGGACTTCAGTCCACATCTGCTGAGGAGAACAGGTCCAGGTTGCTCAGCAAGGAGTGGTGTAACAACCAGACATACAACCAGAGCTCACCAGCACACTTCACACCTTACCTAAACCCCCACAGGTCACCCAGGTTCAGCAAAAGCAAGGCCAAGTCCATCAGCAGAAGAGCTGGCCCACTGCATCAGCAGCCCCAGGTCTGCAGACCCAATGCCTTGAAGGCTCCAGAGGACCTGGAGTTCAGCTGCTGGGGGTGCCCCCAAGTTCAGAATGCACACATTGATCTGACCTGGGCAGTTGATCCAAGCCTTGACCTGTACCAAACCAACACCTTCACTCTCTCCCCCTTCCCCTTGGTATTTCTAAATGACTTTCTACACTGCTTCTAAACTCTTAGGAGAAAAACTATGAAGACATTGCTTCAGGTTTCTCATGTGCAGACTTCATGGCATTTTGGGAGAGCCTGTGGGACTTTTTATCTCCTGTATTGAAAATTATGTCCAGTAGCCTAGATAAGGGTGATAAAAGGGTCTCTGGTACCTTGGTGGTTGTGCTAATGAAGCATAGATTATGACTGCACCTTTTCTGGGATTCTTCATCTTTGCTCCGAGCCATCAGGAGAGCTCTGCTGTCCTAACAAGGAGCACACAGCTCTTCCCAGTCACATTGTTAAGCAGGGGCAGGTCAGGTGTGTAAATTTTCTTTTCAGCCGACACACGGTGGAGACAGGATGGCTCAAGGTTTCCCACAGTCCATTGTTCACTCGGGAAGCTGTCATCAAAAACGGAAAAGCAGCAATTAAAAGAAAAGACCCTTCAGAATAAAGTCCTGCTGGGAAGACTAGCTGCCATACTAGTCTCACTGTTAAGGCACCACTGAAGTCACTCAGTGCTGTCCTGCTGGGGGTACAGCCCCTAGAAAAGACAAGAATAGTCATTCAAGCCAGGAATTTGTAATAATATTTCTCCAGACCTCTCTCCTCTTCCCCAGAGTGGGTAAGGCATTCATTTCCACAGCTTGTCTGCAAATACTTGCATTTACCTTGGAAATGGGCCCAACCTAAAAGAGAGACTGAGAGGCTTTCGCGCTTTGGAGACCTTCTAATCTGGGCACGACGGGACTCCAGATGCAAATGCCTTTTTAACATGGATGCACATTCAGCCCCGGATGTGACCAAAGGAGCTGGGGCCCATTTCTCCTGCTAAGAGAGGACTGTGGAAGAAACAGAGTTTGAATAGTGCATTTTTAAATGACACATAAAACACAAAAAGACCACCATGAGACAGGCACACTCATCTCCTGAATTGGACTCAGCTTGATCCAGCTCACCCCTATTGACTCAGTGATATTTTTCCTCCCTTCATTATGTTTGACAGTATTAATCTGATACTGCAGAGAGCTTGATCAGATGCACAGCTCCGAACCACTGGGGAGCCAGGCTTGCAAGAAAGCTCTCATCTGAGATGCCACTCGAGTAGCACCTCAGCAACTCATGGAGTTTTTTCTTCCAGAGGTTGTAGGAAGATGGCACTTCTTTGTTTTACCTGCAAAGACAACGGGCAAAGCATTTGTCTTTTCAAAGGCTAACTTGGATGATGACAAGAGTTTGTGACATGCTAACCTGTTATTCAGAAAGGCAGCATAAAAGCCTTTTCATCTTGAAAAATAATGAAGCCAGAGCATTGCTGCTCCATAGCAGGATGAGACCCACCTGCCAGGCAGAAGCTGTGGATGCTTCTCCCTGAACAGATTGCAGCAGAGATGAACGCACTGGATTGGAAAAGCTGTTTCCTGAGATTTTTGTGGCAAAATACCAGAGTTTGCTTCAGGAGAGATAGGCTCATACTCTGTCTCTGGCCACCGATAGCGCAGGCAAGCCTTTTCTTTCTGCCCTGGGCTGCTACTCCAGAAACACAGGTGAATTAAGTCAGGCATTTTACAGCCAGGTACGTTGAAGTAACCTCGCACTGGCAGGGAGGTAGATGCATGCATTGGTCACATATTACGAAGTGGTTTGTGGGCCTGCCGTGCAGCAAGTCCTACCACCAAACAGAGCTCTCCACAGAGAGGAACACTGGGGACCACAGCCACATCCCATGTGAATTTAACGCCCTGCAACCCCAAGCCAGCCCCTCGCTCTGCAAAATGAAGAAATGCTTCCCTTTCCTGTTGTGTCTACGTAGATTTTAAACTCTTCCCTGTGGGTCTCCCTCCCTAAGCACGCACACAGCTCTTGGCACAGCAGGCTGCCATGCAAGCGAGGACCTCCAGGCAACAGCATAACATAAACAGCAGTAAAGACACACTACACCTGAAGTCTGAAAAAAGGTTGACTTGAAAAGAGAGAGAGGTTAAAAAGGAGATGTGAAGTTGTTTTCTTGCCCTTCAGGGCCATGTCTACATGAGCCAATTTAATACCTATTACTACAAGTATTAGCACAGATAAGGCTTAGGTATCTCCATGGAGCCAAATCACATCCCTGAGCTGGCATTTCTTTTTCCATCCTCTAGCCCTAATGACTGAATCATGCACTCATCAAGGGGGATACATCTTTTACAATAGCCCCAGTCTCCTGGAGGTTTTAAAGCCCAAATTCCTGCTGAAATAAGCTGTCTGTGGCTCACCGTATAGCAAAGAGGCAGGAAATGTTGACTCATCCCTTGCATCAGGGCCATGCTGATAACATTGTGGGTGGTAGGGCTGGGAAGGGGACAGGGACTTCCAGGCCAGGGGCCGAGCACTGCAAGGGGGAGGGGGAGAGGGAGAGCCACCAGCTGATGGGTGTCCTGCTCCCAGCGTCACAGCACCCACAGTAAAGGGCAGAGGAGCTGTTAAAGCTGGTCTAGCAGTTGTGATCCCAGCAGTAACTACACAGAAAGGGTCCAAGCCACCTCCAGAGCAGCTGTGCTGGGGACACTTGGATTCTGCCTTGGTCATACCAATGCAGGGAGCACGTGGGTGGCCATGTGCAGCAGATCAGGTCTGTGACCTACCTGGGGTGAGGGAGGCCAGGCAAAGAGTCTCCAGTCTTTCCCCAGCTACCCTGTCTGCAGATTGTGGGTCCTGCTGCAGACAGCTCAAATACCTTCTGTGCACAGAGGGCCATCCCAGAGAGTAAAGAGTTCAACAGTTCTGAAGCACAGGGCGAGGAGCTTAAAGTTCTGACCAGGGGCTGCTTAAGAGCAGTCAGCAGGAAGCATTTGACTCAGGGTCTGGGTTGAATTTAGGCTGTCTGAACCACGACTGTCCCCATAGCTCACTTCTCAGCAGCTCCCCTGGGAGCTCACTGAAGAAGCTCAGGATTAGCCAAGTCCTCTCTGCAGAGGGCAGAACCACTGTTTCAAGAGGCTTGCCAGCTCAGAGGTGGTGGGTACAAACTGGCTGCTTGCTGCTACATGGGAATCAGTCTCCTGGAGCCCCATAGGTCACCTCCAGACTTTTAAAAAATGTTTTTAATGACTCATATCATGTCCTTCAGATGAGGCGTTAAACCAGGCTTCCTGGAGGGTATCGAAGTGGAAGTTTAAGGCTGCACAGCACTTTTTCAAAAGCAAAAAGGATGCAGCAGCACTGGAGCAGAGTCAGAGGCACCATCTCACTGTCTCCAAGCAAGCTAAACCAGCAAACTCTGTGCGTGAACGGCTGCTGAACACCGTGGGAGGCACTACTCCCTGCTTGGTCCCTGAGCACAGGCAGCTAAGGCAAAGGTAAAGCACGTCATATTCATGAGAGACTTCCTCAGAAGACATGGTCTTCATCTTCCAGGTTTTTTTATCTTCTGTAGCATTGTGCAGGCACAGGGACATTTGAGAAACACAAGTCTCTCTTAGCTGAACACGACTGTGTCTGGATAAAGGCTATCTGAATAAACCAACAATTTCCACTGCAGGAGACACGATTTCATTTCTGAGGTGATATGCTGGATCTGTGAGCACCGGGTATTATTTAAGCACTTAAAATAGACCTTCCAAAGCAAAAGGAAGACTGTAGGTGCCATTCATTCACCAGGCAGCATTAGTACTTGCCCCTCCTCCACTCCCTGGCAGCAGGGAGCCAGAGCAAATAACAGCAATAATACAATGCTGTAAACCCTGAAAGAAAGCAGACATCTGTTGCCCATCAGATATTACACCTTGGTGACCATACAGCTCAGTAAGTATGAAAGTGATTACTTATACTTTGACAGCATGGCCACAGCACATGAACGGGAAGCTTTGTACAGCAGACTTGCAAGGAAGACCTATGAACAGCAGGACAAGTCACCATTTCAGCTGTGAGAATATGTCCACGTTGCTCCTATTGTTGCTGCGAGATATTCATTGCAAAACAGCTGCAGGCTGATGAAGAGCATATGGACCATCTCAGGTAGCCTTGATTTCACCTGGGTACTATTAATCAGCAAGCATCTGCTGCAGGGCTGGGGCATCCCCACCTCCCACCCCTGACAGGAGTTGCACACAAAGTCATTGGAGATGGTTGTAGCTTCAGCACCAAATCTCTAATGCCAAAACAAACATTATGTTGACCTGCCCAACTACCTACTAGTTTTACCTATGTTCATCAGCATCGATAACCCTTTCTTTCCCCTTGTTCATCTCATTTGCGGTCTTTGGGCACTATAAGTACTTTTGGATCACAGCTAGGTAGACTGAAATACCTTCCCTTGAAGAATTAAACACAAGCCCCCTGTTCATTTTCTGCTGTGGCAGCAGAAGGGGCTCATAGAAAAGTGAGCAAAACCAGGCGTGGAGAAAGCGCAAAGGATGGGAAAGGTTTTAGGACTGACAGTTCATGGATACAAAGCATCTGAGCCAGTGAAAATTGTGGGAGCCAGAAGCTGTGCTCATTTTTTATACAAAAGCAATAAAGTTTTTACTTGATCTGGGGTGAGGGATGATATAAAAAACCAATAATTCATGGAATCAGATAATTCCATTTTTGTGTCTTCTTCTGAAGTAGCTGGAGATGGCAAGTCTTCAAGGAAAAAACCTGGACCAGAAACCTGATCCAGCAACATCTACATTCTTATGCAAAAAACCTGGTCTAGTTTAAATATAGGACCCAAGGCTGAAAGTCTCATCTCACTGTCCAAACCCCTCTCAAATCAGTCTCGAATGATGCACAAATAAGACAAGTTTCACATCTCATTTTTCTTTCCCCAGTCTCCTCTCAGGAGAGGACAGATGTAAAACCACCCCTCTAATTCCAGCCAAGCCCTTGCTCTTTTGCAGGCGCAGCAACAGGGATTTAAACCATGTTGTCCTCCAGAAAGGAGACCTTTGAACAGCACCTTCTGGCAGATGGCATCACCCTCACAACCAATTCTGCTCTTGCTGGGGCTGGACCACAAAGGCAGGGCTTGGAGGGGAGTCTCAGGTCCCTTTTCTCTGTTAGATCTAGCAGATGACATACAGAGGACACAACATGTGCGCTACAAAGATACACATGTGGAAATCTGGCTTCTGGTCCAACCAAGTCTGAATTATGGGTTGCTGACATGACCCCTGGATCATGCAACATTGATGCTCAAGCATCTTTAAAGAAATGAGATAATGGAGACTTTTCTCCCCTCTGCCTTATAGCAAAGTTTCTCAATCTGTAGGTTTTCTCTTCCCCACATCATCCTACCCCAAGCTCTGCAAATCTATACTTGCATTTCTCCAGGTCCTTCTCCAGCTAATTGCCTATAAAGATTCAAATCATGAACTGCAACTCAGAGCTTTTCACAGGCATTAGGGGAGTATTAAATGGGAAATTCTAAAACTAAATTATAGTTTCCCACTGCAAATGTTTTAAAAAAACTATATCTGCTTTTAATTAGAAAGAAAAATAAAAAGTCCCACAGTTGACTACAAGCTCCTTCCTACCTACCACACATGCAGGCTCTGGCCAAATCCTCACTGGGAATAGAGTAACAAAACTCCACAGGAACCAGTGCATTTACATCGACGAGCTCTGGCAGAGGATCTGGCCCTGCTGGCGCCTGGACAAGCTTGAAAAATCTCTGCAGAAGATCCCCTGTCTCTCCCCTTCCAGGCAGCTCAGGTTCCTGTTGAGCATCTCGCACCTCTCTGCCAGGAAGGTATGATTTATTTGGCAGCTGGGCTTTCCCTCCTGGGGAGCTTCCTAATAGATCTGTGAAAGCAAAGGTTACATGGAGGCAGCTCCAAGGATGAAGTCATTGGTTTTGCTCCGAGACTGGAGATTTTAGCCAAGCCTGATGGTTTCAATAAAACAAAGCTCGTGAGCTTGCTGTTTGCCCAAATGGGATGAGCTTTTCTGCCCCAGCACCAGGCGAGGATTTGGACGGAGGACAGCAGCCCCTGCGCAGCCTGACAGGGTGACAATGAGCTGCCTTGTAGCGACAAGCAAGGCACTTGCCCTAAGCTGTCCGCAGTTGTGCGTCAGGCCTCGATTACCCCGGGGATTTAAGGCACCAAAGCCAGCACTAACCCTTCCTGCGGGCAGGTGGCTTGGTCCCTCCCCTGCCCAAACGCGGGCACAGAGCATCACCCTGCGCAGGGACCGGTGGCAGCACTGCCCGCCTGCGCTGGGGCTAGCACAAGGGTGGCACAACCTGAAGTGGTTAACGGAGTTACCCTTCCGCTGTCTCACCAGCACTCAGCTGCAGTATTCAAGCCCGAGTACTCAAGTTTTAAGCATGCTGGTTTTGGGAAAAAAAATCCCAAATATTCAGTATCAGTCAGTCTTACTGATTGCCTGTAGTTATAGTGGTTCATAGACAGAGACTGCTAAAAGATGAGTATAATCACACAAGAGTTCTCCTAAAGCAGAAATGCATATATATAACACACTGCTATATAATAGATATATGTGCAGAGGTACAGCTGAGAACAGCAGTGTGCATAAAGCAGTGTAGTATGGCGTCTTTTTGACCTTCTCACCAACTCACTGCCTGCTAATCCATCCCCCCCGAGACTTATTCCCAAATACCAATCCTTTGAACAATTTCCAGCAGATCCTATTGGGGATGGGGGGAAAAAAAACCCCCCAACATAAGATGTTCCTGTCCCAGGAAAAGATACATCCATAGCCAGAACTACGTTGGCTTGAGGGTCTCACAGGCAGTTTTCAGGCCAGGTCTTTTTTCATCTCAATTGAGCATTTGCTTTTAATTTTGGAAGGTTCTGAGTTAATGCACTTTGCATTTTTTATATTTGTATATAATTACATGCTGTTATAGTAACTTAGGCCAGATCCACATCCCGGTGAAATTAGTATGAATATTTCCAGCAACTTCAGTCAGAAAACAGAATTCCAGCCCTCACAGAGCTGATTAAATAGTTAAAGAGCCAATCTTGTAAATATTTTTGTGAATGAAAGTGGTTGGCTGTGACTCACAAACATTTGGAAAACCACAGGGCATTTGGGAAATGTTTGCAATTCCCAAAAGCTTCATGCAAGTCAGCACGAATTAGTGTTCACCCCAAACTTCATCCTAATTTAAAACAATGCAGAAGTAAGAGTGATACTCTATGGCTTGGGTGCCCAGTGACAGACCACATAAAACTGAATTACAAACACCGAGCACTCGCAGAAGGCATGTCATGAACCACCCATTGATAGCAACTTCCCAGCCAAAGTGCCTGAAGAATAATGACAACTAAAAACCCTGAGTCAGAAATGGTTCCTGAACAATTCGGAGGCAAAAACTGCACACAAGTTCGCTCCACCAGCTGCAGCAATACCCAGACCCCTGAGGTCCATAGGTTGCTGCCATGTTTATAAAGCTCAGTCACCCCATGCCAGGACCATAAGGATGCCCTTCGCACCTTCTGATTTCTCACAAGGTTTCCAGAGAAGTAACAAATGCTCCTGATCTTCCTCAGTTTGGAGGGTGGGGAGAAGTTTAATGTGGTGTATGTATGTGGGGGAAGGGGGCATAAGTGGCTACAGGATATAGGATTGGCTCCCAGCCAGTCAAAAAAAAGAATCAGTATTTACATGAGCCATGATTTAATTTCATCCTGAGACCTGCAGAACAACGGAGTCTTTCAAAGGAAAGACACCAAGACAGTGAAAAATGCCAGATCAAATTTTTTCCACCAGAGAAATCTAATTTTTGATCATATTCGGTATGACTGGTCCTTTAGATGACCCCATAACATAGATTAGAGGTTTGCATTGTTTTAGCCTCCAAGAAGCTTGCCACGCTATCTCAGCTGTGCTTCAGCACTCACAGTTACGAGGCCTGAAGTATACTCTAGCTTTCAACAACAATCCTTAGAAAACACATGAATATTTTTTCTGCAACTCTCTCATTCCTAAGAGTACTTACAGAGCTCTAAGAAGCATTATAAGGAAAAATTAATTAATAACAAACCTGGAAAACAACATTGCATTATTTCTCTAAGCTCTCTGTGCCTCAGTTTCCCTGGCTGTAAAACACAAGAGCCAGGCTGTAACACAAACAACATCTATTTGCAATGATTACTTTGCCTGGAGTGATTTTTCACCTGTTAGACTCAAAGACAGACCATAGCCATCTCGTCCAATTCATTCACCAGGGAAACTATTCAATATCTGATACACAAACACAGGTTCCTAGAAGCTCCTTATAGCCTGAGCAGATCCCTGCTCCCCTGCAAGGGCACAACACATCTTGGAGAGTGGAACGGACACCTCCTAAGGGAGCAAACAATTTGAAACCCTTTATTAAAAGTCCTGTAGAAGTGCAAACCAAAGGGAAGCCTGCCTTCCCCTGGTGCACTACGGCAGCAGGGAGCAAGCTTTGGCAAACCTGCCAAGACAGAGACCTGCCCAGGCATTACCTTGGCTTCTTCATGCTATCTTAAGAGAGAACATCAGACTTCTGCAGGGTCCCTGCTTGGCAGCTCCAGTGGTTGCTGTAGTTCTACTCCCAGCCCTGGTAGCTCTGAGCTCCTCACGATACCCACTCAGGCTGCTGTGTCAGGGGTCTGCCCCACATCCAGCTGTGCTGCGTGAGGGTGTGATTGCGGCACAGCTGGCTCCAGGCATCGCTAGTGCTGCTCCACGGGAATCATCACTTTGACACTCACCAGTTAACCGGAGAGAGAGAAAAAAGGGGGAATGAGAGACTGGAAGTTTAAGTTACACCGAGTCAAACAAGTGTCAGACAAGCTTAGGGATGAGGTGGATTAACCCCTGCCCAGCCCGGCAGCCGTTCCTGCTGGGCTTCATGGGGCAGCTGGCTGAAGTGACTTGGCTTGGGTTATACAAGCAGTCAGAACCTTTAATAAAAGTATTAATAAGGATTTAGTCTTAATTAAATCAAAACAAGCTATTTCAAAGAGGAATAAGGGCATGGTTTCCTCCATAAATTGAACTAATTGGTTTAAATATCACACCCTCAGTTAAACAGGTGCAGCATCATTTAGAAAATGCCACAATTTCCATCAGAAAGGCGAGCTCTTTTTTTTTTAGACCTGCTAATAGAGCTGGAGGAAGTAGACAAGCTTTTGGGGACAAAAGCTCTTCTGTTGTGCCCCAAATCTGAAACAGAAGCAGTTTCCATATTCTTCACTCCTGGGCCTGGGCTGACAACACTAACAAGGGCTGCACAAAAATTATGGGGGGTAATAAATATTTTGCATGCCACATCCCTCTAGAAAGTGGATAGGGCTTCATCTGGACTGCAATGTTTTTTTGAACAAATGAAATTATCAATATAATACACATGATTTCCTTGATTTTTAAAATAGTCTCCCCAAACCTCTGCAAAAAAGACTAGAAAACTTTTCTGGCATTTTTAGTGATTGTAAATAGTAATAAATACTAAATAGTAATTGTAAATAGTAATAAATAGTAAACTGTCATTTACTAATTTTGGTTCTTCCAGAGCAGTTGATTTTGTTCTCTCAGAAACCTAATGACTACATTTTCCTGTTTTAATGACAATATTTTTTAACAGTGAAGACTTTCAGCTTTGGGCTGAAGACGCTGAATCTTGAGGCGTGCTTACCCACCTGTCCCACCATGGTTTGGATGAGCTTTAAACTAAACCTGAGGCTGTAAACTCATTTTTGACCATTTTGACCTCTGCTCTTCATCCCTTCCTACCCCAGGGTTTAGTGGTAGGAGCTTTTTAGCTCCTGAGAGGTGTGAATATTCACTCCTCTTAGGTGGCATTTCAGTACCATTAGTTATTGTATTTGCTTTGAAATAGCTGCAATGAGTGACTGTTCATCTCCCAAGCCCCACGCTCCCCGCTGCTCACACAGACCTCTTTGAAGTGTTGCTTTTGCCACATAACGCTTCCTTTTCTCTAAACCGTGTAAAGCCCCCAGGAACAGAGCAAAGATTCTTTATTTATCTATGAGGGAAACCAGGGTTTCATAGAACATACTGTATTTGGGAGGCAGAAAAAAAGTCTTCTGAATTTTCCTGGTCTATAAAAACAAACCCCTCTGCAAACTGTAGACCTAATAGCTAAAGAGGGTTTGGGTGAATTGAGCCCTTTCTGTGGCCGGTGGGTTTTGCAGCCGTTGTAAGGGCCTGCGGGAGAGACCGTCTGCTTCATCCCACTTGTGACTTACTGGGGTTAGGTTTGGTTCTTAATTACGTGACGCTAATCAGCCTTTGGAGGGTGTTTTATTTTTTATAAGACACACCAGAGAGCCCACGCGCTTGCCTGAGAGTGGCCTGTTACAGGCAGCGGGGATGTTGGCGTGGGGAGATGCTGAGACCCAGAGCCGGTGGGGCTGAGGGGAGGGCAGACCACCAGAAGCCTCGGCAGGACGAGGGGCTCAGGTCCGGACTGGGGGACCAAAGCCCTCTGGCGCCCAGGGCAGGGGGATACTGTGGGCCCTGGGGTCTGCCTGCAACCTGAACCCATCAGTGTCCTGAGAACAAGCCTGGAGCTTTTCTCCCTGTCCACATCACCTGATCAAAGAAAAACATTCGTGGCCATATTATGAATGACTATGTTGAAACCAGAGTTTCAGAAATGCTCGAGCTAGAAGTCATCCAGCGTAAACTCCAGCTGCTTCCACGATTTTCACTAGTGCCTCATTTAAATCTGCTGAGTGGATGTAAAAAAGAGCCACCAGTTTTCTCAGCTTTGGCTGCAGGAGGAATCCCATCCGTTCAGCAGCACCTTAGCCCGTGCCTGGGCTGGGTTTCCAGCCGGTGTACATTGGCACTGCTCCACTGGTTTTAGCAGAGCTACACTGGTTTGCATCACCCGAGGATCTGACCTCGGGGAGCAGGCTGCTGCCTGCATTTACCAGGTGAGTGCGTCTCGTTTTGGCAAGCAACTGCTGCAGACCAGTTAACAGCCTTTTCTATGCATAGCCCGGTACTGACTACAATCATCAGAGGAGATAATGTCATACATTAGGGCCTGAACCTCACTGTGACACCTTTATGCAGTTAAAAAGCCTGTTCTATATATACACCCAGATAAAAATGTATATTGTAAAGCAATGAGGGGGGCTAATCTCATTACAACCTCTTCAAAATGCAGTGTGAGAGGGATTAAAAAAAGAGACAATAATTCTGTGGATGCTGATTTCCATGCGGTGAAAGGGCACTATCAGAGGAGTGCATTACGGGCAGGACGTCAGCCAAACTACTCCCACATCCTCCCTGTTGGGCTCTGCAATGCGAGCCCATCTTCCCCAGCTCCCTCGATGACACCGACCCCAGAGGAGGACGCTGTGGGACCTGTCGTGGGGCAGAAAGGTGAAGAGATAGGCAGGAATTTGGAAAGGGAGAATGAGACCTGGGGAGCCAGAAACAGGGCAAGATGGTGGGGTTCAATGTTGGAGGTCAAGGCTAGAGGAGCCACGCAACGAGGTGGGGATGGGTTGTGAGAGACTGATTTAGAGACATGGGAATCATGGAAAACTGGGAGATTCTTGGACTCCACAGAAAAAGGATGGGTACGATTATAAGGCTCAAGACCAGCCTGAGGACAGTCACTTGTCCACAAAATGGGTCAAGGAGCATAAAGGAGCCACAAGAGTGGAGGTCCCTCAACACCTCTCAGGCAGCACATAAGCCAGCTCAGTGCCACAGGCATTGACTCTCTGTCCATGCATGGGACATGATGTAAGAAGCAGCTTTCATTTTCCATGAGGTCAAAACCCTAAAACTACTGTGAGGACTGGTAACAAGGGCTAGTGGGTGACCACAAAATTAAGGCTTTTTACTGCTGGAGTGCCCCAATTCTTTAAGAATTCATTCTGTGGTCTGATGCTGTGTGTTGATAAATGATCTGACTCCTCGGGTGTCTACAGCCATTCATTAGTGATCCCTTGAGGATTACAGGTTCTTGCTATGGGAAACTGAAATGTGGCTTGATCAACACCAGCTTATCAGCAGTCACCAAGTCAAGGTGGGGTTTAGCAGCTACCAAAGCAAATTAGCCCTCTAGGAAAAAAAAAGGACACATAAAAGAGCTCAGAACTGGGCTGAGAGAAAGCAGTTGGCAGGACTGTGTTGATTTAAAATGGGGCAATGTGGCTGTTGTTTTAGTTCACACTTCTGAGGCTGTATTAAAAGTCCCGTGCATGGGAAGAAAGGTGGTGACACCAGTTTCTGCCATGAACACGGTGCCGGCGGAGCCTCCCCTGTGGATTATAAACACAAGGTTTCTCCGCAGCGATTGCAAAGGAGATATGTGCCAGGTTGAAAGTCCTCATACATGAAACATTTCTTATCACGTCTCCTACCACCCTCATTCTGAGTTTCATCTTCAACTAATACATAAACACGAGCCCAAGACCGTTGGGCTGAGGTTCAACTTGCTTTAAATCAACTTCCCTCCAGGGAGGTGTGCGGTGCTGTCCTGATGTACAGCAGCCA
The DNA here is from genome assembly GCF_034638445.1 of Ciconia boyciana. Lineage (NCBI taxonomy): Eukaryota > Metazoa > Chordata > Aves > Ciconiiformes > Ciconiidae > Ciconia > Ciconia boyciana. The sequence goes on from NC_132950.1 coordinate 2,603,279, forward strand.
TGAGACGGGCCCTTGGGTAGGAAAGGTACAAAGCTGGACAACCAAATCCTGTTGGAAATAGCCTGTGTACCCCACTCCTGCTCTCTTCCAGATTGTGCTTAATTGCAGAGCTGTGATGTGTGAGATAGGGCAGATATAGGGTCTGTATCTGGTGTAGGGAAGCAAAATGTCTGCAGTGGCGTAGCTGTGTGCGCTAACACATTTACTTGTCATTATGAAGTGCAGCAGAGCAGATAAAAACCATTAGATATTTAAAAATTAGTTAATGCTAGGATGCAATGATTTGGGCATTTGTAATGCTGCTTTAAATTGGATCAATATTTTCCAGTTCATTTTACTGTAGATTTTTAACTCTGCTGTCGCACTTGAGCTCCATGCTCTGAGCAGCAGGTAAGCTAGCAGACGTAGGAAAGATTTCTGCTGGGATGTGACCAGTTGTATTTCAGGAAGTGCATCAGCTCCTGGAGACTCTCTAGGCACCATGTCTTTTATTCAAGAGAGCTTAATTGTCATCCAGGACATCTGGGACGATCTCTCAGGGGCTTGTGTTGACAGAACATTAACTAACACACGAAAGCTCTGGGATCCCATGACATGATCCATCACTGAGTAAAGACAAGTTGCCTGTATACATAGGATGAATTCATCGAGGAGCCAAATCATTAGCATAGAAAGGTCATCTACTTGTCTGTCATTATCGTGTGAGGCAGATAGTCTATAATGTGTGCAGGAGTTCCCCACGGAGCAGCAATCAGCCCCTTGCTACACTATTTCATTGTTCTTTTTAAAGCCGGTGAAGAGCTTTCTCCTTGAAATCTGCAGCTGTAAACACCTAAAAGGAAATGGATAAATCTTGGCTACTTCTGTCTGCTGTATATGAGCATGAACACCCTGGGGTAAAAAAAGTTCCTTGCATGAGTATTACTGATCTCTACTAGACACAGTCAGACCTAAAGATTTGGAATGGACTCTACATTGCTTGTAGTGAAATAAGATTTCAGTTTAGATAGCAGAAGTCTGCATCTGAAACAAAAACTCTATCCTATTTTTCTCCCTGGTTATACCAAGAGCTGTGCCATGTAGTTTAACCATGTGGCTGTAGATGTCCACCAACACATGTCAATACTGCTGATTCCTCTGGCTGTATCTCCCAGAAGGTCAGGTAAATCTTGCCAAGCAAGCACTAGCTTGGACAATGCTTTTCACCTCATCAGCGAACTTGCTGAGTCTGCAAATAACATCAAGAAAATACCCCAATAGCAACACATTTTGGAACTGGACAAAAAATCAATCATTTTGCTCCATCAGTGGTGAGTGTATGGTTTATGTCATTCCATTGTGCAGTTGGATATAATCCCATTTGGCATTAAAAAATACAAAACCAGCCCAGCTATGAGTATTATTTTATTGTGACTTGGGCTTTGCCTGTTTGCAGGTTCTCCACTCTTTTCCATAGGGCCTGATTTCCAGCGCTGCTCGAACACGAGGCGCGCTCTGCCACCTCCTTCACCGTGCACTTCTCCCCAGGGTGGCACCTGGTTTCTGGGCCAGAACACCTCTGCCTCTCCCACGTTGAGTCCGTAGCTGCCTCTCTGCAGCTGAGAGCAGAAAATTAGTGGTAAACTGTATGCAGACAAGTAAGTGTTTAGCGTGTCCTTGAAATGCTGTCTTGGGCAGTGCGTCTTCCCCCTACACGCCAGTTCACTGCGCATGGGCTGCTTAGGCTTTCATGCATCGCTCGCCTGAATGATAGAGTGATCACACGATAATAAAGCTGCATATTTCAGCTGGTCTGAGGGTCAGGTTGAAAACTTGACCTAAACATCAATGACGCATGTCTATAGTGGTAGTATTTCACAGACTTTATGGGAAGACCTTGGAGGCTTTATAGTGCATCTTCTCAGAGGCAAACTGTCCTGCCTGCCTTTGTGATAACCTTGCCGGCAAACAGATCTATAGCACCTCATATTATTTCATTTTAGAGGTTCCCATTCAGAAAAGAGGCACTGAAAATCCATAACAATTGAAATATAGTAGAATTTGAACCAAGGTCGCGCTAGCTTGAGAGATGACCTGCTGTGTTCAAAATTAACCTCACCCAGTGCATGTGCTGCTCGGGTTTACAAGTGATGCTCTGAACCACTGAGATTCAGAGTAACAAAAAGAAAAATGCAAGAAAGGGTGGACTGGTGGATATGAAGGGCAGAAGGAAGCCGTACGATCATTTCACCTATCCTCACGTGTAAAAAAGGCCAGCAAACATCACTCTGAAATTCTTCTGGTGAGATCATACATACTTCTCTGAGCTCAGTTTACCTCTGAGAAGAGTCAGGACAAAATCCTGAAAAAAAAATTCTTATTGACCTCAATACATCCAAATTTCCAAGGTGCCTTGGGGCAAAACAAAAAAAAATCTATGTTTATCTATGTTGTAAGCATGACTGCATCCCTGCCCCCTGCCCAGCGAGCAGGGGCCGCTTGGTTGTGTGAGCTCCATTAATATGCTATCGGCATTTTATGCATAGAAAAGGTGACCTATTGCTTTGCCTGTTAATAGATCTTCTACCTGGGAATGTTTCCATAAGCCAGCTGAAAAGTTACCCAGCTTTCTCTGTTCCGAGTTGCACCAGTTGACCTCGGAGTGTTATTTTTCAAAGGATTTTGCAAACCTATTGCAGAACAGCTGCGTGATGTACTTCTATCAGTTTTGTCCTAATTGACATCGACTACAAACAGACTTAGCCTAAGCCGAAATAAGTACTCTTACGCTGGGGGAGGCTACGCATAAGGCTATGTGCAGTGAAACTGGTTCCAGTTTTGCTGTGGTCAAGTTCCTGGTTAAAAGACAGAGGTTTTTGTAAAATGCACAAAGGCAGCATGGAGGGATGCAGGAGGGACTGTGAGGAATTGGCTGGAGATACCTACATTTAAAGGAAATTGGGGAGGTTGGGTTTCTTGGTGTATTAGCTGTCTTCAAAAGACAGAGCTAATGCTGCTTGAAAGTTTTCTAAAAATCCAGGTTCATCAAAATGGAAATTTTCTACAGGAATGTGTCCACTTCAACAAGGGTTGAGTCTGAAAACACCCTGAAATGAAAAGCTCGGTGGCAGCAAACCCTTCCAGCTTGACATCACCGGACTGGAGCAGTTGGAGTTAGTTTCCAAATTATTTTTTGGCTTCACAACCAGAGCATGTTTTTTCATCGTTGAAGGCAATGTGCAGCCATTCAATCCCGTTGAAACAGAAGCTCTGATAGACCTAATCCCCTTTCTAATTCACTCTGGCAGAAAAATTGGGAAATATTCTACCTAGAGCCTAAGTCTGTGTTAATATTTTTAATTCCAATTGTTTGGACACAATTGCTAATTCCAGCACTGTCTGGTCAACCCAATCCCCTGAACACCGCACCAGACGTCCAGACGGACGCCGCTGGCGCTGGGCTTTGCCGAAGCCACCGCGCATCCGGACGCTTGCAGGGCACCGGCGTGCTGGCAGGGGCTTTGCACCCCACAGGTCCCTGCGGCTGAGGCCGATGGTCCTGTGACACCGACAGCAGCAGCCAAGAAGTGCCTGAATTATCTCAGATACTGCATGGCTCAAGTAGGGCTGACAAATACTGGCAAATATGCTGGCGCGCTGGCTTGCATTTTTTCCCTGTTTCTTCTATATTAACAAAAGGGGGGGGGGGGGGAGAAGCCTAAGTAATAGATTTTTTTTCTGCTTCATTTTACTCCCACCTTCTCTGCCCTCTGTAATCTGATTTTTTACACCTCATTTATGTGTTTTTATTCAGCTCATCTTTGTGTTTTCTTTTTTTCACACCTTTGGATCAGCTCTCTCCCCATGTCTGGCACCTGTGATTATATCCTTTAGCTTCACAATGCAGATTTGCAGAGCAGCATTTAATAACAGGGAGGATTTGACTGACTGGAGCTTTGATAATGGTGGTGGGAAAGGCACAATTGCTGCCTTTTCAACAGTATACTTTGTGCAGAAAGCGTTCGACAGTGTCACAATCTGATAAAAAAAAATCCCAGATTCCACCCATAATTATACCTTCTCTCCTTTACCTATCCACCTTCTTTTCAAAACTAAGCTATTGTGGGTGACACCAGCCCCCAGGGAGGTGGGGGTGGTGGGACACAAACCTGGAGAGAGACAGAGAGGAGAAAAAAAGTTCAATTCACCATGATTTTCCCTTGGCCTCTTGGCCTTCCCATGCGCGTGCGTGTCTTTTTTCAGCTGACACCTTGTGCTCGGCTGTGGGCAGGCCAGCTCCGGCTGTGATCTGGTGAGGTTTCAGGATGAAAAAATACCATCTGACTGGTGGCATTACTGGCAAGCTATTGGAAAAGGAAAGCCTTGAAGGGTTTCCAGGAAATTAGTAACCCAGGTGAACTAAGAGGTTGCATGGTGTTCGATCATCAGCTCCACTCAGAGTCCTGGCTGGGAGGAGGAGGAGGGACTGTGGAAGTCCAGCTCTTGCTAAAAATAAGGCGCGCATGTGCCCTGCTGCCTTGGGGCTTCTTGGGACGAAGGACCCCGCAGCAGCTCTGAAAATGCACCCCAACCCTTTCCAAAATGCAGGTGGCCGTGTGGGGTGAGGGCCATGGCCTTAAAGCAGAACACTTTGGCCGGGCTTTAGGTTAGTCCTATACCTCCACACAGGTTAAACGCTCCAGAACAGTTTATAAACATGGGATGGACTGTCCAAATCTCTCCAGAGACATTGGTCCTCACCCCTGGGAGCCAGATTGAAGCACATTAGATGCCCCCAACACTACCAAGACTTTGGCGCATCCAACTGTTTTTGGAAACATTTGCAGACACAAGAAGGGGACAAAAGTGTGATCCTCAACCCTCACTTCTCAGGTACTCATCTGAACGGTGCAACACCAGAAGCTGAGACCCTACTGCCCTGGTCTTCTGGGGGCTGGTGTGGATTACGAGGGTTTGAGACACTCTCAGCTCTGCTGCAGGCAGTGGCAGGCACTTGAGCCGACTGCTCTGCCTTTCGCTGCTCAGTCTCCGTGCTTTGACTCACTGAATTTCCAGTAAGCCGGGACGTTGCATCCATCAACGCTGGCAGCGAGCCAGCATCGTGAAATGGTCTTTAAGAAGCATCCTTAGGAAGAGATTCAAGTAACAGCTGTCCTGGCCTGTGTGGACAGGGCATACCTGATTTTAAATGGCTGGGGGAGCAAGGACCTGAGCAAACATCCAGGAAGGTTTTAATGATGGGGTTACTGGCATCAACTTCTGGCTAAGTACGGTAATGTGGAAAAAAAAAAAAGCTGCTGTTATGACGGTCTCAGGGCTGCCTTTTGGCAGGAGGGCCTGCCCTCTGGGGTGTGATCCATACGGTGCTACCAAGCCTGGACAGATGGATGGTGGCAGCTATTGATAAGGGACCTGCTGCAGGCACGGGGGCTGCAGCGCTTTCCTCAGCACCCAGGCAGAGCCGGCGCGGCAAAGCAGCGGCAAACCACTGAAGCCAGCATCACCTGCGCCTGCTCAAGGATGGGGCACCTTCCCCCACTCCACCGGTCAGGGGCCATATGCCATGGTCAGGGCCATAGCAAATAGTAACCTGGTCTTACAAGGGGACATTATAAAATCCTCCTGGACTTTATAAAGGCGATGCAGCTCTGATGGCCAACGCACTCCTGTAACTGGGGCTTTCTAACCCGCCAGCGCAGCACAACCGAAGCGGTGCAAGACAAGGTTTGGCACCAGGGCCATTCCCACATGACGCAGGGCACGTTAGAGTGCCCTGATCATATTTTCCTTGTTTTACGGCCAATCTTACAGCCCTATGGCCAATAACAGCGTCTGTGGCTGGGCTAGGGGAACCACTGAGTTAAAACAATAAGCATTTTTTTCTCTGCTGCTGCATTCCTTTAGGCTGAATTAGGCGTTTTTCTTCCTATTCAAGCTCATTTTGAAATAATGTGTCAAAAAAAAGAGACCCCCAGCTATCATTGAAAACAGAATCCATCTGGTCTGCATATATACTTAAGATCTTACTTTTCAGAAGTGACCTTTTTTAAAATATTTTTTATATTATGGCTAAGGCCATGCAAATTCTCTTGGGTAAAGGACCTTTTTGCCAAAAAAAATCCAAGTTGGGTAGTGCTGAAATCTAAAAATTTATGCCAACATCAACATGAGCATTGCTCTTAACCCCATTGTTCAGTTGCAAAGTTTTCTAGGCACAATGGGTTTAGTTGTTCTTCTTTCATATTTACCTAAATTTAACTTAAAAGTATAGTTGTTCTTACTGCTGTTCCCCTCCACTCCCCAAACCAAAACACTTAATTTGGATGAGACATTTTTTGTAACCCTGTAACTACTTTGTTTTTATTTCTCCAAGGAAAAAAGAGGTTTCTCCAAACCATTATGTTTCGTTTTGCCAGTAAATCCAAAAGAAATCTATATTTTACACAGTTTTAACAGGAGCTCTTAGTTTAAATAACAGAGTGAAAAAGGAAATACCTGCTCTTAAATTGTGAATAGTCTCACTAGTGGAATATCAGAGCAATGAAACAAAGATTAAATGATCTTATTTTTCTCTGTATAGGGATGAGCCTGCCTTCCAGTGTGGTTGCTTCGGGCGTAACCGAATTTAGCAAGCATCCATCGCAGCCGTGAAAAAGGACAGCGATGTCAAGAAGCCAGCCAGATGCTCATTGTGCAAAGACAGGAGTATGAAACAACTCCATGATAATTATCATCTTTGTTATACCATTGTGCTATTCATTTTGGGGGAGTCATCTTTTTACACTTTATTACACAGAGCTCTGTCTTTCTCCATTAAAATCAATGGCAGACATAGGAGGCAGCCTGTTTTGTTATGGTCTTCCAGGCAGCTCAGACACTTCTGGGAATCAGGAACAGAAGAATAATGCATTTCAATAAGCAGCTTATCGACCAAGCAGGAGTTAAGTGAACCTGTGGTGTACTTCTCTAGTTTCTCTCCTCTCACATGATTATTGCACTTTACTCGTGCTTTGCTTTTGTTCCTTTGACAATCAATACCTTGCAAGGACTTGCCTGAGCCACAGCCCAGCACGAGGGGTGCGGCGGGGCGATGGGACAGCGACTTTGCTTGGGTCGGTCCCACCAGCTCCCTCCGCTCTCGGATCTCGGGCGCTGGCTGCTGCCCGAGGAACCGGCCCACCAGAGGTGTAGGGCTCGACCACCGGATCTCCAGCTTTCTGACCAAATAGGGGCTGACAACCCTGCTCTTCAGAGAGGCACAGGGAAGCAGGAGAGGCTGCGTGAGCTTCAGGCCAAAGAATTCCCTTGAGAAATGCAGGAGCCATTGGCCATGTTTCCTCCTAACCCCTTTAGACAATTAAAATAGAGGTGCTGCAAAGAAATCCATGGCGAAAAAAAGCAAAGTGTAAAAGCAAAGTCAGACACTGTTTTCTTTTCCAGGGTTGAAATGGAGAAGCCCAGCAAGAAGCAGTCTGGTGAGTCACAGTAAACCCAGAACCGGGATGTGGCAGATCTTGTATTTTCTATCTGGGGATGAACTGATCATCTTTCAGACCCCGGTTTGCCAGGATACCCCGTACCAGTTACAAACAGTGCCAGATGGACCCTCTCAGGTGATGGACCCTCTCAGGTGATGGACCCAAGAGCAGATCTTTGCTCCAGCATGCAGAGCTCTGCCCTCGATGTCCCAGATCACAGGGCTTCCCCCAGACATCCTGAGGCAGAGGAAGGAAATCTTAATGCCATTTGTGCTCCAACGTTCCAGGAGAGTCCCAGCTTTGGCGCTGAGACTGAAAGTCTGCAGGAGCTGGGGGCTGTCATCTGTTGAACACCTCCTGCAGGTAACAGAGGCTGCACCTGAGGCTGCGGCTGCCTGACCTCTGCTTGGTACAGTCAAGGCACACAGCCTTCCTCAGAGGTTTTTTTTCTTTAATGCAATTATCTGATGCATTTTACAACAGTTATGAATAATATATGGCATTCTCAAAGACAGTAAGCATCCACAGATTACAACCTGTACCCTGCAGCTCCTCTGTGTTTTGCAAAATAGCATTAAAAGTATTATTTAAGCTCAAGCCAGGGACCGGTTTCATTGACCAAGACAGCTAGAGGTGAAACCACGTCGTGGGTTTCTCCTGTGCACAAAAGCTGCTCCCGTCCATGCGGTGTGCAAAACATCTGCTGTACAGGGCACCTGCTGCGGTGCAGGAACGGGATGTGTGGGAAGATTTTAATTACTCACCATGGCAACCTACATTAATAACCATAATCCCCCATAATAAGCTGCATCGGTCCTTCTCCCACATCCACGAAAATACCTCCAGGAAGGACATTTGTGCTGTAGACATGCTCTTGGGCGCCCGACGCTGAGCTGCAGAGCCTCAGCATGAGGCCTGATGCAAAATGAACCTGCCCTGTCCATGACAGCTCTTCAGTCTGACTGTCCTGGCCAGATCCAGGGGGATCCCACCATGTCCGTCCCCAAACCCGCAGCACTTCCCATACTCTTGCACCTCCAGCAGCTGAAACAAGCTCGTCTTGTTGTACAGCGAACCAGCTTGTAGTTGTTTCAGGATGGTTTATCCTGAACTCATTGATCTTACCCCATTGATCTGAAGTTTGGATTAATTTGAAGCTAAACCTCTCCCATCAATGTCAGGGAGATGGCCCTCCAGGAATCAATGGAGATGAAATATTTTGTCCCTCCTGCGAGCAGACACCTCTGAGCCACACGTCTGCATCTCGCCGTCCTGCTGCGCCCGGCAGCTCTGCACAGGAACACCTGCGAGACCCCTGTGTGCTGTGTTGGCAGAGAAGATACCAAGCGCCCTACTTTCCTGCAAGGAATTACAGAACCAGGGAAGCCCCAAGGCAAAATGGAAGACCCAAAGGAAAACAGAAAATAAGTTGCCGACCTGCCCAACTGACCCTGCAGAGATGGATGAGGAAAGTTCTGCCAAATTTAGTCTAGAGCTGCTAAAAACTAGAAGCAACAACAACAACCACAAAAAAAAAAAAACAAAACCAAAACCAAAACCAGAGAGGAGACAGGGATGCATCATGCAATCAGAGCTTTGATGTTTTTACTTCTCCCTCACCTGTCTCTCAGTCCATAAAGGTGATCTGAACTTGGCCCACTGCCAGAACCACCACAGCCACTTTTGGCTCTTGAGTTGCACTTCCATGGCACAAAACACACCAAAGTTTCCCCCAGATCTCATAAGGCTCCTCAGGAGCAGGCTGTGTGGCCGTGAGCGCTGCGGCACCTCCTGCCAGCACACTGTGACACACCACCATGATTTGGCCGAGGTCAACAGCAACAGCGGCTTGAGTTTCCCATGTCTCTAGTGCTGACATTTCATATCTATATACGCGAGCCCATTCTGGTTTCTTTTACATGAAGTTACAGAGGGCTGCAGAGCTGGAGGGACTCTGGAAACGACTGGATCTACAGCAGAGTCAATGCAAGATGATCCAAGGTCCTCCTCACCCTTATTTGAGATGGACTTTTTCAGCTTTTCCCTTGGAACAGGGTCTGCACTTCATCCCCCATCCTGAACTGTCATTCATCTTTGGGAGACTCCCATGAGAAGACAATGACAGCAACAGGTATGGGGCACACCACCGCCTGCAGAGCTCAGCATCTCCCCCAGGCCCCACCGTGGAGGTGAGGAACGACCCACTTGTTTCGTTATTCTCCCCGTGTGCTGAGACTTTTGACTTATTCCTTCCCCAGCATGCAACCAAACCCCTTCCTCTGCAGAAGCGCTGGCAGAGGGTGACATTAATTATATCAGAGGCAGATGTCTGATAAATAAACAACCTTGGAAAAATGATGTGGCACTTCAAATGCAGCGTCCTTTGCCTCACCTTGCAGGCTCCTGGGAAAGCACGTGGCTCGTGGCACGGCACGGGGCTTCGGTGCCTTGGGAAGGACTGAGGAGGGGAGCAGAGCCTGCTGCCGTGCCTTCCCCTGCTCATGCCGAGTAGTTTCTCATGCTCACCTCAGGCTCAGCTTTTTTTTTGGTTTCTTTTGAGCCAACTAAGTGAAAAATCCACCAACTCCAACAAAGCAAAGGAGCCTTTGGCCACGTAAGGATCTGGTTCTTACTGCCTTCGCAAAAACACTGGACAAGTCTAGCACTTGTTATGTGAAGATTTTAATCGATCATGCACAGTACAATCCTGTGAGATGGGCTAATATACTTATGACAGAGAAAATGGAAACACGGAGACTCAAGTAAACTATTTAACAACATACATTTAGAGACATGATGTGTGCTACAGATCCAGAGCTTGAGGCTGGTAATACTGGGAGAAAGCAAAATTCACCTAGCCCAGATTCATAAAAAGAAGCTGATATAATCCCCTTCTGGCATTTTTTAAACAGACCATGAGCTCATTTCACAGGAGCCTGACCATTTGAAACCTGGACATTAGAACAACCCCCAAGCCCTGGTGAAGTCCAGGAGATGACGGCAGCAATAGCCTCTTTCCAAACAAAAAAGTTCTTTTCAGCAGCGCAGGTGGGAGATGAATGCTTTTGAAAAGATTGCCTAAATTTTGGGTATTGTCCATAAGGCCCACTCAGAAAGAAGAGGTAGGCAGGAATGATGCCAACGTGGAGAGGGTCGTTCCTGCCATGAGAAAAAGGCTTGGCCCAGCAGACAACCTTCAAAGCTTTCCCTTTCCCCACATAACACTCCTTCCCACAAGCCTTTCGTGGGGATGCGCAAGACATCAGTCTCCTGTTGTTGGGATGCACCTATGCCCAGCTTGGCTGGCCCACGCTGCACAGCCAGGGAGACTCGGGTCGACTGAAGTTGGAGGTGGACAATATAAAAAGCTGGAGGTGCCCAAACTCCATACAAAGTAAATAAGAGCAGTCCTGAACTGCTGCCAGGCCATACAGAAGGCAGGTATTAGGCTCAGCTGGCTCTTTTGCAGGGAGGAGGAGAGGGGGGAAAAAAAAAAGAAAGGAAAAAAAAGAACAATGTTACATTGTTTATAGATTACTTACTCTTTTTTTTTTTTTTTTTTAATTAGAAGTTTAAATAGAGCCCTGAAACTTGATAATGGACACTTTAGCAGAGGGTAGCCACATGAAACCAACCCTTAAAAACCATGAAAGGCCTGATTTATACGAGAGGGCAGTAAAACATCAATGGAAAAAACCAGCAGTATCTGTTAGGAGTAGGCTGTCATCTTGCCTTTGACCCTATTTCACACTGGTGCATTTCTGCTGGTTTTCATCTGGAGTTACCGGTATAATTGGAACAAAACCCCAGGACTTTGTTTGTGGGAAGGGGATCACGCTTGGACACTGCTGAGCACCAACCCCAGCAGACGAAGCAGTTTTGTTGTGGGCCAAGGACTTTTTACCCCCTTCCACAGGCATTTGAGCCAAATTCCAGCAGGCAATGAGCCTGGGATTGCCTCGGTAAGGACTGAACACCAGGGATATTTAAAGGGGGGACGACGACGACACACGGACCCTCCAGCAGCCAAGTTTTGCTGATTTTAGACTGGATCACACAAGACTGGGGAGTGACTCGTTGAGATTCAGCCCACTGCAAGTTAGAAGACCCGGGTTATAAACCTCTGAAAAACGGAGTTTATGAGGGAAATGGCAACTGCTCACTAACTCCAGTTGAGCAATTTTTCTGCTCCAGCTCTCAAAGCAACTTCTTTACAACTCGGCAGATCGCTTTAGGGGTGGGCAGGGGTGCGTGTGTGTGTTTTAGCACAAACGAGATGCATTCGTAATTATTTTGGTTTGCCTCATGTTATGAATGTTACAGTTGTATGCATATCTGGCAATTGAAATAAATACCCCAGAGAAGAGTCACAGGTATTTTACCAGACCTGTAAACCAAGCCTGAGAAAGAGCCAGCTCCCATTGCTGATTTCAGACACCCGGCAGAGCTGCCTCAGGTCCACAGTCTGCAAAATTTAGCTCAGTTGGATCCCAAGGTAGCGATAAGCTGAGCTCTTCTGTCATTTCAGGGGACAGTTACACGCTCAGATGTCAATTAAAGCCAAAGAAACTCAGAAACTCCAGGCATGGCAAGCAGCAACAAGGCACTTGCTTCATTTCAACAGAAAATTTTAATTTCTCCCTCTTTCTCTATTTTTTTGCAGAAGGAGCAATGCAGCAGCTGAGTATGTGTAGGAAAAGAGTAAGAGCAGTCTCTCTTTAAGGCAACTGCCTGGTTCAATGTAGGTTGATTTAATGATAAGACACTGTTTGAAGTTAATTGTAACTGCAGGGAACAAGAAAGCTGGAAACTCACTGTCAGGCGAGGCAAGGAGCCCAAAAAGACACAGGGTCAAATTGTGGTACGACTCCAGGGAATATATATCGTGATACAGCTCCTGGAAAGTCTGCAGAGTTATAGTCAAAATTAGTCTACATGGTCTTAAATTCGGGGCAGAGCACAGCTGGAGGAATTTGGCCATTTTAAGCCTCAAAATAATGTGTCCTGCTGAACCCGTGATAATGCTTGGCAGGCTTGGCACAGGCTGGTCCTGGATCCCTTCCCTTCCTCGCGGTTCTGCTGCAAGGCTGCTGGGTGTTTGTGAGCACTCAGGACCCTGCAGAGGAGAGAAGAAAGGGGGTTTGGGGTTTTGGTTATTTTGGTGTCTATTTTTGATTGTTAATTTTAAAAGCCATAAGAAATTTCTATGAAACGATATTATCTCCTGGTTCTTTCTTAAAGTTATGCTGCTTTGCAGAGTAATGAGAATTGAACGGTTTCATGGCTACAGGCAAAGGTTTCTGCCTTTATAAATAACCCACGTTAGGTAGGGAGAGCTGAGTACTGTGCTGGAGACCCCGAAGAGGATACTCCAGGATTACATTTAATGGAAGACATTTTTCACTGAAGCACAGAGAAAAAGCCAGACTGCCTTCTCTAGCGCCCAGCCTAATGGGGAGCGGGAGGTGGGAACCCGAGCATGGCGCAAAAAGGGGGTTTCTCCACTGGTTTCACAGGAGAGAGCACAGCCCTGGGCTCCTGCGCTCTGGAGGAATTCGGTGATTTGGTCCTGTCCTCTCCGGCTGGGGTTCGGGCTGGCTCCTTGCCTGGAAGGGCCGTGCTGCGCCCGGCAATGCGCAGGGCTGCCCCGCATCCTCCCCACAGCTCTTGGCAGTGCAGCCCCCAAGGGACTTATAGGGGTGTCCAGCCCTGCCTGAGGGTCACATACAGGCTCATTCCTTGGAAAAAAATTAAAAACTCTGTAGCGGGAAGGGAGAAAAGAAAATTTGGAAGGCTTGTCATGCCCCCACTCCAACATTAGCATTTAAGGCATGAAGTTGGCAGGCACCTTGAGCAACACCAGACAACGGTAACTGCAAGAAGTGCATCTAGCAAACACTGCATTGGTGCAACAGGGCAGGGGCTTCTCCTGCAGCCACACGGCCCCTAACGCTCCCACGCTGCCGGGGACACCCACCAGGCAACCCCCCTAAGGACCGTAAGGACTCACGGACATTAACAGGATCAGGCCCTCTAAGCCATTAACAAACCAACACCCTGTAAATCAAGCATTTAGGTTTCTTTTAAAGTGTTCCTAATAGCAGTAAATTTTAACAGCCTTTTTTTTTTTTTTTTCCCTCATGCCACTGTGCATCCCCTACATAAGCCTGTCTGAAACCAAGGGACCTGGTGGCCCCAGCCAGTACAGCCACTGCTCACCATGGGATGCTCTGAATTATAACAATATTCCAAGCAATAAATCATGGTGTTTTCTCTACTGAAAAGTGGAAGGCGTGGGGAGGGGGAGAGAAGGGGAAAGGAAAAAAAAAAAAAAAAAAAAAGAGAAGCTTATCTAAATCTATTTACACAGAATGATTATTCAATTAATTTTTTCATTACACTTGCCAAAAAGAATTGCCCGTGTCTTTAATGCTGTGTGTGAGATTTCATTAATAATTAATAGCAGCAGCTCTTTCTCCTCTGTTTAGCAAGCGGGAGCTTTTGTCTTTGGAGGTCACACCCCGACACGCACTGCAGGCATACAGCCCTGCTCAGCCGAAGGCGCGGGGACTCCGCAGCCACCGAGGTGTGTGCGGGACAAACTCTTGTGCCCTGAGCTACTGTCGATGGATTCACTGGGTTCACCTTGAGTGGAGCGGCGTTTGCCACTACAAACACCGTGAGGTGTGAACAGGCACAGGGCTGCAGGAATGAGCAAGTCCCCGTCCCCACCAGCCCCATCTCCCCGCCTGGCGTTTGTCCCTCTGCTCCTCATGCCCAGCTTGGAGAGCCTGATCCTGTCCCTCCCAGCTTCTTTGCTCCCCGCATCTCCCCCACCAACCCTGCACCCCGTTTGCTCCTTTCTGCCAAAGCCAGGGCCTGTTCCCACCGCGCTGCTCGGTCCTGGCTGCCACCAGCTCCACCTCCTCCGCTCCCTGCGCCGACGTGCTCGGGGTCCTGCCCGTTTGCAGCAACTGGGATGAAGACCCTCCTTATATTTAAGTGATCTGGCTGGAAGAAATGAGCCATTGTAAGCTAAATTGTAACCCTCGTGCCACGACCACCCTAGGTTTTAGCAGGGCACACAAGAGGAGAGTGGTTTGGGTGGGGTGGAGGCACCTTCCCAACCTCCGCCAACAGCCACATGAGCTTTCCAGACTGTAACCTGCTGTTACAGCAGCACAAAACTGAAAGTGCTGGTAGCAAGCACAACTAAGACTCCTGGCGAAACGCAGCGTAACCCCTCCCTGGCCCCAGCGCCGGCACAGCCCTATGGCGCTGGACGTGCAGCAGAAGGACTGTCCTGCTGGGAGAGCTGAGGGGCTCGGAGATGCTCACACAGAGGCCAGCTCCAGGACAGCACCGCGCTGCCGTGCAATGTTTATGTGACCTTAAAGTTGCACCTCGCCTGGGGGACAACCAGGTTAGCTCAGACCATGGGGCGAAAAAAGCAGAGCAAGCAGTGGGAACAGCAGCTATAAATCACCCTATCTCCTTCCCAAACATAACATTTGTAAGAGACCCCTGGGTTCTTATAAATATTTAAGTCAAATTTCAGCTGTTTATGTCTTACATCTGTCTTTATCAGCCTGTAATCATTTCTCTGCCCGCATCCCACGCTGCTGCCTGCTAATCTAAGCTGGCTGCTCTCTGTGCAAATGTGTTTTCTCACCTCGGTTTGGACAACCGTCATCTGAATTCTTCTGCCTGGCGATCCTCTCCGAAGAGGCCTCCACTGGAGTGGCTTTTCATGGAGAAGGTAAAACGGAAAAGAAAAGGTCTCTTGAGATTTAACGATAACTCAACCAAATCAATTAAAACCTACATGATATCCTTCTCTTGGAACAACGATCATAACGTGGCCGGCTGTGCACGCCTGCATGTTTTATTGCTTCTCCTTTCCTTTTAGTGCCGCACAAGCTATGTATTATAATGATCTGGTTTCTTCTAAGAGGTGCATGCTGCTCTGTTCGACACAGGGGAAAGGTGGAAGGGCAAAGTTTATCCGCAAAAAGTCAGCTGGTGTGGATTATAGCCAGAGACTGCCAATTTTCCAACTTTCTAGTACTTTTTAGTAGAAAGGAAAACAAAGGGGAGATTGTTTTTGAGAACCCCTTGAAAAAAAAATCCATGCTTTCCAAGCAGCCGTAGGGCTGGTGAAAACCGCAAGAATTTGGCAATTCTGAATATCCTGTTTCAGAGAGGGGAGACAAATGAAGGACAGGGATATCGTGCAGAAGGGGAGCACCCCACTGAACCAAGGTTTCCCCGAGTCCCACCCCTCCCTCTCCTCTTCTTGGCCCTCTAATCAAAATCCCCCGGGATGGTTGAGAAAGGTCCCAGCGTCCCCTTCAGATATACCGAGCTACGTCGCGGCTGGAGGTACTGCCGGGCTGTTTGCTGCAAGTAAAGTGCAGGGAGATGCTGAGGCTCAGTAGGGAAAAAAAGAAACCTCATTCACTGCTATTCCCCTCCTGCTAAGACTCTCCTGATTGCCTGTGATCTCCCGGAGCCCTGGGAGGAAGAGAGGAGCGATGAAAGCGTGAGCTTTTCCCTGTGAGCCTGGAAATCCGCCAGAGCTCGGCTTCCAGCAGCTTGTCAGGAGCGTCGCTCATGGTGGAGCACCCCACAAGGCCGTGCCATCACCCGTCACGGCCGGGCCACCGAGGCGCAGTGGGTGCAGGGTCACCCATGATGGCAAGCTCAGCCCAGGGAGCTTCAACTCCCCAGCTCTCCGCTCCCAGCAGAGGGGCAAGATTGGCTCCCGTGGAGGGCAACTCGGAGCAGGAACCATAGGAGACACCTCCAAATCATCCTCCAGCCATGCCTCTCTCTCCCCATCAGGGATATTTGCCCCACCACATTACCATGAGCCCTCATGAACGTCTCCCAGGGAGCCCGTGGAGGACCCAGGACCTACAATCCCTCCTCCATGCTGAGGAGCACCAACACGTCCTTGCCAGCACTGTGAAGCCGGTGGAGAACAGCGCCAGCTCTGACACGTCCTGCAAGCTGCCGAGTGCAGGTATCAACGTGCTGCACTGCCCGCGAGCGCTGGTGCTTTGGCCCAGGCTGTCTCAGTCTGGCAGCCACTGGGACTGCAGAATGGGTGCCCGCAAATGATCAACTCAGCATCCCCAAGTGGTCCCAGCACTTCCAGCACTCTTTAGGGCTGGAATTTAGAAAAATCTGGGTTTGGTTCCCAGCTCAGCTACACATTTTTTTGTCCCTGTGGGCAAGCAACTAAACCTCACTGTGCTTTAGTTTGCCTTCTACAAGCTGGAGTAAGGTTACAGCCTTTTCTCTCACCACTATTTTGACTTGTCTGCTTACATTACAATCTTTTGGGAGAGGAGGCTGTACGTGCGTACCTACCAAATCTAATATAAGTGATCTAATCCTGGCAGATTTCTCTAGGTATTACTGTCATACAAATTCTGAGGGCTGTGTCTATATAGACAGCTTAACCCACTCTCAGGCACCAGTAAGTGACTTATCTCAGCACTGTGCCCATGCACCAAGGTCTCCAGCTTGCTTTAAATTTGCATTTCAGAACCTGAGCTGTGGTTCTCCGGGATTACCGAGCCCGGAGACCTGATCCTGGCAGCCCACCCCACTCCTGTGGGCATAAGACATTGCCAATGTTCAGCTCCGGAGGAAGACCTTCCCATGCCATTCTGCATCGATGAGAAAAATCAGCCTCAGCAAATTAATTTATATAAACAAGTTAGGTCAATCACCATTTCCCACCAATTTTATTCACTCTAGTAAATGAGCCAAAGAGGGTTATTTCTTTCCTATGCTTTGCTGGTTGTCTTTCAATCTTTGGGACATGATTTCCTCACTTTCCTACTCAATTAAGAGCAGGACTTAAACACTTAAAGTTATCAACTTCCATAACCTCCTCTCCAAGAACAATACTGTCCCACCTGCACTGATAACCGGCAGCATCTGCCACCCGCAGCACTCGCACGTCCGCCCTGGGGTGAACAGGGACCCGTGATCTGGCAGTCGAGGCGCTTCTGCGGGGGAACAGGCTGCTCTCGTATTTTTTACAGATATTTCCGCCCCATTTCTCAGCAGAGGTAGCGCTGACTGTCAGGACACGCCGTGACTCTGCTCAGGGCTCTGTGGTCCTTTCTTTCAGGTCTAGCCCAGAGCATCTTGCCCAGGGTAAACCTCACAAGGCCCCAGAAAACACGAGCTGCTGCTACAAGTCTGTCTGAGGCTGAACACTTGCTCGCGCGGGAAGGACGGGTGCTTGAAGGCATCACATAACGGCGTCACAGCTCGGAGCAGTAAATAATCATGATACGTGTCTGGGGAGATGCAAGAAGTGACTCTCACCTCCATGTCTGTTACGAAGCTCGGCTTGTCCATCCCCTCCCCTCCGCCCGGCTCTCTCTCTTGGGGTGGCACAGCCTGTTCTCTGCTTTTAATCAAGGGAAAGGAAAAAGAAAGAAAGAAAAGGAGAAGCAGCAGCCTGTGCAGTAACCGAGTCCTTCGCTGCCTCCTGCGCGGCTCCAGCGTAACGCCATGTTTGTTCGAAGGTAAAGAGGAAGCACTGGGGATTATGGACACAGCTTTGATTTTATTTTAAAGGCTTTAATATTTGGAGCTATATTGATTTGATTTATCTCAGCGTGCCAGCATACCGCTGGTAACTAAGCAACACCGATCCTCCCTGTATTCTGGGAGGCTCCCGGGATTTTGCCTATGAATGATATTACTTTGTGTATATGAAACTAAATGGACCATAGGCACCATTTGTAAGTGGAGGATATTTGAGTTTCATATTTTTTTATTTCTTCTTGCTGGGGGATGGACATACTCCCTGGCACAGCGCTGTACCCACAGCCCAGGCTGCAGAGCAGCAGGACCTGGATGCGCACTCCTCCAGGAGATGCCAACAAGAACAGCTCAATCCAAAGTCATGCAGATGCATCAAAAAAACGGGAAGCAAAGAAGCTGGTGTGGTGTTGCCATGTCTTCCTTTTTGGCCTATCCGCAAAAAAACCACAACCAAACAAAAAAACCACCAACAAAAAAACCCCAAACTCTAAAGCAGGGTCAACTTCTGTGGGACTCAGAGTGGCATAGAGGAAAGCTCAGCAGGCAGAGAGAAGAGAAGAGAAGAGAAGAGAAGAGAAGAGAAGAGAAGAGAAGAGAAGAGAAGAGAAGAGAAGAGAAGAGAAGAGAAGAGAAGACAAGAGAAGAGAAGAGAAGAGAAGAGAAGAGAAGAGAAGAGAAGAGAAGAGAAGAGAAGAGAAGAGAAGAGAAGAGAAGAGAAGAGAAGAGAAGAGAAGACAGAAGAGGAAGAGAAGAGAAGAGAAGAGAAGAGAAGAGAAGAGAAGAGAAGAGAAGAGAAGAGAAGAGAAGACAGAAGAGGAAGAGAAGAGAAGAGAAGAGAAGAGAAGAGAAGAGAAGAGAAGAGAAGAGAAGAGAAGAGAAGAGAAGAGAAGAGAAGAGAAGAGAAGAGAAGAGAAGAGAAGAGAAGAGAAGAGAAGAGAAAGAGAAGATTTTCAGTCGGAAGGGACCTACATTGATCATCTAGTCCAACTGCCTGACCAATTCAGGGCTGATCAAAAGTTAAAGCATGTTGTTAAGGGCATTGTCCAAATGCCTCAAACACTGACAGGCTTGGGGCATCGACCACCTCTCTAGGAAGCCTGTTCCAGTGTTTGACCACCCTCTCGGTAAGAAATGTTTCCTAATGTCCAGTCTAAACCTCCCCGGCACAGCTCCGAACCATTCCCACGCATCCTATCACTAGATACCAGGTAGAAGAGATCAGCACCTCCCTCTCCACTTTCCCTCCTCAGGAAGCTGTGGAGGGCAGTGAGGTTGCACCTCAGCCTCCTTTTCTCCAAACTGGAGCAACGCTGGCTGCACTGAACTCCTCGCGGCAGCTTTGCAGCAGGTTTCCTACCCCTCAGCCCTCCGTCATGCAGAGCGGGGACCTCGGTCTTTGCCCCATCTGTTGGCATCTCCCCCTTCCCTGCCCTGTAGCTGCCGGCAGCCCCGGCACAGGCAGCCTCGGCACAGGCAGCCCCGGCTGTTTCTTTAAGACGATGGTGTCTGTGTGGTCAAAGTCAGCAGGCAAAAGAGGCACTGTCAGCTCGCACTATATGGTTCAGTGGTTTGGCGTTAATGATGTTTGTTTTGGAGCCCGCCTGCTGGTCTGACCCATTTAGGATCCTTACTGTACTACAAGCTCGCCTTTCAATTATAAGGGGAGGCAGAAGGGGTCTTTAAAATGAAATTGGAGCCCACCAAGTCTGAAGCTGCCAAGCACAATTGCAGCAAGTCAGGCTGCCATTGTACGGCTCTCCTTCGAGCTGACCTGGGGAGGCTGTGTCAGTAATTTCACAAAGTGGGGAGGAAGGAAAGCACTGGCTCTGCAGACGGACAGCTTCTCCGGCTCAGGACGGTGCCCCTCACCACCACGAGACCCAGGGCTGCTCTGCAGCACCGAGAAACCACCTTTTTCTGGAAAAGGCTTTTTCTGGACAGGGGAAGGATTTGGACTGGCAGAGACACAGAAGCCCGTCGGCCCTCGGTCTGTATCAGCAGAAATTAAAGCCCTGTACCGCTGCCTTCAGCAAGCCCAGCGCTGCTGGGGAAGGGCATCCCCGGAGGCAGAGGGGACCATGGGATCAGAGATGTGTGCTGGGAGCTGGGCCCCCCACCAGCTCCTGGGGGACCCTCACATCACCCACGCTGGGGCAGCCCCGCTCATCCCGCACAGGAATGGGAAAATGCAGCTGCTGGAGCAAGAGCATCTTGTCCTACGTGCTCAGCAGGCGAGGAATTTGCCACAGAGCTTCTTAGTGGAGCGGCAAGCAGTGCATTGCTAAAACCCCTGTTCAGAACCTCTTTGCAAGCCCACACTGGATGCTCTGGTTGTCCTGACTTTGCCTCAGGCCTCTGCCGCCAGAGGAGCTCACCCTGAACTTCACCACCAACCTCAGCTACATCCACCTTCACCAAGAATGTGACAGCTCCTTGCAGAGCACAGTGGAGACTCTTCAGCCTTATGCTTCACCATAAGCATTATTATTATTATTATTATTATTATTATTATTATTATTAACCAGACCCTCCCGTGGGGAGAAGGGGACTGGGTGGGCATCACTTTTTATGCTTTTGTGGATAAAAAGGTTGTTACTTTTTATCTTTTTGTGGCCTGGCGTGGATCTGCCAGAGCTGCATGCTGGACTGAGACAAGTCGCATGGCTGAGTCTGCTCCCACGATGGCCTCGTGTGTGATGCTTTGCACTGACAAATACTTCCAATTAAGCAGCACAATTATATGCTTGTCGAATGGACAAATAGTGCTAACAAAAGTGCCGTGGAGTGATCCTGTGGTTCTGGCATGTACAAATTGGTCATTACTTTAACTTAGCTGAAATGGGAACCCTGTAGAATAGGGGGCTGGGTGTTTTTTCCGCATGAAATCCGAAACCAGGCAGAATGCACATCAGCTTTGCCAAAGAGCTTCCCTGAGGTTTGCAGATTCCTCAGCAAGTCTGGACTGAGTTAGAGAAAGTCAAAGTGATGGGGGAAACACTAAGCCTCAGAGGGAGACCCAGAGCAAGAGCTTTCTCCGACTTTGAATCCAAACCCCTTGTCACGGCCTCCTCAGCTCCGCTCTTCCTCGAGAAGCTGCGAACAGTGCCTTTCTCCTCGTCAGGCAAGAACTGGGGTTCTGCAGACACCTTTCAATAGCACTAATGTGGATACACAACCTACAACGGGAACGCCCAGACCTACACCTGGGCTTGGTCTGCGCTTCGGCAGAGGCGGGTTTGGTGGGTTCCTTGCAGCTCTCCATGACGCCTTGCCAGCAGTGCTGGTAGCAATCAGCTTCCCTTTAATTCCCATTGCCGTGGGGCCAGCGCCGTAAGTCCTCAGCCTTCTGTGGCCTCCCAGAAATACCAACAGGCAGTTGGGGAAATGTGTCTGGTCACCTCAGCCAGGAATACATACTGAGGGTACCCCGTGTATAAGCA
The DNA here is from genome assembly GCF_034638445.1 of Ciconia boyciana. Taxonomy (NCBI): domain Eukaryota; kingdom Metazoa; phylum Chordata; class Aves; order Ciconiiformes; family Ciconiidae; genus Ciconia; species Ciconia boyciana. The sequence goes on from NC_132950.1 coordinate 2,624,769, forward strand.
CACATCCAATATATAACCTGTATATAAGCACAACATCTCCAATGCAAACAGAAAACTCCAGAACAGCCCCCATCCCTTTTACTTGTCCACCTTGGTTTAAAGCACCCAAAGCAATCCATTCCAAAATCCAACTAATTAAAAAATTAAGGAAAAAAAGGTAAGTACTTTGGGAACAGCATTGTCCACATTTCACCAAGTCTCACTGTTGCTCAGAGCACTCTAGAATTAAACAGATGCTTAATTTTAAATTCTCAGAAAATCTCACACCAGAATAATACTTTCATACCTCATTAAAAAAAAAAAATGTTAATGGTTGCTTACGCACTGTCTGGCAGCGTAACAGAGGCGATGTCCTCGTCGAGATGCCGAGATGCGGGACAGCTAAGCCGGTCCGATGCATTAGGGACTGCAGTTTCCCAGTCACGGCGCTGGGCAGCAGCAGCACGCGCTCATCCTCTCCACGGAGTCACTGCAGCTCGGGGGTAAAACCCCATCATACTCGCTGGGGCAGCTAATTGCTTGCCCTCTCCTGCAGCTACCTCCAGACACACAGCTACAGGGAGGGCAGAGGCAGGTTTAGGTGAGGCAGCCGCCTACCTGCTGTTGATACCAAAATGAGCTTCACATAAGCAGCAGAGCAGTGATTAACTGGTAATACTTTTCGGCAGCATAAGTTGGATTTGAACCAGCCATCTACTGGCAAAAGCCTCCGACGCCCAGTGAGACTCGAAGATATTAAAAGACATCAGGAAGGAGTCGAGGCTCAGAGAAGAATGACCCCGGATTAGGGAAAAGAGAGCTCAAACCCATCAAGCATTTCAAAGTGAAACAAAATCTTCAGATGTTGTTTGGCTGCTTTTATCCACAAATTCAGTTTTATCTGTGGGGGGAGAAAAAGAAACCCTACAGGAACGCTTAGCGTGGGGGAAAAAAATAATGTTAAATTAAGCTTACAAAAATGTTTCTCTTTCTGAAAATCTTGGCTGGCGACAAATGGCTTGTGCCAAGTTATAAATCAAGCGTTGGGTTTCTTTTAACGCTCAGCATCCCCTGATTTATGATGCCATCACAACCTCTCGATTGATTTCTGACTTGGTGATCCATCTTCCACTATAGGTAGCTGCCCATTATAACGCCTTTTCCTGAGCAGGCGGCACGTTTCGCTTCCCAGAAGGGCTTTATAAAGGAGAGGCTTGAGCGGGAAACGCGCTCGCTGGCAGAGCACAGACCCGAGAGGCCGAGGTGGCCACGGAGGGAGGGGAGATGGATGGTGTTTGTATGAAGGAGTAGCGCTACTCACTCGAGTACACGCACTGAGGGGTCCAGTTTGCTCGCCATTGAACCGGCGTGGCCTTTGGCAGCACAGGTATGTTCCTGGAGACCCCAGGACAGCCCTTCCTTTCTTGTTTTGGATGGCTAGAGCCTCCATGCTTCAGCAGAGTGTAGTTCCCGACAGCAGCCATCCCTCACAGGCAGAAACAAATTAAACTTGCAAGCCAGAAGGAAGATTCAAGCTCACCAAAACCTCTCACCAAACAGGAAAGCCTTTTCCCCGAGAAGCATCCCACTCCTCAGCAGGCCTGTTCCCACCAGCTCAGTGACCCAAGGACATCAGGGCTTACCTGAGACGTAGAGGACCAACGCTGCGACAAACGCCCGTGCGATGCAATGGCCACTGTGCACCTCCCCATCAGACAGCAGGAGGGTGGGAGCTGTACAGGGGCTTGTTCCTGCAGCCTCGCTGGGCTGCAGAGGTCACCAGCCCCACCATGGGGACATGGGGGACATGGGGACAGCCCAACCCACAGAGCACTCCCTAACTCACGCTTGCCAACAAAAGCCAGATTAACGAAGTGCAGCTATTTATATTGAGCTCATTTCAAGTAAAATAGGTGAGGGTGGGTGTTTGTGAGCAGCAGGGATGGCGGTGGCGAGCAGCTGGGAGCACTCACCTCCAAACCCAGCACAGCCTGGGGAGACCCAAGCACCTCAGAAATGAGAGGCAATGGGGCTGTCGGGGGAGAAGGTGGCAAACACCAACCACTGAAAGCCCTTTGAGGTTTCTGGACTGCAGCAGGCTGTGGGTTAGCCCTGTGTCCCAGGCAATGCATCAGACCTTGGGGTGAGCGCAGGGAGCACGGGTATGGCCTGGAAATCCCTGGGGTGCTGCAATTCACTGGCTACAGAGCCATGCCTGTATCAGCCAGGTGATGTATTTTATCGAAGGCACAGTCTGCTATATAAACATTTTCTTGGGGAGTCCAGAAGCTGGATGTCCACTCAGATGGTGCCTTTTTACCTTCCAAGATAAATAGGGCTTTTTTTGTGTCACTATACAGCATTATTTATAGTGGAAAGGGCCTGTGAATGGTGCATGCTGTCAGTTCAGTATGTAAATGATGCCAGCTCTGTTTGCTACATCCCATCAATTATTTTCATACACTTTTCTTTGTCTTCATCTGTCAGAGGAAAAGTCACCTTGATGCCTTGAAGGGGTTTTCTTTTCCCATTTCCTTTGGTGTGTGACTCTACTTTGAAGCTTGGCAGGGAGGAGAACATGGGATTTTTCAAAAGCAATTAAGTGACTTGGGAGAACGAGCCCTGATGGCCTTGGGAGCTCCACCAATAAGCAAGAGGGAAGAGCTGCCTCCCGATTAAAAACTGTGTGCTACGGAGCTTCTTCATAGGAGCTTCAAGGGTGGGATGGCCTAAAGAGCCAACCCTGAGCTCATGGAAAGGTGGAATGGCCATGCTCACATAAGCAGGGTAAGTAGGATTAGGCCCTCAGCATCACCCATGCATATTTTTTCAAACAGCCTTCGCTCATCCCATTCTTGGTAGCCGAGTGCTGCTGGCTTCCACCCTCTCATGTCTTTTTTCCTCCAGGCTCAACTCTTTCTCTACTTTCATTACTAGTCTTTGGGTTAGGTTACTCACTTCCCACGCTTATTTTGGCTGTCTGTCTCCCATTCCCACTCAGCACCACCGGCTCATCCCCAGTTAGACCCTTAGCTGGTATAAACCAACTTTCTTGGCTTGGTATTAGCAGTTACGGATCTGACCCTGTTACCTGTCCCTTAGAGAGCACTTTACAGGGGTTCAACAAAAGACTTGCAGAGCTTTTGGAAGCAGAGACATCCCCTGTTACTTCCCCCCGTTCTTTTGAGCAGGGCACATTTCCTTGGATGACCCAACCTCAGCCACCCCTTCCCCTGGCCCACAGATAGGCAGGCGACAGCGCTCGGGCTCAAGGTGCTCGGTCTCTCTTCTGATGCGGAGAGAGGAAAAAATAAAATAAACCAAACCCATAAATCACAAAGCTAGCAAATGAAAATAAATACACTTAACAATATTTCCATGCCGCTTTTTATTATTATTATTTATAATGGTATTACGGAATTTTGTAAAATTAAAGTAAATGTCAAGCAGAATGTAATAATTTTCCTTGGGGTTTGGCACATTTGTGTGCCTGACAGTTTCACATTTTTCTTTATATCCATGAAGACAGGAGTCTGACAGGGCTATATTTTGTTACCCACTTTGTTCAATTTTGTCATAAATTGGAGCAAACAAAACAGTGAAAATATAGACACCAAATTAATCAAACAAATTACATTTTAAAGCACCTCATACAAACATGTATGAAATAATCACACTGTGCCAGGAAAGCACATGAAGAAAACCAGTATTTCCCCCCGCCAAAACGCATGCACTTTGCCCCCAGCAGGGCAGAGGCCTCATCCCAGGGCCATTAGTGTCACACACCAAGATGTTGCTCCTCGGCTGCTCTTGCCCTGCAGAGCCCTGAATGAATTTCTCACCCGTGCGTGTCTCTACCAGCTTACACAAATTTCAGCTCTTCACCTCCCGTGGCAATGAGCTGCATCTTTTCACACGGCGGTGGGTGCTGGACGTGCAACAGCTAATTTGGGGTGCCAGGGCACAGGGCCACAGGGTGACCTTTCGACAGGTTGCGTTCAAGTTCACACCTTCATCCTCTGACTTCTGCTGCCGCCGACACCACCTGCAAACAGCCTTCGCCCGCAGCGCCTGACGCCACGCCATCCTGCCAGGCCACCGGGGACCCTCCGTTAAAAGCACGGTGGCTGTATCTCTTGTTTCAAGGGACACATTTGTGGCGGATAGGAAGAGGCACCATGCATAAAGAATTGCAATTTCCATGAGAATGACGAGGAGAAATGCGAAGCGAGTGGTAGGGCTATCCTCGGGCCAATCCTTTCTGCCTGAGTAAATTCAATTTGAATTCCTCTTGAAACACCAGCTCTGCAGCACTTGGACTATGTTGAAAAGGTCACTGGAGGCAATGTCAGACATACTCTCCAGCTGCACTACAAGTGCACTGATAGAGATTCATAACAACGTATTACTGCAGCTGGAGATCCAAAGTGACTCTCCAAGGAATCCTCTCCACTTATCTGGCAGCAGCAGACGATTTCATTACTCCCCTTTAATGCCTGGGCAGAGGCGTTAGTGCCTCCTCTCCCTGCCCACCCAAACCCTGACTTGGATGCACTTCTTGGAGCTTGTTAGAGTTGGTGAGGATGGTTGGTGGGGTCTTGCAAATCTGAAGTGCATTTCAGCCAGTTGAAAGGGCCGCGTTGGTATCTGACTTACTTACCTTCTTCCTACCTGTCTGGGCTTCAGAGGACTGTTCGGATATAACCGAGGCCAGGAGCACTGGAAAGTCATAGCGGCTGAATCGGCTGTCCCCTTGGATTGTGCTAAGCATCCAAACACACCTCTGGCATATGCAGAAGTCTCGAAGTCTCATTACCTCCTTCTAGAATCAGGCTTAAAACCTGAAACATAAGATGTTTCCTTTCTTTGCAAATTTGGTGCTTTGCTCCGTAACCCTGCGGTATGAAAACATGAATCTTCCCCGTAGCCAGCTAATAACCAGCCCTTTGCTGCTAACCCAGCAGTGCTGGGTGCCGGCAGCGGCCGCGCCGCAACGAGTCGCACGCGCTGACCCACGCCAAGGAGCTGGAGAGCAGCAGCTTTGTGCAGAGCGCGGCACAAGGGGAGAGCAGAGCGGCAGAGACCTGGAAAGCTGCCACATTCCCTCGCAAATGTGGAAGCAGTTCAGTGGTAGATTAAGGGATTTTTTTCTACCCAAACTACATACACCCATCAATATACGGCAAAAATGCATTTTAAGCTTATTTGTGTATTCATTGCTAAATACCATAATGGTCTCCAGCTGTATAGCAGGAGGGCCCATTCACCGAAATTTTACTGTGGATTTTATTTTTATTTTTTCTTTTTTTGTTTTCATTATTCTACTATAAACGTATTTCCTCCCATTTTGCTCTGTGCCTATAGAATGCCTGACGTCTCCTATCACACCTGTTTTCTATTATTTGTCATCCATTATTTTAATTCCCCATCTATTGTGCGGAATCTGAAAATCGTCTGATAAATCCCATTCTTTACTTTAAAAAAAGCCCATGAGAAGGTTTTAATAAGTGAAATTTGTATTTTTCCACACCGTGTGCAATGAAAGCGTCCAGTGAATAACCCCCGATTGTCAGGTGTTCGCATTCCTATCATCTAAGTGGGGGATAATTAGCAGACAAACGAAGGTTTACAATTCTGCAAATATCTCAGAAAGACCATTTGGCTGCTTGATCGGTGGAAGGATATTTTTTAAACTGCCATTTGAGACTCGGTTGTATTGCTAATTAAATGAGAATTTCATAAAAATAATCTGAAAAAAGTCTCTGTTAATTGGAGAACGATAACGAACAGACTTGCTAAACAGAGGCATAAACGTCAAACAATTGAAGAGGGATAATAAAGTACCATGTTATCGTGTAATGCCAGGCAGCTTTCTTACTTCTATTTGAAGTTTTAACTTTTAGCCATTTTTTTTTTTTTGTGAATGGCATCCATTCACATGTGCTTTGCAATCATAATTTCCAGAGCTTCAGTTTGGCGTTAGCAATGCATGGGTAACAGTGACTGTCGCATTAACGGCGTCCTTGCCTTAAGACTTCTTGCATTCTGTTAACAGCTTTTGTATTCTCCAATGAATACGATGGGGGAAATGCATTAATATTGTATGGATGTTATTCATGCAGGATAGTGGCGTTATTGAATTAGTGATTCTTTGTAATAATAATGACTTCCAGTACTGTATTGTACAGTAAAATACACGGAGTCAGGAAGGAACTCATGAGCCTAATGGAAGACTCAAATAGTTTTGTTGGTGCTGCTCACTCTTTGGTTCTTATGTGCTGCAGTCACGCAGGGAGCAGCGTGCACCTCCCTTCCCCTCGGGTCACCAGATTAAGCCTGACTGTATATTTACAGGGGCAGACTCTACCTATGCCGGTGCACTGGAGTAGGAAGCGCTGCCGGCACGGTGATCCTCGGCCACCCCGTGCTGGGATGAAGGGGCCATCCTAATTCCATAGGTGGCAGGGGGTCATGATCTTGCGTTAGCAAAAGGCTGGTGGCTTGCAACCTCCCCTCTGCCTCGCTCCTTCCCCGGCCCTGGGCACCATAGCACAGGCACACAGCAGATGGCACAGAGCTGCATGGAAAAATTTGCAGGAAAACCTTCATTCATTTCACACCGGCAGAGAGTTCTGCAACCGTGGCTGCCTCCCACAATGTGAAATTCGCTGTGCTGCCTTCGCACTCTCACAGCCCAAAGCGAGCAAGAGTGTGAAGCAGAGACCTCAGCCTGAGCATAAAGTGTCTCTTGGATATTCCACTTCTGTGAAAAAAACCAGCTTTGTGAAAGCCCAGTGTAATGAGAATTGACTGCCCTCCATGAGAAATATTGATTAATTACTCTGCGGTGGAAAAAAAGGCAACTGTGATGATACACATTTTCCAACTGCAGCACAAACAATTTCTTTTGAGGCACAGAGAGCCTGGGCTGAGAAATCTGGTAAAATGAAGTCATCTCCAGGCTGGAGACAGCAGCCAGGTTTACTGGAGTGCAGAAAAATAGCAAGAGAAATTTTGGCCAAAGAGACTTTCTTCTAACAGTGTTTGAAGCAAGATCATCTCCTGTGCTTTTGGCTCAAGCTCAGTTTGGGATTTTCTAGAAGAGTTTCTTTATAGGAACATGTACTTAAGCACCTGCCTTGGTCCACGGATCCTATTTAAATGCGTTGAATCTCAGCAGCCTGAAGTACTCTCTGGGGAACAGCCTTAAAGTTTCTGGTTGTTGCTGTGCTGGTGGCAGTGATCTGGCCACGCCACTCTGCCGCAGTTCTGTGTCACCTCCCTAATTCACTGACAGACCACAACGGAGCCACTGGCCATGACAGTCTGACCTGCTCTGGAAATGGAAAAATCATTGGAAAATGGTATTTCTGGGAATAGAAAAAGAAAACTCAATTTTGCAGGGCTGGACTGATACCGCACCAACACGAGAGTGGGAATCCAAAGGCAAATGAAGGAATCAGCTGCACATCTGGTCCAGCTGTGGGCATGCCATGCCTTTCCAGGTAAGCTGCACAGATGCCCTGGGAAGGGAAAATATTAGAAGATGTCTTCTGCTGACCTGCTGTTCTCACTGGCTTCAGAGGTAAGGCAGGACTTACAGTGGGCTCTTTTTCAACCATGCAATCTTTTTCCTTGAATTACATCCAGAGCCTATATTGTAATGCTCAGTCCCTGCTGGGAGAGCCCCAGGTTCAGCTCCTTTCTCTGACACAGGCCTTGGGTGACCTTAGTCATGTCACTTCATCCATCTCCACAGCAATTCCCTTTCAGGCAATTGGGTGTAGTGCTTCTTCTAGGCATGCTGGGAAGAAAAACACATTATAGGTGGCAAAAAGTCAGATAATTGGATAAAAGCCATAACAGTACAGAAGATAAATAGAAATAAGATTCCCTCATGCATTCAGGCGCCTGGTTCATTCTCTCCAGGGATGCATTGTGTAGGATTGTGTAGGTGAGTTATTGGACTAGATGATTCTCAGCTGCATTTTGGGTCCCCAGTGCCACAGGTAGTGGCTGCTCTCCAGGAAGAAGAAATTTAGCCTATTCCTTGCAATTTAAAGTGCGTAGTTATGTACTATACACACACAAGGCAGGGAAGAAACCTGCATTACTAATAATTTGCAAAAGTTGTAAGCTAATGTTATTACCGCCTATGTTTAAGCACATTATCACACAGGCTTTTGCCTGTTAGCAGACGAAGCCCGCAGTGCTTCACGCTTTCCCTGGCTGCTGCCAAGCTGGCGAGGTGTCGGCCGGTTGACGAGGGCAACCTGCCGGCCCTGCTTTGCTTGTGTCCGTGTGGTTCAGTTGCGCCCAGATGGACAGCGGTACGGAAACGGAGAGTTTCTGCTGTCAGACTTGGAGCTGGACTGGAAAATGCAAGGAGGCAACTGGTTCAGCCCTTCTCCAGCACCATGTACAGTACTCGTTCAGGTTGTTCAGGACCATGGGTCTTGGCCATCATCTCCTGCAAGTAACTCATAGGACAGCCTATTGCCAGATTACAGCGAAGTGATTTAGGATGTGAATTTTTATGACATTCCTATACCAGCAAGAACTTTACTGTAGACAGAATTATATGGGAAATGCTAGCAGAAACACGAAATCAGTGTCAGTGCCCTAACCCCCCTCTTCCATGAGTGATGGGACTATTGAAGCCTGGTTTCTGGAAACTGTGCCACTGGCTGGTTCCTCCGATACCTCAGGGAGAGCTTACGGGTGGCAATTCTAGAGTCCAGTCCTGCTCCGTCCACTTGATTCAGAGACCCTCTAGCTTACCCCCATGTGTGAAGAATGTGATGCTGACAAAATCATCTTCGATACTAGTATTACTATGTCTGTATCACAGTCATAGTATGTTTACTAGAGTTACACACCAGGATATATGCATGTATGTAGAACTGCATTGGTAAAAGCATGTCTTTCTCTCCTCCCCCACAAAGATCTGTAGTTGTAGACACATTGCAAAATTGAACTCTGACGCATCTTCTCTTTATGCTTAGAAAAACTTTGAGCTGTCCACACCCAGTCCAGCGATGAAGGTCATGAAAGATGAAAGGTCTGCCTTGTAGGTGGACAAAACGGAAGGTGCAGCCCCAGATGACTTGTCCAAGAAGCATCCTGCCATAAAGACACTTTGTCAAATCCCAGTTGCACCTTGATTAGGCCAAGCAGCTAAGCACAACCGTTAACACTGGCTTTCCTCCCCAGCCATGCTCATGATGGCCAACGTGGGGTTGGGGGGGAGGAGGGAAGGGAGGACATGTGCCATCGCTTCCCCAGCGCTTGCTCCAGGAAGGATGGCCCCTGTAAGCAGCCAGCGAGTCCTGCCTGCCTGAGGCCCAGGAGCCGTCATCCAGGGAAGCAAGTGGGCTCTTTCTCCCGCTTAGCCTCTGGCACATCAACCAAGTAATTCCAGTAAAAATAAGATCCTAACTGTACTGGTTCAGAAGGGCAGAGGTGGGTCTTATGTGATGAACTGGACCATGAGAGCAAAGGTGCTGAACTAGTTATCAAAGATTTTCCTAGCCCAGGGCAAGAACAACAGGCAGGGATGGATGAGAGGCTTATTTACAGCACTGTATGCCCAATATTTTCCTTTTCATAGTCTGCTGCACTCAGGCAGTTTTTTTAAGTGGTGCACGGTGATTCTAGGCACAAACCACATCAGATATTAATTGGATTTGTGGGCCTCACTTCCACGCACCCCTTTGAAACGTTCCCTCAGGAGATCATAAAAGACGGGGACTGAGCAAAGTAGTAAGAGGAAGGTATAATGCGGAGGGGACCCTTTTGTTAATCCTGTTCTGCCTATCTTTCATTAGCACACCTTATTATGACATCCTATAGATTTGCTGCTTCAGCTCTGCTGGTGAGAGGCAAATGATGTCTTAATGAATGACGGTGCCTCGAGCTGATAACGGACTGCCCCTCTCTCCCACTGAAAAGAGATTGCGTTCGGCACAGTATGTCCAACTGCACTTAACATAATTGGATGAAACTTGTAATAGTTTGTTCACTCCAGGTGGGTACAAAAGTCATGGCAAAAAAATCCCAATGATAAAATATCAATTGCTGTCTCTTGCTTAAGGGTGTAATTGTGGTTAGTGGCACTTGCAGAGCAGAGCATCTAGGATAGCAGATAAAGCGAGTAAGGACTCACCCTGGCATCTAAAGCACAACGCGGAGGCATCTTCAGCATAAAGCCAGGGGCCGGAGCGGGCGGCATGTGTCAAGACACTGAAAGTGCTGTGCAGACTGTCTCAGCTAAGCAGCATTTACTCACCCTGTGCTCAGAGGATACTCGGCGCAGCCCCCTGCGGCTCAGTCCCAGTGCGCTCGTCTTCCTGCTGCTCTGGCACACAACCAGCGCAGGAGCGATAGCCGTGCCGGTGCCCGCTCCAGCTGGGTGCCGCTTCAGCCCCATGTGCCTCAGCCACTGCCTTTTAGAACATTTTCCCAAAGCCATTACTTTTACGGCCTGAATGATTACTTCATTTAGCACATACATCAGAACTAAAATACCCAATATTAGCTCATTTAAGTTCATGTTCAGTGATGGATTAATCGTTCCTGTTTTCTGGAGCAAAGCCCAGTCCATTTCATCTAAGGACCAAGAAGAAATGTTCCCTTGTCTCGAAGTCTGAGACATCTGCTGTGCTTTGCATATCTGCTTGCCCACAAAAAAAAACCCCAGTGAATGCTTAATTTAAAAAAAAAAAAAATTGCTAAAGCTATAGATCACACCCATTTTTTTCCTGCTTTCAGAGCAGGTGCAAAGGAAGCGTATCAACAGTACAGTCAGCATAAGCCTGTGCCTCCTTTGAGGTTTCAGATGTCACATCGTGTTACAGTGGATATTGCTTTGCGATGTGCCATGCTGCATCACGGGCCACACAGGAAAATGCAGAGAGCTAAACAAGTCCTTAATGAACGGACGCAATGTTAGCAGACACCTACATTAGCTCTGGCCAGGCTGAGACAAAAGAATCCTCTATGCTAAACATTATGGCCAAAATACAATAAAAACGATGGGTGAGTGACCCAGCTGAAATGCTCGAGGTGTCCTGTTCCCCAGAACTAATAGAGATGTTGGTGAGTCAGTGCAATGAGTAAATGCTGGGAGGAAACATCCCTATCTGTCAGCCTCGTGGCAGCAGACTTGTAGGAGGAACTGAGGCTGTCGATCACACGTGCAGGGGGGCCAAAACGGGAAGGCATCACTCAGCCAAAACCACCTTGGCTCCAGCAACAGTTTCGCAGCTCGAGGACCTCTCTTCTATGGAAGCCATGCTTGGTGGAGCCTGTTTTCTTTAAAGCATGGGTAGCAGACTTTGGTTTTTTAAATGTTTTTTCTCCATTAGAAAGGTAGTGTTCTGGTGGCAATGGGACCTGGATTTCAGTGCCACCTCTGCCACTGCTCTGGGGCTTCAGTCACATCATTCATCCCAGTGCCCAACGTCTGGGCCCTTTAACCAGGGGCTGTGCCCTAGCTCGGTGTGCCCAGATGTGGTGGGCACACATCCAGGACTCCAGGACTCTCGGGTCCTACTGCCCCGTGCTGATACCGAAACACAGCTGATTAATTGGTTTTGTTCACCTGCCTTTTAATGATCCCCAAAACATCAGAGGGTTGTGAATGTCTGGTGAGGAAAGGGGCAAAGAGATGGGGATGGGAGCTGAGATGTTCTCAAGCTGGAAGAGTCACTTTGTTATTGAGATCTCTACGTCTCGCCTGCGTCTTGGCACAAGAAGAAAACCTCTCCTTTTGTTTGGTCACAGACCAAGAATGCCGCTGTCTTTTTGCATTGTGAAAAAATAGGGAACAAGAAAATAGTGCTGAAACATTTCAGACAATCTCCTTTATCCTGTGCTCAGCAATTACTCTTATTGTCAGCAGGAGTAAAGAAGCATGTACCATTTGAAAGTATTTAGAACTGACTGTGTGTTTTCAAAACACAGGATCTTTCAAGGGACTACTCTCTTCTCATTTGGTGACACAGGCAATTAAGTTTTTAAGAGGTTCTCTGTAGCATTAACAGACTATATGATATTCTTGAAGGCGCCTTTATAGCATCCTAAAGACAAATTGCTTGCATCTTCCTTGGAAAATAAAAGGCTAAATTCCAATACTGGAATACTCCATTTTGCGTGCGATCCAAGCTGGCTGGCTGCACATCACCGCTGCTCCCCCCTCCACCGTGCAGCCGTGACTCTAATTCACCGCAGGGAACTGCTCCCCAAAACCAACGCCCCTTACCGGGGAGGGAAGGCTCAGTCCTGCCCCTATGGCTTTGCCCTGTGTCCAGCTGCAGGGAGAGGGAATCAGGGTGTCAGGGAGCACCGGGGTCTGGATACGTCCCTTCATTCAGCTCCAGCTATAAGGAAGGTAGAAATCAGAGTAAAAAGAAGGAAGGAAGAGCCCATCCTTGAGACTGGCCCTCAGCTGCTCTAGATGTATGTTTCTATTAGACGCTCCATCCTTTTGGGCTGTAATGTATTTCCTCATTATGGTAAACACTCACATGGCATTTGTGATCGTTTCTGGAATGACATTGCACAAAGTTGGGTAATAAAATTGCCTCTGATCTCACAAAGCGCAAGGCTCAAGACGAATAAAGTCTGTAAACAGTTCTGTACTTCAGGATGTTTTATGAGCTGGACCGCCATTTACTTAGGGCTAAACCTGAAGAAGTTCATTTCACCTCCTGGAAAAGGCACCGTGCCTGCAGGAGGCTTCGTTCCTCGGGGGGTATTGGCACGGTTACTACAATCAAACTTTCAACTACCTTTTTCCCTTTGTTGCTTGCAAGTCTGTGTCATTCATTCCACATTTCCCTCTCCCAGCAATACTTCTGTGATATTTAGAAATGTATATAAATGTCAGCAAGCCGGCAAAAGCCCCCAGGACTCTGCAGGCAGCGGGTAGGTACGGAGTTCACCGGGATTGCGTTACACTGAAACCTGAGTGGTGGGGAAGGGGCCAAGCACTCCCTTCCCAGGGTTTCTTGGCTGCGTTGCAGGTTGCTGGAGGGGACTCCTCAGGCAAGCCTGACACGGGGCAGTGGCAGGCAATGGACCGTGAGCGGTGGCATCTCTCGCTGTTACCTCCAGCAGTACCAATCTAATGTGTGCAGGTACTGGGTGAAGCCAAAGCTGTGCAGGAGAGAGAGACAGACCCTTGTTTGAAGCCTCTGCGTCTCAGTGGAAACCGGAGCAGGGACGTACGTGTGAAGTGATGACAATGGCACGAGGATGATCCCTTTCCATTGAGGCTCTGAGATGTTACAGGCCAGGCTGTGCCCCGGCTGAGGCCAAAAAGCCTTTTGCTCACTCCATGAAGGCACACGGCTTTTTGAATTTCAAAACATAGCTGCCAGTTGGGCCACCTTCCAAAAACAAAAGGGCATGACTGGCATGGCACTGAAGTGAACCTCCCAGCCTGCCAGCCCATCTGGCTGCCCAGCACTGATTCCCAGGGGCTGCTGTGCCCCATGCCTGAGGGCTGCTGGCTAATCACCCCATGCGGGTCAGGGAGACTGAACATCTCACCACATCCAACAGCAAAATCAAGAGACATCACCAACCTGTTCCCCGGGGTCCATGTGGAGCTGCTGTCGGGAAGCGGGTGGCTCACAGGGTGGTGGCAGAGGTTTCTCCTTTCCTGGTGGCTTTGGGAACAGCTTTTGGTAGAGCACCATACCTAGCGTCCCACTCCTGATCCCTATTTCGAAGGGTTCTGCTTGTAACCTCCAGTGAGAGCAAGGACAGTGCCAGCAACATGCATCCTGCAATGTTGAATGAGACCATTTAGAAGTAAGTAGACTTACCTGGAAGATTTAGCTAGGGCTGGACTGGGCTTCTGCTTGGAAAGCTTGAACCTAATGCATCACTACAGACTGAAATCAGCAGCGTCATCCCCGGTGCCACACACAAGTCACACCAGCCACAGTTAAAACCATGACCTCCAGACCAAGCAGGGCAAACTTACTGGGTTGCCTTGTCCAGCTGAGTGTTGAACATCTCCAAGACTGGAGATCCTACAGCTTCTCTGGGCCCCCCATCTGGCATTTGACCATCCTCAGGTGGACCCTTTTTACATTATATCTAATCAGAATTTCCCATGCTGCAATTTGTGCCTGTTGCCTCTTGTCCTGTCACTGTGCATCTCTGAGGTCAGCCTGGCTCTGTCTTCTGCACACCCTCCTATTAAGAGTCATAGACAGCAATAAGATGTCCCCTTTGCCTCCTCAAAACCCCAGTTTTTCTCAGCCTTGCTCCAGTACACTCATGTCTTTTTTATGGGAAGCCCAAAACCAGACATGCTACCTCCAGTGCACAAGTACACGTAGGAACAGCTCTGGGATTCGCATCTGCAGCCCTCGAGTAGCTCCAGCTGTGCTGCACTAATTCATCACCCGCCGGCGGGTGTCAGTAGCTCCTGGAATAAAGCAGAAGTCGGAGAACTTTCTCGGCTGGTTCCCCTTTGACAGATTTCAAGCATTCACTCTTCTCTCATCTGGCTATTTGTAAGGGGTTCACACATCTATAGCCGCTCCGTTAGAGCTTGTCTTCACTGCTGGAAAGCTTCATTAGTTCAGGACAGCTAGTGCATATTTACTGTTCAGCGGTAAAACCAGAGTGTAAGACAAGCCACGTTAGTTATACCGTGAGGGAAACTCATTAGAGGCAAGCTCAGCTGCAGACTTAGGCTGACTTTATCTTCCTGGTGTCTTTACCTCAAGATAGCACAAGCCTTTGTTACACAGGAAAAAAAAAAAGGGGGTGATTTTTTTGGAAGAGGCTAAAGGAAGCCTCTTACAGATCGTTTTGGGACAGACCAAAAAAACGTGAGGGGTTTGGGGAATACCTGGAAGAAGAGGAAAGGGGAAGATGCCCCCAGGCAGCCCCAACACGGTGAAATGCTATTAATGCACCAATTCCCCTGTCTCACCAGAAACCCTTTCCTTGGGAAACTCCAGAAAGGCCCAAATCCAGCATGTGAGAGGAAAAAACTATTTATAATAAGGCTGGGACAGGTCTTTCTCAGGTTTACAATCGGTTCGTTCTTGCAGCTTGTTACATAACCGAGATTATGTTCGATACATGATACAACAGACGCTGTCTAGGATTTTCCTACGCCTTTAGTGTTTTCAGGTTCCTTCACTTTTTTGAGCACCAAACCAGAGATGCTGGAAAGACAGCAGGTATTACTGCAAATGGCAACCATTCCTCTGGAAGGGGAAAAAAAATGGCCTTCTGCAGGCCTGAGTGAAAAATGGAAAGTCCCCAAGTCAGCCATCCTTCTGGAAACCTCTGGCCTCAAAATACACTTTGCCACTGATCTATTCTAATTCCAGGAACAACACACTGAGCTGAGGCTTAGACCTTGGGCAAATTCGCCTTTTGGCTCAAACAGCAAAGATCTTTAGCTGAAAATGCCTGCTGCTGACAGCCTGCGCGATGGCTGCATCCCAAGCACTGCTGGCATAGCTGTGGTGGAAAAAATAAAATACATTTCATTCCCCAATGGTCATGCTGTAATGGCATGAAATTAGAAACTCTAATCAATAGCGCTTTACACAGCATGACTCTCATGTCAAAAGAGCCCGCGGTTTAAAAAAGAAGAGTCACAAATAAATATGAAAATCAAGGCTGTGAAGCGTCAGTAATGAAGTATAATTCTGTCAAGCAATCCCAGCCAGCGATTCTCTTCACAAAACCTTCATTCACCAAATCCTTCCTTCTCCACACCTCTCTGAACTTCCATCTCCAAATAATTTTCATGTACTTATTTGCCCTTCGCACGTGAAATGTCACTGATTTGAGCGTGAATGACGAAACTGGGAAGGAAAAGGCTGTTTTGCAGCCCTTGCTCGGCCTCTGGTTATTTTTGAATACTTTCACCTCTCTGTTGCTTCATCACGGGGCTTTGGAAAAGGCACCAACCTGCATCTGTTCACCTTGCTGGGGTGCACAGTGAGACCGATGACATGACTTCCTTCTAACACGTACCTCTTACGTTCCTACAAAATGTAGATCAAATGCAGATTATTATCATTATAACAACAACAGAAGTCACAGTTATCCTATTTATATCAAGAATTAAAGGGAGCCGTGGTAAGACCCTCATTTTTTGCTTCTACAGGTGACACTTTGCCAGAAGAACTAACGGAGAGGTAAAGTATTCAAAAATAATAAGCAGACCACCAAAGGGCATGAAGAACTGACAGCTACAGGGCTCTCAGTCTGTCATACAAGTCTTTCGGGAGCTGGCGGCGTTTTGTTCAGGGACAGGGTTTGGATTTTTTCCAGCGCTTGTTTTAAAACTCCTCTCACCATGCACTGCTAACATTAGCACAGCTTGGCAGGTGGAGAAGTGCCCTGAAAACAGCAAATTCTTGGAGTGTAGATTTTGTTAATTAGACCTTCTTCCTGCACACAGACCCGGCTCTCCGTGCAGCTCCTGTGGCAGAGATGCAGTGATCGACCAAGTGTTGGATGTTTTCAGGAGGAGAACAGATAACAGCTGCCTGACTTCAAGACATATAAATGAAAGTCCTCCAGAAAGACCTGCCTAAGCCAAGGGCACAAAAGTCAGTGGGAAAAAAACTTGTACGGCGTCAAGTGAAGGTCTCAATCTTTGTGAGGGGTATCCCCGGCAGTTTCTGGGTCCTTTTCCTAGTTTTGCCACTGCACCATGTTACTTTGGTTGAGTTACCTGCAGCCTTGTCTTCAGCATGCAAATGTGTGTTTTTCACTTGAGCCAATACTACTTGAAATCTCAATGAGGACAAAGCAACCATGGTTTGCACACCGAGTTCATGGTCTGACAAGGCTTTACACTGGTCAGCAAACTGAAGAACGGCATCTGTTGGGTGGGCAACGCAGGCTTGGCTGCAGTCAGCTTAGGAGCATGGTCCTACGCTGGAGCTGCTTGGCTAGACTGTTTTTCAAATGTTTTTTAGACCTCTCTTGGGAGCCTTACTTCAAAGGCGATGCCCTTCTCACCTCACCCTACACAAGGCTGCAGAGGAGGCAGGGTTTTGTAGCAGCTCCTCCATAAGTCTATGCAGAAGTTGAAGCCCAGATGGAATCAGTAAAACCAAAATCTGAAGTAACAACCTTCCCCTCCAGACATGCTGAATATCTAAAGAGAGCGAGGTGTTTTGGAAAGGGCATATCTGCTTGTGCTTCATGCTGCTGAGGTGAACCCCCAAAACACCTCTTGCTTTTCTGGCTGCCTGAAGAAGGTGCCCATGGCCCCATCAGAGCCAGGATACTGCGAGTCAGGCCCTGCAGAGCAGTTCCCACAACGCTGCTTTATCTCTCTCTCTCTGAAGAACAGTTGCCTTCACTTCAGAGCAGTCAGTTACATCACGCCATGTCTGAAAAGTGGGATAAAAGCCAAAAAATATGTCTCTCCCAATCCCTCAATAAAACCGGTGACTTGTGCAATACATGCAAAGCTTTAACTTCGGGAACTTCAAGTCACCAAGCATCTGTTAATCAGCAACGCGCCAGTCCCCAGGGATTGCAGAGATGTTAAAAGGTTATCCTTCTCTCCCGCACATTACGCTGCCGAGCTCCATTACACACAACCGGAGGATGATTTTATGTGTGGCAAAGAATTTTTGATTCTCTGGATATTATTTTAGATGTGGAAACCCAGCTGCTGAATGGTGCTTTTCAGGTTAAACAGAACTTGCAGCCAACACATTCTCACACTATTAATGAAGATAATCTTGCCCTGCCATTGACTTTTTTCCCAGAAATAGCAGGAGAGGGATTTTCAAATCTCATATCTCACTCTATTCCTTTAATCTCCTGATGCTGAAAGATGGATCTTTCTCTCTTATGGCTGGATGTACTTCTATACTTCAGCAGCAAACCATGAAAGGGAATCAGGCTTAAGGAAAAAAATAATAAATAATTTGCAGTGTTAACATTTACTTGGGCTTGTCTGGGCTTTCTCAGCGTTGATTCCAACACGATTGACCAGACTGAACATTACAGAGAAGAGACAAACAAAATAACAAGCCTTGCATACAATGAAGGGCCGGTAGGCAGAGGAAGGGACTGCACTCTTTTCTGTGGCAGCGGTGGCCAGGACAAGAAGTTGGAGAGCTCGAGAGCAGCCAAGTAGAGAGGTAGGCTGGACAGGGGAAAAGCTTCCCACAGTACTTCAGCACCAGTACTGAGTGCTGGGATACACTGTGGGGTCTCAGAGTTTTAAGAACACACTGAGCAAACATGACAGGGCTGAAGTGGACCCTTCCCTGCAGGAAGAAGATGCCTGGAAAATCTCCTGAGGTCCCATTCACCTTCTGGTTTCTAGAAAAACACACAGATAAACTGCACAGCTACAGTGAAAGGCAGCATGTTCCCTGAGCAATTCCTCCTCCTGAATTGCAGTGAAGGCACAATTCATAGCCTGCTTTTTCATTTCCATGAATCTTAATTGTTCACATAATAATCGCAGAAGTATTTAATAATACAAAGCATATGGGCCAGATGTTCAACTGGTGTAAATCAATAGCACGCGGGAAGCTTCAGTGGTGCGGTGCTGGTGTAATCATTTGAAGATCTGGTGCTGTGTTTTTAAGGTGGCTCTCAGGATTTTAGTACCTTCTTATTGCTTCCACTAAAACCAAGTCACAGAGTTTATTGCCCTCATACAAATAGCCACCCCCCACCAAATGCTCAGAATCTAAGATCAAAAACCCAAAGCTCAAAATAGATTGACTTAAGGTCACTTAAAAACCACTGTTTTGGCCTCCTCTGGCCATCATCACAAAGTTTTAACATGGCCATGTATTTTCCCAACTGATCTTACCCTAACTCAGGTAGGGATAGACAGCACTCACTTGACCAGATGCCCATCCAATGCCTTGTTTTAGTCTCATCAGCCAGTGTGTGAGCTCTGCTTTATTTGCTTCCCACTATAAAAAAAGAAAAAGCAAAAGCTTTTAATTCACTTCCTCCTGGGAGTTTCTGTGATGCTCATTGATCCGCTCCACAAGTACTTCGCAAACACTAATGGATCTAGTGAAACTCTCCACTAATCTCCTTCTGAAACTTGGCACCAAACTGCTCACTTCTGATGGTTTCTCCTTTTATAGTTGTTTTTCTTTGCTACCTGTTTCAGAGTCACTCCAGGGCTCATTAATTGTTCATCCTTTGTCCCTTGAAAATTTTCCTTTTAATCTTTCCAGTAACATGTTGGATACTGATGTGAAATAGACTTCAATTTGCGGTCTTTCACACCTGCAAAGATACTATTTGAACTGATTGTGGCGTTGCCAGTTGCACATGGATATATGTAATTGAACTGAAAAGCTTTGCAAGACATGTATTCATTGGACTTCTGATCTCATTTGTTAGAGAGCCTTAGGGAATGGGCAATTTCAACTCCTCAATTTATGAAAACTGGTCATAGTTACTTAAATGGAATAAAATAAATCCTGAGGCATGTGTCCCTTCTGGAAACCAGGTTGACAATTGTGCCCAGAAGAGAATTAAACTGCTCAGTGACAGTACTGTATCGAGTGAAAAATATATATAGCAGAAAGTCAAGGTAAAGTTTTTTGTGGAGGTTCCGGGTTAATATTCATTCTGCTAATGTGACTCCCCGGTTGAGATTCTTGCAGATTTCAATAAATTGTATGGAGACTATGCAAATAAGACAGTCTGCTGTAGTTGAAAATAACCTACCCTTGTTACCCTTGTGCTACTTATATCTAGGGCTAAGCTTTGACCTACTCCACTTCCACAACTTGGGCTACATTTTCAGCTGTCGTTAACAGCTGGATTTTCAGAAGACCTGCAGACCAGCACAGCCAGACTCTTTTGGCAGCTGAATGCATGGAGGAGGAATTTCACTGACCACCCGACCCCAACCGTCAGCCCTCAAAATGCTGGTCCTGAAGCCCAATCAGTAAATCTCCTTTCTTTTCTTCCACATAATAAGCAACTCACAATTTTTCTTTTTCTTTTTTTTTTTGCCTTGGGTAGGAATTGCAATATCTGGAAATCAAAGTAGCTGCTTCTAGACTCAAACAACTAGTTTTAAAGTTGTGGTCCGTATTGCCCACAGCTCCATGTGGACCGCAAGTTCAGCCTGGCGTCCTGTCATAATACCCAATGTGGGAAGGGCTGAGGAACGGGGACATTGCACCCATGCGGGATACTGCAGCAAGAACTCAAACTGAGAAGCCCTCCGGACTGTCTTTGTCCACCCCACGTGCTGAACTGGCCTTCAGTTAGGGTCCTGAGAGGAGTGTGAACCTCCTTCAAGGACAGTCTCCGTCATGCTGTGAGAGTACAGCTTCTTATACCTCTTTGCTAATGTTCATCTTTGAAGATTTTAAGCCGGGTACCCTCTAAGGTCAAGAAGATATGCTGGTACAAAGTTTTTTCAAATACTGCTATTAAAGACAAGCAGATTGAGGTCCTCAAACTGTTCGTGGTTACGAAGGTACCTGCCAGTTCAGATCAAGCCCTTACAGCTGCACAAGAAACTTAACAGAGAAGCATTTTTCTCTTAGCGACATCGTCCACCTGGGATGAGGCTTGCCCCTCTGGAGTAGATTTGTGCATCACTTGCACAAGAGTTGGAGAGGGCCTAAAATACTGCTGAGTTTTCTGTCTCTCACCCCCACGACACAGACGTGTTTACCGTCTAGCCCAAACCTGTCAGAAAAGATTGCAGTTTGTCTCAGTAGGTCTAATTCTGAGTTGTAGCTAGAAATGGCCTAATCTCTAAAGATCTTTTTTGATCTTTTTTGACCTTTAAGGAGGTTACCTGAAAAAAAGGTTTCTTTGTCCCCTGAAGACAACAAAGTGACACCTCCGCTCTGAGCCGGCACGCTACTAGAGATGCTTAGCCTCCTCCTTCTCTTCCCTTAAATAGACAAGGGTGTTTAGCTACACCTGCAGAACTTGACCTGAAAGCTGGCCAGGCCCTTGTGTGTTGTAGTCCTGCCCTCTTTTTCTGCTGGCTTGATCTTCTCACGCAAGCACCCCATCCCCATCGAAAATGCTCAGCGAGAAATGTGCAAAGTGACCTTCTGGAGGGCTGAGAACCTGGTCCTGGGCGTCAGATAGCAGTTGCCACAGCTATTAATGCTGCTGGTGTGAGAACACTAGTGTGGATTTATAAGATTATCTTAAATCCAAGCTGCACATTTCTTAATTACTGGTATTCTTTTCCTGTACAAGAAGAATTTGCATAATTTCCCAGCAGCAGCAAACAGGAAAATCAAAACAATAAATGAAAAGATGCACCAATTCATCACTAAACTGCAGTTGCTGGCATTGTTCATTTTCCTTGCATATCTAATGCAGACACCAAGGAAGAGCAGATCCTCTATTTAGCTTCCACAGAACCACGCCAACTCGTGCTAGTTGAAGAGCTGGCCCTGCATTAGCATGTTTATTCCACAAGTTCTTCATGGAGCCAGGATAGTTTTGGCAAAGAATGCCAATTCAGACAGGGATCCTGCAAATATTTAAGCACTGAATACTGTTGTTGTTACAGGCAGCGTTATTGGTACCAGCGAGACCACGCACAGCAGTGGAGGGAGCCAGGGGATACAACGTTTTTGAAGCTAAGGCCTTACAGAGCAAATACATTCACCATTTGTTTTTTAATAATATGGGAATGTGTAGCACAGGCAGCACATTCCCCATGCACAGGCAGAGGAGAGGTGTGAGGGCCAGGCTCTTGAGTTTAACAGGAGGAAAAATAGGCAATGGGATTTGCACAGGGACTCAACTGCCTTCATTGTGGGTTTAATCCTCCAGCAGACTTGTGCTACAGCGTCCTGGGTTGTGCACGGACGTCCTGCTCTGCCAGGGAGCTGCCAGGACAGCCCCAGGCTGCAGGTGGAGGTGGGCAGCCTGTGCCATCCTCAGGCGCTCTATATCCGATGGTCACTTTTGCAAATGGGAATTAGGAACTCAAACCACCGAAGTGCTTTGATCCAGCATCACTTCATTGCTGCCCATTAAATAACAATGACTTTAAACCAATTTTTATCACTTCAGACAGTCTAGCTGCCCATGTGAAAACTAAAGATGTGCTCTGACCCTGTCTTGTCTACATCTGTGAATGGTTCAAATGCTTGCCATCCGGGCACCGTATAACTCAAAACGCCATTGCCCCAGTGATGTATTTTGAAGGGAGACCATTCTCATGCTGTACTATATCAGGGGAATGACAGGTCCTTGTGGTGTACATCAGCAGGAAGATGACACTCTGCTTTTGTGTTTTAAAGGCTCCAAGATATATCACGGAAAGTGCTGTCTGATTCCTGGAACCTGGAGGCAGGCACAAGGTGGTGGTGTCGAAACAAAATGGAAAAACCAGGGCAGATTTTGAATCTGACTGTCCCACAATGACAGCAACAGGCAAGGTGTCACGGAAGCATCTTCTTAGGGTAGATGGGGATGGCTCCTCATCACTGCATCAGTTCAGCCCAGAAGCATGTTCCTAAAGCTATCCCTTCAGGATTTTGCCTTTTCCTTAATTTTTACCATATGCTTCAATCCCATGGACTTTCAGAGGATTTGCACATGTTTAATTTTATAAGCATGTTTTGTTGCCACGCTACTTAGGGATGGTAATCTGGATTTTATAATTCTGTGTACTCAGAAGGAGAAAAGACGAATAGGGCAATAATTCAGTAAAGAGCAGCAAAGAATGAGAAAAGACCGGTTTGTGAAGAAAGGACACAACTGCCCACTCGCTGGTATTTTACACATCCCATTGGCATCAGAGGAGCTAACTCCAGCGTACGTTAAACAAGAGGCATGGAGCTGTAGAGGAGGCTCCATGAGTCCTTAACAGCAGGTGAGAGCACAGCCTGCGACAAAGGCAGAGGGAGCTGCAAGAAGTCATGAGCCTTTGCAAGGTCCTAAAGTGCTTGTGAAACAGATGACCCCAATGTGAAGTCCTGGGTTTAAACAGAGGGAAAAAAAAAAAAAACAAACAACTAAGATTTCTAAGAGGGCCCAATTGTAAGACAACCCCAAATCGTCAAAGGCAGATTTCCCATTTTAGAGCATCCTGATGAGTGGAGTAAGCACAGCAGGTTTATAATCTACCCAAGCTGAAACAAGAGCCCTGGCCAGAGCTGGAAGTCCCCATTCTTAATTTAACTCATTTAACTACTGGCTCAGGCCCCATCTTATAGATTTAAAGCCTGACACAGGCTCCTAGGCTATGCTATATAAAATCTGATTGTTACATTCAACGGGTTGTAATAAATTAAATTAACTATCTGTAATAAGTTCACAGGCAACACTACCATTTTCAGTAAAGTATACTTCCTTAAAATACACCAGCAGCATCAAATGTAACTAGATTTAATTTCATGCTGAAGAGTCTGTGAATATTCATTTTAAAGTAGTCACCAAGAGCCTAATTTTAATTTGTGTGATGTTTCTGCTAATACCTATGCCTACTTAAAATATCCGTTAAAAAGCCTTAAGAATATTAACAGGGAATTCTTACAGAAATGCGCTAGAGTTTTATGTTTTGAATTAGCCATTACAGGCTTTTTGGTTTAACTCTCGTTGAACAGATTTCATTATTAACAAGAATATGTGCAAATTAAAACAAGCCCATTAAAATCTAAAATTCCATGCTAAAAAGATTAGGGACATTTGAGTTATTTTTCTTCTGAAGGAATAAATGTAATAAAAAGTGATAGGGAGTAAAAACCAATACTTACAAACCCACACAAAGTCAGCCATGGTTAGACAGTGGTGAGTAGTCCTTGATGTACTTCAGAATAACTTGTTTTATACACGGAGTCATCTTCCTTGTGGTTTTTGCTCCCCATCACGAAGACACGACTTTTATAAAGTCTTTGTCACAGATCTCCACCTGCCTCCAAGGTGCAGGCAGGAATGCAATGGGTCGGGGAAGAGACGCCTGGTCCCCATTGACACCAGTTTGGTTTAGCAGGCCTGCAGACCTCAGACTTGCAACCTGCACCCTGCTCTCTGCTTGCCTAAACCTGGCTACTGAGGATGGAAGTGAAGGGGTAGATTTGAGCCTTAAATCATGAGCCAGCAGAAGGCTGGATCTCTGACAGGAGATCTACAGGGCTTGGCTTGGGGCTTTGCGCAGGGCTGGGCTTCACCCTGTACAACAGAAATTAAACTGCTCGGCGGCTTGTCAGAAGTCAGGCTCACTGCACAGCCTTGGGCCGGGCCTCTGGAAGGATGTTCGTTGCTCCAGCGCTAATATATATATATATATATATAAAAAATATATATGGTACGAATTATACATATATATATATAAGGTATGAATTATATACATATATATATATAGGGTGAAGTTCACTCTAAGGTTTAAGGGGCAGTTAAGGGACTTCACACACAAGTGAGGCACTGCAAAATACACTTTTACTTCAGTTGCTTCCACAGGCTTTGGCTCCCAGCTGCTGTATTGATCCCCTCAGCTTCTAAATAACCCTCAGTTCAATACAGTCATCAATGAAAAATCTGCTACTCTAATAAATCACATGAATATTTACACTGCCTTGTGTAAAATACATCTTTTGACTTATCAGGTGCTTTATATCCCTGTTCCCTGTCTAGTTACTTCTGTCCTTCTCTCTACCTATTGCTGGGGGTCGGGGGGAGCCCCTGACCCTTCCCTCAGCTCCAGCGAGCCGCCGTGAGTTATCTGTGTTAAAACTCTCTTCTGTCAAGCTGCCAAATCTTTTGCATTAATCCTGAAAATTACAATTAATGAGTGCTAAGAGGATCTTCCCACCTTTGTGTATGGCTCTATACCGTTGTAATGATCCCTGCTGCTCTGCCAGCATCTGAAGCCTCTTATGGTCACGGCTTTTGGCTCTTGGGCAGGGCAATGCACCCAGGAAAAGGCAGTGTTCCTGCTGTCAGCGGGGCTTCTTCCTTTTCTTCTCAATATCCTGGTGTCAAGGATGGTCTACACTGAAGATGGGAGAGATCCGAGTTAATAAGAGCCCATGGCCACCAGAGCATGCGATGTCCTCCCCATGCAAAATGTCAACATTTCAGGAGTCTGAAGTCATTATTTAGATTTTCTGTGATCTGCTGTGAGGTGAAGGATGGGGCTGGGAATCAGGTTGCTACAGCTCTACAACCCCACTTTGGCTGGCTAAAGTGACAACTTGAAACAACTTCACTGAGGCTCTGGGATTCAATTTCCCAGGCTGTTAATGCAACTACAGAGACTCAGATCCCTGAGGACTACCAAAAATTTAAAAATATTGTATTTTCAGTTATTAAGAACCAGAATTGGGAGTCTCAGTAACATGCAAATACATTATCCCCAAGTGTGAATTAGGGATCTCAAGCCGGTGTGAATCAATTAATCCCCTGACTGGGCACAGTGAAATACTTGCAGTAATCGTTAAGATTTGAAGAGAGATCTGTTCATATTTTTAAGCACAGACTGGTTGCCATTCTCTCACGACAATCCCACCTCCACTTGAGGTGCTGAACAGTTCCAGGAAGGGTTTCTGTCCTTGATTTTTTTCCTTGCTGTGACCAGCAAAAAACTTGATGGGTGTTTAACCTTCGATAAGCAGTAACTAACTTATCTAACTGTTGGCAGTCACTGGCTCTGGTTGATTCACTACTCAGATAGAAACTAAAGTATCTCCTACAATTCAATGGATTGCTAAGTCTTGTGCTCCTACTTTCACAAACCTCTTCACTGACATTTCCTCTTCAGGACTATTTATCTGACACAATTCTTTTTTCCCCACTGTGTGTTCACTTGACTCTAGTCTGAGTTTATACAAGCCACTTCACCATGAATGGAGCATTTGTGCATTTCCAGTTTTTCAGTCCCAGAAATAACCCTGCAGAAATCACTAGAATTACACTAGGGAAAAAAGCAACGGATGTCACAGGAGAAACAAGGTTTATTTCTTTATTTCCTTCAAGAGGAGATGTTAGATAACGGACTGCTTCCCCGAGTTAATAATTTCCACTGTCTTCAGTGGAATTATTTGCCATTTAAACTAATAATGAATTTAACTTGTCATTCCTAGGTTTGATCTATAAATTCAGCTAGTAGTAGCTCTATGAGGTTAAGCACTTTTCTTTTCCTCTCACTTTTAAATGCTCTTTAAAAACCAGAGGATGCAAACACAATCCGAAGATTAGAGTAGCCCAAGTGTCTACTACCCCAAGCAGATACCCTCCTGGAGAGATCTCTGTCTGTATAGGTGGGTACCTATAGATGGATAGATATCTGAGTGAGACAGGGTTAACTGGATTAGCCGGGCAATCGGCGATACAGAGCTGGTCAGGAGTTTGTGCGAATGCATAGTATGAGGACATAATTTCAAGCACTTAATGGACTTCTAATCTCAGCTGGGGACTGGAGCTGCTGCCGTCACATAAAACTGTAACGATTTCAAGGCAAAGGGAGACATTTCACAGTAGTTATAGCTGACATTTCTAATGTCAGCTATGTCCATACACCACATCCAGCGCTGCACACAGACGCACGACAGCTCTGCTACCACAAGTTATACAGCAGTGCTGGTCCAGCATTCTGCCAGAGCATGAGAGCTCTCGGCTGTGCCTGCACCGGTTCATCCCGAATTAGTTTGGCTATGTCCACGCTGCCATGTGTTGTGTGACACTCACAGACCTACTGAGTCCTATTAAATCTCAAATCTTGTACAGGTAATGGAGGCTTTGGTAGGAAGAGAAAAAATAGGAGACATTCAGCGTCAGGCCAGTGAACTGTGTTGGTCTGAAACTTGTGAATAACACTCTCAGAGCTCCCAGCTCATCTGAAGCAGAGCTTTTTGGTGGCATTTGGCACCAATGTGTTCCCGTTAGTGGAGCCATCTGTTGGGGTCACAAATGCATGCTAGGAGAGCTGAGAGATTATAGAGAAAAGCCCAAATGTGGAAATAGCAGTATTCTAAGAGGTTTGATTTGCACAGACTTAAATACTAGATCTATGTGGGATGGCATGCAACTAAAATATGTTGGATTTGGGCAGGAGCAGGAAAGACAGCAGCAGTACCTTACGTGTACAAAGATAGCGGGGCTTGTCTCAAAGAAACCGTCATTATAAAATGAGTTTTGTGCAACTTACTATGACACAGTGATTCGGCCTTTCTTGGGTGGAGATCACAGATGTGCAGTGGCTTTCCTGAGCACTGAAGACCAGATGACAGCAGGAGGTAGAGGAGAATGCAGCTTCCACCGGAAACTGCTGGGTCCTGGGGAAGTGAGACAGAGTTTGGCCAGTGGCTTCTGAATGCAAGTACCACCATGGCGATGGGATCCAGTGTGACCACAAGTTGGGTGATGGATTTAACACACCCTTTGATGCAAGGGGCCCTCTCACAGAGCATCGCCGTGCCCACTGTTTCCCAAGGGAAACAGTGCTGTCTGTAAGGTCTCCAGCCGTCTTCAGTTCCTGGCGCTAGTTGTTTGGGTTGTGGGTAATTCTTCCTCTGAGAGGGCAAAATTGACTCCTCCTTGTGAGCACGCTGAACAGGCATTTGTGGATGGAGATGATGCTGTGGTGCTAATAAAATCAGCGGAGAAACAGCATTTAGCAGCTGGGAGGGGAAAGAAACATTTTTTTTCAGGAACACACAGGCTCCTGCTTTGATGTTGCATTCAAGCCAAAGCAAGGGCATGTTTTAAATTCCCAATAATTCGAGTTTCTTTTTAAGTTCCCAAGCCTGGCTGAGCTCTTAAAGACAAGAGATCTTGCTCCTGGGGTTGGCTTTCCCAGGCAATCGCAGCTCTGCTCAGAATGCTATTTAAATACCAATTATTGTAATTCTCGGCAGAAATATTACAGGCATTCAGATTTTTTTCTTAACAGCCAAAGGGAGACATTTCCAGCATCTATCAAACCTCTTTTATTTTAATCCACATTAAAATCTCTTTCCAGAAGGACTGGGCAACGGAGCATAATTTATCATAATAGTTTAAAGATTTGTCATGGCTGCCCTGTGCCAAGCCAACCTGTCTAGAGTAACCTTTTGGGGGCAGGAGGGATGGCTGGAGAGAGCAAAGGGCATTGAAGCTAACAAGTAATGGAGAGTAGATAGGCAGGAAGCAGTAGAAGCAATATCCCCTGCTTTCCTGCAAGGAGCAAATTCCCCATCTCCCAGATTGTGGGAACGCACCCAAATCTTCCTCTGATTTTATCGTGGAAGTGAGCAAGTATGGCACGGCTTGGGACTCGGCTGGCAACCAGCGGGCAGTTGCACCAGTGAAGAACTCCTGCCGTGACAGTGGAGTCTCTCTTGCCTATGGGCACCCTTCCCACGAGGCCCTGGCAGTCCTCCTGCTTACCCCGATTGGGAGGGAAACAGAATTATTTGGTACCTTGTCTGTTGAGACCCTGTGTCTGAACAGCAGTCTTCAGGAGGGTGAATGGGTCTCCTGCTGCATGATGAGACTGCTCCAAAGCTGTCATTTTTATTTCCTTCAACAGTTGCCATCGAATCAGGACAATTGCAATGAATGTCCTGGCACGAACATCGAGTCAGGGGTTCTGTGATTAAAGTTTTAGTTGTTATTAACAGCCAGCACTATGAAGAATTGAAAAATAGATGTTAGAGAAGAGCTCCTGTGTTATACAAAAGGAGTTAGGCTCGCGGCTCACTCCTCAATCCAGGTGACTTCATGGATGTTGGCCATGAAGTGCAGCAAAGGAGCCTGCTCTGCTCCTTGTACCTGTGGAGCTGCTTCCTCCCCACCCCAGCATGACTCTGGTTTCTGAAGGAACCAGGGCTTGCGAGTCTGAGCTTTCCATCTAGCCCTCTTTCAGTGCCTCTTCCCCCAAATAGTTTCAGCCAGACAGCTAACCTCAACCAAATTCGGCAGAGGCAGGGGTTATATATGAAGCTCATGCAGGTTTTGGGGGAATCAGGGGAATGGCGAGATCCCCACAATTCTGCCCCGCAGAGGGACAGCGGCAGTGCGATCAGCCCGGAGGGGTGCCTGCAGTGTCGGGGGGCCAGGGAGCACAGGGGGCTGGCACCTCCCCGAGAGCCGCAGGGACATACTGCCCGGCGGGGAGTGGGCTGTTCGCAGGCTTTGCAAGGAGGGAAAAGACCTTCCAGGCACAGGGGTAATTGCAAGGTTGGAGGGAGGGCAGGGAACACAAATCCCTCGCTCATGCAACAACTTGTTACTTTAACATGACAAAGCAGCCAAAACTGGTGAATGCCAGTCCTACTCTTGCCCGAAACCCCAACAGCAATCCCGCCCCCCCCCCGCTCCCAGCATGGGGGGAACCAGCGCCCGTGCCGCCACTCGATTCCCAAGATAGCAGAATCTATAGCTCAAGTTAAGCTAAAAGCTGTCTCTTTTCCTTCCTCTTCTTTCTTCAGCTGCACCCATTGTAAACTGAGCACAGCTGTGGTTCTGGCCCTCAGACTGTATAGGAGCTATAGCGAAGTGTTTAATGTATTCTTAGCTTTTAAAATACTATTCATCAGCTGCAATCAAAGAAGAGAGCCAGCATCATGTTGCCAGCCAAATTAATCACGGCTCCCCCGTTCCCCCCTCCACACACAGAGTCACGTTGTGTGCATCAGTGGTGGTCTCGAGACCACAGTTTAGCAGACACTAGAAAAGGCCAAGGTGGTAAATGTAAATCCTGGCTGCTCTTAATCATGTGCGTAATGACCATGTCATCAATCATAGGCCTTCTCAAGTGCTCAGCAACCACAGCCCAAGGGTATATTTTTCAAAGAATTCAATTCAGTGAGGTCTCTCAAAAGCTGGGTCACCATTATTCCCACTCATACGGGAGAAGATTTCTTCTGACTGTCTAGCACTGACACTGCACATAAGCTCAGCATCTCCCTCAAAAGCCTGACTGCAATGAGTAAAGTCAATAAAATTTATGCAACTGAAAATTTCACTGACCTTTAGAAGAAAAGCTAAGGAAAAACAAAACACATCAATAGAACAGATTGGGAAAAACACAGCATTTCTGCCATTTCCCTACTCTTGGTATTTTTCACTGGGGACATGGTCAAAACACTTCAAAAATTCAGGCTTTCAAACTTTTAAAAAATGTTGGAACATTGAGAACTAATGAGAATTTGAGTGGTTACAGATTTCTCCTACAGATCTCCAAAGCACTCAAGACCTTCTGGCTATAGACACATAACACGGCGATCCTCGTGTGAAACAAGCCACACGCAAACGGTAAACATCCCAAATTCCCAGAAACGGTACAAAACAAGCCACACGCAAGTCACCAAACCCGATCGCCTCCCACCTGAGCAGCAATGTGTTGGGCATGGCGTTTACATCACGCCCTATTGCAAAGCCAATTGTGAAGGCCATCCATGAAAATATTAGAGGTATTCAGTGCTTCTTCTGAATGCCAGATATGCAGTGCTATAACAATGGTTACATTCCACACCCAAGACAGAACTGAATCAGACCTGTTTGATGCCACTGGAGGAACTGATGGAAGCTTTAACACTTTGAGGAGAGTTCAAGACGATTTTACGGAAGCGCGCCTTGGGGAAATTGAAATGTCAAGCATAATTTGGCACTTGAAACATGAAGAAGAGAGGCTTTTCATTTGTTTTCATCTGCATCTTCCCCTCCTCTGAACTGTACATGCTCCATTTCCCATTCTTCCCTAAGCTTTCATTAGGAAATGCTGAAATCTGCTGGATTTGAGGAATCTCCAAGGACAAACAAGTATCTGGCATTAACCTGCTCTGTAAAAGTCAATTTGACATGTCTCACTATGCTTCCATTCTTGTTAGGGAAACTAGTCCAAAATCAGCTTTTCCCCTGTTATCTATCTTTTCCCATCCATTCATTTGATCTTTCATGTAAGATTAGAGGATTACCACTCACTAGTCCAATTCTTAATAGATACGGGTTCACTTGAGGGGAAAAAAAAAAAAAAAGGCTTTTGATCTAGGTTTCAATCTCAGACCTGGTCTTTGGGGTTGCAGACACTCAATCCGGCAGCAGTGCTGCTTCAGCTGGGCCTTAGCAGGCAGCAGACAGGCACGGGGCAGTCGGAAGGACGGGGAAACAGGTGAGTGGGCTCTCCCCCCAAAATAGAAGCATTCTCATAGCTGCCAGCACAAGAAGTAACAACAGGAGTTGGCAAACAGGCCTCTGCTAGGTGCAGCTCCTGGGAACACTGATAATGTGTTCTTGGGAGATAAATTTTTAATTCTCCCCATCATCTGAGTAATTTCTGGTGAGACAGAGCACAGAGCCCCACGACACTCCAAATCTTCCCATAAGGATTTTCCATGAAGCAATGCTTGCTTGCTATATGGGGGATTTCTTGCACCAACTTTGCAATTTTAACTGAAGTTCAATTTTAGAGAAAAGGCAAAAGAGCTTTCGATATCAGAAACATGTTAATTTCTGATATCGTAGTAACTTCCTTAAAAATATTCTCACTGCATAGCCATTATAAGATATAACTTAGCATAAGAAACACAGAGTCACACCACTATGAAACATTTAAACTTCGTAAAGAAAAGAGTTTCAATCCACTTGAAACATGGTTTTAGTTTAGAAGGTTCAGGGATTGTAATTTTTCAGGAAAATTTTGTTCAAATGTTCAAATTTTTTGGCATGAGGATAAAAGGGGCTTTTAAGAATTCCCTATAAAGTAAAAAAATCCATTTACTACAAGCCTTGGAAGTAACCTTAAGTGACCAATACCATTTTCATCTTTGACAAGGAGCTGCAAGGTACAGCACATTTAGTGTGAAATCCTGGCTGAGTTTTGCCTAAAAACAGAGGCAGTAAAATCAGCAAAACTTTCCTTTTAGCCAACAGGACAATTTTAGGAAGTGTCACTTAAAAGCCCCCTTGAAAAGCCCCTTCAGCAGCACCTGAGCAGCTCTTCTCATCCAGGGGTGCCTGCTCCATCAAGTGACCGGTGGTTTTGCATGGCTCCAGCTGCAGGAGTGAATTATTTCAGGGCTACCCTGTGTCGCTGGATGCAGAGGCTTTACACTGATGACTAATTTATGTCAGTGAAAGTGGATTGGATTTGAAACAAAACCCATTGATTTTACATCACCACTTCACACTAGCCCTGCCACCAGAATTAATGCACAGCAAATGAAACCATGGATCCTTGGTCCTCTCTTGGCAGGGGAATGAGGCCGAGCCGTCGCTCCCTGTACGCCGGGGCTCTCCTTCATCCTTGCTGGCAGCTGCCAGAGAAATAACAGTTTTAGGGTGGTGCACACCAGGCTGAAACCCCAAACCTGGGCTTCATGCAGCATCCTGCCACAGACGGCAACCCAATTCAGCAGCCGCTCAGAGAAGAGCCGAGCATTTGCCTAAGTCCTACCGAAACCAATGTTTTGGGGTGTTTCTGGAAATTAGCAGCATGTAAAACCAGCAGCAATGACTTAGCATGGCCCCCTGCATGTATGAGAAATGCCCACGAGAGCCCGTCTGCAGGACAGAGATAAATGGAAGGATTTGAGGTCCCTGCACTGCCTCACCTGACAGCCGCCACCCTGCCGTGGTTTCCTGTGTGGTGGGGAAAAAGCGTTTCTCTCCGGGAGGCAGCCGGTTGTTTTACACAAGTAAAAAAAAAAAGTCTTCTGGGTATCATTGGCAGGAACGGCCCTGGATGCAGTACTTCATGGCTGTCTTGTGAAAGGGAAAAAATATAACCCATTTCACTGGTTAAGGACTGTATTCCTCCTTGTGGGTGGATAAGATATCTCTCAAGTGAATGACTCTAGTATTTATTATGTCAGATTACACCACTTCAGTTACTGGTTCAGATTATAACAAAACTGGAAAAACAACCACTTACCAGATATTAATTTTATCTTACAGATTCTATTGTAAATGGGATACAGGCCCCTATGTATATACTACAATCCTTAAAATAGCTCCATCTAAATGCAAATGTGGACCTCTGCCTAACACAGAGCTGAAAGCCTTCCCATTAACACGCCAAGAGATAGGGGAATTAATTTAATGCTTAAAAATTCCCAGGGATAAGAGAAATTTCTTCTGTTCATATCTAGCATCATTTTCTCTTCGTGGCCAAAGTACCCATAATACGATTTTTACCTCTTTCAAGCTTACTGAGGGAAAAGGCAGTACAATCCATCTCGAGAAATTACTTCACAGGCTGTAATCTATTGACCAAAGTGCAGGTATGTGTATACTCGGTAAGGGATGCCCAGGGAAAGACAAAAGATGAAGATGACTACAGTCCAGGAAGGTGGTTGGGATTCCATTACTCGTCTTTGCAAACTAATCAAAAGCAGAGAGAGTGCTTGACAGTGTTCATCTCTCACCAGCATCTTCTTCCCTACCTGCTCCTCTCAGCCCATCAAACACAGGGGGCTCACGCTGTATCTACCATATATACACAGACACAGTGCGAGATACTGATTTCTCTTTGGAGGACTTTAGCGATCACTCAGTGGCACGTGGAAGGTGCTGGCCTCCACTACAGTTACTATACATGCGGTATCTGCAGGCATCCATGGCCTCTGTCTCAAAGCCCTAGTGTAAGCACAGCTGTCTGAGTGCCCCGGGCTCACGGTGCCCAGCGTGCCCCCACTGCCGTGCCCAGCCCGAGGGTATGGCAGGACAGAGGGGAAGGATGTTGGTCTGGCTGTTCTCTGGAAAAGAAGCATGCCATGGGGAACTATCCTCTGCAAATGCATCTCCATTTTGATTCCCAGGTGCCAGGCAGCAGCAGGCAGAAAACTGACACGCAGTCAGCTTTGCTGCCTTCTGCTCCATTGTGGGAATTAAATTCTTTGAAGTAGCTATATCCATCTGTATCAAAAAAGCACATAGTACGTGGCAAACGTATCTCTCTCTTTCAATATTTAAACTTCACTAACTGCTTTTGTTAAACTTGGTGCCTTTCCACCAAAATATACGTAATCCAAATTTGCTCTGCAAGAGTATTTTCAGGGGGGGAAAAAAAATTAAATAAAAAGCAAGAGTCATGTACTTACTTGCACATGCATCTCAGTAGGAAGAAGCATCCACCCTAGTACCCACACCATGAGGGTCTGGAACAGACATCCCTGAAGCAACAAGACTGGAAACCACCACGTCCAGACGTAGAAACATCATCATGCAAAAGAAAGAAATATTCAAGCCACTTGCAACAGACTTGCACTCTGAAGTATGTCTCTTTCTCGAAATCAGTTCAGAAACCAAACACATTAATGACAACGAGGTTGTGTTGACGTGAATGATAAAGTATTGTTGTACTGACGTGGAAGCAGCAGCAAGTTACATCTCTGCAGGTTTGCTTTTGTCTCACAAGTCACAGGTTGAACTTACCCAAAAAACCCCTATAGCGGGGCACTTGGAGAAGGAACGGATGTGTTTCTGCTCTCTGAGGTGTGTTTTACATCACACAGCACTTTCCATACATTTCTTGGGGTTGTTCTTATTTTCTGCCAGGATCAATGTTTTTGTGCCCATGCTGAACATGCTTGGCTACTGAATTGCTCCAAAGGTTACAGCTTGCACAGCTAGGAGCTCTGAAAAGGTGCCAGGGTTAGCTCCTTTCATAAATATGTACATATTTTCAGAGTAATGAAGACATTTATTAAGCTGTTTTCTCTCTGGACCTTGTCCTGCCAGTGCTGAGTATTTTCTGTGCAAGAACTCAGTGGCTGGGTCTTTTTGTGATTAATCATTTGCAAGATAATGCCCTAAATGGCATAACAAACAAAAACAAAACCAAAACCCAACAAAAAGATAACTTCTCATGGCAAACAGATGTGCCTCAATTTAGGGAACTCTACAGCTCCCCGAGTACAGAGTCAATGCTGCTGAGCATGGAGTTTCCTTTGGCAAAGCTAATGGGTCTGGCCCAGCCTTTGATCATCAGCAACATACAATAGTGATTTAAAGAGACTTGTGAAATTTGGGAAATGAAAGACTCATTGCAGCTGTAAACCGATGAAGAGACCACTACAGCCTGAAAAGATGGCATAAAACTCTACACACAAAGTCACTGCCATAAAAACATCATTTTCCCCAAACAGCTTTTGTTACTTCATGAAATACAACACTTTCCAATGTATTCCTGTAATCTATAAAAGCTTTATGAAATATTGACATTACTGGCATTACTAATATTCCCATAGTAATTATCTTTCATAATAATTAAACAATATGGCACAAAATCTGGTGAGGGTTGTTCCTGATAACTAACCTTTTAGACTTAATTTACTTCCTACTCTTACAGAAACAAACATCGCCTTTTAGAGTCTAAAAATTGCTGTTCTTCAAAATGTTCACTGGACTTGATATTAACAAGGACATTATGTGAAAGCAGGATTCTAGTTTCTCTGGGGCTTAGGTTTTTTCCTTTTAACTATTTATTTAGCTCAAATTACATCAAATTATGAACTGAAATTGAAGATTGTGCTCAATTTTATACTCATTGAGGATCTGTTTTTCTAAATGGAAAGCTATTGTGGAAATCCTCCCTGGCCCCTGCATTACAAACACTTGCTTTGCAACACACAGGAATCTGGCCTCTCCCCGTTCTCCTCAGTTTTGGGCCTCATGGATTCCAGGTTTGGCACCACTGTACAGTCAAAAAAATATAACATAAAGCCTTTCAAATAGTTGTTGCAAAGCACTCCGGCTTTACTAACAAGAACTCTTATTTATACCCAGGATCTAAGCTTGAAGGGATCTTGAAACATCAGAAGTAGTTGGTGAGAGCTTGAGACATTTTCAATGAGATGTGGGAGATAAAAAGAAGATACAGGAAAACCACAGGATAAAAGCTAAAGGAAAAAAGTAATCCCAAAATAGCTCTGTTTGTTTGGAGTGTTCTTCTGGAAGAGTTATTATACTGTTCAGTATGGCAAAACATCAAAGAGAGAATATTTCAACCAAATTACTTGTGAGCTGAATTTCTCATCTTCTTCCAGATCATCACAACTTGCTGGTTTTCTTAACGCGGCCCTGTGGTCAAACATGGAAGTGTAAGGCTCAACAGGAGAGGGCCTTCTCGTGCACCCAACCTAGGCAACACGGGGACAGAAGCAGAACTGTTAATTATACAGCTGTCCTTCCCCAGAAATACTGCTCCTCCACTCATATCCACATATCGCTGTTTCCTGTAGCATTTTGAACGCTGGCATTTTCCTCTGCAAGGGGCTTCCCTCTTCTTCCCATTTGCACACACACACGGCCCCCGTCCAGCAGTGAGTTTGTGCAAGAATCTACCTCCAGTCCCCTCCAAGTCTC
Source organism: Ciconia boyciana (assembly GCF_034638445.1). Classification (NCBI taxonomy): domain Eukaryota; kingdom Metazoa; phylum Chordata; class Aves; order Ciconiiformes; family Ciconiidae; genus Ciconia; species Ciconia boyciana. Next base: position 2,661,015 of record NC_132950.1, read on the forward strand.
ACTGATACCTGTGGGACTGTCAATGGACCTTTTGTCATGGACCTTTGCCGGCTCCAGGCCTTGATGAGGAACTGGCCAAACTGTCATAAATAGGATTTTCCTCTATTGCTAGAGATCAGTGGTGTTTTATGTTTGGTGTTTGAGCCCAGGACATTTTCAGAAGTGGCCTCAAACAGCTTTTCACCAGTGCAAATCCGGCCTCCTTGCATTCATGTTTCCTCCTTGTGCCCCCCACTGCCTCTCTCTCTCACATACCCCTGCACTCATAGAGCAAGTCCTTGAGATTAACCACAATATGATTACATTTTAATTGAGGCCAGCTTAGTGTGGGGACATCCTTTTAACTCAGGAGGCCTCAATTCCACAGAACCATAATGAACTAATAATGAATGTGCTAAAGTCATTAAATCAAAATTCATAAAAGGGTGAATATTGCTTTCTTTTATAATAAAGCAATTAAAATCCCATATACTATAATAGATACTACTAAGGTGCACTAAGTGTTCTTTAAGGAGGTTAGTGTTTAATGCCACCACACATGAATTTGGGGATCTTTTCAAAATAGGACTGCTACTCTATTAATAGATGATCAGAACTCTTTTCATGTCTTCTTTGGTTCAGCATTATTGCCTGCTTTAAGAAATACTGGCATGATTTCATTAGCAGGTTTTGTAGAATAGTTAGTTATAATAAATTCTGACCTGCAGTATAAGTAACTAACTTTCAAGTAGTGAAGCATAGAACCATAACAGATATGCTACTTTTCAATTTAGGTTCTTTCACTGTTCCTTTCATCGTGACTTCCCCTCCCCACCTCTCACGCTCTGTTCCTTGGGGGGTAACAGCCCCAATTTATGGTAAAAGAGAGATCATGCGATGGATACATCTGACTTTGCAAGTCAGGCCTGGCTAGGGGAAGGGTACTCCAGAAAAATGCACGTCCTGATTTATGACCACCTCATGTGGTCTTTGCTCAAGGAAAACACACGTGAGAAGCCCTGGATTATTTTAAACATGGACATCATTGCCACAGGTATTGGAAAGCCAACGGTTACGCATGGACTCAGAGAGGGAAAAGGTCGATTAACAGACAGGTCTTTAGCTGCGTGTTAACCATGATGGTCTGGATACATCTTTTGTTTCACCTGGTCCCTAACGTGCTGCTCTGAGGGAGCTGATGGTGCGTGCTAGGGAAGGACTGCTGCGCAGAAGCACACGACTGGAAGCAGTGCCCGAGTCGCCACAGCCAAATCCTCATGGCGCCCGAACCGGGGCACGCTCAGAGTGGTGTGCGTGAGGCCTTGGTCCCTCTCCCCTTGGCCCTGCCACAAAACACTCCCCAGCTCTACTTATTTCTCCTCTGCCCTTGCAAAGTGGCCACCGTCAAAGACAGACCCTTGGGAGAGCTGGACTCCTCGGTACCTGCACACCAAAGATCCCTGCTGCCCAAAGCTTGTGTTCCCACCTAGGAGAGCCCCTTCCCTGACGCGCTGCAATCCACCCGTGCAATGGCTGAGAAGGAGGAAGAGGCACAAAGCGACTGGGATCAGATAAGCCAGTCAGGAGCAAACCAGAAACATCACCAACCCTGTGCGAGTGCCTGCTGCACCAGACCTCGTTGTCTCCCAGAGGCCTTTGGCCTCTGTTCAGGAAAAAAAATCATTATTGTGTGCCAAATGGCTGGGATCTAAACACAAGACAATTTACTGTTACTCACAAATACACACAAGCAACAAATATTCTTCCCTTTAATGACACAGTCACAGAAACCCAAGACTTTGAAGACTGCTCAGGAAGAGAGACTGATGGAAAGCGTGTCCCAGGGCAGGCGGGCACATGTGCCTGTATGAAAGAGAAGAACAGATTGGCAGAAAAAGAATTATTAAATAGTACATGGTGGAGTAGGGGATTATCTGGAGAACATGATATAAGAACAGACAGATTAAAGGAACACTAAATATTTATTACAAAGTCCTTCGTATCATATGCAATAATACACACCAGAGCTGCTACTGAATAAAACAGGCAACAGCCAGTTGCTGAGATTGCTCTCTGAGTTGGATAAAATAGAATTAGAGGCTTTTATCCACTGGAGACCATGCGTGGTTATACATAATAATCAAAATCACTCAGAAAAGAGAGAGAAATAGCTCAGTGATCATTGTAACTACACGAGACGAAACACGTTATGTCCAGGTTACTGCAGGCCTTTGCCGTTTACAGAAGGGTGGGAAGGCACGAGACAATCGCAGCCCTGTTCCTCCCCCAGTGTTGGTGCTAGTGGAAGGAACACGACCAAAGGGCTCCAAGGACTTCAGCCCATAAAGGACCAAAACTGGGGGCTCCTGGTGAGTCTGCCACAGGCCACGAGCCAGTTTGTTGTACGCTGGCTCTAGGGTGAGGTACAGCGTGCTTTAGGCACAGCCGAAATTATTCTGGTTCTGTATTTCTGTATGTGGGTGACTACACGAGTGCGTTAGCACACTGTTTAGACAGCCTGACCCTAGAGTCAGCAAGGAACAAAACATGTTATTGCAACCCAACAGTTTGTCTCACAAGCCCATTTCTTCTGTTCCTTGTACACCAGGCCTTTTCAGCAGGCAGAGCAGATGTGCTCCTGGGTTCCCTGGGTAGGTTAAAAATGAATTTACTTAAATGGAAAATCTCCTTGCTGTGGCAAATTAGCTCTTGACATCGACTCACATCTAACATGTTATACGCAGGCAGGAAAAGAGAGGACTGTCAAAACAGAAGTAACCTGTCACCGTGCAGCTGCTTTGCACTTCCTTTCCAGAGCTGGTACTCGTACTGGTTTCACAGCATGGCCAGAAACTCCCACCAAAATGCGATTTCCATTTGGTTGTGTAATGGTCACCAAAACCAAAGAGGTCCTTTTCACTTGGGAAGGGAAGAAAAGGCCTTGGGAAGAAAACAGTTTCAGGACTGGGACCTTCTAACCAGATACAGTGATTTTTTTCAGAACTACTGCAGATCAGTGGGTACTACCTCGGAGGTAACCAGGATGGCAGTGAGTTGGAAAACACCGCAACCTGTGTGTAGCAGCACCACGATGCTGCTGAGGATATCCTGCGAGCAGCTCCTCCCGTCGTAGGGCAGCATCGCGCAGCAGTGCCGACAGAGCTCGCCGATGCACACAGCCTGAGCCGGACCCCACGGCACACCGAGCGCAGGCTGCGGATACACCCCGGGCTGCCGATATAAGCCATAATAGTTAAAATTAAAGGGCCAGGTTCTCCGCTGGCTCAGTTCCACAGATAGAATCTGGTTTATTGGCATTTAGCAGAGTAAACTTTCCCCTCTTGGAGTGCTATTCCCCTTTTTACTTTTGGAGGTTTTGCACAGGCGGTTCCCACTGGCACCGGCAGAAATTACCCAGAGCAATCCACCATGAGCTGAGAGAACGCAGATCCCTAGGAGTATTGTATTTCTTAGTTTCTCATACATACCGAGGAGAGCATAGCCGATTCACCGCAGGAAACCCAGGTGCTGAATTCATCTAACAAGCTGCTTAAAACTCCAAACAGATGTTTCTGTGTCTTTCCTGCTTCTCGAGCAGTCTGTGTGGAAGCACCAGCAGATTTACAATAGAGCAGATGCATGAACCATACATGCTTTAATATCAAGGCCTGAGTCATTGGAAAATGGTTTATGACTACTGTGTGTGCATATAATTTGAGCAATGTGCCATAGGGATACAAGATCAACCTTGTCCATAATGGAAATGTAGATTGACCAGGCTAGAGGCAGAGTGGAGGTAGCAAAATTCACACTGAAACTGAAAATTATACCTGTCTTGGTATGTTCCCTGCTCCTGCAATGACTCATGAAAATGTAGATTGGGTATTTAGGCTGCATCTCATCCAGTGCCTGGAGAGGTGTACAAAACAACTCATTGATTTCAGTGGATATTTTCTCAGGGTCCTTAACTTTTCAAAGATAATGGATGGATCATAGATAGACCAGTAAACACACTGAGAGCTACTAGAGCCTGGAAAAGCTAATTCTCACTTACACTACCTCTTTTTTATACTCCCAGAGCGGTGAAAAAGTGCCTCAGTGTCCACAATTTCTGACTGCGGCATCACCAAGCCCCACATTCCCCAACAGTCATGAAACTGGTTTGAAGAGCAGACACCATTTAGATAAACATTCCCAGAACTACTGCATTTTCCTGGTGTTTCCCGACCCTCTAGAATTTACTGCCTGCAACTTTTTTTATGCAAACTACTACTTTCCCAGGAAAAAGTGAAATCTGATATTCTGATGTGCTCAGATAACTTCAGGAACTGAGTTTAATGAGAAATACTAGTATCAGACTTCTAGGTTAGAGGAGGTGAATCCCACCTGAGATGACAACAGTCCCAATAGTTGCATCATGGCATTGGGATAGGATACACACACGGGGTCCCAGGTGGTCCAGTGAATTGGCCTTCGCATGCCTTTCTTGGCTTCCTTCTTCATAAAGCTGGACCTCCTGGACTGTTATGATTATTCAAATGCTTTAACAGCGGTTCTTAAGGCAACTAGGACACAATCACAGTAAGACAAATCAGTCAACCACAAGCCCACAGCTCTAGGGAGGATTTAGAAAAGCATACATTTAAAAATTGAATTTCCCACCCCCCCACAGTCTGTCCACGGATCAAGGCATGCGATGAGGATGAGCCTTTACAATATCACCCTGATACTGCAAAAAAACTGGTTTCAAGGAAATTGGAGGTGGAGGTTGAAGTCCCAAAGACTCAAAGCTTCTGAAGGTGTGGAGCACCTGAACACGTGGTCTTCTAGGTGGGTATGTCCCAAATTACTGCCTCTGCTGGAAGAAACCATATTGACCACAAGCACCAGAGAATCCTCAAGGAGAGTTTCACAAGCATCAAGTACACTGATGCCCAAGAACCACTTATTTAATACACACAAGACAGACTTATTTTCTCAGGTAATGTGTGATAATAGCCAGTTATTAATCCTTTCAACTGTAAATCGGATTTTCTAGGTACCATAGACGTTGCTGACAGGGAAGTCACTGAAGCCTGGCACTTAGAGATTGCAGGAGAAATCCCGCTCTCACGGCTGTGCAGGGGAACTCTGTCCCTGCCTCTCATGGGGACGTGATTTCACCTCTCCACGTGAGCTGCAGAGATTTCTATCAACTGGTCATCTCAGGGTTACCATTTCAAAGACTTTCTTACATCAAATATCCCAGGACATTTATAGTTAGGAAGAGATTCATAGCAAGCAATGGAGACCTCTGCTTCAGTTAAGTGCTTATTTATACCCACTGCATTTCACATGTTGCATTTCCTGATGAAATGTGTTCCATTATTTCTGAAATATTAAACATGAAAAGCAGAGCTATAACGTATGAATTATACAGTGTTGCAAAAGCTATCATCATGTCCAGTTTTTTTGGTATTTCAATGTCTAAATATTATACCAAGGAGCTTTTATACTAATGGATAATTGCCAGCAGCACACACTTAACCTTCGTCCACTTCAGTTGACTTGGTAGTGCTACCTGCGTACATCAAACACCAATTTGTACAAATTGGCAACATAGGAAAGGCACGTGGCCAAATTCCTTCTCTCCTGCAAAGCTCAACTCTACGGGATTTGAATGTGATGCAAAGGAGAACCCATGCCACTTAGACTAATTGGGCTAGATCCTCAGTTAGCCCATTCTACTTATGCCAGGGGAGGTATCCTGAATTTAGGTTAATAGTTAATCAGACACCATAAAAAGCTAGTTATTGGACCCAGGCAGATTCCAATTAACTGCCAGTAAACAATCTCACCTGATGCAACACACTTTCACTCTATCAAACATGAAGCTTCTTGGGGGGGCGGGGAAAGATAACTGCATTTCATAAAGACAGCGCACATCCTCCTCTAGATGTAGAAAAGCCACTCTGACCTCCTTGCTCCAGGGAAAGAAAAATATGTCCCTTGAACTTTCAGAGAAAGGAAAGATGGTAGCTGCTAGAAACAGCCATTTGCTCCCCTCCAGCTCTTACACCTGTGCTCCATGAGAAGTGAGACACTGCAGCGTTGTACGCATGTGCGAAACATGGCCAAGCAGGAGGCCAGGCCATTCACAGATCAGGCCATGCTGACCCCTGCCAAATCTTTGCAGGGAGGAGCAAGACCTTTCTTTGCTCTGTATTCTCTGTTTGACTTTTGCTATGTCACACAGTCCCTGACTTCTTACAGGAAATTTGATTTCAGTGATTATCAAGCTCCTGAATTCCTCTGTTCACACTTTTACTCCTGACCTGGAGGCTACTCCCACCTCCTCACCTGGACAATAGACGTGATGCCACCCCTTAGCCTTGCTGCAGCATCACACAAGCAGTTTCATTGGAGACTAATGTTCAAGAGCTCAAGTATCACAGTAACAGGACCAAACGCTATACAGAAAAAGTGATTTATCTCAGACAGGGAGAAGAGTAAGTCAATATAACTCTTAGAAATGGTCCTGGGAGCAGCTCCTTAAAGGACTAGCAGACTATTCACATAGGAGTTGGGAGGGCAGCTGCACTGTCTGGTTTGCTGATGTAGAGATAGTCCAAGTGCACCCAACAACTCCATTGTATAGCTTGGCATACACTAGGGTCAAATTCATCTCACTGCTTGTAGTTACTGAAGTGCAAGTGAGCTGCCTTGGCTCCTTTACAGTCAGCAGAGCCCAAGGAAGCCTCACAGAGCAGTTCAACCCACCTTACAGCCACTGGGTAAACTGAACCCTGGAAAGGCCTGTTCTTCTCCGTCAATTATAAAGGGACACTAAAATGGCTCCTTACAGTGGATAAGTCATTACAGACGTCCTCTGGCTGTGCAGACAGCTTTGCACAGGCAGCGAGCCTTGCTCTGCAGCCAGTCTAGAGATTCCCAGAAAGTGCCACGCAGACACAATGAAGAAAACAGGAGCTGAGAGAAAACAAATACATCTGTCCAGTATCAGTACAGCAGTGTTCAGAAGCCTTTCTGCACAGAGGCTTTCAGTAATGAGAAGCAAGCGCGGATAAATGACAGCCAGAAGAGCTCTCCTGCTGCCCGAGTGCTGTTTCAGGATGATAGCTAGCATCTGCAAGAAGGCAAAAAGCTCATGCTCTGCCTCTCTCCTCAAAGATCTTATGGCTTCCTACTGACCCCAGGTGAGCTCAGGTTGGCTCACCTGCGGCAGCATTTGAGAGGCTGAGGAAGGCGATGGACAAGCCCAGAACTGGCCCCATGCCGAGGGGTGTAGCGTGGTACACCACGCAGCACACTTGCCATTACGCCTGGAGATGTTCTGCCTGTCCAAACCTTTCAGGCAGAATCACTTACGTGTCTTCCCTGCTTTTTTATTCAGCAGGGAGATGTTTTCTTCATTTAAAAGGCTGGGTAACATGCTGCTGCTAAGTGCATTCGTGATGCAGCAGAGTTCACCTTTCTTTTGTGCTATCTCTTGCAAGAGGAGCACGACGTCTTCCTCGGCAAGTTCAGCAGGGCCGTGCTCGCCGAGCACTGGGCTCCTCTAGGCCAGGCATCGTAGCATGCTCCCAGGAGCGCACTTAGAGACGAGGGGACACAAAGCATGCACTTTCAGCTCCGCACAATGCTGGTCGAGATCTACGTGCCCAGTGTTATCTTTGCGCTCTCATGAAGTGCAATTATCTCCTCATTTTGCAGCTCTTTGTGGCCGTTTAATCTCTCCCATTTTGTTTCTGACATCTCCAATAATCCAACCCTGACACTCCTTATAGATACTGCAATTACAATACAGAGCAGCTCTTGACAGGATGAGTTGTATTTTGCTTCCTTCCTGTAATGCTCAAGCCACTAGGCACGGCTACATGAAATGGCAAAAGAAACCATCACTGACGATTTATATGGGTCCCCAGCAGATAGTGACAGTGCTATATATCTGTCTTAGCCAATTAAATGTCTGGAAGCTACCCAGAATAGGCCAGCTGAGGTAGAATTTACATGTGTTTCTGTTTTCAGTAATAACTCACCTGCGATTTTCCCTTTCTTTCCTTATATTTGGGTCAGAGACTTTGCTGCTCCCACTCTCCTGCCTTCCCACCCCATGTCATGCACTCTGCAACAAGGGGAGCTAGTCCTCAGGTTTTGACATGCCCATGATGGTGGGGAGCATGGTGCAAGACATCAGAAGCGCAACAGTTCCCAAAATAGCCTTGACAAATGGGCTTTTTGCTTCAGCCATCACAGAAATGGGCCAAGGAATTAGCGATACCTTCTGACTGATCCTGAGGGTAATTAATTAGCTTGCAGAGAATATCTCCACACAATGCAAGGCAACATCAGATATTCTTCACTACCCTCCCAGCTCCCGATATATGCTGGGATGTGTCATATTCCCCTTTTTTCTTGGCCAAGAAACTACAACCTCCAGTTGCTCCAGCAGAATCCAAAGGGACCATTGGCTGACTATAAAAACTGCATGGGCCTCATGGTAACCCTGACAGCTAATGTATTAAGGCCTTGCATCTTCCTTATACCATTTGCAGCAAAAACTAAGCCCGGCAAGTATATACACAGATTCAAATATAATGGGTTTCCTGATCTCTGGTGTCAGTTAATCTCTAGCTAAGGTGAGATCTCAGAAATAATTGAATCCTTCCAGAACAGGTTTGATTTGTAAGAGGGCTAAAGGATTTAGCCATTCTGCTGCCACTGAGTTTGTTTACACCTTATTTATATGCCATTAATCCCACGCTTTGGGACTTCTAGTTACCTGCAGGAATCAGGAGGGATTATTTTCCCCTGCTGATGCACAACTTGCCTTTTCAGCTGCCTCCTCATTTTCTGGCTCTCCTCCAAAGTGGTCAGTTTTAAACTCATCCTCAAACCTGGAGTAAGGCAAGACTCATTCCTACCCAACGTGTAGGATTTGTAGCAAGACAAATCTCAGTCTTCAGCGCTACCAGTCCCTGCAGAGCATCACGCTGGAGTTGGCCCTGGCCTTGATGCTTGCTGAGAACCAAAGGGACTCTAAGGGTCATGCCCAACCTTACCTGTAAAGGAGTTACACGCACCAGCCAGCCCCCTCTGCCCGAGGGAGTGCGGACAGGGGCTAAAGACACCTTTTGGAGGGGTTCAAGGAGGGATTTTCTCCTGCAGCTCGGAAGAGGTGTGGAGATGTGTGGCTGATGAGGAGCTGGGAGAAGAGGCAGAGCCTAACATCTGTTTCTCAGCCAAGCAGTCGTGCTCTCTTCAGGTGACCTTGAACACGCGCCATCAGCAGCACGCTTGGAACATCCGCTCTGCAGTGAGGACAATTAAACCAACCCACTTCACAGGTGTTGGGGAGGCTTCTCCTCCACGGTGATTTGTGACTGTCACAGCACAGCATACGTGCAACCAGGGAGTAGGATTTGTGTAAGAGCAGCTCAGCTGAGATTAGCACCTCCAGGGCCCCATCCAAGCGAAGGATAAGGGACCGTGCCTGCCTTTGGCAATATCTAATCCAAGATGACAGGGCTCCTAATGAACAGAAAAAAGAAACTGATTACCCTACCTGTATCTTGACAGAAGGTATCTTAATAGATGCAGTGACATTAGGGTGATCGTTTTTTCTTTTGTAGTGGTAAATGTAGCAGCATACTTGTCTATGTTCCTTAAAATCTGGCTAAGTATTATTTTTAAGGAGCTAATGAGTAGATACTTGTGGCATATACTGAAGATGCAAAGAACATATAGAGCTAGTGGGTATTAAGGAAACCTCACAAGACCATATTAATCTTCAGAGGTATGTATGTATACTAGATGTATTTGTTGCCAATATTATGACTGGACTAGTTATACCAGTGTGAAGTTTGCTTTCTTCTCATCCTCATTATAGCTCAACAAACTAATCCCTTTATTGATGATATAATGTGCATCCCTGTGCTAACAAATTATTTACTGTGTGCAATTGATTTCTGCTGCTGTAATCACTACACACAAATATCTTCTGTGTCATTGCTCTGTAGAAAAATATGCTTTCCAGCAAGATTATATAGAGTAATAGCGTGATTATTTAGCTTCTATAAAGTTATCTATCTGCTTAACCTCTGTGCAGCCTTTACAGCAGGTTTATACAGATATGCTTCAGAAATTTATCCACCTACACTTTGTAAAACACCTTGTTAAACCACCTTCCATCTCAGCCTGAGGATGAACTTCCAACTACTTCACAGAGAGGGCTGTGTCTAAGAGTAATTGCTTAATTTAGGAGAGCGAGCCAGCTTCCCTTTTTAATGCTATTACTCTTCCAAAGCGAATTTCACACAGGTAAAAGTCTCAAGTCAGCTGCTCTGTGGACCGGACTCCTCACCTGAATACAAGCCTGGTAAAAGGAGCAGCATGGGTTTCCTCTGTGACTGAAACTGGAGCTTACCTGAAGGTAATTTGCCCCCCACACCAATTCAGATCTCAAGTTTTATACTGGGAGGATGGACAAGGTGTACAAGTTAATGAGTCACCGCATCTACAGGCTCTTGTCCAGTAGGACCATGTCAGCATTCCCAAGTGCACTCCACAGCCCTTTCAGATGCTTTTTTCCTGCTGCCCCAAAAGACTGGGCACTCCCGGCCTGCTGGTCAATATTTGGTCCAAGGGGAGAATTAAAGGAAGTAAGCAGCCCCTGAGTTTGAAGGGATGGTGTCCTGGTTTCGGCTGGGATAGAGTTAATTTTCTTCCTAGTAGCTGGTATAGTGCTGCGTTTTGGATTTTAGTATGAGAATAATGTTGATAACACACTGATGTTTTAGTTGTTGCTGAGTAGTGCTTACACTAAATCAAGGACTTTTCACCTCCCCATGCTCTGCCAGGCACACAAGGAGCTGGGAGGGGACACGGCCGGGACAGCTGACCCACACTGCCCAAAGGGCTGTTCCAGACCGTATGGCGTCATGCTCGGCATATAAAGCTGGGGAAGAAGAAGGAAGGGGGGGAGTTCAGGGTGATGGCGTTTGTCTGCCCAAGTCACCGTTACGCGTGATGGAGCCCTGCTTTCCTGGAGATGGCTGAACACCTGCCTGCCCATGGGAAGGAGCAAATGAATTCCTTGCTTTGCCTTGCTTGCGTGCACGGCTTTTGCTTTCCCTATTAGACTGTTGTTATCTCAACCCACGAGTTTTGTCACTCTTACCCTTCCGATTCTCTCCCCCATCCCACTTGGGGGGAGTGAGTGAGCGGCTGGGGGGGCTGAGCTGCCGGCTGGGGTTAAACCACGACAGATGGAAAGCAACCATTGACACAGCATCCCTTGCGGAGTGCCCAAGCTCACCTGCTTTGCCTGCTCCGCAACAATTCCAGATAAAGAAAGGTTTGCTGGTAGGAAGCATTTCTCACCAGATCCCGAGCATAGAGGTGGATGATATCAACTTCCTAACTATGCTAGAAGCCTGGCTCTCAGGCCCGCTCATAACAGCTTCACTACAGCCACAAAGCAAGGAGGCAGCTGCTTCTGCGTGGCGTTTCTATAGATCTCCGAGGATCGGCACCTCAGCTGGCAGTATCAGCACAGACAGGATGGTTTACTACAGCCGAGAATCCAGCCCCTGTTGTTTAACCTGCTCTATAAAGCTGTCTTGTAAAGGTCTTTATTTGCCCTGCTTGTGTTTGTCATGAGGCCATTTTGCTCTGGTGTTTTCAGATGTGACTGATAAGCACTCACGCCTGAAATGTTTCAGATTCACAGCTCCTAGATGTTCCCAGGTAGAACAGCTACACACCAATCAAAAGTAAATGCCTTTCAATCACAAGAAGAGAAATGTTTCTGCTGCATTATGCACAATTATGTGCTCAGCTGTTATTCATAACTCTCAAGCTCGTGCTCCAAGACTATTGCAACTGTATGTGCCACTCGCTCAGTCACTTTCTGCTCTCTTCTCAGAAAGGGAAGTGCAGGAGAACCAGTTTCACCCTTTACCATTGCAGAAACAGTCATTATTTAAATCAGCTACAGCCAGAAGGATGATTTGGATCCTGTATAAATGTAAAACATAAACCATCAATTCCCCTCCGAGGTATCAAACTGAATCTGAGCTAGGATCACACAGACCCAGCAAGTCCCACCATTCAAAATACACTTAGAAATCTATAGAACACAAGCTGTCTACTCATCGCAGAGCTGTCTCAGAAAAATCTCCCCTTTTCCTGAACCAAAGCTGTCTGCCACTGGTACCTCTACAGCTAACGGTGCCTCGGATGCCCTGCTGTGATACCCACAACCAGCCTTTCAGGAGAGAAGCCACCAACCTATCAGCATCTCCTCTGTGCAAGGCAGCCCGGTTGATAAAGATCTCAGTTGTTTCTGGTTTGCCGGGGCTTGGCGCTGAGCTGTGAGCAATGCCTGCACACATCAGCTGGCTGACCCGTCTCCTGTCTGCCAGCGTGACCACGTGTCCAATTGGTCCAGAGTCAGCAAGCGAGGCAAAACTAGCAAAAACACCCCTATGTACCTGCAGGTTTTTAGGTTACCTTGGCTCCATGTGAGTGCACTGAGTAGGGGAGGGATGGCACTGGGCACTGCACCAGCAGGTCGAGCAGGTGGTGACAGCCGTCAAGGGGAGCAAGGAGTGCCAGGAAAGGCTGGGTCCAGGAGGCTCTTCTCACCTCATGTTCTGGCTCCAGCATCACCAGGTGAATGCAGCCACTTGGGTCAGATGGAGCAAAGCCCTCAAAAGCACATGTTTCAGCTCATCCTAGCTCACCACAGGCGCTTCAGCATGCGCTTATCTCCAAGCTCATCGCTAAGCCCTCAGGACCATCACACAACAAGAACTGAACACACACATTTCCTTCTTGATCAGCCCTCTCAACAGGAATAAGAGCAATCCACACTGGGAGACAAAAAAAAAAAAAAAAAGGGCCATTTTCCTTTTTTATACACATGCATGAGGAGCTGGTGCAATTAACTCTGCTTTGAAAAAATGGGGTTTTCAGTGAGGAATGTTGTTTTTGCTTCTAATTTTAAGATGTTTAACGATGCATTTAGGACAGTGGTATGTACCTTGTGAGTGATACACACATGCTCACATACTCTGTCTGACAAAAGGAAGCCATCAATAATTGCTGAGCCTTCGAGTATGAATTGTCTCTTGAAAGGAACTAAGAGACCTCGAGAGCACTAAGGAAAATAAAATTCAACTGGGAAAGACAGTAACCTGACAGTTTTCCCATCCAAAGATGTCTCTCAGACTCTTAATTGCACAGATTGCTTCTGATTACATCGGGTAGCACCAGGAAGTAGGTTACTCTGCAGAAAGAGGTGACAAAATAAGCAGAATTCCATCTACTGTATCTTTGATCTAGACTCTGGTTCACCAAGACTCTCATTTCTGACAAAAATAGAAAAATGTGCATCATCACATGGCAACACCACCATCAACGCGACTACTTCATCCACATTGGTCCCTGCCTCAGGTCCTGGCTGCTCTTCTTGGGCACTACAGTGATGACCGAACTGGAAAGAGGTTTCAAAGACTGGAAAGCTAGTGTACAAAATATACCAAAAATAGACTGGTTAAAACAGGTGGAGCTGCAGGGTTCATCAGTCCTCTGAGGGATGGGTGGAGAACACAAGAACATGAGATAAAAACAACATTATATACTAAGTCCTGAGAAAGAACCTGGCCTTCATACAACTTCAGATTCAAAAACCAATCAGCAAGGCTGGGATATCTTTAGGAAAAAGGTGGGTGCTTACCTGGGATAAGCGCAGACAGCCAGCTTACCACCTCCCTGCCAGCGGTACAGTCAAGCACAAGGGTGTGATGGGTGAAGGTCAGGGTTGTGATATGGGCACAGCTCTTCTTGCTGTTTGTTTTGGCAAAGATGATTATTCACCATGGGAATACTCTTGGTAAATATTCCTGGCAAGAAATCACAAAGAAATACAGAGAAGGCACCTGGCTTTCCTTTTGCGGCCAGAGAAATTATATCCAGGACAGAAAACAGGGCCATGAACTCACAGCAGAAGAGCACCTCGACTTGCACCATGGCCGTAAGAGGTGCCGGGGTGTACCTGCTTCCTCAGGACATGGGCCTCGTGAGCATCTTGGTGGCAGAAATGGGCCCAAAAGTCTGAAAAGCCAGAGGCACCAGCAGCGAGCACAGCCTGCCTGGCATTACCACGGGCAACAGGCTATTGGACTATTTTTGAACACAAACCATAAGTTCAAGGGCTTCAGTAAGTGGGTGCCCTCCTTAGGGCGCATTTGAGAAAGCTGATTTTCACACAGCTCCTTGGGAAATGGAGAGAATTCAGTTATTGCTTTTCTTTTTTTCCTTTTTCCCTTCTCTGTCTTTGTCTTTTTTTTTTTCCTCCGAAGTTGCTGCAATTTCTAAGAACAGCGACAGTCAAAGGCATCAAACACTCACTCTTTCAGGGCCAAGCGTGTCTCCCCAGCACGCCAGTGCAGCAGGCTGGGGATGGCATTTATAGACACTTAGCTAACATATCTTGTATGATTAGCACTTAAGGAAGGTCTGTTTTCTAGTTCAAATAAAAGTTCGAATATGTTGTCAACTCCTTTTTTGTTTTAATTCCCCGCTAGTCCTACAAAAACACTCAAATCAAAAGCAACCTCCTCGGCACACAGACCTCACCCCGCACCTCTTCCAATGACTAAATCGCACAGAAAGAGATTTATTCCCCACCCCCCGAGGCAAGGTAGGACACACCCCGACGAGCAACCTCAAAGACAGAGAGAAAAAGCAAGTTGAACAAACACCAAAAGCACCAAGAGGCCAGGAAGATTTAGTAAATATCAGCCTTATTTTTGATGCTGCCACATTTAAATCCCTTTTGGTGTTCAGATTTGAATATGAGCTTCTGAGGAAGTACCACTGGAAAGTGGCTTATGAACAGCAGAAAGTCACAGGGTCAGATAAAAAACCATCCACATGCGCACGTGGAGGGAAGGGGGGCTGCCTGGGATAAAGGAGGAAATTAAAACTGTGGAATATGAAATTATATCCAGTGTCCTGCATGATTCCAGGGTTGCCAGGTTAAAGGCAATGAATAAATAAGAGAAATTCAAACCCAAGCAAATCTCTAGGATGAGACGAAATTCATTCTAGGGTGTTAGAGCAGATTTGAGGAAGGAAATGTGTGTGCCAACAGCAATTACTATGGAGAACTCGCTGAGCACAAGTCTAGAAGACTGGAAAATTGGAAAATAACAAACCAAATGTGGTATCAACATGCAAAAAATGAGAGCAAGCCTGGCACAGGAAATTACAGGGCTATCAGCTTAATATTCATTACATGTAGGAAAACGCAAGGTCCCCATTGTATACAAGAGTGTAATTAAATCAAGGGGTTCTGCTGAAATCAACTGCTTGTGATGTTTATGAATTAGCAGCAGATTCAAAATGCAGCCGCAGCCTTAGCATTCAGCCCGGAGCCTGGTATTATTTGTTACAATCTATAAACCAGCCCTGGCGAGAAGTTTTCTCCTACATAGTGTAAGTTTCAAATCTCTTGCTCAGAGGGTCGGGGTTTTTTTGCTTTGCATGTGATTCAATGCTGAGGAGGATTAGCACGAGCAGGCCATCTGAGGATGGTGTCTGGGGGAAAATGTTACGGGCTGATTGACTGATTAGTGCTTATTTGTTTGCTGTTTAGAGCAACGGCAGTGAAGCATATCTCTTATTCCTCCTGCTTCTGCCCCCCTTTCTCCACGGCAGCAACATCTGCAGTTACCCACGTATTTCCTCCCAGTGCTGGGAAGCAGTGCCGGACATTCACTACCTTTCCAAGGGTCGTCGCTTGATGCCTACGGAAACACGCTCTTCCACTTCTCCTGCTGCATTCCCACTGCATGGCTTGTAAAGTCGCATGGGTTTTTATTTTCAAAGACACTACCAAGCTTTGCAAGAGGAGCAGAGGCAGCATTCACCATCCCAGGCTTGTCTGCTGAACCAGCAATGCTCTGGTGGTCCCATCCAAGGCCAGAGCCATGAGGATTTATATCGAGACCTCCACTGCTGGGCAAGTGGCTTCAGTAAACTCTGAATCGGGATCCCAAGTCCTGGGAAATACCAAGGATGCAGCTCAGCGTTCAGATGAGCTGAATCTGTTTGGTCAGGCCAGATGCCCCAAGTGATGTACATTAATCCTCACCTGCTTCTCCCCTGCAAGGAACATGTAGAAACATTAATAAATATTTCAAAAGCTCCTACAGTGCACCTCGCTTTCAGAAATGCATTCCACAATACTTTATTACCCCTAATAACCTCCGAGAAAAATTATGAATGAACACAAAGAGCTTATTTTAAGTGTGCAGTTGCAAATACCAAACAGGATTTTGAAACACAGCAAGCAGTGCCAGAGAGAAAATACAAGTCTCTTCACTTTCATCACAAGTCTCTTATATCAAGAAAACATATGGAGAAATTCTGCCGAACCTTACTGTGCTTTTTAAACTCAAAGTGAGATCTTTGAGGAAATAGCCTCTTTGAATCTCTGTATTTACACCATCAATACTGGATAAAAAAAGCTTGCCACTCATTTTTAACAAGTTAAAATGAACACCCCACAACAGCCCAAACCTGGAAAGGATTTAAAATATAGATCCTGATTCCAAGCCCCGTTTTGACATTTAATTCCATCCCTGACTTTTCCCCAAAACCTGGCAATATGGAGAAAAAAGGAAATCTAATGGATGCAACAGTCAACTCTATACTTGCTGGCTCTCTTCTGGCAAGAGAACTTGGGGGTTTTTTAAACCTTTAAGTCCTTTTTCTTTTTGAGTCAGCTTTTAAAGAAATAAGTCCCCTCCAACCTGACTCTGCCTCGGGAACGGACAGACATGTTCCCTTTTCCCCAGGTACATTTTGAACCCCACAGCTGATTTCAGAGACACCTGACAGAAGAATGAAGGCCCCAAAGAAACACGTGTGTGTGTGTGTGTATATATATATTTATGAATTTCATGAAAGCAAGCAGCTGGGTAGGCAATGACCGAGTCCATAGGGGAAATGTAACTGCTTCATCAGGACCCAGGGGGGTACCAAAAGTCAAGAATCCTCAGCCTGCGGCTCTGGGAATCGCACGGTATTTGTGCGTATTGGTTTGCATCCCCTTCACCCGCACAGAGGTGCGGAGCCGGTAACACAACAGGCTCCAAAGAGGAAGGCAACAGGGGAGTGGTGTGCTCAGGTAAGAGCTTTAGATTAAACACGCTTGGGCGGGAGGCAGAGGATTGTGCTTTTCTAACCAAGGACCTGAGATTCAAGCTAAATCTGTTTGTCCTACTCACCTTCATCAATATTAATAGGTCAGACATGACCTGTGGAGAGCCAGACAGTCCTTCAGGGGCTTATATGGATTTTGCTGATTGCCAGGTTGTAACGAGTCTCTGGTGTGAGAGGCAGAATAAGAGCCGAGCCACCATCTCCTACACGTGCACACTGAACAGGAACCAAGAGAAAGCCATCGCAGCATGTCCTGGCCACAGAGGTCAGCACGACAGGCTCCGAGGGCAGACAGAAAAGCCAACAAGTGAAGAAAGAACCATTGCTCATGGTGACTTCTAGGTACCAAGGGGTCTCTGAGGGGCTCAGCTCTGTTTCAGCCCCCCTCTTCCCTGCAAAGACCTAGACTGAGGCACCGAGAGCAGTTTTGGCAGCAGCTTGTATAGTGCTGACGGAACACGTTTTAGTTAAAATTCACCTGACGAGGAGGAAATGAAAATCCTCAAGGCCACAAATTAAAAATTGTGACTTGATAGAACAACAATTTATAAATAGAAAGACCTATTTCCTGCAAAAATCCTGTGGACTGAGATTGGAAACTAATTAGTAGACTGAATCACCAGAAAAAATTATGTTTTCCTGTTACTCATGAGCAGATATCACTTTTCTAGCACTTTTCCTTCGGCACTGGTGATCAGCATAACCCTGTGGGCACTCCACAGCCTCTCCTTGGTTGCATTTCCTTCCTATTCCAATAAAACACAGTAAGGTAAAGGACAAAATTCATCATTAGCCATTCCTGTTATAGCACCAGTAGCTGCACACTGTCTTTTCCTCCAGATGATATGATCATGGAGCAGGAAGGTGGGAGTGCACCTAAAACGCTTTGCTAAAAACACCAGGTCCATCCCAGAGGACTTTGAAGCAGAGACTTTCCCACTAAATTCATTATGAAGATAAACAAAAAAAATAGCACCCAGCCCCAGGCAAAACCCCAGCAGGCTTTTGCACTACCCCATATAGAGATGGGAACCTTAGGGTTCACAGCCTAGGGACAAAAAGTGGAAGTGAACCCATGCAGGCAGCCCGGCCATCATTCACGTGTCATCCGAACTGCTCGAGCGGGATCTGTCTGCATGAAGTTTTGGCTTCAGCTAGCAGAGAAATCAACTCCAATATCAGTACCATAGTGCCACAATACATTAAAGAAGCAGAAAAATCATCACAAAATAAAAAGTGGTTAAGGCCCAAATTTGCAGAGTGCAGAGCCCTTTCCGTAATGACTCCACACCCACTACCAGAGCACACAAGCAAAAATTGTTGCTCACTCTCGCTTCTGAACACAAGCCAAGTTCCCAAGGGGTTGCAACACGGATGGATTTTTCTGGAGCAACTCCTGCTGGATTGTCCAGCTGTTTGCTGTCTCTGAGGACATGGAAAAAACATGGCTGTGGTAGACCCACACTGCAGCCCTCCCCAAGCACTGGTGGGAACAGCCCTGGGACAACTCACAGAGCAACTGGGAACCAGAAAAAACTTCAGACAAAGGGGAGGAGGGCTGCAGAGTTCTTCTGAAGAGACAGGGAGAGACAGCCTGCAATGGACTATGTGACTGGTCTCAAGCCTGAGGTCTCCTTGGGCATCCTCCTCTAGCTGTGACCTTGGGCTGTCCCCAGGAGCCATCACACCACTGCCCAAGGTCCCCATCCGCTCCAGTGAGCCAGCTAAGCAACACAATTCTCCTAATTCCCTGCAGAAATCAGTGTGATGATACACAACATAGGCCTACAAATGCCCCAATTGAGCATAGGGCTGTTCAGAGAAGGCAGTGTTCTTTTATTACCAAATTAACTTTAAAAAACCCCCATCCATTTCACTTTCCACATCAAAGATCATAATCTCCATGTAAAAGAGAGGGTTGATGAAAAAAGAGGTACTTCGAAAACACATTTTAAGATTTAAAACACTACTAGCATTGATTCTTCTTGCTTGTAAAGAACTCTGGCTTTTTGTCTTATAAAGTACTCCAGGATCTCATTTGCAAACTACCACTGCTAGCTACTCTGGTTTTTTGCTGGCTGCTCACTTACTCTTTGGGGATTTCATATTCTTCTAAATTTTGTAAATGGCCACTGAAGTGGAGATGAACATTATAAAATACATTTCAATCACCCTCACAATTTAGACTAATTCATTGGCAACCGTACAAAATGCTATTTACAAGGTACTTCCATCAGCTGGTATCTGGCATTAAGTATTTTGAATCAATCTACCATCATTTTCATCTCTTATTTTTCATACAAGGGAAATTATTGATCGAAGCTTTTCAGCCTCATTTAATATACTGGAATAGGCTTTAAATTTTCCCATGTAAACCTCAGTGGAGATTAGCAACTCTGCCTTGCTTAATGCAACACAAATCAGTCTCCCTGATGAGACCACAATATTGTACATGACATCATGACCACTTCACTGGTTGACGGGCCCTGAGACAGGCACCTGCTAGAAACTCCCCAGGGACTTGGCATTCGAGTTCCGTTTGAGTTACTAGGCAAGGTTGGTGCCTTAAAGGGAAAAATAGAGCCTTCACTTCTCAGAGGCCATTACAGTATTGCAGAGTAATACCTGGGATAGATTTGTGGGGAGGCAGACTTTTTTCATTGCTCCTATCAAGCTTGCATTCAGTTTTTGAATCGCATTCAGTTTTGCATTCAGTTGCTATTGTGATGGGTGTGTTCAAAACGGTAGATTAGATTTGTGTATGTTGAGGACAGAGAGCTTGGCTGAATTTTGATGAACTCACTCTTGAATAAATAAGCAAAACATCACGGAATAAGATACTCAGCCAGCTTCAATAAATACATATGGTAGCAAAACAGCCAGCTAGACAAACAGAATATATCACACTGGAACGAGCACTGACGATTTTGTAACGACTCCGGCAGCTTTCAGCATATTAGATACTACTATAAAAAACAATATGCAAATGTCTGAGTCCAGTTTACAGTAAAAAACAAGTTATGCTAATGTTACCAAAGCAGCAGCCAGTGAGCAATACAGCACAGTATGCACCCCTCTCCCTATCAAATTTAATCTAGAGCTGATTGGCAAGCACTGGCAGAGGAGCCTGCGGGATGCACGTTGCACAGGTGACGCTTCCCCAGGCTGTGTGACTTCCAGACTGCCATGGTGAAACTTTGCATTGGAGACCCTATCAGATACGGACATCAGGATGGATTGAGTGGGAATACAAAAGTGTTTTCTTGGGAGGAAACACCAGGCTGCAAATGCTATTACAACCGAAGCCCAGTACAAGTTAAAAGTGCTTCGAGCTGCTGTGGCATCCACGATACCACGTTCGATGCAAAACGGGAGAATGAATGTGCTCAAGGGCTGAACTTCCAGCGGTCCATTTCATGGACTAATTTGTGTGCAGGCTGATACTTTCAGTATGGTTCTGTACTAACGGAGAATAATCATAGGATAAGTAGAGCAAGGTAAGTACATATGCTGCCATTGTTTTCTTGCAGCATAATAGCATCATCAATGAAGCCTGAATGCAGCCCAATTAGCATACTGTAATTAGAATCGCTGCTGCTTTTTCATTTAGTTTTGCACGCCATGATGAGGTGTTGGTTGCAGTATGCAGGGCTGCAATCCTATAGATAATGCCAATTGCGCAAAGCATGTGTCCTATTCTCTCATCAAAAGAAACAAGGGAGACATTAAACTGCCTTAAGCTGCTAAAATTTCAATTTTGGCCTGACTCAAGAAAGTCTCCAGCTTACCCAGAGAATACCTAAGCACAGGCTGCGTTCCCAAGGGATAAGCACACCTGTAGTACATGTTGCCTTTAAAGGCAAATGGAAGCTTTAATGAAAAATCTGATTTTCTAAAAGACATTATCTTTTAGCCTGTAACTTTTAAACACCTTGTTGACTCCTTCTTAGAGCTTAGACAAGCCTTAGTAACTCGGCTGAAGAAACCCTGTGCAATTGTCCTGTTTTGTTACATGGCTGCCCTCGGAAAGAGCAGATGGTGGATATTTGGAGAGGGCTCCTTCAGAGCAGCCAGTAACCAGGCATTTGTTGAAGTGTGGCTCGGCTGTGGACTATTTATAACCCATCCACCACTGAAGAGTCTCTTAATGCTTCTCCAGACTTAAATGGCTAACTTTTATGGCCCATTTCTGGCCCATTTCAACAAAGCAGTTAAACATGTTCCAGGACTGGTATCTATATGTAAATAAAGGAAGTTGTCCTTGGCTGGCACCCAGGCTCCCCATCTCCGCCTCCCGGTGCTGCCAAGCTGGCCTGCGCAGCCCCGAGCCCCGCAGCCGCTCACGCTGGACGTGGGGCACCAGGGCTGGGGAGCAGCACCCTCATCCCAGAGCTCTGCATGAGGTCACTTACCAGCACCCCCTTTCCCTTGGGAATCCATCCTGCAGCACCTGAAACTCATGGGCAGCACCACAGCCTCGCTGGCCAGGGGAGATGCCCTTACCTGCTGCATCTCCCCTGCTGCTCCCAGGACTTGCAGCGCCCGCCCTACCTCACCCCAAGAGTCACGCCGAGCAAACACAGTTTAATCAGGATTTATACCAAGGCTGGAATGTCAGAGGTTGGTGGACTGGTCTGGAGGGGCTTAAAAACCAGCAGCTTTTTAATGTGTTTTGTTCACGTACCCCACAGGAGAAGGTAATCCCATAAGCCGGGGTGGAGGACATGGTACTTTCTATGACTGGAAATGATGATACAGCAAGAAAGGGCGTATAAGGAGAAGTATTACATAAGACGTAGGTTTTACAAGCTTTATAAAGACTCTCTTAGCACTTGTTAGTGGCAGGAACCTCCCCCTATGCCAACCCGTCTGAAATGGGAAGGACAGAAAAGTGCCTTCCACTTAAAGAAATGGGCTGTGAATGTGCTGTCAATGTCTGTGATTCTTTTTATTGATTTACAGTGTGTAAGCCATAAATCATTCTACCTTTTACTGAGCCTATACGTATGCATCACTCTGTCAGGGAAACTCCTCAAATTTTAAGGGGGACGTGCAAGAAAACAGACTTCTCTTTCATTGACTCGGCTAGATGAGCTGCAACGGCCAAGGCTAGGTTTACCACACACGGTGGGGTGGATACATATAGACAAAACACTTAATTTGAAGAGCTGCCCATATCTCCTGCTCTTTATCTCTTCCAGGATTAATCTTTGGCTACAAGGGGACAGATGCGAGCCGTACTTTCATTGGCAGGCACTACACAGGGGTTTGCTTCTGTTGCAAGAGAGACCTCACAGGCACACAACCGCTGTCGCAGGGCACCCACTGCAGAGTGCTCGGACAGCAGCGAGCGAGGGGAGAGCAGCGCCGCGAGCCGGAGCCGGAGCAGCGTTTGTCCTGAAGAAGGATCTGCCAGTTGCAGCAACACCACCCGCTGCCAGAATCTCAAAATAATAAAAATGCATCGATCCTCTTTTAGAACAGACTTCAGGAGAAAACCTATGTTTAATGAATTTATAGACAAATTTCCAGCTGGCTTCAGTTTGAACAAGGATTCCACCTACTCTTTCCAGCTCTCAAGAAGAAGCCCTACAGAACTAGATAGCTCAGGTTTGGTTCATCCACAGCATTCAACAGTTACATTCTCGCTACAAAAATCTTACCTGAAGGCCAAGACTCAGCTGAAGACTCCTACAAAGTCCAACTGCTTTCTGCAGAACTCCCCTAGGTCCACTCCCAGCAAAGTCATGAAGACCTCCTCTGCAATGGGAGCAGCACTAAGCCGTAAGGATTTTGGGGTGCTGCATAAAACTGGGATCAGTGTGGACTTCACCCATAAAGGGAGCTTGCAGAGCACCATCTACTGGCACCAAGAAGTCTTCCTCCCTTGGTAGATCCTGTCATGCTTGGGTTGTTTTATGTTTTAAATAACCTCGCTGATCCGCCTTGTAAGGCATTTCATTCTTTGTATGCTAATTTAAGCCCAAAAGCAAAAATGCGTTCTTCTTCAGAAAAGATGTACGCACCTTCTTGAATCCAGTCCGGTATTGCGAGCCTTGCGCAGGTGTAAAATCAAGGGTGTGATTTAGTGCTTTGCTGAGGAAGGACTGCTTGCTGCATGAGCACAGGGCTTGCTGGATTGGGACCTCGCTGCTTTAAGGTTTTCTGATTAAACATCCCCACCAGATTACAGTGCAGGAGGCTCTGAAGAGCAGTTCTCTGCCAGAGTGAAGCAACTGGGATAATTCAGCTCTTTTGCTTGCTCAGGGCTGATCACTGAAGGGGCAGAAATTAATTTCCTATAAACACAGGCATATTTTTTTCACTACCTTGGCAAATGCAGTTGTAAAGAAGCCATTACAGGAGCTGATCTTTATGATGCGTGACTTTGGCTTGTCCCAACAGGGGATATTTTATGAGGCATTTACATAAACATACACAAATCAAACCGTCCAGCTGTGCTTCTCCTGTACCTGCAATGTAGAGATACTTCAGCTAATTCTAGATCTACACAATCAGCCACCCTGAAGCGGGATCAAGTCAGGTGTCTGGGACGGACAAACTGAAGTGAGATCTGATACGCATTCCCAATCCCAAAACTATGAGACTTTGCATAGCTGCCTCAGCACACAGCTAGGCACACTGAAGCACTCAGAAATAAATAAACTATCAGATTCCCTACGATGCCCATATGCGGGGATGAAACTGTTCATCAGTCCCTCTAAAAGACATTAGTTAAAACCGTTGGCCCAGGACTTACCTGAAGTGGAGGTTTTAGAGTCTTTCTTGTTATAAGTATATTTTGGGCATTGCTTGGTGGAAACTCAATAGTCAGAAAGTATTATCACCATGTCAGGATGAGAAACAGTATAGGGATGACACTGACAACATGCTTTCTCTTGGAAGACCTGGATGGCGTAGAACTTCATTTTTAGACCTCAATATCTAGAATTCAGTGCCTCAAATCACTCCTTTGTTCCTTAAACTCGCAAACATTTATTCAGCTTGGTCACCTTGGCCAAGGGCAGGGAAGGAACCAGAGGCAGAATCCAAGTCCCCAGTTTCTGCCTTGCCATTTCCTTCATTCACCTTCTCAACTTCCACCTCCCTCCAGATCCCTTCTCTTTATCCTAGGTGGCATCGGCCAGTTTGCCAACTCTTTTTCACTTACTACTGCTATTTTCTTTCAAAACATCGATCTTGGGCAGCTGACGTCACTTCAAACACACACATGCCTCTGCCAGGATTCAGTCTTCAACTCAAACATCAGGCAGTTGCAAGTACCCAGACCACTTTTATGCTGTGCCCTCAAGCCAAGGTTGCTCCAGCATGGCAGCATGTCCATCCTTTCTATTCCTCTGCCGATGCATGTGGGAAGCCAGGCTTCTGTAGGAGAAAGGGAAAACTGCTGATTCAGCTAAACGCTGGAGCCAGGGGAAGGTGTCTCTGAAGGCTGGTTGTCAGGCCAGGCTTAGCAGCTGATTGAGCTGAATTAAGTTCTCTGCCTCCTGTTTATTTCTTTAAATGACAGAGGGCCCCTTTGTACTTCCCGCTCAGGCTTGTTAAGCTTATGTCTGGCAATGATTCGTATTGATTTGACAGGCTTCCTCACGCTCACAGATCTACTCTGACCACTGAGAGTTTTTAATTACAACAAAGAGACGAAGAATTTCTGGGAACCTAAAAGATCCATCTCAAAGGATCCAAGTAAGAATTAATGCAGAAAACCAGAGCAGTTTTGCAAAGTTACACCACAACTTCTCAACAGAGAAAACAGTTACTCTAAAGAGTAGTAGATCCTACAGAAAACAGCCTTCCACTAGATGATCTTATTGAGATGCTCTTTCCCACCCCAAAGCAATGAAAAACACATTGTAGCTGGATGCCCCAGACATGGACCTTCCCAGGGAGAGGATCCTCTACAAGCGAATTAACATCCCGGCTCTGCACGCTCCCGATCTCTCACCTCGCAGGCAAACACCCACATCTCTTACACAGGACTCCTGGGGTACTCACCAGCCCTGCTTTGAGAAGTACACGGGCTGACTGAGGAGGGCAAGGAGGCTGGGGTCCCCTCCGCAGCATGTGGCATGTTCAAGCCCCTTCTCTCTTCCCCCAGCTACGCCATAGCTACACTCATCCCATTTGATCGCTGCTAATACATATAAAATGTCAGACCAGCTGCTCCCTGAGCATTCAGGAAATCACAGCTAAAGTCTATTCAAGAAACTACATCCAACGGATGGGGAGAGAAAAAACACATTGCTTTGAAATCATGGCCTGATTTCCTCTCCATTTCCAAACAGAGTTTTCCAAACTCTTCTACTATTTCACTAGCTTTCGAAATAAGGTCACCTCCTTGAATAAGCTGTGTTTGATTTCGGCAGGCTACACAGCCTGATCAGTACAACTGTCCCTCCTCTCCACCTCTCCTGGTCTGGTCTCATTTGCTTGGAACTGCATCTGAACCACACCTGTTTCTTCATCATCTGGCAGACCCGTACCTATTACAGAGAACACTGCTTCCCTGTGTCTGCTGCTCCAGAGAAAGCTTAGGCCAGCTTAGAGTGGCCTTGTCGTCTGTAGTAAGATTGTTAACTGGTTATTTGGCCTTTTGATTACTGGTTTAAAGAATGGTAATTGGCTCCCTAGAAGGTTTTAGTATCCCAAAGGTGTAGAGAAGTGGGCTGAGGATGAAAAGAGCTTGCTGCACTGTGGGTTGGAATAGCTCTCACCCTCTTTCAGAAGCTTTCAGATCCCAGACTTTGGTGCTCAGTGAGGCAGGACCAGCCAGGCCTGCTTTGGGACCGGATCTGGGCAGCAAAAAACACAAGATGGGATGGGACAGCAGGTATCTGGAGAAAGATTGCTAATTCTGGCATTTACAAGCCAAAAGGGAGATTCCTGATCTGTAACCACAGCGTATTATTCACCCAGCCCTACGGTTAGATGCTTCCCCATACAGAAACCACACAGAAAGCTCACACCCCACTCGCCTTCCACTTACGCTATATTTTAGGGGTTGAACGTGATTTGTGCAAGTTCTGTGCGAGGTGCACAGTGAATTTAGAGAAAGATTAAGGTAGCAGCTTCTCTGGATTTCTGGGACTGAAGCACTCCAGTGCTTCCCTGCTGATGAAGTCTTTCGTCTTGCCCTCCAACCTGACTCTGACTGATCCACGGAGACAGGCTCAGATATATACAAATGTCAAACCACTAAGCTTGATTACACTTTATAAATGCCACAGTGGGAGAAAGGGAAGCCACTCCCTCTTCACGAGCTATGGTCTTTCACTGGATACAACAGTCAGACTGGAAAGCACCACTGGTTCAAAATCATTCAGTAACACCTAACAACTGGGTTAATTTGAAGTTGAGAATCTGAAAGCTTTCACATCAGTTTGCTGCTACAAAACAAACCCAGCCCACCCTTTCAGCAGCTGAGTGATCAGAACACAGCATCAGTTCCAAAAGCACTCAATGGTATTCTCATCCATCATTTTCTGTGCCTTTATTTATTTATTTTTCCCCAAACTGGTGGATATTGATTACCCAGTCTACAGACTTGCCTAGATCAATACCTGTTTTCAGAAGAATATTGTGCAAAGCTAAATAAATTAGTTTATTTTGTAATGAGGAAGAAACAGGGTGTCAATCAGACCTTTGGACTTTCCTGTCAAGGCAGCGCAGTGCTCCATGCTAAAGTACAAAAATATGAGCAAGCAGAAATAGGCCAGGCTGGTAGGAAGAGGGACTTGTAGGGTTTTACAGGAAAGGAGGCAGCAAGGGAAGAGGAATGGAAGCATCGCAGTGGAGATGCTGCCCATCCCGAGATCCCCCTAAAGACCTGCTGCTCTTTTGTGCTTTCCCTGCCACATCTTTTCTTTTCCTGCAGCACAGCAAAGTGACGAGCAGTTTGTGGTTTCACCTGGAGCAGTGAGGAAAGTGATGCTTTTTTCAGTCATATGCACAGCAGTTAATTAGAGCCCACCTACGTGCTGCTGCAGGGCAATCAAAACCCAGCAGAACTTGAGGCTGAAATGTTCACATCTACCTAATTGCCAATAAAAATCAACACGAAACGGAAGCTGACATCCCACAGATACCTTAAATTTCAACCTTAACACCCAAACCACAGCTTATCAGCATTCAATAGCATTCTGAGAAGATCTAGATGTCACTGCCAAGACCTGGCCCCAGTTGCATGAGGTTGTTTACCAGCACATGTGAAGAGACAGGCCTTTCTCTGAAGAGTTTGACCATCTACGTTAACAAAGGTGGTGGTGTCCTGATAATCTCCATAATAACCAAGCAGAGTTCATATAGAGAAACAATACTTTGTAACTGACTAAGCAAGTCTCATAAGAAAAGAGATCTTCCCCCAGAGTTTAGTACACAAACCAGGATATTTTCCCGAAGAATTTACTTGCTGCTACCAGCCTTCTCCATAAGCAAGTTGTTTGTTGAAGTTCTATCTTGGTATCCCATAGCCTGGGAGCAGCTAGCCCCAGGAGACATGAGCTTTGCTTCTTTAACAAGCACTCTCAGGGGAAAGCCTTGCCAGTACCAGTGTTTGCTGCTAGAGTAGCAAAAATCACCGGACTGCCCATCTCTTTTCCTTGGAAATGGCAAAGGTACCAAGGGAAAAGAACTACAAAAACGGTACCTGGAATTTGATACCATAAAATGCAAACCTTCACCTGGCACAGGTGCTCACAGGAAATTACGCTTCTGCTGAGAAATTCTTTGGGTCCCCCTAGGTACAGCTATTTTCTCCTTTATTTGCATCCCCTGTCCAGACTTGACTTTATTTAGCATCGGTGCCATACTAGTACAGCATTGCTATTACTCTTAAACTGTATGCCCCCGTATGTGGTACAGCCTGTGCAACTGCCCTGCACTGCACTCCAATTAAACTGCGTACCGAGAACATGTTGACATTGTTAAGGTTAATGACCTAATGATGAGCACCAGGAAACAGGTTTGCAATAAAATGGTCTGTACTGATTGCTTCCATGATGAATGCGAACAATATGTTGGACTGGGAACAATATGTTAAACAATATGTTGTGGTTTATCAATGTCACGGCACAGCGCTGCCGCAGTGGCTGCTGTCTGGTGATCCTCAGGAGGGTCACTTTGAAAACGAACACAAGAAACGATCAGCTCTCGCAGGGGAGGAATGGGTAGTACCAACCAGAAGGAAGGAAGGAAGGAAGGAAGGAAGGAAGGAAGAAGAGCCTGATCCTGTCCAGCTCAGGATCATCAGGAACCGTGGGCCAGACCTGGCATGGAAACACAGATTTGTTACACCTGCCACTAGAAATGAACCACCTTCTAAAAGGCTAAGTTAAAATAATACAAGGACTAGAGTTTAATGTAAGACAGATTTGGTGTCCCTGAGAAACAGGCACAGTGAAGCAGACATTAATACAGAGGAACGGCTCAACTGTTATGTGAACAGATATAAAAAATTTAAGAGCTGAAAAACAGACCTTCTAAAGACGTATTTTCCTTCTTCATAAAAAAGTTTAATTTCTTGGGGGGAAAAAAAATACATTTCATCCTAAAAAGTCTTGCTTGGAAAAGTAACTGCAGGGCCTTGGTGCAGGTGATGCAGAACCGCAGGGGGCTGCTCTGTACATCTCCAGGGCACCGCCACAGAAGAGCCTGGGGACAAGTCAGCTGCTGCCACCCGTGTTTTGCAATTGCCTGCCCAACACCAACAAAGCCCCACAGGAGCAGCACCCACAACACAAACTCCCAAAACTCCAGTTAATTAGAACCACATTAGCATCCAGCAACACAGAAACCAGGGCACACAGCCGAGCAGCGTGACTCTCCAGCAGCAAGAGCCACCTCTGCTGCTGTCTGGTTTCAGCAAAGCCAGAGATCAGAGGGAAGCACTGTGCTAACAGTAAAACATTCATGAAAGCCATCAGTTGGGCAAATAATCAAACCTTCCACACAGCCCAGGCAGAAAGCTCAAACTTGCAACCTTCGGAAACAGAGAAGCACCGAACATGAGAGGAAGCAATGCTCAGCTTAGCAAAGAAATGCCACTTCACATCAATACATGTAAACTTATTTTTCAAATGAAAAGAAATAAAGATAAACATATAATTAACATCCTACTAGCCAAAAGTTGCCCCCCAATTTTACAACCTCAATGTGCAAAGCCCCTAACTAGGAAGGACACAGCCAGCTTGACATACTCACCAAGCAAACCCCCTGTGACACCCACTCCCTCCAAGCCCCATACACTGCGGCAAGACAAATCCAAAGCCTCCTTTGGGCTCCTCCCCTCCACCCACACCCCCCAGCCTCCCAGCTGGAGCATGATTACATTATGGGTGATTTCACTGTATGAAAGGAAAAGTCTGGCCTAGCTAGACTTCTGAGAGCTCCTTAAGCACCGTGAGCTTGGTGTCAGTGTCAAAAGTTTGGCTTTTAGCAGATGTCAGTAGTGAAAGATGGCAACCAGGCTTCCTTGTTGCTGGAAGTAGGTGGCAATTTTAGCAGAAGGAAATATCTACATCTGGAAGTAATCCGGGACCCCTTTGGCAAAAGCTGTCAATGAAATAGTTTGCCGAGGCACTAATAATCTCACCACAGAAGTGAAGCAAGACTGGTAGGGACTGTCCAGGCTGATTCATGGGCTCAGGGAAGATGGACGAGGTTTTAGACGCCTCCGTTCTGCAATAGGAGAGGGAAGGGCTTCTCCAGGGGGGAATTCAGAGCACATTTGAGGAGTGTGTCCTTAAATCCCCATTGACTATAAAAAGACACTAACTCCTTAACTGAATTAAGTATGTAATATTTGGCAGTGCGAATACCTCCCCACACAGGCTCTTTGTGTCAAGGGCTCGCGTGAATTTATTTGCAGCTGTTGTCTTCCTAACAAAGGAGAAATATTTAGAGCTTTGGACTGGGAGTCAAGAGCCTGTGTTTCTGCCCCTAGGTCTGAGTTAAGAAAAATCATTTAGCTCAGTGATCCAGGAAAATGAATGCCCTACATTTTGGCAGTAAAGCTGGATAACAGTTTCAAATGCTCAGCTAAGAGATCTTGGGCTCCTTGGTCACCTAGGAGCTTTGAAAATGTTGTTCTGCATCTACCAGAGTGAGATGGATTTTATGCACTGCTGTCTTCAATGCATTTGAGGCCTTCCTGTGAAAAGTTCCCCACTAACACCTTTTATTTCGGTTTTTCTCTGGAAGTCAAGCGTTCCCTGTAACTCTGGCTTCAGCGTCAGATACGGAGGGGCTGACCGTAGCTCTGTGCTCTTTAAGAGATATGGGCTCACTAACATCAAACATGTAGTTTTTTTCACCTTAGTAACAGAGTGGTAAATTTTTCATATCTGACTCACAAAGTAAAGAAAAAATTGCATTCAGTGTAGAGAAATGTACTCTTTGTCAATACCAATCAAGTTTTAGAGCAAATAATTTAATTACAAATGAAAGAAAACAGCAAAACCCAAGGAAAGCTAGTACTTCCCCAGATGCAAGAACATGTCAATTTGTTTCTAACTCATTTTGACTGTTGATATATCCTATATGATCTCCAAAAATCATTCAAGTATATATAATGATGTTAGCTGAAACAAAGGCTTGGAAAAACTCTGGCTCTATGGAATGAATTTCAAAACCATATGCAGAGATTTAGCTGTGTGACTCCCATTAAAAATCACTAGGTTCCTGGAGGCTAAAATCCTTGAAAACTGACCTCTGCCAATTTGAAGCTGTCTGTGCCGTCACATTAACAAGTTGCAATGCTTATAGGTTAATGCTAAAACCCACTGATGAGAACAAATAAGCTTAAAAAATACCAAGCCAGAAATCACCTTGCTTCTATTGCTCTGGAAATACTAAGCCAGCTAATCGAAGCTCTGACTCCGCATAATTCGCGAAAAAACCTGCATCCAGTTTGAACTCCTGTCTGTCCTGAAGTCCACAGGCTTTCATTCTTTGGATGTCTTTTTATTTCCAACAATCTTGGCAGTTCTGAGGGTTCAAACAGAGCAAATGTGGGGGACCTTTTGTCTTGGAGACTTGGCAAGGGAGCGCCCAGGGGCTGCTGGTACCTCTGACCTCGCACAAACCTTTCCACCTCCCTACAGCCTCTTTTAGAAAAGGCGACGTGTTGGCAAATAACTACCAGTCACCCCATGCCTTGCCTGTATCTGACCTCAGAGACAAGGGTATGTTGGAAAACATGTTAACATGCTGTAGCTTAGATAGTTTCAAACATGCTGAGGCATTTTTGTAAGTGTGTGTTAGATGATCTCGGGAAAGGAAAACAAATAGCTGACCAGCTCCGGCTATCAGGACTGCAAATATGAATTCCCTTGCCTATGGCAGGAATGAAAGGTTCAGACAGATGCACTTTTGAAGCTGGAAAGGTTTTAGAAGTCATCACTCCTGTCTGTTAATTACGGCTCCCAGCTGCAGCCCTTGCCCCACGGGGAGGTCCACCTCCCAGCGCCGGCTGAGCCTGCCTTCGATTTGCTTTGAAGAGGGCGAAGGGCTGTGACTCCCGAGTGGGGGGGACAGGATGGCTGCAGGTCTCCTTCCTTGACAGCAGAGACTGCCCAACGGCTCTCCGTCAGCTCCCGAAATACCGCAGTTTGCTGCTCCATATATCAAATTAATCTGGCACCGATTGAGGAAGGGGAACCTCAAAGGTGTCCTGCAAAAAGCCCTGCCCACTAAGGAGCAAGAACCAAAGAGCATTCGTGACATTGCCTACCACAGGCATCTGAAGGACAGACATCCTGCCTGAGTTACCTGCTTAGACGCCCTCCCAGTCAATGGGTGATTCATCCCGTCAGTCATGTATTTTGGGAGGGGATGAGTCACGCTCTGCGCCTGCCAAGCCTTCTCAAGGGAGCCTGGATGTCTGATTTTTAGAGTGGAATTACGCAGGCTAGAGCTGAACTCTGGTTACCATAGTTATTATTTCATCTACAAATCAAAAACGCAATTGTTGGGTCTGTTGTGGGGCCCTTCCCCGAGCAATACTAATACAAAGAATCCCACCAAAATCAGCAAACAGCAGCAAAAGTCATAATTTCCACTTGATATATGTCAGGTGGGATTGGGCCCTGTGCAGGAGCCTTCCAGTTCAGAATGGGATCCTTTCATAAAAGTCACTAGTAACCCCTTTGATGTGTGCTTATCTACTGCTCTGCACTTTGGAAGGACAGGGAATCGCACCGCTTCCTGCGTGCTGAGGTATTTGCCTTGCTAATGAAGACGGTGCATATTCACTTTTGATCTGCCAAGAAATGGAAAGTGAAAAATTAAAGCTGATTTCCACCACTAATATTGTCACTGCGCTGTCTCCTGGCTGTGATCTATATGCATGCTGCTGCCTGCGGGAGTTGATGCCATTTAAAAACACGTCAGGCTGGTTGGCCCCAGTGGATGCCTCGAGTTATGAACTCCCCGATGCAGCACTGCCCTGTCCGGCTCAGTGCAAAGCTTGCTGGGTCCCCATAACAGAGAAACAAAACCAGCGTGTTTAAACCAACATCTTCGATGTTTGGTTTAAAACTGGATCCCAGTCAAAGGCATCTATTAGGAAAAACCTGGCATGCGAAGCATCCCTTCCCTTCAGTCAGGAAACCCTTCCCTCTTGACCACTGTCAGTCTGGGTCTGCGAGGTGGAAGCACGGTGCACGAGGGGGTTTTTATGACTGTGCGTTGCTTCCCCAGATCTCAGGAAGCCTGCGCACAGCACAGGCTGGTGGAGGCTCCTGTGGCTTAGCCTGAGGACCAGGAGTCATTCAAGGGATGAAACATCTGCTGATATAGAGCGTGGACTGGATACAGGGGAGCTTCAAAATAAAACCCATCTCCCGTTAATGCTGCAAGTATGTCCTTCTCTCCCAAATGTCAGAATAATGTCACTTAGAGCAGCAGAAATTGCTGTCGCTCCCTGGAACAGAGGAGATCAAAACCTTGTCCCACTGAAGTCCCTGGCTAAAGTCACAAAAAGCAGGCTTTGACCCTAAACACCTTGGGGTCTGATATAAAACAAGTCAGTAGAAAAGCTTCTATGGCAGCATGAACAGACTGTACATCAGGATCCTTGATCTGTACAAACAAAAGAGAAAATGTGGAGAAAAGGGGCTAAAGCCGCAGAGGGACCCAGTGTTTAACAGAGCTGCCTCTTCCGTGTCACTGCAATGGCACTGGAGGACAAACACAAAGTTCACACGGCCACTGGGTGCTGAAAACAGGTTCGCTGAAGTCTGGGCTTTTTGGCGTTTGTCACCTGTTTTGTACAGACCCTGCCCTCAGCCCTGTCCCTGGCAAGATAGGAAGTCGTCCCACGCAGCCCCGAACCTGCCCAGCGTCCCGCCGTGCACGCAGCATCATTTCACTCATGCCGAGCTCCTTTTTATTGACTAGATCCGTAATGTGTGAAGGTCATTGCCTCACTTCACACGTCTCAGCAGTGCTGTATTTCCACATTTAGCCACTTCAGTTTGTCAATATTAACATCTGTTACTATTTAACACCTGCCACTGCTCTAACGCACGCGGGTTTCAGCACACAGACACAGCAATCCAGCCTGACATGCCGCTCCACACGGTGAGAGGAGGAGGGGACGAGCTGCGCGCTCCGACTCAGCTGCTCACCCGGCGTGCCCGAACGCTGGTTCGCTCACGCTCCCCGAGGAGAAAGGAAACCCTGAGAAGCAGCTCGCCTGCCGCAGGGACGGACGAGGATCAGCGCTGGAAGCTGTTGTTTGCTCGAACAGAGTTGTACGCAGCAGCTCTAGCCGTGTTCCTGCCATTTATCCAGCAGATCAATTGTTTTCACTGCAGTGGTGGGAAAAAAAACCAACCCACAACTCCAAGCTGTGAACTTTCTGTCAAGATTTCCCTTAGTCAGAGTTTGGCCTCCCTGGGGTCCTTGTTGTTATGAAAAAATAACAGTGCGTGAATGTTAGCTGCTCCAAATATTTGTGCGGCTCATGATTCATTTCTTATTCACCTAACTCTGTAACAAATACATAATGTGGCCGTGACAGCTGAGTCATAACTAGAGAGGGGCTGATGCTCTAAAATCCCTCTCCGCACAAGAACCTTCTCAGAGTACAGTACTGCTGAACTCAAAGGTTCTTACACAGACTTTTAAAGTTGCTCCACCCTCACTGTATACCACTGCGGGCCCCAGTTTTGCATGAAGTCCTGCTCTCTAGCATTTCCTATTGCCCAACATCACCTTCCCGAGCCCCCGAGCCCAAGGAGCTAGATGCTACAGCGCATCATGCAATGATCGACTGTGCGATGACTTTGCTGAAGCCCCAGGTCCCACGGCATGCACCCCAAACCAGAGCTGGCTGACCCTGAGCTGAGTCAATAGAGA
Source organism: Ciconia boyciana (assembly GCF_034638445.1). Taxonomy (NCBI): domain Eukaryota; kingdom Metazoa; phylum Chordata; class Aves; order Ciconiiformes; family Ciconiidae; genus Ciconia; species Ciconia boyciana. The sequence continues at coordinate 2,695,608 of NC_132950.1, forward strand.
ACATCGCAGGCTTTGGGACTCAGGCTAATGCTGGCCACTGAAGAGGGCTCTTGATAGTCAAATGGTAACTTCAAGCCTTATTTTGACATTGCTTACGTGGCAGAGCAAAGCACAAGGCCTCTTGTATTAGCGCAAGACAATTGGGGATGTCGGATAAAGTAAGAATTGACTCCAAAGCAAACCCAGATGTTACAATTTCACTCGAAGTGGCTTTCACTTCCACGTGCCTTTGCACTTCCCGGTCGTGACTGCGGGCAGAAATACCCACAGATAAGCCTGCTCCTGGAGCAGTGCCTCGCAGTTTTGCAAGCTGAGAAGTCCAGAGAAACATCCAAATGCAAGGGAAGGCATAACTAAACGGAAATCTGTTTAAATGGCTTCTTCAAGGCTCATCTGGCACTGTACATCACTGCCTGCAGTCACGATGGCGGCATCTCCAGTGGCCAGTGCAAAACCACATAAATCAGAGCCCCCAACACCGAAGAGATGCCGCGGTTTACTGAATGCCTCTGTGACCATTGGGACAAATTCAATCTTTCTGCTGCTAGGTTTCTTCTGCTGAACAGGCCTCTTCATTTTTACATTCCCTGGAACTACATGGGATTTCATTTTCTCATGAGTAATGTGTCTCATGAAAGCAACATCCAACTGGGACATCATTACAAAGCCTCAAAACTTTATCTTTGTAGAAAAATCCCAATAGAATAAAATTCATATACTCCTATTTAATTAATAGTGTGGACAATTGCTTGCAGATTCTCCAAGCCATGGCAATCAGCCAAGCTCAATGTCTTTAAAAGAGGTTTCAAGTATCAGAGTTTTCCACCTCCAAAACACCCTCACTCCTCTGATAAGACAAATACAATTACTGCTGGTTTGCTTTACCTGTTCAGGTAAAAATCCAACAGCTCCTTATCATTTCAAACAGCTGTCTTGAAATTCCACTGTTTGTTTAATATCTGTTTATTTGTTTAAAAGTGTTATGCCTATTCAGCTGTGCCTGCCTTGTGGGAATTTTACGGATTACTAATTCTATGCAGACAATATCCACTATAAATAGGAATGACTGGTCACCATATGAAGCAATTACAGTCTTTCTGGTCCTTCTCAGCTCCTAAAGAGGATGAGAAAGAGACAGAAAAAAGGAAAAAAAGCGAGAAAGAAAATAAAAGAAAAGAGAAAAAGAAAAGGAAAGAAAAGAAAGAAAAGGACAAAAAAGAAAGGGAAAGGAAAAGAAAAAGGACATATTCCTCCTCCCCCCCGCAAATTGCAGGACGATGGCAAACCTCCATCTCTGTGCAGCGACGGAAGCTGTAGCACAGATAGCTGCAGCTAGCGGGGGTAACGTGAAGAAGTTGAATTTGGTAACTCGGGAAGCTGATCTTGAAGGAACCAGGCATTTAAGCAATCCTAAATGCTTTCTATTTCTCTGTTTCTTCCAGTGTCTCTTATTAAATTAGGGCCTTTCATGCACAATATTCCCTCTGCCTTCTGCAGGAGCACCAAGATTCTTTCATATACGAGCTTATCATACAGTTTCTTTTATTCTTCACTAAGGGACTGGAGGATATTGGAGGATATCAGCTATAGCATAACCCAGGGCAAGTACTAGCTAGAGCGCTTGATAGTCCTGTGTTGCCATCAGGGAAGTTCACACATCTAGGTCCCGCGGCCTCAGGGGAACAAGTGATGCCTTGATTCAGAAACACAAATCTCAATGGTTCAAGTGTAAAATATTGGAGCAAGAAGCACTATTACAGACTGTAATGAGAAACAGGCTAGAAATCTCTAAAGACCAGATAAGATTCTCCGAGAGCTAGTCATACGATGCTGCAAGTGATGGCTAGAGCCCTGAAAAACTGAAGATGTAACAGGAAGGTTTGCACCAAATAACTGAATAATACAAAGATGAAAGAATTAAAAGCTGTGGGTACAGTGAAGTTTGGCGCTGGAGGGAAAGAAAAGGAAAAAAGAAAAATACCATTTTGATAGTTCCTGCACAGATTTTCACAGGACTGGGAACATATGAAATAAAATGTGACTTTCAGCATCTTCCTTTGCTTCTTTCCCCGCACCTTGCTAACAACCTTCTGTCCTTGCCGGTAAATGCAAAAGAAGAAGTGTTTGGAAGATATTCCCCAGAAATAGGAAAACATACACTAGTACACATGTGGCAATAACCAGATCTACCTTTGTAAGGATCTTCTAGGGCTTAACAATTCCTCCCTACAGATTTTCTCCAGCTGGCCAGTTACCAGTTCTTACATACTCAGAGGTCCTTGACTATCAAATATCCTAAAAAGGATGAGCAGCAGCAGATTTCTGACAGATCCTTCTCACTCACCCACCAGAAAACAAGAAGTAATATGTGGGAAATGAAGCTGGATAAGCTTTCAGTCCTGCAAATTGCTTCACTTGGCTTTTACCTTAGAAGCAAACTCAATCCCCTAGCAGCATTAGCTGGTTTCAGACCACTGGATATCTGTCTTGTAATCAAAGATTTCCCCTCTTGTCTGGCACAGCTTTCTTTTGACATTATTCACAAACCAGAGGGAGTACTGAAATACAAATGTTGTCAAACCCAATGATTAAAAGAAGAAGAAAAATCTTCAGAAAGAGATACTACAGTTGATCTTGAACTTGTCCTGACAGCAACCCCGGCATCTTCCAGTTGTCTTGAGAAAACCAGAGATGAAAAAGGGAGAGACTCTGCCAGTGTGTGGGCTGATGGCATCAGCTTCCAGCTGATGTTACCAGGCTGTGAGGACTGACAAAACCTTCCCAGGGCTGAGGACCCACTTCTGACCCCACGATACACTCTGATCTTTAAAGTGCCTGAGAAAGAAATGCTCTCCATGAGGCAGAAACAAATTTGGATCATGGGTACAATAAATTTCATAACAGCGTGGTCTGGCTAAGCCAATTCCAACCCCAGTGGAAGGCTAATGAGGGAAAAACTACCCAAACATTTACTCTTGCTGCAGCTCTGACACCTTAGTGGGAGGTAAAAGCAGATATTGTTTTCCTGGAAAGGACGTACATTTGTTACTGTGGGCAACGGCCTCTCCACATATACTGACTTGGCTTAGAGGCCATATTTGCAAGACACAGTGTTCCTTGAGTCCTCCTTTCAGATAATTGCCCTCTATTTACCTCCAAAATATTCCCAGCAGACTTTGATTTTCAATGCAGTACTAATAGTTCATATTACTCCCAGAACATTGCAGAAGCACGGTGCTCACTGCAGACTTTAAAAAGAGTTTTGCAAAAAATCAGCAGAGCCATACATAATACTCCTGCCACAAACGTTTGCTTCTCAACTGTCTCCAGTAGAATTACAAATAGGAAGGTGACTAAGAACGCCTCTCTCTGTGTGGCACAGACAGACGTACCTAATCCCACTAGAAGAAATACAAAAGGTGTGCAAGAGAAAAGAAAAGTTCATCAGCACCTAAACGTCAAACTCGCTACCTGAGCCAGGAGCTGTGGCTCACGATGGTCAGAAAAGTGCCTGGATTTTGCAGTGGTTTGGGGTCTGGCAGAGGGCCATGGTCTCACAGTGGTGGAGCAAGGAGGTGACTTTGTAGGGACTGATCCTGAATAATAAGATTCATCTTTAGTATTCCCAACACACAACAAGAAGTAAATCAGGGTCTCCTGAGCAGGACTTGGAAACAAGGAAATAAACTTTCATCATCTGTTATTTTTTATAAAAGGGGGAAGGGAAGATGTGGAGTGACTACAGAAATACTTGTCCTTCCCAAGTAGTAGACGTATTGTGCTGACAGTGGTGATCTTGGCGAAGGGAGCAAACCGGGGAAGATAATGAATGGGAATTTCATGGAAGAAGAATTTTTCAGCTTCAGCTTTTCATGTGATTCTCCCACTCAGTTTCCTACTAGCAAAGGAATTTACTTGGACATCAAAGTAGTCATACTACTTCTACCTGGAGAAACATGTCAGCCCAAAATGGACATATGAATATCTTAACCTAAACTTTTCAAAATGCCCAGTGATTTTAAATTGGTAAGGAATTCCAGGGGTAAAAAAAGATATCTTTAAAGGATGCCTAGTGTGGTCATCTAAAAATCAAATCACATCAAAGCGTAAGCACGACAACAAGTCACAGGTAAAAATAAGGCCCTCGTTTTTGCTCATCAGATAGCCACTTTGTATGAAATGGTACTTCACCTATTGTACAGATACACACACAGAAACACAACAGTGATCAAAACGTGTAATGAGCAGAATTTGCATTGGTTTTGCCAAAAGCATGTGATAAATTAGTAATCCCCAGTAGAAATTAGAACACTCACATTCCCCGACAGATGAAAGAATGGCTGAAAGTTGTGGCAAAATGCTTTCCTACTTCAAAACGCTCTGCAGTATGGAAAAAAAAAAAGGACAAAATGAATATGAACAAATTTTCATGAGCAGTGTGTTCCCCTTTGATCAGCTCTGCTAGGTAGTAAACACTATATGCACAAGTACATAGTCACTAATTGAATCAGCTGTATGCTTTAATAATTGGAATTGACTGAAGAGGCTTTCAGTGGGTATTTTCCCAGGACCCCTCTCCTCAGCATATCCGTTACATTTCTTGTCTTATTTGCTCGCATTTCAATTTTAAATCCCGCCATTCGTAACATGACAGCAGCGCTTTCATGAGGCTGCCTGGGCCCAGAGAAGGCTGTCAGAGCTAACACGCTGATCCTAGGAAAGGGAGCCTGATTAAAAACCTCATTGTGTCAGCCAGGCAATCAGATGTTCATTATCCTATGACACACGACTACTGAAATGGAACATTCACATATTTTAAACTTGAGAGATTTGTACTTTAATATAATTATTTTTGAAAGATTCTTCATCAGAAAGGTTAATAAGAGCAATATAGGTTAATAACAGCACTAAGGCAGCTGACATAATCAGATAATTGACCTTATTGATATGTTAAGTGCCCTATGCTTCACCTTGGGATGTGTGACTGCTCTCCACAGTCAATTATCTTATAATGATGCCTGCTTCTTAAGGTCTTATTGCTTGAATATTGGACTTCATCCAAGGTTTTTGGTGTACCCCCCTTCCTCCTGCAAACCCTCTCCAGTAGGATTTCTGCTCCACTTTCATCTAGGACTATGCTAACATATAACAGGCACTTTTCATAAATACGCTGATGCAGAGAGTGGCATCGATTGCCTACAAATTCAGTTTGTTTCCTTCAACAAAACTGGGGTGGATTCCCGTTGCCTCCCTTCAGCGGGGAACAGCCCTCTGCTCCGCACAGCCTCTCCGGGGCTGCTCCCGGGCGCAGGATGCCCGAAGTGCGGCGCTGCCGATGCTCCTGCCCTGCCGGCTCAGCACACGCTGCTGCCCACCAAACCGGACAGCTCTCGAGCCCGGCACGAAGGGATGCTACGTGGTGTATGAAGCCTTGCTCACCCACCCTTCATGGGATTTCTCTCATGAACAAGGCTGTTTGCTCAGGCTGCCTTCGCAGATCCACAGCGATCCCTTTGCTCTTCAGGTGACATCAAGAATTAGAAAAAAAGCTGTATCTGCATGAAAAGGAATGGCAATTATTTCCCCCCATTTTTCCCTCCAGGTAGGTGTCGTGGCCCTGCTGAAACCTGCACCTCGTTCCCAGCCTGACTGCACATGTGCCCACTCCAAACTGTGCTGAATTTCCAAATATAGCACATAGCTATGTAGGAGTGAGGCTGGTTAGTAGAGCGTAGGGACCCACGGGATTTCTGTGCTGGGCTGCGTGAGGAAGGTATGGGTCGGGGTGTTACCTGGCTTAACCCCCTCGACACTTAGCTAGGAGTGGTATTCAGGATGCTGCTGCTATTGATACGTGCCCCTTATTTGTGGAAAATGATAGGCAGACATGGGGGGGTCCAAACGGACCTTTACTGAACTGCCCCGGCACGTGCCGGCCTTGCTGCACACAAACAGGCGATGTGCTGGAGCTGGAACACACCCTGCGCTGCCCCTGCCCATGACAGGGTGATTTCTCTTTCTCCTGATACCCCAGGGAGAGCAAAGGAATTGCTGAGAATCTGTCAGTGGCAAAAGGGCTCAATGGTCATTAGAAGGGGCTGGTCCCGGGTGCTCCCGGGTCCCCCAGGCAGACTGCCCCTGCCCAGTCCCTCGCTTTAGAAACCTTCCCTGAGTCTGATTTTGCTCATGTCCATGCAAGCGGTGCTCTTATCTCAAGGGTGGCAAAATTAATTAATAACATGCCAGAGAGTTATAAAGTTTGGGCTACATTTGGGTTTCTTTTTCTTTTTACTCAAAACAGAGCGTGCTTCGGGCGGAAGCAGACAGGATTTTGGAAGAGAAACAGAAAGGCCTGAACTTTGAGCTACAGGTGCTGGGAGTTTGAAAAGCATTTGTGATCCCGGCTGTCTGCCTCGTGTCTCCCGTTCCCCCTCTCTATCTGCCATCTGATCTCCCTCCCAGGCGCCTAGGCATGCTCTAAAATATTTCATTTGCTCGACACTGAATCCTCTTGTCACCTAATGGGCTTAAAATTGGGATAATAATCAGCTAAAAGGCGTTAGCTAATTTTGTGAGAGGCTGGGTATAAATCGACGCTTCTGAGTGCACACCAGAACGGGGCGGCGATGCAGAGGCCAGCGAAGACAGAGATTTACTCTGCAGCCACTGCGAAAATGAGGGTTGTAGGGGAAGCCATTATTTCTGAGGCATTTTCTAGTTCTTCCCCAGCACGTCTTTGAAGCGTTCTGTGGTATTTTCACCTCTAACTGATGTAAATGGCAGGCCAGTCTAATGCTGTCCTGCAGTTTAACAAATGTGATGGCAAAATGTAATGGCAGGTTGCTATTTGGTAGCCTCTAAGGCAGGACCCTCCAGCAGCAATCTGATGTGCTCCAGGCTTCTCACAGACATGAGAAATGAAGGATTGCTCTGCACTATTTATTAGTAAACCTGTTCTCTGCAGTTTTACCTGATGGGACCGCTCTGATCATCATAATTCAACAAATAAAATTTAATCTGTGTGAGTTGCTATCAGTTAGTATCTTAACAGGGATATCTGCAGCAGTCTTAGCCCCGTAGTCCAATTAAGTGGCACGGGCAGGGTATCTTCCACAATCTCAGGCACTTTGAAAGCTTTGGGGATGTATCTGCTGAAAGAAAATTGCCTCATCCTGGCACCGGTACTTTCAGCAAGACAATGCAGGGCTGTAGTTTACTCTGTCAGCCAAAGAATAAAAATACAAAAGGTGGATTAGGCTGAAGCAAAGCCCGGGAAATACTAAAATAATTTCCAACTAAATTTCTGCCTGACAGTCTCCTGCCTGCAGGGCAGTGGGCACTGCCATTAGCTCTGAAGCCACGCTAGCCATCAAGATCCCCTTAGTTCCCTCCCAAAACTGGCTTTTCATTTTCAGGGACGGAGGACAGATGGTCAGCTTTGGCTTGGCACTATCCCTCTCACCTTGCTGCCTTTCATTCATTTTTAATACACCACCCTTGGACTGCTGGGAATGTCTGGGAAAATGTAGATGTCTGTGATTAAAGCGATGAGGAAGAAGGGAGCCTACAGGATGCTTTGAGCTGCTTTCCAGCTCATATGGAAACACATAACACGAGGTGATCACATCTGGTCTAGGCAGAGTACTTGTGATGGCAGGAGAGGCTGCAGTTGCGCAATATGCTTTAAAGTTTGCAGAAAAAGAGACTCTACGCACTAATAGAAAGTCGCATTTTCAGCACTCTCCAGTGATAAGGTTTTACAGTCCTTCCCATAACATTACCTATTAGTAGCCACAAAGCATCCAAGCAGAACAAACAGTTTTAAAGGAACCAAGAAAAAATATGAGCTCAGAGCAACATGTTTTGCTTCTGATCCATCACGTAGTAGACCAGAAAAGTGAGATGGGCCCTGTCACATATGTCATTCCGGTGATACATGGGCAGGGAGAGGCACACCCAGAAGGACACATCTGACCAAGTCAGGTTTCAGGGCACACTTGTTCCGCTGACAAGTAAAAACATTAGTTGAAAATATCCTGGTGCTGTAGCTCTGCTCTGAAAAGGATCCTCAGAAGCACATCACCTTTAGAGTGCCACGAATTTTTTCTCCAGGCACTTCTCTGGGAGGAATTCAAAGGAACCAAGGATTTGGCCTGAGAAGCTCAGCTTGGCCCCATGCCGGAGAGCTCTGCTCCCAGCGTCAGGGTGCTCCACTTCCCTGCAGTTCTGGCAGGCTTTCAGTGACATTCGTCAGGATGAATTTCAGCCTCGGTGTGTGGCATCCACACATTTCCTCCCTGCTGTACCAGTGCACCTCTATTAATGCCCAGTAACACTATAATAACTCAGAGGAGCACCTCCAGTGCCCAATGTTGTATGCAGGCACAGGGAGGGAAAATCCCTGCCTGCCAGACGTTTCAAGCCGGGGAGAGACAGTGAACAGAGACAGCTTGCCCTCATTTTATGAAGCAAAGGTTGGCTGGATCCCTTTGGATATGAACTGGATGGTAATTAAGAACCTGACTGACTTTTTAGACACTGAAGTAAAGTCTTTTGAAAAGCTCAGGGGTTTGGTCTGTTGTAATCAATTAAATTGATAGCCACTCACAGCAAATCTGGGCCACTGCCAGCGAGCTGCTGTGGCTCAGGAGGAGCGACGGTAGGGCTCCCCTTCCCCAAGGCGAGTCCATCTGCAGAAGGGATAAGATGTGCAGAATGGCTCAGTCATCCTAACTCCGTCCCTGATGATGCTCACACTGGGTATTGAGCAGAAGCAGGCTTAGATCAACCCTGAACAGCACTGAAAATCCCATCTTTTCTCTTTGAATAAACAATAGCCAAAGTAAGACAGCTCACGCTGTTTTAAAGAACCATAAATATTGCCGAGTTTGCAAAAAGTACTGGCCAGCTCTCACAGAAATCACTGGGACTGTCTGGAGCTCACGAAGGGGAAAAACTTGAGTAGAGGAGCGGCTTTTGGTCCATGCAATCTGCTTGTAAACACTCTGGTGGATTGGAGCTCCTAGAGAAACCACGACCATGTAAAGCTAGTGAGCACCTGCTCACCTGGGAGGGAGGAGAAGGAAGGAGCGAGGTCCTGGTCTAAATTATTTGTACATTGTCCCCATGGAGAAAGAGGCTCTAACATGAGCTGAACCCTAATTAGGCATGAAGGAAACCCGTGAACATCCTAATCCATGCAAAACATTTCAATCAGAGTTCACACCACGTTAGACATCAGAGAATCAAAAGACAAGGCACGAATCCCTGAGAAGCAGCTTCAGTACTTCCACTGCTTACAGAAGGGTTTGGTTTAGACCAGTGAGAATCCTTTGAGCAAGGACTCCCATTTGCCTGTTTTACTGCATCAACTACCAGGACATTTATGACAGCATACAAATAACACATAGCAGTGATTGATAAATAATAAAGTCAAGCACGCTACAAACTCTGAGCTGAATCCACTTCCTCTCCTGAAGTTCTACAGCAGAGCCAACACTTGCAACTGCATTTCGGAAAATACACTATTTGTACAAAAGTTGAAAAGTATCACTGTCATAATTAGATTTTCCATTAGGCTTGTGTGGCATAATTAAAAATGTAATTTCTCTGTAAGCACATAGCAGTGCTCTAGGAAAAGGGTGTCAGTACTTATTAAGGGCATATGCAGGTACTTTAGCTAACCACATAAACTGATTAAGTACTAAACTAGGCTATGGAGTCTAATTGTTTTGAACAAATACCTACTTACTGCGTGTGAAAGGACACACTGCCTTGCCTGTTGGAAAGCGTAATTTATTCCAACAACTACTAACTTTACTGTTGAACGCCATTTAGCTCTGTTCTCAGCTCCAGGTACCCAAATATGTCCTACGGACGCCATGGAAGCCACTCGCAGTGTCATCAGACAGCAGCAGTTCTTGAAGTCAAACAACTCGGATGAAAGCGAGAGCGTGGCAGGACACCGCAGGCAGGACCGGGATGTGTCCCTGGCCCTCTGCGACTCCAGGTGAGCCGTGTAGCCACTCTGGGCATCTATTTGCCCTCTGCAGACTGCAGATTGCAATAGCTTAGCCTTCCTTCGCAAAGTACCCGTCTCCATGTGTTTCTCACTGAGATTTACAAAGGAGCAGAAGGGAGCCAGTTGTTAAAATCAGATAAGCTCCTCTGAAATTCCTAGCTGCTATTATTAGCCAGATTTGACATATTTTTACTCAAGCAGGCAGTTGTGGTTTGTGTTAGCCCAAGTTAGGACCTAGTGGTCTGCTCTTCGCAGGCGTGTGGGACACTCCTAAGTCCTCAAAAAGTCTTGGAGGAGCCTCTGACCCCCCCTCCCCCCCCGCCCCGGCTTCTATTTCCAGGAAGGATTTCTGCAGTGTTTAGAAACTCCTAAAGCAGCAGCACTGAAATGATGAGCTATGGGCCTCTGCAGCCTCTCGGGACAATTCACCCAGCTCATAGCCAGGCAATTGCTTGCCCACCGTCTCAGCCCCGCTGCTGACATGGAGACGGGCAGGGAGCGGGCACGTAACACACCAGTGCAATGCAACTGTCCACCTGGGTGCAGCTGAGCCGGTGCTGCCCAGCAGTACTTGAGTAGCTCAGGGAGGAAGCAGAGCTTCCCAACATGAACTTAAAATCCAGCTGATGCAAGAAAGAAGTACCTGTCAGGCTGGCAGGATTTGAAACAATAAGCCTGATTCTCCCGGCACTGTGATTTCCTACTGTTGTGCTTGCATAAAGTCATCTTAGCTTTTCCTGCTAATAAATGAGAAGACAATCTGACCCAGCGCGTTCATTGACAAGCTCTGCAAAAGAAACCTCAGGAATATTTTATTCCTCCCACATTAGGAATGTACAGAACATACAGAGAAATTTACCATCACATAATGATCCCTATTATGCAAAGCGAGGCTAACAAAATTTCCATCATTACATCCCTGACAAGTACTCAGAACTGCGGGGGCTTTCAGGCTTTCTTTTGAAAGAAAAAAGACCTGCAAAGTAGCTTTAATATCTTAAATATGGAGCAGGAACTTCATACTCTCCCTATTCACAAACACCTTAAATACATCTCCTTCCTTCACAGCTCGTTAATCCCTACTCCTCTGCTCTTCAGACATTTAAATTCTTTCCACAGATCTAACACAGCAGAGGTGTTTATATCACGTTTAATCAGCACTCGCCAGCTCTGAACGCCCCGCATGACCTTACTGTTTTTTCAGTGACCAAAGATCATTATGAAATCAGCCAAGTGCGATGGTGAGGACCTCGCCGGAGCCCGAAGCCCTTGTGCCGTTACCAAATCACAATCCCCCCGACATGCTTTCTCCTATTTGTGCGTCCAAAAATGCCCATCAAATGGTTCAATTATCATTGAAACATTGATTAAAATCCTGCATCTGAAGGACAAGCAGATTGGCAGTGATTTAGCAACTTGCTTGGCATTATTCCGTTTCAGGGCAGCACTACACATTGCGGGGTGCAAATCTGATCCAGTTACTCTTTGGTTGGAGGCTCCAAAGGGGCCAACTCTGACCCCAAGCCTCTGACCGATGACACTGGTGGGTGATTTGCTTTGTTAACTAGCGTGGCCTGCACACCCAGAGCTTCTTCCCAGTGCCATTTTCATCCTCCTCCCTGCCATCTGAATACCAATATAAGTAAATATCAAAGACACGTGTGTGAGGAGCAAGCACGTGGGGCTCATAGGCACAGCATCCACTGGCTACTTTGTCTTCCTTGCCTTTTTTTTGTCCTTTCTGTGTGTCCACAATTCCCCTCCTACCTTAGATCTGCACTTTTGCTACTCCGATTTCCTTACCTGTTCCACCGTATGTATTCAGACCTTCTCAACCTGGGTCTCTTCCTTGCCTCTTTCCAGCCTCCCCAACCAGCCTTCTTCCCTCTGCTGCTCAGCAGAGGAAAGAGCAGAGACTGAGAAAGTTAATGAACATCACACCGGGGTTACTGCTTCCAGCACTCTCCCTCTCACGCACACTGCGGGCCAGGCACACACGTGAGCCCCAGAGCAGTAATTAAGGGATTTTAGGAGGATAATGCCCTCGGAGGGCTTCGGCAGATTGACACATGGTATTTCTTCTTAATAATGACTGTCCTGAAACGTATCGGATCCGTGTGCTGCTGTGTTTCCGGCAATTTGTAAGAACTGTTCAATGTGTAGCCAGCTGGAACACACAACAGCACATAATTGTTCTATTACTGCAGACTTCAATTGTTTCTCTTTTATTCATTAAATGGCCGTTTATTGGAAGAAAGGTCCTTTTTTTAGATGCATTTTTACACAGCTCTAGATTGGACTTGCCAGGACCGAACAAGGGCAGACCTTCCCTTTTCTCACTGTGCTCTTGGAAGGAAAATGGGAAGCACAAACACTGGAATTTTTGTTTTTTAATGGAGATGTTGAAAGCCTTTTACATTCTGCATTGGAACAAAACCGAGGCTTTTTGAAATGTTGCATGGGAGTCAAGGGAGAAGGCCACCCACGCTGGCTATGGGAGAGGCGAGCAAGGGTCTGCTCGGCAGCAGCCCTGAGCACCTCTCCTTTGAATCAAGAGAGCACCCAAGGACTAACGTTAGGGACAGAAGGACTGTCCCCTATTGCGAGAAGCTACACAGGGCAAGGGAGAAAACCAACTGCCTGGTGCTTACAGTGCTCAGCTGGAAGTCAGGAGACACGACAGCTCGCACTGAGGTCCCAGGTGAGTGCCCAGATGGGAGCTGGTGGTGTGAGTCTCTGTTTTAGACCAGCAGTTCCACAACAGGCCAGGAATTTCTTGAGAAAAGGCTCACCAAAGCCCAAGAAACAGATCCCATGCAGACTTGAAAAGCGTTGCAGAACTGACTGTGCTATCTTGAGAACTGTTTCCCGTACAATTAGTATTACCTTGATTTGCAAGTGTTTTACACAACACAAGAGCCAAAACCCAAACCCCAGGTCTGCGATTCCTAATTCCCATTTCAACTGTTGTTCCCCCAGCAGAAAAGCAGAAGGTGGACATTTGAACCAGTGCATTCTGGTCAGACCATACCAGCTGGCAAGCTGAGGCTGACCTATGCTTCACTCTACAACAAAAAAGTGAAACATCACATTAAAATGTATATACAGGAGGAAATTCCTCTTGCTCTCCTAGCCTTTCCTTAAGCTATTGAAATGGCTTTAAAAAAAAAAAAAAGGCAAGACGTAATTGTTTCCTGTGCAAACGTTGTGCCAGACTTTATTTTTATGGGCTGTATTTATTGACTTTAGCTATTTTTCCAGTATGCTGCACAGCGTTAGACTTGGCAGGAAGTCCTACAAAGTGAAATAACATCTCTGAAAAAGTGGGAATTCTCATTGTTTGGCATGGTCCAAGAAAACTCCAGCCAAGCAAACTTATGACCTTCTCTCATGTCAGACTCAAACCCAGGCCAGGCCAGCCACTAGATTGGACTCTTCATTCCTCTGAAGTCATCAGAAGATCCAAATTTGGGGGTCTGATCCAACACCCAAGTGAAGCCATTTGCTCCCATCTGCTCTACTCCACACTTCCACTAAGAGCACCTATTTGCCAATGCAATTACAAGCAGAGATGTGTACTTTGTGTAGATACCGATTTGTTTTCAGGGGAGCAAAATAAGGCAGCCAGTCTCACCAGGAGCCATTAGTGAGTTAATTGCAGCTGTTTAAGAGTTAGGTCTTAATGTGCCCGTCAACTCCAGGCACTTGCTACACTTCCCAGGATTTTGTATGCATCTGAGACAGATGTCTCCAAGGCAATCAGAAAAGTCCCACAGTATACACTGAAGAAGACAGAAGACAACTGAAGAGATTTATGTTGGATGGAATGACAAGCTCAAGAGTTTAACTGCACATGGCATTTCTGGAAGCTTGCCAGCACCGAGTTTAGTGTGTTTTGTGTACTTCACTCATAACTGTTTATTGTGACAGGTAAACACTTGTTTTGAAAGCTTGCAGGCGTACTATTAAAACAGAAGTGTTCCTGACATAGTCAAGCTGTGCTGTCAAATGTTTATCTTTTGAATGATGAATGCTGGCTTTCCTTTTCGTTCTTCTCAGTCTGCGTGGAACAGATTTGAACAGTCTCTCCCAACTTGTTTGGGCTCATTTCACCTGGGGGACACAGCTGAAAGCTGAGGGGCCAGAGAGCAGCCCCCCGGTTATCAGCCCAAATGCCAATAGACGTAGGTGATGCAGAGAACAAAGGAGGAACAATAGACTAAGCAAGAGCAAGCTCAGTGCAGGTCTGTCTGCAAATGTAAATGCAGATGTTGAGCTTCAGAAACCGTAGTAGACGTAGAGTTCAACAGAGAGGGCTATTTCCAGTGCTTAGAGCATCTCAGAGACATATATTTCACAAGTCAAATTCTGGAGACTTAGGCTAACTAAAAAAGTTAGAAGCAACTGTAACAAATATTTCGCAATATTATTTTTTACTCCTTTTTTAAAGTAAGAAACTAGAAAATCTGGAAACAGTTAAGTCACAGTATTGGATGTATGCACGGCCTGTGAAACTGCAGACAATCATAAAAGTTATGGGCAAAAATGAACAGTCTTATGGGTGAGAATTAAAATTCTCCGCTTGGTGCAAATATGCCTTCTACAGAAGTAGAACAAAAGCCTGTGAAAAAAAGACAGAAATTTCTGTGTATCTTAGTGTAATTGCATATGTTACAAGGCTGTGGAATTCAGCAATGATCCCATGGGCTTTCAAGTGGATTTCAGATACTTCACAGTGTGTCAGTTATAGATTGAGACACAAGACTTTGGGGAAAAAAGTACAATCTTTGATTAGATGAAATAGCATCAGATCTCCATGAAAATGCAAATGCTTAATAACTTCATCGCTAATGCAGTTCTGCCGCTCCTTTGTTCTGTTGCAGTGGTACTTCAACCATGAGTTTGCTGACCTGCACTGGCTGTAGCACTGGGGCCAATTTAACCAGCACCACTGTAATGGCTACCTGCTGGGGGCACATGGACGAGAATGAGAATCGATAATTTCCGACTGATTTGAGGAAATGAGTCTTACACGATGCATAAGCCATGGAACTGCCCACCACAGGAGGCATCGGAAGCGTTCATCTTACACGAGAGTCAAAGAAGGACTGAGTATTCTTCATGATATTGAAAATACTACGGATCACAAGAATAAAAAAAATAAAAACTGCTTTCAAAAAGACATTAAACAGCGAAGTGCAAGTGCTTAGACAGTATCTAATTACAAGGGCAAAAGAAGAAGAGAGCCCCTCATCACCAAATCTGTAAATTCAGTAGGTCCACGTCCCAGTTTACTGTACAGAGGTTGGCCATACAGAAAAGCTTATACACTAAATTAGGCTGTTTCGGCAGAAGGTGGAATTAGGACTTTACTGCCTAGGGAGGCACATATATTATACCTCTGATCCATGCTTAACAGAGAATTTGTGCAAGGTTGTTACTCAGTGGAGGGATCACTCTGAACCCATTACGGAGCACACACATCGCATCCCTCTGGCAGGAACATCTGGTGACCCATAAACCAGCCAAAGCACCGGAGCTGTGGCAGAGCTGCTCGGGCAGGTTTATTTACGGCTCATCAAAACCCCAGCCGGCAGCTCAGGCAGGCACTCCTGTGGCGTGCCACCACCTGCCAAGTAAGGAGGGCTGAGCTCGCTTCGTCCCGCTTGGAGCCTTCTCCGACGGTTTGCGTTGCAGACGCCTCAGTCCGCCTTGTGCAGGAGAGAAGGGGCTGGGAGTCAGGGAGACAGCAGGGAGAAAAACCCAGGGAAGGGATATGGTGGGAGGTGGACTCTGACCAGTTCTTCGGCTCCTCACAGTTTTTGGATGAGCAGAGTGAGTCTGTGCTGCGTCAGTGCTACGTGCCACGTCACCACTACGGGACTGGGTATTTAAGGTCCTAAAGCCAGATTTACTTTTTCATCAAACCATGGCCCTAGTAAGGGGAGCAGTTTAGACAAGGGGTGAACAAGCACCAGTCCAGCATTTACCTCTTTGTTCGATTTGCTCTTTCAGCCTAAAATATTTCCTCTTTCTCTTCTCCCCCTTACAGCTGTTTCTTCAGGTGCAGATGTAGCATGACATCAAAATATAAATCATCACAAGCAGCTGCTAACTTCAGTACATGTCAGGATTTATCACACCAGCGCCGATTCCTTGGGTGCTGAGCATCCTCCCCACTCCGAACCCTGCTGAAGTTTGTACAGAAACAGGCTGGCTACAAAGCGGCTTCTGTCTTTCTTGCCCCCCCGATTTCGTGATCAGCAGAGCAAACTAATTCATAATTTTTCTCCTAAAGAAAAGCGTACTGTGACTTGTGCAAAACAAGAGGTGATCCCTGTGCCGGGAGTCTATGCTAAGTGTTGCTTTTGTCCTATCAAATAAAAAACATATGAAAAAGGCAGTAATAAAAAAGCATTAAGACTCACACAAGGCTTGTTAAATGATTTAAATCTTCATAATGTATAGCATTTTCCTGGTAATTAAGTTCAAACATGGAGTTGGGCTAAACGCTTACTACTGTTAGGTAACACTTTAAATGCTCTTCACACACTCAGATATTTTTTTCTCTACCACAGCCCTGACAATCGAAGTTAGTTACTTTGAAAAGCGCAGGAATTGCTTCCTATTGATGGGGCACAGCACAGCAGTGCAAAGTCCATTTCACGCTCACCTTACACCACTGCACAAGCTCAGTCAGACCCCAACTCTTGTAAAAAGAGATCTGGTTGGAATATGCAGCTTCTTTGTCAAAAAACCAGAAAACTTAGAAAGAGAGGGGGAGAGAGGAGAGGAGTTGCATTTGTATGTGAAGTGGGAGGAAGACAGGGTAGATGCTCTCTGCTCATGCTTCTATTTTATTTTTCTAAAGTCTGCACTGAAACACAATTTCAAGAGAAAGTCCTGACCTGCCCTGGTAACAAGCTGTTTGCCTGTAGGCAAAGATCAATGGTTGTTCCCATTTTTCTTTCCCACTTCTTCCTCCCTCTTCCTGCTGTTTTTGCCCTCCTATTTACCTGCTCTTGGTTTACACATCCCAGCTTTTGTTCTCAGCTCTTTCTTGCTTTCCTGCCCTCTCAGCGTCCAGCTACACCACCCAACACATTCTTTACAAAACAGTTCTTTTTATTAGAAAAGCCTGATGCCTTCTACTCAGAAGTACAATATTCAGATGGGAGGGTTTGATCCCATGCAGGAAAAGACAACCACGCTCATCACACCTACATACATAATCCCATCACTCCCAAGTCCATCTGAACTGCATGTTGTCCAATTTAGACTGCAATCACATTTAATATTTTGTTTTAAACACAGCCAGGTCAAGGCAGTACTCCAAAATAAGCTAGGTAAATAGATGTGATGCACACATAGGCTTTGCAGTTTGGTCGGCCAGCCTACAAAGCCCCAGTAGGTTACCTGACATTGCTAACTCTTGCTTGGCAAGGGAAAAAATATTTAGATATTCAGTAAACGCTTCAGGTGAAGCCTTCAACCACTCAAAGTTACACGAAAAAATTCTCGAAATTTAGGTCTATTTTCAAAATCCTCCCAGGCTGGCTTCATATATCATCCAAGTTGAAACTGTTCTCATGATATATTATACATGGAGACTGCACTACATCATCAGAGTTCTGACACTGCCATGTTCAGAGTATGCTGGGATACAACGTAATGAATTACAACAGTGGACATTGACAAATACACTTTAGGGGAAGTTTAAATTAATTTTTTTAGCTGCTTGCAGTTGGCTTAGAAAGTAATTTTTATTAAATAAACTACTGGGAGAGTGGGCAGATTCCGAGCCCTTGAGAAAGGGAATGGCAGAGCAGAGAGAACACAGGACAGAGAGCAAGGAAGCAATTTCAGCTCCGAGATTAACGTGCTCTGTGATTTTGCAAAAGTCACCTGGGCCAAATCCTGACTGTGCTCACCCACAAGCATGCAGCTCTGCTGAAGCACCCATGCATCTGGAGCAAACACGGATGCCAAGTTCATAGGTGCAATCCCACATCTGTGGATTGGACATCACACCATTCCCACCGACTTCAGTGGGGTAATGTATTGTTGTATACACTTGGTATACAAGGTGTATTGTGTATCAAAGGGATGCAGCAGATGGGCTCTCACCTGGAAAATTCATAATCATCCAATGTTGGTTTTTTTCCATAAAAATAAACTGGTAATAACAATAAGAAAAGGATAAGGTAGAGCTGATAAAGCCAAACAAAAAAACCTTTCACGAGAAGCAAAATCTAGTACCTTCGAGAAAGCCCAGAATACTAAACACCTTTTCCCTCTGAAGGAGTCTTTTGTCATTTCATGGGGAATCAATTAACCACAGTGTCTTATTCAGGTAGACTTTAGATTAGTACCATATCCCTTCACTATAGATAATTAACCTCAGTTTCTGAATTAGCAGCAAAATAAGCCAGTTATTAGTTTTTATAATGACTAGAACTCAATATTTTGGATAGTTAAACACCCAAGAGCTTAAATTAAAATAGACATCTGACAGAAATCCCTAAAGTGTTCTTCAGATCATTAATACTATAAATTCCACAGTAGATTGAACTGACAATGTTCCCTTTTCCTTCTGGAGCACTCCAAAGGGATGAGCTACTCCCTCGAATCAGCATTCAGTTTGATCTTTGAAATAATCTCTCCTTGATACCTAAAGCCTCAAGGCCAACAGCATAGTTAAACTCATATCCTCCTCTAACCAGAAGTGTTAAGTCTAGTGAAGTGAGGAAAAAAAAAAAAGAAAAAGAAAAGCCTACTTTCCTGGTCTGCCTACAGACTGCTCCGTACATTACCAAGACAAACTGATGCTCACATCCTAGAGCAAAACCTTGGCTAGGGTCAGAGCCCAGGGCAGCAGTGCGGAGAGAGTGCCGGGAGAAGGGGAGACTGCGGAGCTGCCGCTGCCTCCTGGGCCCTGGGGAGAGAGTGGGCTGTGCACGGCTCCCGTGTCATCCTCAGTGAGCAGTTGGTCTCTCCCCACCTCAGGTCTCCTGCAGCGGAAGCGTGGGGCACAAGGGCAAGAAGCATGTCCACGAGGTAAGAGGGCTCAGGGATCTTGGGGAGATGCTGCTCCATCCCCCTGCCCCACAGCTCTGTCGTCTCCGTGTGTCTCATCCCTGGGAGATGCTCTTCCTCAGCATCCTCAACCCGTGCTGAACACTGCTCGCCATCAAAAAGCCTTTCTAATACCTAGCCTGCATCACTTTTGCTGTAAAAGGAGCCTGTTACTTGATGTCCTACCTATATTTGCCTTTTCTTCCCACTAACATGACACTGAGACTTGCTGAACTTCTGGTCCAGTCTTTACTTTCCTCTACTCATCAGTTCCCTTTTTACAGAACTGCTGCCTCTTCCTCATCCTCTGTGCACTGATTATTCCAGCCCAAGTTTCGTGCCTTGCACTTGTCTCTAATTTAATTACCTTTTTTTTTTCCCGCAAACCATTTCTGCAATTTGTTGAACTCATTTGAATTCTCATCCTGTTGTCCAATATATTTGCAGTCCCTCCTAGCCTGGTGCCATCTGTAAATTTAATAAGCGTACTATCTATTCCATCATCCAAGTTGTTACTAGAAATGGTGAACAGAACCGATTGCCTCCCTCCCCCCCAAGCCTCAGTCAGTCTGTCTGTCTGTCCCTTTTAAGGGCTTGCAGGGGATATTTCCCCTGCAGAGAGGTGAAAGTACCTCTAACACTGACTTCTGTGGAAACTGTTGCATCTCTCAGTGTGGTCAGTGAGTCTCAAAGGCAGCAACACAAATCCTGAATATGCTGCTCAGTGCAGTGCAGACCTTACCAGAGGTGTGCTTTATTCCATTTTAGCTCCAACCAGCTATGCATAACACCACAAAGGAATGAAAGAAAGAAAGAACAAAAAGCTCTAGGGATTGTCCCGCTGCAAGTAAAATGTGTATTCTAAGAGAAATGAATGTTTACCTTCCCATTTATGTGAATCAATTAGCGATAAACATCCCCAGGGCATAGAAAAGACTAACACAGATAACAAAGGATATGCCCCAAATAATGGAGGATTAGAAAAAAGCATACACAAGTAATAAAATAGCAGCTACAGATGCCACTTGAGAAGACTGCAAAACAGAGAAGAGTAAGTAGCTGAAGAAGGAAAGAAAGCAGAAGTGACGAGAAGATTGCAGTAGCAGTAAAGATAAATGATGAGCATGCTTTTTGAGTATATATGCTAGAGTTAAAAGAGTTCAGTGTAGAGACAGGAAGGTCTCCAGGAGACTAGAAGGGTAATTTATAAACAAAAGAGCCAGACAGGGCTTCTATGCCCCAAAATAAGTCCCTTTTTTTCCCAGTTCTATCAGTTGCTCTAGGAAAAGATATTACCTTTCCCTACAAACCTTACTTCTTGACAGTACCAAAATAGAAAGATATATTTGCCCTGGCACTCTGAAAGGACAATGGGAAATAGATGCCGAGAGCCTAGAGAGAAAGAAACATTTTAAGAATGAAAAAGGACCAGAGTTAGAGCTTCTCAGGAATTACATTTTATCTCATGAAAAATGTCACCAAAAAGGAATAAAAATTGGTTCCCCTTTCTCAATAGCTTCATTTTTGCCAGAATGTTTTTATCAAAAAATGAAATCTTTTCATCAAAAACCTCTAGGCCCCCAAACAAAACATATGTAGCTTTAAAGCAAACTGAAGTTTCCTATTCAGGCCTTTTAGGGCTTTGCAGCATTATCGCAATACAAATCATGAAGAACAAGCATCTCAAGGCAATTTAATTTTTTTTGTAAACCCCCTCACTAGGCTTTTAATATTGATTTTTGCTGGCTTTTAAGCAAAACCGGTAATAAAAAGTGGAGAAAGGACGGCAGGTGATCTGACTCCACGCAGGGTGGATGGCAATGCTGGAGCAGCGTGGGCGCAGGCAGCCATCCATTGCGGGGCTCAGGCTGGGCTGCTACAGGGGACATGGGCGTCTAAGACTTGCCCTGGCAGCCCTTGCGGAGAGGGCAAGAGGACACAGACCCTAGGTGTGGGCAGCAGTCTAAAAGCAGGGATCGGTGCTTTTTGGTGCCAGGTTCACTCCTCCATCAGCATCATCCTCTCTGGGATCTGGTCCTCCTTTGATATCCCCCTTCCTCCCAGCTCTTCTTCTCCTCCTTGTCACTATTGCTCTGGACCAGCAACATCTCATCCTGGGCTGATCCGCCCCGCCTGGCACCTCTCTTACCCAGGTCTTGCTGAAAGGAAAGAGCAAAAGGAGTTAACATGAGTAAGCAGGGAGGCGAGGGAAGAGCTGTTTTCATTTGGGGAAATTTTGTTGCTGTTTTTGGTTCTCAGCATGTCAGCAGAAACTCAAGGCTTGTCAGGAGGCTGCTCCCAATCCAGTAATTACTGGAGGTGCCTCTAACTCGGCCCTGTCTTGATCTTACACTGTGTGATCACTTTATTATTCAGTCTTATTTTATTATTCAGTTTGATTTGGCAGCTGCCTGAGAAACCTAAGGCTACTCAAGCTGTATATTTTAAGTTCTTTAAAATCTGTTGATATAAATTCTTTTAAAGTCTTCAGGCCTGAGTCAACATTGTTAATTCTGAAGCTCCAGCCCATCAACTTGGCAGGACACTTCACACACACATGCACACACGTACATGCACAGCTCAGCAGCAGCTAAAATAGGATCTCACTGCAGAAGCCGTGATTTTTCCTCTGGCTCACAGCCAGCCCGACTCAGGGGCATCGTCTGAGGGCTTCAGCGGAGACAGAAAAAGTTCAGCCACTTGGACAGAACTGGGCACTTAGAGGAGAAAAAAACATTATTCCCATGAGGAAATTAAAAGAAAAACAAAAAAGCCCCATTTACTGCACAACTCCCCTTTGCTCTGGTGGGGATATGGGTGCTAACCTGCTGGTCCTTCCTCCAAGGCATGCAGTGAGTGAAAGTTTTGTGGCCACGGCAAGCATTCTCTCTCCCCCTGCCTCTGTCAGACCAGGGGAAATTTTGGACCCTTCTCTGGGTGGAGGCTGTCCCTCTGCAAGGATCTAAGAAAACCCCTCAGCTCGCTTTACCGGGTCCTTGGATCTCACCTCTTCAAGGGAGAGATTTGCAGGTTGTTTAATGTTCAGGTTTGATTTCCTTCCATACTTTGATTTCAGATTACTCACCCTCCTCTCGGCCTTTTCATGATCAAAACTAAGATCCAGCTTCCCCCCTCTGACTTCAAACAGTTTTAATCTTGCCTCCCTAACATCTATTTTCCTTCTCATTCCCTGAAGAATTTCTCTTCTGGGATCGCCCTTGTTCACATTCTCTTACATGTTCAAAGTCCTTCACATTCTTCTTTCATCCATGCCACGCTCCCCTATCGCAGACTCCTCTGATTCCACTTCTTCAAGGGGAGCGACGTGTATTTTCATCCACAACTTTAACAGGCTAGAAGAGCTGGATCGTCACTGCTGCTCTATGTTCACCCATCAGAGGGCCAAAGAGAGCCCAGGAGACAATTCAGCTGCTCGTGCGGAGGCTTAGCCAGGGCTCTCCTGCTCAGAAACCCTGCAGCGGTGCAAAAGGCCTTGCCATACACAGAATCACTCCTGAAGTGTAGCAGGGGTTGGCATCCAGCTTGCATCTGGCAACCACAGCACAGTAATCTCATCTGCTGCCCAGCGGTAGATGCTAGAGTACTCAGGGTGGCGGTCACTCTTTCATAAAGACAGGAGAGAGACTCAACCACTCAAAATACATTTATTTTATCTGTAGGACTTGGTATTTCCTTTAATATAGTCCTGCAATGTTGTCACCTCATAGTCAGCAGGTTGAGAAGGTACATGTCAGTACTAAATTACTACATACTGTTATGTGTCTTCGTTTAACTGTTGTCATTAACTTCACTTTTCAGTACTGTAATTAGTCCTTTAAGTAGTCCTCACTTTGCTGCCAGCAGTGCTCCCCACCTCTTCAAGGCTTTCCAATGACAAAATTCCACCTGTGATACCTCCTGGTAGGTGTCTTCTTTCATAACTGAAGGACTAGTGGCCCTTGAGCCCCATGTTACCTGAGGTCTGTGCTCTGCTACAGCTCACACCAGATTTGGCTGTAGCTTTCTCATAGCTTTGCCACTGATCTTCTTCAGCCTTGCTGGCTTGCAGCGGCTGCAGGTGGCTCACCGGACTGTCCTGCAGCGGTGGTAGCCCTGCGCTCCGCCCTTGTCCCTGCGCTGAGCAGTGGAGACTGTCCACACCAAGGTTTGCTCAGAGCTCTCACTTCCCTGTGTCTGCACTGTACTGCCCAGACCCTCCTGTTTCTTCCATTATAAAATCACTGTATAGGACAGTGCGTGTTCCCTTTAAAAGGTCATTACACTTTTCTAGCAAACGGTTTCTAACTCCTATCCCAACAGTGATTACATCACCATTTTTGCTCCTGCTGGATGTTCTAGCAATGGCAAGCCATCTAGGTTAGGACCAGCCCTTACACAAACCGCACGATCAAATCCCCATTTCCTCTGATGTTCCCATAAGTTAATGCCCAGGGATGGCAGAAATCAATGACAGCCCAAACCAAACCCAAGAGCTCTCCCATAAGGAGTCATTCGACATTTGTTTACAAGAAACGAATCTGCATCATTTTGTGGTGCAGGGAAGCTGGAAGGGAGCACAGGGAGGCCAGAGAGCCGGGAAGGTTTGTGCCAGCGCTGCAGCTCCGCTCGCAGCCGGGCAGCTCACCTGCAGGAAAGGAAAGCAGCACATCCCAAGCCTCCCCGCTGTCCCCGGGGAGCGTCTTCCTCATAAAACCTGTTTTCAGACTAGTCCCCCTGCCCAGTGGATTCACATTATCTTAT
Organism: Ciconia boyciana; assembly: GCF_034638445.1. Classification (NCBI taxonomy): domain Eukaryota; kingdom Metazoa; phylum Chordata; class Aves; order Ciconiiformes; family Ciconiidae; genus Ciconia; species Ciconia boyciana. The sequence goes on from NC_132950.1 coordinate 2,719,465, forward strand.
ACCTTTGAAAATATTTATTAGGTGTGCTTTCAAGATATAGTGCTCACATTCCGTGTTAATATTATGTTTTACATCAGTTTTCATACATCTCCCTTCTCATCCTAGCGCTTGGGTACTTTCCAGTAGTGAATTAAGTACCATGCCTAATATCTGTCATGCATGGCTTGTTCTTCCTCTTTTATGACAAAAAGGACTCCAAATATCTAAGTATGAAATCTCCCTTTCTATCAGGATATTATTCTTTTTTTCCCAGGAGACATCCTCCTGGAAACTTCGCATATTAGCCGATCTGAATCAGAGCTACAGGATTATTCCTCTAGGCCATTTTTCTTCAGTGTAGAGGCATGTATATACACATTTGGAAAAACAAAAGACAACTCAACCTGCTGTTAGAAGAACTAACAACTTCTAGGGCTATGATCCCTCTTGGCAAATCTTTCCCTTTAGGAAGTGCAAGAAAGCTGCCAGCTCAGCATCCTCCATCATTAATAGTGCCAGGCTTTAAAGCAGTGCTTCTGAGCTTGCACCTGAGCCTTGCTTACAAATAAGATGGCTCTCTGTTCAATACGCACCTAATACAAAGTCACCGATTTTCTTTCGTCTTCCTGTTGACTTCATCATATCTTGGGTCAGGCCCCTATCTTGTCAGACAACTTTTGATGTGTTCAGGCACCTAAGACAACTGCAATCAATGAGGGTCAGATGTGCAAGTATTTTGGAACAATCCTGTCTGCATTTTGGGGGCCCAGATACCTTTCAAGATCTGGCCCCAAGTGATTTATCCACTGGAAGTCTGTAGCTCAGCCATGCAATTAATCCAATTCTGCTAAGTTTTGGTCTGGTGCTCTAACCTCCAAGACCATTCTTTCTCCCTGATAATACAGATGGCAGAGAAAAGCCATTTAAAGGACGAGGCATACTGGGTAAGGAAGAGACCAGCCTAGCAAGTGTAATGGAGACTGGGGTAGCATAAACTTTAAATAGCTTTGAAAATCATTAGACCGACAGTGTGTAAATGTATAAAACCAGTCAGTCTGCACATCACTCACAAATTCGCTATCGCTGGTCAATTGGAATCCTGGAGAAGACGGCGTTACAAGCCCTAATGCATTGTATTTAATGCTGCAGTGGGGCTCGGTGTACTAATTACATGTAAGTTTTCCAAGATTTCTGCCGGGAGTATTTCACAGAAAAGATAATTGTTCTTTGGGGGGTTTCAGCGCTGGTTTATTTAATTATGTTGGAGTTTTCATATATATTGTGAAAATGCTAGCAGAAGGAAAACTGTCTTAGCCAGATGTAGAGGATACTGGGGAAAAGTAAAGCAGAAAGAGATTTTGTGAGGAGGCTGAAGATGATCCTGGCTGCTGAAGGGATTCAGGCACTTGGAAGGGACCACATGAAGAACAGATGTAACCTGTAACAGGAGCCTATTACCTGGGGGGGGGAGAATACCAGCTGATAAACCTCTGCCAGCACCAAACAGGTATGGTGTAAGCACCTTCCTCAGCATCAGGCAGAAGAGATGGAAATGCTGCTAAAAATCTGACATTATTTACCCCAAGAAATGTCTTGAAAGCTTTGGGCACGTTCTGGTTTGATGCAGGTGTGCGCTCACCTTCCTCCCTACCTACCACGTGAGCCTGCACCAAAGGCGTGTCTCGTGTGTTTGTATTTCACCCAGTCTTGGGGGGTCTGTTTTCCTCCTTCCTTCTCACTGCAATTACTAACCTGGATTAAGACCATCCAGAGCAGAAAGAGAAAATGGCAAGTCACAACAGTTCACTGCTGAGAAACTAAATGGTACATAAGTCTCCAACCTTGACTCAGGGTTACCTATATTAAAAGTACTGCCACACGGCAGACATCAGAAGCTACTAATTTCAGCAGCAGCAGCAGCGCTCACAGAGGGGAACATCCCAAAATAGCACTGCTTTTGCATTGCTACCATTAAAAAAAAAGGTTTTAAATTAAATCTGCTTGTAGCCTGTCATTCATGCAAAACTAGCCCCAGAAAGGTCTAGTCTGATAAATATTTCGCTTAATATGTCTCAAAGAGTTCTGAAGTTGTGGAAGCATCTTAATTCCACATTCTCAACATGAAACTTTTAGACTTTTAACTTTCTGTTTTGAAATAACTTTTTAAAAATTTTGTCTTCATTTTGCACCAAAAAAGAAGCAGTTTAAAGGACATCAAAGGTAAGAAAAGCATTTTGGCTCACCTGAAGGAAAGGTTTCTGTTGGCCTGATCTGAAAGAGATTTCTTTTCTTCATTCATAAAATTCACAAATCAGACTTTTGGGAGGAATCCTGAAGCAGGCTGGGAAATCCTTTGAAATCACCTAACTTCTCATGAGCTGGGAAAAATATCCTAATCCTCACTACAAGAGGCTGAAGAAACATTTTGACAGGCAGCCTTTAGTCAAGGGTAACAGAAGTGATTGCTGCTGCCTCTTGCTGCTTCAGAAATAATCCACAAGAAACCGGTGGCTGCCAATGAGGAACAGCTGTTCATTAAGAGACCCAGTCAAACTGATAGCATAAAAAGCTGTTTCCTGCCAAATTCAAGGGGAATACACCACAGAAGCACCTTTCATACCATGTAGGCAGCTTCTACGTTTTCAAAAAGCAATATTGTGCCAATTTCACGGAGATCATAAAACCAGTCAATTCTTTTTTGACTCCCACCAGTGTAAACTGAAGTCAGTCGGATTCAGCGTAATTCACTTCTCCTCTCTTACAGCTCACAAGACAGTTCCTTAAACAAATGGTAGCACAGGCTAATAAAACAGAGCAGTAATAATAATGAATAAACTGCTCATTAAAATAATAATACTGCTCTCACTAAAAGAATAATGAAAACCTATTTTACATAACTCTGCTTGTCCTGATTGTTCTGTACAGAGCAATACAGGAGCTTGGACAAGGCACCTGAGGCTCTGGCGAGGCTGCAGCGGCAGCAAGCACCCCGTGCCCAGCTAACCTGCCATTCAAAGAGCACCCCCAGCTCGCACTCCTATATCCTACTGGCTTCACCTGCTTTTCCACTTTTTAATTAGTCCTTTCAGCTAAAGCCACCTGAACTCATTTGTTTTCTAGATACTGAAGTTTTGTCTCTGCTCAGCCTCCCCTTTTCCTATTCATACTCAGTGCTTTGGGTAAATTTTTCCTGAAAACACCATGTCTCAAATGAGTGTGATATTCTGTATTTAAGGGTTAATGAAATATTTAACCCCATTTTCAAAAATAAGTGCTACATTAGCATATGGAAAGTGAAGCAAGCATGAGTATTTGTAATCCTAGGTGTACTGACAATCCATTCAAGGCTGCGTACCTGCAAACTTAAATGAGTTTCAATTGACTTATCTCTCACGGTTTGACTGAGGAAAGATACAGGCTCAGCTGCAGCTGGAGACAGAGAGTCTTTGCCTGAGGAAGGGAGGATTTCAGGACTTTGCTCTGAACACAAAGCATTGTCGAAACACATTTACATTGACCGTAGGCTTTTCAATTCATCCTAAACCCCAAAATTCACAGAATCACAGAATTGTATAGGTTGGAAAAGACCTTTAAGATCATTGAGTCCAACCGTTAACCTAACACTGCCCAGCCCACCACTACACCACGTCCCCAAGCCCACCACTAAGCACCTCATCCAAACGGCTTTTAAATACCTCCAGGGATGGCGACTCAACCACTTCCCTGGGCAGCCTGTCCCAATGCCTGATAACCCTTTCAGTGAAGTAAAATTTCCCAATATCCAGTCTAAACCTCTCCTGACACAACTTGAGGCCATTTCCTCTCGTCCCATCACTTGTGACCTGGGAGAAGAGACCGACCCCCACCTCACTACAGCCTCCTTTCAGGGAGTTGTAGAGAGCGATGAGGTCTCCCCTCAGCCTCCTTTTCTCCAGGCTAAACAACCCCAGTTCCCTCAGCCGCTCCCCATCAGCCTTGTGCTCCAGACCCTTCCCCAGCTCCGTTGCCCTTCTCTGGACACGCTCCAGCCCCCCAATGTCTCTCTTGTAGTGAGGGGCCCAACACTGAACACAGGATTCGAGGTGCGGCCTCACCAGTGCCGAGTACAGGGGCACGAAATTGTACTCCATTTTCCTGACAGCCCTGCTTCCCTATAGCTGCATTAATGAGCATTCAGTTTTCAAGAGGCCCTTTGTAACTCTGGTCCTTTACGTACGTGGCTATCGTGGCACTTCCCAGTGGTATGACAGTAAGTCAGAGCAGCACTTCAGAACATCAGGTTTATATACTAGTACCTAAGTGAGTACATCTCCTTGTACACTACCAAGTATACTCGGTATACATCGAGTATACATCTCTGAGTATACTCGGTATACTCGGGGATACATCTCCTTGTATACTACCGACAAACAGGTTCCCCACTCAGATTTTGAGATTCCTATTTTGGCAAAAGCCTACATCTGCCTATGGGTTCACCACCCACCCACACAGGCTGGTCTCAAGCAGGGTGCAGCAAGTACTAAGAAGCCCAGAAAAGAGTAGAAAATCACCTAGGGCAGAAAGAGAGACCATCATGCCCAAAGGAAACAGCAAAGAGTGTCAAAAAGCAGAATATTTAACCTAAAAAAGCAGAATATTTAGCTTATTGAACTCATCAGGAGTTTTGCTTTTGAATTCAGACAAGATCTCAAACAGCCAGGTCACCAGTCCTGACACCAGAACCATGCAATAAATGATGTTTCAGTTTGCGGGCACATGTGAAAACGGGGATGGGTTTTCATTTGGTAATAAACTGAAATGATGGGGTTTTTTGTGTTGGACAATTTTTTTTAAAATCAATTTTTAAAAAAATCCATGTCATTTTGGATGTAAAATATTCCTTTTTAGTTGAAGTACTCACCCTCTTCTCAGCTTCCAAAAACTGCAGGAAATTTGAAACAAAAGCAGTTTTTAAGATAAGTGAATTATTAGAATAAATATTGAAATGGACTATGGTTTTAATTTATTCCTCCCCCTCACTGCCCCCCAGTACAGAAATTATTTTAGTAAATGTTCAGTTATTTCTTCTTCAGAAATGTTCTGGCTCTGATTAACACAAATTCACCAGAAGATAACAGATGTCCCAGAACTGGAGAAATCTTGACTTCCACAAACACACAGCCCTTTCCTAACACCTCGCTGTGCACAGGATGAATCCTGGCCCAGGTCTAGTGTTTACTAGCAGTGGTACGAGAAGGAGCATCAACTCATTAAACCAGAAACCTAAACTGCTTCCTACGTGGGTCAGTTTTACTGAAGCCCAGTGCACAGTTTTATCAATATCTGCTTATTTTTACCAGCCTCTGCTTAGCAGGAAGGGATGCACCGACTTCAGCTCGCCCAGCCCAGCCGTTCCCAGCACCTTGCCTGCAGGCCAGGAGCTACAGTAGGCAGAGATCCTTGGACACCATGCACAAGGTAAGAAATGCAATTTCCCAAGAGGAAGGTGGGCAGACTCTGTGTGCGGGACCTCGGCAGTGTCTGAGCAGTATTTCCTCATAGTTCAGGTCTGCAGGGGAGTCCAGAAGAGGAGGACTTTCTGCAGCGCCAGAAAAGATCGGGCTTGATTTTGCTTTCTTATCCAAGCTGACAACACACAGAGAAAACCACAGGAGACTCTCAGGTACTCATTTCTGCTTGTTTGTACCTTGGTTTGCTTGTGTCCTATTTGTAAAGAGCCCTGGCAGTATATCTCTGCATACACAATCTACTGAATATTTCCGAGACAAGTATAAAACATATTTTAACTGCTGTACCATAATTCTCTTCTTTTAATTAGAAAGTGTGCTAAATACTCGTGTCCTTGGGGATTCTCACTGAACTAGTCAAGTTTCTGATCATGGAAGTTTCGCGTTAATGAGACTTTTAGTTTGACTTACAAAAGCTCTTACATTTACACAGCAAGGCTTTTAACTTCAAAGTCCTTGAGAATTGTTGCTGTGCATCTGCCTTGTCTGGGGCCTTAATTCACAATTCTGGTCTCTGTTTATTATATAGGGAATGTTTTGTTTAGTGTTTATAGATATATATTTACAGCATTTAGGGATATTAGAGCTTATACCGAGCTCCATTACTATAAACACTGATCAAAGGGAGAGTTAAGTGAAGCTGAAGCACTAGAGGAAAATATCTCTGCAGTCACAATGGGAAAGGGCAACTGGGAGAAGAGGGGAAGCTGCCTGCCTGGTTACACCACTTCCAAACCTCCAGCTCTTCTCTCTGCCTTCCCATCCTGCCCACCTGCAAACACCGGCCCCAAACGCACATTGACAGAGCAGGGAAAAACACCCCAGTTCCTGCAAAGATTAGCAAGTGTCCATTTGCTTGGCACTGGCTGTATTCAGGTGCATCCAGTGTTTTTCAAGCTCCAGAAAGCCTGTAAACGCCAGGCAAGAGGAGTGCTGAAGTTTCTGTTTTCATTATGTTTCCTCGTTTCATTTTTTTCCTGTGGGAGACAGAAAAGGAAATTGTTTTGGTGACCGTTTCAGTCAGTGTAGATCCATAAATACTTTTCCACTGTGTTTATTTATCTTATGCTGCTATGAATGTTTTTCTAGAGTCACACTAATGCCCTTATAAGTCATATGTCACATCCATCTCCTCATCAATTTTCCTTTTAAACCCTGTCACTTAGGAAAAATCAGAGAAGTCGGTTGCAGCTTGAACATTATCCGGTTTTGTACAGTTCACTTTTCAGTTTTATAAGGGATTTGGAGTGCAGATGCTCAGTTACTGTAGTCCAAGGTTTTGATACCGAAGTACTGCAGCTCCACAGCACCTGCACACCTTTGCACACCTACTGTCTCCCTTCCTCTGCTGTTTTCTAGATGTCCACTACCCCCCTGATGTACTGAGGCCCCAGTTCAAACAGCTCCCCTGGCACACACACGCTAATTAATACTGGATACAAAGCTCCAAGCATGGACATGACCTATATTGAACAGCTCCAGACAAAACCCAGGAATTTTGGTAATTTAGGACCCTAAACTGAACTTGGACTCACTCTTTTAAAAAGCTGGCCTTAGATGTGGGTTATGAGCACTTGAAAATCCATCCTCAAGGCCCTTTAGAAGGACATCAAGCTCAAGGAGTAGCCACAGGGGCCAGCTGGGAAGCAGCACTTCCCCAGGTGTTTGCCGTGCACCCTGGAGCTCCCCAAAATGAGGATAAACAGGTACAAACCCAAAGCTGAGAGGAGATGAACAAAGGCTCATGGATACACTGAGCAAACTTGGCGCCAAGGAAAGCTGGGGTGATTTACGGAAGCACAACCCATCCTCCACCTTCACTGACTGACACTCACAGCAAAGATCTGCTTGCTCCTGGCGAAGCAGCCGCTGGGGCTTCGGCAGCTCTTCCCAATCTTTCCCTAGCTATGAACTGCAGAAAACAACATCTTCATCCTGGAAGCAAGAACCCTCCAGCGAGGAGGAATAAGCAATGTTTGGTGCATTCATAATATAGATATTATTTGGCAAACTAGTTAAACAAATTGTTTCCTTTCAGGATCCTAGTGATGTGTGTGGTTGGCAAGTCTTCCTCCCTGCTGCTCGGCCACCTGCTCTCCCTACTGCTAAGCTCGCTCCATCTCCAGCCCCAGCTGCCTGCTGCTCTGGCTGCAGCCCTGCAAGAGGCTGCCTTCGCTTCAGCCAGCAACACTGTGACCGCTGTATATCCATGGGGCAAGGGTGTATTTCATGTACATCATGGGCATCTTTCAACTAAGGCATTACAGACTGGGCAATGTTCACTGTCTCCCTCCGGGAACCTTGGTCATAATGGGCGGGCTGGTGTAGGCATCACCCCAGACTGGCCAGTGCTGGTGAGATTCAGCAGAGATGGATCAGCCACAGCACTGCTCCACCAACGTCCTGCCCGGCTTACGGTTAGGGGCAGCCGCAGCTCACACTGAGCTGGAAGCGGGGCGGCTCAGACAGACCATCTGATACGGGAGCCCTCCCTGCCTGCCGGTGCCAAGGGCAGGGCGAACATCTCCCGCCAGTAAAAACATCCCGTTCAAACCATTTCCCACCCTCTGTTGTATCTGTTGGATTATTATTCATCCTTGTGATGACAATATTACCTGAAGACCTTTGCAAACAGTCCCTACCCCGAGGATCTGCTGTGTAAGCACAGCAAGACTGAAACACACAGGACGGAAAAGCATGGACACTGATCCTCTGCCTACAGGAGAGAAGTCCCACTGCCTTGTAGTTGGAGGCTAAATTAAATCTCTTACATGATAAAACTTTCTCACCAAGTGCATCTTTGTCCCCCTCCTGTGGCTGGATCTGATCACACACATGTTGGTATGGCGGCCAGGGTTGGATGGACCCTCGACAATGAAAAAAGCAAATGTTTTTCATTGAAACTAATGATATTTGAAGGATGCTCCTGCCCTGTCTTGCCTATCCTCTTCTCCAGAGAGCACGGACCTGAAAAACTGGAATGGGTGATCTCTGCTGTGGAAAGAAATGTTGCTCTTCCCCAAGTACTAACCTCAGTCTCTGACTCTCTCAGCCCTTTGTTCCTCCTCAGGGATAACCAAGAAGAGTCCAGCCCACCCCGGCTGTGCTGCTTCTGCACTGGACTTGCAACAAATGCATTCATTTTGCCACCTGCATATGCCATTTTAAAATAACCCTTCTGCCGCCTCTGGAGAGGTGATCACCCTTGAAAATTAAGTTAGAGATGCTGCCTGTAGAAATGTTACAGCCATGTTAGGAAATTCTTTTAAAGTGTCTCTGGAATTTGGGGACATAAATAAATAAATGGATAGTCACGACGTAACTGCTTGGGGTTCCCACCATTCCCTGGATGCAGCCGTCCATCGTGTGAACTCTTCTGTAATGGGATGGCAGCAGAGACATCCCAGGAGGATTTATCCTGACCCCGCCACTGCCCTGCCTGACCCACCTTTGCCCTGTGAAAAGATTCTGGCAGCCAGTGCTTGAAAAACAGCCTTTTATGTTCTTACTTTCCCCCTCTTTTATTAATTTGCAGTCACAACCATTGCTATTTGATCCATGCAGCCAAAAACATCCAGTGTCATTATTCAGACTGTTTGCAGCTGAACAGACCAGAAGGCCAAGCGTACACACACACACACACACAAGCTCTGCAGACCTCTAGGCAAGGCACAACACTTGAAGTTTAACAACCAAGTGCCTTAGGATGTTTTGTACCTTTTGCAAATGCTTTTTTTGCAGTTTCTGTGTCATTCTTGCTGAACCTTACTTCCTGAAGGTTTTTATTATGCGAGATTTTGTCACAAGAAGTCTGCGTAAGGATAGGGAATTAAACCCGTGTCTCCCAAATCCAGATCAGTACCACAACCTTTGGCTTATCTTCTCACCTCACTTGTCTAGCAAAGGGTACTGTACAAAGGTACACAAGAATACATTATACCCCAAGGTCAAGAGCGCTGGATGAAAAGGATGAACATATACAAGCCCATGTCCTAGAAATCTGCTCTGTAGCCTCCATGGGTTTGCAAATAGCACTACTTAGCAGCAGAAATTAAATCCACAGCCTTTCAGCAAAGCAGGAACAGCACGTTGCTACTGCTGCTATTCTATGAACCTCAGAGGGTAACACATCCAACATCACCGCCCGCGCTAGGAGGGATGTGTTAGCTCTCTGAATATCCCTGATTAACACAGCTTTATCCCAGCGTTTTGTATCATCTACATATGCACTGCAACAAGGCTTGTATAGGCTAATAATATCCTGTACCGATACAGCAGCGGTTTCAGTAATAGCTAATTCAAGTGGGGCTGCTGCCAGGCAGCGCTGCCGAAGTGCATGGAGACCACCAGGAACCCCTGCGGTTTGTGCTACAGCCAGGCCAGGAAGGAGATCCTGCGCTGCACCTCGCAGCCCCTCTGGGGACGCATCAGGACCTCGCAGAGCCCAGCAGGTTTTCGGCAGCCTGGGGAACTGCTTTAACATACCGCAGATTCCCTTGAGCACTTCTGTAACCCCCCGGTGCAGAGGGGCTTTGTGAGGTTGAATCCAGGCCCCCCACCTTGCCTAAAAAATAAAGGGTGTGCTGGATAATCATTCCTCTTTCCCAAAGGCCGAAAAACTAGGTATTACACGGGTTGGTCGGCAGTGTTGTGGGTACCACTTGCTCTTTTTTACCTACACACCTTCCTTGCTTAACCTTTTCCTTCCGGGATGCCAACCTCCTTCTTAAACAAACACATCCTTGCCCTACAAGGCAGGCAATTCCGTGTAACGCAGAGAAAACCCAGGCTCCTTTTTCATGCAGTGGAAATCATCCAGCAGAGGTAAAGCCCTAGGGTGCTCATCTGAATCACCAACTCAGATTTTAAGAATAGTCACCCAGCAGGATAACAGACTCAGCCCTGCAGCTCGCTGCTGGCTTGGCTGCTGCCTCTCCTCCCTCAGCGGAGCCCAGCCCCTGCGGACTCCCCTGCCAGGAAGCCTCCCTCCACCTCTGCTGCAAGGGGTTGTTCCTCATCTCCACACTACGTTTATAAATGGATATCGCCATCGAAACATCCTTCTTTCAGGAGCTTTAGATGTCTCACATTGAGTAGGCACCATGAGCATTAATTAATCACTGTGTGGGGGAGATTTGCTGGGTCCGTGGCAGTGAGTCAGTGCAACGAGTGCTCAGCCTGAAGAGAGAACCTGGAACAGCACAGCCAGGTGATCCATCCCAGGACCCGGGGGCTTGAGGATCTTGCTCTTTTGGGTGGTGGTGGCTTTTGGGTTTTGTGGTTGTTTCTAACATCTTTCCTTTGTGTTTCTCATACAGAAATATCACCTCCCTTTCCTCAGATCAGAAACCGACTGTGCTGCTGAGGGGGTTGTCCCCGCGTGTGACCCTTGTACTTTCGAGACAGATGAGAACAGGGCGTTGTGCATTGCATGGATGTGTACCCATGTGCGTAAGGTCGATGTCCCTGCCATGACTTTGCCAGCTCATGGCTTCCTGCATTGTTGTGGGAGCAGGGCAAGCCCTGGGGAAGACGGGGAATGAAGGGCTGAGTGGAGAGCAGAGGAAGGTCAGGGGGTGAAGAAGGCTTGTGAGATGCCTACAGCCCACGGGCTCCTCCTGAAAAGCTGCAGCACAGACTGAAGGGTTTGTTGAAAGACCTGCCCCACCAGGACTGCTTTCGGTAGCACAAAGAGAAATGGGAAGCAAATAGAAACCTTTGACAAAGCAATGCTGGAAGAATCCTGAGAGAATTGATGAGGTTTTCAAAAGGCCTCAGCATCTGTCTGATTCTCTCCCACCTGCAATCGATGGGTATTTAACCGCTGACTCTGGCAGGAGCAGCGGTACAGAAAGTCTCTGAGCCATACTGGTCCTAACCCACTCTGCACAGCCTCACGTCTTCAGTGGCCTGCAGTGATTTCCCCTCTTGCTGCTAGCAGTGAAGTGCACTTTCTGAAATGCCATCCCTTCCCCACACTGTATCACGCTCCATTATATTGGGAAGCAACCTCCACATCGCTCTCTGTTACTAAATCAAGAAATTCTCCTGCATGCAGAATGAGAGCTCAAACGCCCTCCTTTATACCACTGCTACTCTTCCCACCCTGCCTGCTCTGGAAAGTCACTTCCATGCTGGGCACTGTGTGCTACAGAGGATCTTTTTTTTCTGCAAAATGTTATTAACCATCCTTTTGTGAGCATGCTACCTCCAGAATCCTTCCTTCAGCGTTAGCTGTTGGCTTCTCCCTGCAGCACTCCCTGCGCCTAGTGCTGGCAATTGGTATCAGCAGGAATGAAACAGAACAAAACAAACCAAAAACATATTTGCTTTCCAAGATGGCTGCAGTGGGAGTGTGGCAGAACATACAGCCCAAGGGAGGAGCATTTGGTTCACTTAGCCTCAGTCTGAGGGTTGTGAATGTGAACACAGTTTAACATAAAGGTCACCAGATAGCGGGCACAGTTCCTACCCACCTTCTTTTGCTCTAAAGTCTGCCCTGCAGTGTGAGAGACAAGGGTTTGCACTCCTGGGACATGCTATCAAGCTGCCTCTTGCTGACACTATTGCCCTGAGAAACGGTGATCTCCAAGCACAGGGCTGGGCAGAGATAGCAGAGGGTGTGCCTCCCTGGTTTCCAGGGGAGTCTGGGGATCCTCAGCCTGGAGCATAACTCTGCATGGCTCCTGACACTTGGCATACGGCATGATTTCTGCTGAGCTTTTTCAAAAAGTCTGGTTTGAGGAATACAGGGAAACCAGGTATATTTAGACCTGCAATTGTATCTGTGCTCTGTGTTTGGGAATGGTAGGGGTTGTCTCCCTTCTCTTCTTAAGGTGATCTGACCCATGATGGTCCCAACACTGCAGGGTTGAGGTTTCTCAACTCTTCCTGCTCCAGGGGATGGTCAGGATGTCCCCTCCCACGTCATGAGAAGATTTCCTACTGAATTCAGTGGGCCAAGGATTGGGAGAAGGAGCTCAGCCCACAGAAGACACATTTGAGTTCAACAGAGAGAGCACTTGTGTTTTCTGCCGTTGTGAGCAGTTCAGTCTGGCTTGCCTTGGAGGGCAGCAAGCAGCTGCTATGGATGTCTTTTTAAAAAGACATCAGTATCACTCAGAAAACTTAGGTTTCATTTAGCCTAGTTAAAACTACTCTCTGTTATGTTCTACTGCAATAATTTAAAACAAAGGAGTTCATCAACACTTTAATTCTCCAGGTCTCTACATCACAGTGTCTGGGAATGGGAATAAGCCAGTAGTTTTTTGTTTAAACACCAAAAGAGTGTCAGAAAAGATTAAGCAATTGCTTTGTGAATTTCTACAGAGGAAAGCGCTCACGGATGCAAGTGTCAGCTGGGCTGATGCTGTTTGCCACTATAACAAATGAACAATGGCACCTCTCCGTGCCCTGAACTTGCCGTAGTCAAAACCAAACCGCTACAGCAATGATGGGGTATTCTCATGTGCCTCCACACAGCAGACTGTAAAACAAGCAAGCAGAAAAGAGAGAAGATTTGAGGGTAAAAAGTGCACCAGTGCAGGTATAAGCATTACCCATGTTTTGGCTATTTTTCAACTGCTCCGCAAGAGGATTCTCTGAGGTTGCAATAATCAGGCGGTTAGTAGTAAGGATGGCAATGAGCCAAAAGCCTGGACTGAACAGTCAGTGGACCAGGGAAACTTTCTGCGATGTCCGTACCAGTGAAGTGCCAACACATAGCACACCAGACGCAGAGATGAGTTTCTTGCTGAGTTTCTTACATGAGTTTCTTTGCTGAACAGACAAACATACCTCTTTCCTTCAGCTACCACAAAATTCAGATACTGCCACTCACGTCTGTCTTGAATACCCTGCGCCACTATGACCTTCCCAATTCAAAAAAAGAGACAATGGAACTGGAAAGGACACCAAGAAAGGCTGCAAGGATGATGAAAGGTATGGATCAGCTTTACAAAAGCAGCACTATCAGGGACACAAATGCAAAGATGCAGAAACAACCTCCAGTTCAGGATGTCTCAAATCCCTCCTTCCTGCAAGCTGGGAGGGTGAAGCTGGGAAGGGTTGCTCTGTACACATGCTGTTTGTGCACTCTTCGTTTGAACAACTGGCCACTGCCGCAGACAGGTCCTGCCTGACTTTTAGCCTAAACCAAATGCACCCACTCATATGGCGTTACACCATTTGGGAATAACAAATATTTCTTTCTGTTACTGATACAAGTCACTTTTCTGATCTTCACGCAAAGAGTGGCTGTATTTCAGCCCAGTTCCCAGGATCTAGGGACCAGACGCTTAAAAGCACCTAACTGAAATGAGAGTTAGGCACCCAAACACCTTTGAGTATTTGGGTTGAGTTGTTTCCATGTGCTGCCACTGGGGCAGAGCCGAGGCATTTTTCAAAGCTTGTCATGTTATATTCCACTCAGAGAACAAAACAGGGAATTTCAGATTTTAATTTGTCACTTTACATGTAAATTAAATGTTGTATATTGTCACAAGTGAATTCAGCCAGTATTTATAATAACGGAAATCTGCCGCTTTGATTTCTAAACAAAAATTCCCCATGTCGCTTGTGCTTCCCTGCATGAGCTGTTTCATTTTAGCTTTTCTGTGTTTTCTCTTTGAGACTGCCTAAAAGAGTTTGTGGGGGGAAAGAAGGACTGAGAAAAAACAAGAACAAGAAATAATTGTTAGGATTACTCAGCAGGATGGCTGGATGACATTTTGTCCCTGTTTTTCGTGGGCAGAACTATTGCAGTGCTTAAAATTAAGCGCATGCTTAAGTGTTTTGTTGCTCTGAAGCCAGAATACTCAAAACTGTATCTGATTAGTCCCTCCCGACCTGGTCCAAAGCCCATTAAAATGGTTACAAAACTTTATAATGCCTAAAATGTGCTGAAGTGCCCCAAACGTCAGTTGAGATCGCTCAGTGCAACCAGAGCCCTTCCTCGACAAGGAGACTGATGACATTTAGTCCCTTGGAAACCAGGAGATGAAAAGTTAAGTATTTTGACATTTTCTTTCAAGAGCAAAGGAATTGGAAAAATAAAGCAACCATCGGGAAATGATGCCTTTCAGGAACCTAGAAAGACAATATTCCTCCCTCGCCTTTCCTCTGTGTCTCAGGGTTTCGTTATTATTATGTGGGCTATAAGCCACTTGGAAAGCTCAGCGTACAAAGCTGCATGAATTACAATACACGGAGATTGACTGGGTTGTAACCTGTAATGTATTACTTATTTTTTATTTTAATTGCAAGCAGTCTCTGAAACATTATAGAGCATATAGTGCCAGACACAGCAGAAGTAATTAAAATGAGAGGGCCACATGCAGTCGGCAGTAAAACACCAAATGTAGGCAGCTCAGGAAAAATGTCATTGATTCAGCATCAGAGAGGCCGGGAGGAGAAGAGGCGGGATTGAGATTGTCAACAACAGATCATACTCAAAATGCAGCAGCAAGTGCTATGAGCGTTTAAAGCAAAAGCAGCCGAGGGATGTATTGTCGTAGAGCTGTCTCAAACAGGGACGGTGACGTCAGCTCCTGAAGGTGGTTTCAAAGAAAAAAGCCGAGCCTGAACAAGCTGCTCTTCTCCCACCTCTGTGAGGAAGAATCTGGGTCACAATTTCTCCCGTAGGAAAAATGAACGCCACGTTAAAAATAGTAATAATTAACTAAAGGAGGTAGAAAAAGAATCCATGGCTGTTTGTTTGAGGTGGATGTAAAGCGATACAACTGCAATTCAATTCTAAGCAAGGCCAGAGAGCTCATTTGAGGTGAGCAAGGAGCCGTTGCTTTGTTCAGCTGGCTTGTCCAACGCCTGCTCCGAGACAGCCCCAGTGTGAAAATGACTTCAAAACATTACCATACCCACGTTCCTGCACACCCTAACTGGGTGTCACCCTGACTGGTGTTAAATGGCATTGACCATCTGAATGTAATTGGCTACAGCAAAGGTTAATGATCATTTCTACCTTTAAATAGTTTATGAAGATGCTTGATGCCTTCTAACAAGGCAGCTATTGGAACTTGCTGCTCTTTCCACAGGCTTGCATATCATTGATCTTTCTTCTTGAAATTATTATCCCCAGGCAACCTATAAATCTCACTTACTCTGGCTCAAAAATGCTGGACAATATAATGAACTGTTACGAGGGCAAAGACAGTGGACAGGGTCACCTCTTATGAGCTAGCAGCATATGTGCTTAGGCTGTGTGCTTGGACCTGCAGTTTTACGTACATCTCAGAGAACGAAACAGAAACCTTAAGGCAGATTTTGTAATTAAAGAGCATGCATTAGTTCCAAGTATATCACTATACGACAGCTTTACATGCTGCTAAATATAAATGGGCTTGGTAGCAACCTGGGGTATAACATCACACCCCACCATTTAATTCAAAAACTCTCCTGCTACAAAAGTATCTGCAAGGGCAATTCCTTCCCCATCTCTTCACTTGCAATGAGCGTCCTACAGGTCTTTATCAGAGACCAAGAACGGAGAAATGAAAAGCTGCAAATGTTCAGAGCAGTCAAAACTTTCATCAAAGCCCCAAGTCACAGTGCACAAGGGCTTGAGAATTTTACATTGAAGGGTTTTGATGGTTACAAGAGTCTGCAAGGTCCTGTGTGAAAACAAGCCAAAGATCCTCAGCTATGAACTCTTCCCCCCAGCTTCAGGTTGACTTCAAGTGTGCATGTGTGTGCATGTTTGGGACCAGGGACAGTCATCATTATCTTTGACAGGGAATCCACTGGCAAGCAGTTCCAGGGACTTGGATGTATTTAGCTTCTGCCTCCAACCACTGAATATCTCTTCATGTGGGGTTTTTTCAGCAGACAGAAAAGCTGTTTATCTCCACATATCTTGAGAATAGCTTGTTAGCAAGTCACGTTTTACTGCAGTAAACATTGCTTGTATTCCCTACATCTGGAGGACCTCTTACGAGAACTCCTGACCAGATCTGTTTCACAAATCCTTGAACACCAAACTTGAGCCAGGTTTGCCCTCGGAAGTTTGAACTGCTAGGTCCAAGACCTAAGCTACCTACATGCTTAACCCTTTTCTCTGAGGTTAGAAGGAAATCAAGAGTAATATTTTGCAGGTACCATTGGTCAGTAGAAATGATCCATGTTTTTATCCAGTTTTCTAGTTAGAATTGTCCACAATTACAGAAGGTGATTGAAACAGATAACTGCAGCTCCACTACTATCACCAGATAAAAAACAGACTGCAGCTTCAGCCTTTTTCCCTTAACTCCTTCAAAGAAGAAGAAAACAAGCAGGGAAAAGGCAAAAAATCTGCATAACATCAGTGAAGTCACTAAAGACAGAATCAAGGGAGGTGGAGGCAATGGGAAGATCCATGGATAAAGCTAGTATTTCTGCTGCCCACGCTCGCAGGAGTACAACAAGCAGTTCATTTTACTCTCAGGGCTTCCCAGGTGTTAAGTAGATCATCACCAAGTTCCCCGTGCTGTGCAGCAGCGTGGAGACAGTACTGCTGCAGAGCGTGCTCTGCAACGCTGCAACCAGCAGCAAGCCCTGTGCAGGGCTTCCCTTAACTGCACTGCATCCTTACCCTGGTGCTAAGGAAGGTGAGCTCTTCTTCCTCCTCCTGGCATGATCCAACAGTTAATCAGGAAAGATGTTTGTCCACACCATCATTTTTAATGGGTCCAAAAAGAAAAAAGACGGGCAGTTCTTAAACCCCAGACAGTGAACACAAATATAAATCTCCCTAGGCAAACCAGGGTAAAGTCCTGATGCACTTTACAAGCTGTAAACGCTGCTTTTATTAGCCATTTATGGGCCACTTTTCCCAACGCAGCTTTAATATTAAACAATAAAGCTCACAATACACTTACAAAGAAAAACAGACTCTCTCATTTAGTCCTGAATTGGAAGTGTGGCACCTCCTGATCACATGAAATCAGCAGAAATAAGGTTATTCAGTTTAGGCTGCATATTTTTCATGCTTGATGCCCCACGCAGTGCATACTGTGCAGTGAGACAGAGAAGAAAAAATTTGGAAGCCACTGGAAACCATTGTAATGAGCTTTTGGAAAGTGTTGAGCAGCCCTGTTACCCACATCAGTATGCACACAGACTTCAAGGAAATATGTCATTGTGGTTATGGGTATTTATCATTTATAATCTGATACATCAGATGTCTCGTATAAGATAAGGCCTGACTGTACCAGGGACTGCACGCAAAATGCATGCAGTTTATGTACAAAATAAGAGTAACTTCTTATTTTGAGCCTATTTTGAGTCAGAATAGGAAAGGAAAGTACTGCTAATCCCAACTATAAATAGAAAACAGGCTCAGGGGGTGAAGTGAATAGGCCAAGATTACACGGGAACCAGAAAGAGAATGAACATCAGCATCTCACCCACACAAAATCTGTGCAAAACACGTGCTGTCCCTCAGCGGAGCTGATGTGAAGGTCGCTCTGGGCCTCTAAAGGATTTCAACAGCTGGCCAGTATGGGGAATGGTGGACCTGGTCGTGTGCCGCCCAAATCACAACTGCCCACGCTTTCTGGTGCAAGCAAGAGGATTTGTAATCCCACTGCACCAGCACGTGTGTTGTGGTTTAGCCCCAGTCGGCAATTAAGCACCACCCAGCCACTCGCTCACCTCCCCCCCGGTGGGATGGGGGAGAGAATCAAAGAGCAAAAGTAAGAAAACTCCTGGGTTGAGATGAGAACAGTTTAATAATTGGAACAAAATTTAATAACAATAATAATAAATTGTAATGAGAAGGAAAACAACAAGAGAGCAAGAGAGGAAAAAAAACAGTGATACAACCGCTCACCACCCACCGACCAATGCGATCGCTGTCCCCGGCCAGTTTTCACCCAGTTTCTCTACTGCGCATGACGCCATCCGGTATGGAACAGCCCTTTGGGCAGTGTGGGTCAGCTGTCCCGGCTGTGCTCCCTGCCAGCTCCTTGTGCAGCTCCTCGCTGGCAGAGCATGGGGAGCTGAAAAGTCCTTGACCAGTGTAAACACCACTTAGCAACAGCCAAAACATCAGTGTGTTATCAATATTATTCTCATACTAAAATCCAAAACACAGCACTGTACCAGCTACCAGGAAGAAATTCAACTCTATCCCAGCGGAAACCAGGACAACATGCTGCTTTATCCCTTCACAGGCCCTGATCTGCTCAAGCTTGGCTTCAAGAAGGCCAAAGAAAATCCACCTGTTCCGTTCCTTTTTTTCAGCTGGCAGCCACACGGACATACATGCATTTGGCCAGTCTTCCAACCCAAACCACGCCAGGCTGGTGAGCTTGTAAAAAAAGCCCATCTCAGGGCTTGTAAAAAAATTTTAAACCAGATGGGCCAAGTCTCCCTGCTCTGGTGTTTGCTAGAGATGGCCCTCAAATTGCCCTCAAATTGCTGTCACCCCAGTCCCCCTGAACTGTTGTAGAGGGTTTCTTTGCCTCATTAAACAAGTCTGTTCCTCCTTAAGATGTTTAAGGAACATCTCTGTTTGGAAAACAGACTGCCCAGTGGTTTGTAAACTAATTATTTGAAGTCCTTTAACATAAAATGTTCTAACCAATTATAATAGATGCAAATTTAATGATTGATAGAAAACAGGTCTCAACAGAGCGCTGATCCAAGTCTTCTCAAACATAGCAGAGAGCGTGATGCTATACATGGACCACAGTCTGGGTCTGGTGAGGTCTGTGAGCAGAGCAGTGCCAAAGCTCAGTCAAGATGAGAGTTTTGCCTATTGACTCATTTAATATGATTATGAACTAAATCACATCAACACTAATTATTACGGAAAACTCCAATGATTTTGTAAGGAAACATTTCTGTGAAAAATTCTACTAAAATCCAGATAGCTCTGGAAGGGAGAACACAAGCTAGGCAAAGCCCCAGCTTCCCCGTGGTGACACTCACACGCTCAACAAGTGCTCATGTACCACTCTGCACAAGCTGTAGAATCACAGAATCACAGAATCGTATAGGTTGGAAAAGACCTTTAAGATCATCGAGTCCAACCGTAAACCTAACACTGCCCAGCCCACCACTATACCATGTCCATAAGCACCTCATCCAAACGGCTTTTAAATACCTCCAGGGATGGCGACTCAACCACTTCCCTGGGCAGCCTGTCCCAATGCTTGACAACCCTTTCTGTGAAGTAAAATTTCCCAATATCCAGTCTACACCTCTCCTGACACAACTTGAGGCCATTTCCTCTCGTCCCATCACTTGTGACCTGGGAGAAGAGACCGACCCCCACCTCTCTACAGCCTCCTTTCAGGCAGTTGTAGAGAGCGATGAGGTCTCCCCTCAGCCTCCTTTTCCCCAGGCTAAACAACCCCAGTTCCCTCAGCCGCTCCCCATCAGCCTTGTGCTCCAGACCCTTCCCCAGCTTCGTTGCCCTTCTCTGGACACGCTCCAGCCCCCCAATGTCTCTCTTGTAGTGAGGGGCCCAAAACTGAACACAGGATTCGAGGTGCGGCCTCACCAGTGCCGAGTACAGGGGACAATCACTTCCCTAATCCTGCTGGCCATACTATTTCTGACACAAGCCAGGATGCCATTGGCCTTCTTGGCCACCTGGGCACACTGCTGGCTCATATTCAGGCAGCTGTCAACCAACACCCCCAGGTCCTTCTCTGCCAGGCAGCTTTCCAGCCACTCTTCCCCACGCCTGTAGTGCTGCATGGGGTTGCTGTGGCCCAAGTGCAGGACCCAGCACTGAGCCTTGTTGAACCTCACGCAATTGGCCCCAGCCCATCGATCCAGCCTGTCTAGGTCCCTCTGTAGAGCCTTCCTACCCTCAAGCAGATGAAGTAGCAGTCAAGTCAGACTTAATTATAGTGCATATTCCTGAACCACTCTGCCATAAGAAGTGGCTTTTGCCCAGGATGCCTCTAAAACCCTCTTACTTTCCACTTAGCTGGCCGTGTCCAAGTGGGGTTACCCACCTCACAGGGAAAATTGTATTCAGTGGCTTAGTGCATGTTTACCTCCAACACTCTGTGGATGTGATACCTGATCCAAAGCCAGACAGCTGGCACAAGCCCATCCATCACTTGAACATCCTTCACCGTAAAAGGAGCAGCGGGATCTGCCAATCTGCTGCAAATATGCCCACCGTACTTACAGCAGTCATGTCTCCCCAGCCACCCAAAATAAACATTCCAGAATATTCAATACAACGTATTCATCTTAGTTTTTTCTGCTGGATTATTGGTTATGATCAAGCCCCAGTGTCCGCGTCAGCCACCGACAGCAGCGCAAGCCAATGGTATCCTGCATGGGTACGTCCTGTTTGCACGGTGCCACCGAACAGTCGCTGAGCTGCGGCCACGCAGCCGGGAGGTTTGTGTTGTCTTTAATGACCAGAGAACAGAGACTGCTGTTTTCTCAACGGAGTGAGTGTGGAAAGCAGCTTGTTTTACATGGATTAAACAATTATTGACACTGTCACAGAAAAGGGCTTTTGGAGTGTGTCTGCTACAAGAATAATAGAGTGAATGGATTTTTTTTTCCCTGAGCTCTCAGAATTTTTAGTAAATGCTGGTTATTAAAGGGGCCTAGAAAAACACCGGGAAAAAAAAGGATCACGCAATTAAAATTGTGCCATTCTTAAATGTAGCCACAAATCAGTGACTAGGGAAAGAGGAAACTTGCCATTTAAAGACAAACTGCTCCTATTTAGTTAAGCCTAGGAGCTTGAAGCAGGAATTGTCAACAAGAGAATAAGGAATATTACCCTTGAAAATATATACAAATTTTAGTTACAGTTGGCGTTTTTGAGATTGGTGCTGAGGATTGTCATCAGATGGAAAATTGCTGTCATCTTTCTACCCTTAGGGACACGAATGCTCGGTGGAAATGACTGTAATTGTAAACCAGGCTCTAACCTGCTTTGATATCGGCTTTGCAGTTTGAAAGGAAACCTTAAGCTGTCATATTTAGATAACAAGCCACTGTCGATTGAGCAAGACCTCTCCACGACATGGCAGAGGATGGTAAAACTCTTCCAGCTATTAGCAGACAGGTCAAGTCTGACCATGTGGGGTGAGAGACTCCCTTCAGCTCTGCTCCTCCACTCCCTCGTCCCACCCTGGCAGCAGCAACCTCTGCCCTTGCCCTCCAGAGGCCTTTGCCCTCCAGAGACGATGCTGCCGGGGGCTGGATGTGCCGCAGGCAGAAGGGCAGGGTCCTGCGGTGGGAGAGGAGAGGTGGAGCAGTGCCACAGCCAAGGGACGGGGAAATTATGGGGCAGCAGCCCAGCTCTGCCATTCCTGCCTTTGCAAAGCTGCAGGGTGACATCGCCAGGGTGACATGGCCCCTTCCCATCATATACGTGAAGCTCACACTCTGCAGCTCCAATCATTTGATCACAAGTTTTTAGTGAGGAAAAAGAAGCAGCTGTAATAGTAAACATCAGATCTGCTTTCTAGGGATCGTGCTTTCTGGGGCTCTCCCTTCCAGGGCAAACACTGACTCCTCCAAGGATTCACAGGCCAGTGGCCCACTTTTGCCTTCTGAGGATAAGTGCTCAGTCCAGATGTTCGGAGTTGGGCCCTACCGGGACCCTGAGCCAGCGCTTCCCACTCCTCAGAGCAAAAGCAAACCTCCCACCTAACACAGCCCTCATGGAAAATCAAAGCCTGATTTTTCTGAGTTTGAGCAACTGAAAACAGCAATCAAAGTTTTACTAATGAAGCCAAGGCTGTGCTGCAGCACTCTCCTTCAGAAACAGAGCGGGTAACAGCTCTCTTACACAGGGGTGTGATGGTAAATTCAGATCTCCAACACTCACAAGCTGCTATACGGACAGCAAAGACAGGCATCGTGGAGGAAGAGGCAGCTACATGACAGTGCAATTTGAAAATAGGCCCAAAATGCAGATTTCAGCTTCTGAAATAAGGACTCAGATTCCGGTCCTCTCCTTCCCTGCTTTCCAGCTCCCTGCAAGCTTGGAAGGGGGTAATGCTGGGGAAAAATGGGTCCCAATCCAGTGTTTTACAAAGACAAAGCTGGAATTTCTATGAGCTGACTTACAAAACTATCCATTGAGCCAGAGACTGGAAAATATCAAATTTTTTCTCCAAAGAGGAGATGGGTCTGGAGGAGAAATTTCTTATTTAAAGGTAGAAAGAAGTGAAACAAAGCAGCAGCATCTCCCTTCATTTTAAAACCAACACAAAAGAAGTAAGGGGCTTTGATATTGGTAATAGCGTAAAAGAAGCGTGTGCTGTCAGTGAGTTCATCCTTTTGACCCACAAGACAGCTTGCCTGCTTTTCGGCTCTGTCTCTGGGCAGTGTACCTGAGATCTAACACAAAGTAATTGTCAGTTTGTTGTGACTTTGACTGGAAATCCCAGTGCTGAGAGGGAAATCTGCTGGGCTTTGATGTAGAGATTTTGGTAGCGTCTATGCCTTCCCATCTCAGAACACACTCATTTGATGTATTGTTGAGTAAGATATTTGTTATCTTCTCAGAGAACATGCATGTAACTTTGTAAATCTATTTCCTGACTGCCTTCTCAGACGGATAGTACAAGGGTTGTTTCTGAGGCATCAGTTTATCTGATACAGGGAACAAGGCTGAAGACAAATGTAGAGACCTCCAAAGCGTTGGCATTACATGTCACTCCGAGGTCCTCCTCTGGTTTCTTCCAGGGACTATGCTAGAAAGCAGGCTCCCTTCATGTAAACTATACTGTAATTTCATTTTTATCTATCACATCAAGGGTTTAGGAGACAGTCCCTCCTGGATCAGGAATATGTACTGGCAGCAGCAGGAATGGCATGTTCCTCCAGAACCCATCAGTACAGGCTGACCCATTCCCATATTGGGATGGACTTGTTCCCACAGTCAGCATCCCAGCATGCTCCCGTCTAGCCATTACAGGACGAGGCTGGTTATTTTTCTGCCAACATTAAATTGTGATAGGTTTTTCTCAGCCTTTGCCAGGCTCCCCCCTTTGCTGTGCAAGGAGAGAGCCACACCTGACATTTTCTTCTGTAACCGCAGGACGCTGAGCCTCTCTAAAGCTGCTTTGGGACACTGCCATGAGCCTCTTATGAATATTAAGGCATCCTGGCTGAGCAGCATGCAGCACTGCAGCATGGCCATACCAGCATCGGTGGTAGGCGGCAGGTCCTTTCCACACTGCTACTGCGTTTCTCTACAAGCAAGAGAGACATCAGTAGCTTTTGCAATAACCTTATATTGCTCTGCACCAAATGCCTTGGGGAAAACAAAACTTAGGGTATTTCTGTGTGACAGGGAAGGGTACCAACGTACCTGCCCTGGTCCTGGCGTAACCAGCACACCTTCAGTGCTGGCACCTTCTCTGTTGCTGGGGCCCTAACCTAATCCTTTTACATAGGATTGCTGTGAGGCTGTAATTCCCTGGGTCATCCCTTTATCTCTTTTGAATTATCCTGGCAAGCCTCTAATCTTTTACAGTTTCTTTTTTTATTTTCCAGGATTTGATTTGCTAAGTTTCACCCCCAGAGCTCCCCATTAGCTGGCGTAATGTTTTGCTGGGGTTTTCTTGTTGTTGTTCCTATGAAGTTTTAGAAATGCCTTTCTCTGCTCCGTAGCACTTTTGACACTTGTATCACACAGGTATCTCTACCTTGCCTTACCATCTAAGAATGATATATAAATGAATCTCTGCCTTTTGACAAGCCCAAGTTATTTCACGAATGCTGATTAACAGTTTATCCACACAGGTGTGTTGATAATTACATCCATTACACAAAAGGAAACTGAGGCCCTGGGAAAAGTGTGACACCCCTTCTTGAAAGAGCAACTCACAGCCGTCACTCAGAAGCGATCAAAATGTCCTTCCCAGGAAATTATACAGTCACCAATGTCCACAATTTGAACAAATCCTGCTTGCAACGGACCTGGGCTGCCCTCCCTGGCATGCCAGCACACCCAGAAACGACCAGCCTGGCCTTGCCAGGAGATAAGCACCTCTTACAAATGTACAAAGAGAGCTGAGCATGTTTAACATCTTGCTGGATCAGCCTCATAATGTGTTTAAAACAATGGAAGAGGAAAGCATGTGTTCCTTTCAGCACAATCTGTGCCTTATAATCAAGTCTAAATGTTCACAACCCGCTCGGATCCTAATGAGGAGAATGACTTAAATGGCAGAATGTTCTGCTCTTTCTACAGGTTTACAAAAATGAAATTAAACATAGGCTTTCTATTACAAAACAATAGGCAAATTGAAGACCAATTATGCAAACCCATCAGAGAACCTGGTGAACTGTGGAGAATTTTGCATTTCTGAGGCGGAACGACTTTTTAGATGAAAAAAAACCTCCACTCCAAGAAATTGAGAACATCTGTGCCATCAAAGAAAGAATGCAGTGAATAATTGGACAATCATAGACAGGCAGCCATTTGAATATGAAGCTGTTTGTAATGTCGCAGTGGAAGGGAAATTACAGAATGCCAGCATTGCTTGGCTGTCAAACGCCTGTGCTTTTCCCTTTGTGCCTATTATGGCATGTTGTGTGCTCACTTTACAAGAGTCTGCGGGGTCGACAGCGGGGTCTCTAGGGTTATCTGCTTCCATTATTTTGCACATCAGACACATAATGAAAAAGGAGCAGGCAGAGAGGTCCTTGAGCGTTTACTTCCTCCAGCATCCAAGTTTAAGTACACCTTTAACCTCTCCCTGACAGACAGCCCAACCTGCAGCCATCCCCCAGACGGCTGACATGCAGCGCGGAGCAAATATTCTCTCTCTCTCAGCTGACAAAACTTCTGTGACCCCTTGCCTCGAGCAATGATTATCCTCGATTTCAGCAGGCAAATCCCACACGGACATTCCCGAGGGGGAGACACGCTGAGCCACCCCCCTTGCAGACTCCCAACCCCCCTGCAGAAGTGACCCACAAAAAAACCCCCATTGCACCACCTGATGGCACCTAACCACGGGCTGGACTGCTCTGAAACACAGGCACAGGGGCCCAAGAGATCTGAGCAACACTTGAAGCCATGGTTCATCTCTGTCTGCAGCATCCAAAATTATTTGTTCCCAGGAAGACGAGACTGAGCTGGGCATATATTGTTTCCAGGAACACATACCTCTGCACCAGCTCCGCACTGCTCCTCAGCACAGCCTCTCTTGCAACACAAATTGCGCTGCCACGTGTCGTGGAACTACAGTATTAGGGCAAATGTTTCAGGACATCTTCCAGGACAAAAAGGAGAAAATAAAAGTGATCAACTTAGTTGTGATTTCATGGCTAGTTGCACAGATACTCACATGTTACTTTGCACAGTCAGTCTAATAACCAGCTTTCAGAAGGACAGACAGCGTAATGAATGGGTTGTAAAACACGCTCATAAAAACATTATAGCATGTCTCAGAGCATTTGTTAGCTGTTTGTGATTTACTGGGCCCCCTGTTTTACATTTTCTTATAATTTGCACATTTCCTATGAAAAATAAGCATTCAATGTGCATGCAATTTATTTTAATTTCTCTCCCCCCTCACAAGATGATAAAACTTTTACAGCCATGCAAGAATGGTGATATTGTAGTCACGAGGTTCATTATACAGTAATTAATACATGTTAAGTATCCTGTAAATATTATGTTATAATGGCTTTAAGTAAATACATACTGTACATTAGCAGTACCTATTAAGTCAGCGCCACTTAAAATGAAATATGACTAATTAATATGTTTAAAAAGTCTAATGTCAACTTGGATATTCTTTAAAAATTACGGTACAATGTTGCAAGCATGAGCAGTGAGTCAGTCAGCATTTAATTATGGAACTTTGACACTAATGGTTACTTTCCTGGTTTATTTAAGTGGATTGGACACATGGGCCAGCATCGAAAGAACGAGAGGGGTAGAAGGAAGGTTCCATTGCTACAAGAAGCTAAAAAGCCCGAATAATATATCTCATTATCGCTACTGTGAACGGCTGCAAACTTGCACATGGATTATTACCACAGCATCTCGTTGCAGAAGGCCCAGCCTGTCAGCACCCGATAACCTGCTCCACACAGACAATGCAGCCACAGTAACGCTGCCTTAGGGAGGAACTGTTGGGACTGCACGGTGGTTTTGTCCACTTTAGGCATTATATCACTTTATTAAGGGATGGTGCCTGGCGCAGCCACGCAGTAACAGAAGCGGAGGCTTTGTTCTCTTCTCAGCTAGAGGCTTAGACACTGCCTTTGTCCTGCACAATGTTTTCCTTCCCTTCATGAAAGGCAGCCCCTCACAAGGCTATCAGCCTTTTAACAATTTCAGCCACTCTCCACTGTCCTAAATACACAAAGGAAAAAAAAAGATTCCCCCAATTCCTTCACTTTTTTTTTTCCCTGCCATGAAGCACAAATGCAAGAGAAGGTGAAACATGCTGAATGAGGGGCCCAGGAAAGGTCATCTTTTCTTTCACCTACGCACTCAGCAAGAACAGACAACAGAAGGCAAAATCTTTTCCAGTGCACCTTATATGTATTCATTTTCCATAGAAGCCTTCATCTTAGGATGCGAGTGTCTAATGAATGCCTACCAGATTAGATTTACTCATTTACTGCTGGGTATGTATAGGTGGCTCTCTCCAGTTTTACAGATGCCAAAAGGAAAATGCAGCTCTGTTGACTGCAGCCTCAGTCTTTACCAAGAGGTGGGGTGCAGACATTTCATAAACTCACACTAAGTCTCTTACAGAGCAAGTGATCAGTCCCAGCTCTCCCGAGTCCCTTATCAACATCTGTAGCCCCAAATAGATTATTCCTCTCTAAAGGCAAATTCACTAAAACTTAACTAAGTTAACAGAGTTCCATCACAAATGAAAGTAGTTTAAGAAGCTTGCCTTCCATTAATGGAAATTGTTAAAAAGTCCTTCTTCCAGATATTCAGACATACTGCCAGGACCACGGATGCAAGAGGTCTTGGACTCTTTCCACTTTTCCATGGTCAGTTCCTCCAGGTTTTGCCATCAAAGAAAACCTGAATAAGCTTTCCTTCGAAGATAAATATCTCTCTAAACATGTATGTAGTCTGTTGCTTAACAGTTTTGGTAATGCGTTTTATGGGGTAACTACATCCTTCAAGGTGATGGCTAGAACTGACATCCTCCTTGGGTGGTCAGGGAAGCATGGCCAAGGCAAAACTGTGAATGCTGGGAAGCATTTCAAGATGATGGGGGATAAATGACAGGAGCTCAAGAAAGGCCAAAAACATGTGTGTAAACAGAAAACTTTGGTCTAGAAGCTGTGGTCTGGCTAAGCTATGCTGAACTAGACCAAAGACAAGAAAGTGAGGTTTAAGATATATTTTCCTTCCCTTCTTCCTGAGGCCGGCAGCCACTGTCTGGTCTCTAGCAAATCAGGGCAGCATGAAACTATCCTAACTTATTTCCATCTGATACAGCCCAAAGTGCCATTTGGGCAGCTGGGTATCATCTGGCTGTACTACCTTCTGGGCAAACCCTTTCCCCAGGCAATTACTCATCAAAAGAGATCACTTCAGGTGTGAAGCAGAGCCTCCGGCTTTCTGGCTGCTCTGCTGTGAGAAAGTGGCTGGGACAGCTCTGAAACCTGGGTCCTCTGTATTACAGAAGTCCCTAAAATCTTGCATTTTATTTAATGTTTCAGCACTGGCTTTAGAAATAGGGAGAAGAACAGCATTCAGTGGCACGCTGGCGAATACAAGTGCATAGATAAACAGCACACCAAAGAGGCAGAGCTAGTGGCTGGAGGTGGGAGATTTGCATCCCATGATGGGATCTCCCATAGCTTTCTTCAAAGGTAAATCACTTAACAACCCTGTGCCTCAGTCTCCCTACTGCTAAATCACTATAATGTTTGGCTACCTCCGAAGATGTTGCTGTGCTTATCTAATTAATATTCACAAGGCATCCAGAGATAAAGCAGTTTTATAAGTGTATAGTATGGCTTGTAATCTTTTGATGTTGCTATGCAAAGGAGACATCACAGAGCACGGGAATACCCTGGGAGAGCTCCGAGTCTGCTTGTCACTTCCAAGAGCTCTTTTCTTGCAGTGACCCCTTCCTTTAGCAGCACATTCACCCTGGCCTCTTGTGAGTGGGAGTGATGTGCAGCATCCCTGCTATAAGCTTCTACATGCCATGAAAACCTGCTGTTATGACCAGAGAGAAGTAACCAGCACTATTATTTGTATCATTTGCTGAGGTTTGTAACCTAGAATTAATTTTCAAATTGAGTCCAAACGCTGCCTATTTCACACATATCTGGGTAGCAGACAAGAGCCCTTTTAGCAACAGAAGCAAACAGAGCTACAATCAAGCAGCTCAAGGCACAACCCTCTAATAGTTCAGTAATCAGTAATAATCAACCCTTCTCTTTATGTTCAGGGAGACCTAATAGAACCCAGCTACTCTACAGTGAATACATTTTCATTTATAAGACTAAATGCAAGCATACGTTATCTACTTAATTAAAATCTAAATTCTCTAACCAACCATTTGTTGTTTCTCCTGGGTGCACGTTACATACATTACTAGTGTTTTCCTGAAACCCATTGCTAATGGATTAAAATAACTCGATGAAATGTTTCATTTGCTGCACGTGGTTATGAAAGAGCACAAAATCCTCTGATGCTTGCATGTAGGGAACTCCTCTCCACCGTTATCCCAGGACAGCAGCTCCCACTTGTCTGTGCTAGGACCTTCCTTCCCCCAGGTTCCTCTTGTCTTTGGGGACAGGGACAACATGACTCTCCCAAACACCAGTGCAACTTCCCAGACTGGAAACTCGTCTTGGTCAGCGAAGGTTTCAGGAACACTTCCACAGTACAGACACGATGAGGTCACAAAGTCATAGGAGCTAAAGTGAGAGGGGAAATTATTAGCTATACAAGGGGAGAGATTTGAGATCCTAAATGTACAAGTCTACTGTCACTTTTGACACTGTAAGGGGTCCAAACCATCTGCACAGGTTTGACAGACATGACAGACCCTAGGGAGAGCAGCACCCTCTGAAGTAACAGCTGGGAGCCAGGCAGGACATGCCGGGGCATCTCTAATGGCTCTAGACACCCATCTTCAGGCAACAGAAACACTCTCAAGTGTTCAGTTCCCCCACAATAGGGAGACTTTCAGTATGGGAGTCCTGACTATAAACCTGCCAGACTTAGGGAAGAAAAGACAGTAGAAATTAATTACCTGCCTTTGTTTAAGTACAAAGGAGGATTTCTACTACATGTTGTCCGTGGTTGTTTCCCTTTCTCTGACACAATGCTGTTCCTAAAATTTTTCTGAGCAGGATTGCATGGCCATGCTGAGTTAGTTCAGTTTGTGTGTTCATGGCACTAGCAACCACTGACCAGTGCATTGCCCTGGGGATCCCAGGTACCTGTGTCTGCACTCCCATGGCCAGAAGAGGAATCCCTCAACACTTAAAGACTAAATTTTCCCCCAGAAAGCTCAAACATCTCCTGTAAGGATTTGAATGTCATTGCTTCACTGGTGGTGAAACATTCGTTTCCTTGCTCAGAAAATGGGGCATTTTCAGCATTTCCATGCCTCTTTTTCCCAGGTGAGCAGAGAACCTCCATCCATCCTCTGAGGGGGGACAGCTGCCCCCTTCTCCAATGAAAGGCTGTGCTTTACGTCCAAATTATGAACATCTTCAAAGGGTCACAATCTTTACCACTGGTGCTGAGCCTGGCTCATTCTCTGGCTCTCAGAGGTTACATTTCCTTGTTCCTGCATCTCCTTTGCATAGGTGTTAAATACCATTAGCTATTTTGAGTGTCATGAAGAATCTCTTCCATAGGAAAGCAGGGAAGGGGAGAAGAGGGGTACAGGTGAGGCAGTATCAAATTAAGACTGATGGCTACTGCTCTTGAATGGAAGGAACCTCCTGACAGCCTCACATCATTACTGCAGATCACAATATTTATAGAGATGCCACCAGGAATTCTGCTTTGCTTCCAGCAGACACGAAGTAAAAGGGCACCTCCTTCAAGCCATTCAGTCTACCTTCAAGCCATTCGGTCTATTCAGCATTACAATTAAAAACAATTTCTATCCTCAGTAGGGTTTTGATTCAGGTAACTCATTACCCCCAAGAGCCATTTGTGAGACTAAATTGCGAATGCAAATTAATGCCAGCTTTAACAATAATGCTTCTTTTTTCCTTCTTTCCACCTCTTTTGCCAACTTCCAATTTTGGAAATTTTCTTGCCTTCGATATCAAGTGGGTGTCCAGAGCAGATTTGCCAGGGGACAAAGAGGGTTTTGTGCTCCCTTGCTGCAATACTGGCATGTCAGGCAATCCCAGTGCAGTGCTATAGCTTCAGTCAGAAACACAGAGGGACCTGCCTCTCCCCAGCTGCAGCCCTGTGCCAGGGCTTTTCTCTGTCAGGTGAGAGAGTGGAGTTACTTGCTGTAGTTACAGGCAGGAATTCCCCCGGACGTCTCTGCACACTCCTAGCACAATGGGCAATTGTTCTGGATATTACTGTAATACAAGTAGGAAATTCCATGTATCCTCTTGCAGGGAAACCAAAACTCTCCAGCCACAAAGACTCTGCTCTGACTCCACCTGTACTTGACACGGTTTGCTCTCTAACTAGCCATCTTCATATTTTATCATATCATTATATTATAATTGTTTTGCATGCACTTCTTTGTAACTCCTGGCTGTATATCCAGTCTGATGCTGCCTCAAATCAGGCATAGCTGAAGGACGCCTGCTATTCTTCACAAAGAACAGAGCAGTAAATACAAGAACTGAAAAGCTTTGCTTCTGTTCCTTGCTTAGACAACATGTGACCACAGTAGCAGCATGGAATGACACAAGTTTTTGGATTTTAAAAGGGCAGAAGTGCGTGCACGGTGAAGCCGCATTGATCAAACACAGCTTACCCACATGCTCACATCAAAAGGAGAGTAAGAGTCCTCTGTGGTTCCCATCAAACACAGACAAAAGGCCAAACAGGTAAAACTGACCAAATAATTATTGTTAAAAAATGGAAGTAAGTCAGAAATCCTGACCCCGGGGGATGTCTGAAATGCACAGCCAGTTGCTGCTGCTGGTCCCTGCTGGTGTCATAACAAAAAGGCAAAGTTGTTATTTATCGCCCTTTATTCCTGTAGCATTTGATGTCTTTAATCCAGTCCGCACACAGGAGTGTGATGAAGTGCTCTTACTTCCATTTCACATATGAGGAAAGAGAGACATAGCCTCATATTCTCAAAAGGTACTTGAGCACCTAATGCCCTTGGAAATCGGTTGTAGTGGAGCTCTGAAATACCCAGGAAAAACACATACGCCTGAGGGGCTCGTCCAGACTTCCTAATATTGCAAGCTTCGTACTGACACCTCATCGAGAGCCCCGAGTTGTGACAAATGAATGCCCTCAGCACGCAGAGGCATGCTGCCAGCCTCGCCTGCCAAGAGGAGAGAGCAGCTCTTGAGGGCTGGTCCCAGCCCTCATGGTATCCACGGACACAGCTGGCCCTGTGAGGGAGCCGGCACTCCGGGCAAGGATGCCCTGCCAAAGGAAAGCTGCACCTGAAGCACCCAGGGCACCAGCCTGCTCAGAGTCAGAGCACCAAGGCTGGGGGACATGTTTTAGAGCACCCCTGCTCCATGGTGTAGGTTCAGCGGGGGTCCCAGGGATTATTCCTGGTTTACAGCACGTGGAAGTATTTGGGGGATCCTCTGACTCCTATGTGAGAATCCCAGCTCTGCTCCTGACTTTTCCATGGCCTTCAGAAAATTATTCTTAATCTTTCTGGGTCCCCATCTGGAAAAGTCAGCTACTGGTGCCAGCCTCAGATTTGATGGATTAACTTGTTACTAGTTCCACTGTGTTCGACAAGCACTGAGTGTCTCTTACTAATCAGCAGAAACTTATTAATTCTCATTATAAGTGCTTCTCATGTCCTTTCTGATAAAGCTCACTGGGAGATACAGTAGTTCTCCAGAATAGAGGCACAGTCCCTTGGAAAATCAACAGTAAAAAACAATCAGCCTATTTCTTTGCAAAAATAACTGCATATCATTATGGGATTTTGCCCCACATTAGATTTCCAGAGGAATTTTCCACTCACTCAACTTCTTAATATTAGAGCTTTTTCCCCACAGAGAAACTGCCTTTTTAACCCACATTTTCTGGCTAATTGGACTGGAAATGGGTTTTTCATGGCAGAGAATGAAGCTGGCTCCTCCACAGTTGCCAGCCCACACCCCAGAGGCAGTTCACCTTGTCCCCTGAACATGAAGCTGATGCCAGTCTTCCCAGTGGGTTGCCAGATGCAAACATCGGTGCTCCTCATCGCTCCATTCCCTCCCAGGACAACGTGCCAGAAAGGATCCCAGAAAGCAGAGCTCCTCAGGAAACTCTTTCCTGCAGAGCAGCGCAGCTGCTTGTATTTGGGATGAAGGGAAGCATCTCCCACTTGTGAAGGTTACTCATCACAGCTACAAAGCACCCCCTGTATAAGGCTAAATTAACAAGGTGATCTCATGATTGAAGTCAAACGTCCAAGTCCAAATGAATCCAGACATAGAATTAGAGACACTCCCCTTGTAATGTTATTTGCAGGGTGCAGGTTGGGATGCAGGTGGTGACATTGGCCATACAGGGAGCTCCCACCCCAGAGCAGGGCTGGTCTCTACTGAATAGAGACCTGGATGTATTGTCCTCTAATGAATGCAAGTTTCTGCTCCCTCTCTGTGCCCCCTTTGCCAAGAATGGGAGTGAGTGTGGGGGGGGTTGGTTGTTGGTTTTTTTTTTTTCAAACCTGGCTGACATTGTGACTTTGACTATGAGCTACTTGGAACAGATATCATCTCTTGCTATGCATATTCATGATAACCATCATCCTTGCTGACACATCAGTCACCTTTGGAGCTAAAACAATGAACCACAACAACTTGTGATAACATCAGGCTCCCACCCTCTACCTGCTGAGGCACCAGAACAAGCAATTTCAAAGCCAAGAGGGCACTTTTCCATACTAGAGCTGGAGTTTTCAGTTTGACTCTCAAAAATAAAAAAATAAGCAAGAAAACAACCCCACACATTTCTTTTTGATCTTCCGGTGGAAAAATAAACTGAAAATTGTATTTTTGGTAAAACAAAGTGTTCATTTGGAGGAATACTGTAATTCTTTATCTCCTTGGAAAAAAACCACAAGACCTCAAAAATTATTTATAGAAAAAGCCTATGTTTCACTTCTATTAATTACTTTCCCTTAAATTCCACATGCAAATTCACCTGCCAAATTCAGACATCATTCTGAGTCCATCTATAGGCAAAATTTTCTTTCTTTTGGCATGCAACTATTACTGAAAATGTGTTTTGATTTGGAGTCTAAGTTCTTGGGCAAAGCAGTAAGCCCATGTTCTCTCAGAGAGAGAACAACCAGAACCCCTAATGTCTTGAGAACAAAATTCAACGACAAGTCTCCAGACGATCCTACACATCAGGATGTGCCAGAAATGGCTTCCTGAAAGAAAAGATTACTTGGTTTACCAAAGAACTTGTAAATTCGTATGCTTGGCATGAGGAAGACTCAAGGTATTCTCCTGAATTATAACAAAGGTCTCTTGCTCCTCCCTGCCCAATTCACTTGAATGAAATAAAGGCCAAGAGAACGTGGTCTGAGACACCTTTTGGAACAAGACGTGACTCCCCACGACGTATGGAGGGGGACTGGCCAGATTTGGTCCCTCGAGTAGTTTGGCATGACAGCTGCAGCAGCTTTGGCCTGTGCAGCTGCTGCCTGGGGTAGTTCAGCCCCTTGCAGCCTTCCTTGCTCCCCCCTCTACCTATATACTCTCTCCTATATATTATATATGTAGTTGTCCCCCTTATTCTTCCCCGACCCTTTCTCTGTCACCTCCAAATCTGTACCATTCATGTTCCTAGTATGCCTCCCTCTTACCAAATTCCCTTCTTCAAATGCAAGGACCCAGCAGGTCATGGAAGAGGCTGGAGGGATGGGATCGAATCCCATGATTTTCTTTCCAGCAGGCAGATGCTCCCTCCTCAGAAAAGGAGGGAAAATTACACAAGAAAACTAAGAGAGAACTCCCTTCAGATGTTTTCCTATCAACTGCGCAACCTGCATACACACCCAATACCGTCAGTGAATGTTGAGAGTGCGAAGTGGGATGGCTGGATGGGACAGAAGGAGATCCCAGCATAGGGAGATGCCTGGTCTTGCTCCCTCCAGGCTGTGCAGAGCGCTGCTGTTCTAGGAGCTACCTGGAGGTGGAGTCTCCCCAAAATGCAGGCCATTTCTGAATCACCTTCCTGTGCCTGGGTGGGCTATTTTCAGTTGCAGGCTCACTGCGGCAGCAGTATTTTGCTTGCAACTGAATACATAGAAATGTTAATAGGGTGCCTGAAGAGACATTTTAGTTGTGAGCTGCATGTTGTCTTTCTTAGTTGAAAGCACACCAGCACACCCATAAAAGTAATATAATCTCAGGAGCAGAAGGAGCGCTGCTAGAAGGATTGGTTAGAGCCGGGCTGATTTCTGCTGTGTTTTCTCAGGAAAAATCCCCAGGATGACTGTGCAAGAATTACTGAGCCAGCTGCTGGGCTCAGTCCAGCTCTTACTGAGGGTCTCCTGGGTCCCCTTTGCTCTTGCAGGCGCTTCTCAGATTCTGCTCAGTGCCACCTAAGACCAGGGAGGCTGTGTCCTGCCGTATTACTAGATCCACCATCTTAACCATATGTCCATTCTGTTTAAAGCACAGCTTTGGGAATCCAAAGTCTACATTCAGTTCTGGTCCTGAGAGAATCTTTCTGTATAACCTTGGGCAGGAGATTAAGTATTGGTGAACTCCAATTCCCCTACTGCAAAATGGGGAGCACACTGCTTTATCTGTCCAGGCTGTCAGCTCAGTGACCCAGAGACTGGACACGGTTGGACACATTGGACACACTGGACAGATGTGCATACACGAGTAAAGAACAGTGTGACCCTCTAACTGTCACTGCCATACAACTGAACATTATTCTTTGGGGGCATTAAATGGATGTTATAGTCCATCCAGCCACTGCTTAGCCTAAACATTTTCTGTACTTGCCTGTAGACTCACAATTTCTGTGGTATCTTTTACAGTCTACATAAAAGCAAGCAGAAGGAACATCCTGCCTTGCTAATACATCCAAGCAAACCCATTAAGTTATCCCTAGCTGCAATCTAAAACCAAGGGAACAGGCTGACAGCCCAGTGCTGCTGTTTTCTCTGATGTCTAGACCTTCCATGCCATGCTTTCCCCTGTGAGACCTATTGCAAGAACAAGAGTATTAGTTATGGTCACCTAGCAATATAACTAGGTCTTTGGGGAGTCTGCAGCCTGCCTATCATGTGGAGCTCTAGCCTGGAGGATCTGCTAATCCACCCGTGCTGATCAGTGGAGTGTAAGAGAAGCTTGCACATGGGGAATGGAAGGCAGTTTAGCCCCAGAGGTTGCGTCCTTTGACCCTGGCTGAATCATTTCACTCGCTATTAAAGCAGCTACGTGCACAAAACCTAGATACTGGCCAGGGAAAGCTCAGAACTGTGCTGCAGGATGAATAAGGGAGGATAAAAATGAAAGTATTTGTCCATAGCAAAAGTGCCAGGCTCCATCAGGCAAGATTTAGTTCCATAAGAGTGTTAAATAACACACTTGCTTATGCCATCCATCATCATGCTGCCATAACCAGCAAACTTGATTTCTGTGAGAAACCATGAGGTGCCTCCAATGCCATTTTGAACTGGTAATACCCATTTCAGACTCGACAGATGGGACATGAGCACCCCTCAGAATGAGCTGGGGAAGCCATAGGACCTGCCCCTAGACAGACTCGCAGCTGCAGGAACTCACACTTCGCCACTGAATACAATGAGTTACTCCAGTTTACAGCAGCCAAGAACCTGAATCAGACCTGCATTTTTCTGCTCTCAGCTCATAACGTTTGGATGGGATCTTACAACAGGAACACAAACAGCTCAAGTCACTAAAACCTTGAAACAAACATCCCCTATCCCATGGTGGAGAAAGTATTTATGTTCTTCAGCATTTGGGGTGGCTCAGGAGCATCGGTGGGGAACCAAAGCCCACAAGTTTAGACAAGGTGAATAAATCTACAGCTTGTCAAGCTGGTAAGGAAAAAAGGCGCATTTGTTTTCTGAATGAATAAAGTTCAGTTTAACCTTTGTTCCACTAGGCTGCAATTCTGCAGAGTGTGGTGAATTCTTGCAATGGGAGCGGAGGGTATCCAGCAGGCCCCAAAGCTGTACTTGTGCATGAATTAACAAAAACTCAGTGTTCTGTGCAAACCTCATCTGACTGTAAGCTGAGCTTCCTAATTGAGAAGCCACTTTTTTCCTGAATTAGAGAACCTTTAGAATTCAGCTCTTGAGCCTTCATTCTGAATGACAATTTGCCCCATTTCCATCGTAAATCTAGTCCAGGTGCCATACTGTCTCTGCTCTGTGTTAAACCCGTGGGCTGTAGTGATAAAAGGCTCCCAGAGAGTGGGATGGCCATAGAAGATTCAGGTTTCAACACTACAACACTCAAGGTTTGTCCCAGCTTTCTGCCCACGTGCAGCTCTAAATCTTCCTGGTTCTTCTCTTTGATTAACCATGCACACCCAAGTCATGCAAATTCTCCCACGCCCAGCTTCTCCTTCTTCCATTTACTGTGCACTGGAAGCACAAATATTCATAACCTCAGATTAAGAACCTATTCACTGAGCTCACTTGAAGTTACTTATTTTGTCCTAATTGTGCCTTGCTCAGAGGCAGCATGATGTCATATCCCTGAAAACAGCTCCTGGACTAAGCCACACATCCTACAGAGCAGCAGCAGTGGCAACAATAACCAATAACAAAGACACAGTGATTTCAGTATTCTGCGGGATCTAAATACATTTTAGGTGCTCCTATTGCTAGCAAATGAAATTGTTAGTTTGATCACTCTTCTGGGTTTTGTGGGAAAAAGGCTGGTAAGGGAGACGCACCATCACCTGCAGAGCAACCTACATGGATTTGTTCCTTCTCTTCCTACTCATCCCAGCCCTGCACTAGAAAAGCAGCCTGGGGTGAAACCAGGAGAGCAGGATACTAGGAAGAGATATGCGGAGACGAGGAGTTACTGTCCTCCTCTCCCAAGGATGAAGGAAAGCTTTCTACTCTACCTGAGAGTAAGGGCTAGAGGGGAGGACTGGTCTCAGGCCATGTATGAGATGGGAGTACTGGAGGGAAATGGTTATGAAAGCATAAAGGTTTGTGTGCTTAAAAAGTTGGGAAACTCATTACTTTTGCTGAAGTGCTCTCTGAGTGGCATTACTGTGCATTATGCTCTATAAAGAGTCAGATGCTCTTCTGGTGTGCTTCACACTGGCTATTAAGAGATATATTTCAGGCTGCCAATTCGTTGTATGAAGCTATTTTAGTTTTCTTCAGAGGAAACCAATGCCTTTTCAACAAATAAAGAAAAAAAAAGGAAAAAGAGTTCTTTTCTTTCTGCCATTGTTGCTAGCAATGACAAGGACTTCTAGCTCTCCGACAAGGCTGCTCCAGGCTGGATCCTCAGGCACTGTACACAGGATCAGGTCATTGCCTTCAAAGCCTAACTAGCTTATGCCAGCTTGGGATTTGGCCCTGTATATTCAAGCCCACTCCAGCTCTCTCCACATTTTCACTTGCTATTAACTCTGCTGAGCTGTGGCCTATATCACTGTTTGCTCTGATTTTTCCTGATGTTTCATCTCCCTGACCTTCTTTGGAAGAGATGATAACAGCTTGCCTCCTTGAAAGTCAATAGTTTCCTTCACATCAAAGTAAGAACCAAGGTCAAGATCCAGCTGCTACTAACTGATAGCTTTAAAACAATAGCTTTTGGTGGAGACCAAACTAATCTGCTCTGAGCTCTTCTTTGGGGATAGGTGGGAGGAGCGGGTTGAGAGTGGGTCTTTACACCTTCTAGTCAAAGCAGGCAGACTGCTTTGGTGACAAACTGGGACAAACAGGAGAGTGCTGATAAAAGAGATCGTGGCGCTGATCACAGAGAGCACACAGGCATTCTGCTGTTTCCCACAGGAACCGATCCAATACAAACATTTATTCAGAGACTAAATGCTTCACTTTAGCAAGAAAAAAATCCTTACAAATCTACATGCGACACAACCATTGTCACAATGCTATATTTTGTTACTTTGATAAGGCTGCAAAAGGATGCAGCCTGAGAAAGTCTGGTAAGGCTGGGAGACTATAAGGTGGTCTGTACAGAGTCCTACAAATTGCCAGTTTCCAACACAATCAAGATATAGGTGGGCAATGTGGATTAAATCACATATAAGCATATGACGTGACCCAGTTACACTCTCGGGGATTTAGTCAGTTCATTGTGCTTTAAAGTAAGTATAAAAAAAACCCAGGAGAAATACCTGGACCCGGAGAAGAGCAGCAGGGCCCTGAACAGATCCCAGAAGCCATCACTTCTGCTGAGGGGCAGCCCAGCTTGCTTTCTCAAACCAGTTTATCCAGCAGGCAGCATGGCATGGTGTGACTGGTAAGGGTTCCTCAGAAAGCACTCACATGACCTTCGTAATACATAAGCCTGGGAAGCTGCTAGAATACACACAATATGTTGGGCTGTTGTTAGCACACCGCTGCTCCCCATTAAATCTGTTCCTCCGACACCCTCTCAGAAGCTGCAGCTCGTGTGAGTTGAGGCATCCTCCCCCTTCCCCACCAGTGCCTTTTGATATCTGCTCAGGTGCAGAGCTGGCTCCTGTTCCCTCCAACCTTGGAAATGAGCCTGAAGACTTCAATGGGGTGTCTACGGAGAATAAAGCAAAAGGGATTTTGGCCCTCAGCACAGAGAGGTGACCAGCATGTCTCTCACCAAGTCCCTATCTGAGGGTTTTTTCAGTGGTCCACAGTCTCAACTTGAAACGTTGCCTCCTGAGCTGCTGTTGAAAGCCAGCTGTCTACCGTTTATATTGTTTATTCATTAAAACCAGTTCTTTAGCCTCTCAGGAAATCACGGCAGTCCTGCTTACTGGCAGACAATAACATTTGAGGGCTTGCTGCTGCAATCGCTGACAATATCAATTATTTAGTTTTCTGCCAATTCCTATTAGACTTTTCAGGCTAGAGAATTTACACTGTGTTATTGAATTAAAAAACAGCTAAAAGCTTTAGGGAATCCAAACTAATTAGCCGGCATTTGTAAACCCCTTTGTTCACGGTAATTTGTTTACAAGAGTAGCTCAACCTTTTAATTATGGGCACACTCGTAGGCCACATACTGTACCATTACAGGCAGGATTTTTTGTTTGGTGCAAGAAGCGCAAATATGGGGAAGCTAATTTTGCTTTAATGAGCTGTGATGACCCCGCTTGGCACTGGATGACCTTAAAATATAAGTGTGTCTATAATTATAACTAAGAAAAAAAACCACTCCAGATGCTTTGAGTGGGCCAGAAATCATCAGCATCCAATTGTGTCAGCAATACAACTCCACAGCCCTGACTCTCACTCACTCTTCAGCCTCTTTTAAAGATCTCATCTCAAGATAGCTCTTCACCCTCTTGCCTATTCCCATCTATTTGTTTTCTCCTTCTGCTTTAGACTTGAAAGATGAATGGTTTAGTTATTATAGAACAGGAGACACCCACACTTGCGATGACGATCCTGTCGTGCCATTTTGCACTTACCTCTTTGCAGCAGGTTGTCCTCTCTGTCTGTGCTGTAATGCGTCATCGCAATCCATGACCCTGCTTTGCAAACCACTGCCGCAGCAGGAGTACCATCGACGTTTTACAGGTCCTTTCCCTTTAGCATGAGAGTAAGGTTTTAGTTTTGGAAGAAACACTACGGTTCTGATTGATAGAGGATTTTTAGTCCATTAAGTAGGAAGCCGTAGCGAACTGTTTGCTTTCTCTTTTGATCGCTTTACCAGGCTGAGCTACTGGGCAGAACTGTTCCATGGGAACTGGGCAGAAGTGTTTGGGCTGAGATCCCAGGAGGAGGAGGTTTCCTGCCTGCAGTCTGTGACCATCTCTCCTTATGCAGCAATGCATGGACATGTAAATAAAGGAAGTAGCCAAAGAATGTTTCCCTGCTGCGTCTGGTTTCTTCAGTGAAAAGCTGATGTGCAAGGCTCCTGCCCAGACCTACTCAAAATCAACAGTGAAAATCTTGACATTTGCCTTGAGATTGAATAGAAATTCTGAATATGTTCATTTCTGGGGTAGGGGGTGGCAAAGAAGGGAAGGAAAAGGAAGTGAGATGTCTCTCAATGAGGGAACGTGCAGCAGAGTACAGGGAAACTTGAAATGCGAAGACTGCAATAAAGTTCCTAGTTTATTTTGAATAGTTCCAAGAAACCTGTTCAGATAAAATCTATGTCTGCATTTTTTAAAAAGGTATCATACTTAATTTTAGGGGGAAACAATCCTAAGAAAATGCTTAAAACTGCTCCATCATTGATACATACACACTGTATTTGGCATCCATCAGTCTGATCTAACACCCTGAATACGACCGATACAGCCTTAGCCCATGGGCTCAGCATGAGTGCAAAGCAATCTTCCCACTCAGTCCCAGTGACGGATATGGCCCCCTGGCAACCTTCACCCCTTCATCAGACAATTAACACCAGTTCAGGTGAGTCAAAGAGACACACAGCGTGTAGTGCATGGGCATCCTGTGGACGGCATGGTCTAACCAGAGGACAGACAGACCACTGTTTTCTCCCAGTCTCTGGCACTGGTTTGCTGGGCCCTTGACTGGGTTACTTTTCCCCTCTGTTGTTCTGTTTTCCAACCTGGAAACTGTTCCCAGCTCATCTTTTATCCTATGTCTTTTAGGCACTTTGAGGTCTGCATGGATAGTATATAGCTGGCTAGGTCTCAGCATGTCATCTGGCAACATTACACTTAGCTCTGCTTTAAGGGCAGCTGAACATTATATTTCAGCAGAGCGGCTGATTTAATCTCTTTAGGAATTTTGTTATGAGGCTGAAGTACCATCCATAAAAACAGAGATG
Organism: Ciconia boyciana; assembly: GCF_034638445.1. NCBI lineage: Eukaryota > Metazoa > Chordata > Aves > Ciconiiformes > Ciconiidae > Ciconia > Ciconia boyciana. Next base: position 2,760,996 of record NC_132950.1, read on the forward strand.
GACACAACTGTCCCTCAAACATCCAGGTCTTCCAGACCACATTTAGTTAAAATATCATTAACTGTGCAGCATGTTTGACAAGAATGTATGACAGCACTAGCCATATGGAAAGCATAAATATTAAATACTGTATATTGCAGCCATTTGCAAGAAACTGCATTAATCCCTTGAAGGTTAATGAGAATTATTCATGTGCATCTGAGGGAGAGAAGTACTTCACTTTAGAAATTGAACAGCTTGACACGCCTGATTTTTCACTTACCAATAAATATGAAAATGGAAAATGGATGGCCATCTCAGCATTGTGCCTGAATGAGAGGCCCATTGAACAACTCGGAGGTTTGTTTTTTCAAATCAATATTTTACATCATTAATATTTTCAGTTCCAGGAATCAGTGAAACAATAAATCTTGCCTGATCATAGATGGTTTGCCACTGTGTAGATATTCTTGCTAGAGAGGAAACAGATGTCAAGGAGTCAAGACAAACCTGGTTTATTTAGTTAAGTCCTGAGAGTAAAAAGGAGGAATCAATACCTGTGTAAGGCCTGCTTTGAGACGACATGTAAGAGGGAAAAGAGACGTGAGGCAGAATTATCCTTGATGGGCAAGATCTACAACTGACATCATGGAGACTACTCCATTCACACTATTGAAGCATCTCACCAGAAAACATGGACAGATTTCTGAAAAGAGTTTAAGTGACTAATAAATGTGATTTCTTGGAGTAATCACTATTAAAATTATTTCAAATGTTTTTGAAACAGCTTTGTTATGGCTTGTTTTTAAATGAACCACCTGCATCAGCAGAGCTATTAAAAACTTGGAATGATAACATTTCTCTGTGTCTTTGATGAAAATCATTTGTTGTCAGTGAAATCCTCCTGCTGCTTTGCAAGGAGCAATTTATAGAGATGGCTAAAATTTGTGGATAGTCTTCTTTTAATTAAGATGTGGGGTTTTTTTAAATAGCATCCTTCGTAATGAAAATACTTTCCCTTCCTTTTACTTCCCTTCCTTGTACTTTTTCATAATATAGTCACCACATTTATGCTGCACAGTTTGGCCAGTTCCAGCCATTATTACTGCACCGTTCATGGTATCTAGGAGAAATGAGCTCCATGCTCACACCAGAGCCTGCTGCTCAGTATCTCTCCTAGGCACGAACACCATCCTATGGAAAAGTGGAACATTTAGTTGTCTCAGCAAAGAGAAAAGTAAACTGTGAATAGAAACCACACCTTCAAGAGCCTTCAGGTTAGCTGCCGGAACAGATTTTCAGCTGATGTGAATGACGGGAGCTCCCACAGCTCAAGGAAGCAGTGGAGCTGGACTGATTTACACAAGCAGAAGATTTAGCTCTGCATATGCTCCCTTCAGTGTTAAATGGATGTGCTCCAAGCTTGCTCCGGCTGAGCCTGAATCAGGTAATAAAACAGATTATTGTAAAATACAGGGAACGGCCAAAGGCACCATCTCTGCAGAAGTGCCTGGGGAAGCGATGCTTGTCCATCTGAGGAGTGAGTATGTCCCATTACAGCTACAGTTTGCCTAAAATCAGTCTTTGTCTTCACCACTGGCACCGTGGTGTTGGTTTGGACATGGCAGCTCTCACTGAGGGCTGCAGCAAAGGCAGTGTTGGGGCAGGGAGAATGTATGAAGTGGAGGCAAATAAGGCTGAAGCCTGCTTGAGAGTCTGAGAAAAGGGGCTGATGGTCAGAGTGCACTGGGGACGCCCTAGAAATAGAATCAGGGAAATGAGAGGGAGACCGAGCTGACAGAGCAAGCACATTGCTACGTCTCCGCACAAAGAGAACTGGCAGATAGGTCAGTGCATGGCATCATTCGGGTTTTTCCTTCTCAGATGTCTTGATTTCCAGTCCTGGTGCTTCAGATGTGGCTTGCGTGAAACAAGCCCAGAGTGCCAGCAGACAGACATCCCCCTGCAGCGCAATGCAAGCGCTGGGAAGCTCCTGGGAGAAACACTGTGCTACTGGGAGCATCCTGCCCTATTTTCTACACCAGAGCGGCGTCGTGCTGGTATGCAGTGATGCGTGTGGGCCAGGAGCAATCGCACGTACAGCCAGCTGCTGGTCCCAGGGAAACCTTACTGAATCATGCACGGATCCACACGCAAATTCAATCCTACGGTTATCATTAGCTGGATTTCCGAGGAATTAATGCACTTGATTCCTCTTGCCTTGTGTCCAAGGTCAGGAAAACAGCTGAGTGAGAGTGTTTTATATTAGGAGTGTATTTATAAATAGCTTCTAAAGGGTTAGTTAAAGGATGTTTGGATAAGTAGTTAATCAATTTGTACAGATTATTATGAGACCAGCAGATGCATAGGTTGCTTATGAATGCCTTACATTATCAACTACTGATATGCATATAACCATCTGATATAACACATATTAATCACTTCTGTAACAGCTATTATTAAGCATTTATAAAAACATCACTAATGTGAATCTCCTTACAAAGTCAGTTAATGCATGAGACTGGGACTCACTGACCCCAAACGAGGCTGCTCAGAAGAAATCAGGCAGGAGGTCTCTCCCCTGTCCGAAGGGTGGTTTCTCTTTGAAGAGTGTCTCATTGCCCAGAAATCTGGCAGCCTGTGAACTCCAGCAGAGGAGTTTTACTCTGTTTTCATTGTCAGACACAGCACACAATCACTGTTAGACAGTATGAAGGAAAACACAGCTGGTGATTCTGGACTATGTTATATTTTTATTCTGAGTCATTTACCACCTCCTTTAAATAATCCCAGAAGCCTCCACAGGGATTTACTTTTACAGCATTGGATTGCTCAGGAGTGTGTCTGTCTCTGGCCTTTTCCTCTCACTTTTCAATTTCTGTTCTGACCTACCTCCACTGGAGGAGAAGATGTGCTCAGTCACTCAGAGGAACGTTTTAAGGCTCTGAGGATGATCCACAACTGATACAGAGCAGAGCAGATCCAGTGGCTTCAATGAAGCCACGCGCAGTCACACCAATGGTGGGTCTTCAGCTTGCAAAGTTGCACCGATACCGCTTTCCCAACAAATACAAAGCACAGCTTTGGCTGGGCAGGAGATGTCCCATTTCCAAGCCATGGCATGGCAAAGCTTAGTCCTGTTTTGGGCTTTAGCCACATACAGTTAAAATATAAATCAATATTATCAATTGATACCATGTGTTTGACAGCACTGACTAAAAATTTTAAATGCATGTCTTCTAAATGTTCACTTGCTCAAATTATACTATAGCTGAGTGCTGTTATCCTATGAGCAAAGGAAAATGGCACACTGAATACTGAAGACCATTTTTTTAAAAATGAGACTGTATATACAGTCACTGAAATTTTGTCAGAGTATGTCATTGCATCTGCCAGCTACCAGCACTGCTATGTGCAGTAGGCCCTCTTGTTTTATCTGGCTGCATTCAGCAGCCAGGTTCTCCCTGTACGTGATGGAAAAATATCATCCAGGCAGAGGGCTATTAGGTGATAAAGTTAGAAGGGGGAATATCCCACTTTTTTCCTTTGTGCAACTGTGGACAGTTTGGGATATCAATGCTCTTAACAACCAGACTTAAAGGACATCAGCACACAGGTGCTACTGTTCTGTGAAGGTATTTCATGTGAGACACACCAGATCTTACTGCATCCTGCTTTACCCTATGTTTTGGTGCTTCATGAAGCCAGAAGAAAATACTTGCTTTGCCTAAAGTTCCTCTGGAAACCCACAGATAGGGGGAAAACCAACAAGAAATGAAAGTAAACCCAATCCATCCCCTTCCTCTGCTTTGCTGCACAATATTCGCTTGACAAGTTTACAAGGTGAACCTACCATGACCCACAAGATCAGAGCCAACTCTGGGAGTAGGTGAATTTTCCACAGCTGTTTAATATCTACGGTGAGAATAACCCTCCCAGGAAAAGACATTCCTTGCCTCAGATCTGTTTTGTCCTCTTTGGCAGACAGGGAGCAAACAGAAAGTCATCGTATCGTTCATGCCCTCACTGGCTTTTGGATGGGCTGCCCAGCTGTGACTAACTGCAAGGCTCTGCTAAAATGCGGATGCATCCTTTACAGACTGAGGATTTTGTTGTCTCATAGTTGTTTAGCCTCAAAATTAACCATTAGAGATACCAATCAGTTGCAAGTTTTTAAGCAGGTTCAACCTGTAAGTCACGAGAGAAATATCCCTTTTAGTTAATCTGAAGGCTGGACCTTCCCTGGGAAGCTAGCAGTATCTCCCCTCAGTTTTTGTGTCTATTACCCCAAATGCCATCCTGTAATTTTCCAGCTGATTAAAGCTTTCATTTCACTTTGGGGAGAGCAGAACTCCAAGAACCTGTGCAGTTAAAATTCAAGAAAGCGCAGCTCTTCTCTTCTCCGGGAGACATTTTGCGTGCTGCCCACAATCAGAGCAATTGGTCCCTTTACATAAGTAAAGCAATTCTTTATGGCAAATTAGCTTCTTCTTAATGAAGACTTGTTATTTTCACTAAGTCAGCACTTTTGGTGGGGAGATTTAATAAACTTTATTCTTCTTCCCCTCATTGTGATAAGCAAATTTAATTTTACTCTTATTATTAATAATATTAAGCATCTCTTGAACATGTATAGTAGGCAATCTGAATCAGTTTGTTCAGTACAAAAATTCTCTTTTCTGAAATAATACTTGGGTAAATGGAAAACATTCAGTATCTCGTAAATGGGTGTTAAGAAGGAGCGAAGATAGACAGAGCAGGTGACACTGACCCTCTGGAGGGGGCCAGCAGCAGGCCCACTCATTTCTAAGAATATCGTGACATTCCTCTTGCCTCCAAAAAGGCAACCACTGAATAAAAAAGGCTGCTGTCCTGAATTCACAAAAGTTATTTGCAAGCACTTCTGTCCTGCCTCTGTCTAAGCTAGGGAGAGGTCACCACAAAGCCCAAATGCCCACCCTCCCGCAACCTGGATCCAGGCTTTTGTTGCAACATGCTCTTTTCCCAACAGACCACTGCAATATTAAACTTCACAAAATGATGCATTTGCTGATAAGCCACAATGTTTTGTGCTGTTGCACACTGCAAAGCATTCAATAAGGCACGGGACTAAGCAATACAGGTGCAGAACATCATATACCCATGCAGAAGCACTGTATTTCCACCTTTGCTCTGCCCAGATACCCACAAATGATACCTGCCACCTACCCACAGTCTCCAGCACATTTTTTTTTTCCTGGCAAGTGCTTTCTGGGCTATCGCACCTATGTATCATCAGTCACTGCATTCCCCAGGGTGGCAGCCAAAATGAGGCTTAAAGTATGTTAATGAAGGGAATATTCACCTTATGCAAAAGGTGAATCAGGGAGACAGATAAATTCAAAAGCTTTCTGTGCCATTACTATAGGAAAGTGCTATGGAGTTTAATCAGGTCTATAGAGAACTTAAAGAGATACAGAAACTACTCTAAAATAGGCTATCTCCTATAGAGAACAAGACCTTTTCTGTGGATGCCTTCCACCCTGGCCCTCCTGCCTGGCTATCTAAAAATTCTGCATGACTCTTACAAAGGAGCAATTTTATATCCATTTCTACAATGCATTAGTATAATGGCTTGATTGGCAGAAATTCTCCTTTTACAGAACAACAATATTTACAGAGCTTAAAAAAATAATTTTCTCCCTCCCTTGCTGACCTAACTATATCCTGGAGTTTCAGAAATAATCAAAGGCTTTTCAGTCACTTTGCACATATGAATGATGGAGACTCTGAATGTATCATTTCTTCCCTCTTCAGAGAGACTTTTCAACATAACACCCTTCATTTCTTTTGGACATACTCTTTTCTCTAAATGTTACTGACACAGAGACGTTGTTCTCCTTACCTCACTGTTACTATTCATGCCTTACTGGCTCATTTGGTCCAAACATGATAAATCAATTTCCATCCAATTAGGCTATGCCTGAAGAATTAATTTGCTACACTTTAGACTGTAGTATTTTGTATGTTCCTAAACGCAATTAGAAAACTTTAATTTAATCTTACATGCCCAATATGATCGGCTGGTACATAAGACAATCCAGTTGCGGCTTGTACAGCATGCAATTGTAGTTGTAATTGATTAAAATTGTTTTTGCAAGTGTGTCTTGATGTCATGCATAACTTGATTTGCTTTGGGTCTTACTCCTGCAAGCACATACGCACATCAGAAACTTTGTGTGAGCAGTTCCTCAAACCCTGCAGGATTTATGAGTAGAGATAGGCAGGTCCAGGGCTTGCTGGCCCAAAACATTAATTTTCTCCTGAAATAGTTTCTGTGATCAGAGATGTATAGGCTAGATGGCAAAGATGCTAGATGGATTTTCAAAACAATGAAGGTGCTTAGGCTGACATCCACAGAGGCAACAGCAGGGAGGATTCATCCTCCTTGCTGTCAAAATCCAACCAAAGTGCTGGGCTTAAGAGCCCAATTGTCTTAGGACAGCTCTGTTCACAGCGGAGGGTTTCAGTTTGGAATTTTCTCTGTTTAAGGTAACAGGAGTTTAGGGTGACTAGTCTTCAAAGCACAACCTGGGTGTTTTATGAAGTCTAAGGGGATCCCATCAGTCCATGCCCTTGACCCCACAGTGGTGCACAGGGAATATGATCTTGAAAGTGCTGCAAGTGATGGATACAGGAGAGGTTAATGCTTGCAGCTAGAGCATGTCACCGTCAGGAGTGAACAGCCTGCCCCAGGTGGGCTCTGGCAGAGGAGGAGACCCCAGCTGCAGCTCTGGCTCCAGGCAGGGCTGCTCCTGCTGGCTCTGGGGACACATCCAGACCCTCGCTGCAACCCTTGGCAGGGCCAGATATGGCCCTCAGCTCTCCCATCACCTCAGCCTTGCTAATTTCGGTGCCTAAAATTAAGTCATGGAAATCCCACTCCATCCCCCATCAATACATCTTGAGAAAACAGGCTCTAATTTCACCAGAGAACTGGCCACTTAAATGTGTCCAGAAATCCTGGACTGGGCACTTCCAGCTTCTGTCCTAAATGCTTAACCAAATCTGGCCCCAGGTACCCAGACGCTGTTGTAATTGGACCTAACTTAAGATCTAGCAGTTTCTTAAAAGATCTGGGAGGGTATTTCACTCCTGGAAAATACTTTGCAAAAAAGCTATTTCTTTGAAACATTTCAACAACAGCAAAACAGCTGCTTAGCTCAGCCAAAAATGACTGGAGCAAAAAACCACTGTTTCTTATTTTCAGAAGTAGGCTACAATTTGAAGGTTGACTGTAACTGGACACGACAGAATCCTAATGCCTTCAATTTTCTTACCCACTTCTGAGAAGTGTTTATATTTGAAATCATGGTGAGTTAACATGAGTTAAAGGCACGTGCTCTCACCTCTCGATATATAAGTAACGGATTGTTCCTTGGATAATACCAGGGCTTGTCAGAAATATATAACATAGACACTGTGATTTTTCACAGCATGTAGCTCTCACTATGTCAGTAGGTAAGAGAATCTCAGAGAGGTGGGAAAAAAGCAGAAGATACAACATGGAACTATTTTGTGCCATGCAAGAGAGGGTGCCTATAAGTTTGCTCCTGATTTATTTTCTCTGTTTCATTAAGAACAGAAGCTAGAAGGGAATTTCCGTTGCATATGTATGATATACTTTAAAAGACAGGAGGCTCAAAAGGTATTAGACAGCACAATGAGACATAAAATGACATAATGAATGCCTGTGCTGCGGAAGACAGGTTGGTACAGTCTGGGAAAGAGGGCAAAAACATCAACCAACCCTCAAAATGACCAAGAATCAGGGCCCTCTGCTAACTTAGCTGCTGATTTGGAAAATATACATGCCATGTTTCTATCAACTATTACACTGCATATTGAAAAAGGAAAAAGCAGATGTTAAAATGGCAATGATTTTCTGTCCAAAGCTTCCTATGTTCCTTCTTCAAATGAAAGTACCAGCAAGCATTTTAACCCTCATTCATTCTCTGCTGGACTGTCTCAATGGGCAGACTGGGAGGGTGAATAGCCAAAAAAGGAAGGTTCTTTCAAAGACATTAGTATTGACATTAAATTGGCAACACTTGCACCTAGTCCCTGGTGAGGACCGTGCTGACACCTTTAGATGTTTCTGACGACACTGAAGAACAACCTACAGCCATTAATATGGAGGTGCCAGCAGTTCTTTTCTCAGCACAGTGTATAATTGCTGCCCCACAATATCCAGAAACACTATACAAACCTCTTTTTTCTCCCCACTCCCAGCATAGTGCTTATCTCTGTAGAAAGCTCTCCCATCCTACAGTCTGTCGCGACTTAACACTCCAGCCACTTCTAGCAAACTAGTGCCCCAGGCAACGTGACTGACCTTCAGCTGGCCAGAGCTGGAGTGGACTGGACTTGTGATAATTAACTTCAGCATCATTGCTTTCAGCATCATGTGCCTGTGGGTCCAGTCTCCTGTGACTGCAGGAAGCAATCCTGTCTGACAAACCCTTCCAGAAACAGAGAAGTTTTGTTATAAAACTGGATAAGTTCACTTCCCACACTCCTGCTATACAGAGGCTGCTCCAGAACTTCCTTCCTGTGATAGCTTGAGGTTTCCAGTTTATTGATGGCCATTCTATACCTATTTGTTCTCTTCAACAGCTCTTCTCCATCGCAGCATAAACTCCCTTCCTCCCTGTGGGTTTAGAAAGAGCAACCATATCTCTGCTCAGCCATGCTACCAAACCTTTCTGTTTGACAGAAGCTGTTCATCTTCTTGATCACCCTTAACAGCCCATCTCTGAAGCTGTTCCAGCACGGGTTCATCCCTCTGCAGCTGCCTAACCAAAAAGTACTACTGAAAGCCAGCGTATCTACTACAGGTAGACACATGTCACATTTCTTTCTTTCTCTCCATATCATTAACCTTATTTCCTTCAAAATATGCTCGAAATTATTTTGCTTCCATTTTAGTTTCAAACTGACAAGATGGTGCAATTCATTGCAGTGAACCGTTGCAGGCTGCCCACAACCCACAGAGCAGAAGTCTAGTCACTGCTGCCCCAGTCATGCTCACAAGACCAAAGCCAGAGCACCCCTGGATATGTCTATCCACATAGCAACTGGATGCCCTGGGAGCAGAAGAAGTCAGTCCTGAATAGGTGTTTTATAATGGCTCTTTATTCAGTCACACAGTCCCTACGGCTCCTGCTCAACAAAACTTGTGCACCAGACTTCCTACCTCTGGGAAATCACACCACTTAAAAGAGACATTTCAGTTTCTTTTTAAACAGACATCATGGGGTAAAAAAAGACAATAGATTAGGCCAGTTCTCCCACATATAGGGTAATCGAACAGTGGGTACACTGGGAAAAATAAAGGGAAAAACCAAGCATAGTATTGTAGCAATTTTAAAGATCCAGCCCAGCAAAGCGTGTAAGCATATGCTTAATGTTAAGCCCTGCACATGAGTAATTACACTAAAGCATCTTGTTTGAATTTCCATAGGTGAGCCAACCCAGCAATGCTAGAGTAGCAGTCAGGCCAGTTTCCTGGTGCTAAAACATAGCGCATTATTGACATGTTTTGCAGGACTGGGACCACCTCTTTTCTGTTCCTTTTAAATATAGCTGGTGTTAATATATCAGGTGCTTCAAACTGTACCTCTAAAATATTAATTTTCCTGAATATTACATTTCTAGTCATATTATTTAAATGTATCAGGAAAGCTTCAACTAAATCTTTTAATCCCATTTGATCTACAAACAGACTTGCAACATGACAGGTTGGATTAATGCATTTGGCATTTGTGAAATTATAAACCTCACAAGCCCAACAGACAGCAACTGCTGCTGCTCTTTCCCTTCCGCTTTTGTAACATCAGGCTAAACTAAAATAAACCCTTTCCCTACTTCTACATTTGATTGAAAGATAGACATGCAGGAAAGGGTGAAGTATCCTAAGTGATGGGCTCAGTGGGATATTGAATTTATGTCTACGCTTTGATGCTTCTGGGTTTCTTTTTCTGCTCCTGAGTAGAATTAATTCTGTTCCCCACAGGAGTCGATTTGGTATTCTACATAAAACCCCCCATTTTATTGTTTTAAATCCAACTTTCAGGGAAAGGCAAGAGGTCAAGGGGAGACAGAAGGAATGAAAGGTGGAGAGGGGACCTTTTACAACCCAAATGCCGTTAAGACCCTTTTTAATATACTAAGCTCCATTTTGTCTGTCTTGGTTTCAAAAAAAGATGAGAGCTCTTTTAAAGGGGCCCCTGAATCCTCATTTCCAATTCCACATTCTCCCTGACAACCCTTTACCTTGTGTTCTTGACAGTTACACAACTGACAGCATTACTTTTCCCCTTGTGCTCCACAGCAAGAGCCAGAAATGAGACAGCCAGCTCCCCACAGAGCCTGAAGCCAACAGGGAAAAACCCCCTTGGCTCCAACCCCACGCTCCTGGGCTGGCCACGGTGAAGTGGGTGAGCTCTCCTGAAGGGCCCCAAACCAACAAAACGCTGCCCAGGCTCCCAGAGATGCTCATCAGCATTCAGAGCAGCCGCCTCCATGGCGTGGAGGACACTTCAAAGACCGTAAAAGCAAAAGTATATAGGGAAGAAAGCAATGAAAGGGAACAAAATAGGCGGTCGCAGGTAGGGAGGAAGAAAAGGGCAATGCTATAACCCGGAGGGCTTTGTCTGAAAGTTTGCTTCCTGACAGCCTGTGCCCAGCTCACAACATGACATTGCTCCAGATTTTTCAGTTGTCTGAATGCTAACTCAATGGTCAGCTATGTAAGATAAATATCCAGGTTTCCAGACACAGCAAAACCATTCCTCAGCCATTACACAAAACCTAAGCAGACCACTGACACATGGATACTCCAGAGGTGTATGCATGTGGTGTGAAGGGATGTTTCACACATCTGTCCATTTTCTTACCAACATCATTCCGACAGACGTGCCCCTGGACAACCTGAAGAACCCAGAGCTCGTGGCAGAAAGCTGCTGAACCCCTTGACAGTGTCCTTACCCAACTCCACGTCAATGGATCCACGGCAGAGATGTTCCCCACCCTTCAAAAGCCAGGGCAGCGGGATCCAAAGAGCAATGCCATGCCCAGGACCTCAAATCTGGGCCAAGCTCTCATCTGAGAAGACCAGCTGTCAGTTCAGAAGTATAGAAGTGAAGTTTGAAAACTAAGGACCTGAATATAACCAATATTTATCTTTGGCTGAGTTCACAGATAGCTTGACACAAAACCTATGACCTGTACCAAATTCAAACTGTGCCTTTCCTTTGAAATCTACTGTTTGGTTGAAATTTCATCAGCAAAGCCCTCCTTTGGAGGAGGATAAATCCTCCTTCAGAAGCAGGGCAGAAACCCTGTGGAGAGGCAGCAGGTCTACACGGGACCCAGCATCACGCAGGCATTGACTAATTGACCCTTCCTGCCCCATTGGGGATGCACCTATGGCCGTGGCAGTCAGGGATGCTCATTTTGGGCTCAAATTTGTTTAATCCTGGGGCCTTAGATAGCTTTAATGCAGTCCTACTTATAGCCTGCAATGTGCAAATGACTCTTTGCTATTCTGGCACTAATAGTGTCAAATGGCATTAATTAAAACAAATCGCTTATAAAACAGGCTGGATTCATCAACAATAAGTGAGGAGATATTTTTCTTTTTTTTTTTTTTTTTAGAATTTTAATGAATAAACAGCAATTCCTATTCATTATTTATCTACTTCTGAATTTTAATGAATAGTTCCCAGCGCTCATTAACAAATCTCTGTATTTATGGAAAACTGGCACTTCATAAATATCAAATTGTGCTATTTTATGTGCTGGTTTTATATAAATATAGAAATTCTGTAATTATCACTCGAACTGATCATTAAAATTCAAAAGCAGATAAATAAGCCCAAACTTTCTGCCTTATTATTCAGATAAAACATCTTTCTTTTATTTTCTAAATGGTTCCCTGTCCCCTCACGTGTCACCCCCTTTCCTTGGGGTGGCATGTAGCCACTGCTCGTGTTGCAGGTAGCGCCCTTCTGCTGCGTTATCTGGGGTTTCTGCTCTGTGCCAGCAGCAAGGGACTCTCTCGTCGGCATGCACTGGCTTTCTCCCAGCCTCGTCTCTCTAGGTCACGAGATTCCCAGTTGGCATTCTCATTCTACACTGATCCATCCTTTTTTCCCCTGACATTGTTATTGACTTTTGTATTATCACAGCATAAACCATTAGCCATTTTATGCAAATCCGTGTGTTGAATAAAATCCATGTTAAGTCCATAAAATCAAATTCCAACTTGCCATGCAATGTAAGCGTATAGAGCTGCCTTTGTTAGTAATAGCTGGGAGGAAAACCCATCTGATCCAATCCAAACCAAAGTAAACCAATGCAATCTGTTCTTCATCTGATCACACTCTTTGGAGCACAGAACAAGCCGTATCCTGATCTCAGTTGCATAAGCGGAAAGCTGAAGCAACACTACTGCTGTCCAGGAAGCTGTCCCGGGTTTATATCACTTCATTTCAGATTAGCGCTTGTTCCAGCATCAATTATCCACATGAAGAAAAAAAGGAGTACTAACATTAAAGTAACACTTGAATGACACTCTGGTAACCTGCAGTTTAGCTGGCTTCACTATAAGCCATTTGAAACCAAATCCATAGGGTAAGCCAAACACTTTCTAGATGTGTGGTGGTACTCCCATCCCACAGGACAAGGTGCTAAGGTGAAGAAGAAGGGAAGAGATGTGTCCAGGGTCACAGAGGGGTTCTGGCTCAGAGGCAGTACCATAGTGCCTACTTAAGGGGAAAAGCACACAGGTTTACAAGGCAGACAAAACCGCGACTCTTACAAAGCAAAATGTATTTGAGCCTAAAAACTCAGGAGATTCTGCAGGCAGATACAGTATCAGGGCATTGCAGCAGTTGTGTTGTGTTAAAGGTTATTCCCTTAAATATCAGACCAATGAAGGCCATTGCATTTAAGGACAGGAAAATTTGTATGTTCCCTGATTTCATCAAGCCACGAAACCAAATGCTGCCCAGGCTTCACCTCCCTCTTTAGAGAAATCTGTGTGCAATATTTTTCCCCGGTTTTTTTAAAGTTATGCAACATACTTGCCACAGTGGCTGGAGATACTTGTGAGAAGTGTTAAAAAAGTTAAACAAGATGTGATTAGCAAATGTAACAGCCATGTCTCCTAACATTTACTTTTAATTCTTTGGTTTTTCTTTTGTTCAAAAATCCTAATCTCCCTAGAGTTTTGCACATCAGTGCACCTGTAATGAAACAGGCTTTGGATCTCAAAGACTATGGCTCCATCTGAGCATCAGATCATTTATCAGGTTTGCCATAGGAAAATTCCTTTCCAGTTTCCTGACTAGGCTGAAGTGGTTCATAGTAGCTTAGTCCAAAACTTCCCTTGTGCGCTTACTGGTATTTATTTGTTCCTCAGGGCTAAATCAGACCAACACTGTTCCAAATTGTAGAGACAACTGAGTCAACACTCCTTACATCACCTCTGAGAAGAAACAATACTTTTCTCCTTTTTTAATCCATTTTAACTGTAGAAGAGTGGAGTTTAGAGAAAGCGTTGAGTTTGATGTGTTTTAAGTCTCGCTTTCCCATAGCTCTTGACATTAAGGAGGACAAGTGGTACACTAGCACTCCACCTCATTTCTTCCTCGTGCTTTCCTTTGCTTTACATAAGCTTTGCCTTTTCTCTTACACTGAAACTATAACCATCCTGGAGCAGGAGGAGTGTGTTTAGTCTGTGTTGGTATGGCACCTCTCATGATGAGGCTTCACTTCATCACTGTAGGCCCAGAAATAAAGATAAGACAAAAAGTAAGATGGATCAGCTATGGCACTTCCCCATAGCCATTAAAGGCAGGCTGCAGAACCGGCTGGCCAGTCCCTGAGAGAAATCACTGAAATCCCTGCACGCGAACCTCTCCTCCCAGAATGATGCCTTTCCGGACAAGGAATGCTGCAATCAGTTGTTACCAAAAGAAAAAAACCCAACTCTCTCTCACACGCTTATTTTCCCCTTATCTCTTTACTGCTTTTTAACTCCAGCTCCGCTTTTTCGGTCTGACCCTTTCTCTATTGTGCCGAGCTTCTCCACAGTGCTGGCAGCTGCTATTCAGAGAGTCTGCAAGGCAGCCGAAGGCTGAAGGTTTCATTATAGCAAAGCCCTCCTAATGTTGTGCATTGTGCATGGTTCAGCAGTGCAGTCATTAATCCTCTCCCACTGCTCTCTGCCACCCCGGGGGAGGTTCTCCTCCAGGAGGCATATCCCCTTGGCCTGTCATGTTGAGAGCCAGAAGCTCCTGAGATATTTTTGAATTTATTGTCACAGTTGCAGCAACAGAAACATTTGACTTTTCTGTCTAAATCAATACAGGGTTTCTTCCTCTTTTTTTTTCTTTTTTAAAGGATGTATGCCTACACAACTGCTTCACTGCCAAGCTCTTCAAAAGCGCAAGCAGAGGAAGAGATGTTGGATCATTCTGGTTGTAATTTCAGTATGTCTTTCAATTGCCCATCTACAAGCCGGTCAGTCTTGTACTTTTCAACCACATTTCCCCTCCATTCCAGGTTTGATGTTAACCTACTTTGCCATGCCATCACTCACTAATACTCCCCTCAGCATCCAGATAATAAAGTGAGAGGAAAAATCCAAATCTGACTTGCACCAAGCAATTATTTTCACGTCCATCTGTATTCACTGTGTTAGTGCCAGGGTTTTGTTAATGCACAATAGAGGATAACGAGATCACTTTTTAATTCTCCATCTTCTTCCATCTGAAGCTCTGAAAGCACTGGGGAAACATAAGAGCTGTCATGTTTTACCAGGGTAGTGCTTCAAACAGCAGTGTGCCTCATCGTGATTACAGCCATGTGTTTACAGGAAGGTGCAAAAAATAAGTGGATAAATAAATAAACAAATGAAAATCCTTATGTTAAACATTTGACATAGGTTCAATAACACCTCGGGCAATTTGTCTCCCTTTACAAATACTGATCCTTTAAACTAAGTCCTCAGGTAACTCCCAGACAAAACCAGAAGCAAAGGTGGGGAGATGAAGGAGGTTAGTTGTGTACGAAACAGAGGGCTTATTTCACAAATCGCCTGAGCTGTACATATGAAAACACAGCACTGAAGAACATGACACCACAGAAAATCTCTGCTTCAGGACTGTCCCTGGGTGAAGGAAGCGTAGGTCTAAACCCTGCCGTCACCTAGTGTGTGAGCTACACGGCACAATGTCCTCATCAGGGCAAGCTCACCCTTGTATTTACCGCTGAACTGGGGCTCTGGAAAGCTAGCTGTGCAAAAGTGCTAATTCAACTGCAAAGCCAGCCCTGGCCTCCCCTTTCCGCACCGAGCGCTGTGCCAAGGCACAGACCGGCTACCATGCCGTGAGTGGACAGGGATTGATAGGCCTGAGGGCCAGAAGAGACTGTGCTGATCATCTAGTCTGACTCCACACACACCATATGCTGTAAACATTTCACAGATGTATTATATACCACACAGGACTTCTGGAGACTTGAACCTAACAGCTCGCTGTATCCTGGGAGTCTGCTGCCTACGAGAGGGCGTATGAATGTTTATTACATGTTGGAGCAAAATAACGAAAACCTCAATATTAAACAATGATATCTGAAGTATACCACACACAGAGAATGTACTGTGCTAGTAGTTTTCTTATTTTTCTGCCTTTTAGGGTTGCTATATTCCACAGCTAGCTGTTGTTTGCTCTCCCCGGTGATACACAACGCAATGTCCTCACCATCTGCTGCATGGAAATCTCTCCCCACTCCCCTTTCCAGGAGAAGACGTACATGAGATTTTGCATGCCTCTGTGTGTGTGATTTGTCCTGTGCCTGCACCTGCGGCAGCCATTTCAAGGAAGCACATTTTGCTGCTGACAGAGGAAGCAGTGGAGTGCTGAGGTTTCATGATGAGACCCAGACTTAGGGGGGAAATGGGTTCAAGTTTCAAACTCCGCAAGTTTTTGTGGCAAAGACTGACTAGGACTCCAGTGCGACAAATACAAACAGGCTGAAGGACATACTGGCTACATTCAAATCAAAGGACTTAGGAGTGCCCATGACCTCCTCCGTGTCAAGTCACAAATGAGGATTTTCTAAACGGTCTCAGAGTATGGTCTGGCCAATACTAGAAGCCCTTGACATAGAAGCAGAAGTTTTCCAAGCTATACTTTGTTTAAAACATGATAGATTTCAGCTAATAAAACCACAGTGCATTCAGAGAATTCCAAAATATGCATAACATCAGCCAGAAATAACTACATGAACTTTCAGATCAGATGTTTTATCATATCCTTGAAATAATACTCTTGATCTACAAAAAAAATTACTAAAGAAATCTCTGAGTAAATATAAGTGAAGCAACTCTCTTGCCCTCAGTAGAACTGGGACATCTGTTTACATAAGAATTAAACTTGGTGCACACATTTTTACTGTTCTCAAAGTCCTGTTTTGATAGAACAACTTTTGCATTCCTGAACCTTTAGGAAATTCCCCAGAGTACAAATTCCAGGGGTAGGCAGAGAGACACTACTTCAGAAGGTTTCCTAAGTAACAAAAGAGTCAACAATACCATGCCTCATCAAAAAGAAATTCCGAAAAGCAAAATTTTAGACCAAAACACAGGGTTGCTTTTTTTAAAGCAGAAGGTATTTTTAAACTGCCATGTTACTATAAATGCAATATAGCCTGGGTTTTTAATAAAAGTTAAAGTTAATTTTTCACTGGTGAACTGATTATGATGTCTCCTGACATTTTTTTTATACATAAATATTAACTATGGGTTCATCGTATGCCATTGAATCCACTTGTAACTGTAGTCTCTATAAAGGTGAACTTATGGTGCATGATAGTTTCTGGTGTGTGTCTGCAAGCTCCACTCTTGGGACAATTTTGTTTGTTCTGGCCTCACAAATGCCTCTGTGAGTTTTAACTGACTGGACCATTGCTGGATAACACTACATTATACAGATATTTAAAGTTTTGGGAAAAATTTTGTTAGAGTGCATGAGTAGCTGGTGGCTAACAGCAAGGAAAGAAAAATTAGGAAATTTACTAGAGCACACAAGTGTGATATGCACATAGAAATCTTTTAAATAGAATAAGTAGCCTCCTCCAGACATATTTAATGACAAGAGAGTAAACTCAGCTCCCAAATTATGGCCCAAGTTCACAGCTAAAGCTGTTGTTTCTTAGCTTGGCAGTTGGTACCCTTTCAACCACATCTAAATACAGCAAAACATAACCTCCCAAATGCTGGAAACTGGCTGGGGGATGAGGAGACCCACCCTCAGCTGTGTCCACAACCACGGCTGGACTGAAGTCAACAGAGCTCTGTGGCTTTTACCAGCCTTGCTGTGTGGCCGTGTGAACCAACCTTTTCCTGGGGCCAGCAAATGACTTGGCTGCAGAAGCTGTGGGCAGCTGGAAGAAACAGCCTTGGCTTCTCTACAGCACTTACTTCTAACACAACCCCTTGGTCATAATTTGAAAGTAATATAGAGCGTGGACAGGCAGCCAGCCCAAACACAGGATGGCAAGAGGTGCCCCTTGACTAGCTGGAATATTTCAAGAGAGACATTAAGAAGTGACCATAGGAGCCAGAAACCCAAACCTCATTAACTGTGTCCACACTCTACTTGACCTGAATGGCTCTGGGGTCCTGGCACTTGACTCCTGTACCAGCCCCCGCCGGCAGCCCGTGCTCAGCTTGACTTTTTACTGCCTGTAAATCCCTTTTGCCCCACAGCAAAGACAGAGTCCTCCGGGAAAGTCATTTTTTCTGTCTGACATGATTGCCATGAGGGAGATCAAACAGCTGGAGACTGAGCAAGTGATGGGCCATGCCAGTGAAACCTGTTTTCAGGATACTGTAACCCGTGGATGCACCTTGGAATGAGGTTTTCCCTCAGGAATGTAAACTTGCAACCTTCCAGCCTAACAGGATACATATAGGAGGCCAATAAATAATGAGAGAAACAGGTATAAACTGGAGGCAGAGGTGATCCACCACCACCAGTATATGGTTGTGCCTCGGCAATAGAACATTCACACATCCAAAGGCACATGAACTGTAACGCAAAGCAAAGCAATATGGTTGCAGGATGAAGCTAATCTCAGGGAGAGTGTGAGCATCTCCCAGTGGCAGGACAGCCCCCACAATGTTTTGCACATCTATTTGGAAACAGAAACCTTTATGGAAAGAGCTCAGCTGTAGCTCGAGCCTTGTAACAGCCATCCCAGGCAGGTGCAGATCTTCACTGAATTTCTGAAGTTTCCACTAGGCTGGAAGTGGATTTAGCTCGATAAGCGCACAAACCTGCGCAGGCTGACTGAGATGGCAGGAGGTGGAATCAGGAGCTATCAGCTGCTGCTGAGTCACTTAGGCAGACAACCCTCCTCTCAAGTTTTATGTGTAGCTTCGTTGAGCTTACGGCTGCTTTCTCACCTTTCTTCTCAGGAGCAACTGAGTAGCTCAAGAATATTGTTAATCCTGTCCAAAGGAAAATACATCCTGCTTAATGTATGATTTTGCAGACCCAGGATGTTTCACCGTTTCTGTAAATTTGGCAATTTTGCTGTCTGGTCACATTTTTCGCCCTATCAACCTGGGCAGTGTGATTTGTTGCCCTGGAAGAAAATCACTATTATGTTAGCAGTACATAGCAGCAACAGTTCTAACATCTGACACAGCAGTAGTAAGTTCCTGACCTGACATTTAGAAGAGACTCTTTCTGACTCCAGTGTGCTTTGGAGTAAGCCCTAAAGACCTTGCCCATGCTTTACACCAGTAGTGTTGCTTGTGATCAGCACTTGACTCTTCATCTGCTGTGGCTCCTGGGGTCTTTTTATTCTTTCCGAACATTCAGCTTACAGCCAAATGTCAGCTCCTCAAAAATAAGTGGTTGGCTTGTGGTTAAGGAATGTGAAGAAGGCTCGGTTAATTCCCAGCTTGACCACAGACAACCCAAGTGAGATTGGCCAGATTGCTCAGGGTCTGGTTTATTCCAGAAGCACTAAGCTCCCCGGAACTGAGTTGCTACCTAGTGGAGTTTTTATGTGCTTGGCATACTTGTAAATCAGGCCCTTAACGTCTCTGCTAACATCAACAGCTGTAGGGTAGGGACAATCCTACCGCCCTTCTTTCACTTTTTGTAAGCTGGAAGCTCATTAACAGGCACTCTTCTCTGAAGCGCTTGTACAGCATCGAGCACACGGAGCTCCAGTGGGTTCAACTGAGAAGCAAAAAGTAAGAGTCAAGGAGCAGAGACCCTCCCTATGAGAGGGTCAGCACAAAGGGGTTCTCCCACAAGCCGGGAAGCTGATGAGAACATGCCACAGGAGAAAAAAGATTATAATTCTCTCAAATGCACTTGGAAGATTACACAGGCTGACTCATGGGCACATTTAATGGGTTTCTGGCGGAGTGATTGTACCTCCTCATTTGAACTGCTCAAAATGAAGGCAGAATTTTAGTCACACAGAAATTACATCAAAAGGAAAAGCCAGATGTTTTGTGAATCCCACCACTAATGAGCTACAAGTGCTGTTTTTTCCATTGTACAAGAAAATTATGAATTTTTAAACATATACAAAACAAATTGTTTGTGATTACATTAGACCTTCAAAAGAAAGTGGGAACATAAATTCAGAGATGAATAGCATAATATTGGATGCTTGCCTCACTGCTTGACTTCAATAACTTATCTCAATAAATCCCCCAGCAGAAAGCATCTTATGTGCTTCAAGCCTGGAGAAGATGAGACATGAATGCTGGAGGAATTACAAGACAGAGGGGCTTTCTTGCAACAGTGAACAAGCTGAAAATTACAAGGTAATGGAAACTCAGCAGGAGGCCCCCGTACCCTGCCATTAGCTAACTCCTACAATGATTGCTGCAGAAATCACTTAGGTTATGTAAGCACTGTACACTGTTTCTGCACTTTGCATCTCTCTCCACCTAAGCACACAGACAATTTAATTAGGCAAGAGGAGATACCTGAGCAACAGGGACTTTGGCTTGCAGATGAAACAGAGCTGCCTCCCCAACCAAACAGCAGCCCTTTGTCCCAACATGACTGTCTGCCTGCCTGTCTCTTCTTTGTTGCACTTCGACACCGGCTGTACAGACTGGTTTATTAAAGTGTTTACTGTTTTTAAGCCAATATAGCCCTGACCTCCCCAAACTGCACTACTACCGTGACTGTGGAGCTCAGGAAAATGAAGAACTAACAGCAGGAGAGTATTAGGCTTGAGTTGCTTAAAGGGCAATTAGTGCCTGTCCCTCATGCTTCTTACCATGGTCTCATCCCATAGAAACACTTGTTATTCCAGTCTTGGATAGTAAGTCAGCTTCATATAAACGTCCCTGTGCTGTGGCTCTTATTCTACCAACCAGGAGGTTAATGAGGGTAAGACACTTTTCCAGTATTAAAAGGGAAGAAGAAAGCCAACCCAGCAGGTGCCACATGGGAGAGCAGAGTGGGAAGTGCACTTACAAGAAGGCACAAGAAAGCAGGCAAGAAGTAAACACTTCCTCCAAGCAGATACGACACAGAAACAAAGGAAATCCTCTGCTGAGAAGTTGGGAACATAAAGGAGATACAGGGGAGATCATGTTAAGCTTTTCCCAGGAGCTGGGGAAGGAGACAGAAGTAGTAATGGCTAATGGAACGTCACTTCTTATTTAGAAAATGACACTGGTGCTGTGAGTGGACTTACAATGCCGGCATGCGGAGGCACAGTGCCAGGGTTGTGGAGCCTTGATCGCAGGCTCTGCACACTGCAAAAAGGCCCTCCAAGACAAGGGGCCACCAGCAGAACATCACTGTTCCCCAAATGTTACCCTCTAAGAACTGCTCTCTCCTACCTTCCTTTATGCTATCACATCACAAAGCCATCAGCAATCTGTCCTCAGCCCTGAGGGTTAAGGGTTGGCTTTTCTGAGACCAAACAAGTGAATGAGATGCCCATGCCAGCCTGAGTTTCCTACTTTTTATCCCTTGCTATAAAGTTTAACACCGCAAGACCTTGGCCTCTGTGCCGCTGGCCAGGTCTGGCCCTACCTCAACTGAGTTTTAGAGATGGAGAAAACAGCTTCTCCTCCAGGGACCACAGCGGCCACAGAGAGAGGTTTCACTCATCATAGCAGAGAGGAAACACAAGTCACAGGAGATCAAACCTACAGCCTGATTTTTGATCTTAGGTGCTTAAAAGATAGGCATCTAAATCCATATTTAGGTACTTACATGTCTCAGTGAAGTATTTTGGGGCATGACAGCAGAAAGCTTGACTGAGGAAATTCAAGCTAGATATGACTTGACACTTCTGATAGCTGCGATCTCGTACACCCACATGCGAGTCAGGCCCAACCTTGCCTGACGTCCATCACAGCATCCTCTGGAGAGAGGTCAGAATCAAGCCCAGACTGGGGCTGGTTTAAAGCATGCCTTAATGGAAACTCTTGCACCGCATGTGTAATTCTTTGGCTGTCTCAGCTCTCAAAGGGAGGGTCGGGAGTTATTTCCTCAGAGGTAGTGCCCTGCACGGAAGCCCCTTCCACGCTATCAGCATGCACTATAACCATCAGCAACTCCTTTGACATACACTGCTTGCCTTTAAATGGAACCCTCCTCCAGCATTTTCCAATCAATACTATGCCAGGATTTCTGAGATACCTTGGTATTTTCCAGCAACTACGACAGAAAATGTGAGATATATTGCAAATGCCACTGAAGCCACTAGATGACATTTATTCCTGTGCCGGGCTTCAAATTCAGTGGGACAGATTGTGTTCTGAGTTGGAGGAGGGATAGATTTCACCCTCTGTGTCTCAGAGATGCTTTCGTGGTGGTGACTGTTACATCCCTGGTATGAAATATGCAATTATAAAACCTTGTCTCTCACTCTATTCTAAAATAATTGTTTCTCTAAAATGAGTAAGATACTGGGTATTAACTGTTAATTATTCTTGTCTTTCTTCTGTATCCAGAGGACAAGAAGTTTAGAAACATTGGTACTCTATGTGTGAAAGTGAACCTCAGATCCCAGAACGTGCTTTAGTTTTTATGGGTTTCATTTCAGTAGTTGAATTTTTAGCTCAAATCAATAAAATGCATGGGTGCATTTACACACTCATCCAGCTTTCCTGGACATGTTAGAAGATTACTAAGCTTGCCTGATTCTAATTAAAAACAGACCAGTGGGCAATCAATTTAACTTGTACCAACTTGTAATTACAATGTTTGCTCTACAGCTCTACAAATAAAGGTGGCAAGGGAGGAGGGGCTTCTGTGGGATTTTTGTGGTGCTGCCCTGAAGAACCTCAGAGCAAATCACTTGTGATAAGTTTTAGTGTGAGAACTGCATTGTTTTAAAATCGTCTCAATACTACTTTATACAACAATAACATGGAAGATGTGGGAAAGTAAAAACTGTAATATTCTCTATGAATCGCCACTTATTCCACTCCTCCCACTGTCTGACCTGGTTACTTACATGATGAGCTGCCTTCTCTGTTTTTCAGTCTGGCTGCTCATTTACCTGTGCTAGGTGTTTCTAGGGGCAGATCTCTCATTACTGCTGCTGCTTGACCATTTGAAAGTGGAGTTTCCTCCTCTTCTGCCTTTCCTTTTTCTCCATCACTATTTGGGCTGTAATGAGGACAAGAAATACGATCAGGTTATTCAGTTCCGTAACCACCCTTCCCTTCTGAACTGATTTTTTATTAAAAGGGTTCCTGAAGAGTTGTCCTGCTGCTGTTCGACTAGTACCTTGACTTGCACAGTCGGTGCCTGACTTAACCCAACAGACAGACTGTTTTCTTCCCCATCTTGTACAGCCAAGGAGTACTTGCAGCCTCAGCATAACATTATGGCAAGACAATGTTTCCTGTGCAATGGAGACAAGCTAAAGTGCTTCCTTTTCCCTATCACCATATGTTAAATTCCATACCCCAACCCCAGCAGTAGAAATCCATTGACAATTTCTCCTAATTCAAACTCTGTCAATTAAATGACAGCAAATAAATAACAACTTTAATGGCACTCCATAACTAAAATGACTCTGCAACATTTTTTGCTTTATTGCTCACTTGTGTCATATCAAGTATCACACAATTCTGAAAAATATCCCCAGAAGAAGGAAAAAAATAAATAATGGAGGAAGGAAGCAAAACTAGTGAAAGAGGAGACCTGAATCGGCTTTCTGTTGTTGGGTTTACACGGTTCATCTCTTCTCTAAGACTGGGCACAGTTCAATGCAGCTGATGAGGTGAATAGTAGATGCTTAGAGTGAAGCTGGTCTTTCACAGCAATTCACATTTCCATCTTTTATTTGTAATGCCAAGACACTCAGCTATTGCCAGACATTGACCCAATGCCAACACTGGGTTTTCAGAGAAAAAAAAATACACAGTTCAAACCTGTGATTTAATAATCTGAAGTACTGCATTGCTTCTGCTCCCTTGGAGATATCTGATGCACAGGAAAACCAAGTTACTTACTATGGAGACTAACTTGTTTCACTGAGGATTTTTATTTGTTCTGAATGATCTTCAAGCACTGGAGAGCGTTAAATGCGCATCACCAACCAGGAAATGCTTATAATGAGAGTTATTGGTCATACATTCTCTCACCAGCGGATGTCTGCAGGATGGATGCGGGACCAAGCAAGAAACAGAATCACTGAATAATTTTGGTTGGAAGGGACCTTTGGAGGTCTTTAGGCCAACCTCCTGCTCAAAGCTGTCCCAACTAGATCAGATTGCCAAAGACCTTGTCTGTTTTAAATATCTCCACTGGTACAGATCCCATAACCTCTCTGGTCCTCTGCTCATGTCTGATCACTCTCATAATGAAATTGTTTTCTTTATATCGGGAAAGGTATATCCAAAAGGGTTATATATCTGGAAATGTTTCCTTATTCCTTTTCCCTTATATCACTGAACACTGTATTTGTCTCATCTTCTCCTAACAGAGGTAAAGCTAGAATCAAGCTGTGCGGAAGCCTTTGACAGCATCAGCATTTTGCAATATTCTGTAATAAGCAGGTCCTGTGCTCATATCCAGATAGACCTGGATCTAAGGTCTAACTCTGAAGTTACTAAAGTTAATGAGAGTTTTCGCATTAGCAATACCTAACATCCCTTGATGTCAGTGACAATTTGTGAATGCTCAATAACATTTTAAAATTATTAAATAAGGACTCAAGTGAAATCTCTGCTAGCTGGGATTTTGATGGGCTATTGTACATGCTGCAGTAACTTGCACTGTCAACCAAATTCATGTTTTCACAAAAGTAACAGGGTGAAGAAGGATCAGTGAATTTACTAGAACGCCTGAAGCATGTCAGCACAAGACACATGACAGTAAAAGAACGGCTTTGAGCTCAGTGGTCTGAAAGCAGCTCTGGCTGGTACTTTGCTTATCATTAAGTAGGAAGTCGTTCGGGTTCTCTCCCAATATTTGCTGCCGTAGACCTCAAATATAATTCTTTCTGAACAGGAAAGCACTCCACAGATGAATCAGTTCCATTCGCCACAAAGGCAAACTGGTCTGCTTCATAATTGATTTTCCACAGACAATTGATTTAAACTTTTCAAACCCCTCATGATGGTAGGATTAGATCTGAGTCTTTACAGTGCCCTACAGTTTGCAGGGCAAGCTCTGAGCTACATTTCTCTTCCACAGAGTTCTGCTTAATTGGACGAAGGGGACAGAGTTCAAGGGCAAGCCAACAGAAGGTGTTTTATTTAAACATAGCCCTAAAGTACCTGTAATGAGAAAGTGTCTCTCTCACTCCCATGTATAAATGACGGAAGCGATGTTTCAATTCCATTTACCTCTCTTGGCTAGGTGGTTAACACAGAAACCTGATGTATTTTATCCTATAGCATTAGTTCAGGGAAATGTGTTTATTATGAGCCCCATTATAATATTCTTAGTACAGTCCTTTCCAATGATGACTAGAGGTTTATTTAGGAACTAATTCAGCACCAACTACAGTTAAAAAGAAGCTTTCACATGTCAGTGGAAACTGCATTGGATCTTTACTGGCTGTTACAGCTAAAAATAATCGGTAATAGAGCTGAGGGAAAGCGATTAAACATTTTTACATGCAGCTTATTGGCATAAACAGTATTACTTCTCCCAGTGCATTATTGTTTCCAATAAGTTTTCTTATTAGGATAGGTGGGAAACACCAAACCTCCACAGCTGCTGAGTGAATATGTTTCCTTCTGACAAAAGTTTAGTTTGGCATTCCAGAACTAGGAGTTCCCAACAGCCATTAGAAATGTTTTCACCCCCATTAGGATGGTCAATCAGCAGCAGTAACGAGCGCTCTGCCTGTAGGGTCGCCTAGCATAGCCATCCTTATTTCGTGAGGGGATAAAAAGACTAAAGTTTACCTCAATTTACAGAATATTCTATTTTTCACAGTCCAGTTGAGCACTCATCAATTCTGCTGTCCTCCGGAGGAGAGGAGGTACCATCCCCACAGGCCTGGGTGCTTCCACTGGTGGTATTTACTGGCTGGACCAGAAAGGAGTAACAGTTCACAGCAAAGATGTTTTAGAACATGTTTTAGATCAGTTAGTAATGTCTGAGGTTCTTGGGCTAAGAAAAAAAAAAAAGATTGGGGATTTGGTGCCTGGCAAAGCTGAAAATCATGTATAGTAAACATAGACTGTATTTATAAGCTATTTATGTTCTGAACACGATGTACAATTTAAAATGACCAGTATTGGATGGAATTTTCTGCATATAATGAAAATTCCTTAAAAATTCTATTGTAAACTAGCTGAGAAACATTGCTATGACAGAAACCAAGGCAGTCAGATCTCTCAGGTAGATCTGCCCAGACCTACTCTACCAGGACACATGGAAGGGCTTTAACAACCCCATTGAGATTTTCTTTAAATAGGAAACAGAACTAACAGCTTTTCTTTCCACAATACTCGGGACTGTGTGGACAAGATAAAGGTTCCCACTGTGTTCCTGTGGGACGGATCCCTTTCCTAAGGCTTGCTCTCGGTGTGGTGCTCAGCAGGTTGCTGGCATGCAGACAACGTCGTGCAGGCAGTCTAGATATCTAGGAAGCCTTTTTGCGTGCCACTGCCAAGGCCTGGCATTGTTCCTGACCCCACGGTCACCAGCTCCCTCCTGCACTCTGGGCTCTCCCCAGGTCCTGGCCCAAAGGTCTCTCGCAAACACCCCCAGCACACTCTGGGAAGGAGCAGTCTCCCGTCCTTCCCAAGGCTTGGACGTGACCCAGTAGCTCCCTTTTTGAAGGCAGATTATTATGGTCAAGGACATATAAACACCACCTACCACAATCACACATTCCTCTTTTTGTACTATCCCCTCTCCTTTCTCTGAATAACTCAACCCCATTTCTCCCTAGGAGTTTGACCCAGAAATGGGGCTTGACATTCAGAGAGGAAAAAAGCAGCAGGGATTTCCACATAGTCTGTCTTGCTTTTCCATCTGCAAATGGAGCCAGAGCTTGGTTTGTGAATGCCATCCCAGGGGTACTGCAGTATCTGTCTCCAGATAAAGCTGTGATAAATTCACCAATGGTTTTACTTGACCTGTCAGCCCAATGCCAAGAATTCCACTGGCCCTGCCTGATGCGAAGGGTGTCCTGTGCAGGGCCACAGGAGGGGTCCCCGCTTTACAGGCCAGTGGAAGCCCCCAGCACCTCTGCCGGGTTTTCCACAACCATTTTTCATCTGAGCACCCTGCAGTGCTCTGCAAAGGGGGTGATCATCTGTGGCCTCACCACAGATGGGGAAAGCATCGTGGAAGGTTTGCCTGTGCTCACCCCAAGGGAAGCTGGGGGCATGGGCAGGGCGGGACGGTGGCTCCCCCGCCCCTGACATGGGGCCACCACGCGTGGCCTTGCATTTCCAGGCCCACCAGGGAACATCTGCCGTTGCACAGGCGGCATCACCAGCGCTGGGTGGACAGTTGCTCAGACGGTTTCACAAGTCCAGCGGTGACCCCAAGACATTAATTCCCACCTGCTGCAGTCACATTCCTCCTTCCTAAAACAGAAACTGCGGTAGCCAAACAGTCGGACAACAGTGTCTGAGCTTGAGACAATCAGCTCAGGACAAAGGCAAAGATAACAGCTATTGTCTTCCCTATTGTCATAACCGTGCTGGGAAGAAACAGGCTCCCACTGCCTCTCCTCACCACATAAAATTGGGCTGTTTGTTTTTCTTCACAGTGACACTATTAAGTTATTCTGAATTAATAGACAGAAAGGTATGCAGGACACCCAGCTGACAAGGTGTTTTTCACATTAGAACGGCAAGGTTTTTAATAGAGTGTAAATGTCTTTAATCACCCAGGCTAAACAGCACTAAGCACAAGTTCAAGGTGACTCCAACGGCTCCTATTGAAAATCTGCATTTTCATCTCCCTTAGATTAATTCATATTTTAATTGCTCATATCACTGATTGAAGTGCTAGCAAAGGGAGCACTTTCATTCCTTTGATCTCCTACTTTCACTACACACAGGCAATGTTGGACGTTAGGCAAACCTACAAAATTGCTGTGCTTCAGGGGAGAGCACATGGCACAAGTGTGGGATGGCTGAAATCACACAGCGTGAGCGGCAGCAAGGCCTGGGCACAGGCTGCCTCATGTTTCTCCTGCTATCCCATATGTTTAATTGCTTGCACTACTACCAAAACAAGAGAGACTTCATCAATTTTATCAAAATTTGAACCAGGAAGATACTCGGAGAATCCTTTTTTTGCAGTGAGCTTGCAAATTTCCACCCCAGGGTCAGAGCCTTGCACAGCGTCTGTAACGCAACCTGCCCCCCGCCCCTTGCAATGGGTGGCCGTGGCCCTGAGTCTCCCATTCTTCACATGGAGCTAAACCAACTAACAAAATACCTCTTCATATATAAAGACCAGTCAGTAAGCCACTGCTTCACAAAGGGGACAAACAAGAATGGCTGTGATAAATGTAGATAACATCGTAAGTAGGTTGGAGAAGGGACGATGAGACCTTTTGTTCTTGCCACAGCACACCAGTGAGGAGCTTTCAAAGAACAAAGGAGAAAAATTCAAAGCCAGCAAAAAGAAATACTTTTACACGGTGATTAGCCTACAGCACTCATTGCCATGGGATGTTCCTGAAGAAAAAGCAAAAAATATTTGAAAAGGCATTGTAAATACATATGCCTATCATGGCTGTCTAAAGTTGATGGCTATCAAAATGGGGGAAGGGATCTTAATATTTTCTTTCACTGTGGGCTCCTGTTCCCCGTCTGTCTGTTGGGGGTTTCAACACTTACAGTCTAAGGTATCCGCTTCTGACACCTGTCAGAGAGAAGACCCTGAGCTAGAGCTGCTGCTGGCGCACCCAGCCTGGACGGTCCTCCATTGCTGACGAGCGCTGACGTCAGCAGCAGCTCACGCTGCTTAGCACAAGCACCAGCTGAACCATCAACATATTAAAAAAAAAAAAAAAACACAAACCAAAACCAAAATTGCACTCTTCACTCAGAAAAGCTAAGTACAACTTTTTTCCTCCTTTTTTTTTGGTTGCCCAGGAGTGTAGCGTCCCTGAGGGGCTTCCACTGAGGACAGGAGCACACCCTTTCGCAAGTGAAGCCTTATCACTTCTGAAAAAAATATATCCATGGTTCAAACCCCAATGTTTCTGTGTTAACAGAGGAGGTTTTGCACAAAGCACTGCGTGCACCAGCTATTTCTGCACGTTTCAAAGCCCCAGTGAAGTTGTGCATACCAGCAAGAGCACTCTCTCAGGCTCTAGCCATGGGGACTGCAGTGGGGCCACAGTCTGCCCCTGCGCTGGGGGCAATTCTTTTGGAGAGGAGGGAGGAGCTGCTGATGCCCCTGGGAATTACCTGTGCCAGCAGCTCCCATCCTCCTTTCAGCTGGGACGAAGGTCTTTCCCACCAGCCTGTCGCCTTCCTCCCTGCCAGACCAGTTTGCCCAACTTTAGATTTGCACTTCCTCCTTTAATTTGATTAGTGACAGCTGCTATTATCTGAGGAAATCTAAATTGCCTCTTCCTGTGCTAATGAATCACTGTACTATGTGTGTGGGGATTAGAGAACAAGATGGATTTATTAATATGCTTCTAATTAAAGGGACAGTTCCACTGTTGCAGTGGCTTTCGGTGAAGGGGTTGTAGCAGGTTTTGAAGGTGGAGAGGAGAGCCACGGGTTGTCACTTCTAATTACAAGCCACACTTGTACCTATATATCTTCTCAGACTGCAAGTAGTGAGTGGAGATACTAATTTACGTGCACGGAGCAGGGCAGCCGTATCAATGGGGATGTCACATTAAACTCTCTTGTCTGCAGGAACCAGTTCAGGTCCAGCACGGTGCTGCTGCGGCTGCACCGCCTGTTCCAGCAGCCAGAATGACTTTAAACCACCAATTGCCTGGAGGTGGGAGGATGTACCAGGGAATGGGTCATCCTAAATTGACTTCTCCCCTACACGCCTTCTTAAGCATCCTTTATTATCTGTCAGATAATAAATAACAGCTAAATGTCTGATTAGATTTGGGGTCTGACTGAGGCTAACCACTCATCTAAGATTTTTAAGTTACAGTTGCTCAGGCCTCTAACATGAGAGAATTTAATGATTTTGTTTTCAAGGTAACTGGGCACTTAAAAAAAAAAAATCACCATCCAGTTTGTAAAATGCTAGTGAAGGATTTTGTAAACTAAGCCTAATTACAGCAACAACAGACCTGTTTGCAAGAAGATGTGATGTGAATACTGATGCCCCAAAGAGTTACTCTCATTTAGTCTGCTTGGAAGAGTGCAAATTAAAAAAACATGCTTGTATATATTCTTCTTATCTCATACCTAATGCCAGGAACTCAGAGAGATGTCTCCCAGCCTCCCTTTACAAAATATGATGGAGCAACATGTCTCCTGCTGTACAGCAGAGAAATGGGGCTGGTCAGGAATGGCACTGCACTCTCTCCACAACCACCGCCCAAGCCAGCATCCTGAAGCCCCACTGATAAAAAGCATGGGGAAAAAGAAAGTCCAAGTGTACTCATGTCTCACTCTCCAAACCAGGTCACGTTTTTGGGGAGGAGAATGTCTAATCTGGTGTGGCCATTCTTACACAATTAATTTTATGTGGGGAATCTTAACTTCCCCATGGGATGAGCCAATAAGGAACTCTATTAGAGGGAGTTGAGGAAGATCTTTCTTCTTGGACCTACCTTTTATTCCAGGAAGATGAGGTGCTCAGCTGTTCTAAGATGTTCACTGCAGCCTTAACTGTTCAGAAGAGCAATATTCATGCTTAAGGCAATACTGTTTGTGTGGTGAGGCTTAGGTGTGTGAATTTATATACTAGTAACCTTGACCCACTGAAATCACCAGAAGTCTCTTCATGGACTTCATCACTGGCTTTGGATCCTCAGCAGATGACTCCCTGATCCTCAGCAGATGTAAATCCCTGCATCTCCACTGAAGTCACCAGAACTATGCCAGGTTAGGTCAGCTGATGCTCATGCCCTTTCTCTCCACAGTAATGCAACATGCATTAATTACCTGCAAAAGCATTCTGCTGACAACAGTCTTCTCTTCTCAAATGAACTATTGTCACTGCGTTCCCAGGTTCTGCATCTTCTCTAATAACATCGTGCTCTAGGTGGATTATCCATCACCATAAAAATCATTCATTCTTTCAGATACAGTTAATTTTAATGAGGCTGGCATGGACTAACAAGCCATTGATTCACAATTATGGATAAACAACTCTTGATTTCTTTCAATCTCTACACTTGAGTGTGCTAAATAGATTTAGCCAACACTGCATGCTGGACACACGCCTACCTTATTACTGGGAGATATCCAAACATTCCCTACAAGGTTATCACTGCACTTTGCCGCAGAGGAAGAGAAACTAAGAGGATATTGGTATGAACAGACCTGCAGGATAACTTGATTTCCTGTAGTCATTTCAAATAAATGAACAAGATTCAGGTTTCAGTTATCACTTTGTAGAGCTGACTCATAGCTCCAGGAAAAGCCTAAAGAAGCAGAAACGCTTTTCATTGTAGATTCTCTCTTTCATTGGAGGTTAAAAGATTAGGGGTACCCAGACTGCTGTTACAATGGAGGAAGAGACATTCCCCAGCTTGACCCCAGCTCATTTTGCTGTTGGGGAGCTCACTGCTGTGCTCAGTAGTAGCTCACATTGATGGCAGCAGAACCCATCCCAACCCCAAAACTGCTATTCAAAACATAAAAAGAAAAAAAATCTTCAAACACTTCTGAGCTACCTGGCCCAAACCACTGTGCTCCATGCTCCTTTCATTTAGATGCCTGAATTTAGCCTGTATGAATCACCCTATGATAAATCTCTACCCAGACTTGATATATCAATTATGCATTTTTCAGCATGGGAAAAGGGCAAGTCCCAGAATTAGAAGCTAACCCGGGACTCAAAGCATGAGTGGTCCAGTCAGTCTTGTATTACAGGGCCAGAAGGATCTTCAAGACAACATATAATCTATCCCCTTACTTATATGCCTATATCCCGGTGTTATGTTTCAGACACACTCACTTGCCCCGGCTGCAGGGCCTCCCAAGGCTGTCTGTTCCAGTCCTCACCATATATTTCATGAAAAGCTTTTCATAGGAGGCAATCTGAATCTCCTCAGCTGCAGTATAAAGCCTAAACGTCCTTGTTCTATCTACCACAGATAACAAGGACAAATTACTCTCTTCCCCTTTTAAAGTGTTTTAAAGATGCCTCTTCTCCCCTTAGCCCTGCTCTGTCTTAAGTATGTGCTCTTCCACAGGCAACGATGGGACAACAGCACTGTGCCTCCCTTCCTCAGAGGGACAAACACATTTAGAAGATTATGAGTTTCAGATACTACTGTAGGCAGTATGAGTTTTTTCAAGGTAGTTTGAAGTGATGGATAGCATTGTCAACTTTAAATTTCGCTCAGGCATTGGAAAACAAGAGCACTTCCCTCACAACAAATTCAAGTGGTCTTCTGTATCGCCCCAAAGTCATCACAGAAAGCCACTCTGCAGTGTGCCGCTAAGTGACTACTGCAATGTTCCACCATCTTCAGCTAAAGTCAGGAGGCCAGACCATGAAATGAAGTAATAGGAAACTTCTGTGAGAATATCCCACTTGATTGGACATATTCTACTGGTTCTTAGCTGCCCCATTGAGAGGATGGAGCAGCAGGCATGCCTTACGCATGAGGCTCAACTGGATGCAGAGTGGCCGCCAACATGAGGGGGCTCCCGCTGCGTGGACAGCACAGCGCACGTGCTGAATCAGGCCGAAGTAACAGAGGAGCTACAGCTCCTGCCTTCTATCAAGACGTGCATAATTCTGACATGCAATACAAACAACAATTTCTCCTTTGCCTAATTAAGAGATGTTAATTTAAGTGTGGTTTTCAGTGTTTGCTTAAAGAAGCACAATTATTTCTGCTTTCACAGCATAAAATAAAAATCTCAAATAAGCTCCAAAGACAGGGCCTTGGGTTTGGGGTCACTAAACAAACAAACTGGCTTTGACTTCCTGGGATTCACAGATCATAAAAACCTACTGCTCATTATGTTCTTAGAGGACAAATTCTCGAGTCTCAGGAGAACATCTACTAAACAGTACTTTAGCTCCTGCTCCCATCTCCAACAGTACATAGATGTCTGCACAGATCAGACCAAAGAGATTTTAGACATTTAAGCAATTTAGATGTCCATGTTTTCAGAAGGTGCAGAGCAAGAAAATGGATGCTCAGCTTTTTTTAAGCATTTGTGAGGCACTTAAATTAGAGCAACGTGGCTCCCCGTATAACCTATGCAAGTAAGCAGTACTTGCTAAGGTCTGGCCTGTCCTCCTCCTTCCCCGGACTATAGAGGGATCTCCATGGTAGCCACATTCCTAACTTAACTGCTCCAGTTCTGAGTAGGATAAACCTGGTTGTAATTGTAGTCGAGTCTTGAAACAACCTGGGCGACACATCTCTTTTCCCCAAATCCATTCAGTTCCGAGGGAACAGGAATTACTACGAGGACTATTTCTTCCATTCAGCTTAAGAATATGTCTAGAAAAGGTGAGTAGCTGTCACACGATACATCAGTTGGCAAAACAAGGCTTAGAGAGACACTTGGGAAGCATTTGAAAGGACACAAGCCCAGAGGATGAGTCTCTAGCCGCTGTTCCTTCTTCCTTACTCCTTCATGCTGCAAGGCGTGCAGGGAAGAGGAGAAAATGAGGATCCTTCTACATTCAATAAGGAGTGGAGTCACACGGTAAATACAGAGTGGATCAACAGAGCTGTCACAAGAGCTATGGATACATATAACTCCCATCACATCTACAGCGGCGCTGTGCCCGGGGCAGTTTGGAGGTGCCCTAAGAACAGCCCATGGGTACCAGTGGGGTGCTGAGCCCAAGGCTCCCTCCTGCAGTTTGCACAGGAGGGACCTGCCAGGGCAACATCCTACAGTGTTAAATAAGCTCCTTAATCAGCATAGAATTCTATTCTATTCTAAAATGGAGGAAAACAGGATGATAAATAGACTACTTTACATTCAGGGCTCCAATAAAACAACACTGTAGGATATATCACTACCAGAGGGTAAGGAAAGGGAAAAAGAAGCTAAACCTTTGTATTATTAAATGCAAAATGTAAAAACATTTAAAGTGACACCATCATAAAGCGAGCTTTTAAATTATTCACAGTCAATGCAATACAATCCACAGCTAATTACAGTCTATACATGCAAATGAAACTAATGATAATCATAATTACTTTGCACTTATATACTGTAGCAATTTTCATCTGAAGACCTCAAAGTCTTTATAAACATTAATTAATCCTCCCATCACCCTGGTGTGCTCGGTAACTGTTACCATAATTCTCCTTTTAGAGACAGGTAAACTGGGGTTCAAAGAGGTTAAGTGATTTGCTCATTGTCACATTTTGGTGCTGCAGGTGGGATCAGAATGGATGGCGATGTCTCATCAGAGGGCAGCCATTACACACTACTGCCTGGTTACAGGTGTTGGGGCTAAGGGAGCAGAGGGGTGCGGTATATTGAGATGGGGCAGGCAAAGGGCAGATTCCTGAGCCAAGGAACAAGAATTTGACAAAAACACTTCACTTATACTACAATGACAGCACTATATTTATAGCACACCACACTGTGGTAGCTCCACTGCTGACATCCATACATTGACCCTAAAAGCGCTGACACTGATTTTCAGGTTTGACTTTTGCCTTCCGTAGAACTGTTTTAATTTGTTCTTTTGTTTTATTTCTTCAAAGAAAATAATATCGTAAAACTTCGTCTAGGAGACAGGTTTGCAGAGAAAACAGCAAATACCAGAATCACTGCCGTTATCAGCTTTGGCTTTATTAGATAAAGACCTTTTATTTAGACTTTAAAAATGCATAGTGAGAGGATATGGTGCATTGCTGGGAAACAGGGCTGAATTTACAAAAGTTTTTGGCACATGGGCACAGATTAAGCCAACCAAGTCAGTCCTGTGCCTTCTGGTTTCTGTACATAGGCTCCAGGCTCTCAAGAAACCTTCACCACCAGGTAATGCTAAGCACAGAAATTAAGGCAATTTGGGCTGGATGCATCTGGCAAGCAGACACCTATGGGCTTCACAAGTTAGGCATCTATCTCCCACTGACATCCCATTAAATTTTGAGACTCTAGAGGAAGAAACATTTATACTGTGCTTCTGCAGCACCTGCCGTAGGGCAGCAGTGAGGCAACCTGATAGGTGCTACCACAATAAAAGTAATTGGTCTAATACAACGCAGACTCCCCAGGACTGGTTGCTGGTTCTTTCTTGGGCTAATGATCTGAGTCGCAGGATGCAAAAGATGAATGGACTTGAGAAATCCCCTCGGCAGAATATCTGACAGTTCAAAAGACAACAGAACGTAACTTCAAACTCCTCTCACCTGTAATTACTTTTCTGGATTTGCATCCTGTGGCTCAGAAAATGCACTCAGATTTTGTCCTTACCCACATTTCTAAAGGCTGTTGTGTGTTAATCATTGTCTGATACCATAAAATGCAACAGCCATCAATATCAAGCCTGCCAACTTAACAGACTCTTGTAATGGGTACATTTCTATAGACCTACACAATAAGACTAATTGCATGGGCTTGCTGTAAAAGCCAGAGGTCGTTTGATTACTAGCTGTTTTGTACCATGAAAGTGCACATTAATTATTTAAAAGATGGACTTATAATTATTGTAAGCTCTAAGTAATTACCTATAATTTTGGCAAGTGTTAGAAAAACTGATAGTCTAGCAAATTCAGGTTTTAGTCATTAGTAAGCTCATAATTACATTTAAATTGCAAAATGAGAATTATGCAATTTATCTCCCCAATAATGCATAAACATCACAGTGATTGTAGGTTTTAATGGACTATATTATTACTATAAAAAGCAGAGCAGCAATGGGCAGTGAGGGGCAATTTGAGTTCATTGCTGTTATTTTACATTATAATTGCTTACCAGTGACTGCACTGTGATGGTTCTTCTCCTTGATTAACATGGGATAAGTCCATTCCACCCATCAAACTGTACTGGAAAATAACAAAACTTACTGAAGAGTCACTAAAAAGAAGTGATTAATCTTATATCAATACAGGGCTAATTACTGTAGGTAAACAATCTAGAAATCACATATTTACTCTTACTCTACCCCTTAAGAAAAGCAGAATTCCCAAGTCATGCTGTTTTGGGTAGGCCTCCTTTTTCAGTCAGACTTTTCAGGATCTGTTCCCATACGCTCCTCACCCATGCCTGAGGCTACTCAGTGCTATTGCACCACCTATAAAGAAGAAGAATTAATACAAAATGCCACCAAGTAATACATACACAAGAGGATCTTTCAAATGCTGCTATTCCAAAGCAGTCTGTGCCCATCTAATATCCCAGCATGTCAATGGCAAAATCCATTTCAACATGAGAAAAGCAGGATAACAACTGGATACAGCTTACCAAACAACAGAACTGGTCTGGAACAGTAAATTGTTCAGCATCATTCCAGAAAGAGGAACTTTCTAATAATAATAAATGCAAACCATCAAATCTGATCAAGTAACTATGGATGTGTATGCTCTGATGCTTACAGATCCCCATCTGCCCCCTCTTCAGCAGCAGGTGCTGCAGGTGTTCACAAAAGAGTTAATCCCTGGTTAGCAAGATCCCCAAAGTCTTCTTAACAGTGGCAGTAGAGAGTAAGTAGGAGAAAAGGAGTGAGATCTGTCTGCTGCTTGGACACTTTAAACTGGAGCACAGGACAGCAGTTTCTAAAGCATACAGTGACATCCTAATAGCACTCCCACTGAACTCAAAGGAAATTTTATCATATATAGTCACAAGGGCAGTAAATTTGTTGCAATTTAATAATGCTATTGTTCCTGTGGTTTCAGGTGATGGGTGAAGTGATTTCTATGTGTGGACTAAGCACTTCATCTATCAGACAAAAGTGTCACTCACACAAGATCTAGGAGCAATACTGGAAAACAGATTAGGATAGAAATGTAGGATATTTCATCCAGGTGAAGATGAATGCAATTAATCCACGTTAGAAACTAGGTGAGGCAGACGGGTTTATATCTGAAACAGCATTTTCAGCCAACAGCACTTCTCTCTACAGCCAAACAGTGATATTGGAGTTCAATACTTCCTGAAAAGAAAAGGCAACACCAACCGCTGTGAATCACTCATGCAATTTCCTTATGGATTTCCACCTTCCCTGTTACATGGACTTTTCAGAAAATTGACCAGAGAGATTGGTAGAGGCGAAGACCATGCATTTACCTTGAAACTGGGACCTGCCCATGCAGTTAATCTTTTCATGATTTTAGTATGACTCTTGTCTACAACAGTCCCTCTTGTCCACGGAAAACTTGTCCCCTCATGATGTAAGGAGGAATGAAATGCTGGGACTGTACTTCCAGGCTTGTCTGCAGTGAGACACTTCCACGCTGTGTGTACCTTAGAAGCTGGAGTCCTGCCAGTATAACTGGCGTGGTTTGACACCGGGGAAATTTAAGAGCTGCTTTGTATTGTTATTTTACAAGCCCTTATACAGTGTTTGTTTTAAATGATGTGCTGTGTGATTTAGTGGTGTTTGCTGAAATGATGAAAGCCAGTGCTTGATGTGCTATACTGCGTGACTGTTGTCTTCTCCTGGAGATGAGATATTACTTTTCACTGGAGTTTCCCAAAAGACAGCAGCAGCTTTAGCCTTTGGGGCACCGGATCTGCTCAGAAATTCCAAAAATAAAATCCAAGGGAAATGAACATGCCTTTAGCCCAGCTCTGCACGCCATTTAGCAGAGCAGCTCTTCTGGGTGACGGATGGTAGGCAGGCAGGCAGCTGCCCTGTGCAGTGGTTGACGCAGGCAGGGACCCACAGCAGCGGTGGCAGAGCCCACACCTGGGTGACCAGGGCAGTAACGCCAGCAGCATTGTAAGAGCCATTCCAAGAGCACACCGGGAGATTGCCCCTACACCGCTAATGTCAGCAAGGGTTTTGTTACTTGCTTCCAGGAGCGCAGGGTCAGGCTTTTATTAGCTATACATTTGAAGGCCACGGTCAGATAATTTCTGGTGTCAATACTCAGGCTGACCCCTACTCCCCTTTCTGTCAGCTGTGGCATGAAGGTTCTTCTGCCTGGGCAGCTTTGTTGAATCAGGCAGATGTGGCTGGTGTATATTTCTCTAACAGTGAGAACCAAAGTCTCTCCCCCAGAGGGCAGACAGGAAAAGAAAGAATTACTTTTTGTCAAATGATAGGCTCTAGCTTCCTTAAGAGCAATACAGGATCATCCCCTGGAACTCAAAAGCTGATGAACTTCCTGCCCTGTGCAACTTCCAGGTTGCTACAGGGTGAAAGAGTTGGAAATAACAGGACCCTGGGGACTTTCGTGCTGCTCAAGACATCTAATCCAAAACCTTCTCTCTGCCAATGCCCAGTATCAGGTGCTTCAGTGGAGATGCACTAAGTCTAACAGGAGGTAAACAATGGATAATGTTACCCTGCATCATCTACTCAAGGCTTCAGCCTAATCCCCATTTAGCAGTTTCACCTATACACTTGAGCATGAGAATTTACACTCCTTCCAAGCCTCTTTATTAAGTAGCTTAATTCTGCACCGAAACATTCAGTGCCTCTTTGCACCTCCCTAAATTCCAGCCCTTTGGAGGAATTGCCAATTTATATCACAGACACACCAGGCTTTGAAAAAAACTTCGGTTCTCTAGCAAGCGCTCTTTGCCCTCTGGTTCAAAGCTGTGTCTGGTCACAGGTCAGTGAGTAACCAGAAGGCATCTTAAGAGAAACAACTTTTCAGCCAGTACAGATTTCCTCTTGGATGATGATAGCGACAGCTACGTGGGAACACAGGATCACTGGGC
Source organism: Ciconia boyciana (assembly GCF_034638445.1). Lineage (NCBI taxonomy): Eukaryota > Metazoa > Chordata > Aves > Ciconiiformes > Ciconiidae > Ciconia > Ciconia boyciana. The sequence goes on from NC_132950.1 coordinate 2,799,493, forward strand.
TGGCAGAGACTGGATGGATCACTGAGTCCTGTGCCCTGACAGCAGAGGCCACTACATCACGTAATCTCCTTCATACATGCTTCAAGCTGCATCTCTAAACAGACAGTATTTTTGCTCCTGTTATTTTGACACGAATGCTGCTCTTTTGCAGAATCTTGTTGCTTTAATGGTTAAATGCTGTCTTATTTCTAGCCTGTTAATGCACAGTTAATGTATACGTTTTGCTGTTAGCCAGTGCGTTCCTCTCCCTCTCTCTCTCTGCTCTTTACTCCCCTATGATATTTTTAGACAGCAATCAGATCATCTCTTGGGCTGTGATTTGCTAGACTAAACAAGCCAAATTCTTCAAGTCCTCTCTCTTACAGTAGGTTCCACCTTCCCTTGATCATTTGGTTCAAGTTCACCTTTCCTGGATATGACTCACTGGAGTAGTACTGTTTCAGACACAGACAGCTTGCACAGATACTTCCTTTCCCTTTGAAGACAACCTTCATCTGACAAACCCCAACATCACATTGCTATTTCCATAGCTGCAGCACATTGATGTTTCCCATGATCAGTTAGCACAAAAGGAAATTTGCCTCATTTGTTTCTAACTGATGTCTGTTAATCTAACAGGAAAAATTCTTGCTATTAGTCCAAGAACATAACCTCTCACTTCGTATTTTTAAGTTGTAGCAATTAACATTGCAAGCTATTTAAGACTGTATTGGTGTAATAAAGCTGCTTTTTCCAACAAACAATTGGGAGAAAAAAAAAATTGTTTTGTTACAACTGCTATGAGCCTACTTGCTCAAATTCTTCCTACAGGTTTGGCTTACACAGCCACCAGGACTCTGCCAACCTCTTCACTGTTGGTCTTGAATGAACATAAGAGCTGCTCTCCAAAGACTAGCAGTAGGAGAGAAAGAGATGTGGAGCCCTGGCTTGGCTCATCTCAAGTGTGCTCCTCATTACATAGCCCTCAGGACTCCAGGGAGCATGTAAAATACAGTAGTAGAGCTACCCAGCCCATTTTGCATGTGGCTTATGAAAGGAAAGGTCAAACCTTTGTCCTGCCAGCACTCTAGAGTGCAACTGTCCATCAGGTAGGTCTGGAAGGTATTGCTGCCCCTGAAGTCACCATCCTTAATTTGCTGAGCAATGAGCTCCGCCAGTCCAATCTCCTTAGGGTTCCTCAGCAGTCTGTGCCACCCGACGACCTTCCAGAGGAGATGTGTACTGTACAGAAAGCCTGGAGCAAGAGCATTCACAAGAGAGGTATCACAGGTACCAAAAGCTTGATAGGCCTAATGCTGGTCTTGGTAGCTCTCAGTCCTACAAACCCCAACATACAATTACTTTGAACATACTTCTGGTCTTACTAATGTCCATGAAACATTTTGTAAGTAGCATTTATACCCTGTGAATTAGCACAAAGGCCCTTTCTTTGGTTGTACAGGCACAGCAGCAGTAACCACTGGCAGCACTCTATATATTAGGATGTACTAACAACAGATGGGTTTTTAGGGACAGAGTCCCTGTCTGAACAGGGCAGTAACGCCCACTGGGAGCATGTGAGGTGTCTGCCTGTGCAAAAGCCACCAGTGGCACTGCTGCCAGAGAGGCTAGGCTACCAGGGGACTGGAGGGAACAGCTCTGAAATCCCCATGACCAGGCTTTACAGATCCCTCTCCAGCCTGTCTGGGTCTGAGAAAAGGCAGCTGAGCCTCATTAGTGAATCAGCCAAGCAGGACAGGTAGCCTCAGGTTACACTAATGAGCCAATTAAGAGGACTTATAAAGGAAGCTTGGCTGGGTAACAAGGGAGGAGAAAGCCTGGCAGCACTGGTTGGGGAGGCAGAGCTGTGCAGTTGAAGATGGGCTGCTGCATAATTACCAAAGCTTCTTCCATTGTGCCATGGGGGAAAGGGTAGCCTTAAAAGATTAAAGATGGCTGATTTGGGGCTGTGATGTTGTTAATTTGTCTCATCAGAGCCTGAAGTAAACCAAATAGCAGTAAATAATGATATTCTTGCTCTCCCTGTAGGCCCTACCTGACAGGATATCTTAGGGCATTTTGGAGGCCCTGATTGACCTAACACCCCTGCACCCAGTGTCCCAGGATCCTACCAACACCCTTGAGGCCTTCTGAGGTAGCTGGATGGGAAGGCTGCTCAGCATTTTGCTGAGTGGTTTATTGTGGTGGTAGACTTGCCCCTATCTATCAGGCAGGGAACAGATGTTAATTACAAGGTTGTTGCTGTGTTGCACAGTCAGCTCAGGCAGATTCTCACTTGTGTGCCGCAAGAGTCCTCTCCTCCTCTGCAACTCTGCACATCCGATGTACGTGACTGGCCTGCCCTGTGGCTTGCAAGTCATTGTCCGGAGTGGTGGAGAAGCCAGAATTCACCACAGTCAGGTGGTGAGATAATAAATACAATACTTCAAAGCGCCTGTTATTTTCCTGCAGGGAAACACTCTTCAGTCACCTCAAATTCCAGGATGTTTGCTTTGCATTGCATAAAAAGGTGAAGTTTCAGCTATTTTAATTGTGTCAGAGATACACAGCTCATAGGAAGACCTGTGGTGTCCTGACAGCCCAGTGGCTCATGGAGAACAATTCCATCATACAGCAGTTCAGAGTCACCAGAGACCAAATCCAAATACACCCAGTGTTTTACAGAAAACAAATTCCAACCTAAATCTGGCCAAGTTCTCCTCTGAGGGTGGGAATTAAAATTGTGACTTCAAGCAACCTTCTCAATTTAATCCAGTCACAAATCTGTCTAGTAGAACACAGACAACGGGGGGGGGGGGGGGGGGGGGGGCAGAGGGATGTTGGGCTTTTTGGTTTGGGCTTGAAGCAACTTAATGATTATACAAACTGAAGTCTTTTTCAACCCATTTGCAATTCATACCTGAAGCTATTTTTGATGTCTTCAAGGATCCATTACAAGCCAGAAAGTCCACATCAATCCCCTGAGATTTAATCCACTTTGGTTGCTGAATTTCCTACAAATTCCCTCCAAATCTGTGCAGTGGATCTTTGGCCAAGAGTTAGGGCAAGTTTTATGCATCTAGTCCAACGTCCTGTTTCATCCATGGGCCAACATCCAGCGCTCCTGAGTAATGCCTTCTGCACAAGCACTACTGGAGTCTGGTAAGCAAAAACGGCCATAAAACTGCATGATCATTTTACAGCCCTATGAGACGAACACAGAGAGCTCTGTTCTGAGTTAAAGTCCCCAGCGCACTGCTAGCATTACACAAATAATAATAATAGCTGCTTGCACCAAGGTGCCTCAACTGGAAAGAATCCCAGCTTAATCTAATGGAACAAAGCTGCCTACAGGAAGAACAAACACAAATAGGTCCTGCGACACCTGACTGAGCATCAAAATGCATATTCCATCCAGATGGCTATCTTCTGAGACTGCAACCTGGAATGGCAAATGGCAAAACCCGTGTTTGTGTTCAGCTCATCTGAATGATTGCATGACAGAATGAAATCAGATCTACAGGGCTGGATACAGCTTAGGACCTAGCCATAATACTCTTTTTGAAAGAATTTTTTTCAAAGAAATTGAGCAGTTTCACTTTTCAAGTGCAAAACAAGAAAACCATAAGCTCTCACTTCATAGTTTTTTCAATAAAGAAGTCTTTTCTTATTTAAACAGATGGATACCACTCCTACCTTGGAAAGAACATGCACTGCCCTTTGTAGTTGAATCAAAGTAAAGCTGAATGGATGAAATAAGACCTGCCAAGCCCAAAGTATTACAGGGCAAAGAAAACAAGCGGTAGTTCTGAGAGCCCTGGGTTTGGGTCTAGAAGAGGAGAAAGAGGGGAAGACTTGTTCTTATGAAACATTTCAAGGACTATTAATTTGAAGGCTCCTTAGTACAGCAAACACGTTACCTCTAGTATATCCATCAGGATGTGGTCTGGCTGTTCAGCATCAAAATCTGCCAAAAGACTCACTGAATATATGCAGTTGCCGGGGGTCAATGAGTTTATTGTTTAATAAATGTTGGTATTTGACCAAATGACATGAAAGAATTTCAAAATTTTACTAGTCTAAGGATTTTAGAGAGCGAGAGTATGGCGAGGTATTACAAAGGATCTGTGGAATATTCATTAATATTCTATACTGTCCTTCGCTCAACTCCTACAAAAAAACATTGTATTAATATGTCATCCTGCAGATCTGGTGAGATTGTTAGAGCCGCCTACAGAATTTGACATCCAAATTGCACCAAAGTTATTGAAATTAGGTGTTCAGATGTCCTAAGTAATTTTTTTAATAAATAGTGCTTAAAATAATACCAGAAATAAAAACACCAGAAGATGGCCTTGTGGCAACAGCACTGAGATTCAGGCAATCTAGATGCAACTGCTCTCTCCCGTACAAATTTCCTGAGTAAACAGCAAGTACACTGCAGTATAACTGTGTCCCCAGTATAAAATAGGGATATTTTTTCTCCATCTATTCCTAGTTAAAAATAAAAGAAATGTAATGAGGACTTGGACAGTGTCTTCTGATGTCAGTATGTAACATTTAACTCCATACCCTAAGGATAGCGTTAGGATTTCCATGTATTAATCAGAGAATTATAATCCGAGACATCACAGGCTGCTTGGCATTATCTTTTGTTAGACGAGTGCAGTAGCTGATTAACTGAAAGGCACTACTTCTAAATCCTGCCTCACTTATATCCCAAGATCATCACAGTGATAAGAACATTACTGCTGCTAAGAACTACCTTTGCATGAAACCCTCTTGATGGAATTACAAGCGGAATAAGAAACTTTCAACTGTGCAGATATTGAAATAAACAGAAACAGATTTTAATTCAAGATCTTCTATACTTGACAGGGAAAAAAACCGCTGAAGACTTTTGAGACCTGCAATACTATTTCTTTGGTCTAATGTAGATATAAAGGTTTTCCCTTTCACAGAGAGCTTTCAGTGATTAAATCTCAGGGAGATCAAAAGAGACTTTGAATTTAACCAAATAATTTTTTCCCCACATGGAAATGTTTTATGAATCTTTTTAAACATGAATCTCTGAGAAGGAAAAGATGGTCAACTGCACAGGCTTTAAGTAAACCACTAACATACAGAATCTAATGAAACATTAAGTGAAAATGTCCCTATCTTTGGCTACTTAATTCCTCGTATCTTGCTCTTTGGAAGCAAAATGTAAAGGTAACAGGTATAAATCAACAGTTTTGAGAAGCTGACACTGAGGCAGCATTTCATGGAGATTGGTTCATCACTAGCTTCTGTTCAGTCATGAAGATCTAATCTTAACATCTTCCGACCCTTTTCCATAGTTCATTACTTTCTAATCACTTATGGCCCTTATCGAAGAATGCTCTGAGCTTCTCGGACTGGAACAAATCCATAAATCAAAGACAATAGCTTTTTTGCTTTCTTTAGCAGCCTGTCTTTTCTGTATAATCTCATCCATCTGTTGAATTTGAAATTCACTTTGTGTATGTGTCTATATACTGCTAAAAAAATAAAGAAACAAGGGAAAATATTTTTAGTACAGAATAAATTGTCCATTGACTCTCTGAGCTAGTGTGAGGCACTAACCCTGGCACCAATCCAGGGAACCATGGATACCTACTGCAATCTGTTATCTTGCTTGTCTTCAGCGGAGTTTCTCAGTATTCCTTTATTGATATATAGTTTCTTACCCATGGGTAGACAACAGGAAAGAGGAAGGCTAACAAAATAATGAACTGACTATTTCGATGGTTGCCTGTAGTTTTCATTGAAAATTTTGCAATGCAAATTAAGAACACATGCTTATTAACCATCAATCTTTGTGTCAACTTCTGATATTTATTTTCTGGATTCCAAAGAGGGCTTTTTCCTCCTAATACTCTGCAGTAACATCATCCCTATTGGGCCACATTAGTGACTTACAGATAGATTTCTGCTCTTTAAAGAAGATTACATGAGTGACATTTGTTCTAGTAATTTATCACCTAGATCAGTAGAGAGCAATGCATTCAGACCCTTTAAAATGGACCATCTCCCAGGGTTTAATGGCTTTAAGAAGGACTGAAACAACACCCAGGGAAGAGGATGAGAGGGGCTAAGACAAGCTAAGATGATGATAAGGGCTGCTTCTTCATTTCAGCTAGACAAATAGAGACTGTATTCTTCCACTTTCAAAAACAAACTTGCAAGACTTGTCAATAAAAACAGCAGGAGCTACAGCAGTGCAAAATGATGAGAAGATCTAATGTGCACTCTGCTAACCTGCAGTTTGGAGGTGGTGAAGGGGTGGTTAGGTCTTTCTTTACATATCACTGCAAGAAAAAAGTTTGGTTTCGATGGAAATAAGGCAGAACCTGTCTAGTGAAGTAGCTCGGGAGCCATTTTATAATTTCCCATGTGCAGGACTGACTGCAAGGGAAGACAGTGGACAGGGCAGGGAAGAGGAATATGCAGATTGGGACAGAGATGGGAAAATGTTAAAAAAAAAACCACACCACAAAAAAACCCCACACTTGCAAAGGAGTGAGGTATAAAATGGGCTGTGAAAAGCTTGTCCTGTTCTACTTTTTTTTGAACATCCTTTCCAAGCCTGGGCTGGTGAATGGATAAGACAGACAAGCTTCCCAAAGCACACAGCAGCACAGGCCCAATGCAGCAGAAAATTCCACAGCATCTGCACACACCTCCTACTTTCTAACTAATAATAACAGCTCTTGTGAAATGGGTGAAATTGCTCTCTCTAATACAGGCCTATAAACACTTCCAAACTGGCATTTTGCTTCACCCCAGCCTGGTTTTGAGCTGGGTATATTACCCTGGATACGTACATGCCTGAAAAGAAACTCAGGCTCCAGTCCTGATTCAGAAGGAGCTGATTTGATATATCTAAGACAAAACATCCATCTGGGGTTGAATTTACAGACTAAAAGCACTGGAAAGCAATAGGAATCCACAAAAATAAAGATAATACAGTTCTGGAATATAGATAAATATAAGACATATCCTGTAAATGAATTTAAATTTCTGAGGCAACACAAAATGTGCTATACCTCACCTTTGTGTTCCCTTTACCCAGACAACTTATTGGGATTTATTTGGAGCTGTCTAACAGTTTGATGACATTCCGACATCATTTATCTCCCTATGCACAGCCAAAGTCAGCAGTGTTATTTAAGAGCTGAACAACCAAGGGATAAAAGCCGAGTTGCTTCTTAAGATCAGTCTCATTTGAAAGTATTTAGATGATTAGTAGATGAGTTTACTCTCCCTTTTAAGTTCTTCTTTGTTGTAAGTAAAACTGACAATGAAATTAAGCCTACTTGTAGTAATAGCAAAATAATACCTACAAATGCGGTTCCGTACTCTTGGCACATTTCAGTTGCTGCACCATCATGTGAGTCTAAATACTTGTCTGGTGCAAGTTAGTTTGGCTGGACAGCTGCTCTGTGCCGCTCCTGAAGAAGCCGCATTTCTCCATTGGGCAAGATAATATACAGCTCAAGTACTTTATAGTTTTGAGACCTCTCTGGACAAACAATGCTATAAAAGATGTGCCATGTCTTGTCCTCAGTAATTCATCTCACTGTCAACTGGTTGCCATAAAATAAGACCCCAGAGCAAGTGAGGAGTAAGGTAAAACAAGCCTGCTTAATAGGGGGGTGATGCTAAAAGTACAGCTTGTCATCTCCAGTTCTGGGTTATTTGTAAAAGTTCTGTCCTCTCTAAGGACCTGGAGGTAGAACAGATACATCCTGAAATAAATCAAACTCCTATATTTTCCATCATATCTTCTGACTATCTATATGACTCAGTCATATTTTCCATCTTATCTTTTGTTATATTTTTCCATGGAAAGTCAATAAATAAGCTTTTCTTTCTTTGCTTGTCAGCTACACTTCTGGAACAGTTAAAAAAAAACCCACAACCCTCTTCAAGAAGACTATTTCATAGAATATAACATCATACGTAGACTATCTCAGGCACAAAAGCAAAAGACTGTCATGTCCAACTTCTAAAGACTGTATGAAGGATAACTTCCTTTACATGCTTTGTCTGACTCTTTTCCTGCTTGAAAGATGGTTTTCAGGTTCACTTGGGAAAAAACATTTTCCCTGGCTAGAGGTAAAAAGCACAGACTATCCTGAACTGCCACCGTTGCCCAAAGCTCACCATCAGAGTGCCAACCTAAGCACATGCTGAAGGGACACGACATTAGTGCACAGTCTGAATCAAATGAGAGACTCCCATGTCTGGGACGAGAATTTAGATGAGTTAACAAAAGTACTAAGAAGGAAGAGATCACTTTTTAGACTGTTCCTGAATGGCTTTCCCAAGCTGCATCTCCACAGAGGGACCAAGCAATAACCCAGGGGGACAGCAGTCACATCCATCTATTTTCTGCCAACCCCAATGCCCAAAGCACTTCCTATTGTTTGAAGATGCCGCATGTTTGGTGTGCCGGTCTGTGCAAGAGAGAAAGAAAAGGAAGGTTATTAAAAAAGCAGTTTGGCTAAATAAGGGAGCTCATTACGTGTGCTATTTTTGTTCCTCAAACGTCTGCCTTCCTCTCTTTCCCTTGAGGTTTCTAGAGAAATCTGACAATCAGGGCTGAGGTTTACCGTCAGCTTCCATTAGGCAAATCAACCGGGCTGAGGATGGGGGAAGGACAAGGGGAAAATTGCCCTAAAAGTAAGCTGATTCAGCACCGATAATGTATTTGTGCACATACCCACTACCAAAAATTACTCAACAGAGGTGCTGTCCCATAAACGAGTCCTTTCAGGGCCTCCTGCGGTCCCCCTGTACCACAACATGAAACACTGTTTTCTGTCAGATCTGCAGAGACGAGCACAGCTAACAGCAACTGCTTTCAATGCTCTGACAAAGCAAATGACCTTCAGCATGTTCACCTGTCCTGGAACTCATTTCCGTATTATAACTGATGTGTAAAAGTGATCTTCATTACTTGAACTAAAGACACACGAGCCTGCAAAACAGAAGACTTTCTGAAGAATAAGAACAGACTGTCTGGACATGGAGCATTGGATTTGACATTTCAAAATCTCAGTGTTTAAAAAAAAAAAAAGAAAAAGGAATTTTCTTAATCTCTTTTAATGTCTCTTTATTTTTCTTAATCTCTTAAATTTTTCACTTTTCCTTTAGAAAATACTGATTTCCCATCAGTGATTTTATATGCATTTCATCAGTTTATAGATGAAAGAGTGTAAACTGTTCTCCACAGAACAGAGGTCCAGTTTTAAGCAGAAAAGGTTTCTGCCTCTTTTTTTTTTAACCACCATGCTCACAAAACAGGCCACTATTTCAAGGAGAGACCAGTCTCCAATGCATTGCCATTAGTCCTGGTTGCACCATATACTTCTTCCAGGATCAGTCACTACACACAGATATAGAATAGGAAAGAAAAATTAGAGTCATCCGCTATAGAAAATACAGATCTTTCCCTGGTTAGAAATAGTGGGGTTTTATGGCAGAACACAGCTATTTGCAAAACTGCGGCCATCAGGGCAGGAAGGCAGCTTGTACATTATGGTTTCTACAGTAATATCACTAAGAAAAAATATTCTCTTCTCCAGCTGCGAGATGTCTATGAACTATAATCATGCATGTCTCCTTCGTCATCAAGCAGTTGTGAGGCATCATCAAATCAAACTCACTGTAAACAGGGGATTAAATTAAATTATATATCTCCTCACAATCACAGAGTCATTTAAATAAGCCCCTGACCCACAGAAAACATCACCAGTGTAGCCACAAACATAAAATGAGCACCTGTGGCTTGAGGACTTTTATTGAGGACTTATAAATGCCAGTTAACTTGGCAGTACTGTACCTCCTTGTGGGTATTACTGTTTCAGAGAATCATTGCATCCTTTACAGAAATGGAGAGACCTGCCCAAAGTTTTGAACAAACTGGTGGAAATAGGATCTGAATTGGCTGCCATCCACCCGTCCCCGTCTGGCCACAAAGGCAGGCACCCCTTCCTCTCCTCCATGCACTGCAGGAGACGCCAGCAGCAAACCTCTCTATAGGAAAATCCTGCTTGTTTCTGAAGGCTTCAGCCAGGGTTTAAGTTTCCAGACTCAGGAGCATTTCTCCCCTCCGGTGTACTGAGAGTGACTGCTATCCATTTCCCTACCAGACTCCAAAGCAATACCAGCCCCAGAGAGCTACCAGTGAGATGGTGGCACAAAGGAGAGAGGGGCAGGGTGGGGACATACGTCCTCTGCAGGGTGGTAACAGAGCCCCAGACAATTTTTCAGGCTCCAGGGCAGGCTTCCAGACAAGCTCCAGGGCAAGAATGGCACAAGGGAAGAAAATCCTTACAGAAACTCCAGTTTCTCCTCAGCCAGACACCCTTGCACTCCAGAGCCTCAGGACTTGTCTCCTTTCCTGTCCTCGTGTCCTCCTCAGCACCTCTTATCTCCAGGTCCCCAAGTTACCAATGCCGCCGCCTCCTCCTCCCCTCTAAAGCCACAGCTTGTGCAGTGGTAACAGCTGGCTGAAAAGCCCAAGCCAAGCTACTTAAGAGTCCACCGCTAAAATTTAACAGATGCTGTTTCTGATTCCGAAAGACCACTTGAGACTAAGCAGGAGGGACTTCGTAATAGTCTGAAGCTGGATCTATACCGAGAAAAGCCAAAGTTTGGAGGATAAAGACTGTGTTTTGCCTCTCAATATGTTTTTCTTTCCTGCAAAGTGCACCATATGCACAAGACAAGTTTTGTACTTATGTTTAATCAACTAAAGCAAAAAATGAACAAAACTTTGCTAGGATGGTTTGTGATGATCCTCTTCCACTCAAGGATTTCTAAATTAATATTTTAAAGCTTAGAATAAAAGTGTTCCAATATATCTAAGTGCTTTGAGCTCCAAAGTCCCAAACCTAAGCATTTCAGTGGAAAAGAAGTAATTTTTAAAATTAGGTTCTTCCCATTAAGGAGTCCAAAATTTCAGTCTCCTGGGCCTGGATTCTTTTTCTTTTTCAGGAAAAGCACTGCTTAATTTCATGGGTTTGGGAACTGCTGCACAAAACATTAAAGAAATAAAAACTGCAGCATTTGTTTTTCTTTAGCATAGCAATGGAAAAACAACCTTGCCTAAATCTTCATCTATTTCTGACAGGGTTCCCATATCCTGCAAGTTACTCCCAAGGAACAGTCACATCTACCCAAGTGAGCAGGCTGGGGAGGGAGGAGAGTCTGAGCTGAGGCAGGGCCCAGCCTGGGCTGCCCCAGCTGGGGCTCAGCATGGCCCCAGGGGGCAGAGCTGCCCCAGCAGAGATGCGAGGGGCCCTGACAGCCCCAGAAATACCAGGAAAGGCCTTTCTGAGATGGTCCCACACCACGGAGGAAAAAAATAATTTCTCCCACATGAGAGGACACTCCTGCTGCACACTCTTGCTAGGAGTCCATTTCAGAGTTGAAGCTTACAGGATAAACCATTCAACCTACAAGGAATTGTCAAAAAATGCAGCTAAACAGCAAACACATGTAAGTCCCAGGCATTTCCCTGAGCCCCACTTGTTCTTTTTTTAGCCTCAGGAGAAAAGCACATTCTTCTGCATAATTTATTTCTTCAACAAAATTATGCAGAAACTGCAACTAAATTGCTTTTCCTGATTAAAACCAGAGTATTTTATATTCTCCCCCCCCCATTTCTGGATTATTTGCTTTTTATCCTAGAGCCTCTTCTCCCTAGATGTAACTTTAAGCAAAGCCCCATCTGCTCCTACCTTCCATAGCACACCCCCAGACACAGACAGGGAGATCTCCCTCCCACTGCCCCAGCCCCACCTCTATAAATAGGGGTCATGGCAGCCCACGGGCTGGTTCTGTTGTGGGTCTTTCTGGTTTGGGGGTGGGCTCACTTAGCTGAAGGAAGTTTGGTGATGAAAGGGGGGAGGTATTTTATCTCAGTGAAATAGCTTTCTAAAAGGGCTTATGCTTTTGGAATGGTGTTGGGAGGTCTACGGGGAGGTTTTTACGGGGCTGAAAAAAACGGTTCTGTATCAGGAGCTGAGCAGCACAGGTGTGTGTGTTAGCACAGGCACTTGCACAACAGCAGAGCCAGGAGGCCCAAAATCAGTGCAAGAACAACCTGCATTTGGATCAGGTTACCTGCTGTTGTTCAGGTTTTCTGCCTATGAGTGTGAGAGACTAATTTTAGCAAACCTGGAAAAGGGATTGGGGATCAGTTGTTTGTGGGAGAGCAGTTTCACCTCCCTGTGAACTCATTTCCTTGTGCAGTAGTGATGTAGTGCTTGTATTTGCATTTATCTCTGGATGAACATACTGGCTCAGCTCTTCAAAACCCTTCCTTTGGAGACCCGTTCCAGTCCAGAGGCTGGTTATAAACCTTTGTGTGCCCACTGCCATGCTCTTAGCAGAAATAAAAAATGGATGGATTTTCACTTTCATTTAACATCTTTGCCCAGTATGAGGAATCTGATGTGATGAGTCAGTGCTGAGCCATGCTTTATGGTGCCTGCCTGCATCTAAGAAATTAGAGCTATGGCAGTTAAATACAGGCACACTCAGTATTATTCGACAGGCTTTATTTTCAGAATGACGGGGCTGTAGTTTTCTGGTTGTCTGTGCTTCTTCCACTGTGGGGTGTTTAGCAGCACCAGTGGAAATGAAAATGCAATTGGTGCAGCTCTGTGGGGATCTCTGAGTTTTCGTTATAGCAGTATGGCCGTCTCCCTCCTCATTCTTGTCTTTATTAATCACGAATGTAGCAAATGGAAACAGGCTCTAGGTCACTCTCCCAGATGAAGCAGGCCAGAAGACATGGGATGGGAGGGAGGCGGGGGCTGTTGCTTAGCCATTAAATCCTCCTTATCAGCTGATGTAGGTTGTTTGGGGCTTTTTTTTATCAGTGGAAAAAGATATCACTACTGGCCTCCTTTGCATCTCTCTCCAAGCCCGTCCTTTCCCATAAACCAGGGAAAGCAGCCTGTGTAGCTGCAGTGTCTGTATTGTTCACTGGTTTAATTCAGACTTAAGGAGTGTCCCTCATTTTGGGGTTATGGAGTTATAATACACAACAAAATGTCTAAAAAGCACTCTAAGAGTGCTGTGAGTCCCTTTTCTATAAGCCAACCCGGTGCTGGTAAATGGAAAACTAGACAGTGAGTTCAGGCAAGTAGCAAACCTTAAACAATCTTTGTTTAAATAAGAAATACACGCCACAACCATTCAACACTCAGTCAAAGTTCTCTCAACAAGTCTGGGAGAAAAGACAGGCTTTGAAGCATGTATTGAACACTTGTCCGAGGCCTTGTTCTGGTAAAGGGAAAAAGTCCTACTGCCAGGAACCTGCCCTCGGAAAACACACGTCCAGGAGTCACTTATTCATATACCAACTCAAATGCCACTGCAGGAACAGAACTGACCTCCCATGTGTCTCTGTGCTAATACCCCTCTACACTGACTTGAGCTCATGGGTGCTCCTGGAGGCTTGTTCCTCTGCTTTGCCCTGACTGAGCGTGACTGAGGCCCTGGATACATGTGCCAGGGGCCAGAATCCATGTGGAATAGCTGGGTCTAACCATTGGAACTCTGTCTATTGCCCTCTGCATACAGCAAGTCACAACTTCACAGACTTCTATATATTCAGGTTGTGCTAATTTTATCAGTGCTGGCTGAACTATGCACTTGGTATCATCCTGTTTATCATTCACGTCTCTACTAATAGGATACATCAGCTATTATAAACCCATCACTGCAGAGGCTATTGACACATCTAATGGGTCAGAAACATACCTCTCTTTCTGAGTAACAGATCGTTAGTGCACTGATGCTGTCTTTCTTGCTTGAATCCATTAATCATTGATCTTCAGCTTAAAACTTCAAATGAACTATTTTCTCTAATTTGGCCTATTTTTTGCTCACTATTAACTTTGCTCTGTGACAGCATTATGTGGTCTTCTAGGGTTGTCAGAAGATCCTGGTAGGAAGGGAATTCCTTTAACAGGAGACAAGGAGAAAAGTGTATTAATGGGGCAATTTTTGACTGATACTTTGAAGGAATTATAAATGGAGTGAGAATTCCCAAATTTCTCCAAATTAGTGACCTTTTTTGTTAGTTCCTAAGTTAATACATATGATGGCTCCCCAACAGTAACTAAAACAGTAACTACAGATAAACAGTATTTAGTGCTTTTATTTGCAAATTAGTCTGTACTATTAGGCCAGCTTTATTTCTGATGATAGCTCTGCAAGGCGTTCTCTGAAAACAGGGAACCAGAATCATCTAAGGAGCTTCTGCACTGTTCCCTTGGGAAATAGTGTTTTTGTTCCCCACTTTAGACTTGGCATTGCATTATTGCAGGTAATAGCCTTTCGAGAGCAGTGATTAAATGCACAGGTTGAACAAGGCTGTACATATTGTGCTTTACATTCCAGCTGATTACATTAAATATTCCAGATTCACAGGGTCCTCTCAGTATATATATGCAATGCTCCGCTGAGCAGACTCATCATCAATATTTAAACGTTCTTTCATATCAAGCTGCTAACAGCCCTATTTGATACATAGCAATGGAAATGATGTATCAGATTGCAATAGGTTTTACCCTTTCACCAACATCTTCTGTAACTACAATCCCATCATCTTTCCCTTCCTGAGCCCACGTCACTAAGGAACCTGGTGTTACAGTCCACACACCTACTCTAATCCCAGAGACCTGCCGTCCCGCTAACAGAAGGCAAATGGCCCTTTGGTGTGATGTCAAGAAACTACACATCCATTTGGCCCCTTACCTTAGGGCTTCTCTGCTTCGATCACAACACGCTCCAAAGCTCCTCCTGGGCTAAGTGCTTCCTGGAGGCCTTCTCCTTCCTGCTGGAGGAGATGTGAAGCTTTGGGTCTCATGTCTTCTAAGCTGTACACTGGCTGATGGGGAATAGGCATCCTGGATCCACTTCTCCAAGCATTGTTTTCCAGAATCTTTTAAAAGGAGGGGCTGCGCAGCCTGTGCCGAATGGTACGTTCACCGGAGCCCATGTGCATCCTTTCCTGTGCCCTGAGCCAAGCTCCAGTCCTGCAGCTTGAATGGAGACAGGGAAGGGAAGGATGCCTCTCCACAGATACTAATAACTGAACTTACAGCAATAATAAAACATGATATGCTCCGTTAGATCTTTCATTTGAAATAAAATCCTGTGACACAGAGATATCATTATCATTTTTATCTCGTCAGAAGCAAATATCACATTTGTGGGTAAATATAATAGATCAAAATGGATGCTTCTTAGCAAAGAAATCTGTATAAATACAAACAGTGGAGATTAAAGGGCTAACAACAATGGTCTTTGGTGCTGAGGCTCCAGCAGCACCCTGTGTGCATCCCCAGCAATACATTTATATGGAAGATTTTAAAACTAAATCTATGATATTACTTCTTCTCCCCTGTCAATAATCTGGTAGCCCTAGGCACACATGCCAATGGAAAAGCAGGCTGGAGTTCAAAGATGTGGCACACGAGAAAGTAGCAGGGATAATTTTCACCTGATATCACATCATCAGAAACTGCTACACAAAATTATTGTGAATTATGGGGGCCTGCTGTGCATTTGATTTCCCACAGCTGCTACCACAGCAGTCACTTTCCTGAAAATTAAGTGCATGTTTCATCTGCTCACAGGAAGGGAAGAGGGGAAAAAGGTAAAGAAAGAAAAATTTATGATGGAAAACCCACTGAAAGCTCCTGTGCCATACTGTGAAGCCACAGCCTGTTTCATGGCTGTACTCTGGGACAAGCAGTAGGGACACGTGGTGCAGTGGCACTGGGCAAGATGGGCTGTGTTAATCAGAAGCAGAGCCAGAGCAGACCTACCAGAGCTGTGTCCAGCAACTGCAATATGTTCATTCAATTTACATTCCCTGCAACTCACTTCTGTCTCTTATCTCCAGCAAGGGACGCTACACAAAGCAGATTATTCCAGTTTCTCTCCTCCAAAGCAGGCAGCAGCATTAAAAGCCCTTGCAATTGCCAGGAGCTGCGCACTAGCGTAATTAGTCTCCCAGCCTGTCGGAAATGAGGGGCCACGGGGGAGTGAGAGGAGGGTGTTTCCTATGTTCCTACATGTGAAACGGCAACACAAAGCTCCTTCCTAAGCACTTACTGTGCGATCACTGCGCCCAATTTGAATGCCCTCGCTTGTCGGGTTGGTACTGCTTCCCCGTTGTGAAGCTGACAGGGCACAGCGCTAGACTGACAGCCCCGAGCCTAGCAGAAAGGGAACGGCACAAATGTATTTCCCTCCTCCACCCATTATCATTCTGCTTCAACAAATGTTGACCGGAAAAGCCATGTGGTTATTTCATTTTCTGGCAGATTTTACTAGCGTGGAAACAAAGATACTTCAATTGCACTTTTGTGTCCCAAGATCACCAAGTGCTTCTCTGAGTGCTAATTAAATCTCACAACCTCCTCAAACAGTAGGTCAGTCCAATCCAACATTGCTGTAGCTTTGTTTCCTATAGAAATGAAGCAGAGGTGCCCATGCTGGCTGTCTGGGTGTGCATCTGCATGCTCTCCCCCTAACATGTGCTGGAACCACTGGCCTATTTAAAGAAGATTTGACAGAGAGGTAGAAACCCCAGATAAAATGTATCTCCCAAATTTTTTGTGGCCCTGAACAACATCACTTCAGGGTGCAGAAGGGAAAGACTGTTGTGCGAGGTCATCAGGCAATGCAGGCAGAAAATGTCTCAGCCACTGAAAAGCTTCAGCCAAAGCTTGTACTTTCTTGGACAGTGAACTGAGAGAGAGATACCTGGAGGAAACTGGACTTGGGACATTCTGGCTCACAAAATAAATCATTTATGGACCAGAGGAACATGGATTATGCTAGTGAAGGGCCTTCCACCAGCTGATGCAAACCAAGCCCAGATCCAAGACCCCAGCCCAGAAGCCCTGACATATCCTTGGGCAGAGTGATGTCTGGAACCTCATCCCCTGTGATGCTCACAGGTATGATCACTACTTTGACTCTTGCACTGCTTCCAGCACCATAGGATTGACCATATGTAAAATCAGGAGCAATAAAAAGGTCTTCACTGGGCTTCTTTTTGTGTCTGGACATTTTCTTTTAAGAAGCTGATTTTGACCCTAGGCCTTGAATTTTTAGGCTTTTCTTTTGAAAAGGAGATTGGTATGGGTCCTTAGAGTAAAAAGTGATAACAGCGTTTCTCTCAAGTAGGACTTTTTACAAGATAGAATGAATACGGATCCTGAGAAAAAGTAAAGAAAAGCCACTGTGATTCCTGGGGCAATTTCATCCACGCAGATGGCCCTCTTCAGATCTGCCCAGGAATTCCTCTGGGTTTTTGGGGTTTTCATACAGGAAGCCTGAGAGGACAGGGTTCATCTGAGATAAGATAGGAGACTTACAGCTGCCACCCGCACTTGCTCTTGCTTTGCAAAGAGCCAGGTCCTCCTTCACTATGAAGCTGAGGCAAAGAAGAAATTACTGGAACTCATTCTAATGATATATTTACTTTGGTGTCAAGCTGGTATTTAAGACAGATATGAAGTTATTCTCTGTGAGTCATCTGAACAGGGATTTGGATTCTTATATAATACGGAAAAGGATTGAAATTTGGGGTTAATTAGGAGTATTAAGTACAGTTAAAGAAAAATGGAAAAACAGAAAAGTGCAAACATGTGGTAGTACCTCTTCAATATAGTATGCAGTCAAGTGTGACATTTTTTGCCTGTCTGAAAGAAAAGAACTAGTTTGAGAGGGAGCAGTAGGCATTTCTGCGATCTGGATTGTGACTAGGGGGGAGAGATGGAGTGGGATGAGAAAAGGAAAGGAGAGGGGGTTTGCTTTAATTCAAAGCATCTTGAGCTGTTAAAATTTTGGCCCTGCCTAGATAATAATAACAGAAGAAACACCCCTTGGCAATAAGTATCTCTTTTCTTTAGAAATTTTCATTCCAAAAAGCCATTCTCTGTCACTAATATGTCTGACCCCTAATAAAATAAAAATAAATACACCTCAACATGTTTTGCCACTTGCTTTGTTCACTGTAACCTGCCGGTTAACTTCCTGTCCCTAGAAGTGGCTGTCATTGCTCATTTGTGCACACAGAGAGATCTTTGGGCAAGACATGGCCTTCCGTCAGCTGGAACCGTTCAGTGGGAACAGCCATATTAGTCCCAGCATTATTCGAAATGCAGCAGAAGCAAACACAGAAATAACACTGAGTAGAAAAGCACAGAATCATTAAGGGAGGAGAAGGGGGGCTGCATTTCTCTGGCTTCTAAGACGGTATTGCCAACAATAGAGGAAAAGGGATTATCTTTTTCTTCCAAGGTTGGGAGTCCTGCTTCAGGTTTCATATAATAAGAATGGTACCGCGCAGACAGCAATAATAACCTGCTCTGAAAGCTGCACGCTGCACAATGGCAAATTGCTCATGGGCAGTGATGGCAAAATTTAATCCCTGCTCTGCTTAGAATGCAACCCGCATAGCCACTCAAGACAACATAATAGCACTTTTGTAGCTCTCTGCTACAAACATCACTTTGAAAAGGATACAGCTGTGGAGGGGGGTCTCCACATGCGTCATTTTTGGCTGGCTACCAAGCTAGCAGAGCCTCAGACACACTGTGCTCGCTCATACAGCTCTGCCAGCTACTGCATAGTCACGCTTGGGGAAGGAAGAGGAAATGGATGGAGCTGTGTGAGCAGTAAATTCAAGATAAAATTAAGTTGCTTGGCCAGGTGAACAGGTTAGGAATTCATTTGCTGAAGAACTGGGATGAGAGAAAACTGGGAGACAGCTCCAGTCTGGAATTTCATTTACAATCTGTAAGGCACTGTATGGACTTACCTAAGTCTCTAAAGCCGCAGATGTATCAAACATCAGCTATTCCTTCACCAAATGCTGACCCTATGATATGGCCCTACATAGAGGATCCCAGACAGGACTAGAGACAGCACCAGCTATTTCTCTCCCCATCTTCCCTCCACCATTTTCCTGAGCTACAGTCACACTGCTTCCAGCTGCCAAAAAAAAATCAACTAAGCAACCAAAGGAGGCCAAAGCACACCCAGTTTCCCCTCACCACTGTGCTGGTTCTACACAGCCACAGAAATGCACACGTGTCCTGCTCAGCAGTCAGAGCTGTGAGGGCAATAATCTCTAAAGAGGACCAGCTTGGAGAACAACGGCCTTTCCACAGTAGCACTTGTCCAAGGCATTGAGAGTTGAGACCATGGGCTGTGCTTTGCTTGACACGCTGTTGCAAGATGTCACAGATCCCTTGGGAGCTCCCTGGTCCCCCTCCACTGGTGGTCCTGCCCTCCGAGCCCTGCTAGCAAAACAGCTGATGACAGCATTGCCTTGCTGACGTCCCGGCAGAGCCAGCCGGGGAGCCTGAAAGCCAGCAGGGACGGGCTGCCTTTGCCCGCAGCAGCCTGGAAGCACTCGCACAAGTGCTGCTGGCACAGACATGTGTGTAGGAGGAACGGGACTGATGTTCTCCAACTGGGGAGGCGGGATGAGCAGCTGAGAGCAGTGAAGTATCCAGCTGATCCAACCAGATTCAGAAGAGGATATCTGAGTCACTTCCACTCCAGGAGCACAGTTGTTGCTGGAAGGTTGCAGTAGGCAAGGGAGGAAGAGCCTGTGTTTTTACGGTCAGCTGTGGACCAGAAGGAGCAAGAATCCCCTCCAGAACTGACCAAGGCAGCTTGCGCTTGGAATCTCTACCAACCTGCTGTTGACTGCTTCTGAAAGCACCGAGAAGTATCAGCCAGAATTAGTTAACATAACAAATCCAAGAAAACTATAAGCTTCTTATGGATCACTCAAAGAGAGATAATGTGGCAGCATTTGTCATATGATACCACTTGGGCCTCTGCATCCAAATAACTGTAGAAGGGATTTCCTTAGGATGGTCTGTTTCTCACAGCAAACCTTTGGGGTCTACTCTTCCTCCTGGCACAAATAAAGACACAGGATTTTGAGAGAATTGCCTAGTAATTCTGTCGTGAACTGAACTGCCTTCTCCTTCCTCCCCACCTCACCCTATTACTGATGGTAACAAGGGAGTTATTACCAATCAAGGCAAGCTACATTGAGATCTGTGCCACTGAAATCCATTTCAGATCAGAGGATAAACTGTGATTATATTTACACTTCCTTGACACAATTCAGGCAGCAAAATAACAGCCTTCTAGAGACATTTTTCTTCTTCATATTTAGATTTGTCAGTATTGCAGAGCTCTGTGAGAAGGGAAGGAATTATTATAGCAGCTGGGATTCAGTGATATGTTTTAGTTGCCTTACAAATGAAGATGTTTGGTTCATTGTGTTGTCTTCCCATCTTTTTCATCTCCAAGTTCCTTGAATACTGTCCAGAACATCCTCCAGATTGATGAGATTGCATTTCAATCAATACAGCTCTATGCAAATCTATTTTTGCTTTTGACACATCCCATAAATTATTTCTACTTATAACCTTAATTGGTCTGTATTCATCACAGGAGATGGAATTTCTAACTCATGCAGCTGTTTATAAATTAAATTTGCAATTAATGAAGAAAGTATGAGATTAAGCACTTCATACTTCCCCAATCTGAATTCGAAAATGATATAATCATGTTTTATACTGTCAGACTGTGCTTGGACATCTTTATGTTAAAGGTGTAAGCTCCAAAAAAGATCCCAGAAATGCAGAAACTGGCTTGACCAATGTAGTCTTAGTCAACCTAAGGCTGGGCTTGACCTGCTGATGGGAACAAACACTATTCCTCATAACCAAAGTCTCATTGCCAGTAGAGAACCAGATGTTATCTTCTCCTTCCAATGCTAGGAATGATTTTGAGCCCACTCATCCTACCCAGAACACCCAGAACACAAGCCTCCCTTCTCATTTTACAATACTGCCTGCCACGGAGTGTCCTAGGCACAGTCAGAAAAATCCCCAAAGCTTTGCTCTAGAGTAAAAACAACCTACTCACAGATTTTTACATCTTCTTCCTCTTTTTAGGAATTGTATTACAACTTCTAATGTATTTCCTGGGTCTCTACAAAGTATGTCAGGAAAGGGTCAACTCTTGTCACCTCTTCAGATTCACAGAGACAGTTTCCAAATCAGTAGCCATCGTGAGAATGATTCAGTATTCTCCTCACAGCCACACGCTACATAGCAGGAGAGCTATGAAAAGGTGAGTTAACCAAAAGCATCAATAGCAATTTTTAAGGAACAACCACGCAGAATTACTATTCAAACTTGGTAACATACCGTAATCCACAGAGTTCGTTTGCAGGATATCACACTGAAACTGGGAAAGAATGGAAGCTCTTTCCTTTCCTTTAGAACTAGAATTCAAAACCTCTTCATTGGACAATTTTCTAATACCTGCAATTTTTATTTTCTCTTATTCGGTGCCTCATTCTTCCCCACCTTCTCAGACTGCCTTAGGCAAAGCTGTGCTCCTCTCCATTTCAGTTTTTCTCTGTTTTACCTTCAGCACTTAAATGGTGAATTCAAAACTACAGAGTGCAATTAGGAACATATCCTTGCCCTGTCATTTAGTACAGGCACAGAAAACTCAGGAGAAAACATAAATATATAAAAAAATCAGTAGTCGAATTCCACTGTAGTCACTGCTCATGGACGCAGGTGACCAAGGCCTTCCCTAAAGACTTTCATACAAGTAAGAATCAGGATCTTGAATCTGTGGTACATTACCTGCTAATGGAAGTTTATAACATCAGTTATTAGAAATGCTGTAAATTCCTCTATGTATCCATCCAGTATCCATCCAATTCCTCTATGTATCCATCCAAATGAGATATAGTGCTCCAAGCTTCCTCAAGTAACTCAGCTAATACAATTCAAGCGTGTCTATGTGTGTTACCTTGCATTTAAAGAGGGCTCCATGGCTAATAATAGACTGGAAACTAGTTGGACATGGGTCTTGGGAATCACACCAACAGCTCTAGAAACCTGTCCTTATACAATACCAAAACCTGCTCAACTGAGTAACTGCTCTTTGCTTTTGGAAAGGAAATAGGGTTCTGGTGCAGGAAGAAGAAAGGTTTAATAAAGAGCAGTGATTGCTGAAGGGAATACTGAGGACAAGAAGCTAGGAGTCAGTAAACAAGCAGATGGTTAAAGAGGAAGGTTAAGTGGAGGTTAAATAAAACATCAGAAAGGAGGTGAACTGGAGGCTGAATCCTGGAGGAAACAGAAGCGTTAAGCAGTACAGCGTGTGTACGCACATGCATGTCTTGAGGGAAGCCTCTCCACTGCAGTCTTTCTCCTTTTCTTCCTTTTATATCCACAGAAAGGCCCCGCACATTTCTTAGTGCTGCACACGTCCATGGCATCCATGGGAAAGTACTGCAGGCTTTGTAAATGCACAAGAGAGAAAATGCCAGGGCAGGCTTATGGGAGAGGTGAAAAGTAGCTGAAAAAAATGTAGAAGCTCCTTGTCTTGAAAAGGTAACCTAAAAAGGTGGCTATGTGATTACGAGCACTTTCTTGCTGGATTGGCTCAAGCCAAGGAATCCTGCTGACGGCCTATGGAGGGGAGAGGAAGCTTCTTCAGCTTATCCACTCCAATCGACCCTCCCTCTTCAGGGCAGCTGACCAGCAACACCAATGAGCCAGCACACAAAGAAGTGCTATATTGACCATTCGGATAAAGCTAATACTCGTTGTCTCACCCCGCTTTGCGTACAGACCATGCCAGGCACCGCAGAGCGCCGTGCTGAGCGAGGACCAACGAGTGGGCTGGCCAGGGCTGCCCACCGCCTCCCCTCGCCATCTCCTTCCCATCAGGGAATCTTCAGTTATCGCCTCCATTTCAATCTTAGCTATTGGCCCGTTTTCTAACTTTCTCAAACCATCTATGAGAGGAATTACTTTCTCCCCAAGGTCAGTCTTGGAGGTGAGTGTGTTTTGGGAGAGCAGTAACTTTGATAATGAAATACTTTGCAAGCCGGAGCATGCTCACTCCATGCTTTACCACCATATGGTTAAATTTTCCCCTCCATCAGATTTAATAAATAGTGTTTACAAATTCTTAGGCATGCCTCCCTAGTAAAATCCACTAAACCCACAACAAATATACTTATCATGGCATTAATTTGGTTAGAGATTTTCTCAGAGTATTGACAGCCATATCTAATTTCTAAGGATTTATTTTTATTTCAAAATATATTAGATATATTTTTTCTTTACCCACTACAATTACTTTATAATCGTGTTTCCTCTGAAGGCATGGGGCAGCTGCTTTACAACCATACACTGTTAGACTACATCCCCTCAAAAATATCCTTCACTAATTAATATTTTATATTTATTCACAAGGAAGAACTTAAACTTTCCAATACAGATCTGCAAAGCCCTAAGTTCATTCTTCCTCCAACTGAACACTGACATTTCATGGTTCAAACACCACTCCCTGATGGGAGATTATCTGGTACCATGGTCTAGATATTAGTATCTGCAGTCTGTGAAGTAGGCTTTAACAATCTTAAATATAAATTTTAATATAAATTCTCTCACTCATACTTGTTCCTTCTTAAAAATGAAACCAAGCAGACACCTAAAATGCAGAGACTTCAATTTATATTCAGTACCAGTTCTTGATGAATTTCCTTTCTCAGTCAATCAATTGGCCTCTGTTAACAACAAAATATCCGGACTAGTAGTAAACTAAGTGTCCTGCTAACAGATTCAGATGCCTACATTTCTCTTGAACTATGGATGTTATCTACCATATATATGCGAGACTCTCTTCCACCCCAGTAGTTTTAGCATATCAGTATAGACACGTCATAGGAAATGAATGCTAACATGGCAAGGATCTAATCCACTGCATGTACCAGCATCTCTCCATGTTCCCTACTTAGAGCCATGGATTCATCCTCACCTCTTTTTCTATGGAGAAATACTGCAGTAAAAGACTGTCATCAGTGAGCAGCTGCTTAGTTCCATGATACAAATGCCCACATGTCAGCATCAAACAAAAGACTCCCACCGCATTTATACTGTTAGAGAGCTTTGAGAGCCCAGGGAAGTACAAAGTGTTTATGATGACGAGTGAACACAGGAACGGAGTTTCCTTCTGTTTGTATTTCTCTTGATGGGACTTATTTCCTCGGTTATGACAAACTCCATTCTGAAGATGTGGGAATTGCTACAATTGACTTAAAACGTGTGCAGCACTAAGCAGGAGAAAAATAACTACCTCAGAAAGCAAGCACCCTCTGACATCTAGTCTTACCAGAGGTGCTCTCAGGTTGCATCGTGCTTCCTGCATCAGACTTTGTTCTCATCCCACAAATCCATAAATAAACTTTGGAGGAGAGAGAGAGAGAGAATCTAATTCCCTAATTGCAATGGCAGACTCTATCAGATAAAACAAAACAGCACTTGAATTCATCCTCGCACACCCTTCACCCTCCTCTAACAACATGACAGCAAACTGAGACCAATACATCTTCCACTAATAAATCCAACCACCTCTGTGGTAGGAATTTTCCTGAAAAGGAGGACAGGTTTTACCTGAGAAAATGACTAGTTCCCGGTCATCTGCTCAGCCCATTAGCAGCCAGACTGTGCTGCATTAGTTAGCTGACCTGGGTGCATGCCTGGAATATTATCAAAAATTGATGTCTGTCCAAAGATGATGTCAAGTATTTCTAAGTATGGGGAAGAGTCTCGGCAGAAGAGTGTGAACAAAGAGTTGCTAATTTTTCATATGCTCCTCATGATGAAAACTTCTTTTCTTCACTTCTGGTATTCAGTCATTAAGTTTCCAAGGTCAAATATTCAGGGCCAAAATTGCAGTTCACACGAAAGATCATTGCTGTATTGGTTTAGACCACTTCAAGATGATGGCCTTAGGCTTGATTTTTCCGAAGTCATCCTGTCTTTCCAGCTGCTTCGGACAAGGGTTTCCCATAGAACCAGTGCTTCCCAGTGACTGGAAATGCTTTTGATGTGGTTAAAAAGCTTGTCACTCCAAACATATTATTAACCAAACCACAGTGCAAACTGCAACCTCAAAACAACTGGCACAACCTTTTCTTCTGTGTTCGCACAACGCCTAGCACTGTGGAGGCCTGGTCTGTGTCACAGCCCATGGGATATTCCTGAAATAATAATTAATAACAACAGTTCTACAAAACAACAAGAAGAAATGTACAAACAGTGGCACTTTGATTCTGGTGACAACATTCCTCTGAACATACCCAAACCACAGCACAGCTGCCCCACAAGCTCTGCTCTATAACCCGCACTGTTTCGGTCTGCAAGGGGCCACTGATGGAAGGAATTCAATATCATTCTATATTTGGCTAATGCAATAATCAGTAAATATGATGCTAATGTGCTCAGTGTTATGTTTGGAAAAGGAGAAGTCAGTGAAACATCCTGGATATAAACATGTGCTATCTTCCCAACCATGGAAATGTATTTTTCCCTTCCCTTATATTCTCTCTGTGGCTTATCTATTCGCATCTGCTAAATACAACACACCCTTGATTCGGTCCACAGCTCCAAAGTTTTTATGTGGCTTCTGCTCCACTCCAGGAATTTTGCAAATAAATTGCTGTACTGGATTTGTTTTAAAGAAAGCATTTGTTTGTTTTCAAATCATATACTTGGCTAAATGAAAAGGATCTAGCTCTGTATTTTCTCCCAGGCTGTTTGGGTTCCAGTAATTGTTTGCTGCTGTATGTTTGAAGGAGATTAAGGGGACAAGGGATGGGGAGAACTGCTTCCAGTTCTACATGACCCGTGCCTATGGACAACACTGACCCTCCCCTCAGACGGGGGAGAGGGAGAGTCTCTCCTCTAACAACACCTCCTGTGTGCGTGCCGACATCTCACCCTGGTTCAGCCAAAGGAGAAGTACATGCACTCCCAGAGCAGCTAATTCGTCCTGCTTTTAGACATCCACTTTAGAAAAGGAATTGTGCCTTAAAAGTGTCCATTTTTCTCTGTGGACTACAAAGGGAATTTGAACAGTTAGTTCACATGAAGATGACAATGTTGTAGTAATTTCGGACTGCTTAATTATTTTCCCAATATTTACTTTATTATTTCAGTTTGTAGAAATAACAGGGATCTGATTTGTACCTGGTATATAGATATCCATCCAGCCCAGAATCTCAAAAACTGGTACTGACTGGAGAGCTGATCAGAAAGGCACCCAGACATTTCAAGTCTTTTAAAAGGTGTCTATACCACAGATGCCCATTAATATCTTAAGCAAGTTTCTTCTTTATACCTCAGTTTACCCAATATAAAATGGGGATAATACTGAAACTGATGTCTGATTTAAAGATCTTGCACTTTGCAAGATCCAGGGGCTATTAGTAGTAGTAACGTGATGGGCACAAGTAGCAGAATGAGATTTGATATCAATGATTTCAAATGACTGATCAGAAGTTGTTGTTCAGACAGTAGATAAAAAAGAATGAGAGCTTCTAAAATATGAAAGAAAGCTCAGACCTCAGGACCTTTGAGGACAAAGATATTGCCTTCTATAGGGAAGAAAGTCACGCGAAGAATAACCTTGTAAATAGCACTATCGTAATCAAAAAGATGTTTGTGAAAAGACACAGAACAAAACGGCTGGAGTCAATGGATACGGGCCACATTTGGTGACAGGGGTATTTGCTTCTGTAACCCCGAGTCATGTCAGGGTCAGGAAATAAAGTTCACAGTCTGAGCACACTCTGGTTGTATCACACCTTGATCACACACAGGGGAAACCGCTCCAGAAAGGAAGCACAGTTTTGTTTTATGCTATGATAACAGTAACCAGCACAGCTCATAATTTCCCCTGTGCTTCAGCAATGGAACTGGCTCCCTCCAGGTGAACAGCAGGGCAACAATTATTTTTAGTGGCTAAAAAATTAATCTGATGCTCTCTTCTTGATGTCTTCCCATCTACCTCAGAGTTAGTCTCCATCAGGGGTAAAACTTCTACTTCCCTGGAATATCTTTAGCATAAGGCAGTTTCATTCTGACAGAAAGACACTCACCAGCAAGGTCCTTAAAATAGTATTTACTTTTATCATTAGGCTGACAAAATCAAGGTGACAGATAGACCAAGCTTGGTAGAAAATGGTGCTGCTACTTCATATGCACAACATAACACTGCTACAATAGCAATAACATGTGTACATTATGGATTATCAATCCTGGAACAGCAGAACTGGCATCTCTCTTAATCAGCTGCTAAATTATTCTTAGCTAGTCCCTAAATTAAACATTTAAACAGACAACCCTATAGAGAATGCTTTAGAAGTAGTTTTATGAGATCTTAAGGCCTGATGTGCAGCACTCCAGAGAACCAAGGGTTTCTGCTTGGCTTTGGCTAAGACTGGGCAGCTCAGCACTTCTGGAGGCTGAGCCCGGGCAGCTCCCTGAAAGGGTGCAGCTCCCCTGAGCCCCCCTGAACGAGGCAGATACTCCGCACTGCCAGAGGAGAGAGCGGGAGGAGAGGGAAGGGAAGCAACTGCTGATCTGCTGGATGCCACCGGGAAAACCTGACCCTTTTTGGCCATATGTGTTTAAGGCAGGGCTGGGAACTAATAAGGATGCTGGTCTGAAGATGTTCACTTAGCCACTTAACTTCATGACCTTGTGCAAATTGCCTGACTAAGCACCATCTATAGCTATAAAAGTGGATGCAAAACACAGCCTGGATGATATATTTGAAAGCATTATGCATGATGGGTGTCTGAAAGCTGCTCCTAAGCCATTTCAATACAGAAGGAAGCCATACTGTATAAAAACCTGCTAGTAGCAGCCAGAGTAATTCTCTGCACCTAGAAGTTTCCAAAGGCACCTGCAATGCACTGT
Source organism: Ciconia boyciana (assembly GCF_034638445.1). NCBI lineage: Eukaryota > Metazoa > Chordata > Aves > Ciconiiformes > Ciconiidae > Ciconia > Ciconia boyciana. The sequence continues at coordinate 2,827,365 of NC_132950.1, forward strand.
TCTCTGAAAGAATAAACACACAACCAAATAAGAAGAAAAATGCATGTATACTGAGGTACATAAATCTCCTCTGGAGGATGTAGTATAGTGACCTTTTACTGAACCACGTGTGGATTAGCTCTGCTATATTACTCAGATGTCTTGAATGAATCCCCTTCTGGAAGATCACTGCATATAAAACAAATAAAAGTGGAGATATTTAGCTGTTGGAATATTGCTTCACCTTTCCCAAAATTATTCTGTGCACATCTACATGTACCAGACTGTATTAAAAAGATATGAATTGATCTCACCTTATCCCTTTTTTGTTGCTGTCAAGGTATTTTTAATCACTTGTCTAGTATTATTAGTCTTTGTAGTCTTTCTCTTCTAAGCCCCATTCAAAGTCAAGGCTTCCTTGTGCTCCATGCCTGTGAGTGGGCCAGTTCCCTCCTCAGCCACCCCTCAGGTTAGCCTCGCTCTGTGCATGGCACATCCACAGATCAGTCACTGCCTTCTGTGGTCAGCAGGTCCTGGTCTTATTCAGGCTTGTGGGTCCTCCTCTGAAGTCACTGATTTGGCTTTCAGGCTACACTTGCCTCTCTGCTCCCACCTCTGCTGTTGTCCTACACCTAGGTTGGCCCTTTTCTCTTCCTTTGCTATCAGGCAGGACTTACAAAGTGCATCCCAGGGGGGTATACACCGCCCTGAAGAGTTGTGTCCGGTTGGTCACTGCAGTAAATGCTTGAGAGAAAGGGATATTTCAGCCCCGTTTTAGCAACTGGGAAACTGGGGCACAAGACATAGATTTGCACCAGGTCAAACAGGAAGATGGAAGGTGAACCCAGATCTGAATCCTACCTGAGAAACCACAGCCACAGAAATATCCTTCTGTCTTACTGCATCTCTTTTAATCTGAATGCCATTATCTTTACCTTTTTTTTTCTTTCCTTGTAGATAACAGCTGTAATTATTTTATATTATTAAATACACTTTGAAAAAAAATTAAATAACAAATTATTAATATATTGCCTGCATCCACCCCTCCAGTGCACAGGAATTCCTAGTTTCACAGTGATCACAAAAGTGCTGCATCTAGTGTCACAGTCAATACCAAGTATTGCTGGTAAACACTTTAAAAGGAAAATGTGACTTCATAAAATCTTTATACTATTGATACAGAAAAAGTTTTCCTTTAAAAAAAAAAGGACTGACTCAATCCCCCAGTGCTCATGCACCTGTGGAGTGGAAAGTTTTCTGGATTGCTCTTGAGTGCTAGGAATTTTTTTACCCACTTATATTTTGGCGCCTTTCATCTCAACTTCTTTCTGAAGTTGATCATCCCTGTGGTGCCTAAATGAGAGATGACAGTGAACCCATGGGGAAAATAAGGCTGATGAAATGCAAAGTAGCATTATTTATGCTGAGTCTGTGTGCAAAGTGCATTTCAAACTTCCTTGATTTTTCAGTAATAACCAATGTTGGGGGGGATGGGGCAAGCCAATATTTGCATTTGATATTTCTGAATATCTCATATTTTTCTTTCTCCCTTGGCTCAGTGAGGCACAATTATTATTTTTTTTCCTGTTTGACTTGAAGATCTGAGTGATAACTAAAGCTCTGCAGGAAACGTAACTAGCATCTTTGGGGTCCGCAGATGGGAGAGGAAAATAGGCTGGAGAAGGTGGGTTTGGGCAACCCCTCCTTTCAGCCTACAGGAGATGAATGTCAGCTGCTCAGACTTTGAGGATATTGCTGTGGTTGCTGTGGGAGCCTCACATTGATGCTGTCAGTGTCATATTCCTGTTCCCCATTGAAATTAATTACTTGACTTTGAAGTATTATCATGGTTGCTCCTCTTTAAACAAATATCCTCTCTTCCTGAACAAAAGACATCAGCTGTAAGGTGCTGCTCCAGGGTTGGCCACCTCCAGGCAGGGCTGGGGAACAGCCAGCAAACCCCTCTGCCATACGCCAAGTCCAGCATGCATTTGGCCAGGATTTTGACAGTAAAGAGCCAAATACTGATTCGTCCAGAGCACCTACCAACCCTAGGGCTTCACTGGCCTGAATCAGCACTATGTAAAAAATTATCCAAAGGAGGTAGGATCAATAAGATCCAGAGATAAGTCACTCAATATTTCACCTTGGAAGTACCACTGGAGGACCCATCTGACCTATAATGCAAACCCAAACAGATCAAACCCTCTCTGATATAAATCTGTGACATCAGTGAAATGCACTGAGTCAGGCAGGAAAGCACAAGAAAACCCTGTCCTGTTGATAATCTGACATTCTGCCTTTGCTCCTCATATTGCATAAATCAGGAGGGGCAGACTTCCTCCCACTGTTTGCATGAAGGGATTCTTGCTAATTTTTCACATCTAGCATTACGAACACAGCAGTAAGAGAGAGGGTGAGACAGCCATCAGGCACATACAATAACAGATTTGCAGCTCTCAGGCTCAAGGCTTCCCCACAGCGGTGGCTCCGTGCTTATGAACACTTGAAGTGCATCCCTAATGATCTCACCCAGCTGTAGCAGACAGTCAGGGGTTTGCTGCTGGTTATCAGGCACGATAGTGGACTAGCTGCCCTGCTGTGCCACTGAGAACTGCCAGAAAGTTGTGAATGGAGCCTCTGTTTGGGATCTTCATTGTCTTCACCATGAATATTATGCCTTTGTAATAAGCAGAAAGAAATCCAAGGAACAGGTCTACAGCTCCTTTGGTCACGGGAGCAGAGAAATGCATCCAGTGTGTCCCCAGCACCCCCATGGCCCTCTGTCTGCTCCCACTCAGGCTCCCCTATCCTCGGTTTAAGACCCTGCAGATAACAGGGTCCCCAAACAGGCAGAACTGGCAAAATGAAACAGGCAGTTCCAAATTTAGAAGGTAGCTCTGTCCCCCTGGAGCATTTTTTTCTTGTTCCTAGTGGCACAGCAAAGGCATTTCTTTTTTCTCCCCAAGCTAGGCTAAGCAGCTCATCCTCACTGAGATCTATTTCCATATTTATTCTGTTTGTGTCACAGCCAGGCGCTATAAGGATGTCTATATGAGCATGGTAGCTCCAGGCTCCCTGTTGTCTAGATATCCCCAGAGCCAGGCAAGCTGTATCAGCTGGCAGGGAAACCGGAGCCCAGCAGTGGGAACAGGCCTGAATTCAAGCCCAATACTACGGGAATTATTGACATAACACCCCAGGCTGTGTAGTGCAGACAACTACACTCAGATACAGCCAAGAAAAGTAGTATAGCCATAGCCTAATTGTCATATTTGCATGAAGCTGAAAAAGTACACTACATTAATACTCTGGTGCACTTTGCTGGTCTAAATCCCATCCAAAATAAGGGCCCCATTTTGCTTCAAACCATGCAGGCAATTATCTGCTTGCAACGCAAACTAAACAGATTCTGCTTTAACTTTCCAAATTAACAACTCGTTGATCATCAACCAGGCATGAGAAATATCAGCTCAAACTATAAACGCTTGTGAAATTTATGGTCACAGAATGGTACAAAGAAAACCATACCACAGCCTTCCCTTGAGGGTTCATGTAACGCCTGCTGCCTCCAGCTGACTCCGGTAGTGCAGCACAGATCTCTGCTCCTCAACTGAAAAGGCAACCCCGTTTGCTGGCGGGTGGTGCAGGCTGTTTTCTCCCACTGGAACAGGCACCGGAGGGGAACACCACACTTCCTCAGTTTGTTGCACTGACTTCCAAATACATAGCTGTAAAAACAAACTATGGCCCTAAAGTTTTGTGTGAATGAATGTAAATCATTACTTCAAGCATGCAAACAGCAAACCTGCTTATAAGATTTATTATTGTCAAGCTGGGCAATTACAGCATGGAGTCAAGTTTGTGTTTTAATAAATGAAGTACCAAAGCTCTAGCCAAAAAAAAAGGAAAAAAGAATTAAGTCAAACTTAATCTGATCCAGATGGGCTGCACCAGGTTTTACCCAGCATGGCACTGGTTTGATAAGAGAGCCAGGTCTTCCGCCCAAAACCGGGAACGGCTGCCCCCCTGCCTCAGGAAATGACACACTTTAGAATCCAACTGCAAGAAGATGCAACGGATTTTTAAATGACACAAATTAAAAATTAATTAGCTCTTTGGGGTTTTTGTTGTGTGATTGGTTTTGTGCTCAGGCGATTAACTGCCAGCAGGGTGGCGACCAGCAGAAATAAGCTCTGCTGCAGCCTCATGAAATGGCAGGGGTGGGCAACAATACGGAAACAGCTGGTGGCGAGAGGCTCCAGCACGGCTTAGAGAAAGGTGAGAATATCCTCCCTGACTTGCTTCATTTGTAAAAGAAAAGCAGTGAATCCTTCGGCCGAAGTAACTGAACTGTTTGACAGAGAGACACTATGTTCTGTACTCTTTTTCCCTTCCAAACAAGTGCAAGAGAAATATAGTAAGCACTTTCATCCATCAGACACTGCCCACTGAGGAACACAGCTTAGTTTACTTTATTTCACTGCTTCTCCTCCATGGACTTACATGGCCATGGCCTGGCAATAAGGTGCTGCTAAATGCTGTTTGGATCCTTCGGCTGCTCGCACAGGTCTGGTATCTGCCTGTGACTGTGCTCTCCATTAGCCTTCCCCAGGGATCGGGCAGACTGCTGCTATCCTGCTGCTCATGCACCAAACAGCTTGAGTCCAGGTCAGAGCTCCAGCCTCTGCATTATTCAGTTCCTGCATTTGTTTTGTCTTTTGTGGTAAAAGGATGGCGTGGACTGAACCTGCCAGAAACACAGGTATGGTCCAGCTCTGTCCCAGATTAAGTCACTCTCTCACACCTCAGTGTCTAATGAAGCAGCTCTTACTTTCTCCTCTTCCTTCTGCCCTTCTTACTGAGGATGTTTCTCTTAGGGGCAACGAGTCGCTTTTCTCATTTTCACACCCTGATCTCACTACCATAACACTGCTAAAAAGACCAACACGGGAGCTGGGACTCCCACGCATTGACAAGGCAAGTCAGCTGCATTGCACTTCGTGGGCCAGAGGACGAGGACAGATGGTATCCAAAACCTGGCAATTCTTCGCCTGTTATCACCGATGAAAATCTATTTTCTAAGAATCTAACAAACAGGTAAATGATGTCCCTGACTTGGCAACTTCTGTCTGAGTTCTAGCATTGCCTTCATTTTTTTTCTGAAGTGCTCCATATCTTGCCATCGTTTTCTTGCCTTGCTACTAGTCTCAGTGTTCAGGGTCACAAGCAAATGAGACACATCTGCTTTCTATTTAAACCAGCGAGGAAATATTTATGCTGCAGGAGAACCTGTGGTTTTGCTTGCAGAGTCAGAGGAGGCCATTCAACGTACAGCAGGAGGCTCCCGGGCACCTGCAGATAGCTAGCTGGGCTAGATCAACTTCTTTGTATTTAAGTGGCTGGCAGCAAGCCATTAATTGTGTTTGAGTTTTTGCCTTCAGTAGGCGGTTTCACTCCACTGGAGCCCAGCATCATGGCGGGGGAGAGGGAAGGAAAACAGAAAGGCATCACCAGTGTATACCCAGTGTTTTGACATGCTAGTTAAGTTCTAAATTATGTTTTTAATTACTTGGCATGATTTATTGAGACAGTGTCTCAAGGTCATAAAGCACCACAAAGTGACACAACTTGCCTGCCAGCTTGAATCTCTGACACTGAAGTGCTCCCTTCTCTTCTGCTCTGTCATGCTCCTCGTGCCTCCTCCCACACTATCCAGCATCTCTGTGGTTGGATGGGATAGGACTTAACACTTTAGGTACCTTTGGAGGCTACTTTGGTAGCTCTGAGTCAAGACTGGAAAGGGAAAGGTTTGGGGATAGTAAAGCTAGACTGAAGGACTGGGTTCCAAGGCATGTGTAAAACAGGTCTGCAAAAGGAGTAGTTAAATAAAACCAGTCCCATTGTTGACCCTGTGATAAAGAAATGAGAAACCTAGAAAGCAATCAGGTAGGAGTAAAAAGGGGAGAAAAATTATGCTGCTGTAATGCCTCTCATGCAGCCAGTTCATACAGCATGACACGGCCTGTCTGACTGGATTAGAGAACAGACCTGCAATCCACTGAACTTGTGCTGCACCAGCCTAAAATAAGCAAGAGGATGGTCAAGGCCCTGCCCAGTGCTGTTTGGCCCTGAAGAGCTGTAAAGGAAGACTCACTGATCTTAAGTGTACAGCAGGAACTGCCTTGCTTTGCACCCAGTGCATAATGATGTGTTACTGCACTGCCAATTAAAGCTGCTAACACTCTTCCTGCCTTTGGGAAGGAATTTGTGCCCTTCCTATGGCAAAACAGCGCAATGTGGCAAGGAAGAGACTGTGGAATCCAACCCTGATGCATTTTAAGGCTTCTATAAATAATTAAGGGAGCTCATTAATTAATAAAAAGAAAGTGAAATTGAAAAAGCAGGAGGAGAGGGGCAATGAATACCCACTGGGGGATAATAAGTATGTCCTACACTGCAGCTTACACAGACTGAAGTCTTTTAGGGAGAGTTAAAGTGGCTTTGTGGTTTGAGCTAGAGAAACAAATCTTAGCTGGAAGAAATATCTTCTGGGAATAACAAAGCTACTTCCTAAATCCAAGTTACACTTGGGAAGATTTTTCAAGATTTACACACTCAAGTGAGAACAACATGGGATATATACAGATGTATCTGTGTATTTCTCAAATACACAAGAAAAAAAAGGATCTAGCTGGTGCCTGAGGTTGGCTTGCACCAACAAGTCTTTGGGGAAGAGATAAAATACAGCAATGCAGAGAAAAACATCTTTCATTAATTAGATCATTATTAGTCTCCTCTGGCTGAAATGTGGGCAGCTTTGAAACCCTAGCTGCTATCAAAGAAAAGATTTACAGAAGTTCCACAAAGACAGAAAGAAACAATAAAGTCTGGTAATATCCCAGTGGGCTAAGAATTGGTAGAGTACACTGACTGCAAGTTACTAATTACAGCAGCTTTGAAATCAGAAGCTTAAATCTGTGCTAAACAGCAACACGGTGCTTTGGGCCACAGTTTCAAGCGCAGAGAAGAAACGTGCCAAACACATGCACCCGGGCACAGACAAGTCATTCCAAAAGGAAACCAGGAAATTGCAGGTGCAGCTGAATGCTTGTGAGCGCACAATTACCCAGTGGGTGTTTGCAACTGCATATTTCATACGCGCAATTACCTCTTTGCACCCCTGCCTGCATATTTTTGTATGCAATTTAAATGCCTATCTTTAAGAATATGACCTTGGTATCTGAAAATACAAAACTTGCCCAAAGTGCTGATCTGAATGTTTAGTAGGCATCCGGGTTTTAAACAGGTGAAAGGGCTGTTTTAGCTCATATTACTGACACACTGCCTGACATGAAATTGGTACTTTGCTGCTGATGACTTCTCATCTCCTGAATATTTCCCTTGGAAGTTTTGGCATGCAGCTGGTGAGCCGTGCAGCACAAGTGAAGGGAGAGGAGATGTATGTCTACCCTACAGGAAGGAAATGCAGAGAAAAGGTATTAAATGAGGTTGAAGCCTGCGATCTTGCCAAATCAAGAAATGGAAGGTAATACAGGTGGCTGTGCTAAAGGGCTATCTTTTGCTGTCAAGCAGCCTGACATTTGCTCTGGTTTCAAATACTTATAATCTGTTGTGAAATATCCTTTGGATTTTACTGTCAGCCACTCTGTAGAGATGCGGGGTCTGTGGCTGGGCGGGCAGGAGGAGGATGTATGAGTACATTCATCCTCCTGCTGCCCACCCCACAGACCCTGCCCAGTGTGGCGGCTGGCCAGCAGGGCCCGGTACACAGCTTCCATGGGAAAGAAGCACCCTTATTTTTTCAAACTCTGCTAGAAAAGCCTCCACCACGAAACAAACATGATGTACATTTGATGCAAAATGTATTTAAGTAGAGGGAAAAGCAGTCAATAATAAGACAATATTCTAAATAAAACTTCTACTTCCTACTTTAGAGCCTGCATGGCTCTACACCATGATAGATGTTTAATAACACCCAGCAGGCTATATACAAGTAGTAAAGAAGTCTTCCCCAGTGCAGGGCCAGCATGACCCTTATTTCTAAATTCTCCTCCCCCAGTGCAAAAGACTCAAAGCTAGGGTAACTTTCAAATCTGCTACACCATCAGGTTTTAGTGCTCTAACTCCACGGTACTGGCATCCCATGCTCCCAGAAAATGATACTAATCCTAAAATATGTGTCTGATGTAACGTCTGTAACTAAAATGTTAGGGGAAGGGGTTGGGGCTTATTTGTGCTACCTCACTTGTACTGCTAGCAGTCTGCTGTGCCTTCCAAGAAAGAGCAGAAGAAGGGAACAGAACTTGAAGAAATCATGCTAAAGAATGGATATTAATTGCAGAAAAGTTACATAGTTATTCATTACTACTCCATAGTAGTTTTAAAAGACTGCATAAACGTAAGAATTGGTGGATGAAATTAAAAAAAAAAAAAAAAAAGATATTGCCACCTGGTAGGGGGAAAAATCTCTGTCCAAGGCTGCAATGATTTATTAATATAAGTAATCAATAGCAATAGGTCCGTATCAGTTTTACATCTAATTTAAACTTTCAGGTCTCAATGTACTCATTAAATAATATAATAGATTTACATATTTTAATTATATTTTATGGATTCTGAACATAATGTAATTAAAAGGTTTTTTCAGCAGAGATGATTAATGAACAGGGCAGCCAGACGTTCTGTAGAGCCATTGTGTGCAAAGGACTTCAATGCGGTATGAGCTCAACCCCTGATCTGAGCAGCAGTAGATTCACCTACACATATCAGCATGTGCATTGAACAACCACATGCTCGGAAACGAGGCAACCAGAGGCCAGCGTGAAGGTGCAAACCCTTTTGGCTTTCAGCTCCTCCCTTAGCAATCAGTTACACCAGGAACATATCAAGACATGGGCTTAGAAAAGCATAGCCCAGAGAGCATATGGTTGCTGAGCAGGACTGTGTGAAATACAGAAAAGATATTTCAGGTCTTGTGCCAAGGACCTACCAAGGTGGTATTCCTTAGACCAAGCACCGCTCCTGCACATGTTCGGCTGTGTTATGTGTTTTACAAGTGGGACACTGAGCCCTGGAAGAGGGGGAATGAACTTGATCCAGAACAGGTAAGGACGAGGGATGGGCCTCCTATGTCCACCCTTCTTATCCAGCCGTTAGGCTGAAAGAATGATTTGACAAAAGGCTGGTGTGCCCAAAACTGCTTTTCCAACCATATCAGACCAGCTAATAAAAGATACTAAACCTTTCTGCAAACCTTGCACATCTCTCATATCCTTAAATAGTCACAACTATAACACCATCACTATTACTTCTACATTCAAGTATTACCTATCAGTAAAATGCAGCTCCCTTGAACCAAGGTCAAAACCTACTGAACTACACCCCAAGAGCTTCAGCAACCAAAGTGACTGCTGAAGACAGGAAGTAAAGAAGATTTGAAATAAAAACTGAAATGAAAACACAGAGGAAAGGAGGTCAGCATTGCCAGCTCTCTTGACTCCACTAAAGGTCTTTGATACTTCATGTTTCCTCTACAGCTTCAGCTATTTGGTCTTGTGAGCAAAGAAATAAAGTTTCTAGTCCTCATGACTGTGGAGGAAAAGCTGAAAATGCAACCTCAGGGCAATCAAACGAGAAAACCTAGAAGGCAAAGAGAAAGACCCCAAAATTCACACTTAACGCAGCCCAAGGAGGCTGTAGTCTTAGTTGAAGCCTCCCAGTACTACTAAGGTATAAATACTACTACAGCACATAACAACAAAAGAGCAAGCAGTCACTTGTCTTGTGATTTGTTGGCCCCCAGCATTTGAAAGCCTCTGTATGTTGATTTAGTAGTCAATCCTCAATCACTCTCCAGCTTTCTTTTCTCCTTGTATAAAACCATTCTCTACCATCTATACCAATAATACGTCAATAGAGCTCTATAATAGCCATAAAATCCATGATGTGGGATGTTTTGCAGTTTTGACATCCCTTCACTGGTTTAGGGAAATAATTCATTGTTCTATTTTCCTTTCTATTTCATTTAAAACAACTGTGCCCTCTGTGCCCTTCGCTGCTGTGAACTGCACCATCTTCCTGCCTTGCTTACACTCTTGCCTTCATGGCAGCACACACAGGAGCTGGCTCAAGCATGCCCAACTGCAAGATCTGGGGAGGGCAAAGATGGCTGAAAGATTTGGGGAGGGCAAAATTTGGGTCACAGGTAGAGTTTGACTTTTACATTGTGGGGGAGAGAGGCCAGGTAGCCAAAGCATTTATCAGCCTGTCAGCAGTGCTTAGGAGACCTGGTGAGGAGAGGGCAACACTCCCTCAGCTCTCTTGCCATTCTGATCTCCAGTTACATATTCAGGGGTTATTCGAAACACAGTTTTTTGCAAGACAGATCCCATAAATTCCCCTGTTCAGGATTAAATCTGGATTTCCTGATTTGCCATCATTTTCAGTGGCTTCCACATTTTTTTTTCCATTGTGTTTTTTCCTTACTGTGAACTTTTGAGACTTCTGACATGCAGGTAGGGAGCAATTTTGGTTTGGCCTGGCACAGAGGCAGACAGCAGCAGTAAAAACACCCCTGATATTTCTGTTTTCATCTGAGCCTGCTTCAGTGTCTGGAATTTGATTCAGTTTTCTGGTGCAGGCAGGTCCAGGGAGACTCTCAATATGTGTTATATCTTAACAACCCACAGACCTTTCCAAGCTGAGGCTGAGTTTAAACAAATCTGAGCTGGGCTTCAGACAACCCAACTGGGACAACTGGGCAAACTATAAACTGTGAATAGCATCTGTTGACTGCTTTGGACTGTTTCATAGCAAATGTTCACATATAGTGAGATTTTTCCTACTATTATTCAAGTTGAATTAGAGCTTATTCTGCAGAAAACATCACTGTAATAAGCTCTACAACATGAAGTTGGCAAATTTTGTAAATGTTTCCTTTGATTTTCACGTATTCTCAGTTCAGCATACAGTATGCTGGCCTTTTAGTCACGGAATGCTGTTTTGGGAGTAGCAACTAGTGATTCAATTCATCTCTGTTATCTTCCTACCCTCATAAACTCTTTCTCTATCACATAACAAGTTTATTTTCATGTTTAAATAATTCCTTGTTATTGGTCCTAATACCACTTGCCCTGAATATGCACACAGATGACATTTCAGTTTCACTGATTTTCCTGAAAAAAATGCATTTTAAATGAAGTGTAAAATATAACTAAATCACAACAAGGTTAGGAATTCCCCCCAAAAAATCAGCCTGTGATGGCTGAAACAGATATCCACTATGAGATGTTCTGAAAGGGGGCACTTCCTAAGAGAACAGCACAAAATCTGTACAGATTTACATGGTGCTTGTGTTCCAGCTCTCTGCTTGAGCAACCTCACTTTTACACAATTTCCACTACAAGATAAAACATTAATGCCTTCTAACACTCACATTAGTTAATCAAGGTCAGTCCTAGGGGTTACAACTGTATCCACTAGCAGATCAGTCGTGTTTAAACATCCTACTAGTTGAGACTGTTTCAGCCTTGACCTCTAGACAAGGTCTTTCCTCTTCTTGCTCAGCTCTACCTTCAAGTTATAAAGCAAGTTTCATGATCTTCTCTGAAGAACCTGAATGCATCACTTTACCATTATTGTCCATGCTGTTACCATCAGAAACTTGTCCCCAGGGTCTCATCTCTCAGACGGCATCCCTGTTCCCTTCAGCCTTGGCTCCAATTCCAGCTCTCACTGATGTTTCTGCATTTGCTCAGTAAACACACCATGCTCTGTATAATGTAAAACACAAGCATCTCATGCACTGATAAAATTACTTCTGTGCTTACACAGCTACTTAATTTCATTTTGCCATTGATTTGTCATTTTAAAGTTAAATAATAAACATGGATTGTAGCCAGGATACTGAGTGCTGCTTTCTCCCCCTCTAGTTTTTGACTTATGTGTTTGTTTATTTACTGATATATTTAAGTACTCCCTACTGCATTTCACACATAATCTGGCAAATCCTGAGGATTTACTTTCACAATTGATTAGAAAAGTCAATGTTTTACAGATAGGATTAAAATGGAAAATATCTAGAAGCCTTGACGGAATCTACTTATGACAACTACTATCTCCAATAGGCTCTCCAGCCCTTAAAAATCCATGTTGTGTGTTGTCAAACATTGTGAAGATATAACCATTTCCTGCTACAGGTATTATGTCAATTAAAGAAATATACTTGCTCATTTGTCCATTGTGGGAGCGCCTTCTAGGCTTTTCATTTAATCAGCACATGGGAAAAGATCATTGTTTTCCATTTGCTGGTAGTTTTCTTCTCTTGAAAATTAAATCAGACAGGCTAGTAGGCAATGCTGAGGCAAGCAGTGCGTTTTCAATATTGTCACTTCAGTAATCTAAATTTAAAAATTCTAAAAATGTCAACATGTGACATTTTGTTTTTTCCTTTTTTTTTTTAGCTCCAAACCATGTATTACTTCTTCAGTTTTCTTTGTTTTTAAATCACTGTTTAGAATTTTTTTAATGCTTTATGACAGGGCAAACTGCTTTTTAGCTTTTTGATTCTCTGTCAAACGATGAACCTGGCTTCCTTTTGATCCACTCTCACAACCAAAAATAAATCAGTTATTCACACACAGCTCGCTCCACAGTGGAATAATTTTCCAGATCATGAAATTTCAGTGCAGAGTGATAAAAAGATTAGGCTGGTGTCAGAGAGCAGATTACAGGGCAGCCTGGAGAAAAGAATTAGATCTACTCCTAATCCCATTCTCCTGGGGCTCGGGTCCTCTTGCTGGCCTTCACTGGTGCTGCTAGACGGTAAAATTAAGTTCTGTTGCACAGTGCCATCAGTGGTCTGAAGTCGTAAGAGGGGCTTTGTTTTGCTGTTCTTATTGCCAAAATGTGGGGGGAAAGGAAGGGGATTGTGTGCTGGGGCTGAGAATTTCCTAAAGAGAGCAAGGCATCGCTATGTTATTAGCTGACCACTGGAATTTGTAGAACAGTCAATATTGACTGACCTTGCCTGTTACAGAAAGGTCAAGTGAGCAGACAGGATAAGGTGATGGGGAAGCACTGTTTGTGTGTCTTGGTGCTAAAAACTCATATAAAGCCAGAGACAGACAATGCACAGAGACCCACACAAGTCTAAGGCACTGGAAAACACCCCAGTTAAGTGAAAATTACCATCCCCATTAAGTCGCAGCCATCATTGCTTAATTGCTACCCAGGGAGGTATCCTGATTAAGAGCAGATGAAGTTTAGTACATCTTATGCAGTGGGTTATTGCTCAGATATGAAGGAAAGGGAAGAAAAGGAAAACGAGAAATACAAGACTAAGGCACTTTGGTCCAAAGCTGGAGGTGTTCATTTTTGCTAGATAAAACCAGAGCAGGGCTGGGGATCCACTGAATTGGGGTGTCTTTCTTTCCTTGTGCATAATGTCAGGGTCTTGCAGGGACTGGGGCTGACACGTCCCTGTTTTGCCATTTGTTTGCTCCCAAGTGGGGAAAGAGCAGGAGGTGAGTCCGCCTGCTCCAGCCAGACACTTAACCCAGCCCGGGCTGGGCTGCCAGCCCATGCAGTCATGCTCCGGCTCTGCTTCCTCTGCAGAGCTCAGAGCAGCTCAAAAGCACCTTTTATTCAGCTAGGATCAGGCCCACGGTTCTCACTCTAAATCCTCTGGCCTCAGTGAAGAGTATGGCTTTGTCAAGATAATGTGACCACTTTTTTTTTTTCTAACCCAGCAATTCCTCTTTCTTTGGAAGAGCTTTGACCTTTAAATGAAGGTGCATGCCAAGAAAAATCCAGAGCTTGTTATCAAGACAATCTGTGGCACAGGCTGTGTGGTAATGTCCTCCCAAGGTGATGACTCAGATCTATCAGTGTCTAGATACTAAGGCCTTTTTTATCCTTGCAAACTCAGGGCTTTCCAAATCTTTAAGCCTGATCAGAGATAGAGCACTACAAGAGCTTACTTAAATCTCAGCAAGCAGAAAAGAGGGCGAGGGGGAGAGAGCTCACATAAAATAAAGAACACCACTTTTTAAAGATAAAACATAACTCTAGGTACAATAAAAGCCTTCAGAGAACAGAAGAGATCTTTGTCAGGAATGTATCTCATTTAGTCCCATTGTTTCACTTCGTGCTTTTCAGAAAGCCAGCCATTTATCTTGCCTTTTTTTCCCCAGGTTTTTTTTTCCTCCTTTCCTGATGCCAGTTTCCATTTCATTAGGAAATGAATCACTGATGAGGTGCTAGTCCTGTCTCCCTGCAAGCAGACCTCAAAAACAGGGTAGTCAGGAAAAAGAAAATATACAGTCTTATGACCTAAAACCTGAATGTTTTTACAAGTAGAGTTTTATTTATGTTGTGCTGTGTTATGGATAGCTGTTGTTTAGTGTTTATGGCATGCAGCTAATAATTCCAAGTCAGAGTACCTGTGGGTAGATACCTTCAAAATGTTTTGAGGCTCCAAAGGAAGACATTTTCAAAGGGAAAAGCAAAGGGCAGAAGAATTTCTAAATTTCCACACAATTTCCCTGTGGGTGCTGTGAGCCGAGCCTTCCTGGTTCACGGCACATTGCTGGAACGCTGTACCCATGTCCCTGAAAGCCTCAGAGGGATCTCTCGTTTTCACAGTCGGTGTACTGTGCACACGTTTGTTCGTGGAGTTATATGCCCAGACAAGGAGACAATCACATTTCTGTAGCCTGAGTACCCCTGTGATGAGGCATAATGCTGTCGTGGTTTTTGCACAGAGAAGCAAACTCCCAGAAAAGCCATGTCAGCTTGAGTTTGACCTTTCATTCAACAATGATGCAGATCAGGGTATTTTCGATGCAACATGGCTGCATACTGAGCACACCCAAGTTGTCAGATATGGTACAGTCTATACCCAAACATCCTTAATCTGATGATCCCCAAAAAGCAAAGTCCTGACCCACATAGCAGTTCATTTTGCCTACTTCAGGAATTCTACAGTGAGACAGGAAGGGAGGGGACATTGCTTTCCTATCCTCTGCACGAACTCATCCAACACTCAGACTGAATTGGTATGACACACAAACCAAACTGTTGCCAGAAATGCCCATCTTGGAGCTTGAAAAATGTGTTTGTTTTTCCCAGCAACATCAGTCTAATAAAATACATTTCTCCCTACCAACCTAATCTCTTTTATTTCCTCTGACAATACTCCTACATGACTATCATGATGCTGCATGAGTCTTCACAGCTTCCACATTTCTGTTAAATTTCAGTTGGATAACCATAAAAGAAAACAAATGCATTTAGCATTTGCAGAATCTTGTCCCTCAGCTTTATAAGGTTAAGATATATAATACACACATTTATTTTATACATCTCCTAAGTGACTAATCTAATGTGTCCCCCGTTTAGAGAGCAAGTAGCATTTTGCAAAAATGTATTGGATTGACCCACTCGAAAGATGTGGTTATCCAACCGGTGTCCAAACAGGACAAACCACTTTTGCTCACACAATCAAAAAGCTTGGAGAATTGTTGTACTGGGAGGTTGATCAAACTCCTCCACAGCAACAATTCCCACAAGTGCTTCTTATTTTGAAGATCCAGATTTACTAACCAGCAGCCTGATTTTCAGAAGAGCCAAAAATCCAGCAGCCTTCTGAGTCTCCCTTCCCCTTTTTTTCCAAAAGCAATGCATGTGCTGCATGACTTCTATTCATTCCTGCATGCATGGAATATGATGTCCAACTCCACCTGTTCCTACAAACTGCTTGTAATCTTAACAGAGAACACATAAATAGATCACGAACAGCACAGAGAACCTGATAACTTGATGGGCACAGACTGAGCATCTCAGGTGCTTGCAGTCAAAGACATGAATTCAGGGATGACACCACCAGCAGTCAGGAGCTTGCTTAAGAACATGGGGTCTGGAAGAATGAGCAAAGGACAACCACCATCAAACCCAGAGCAGGGTAGCCTAGCAATGGTGAACTTAGTCGTAAGCCTTTGGACAAATTGCTTCATTTCTCCCAGTGCCTCCTGTCAGATTTGGCTCATCACCCCTAGGAGAAAGCCTTCTTCACATGAGGTACGTAAAAAGCCTAAGGTCATGGTGCAATTCTGATTATCAGGCCACAAAATCCTGATTATCAGGCCTATCAGGCCACAAAAGAAAACCCACCAAGTCACCCTTAAAACTAAACACTATCCCACCTTCTACTTCCCCTGGAAAGTGCTTTGGCTTTGCAAATTGTGTTGCTTTCTTGCTTGTTCTACAGTGAATCAGTTTGTATCTCAAACCTACTTGTAACTAATTAAACCTATTATACTGATTTTAATGTTGCATTGTTTCCTTGCACTTCCTGTCTCTCTCCATCTTCCTGCTGGTCCTTGTTTTCTGTTCTTATTAAAGCATTTCCAGGTCAGAGACTGTCCTTTGTATTCTTTGTTGTGTCGGGGTTTTTTTCCCCTCTGTATTTTCTGTATTTCTGCATTTGTATAACTCATAGTGCAGAGAGTTTTCAGTAATGACTTTTAATGTTTTTCCTCGTGGCCAGTTTTGTTTCCTCTGTTTCTGTTTTCTCTCCTTTATGCTGGAGCAAAGGAGGAAATCTCAGATGAGCTGTGCATCAGCCCATTGATTAAGTGGAGTACCTTTCCATGCAGTAATTACCATTGCCTAAGCTATACCCAAGCACAGCAAATCATTTTTATTTCTGTATGCTCTGCAACTCGGAGAAAGAAGCCCTAGTCATAGATAGACAGCATATGAATTGCCAGAAAAATCCCAGGTTGTGTACAGATCATTTATAACATAGCCAGCCCAGTGTTTGCAGAGGTTTTTGCCCACTAAACATCTCATAAATCATTGACTTCCTTTAAAAAGATAACAATAATTTCAAAGAGGTAAGTGGGATTGGTCTGGATCATTATGTTCTCCCTCTAGGGCAGGGAGTTGAAAGTTTTAATTTTCTTTCATCAGTCTAAGTCATCACCCAAGGCTGGAGTGGGATGTTTGACTTCCACTACTGGAAACCTTAGATAAGACGAGAGCTGAACATCCTCCACAGAGGTCTCGAGTGATGCTACTGCACTTGTTCAGAAATTTGTATCATAAGACAACTGCCTGTGAGCAGAGTATTATAACCCTGTGCCAAGCCCACTGTGGGATCAAGGCCTAAAGCCACCAGCAGCAGAGCCCATTGTCTTTCTTCTTGTCATGGGTTTACAAGTAAAGAGAAGGGGGCAGAGAGATGTCATGTCTGTCATCAGGACTTCCCAAACAGGTCTGTGTGTACAGGCATTATAGAGCACAGCCACAGTGAGTTCAGCATGTTTTTGGTAGCATTGAATTCACTGCACATGTTCTGTAGAGTTGATTTGTGCAGGGAACATACCTGGGGTTTCCATACGTCTGGCAAACTAAGCTATTCCTCCAAGCTAGCTCACTGACATTCAGGAGCCTGAATAATTGTTCTAAATCCTTCAAATCTAGGCAGAAAAAGAAAATATGGCCCCATAAACTCAGATGTACAGTACTCAGGGAGGGAGGGTTACTCCTCCGTAACAGCACCTGAAAGCTACACTTACTCTCCCACCCTGTGACATGTTTGTGCTGGTGTATAGTTGTCTCCCCCATAGTCCAGGACTGTATCCCTCTCTGCACCTGAGTCCCACTTTCTGTTTGCTGTTTCCATTGGCTCTGGGGCAGCAGTGGGCTTTTTTGTCACATTTGTGTAACAGAGGACCCTGGAATCCTTGTTTACAGTTTATGGCTGATGCTCTGATGTGCCACCAATTCCAGCTACAACAACCAAAACAGAAACAAGTGCAGCCCTGAGCTAAGCATTTTTTTAAATTAATCTAGTGTTTTTGTGGTTTTTCTTTTTGCAAAACCTGTACGTGCATTTAATATTTTCCCAAAATGTGCTAATTATTTAAAATAATTTGCTGAATAATTTATATGACTAATTTTTAGCATGTGTATTGTTTCTTTGTTATTTTTTATTGGAATTGGCTTGTTTTTAGCCAGCTGTAATAATTCTTTGTATTCCTACACAAGAACAGAGGATCTTTCTGATAGGAGCTGTGCAGAAAATGAGATACCGAACGTCCCCTATAGTCCATAACCATGTAAAAAACTACAACAAAAGATTGAGACAAGCAGAAGGCAGTAAACAGGGAAGCTCATAAGGGACTAGTGGGAAAGAAAAGTATTACAGAGCCACCAATGACCACCGCTTGATCATGGCTTACCTGGAGTTCCTGAGTGTTTTAGAGGAATCCTGGCAGGAGGAAGTTCAGCACAGTCACACGTGTGGGATGCTCCGAGCCTGAAGCATGTCAGCTTTGAGCTTCCTCGCAGTTTGCTTCACATCTTCAACCTGGAAGAGAAGATGCCATATTAATATATCAAAGGACAAAGCAACTCAGAGCAGACAATGTTAGAAACCTATTTACTAACAATTTGACATTCTGGCAACAGCTTGTTGATGGCACATTGTATCTGCTATGCGAAGAACTGCTTCTGCAGGCAAGAAGAAAATCAGGGCACCAAGTTCATTGCTCTCTTAATCCATCTACTGACACTGCCAACAAAGCCAGTCCAGCTTTTAGTACCAGATTTAGTGAGGTTTTCCAAACAACATATTTCTTATGGGCCACAGAAGGCAACTGGCGTGAAAGACTGCAGATGAGTGCAAGCAACAAGCAAATCGGTCAGGTCCAAATCACCTTTCCCAGCCTCAAAACAAGATCCACTTTTCCTGGATCCTTGCAGGTACTGGACTCACTGGCAACATGCCTGAGAACGCAAACACAGATGTGACAAAAGGAGACTTCTGTGCTGCAGAATCACGACCACGCACCAGCTAGAGCAGGGGTGCAGGGCTTGGAAGAGGAACTGAACTGTGATGGACTAATCTTCCCTAGCTACTGCCTAATTAAAATTTTCAGCACCCTATTCAGGATACAGAATTGAGTTATAGCTCAATAGGATTATCACAGAGTATTTAAATAAAATGTATTTCAATAAAAGGAAATTCAATCTAAAGAAGAGATTTGAAAAGGTATGGATGTATTTCTCAGAACCGTTGTTTCTACCCTTACAAACTGATGATGTGCTCTCTAAAATCTAATACCAACCTATAATGTTTTAAGAGGAGCATATTATATTTAGCTGCTTACCTAGATTTCCTTGTAAATTAAACTGAAGCCCTCAGCGATACTTATCTTCCTTTTGTTCTTTCCTCTCTAATTATACTGTGGCACTAATTATCTTATGGGCAGAAACAGTCTATAGATTGCTGCTGCTTCAAAAACTCAACCACTGCTCCTGCTATTCGTTCATATCTTATGAATATTTTCATTCAGTCAAAAAAAAAAAAACCCAACCAAAAAAGCAAGACTCTGCCCCCAGTGTTCTCCTTTTCTACAAGTTCTCTATCTCCCTGGTTCTCACCTGCTTGCTATCACTACTGATTCCCAAAATCTGATTCATGTTTATCCTTGATTGACAGCACTTCTCTAGACTATAAATGGTACCTGTGCTCTAAAAAGCATGACTGTTTCCTGAGTAACACGACTAAAATTGTTAGGATCTTTTCCTGTAGCCTTTATGTGGATGAGTAGTCTACCTCTAGTGTAATCCCATCTGGAGCAATTTAACAGCAGCTGTCAATAGCATAACCATGATTTTTTTCATCTGAGAAAATGATTGTAAAATTAGATCATCACAGAGCACATTTCAGCAAAAACACCGGCTTTTTTTTTTTAAGTATAAGCTCAATAAATGGTGTTTCTAATGTTAAATCATGCAATATTAACTTATTGCTAATGGCACAAACGTATGCTCACTTCACAAAATCTACCACATTAAGACCCTCTAAAGAGAGACAAAAAGGAATCTTTTAACTCATCAACTCACCATGGAGTCAACTTAAAGCATTGATTAATAGGACCCTTGCTATCCTAGCTGAACTCGTAAGTAGCTTAATAAGACATAAAATATTCTGCTCAGGGTTTTTACTTTAATACTCTTTTATTGATTTTTTTACAAGAAAATACAATAACATTGTGCATATAAAGCAGTCTGCACAAGGCCTTAATTTTGCACAGGCACATCAAAACTAACATTCATTCATTTTGCATGTGTCACCGATCTGCATGACCTTTAAACTGTTATTCAGCAAGAAAATTAAATATCTAGCAAAAAGCTTTGAAAGAACGATTCATTACAGAGTATCTAGTATGTGCTACACATTGCATTAAGTCACACACATACACACGTCTAATGGGAAACTGTTGACATCTTTTAATGCCAGCGGTGAGCAAGACAGTCTTTTTTGCGGTGAGGGGGTTATCTTGCCGTACCGGCATAGGATGTAGTTGGACATTTATGAGCCTCATGAGAAAACAAAGAAGTCAAACAACTTCACCAAGGTCATCCACCCCTCTTAACCACCTATATAGCATTCACAGCTGTAGCGTCTCCCTACTTCGTACGGATTTCACTCCTTGTTTCTCCACCTCCTGTGTTACACAGAAGAGCCATCACAGCTGTCACCCTCCTCAGGCCTCCTCACTCGTACCCCACTTGAGACCCACTACATCATCTTCCCACCACCAGCCCTCTCTTCACCCTAAGGCAGTCTGACACCCCTACTTTCAACCTGTGCTCTAACCACAAGGCTTTCTTTTTGCCCTGCTGAGACCAGCCTCCTTGGAGGTCATTCTCCCAAACAGGCACAACAAAATAGCTGTGTGTTTTCCCCAGCTTGACTCAAAGTGTTTAAGTACTTCTGCTTGCTTGATTTCTGCTGGCAAGGACAAACTGCTCCATTCACCTCAAAGCCATCAACCGTTTCCGACTACCCTCACAGCAAGCAGCTAGGAGTGTTTCTGCCTCCATTTGTCATGGTGCCCACGCTACGTGGCTCTGAAGTCATTATACAGGGCAAGAGAGGCAGCTGCCTAGCGCACAGGAGTGCTTAATGGGCAACCAGGTTATTTTTGTTCTCTATTTTATCTCCCTTTGTTTTTAAATGTCTTGCCTAGAGCAAGAGGCCTAGAGTCACCACCATTGGGAACCACCATCATCACAAAGGGATCTTCTCCATGAGTCAGAGCATAAGGCAGGTTTCAGACATGCTTATAACATCCTGAACAAAACTGTCTTCCCCCTGTCCAACAGTGACCCCTTTGTGACATTGCTCAATAACAAGCATAGACTTTGGGGGGAGGGGGATTGTAATCATTAAATTGTAAATCCCTTTAAATGCAAAGATCAAAGGGAAAGTTTCAATCCAATGACACATAATTAAAAATGCAGACGTGAACAGCTTTGATTCATGAATGCTTATGCACTTTTAAATTGTTGCCAGGGAGATCAGGGCATGAGAAAATTAAAAACCATTACGCTTCAAAAGGATAAATGATTTTCACAGCTTTCTAACATTATTTCCTGTTGCGCAGATTTTTGTGTGTTTTAACATTTCCCCCGCCCTGCCTGGGCAGATTAGTTCTGAAAAATGTTTTCCAGAAAATGTTCAGGACTCAAGGAGATTAAAAGGAGATTAGTGAACTTGTTGGATGGAGAGTTCCCATTGGTACTTAATGGTAAATGCTCGGGGCAGTTAAAGAGGAACCCCCCCACACACATGTTACCCTTTTACCTGCATTTTAATTTAAAGAGCTGTGACCTTTTAATTCATTATTCTTTTTCTAATTGAGCCAGTACAATACAATGTGGTATAGGCCATAAGCCAAATCTCCCTGAAGTTAAAGGAAATATTCCCACGACTGTAGTGGTTTCAGTCTCTTTGTTTAACATTTCTCACTTGTATAAGTCAAAGCACTTAACTGAAAGGAAAAGGGTGCTTCCTATTTCACGAATAAAAAAATTGAGACATACAAAGTGGACATGATTCTCAACCATTGTATCACAGCTGTTAGACTAAATCTAGGGCTGTCAACTACAGCAAGTGCTCCCACTTCTGATGCATGCCATCTCAGGTCTGCCCTGCTTCAACACGTAACTTTAACACTCCCAACTGGCAACTAAGACACCTAAGTGCTTTAAAATCATCCCAATCTTACCAAACAGTGTTGCTTCATATTTGCAAGTGTTTAGAAGTTAATTTCTTGGACAGAAATGTATTGCTGAAATTCACCTGTGAGTTGATGGTTTGCAATGAACTCATGGGCAGCATTTTCATTAGTAGTCTGAAAGTACATGTGAAAACAACAGGAAAATCTTCAGTGCTGAACTCGCATTGCTTCTTAACCACTGACCACAGGAAGGGTGAGAATGACCAGATAAAATCTTGAAATCCATACTGTACATGGCTAGATATTAGCTGGCCACCCTCTCCTCCCTGTACAGCTGATGGAATACAGGACAATCCATCTCATCTGCAAGCACCTACATATGTAACTTCAGACATCTTCGTATCATGTAGATGTTTTTGGTTTACATGTCTAAAGTTACATAGGATGAATCCCACTATTCAGAAAGTGCACCTTTGGGATGAAGGAGTAGATACAGCCCCAGAGGCACAGCAGCAAAAAATGCACCAGAAATCCCATTCTGTTTGCGTGCCTTGGAAATTCAGGTCTCTACTTTTTTAATAAAGCAAGGTGCAGCTGAAATAACATCCACATCAGGCTGACTTGCTCCTCACTCTACTGTGGCATTTTGCAGCTGCCAGTCAAGCCAACCTTCACAAAATTTTCCCTGAGGGGAAAAAGCCAGAGACAAGTAGCAGCAGAGTAACAGAGCACTGAACAGTTCAGCAGGCATTTGATGGTGAAAGCAAAAACCTTTTCTATTTACTTTTGAACATAAGAATCAGACATTGTTTCTGTTTGAGGCTGGGCTACTTCTGAGAAGTGTCTCCACAGCGGCAGCCAGCTGAGATTCAGCATAAGGGACCATCCCAAAAATGCACTGATGCTTGCCTCTGTTATCCACTGCACTCAGTGAGATAGCTCCAGGAATAAGATGCCCCACATTAAGGTATCTAATATATGACCCCTTTTTGTTATTTATTATTTCTAATATCTGAGTAGCAAATAAGACATGATGAATTTATCTTTCTTTCAGTTGGTGGTGGTTCAAGAACATGTTGATATTATTCTTTGTTTACAGTTATTGGATCAATAATGTTGCTACATAATTCTTATTCTGCAGATTTCAGTCCAAAGGAGATTTTCAAGTCTCAGTTTCTTTGTGGCACAGACCATAACACTTAATCCATTTACTGCAAGGCTTAGATCAGTAAATTGCATTTGACTAATGCAAAAGTATCTGGTGTTGACTTGAGGACTTCAAGAAGTAGAGAAGCAGTTTATTCTATTTTTTTAACTGCCTTATTTTTTATGTGAATCTGGGCCTTTCTCCACTAATGCTAATGTCTCCATCAGTATTTTCTATGTGCAAAAACAAAACCCTCTTCATGTTCAAGCATCTGGATCCTCTCGTAAATCTGGCTGTTGAACACAATCTTCTTCCACATACATCCCTGCAGAATGACTGTCCTGTCTTATGGGAGCAAGAGAACAACTCCTCTGCAGGTTTAAATGAGCTCTGATTCATTACTGTCATCAATTTACATTAACTGTTTAGCCCTAAACCTGGCAGTATTGTAAGAGCAGACTGACAACTACCAGATAGTGGAGACTGCTTGAGCTGAGAGATGCCCCCCCCCATTCATGTGAATACTTGGACTTCTCCGAAGTCCCCTAGGGAAGGAGCTGATCATACTCCATACCAGGAGGGTTGCCTGGCCCAGTTCAGGGCTCCTCTGAAGTTCCTGGACCCATATGCACTCAGTCTTTGGTTTAAAGGAATTCACTTAGCCTAAGATGAGGCACCCAATTTCATCACTCTTTCCTCAAGCTTTTTGGCAAGTATCTGTATTGTTCTGCTCAGCACTTCTTGCCTTCAAAGGCAACATGCTCCTTGTAAAATAAGGGACAAGGGCATATTTACTGCACCCCAGAGGTGCCTAAGGCAGTCCAAGAATCTCCTCTGTGGATTTGTATTGTGTTTCCGCAGCAGCACACCAAGCATAAGGTTTGTTCTCCTTGTAGTCAACCATCATGGCACAAAGGGATTTGCTACAATGATGTCCAATCTCATGTCTAGTTGGGACACTGCATAAATATCAAGACTTCCTCCCACTCTATTTTCTGCTGCAAAACCTGTGATTTTTCCCTATGTATATTTGTCAGCTGATCTATTACGAGATCAGGTCTGGGATTTTCTGCTATTCACTGCATTTCTTTATCCCACTTGTCAAAACAGAATCAGTCTTTCAGCACCATGATGACCCCTTAATATACTGTAGATCAGGTTATGACTGACCTATAGACACAAAGAGGAGATGGAGTAAGAAGCTCTCTCCTGCATCAGTAGGGCAGTGCCCTGAACTGTGCAGATGCCATTTGACTCTCCTTCCTCTCAGACATGATGGACATGAGGAAGAACGTGAACAGCAAAGAATGACCTTGTCCCTCAGTACACATCTGGACTATACTGCTGAAGCTAGGAAAAGTGTGAAGGGAGGGAGAGGAGTCACAGCAATCCCAATTCTCTCCAGCATGGTAGTCTTGCACTTCCAATTTCTGTTGATATCAGCTCTGAGCAGTAATGAACCAAAAGCATGTGTGCTGTTTGCATATTGGCTTGCAAAAACAGGGAAGACAGGTTCTGATAGATGCAAAGGCAGTTTCCTACGTCATGAATCTCTGCTCAGCCACCATGCCAAATATTGAACTATTCTGTTTCATCCTCATGGTCAGGATTTGACTCTTACCAGGACTAATAGCAGGAATTAGGCAAGAACAGCTGTTCTGATTCCCGGCATGCTTGAGCAGGGGCAACAGGAAATCTCACAGCTGAACAAAATCCTTTGCTGTTTGTTTTTATTTGTGT
This sequence comes from Ciconia boyciana, assembly GCF_034638445.1. Taxonomy (NCBI): domain Eukaryota; kingdom Metazoa; phylum Chordata; class Aves; order Ciconiiformes; family Ciconiidae; genus Ciconia; species Ciconia boyciana. The sequence goes on from NC_132950.1 coordinate 2,852,292, forward strand.
TCTTTCATTTCAGTAGCAAAACAGGGAACTGGCATTCAAACATTTAGGCCTGTTTCAGGGACTGGTGGTGTGACTTTCTTGCTCAGTTCACATTCATTCAGGTCCCAATAATGATTACCTTTGTCCCAGGCTCATCACAACTCCAAGTTCACTGCAAGTCCAGGAAAAGGAAGAAAACTAATGAATCCAAATGGTGTTTATGAGTAATACATTTTATAAACTCCTTGGCTGTTTGCAGCAGCTCCAATTTACCGTCCTTAATCTGCTTTGTAGGACAAAGACCACCACAGCTTCTGACAATCTCAGCGGTTTATCAGCATACTGTGGAACAGATTATTTTAGGATGGATAGGTAGCCAGATGGCTAGCATTCTCTTTAAGACACCTGCATATTTGAAGCAATTCTCTTCCTTAACACTCTCAGCCTCGCCAGGGCTAGGACCATTACAAAGGGGAAGATGAAGAGGAAATTCTCATCCAGAGATAAAAGAGCTGTCAACTGCTTTTTCTGCTGTATTGGAAATTATATTAAGAGTTGAGAATATCTCTTCTCACCTACTAGAGTGGTTGGCAACTGAGTGCTATCTATGTCATGAAAGACTCCCAATCCACTCTTCTGTGCACTTTTCAAAAGAAATCAGTGTTCTCCATGTTCTGCAGGTCTCCTTTACTGAACAGCTACTTAAGCAATACGCTTCCTCTGCTCAGCTTGTCCTTGAGTTGGAGTGGTTGTTTTATACTAGGAGAGAGAATATGTTTTGACATGTTTTTGAGAAAGGTTGAGTTCCTAGAAGTACAACATCACTGTACTGGGACTCAAGAGATTTGCATTCATCTTCTAACTCCATCACTCACTGACTGGATGACCTCAGCTTCACCATCCATAAAGTAGTGATGAGAATCATCAAACAGCTACTTGTGTGTCAAACACACAAAAGCTGAGGGTAAGCAGTGCTGAAGAACAGTGAGGCACGATTACTAATAGCTTGCATGATTATTCCCAAACACATGCAATCTCATAATATTGCCTTAATTTGGCATAACACTGCCTGAAAACACCGAGAGGAAAACATTGGTTTGCTCTAGTGTTTTATTGATAACTGGAAGGGGAGATACAAGCAGAATATCCGCATTGCCCCTGCAGACAAACAAAATCCCCACATCCCGCAGGTAATTACCATCTCCTAATTGGGTTTGAAAACAGGAGATTTGAGCCTGAATGCATGGAGTTTGCACCAAAATGAACAATTACTTGTCTGAGGGATTCAGTGGTTTCAAAACACAACAGGAAGAGACTGAAATCAAGGCTGAGTTGAGGCTTTTCCTGTGAGTTTGCAGATAGCCCCTGCAGACCTCCTCTAGCAAGCTGGCTACTTTTACTAGTTGGAATCAGAAGCCATACTCACCCCTATTGTCATTTTTATCTGCCACTCTAGGCTCATTACATCAGTTTAACTAATGGCAATTAATATGAAAATTAAAATTGATAGCAAAATTAAGTACTTGGAAGACAGTCACTGTTCCTGCATAACTCTGGCATGTCTAATTACTGTTGTAACAAAACCCCGATAACAACCTGCGCTTTCCAGGCCAGCCCTAACCCAGCCCCAGACACCTCTTTCCTACTGCAGTCCGCAACCTGGCCCTTGTGTCTGTGAGACAATGCTCCCCATCCCTCCCTGCTGGGTTCACTCATCACACTCCTGTGCAGCAGCCAAATTTGAGAATTTTTAAAGATGTTGTGACAGGCCAGTCCTCTTTCTTGCTGTTGATGCATGCAAAGATCTTATAGCATGGCTTACAATGCAGAGATCAAACATAGACACAGGCTTGCTCAATACCAACATAGACCTGTTCATAAAGTCAGGTTTTCTGCCAAAAGACCATCAAAGTCCTATACCTGATACTGGAGGAAAGGAAAACCACTAGACCTGTCCATGACCTTGGGGTTTGATTTCTCTGTGGCTTGGTTCACAAAATATCTTTGACAATCCACATGTTTAATTATTCAGAGTTCATATAATAAGAGTTTGAAGGCACAAGCTGTATCCCAGAGTTAAAATATTATTACGAACAGGGTTCTGATATCTTCCAGCCTTCACTCAGCAGCACTTTAAATGTTATTTGCACCAACATTATTGTGACAATAGCCTCTCACACTAGATCATCAGCAATGTCCAAACTTTCCACCCATGGCATGCAGCATAAAACTCATCTACTTGAAATGAGCTGGCAGAATTAGAATTATCCTCTATATTTTCCATTACCAAGGCACCAGACACACATTTTACAAACATCCTTTCAGCAAGGGACTATGTCAGTTTACTGATACAATAATCAACATAAATCTGCATAACTCTTTTGCTGACATTGTTGATAGGGAACAAAACACAGTGTTAAACACACTCAGCCCTCATTCCCCCAGTGCAGCTTATCTGGAGTTGCTTTGTAGAGAGGATGTTGTGATTTTATGCTGGTGTATCCAATTTTATATTGATACCTGCTGTGTATGAGTGGAGCTATAACTGTGTTGTGCCCAAGAGCTATCCTTACTATGCACTGACTATGCTGTAACTACCTCCATCATATACTTATAAATGGTTCCAAGCAGCGAAATAACATCTGTATTGATCTAAAGAACATTTTGTTGATTAAAGACTGCAGAAGAAACCATATGAAATGCAGGCCCATTATTTAACAATGTCTTTCCAGTACCTGTGTTGGAAATATAGGAACATGAGGCTGTTGAATTTTTTATCAAATGTCTCCCACTGAGATTGCTGTAATGAAGCAAAGTCAAATCGCTAAGCTTTGGGTTTCCCCCCCTTCTATTCTCTTCTGTAGGGGGAAGGGAAAGATCTACAGATGAAAAATGCTTCTGGATATTGATATTAAAAGGATAAGACAGGATGAAAGTGCGTCTCCATACTTTCTACTGCAAGATGGTGCAGAGGTCTAGGACAGGAGATTGGTGTGACTGAGCAACCTTTTGGTTAGGACAGCTTTTACAGATCTCCACTGGCCTGCACCTTAACAGCTTTCACTCTGTTTAATGTCAAATTAAAAAGATACTGTGTCATGTTAAAGGGCCATCCATCTCCAAGGCCTTATACTTATTCCTGCAGACAGAGGAGGAGGATTTGGAGGGGAGCCCTAGGAATGGCACATGAGGGGCAATTATCTGATTTTAAAGAAACCCTACTGGCAAGCATAGCCGAGTCTTTTCAGGTATAGCACGGAGCAGGAGAAACTTGGCGTACAGGCACAAGGGATCAGCACAAGGCTGCCTCCTGGCAGCAGCTGACAATTTACCATACCTTTTAGTTCATGTCTTACATTCCTGTTTTTGTCCTGAAGAGAAATTCAGAAAACACCAACTGACATCTCTGCCAGGAAATAGAAAATGTAAATAAAACCCAACAGCCTCTTGGGAAATCCAAATTCAAAGGCTTTCAGACTCAATCTCCACACAGCTCTGAACTCCCCAAGATTGTAGGAGTCTGTTCTTGTATGAGAAATCCAGCATCAATTGTTTTACCATTGACGTTGTAGGGGGAAAGACACCAGAAGAAGGTGATGAAAATCTAAGTCAGAAAATAGGATGAAATCAATGCTTGGGGGACAGAAAGGAACAAATGTGATATGATCCAGGATTCTGACATTGTTCAATAAAGATTTGGCAAGCTATTATGTTATGGACACATTTTGAATATTTCTAGTTGTATTTATTGTAAGCAGAGAAATACCTAGTGATTTTGGTATCACAGGAATGCTAATATAGATTTTTATGTAGATCAGCTGGGAGAGAAACCCAGTCATTGTATAGGAACCCGAGGAATGAAAGCTTTGGTAAAATTGGTAGAGTCAGCTCCATGAAGATCACTTCCCTTTTTGTTTTGTTTTTTCCCATCTCTCTTCTATAGTCTTTAGAACTTTTATCTATTGAAGTAATTAAGATGAATTATGCTAGACTGAGTGAACCCAAGCTAGACAGTCAACTGAAGAAACTATTTTCTGTTGTGGCATTTTTCTACACCAGAAATCAATACCAACTGTGAAATGATGTCTTCTGAAATACCTCTTGCCAGGTTGAGATAGTGGAAGCCAGTGCCAGAGCACACAGCAGGTAAGAGAAAAGGACCTGAACTTCAGCACCTCTACCTCCAAAGACTCATTATGGTCTTTGGTAAGTCTCTTCACATCTCTTTCCATACCAGCATCACGGATTTAATTCAGAATTAAAGGGGAGGGAGACTCTGCCCTAGCTTTGTTAGAAGGCCTATTTTGAAGATTAAAAGTATTACAGATATGCTATTAAAAGAGCTGGGAAGGAATTTGTTTTCCCAGGCTGTACATTGTCTTTTTAAATCTTATGCCAAAGCACAGAAAAACAGTTGTGGGGTTTTTTTGTATACAGACATATCTATTTAGCCTTTCTTGCACACACCCTTCCCAGTTTTGGTTTGTATTAATAACCATATTGAAGATTTTATTAAAAAAAAAAAAACACCAAACAAGACAAAAAACTTTTCAGCCACTGTTTTTTGAGAGTTATGTAATTTAAATTATTTTTGTAAAAGTTTCATATGTTTTTTTTCAGGAAATAAAAACATTTAATAAAAATTACTTCCCAGACAGTACTTACAGATCAATGCATTCTTGCAACTACCAAAAAAACCCCCCAGGTTTTCAGGATAATAAATCGTAGAGAACATTTTTAGAAGGGATTTTGTCCTTTAGAAATAATAGCATGTGAAACTGGAAATTTCAGAACACTTTGTTCTATGTGTGAAAAAATGTTTGGTGATTTGTAAGGATAAGCACAATTTGAGCATTCTCTCAAGTGATGGGTTGAGCGTACAGCCTGGATTCAATCTGGACTGCTCCTCGGGGGAAGCTGGAGAGCCTCTTCTGATTGAGGTACTGAATTAGGACCCAGTTCAGCTGGGTGTAGTTCCTAGCTAGACCTCAGTCATTCTGAACAAATCATTTCCCGCCTCCTTTCTCTATCTGTGATCGAGGGATAACAAGGCATCTATCTCTACTTTATCTTCTATAATGGAATTAGGTCCTTAGAGATTCATGGTTGCTGGGGTACATATGGTACTCAGCATAAGAAGTTATATTAAATTTGGGGCAAGCCTGACAGGTAATACTGAAGACTGAATGTGGGATCTGTAAACTCTGAAAGAAGCCTGAAGGACAGTGAGTGTTTAACCTCAGCAATTTTGCCCCAGAAAGTGCATTGCTCAACCCCAGTTACAGCCTGAGCTGCTTCTACAATGGCTGAATCAAACCAAAGCACTTGGAGGGAAGAACCTGTATATTGAAATATTTGGTGACATGCAGCCACCAAGGGAATGGCTGAGTCTGATAGTGAGAATGCAACAAAACTGCAGAGATTCACCTAAGTAAAATAGAGCAGAGGTATATTTACAGCCAGATATGAGGTCTTCCCTCTTGCAGCTCTCCTGGTAATGTTTCAAGGACCTGGAAATCAAAGTCAGAGTCAAGGACAGTGCTGAAATGCTCTCTGGCTATGCAGCCTGGCAAACATGCAGGCAAGCCCCCCAGGGATATTTAGACAATTTAATGGTGGAAGGTAATGCAAACGGTGTGTTCAGAGAGAGCATTTACAAAACTGATTCTCTCTTACTGTTTTGCTACTGGAAGGAGACTTTTTCAGTTAGTTACGGTTCATTAACTGCTACCATTGAATGGTTCTTATTTTAATTTCTTTGATCTAATTCAGACAGGTTTTTTCTTTTTCAACATTCAGACAGAGTGTAAGTTTTGGCTTAGTTAATGAAATACATAGTTAATTTACATTAATTATTATTACAGGACATCTAGAAATATTCAGGCAGTCCAATCACTCAACAGGCTGAACATTTTAATCGCATCTCTTAGAAGAGAAATGCTGCCTCATGGAATGGGAAAGCTAATGGCCCACTTCTTTGGAAAAAGCTTTGAAACACCTGAATCAAAAAACACAAATGTGGGGTTTTGGAAGAGGAACTATGGGGACACTTAATGAACATGCAGTGGTTCAGCAGAGCCATGTAAAGGGAGACTCTACAGCGGTCTGAGACAGGAAAAGCAATTTCCAGTCTGACCTCAGGTCCTGTGAGAGCTTCCAGTAGTCAGGACCTAAATGTCCACATATGGAAATCTCAATGAAGGGATGCGAGCATTTCCAAGTCTGAGATCTGTGGTACTCAAGTCTAACAGGCTGAAGTGAAGACAACTTTGGAAAAAGACCAAGTCCTTCCCTAACTTAGATTTAATTCAGTGTTTTATCACAAAGGCATTATCTATGCACTATATGTTCTCACAGGATCCAGAGAGATCTTGTGTCATTTTCTTGTCTTCTTCAGATTTGAACAGTCTGCAAGAAAAATTAGCTGCAAGAGCAAGCAAAATCAGAGCAAGCAGATTCCAGAGTGGAATAAAATGTTCGCACATTTGAGGAACAAATATATTAGGGATATTCACTCTCGTACCACACTACATACCAAGTACGGCCCAATGCAGAGCTGAATGATGGATGGAAGTCTTCCGACTGTGACAGCGATTAACGTGTAAGAGAGAGGCAGGAATCACAGCCATGCCCATGTTTTTCTTCTTTTCAACTTGAAGGGTCAAAATCTGTGAACCAAACTTAAACCAGTGGTGCCATGAGTCGGATGTAATAAATTGAGGGCTTCTATTAACTAAACAGAAGTTAGCTGCATAAAAAGTAAGTAACAGCTCTTTTTATCTGTGGTGTCTCCTGATGCTTCTTCATGACCAGAGGATTGAAAGGCAACTTCAAAAACTTCATATTGGAAACCACAGAGAATGTAATACTTTTAGTTCTCCTGATTCAGGAGAAGGACTCAGGTTAGTACATGGAAACAAACACACAGAAAATACCAGGAATCCCAAGGTAAACTTGTTGCTTTCCCATTGTTCATCACAGGAGGATCAGAGTTACACAACAGAACAAAGCTGAAATAAGCAAAACTGACCAGGGAAAAACATGTGCCATTGCAAAGACCGAAAAAACAACATTCCTGTTCAAGTTTTATGGCACAAGCCTGACACTACTTTGGTTCCATTTTCTATAATAGAGGCAGATGGTCTCTGAAAGGGCAACAGTAATAAATATTGACAGACAAAATCTGTCCATTGAAACTTTTCCTAACAAGATCTCAGATCTTGGCACCAGGCACAATTCCAGGGCGAGGGATCATGCTGCAGGGTAGAGCATTATTCCACATGTTCATACAGCTGCAATTAAAAAAAATATCAAGAGTATGAAAAGCCTTTGGAGTTTAGATTTTTAGGGGGACAGTTTATTTATAAAGCCACAAATGCTTCCAGTCAAATTCCTGTGGGTTTATATATGAATAGGGGAAGTGAAATAATTGTGGGAAAGGTGGAGTCTAAGGCAGAACAATTGTTTTGATTTTTCAACTGCAACCACCCCAAACTAGTTTCCAGCTAATTTCATTGCAACTAAGCATCTGGGATTTTATTGTCATCATTTTTAGCAGTCAAAAACTCTTTCTATCCCACTGAAGCTTCTCCTCTGCCTCTTGATCTCCCAGAGCATTGTAAATGTGGGACAATGTAACATAAGCCTCAGAATAGGCCATTACTTAAACAAATGGATGAGGTTGTTTTCATTTATTTCATGGCAGCCATCCTCCACCCTTTGCTTTCCTTTGAGGTCGTTTTTTTATTGTCTTGTTTTGAAGCCAGGCAATTTGTCCCCCACTCACTGCTGTTCATGGGCTAATTAGAATTTTAAAAGTAATTTAAACACCCTCTGCAGTGTGCTGTTAATTCCCTCCAGATTGCTGGGAACATTAGCTTCAGTGTTTGTTTATTTTAACTGACTCTAAAATATCAAGCACATTAGAGGTTGTACCAGATTTGGGATAATTCACCTTTAACAATAAATTCATTACAAAAGTAAGCATCCTACTTAATTAGCATTGGCTTGTGCTCATGGAAAGCTCCACACCCCAAGAAGACTGTGTGGCTGAATCACATGGTGGCAGATCTCAGTGCAGCAAGAGGCCAAGCCAGGGAGGCATGGCCTTGGCACCCTGTAGTGACTGACGCAGGGTCGCACAGGGCATCTGCAGAGTCTACCTCCTCATCACTAGCACAGGCTGGAGTCACAGCTTCTGGGACACCCCTGCTGCTGTCCTCTGTGCTGGCTGGACTGTCACTGGCATGTGTGGGCCACCTCAGACACCAGGCACACTTTGGTCTTTCCTCTTACTGCTTCAGGCCCAAGCAGCTTTAACCAGATGCTGGTTTTGCATGAGAACCTTCCCTGACAGAAGTCAAACCCTGACCTCAGCCCACAGACAAGTCCAGAAGAACCACAGCCCCCAGCACATCAAGCCTAAGCTACATCTGCTCTCCTGTGCAGGGACCCAGCGGGGACCCCAGAAGTGCTGTCCCCCTCCCTGTGCCAGCTGTCTGGGCTGCTGTGGTGCCAGCAGGCACATGGAGCTCCGAGCACTCCTCCAGGCTCCAGCTAGGCTGCTGCTGAGCATCACGGCCCAGCCAGCCTGCACCTGTAACAGAAGCACTAACAGGGACAGCATAACATGGTACAAGAAACCCTGAATGGGATCACACATGGAAATGTTCTAACCACCTTTACATTGATACCTTTAACTGAAAATTACTCTATGCAAATTGTGTAAACAGAATTAATTGTATAAGAAGTAGTTATGATATAGCAGGAATTTGGGAAAGAATTAAGTGGAAAAAAATTAGCAGCAGTTTACGAAAAGAATTAATACTATAATACATTCACAGTCTGCAGAGTCATTTCATTTATCTTCTTCTACATATCTCTGAAAAGAGAAACAATTTTATGGAAAAAAAAATCACTACTACACAGTCCAGCACTTTGCAAATACCCTATTATTTGTGCAAACAAAAAGTTACTGTATAATTCTCAGTAAAGATTTGACATAACTTTCCACAATGAGCATCATTATAAGCAATTAAAACTGAACTACACTTGTCAGAAAAGTGCCTATGATATACGTTGGTGAGCATTAACAACCACTTCTATCTGGCATGCTTGCTTATGCATTAATACTCTGATTAAGCCAGCTAAGAACATGAAAGCAGCTGTACCTGGGTTCATCTAGCCAAGCAGCCTCTCTTCAACAAAGGCCATAAGTTGACAGCTAGAGATGAGAAAGAACTGTGCAAATGTATATGATATTTCCCAAGTACTCTCACAGCCCTTGACCATTTTCAACTCAAGGAATTTCTTGAATCTAACATTATTTGTCTATCTAGTCACACTCAACAGATGTCTTCTCCAAATGCTGTGCAGACTCTCTGGGTCCCACATACTCTTTTTGCAGATACAACAGTTTTCAGCAAGGAGTTTCACAGACCTACTAACACTTCTTCTGTTTGTCTTGAACAAAGTTGCTGCAATTTATAATGACATAATTTTATTTTCCGTGTATTCCTTTCCTAAAAACTCCTTTCCTAAAAATTTTTTCTTTTAATGATTTGCTTTTCTGGTAGCTCTAGAGTATCGAGCTGATGTTTTCATGGAATTCAAGTGCACTCTGAATTGTGGCACACACTTTTTGTACAGCTATACCACTTCAGAAATGAACAGTTTGACTTCCTAATGTGGTTACCAGTACATCATTGTAGCTTCAAAGAGACCAAATACTTTTATACCAGTGTAACCATATCTGTACTTGAGGCTGCTCTAGTTGATTCGCATGTTACTATACCAGTTTAAAACTGAAATACTAAGCAAGGCACAAGCCAGTACAGAGACCAGTCAAAACCAAACCATCAGTTTACTGTATAAGAAACACTGGCTTGGAGTCAATCGGCACTGCTTCATCAGAGCCAATGCGCCCGGCTCTGCTGACATAAAAACCACTCCCTTACTTCTCCTTTATTATTAATATGGAGTGCTTTTGTTTACCCCCAAAAGAGTTTGTATACAGTGCTCAGACTAACACGTCAAAGTATTAATGAAGAGTTTTTAAACCATCAGGCTGGCACTGAAAGTTGAGAGTTAGTTTCTCCCTTAGGTTTCCATGGTTACTGCATCCCCAAAGTGCAATGCAAGTCACTCATGTCATAATTTGCTCCAGGTAACTTCCCGAGCTGTCATTGAGGTATCAGCCCCCTTTGGATTAGTAAGTGTACGGCAGGGACAGCCGGTGTAGCTCTAATCCTTCTCACTGGTGTTCCCAGGCAGCGTACCAGGGGTGGCTGAAAGGCGTACTGAGTGTGTCTTGCAGTGGGGTGAGCTGCCTTCTTCTGGGGTACAGCCAGCGATGGCTCTTGTCGTTGAGTTCAACAGGACCCATGTGGGCTTTTGCAGATTTTAGGTCAGGTGCTCAAGGCTCAAACCTGGCCTGGCGGGAGGCAAGGAGATTTTGTCTATGGCTGAATCAGCTTTCAGCTAAGCCTTATTTACTGATGGCTTTTATAAATCTGTCATTTTCCAAGAGAAAGCAGGAGGCAGTGGATAGCATCGCAGGCCGAGGTCAGTGACCTCCCAGGGCTGTATCTGACATGCTCAAAGGCCTTCATCATTGTACTGCTACAAATCCAATGCTAAAGCTCCAGAGAGCCTGACAGGCTAAAGCCAATGAGAATCCACTTAAAAAGCAGCATAAAGAAACATGAAAAACACACAGCAGCTTGTAAAATGCATGTTTGTAAGTGTAGCTGGCAGATAATAGAATAATAAGTGAAGACAACAGTAACTATATATAAAAAAAGTCCTTAGAACAGCTGAGATTACAGGTCTAACATACTTCCCAGCTACCCAGTCCCACAGATAATCCTGCAGTAACCAAAATCACCAAGAAGACAATTCAGGCCCACGGGATAGGAGCCTGTGTAGCAGAGATGAGGAAGGCAGTGCATTACAGCCTAAAGCTTATAGGAACCAGTTAATTTAAATAATGTGCAGGCAGCAGAGCACCATGGTTCAACATGTGCAACACATTTGGGGCTCAATCATGAGATGGAAAGCAAGAGCTTCAGCAGATCAGTCTACAGGAAACAGATCTAAACACTGATGCTCAAGAACGTGAAAATTCTGTTACCTGTCAGGGCTATAGTCTGCCATCCCATCCCTCCCAGAATAGGGTGTCCTGTCCCAGGAATGGAAGGGCACTATCTAAGCGGATGATCTCCTTAAGAAGAACAATCATGCACAATCAAGCCAGATGTTCCTTAAGTGAGATGCAATTTCAAGTTTCCTAGATTCAGGTATCTTGAAAGGCCAATTGCTGAGCTGCTGTCAGCTGAAAACAAGCCCTGCTCAAGCTTCTGAAAGTCTAGAGGCTGAGACAGTCTTTATTCCTTTTTAAGGGTCATGGCTTAAGGAATTAATTCAGACTGAAGGAAAGTACGCTACCAAAGAAGAAATACAGGGAGGTGAAAACCACCATGATTAATAAACACAGAAAATAATGTGAAATTTACTTCTTCCAAGCACTTTACTACACTCAGTTAAAAATGTTTTAATTTCTGATCAGTCTAGCTATGTTTATCTACAAACATACAAAATTACATTATATGTCCCTTCTGGCAGATAAAATGGCAAATAGTTAACAGCATGCAAAAATAAACAGGGCAGCAAGCAGGAAAAAGCTCTTTTCCACTAGAATTTACACATGGAACCTAGAAAGAGAGACTAATTGCTCCCTGGGACCCTCTGATTAGCTAAATCTGACTTGTAAACAGCTGCAAGATCATGATATCAAGGAGTGGGTACCTCTGTTTTCTGTCTCACTGGCTGCTTGTGACACATTTTTCCCCTGATTTGAGCTGATTGGGCCTCTCATTTACCAATTAGAGGATGAGACTGAACAGGGAAGAACAGAGGATGATTAAAAATCTGCTCTTTGCTATTTCTGCAACAACTGTGGACCATTCTCTTCCAAATTAAATCTGGCTTCTGGCTGGCGAGCTAACTGGCAAATGCAATCTCATTCCCCAAGAGCCAGAGCGCATCAGCTGTACATGTGCCATTTGTGGTCCATCTGCAGGAAACATGACATGCCAATTGCTTTCGGGTGGGCCGGGAGGGGGATGCAGCACTGTCAAGAATCATGTCACTGCGCTGTCCTACTCCTCCCACCCAAGTGGATAAGGTTTGGGAATCTTTTGAGACTCTGCTTTAAAACAACTTTGGCAATTCACGCTGTTTCCAAATACCTGCTTTTGTCAACAGGTCTGGTTACTAAAGTATCATTCTTTAAATGGGAAGACAGCGGCAATGAAGCCTTTTCGTTGTTTGAAAATAATTATAATGCAATCTAGGAGTTCTGGCAGGTGATGTTGTGGGAAGTGTTTGTTCTCTGTTCGTCCTCTCTACCTCTTGAGCTAGAGTAGGGTGCAAATGCACTGAACCCACACTCAGGAAAAAAGCTCAAATATAGCTATTTAAAATTCACTCTACAGCAGAAGAGAAGTAAAGCACACATCCATAGGAAACCCATATTCTCCATAGGATAATTCTTGGGCACAGGCCTCCCACAGGAAGGCTTTAGGCCACTTTCATCACCTTTATAATTTTATAATTGCTATCTTGGGAGGGAAGTAGTGCTCTGAGGAGAGAAGAAGTCTCTTCAGAATAACATTGGGTTTTTTTCTGAATAATTGTGCCTTTTTTTTTTTTAAACTCATTTTCCAGAGAGAAATGTCATATTTTATGATGTCACAGATTTTTTTCAGCATGAGATAATACTTTAGATGACCAACAGCACAGATTCAGTGAACAGGTAAACTGAGCTGAACAGCCTTACTACAGTAACTGAGGCCCATTTGTCCCAACTAATTTGCCCCAATAATTGTCATAACTGGCAAATTCAGTTCACGAGAGACTCAGGAGGAAAACTGTTCATAGTTACCAGTGCAGATTAAAGTGAGCTGCCAGAGTTGCCAGGGGAAGCTAACAAGGCACCTGAGTGTATTATGCTTGGAGTAAGCCAGGGCTGTCAGTCTTCCACTCTTGAGTACTCTCATTTGAGAAAAGCACAAGATCTTGAGTGCCTCTTCTCCTCTGTGATTGCATCTGCACTCTAGTGCTGCCATCCTCTTGGAGTTTGACTAAGCCCCATGATCACCGAGAGCTTGTTTGCTGTTTTCTCAGCATACATGGGGTCGATCCATTTCTTTCTTTTTTTTTTTTAGTCCTTGTTTGCCTTGCCACAGCTGAAAGCAGATGCACACAGACACTGCCTGACATCGTCAATGGGGAAATTATGTCAAACACTGGTACCCTTAAGTTGGCTGCAGCTGAAGCCAAAAAACTGCAGCAAGTGGCCTGACTGCACAGCACTGAATTAAAATGTTGCGCTTATTCATAAGCTTCCTTGACATTAATATGAATAAAATGGCAATAAGCCTATATTTTATATTCTGTCATTTCACTCTGCATGACTAGTACTGTAACTTCGTATGCTCCCACTACACTGAAACAGATTACACTTACAAATTGCCCCTCTGAATAAAGAGCACTGCGCAGGGATGACAACTATTGATTTTCAATCTCCTTCCAAAATGACTCTATCATTGCAAGTAAGTCAGGCAATTTGCCTCACTTTACACTTCAGGCTATAGGCCTCAGATCACATTGACAGGCCTGATCCTTCAGGAGATGTTTAATTAGAAAAGAAATGGAAGGAATTACTGTAAATCAGCACTTAGTCAGCAGTGCTACAGAATTTGTAAAGCTCCTTCCTCCCCCCTCCCTCTCACGTACAAACTGCCTAATTTATTCTCTTACCCTCACCAGGAAGTTTGAGGTGGTTGTTTCACGTAATGAGAATTGCTGCCTTTTCTCTAGGAAATACCTCGGCATGGTCTAGCCTGCGTTTTGCTTTTCGTTGACAGCTCCTCTTACACTGATGCTGCAGTAAAGAAGGGGCACGCTGGCACTCACCATGGCTGACACGGGCTCACCTTCCCCACCAGAGAGACTGACAGTGACATGCAGTTGCCCAGCACTTTTGCTTTCAGAGCTATGTTTGAACCTAATTATGACTAACATGCAGTAAAAATACATCTTACTGGAGGGGAATTATAATACCGTTAAGTGCTGTACGCACCGAGAAAGCCACCGTACGCTCCTCTTGTATTCCCGCTCAAAGGCACCCCGCAGCGCTGCTCTGGGGCAATGGCTCCCTCCAGGCCCTGCACCCAGATGAAGCCCTTGGTTAAATAAATTTCTTCCACAAAGAACTGGAGGTTTTGACACTTTACATCAAGGTGCTGTTGAGTTTTTGTGAGGTGGGGACTTTTTTTTGGCCTTTTTTAAACAAACCCCGTGCTTACTTCTTTCTCCATCACACACAAACTCGCGCGTTTGCCCTGCTGGGGAAGGCAGCGCTCCCGGTCCCCCGCGCCTCTCCTCAGGCCCCGCGGCAGGCCTGCGAGCACGACTCCCGCCGTCGGCCTGACAGGAACCCGACTCGGCCGCGCACGAGGGCACGCGGCGGCGCGAGCCGGCCCTTCCCGCTCTGGAGATAGCGGAAACGCCGCGGGCTCCCGCCCGCCCGAGCGCTCTCCGCCCTCACCCGGCCGGGGCGGGGGCTGACTGGAGGGGGAAAAGGGCGTTAAAAGCCCCGAATACTTCCAGCGGGGGAAGGGGAGGGGAGCGGCGGGGCTGCGGGTACCGCTGAGCCGCTAAGGAGATGGCGAGACCCGCCCCGGCCCCGTCACGCTGCTGAGAGAAGAGCCCGGCCGTGGAAGAAACACGCTCACCTCCTGCCCCAGCCTTCCCGAGGCCCGGCGGCAGTCGAAGCCCTCCTGCGCCCGGCTCCGCCGGTGACGGGACGACGCGCTGCTGCCCGGCCGGCCCCTGAGGAGAGCCGCGAGGCGCCGTGCCCTCAGGCGGGTGAGGGGGCGGCTCGGTTCGGTGTCGCGTTACCCCCCCTCGGCGAGGCCTTTGAGGCCACGCAGCCGCTGTGAGGCCGCTGCGCCACTAACGGCGCGCTTTAACGGAGCACGCTTAACCCCGCGGTGCTTGCGGCACGGGTACGCGGCCGTGAGCGGCACCGCCCGCCACCCCCTTAAAAACCACGGAAGAGGCTCCCCCGGGGTGGGAGGACTGGGAGCCTTTTGCTTGGACCCCATGAAAGCTCTGTCCCATATTGAGATAACTGAATAGCATGAACTGAGTTGTGCTCCTGTTGTGGGGGTACCTCACACATCCTAATGCAGCCCCAGTACAGGTGAATGCAGTTTATATACTGACTTAAGCTGTGAAGGTCTGGTTCCCCAGGGCTAGCACTGCTGCCCATCCATCCCAGGCAGCTCAGGCAAACGTGTGCAGATGCCCCGGTCGTGCATCCACCAGAGAGCAGGTACCTCCTGGAAACCACAGTCCTCCCACACGGCAGTGCGCAAGGTGTGCACTCGCTCCTGGGATTGCAGGGCTTGCGTCCACCACTCCACTGAGGTCCAGCTGCATGCCGGGCTCTCACAAAAATACTGACAAACAGGCAGCCATGAGTCCAAAAGTTCCCCAAAGCACAGTGCAAGTTCTTGAAACGTGCCCATGCAGGTGTCTGCAGGGCAACAGATGGCGCAGTATGGGAAATCCTGGACGTGTGGTAGGTTTGCTGTAGTGTTTTTCATAGCAAGTCCGTTTGTAGTTGTGTGAACGACATACCAGCCTTACCATCTGAAAGGGCTACAAGAATAACCTCTGTGTCTTTTAAGTACTTGTTAAAAAAGGAATATCTCTAAGCTAAAGAGAAGGATGTAATATCTGTGACTCTGAAAGAGGTTTTTAAAAATTACTTGCTGTTGGAATGTGGTAGGGAGGAAAAACCCTCCTACAATTTTATTAAAACTTGTTACAAATGGTGAGTGCAATCATCTATCACCTTGTATAGATTACTTTTTCTTCTCTTTAGTGTGAGAAATGAAACCACTTGTTTACTGTAGCAGTAATACACAGAGAACTACTTTCAAAGCTCCCAGCTGTGCGCCGTCTACCACTCACTATGGAAGTGGCAAAAAAAATCACAAAAAAAAAGCTAGGTTCAGATGCTAATGGTCTGATAGTAGGCTGCATGTGACTGGTCTTGCTTCCGCAGTACTAGAAGTACTTGAAGGAGGCCAGTTTTGTGTGAGTGGTTTTCGGCATTGCTGATGCAGGTTCCTTGGCCGTCTTGGGGTGGATGGGGCAGCCAAGGACCACTGGGCTCCTCCATGAGTGGTGTTAGAGACTGTTCTGTGACGTGAAGGGGAAGCATGCTTCTCTTTGAGTCAAGGACAGCAAAACCCTACAAAACACTTCAGATTAATTTCTATTTTTGCTGTAAAAAGTCAGGAAAAGGTCATTTTATTTTTATAAATGCATAGAAAATTTGAAACACATGGAATCTTTAGTATTTCTTTGAACATAGTGTTGTTAGTGTAAGCTTAGTCAAGCCTATGAACTTTAAGTAGTGCTTTGCTGTTAATTGGGGTCACCAAGGTCACCCAGATGACTTGGACTTCTTCCTTTGGTGTTGCAAGGAATTCTGGCTGCAGAATGGCCTTCTTGCTATTGACGGACATGGCTTGCCAGCTGACTATGTACAAAGGCTTTTAATAAATAGATTATGTCTCATTCTAAAGCATGTGCTAGTTCAGCCCTGAATTGTTGGAGTCAGTGGAGGAAATACTGGGTGGATTTTTTTTTTTGCCTGAATGATTCAGGAGTTTAGAGAAGAGGAAATCATTGTACTAAATAATAAAAATACAACACTATGAACTACTGTAAAAATACTTCATAATTAAAATATACTTTTCTACTCAGAATTCATTAGAACAAGAACCAAACACACGGAGTGAACCTTCTGTGCTTTATTACTACCACCATTAATATTTTCAGAAATTTCCAACTGCTTCAACCATTTGTTCTGGCACTAAAAAGGAAAGCTTTCATTTCTAGTGGTCTCAGCTAAAAACACCAAGTTGTTCTGTGAACAACAGAGCTAATGGAGTCAAGCTTCCTGTGAAGTTGAGTTTTTCATTCCTTTTTTCTTTCTCTTTCCACACAGAGTAACTGCAGCCTCCTTATGTGTCCTTTGTGAGAGCCACACTGAGCAAGACAGCCCAGACCCCCAAGCAGAATATGTAACAACTGAGCTCCGCTTGCCTATTCCCTGGCAGAGGTGCTCATTTGGGTCCCTACTCTAGCTAGATACTAATTGCCGTAAAATTTGTAGGAATGTAATTATCTTTGAATTGTCTACTCCTATGTAAAATTTTGTTAAAATAGGCTACCAGGTTCATAAGTTTCTGGAGGGTTGTTTTGGTTTGGTTGTTTTGGAGGTAGGTTGACAATGTTGTCACAAGGGCCTGTTTTCTTCAGGAGATTAGGTCACTGGATTTAAACAGCTCAAGTTTCTAGTCATTATCCTGGGAACTTCAATTATATTTTCAGGACATTCAGGAAAGAATAATGCTTCCTCACTATCAAACAGCGACTTTACACAAGGGGTTTAAAGAAGTGTAATGCACTGAAGGGACCCCATAGTGTAGCATAACTGAATGATCAAGCATACACAAGAGTTTTACAGCCTGGGGTAAGAGGACAATGTACTTGATCTAAGTCTCTTTCCACAGTTGTGGAAGGCTGCTGAGGTAGCTAGTACTCAC
This sequence comes from Ciconia boyciana, assembly GCF_034638445.1. Lineage (NCBI taxonomy): Eukaryota > Metazoa > Chordata > Aves > Ciconiiformes > Ciconiidae > Ciconia > Ciconia boyciana. The sequence continues at coordinate 2,869,961 of NC_132950.1, forward strand.
CATCTACTTCTAAAGGGATTTGAAGTCTCTAGGACTGCACTGTCTCTCCCACAGGTAGTCGTGGCTTTGTGCTGGGTAGGGAGCTCCTGCACTCGGCATCATCCTCAGCTGCAGCTTGCTGGGGATTGTTATTGCTGCAGAAGCTATGGTAGCATCAAGCTTGCAACTGATGGAGGGGATGTTTCTTGCTGCAGCTTCTGATGATGTTTTAGCTCTTTTGGAAAAGCAGCAGCAGCCTAAAAGTTCCTTCATAAGTCCCTATAACCAAAACAAACTAGTTCTCTATGAGTCTCTTTCACAGTATGTCGGCAGTTTGCCACTTCTGACAGAGTGGCCACACTAGCCAGATAACATAAACTTAGTTCTCCTGACCAGACATTCCCAAGCACCAGTGCAAACACTATTTTAAAGTTGCAGAGAACATATAATTTTAATAAAAATATCACAGCTTCTTTCATGCAGATGAGACCTGAGTGGTCCAGCCAAGTGCCCTTCCTCACTTGCACTCCCTCCCTTACTGGGCTGCTGCCATAGCACAGTTCTCCTCCCCATCCACTGGCAAGTACCAACAGAGAGCTCCCCTTCTGCTCCCTGTTCTCAGGGCTTTGGCTTCCCAACATTACAAAAACCTGCAAAGAATAAAAGAATAATAAAATCTTGGCACCTCCTTAGGATTGTTTTTCAACAGATCTCTGCTGCATTATGTGCAGCCTGTGATTGTGAAGTCATTTTGCACTTACAGATATTTTCTGTTAGAAAACAGAATGCTTTAGCCAGTCACTTATTTTCAAGTGTTTGGTAATTTTCTGTACTTTTTTATTTAAAAAAAAAAAAAAATCTATTGATCTAAATATGCCAGTATACAGGGCTGAATTTTCAGTGCAGAAGTTATTTATATATGCCGCAAAAGAGATTAGAATCATGCTTAATGTAAATCCCTTTTTCCTTTTAAAGCTCTTATGATGTAGGTACAAGCTGTACTATACAAATGGGGAAAATGAGGACATGGGGAAAGTAAATTACTGAAGACCATGCAAAATTAGCAATGGTACTGATTATCACTAAGTATTCTGTTGCTGTTATCTCAGGAAGGAGGGGGAAATAGAAAGTGTATATTCATTTCAAAAGCTTCAGATCACTGAAGAAGGAAAATGCTTTCTGATTGCCTGGCAGGAATGACTGTTGGAGGGCATCGCTGCGACTCCTTTGTTGTGCAACAGTTCTTAAATTCCATTACTCATGCTGCTATTTTGGTCGTTTCTTGCCTAAATGCAGGCCCTAGCCCTCGACTCACTTTGGTGGATCTCTAATACATGAGGAGTTGTGGGCCACTGTCTGCCCAGGGGCCTCCTGACTACACGGGATGGCTTTTGGGGCTGAGCCACTTGGAGCAAGGACAGCCTATTTTATTTCCCTGTACAGCACCATGCGCAGTCCTGCCCACACTCATCAGCCAGCACTTTCACTCTCTCTGCTCTAAATTGGGAGGACTGCAAAATGTCCCAACCTTCCCCCCCCCCCCCCCCTTATTCCCCATCTGTGTCCCTTCTGTACTGAAATAACTAATAATCCCCAGTCCCATTTCAAAGGGATATACACCTCCTTGTGCTACTGCCTTACTTACCAAGATAACTTCTGAAGGAAACCTTTTCATTAAACCAATTTCAGCATGCTTTATTTAGTTTTTCAGAGATTCTGTGAGAGAGAGGGAGATAAGTAACACAGGCTATTTATTGAACCAGTCCAAAATACTGCACTTTACTTAGAATTAAGTACTGAAAATGTTAACTTAATTGAAAGGATTAATTAGGTTTTCATAACTCTGCTCCTACTGAATAATGCATGTGACTTGAATGGAAAGAGGCAAGTATTTGGATGATGGAAGAATAGCTGGTTACTAGTTACTCTGACCATTGGGTCAGAGTAAGTGCTGACCTTAACTTGCATCAGTTCCCTTCCTCCAGAAAGACCCTACTTCTTGTTATTAGTTGTTTTCCTCATTAGTTTTGCAGTTTCTCTTTAGACTTCTTCCCTGTTTTGAGCAGTTTCAACTGATATTCTTCTCAAAGAACACCAGCCCTCTCCTACCGCTCCAATATGTTTCTAAAGAGGAGGAGAAAAATTTTTCTTGAGGGGACTCTTCAGTCACAGGTTGTACTGGAAATCCCTTTTCCCTTCAGTAGCTTATTGCTCTGCTGCTTTGTCCCATATTCCTGCTCACCTTAGCCTGTATATTTGGGATTTTCCCTCCTGTCTGGAGAAAAGGCTTGCTATCATTCCCACTGCACTTGAGCCTGTGTGGTCTGAAGCAATCATTTTATTTAAGCTGCAGTTTTAAAATAAAATCCTCTCCACAATAATTATAGTGTTGCATTAGAAAATACTGGATGTCTACATATTGCATACATAGACTGTACTCTCTGCACTGAGATAGCTGCACCATCTGCTCTCCTGCTCCCTGTTCTTACTCCTGCAGACATTAGATAAACATGTTAAGAGAGCAGCAGGCTGTTTTCAATCATGACATATCTGAGCTGCGTTTAAAGTCAAAAGCCTTTATTTACAGCTCGGTGAAGAGAGAGGACTCATAATCAAGGGCAATAAACTAGATCCATAGCAGTTTAATGGTTCAAAAGGATGGGAGACATGTATGTCAAACCTGTCACTTCTTTAAAATGGAGAAGGCTCCAAAAAGAGAAGAGGGGATGCAATGCTTCCTGGTTACCATGAGATGGCCTTCAGTGCTGTGGATTGGGTTTGGACGCACAGCAGTGGGGCAAGTAGGCACTGCTTCTCATGGATGTCATAGAACGGCCTGAAAATAAATTCACTGGCTTTTACCCAATGCATAGTGCTGAAGCAGCATGAGATGTTGACAGGAATACTTGAAGGAGGACATCCCTCCCTGGAATAAGTTGCCACAGCTGCTGTTAGTAGAAGAGTGGATGTTAGGTCTTCCTCCATGCTTGGAAAGGAAGGAGAGCAAGGAAAGGGAAGGAGTACTGGCAGGATGGTCCTGTAATGGCCTAGAAGTCAATCAGTTTGTCTCATGCCTCGCTGCAGAAACCCACAGAATTCAGTGTCCACCTGTGAACATGAAGCCAGTCTTTATCACCTGACTTAGTCCAATACCAGCTCAGAGTACTTACAACAATACTGAGTAGCTTCTACATCTAAACTAATAATCTAAATCCTATCTGAACCTGGGCACTGACTGGGCCTCGGCAATGTGAAGACATAATTGTGTTGAGTGAACTCTTCAGTGCTGTGAAGGCAGGAATGGAGTTAAGATGAAGTTTTAAATGTCTTGGAGTGGTTGATTCATCTTTGCAGTAGTTGTAATGGCTCTGGGATTCAGTCTCCTGGTTTAGAGCTAGTGCTTACACCAACGTAACTGAGTGGCCAAACTGATCTAGGAAAAGACTCCTACAGCACAAGCATGCAAAAAATCCCAAAGTCAGGTTTTTCAAGATGAGGTTCTCTAGCAATGTGTGAGCATTTTCCCCTGCTCATTCCATCAACCTCTCTAATTTTACTTGTTTTCTCTCTGATCCTTGGAATTCAATTGTACTGATTTCCTGAGCATTAAACATACATGAATGTTCCCGTAGTCTGCTTAATAGCCCTAGCAAAAAGTGTTTCGACTCATTGGCAATGCAATTGGAGCAATCACTGAACACAATCTACTCTTTCAGGATTGGATGTTGGAAACAGCTTTTTTTTTTTTTTTACAGTGAGTGAGCATGCAAACTTATGATATTAGAAATGGCTCCTGAGAAGTGACAAATGGGCTTCAAAATGCAGCATAATGATCATTACAAGATGGGGTTGTATTTTGTTCTTGAACTGCTATGCACGTTTTATTGAGATGGGAGTAAAGATCCTAGAGAGTGAGGCTTCAGTAGCCAACCCAAACCCAGTTTGGGCTTTGGCAATGAGGCATTCATGAACTTTAAGTCCTGTATTTCTAGGATGGTGCTAAGAAAGGATGGCATGACTGAGGTGGATTGGTGAAAAGCGTTTTAGAAAAGCTAAAGATGCAGAAATCTCCAAGTCTGAAGCATGTCACAGCTACAGCCTTGCAGTTCCTGGTGGTCTAGTGGCTGTCATGTTGCAAAATCTCAGGAGTCTGAATTCAAGTTAATGTTGGACTGACAGTCAATTTCTAAATTCTCTCTCAGTTTCTGCTGACCAAAGCTGTTCTTGCACCAAACGCTGTGTACTGTTTACACTTTTCTGCCAGAGATTAATAAAATTACTCTAGTAACTGAGTCACAACCTAAAGTGCCAAAGACACTGGTACTTTAGACTGGACTTATTATTCAGTCAAGCTGAGCAGAATTTCTTCACTCTACTTCAGGAACATATCCGAAGCTGTTCCCAGCTGATTTCTGCTCTCTGCAGGTCTACCAGTGGCTCTGTCTGTAGGAATTTTCTACTTTCTTGAGCTTCATCCAGGGAGCCTGTCTGCTACTCATAGGTTCTCTGCAATCCCAAAGTCCTTACCTGATCATTAAAGCAGGCAGGGGGGAGGCCACAAAAAGCCTCTCATTGCAGTTTCAGAATGGCACAGATATTTTTCTTCCTAAGCTCCACGTACTACCTCTATTATTATATGGCACTTCTTTGCCTGCTCAGGCCAGGCAGTGTCAGCATCTGCCGGGAGGTCCTGCGTTGTAGCGCCATGTGGATACAGACTCCTGCCCTGGGTTAATTTGTAGCCAATGCACAGAAAGGAATAAAGGAGAACTTTCCCCTTCATCCATCAGTATACTGATGATTCCTGTTCCTGGTGTGACTAGCTGGGAAGGTGGGACTCTCCCAAAGTCATGCTCATCAAATGCAGTCTGAGCTCTGGAGTGGAGGGAGCCGTGGGTTAGATGGCACATTTGTGACACGCACTATGCCCCCTAGACGTAAAGCCTTGATTGTCCGTATTAATCCTCTGAGAGAGGAGAAATCATCTTCGCCTGCAGAGGAAGAAGTGTAATGCCCTGTGTCCAATTTTCTTTTCATTGCTGTTTTTATTATGGAAACAAAATATTCACTGTTTCTAAAATGAAAATGGAGAAAGCTAATTTTTGTAGTTCTTGCTAATAAAATTCTTAATGTGCTCTTCTCCCATTATCATAAAGATTGTTATGGTTTACTTTATCTCTGGAATCTTATTATTTTCCCCAGAATTCACGGGCATTCCTTATCTTCAAAACTATTTTCATCTATTGAGATATTCCTCCTTTATCTTATCTTTATCCTCATAGTTAGTATGAACATATCTTTATTATCCTACTTCTGTTTTTGTAAACAATAAGTGGCTATTGATCACAAAAGCTTTAGAGTCTCTAAGAAGATGAGGCAGCAAAACTACTGGAAGCACTGAGTAAGAGTCTAAAGAAGGAATTCTGGGTTTACAAGTAACCAAAAATCTGATAGATAGCAAGGTAATACAAAGCCATTTAAAAATGGGTAATTCCAGTAGCATTGAGAAGTGTCAGCTTAATTTGCTATATTGTAAGTGCTGCAGATAATACACTGAGCTGAGGCCCTGTTCATACTGGTAAAACGCAGGTCAAGTGTGTACATCAAATGTTATACTGTTTGGGGACAGGTGAAGTATAATCTGGCTGTACTGGAACCAGTCTGACTGCACTGCCTCATGCCTGAACATACTTAAAAATGGGTTTCAGTGAGGGTTAAAGGGCTGCTCTCCGTTCATAAGCTGCTTTTCCCTCTGGAAATATGTTGTACCTTGTAAGGTCCTAAGCAAAACTAAAATGATGCAGTTGCAAAGATTTGTTGGGAAAACGCCTCTGAGCTGGTTTGCAGTAACATCTGTGATTTACAAGCACAAGAATTGTTCTCAGAGCAGGAAAGGTGAATATGACCTACAACTCGGCTCCTGGTAAAGCGTACTGCTGCACAGACATGGGGCACAAAGCCACCAATATTCTGAAAACCAGCAATGGGAGAGTAGGGCCTCTTTACAGTGATTATTTTCATGCCCAGAAAAACAAGGAAGAAAGAAAGAACAGGAATCCAGAATGATTTTTACCTTGTATTGCACTTGCAGAGTGCAAGACGACTGCAGTGTGTCCAACCCTTGCACATGTACAGTGGTCCCCCTGACCACCTACAGAGCCCAGGCGTACACAGAAACTGTTAAAACTCATCACAAGTTGTAATACCACTCACTCACACTTCCATTCACAGGCTTCTGCCACTGCCTTTGTTTGAGCTGGTCTAATAATCCAGGCTGGTGACTAAAGGAGACAGTACAGTTGATCTTAAGGCACCGAAGCCTGTCTGACTGTGTCTAGGTAGCAATTTAACGAAAAGAGAGAATCAGAATTTGTCTTCTGAAATCCTAAAACTCTTATCTGTCCTTTCCTGGGATGGCAGCAGGACTCTAGTAGTAAGCATGTCATGAAGAAAGACTGATATGCCTCTAAGCTGTGCACCCCCATACTGGAATTCACCTTGTGTTTCCTTTTGACATCCGGTCAAATGAGTTGCCTTCTCCTGGAATAACCTGAAAGCTGGCAGCCAGGTGGGAGCCACAGCAGTGATGGATTGCCCAGGCAGCCACAGCGACTCCAGTGTCAGCAGGTAACAAGGCAGCTGGAATCCTTCGTTTTCAAAATGTCCCCTCCATCTCCTTTGAGCCATCAGGACATGCAAAGCACATAAAGTACAGCATGAATCAGGCCAGCTTTGCTGACAGCACATGCTGACAGCAGGCTCTCTGGTTCAGACCCTCACTCCTGCTGTTAATCTTTCCTGCTCTGAGCCAAATGCTCACAGCGGCTTTTCCTCACCCTCTCTCTGTTGAAAGCAAACTGTTACAATTGCTGCTGAGGTGAGAAGGAGAGGACAGGGCAGCCTGTGCGTCAGAGGATCAAATCTCTGGCAGAAGGGAGACCATGCAGCCCTTGTCCAGCTTGAGCAAGGCTGGCCTCTGTGCACATTCCTATGGCAACCTCAAGCTCCTGGGTGACTTGATGCCATCAGTGAAACCTGTAGGTTGCACTAGCTGTGAGGAAAGTGTTTTGAGGCCCTCGTCGGTATTCCTTTTCCCCACACCATCGAACTCAGACCACCACTGAACTTGCCAGCTGCTGCGGAGCACAGGCTGTAAGATTCCTGGAGACATAAGCTTTTCTGTTTTTTTCATTATAGCAGTTTCTGCTATAATGTCCACATATTGCTAGTACAAAAAAAGACAACAGAAGGATAAAAGCTAATTATAGCTGTTGGCAAAAATGGTGGAGGCTCTCTCCATGCTGGCAGTAGTTCGCTTGACATGTGATTAATGGTGGTTAGTGTGGGCACAGCCAAAGCTTGTACAACCCTAGATAAATAATAGTGAAGTTTAAAAAGATATATGCTCCTTGAGTTAATAATTTTAACAGGCTGTGAGAAATGTTGCTGTTCTCATGGTAACAGGAAAGCTGTAATTTCATCTCCAATTTGAGAATGCTTGTATAATGTGTGCAGATAGCTTTCTGATGGGAACTTTTTCTCTCTTCTTTAATTGAAGCCTTTTTAATGAAGTTATATTATTGTGTAGTTTGGGCAAACAATTCAAAATGGACTAATTAGCACTAAATACACCACTGAAAAGCATAGTCAGAATTATTTGGAACTAAACTGGTATTGCTGCTTGTAACCCCTGGTTTCTGTATCAATAGGTGCCTGATACCGATGTATGCGGGCATCTCTCAGGGCTCTTCAGGAGATTCTGAATGCATTTGCATGTCACTGGAGGTTGCATTTGTACAGTTATATTCATTAGATAAGAAAGAAATGCATCCACTGGACCTCACCTCTGTACTACAAACACGTGGTCACTGTTTGACTAAATACCTCAAGAACAAAGACTCTGAAAACCCAAGGATTTAGACAATCCATTTTTTCTATCGTGGCTTTGACCTAGATATGGAGATACACAAAGATATCAAGAGTCTCATCCTTTCTGTAGTAATCCTAAAAAAAATACAAATAAGGCACCTAAATATGTGCTGCAGGTGCAAGACTGGGAATGAGACTTTCTTGGAAAACCAGCAAGATTTAGGCCTGTGATTCTTTAGAACTTTTGAAAATATTATCTGTGGTCCTTTTCAGTTTGTTACAAGGGCTAAGTCACGGAAACCAAATGACAGCATACACAATGAAAGCATTTCTGCTAGCTTTACAAAAGCATCTCCATTGACTACTAATCTTAAACTATCTTCACTGCTCACTTTTCCTATTAAAGCTCTACATTCCAGTTTATTATTCTGTATCTGTCCAAGAACATTAACTGCCTGATACTGGGACAGTTCAAAAGCAGTTTTAGAGTACTTAGAAATATGAATTAGTGCTTTGCTTCTAGGAAAACAAAAGGCAACCTTGCCCCCAAATGGATGCGTACAGCAATTGAACTGGGACCTGAGTTACCCAGGGGTAGGAGTGGATGTGTAGGTGGTTTGATGAGCCTCACTCACCAGAGGGAGCTGGAGCTGAGCATGGAGGAGGAGGAAATTGCCATTTTCAGCTTCTTGTTTTTATCTTTCAGCATAGACTGATTGACATGTGATGAAACATATGCATTTCACAGTTAGCTTTTCAAAGGCTGTGTTACTTCAGAATCATTAACCTGGCTGAGATCTTTGCATTCTTATCTGCTTTGTTGAATATTTTCGTAGCAGCAATTGGTGGTGGCTTGCATATCCTTAAAGCTGCAAAGCTAGCATTTTAATTTATCCTAATTCAGAACCTAATTGTCTTGCACTGTTGGCTAATTAAATGTTCAAAGAAGTGATAAATTAAGCAGGTTGATCATTACAACACAAGTAATTAGTCAGTCCAACTGAATCTGAGCCTTGAAATCCACATTCCCTGACATGACAGGAATTTTGGGGATGTACAAAAAAGCAAAGTGTGTGTTAAGGGTCAGGAAGAAAAAAACTTCCTTGAATATTTCATGCAAAGTGTCCAAATCTCACATCAGTTTGGGGATTTTCTGGCTGTTTATTTTGTGCATAACATTCTTTTTGTGGTGGCCACTAAGAGAAAATGAAGTTCCAAGGTAGCAACTTGAGATGCTGAGATTTGCAGCTAGTTTCCTACAGGATCTGACATATTCCTGTATTAGACACACAGAGTGTACTTTGTGAAAATAGGTATGAGTGGGTTTTTTTAAAAACAAACAAACAAACGCACAAAACCCCCAACCCTCTCAACGTTAGTTAAATACTTAAATAGGCAGTTATAAATGTAATATACCCTGGTAGGGAGCTTCCATTCACAAAAGGTTTTCACGCAGCATTTTACTAAAAATTCTCCCTGGGGTCAATTAGTTAAGATCTAAAGACCAAAACGTATGTTTTGAAAATCTCAGTCTATCTGTGCACCTGCTCAAATTCTCCAGACAACTTTCTGCCAGAAAAAAAATCCGTACAATGCATCATCGTGGCAGCTTGATATTCTTCCTGCTAATATATCCAAGCACTCTTTAGTCCTCCCACGCCACCCACCCTGTACGAAGGTGTGTGTCTAGGGAAGGGGCATGTTGGCACACTGTCCGGCAGCACCACATCATTGGGGACTGGCTGGAATGAGAACCTGGGACAGGACACCCTATCTTGCAGCTGAAAACAGGGATGAAAAATAGTCAGCAGAGGTACTGAGATTGTTTAATTAAAGCATGTGGGGGACCTTATCTGGGAGTTCGCCTCATTAGTTAGGCTAAGCATGGTACTTGGCTCCTGGCTGCAAGAGAGAAGGATGCCTCAGAAGCAATCCCTGGTGTGATCCTGTGGAGTGCTGTATCCTTCCCAGCCCTCTCTGCTCTGCATAGCGTCTGGCTGTTACAAGTCTAACTCCTCCACCCTATCTTGCTTCCATACTGCTGATGCTCTCTGAGTTCAAGACTCAGTACGTTTTCTTACCAAAAACAAATTAAGCAACTGTTCGCACCATCTCCACACACAGCTGTCTCACTTTATTTGCAATCATATCACTCACTGTTCAGTTCATTAGTAGAGTTTTCTCCTCTCTTCCTTTGCGTTTAGGACAGTGAGATTTGACGTTCCAGTCTTCTGCAGTGGAAATAAATAATAATTGCTAACAGTATCTCTCAAGGGTAAATTTCAAGCACAGGCTCCCCACAGGCTGTGTTTTTCTCACCTATCCACAGTGGCTATGGTGTGGGACCAGCATTTAGATCACTCTTCAGTGCTGCTGCAACAGCCAGATACTCTGTCTTCTTCTGCCTGCCTCTTCTAGAGGTGATAATAAGTTTTAAAGGTTTTCTGCTTGTCTTCTCACGGCCATGAAGAAAATGTCTTGTCATGGCTTTTCAGTTTATCTACTATTTCCTTGTGTAGTGGGTTATAACTTGTTTCCTAAACTCAGAACTCCTGCTTGCTTTGCTGAATCAGCTGGTATTTTATATTGCAAATGATACTCTTAAAATTAAAGCTCCTAAAAAGTTCTAATTTCTTTTTTTTTTTCCTGTGCTCTAATTGGTCTAGCTGGATTATGTTAATTATTTCTGATCAAAACTGCTTAATTAGCATGTCAGGACAATTAGTGAGGGCCTTTGGGGTTTAAGATAGTTATTTTATTTTTAGTTTTAGTTATAGTGTAGGCAATCCACTGTTACACATTTTATGTTTCTAGAACTATCCCTGAATTAATGGAAAGTTAACAGACTGGGATATAAGAAAATGCTTCATAAGCATCCACCAATATCTTGCACTGGGGATCACTGGTACCTAAAATGCTTCTTTAATGCTTCATCACTGAAATCAGTCTCGAAAGCAGAGTTCATGGCCTTGCAGCTGGCCCACAAGGGGACAAGCACCAGGAGAGCCATGTACTACCCTGAGCCTGAGGGACAAGGGTTAGAACGGGGAGAGCTGCAACCACAAGTGTTCTCCCCTCCTGTTCATAAAATGCAGGGATAGCAGTAATTTCCCATCTGTGAGATCCATTTGAGGAACTCCTTGTAAAATACTGAAAGGCTGCTAAATGTTGTTATGTTTATTTCTTGCAGATAACTTCTTGTAACACCCATTCATAATCAGAGAAGCCTTTATATTACATTGGCATAGAGGGTGTCAAAGAAAAGCTGTCTACAAATCTAAGTCTTTTTTTTTTTAATATTCTAAATACTTGATTTATTTCTGTGAGTGTAGGTTTTCATCAAACCATCTTTCTCCTTAATTGAGCTAATAACTTTACTCCTGTCCTCCTCTTTGTTCAGTCTGGCAAGCAATTTTCCAGCCTCATCTCCCATCTCATATATCCACTTTTGATCTGATTATTAGCATTTAATCTTCTACAACATTAAGTGTATGACATTCAAACCCAGCCTTATTTAAGGAAGTAATACCTTTTGGTGTGCTGGGTGTCACACATTTCCTTTGTAAGGTAACAATTTTATCTTATGTTATTGCCAGTTATTTGCTCTCCATTTTCTCCCCTCCCCTTTTTTAACTGGCATATGATTCCTCATAAGAAGATATAAATGGAAATGCAACTGCAGAATTAAAATTGAGGTAGGCATAGACTTATAGATGAAAAATGCCCAGTGAGCAAGCATTGGAGGATTTAACTCAGAAATACCCAATTTACGTACTTCTGAAGAAGCTTTTACCTCCAGGTAGCTAGTGGATCCTTCTAGAAGGACTGGATACCCACCCATCCCCTAGCCTTTTCTTACTCCATATGCAATTCACTGAAATGATTCCCAGAGGCCAACTCTTCAAACTGAGATCTGGATGGAAATTGTGTGGTGCCGTTGCTGTGTGTCTGGATTCATCCGTCAGGCAAACCAGTCTTCATGCTAATCAGTCCGGATCACCTTGTGTACCTAATCTGCTAGTTATGGACTATTAAGGTGGGTGATCAGCTGTCTTGGTAAGCCATATGCATGCACCAAAGTCAGGGGGGTGTACTTAAGCAGTTTCTCTGCTAATTGCTTTTTATTCTGTTCCATGGCTGGCCCTTCAGCTTGAAGCATGGTGCATGTGCTCAGCAGAAGAGGCAAGCTGGAGAACAGAAGTACTGCACTTTGCTCTGATCACAAATATGTAATTTCTGGGCCAGCACAGACAAAATCTTTGGTGCACACATACACGTACAAACCGCTTTTTGCTCAGAAGCCTAACTGGGAGTAAAGATCACTGAGATAGACCATTCAGAGTTTAAGAACATTTAAAGGGGGGGGGGGGGGGGGAGAAATAAAGAAATGGCAAGTAATCTTATAGCCAAGAAGTTGTTTCTAATGCAGGAGTACAGTGTGCACTGTTAGCACTGGGCTGCTCTACTGAGAGGGCTGATCAACTGGTGTTACCACAGCATGCTCACCATAATGCTGCTCCTTCTTCACTTATGCATGTCTTTCCTTCAGCTATTTCCAGCTAAATTCCTAGGGATCTGTTCTAAGCTTTTTCCCAGATGCAGTTTGACATTATATTTGTTTGCAGATATAAACAAACATGAGAAATGGTGAAGAACAATAGGTGCACAGTTATATTGTAATGGCTGCTGCACTACTCACCCTTTCTCAGGTTATGACCTTCCTGCGGTCACACTTGCATGCTTGCAGCCATCAGAAGAGATCAAAGAAAGAACCTTTTAGCAAACAAAAAAAAATATTTGGTACAAATATAGAACAAAAAGCAATAAAATAAATGGCCTTCCAGCACTTCTAATTTAGTTGCCTTTCCATAGGTCTTGGTCAACAGTCTGCCTCCCATCCTTCATCCCAGACACATCCATTCCCCACTTCAGGAATCAAGGAACCAGATTATCAGGAACAACGCCCCATTTAAACAGTTAACAGCCTAGAGTCAGCATTCCTCATTTTGATAAATCAAGGCTTAAAACTTGCTAGAAAACAATTCTCAAAGTTAATGATTTGCTGCTGTGTCTTTCAAATACACACCTAGTGTCCTTATCTGTGAAGCCACTGAATGGTCGGTCTTTTTGTTTCTAACTACAATCCTATCCCTATCCTATGTTGACACAGCCTGTTTCAAACACTACATTATTTATCATTAATCCTAGGCGCTTCATGTGTGTCACATAATTAACCTCCTAAATTAACAGGGAAGAGGAATTGAAAAAACATGACATTCTGAGCTCAAAGTCTTCTCTAAGAAGCACAAAAATGCAACACAATTGGATTTACTATTTAGGTCTTATTTGTTCAAACCCTTCCTGCAGTTACATTAAGAAAAGATGTTTCCTTTGGGTCCCATTTATGGCAATATTTTAAATAGAAGATTTCTTTTTTCCTATGTAAATATATTTAAGGGACATCAATGATCAAACTCTGAAAAACAGAGTACTGTTATGTGCTTCAGGAACTAGTATAGCATGGCTAGAAATTCAGTAATTATGCAACAAATTAAGACTTCCTTTGTTTTCTTTCATTCTTTAAATTCATTCATATTACAGTGCTCTCCTGACATTCAAATAGATACAACAACAACAAAAATCATCAGTTCACCAACAATGATTGACACATCAGACAAGCTGGTGGTATTCTTTAGAAAATTTTAACAACAAACACTGTCACTCTACTTATTATCTTCACACTGGATGAGTTGGAGAATGTGGTGCGGGGTGTTTTTGTTGGTTTTCTGGCAAGTAGCATTTTTAGTCTTGCTTCTGAGGGATGGGATTTTGTGTGTGGGGGGGTGTTGTTTAATTTCAGAACTGATTAGGATTGTGAAATGGTAATTTTGGGACTTGATTGCTAACAGCTGAGACATTATGGGACATTCTGCACTGGAAGATTTCAAATGGCTGAGGGAAAACTGCTCTTAGTGATTAATAACACCTTTACTCTACACTTCCTCCAGGCAACATGCTCTGAAAATAGTGTGTGGGAGGCTTGGCTATGCAACCAGGCTCAGCTGAGAGCAAGGGGTTTGTGTGCTCTTCAAGCATCTACAGCATAGGGAGGAAAATCTTTGCCAAAGATGCAGGAGATGCATGTTTCTTTTCTAACCTTGAAGGCCTGTGTGAATGACCATCTAGATACTGGAACATAAATGCTTCCACTCTGGCTGTCTAATCACACTGTAAGCTCCTCAAGGCATAGCTTCTTACTCCAGAAATAAGCGATCAACATAGTAAGGCTGTGGCTTTACATCTTGCATACCACTGTAGCGCTTATCCTTCTACTCATAAATTCCAGTCATTCACTTGCAAGTGGCCTCCCCTGGGTGATCAGCTCCACAGCAGAACTTGGAGATTACCATGTACATGTAATTTGTTTCCTTTTTTTTTAAATGCAAGGAACTAAACTAGATCTTTTTCAAACATAGGTCTAGCCTTTACTCCTCCAGTTATTCTGAGGGAAATGCAGGAGAACACACTCAGAAAGCTGGATGCATTGGGCTCTTATACCTGGTAATGCAGGTGTAGTGGCTAGGCTTTTTCTTATTTAACATGCTGACACATCACAGTGTCACAGTATGTGTTTCAGTGTGATTCCAGCACCCCATGGATGCTGATGAAAGAAAGGTAGCTCCCCTTTATCCTCTAGCAAATCCTGGTGCTATGCTTCCCTACTACATATCAACACAGCCCAGCTGGCTATTTAGCTTACCATCAGTCTACCTATATGCATATGCACAAAAATGTCCTGAAAATGCTTTTGAAGTTTCTTTCTTCAAAAATGTCCTTGCACTCTAGTCTGACTACAAGCAGTTATGTCAAAAATAGCAGACTTATTCCAGAAATAAGTGAATCAGTAACTGATGAGAAAACTGCCAGTATGAAATACTTACCATGGAAATATCCTGCCACTGTGCTGGTCTCCTTGTGGTCCCACACTGCTGATGTGCACTGGAAACAGCCTCTTTCCATGTGCAAATGCACCCTTCAACCAGAGGGGATTCCAAACCTGCTTGTGTGAGGGATGAGAGCGCTTTAATGCCATGCACATGTTGTTATTGTTATCCTATGTTCATTAGTGTTAATTGCAAGGTATTGGTGAAGCAGAAGTGATAGCAACTGGTGAGGAAATCGCCAAACGATCTTACAAAGGCTAGTTTTGTCCTCAGTTAAAACCATTTAGAGTAAAGCCCAGCCCTTTCTACTAGCTAGGAAGAATTTACTATAGTGAAAAACTTAAATAGAAGCAGGACCAACACATACCTGGAGATGCAGATCAGCAAAAGTCTAGGCAATCCATTAGGAAATTGAGGTCTTTCTAATTACAGAGCTCAGTATAACCATCTGCTTAGTACAGCAGGGAGGGAATAGTTCAAAAAGGCAAAAGTATTAAGCTCCAAAAATTTAAGAATCTGACAGGCATGAGATGGCTCACCACTTCTGGGTTTCTGCACTCTAACAAAGCTGTATTCAAGCACAATAAAAACATCTTTTTTCTCCTTCTTGAAAAAACATAATGAGAATGCAGCATTGTGGATTTTTGTTTGGGGTTTTATTTTGGTTTCAGTGGTTTTTTTTTCCCCTCTAAGTGTGTTTGTATAAAGTTTCAGGCACAGATTCTCTTAACTTTTTATTGAAGTCTTCACAAGTACTCTCTCTTCAACAATGTATCTAAAGACATTTTGATGTGTAAAAGCTCATGAAGAGTGGTAATTGTGATAAAAGCAGAAGCTTGAAGCAATGACATCGAAAGAGAGCCTGTCTGAAGATCTTGAAATCAGATAGAATAAAGAGAAGGCTAAAATGACAAACATGTTTGATCTTATGTACTTGAACAGAAAATCATTTCTGAGCCCTGTCTTATCCTATAAAAGAGCTGATGAATGTCTTGGATTTAGATACATGTAGCTATATTTGCTACTGAGAAAATTACATACTTGCCCCTTTGCACTAGTACTGTATTTTGGGAGTTTATTGATTTAAAAACCCAAATCACCCACTTCATTCCTCCTCCCCTCTCTGCCTAAGAAAGTATTCAAGTGGAAAACAGAAGTCGGCCTTCTTGTACAAGGAAGGAATTAATTTCCTTAAGGAAAAGCAATAAAATGCCTCCATAAATGAAGTACTGAGATGATTTTTGGGTCAAGTAGGGAAGAGCAATGCACACAGAAGGTAGCTGTTGAGTCAAGTGCAGTCAGTGCAACACAACTACACCATTTACAGGGGGAAGGGCAGGTAATTAGGGTGAGAGAAGACAATTTCTATGGCATTAAACCTGTAAATGAAGGGAGAAAATGGAAGAATAATATGGCAGGACCCCTAAACCTGTCATTTCTGTATTCAAGTCTGGAGCTCACAGATCAAGACAAGCAGAGAGCTTGGTAACAAGGAGGTAATGATGATCATCCAACTGACCTTAAATTTATCAATGGACTTGTATAGGCATAGACAAGCTTAGACCTAGAGCCTTTCCTTTAAAAACATAGGCTCCATTCTTGCCGAATTAAAGGAAACTTGCTTAACATTTGCTCATATTTTGAAATACTTCTTCCCCCAAGCCCATAAAGCATGTAAAGCCTTAAAAATGTTTTTTACACAAGAAAAATAATTTTTCTTGTCTGCATTTAGAAGGTTCCTAGTTCAAGCCCTCCAACTACAGAAAGCTTTTAGTATACCATCACCCTGATTCAGTAAAGCATTTAAGTAGTTGCTTTATTGTAAGTGCAGCATTACACATACAGCTCTGAGCTCCACATTCAGGTGCAAGAAGGCCTTGAAACTAAATAATGGTGCATTAGAAAAATTCATTTCTATTAAATGCTGCCCCATTCCTTCATCTTGCAAGGAGGTGCAAAGAGAAGTACAGAAGACTGAGACTGCAGTCTCTAGTTACTGATCCCCCTGGCCAACAAAGCAGCCTGACTTGTGCTTACTAGCACACTCCCTTTCTCACAAATCTGCTTTTCTTCCCCCCACCACTCTCTAATGGACCTATATGTTATCTTTGGTTAGCTACTGCTGTCTCTGTCCAAAGTCAAGACGTGTCAACCTCCACATGTTCTTGTGAGCAAGTCACTGTCCCAAATGCAAAGTATCTGCATAAACAAAATCTCTAATTTCATGCAATAAAAACTGCTAAAGGAGAGTAAGGAGAAAGCATCAACTCTAGATCAATGGAGGCTGGAGCCACCTAAGCCACTGTGCATGGGCTCCAGTCAGCAGAGAGCAGCAGTTTTAATATTGCTTTAGAGACTCTCCAATTCCTTATGCACCCACATCTCTGGTATTATGCTGAAGTTACACTTGAATGTACAATATTTGCATTCCACTTGCTAATTCATGTTGCTTGTTCTCTCTAATCTCGACATCACAGCACAAATCATTTTCATGCTCTATTTCCTATGCAGTGCAGCTTCCTGGTTTTGTAAGCAACATTATTCTTCCCACTGAACTTAATTTCTATCGTAGACTATGGACTGGCTCTAACTTTCTCTCACCTTCCCCACTTTTCAGGAGGAGCTATACAAACAAAAGTCAAAGGAATTTTTTCTATTACCTTTTTAATCACCTTACGGACTACTGGAAAGGTGCTAGTAACTTCTGTTTTTCCTCTTCTAAGGCCTGTTTCAAAGCTGCTGAGAGCAGTTACATTCACAGGGTTGTGGACAAAACTACTTCTGATCAGTAGACAATAAAAGCACGCATACAGCATCACTGTGAATGTACGAAGGAGTCGGTCAAGGAAGATGAGAGAGACAGTGTGCTGAAGGCAGCCTTATACCTTCGTGGATAGAATCAATGCAGAGGAGGTAAACATGAATCCTGAAGGCGGTAGGGGAGCAGAAGAAAGGTCCATGAGGAAAGTAGAATGAGTCTGTGGAAGGCCATGAAGGGTGGCACAGATTTTGCAAGGTACTTTTCAATATGTGTGGTGTCCCAAAAAAAAGCCATTTAACTCCTTTGACTTTGCTGGCTAGGTGACACTTTCTGCAGCTGCCATGCAGGCCCATTTTTTTCAAAACAAAGCCACAGCTAAATGTACCTAACCTAAATCAGTGCATCTGTCTATTGAAGAAGTTGTCAGCTGACCCTGATGAACACCGACCAAAATATCCACTCATTCAGTTTTTGTTTGTTTTCTGTGATGTCTGCCATGTCACATCAGAACTGGTAGATCTTAGGTTTAAGACCGGTAGGTCCTGGTTTAAGGTCTGGTTTGGCACCCAGAGAAAGTCATGTTGAGTCAAGGCTCATTCATTAGTTTTATATATCATCTGCTGACTTTATACTAAGAAATTATTTCAGGATCCGTTTCCTAGTTCTATGGCAGGGAATATAGGATTTCTTACATACATAACCTGCAAAATGCTGTAGGAGAAAACACAGTCTGCGCTGTGCAGTATAATTTAGACCATCTGTAATGAAAAATCTTTCCAAGTTATATTTTTGCTGGAGCTCTCTGACATTTGTCTGTGCTGGGGTATGTTATGTAACAGGGATTCTCAACTGACATCAACAGAAGTGTCCCCAGCTTCAGCAACACCGTAGCTCTTTAAATTATGCCTTGTCCGTGTGCATGTACACATGCAATGGAAGTTCTGATATATCCACTTTTATTCCCTCAATGTTTGCTTTCCACTCATACAGGAAATGGTACAGTTTTTCCTTTTGGCTGTGGGGCAACAAGTTTTATTTCTCTTTCATTTCCTTATGGAGGTATCCTTCCTAAGTATGTCAGGAGACGGCAGCAATGCATTTTTGCGTGGCTTATAATTAAAACTCTTCATGAACTTTACTTTTTGCGGCGTGTAGGGGCAAGGAAATATCCAATGTTACTGTTCAAGTCCACTTTATACTATGCTTAATAGTAGCTACATGGGTGGAGTCAGTGAGCATTAACAGCAGCACATGCTTTAAATGGCTTCTCATTTCTTCTGTCTTCTCTCCTGTGTGCTCAGAAATGGCTCGAAGTGTGGCACAATAGAAGTCAGCTCTTTTTGTGTCTAAATTCCTGCAGATTTTTGCTGTATTCAGTGAAGGTACAGAACAATTGTATTAGTCCTACAGGAACAGAGATTGCATCTGTAACTTGTCAACACATGAAGCTGGTTTTGAAAGTATCTCCCTCTTGCTGTCCATCTGTTGAGGGAAAAGTAAAAGGCCAAGATGCAAGGCTGGGACTCCGCTGCACAAACGTCACTCTAGATGCTCCTGCAGTTGCCACTTCAGATCAGCATCGCTCTTTTGCAAGTCCTGTGCTACATCCACTGGCCTGTTCTGAATGTTTCTGGTTTTTAGGCAATTGAAGTTCAATTTTAGGCCTTCAGATTGAGTTTCTGCCTCTGTAACAAGTTCATCTGAGACTTAAAGCGAATCTCTTGATTGCTCTGCAAGACACATGATCTTTTCTATTTAAACAGTAGGAGGCTCAGAGAAGAACAGTAGTTACTACATGTATGTCTAGATCCTAACACAGCAGGACCTCAATCTTAGCTGATCCTCATGCGCTAGACCATTGATATTTGTTTCATCTCTCTCTCTCCAAGCTGTCGGCATACTCTGGCCAAGCGAACAGCCTGGAGACATTTCAGGGTTATTTAACACTGATATTTTAAATGTTTTTTCTGCTTTAGACTAAGAAACTTAACCGTCCTGGGACAAATTATTTGCTGCTACTGTGCCAAGATCATTGCCACTCCATGGTAGGAAGGCTGGATTCATTCATAGCTTATACAGACATTTTACTTGAAATTGCTGACCCTTCCACTTGTTCACCTCCTGTTCTCTGAAGTACCACCATCTGCGTACTAAGTGGTATATAGTACACAATCATATTTTTATTCTCTTCTGGAAAAAAAATGATGGGCTCAATTGTCCTATCCCCTAGACTAAAATGCTTTCTACACAATGGTGAGCCGCATATGTTTTTGCCTTACCTATAGCAGAGTTTAACATTTCATACTGACTCGTGGGAGAACGTTAACAGAATACCTGTTTCTGCCTCTAAATTAAGGGCTAGGTCAAATCTCATCAGTGCCCTTAAAAGATAACTACACTAATTTTCCCTTTTTACCTTTCTGTCACTAATTCAGAATTATAAAATACATAATTATACTGCACAGATTTTCATTTTCTCTTGTACAGCACTTAAAATATTTTGTTCACTTACCGAATGTTTTGTTTCAATATTTATGGTCTGGATGCTTTTCATGTGTCTTTGACTACTATAGATGCTCCAAAAACTCCTTTCAAAAGTCCTTATTTCTGAAACCACCTTTGTGTGTTTTTTGTTTTCACACTGCTCTCCAGAGTACATCTTCACAAAGTCACCTGCATTCATTTTTTTTTTTTTTTAATCAACAGTGGTGCCTAGAGTTTAAAAATAATGGATTATATTTTACTTGCGAGCATATAGTATAAGCTTCAACCAAACCATTAGAATAGTTTGGACAAACTGTCTTTTCTCTGACAGCTATTTTTCCAGACTTCTTGAGTGGGGAGGAGGGTGAGTGCAACAGAAGTGTGCAGAGTTGCGGCAAGGAGGGCAGTTTGGGGGCTGGAGCCTGCAGGACATAGAATTTTGTGCTTCGCAAATCATTGAGCCGTAGCCAATGCAGGACAGATCTCTGCCACAGCCTGATCTTTTGGAGAGCACTCAATTTAAAAAATGAGCTGGAAAAGTATGGTCTAGTGTAAGGTTAAACTGTTCTATTGAAAATGGACAAACCAAAACTCATTTGCCAGGTTTGGCTGACAATACTAAGTAATAAGCCAGGGATTTGAATACCTTTTCTACATGCAAAGGACAGTTCAATGTATGGAGGCTTTTAGCGTTGTAATGGTTGAGCAGATAAAAATGGAGTGTTACTCTCTACTGCTTTTTCCTGTCAAAAAAAACAAGTTGGGAGAGGAATCATCTCCTTAATCTCGTTGCCATGGGCAAATTCCGGTTCAGGAAGCCAGTCTCTTCCCTCAGAGAGGACGATGTTGCTGGGCTGCCCCTCCCAGCCTGGCTGTGAGCTGTGGCACTTCCATGGAGGATGAAGCGACTGGCTGTGGCTTAGTGCTATACAAATGTGATTGCTTTGTTGATCATCAAGAAAGATGACGTGCCATTCACAAACAGCATGCTGGAAAAAAGAATTTTTCATGGGATCATTTGTAGTTTACAATTTAACACAAAACCTGTTAAAGCACAAAAGCAGTCTGTTATAGTCCAGAAACACTGTGCACAGCAACTTTTGGTGTTTATTTATGAAAACAATACAGAGTGGTTCCAGTGGGAACTGATCAAGTTGCATAAAAGATTTAAGAGTCCATTCTGTAGCTGTAATAATGCTTTTAGCACTTTCTCAGATCCTTCCCTATATTCCAACATAGCGGCTTGTGCTAGTTTATCTTTTGGACCATAAACCATTTTATGTGTTCAGTATTTTGGAAGTGGTATCACGATAAAACAGATTTAAGCCACAAAATAATACACACATTTTCTGTTTGGAAATGTGTTAAATCTGTTTTTGAGAAACTAACTGCATGTGAAACTATTAACACAGTATTGGAAATACTCTAGTGATAGCAGGTTCTTGTTAACGAGTAATCCTGTTTTAATACAACTCTGTTGAAAAATCCATCATTGAAAAATCATGTTCAAGAAAAAAATATGATTCCTCTCTGAGACTTTAAGCAATTTATTTTGGTTTGGTTTTTAATAATTTAATCAAAAGAGTTCTTGAAGCCTTTTATGAAATGAAGATTAAGGGGTTTGGGGTTTTTTTTTTTAGTTCTTTAAAAATATAACACTTTTGAGCCATACCCAGGCTTTTCTAAATGTTCAGCAGGTAAATATGCTAAAATTAACAGCTCCAGTTCAACATTTAAAATAATAATAATAATGGAGGCAGGGTGATACCATCCTCAGTTAATGTTAGCAGTTTGCATCATAAGGGAGCGTGGCCTCAGACGGGGCAATTTCCATGTATTATTCCCGTGAAGAGAATTCAGGTATTGTAGCTGGAGTGAAGCATTAGCATCAATACCCATGCTTTAATAGTACATGAGAAATAACTCCCTCCGCAGTGCTTAGGAGAAAGTAATTCCATTTAGGACTACATAAATTTTCAGTTTGTTAATTAGGTTAAGAGAGGAAAAATAACATTAGGAACTTTCACTGGAGTTGTATTAGCTTCAAAATTGCAAAGAAATTGAAAGAGAATTTATGTTATCCAGTAACTTTGGAAATCAGCTCTACTTCCAAACCAGAGCCCCAAAACACTAAAATCTTCACTTAGACATGTGTTCCCATTTTACTCCAGCACCACTATGCTCTTTCTTTTTTCTCTTTTTTTTTTTAATCATTTGCTTTTCATTATAATTTCTCAAAGACAAACAGCTTGTGAAGTAGTCATCCAAATATATAATACAGAATTATTCTGAAATCTGTCATTTTATGAAGCATTAGCCAGAGTAGATGCAGTCAGCCCAGGCATGCCAGGTCATATATAGGAATTACCCCAGAGAAACTGCAAGTAGCTAAAGCCTTTTTTGAAAATGTCAGGTCCCCCTTCAAAAATGATTCAGCATGCTGAGATCATGTCCTGTCATCACGTTAGCTTTGGTTGGGACTCTAGGAACTGCTGTTAACAGGATCACCAATTGCCAATAACTGATGAGATGCACTGAATCTCACTGAAAGACTTAAGGAGTGTGGAGGAATGATCAGGAATATTTTTGATAATGCAGATGGGAGTTGAGTCTAAATCAGAAATCAGCTTTCTATCAGAAAAGTTTTATAAGGTTCAATAGAGGAAGATTCATCCGCTCCAAAAACTCTCAAACTGGTGCTTTAGACAGACACGAGAGGAAAGCCTTGAAAAGTGGCCTCTGAATTCTCAGCTGAGGATCCTGATCAAGAGAGGGAGAGAGTGTGAATGTATGTGTGTGTTGCTGAAGAGCCCCTCTTAGCCTTTAACTGCTCACAGGTGAAAACACTTTTGTTCATCTGTTCCTATGTGGAATATGAAGGACTTGGATCACTTCTGAAAGTAGCCATGAATTTCTAGCTCAATACTTATGTTGGGCGAAAAAAGGACCCTACCCTTTAATTCTAATCCACTGAAGTAGCTAAGCTGGCAAGTGGCTCAGACCTATCCCTTGCTTATGAATAGTTATGCCTGCTCTTAAAAATGCTACTTTCAACCTGGGTGGTTGAGCTTGTCCAGTGTATTCACCACGTGCCAGTTAAATAGAAGTTTGTATGAGGCATCAATGGCCTCATACATGACTGATCAATCCTAGAGATGGTACCTAGATTTCATCTCTCAGCATGTTTCTGTAGGCACTCACCCTCTTTCTGAGGTTTCTACTTCCAGAAACCCAACATTAGGGGTTTAAGTGTTTGCAGTAGATGAGCAAAGCAATAGTTTGTCTCAAGTGTAGGCCAATACATGAGAAATAACATCAGCCTTGGTGTAATCCCTGTTCAATCTCCCTTTGCTGGCAGTTGAAAGCTGGCAGCTCTCAGATTTGCTGCCTAGTTAGTGATCACAGGCAGGTCTCAGAGCTTTTGAACCAAGCCCAGTCTAACATAGGCAATCTCAAACTAGAGCAGGTAGAATTTATTTGGGGGCAGGCATGAGAAGTCCCCTTCAGAAGATCCTCCATCAGGCTCTTTGTGGCCAAAGGTCCTTGTGGGCTGGGCTTGATAACCCATAGGGACCATCATGGGGAAAGTGGTCCTGGTGCAATCGTACTTGCCACCTTCCTTAGGGGAGCGGAAGGCAGAAGAGGGGGAAATTTGGGGAAAAGTTTGAGAGCTGCTGCTCCCATCTCAGGATACAACCTCCCTTTTCTGTAGCTTGTCAGAGCGGGTGCTGAGCCATGTAACGAGGGGTCGCTGATGCAAAGAGTATCCTGGCATGAATTAACAGCCTCACTTACAACACAAGGCAGTCACAATCGCAGGATGTGCAACCCCAGTACAAGGTATATACCTCAACACACTTCAGGAGTCAGGTCCATGGTGGGCACAATAGCCTCCAGCTAACGTTTTCCTTTTGGTTTTTGGTCCCTGCTTGTCATTGCAGCACATACTGAAGGGAACAGCGTGCGCCTCATTATTTAGATTTACCATTCTATTTGTAGCACTTCAGAGCAAAGCAGAAGGGTTTAACAATCCTCCCCCCACCAACTAAGGGCTGGGGAAATCCGTGGGAAGCCACAGCCCCACTGTTTGCTTCCCCTGGCAGCAGGGGCTTGTTTTAGCTGCTGCCTGCCTGATTCTCTTTTGTGTTCTGAGAGGCCTTTGCTGCAGTCCCTTGATGACTTTGCATGTAGAGCAGGCATCTGATCAGACTTTTAACCTGGGGGAGGGAAGCAAAGCAAAATTCTGGTGAGTTAAATTACCTTCTGCTGCATACAATCATCCGGCATAACACAGCTCAGCAATAACATTCATGTTGCCATTAATAGAAAACACTTCACATTGCACTCCAGAGATTTTTTTTTTCTTTTGGTATGGAAGTGATCCATTCAGATTGTAGCTGCGTGAACAAAGCCTAGGGGCTCAGACACCACCAGCAGCATCTCTCTAAATATCTCTGCCTTATTGTGTAATCTCTACATTGACTTGAAGGAAATGTGCCAATTGCTGAAGCTATAGGGCTCTGTGTATATAAAACACACACTTAGCTAAGTGGCCCTATGGGGCAACATGAGTTATTTGCTGATTTACCTCAAGTAAACCATTATAATACTTCAACAGAATTGTCTTGGCTTCGACAAAATGTGTCAAAGCGTTTTTAAATAGAACACTTAATCCGTGCCTCACTCCCTTGTGTCATGAAGTAAAGAAGAAAAAATGTGACTGTGCACTATGCTAGTAAAAGCCTGAAAATTCCGATGAAACAATTGGAGGGGGAGGGGGAAAGTGGGGCATTTTCTAGCATGCTTAAAGATATCTTAAGTTTTCTAAATAGAGAAATGAAAGCTTGTCTTGGAAACTTTTGGTCATCTTGAAAAATAAATCAAAATGTAAATAATAAGAATGATAATAATGATGTCAGAAGACCAGAATCAACATTACTTCCTATATCTATATACGGACTGCGTCCATCAAGCTGACAGGTGCCTGTATACCTGAGGTAAAGATGGCTGAAGTGCTGACAGCAAAATAGTGATAGTTGACTGAAAGACAAGCCAGTTGTCAGGCAGCCTGGATCTGGCTGGAGGAGTGAGTGGGGCTTGCAGAGGCTGGAGACTGGTGGATGTGGAGTTACATTACCCGAGATGTTACAGTATTTTACATCCTTGGTCCCTAAAATGCTCAAGTGATAGTTGTACTCCTGGCTCAAGGACACCACCCCTCGAGTCATTTTATTAATGTTTCTTTATTGTTTAATGATGGCTTGCATAGCTTGCAGCCTTAAGCTGTCTACTCTGTTAAAATTAGCAACCATGCTTTGTGATGGAAAAAGTCATCCTGTTTCCTCAACAGAGGTAAATCATTCACAAACCAAGAAGGGATGCTGCAGCCAGCCCTTAATTGAATTTTGTGGCATTCTAAATGATAATGCATGAGTCTCCTCTCCAAATCAGGAATGAGGAATTATTACACAGAAGGATAAACAGGATAAAAATGAAAATTAATGCTCCTGGAAAACAAATCAAATATTTCTGCAAATTTATTTACTGGCTTTTCTGCTTGTAGACTCGTAAGTTAAAAGTCTCTGTTATTGAACCCAGACCCATTGAAGATGATCATTCCCTAATTCCATGCCTTTTTACTCCTGGTAGAAGACCATGAAGTTGCAGAGAGTATTAAAAACATAACTTTAAGTAGTATGGTAAATAGACTCAGCTTATTAACCTCTGTACAAACAAGTAAGGTAGGAGTTGGATTATGGAGGGTAAGGCTCATGTTTACACACATTTATCTAACATAATTAGACATCTGGGGTGGGGATGGGGTGTAAACCACAAATACAGGAGAAGAAAACTGATTTATTCCCTGAAATTGTCTGCCTTTTACAGTGAGATTAAAAGTAGATCCTATCAAGTAATAATTTGCTATGTCATTTACAACATTTAGAAATGAAAGTGGCAATTACCAGCCTTCTTTATATGTCAAAGGTTGCTAGACAAGGTTGGCTCAGCATTTTCACAGCAAATAACATTCAGGTCTTTCAAATTCAGATCTGTCTTAATCGGACATCAGAGGAGTCCATCATAAAATAAGCAGAAACAACACAGGCAATTTAGTTTATGGACAGCTCTTCTTGTGGCAATGTTATGGAAGACTAAGGCTGGGAGACTTGCTTATTTCTCATTGCAGAAATCCTTCCTCAGGTCGTTAGCAATTTGGAAAACTTACTCTTTTTGGTTTTACTGGGAAGATAAATAAATAAAGAACTTTAATGCAGACATTTTCTGATGTAGATTACTCCACTACATACTTAACATTCTGTATGTTAGAATGAGTTAATATTAGCTCACTAGCACTACTGATGAGATTCTATGAGATACCACAAGCTATGCAGGATTTAACTTTGTTTTCAGAAGAACTTGTTCTTAAAAATGGATTTATTTTTTTTTGTTGTTGAGTAGTTGTCTTCTTTATTAAGATCAGGAGAATTTTTTTTTTTTTAAATTTAATTCATAGAGTTTGTGGAAGGAGTAGGGCAAGGGAGTTCCAGGTGACCTGAGGAAGTATTTTCTTTTTGCTTGGTCTCACTGCCTCTTGCCACATCAACTGTGCTCTCTGAAGTTGAGCTAACAAGTCAATACTTTGAAAACCTTAGCTTGTAGTCTCTTGTAATAGTAAATTTTACCTGAGTTTAGCAGACTTCCCAAGTGCTTTTTCTCCTAGCTGAAAACAAACACAAGCAAAACATCAGAAAGCAAAACTACAATTTACACTAAAAGAACTACAATAAGAAAGCAATTTAATATCTGTAAATTAAAAAAAGTTTCACCTCAATAAAATACATTATAAAATAGTTGAAGCATAGAGGATCACCCCTGCTAAGATGTTAGGTATGTCTGTGAAATGTTAAAAATCAAAAAAGTTGGTGAGGCTTTTGCTTTTCCTGTAAAATATATTTTTGCACACATCTGATGCCTTGGGAGTCTGTTTGTGGGACTGCAGGAGCAGCTGGTTCCTTCCTGGGTGCCACAGATCATGTCTGCGGGCTGGGTTTTTTTATCATTTCCACTCCTTCAAATGTGTCTAGCGTTATCATGTCTGAGACCACTTAAATGGGAAGTGCTGTTTTACCATACTCCATAGTCTACTTTACATATGAGAGTCTGGCATGTTTGCATAAGTAAAGATGATGTCCAAATACGAGTTTCTCTCATGTAATGTAGAATTTGAAGCCAAATGGTTAGGTAGAGAGCAACTGTTTAGGTAGAGAGGCTGGTACTGTTGCAATTTCATCTAATAGAAGACTTGTCCTGACTGGGGTTTAGGTCTTTCCTGGTGTTTGTTAACCATCTATGTGGTTTTTTGTTAGCAAAGCACACCATCTAAAACCTTGTATTTTGTCAAAGGTTGTCTGTTATTAGGAATTAATTCAAGACAAGACAAGGGGCAAGTCTTAGCTGTACCAGTTGCTGGGTAAACTTGGTGGAGATATGTTCCTATGTATCTCACTGTTCATAGTGGTAAGCATTTTCTGTAATAAGCATATCTGAAAAACAGGCTGTGAACTAAATTAAGTAGCCTTAAAAGTGCTGAGACTGGTGAGTGCCTCCTGCTCTAAGAAATTAGACCACTTTTTTTGAAGAGGGTACATGAGGCCACAGAAATCCAACCCTGCCAGTCTTAACTGCAGTAGTGGGGAGATCCCCTTCCCTTAATACTGGGGAATGGGGGGGGATTCCTTCTAGCCTGGTACAAGGATGAAGGAATTGGTTTGAGGGCTAAGCAATCAGCCTGAATCTCTGATCACAGCTCTTGACATTCAGGGAGTTCAGAGCACTCATTTTCTCCTGTTACTTATTATTGTGTACAGCTCTAAACTATAGGATAAAGCAGGGTCAAAAAAAGGATTTCTGAATCCCCAAGGGCTTACAAGAAATCCTCTTGTTGGGCTCCTGTTTGATATAGATTTCTTTTCCCTTAATCTATATGGATTCCTGCTGAATTTCACCTTTTCAAGATTAATACGGCAAAGTTTGTTCAGACCCTAAGAAGGGCAACTGCCTCTTACTCACTACTTGCTGTGTGGAAATATCTACAGTCTTTAAAATCAGTAATGATTGTGGGTAAAAGGCCTTTCTTAGGTATGGCCCAATGCCCAGATGATTTACTGCATCAGTACTTTTTACCTGAGAGCTTTTAAAATTGAGACCTGAATCCAAGTTTTCAGTATCCCTACTTCATGCCTAGCTTGAGAGCAAACTGAGTATTCAATATTCCCAGTTTTGACATTCTGCAACTTTACACACTTTACAGCAACTTCATTCTTCTGTACACGGGTTTAAATGTTTAAGGATTAAGAAGAGGAGCTCACCCTGTAAGCTTACACTCACACAGTGAATGCAGAGTAGCATTCAGAAGCTCAGAAAAAACCAAACTCGTATACTGATTTTCTTAGGACTTTGGAATAGCTTATTTCTGGCCACAGTGGGAAGAGTGAGCCTGTCAGACTGCCTTCTGCGTGAAGGGAGTGATCTCAGCCTAGGTGAGGACCAGGACAGCATAGCTGTAAATAGCATGTGAGCATTTCCCAGGTTGATCACGGACTCCTATGTCAAAAGGCTCCATAAACCAGAGTCAGGGACTCTTTGTACCGGTGCTCCCCCTGCGTGAGCATGTACAGGAAACTTCTGATTCGGGACATGTTTGCACCTATTTGATAGATTCCCCCCCCCCCCCCCCCCTCTGTTGTCAGCTTATTCTTAGGCATGATAAAATGAGGATGAGAATGGCTGTATAATTCATTTCATTATAAAAACATTTGAGAGTTCACTAGAGAGTTTATCCTTCTTTTTCCTCCATGAAAAAAAAACACTACCAAGAGCTTACTCCACGGAAAGATGTTTGACTCTCTTCATGTAAATAGGGAAAATCACTTTCACCAATCAGTAGAGTATCAGCTTTGCATTAGCAAGTTGGCTTGAACACAAAATGACCTTTTTACATTCATATGTATCCATCTCTCTAGAATTAATCATCCATTCAGCTGGTAGTTTATTTAAATGTAAACACACAAAAAAGGTGCGGTAAGAGTGTTTTCAGAATCCAAATATTTGCTTTCTACTTCTTTAACCACCTACCCACCACAAGGGTGAAAGCTGCCAACTGGCAGCTGAAAGCAACATTTTGTCTTCGATTAGTCATATTTGAATTTCTTTTTTTTTCTTTTCTGTGAAATAGTGCCGCAGGGACAAATGTATAACAACAGAGGGCAAACTAGGTCACTTGAAAACCAACTCCTGGGGCATGTCTGGATTGTGAATGAGTTCATGACTTTTGTTAGGAGCTCCCATTCTCCCATTGAGATTGTATTTCCTGCCTTAGACAGATCACGTTCACTGAGCCAACAACTGCCTCTAGGCAACCAGGATATAACGCTGTGCCCTGAGCAGCACAACACTTAACCTTGTGGGATATTGTACACAGGGTTTGTGCGTGTGTGCAGGGAGGAGGGGAGTCCTCTTAATATTACTTACTAACACTGACACCGCAGAGCGCTTTTGCAGTAGTGTGTGCTCTCAGTTGTCTGCTCCAATGGAAACGATTGTGTGAAACATTTCATCTCCCTCACAGCATGAGAAATGTATTTTACAGCTATTAATGTTAATCACCTGTGTTGAGGCTGGGCCAGGGATGCCCGGTGATAGACCAAGATCACATTAGGTAGTTTACGGACACCAAAGGAAAAGATTGCTTATTGAGATAGAGGCTGATTTATTAGCTAAGTATTTATGCTACAGCTCTCTGCGAGCTCCAGGAGGAGTGGGGAACTGTCCAATATGAGAACTGACAAAAGAATTACGCAGACATGTGCTAATCCTATTTTGGGAGTTGGGGGTTGGTGGGTTTGCATGTGGTTGAGCATGAGGGTCATTCCCAACTGGGCCTGCTGAGCCTTGATTTCACATTTGTCTTTATGAAGTCTGGAAAGCTTACCTGGAAAGATTCCCAGTGAAAGGAGCTGGAGGTGACTGAGTTCCCCAGCGTATTTTTCAAGGTGGCAAATTCCCATGGGGCTAGCTATGTTATAAAAATGGCCTGTACAAGGGAGGAGAGCACATATCCTCCCAAAGGCATGCTCAAAACTAACAAGAACCTTGAGTGTTAGAGTTGTGATCGATACCCCTAGCACTCAGATAACTTCTGTGACTAAATAAAAGCATTTCTAAAAGTAGGGGCTTTTTCTGAAAGGAGGAAAACAAGGTAGTGTCCTCAAATTCCTACTTTAGGTCTGCTTTCTGTGTTATAGCCCTGGCTTGCATTTGGTGTAGGGTTAAAAAACTAGAAGGCTTTATACTATCCTGTGGCTGGTGTTTCAGTGTGTGGGGTTTTTTTAAGCCTAGAATAACTTAGAACGTAGCAGATTGACTAATCTATAACTAATATACTATTTGGAAAGCTTCTTTGAATGTCCACAACCAGAATCTGGAATGTAAGAGTTGCTCAGCATTACTTAGCATAGGCCTACCCAAATTTGTGAACCATTTATTGTCACTTCATCTGACAACAAATAAAGTAAAGGTGGTCACAAACCCAACTTTGTTTATGACCTCAGAAAGAAAACAAGTGAATCAGCACAAAATCCACAGGTATTTCTGCTGGGGTTGCTTTCAGGACTACCTTGAAAGCCTGCAATGCTATTCATATTCTTTGACAAAGGAAAAAGGATTGTTGCCCTAAAATGGAAGGCTTTACTGCTGGGTACAAGAGCTTCTGATTTGTGGTCACAGGCCAGGACAGCTAGGAGATCGGTTCGAACACAACTGGCCACAGGCAGATAAGCCATGGACACATAAAAGCTGTAGGTTAGACACCACTGCCTAATTAGCAGCCTAATTAACACCACTAGCACAATAAGAAAGGGTTATCATAGAAATAAGCATTTATCTTTAGGCCCAAATCTGCCAAATCTAAGTCTACTCAAAGCCAAATTTTCTTTTCTTCAGGTCCTCACATGAGCTTGTGTTAGACTGATGTGTGCATAACTGAGAATTCTAGAAAATATTGCTAAAACAGCACTACTGTACAAAAAGAAATTAGAATAGAATATTTTCAGTTGGAAGGGACCTACAATGATCATCTAGTCCAAATGCCTGACCACTTCAGGGCTGACCAAAAGTTAAAGCATACAGAAAACAAACCTCTTTTCCTTGTATCGCCTGCACACCTGAGAGCTCCCATTATCTGTGGCACCGGGTCCTGTCCCTTTTCAAAGAGCTGCATGGGTAACCTCAGGCTTGTGCGGGCTGCTTAGGTGACCTCCTCCGATACCCTGGCTCATCTCAATAGCATCATTAGAGCTATAGCAGCTTCTGTATGAGGAGTGGAATTAATTTTAATTCCTTTTTCCAGGCCTCCTCTCCACCCTCAGTTTTGAGAACTCGAACGATCAGATATGTTCAGCTTCTAGTTCTCAGTTCATGCACGTTGCTAAATACTAAATAGTTTCTAAATAATAGTTAATAACTAGTTTCTCTGAGGAAAGCTTAAGAAAGCTCTAGAACAACTCAAATAGTCTTATTCATTGCAGAGTCCCCAAAGGATGTCAAATTTAAACTGAAGTCCTGCTTGGAGAGGAAATGAAAACAGAGAGCAAGGGGTTTGGGAGAATCAGAGGTTGTTTAATTAGTTTGTGGTTGAGGCAGTGGAATTATGTGCTGTAATACCCCGGTGCCTGTATGCACATTGTTCTCTCTAGGGTCAGCTCTGTGAATTTGCTGAGTGACAAAAGGAAAAGGTAACCTTATTACTTCCTCCTCCCACGTTCTAGTCTCAAATCAGCACAGTGCTGTTAAATTCTACTTTTACCTCTACCTCTCCTTGGCTTTACAAGAGTTATCCCAACACAGAAGCGAAGAGAAGTGACAGTTAGGTCATCTACGCATCTCGCGTTTGGACTCTTCCATCAGTATTGCGGCTGCAAGGCCAGGTTGCTTTGTTTTGTTAAGTACTTAATTCAGCGATGACCTACTCTATCTTTTGTATAAGAGAAACCACCTAGATCGTAACATCTTTTTCGTATTATGCCCCTGACAGACAGCTGAACGTCACTCACGCGGCACTGGCTGCATGGATGAACAAAGCAGCTGCTGATGCTCTAATTTTCCCCAAATGAAACACAGCATAAATAGTTTTCAGCGCTTGCTCTCCAGACAGTGCTCCTTCATAGAGAATGGGCTAAAGAAACATATAGTGATGGCAAACTTTCCATCAGCACGATGCCAGGCATTTACAAAACAGACTTGACCTAGTTTTTGATTTGTAGAACCAAGCGACATGCAGTTTATTATGTGCAAAAAAATACTTAATAAAAAAAATTATGTAGCGTACATACTCCTTCCTTACAATCTAATATTTCTATCATGCTGTGCATGCTGCTAATTCAAAAGGCTGACATGGTCACAGACAGCCCAGCTTCTAGGATTTACCATTCAAACATACTTGAACTGGCACGAAAAATGCAATAAAATAATTCTTTCAGACAAGTTTAGAGAGAGGTATTCCCAAAAGACAGAATTCTGGCTTCCAGTCACATAAAGCTTACGCTTTGTCAATAACACAGTGAAGGAAGGCATGAATGAATTTTATTTCATTGGACAAGTGACTTGGAATACAGATAAGGCAGGGTGAGCATATAAACCTTTAAATAAATGTTTTAGCACTATCTGGAAGGGAGGAATGCAATTGATTCCAATCTTTTCTGACAGAAAATCAGTTCCTCTAAAGCTCTTGGGGCAACAAACACTAACTAAAAGCATCTGTTACTAATAAAATCTTTAAGTACAACAAAACAAAATGTTGTCATTTGCAACTAATAGGCTACAATTAATGCAAATTATTACTCTGTGGTTTAATTGAAATATTAAACTGTGATATGAAGTCTTTGTTTTACTATGACTTTAAGAGCCATGTAACTTTGAAGAGGGGTCTTTAAAGAGCTCAAGAAAAACCCAGCAGAGAAATAGCTGACAAAGCCCCAGACAAAACACAGTGTAAACAGCAGCGTTAGGAATACAAAATACTCTGTCACTCAAATGCTGGGATTTTTCTCTAATGAGCGTAGCTCTGTCACCTTGAATTCCTACAAACAGTTAATAGAAAACACTGATCTATGATTATGCCCAACAACATTCTTTGTTCTGCTTTGTAGGTGTTACTTTATACAAAGTTGTTTTGTGGAAAACCTTGACCTTTTCTTCCCTCTCTGCCTGTTTAACAGGAGACTTGTGTCACTCTGCAGTGATACTACAAGCTGGAGCAGTAAAAACTGCTGTTATAATTCTGGTTTTGCTTTGCAAATGCACATTATGCTTCAGAATGAAGGGGTGCATTTAGTGTTTTAGGAGAGCCATGTTTGGAACTTCTACAGGAGAAATCCACTAAAAGTGGCAATTTCTTTTACATTATAAATCCAACTGAAACCAGTATACTGAGTTGCAGGTTTATTTGCAAAACCACAGGTTGTTAAAATTCACAAATCAAACTCAACATTATTATCTTGGGGGCCTGAGGATGAATGGTATTGCTAGAAAAAGGGATTCTACTCAGTCACAACCTGAATTTCAAACAAAATAGTACTTCGTTCACACTGCCTATCTCGTACCAGTTCACAGGAGTCACTATATTTTTAGTATTAAATATTCTTTTCCTAATGCCTTCCATAATGGAAGCAAAAATTGTGGAATAGAAAGAGTCTGGTGTTTCCACAAAGTACATTCAGTGGCTGCATTAATGCTTTTAGCCTAAAATATGCAGTAGTAGTAGTAAACTACACTAGTAATCTGTTTATTAATTGATAGAAAACACTTTTTGGATTGGATTTGCTTTCAGGTTACTACTTACTGAACTAACTAGACACTTTCAGATTAAGTTCGTTATTATAGCTAATATGTTTAAAAAAGAAAAAAAATCCCACAGCTTCAGGTACATGTGCTTGCAATTGTTATTTTCTAATAAAGAGCACTCATGGTCTGTTTCCATGCCTCGCCAGCCCATAAATCACAGAATTTCAGGATCCTAACTTCTGCCCTCCCACCTTAATTGTTCTCTTTATTTTTATAGATAACTGTTCAACCTTTAGACTTCAGTGTGAATATGCTTTGGCACCATACAAATGAAAAATACAAGTGGTAAGCTCAGTATTTAGAAATTAAAAAATCGTATTTCTATTTTCACATTTCTACAGTGAGAGAGGCAATAGAATCTATTTCACTGTCTTGTTACAAAACCAAACTTCCAGCACAGAGGATAGCTATTTCTTAAGGGGCTGTTTTTCAGTTTTGCCAAAGAAAGCACTCAGCAACTGCATGAAAAAAACAAAAAAATTCAAGTATTAAACAATGGCCAACATTTTACTTACAGCTTATGGATGAGTCTATATGGTAATCTATACTTCTGCACTGTTGAACCCAAAATAATTGCATAAAACCTCCAGGGCTCAAGATTCATCTCAGAAACCTCTAAGAAATACATCCTAGAACTCTTAACACCAGCAAAGGGTGGAATCTTCTCTCCAAATTGCTCATTTCTGGCAACGGGCACCACATGTATATATGTTTTACATAAATTTCTGGTTTTGAATGACACAAAGTGCAAGTTTACATTCTGCCGTGAGATGCCCTGATAGTTAAATCTATGAAAGAAACACTTTTGTACTTAGGGAGCATTTTTAATCATTAATTTTAACGTTCCATCAACATGAACAGAATTTCCTGCCTTGTGACAGAGAACTTAAAATTTGAAGTTTTGAAAATGTTTCTAAAGAATTTCTTTCATGTTTTCTGCTTTTATGGAAACCTTTCAAAAATTGTTCTTGATTTCAAATAGAGAGAGGTACCAAACTTTGGTAACTCGAATGACTACAGATCTCATCAGCGGTGGTGGGGTCTTTTGTTTCATACAAAAGCTGCTCAACTAACTAATGATTCTATAGGCAGTGCTGACACTGTAAATCTCAAAAATCTCTTACCTTCTAGTGAATTGCTTAAGTAATGAGAACTTACTGCAGCTGATTGACATATCATGGAAAACTTTCAATGGATTAATTTTCCAAATATTTCCATCTTCAGCTGAAGGATACTTTTCTTTCATTAAATACAGTTTTTAAATAAAGTTTTCCTTAATGCTGAAGAAAGCTAGTTGTGCTTCTGTAAAGAGCTGGCTGTGACAAATGACTGGAGGAAGCAGTAATCTAAAAGATGACTTGGATAAACACTTAATTAAATAAAAAATATATCAAATACTATAGGTTATAAAACCAGAAAACCGGTCTGACTTTCTCCATATTTCAGACCATATAACTCTTTTGCAGAGTTACATAAACCTCTTTTAAAGCACTCCCTGTTTAGTAGGAAAACATGCAACTTGGAACTCCAAGTGAGGGGAGGTGCGTTTGGAAATTCCAGTTAGCTCCTGTGTATCCTAAGGCTGTGTGCGCTGTCCTTACCAGCTGCACCGGGGAGAAAACATGGGCCTCACGCCTAAATCACCCAGAGCTCGCACCAGTTAGAAAAGGCTGACCACATCCACACTGCACAGTATTTGGCCTTTGTGCTCTCTAAGGCCCCTACAGCCATGAAACTTTCCTTTCCTTTTTGTTTTTCAAAATAATGGTGACTACCAGCATGGCGTGTTTACAGCATGATACAGAGGGCACACTCATGATAGCCTGTGGTGACATGTCAGTGCACAACTGACCAGTGAACAACGACCTGGTATACTATCAAGGAACTCTCCTGGATGGAAGAGCCAGATCAGTGCTGGATACACCCACATTGTCTGGGCAGAGTTCATAACAAACTAGCCTTAACAGGTTTATGTTTCCCTCTAGGACTAGCTGGGGCTCACTCTAGAAGGCGGTATGGAAGTGAACTCATGTGCTTGCAGTATGGAAAACTGTCCTACAGCAAAGCAGGGAGATGAGGAAGTCTTTGCCTTCTGTTCTTCCACTGGAGGCATCTTCTTTAACTTGCTGTACCATCCCTTTCATTTCATATCCCTGCAGTGCTTCCTCTGAGGAGTCTGTCCTCCTCCTGTTCTGCTGAGCTCCTTTAACAGCAAGGAAGCTTGTGATAATGATTTTTCCAAATATAGCTAGTTGAAAATATTAAATGAATGCAAATCAATCATTTGTGCATACACAGGGGGAGGAATCTGGTTTTGATCAACTGAAGCTTTTTTCAGAATGTTAAGTCTTGAGACATTTCTGCTGACTTCATAAAATAATTAAAGCTTGTGGTGAGGGATTTTTATTGTTTGGGGTTTTTTTACTAGCTGTATCAAATAGTAAGGAAAAGCACCATTAAGATTTCAACATATCCAATTGTGCATGCTCTCCTAACAACTAACACAAACTGTTAAATTTCTTGTCAACAGCAGGCAATGATTTACGTGGATGACCCTGACTTGCTGCACCTGTAAGTCTTTAAACAGCTACACTTTCAGCTGCAACAGCTTCCAGAAGTAAGTAATCAATCTTGAACATGTTTCACAAAAATAGCTAGGTGATTTTAAAGCTGTGTTTTCCCCATAGTGAAAATACCAGGCTATGCCAAATCAAGCTAGCTGTCATTCCCACCTGCCTTCATGAAGCCAGTGGGATGCACAACTGAAGTCTGCAAGGAAATCACTTTGCAAGCCTTTAAGTTGGGGAACTGTGCTAAATCAGAAGGCCCAGTGGCACTAGAAGGAAGGATTCCCAGAACATAAGCCTGAAAACACACTGTTAGCAGGCAGATCAGTGGTGATGATTTTGCTGTGTAATCCACACTGACATCCCTCTAGTGCATAAAATACCAGGCTAGCACCAGCGTCACACAGAGCACTAACGGCACGCTTTGCTCCTGCTGCTCTCACTCCCCGCTGAGCAGATGAGACTCAGGCTGAACTCCCCCCTCTTTAGGAGGGCAGTGGCACTCTGAATTAATTCTTCTTCAATTTACTCAACACAGAGAGTGAAGTAAAAGCCACGTGCGGTTTCACCATGTATAGAACTACACTACATGTCCCTCTAGCACAGCCTTGGGCAGATAAATGGTGTTATACAAACTGTGCTGTTCTCAGCACAGTGTAAATCAGTTGTACCTTGGAGGCACAGTTCTTACCTTCCTTCTAGGTCCACAGAGCAGCCACGGCTGGTGCAGACATCTAGTCTGACTGTGCTGGCCTCTTCCTCTGTGTGCTGCCTCTCACCAGGGGATAAGGCCAAGGCTCTTCCATTCCTGCTCTCCAAGGCAGATGGACCCATTTACTGTTATTCTGCACATTCAAGAAACAAAAAGGCAAATTAATATGATATAAAGATGGAAAAGCAAGGAAAAGAAAGTTTGCTGAGTGATCTTAAGAAAACTGGTTGCTGTGCTGTCCAATCTCTTCTTTCTCTGCAGCACTGCTAAGAGTGGGTAATTTTCTCTCACGTGGTTCATCTTGAAGGATGCTGCGGGAGTGTCACCCTAGAGAAATACTACTCACTGTGAGGCTGGACACAAGTCAGGATTTTTAGCATTTGGAATGAGCGAGGGAAGCCGATTTCTATTCCTGACTCTGGCACTGACCCATGACTCCTCAGCTCATTTTTCTGGGTTCCCAAACTATAAAAACAGAAGTTCCTACCCATTCTCTCTCTTAACAGTATCAGCTCTTAGCAGGTAGTAGTTACTGCAATCATAGCGTCAATTTGAAATGTTGCTAATAGTATGAAAAACAAGGAGCGAAACATATAGCACTGCATTATGGGTCAAATATGGCTTTAATTGAAATATTTTATTGTAATTTGCTTTGCTTGGCTTTTCTTTCA
This sequence comes from Ciconia boyciana, assembly GCF_034638445.1. Lineage (NCBI taxonomy): Eukaryota > Metazoa > Chordata > Aves > Ciconiiformes > Ciconiidae > Ciconia > Ciconia boyciana. The sequence continues at coordinate 2,907,847 of NC_132950.1, forward strand.
CATATAATAGGAAATTGAAACAATTCACCAGAATCAAAGCAATTAATACAGCATAACTTTAAATTCTGATTAGATTTTCTTTTATGGAGGGGATGTGTGAGGAAGGAAACGCATAAATCACACTAACTGGTTAACACATTTGAGGCACTGTATACTAAATCAGTGAGGCCTCATTTACTTCTGGTCTTAATTCCAGCATCCTCCCAAGGACCAAATAAATGTACGACCTGACTTTGCTGCAGTAACTTATTCTACCTGTTGCAAAGTCTTACAACAGAGTGTAAGTGTGATTCCAAATTTCCCATTACCAATGCCAGAAAAGTGATTATATACATTTAGAATGAAAATTTCCTGTGCCTCGGAAGTGTTTCTTTTTGACTTGTATTTGTCTTCTCATGAGTAACTCTTACAACTGAAGGGGGAGGTAAAATTAATACTAAATATAGCTTTATGTATAGCAAGGGCAAAATGTCAAAGCCATTTTAAAAATAAAATAATATTGACAAAAGCTTATCAGCAGACTGAACCACGGGTTGGGACATCCCAAGTGAAATCAAAGCATTAATGGGACATCCCAAGTGAAATCAAAGCCTTAATAAAAGGCATTGCTGACTAACAGAAATTCATCTAAAGAAATGAGGATACAGACAAGAACTCTGTGATGGTTTCCACACCATGGGTTTTTAAAATTTTTTTCTGGTCAGCTGAACTGACTATTTCAATAGGTTACCTATTTTAACATCGATAACATTAACTAACAAATATAATGAGATCTTGTTTTCAAAGCCATGCTCACTGGCTGATACTAGAATATTTTATTTCATAATAATAATAGTTTTACAGTAAAGACTAGGATATTAGGACAAGTTTCTTCTGTAAATTAAAGGATGCTAGCACAACATTTTACAGGGCTTTCAGGACATTACTCTGCATCTGCAGCACTGCTCTGACCAAGGACAGGCTACTGTGGGATTAAAATTAAAGCCTCAAAACACAGAACCTGTATCTGTTACCACAGGAACAAAATGCTAGCAAGTTGAAGGTGTTTTGTAAGAAGTCATAATTTTTGTTTACTGTATGTGTTAAATTATTTAGGAAACCTCTGCATAATTTATTTCTTTCAACAAGATATTTCCATGCCTTGATGTTGTTACTTTTTGCAAAACAACCTGTATTCAAAGCTAAAATTTAAGCATGGGCAGCTTTAAATATGAGTGTGTGGATCTGGGGATTTTGTTTGTTTGTTTTTTTAAAAAAAAACAAACTTTCAATATTTTTGAATAGGTAATTTTGTAGAAACCAATACTAAGCAGTAGCAATACTCTGAGCAGATAGTGTTGCTTGTTTTTCAAAAGGGCTTTTTCATAACATGAGTCTTGTTACTGTAACTACTTCCCTTTTAAAATCAGGTCTGGTAGCTCTCAAGGCTTCAGAGTCCTTTGTGATAGACAGCAGAGAGCATACAAAATATCCCTAAATCTGTTTCTGCATTTTTTTATAGGTAGCATTAATGTTCAGGTATTAGACACAGGCGTCAGTCCCAGAATCAAACTGCTTACCAGTCCTGCCCCGGTCCTGAACTCCGGTGAATAGAGTTTTTCTCCTTCCCTGATTATATCACAGAAAACCACACAATTACTTTAAAATGGAACATATTCCTTGTTACCTCCAGTTAAAGATGGTAATATGTTCTTCATCATAAATCAGTTGACTGCTTTACCACATAGCCAACAATTAGAGTTGGTTATAACTCACCACCAGTTTACCTAGAATGAAATGAAATTCTCATTGAACTGCAAGACAAGGGCAACTAGCCAACTTCCGAGTGTGGGTTTTTTTTTTTTAACTGAGCAGATCTAATTTCAGATTTCTTCGAAGTTCAATCCTTAATGTTCTCTCCACAGGAGTAAACTGTCTTCCCTTGTAAAGACGCTGTTCTCCTTCGTAACTCCTGTATTAAGTGACGTCCCCAGCCCTATTACCTGCTACTGACCCAGTGATCAGAGTTTAAAACTAAATTCTACTTATTGGAGTAAAGTGCAGCCTTTATTCCTGGTTCCCTTTTGGGCACCACTATCACATACACAAATACTCCCTGAGCCAGTTCTGAGAGCTAATTCAGCTGAAACTGAATATAGCAAAAACTGTTTTAACTTCAGCCGTGCAGAGTAGTGCCAAAGTGTGCAGGAGCAGACTGGGAGGGTAGGGAAGGACAACAGCAGCCTGGATTTAGATCAGCTTAACCTGTAACAGGATTGTATCCTAGAGTCAAAAGACACAAACTGGTAGGACTTAAAAAAGGATGACACTTACTGTGTGCAATTCTGAGAATGACTTTACCATGCCCCCTTTTCTTTTCTGCATGAAGGGGCCTCTCATATCTCTGTCACTTCTTTGTCAGGGCTTGGGAATTAGCGCCTTATGGAGAAGCAAGTCAGTGCCAACCAGCTAAATCAACGAGCCCTACCCAATTCAGGTGTGTCCCAATTCAGGACACTCTTGTGTCCTGCTGTTAATGTGCAGACAAAAAAATCCTGTGATTGTGGGCTAGAGCCTGGCCCTCCTTTCTCCATCCTGTGGTCAACATAGTGCTATCTTTTTATCTAATAGCCTAGGCTCTCCATACCCTCCAGCTCTGCCTAGATAACCTCACTAACAGACATGCCCAGGAAACACCTCCCCAGTTCAAATTACTTTGACATAGTACCTGAGTGACAAGAGATCCTCTGAGCTGTTTGGATCAATCAAGACAGGACTATTTTTGCTTGTGGTTGGACATGAAACTTTCTAGAGAACTTTGTCCAAAGAAGTCAAGTGAAGAAATATAGCTGAAATGTGAACACACCCAAGTTAGGCAGCAGGTGGGGGAGGGAGAGGCTGAAGATCACAGTTCTGAACAAGCTATCTGTATAAGTCCCAGTTTAAACTCAGTTCTGATTTGGATCTGGCCTGAGCACTTTAGCTGATATACCTATGTTTGAGCCAGCAAGTATCAGAAGACATGGGATTCAACACAAGTTCACATAATTTCAACTCAGACTCATGTCTTTCTGACACATCATCAACTGCACACACTAGGAAATAAGACCCACAGAGTATGGTAGATGTAATGAGAATTAAGTGTGGGCAGCTGTAACCAAAGATCAATGAAGTTCCAAACACTGACCAGAGCCCTTCAAGAGAAAATACTTAAACCATGCAGCAATTTAAACACGTGCAGTTTAAAAGACACACTTTCATTGTCAAATTACTTCAGATCCCCCATTTTCATTAGTTACCGATCTTTCCTTTTTACATATAAAACTTGGACAAATGACGGTAGAATAAAATGGGTACTCTTTAAAAAAGAGCAATTCTGAGCACTGAATTTGCAATTGCCTTTCCTAAGTTGCCACTAAAACTTCTTTATGCTCCTAAACCTTAGCTTACCCTCTTCTGTGAGCAGAGCTAATGGAAGGAAAGGCAACGCCCCTTCTCTGGCGACCCGTTGCTCCAGTCAGCTACTGAAAATTCATTAACGCACAGGTTACACAACATCCCTCTCCCAGTCACAGCTACGCTCAGCCCTCTCATTTATGAAGTTAATTTAGTGAGGTTAAATGATACAGTATATTTGACTGCATTTTCTCACCTCCAGCTCAAGCCCTGCCAGGCTTCCTAGGTAAGAAAAGGAACACTCTCCCTGCCTTGTTTTCATACACGCTACAAAAGGGATTGTGTTACCCTCCCCCCCAACCCCAATTACTAGGCTGTGGAAAGAACTCCAATTAAGTGGTTAACCATAATAGCATGGCAGCCCTTTAGGAAACTGCTTATCTAAATAGAGATGTACAGAAGGCAGTTTTCTCTCTAATAGTGATGCATTTTCAATTTATGCAATACAAAGTGCATTGGTCTGCAGTGTCCCTGGCTACTGATGATTAATAGCCCATACACTGCAAGGGTCTACAAAGAAAAGTGCCAAGGGAAGCAGATGCAGCAGGTTTTATATTATCATGACTGCAACAAACTCATTCAGTGGTGTCAGCTCTGACTGCAGGATTCTGATTATGAAATATGATGCATGTTGAATTTAATGGCTTTCTCTGCCCTTCTGGTGAGTTCACTGCTTTCCAATGTCATTTTGTGTTCTCATCTGAGCGGTAATAAAAGGAATATCATTGACTGTGCTAGCTCTGTAACCACTGTGTGTTTTACAATAAATTGTGTTTCAGGACCTTTCTACCCAGGAGAGTGTGCAGGGCCAGAAAGTAATATACCCCAGTTTTCCAATATGAAGGCTTTCTGTGAGAGGACAGGAAATTATGCAGGACTGCCCTTCTCTTGAGGCATTCCTTATGTGAGCAGGACATCTCTTTTTCAAGCGGTGATGTAGTAAAAAGGTCAGTTTGGATTGCAAATAATTTTTAAAAAAACGATAAAACATAAAAATAAACAGCTACTGCTGGAGACCAGAAATTATGATACCTCGATGACAAGAGGATAAAAGTTGTTCAAAATAAAATTTAAATAAGGAACCTGGGCATAGATGGTGTTACCCTCGTAGGAATGTAAAGTCAGGGGAGACTTCTAAAGAGGGGTTCCTTTATCCAGCGAATTGTTATTTCATCCAACCTGTCAGTGAAATGTGGCCTGCACCACTGAGTTAAGATCTTGCCTTCTGGAGAGCTGGTTTGCTAGATAGCTACAGGTGTTCTCACAAATCCCTCTCATGCCTGCGAAGTCATTATATTGGTTTCTCAAACAAGTAAGCCTCGCTACAAATGCACTGTGCCAATATCAGTGTCAAAGAGTGCACGCACGAGACTTCTTCACACTGCTAACCAGCACTGACCCAAGCTGGGGTGGTTTTACCCCAGGAGGGACTATGCAGATCTGTGCAGAGAAAAATGCCAACATATTTTGCATTACCTGAAGGGATTCCAGTATTTTCATCCCCTTTGCTCACATGCATCTCCTGCCTGTGCTAGCAACTTCAGGGGCTCAGTCGCTTACACAGCTGGATCGATCAGGGGAAAGCAACGTAACAGATAAATAGAAGGAAACATTTTTTGAGATTCTCTGTTAAATCAACCTGTCTGAACTTTCCCCTTGGCTTCTGCTGCAGGCTACAGCCAACTTGAAGCATTGCAGCCACAGCTAGGTTAGAGATTGTGTGAGCTAGAATGCAAGCCCCTTTACGTAGACAGGGTGAGACACAAGCAGATTCTTCCTCTTCCACCCAGGAAAAGGCACCAATCAAAGTGTTACTCACTTCTGCACGTCACAATTTCATGACTGGCCAAATCTAGAGAGCAGCAATGGAATAGCAAGAGGTGCTTCTCACAGAGAGCAAAACCATATCCACAGAGGCAGGAAGTACCTGAAACACAAATGGTATTTTTCTCTTTGTAAATGCACATTCCAAAGTTTACCTGTGCTGTTTTCTTAACTACAGCCCCCTCTGATGGAGTGTTGCTGCTTCTATAAAAACATAAGAAATATTTTTCCAAGCAGGAGGACAGAAAGTCATACATTTACATTTCAGTTCACTACAATCTGAATCCAGGACTGATGCTTTATTTTTTATGTGATGAAACCAAACTGCAAAGGTTGTTCCTAAGAATTTACAGTTAAGGTGGAAGCTCACCTTATTAGTAAATCTGTCCATTCATCTGTTTTTCAGAAGACAAAGACCACCAACAAACCAGGACGCAGTCCCATTAACACCATGGATAGATGGATGTTTCATAGCCAGCACTGCCCTAATTGAATTCTCTCTTCAACTGAGTAAGTTTGCGTTCCACAGTTCATTGTATCCTGCACCACTTTACTTATAAGCTTTTCACAAAGAACCTAGGAATGAAACTTCTACTTTTAGGATAATCCAGAACATTTTTAACCTTGTTTTTGTCTCTAGTTGAAATGCCACTGGTATTCTCCATCATATTTTATGTATGAACACTAAAAAGCTTTGCCTAAAGGACAAATGAGAATTTTCTTTTGTCCTTTCAGACTATACTTCATATATTTCCACATAAAAATGTATTAAAACAAGATTTAAAACTGTTATACATTTTATTGAGACCTACCTCCAGAGGGAGAAGAAAAGCACATTAACATTTAACATGGGGGCTTTGTCTTTTTCCCTTTCCTTCACTGTTTGCTGAAAAACTTGCAACAGTTGAAAGGTAGAAATGTCAGACAGAAATCTGTGATCTGCCTCAAAATTAAGTTATGCATTGCCATAATAAAACAAAGCATTTGTCCTCTCTGGGATTCTCAGTCTCAGTAAAGAATCATTGAAGGGGCTACGAATATTCCCAGATTAAGAGATCATAGAGAACAAGGGTCCTAAGAGTATCATGATTAGCTTCACAATCCAATGGCGGTGTTTCCTCCCACACTGCATGACCTTGTCTTTTGATTTTTTCTGGAACATAGGTACAAGAAGGTGCATGTCTCAGTGCACATCTGTGCATACAACACAGCACAGTGCAGCAACACTGGAACCAGCCACTGCAAAGCTTGCTGTGGGGCTGGACTGATAGAGAGGCATCAGCTTCTGAATTCTGCCTGCCATTAACTGAGAAACAAAAAGCAAAATCTCACGTGCAATGCAGGCCGTCTTACCTCCTGTTGTTTTCAGGGTGCTGGTATCTGCTGTTTGCAAGCAGAAAAAGGCTACTGTTTGCAAGCAAAGAAATTGCAGGCTTCTTGGAAGCGATACAGAAATGGCTAGCACTGAAACATCAGCCCTGAAAGAAACTGCATCCTTGAGTCTCCTCTGCACAACAGCCCATGAAGCGCTGTTCTTAAATTTAGATGTCTTCATGAACAGTTAGACTGATTCAGCACTGAGAGGGCCAGAGCATGCCAAATGCATCCATGATATTCTTCCCAGGCCAGAAGAGACGCTGCACAGTGAAAATGAGCTCAGAAGGCCAAGGCATGAGAGATTCAAGCAGGTAAAGAAAGATTTAGTATTACTGAGATAAAAGTTTCTTTAGCAGCTGGGTTATGCTGAATAGATAGGGATGGAGGGAAGGAAGATGTGCTATTCCCTATGATGTCCAGTATCGGGCATATTTCTTATTCTGAATGTATTTCTTATGTCTGAAGTTGCAAATCTGGTCCTCAAGTTCAACAAAGCCTTTAAGCACCTGCCTTTATTGTATTGACTTCAGTGGGGCCTCAGAGCAGCATGTCTGTCTTAAATGGAGTAAGCCAACACATTTAAAGCCAACTTTCTGACCACTCATCCCAACACAACCACAAGGCACACTCCAACGTTTACACCAATCCCTAAAATTCTCTCTGTGGAAGCCCTGGTGTTCCTGCATAGTACATCCCTCAATTTGTAAACCTGTTGCTTCAGATGAATACAATTAGCCAGGTTTCTTAACAAGCTCTGCAACTCCTGTACTTTCCCATTAGAAGTGTGAAGCAAGGCTTGATTTCACATAGAATAGCTGATTGTCAACAAGTGCTCATTAGCAAGATCCAAAGCCTCCACAGTCTCGCTGTTTAATTTATGAGAGCCTTGTGATTATGATAAACATGAGATGCTGGATCACTAGGGATGGTTTTGTTAGTTTGGGCTGGGCAGAATTTTGTACCAATTATGCCTATACAAGGGCATATGCCAAGAATTGTTATTTTGGTGGGGTTTTTTTTCATAAAGGCCTTACCTGAAGTGCTCTGATAGAGAAACAGGGAAATCTGTCAATTTTCCTGCAATTCTTTAAAGCAAATTAACAACAAAAACAACAAAGTTTCTTCCCTTTTTCTTTGTTAACATTAGATTTTCTCCTAAGATTTTGTTATAATATTGTTTAGCAAAACACAGCTATGAAACTTGGCATGCTTTAAGAGCAGTTATATAATTTGCTCTCTACTTACAGCATTCTGACATATTTAAATCTATCAGTAGACTCTTTATAAAGATACCCAGAGAACACAGTGTCAATTTAATGGTGGGGGAGAGGAGCCACATATTCCAGGAAGCCCCCAAGGTCTTCCACTGTGTCCCTGGGAGAGCAGGGAACAGAGCACATGTTTCCTTCTTACTTCACCTCCACCTAATCATGGCTGTTTTAAAACAGTCGGCACCTCCATGCTTCCAAAATCTAGCTGGCAGGGCAGGCCTGTTCAGCCATAAGAGAACTGATGTACAGGACAGGGAGGATTAATACTCTTGGAGGTTTTCCTTAGTATGCAGGAAGCCAGCACAAAGGCACTAATAACCTCTTCAAGCAGAGTACATTTTCTCATGGGGATAATAGCTCAAGGATAGAAAGAGAGAGCTTTTATACCATAAAGGAACATTATCTTTCTTGTACGAAAACTAACCATTTTGGCTCTTTAGTGCAGAACTAAGCTACCTTAATTTTACCTGTGCATTTGCACCTGTGTAAGGACAATTTTGAAATGTCAACAAAATACGTTTAAGGAGTCTATCTTATGCCTCCCCATTCGCACTTAATTTGTTTCATCACATAGGGACAGGAATTAAAGGCCTTCACTACAGTTTAGGCAGCTTGCCAGTACCTATTTTATAGCAATAAAATATGTACAAATTAAGGAATCTCATGTGGAAAATTCATTCAACAGCCTCAAAAGCCAAATGAATGGTAATTACTTCAAACACAATGTGGTGGCAATCAGGCAAGATTGGATCATGCTTTTAAATGTATGTCTAAATTTTTAAGAACCAAGATAATTATGGATTATGAAAATAACTCAGACAATGCCACAGCAAAGACAGCGTTTGTGGAACAAGAAAGAGATCTTCTTTAAGGAGCAGAGAAGACTTAATTCCAACACCTGCATGGGAACAATCAGAGAGCAAATGTGGGGCTGATATTTTGTTTTATTTCCTTACTTCTCGCAATCATTTTATACTTTAGGATAGCTCATGGATGCCTTGAGGTATGGAGCAAGCGGAAGCATATAAAATAAAAGTAAAAGGATTTATCCTGCTTACTAAAAGCAATGGAAGTTCTTTCTAGTTCACATTCACATATATTGCAATGTAAAAATAAATTTGCCATCTTAGTTCTCTGTGCGAGTTTTCTTCAATGTGGAAAACAAGCTCCATGCTCATCCACTTATGCGATGCCAACTGAATAAACACAAAGCGGGTTTGTTTCTCATGGGTAAATCTGAACAGAATTAGATCAATACATATGTTCCTTTTAAAAGAAGACTAGCAAACACAACCATACCTTTGTTGTCTTTTTGAGAAGTCTCTAGGAAACCTTTCTGTTCAGGAAAAAGCACAACAGATCAGGTCTAGATTATAATTACATAATTCCATTAGCAAGTAATGAAAATATAGGTGTAAACCAAAGTATATACAAAATATCAGATGTATTTTTTCCATTGAAAAAATTGCCAGGACACTGGACTGTCTGTCTTGTAGATCTAAAATTAAAATCTTGTAAATGAGTGGTATCACAGAATAATTTCAAGTTGGCAAGGACCTCTGGAGGTCTCTTGTCCCACCCCCTGCTCAAAACAGAGACAACTTTAAACAGTTTGCTCATGGCCTTGCACTGTTGGCTAGTATTGTCAGTACACGCAGTGCTGGAGTACTGCATCCAGTACTTATGTCTGCACCTAAAAAGGGCTGTTGACACACCAGAACATGTGAAAAAGGCTACAAGAATTATGGGAAGTCTGGAAAACCTCCACTTCATGCTGCATTTACAGATAGGTCTACACTGCACCACAAGCGAGTACTACATGGCACCAAAGCTCATGGGATCAGTACAGCTGCTTTAGTGTGGAACTCCTGGCAGGCTAGTTCAGGGTTCTGGCAAATCTGCCTCTGTGGGGTTAGCCAGCCACAAACCCTCCTGCCCCCAAGATTTACTGCTCCCTCAAGAGAGATGGCAGAAGGTAACATGGACCTGTGCTTCATCTGGTCCTTCACAGTCTGGCTTCAGGGCTTAACTCTTCTTCAAAGTGGAAACTATACTGGATGAAGCACACATTTTCTTCTGCTGCCTGTAACAGGAGCACTGTCTCCCGTTAAGGAAGGTGTAACAGAGAAAGGGCCAGCAACACTCGCTGAATACAAGGCAAAACCCTCTCCCTGCTGAGGACCTGCATCAGTCCCTGCCTCAGGTGTCTGTACTGGCATTGCACTGAAGTACGACATACCCTGAAGGAAGCTTAATCTACTTAGCTTATCAAAAAGAGCATTAAGAGGTCATTTGATTAATGGCTAGAATATGCTAAGTAGGGAGAGACCCTTACGGTATAGTGTGTTTTAATCCAAGAGGCAAAAAGTTTAATACGATCCAATGCCTGGGAGCTGAAACTAGGCACACTTGAATGGAAAATAAGGCATACGCTTTGGGGTAATTAACCACCAGAACAGTGTACCTAAGGGTACGGTTGAAATTGCATCTGTGAAATCTTTAGGACTATAAGTTTTGCTAAGAATATGCCACCCCACAACCAGCTGTGAGGGGCTAGAAAACCTCTTGGACAATGCAGAGTGTCAAACTAATTGGCAACAATGATTTTGTAGGTGAGCATCGAATCAAACATAGTAAGTACTGGGGGAGAAGGGGTGGAAGAGGGAAGTTTTCGAAGGACAGCTGGGCATCTGTCTCCCTTGGATGACAAATTAGGCCCAAAACTTTGAAAATCTCTCCATAAGCATCCAGCACACTGGACCCAACTGCGGATTCATTACATGCTGAAGGATTCGAGCTGTATTTTGTCGTGGATTATGGAGGAACATTAACAGGTTTGCCTTACTTAGGTTTGCTTTGCTGAAAGACATGCTCAAGGACTGAAGAGAGAATCTGCTACACTAGAAGCCTATGAATTACGAATGGCACAAAAAAGTGAATAAGGAAGAAAACAGTCCATTTCATACTACAAGAGCTCTGGGACACCAGTGACATTTTCTGGCAGAAAAACTCAAATTTTGGAACTCATTGCCACAAGATGCTGTGGGTGTAAAAAAACCAGACTCAAAGAGGGATCAGACACACATCACGGAGAATAAATTGCTATAAAACACAACAGTGCAGATATAGCTTCTGGCTCAGGAAACCTGTACTCCTCTCCTTGCTGGGAGCTGGGGGGGGGCACTTCTGGGGAAAGCTCGCTCAGTTCCAGCTCTCAGTCGGTGCTTGCACACACATTTTCTGCACTGTCAGCGCTGCAGGTCAAGTCATTTCTAAGGTAACTCCAGTCAAGTCGGTTCACTCCAGGGACGGATTCGTCCTACAGAATCATCTCCATCTGCAAGAACTCTAAGCCAGCACTTGATTAATTTATCCAACTGTTGTACACTGTAACTCAATTCTAGTGGATGCAACCTGTACTGCACAAGGTTGCAAATACAACTCAGCCAGGAGAGCAGTAGTGTCTCTAGAAACCACTTGTTAAGGAAAAAAAAAACAACCCTCTTTAAAAGTTTTTTAAAAAAGCAGAATGTCAGGAGAGACCTATTCTCCCTCTCTCAAAGTTAGATGAGGTAGGAAAAGGTCTTTAACAGTAACCACCAGAGTGGGAATTCTATACGTTCTGTTTATTCCTATTTTTACCAGAAGTTGAAAGGGACTCCATAAAAAGGTAAAATAAAGTGTGAGCACTGTATTTTCCTGATATGATTTGGTTTCACCAAAAATCAGCAGGAGAAAAACAAAAATGAACTTCGGATTACTCAAAGTTAGTGAAAATTGATGCTTTCTTAAAAATTTACAAAATAAAAACAATTTATGACTTACTAGCTCAGCTGTCAGCATTACAGTTCCAGACTGCAAAGCATTTTCACGTGTGCCCAGCATGCAGCCACAGAGTCAACTGCTGGTAGAAGGCTGGGGAGCTAACACAATGCACACAAAGTACAATCAAATGGTTGAAGAGAATAAACTTCCCACTGTCACCTTCAGGATCTTTTTTTAAAAACACAATTTCTGAGACATGTTTAAGTCATAGATGTGATGCAACAACCAATGCTGATGGTTTCATTCTAATTCTTCATGTATTTCTGAACAGATCCCGAAATTTGTTCCATACACTGACCTTCCCCTACACACTGCAGCACACAGGATCAGGCTCCAGAACACCGGTAGCAGAGGTGAAGTGTGGGGGCCTTGTGGCTGATGGGTTAGGACTCATCACGTGGCACCCTTCCAGGTGACCTTAAGCTCATTCCAGTGCAGCAGCAGCAGCTCGGTGATATTGCTGCCTTTGCATGATTTGCTTTAGACTCTTCTGAACTGTGCATTTGTTGTGCAATGTCAAATCCACAGTGGGATTTGCACTGTGGGTGCACTCATGAGCACTGGGAGACCACCATTTCCTAACATCTCTGTAGAATGCACCAACATCCAAAGCTGCTTTGAAAACCATAGTGAAAAAAATTACCTGTTAAGGTTAGGAACTGCCTACCTAGGCAGAGAGTATCCTGTCTGCAACAAAAGACCAGCCCAACTACTTCACAGGCAGCACTGCTGGTTGGTTTGTCTTGCTACAAGTTAAACAGGATAACACAATCCTCAGTGTAACTTGAGAGTGAATCATTGTTTTCTGGGGAGTTATTATAATTATTTGCCAGGGAACCTTTGTTAACACCAGCAACAGCACGGCAAGGTCTGACATCAATTAGAAAAAGATAACACTTCGAGCTCTCATTGATCCCCAAACCTCCCCGTCTTCTATTGCTGTAAAACAGCTGGTGTTATCTTGGCTTGCTGTGTCACAAAGCACAGTGCCCTCAGCACGCTGCCCTGGGGCGGACGCAGCCTTGAGCTATAAGGGGGGAACGCAGAGGGTGAGCCACATGGCCCGGCACCAGAGGGGAGAGGGGGAAGATAAAGCTCCCCGCCCCGCCTTCCGACCCTCTCGCCAACTCTCAAGGAAGCTCGCCACCAGCTACTGCTTCATATGCATATGTATGTGCTGGTCTTTAATTAAAGCTATCTAAATTAGTCATATTTGAGAAGCCTCTCCCTGTGGGAAGGTCTAGTCCTACTGTCAGATTCACAGTGGACTACTGTGCCAGCTCAATGCACGAGTGAATATAACCACCATCCAGGCTGACAAATGCAGATGGATTGCCACCAGCTGGGGTTAGAGGTGACAATGATTGACATCGGAACAATCTCCCGGTGACAAACCTGGCCTACTTAATGCACCTTGGTTTCTCTGATGAGTGAATTTGATCTTACAGGCAGTTCAGCAGGTGCAGTACCTAGGTGCCCAACTTGTGGGAATTTTTTTTTTTAAGCTCACTGAAGTTTTTAATCTAGAATCTTTTTATTTCAAATGCTCTTCCTCCTCTCAAGGCTATGCCATGCAATGAACATATCTTTTCTCTTTTTTCTTGAAGTTAGAAGTGAAAAACAAGCATTTTAAAACTATTTGAATGCCTGAGGAAGGAATTACTTGTTCATATTTTTTAATTCCCTCCCTCTAAACCTGTTAATAGAAGATCAGTTAAGGTCAGGTGTGGGAACTAAGACTTCCCCCCCATTCCTGCCTTTACTCTTTGCTGACTTTTCAGCCTCTAGCAAAGATACTATTGTGAAACAGGAAAGAAATTACAAGTCTGGCAGTTCATAAACTTCAAAACTCAAAAAAAAAAAAATTAGAAAGCATAGTAGCAAAAGAAGAAACATGACAGAAAGATAGCAGTGAGGAAAAACTGTGAGGATACAGTGAATATATTGCTTTTTCATTTTCAGTTGAAGTACAAAAATTTCCAAGAATGTTTCACAGAGTATTTTAAAAGAGTGGAAAATTATGCTGTGTCAACAATGAAAATGTGAGAATATGATTACGTGATGTTTTGCGGCTTCAAACGTGCAACATACATTTTTTGTTTCTCACCTACCACCTTTGATCTGTATCTTCACACCGCGGCTAACACAGCTCCTACCTGCATCCTGTGTCTCCTCCTATTGAAAAATAAAAATAATACATTTCCATCCTTGAAATCCTAATAATCTGTAACAAGAAACTTACACCAACCTTTTTTTGGAAAAAGTCCTAAGCCTGTCATAAGAGGCATTATTAAATTCTCTTCCCTCCAACATTCAGTTGCACCTTGAATTCTTTGCAGAACTGGCAACAGCAAATTTAACGTGATGTCTCCCTCTTTAAGGATTTCCATTATATACACAGTTATTGCTGAACCTTAGTTTCTGAAGCTGCCAAGTAAGTGTTCTGTAAAGTAACGCAAAGACAAACATAACGTTCGAGACATTATCTGAAAATGACCACAGAATACCCCTTCATAGATATTGGAAGTGGCAGACCATGCCTTGACTGTGGAGGGAAAAAACCAAGGAGCTTGCAAGGGTAATTCTTGTTTCATTGCTGATAGATGAAGATCCAATACACGTCCTGATTTTCTAGGGGGTTGTGCATATGTGTGTGTGGTTTAATTTAAACAGCTCGGCATTTCACAAAATAGATACCAAAATTGATTCTGCCTACTTCAGGCTAAACATGTGAACATGCTGACTGACAGAATCACCTAAGGGTAATAAATCTGCCAAGTGTTTTGTTAAACAGCTATTCAGTTTGAAATGTATCCCGGCATTCTAGAATAACAATGAGCTACTGTAATGTATGGTGCATTAATTATATAGTTGACAAGAAAATTACCCTTCAAGCCAAGATTACTAAAAACTTTACTAGGCTTTTTTTACCCTCTCCTGTTAAACACAGTATTCAGTGTAGCCCTCCCAGAGGTTTTGCCCACCTCCTCCTGCAGAGTTAACCAGTGTGGCAATAAAGTTCCAGGGAGATTTGCACTGATGTTTCACTGAGAACATTAGTTGCTTCCACAAATTTTATTATAGCTGCTAAATGCTAAATGATGACTATTCAACATAAAAAAATGGCCTTGGCTTTCCCCAGTATAAGTTTTTCTGATAAACATAATAAAATGTTGCTTCAATTTGTGACTGTATTTACATCCTACAACAGGTACACTTGAAGATCTCTGACAATCTGTCTGGAAAAAAACCTGCATCAGCTTTCAAACACTCGCTCACATATTGGTGAAAGAGTAGGAACTCTAGTCTTGGAGGCAATGCAAAGATGTTGTAAATTAGTATAAGAATACAACAGAAATGTAAAGACACTGTTACAAATGGAACACAATTTGTGTGTTTTCCAGGGAAATACTCCTCTCTGATCCCTCTGGCAGTTCTTGAAACTTTTGCAGTTCAGGGCTAAATCTGGATGCCCTCAGTAAAGCGGTGCAGTGGTGCTTCTGCATACAGATGCCTCACCTGTATGCTGCCACAGGTACCTACGTGCAACTAAGCCATTTTAGAAACTACAGTTTAAAACCGGTAAATTCTTCCCTAATAGCATCCTGACTATGGGAGGTAGAAACAGAAACAGATTCAAAGGTCACAAGAGTGCTGCAAGTGTCACGGGAGGACTTTGTTCTGTAATAATTTCTTCTAGTATGTACTTTTATTCAGAAATTTTGGGATGTGAAAAATTCCATGTGTAAGACTTAAATTCTGCATCAAAGATGACTAATTCTTCATGTTACTCTAGTAAGTTTCTCAATACAATTACCAGTTATGCATTTGCTTTTTTGAGTTAGAATCTCTCTCAACACACAGCACAATTCTCTAGTGAGTTTTCAGCATTCATGCACTGTTGCTGATATGGAAAAGCACTTCTAGTATTGCCAAGACAGAAGTGCTTACTAGCAAAGAAATGTTTCAAAATTGTACTGAAATATACTCTGTAGAGTTGACAACAACGTGTTAGGACTAAAGAAAATATTACACGTGCTGTAAGTTGAATTAAAATTCAAAGATCTCTTATAAGCATAAAACTGAACACTCAATTTCCTATAATTTGAGGTACAAGCATTACTTATAATCAAACACATCTGAAGAATGACACCACTGAGATTTGCCACCCTGAGGAACAGTCTGTAAGGATATATGTTTTTAGCATAATGCCATGCTTCCTTTTAACTGGGTACAGAGAAATTCTTTGGTTTTAAAGCATAATTTAAATAAGTTACATCTTTTATAGTCTGCTTTACTGTAGGTTTTGTAAACTCACTATTAAAATAAATGAACAGGCATCATGGATTAAAAGACCACTCCAGTTTCAACTGTTATAAACCCCACTTTACCAAATCACATTACCTTGTAATTTATTCTAATGTAGTATGTATTTCCCTTTAAAGCCAATTTCTATTCCTTAGGCATCTGTCTAAATGCCTTTCTGATTAACCTCTCTGATCGAAAGCCCACATAGCTCAAGCGAAATCTTTCCATTTACCTCAAGGAGCTGTTTATTATTCTCCTCTCCGGAAGTTGTGATGAGCTTGGTACCGTAACAGTGTTTTCTTTCAAGGAAAGCTTCAGGTGAAACAATGGTGCGGACTAGATGCTTAAAGAAAGCAAATCAAGATAACGTATTGTGCTCTCATGATGACCAAGAGGGGCTGCGGCACCAAAGAAGAGAGATTTCTGAACAGTAAGGTCAGTTAGTTAATATCGACAGATGTATCCTTTCAGACTTGCTGTTAATAATACAATGTGGGCCCAAGTTATAACCTAGTTCTAAATGTCTCTGACCTCGAGGTGAGCACAGCCCAGATGTTATAGCTCAAGTCCTATTTCTGTTTGTTCCAGCAGAAGTCAAGTCTGTCTCGTTTCAGTCACAGCCGGCAAACGGCTTAAGACTCTTGTGTGTACCTGCCCATTTACGGAAGGAAAAGTTACAGAATTTCCCACATGAAAGCGTACTGAGCAGAGAACTGACATAGGATGAGGCCTGGTTGATGGGAAGGAAGTTTAAGAAGAAGAGACAATGCAAAGGATGCATTAAGGTAACAAAAAGGGCACAGAGAGAAAGGAGGCTTTGTCAGGATAAATTAGTACCTGCCAAACATTGAAATATGAAACTTGAAGCTTCTCATTTCCAATGTTTCAAAGCCTCTTCCTGTCCTCATCCCCTCTCCACCCCTCGCCACTGTCAAAAGTGTATATACACAGGCTGCAACAGAGCTTCCACAAGGTAGCCCCACTTCATCAGAGCTCTTAGGTACACCTTGACATTGAAGAGTTCTAACTCAAGGGTTTTGTGCTGGTTTAAACATATTTCCATCATCCATAGACTTCTTTCTCCCCAAAGATAGATATTACAGACTGTAGAGAAGGGATCATGTTTCTTTCAATCTCTGTAACACCACCTCCACAATTAGTAATGAATCCAGAGAATCAACAGAGAATGGCCAAAAAAAACAGGCCTAAAGTCTTCCTCACAATTTTCAGCTTACCAATTCTTGCTTTATTGCCATCATCTTGATGACTAAGTATCTTCCACAGATACCAGAGGCAGTCACATCACCTGGCTACATTCCCAAACTGCTCAAATTTCATCTGAAAATCAGATACATTGTGTTTTCCATTGCTCCATTATGAACCAGAGCACTTGTTTTGCAACTCTGTCAGATCTACAGCTTTGAGGATTCAACCTTGACCACAGATTTTAAGCAGCAGACAATGCCCAACACTGAAGCTGCTCAAGTTTTCAATTACGCCCACAGTCAAAACTGTATAGCTTAACCATGTCTAGCTGCAGCTGCCCAACATTGCTCTGGTGCTTTCTAACTTTATATTAAGGAGTCGGTACTATTACATATCTCTTCCTCAAGTAATCTTTTATTCTTCTTTTCAAACGATAAAAAGATTAAGAGTCTAAGCCTCTCTTGAGATGGCATGATTTTCAAATCTTTCCTGTAACCCTTTCCCAAATCCTTGCCAATTTGCCAACATCCTTTTTGAAGTTCACACATCAAAATTGGACACACATTTCTAATAGTCAAATAAGAGCACTCTGAAGCTAATTAGTGCAGTTCTATTTAGCAGTTTTCCATTCTACATCTATGCTTTCACCACTCATTGCCGTTGGGCTGCACACGCACTGTTTGTCTGTGCTTCATTTGAACTGGGATTTCTTTGGTAGGAAGGAAAAAAATGTAAATGCTTCCCTTCTTTCAAACACAGTTTAATTTGTGCTTGTAGTAGTTCCTACACAATTCCATTACATCTGCTTCCAAAATGAGGTGTTCTTAAGATTTTTGTACTGGGGGGCAGGGAGGACACAGGAAGACACCAACATTAAAAAAAAAAAATTGCCTAACTTGAGAAAAGAAACGAATGCCATGTGGTCCCTTACAACCCAGACCACCAATGGCATAGCTTTGCAACTGGCAAAAGTCTCCATGAACTCCATGCTCAGGAGCAGAGGATGCTGCATATGTTGAAGAGGAATCTTGGCTGTGATGACTTTGAAGACATCAGGTTACAAAATGGAAAATCCCTTCCCAACAGGCAGTACAATTCCAGTTGGCCATTACATTGCACAACTTCCAGGGATTACTGGCAACTTTTGTAGGCAGACGTGTAGCTATGAAACATCTGCCCATATTTCCTGGGGTGATCACATACTTCCTAGGCCCCACTTCACAGTTCTGTAAGAGCAGCACTGGTTACTGACGAATACTGCTGAGTCTCCAGAGCCCACATGATACTGTCCCAAATCAGAAATGCCACAGCAATCAAATCACAAGCAGCATTTGTGCCAGGAATCACGTAATTCATATTTTTCTTTCCCACAAAGTACATTTTCTAGATATCTTTCATGAGAATGCCCTCTGCACCGTCCCTGCCAGAAACAACCAGACTCACTGTGACTAAACACAACACAGGCCAGTCTTGCAGGCTGTATTTTCATGAGCTTGAAATGCTTTAATTGCATTAAATACTTAACTCCACTCACTATGATGTTAAAAAGGCTGCCAAAAATGCAAAGCTTGCAGAAGGAGAGAGAGCACAAGAGGAGGTTAAAACCAAGCAATAACTTTAAAGAGACATAGCCATTAGTGACAGCAGGATATTCCAGGTACCCATGTGGCAAGCATTAAAATCTCCATTGTCCCCTGACTTAGATATAGTCGTTTTCATACTCTCCCACTGAAGACAGTAAAACAGCATTAAAGGGGGGGTGGGGTGGGGGGTGGAATCAACAACTTTCCTACATTTACATGAGTGCAACAGTGAAAAACAATGAAAGCAGCTTGGCATTTTTATAAGACAGTTCAAATAAAAATTAATGGCACATGTAATAATAATTCCAAGTGTATTTTGTTTCCATTTATATCCAACTAAGAGACAATTTTTGCTGCATTTGGTTTTATAGCTCTGTGTATATGCAGCAAAGTAAAAATTCTGCACATGGGAAAATAAATAAGTGGCTATATGACTGGTTGACAGCAAGATTTGTAGAGCTAATTAGTTCAATGAATAGGAAAGGCACTCAAAACTAACAGCTCATCAAATAGTTCTTCATACAAGAGATATCTGTCACCCTGCCTATACTGAATAAATATTTTTACTGTCTTCCAGAGATCAATGCCAACAGAAGCAAATAAAACCAGAACAAAACAAAACAACAATAAAAAAACACCAAACCCCAAAAAACCCCAGCCCAAAAACCTGTGCAGTGACCCAGGCTGACCTCACTGACTGCAGCGCAGTGGGGTAAGAGCTTGCTGGGAATACCAAGCCAGGAACTACCTTCTGCCCTAGCCAAAACCAGCTTCCTGTGATCCAAGGCTGATGAGGGTCAGAGTCAAAGCTATCGATGCACCTTAAATTCTGTAATAAACATAAATACAGTTCTCAGTTTTAGTCTGGGGCCAAAGGCCATCATGTTGGCTAGTCACACTGCGTTATTACAGCCCTGAACAAAACAGCACGTAGGAAACTGAAGAATTAGCTCAGCCCCTCTGCTCTTGGTCTGTCCTGAAGGACTCAAATCACAGTACAGCCCAGTGGATTTGCTGTAACTAAAGATGTCTCTGTAGGAGGCCCTGGATGCATTTCAGCAGAAGACACGCATTAAATTACAAAAGCATCTATCTTTCGCCTTGCTTATCCATGCGTGTGCAGCTGCGATTGCAGAACAAAATAGAATTCAATGCAATTCAGCCCCCGCTCCCCGCCAGCCAGCACTACTGACAGCCTGGGAAGACTGTGTGGAGCTGAACAGAGCGAGCACCTCAGCACCAGGAGCCTAGGGACACTTGCAGAGCCTCCCACACACCCATGTGCAGGACCTGTTTCAAGACTCAGGATCTTGAAACAAAGTGTAGCCCCTTAACAGAAGATCTGGGCCTACGATGAATTAGGCCATATTTTTCAGTGCTGCTCCTACCGCTACTGCTAGAGAGGTGAGAGGAGGTGGTTCCTTAAAGGGGTTGGAGAAACGTCTCCCCCGCCTCTACATTAAAAATCTGCACTTCCACAACCTGAGCAGCTGCCACTGAAATAAAACTGCAAATGCACAATGCAAAAACCTTGAAATCGGTTCAGCGTTCACTGAACCTCCTGTCCTGTTCCAGCAACAGGGGGCCCTGGCAGCTGGGGGCTTGCCCTCAGTACATTGTCCCGACTCAGGTCTCCATGCTCATTTCCTGTATGCAAAGCTAGGCCCAATTCATATACCTCAACCTATTTCAGATCCCACTGGAGGGGAAAAAGACAATATTTATTTACCTGTTTGCACATTTTCTCATGCAACAACGTGTAAGTTGACCCCAGCGCTTCCTTGCTACTAAAGAGCCAGGAGGCTATAGCTTGAACCTCCACGGGCAGCTGCCAGGCAGTCTGCAAATTAGCAGTTTTCAAGTGTCCATAAAACACATCCTGTCCGGCAGTGCAAGAACTGCACGTACTCTTGTTGTGCATTGTCCTTTCTTGCATGGCTCTCTGTTATTGATGTATTGTGTTGAAAATTATGATTAATTAGGAAGACAGAACACATTCCCAAAGCACACTCGTGGCCCAGTAGAAATGGCAACACCTTGTGTAGACATTTGAGGTCAACTAATTTCCGTGGGAGTTAGCTACAGAAGCGTTGCTTCATCCAACAGAAACAGGTTTAAGCAAGTGCTTTTGTGTTGGGGGAGCCAATGGGGCAATGTACTACAGATTAAGGAAACAATCATGTTTTGAACTAATAACAGATTAAATGATAAAAATCAACAGTGTTCTACCAAGGATACTGATAACACTGTATTGCACCTGGGTTTTTAAAACCCACATATATCACCTTATTCAATCCCCTTCTCCAAAAAATTAGATTCTCAGGGATAGTTTTATTCCCTCAGGAGAACTGGGGTGAAATACATAATTATGAGAGACAAACCAGGTTACAAGAAATTGTTCTGGGCAGAACAGTTAGTTACAGTTAGCAAAATAAAAGAAAGTACTCATCTATCCACATCTCATACTTCTTGATGCAGAAGAGAAAATAACATACTAAGTTAATAACAAATACCAAAAAAAAAGAGGAAAAAAAGAAGCAATGAGCATGCACTGAAGGCAGCTTACTGAAGCCAGAAGCAAGGGCCCTACATCTGTCCTCCTTCTAGCAGCAAGTGCTGAGCAGGACAGAGAGGAGGAAAAGGATAAAGTTTAGAAGCAGCTGACGGGAGGGAATCACGCACACAAGCACCAGGAGACAAACTTCCTCAAAAGGACCCCGAGAGCTACTTTACATCTGGTCATAAATGAGCCTGCCCCATCTCTGGCAGCTCCTGCCAACTAACATCAGCAGAACTGTCCCTGTTACAGACAAATGTAATAATGTTAAATAGTCCAAAGTAATTCATGGCTTATACAGTTTTATTATTGACATTCAATTAAACCATCAGCTCCTCTGGCGAGCGATATTTCTAATTGATTTGAAATTGTGATATACCTATTATTCAATCAACTCAGTTTTGCAAAATAAATTGGTATCTGAAACCATTCCAAGAGATACAATGAGACTGTAGTAGCTACATATTTAAAAGAGAAAAAGTAAACCATCTGTTTGCTTTTGTACAATAATAGAAAACATATCCTTGCCATCTCTTTTGATTTTGCCACTGTACTCCTTTGAAGAACTACACAGAAGAAAAATGCTTAGGCTCTAGCTGGCTTTCATCCTACTCCAAATCTTAGTCCTCTTTTACAGCAAATCATTACAATTCTGTTCATCTTTTTATGCCTATAATCCAGAGTTTCAAGCACCCTCTTGGATATAAAGGCCATTTGGGACAAACATAAATTGATGAAACATTGGCCTTGTCTTCTAAGCATTTCAAAATGATTACATATATTTCAGTATTCAAATTCTTCTAAAACTGAGGCGCAGTAGTGAATGAAAGCAGAACTGAGTAAACTCACATCTGAACATTCAGTTGTGATTTAACTTTTTAACACCACGTTGTCAAATCTTCCCGAGCTTCCTTAATAACAAAGCAGTACAACAGGCATGCTTCCACCGAGATATTGAACCTGACTCTTGAAAACATAGTACAAAAAAGGTTAATTGTAGTTTCTATTTTACTCTCCTAGTGCTGACACTGCCCCCACTGAGTTCAATAACTCTCCTCGGGTTGACTAAGACAGGTGGCCGGCGTGAAGAAAGTCCACATTCACAACTAATATCATTCATGACAAATTGTTTGTACCGTGCTCACCCTCTCATATTGAATTCTTCTTGTGCGTGAAAAGGTAGGCCACGGCCAGTGCCGCAACTGTAATTAAGGTTCACCGAGTTGCTATTTCCATTATCAAGCCCAATTTCCAAGGTTTAATAAGTCAGCAGTTCCAATTGCACAAGGCTGAAATTTGACATTCAAGTTATCAGCAGAGACACAGTTTGTGCTTATCTGTTTATCAAAAGCACAATTTAAATCCACTCAGCTGTTGCTGAATCGGAGATCTAAAAAGCATGGCCCGCATCGTCCTCTTCATCTGTTTAGGACTTACATGCTCTGAACACCAAATTTTCCTCTGGGGAAAGCAAGCACAGCTGTTTCAGCGAAGGCATTAGAAATGCCTCCTGTCCGACAAACTTCGGGCTTATTCCCATTGCTCCCTGTTTATTCACCCAGTCTCCAGGGAACAGAATGGGTTCTTTACTTAGTTTTGACACAAGCATGCCAAAACTAAGCAACCTGGTAATTCAGGGTGCACAACCTTCATGACCTGATTGTATCGAGCTTACAACAGGCAAGACCTACAAGACACATTGTACGACCTCCCAGCAGCTCACGGGGTAAGCTGGGAGAGAAGGTCCCTGTGTGTGTCCTACTGCCACACGGGCTGTGCCTGAGCCAGGCTCTAGGCTGGGTCCCAGAGCAAGAGGCAGTGCCGGTGCCAGCAGCCTCTGTCGACTCCTTTTCCCCCACACCACGGGACTTAGCTCACTTGTCGACCCAGCATCAGCTCAGCCCTGCTGCCCATTACACAGCGAAGCCCTGGCATGAGAGGGGCGAATGGAGCTGTGCCAAAGACAGATGCCCACGTTGGAAACGTTTGAGCTGGTACAACCTGACAGAACAAGCCCCAGGTAGGTGGGAAAACTGGGTACCGCTCTCCCCAAAATTAACAATCCCCCTGCAAACTCTGCGATCTCCTCTGCGGTGACGAAGACCAAGTTTGCATCTAGTCTTCCAGGGGACAGCATACTTAGGATGAGCACAGCCAGCTCTCTGTTGCTTTTCCCCTTAATCACTGAGTTATGAGACAATTACATTATGAATAAGAAAAGGTGTAATTTGTAAGTTTGGCAAGTTACATGCATAAAATCAGGTAAAAATGCTAAACGTAATACATATATGTGCAAAAATGGAAAAGACATCTGCAAAATGGTAGATGATACTTAGTATCCCAAGTATCAATCTCTTCTTCTGGACACAAAATACGCCAGTATCCCACAGCAGTAAGGTTATCACACTTGTAAGGTTCAAACTATAAATGACAAGCTAGCCAGTTTGATTTACCATACCGTCCAGATTCAGCTTGGTTTTAGCTTCACAGTCTGTTCTTAGTACAGAAAGGGAATTAATTTCATCCTGTATAAGAATCAGCACAAGTAACTGAAATGAAACACTGGGGGAAATATCTCCTAATTGTTTTCACCAAAACTATTCATATAGAATATAAAGAAAAAAAAATAAAGGAAAACAATGTGCTTTTTGCATCATAAAGCAACACTGAATTCAACCTTAGTTCCTAAGAACGGGAATTTTCAAAGCTGTGTATGTAGGTCAGGTACGCAAGCCCCGCAGAAATGCAACAACTTTGCTAGGTTATTTCTGAAAGACCTACTCGGAAAGAACACAGACAGGGACAAATTCTTAGATAGTTAAAGTCAACACAGGCCTTTCCACTTGGGATGAAACACCAGCTGAGAGCTGACAGCTTTCATCTTTTCAGGTGTCAGAGTTTCGGCCCCTGCAAAAAGGTGAAGTACAGAGTCCTCCTGCACAAAAGAGAAAATGAATTCGTTTCTCAGTCACGATAATGAAACCTCTAGCCCTGAAAATGCTTCTTTCTCTGCTAGTCCAAACACTCGATGACTCCATCTTGCCTCAATGGCGTCCTGGTGGCAGAAAAGGTAGGCACTCACAATATGGCCCATGTCTAGCCCCAGAAGTGAGCAGGCTTGGGCTATCTTGGTAAAACATCCAGGGGTTGCTTTATACAGTTTTGTGTACATTGTTTTATAGAAAAAGGGCAGGACAAGAGCCTGGCAATGTAACTGTAACTGAACCTTCCTGCACTGGAGCAGCTGGATATAAATCAGGAGTAAAGCTAAGCCTGTGTAAATGAGTAATGTGTGTGAAAGGCAGCAGCGTGGCTTGTACACGAGTGAAATGGAGGCAAGTCTGATGTACACATTTAAGAACTATGAGAAAGGCAATCACAGCAATTACTCTGCATTTTTTGTCAGGAAGTCACCATAAAAAGCGTACAATGCCATATGCCAACAGAGAGAGATGTTGCTTAGATTCTGTTTCATGTGTGATAGTGGAAGAAAGAAAAAAACTGATCAAAATACTGCACCCTGTATCTCTCTATAGCTCACTTACAGAGGCAGAATTTACTATTTCAGAGTAAGTTCCTTCATCTAATACTATTCTGGTCTTAAGATTATTTCAGTCTGGAGTAATTCCCCTGAAGTGTTGCAGTCCAAAGTATCCGCAAGGGTTTGAGGAAAGACTTCTGTAATATGAAAAAGAGTGACAAATGATTAGTGAAACATTTCAAGAAAAAAAAAAGTCCAGCCTTGGTAATAACAATCTTAATATAACAACAACAATAATACTGCTGGTATGAGCAGCATATATGGCCATCATCTACTTATAACGTGACTTTCAATCTTCAATCTTTTCTCCCATACTAGTGAGAATTCAGAGCTTCTTCTCTCCAGCCAATCTAACTATAACAGTAAAAAAGAGAATGAAGTACTCAAATTCACGGATTTGGTTCTCCGTCCTGCATTATGACACCTTTTGTTTTAGTTACGATTGTGAAAGCTAACAATGATGAAGCACATCAAAATTGAGAAGATGAACACATATAACTTGCTAAACTATCTTCAATGTGTTATGTAATGTTCAATATTGATTTTGATTCAACTAGACTTCTATTAGAGTTATCTGTTCTAGCCAGCTGCCAAATGTACCTGCTCAGTAATGTGTCCAAATTCATTAACAGTTTTGTTTTAATAATATTTCATTTTAAAGTTTAATTTTATCCACACATTAGCTTCATATTACTTATGCAAATAAAAGCTTTATGGCTATATTAGCAATAATTCATTATCATTCCCTACTGGCTTAGTGAAGGAATTTGTAACTTTGGAGTACATCCAGAGCTTTTAATTGAAGATACTAAGGGAAGCCTACATTTAGTTAGAATCATTTGCACATACAAATTAAATATGATTAGCATAAGTCTCTCAAACTCTTTCCAGGCTCAAAGACAGATTGTCTAGGATAGGACTTTTCCCTGAGTCCTGTCTGACAGATAACGTATTAAGGTGGAATCCAGTGAGCATCCTGGGGGAAGGAGGCTGTGACTCAGAGCTGGGATCCGAGACAAGAAGGTGATTTGTTTACTGAAAGTTACTTCCCACGCTGCTCCATCTCACTGTTAGGGCCAAGGTAACGCTTGTCCCTTCCTCACCTGTCTACCCCATACCATCTCTGAACAGAGGGAGAGAGGAAAGCAGTGGCTCTACCCAGCGTGATTTCCCTGCCAGGGACTCAGACCAGGTGATAAGGGGCAGCAGGGAAGGAAGGAAATATCAAGATTGTATGGCCAGGTCACAAAACCAGGTATCTTTTAGTTGCTGGGACAGAGGGAGTATGTTTTGGTGCAACTTTACTCTTTCCTGTTGCTCTACATCTTCACAGCTAGCCCCAGGTAGGGAACTTATAGTGAGTCTGATACATAGAATATTGCAAATATATGTAATTGATAATAGTCAACTACCTATTGGGTATCACCACAGAAGTCCTACAGGGCTGGGTCTTCTAAGTTCCAGTGTTTCTATCTCCACTTCAGTGGTGGAGGACTGGACCCTGAATCATCTCAAAAACTTATTAAGAAAATTGTATTGAGAAAATTGTATTTTGCTTTATGATGCAAAAAGCACAAACTCCTTTCTTTGTGCTCTAAATGAGCTCTTGTTGGATTAGGAACTGACTCATATTTACTTTATTATGTCCCAAGTCACATAAGGACTCTGGGTATCTTCCCCATCTCCTACAGAAGAAGATGTTTTAATTAGCCAATTATATTAGTAAAAAGCAATCTAATTTCTAGGCCAAACAATAGCATGGCACAGATATTAAAATCAAATTAGCAAGACACACCAGTGTTTTCCTTTAGCACGCAAAAGCGACCTCCTGCACAGATAATGAGCATTACGTCTGTGTGGTGATCTGTAGCAGTGAAAACACACAAACAGGGGTGAGTAATGAACACGGTAACAGGTATAAGAATTTCCCTCTACTCTCTCTCTCCAGCTTTTGCCCTTTTAATTTAGTTTATTAGTAATCATGGTGTGTCCTTTAAATATACGCTTTAGAAAACAAACAGCAGTATTTGCAAACAAGCAGCAATGCTGCTTCCGGGAGACAAGAGCTACGTGCCATTCCAGGAGATTCAGTTCTCTGCTCACTGCAGACTTCCCGCACGACACCGGCGAAGCCACACAACTTCTCTGCACCTCTGTTGCATGAGCACAAACATTTTCCTACCTCTTTGCTCCCTCCATTTCAAGCGAGTGTTGGGAGACAGAAGATGCCTCACCATGTACTTGTGTACAAGCCAGAGCAGTTAACCCCCAGGCACTTGCAGCTTAGTACGGTGAGGCACAATTGCAATGGGTTTTCTCCAAAAAGAAACTCTAGCCATGTAACCTTTAACTCTGGTGGGAGAAATGAACCTTTCCTCATAAAATACACATATTAAAAAAGAGAAGGGGGAGAGAGGGAATAGATCTTACAGCCTTGACTCCATACGCACTTTTTCTTTACTCACAACTACAAGTTTAAGCCAAAGCAGAGAATTAAAATGTTTGATCCAGGATGATGGGTGCTTTTGGTTGCCAGCTAGTGAAAGCTGAAAGGAACCTTTTAAATTGTGCCTAGAATGCACCTTCTGAGATGGAAACAGACTGGAAACGTGTTTATTTGGGAATTAAAAACAGACATTTATAAAACAACTAGCTGCTTTGAAAATGCATGTTTCCACCTTCCCCCCAAAAGCAAACAGAAGCCTGTTCTTCCCCGCCTTATGCCAGCCATCTCGGCAGCAGTCACGCTCCCTGACAGCAGCTGCGCAGCAAACTGAGTCTCTGTGAAAAGCAACGTGGATTTGTCTGAATAAGACATTTATCCTTCAAAGGCCAGGGCAGCAGACCGCCCGTCTTGGAAAAGCTAACAGATCAATTCTGCTTAACCCCTGAACTCTGAATCCTTATTACAACCTTTTGCAGGTTCCGAGGTGTAAAACCACCTCTAAACAAAGCAATAACAAAGCCTGCCATCCAGTAAAAGGATGAGGTGGAGGAAATACGTTAACGTAACAGCTGGAAGGGGCTGTTGCCTGCCCTCCTGAGATGCAGAGCCTCTGTTTCTGCAGCGTGCCACGTGCTGTGTTAGCTTCAGCCCCAAAATAAGGTTTGACTCGGACTGGGAGTCATTGCTCCCCAAACAGCATGTGACAGCCCAGAAACGCACAGGAGCAGTACTGACACATTTCTAACCTGCTCTAATGTATAAACTGAATAATTTCCCTACTTAAAATGGTAGCTCTTAAAGGTCCGGTACATCCACATATCTGAACCCCAAGTTAACCTCTTATAATTTATTGAAAGAGAGAGATTAGAGGACTGCAGGGATAATTTCTGCTTCCCTGGCTGCTGGTGTATTACATGTTTCCTGGCTGTATTTACTGTACTGCTGAACAGAAATTCAGAGAGGATTTACAATCAAGAAGAAAGGCAAATGAAATACAAACTCTTTCAGCGCTGTTCTGATGTAATTGCTCTCAACGTTGCTAGTTACTCTTCTGAAGTTAATAGAACTGTACATACTTTATTTTGTAAAAGGACCTTATGCTCCTTCAGACAATTTTTCAATCCAGAATTCCTTCCCCTTACCTCACCCAGTGTGCCACTTACCTGCTACCACAAAAGACACAGTAGGATCATGCACTGGATTAAACCACATGTTCCATCAGCTAAACAAAAGCATCGATTGATTAAAAACTCAATTCTCTACTTGCTTTCTGACAAAAATGCATACAGGAGTATCCAAGTATTTTTGGAACCACTGATATTCAAACCTATGACCCCAGGGCCTGCTACACTTGCTCCTGCTAAGCAGCATCAATATTTTCTTAATTGGCTGTGTCCAAAGAGGGACTTAACACTAGTCTCCCACTAAGACCATGACATTTTTTTTATCTATTGGAGGGCACTTAGGTATGTCATTTCTTTTGCCATGTGTTAGCTACAGTAAATAAAGTATTCTGAAATTACAGTTCAGTAGTTCTGCAGAATTTCATGCAAGCGGCCTGCTTGTCACCTTCCCTTCAACCGTGTGACGTTATTTCTACAATCACTCACCCAGAATCCTCCTCCACAAGGTGACCCTGTGTTTTGCTGCATTTTTATTCTTGTCATCTTTGCCCCTCCTTCGAGTCAAAATGGAATCACAGATATTAAGACTGGGCTTTACAATCACCTCACCTAATGCTTACACTCAGGAAATGCTGACAGAAGCACACAGGAGGTAATGATTCCTGATTGCGTTAGCGGCCTGTTTCTGATGTAATGGAACAGCTTTCCGTAGCATTACAGGTGGCTCTTTCCAACAGTTTGATACATGCAGATTTCCCAGCCCAGCAGCTGGAAAGCGTTCACTCAGCAATCCTCACACACATTTCCCCATTGACCACCAGCGTAACTTCATCACAGTCCCCTGCGGCACCTGTAGCCCTCTGTCAGGCAGGTTAGCTCAGGCGGTAGCACACCGGTATGCAGTTTAGCCACCGCTTTCACCACAACCAACAGCAGACAGACCGCGGGCAGCACCGTTGAGCTCTGGGGAAGAGCCACCCAACCATCCTTAAGGCGGGGACTCCAGAGATGCTCTGAGCACCACACTTGCGCTGCACTTGGCAGCGTGTCTGCGGCAAACGGGAACGTCCCTGTCACCTTGGGCTAATGAGCTCTGGTGACTATCACTGTGAAGGCTCTAACATGGGTTGCAAAAGTACGTCCACGGCACTGGGTGATCACTTGGCTACTTGCAGCTCACGTTTGTCTTTAGCCATCGCACTTCTCACTGCAGTGTGACCAAGGCCTTAACAGTGGCAAAGAGGTAAGGAAAAAATTAGTTGGGTAATCTGGGCTTCTGCAATACAGGGTGTAAATGGGAGGGGAATATAGAGACAAACAGCGTACTGAGAGCACACCGTGCAGGATCCAGGTGTGAATGCTCTGTAATCTAAGTTCTAGTGCCATAATTTTGGAATGAACTTCCCTCCCCCCATGTTTAGCTACAAAGTGTTTGAGTAGAGAATTCTAAATTACATGCAAGTCACATTAAGAACAATCAGTCTCATGTAATAGGGAATCTAATAGTTCATAAACGAGATGCAAATTCATTTTTACGGGTGCACTATAATAAGCCAATTATTTCAGAGCTCTTCAATTATGCAGTTTCAAAAAGCTGAATTGCTTTAAATTTTTTTTTTAAGAAGCTTTAGGTTTTTCCATAGCTTACAAGGAAAAGAAAATATATCTGCCTTGCAAGCAACATAAAAAAAACCCTAACACAAAACCCAGCCCCCCTCAAAACACCCTGCCAAGTTGCAAGCAAGAGCAATACAAACATAAAAGAATAAGCCAGCTGGCAAACCACAAACGTAGCAGAGATGCAGGCAGCGGACCTCTGTGTTCCCACCAATTACAGACATTCAGGAGCCCATCCTACAGCACGCTGGGATGAGTACCACAATGTGCTAGATTAGCATCAGGGAATCTCAAGAGCAGCAGTGATGTACCGTGCCTGCAGACAGAAGTGGCATTGCAGCTTGATGGCAACGCCTTACCACCATCGAAATGGCCCTTTGTGACTCTTGGCACTCAAATCCCAAAAAGCGATGGTTTTCCTTTGGAAAAAGAATCAATGCTGAGATGTTCTTCCTGCACCCCCCTGCACCGTAGTTCTTCCAAGAAACTGGGGACAGGAGAACGTAGGTGTCTGTTTGGTTTAAAAAAAACCCAACAAACTACTTGAAGAGATTATGGAAAGGCAGAACCATTCTCATTTGTGCACTGTGTGCAAAAAAAAAAAAGAAATAGCACAAGAACCTAGCCAGGTTCTTTCGGACCTGTATGGTAACACAAAATGCAACTCGCACCAACTCCACCCTCAGTTTGACTTATGCTTTTTCAAAGTCAAGTTCCATTTGGAGAAATTTTGCAAAACAAAAGCAAACCCACTGCCTTCCAAAGGTGACACAATTTCACAGAAATCTTCATTTTTTCAATTTTATTGCTGATGATTATTTATAGGGAAACAAAAGCAAAACCAGTCCAGAACCAGAGATCACACGAAGGAGCAAACCTCTCTTTACAGTTTTATGCCTTTTTAAGGCTTTTGCTGCACTGATTGCTATATTCAGTGTTGTTCTCCAGGGCACCTCACTACTGAACCTTGGCAGCTGGTGAGACATGGCCTGCTTTTGGTCTGTGATTTTCAACTGGGACAAAATAGAAAACTATAGGGGCAATTCCCATCTCTCGTGCAACCCTTTCTCATTCACAGAGCCACAAAACACTTTACAGGGGCGGATCACAAAGAAACTGAAAAATCACAGTTGTTTAGGTCTTGGCCACACAACAATAATGAACTTAGCCTTAACGTGATCGTAGCGCGCAGTGCCAGCCTCCACTTCTGCTGCTCGCCATCTTCTTTGTGCTGTTATTATTACTCATATTGTGGCCTCAAGAACAAGGAATTTAGAAAAACTGTTAATACAGAAGTCAGGCACTGTCCCAGCAAGGCTATAACGTGCTGGACTCCTGCCCGATCTTTCTCGTTACCGTTTAACCTTTTCCACACAGCAAATGCACATACATTAACTGAGGAAAGGACTTCCCTTTCTGTATAATGAATAGTTGTATTTTTCAGCCTTTGCTTGCAAAGTTTTTGGACCAAATCAAATGTGCAGACAAAAGTAAAAGCACTATGAGAAATGGTAATTGCAATGTAATGTAATCTGTCCCACTCCCCCGAAGGCTGCCAGCCACTGCTGCTCGGGCTGCAAGGTCGGCTGGCGCTCAGGTACGCTCAGCGCTGTTTATTTGTCCTGGGCTGCTGAGGCTCACCTTCAGGCTCTGAGCTCTTGCCTGTTGCCCTCTTGTAGCAAGTGCAATACTGCTATCCACGGGCCCGAGCCGCTCGGTCCCTCGGAAATGCCTTCTGCTGCACCGCAGGTATTCAGAGCTTCTAGTGTAGCCTCTCTCAGGGATGCCACGACAGGAAAGCAAGAAATACATCCAGAAAAGTTAAGCCAGGATTCATGTACAGAGGCCATATGCTAGACTAAACCAATTCTGACTGCTGGAAAACTTACACAGGCTTTTAGGCACATAGGCTCTTCTTTCCAGATCTGAAACAGAAGTAGCAGACTTGAAATCTGTACTGTGCAATTGCTCTCCAGTTGTATTTATTTTTGAAGCATGCTACTTTTACTTCAGAATTCAAGTAGGCTCACATGTCTTAAGCGTATCAGCCGGTCTACTAAAAGATACAGCCAAGATACCCAAGATACCTGGGTATCTTGTCTTAGTGCAACTTTACCACCAAAACCGTTACGTGGGTTTTCCTACCATCACAGAGATCTCTGTTTAAAGCCCCACAGAGTTACAGGATGCTGAAAAGCAGGAAAACTTCTAACTTTTTCCCCCTCCTCTCCATGCCCATTATAAGCCTTTATCAGGTTTGCTACCAGGCCTGGCTGAGCAAGGCTTGGTCTGACGTCTGCCAAATCTTCCTGGACAGAACATCCTGACAGATCAAGTTTCTGAGTAGCAGCAAAAGAGGCAATAAAGATAAATTATAACATAGCCTTCTACACTGTTTAAATTTTCTAGAGGTAATACAAAATTGACATCCAGATTTAGAATTAATTGTTTAGCTTTGGAAATGCTTTTTGACCAAGGCTTAGGACAATCTACATCAGAGTTTGAACACATTCCTATCTAAATCCACATGTACTGTTTGCAATTGGAAAATGATCCTCATTTTAATAAAACCATATTCAAAAAACAGAAATATAAAAAAATGTTGTGAAGCATCTAACATCTGGATCAGGACTTTTGTGACTAGAGAGTGTGAAAGACTCAGAGGTAGTTTTTGAGCAGGACATCACTTAGCAGAGCTGTCCTGAAAGCACGGTGTCTGAATCTGTAGGCAGTTGACCTTCTGGGACAGAATAATTTTAATAGTATTCTGGCCTTATAATGCTCTAAACTATATTGTGAATACATACATCAGTCTTGGGTAAGAAGCTTAATAATAAATTAGTTAATTTTTTTCCTTTAGCCAAAAGGCAGTGCAAGCCATAGCTTTATTTACAAAAGGTTAAACATTCCTTTAATTGGATTGCTGGCATTTAAGTGTGCAGCAGAATATCCTTCAGCAGTGTCCCTTTTATTTGTGACTGGAGAAGTGCCTAGAGAAATGCCAAGGGAAGATTTCATTTTAATAAAAAAGAAAAGCTTAAGATCCCTTTGGAGGCTTATGTTACATCTCAAAACTACCGTGAACTAATGAATTTAATCTAAAAGGTCCCCAACCACAGGACTGAAGAGAAATTGCAACACTGGCGTAGCTTGACCAAGCGGACTTTCTATGCGTGTTAGCAGTTGTACCTTTGTGCTCACATTCTGTTATGAATACAAACACACACATCTAAAGTCTTTAGTAATTTAAAAGATATTTTTAAATGAGAAGTATGGTTGCCCTACAGCATCCTAAAGACACTTCAAAGAACCATTCATGTCAGAGACTTGCACATAAATAGAGCAATAGGAAAATCCACAGCGCCTCCTCCCCTGAGCCAGTGCTTTGGAAAAAATTACACGCCAAAAATTGTACTGCCTGGAAGAAAAATAGCCCCTTGTTGGCTCATATTGGGGTCAAGCTGAGGACCCAATTCTGCATGGTGCTGGAAGCTGAGTGCACTCAGCACTACTAGGCTGAATTATTACCTCCCAGTTGTTATATGCACAGTATGGAAGTCTCCTGGGAGAGTGGCTAATGTACACATTGCCTCCCTAGAAAGTAGGGTGGGAATTTATGAGGAAAGAAAATAGGGTCTATAAATTACACAAAGGACCTTTAAATATAGGTATAGGTTTCATTACTGGAGCATGTTACTGGATGGTCAAAATTAAAAACAGCTTCTAGAAAGTAGATTGCATTTAACTTTCCATTTGGGGGAAAAGAAAAAGAAAATTTCAAACACAGCCTCAATTAACTGGGCAAGTTAAAGTATGATGCCAAGTCTGCATCGACACAGTAAGTGACCAACATGTAAGATATCATCCATCAGGTACCTCTACTTTAACTTTTCATTTTGCTTTCTAAAATGTGATAATTAGAACATTGCCTTAATGCTACGATGGACTTGAGAGCCAGAATCTACCTATTTTATTAACACCTTGGAGAGTGTGAGTCTCTAATGCTTGTGAAACTGTTGAGCTCCATGTCATGGTTTAACCCCAGCCAGCAACTAAGCCCCCCCCAGCCGCTCGCTCACTCCCCCCAAGTGGCATGGGGGAGAGAATCAGAAGGGTAAAAGTGAGAAAACTCGTGGGTTGAGATAACGACAGTCTAATAGGGAAAGCAAAAGCCACGCACGCAAGCAAGGCAAAGCAAGGAATTCATTTGCTCCTTCCCATGGGCAGGCAGGTGTTCAGCCATCTCCAGGAAAGCAGGGCTCCATCACGCGTAACGGTGACTTGGGCAGACAAATGCCATCACCCTGAACTCCCCCCCTTCCTTCTTCTTCCCCAGCTTTATACGCCGAGCATGACTCCATACGGTCTGGAACAGCCCTTTGGGCAGTGTGGGTCAGCTGTCCCGGCCGTGTCCCCTCCCAGCTCCTTGTGCACCTGGCAGAGCATGGGGAGATGAAAAGTCCTTGATTTAGTATAAGCTCTACTTAGCAACAACTAATACATCTCTGTATTATCAACACTGTTTTCAGCACAAATCCAAAACATAGCCCCATACTAGCTACTATAAAGAAAATTAACTCTATCCCAGCCAAAACCAGCACACTCCAATACGCTGCAGCTGAAGAGCCATAAGAGAGAAGAGGTACCGCTGGAGAATGTGAGCAAGGAAAATCCTACCCCAAGACTTTCCTAACTCTGCCAGGATAAAGCCCAGCAGCCAGCCTTCCCCACCTACAGACAATCCCAAAGTCTTGCACTCATCAAACCTCTAATCCCATCATGCTTACCTTACGAGGCAGGACTCTCCAGAGATGAAGTTTTGCCCCTTACTGTACCAACAGTCTTAAGTATTTCAACACAAAGAACAGCAGCAGTTTGGGGCATGCCACCTCTTTTCTCACCAGATATCCATATTCCCAACAAGCACCAAACAATCGAGGAGAAACTTTCCTATCTTAGAGATTTCCAATGTTGCTTTCCTGTTTAAAGTCACAGCTCCCAGTGCTTAGCTGTGACACTCCCATTTAATGAAAAAGGGAGTATTGTGCCTTTGTAGTGGTACAGAAAAGATGGAGAAATAACTATGAATACTCTAACAATCCAGAAACTAGAAGGCATATCAAAAGGCATTATTTTCAACTCACTAATACAACTTTTAGAAATTGGCAGTTGGCCACCCTGACCTTTCCAATTCTATCGTCATCCTTGAAGAGAGGAACTCTCACCAGTCTCAAAAATGAAGATGCAGGTTTTTTTCCACCACAGACCTTCAAATAGAGCTGGTGGCACTCAGACCTTCTTGGACTGGAAGAATCCAAATTCCAACAGAACACTTAGTATTTGTGTGCCTATTCTGTCACCCTGCTGCTTGAAAAGATATCCAGAGAAACAAAAAAAAAAATTCAATTTTTTAAAATCTGGAATGGTGTTTCACTCCAAAATGTCACTTTTTTAAATCATGCATACAATCTTTAAAACTACTCAAGACAAAAATAAAATGTCTCGTTTAAGGTTAGGCAAAGCATTCATTCAGCCTCAAAAACAATTTTTTCCCTTAATTATTTTGTTTTCTCCAACATTCTAAATCAACACTTCTGGTTTGATCTGGAACGAAAGCAAATCTTTAACAAGACGCTTATTCACACAGGGTTTATCCTCCTGTCCAGCTGTAATTCCACATCCAGCTCATGGAAGTGGCAGCTTCTTTCTTGTGGGATAAGTCAGTGAGAAAAAAAAACCCTGGCAATATCAGTTCAGTTTCTTCTATTCTGTAGCCACATATTTGTCCTTTAAGTCATGATTATTTGACTCTAGTCACCACACTCTGTACTGGATTTTTACATTTAACGAGGTTGCAGGCTGCTGCTTTTCACTATTATCCTTAATCAAGTTTTATTGATTACTGGGACGCAGCATCAATGCAGAGAACATTACAAACAAATGGAAAAGCTGCCCAGAAGCTACTGGTAAGCTTTTTGTGTTCTAGGAAATAAACCACCCAATGTTAAAAAATAATGTCATTGCCTCTCCCATTCAATCCTGCGTACTCCTTGCTGTGCACTCCCTGCAAGACATCCTGATGATTCTGCATCATATTGTAACCCTGTAATCCTGGCACTCCCTTGCTGAAAATCTGCTTCATGGGGAGAGACTGACCGTGCATGTACACAGATGCTGAGCAAAGAGCTAGAGGCAGGAGGATCACTCGTTCTCAATGTGATGTGGGCAGGTAAAACACATGTTATCTTATACAGCCTCTCTCCCACTCAGACAGAAGGAAACCTACAGAAGGAAACCTGCAGAAGGCTGAAGGAAAGGTTGGTGAAACACAAGGGTTATTATCTGGCAGTTATCGATAACCAACTCAATCATCTAAGAGTTAATGGCACAGAAATCACCTGGCCAGCTACTGTCATAGATAACATGCTTGCAGAAAACTAACAAATCAGAAAAAGTGACTGGTTATCCTCCTTATGGGGGATTAAATTAAAATGTATTTAGTATTCTACATTAAAATCCACGGGTTAAATCAGCTAAATTATAAATCCTTCATGAATGGCAGCATATGTATTATCAAGGTAACGCTAGAACAGAACATAAGAGAATTGGGGAATTTAAGATACACGGTATAGTTGTGCCTGAGGGATTGAGCTAATTAAAAAAAACCTCTGCTAGCTCTTAACTGTTCATTATTATTTAGAATGGATGCTTGAATGAAAGCAGGGTGACAGCAGTGACCCATGCTGACATGTGCATTTCCATGAACAGTGTTGTGAAAGGAAATGAGTTTGTTTGCAAGCCAGGATCCCATTAAACACTGCAACCTGTTAAGATACAGGCTCGTTCTCATATTATCACACCATTCTTCAAACTCTTCCCATTCTTTTGTAGGTATAAATTGCAATTTCCCAAGACAGTTCAAAGTAACCAAAGAGTTACTGCTACTCTACCTCTACCACTTTCAACTCTTCTCTTTATTGCTAAGGATTACTTCTGCCACGGGATATTCTGTGCCTTGTAAGAACATCCTTCAAAGAAAGCATGGTTGAACTCTTGATTTCTTGATCATAAGATTCCCTACTGTATTGCATAAGATTAATGACTAACTGTTTTCTATGAAGAACAAACACATAACAAAAGGTTGTCTGCACAGGGTGGAAAAAAACTTCCTTAATTTCATGTAATTTATGTCTGTCTCATGCCATGAAGGAAATGGATCTCTCCCTGTGCACCTAAGTAGAGCTACACAATTAATAGTCAAGAAGAGGAAAACATAACTCTAAATTTGTCCTTCATGCAATTACAGTGATCTAAAACGGATAATCATATCTATGCAGTTCAGAATGACCAATCATTACAGGAGATAAAGTAGCCAGGTTTAAACAAATAAACCAACTCTACCACAAACTTAAGTGCATGTTAAATGTACCAAAATTGGTGTCATTACCTTGATTATTTCATCCACCTCTACCCCCTTTCTTAAGCTTCTGGTTGTTGTTTTGAAGAAAAGAAAATGCTTTTATTTTGTATTGCTTGCAGATTGTAGATACTATGCGTTCCTTCCTATGACACTGTTGGATGGTGATGACATTACCCCAAGAGGGACACAGGTGAAGAGGAACTGGCGGATACTGCTGGTATTCCCACACTTCAGACAGCAGCTTACATCGACATGCCCAGCCTAAATTTAAACTACAGCGTGAGAAGCACTTGTGGAAGACAGAGCAAAACAGAGCTCCTCATGACTACAAACCTGGCACTGAGAGAACAACCAGCGCTGAGCCCTGTGTATGCAGCGTAGCCCTGCAAGGTACCCAGCCCAGATCCATCAGTGTAAGCCCACAGCCACGCTTTGTCTGGGTATGTAGATGGGCTTAGAAATCTGAGAAGGCAGCAGATCGTGTGCGGTTTGGAGACCACTGCAATTTTCGAAGGTCTTGTCCTATAACTTGGATGTCTTATAATTCGGGACTACCCAGCACTGCAAGCAAAGAGCATCTTGCTCACAGTTGTGCATTGCCAGGTAATACAGGTCCCGATCCTTTCCTGGAGCTCCCCAGTGCTTCTTCAGTGGAAGTGATATGTCTGAGTTTCATTAAATGGGGGACATTTTTTAGCTGTCCACATTATGAGAGATAGCAAGGCAGAGCTTAATCAGGCGTGGACTGTGAATGTTTTCCAGCTGGTATCACTCACGCTCAGCACTAGATTATTTTGTTACATTTCTCTGCCCTTTGTTACTCTTTGTTCAGCGATGGTGGGAGGGAATTTACCATATCTTTAAACTGTCATTTAGTGATACAGCTGCGATGCTCATGTGCCTATCTTCTGCTTTGCAGCTTTTTTTTTCCTGCTTTGTTTTTCCTACAACATACACATAGTAGTAGCTTTCTCTTGAATCCGCTTTTTTTAATGTGTGCATTAATTCCTAAATTACAATGTGTCATATCCTTTCAACTGCTTATGAATGTCTTTGTAACTATGATATTTTCTGGCAATTTAACTGTGGAGATTACAAATAAAATTATCAGCTAAAAGCAGAATGATTAGTAAACCAAGATAAATGCTGTAAATTAATCATCATTTCATACATCATACCAAGGTTTTAAATTTTCATGTAAATATAGCAGATGTGAATTGTTGAGGTGAAAATAGTTGCAGCAATTTTAACTATACAAAATATCAGTCCTTAAACACAAACAAAACAGAGATTGGAAATTTTTAGCTAACCTTTCAGTCACACATACCTTCACAGAACAATATCCATTTTTTAGCAGATACTTGCCAAATCACCACACAACAGTTATTCTTCCAGTTCCTATTCTTTGATTTTTCGGTTAACATGTTGAGGAGCGTACTAATGACACAGCACACACTGCAGCCACTGCTTCCTTTGGTTAGATTTGAAAGAATAAAAATCACTTGTCTGCAAGCCTTGTTGGGGCAGGACCACTGTTCCTTCTATGTTTATGCAGCATTTGACACAAGGGACAGGTCCTCATTTAGGAAAAGGGCCTTAGATCCGAAGAGAACATATTCTTCTGCAAAATAATGGAGGGAAATGTTTTGATATTAAAAGTAACAGATGTGTACTCCAACACCTTCTAACACGAAACACGCACACAAATGCACACACACATATTCCTCCCATGTCCAAATACAGAAGCACACACACTCCCTCCACATTTTAAATTATACGGCATTGGCTCAGCTAGACAGAAAATGTGCGGGGTTATTCCCAGACAAAGATTAATCTTTCTTTGATATATTCAATACTTCACATGCTCCACATTATCTGGTGAGTATATATGCCTTGCCTTCAAGAACGTGATGTACTATGCCATACATCATCGTCTAATTTATTGAGTGCACCTCTGCAGCATGCACTGTACATCCCTGCCCAAGGTCAGGATCACATGCCAATCTCCAGTCTTGCTTTTCCCAGCCCTCGGAATCCTCCAAGTGCCAATTCCGCCACGGTCTGTACAGCCAGCTCTGTTCACACCGCTCACCTGCATAGTCCAACACTGCTTTTTTTCAGAGCAGGTGTACAATCAGCATAAGGCTGAACCAGAAACAATCCATGACACTCCTTAAAAGCAATATCCTGGGAAAACCGTTAAAAAACGGATAAAAAACGTTAAATAATAGGAAAGATGGCACCCCAGCAGGAGCCACTGGAAAAAGCAAAGCACCTGGATCTACATGCTCAGACACTGGCACCCAAACACAGACTCTCCTGGCTTTATTTTACAGAATGAAAATCCAGCTGGAGCAGTTGAGTTTTCCACTTGCCACACTCACCTACTTGCATGACAGCTGTCTTTTAAAGATGAGGAAGTTGAGAGGCAGAAAGATGACCCTGACTCACCCAAATTAGCTTCATCTTCAGAGAGATTTCCATGGAAATGGAGCAGAACACGCTTCTCATTCCTACACCAGATCCTCTCAAGACACCTGCTGTGCCTACCACTCTTCCAGCGTTGGAGTCCCAGGCCAAGAGGTGCTAACAGCCTATGTGGTTAGAAATGGGAGGAGGGAAAAATTAACGGATACAAATACAAAAAATTTCTTCTACATGCAGTTCAGTTTGTTATGTTGAAGACCTGGGGCTTCTGCAGAGAAGCAACCTGGAGTAATGTCTTACGGTTCTTTGCTGTAACCACAGAACAATTTGCCTTGTGTCATGTAATGGACATAACGCGTAATGGTGTGATTAAAAAGACTAACCCCCCGTATGCCTCTTTCTTCGGTGTGTGTACAAGCATTGTCATCTACAGCTGCACTTAAATGGAAGCATGCTACATAAATATTGATACTTGCTGTGATTAATATTGCTATTTATATTAGCAATGAATTGGGTTCACATAAAAATAATTAGCACAGCATGCCTGGGTATTATTTGCTCCTAATTATATCACAGTTCATTTCACCAACAGCAATGTGTCACCAAGTCAATAACAACCAATGATTAATACACAGAATGTATTACCTTAAAATAATACCCTGTGTAACTCCCTGTGTTATGATGGAATACTATTAGGAAGTCCCTGGATAATTGCTTCAGGTGAGCTCCTGACTGGAGTTACCAATACCAACATAAATTGCAAATGCAAGGATAAAAAAAAAGGTGTTACTCAGCGTTTTTGTTTGTTCATTTTCTTGCTTTTATTATTTTTTCCATTATTTTCTTTCACACACCGAGTCAAGGGTGACTGGGCGCCCCAAAGCATCAGCACTACCATTCTGCAACTTGTCACCCCAGCAGCCCTACCACTCGCTCTGGGAGCAAATCGGTGTCATTCAAACTACCCCATTACGGAGCAACCAGAGCCCCTCCATCTTCACCCCTGAGAGCTCCAGATACACTCTTAGAAACCACCTCGCAGAACAGACGGACTCAGGCAATTACGTCCCAATCACACCACCCAGGCAGCAGCATAAATATAACAAACATGTAATAAACCCAGCCAACAAAATCATCCCCAGAGTCCGCCTCCTACATCTGCCCAGCCTCACTCATCTCCCGACTCCCTTGAGCAAGTCATTTAACCACTCTCTTTGCCATCTGGAAAGCTGGGACATTGCCGCTGCTACAGTACTCACAGGCTATCAGGAGACTTTGTTTACCGGAGTTTGTGAAGAAAACTGAGATTTTGGGATGAAATGAGTTGTCATGGCCTCTATTCTGCAAGATGCTGGCTCTGGCCTGGATCCAGCAAAGCACTTAAGCACTTGGTTATCCCTTAAAAAAGTAGAGCAACTTTTCCACTAACTGTATCACAGAAAATATATTCGAAAGAGCTTAAAAAATAGCTTAGACAAAATAGGGCAATTTAATACAAGTGCTGATTCCAAGGCACCGGAAGAATGTTTTCGTATTGTTCTCAAGAGCAGTCTTTTCACTTTTGGCTTCTGATGGCACCTGCAACATTTACACAGATGAAAGTGGCCACGTGTCAAAGTTGGAATCAAAAACTTTGAAGGATAAAGATTCACAGATCGTTTTAAGACAGCAAATACAAACTTCTCTTTGCTCATCACTTATTAGTTAAGACAAACTTGGATGTAAGTTAATACTTCTTGCCAATATCTGTCAAACATACAGCCAGCTAACGAATACTAAATATCCCACTGTATATTGCACACCCATAAATCAACCCAGGCAGTGTTAACATCGTTAGCATCTTTATGGTGTGCTACTGCCCCCATGTGTAATAAACATTCCTAACAGTAATCCTAGGACTGAAAAATGCTATCTTGGTTTTCATTACCGCAGAGCTAGAGGAGTGTCATAGATAAAATATCCTGGTTCCCTGCAGCTGACACCCAAATGAAAAATCAGGTGACTGCTTTAGTGCAGGGATGTCTGACTTTTTCTTAGCCTGCTAATGACAGGCCAGCACTGTCCCTTCTCACTTACTGCAGAGTAACTTCATACATCTTGGACAGACATTTGTAACAATCTTGTTGCAGCATAGAAAACAACAGATCTTGAGACGCTCGGGGTGAGATTTTTCGAACAGTTCAACTCTTATTTAGGTGCAAAAATAATCAAAATTTGAAAGTTTTCAGTAGATTAACTGAAGTGCTTTTGAAAAATTTATCTGAGAGTGTTACTCTCAACACTTTATGAAGAACAGGTCTCTAGAAAACATGAGCTTTTAAACATGATGCTCAGCATCGTGCAGAGCCTGGCAGAGTTCTAGAAGTATCTCAGGGATGGGTACAAATACCCAATAGGAGAGAAAAAAATATAACTCATCACAGAAGCGGCAGAAACTCCCAGCTCTGATCCATCTCTGTATAGCAAAGGTTTCTCTCCAAGCAGAAAACAAAACCAGTTTCCTGTCCTGTCAGACTTTTCAGCTGCTGCTCACCCAGCGACCTCCATCTGCAGACACAGCTAAAAGTCAAAATCCAGACAAAGTCAAGGAATCAAAAAAACCTCAAGGAAAAAATTGGCCAGGTCAATAACTTCATTTTTATTTCAACCAAAAACAATACTTCTAGCCTTAAATGTTGATAACAATGTCAAATAACAACAAAGCAGCCCACTTTGTCATTTTGAAAATGTTAACATAGGGCATATTGAAATCAATCAAAAAAGGAAATTACTGCAAAATTCCACTACTTTCTCTTGCCTACAAATCCAGTTTTATAATCAGCATTTTTTGATTAAAAACAACATAATGGCAAAAATTCTCAACAGCTGTACTTGGTACCTTGAGAAATGAGCTACTCAGCAAGTATGTCGTTTAATTTATGAGAAGAAAGATGAAGTGGCTAACATTTGCTTCTCTTACTTTCTAAACACCTATTGCTCCCATCTCGTGTAAATGAAAGCAGAGCCCATGCTCCCACACCTGCCCCAGCTCTGCTGCCAAGCCGGTCTCAGCGGGGTTGTCCCCAGCACTGGCCTCGCAAGCCAAAGGGCAAAGGGGACAGGGACACTTCCCATATTTAGAGCACCACTTGGCTCCCACCCTTGGGAGACTGGCACAAGCCATGTGCCAAACACGTGCCGAACATGGTTTGTGCCAATCTCCCAGGTGCAGTCCCATTTTCAACATGTTTTTAATGAGCTGGGAAGCAGTACAGCAGGGTACAGCAGCTGTCCTCTTCCCCCAGATCCCAGGATTTAAGAGCATGAACTGCCATCACTGGAGCTGAAGCTTTGCTGTTGGGGTTATCACTCTGGCTGACTGCACGTCCTAGATCAGCCAAGGCAGCGCCCGCGTGCAGGGGCAAGTGTTTGACAAGTCCTTGTGTCCCTGATTTTTCTCAGGACACAGGATGATCAGTTCTCTTATTCCCAAATCATAGGAACTTACCTTTTTTTTCCAGCAGAAGATGGGGACTGAGGAATCCCCTGTTTGCATTTGTGATCCTTTTCAAAAAGGAATCAGACCACTTGCACTATCTTTCAATCAAGTCCACACAGCCCTGGGCATCTATGGGCTTGTTCTGAGGAAGCCACCAAAATAACTAAGAAAATGAAAGTTTGTTCACCCACAGGCTGTTGAGCAACTTGCACCTACACAGGAAAGCTTTTAGAGGTTACACTGGAAAAGAATCAAAAGCATTATTCTACTCCAATAGTCTCATACCCTCAGTTCAGGCCATGGGGGAAGGTCTTTAACAGGCACTATAACCGAGTGCTTCCGTGTCAGTACTCCGAGAGCGAGCCCCCCCCAAGCCGGGCCTCTGGAAATACTGCAATAACTATTGTATCTGGAGTTAATACTATACAAATTTATGTTGCAGCTATTTTGCAGGAGAATACAGAGTGTGAGCCCCAGAGAGGTTACACCAGAAATGGCTGTGTGTCTCGCTGCCGGCTCGCCAGCACCCGCCAGACTGATTTGACTCGCAATAGACCAAAGGAAGCAGAGGTTGGTCCCAGCCTCACACCTCCTACTGCTTACGCCAGAGGCATAAAAGACATGGAAAACAGGCACAATTTAAAGCTCTAAAGCAGAATCTCACCTTCTGGCCACCTCTAACCTTAGCTACGCAGTATCTCAGGTGGCAATGGGCTTCTCTGCGCCCTTTCCAACTAGCAGGAATATTCCTCTATATTCCCATTTCACTCGTAGACTCTGTCTTTCAAGATGAATTAACCCTTTGATTGCAAGATTAATTTCCCAATGAAAAGTACACACCTAGAAAGAGTCAAAGTGATAATGAAGACCAACGCATCTGCCAGATAGAAGTAGCTGCACAACGAAGCCCAATGGATCGCTGCAGAACATTTCAGAGTATTCGGTCTACTGCCTCCATTGTTCAGACACACGTATAGCAGGAAAGATAGACGATATATGGTTACCCACAGAACTTTATTAACACATTCAGGTTTATGAAAATATGCAGGCTAAGCTTTTTTAGTTTCTTTTTTTTTTTTTTTAAATAAGATATTTTCCACTAACAAAACTGATTTTTAAGTATGGAACAGTCATTTGCCAGGTTTTCAAAGCCATCTGTTTTCAAAGCCTACCTTCCTTGTTGTTTACCACAGGCTGTCTATCTGTTTTAACAACCTCCACTGGGATTTCACATACCTCATTATGCAAAATCACTACTTATGCATTCACTCCAGCACTTGTCTAACTAATCTGCACTCATAACACCTTCCGTAGAAGATGCAGCATCCCTCTTCAGAGGCTGCAG
This sequence comes from Ciconia boyciana, assembly GCF_034638445.1. Lineage (NCBI taxonomy): Eukaryota > Metazoa > Chordata > Aves > Ciconiiformes > Ciconiidae > Ciconia > Ciconia boyciana. The sequence continues at coordinate 2,952,631 of NC_132950.1, forward strand.
ATCAAAAACAATAGTAGCTGGTGTCATAGCAAGACAAAACATAGCCTCCTGTGTATTACTGTTGTGATACAGGCCTAATCCAAGACTGCTTGGAGCTGCTAAACTCTAATAAAAAAATACCATATCACAAGAGATTTTGTATCATATCCAAGATAAAAAGCATCTATTTTTAATGTTGAGACTTTTCTTCGTCAAGAGAATTCTGAGTATTTTGGTCTCTCAGTGCTCACCCCTGGCAATCCAATGAGCTCCCTCAACCTCCTTTGAAGTTCCTCATGACCTACTGTTCAGTTCATCCCAGGCACCATGTGCTTTTCTTGCCAGCTTTCCATTTGTAACAGGCAGCCCTAACATCTGACAGAGCTTAAGCTGCTGTTTACAGCCTCCCTCTGCCTCCCGCTCCACCCTCCCTCCAGATATGTTCATATAATCAGTGGATCGTTGACAACAATAGAGCTTCCGAACTGCTCTGGTCTATCGTGTCAAGGCCTGCTTGGGGACCCTTTAACCACACATCATTGATACAATCCATCACATTAAGAACTTGCTGGGGGATGCTTTAATTCACGGATTATTAACACAATAGACTATAATGTCTGGTACCATTATGGCTCTCTGTGTCACGGAACATCCTCAGGTAGGTTAAAAATCAAAGAGAGAAAAGAGAGGAAAATAAATTCTCTTTATTGGGATATTAGATTCACTGTATATAGTGTTCTCCAAATAATTAAAAAAAAAGATCAGAATTTAACAACATTATTTTCTTAAAAATAATTCAATAGCTCATCTTCCTTGGAAAATACAGCTACCATCTCTATTTGTCTGTATATTGCAAAATTTGAGAGCTAAATGGAAACCTAAAACTTCCATTCTTACATCTTTAAAACATCACAGCTGCAATGACATTGCTATGGTAAGATTTAACTTTAAAATTCAATAAGACAAAGTGACTTTAAAGGATGTTTATTTTACATGGGGAAGCAAGGGGAATTCCTGTTGAGCAAAGCACAAGAGATTGAAGGTAGCAATAGAAAAAAGTGAAATTTCATGGCTGAGTTACGATTTTCCAGAAAAAATAAAATACATCGGTCCTATAAAAGACTTTTCATCTATGAAACTAAAAGCATTTTCTGAGTGAGGTAAGCATCACATCACTATCCCATTTCACACAGGACAAAACAGAGACTGGAAATTAAACAAGGGAGTGGACCTTTCCAAAATGCGGACATCCAGTTCTGGCTGCACCCGTACCACGAGCAAAGGTCACAGCCCTCCACCCCGCTGCCCTTAGCTCCGTCTCCGACCCTGGGATGCTGTTGCATCAGAGTCTCAAAGCACTCCTTGGGGTCACTCCTTTTAAATAGTACAGCAGCAGCGACACGTTCCAGGATCAGGGACTTGCAGGTTGGAGCCTCACTGCACAGCGTGGCAAAGGTGATGTGAAGAGAAGCTGCCCACTTCGACGGTCACTGGCAGCAAAACAGAGGCAGAAAACAAGAGCTTGCTGGAGGTGGTTTTAACAGGCAGTTTGGGAACTGGCTGTGATTTTACCTAAAACTGCATCCACCAGGGCCCAGACAGCATTGCCACAAATCTCTCAACACCTCATAGCAGCCTTGGTCCCCCTGAAATCAAAATGGGCTTTCGTGGAATGATTGCTCGTGCAGTGAGACTCCAGAAGAGAACTACCTGTAATGTCCATGCTCATACCTTGTAGCATGACAGAAACAAACACAGAATCAGGATGTGTATTTCTCTGTGTCTTTGTTTTCCTTAGACACAAAATGAAAATCGTCCTATTCACTCACTGTTGCAAAACATTTTATGGTTAAATATGCTTTTATTTATAACACCCTTTATATTGGGAAAGATTGAATTTATATAGCTGCATTAGCATTTTTAGATTCTGTGTAAGAAAAAATTATTCACTTAAACCTATTATTTGGAAACACTAATTAAGTTTGTATACACCTGTATTATACATCCCCATTATAGCATAAATTACTGTTTCTTTTCCCTGCATTTGCTTTACTTGGCCGGTCTATTGTTCTTCACAGTGCAAGTTCAACAAGCACTTGCATTTTGCTAGGTGAACACCTCTTTCACTGTTGGTTGATACAGCTCTGCCAGCACAGATGTTCACAGTAACAGCTCTAAATGCTTGATCTGCCTTGTACACTTATGAAACGTGTCAGGCCTATCACTAGGATTAAACACTGTCATGCACTAACATCAGGAGGCAGCAGGTATGGATCAGGATTATGTTGGGGTAGGCACTGGATAAATACGGAATAAAGAGCAGGCCTTGCACAAAGTTGTCCAAATGATTTATATGAATGCCAGCTACAAATAGGATCAGATTAACTTTCAGCTTCAGTAAATACTAGTTTCACTGGAACCAAATCCTCTGCTTCTACAGACCCTGCTAGAAATAGCAGGCTAGCTATCCAAGACGCATTACAATTACAACACTTAAGAATAGTGGTTGGGTGGCCCTAGGGCAAAACCCCATCAGTTTAGATTACGGGTCAGATAGCTAGCACAGACATGTTAAATGTTTGTATTTAAACTAATACACTCTCATCAGGAACAGTTCTATTCTTCACTGCACAGCTGGTTTTCAAAACAGCACAGAGCAGCAGAAACCATCTTAGCACTGTTCTTAAATATTCCTTTTTAGCTCACTCATGATGTAATTTAGAAAACTGCTAGAACGGGAATCAGAACTGCATTAAACGTAAACACAATGGAAGTCAATCTGCTGGAGACAAACATTATATGAAACAACCATCTTATAAAAAAATTAAATCCGTGGTGTCGGGATCCTCAGCTCAGTGCTGTGGGAAGTGTTAAAACAGCGTGCACTGTGACAGCATGGGAGGTGGAGCACACAGCTGGACCCCAGGCGTCCCAAACACAGGGGCCACAGCAGCTGGCTGGGGCTCTGACGGAGCTGTGCGCTCTGCACTGAACAAACTCTCAGGGCTGTATTTATCCAAGAGGCAGCAACTCTTCCTCAGGCTGCTGGGTCAATGGTAGAGAGAGACTTTGTCAAGTGTGCCGCACCGCACATCCCATTGCTCCCCTTCACGCCAGGCCAGATCCTGCCTCTCTTCTGTTCCACAAACGCTTTTGCTTAAGGCGGGGCAGGAATAACCACGTAAGGTGCCAGTCAGCATAACGGGGCTGCCGGAACCTACCCATAAAGTGGCCAGAGGAGGGAGGAGCATCCCTCAAAAGTACTGTTGGCACTACAGCCATAGGAACTTTGGTTTGGGGTTGGGTTTTTTTTGAGTTTAATGTGAGATTCCTGTCAACATCTGTTTAACAAGCACTCACTCCCCATTTCCTCCTTGACCTCTAAAGCACTCCTCATTCCAATATTTAAGCACCACACTAAAACCAAATATCAAAGGGTCCAAACTATAGCACAGAAGATGGATATAAATATCTGTCCTTTTGCTTCTAATGGAGCTTGAAATTAACACCACTTTTCTATTTCATCACCATTTTTCAGAGAGTTTAAATTCTTTAGGACAAGGACCACTTCCTCTTCCTCCTAGGTCTGCACAGCGTGAGGCTAAAAAGATGGGTCTTGGCTACTGCAGAGATGATCAGAGGAGACACAAAGACTGCTTACAAAATACTGCCATAGCAGGAAGCACAGAGAGTATGCAGGAGATATTAAATATATACTCATAAATGGGAAGATAGTTCTCTGCAGTTTTTAACCATTTCCAAGCAGGGTAATCTTCAGTACACTACATTAAAAATCTTCATTAAATAATCAAGTGGTAAAGATTAAGCTATAAAATGCAGTTACTAAGCAAACTCCAAGAGTTAGGATTACAGATGAGCCTTAGAATTAAGTCTGACAGCAACTGTTGGGAAGAAACCAGGTAAAACATTTCGCTCAACTATGGGTTTATCTTTGGGGCTCTTTTGGCTCTCATGACCACAAGGCCTAACAGCCTCCCAGTCCTACTCTGTACATCCTCGTACTCAGCTAGAAGAGCTTCTGCTACCATTTTGCGAATGGAAAAACTAAGATTATGCTCTGCTACACTGATCCAACCTACACTATGACACCTTTCCTACGGGTATCTGCAAAGCACAGGAGATGGGGAAGTTCTCAAAACCCTTAAAGCATGTAGGGAGCTCAAGTCCCATTGAAAATCAGGATTTGTGCTCTCAAGTCAGATAACTTGTTTTAGCTACAGCCTTGAAGGGGCTCTTCTGCCCCAAAAAGGTTGCCAAAGCCTCCTCTGCTCCTACGCTTTTCTCGCAGCCGACCTAGTCAATATGATGTGAGCTAGAGAAGACCTACTACTTACACTGTTCCACTTCCCTGCATGTTTGGGGCTAGCTTTTCAAAGTCTCAAGGACCTACACCCAAAAGCTTAGAATCCAATCAAAATCTCATAAGTCAATATGTTTAAATAAACTAATTAAAAAATTATTATTCAGCAATCTTTCTTCCCTGGAAAAGTCTGAAACCAGAGAAAATGCTCCCTGGTTTCTCTTTGCAAAGCATGATCAACCAAATCTAACGACTCCTGGATACATCGGTGTAGGTTAGATCACAGAGACAAGATACCAGCACTAGTAGGAAGTATTTGTCATTCACTGGAGAAACCTTGTGGCAAAGGGCACATTTGATGTGCTCATTTTTAATACCAATAAACACTGTGGTTTCCTGACAGCCCTTCTGAGTCTTCCAGTGTCAGAAACCTGGCAACAGAACTGAACCTGTGACGTGATCATCTTTAAATTTTGACATCACAGGAATTTATTAATCAGACAGATGTGGGTTTGGATTAATGTTTTTGCTCCAGTTTAGTTCTAGAAATGAGTGGTCTGAAACTGCCAGCATTAATATGATTGCTTTATTGTGTAGTTTAAATTTGGATTTTGCAGCAAAGCTGCAGAGAATTTAATTGACTCCTTTTATAGCTTAACTCTCAGCTACAACATCAATATTAGAAGAGGAAATGTCATTTCTAATTTAACTTAATTTTTAAAGAACATGTTTCTGTAACCTTTGGTATGTAATATCTTTTTATTTTAATTGAAAAACATCTCTTTTAAGTGATAAAGTAGGCTAATATGAAAGCTGATATTCAGTTAACCCATATTTTCAAAGTAAACAAGCCCTTTTGCCGTCATTTTGCATAAATGGAGGCCGTCAGTCAGCTTTGGTCTAATTCCTCTGAACTCGAAAAATATTACTCCAGAAAGGAAGTAACTAGAAAACATTTTATGCAGATTTGAATTGGGGTCTTCATGTAGGCAAAGACAGTTGCTGTCATCACAAACGATGCTACCAGTGCATGGAGTTCTCTCGATTTGAGAGACTGTGGGCATATTTATGATTTTTAAAAAGCCAACAGTCTACCCTGGGATTGGAAGCTATCTGTTAGCTGATTTCAATTAAAATATTTAAGCTTGGGTTTTAAATCATGCTAGCGGCTCAAGCTCAGATTCCTTGCTTCTAAGGTTCTGATCCCATGTGAATATGTAATGCACCGTGATAAAGAACAGGAAGGCAAAATCAGAACATATGTGATTTAAAAGGCACATTGCAACCATTTTAAAACCAATTATCTCTTCTCAAAATACTAAAGAAGGGAGAAAACCTCCCACTCTAAAGCTTAACTGGACTCCATCCAGAGCCCTTAGCCCAGGAATTCAAAATGTGAATGCTGTCCTTTTTTAAAACCTAAACTTCTTGTTAAGTTTGGTTTCTCCTAGCTATATCCTTTGAGTTAAGACGGCATCCTTAAAACAGATATTTAATGAACATCACATGAAGTAAGTTCACATCAAGTTTTGATGAAAAATACTAGTCTAACCTTTTCTATGCTTTTGCAATTACTGCCTCTCTCAGTTCCAATTTTCTCTCCTTTATTAACAAACGCCTTTAAATAAGGTAACCATAGCAATGCTTTTCAACCTTGATGTCTTTTGTTTAGTTTGCTTGAAGATGAAGTCACAACATAATTTTCATCAACAACTCTTATGACAAACTTAATTTCAAGACTAAGACATTATTTCAAGTAAGGTATGAGAGAGAGGGGGTTTCTGCAGAAAATAATAATTTACCTTTAGCTTTAAAGAAATAGAATGTACAGTGTCTGTTAGTACAACATTCTTACCTCAATATTGGAGCTGATTTGAATTCTCCTAAGCTTTTTTCAGTCTGCTGACATACATGGACAGTGAATCAGAGTAAGAATTTGAATTCTGTTTTCCATTAGCAGTTCCTTAATGTCTGTGATAGGACAGAGCTCACAGGGTCACAGAACACACTATGCCCAGGTACTTCCCATGCACTGATGGCAACAAGTCAGCAAAAACAAGCTTGAAAAATCAGTACACTCTGGCACAAAGATTAAAGCGGTCAAAGGATTTTATTAGCCATTTCATTGGCTTTGAGAAAAATGCAAAGACCTCTAGCAGTAACTACATTAAATTTTTAAAAAAATCAATTCAGCTGAATTTTTTGAGGAGAGGCATAAGGTGGATCCCATATTAACTCTCCTTCCACATGGCTCCCTGTGCCACACAGAATCGGAGAGGTTTGAGGGAGTCTTGCTTTGACTTGGTCCTGGCTATACATACGCACTCTTTACAATCCATTATGTAACATTTAGTATCTATAATCACAATCTTATTTAAAAATTGCATTTCCAACGTAAATTTTGACCAAAAATATGCTTAACATTGGACCCTACAGAGTACCCCACACAGCTGAAATGTACTGGATATTTCCACCAAGAATATTTTGGATTAAACCGTAAGAGTGGAAATGCCATCTAGGGAAAAATAAATTGTAACAATATAAAAAGCTTTGTTTTATTTGAAAACACCTTGCTGGTTACCTCCAAACTAAAGGTTACCATGGGAACGTATAAACATTCTTCAGTCTTCTTTTTATTCCCTTGAGGCTATATCAGTCCCACCACACAGTCCTTCTGGGTCTCAGACACGGTCCTACACAAACCAAACCATCACTTCAGGTCTGTATCGATTCACGAGCTGGCCTCCAGCCTACTTCTACTGGCCATAATGCAGAAACGCCTCGTCTTTGACAGAAGCAGGAATGTTACTTTAAATTCTTCCTCTCCTATGGGTGGTATGTTGTTAGGTCATACAAACACCTACACTCAGATCTAACTTAAGCCATTGTCTTTGTGAACTGCTCATGTACATAAATTAACTTGTGATTAAATGCATGCAGACCAGGACCTGAAAATCATTTATGATATTGGTTGTGCCCAAGAAAAATTAAATTTAAGTTAAAGAAGTACTATTTCCATCATTAATGTTGGAAAGATGGACCCACTACATGTTTTAGTACTCTTTTCACCTGAAATCATCAATACTATCACATTATCATTCAGATCTGATCTTTCTACAAAGACTCTTCACTGACCTCTAGAAGATCCCTATTCAGCTGTACTCTTATCCTTCAGACCAGTCATTTCCTTCAGTCACAGGATTCTTTGACACACTTAGAGGCCTCCTCTCTAATCAGATTACTCATCACAGTAATCTAAAATCCCCTGAAAGTACTAGGCTTTGTACAGGCTTTTTACAGGCTTTGGATCAGACCACCCCACTGGCAGCAAAACCTGTATGACATATCTGACAGTCTGGACAAAATTTTCTTGCAGTTTTTCCAAGGGAAGAGAAATCCAACGGCTCTTTCCAAAGGGATTTGTTTCTCACTCCTCCTAGTAAGATGCTTACTACTGTGTAGGCTGCACAAAATATTTTGCTCAGGCAACTTGCTCTTGCCAGTCGAGACCTCAGTGTTTAATCATAATACACAATCATCCACAATACACATGGGCTGTAACTACATTTTGTAATTGCATGCAAAACACAGAACCCGACAACTGCAACATTTGTATTTGTTTTGCCTTTTCCCTGCAATGTCCCTACTTCTCTCTTGTATGTCACATTTTTACCTCCAAGCAAAAGTGCTAAGTACATTTAATACTGGCAATTCCCCAGGATTATATTTTTTAAAAAATAAATCAGATTTTCTGCTGTTATAGCCCATTTCTCTCATCTCCCTCCCTCTGGCAAAAGCAACTGCAAGTGGGAAGCTGAGACACCAAAGCTGGTTTCCTGCGGCAAAGCTGGGTGACAGCCATTGTTCTAGCAGCAGGTACCTGCTTGACAGTGCTTGCATTCAGCGCCTCTGAATGTTTTCCTTCCCTCCAGGGTGACAGCTCTGAACAACCACCCTCTTACCATACTCATCAAGCCCCCAAAAGCTTTCTGCTACTGCCACAGTAAGCTAAACAACAACTCAAAGAAACCAGTTCTCAGCAAACAACTGAATCTACATACCAGCCTCCCCGGTGTGAAGCAGCTTCCCACCATCTCTTTTTCCCTTTACTTTCTGTTGAAAAATCTTGAGAATCTTGCTTGTGCCATGGGGATATTTGTATCTTTCCCCTCTCTCACTGGTGAAAATCTGGTTTCCTATAAAGAACTGTAAGGATGAAAGGAAAATAAGACAGACTGGGGAACTTAGCTCTGCTCCTTCCCTGCCTCCCTGGAGAACCTCAACAGCATTGACCCCTTCTGCAGCAGTGGATGATTAGCACCTGCATGAATCCTCTAGGTTTTCATACAGAGGGGAAAATGTTCTCCCATTTTGGATCTCTTGCAAGACTCATTGCTAAGTCATGGCCTGCAAGCTTGCTTCAGACGGAGGGAAAACAAAACAAAGCAAAAAACCATGCCTTGTGCCCAAGAACACCACAGATAGCACAGAGTGACTGCAAAAGGCATCACCAACTGAGCTGAGATGGCCTGAAGCCACCACCTGACACTGGATTTTGGCTTTTGCCAGGCCTGCTGCAACGAGGACTGAACACTTTGCCTTTTACTGGAGACAGTAGGACAGAAACTTCTTGGTTTGCCAGTCCGGACAATATCTGGCATTTCTCTCAAACCACCTGCACTTGAAGGTTCAGAAACTAAGTGAAGGAAAAGAATACCCTAATTTGCAGTATCACTCGCAGTAAACAGTCTCAGGATTAAAAGTGTTTAAAAATAAAACCCAGACTCCTACACAACCTTTGTGGCTTAAGCTTGGGTTGAAGGGAAGGAAGGAGTGCAAGCTCTAACTCACATCTCTGATCAAAAAGAAGCCAAAACACGATGCCCAACACTCACAGGACCACCAAAAGAAACTCAGAAGAGTGTTTTGTGTGAGGATTTGTAAGGTATTTTGCTCATGGCTCCCACCAAACAAGACTGTAGGAGAGACAAAAGGCACTTGCCATTATACACAGCCCACCCACTGGGCACAGATCACTGACCATCTCACTGATGTACTCCTAAACCAAGGCATCATCTTCACCTGAAACCCAAGGCACTTCACCTAACGTCAGACTGAAAACCTTTTATTATTCTTGTGTTTCAAATGATTTTATAAAGTTTTCTCTAATATATCCACATTTCAAGTGGGGAAAAAAAATCTTGCTTTCCATAATAAGGTATATGCCTATTCATATATTTTAATAGGACAACAATCAAAACATTAATTAAGACCAAACTTCCAACAATTTACACTTTCATCTGTGTAGGTGCACTTTTATGCTCATTACCTGTCTTTCTTGTAAGTTCCTCGTTTTATTATGTCTTTCTTCTTCCCCACAGCAGATCAACCAAGTATTTCCTTGAGATTAAAAAGAGATATAGATCATGTACCACACATGGTGACTAATAGTACAGTGAGACCAAAATTCAAACAAGCATATCTGGATCAACATTTTGACTTCCCAGTTAAGCTCACCTTAATTAGCGTGCAACAAGCAGCACATCTTATACTACAGGGATTTAAAACAGTAGAGATTCATGTTGTGTCTCAAGTTGATTTACGTATAAGTAATATTTTATTTACTTTAGAAAATGAGTATTTTACTCTATTTAACACTGGAGGGGGTGATGCAGTTTTTAATTAATTTACTGTTTGGGCTTTTTTAATGTCAAGAAAACAAATGGAGCAATATAAAAATAACAGCAAAACAGCTAACATGGGGGTCTATAATGTAACCATAAAAGGAGCACTTTCAAAGCATTTGCAAAGTCCCAGCCACATGATTCCCATTAACTGTAATGAGCACCGGACAGATAAATTCACACATGTTGCTTTGAAGATTTATACTAAATTGGCCTCATCTTTGTTAGCACTAAAGGAATACTGATGCTGTACAATATAGAAGAGAAATCTTTCAATTTGCCCCCTGCAATTTTCTTCATTATCCACAGAATTCTCCAGTAGCCAGTCATACTAGAGATTCATAATCTTTCCAATTTTACAGACAGTTAAAAATATTAACTATAGCACAACAGTCAATCTCTGCAGAATATACTGCTAAGACACTCCTTTGTTTAAAAACACAGGCCCAGCTAGTTGTGCTCTGAAGCACATCAAAGGCCTGAGCAAGTGGAACAGCACAGGGAGAAAGCTGCTGCTGTAGAAGCCAATCCATATTACCTTGCCAAATCTTTAATTGCTATGCATGTACATTTAGCTTGATCTTGTGCTGCTTTGAAGTAAAGATATTAGCATCAATTAATCCCAAAATGACCTCAAGTTATGGGCTTTGGGAAAAAAAAAGAAAAACAGAAAATGGCACAGCAACAATGTGAGCTGCTTGCCCTTTTACTTCCTTCTTTTCCCCCCTTTCTCTTCTTGTCTGTTTAAGGATAGGATTTAGTATTCATGGACGATGCTAAACAGACCCGGCAAATAAAGCCACTTCTCTACTCACTGAGAAAGAAGAGCCTCAAGCGGTGCGAGCAGGTGACTCCCCACCAGTATTCCTCAGACTTGCGCTGCTCTCTGTTGCCATAAGAGCTGCTGGCCTGTAGCTTGAAACATGGCAAGTTTATCACAAACACCCTCAAGCTGAAGCAAACAATCCAATGAAAACAACTGTACATGATGAATACAAAATCCAAGAACCCATGGATCCAAAACTGTTGCTTCAACTAAAGGACTTTCTGAATGAAGAAGGATTTACTCATGTTACATGAGTGAGCCAGCTACCAAAAGGGAGCAAAGGACTGTACTGTTACTAGTGTTGACAAAAGCCCTTGGCACCATCTTCCTACCTACCATTTTCATCCCAATGAGTTCAGTGCTTCTGAAATTATTAATTTCAGGGTTTTACAGAGAGGACACATCAACACTGTTAGTACCTAGATACTCACACTGAAAAATCTATATACCACTTTGCCTAACACTGGGGAAAAAACCTCCCAATCCACCAGAAATTCTAAGGTCTCAAACAACATTCCTGTACCAAATTGAGTCAGAAATCAAAACTGCAAGCATGTGCTCTCTGAAAACATGCAAATGTTACATCTTTCAAAAGATAAACAAACAAAAAAAAAACCCACCCCAACCCAAAGCACTAGAAAGAAACAATTCTTGAATGTCTTTTGCTTCTGCTATTGCCATACAGACAGCTCAAACTACTGGTTCTGCCCCTGCGTTTAACATCTCCTGTACTGGAGAGTGCCTTCAGAGAACAGCAGGTGCTCTTTTTCTTCTGGAAGGCACCTTCACAAGAAACAAGAAAGGTTTGTATTTTAAAACAAGTAGTAAAACTGAACGTGTCTGACGCTTCCCTCACTATATTCTGTATCCAGCAACGTGAAAGGCATACTCCTTGTGACTGTAAACAATGCTGTCCTCGTGCACTACAGCTACGGCAGGCAGTGGCAAGAATAATTGCCTACTTAAGCTTTCTACTGGTTTTCCTGTATGCATTTTCCTTAGAAAATTTTTTTGTTTTCTAATGTGATGACATTCAGATGTAAACGTTACTGAACCAGACTCATATTTCATAGTTTCCTCCAAATCAAAAGACTGCTGAACTACTTAGAGTTGTCTCTGTGTCAGCACATTGCCTCGAGGGCAATATTGTCTTTTTTCCTTGTCAGTTCATTTGTTCATTGCAACACAAGTTTATTGAAAGCACTCTGAGTCTTAATTAGTGCTCTTTAGTTGCTGTTTCCCATAGCTGCTGTGTCTCAGTATCAAATGCTGTGGAGCAGAATTTAGCAGAATTTCATTATAGCCATGGCTTAAACTTATAAGTACCTGTAGCAACATACTTGCAACTAACTTTAAGCCCTGAATTTAAAATATTTACACCTGGAAAAAAAACCAAACCTCCTTGCAATGGTACATGCATAGACACACCCATTCTCAGAAAGTCTCCACACGGCCAGGCACATTTCAATTTATTAACACGGACGGAGGAAGAGTCTTATCTTGGGTAACTGAGATCTGTCAGCCATTAAAACAGACAACTATGTCTTACAGACAGTTTCCTAAACAACGCACTTGATGTTAAAGGCACATGCCTGCATTGCCATTGACTTTCCTACCAGCAAACTGTTCCAAAACTTCTACTCTAAACTGCCCTAAATGCTAGAAACCTTTTCCTAAAAGAGGTCTAAATCTACATAAGTCAATTTATGTGCCCTTAGTCTTGCACCATTGTTGTCTGTGACATTTAAGAATTTTCCGCCTTCTTCAGGCTTCTCTCCCAACATATTACAGACAATGATCCTGCCTCAGTCCTCATTCTGCAAGGCAGAACAAGCCCAGTCTTCTAGCTTCACCTCAGAAGTCAAGCTCCCTGATCCTCCTGGTAGTATTCTCTGTAGCTGTTCCTGTATTAACTCATTTTTCTTGAATACAGGTGACCAGACTCGAGCACAGTATTCCAGACATGGTTTCACCCATGCCTCATACAACAGCACTATAAACACCACAGTTGTACTACCAATGATTTGCTGGACGTACTGTAGAATTGCTCTAGTCTTCCTCTTCAGACACTTCCAAATTACAAGATCCACCTTATAAATTAAATCCTTATTACTAGCCCCTAATCATTGACTTGAATTTTATACTAATAAATTTCATAGTCTATTATTTCAGTCTCTAAGACTACCCTCCGCTTCCAGTGTGCTGTTCTGTTCTTTTGCCCTATTTGACAAAGCCCCCCAACATCACCTCGGCAGTAAACAATGTTAGTAACTTCTACTTCATTCCTATTGTAATTACTGTTAGTCCCACATTGTTTTGGGGGGCATTCCAGCTTAATCTCCCCCCAGCCCAATGTCTCCCTTAACATCACAAAATAGGGTTGTTTTCTAGCTGGTTCCTTGTACCAATTTCCAACTTAACTAATAATTTCCCACACGGCTCTATAGCTAATGCTTTACTGAAATCCAAACAGATTAGATCTTAGAGACTCCAAAATCCCTTCATGGCTTTGAAAACGACACAGCAAGACCTTATGGTTAATGCTATTTTGTTTATTTTAATTATGTGCTTTGTTGCATACTAGAAGAGAGCAGTCTTTCATGTTTCTCTGCTCTTGTGATATGGCTGAGAGCTCTCTCCTTAATGAATCTTGGGTCTGCAGGTGAGGGAGCCTGAGCATAAGCCAGAGGTAAATCACGCACTTTTTCCACTATAAAAAATGTTCTACTTTCTGAGCTCTGCTGCTCTTGGTCAAAAGCTCCAAAGTTGCAAAGACTGCCAATGAAAGGTTTTAGAGGAACAGGGCAATTTTTAATTCCAATGAAATACACCAGATGGATAGAGTGGGAGTGACTGTTACCCACTCTCTCAAACCCTGGCAGCTGCAGTACCCCTTGGAGCTGCAAGCAAAAAGTCTCTCCTGGATTAGAGTAACTGATGTGATCTCAGAGTGCTCGAAAACTTGACCCTGACCGTTCCCATCTCCTTCCTCCTACACACATACACTGAAATCCTAAATATCTGCATCCATGGAAGAGAAATACCCAATTATTTGGGCTTGCATGAAACACTGGTCTAACTTGCCTGCCTTAAGACAGCCAAACAACAATGGAAGAGCACAGACTTTGCATTGCGAGCTGGTCAAACCTACTGTAGATTTACAGTAGCATGGCATGATGTGGATTTTCTGTGATGTCCTACACACTAGTTTGCATCACATGAAGCAGCAATGCTGCCATATCCATGCTGGCTGAATGCTACGAGGCAGACACAATTCACACAGACAAAGGGGGGGCAGGGAGGATAAACAAGCTCTTGGACCAAGACTGCAGCATAGGAACTTGCATACCGCAGACTCTTGCTTCTCTACATCCACGTGAGTTAGCAATAACTGTATTATTTCTCCTTCCAAACCTTGTCATCACATGTTGCTTGTATGCAACAACATCTTGAAGCCCAAAACACGGCTAAGGATCCCACGATGCCAAACTTAAGCAACAAAGAACAAGAAGATATAACAAGTATAATTTCAAGCACTTTTGAAAGAAATTGAAAAGAAATTTTAAGTAGCCTGATAAAAATACATAACTCTTGAAAAAATGCTTCCAAATGGTTCTACATTTCAATGCTTTAAAACAATCATATGAAAAAATCAGATAAAGGAGCTGATGCGAGAGCTCCTCTGGCTAGATCTTCTTTAACAGCAGAAGAAACTTCAGCCTGAGAAGAGTGGGGCCCAGCTTTGCACTCCCCTTGGGTTTACTTTAGTAAAGGACTTATAGACACAGATTTTTGGTTATGTGGCTTAGTTTACAAGACAACATATTTCCTGAGATTTGTGAAGTATTTTGCATGTATGGTTATGCTATTCCTATTAATTTTAATATGTTGCTGAGGAAATGTGTAGTTTACCAATCACATCATCATCAAAATCCTTCTTTCCCCAAGCACAAATTTAGTAAATCATACCTGTAATTTAATTCTTAATCAAGAGGCCCTTGAGCCTGACTCCCGAGACTCACTTTATGGATTTTGTTATGCATAGTATGAAAATGAAGCAGAAATTCTAGACTTTGATCTGCTCTGGGTTCATGCCCCTATCTTCTGCCTTGCCACCATTATGAACCTAAAAGAAAACACTATCTGGTATTCATGTTCCAGTTGTTTAAGAAATGAATTTTCAATGGAAAATATCAGCTACAATAAGGATGCAAACAGTATAAATGGTTCCAAGCCTAAGCAAGCTCCTTGGTTCTAATTTTCTGTGCCCAGAATTGAAAACAGGAATTTGAAATAAATTTTGCCTTGCCATTGAAAACAAGAGACTACAGTTATGCCTGGGCAAATTAAGTCTGGGAGGCTTATTTGCAAAAAAACCCAAACCAAAACAAAACCACCCCAAAACCTGCATTTTTTAGACCAAAAACTGGACTGGAGTCTGTGAACCCAGCTGTTTTTAAAATGATAATTAATTCAATTGGTCACTGCATAAATGAAATATTTTCCTTACTTGATCCAAAACTATATTGCACTGAAAAAACATACCATGTGTATTTACTTATGCTTAGATGGTGAAGTGGGAAATCAGCTGAAAATAAACCAAATTATTTACTCCCCCCCAGCCAAGATTTCTTTCAGCAATTTTGGGGAAAAAAACCCCAAAAGCTATTTTAAAACTTTGAGGGTTGAAATTAAGCAGTTCTCATTTCACACTGTTGCAGTTCCCCCATCTTTGGACCACAGTAATAGCAGCTGACCCAGCAGCCAGCACACCCTGCTGCAGCTGAAGCCAAAGAGTGATGTCAACCTGCGCAGCTGGGGGCTCGATGGCACCCCATGTGCACCCAGCTGCTTTGGAAGTAAGAGAGCTCTGGGAGCCTTACTTCTGCTTGGTCAGGCCTCCAGATTAGTGGAAAATGGTTAGTATCTCACTGTAGAAACCTCTCCAAGAACTGTAAAGGCTCAACTTTACAATAATTTTATCTATAGAGAACATTTCCTATCTATAGAGAACATTTCCACCCCTGAGGCGGGCCCCGCAGTCTATCACAGGCAGCGAGAAGCATGTGCCAAACTGGTCCCTATGGAAAGCATCCAGAGGAAATCCTAGTAAGTCCTGTTTGATGAAACACCTTGGTGTGAAGGAAGATGACTGAGTATTAATGCCAAATCTCTCTCCAAAGTGATACAACAGGATGTTCTTAGGTCTGATACTGCAATTCAAAAATCAAAATCCTGATGATATGATTATATAGTGAAGTCCATGTTTTGCTAACGGTCCAGAAAGGGGAACAATCAGCATGGTAAAGGAACTTGTTTCCATGATTTGATGACACACAAGGAAAATTGAAGCAATAAGCATGGAAGGGTGTGTTTTGTATACATAAAATGACATCCACACTTACATATGTGACAGCACAACACTGCAAGCACATTTACTACAGCTAAAAAATGTTCTGCCACAAACCTAGACTGGGTGATCTCTTTTATTAGGAACACAAGACTTTGCATAACTAACCAAGGATGAAACCTATTTAGGTTTGATGTTTCCTTAATTTGAAGATGATGCACCAAAATAAATGAACTAAATAAAGAGAGCAAGATGTCCCCTTGAATAAGTATTTTATCTCAGTAAGCAACTTATTTTGTATAAAGATTTTCAATAAATAAAGATAAAACATTCTGCTTTCCAGATTGGCACAGATATTGGAAATGGTCCCACATAAATAACCTTTCCAAGTGGCAACATGAATAAAAGTCTAATCAGTACCCTAGCTGTGTGGAGTACAAAGCGAACATTTTAATACAATCAATAATCCCAAGGTAAAGAGATGATGGCTACACAGCAAGACTCGGTGGGATATAGATTTCAGGTTACAAGTCAACAAAGATGTAATAACTCACCCCAGCTGCAGCATATTCCTTGGAGGTCTACTTGCAAGCTCATTCACCACCCAGGGATATTCTCAGGAGCAGATCAAAATCACTGAAGGATGATTCTTTGCATGACTGTGCTCTGTATATGCCATAGGATAGAGAGGAGAAAATACAGTCACCGAAGCCCCAGTCATGTGGATTCCTAGGCACAAGAGCCTTATAAATATGAGCAAGCGAACTGATACATCACAACACTGACTTCAGGATCTGACCCTGAGTAACTCAACCACTGCAGCAGTGAGGTCTACTCTTCATTAACCAGTGAGTAGACTAACATGACAAGTCCACACGTTACCCTCCTTATGCACCCATCACCAATGAATGGTACCTATAGACTCAACCAGGACCTGACGCATACCTTGCACATGAAATTCAACCAGCATCTGAAACCAAACTTTGTGGCACATTTGATTTCACATAGTACTGTTCCTCCAAGTGATACAGCAATCAAATCTCCTAAAACTTTTACCAAAATTTGTGAAAAGCTTCCAGAGCTTTATGGAAATTTCAGTTCTTACTGCACAGCTACAAAGCTTTTGCATTTAAGACTCTGCAGGGCTGGCTGTCTACACCAGAATGAACAGGAACTACCCCTGAAGACATGTAAAAACACTCCTTCTGACTGAACACATCTGAGCACAGTGGATATTCTGCAACACATCTCTACTTTTATGGTAAAAAATTTTATTGCATTTTATTGTAAGTTAAGTCTTTCTAGCGTCTAGACAGAGCTGGAATCTTGTCTCGTTTTACACAGCATTGGTCAAATTGTTAACTGAGTTTTGCAGGGCAAAATTCTTTCAGCTCTGCACACCTGTGTGTTTTGCTTTCCATTTTCTCCCCAGGCCACATTTTCTGCAGCTGCTGCTGCTGACTCAGAGCCATTTTAGACTCTGTTCCTGCAGAGCCCATTCCCAGGCAGCTTTGACCAAAGTATCTGCCTAGGCATGAATCCAAGGACCTTGATTATTCTTCCTGTGCCAGTACACTTTTATAGAGGTGGTAAGCCCTTGCAAGGCAGTTAGCCACTGTTCATATCTGGAGCACAGCTATCTCTCTCTCTTCCCCAGATCCCTTCCAATAATCTTTCTGTCCCCAAGATGAGCAGAACTGGTGGGCATCATTTAAATTGCAGATGGAGTACATCAGTTAGTGATTCTTTACCAGCAAGCAAGAATTAAAATATGGGATATTTATAAGAAGCACAAAATGAATGACAAACTTTTTTTTTTTTTAAATATAATTTTCCTGTCCATTAATGGGAAACCAGGACCCATGCTACGGCAAGAAAAGACTACCTTCATTGTATGGAAGTTCCATTGAACACATGAATTTGTACAGAGTTTTGTGATCTCCTTACATCGATGAACTTAACAAAAAGTCAACGCTAAATAAATCACTTGCATATATGAGACATAGTAAAACAGTTTACATTATGTTTCTTCTGATTTGCAGTAACAGTTCATTTCATAAACTACATTACAGATTTTTTAAAAAAAGATTTTTCTCTTGTGATTGAAGATGGCAGTCATGATGTTTGCATTATCCAGATCATCTTAAGCAAATAAATTGAAACAACCAGCAACCACAACTGGAGCTATAATAAGATGCACAGGTCCTTGTGGCCATTCATAAACTTTCCAACGGAACATTTTCCACTAGAAAAAAAAAAAAAAATCAAGTTCATCAAAACATCTTAGTTGATTAATTTGGCTAAAATTCTGATGAAAACCAGGCAGGTTTCCATTGGAAAATTACTTCATTTCCTCATAGCTCTGCTGCAATCATCCCAGCAGGCTGATGGAAACCTCGGGATAAAGAAACCCTGAGTCCTAAACTCACAGACTAGCAAATTCACAAGCCAAGTTTGCAAGGCTCCCTGTCAGCTTGGTAAGTCACCCAGCAAACTGCCTTGAATTTATGGTAACCCCACTGCTTCTGAAGTCTCAGCTCCTTAGAAGCCTTTTAGCAGTAGGCAAGCCTGACTCCAGGACTCCCAGCCTTCTGGGTTTTTAAGCGCTCCAGGAGTTTGGTGAAAGCCTGGATACATTTAAAAGAATCCATGTATTTGCAGAAGTAAGTTTCAGCATTCCTATTTTGCAGGAAATTTCAACACTTTGTGTCTTCGTGCCATTTGGAACAAGAAACTTGTAATTTAAGTATCTGGAAAACAGGACTTATGCTTTCTGAGGAGTTATTGGTATCTGTTGTCCAGAATGGAAAAAGGGGTCACACTCCCCTAGTTCTGTATTCAGAAGGCAACAAACTGTGTGTGCAGATGGCAGTCAAAGCTTCAGTTCCTGCTGACTCATTCTGAAACAGCTGAACCCTTACTAGATTAGGAACTAACCATTTCATAGCAAGTCTATTGGTCACTGTTTATCCAAACACAGAGGCATGTGCCAGTTTCTCTGGACTCCATAACAGGCATGCAAACGTCACAGCAACCAGCAGCGTCTTAAAGACGCTGCCAAAACGCATCTGTTACATGACAGCTGTAAGTTTCTTCTATTCCAAACAAAATTAGAACCAAAGGAGGTAAGAGTTTTATCATCCTTATTTCAGAATCTGCAAAAACAGAGCTTCATTGTTATTCTTTTATTTCACAACTGTCCTCCCCCAAACCTTTGACAGTACGTAAGCTTGAACTGGCACAGATTGTAGTATGTATTCCCATGGATGAGAACATTCCCAGCAAATGATTATAGAGTCTCTAAGAGCAAATCATAACCAGACACAGAAAGGTGGACTGAACCAACCTTTGTTCACATGCAAACTCATTTCAGACAACTGGGATTTCTGCATGAAAAACAAAGTACATCTAGTCAACCACTTTTCTTTCAGAAAAGAAAAAGATGCACTTAAATTATTAACTTTTATCCACTGCACTTCGATGAAACGGAGGATTTTTCCATGGAAAATCAATTTCATGGGAAATTTAACTGATTGGAATACATCTGTCTGCTATCATGTCAATATTTTGAAGATACTTATAATCAACAATTTCACACAAGCATAGCAATGCAGTGAGTTCAACCCTGGAAAATGCCTATCATTGTGCAACACAGGGCTTCAGAGAGATCCCAGAGCCAGCACAAAACAAGCCAGCTCCTGAGCCAGAGAAGGAGTAGGAGAAAACCAATGTTATGTCTCACCTGGGCTGATTAACACTGGTCATTGCACTAATGTGCTGCTCCAGGGATCCAAACTGGCCTTCCCATATAACACCCCTGTGCTAGTACTGAACACTTGGGTGGAGACAAATCATTTTATCCATAGTCTACTGACCTTTTTGCTATAGTCTACTGCTAAAGTCTACTGACCTTACTATAAAAGCTGACCCAGAAAGGATGACACAAAAGCAACACTCAGGAGAAAAGAGTAAGTTTACAACTCTAGAACTGACTGACTGCAATTCATTTAACCATGGAGTACCAGAGGGAAAGGATTTATCCCAGGCCTAATAAAAGAGCAAAGGACATCTGAGTTTGAATCCTAACGTGCACATTGACTATCCTTCAGCATGGTCATCTTTATTTGTGCTAACTCTTCTGGTTTCATACATTAGGGCTTGCAAAGGAATCAATATTTATTGAACACTGACTCATTTGCTAATATCTTCCGCTCTGTGCTATCACCGTACAGATATTACATACCTACAATAGAGATTCTACATATAAACTCACTGTATTTCCATTCTCCAGACTTGTACATCTCTGACTTATAAAGGCATTAATTTATCAGTGTTTAGGCAATACTCCAACAACAGGACTCCAGAAGTGCTGAGACTCAGAAGACCATTCAAAAGTGGAATACGCATGGACTTGCAGCACCTAATCTATAGCTGGACTTGTTTAAATGTTTTTTTCTAGCTCTGTGACCCAGAAAACTGCCGAAAACTATTTCCTATACACTAAGTAACTAAAAAATAGATCGATGCTTATAATCAACTCATCTGCCTAGGTTTGTGAGATCCTATGGGAAACTTTTTACAGTGTGCTGTCTGATGCTGCAAATGAGAACAGCTATGTGGCTTGACCTGCCATCCATGTTTGTTTGAAGAAGCTACAGGTACAGAAGCTACAGGTGGAAACCCTTCTTGTAGGCCTCCTTTATGAGCTCTGCATTTTATGATGCCCTGAGTTCAACCTGAGCCTCCAGCTTAGAGCTTGTCCCATAAAGGCCAGATTTGGCCAAGAAAAAACAGCCTGGAGCTGTTGAAGCAGTAATACCTGTTGTAGCTGTAACCAAGGAAATATCAAAGTAACATTATCACATCACATACCTTATAGAATGACCCAAACATCTGTTTCAGGCAAATATACAGCAAGGTATCACGCTGGTACATGGAGCTGTGTCTAATGGGCAACTAAAATACACTGAGGTGACAGGCAAATAAATCTCCTAGCTGTTGGCATGCATTAAAGTTATATAAAGCAATAGGCATTGAACTGAAAGGAGGCATTGGCTTTGATGAGAGGTGCCTGCTCCTTCCATTGAGCGTGTCCGTGCATAGTCCTTGGGCCTTGTACACAGAACTCCAAACCCTTATAACCTCTGTGGGTCCTGAAACCCTCTGGAAACATCTTTTTCCCAAGTACACCCAGGCACTATGTTATTTAAAATGTTTTACTTCCAACCAAGGGCAGAAACATGCGTAAACATTAGTACACTGGCGAATTTCATCTGTGTTGGAGGGACGCTAACATACAGAGCTTGTGTACATAGGGGAGGTAGGTCAGAGTGAATTGTGGGATATTTTACCAGGGAAAAGGTGTCAGAGGAGGTTACAGGCTTCCTCCATTCACCCTTCTGTGAAGCACATCCTCCTGGTCTCTCAACAAGAGAGTTGCCTTAACCGTCAAGCCCACACTTACCCTTTTGTCCCAATCACAGCTGGATTCGGTGCCGATAAGTGACACCTTTGAAGAAATCAGTTCCCTTGTATCTTGTCCCCAGAGCATCTGCACAGAGACCTAAGCACAGTATAGATAAAACACCAAGAATGCATACTCTGCTCAGTATCTTCCCTACATAGATAAGTCTACAAGACTACAATAAAGCAAAGTAACCAAGAAGAACTGAAACCACTTACAAACTACCAAAGCAACTCTGCATATTTACTTAAAGCTTATGAGGCCCTTTTCTTACTTGCCAGAGAATCCCACAACCTTAGCTTGCTGACTACATGGGCTACTGCTTATAAGATTATAAAAAAAAAAAAATAAAATCACAGCTTCCCCATTGGTTTAATATCTGAATACAACCTGTCATTAGCTAAGAGGGACAAAATAACTGAGTTGATTGAGTCAATCTGATTACCCTGTGCTCCAGCTGATGAATATAAGCTATTTAAAAAATTAAAAAGCTATTAGACTATTGAAAATAGTTTTGAACAATAATCTTTGGATGCATTATTTCCATGTTTAAAGGCCAACTGGTAGAAGCATGACTGCTAATACAGGCTGCCTGAAAATTCAATAACTGGACATAATGGTCAATTTCTTCAATGTTACTGTCTAATTAGAGAATTCTATTTCGGCTGAAATCCATTTAAGTGAGCAACCTCCACATATTGTAAAGAAAGATTAAGAATACGTTAGGTCAGGCCAAGAATCCTTATGATATGAGTAGGCAATTACAAAAGCCATCTCTGATTTACCACCTCCACCTCTTTTATTGTATTTTCTGCTCTGTCAATACAAAACAGCGGCAAGAATTGAAATCAATAATAATTTCCCTCACCACTTTTTCTTTTTTTTTAAACTGTCACAGTAGAAAAAAAATAGACAGCTACCAAAAAACAACAGTCTTGCAAGAAAGCACAAATATCTACTCTCTAAAAAAGGGAGGGAAAGAACAAATATTAGCATTTCCTCTCTATAAAACTAGTGGCAAAATGTGCTGGGATGCTGTACCCAGAGGAAAGGGTGTTTTGCTGTAGTTTATGGACAGCCAGTCTGCAAAGATTTAACGTTGAATTCTCAGAAAACCAGCCCCACGCGTACACGTTCATGAATAACAACAAGTGTCCAAGGTTCAAACAATGCCCCTTTCCACAGGCCCTTATCTGATTGCCAAGCACCGCAACAGTCCCACTGAATAAAGTAAAACATAATTATCTCCAGCAAATTTTATGAAATGACACTGCTGCCTAGTGCTCTGGGTAAGAAGGTTTGTTCAGAACAAAGGGCAGCCACCCCAGCAACACCAGCAGAGAAGGAAAATGTTCAAAAGTTAGCCAGAAAACTATCTGAAAACTGATACAATAAAGCCCATAGAAAACAGTTATTGAACGATCAGCTCTGTGAGGCATAAGGCTACACTTTTACATCTCTATAATTACCTGACCTTCAAAATCAATAGAAAGCAGCATGGGATTTGTAAAATCTAACAATCCTGCAGTGGTAAGAAACTATTTTCCATGAGACAAAATTGCATCATTTCATCTTGAGGTAGAAATACAACCTCATATGTCATTAATGTCAGGCAAATATACAAAGTTTTCTTGTGCTTCCAAGAGTATGATATTCCTTTTATTTTGATGTATCAAAGAAAAACATTTTAAAAGTTCAGTGAATTTACTGACTACTGATGAACTTTTGCACATGCCTACAGTTAAGACAGGGTCATGGTTATATCACTTGCAATAGCAAAGCCTCTTAACAATTTTCCTTTCTTCCTTAACCATGACATAGTTAACAAGAGCAAAGTAAAAGTTAGAATTTCAGGTATTTGCAAAGTTTCCTCAATAGTCTTTCATTTCTGTTTGGCCTGAGACTTCATGTATTCTGAATAATAGAAACAATGTTCAAAGCACACTTTTCCCTCCCAGCATTATACTTGCTTAATGGTCCTTTACTTGTGATTTTGTGCATTAATTCCGTATAAAGGTCTCCTTTAGCTTGAAAAAACGGAAATGTGTTTTAACATTTAAAGCAAAGCTAAATAATACTGTACTGCTGGGCAATTTTTAAAGCCACATTAAAAGAAGATCATAGGAAAAAGAGGCATCCGTTACAAAAACACTACATGGCTCCTTCTCTGTGCTCTGCGATTTTGTTAAGACACTCTTTTAATCCAGCCATTTACAGTGACTCTCTCAGTAACATGAAATCAGGCTTTATAATGTGGATTAAATGTTATTTCCTCCTCTAATTGACAGATCAGGTTTGATGAATCTTGACCCTCGCATCAGTTCCACAGAAGCCATATTATACTGTTACGAAAGTGTTAAGAATATTGGGAAAACTGTATGAAAAATGTCTGTGTCCCTGGTGGATCACAATTGCAACAGGATGGCTGTCTGTGGCATGTATGGGGCAGAGGGATACAGGTTTTCAGGAAATGCTGACTAAAAGCAATACAAAACATCACAGGCTAGAATTCAATGCTGTTAACGCTTAAATGCCTGTGAAACTTTTCTCATGCAAATAAGCCCTATGAATACACTTGAAAGATGGTGCCTTAGCCTCCAGATGTGCACCATCTGAGCATTTCCAGTATTAGGTCTGTCATTACAATCACGTTGCACAGGAATCTCTCTCCATGCACCACCCAAAACAGAACCTACAAACCAAAGGGTTACCTTTAGGGTCAAAACCACAAGACAGATGCTTTCTCTGACATTTCAGTGTCCTCCTGGGGAGAACACTTGCAGGAATCCAGCTCTATTTTCATACTACCCAATTGTTTCTCAAGGGCTATACAACCCAAACTTATGAAGCAGTGCTCAAGCAAAGTTCTTTCCCAAACCACCATAGTTGGCGTGAAACAAATCTTGGGGCACCCCTGCTGCAAGTACACTGAAATAAGAAACATAAAATCATGAGATTTCCCAGAAAAGCATCCAATCTCAGCTGCTGATCACTTGTCAAAGCTTGTCTAACTAGCCACCTGTCCTGCTCTCCCTCCCTTTCAAGGTCTTTTATGGGTAATGTAAGACCACAGCAAGGTGCAATTACTGATGTGTTATTTCAGCCTCCCCAGAACACAGGGGTGAGGTGCAGTCAGGGCTGCACCACCACCGTGTTCTTTTCTGGTGCTGCAGCTTCACTACCTCTTGGACCACAGAGACCAGGAAAAGTTGTCCGAGAAGCCCACAACCGGAGAAGCTATGGTACTGTATCCATCAAAGGTCTGAGAAAGAGTCTTGCACAAACCATGAGATTTAGCAGGTCTGGAGAGGTTTTGTTCCATTTGCTTGGATTCCTGTGATTTCATCTCCTCTGGGAATGGTTAAATATGGTTTCCCACACTGTCATATCCTTGGCAAAAGTTATCAAGGAAAAAAAAAAGGATGAAAAATCAAATGGCTTGCTTACCTTATCTAAATTTGCCATAAAACACTAAACAAATTCATTTTAAAAGTATAAATAAAGGAGAATAATCCAACTTCCTTGAAAATCATCATCTCTCTCTTCAGATAGTCTGTCAGTATCAGCTGGTCTCTAGATAACAATTTCTTTGCTGTGTCCAGGATCTATTTTTCAGGTCGCTTGGCTGGGTTAGCGTGTATGTTCCATCGCATCCCTCCTACTCATTCATCTTTGTCTCAGACACAAAAGCAAACAGATAAAAGCGACATTTCCTTCAGCTTCAGGCAAAGGAGGAAAGGAAATATGTGACTACTATCCATATGCTCAAGTTATGCAGCAGCTTCAGTACCTGAAATCTGGACTGGTCCACGAACATGTAAGACACACAGAAGATAGAACAAGTTGATACCTTAGCGGCACAGGAAAAAGAACTTCTATATAGTGACTCTAGACACAGCCCTGAGCAAGGAATATTGGCCTAATTTGCACTGCACCGAGGTATCACGCTTCAGGCACAATCCAGTCAGAGCTCCATCCCTGCTCTCCTCTTGCTTTGAGGCAGGAAGGTTGTCCCAGCGGCCCCCATGCACCAGGCAGGGACAGGCAGCACAGAGTCAAGGCGTTTCTTGCTCATCTAACTAAAAAAAAAAAAAGAAAAAATCCCCAACCCTATACAGGTCTATGTACTGGTGAACATTTGGCCCCTAATGCTGGATAAAGTAGGCCAAGGTTTACGCGGAGGTTCCTTACAGGACCATACACATCAAGTCAGAAGGCAGCACTAGAAGTCTCTAAATGCCTTTTAAGTTTGCTATCCTGAAGTGAGTTAGAGGTGGGTTTGCTCCTTTAAAACTTAAAGATCAGACTGCCCACAATCTTTTTCCAGATACTGCGTTCCAGAGCCTGGAAGCTTCTAGGCTATCTAAACTCAGAATTTATTCCACTGGCTTCTCTGTGTGTGCATGCACGTGTATGCATGTGTTTAATACACATATTAAATTTTAAATAGATTGCTTTTAACTAATCACATCAAGTGGCATTTGTGCAATGTAAATATTTGCTTTGTTCCTTCAACACTCTTTCAATTACGCTGAAAATTTCAGAGAAATAAAATTACAGCAGGCTGAATATTAAAAGGTGGGGAGGGAGAAGAGCTAGAAACTAAGCTTCAAAGGGAATTCTACACTTTGATTTTAGTTTGCATATTCCAAACGCTCATATTTTGCTACACAGATGTCAAACCAGGAGGTAGGTAATAAAGCAGGTTCCTTTAAGATTAAAAAAAAAAACATTTTAAATGATCAAATCAAACCATATTCCAAGTGTGACAGAAGTAAATGACGTATTATTAGTTCTTCCCTGAACCTCATTGAACCGTCTCTTTCCATCGTAGCAGGGCTCTGTCAGCCATTCAGGTCCTTGCCAAAAATAAAGAAAGAATGGCAGCATTCCCCATCTGCTGAGGAGTCCAATCTAATGAAAGACAAAACACTGATTTTATTTAACTCTGTTCCAATTATTGTCAGGTGATACAAACAGTCATCATGACACACAGCCAGGTTTATTCATGTGCCCAGCAAGCCAGGCCAGGCATAATAAAGAGATTACACAGTCCGTTTGGAATACAGGCAACTTGGAATGGCTTTTATTAAAACTTAAAGCATGGGAAATATTGGGTAGTAGATTTAGGTATCACACAATCAGAAATATGTTTGGCTCAAAAACACAACACATGGCATCCTTAGTGAATGAGGGCGACTATTATTACAGCATAACAGCCCTGCCTTTCTCTCCTTGCCAAAAGAAAAGCTTGGAATAGCACAGAGCACATGGCACTTTAAACTTAGAAGAGAGAGACTGGCAAGAGCTTTACAGAGTATGAAGGAAAAAATAAAAAGGAGCTTTGTAAAGTATCTGTCCCCTTGAAAGACAGCTCCTCATAAAACACCACCAGTCTCTGTACTGAAGTGACCTTGGAAGAGAAAGGGCTCCTAACAACAAGAAACGGGACAGAAGGGGCAACAGTAGGGCTCTGCTTGATTTCTGGGGTTCTCCTGCTTCTTGCTGGCATTTAGTTCTCTACCGGGCACAATCAGAGACCCGGGGAGCACACTCAGGGCAAAGAGGTTGCTGATGTGCTGAGAGCACACGCTACCACATTGACCAGTTCTGCTTCATCATTTTCCTCTGCTACTCCATCTCTGTTTGTGTCCATCTGTTGTGTTCTTTCTGCTAAATACTTTGGGCTGGACCATCTGCCTACCCTGAGGTTGCACAGGTGACATACAATGTGGCCCTGATTCACAGGTAGGATGCCAAGGCACAACCTACATAACAACTAAGGATAAAGAACTCACATCTGCAATCTCAGGCTTTCACTTCTTAATAGTCAGCCATCTCAGATGTTTACAATTTACACTAATCTGACCAGTCCCAGCAGCACATTTTCTTGCATAAAAAGTGTTCTCGCTTGTTTATAAAAAAACCTTCAGGTGCACATAGATGTTAAAGCTGCTGTGGGAAAAAAATATAAGTTTAAGAAAAGACCTGCAAAATTAAGGGGTCTGAGGTTTTTTTGACCCAGGTCAGTGAGAGCTCAGGCTTGTTTTGACATGATGGTAATCTGTGCTATGGATGCAGGAACAAACAGGGGCAGGAGGCTCTCAGCCACTAGAGGAAAAAAATGGATCTCTGCTTCATGTGACGCTGACTGAATTTATTTCAAAGGAACCTCATGTGGCATAGGAGGATGAGATGCCTAGAAATCACACAATGAGGAAGACAGCAAGATTCTCTTTGGGGTCCAACCAAATGGATAAAAAAATGCTGATATACAGACAACTACTACTCCCATTTCACCTAACGTTCCTAACTCACACTACTTGTACTTTCCTCAGGAACATATCAGTGTTCATTCTTTTTATTTACAATCCTCTGTCCTGTGTCCGTGTATCAAGGTGTGCAACAACGACCTTTTTACAGTCAGCACTTGAATAGCAACTTTACTCTGAATAAATCCATAACAAGATAGGTGAAGTGTCTAGACAGATTTAATCCAAGGAGTAAGTATTTCATAAGGCAACAAGATCAGATTTTAACAGAGCTGCAGCTGGAGCACAACAAAGGTCAGAGAGCTACACAGTGATTAAATGTCCTTAGCCCAACCAGAAGGTGTTCATCCTGAACCCAGTCTCTCATGGACTATGACCACTCAAGGAATCTGCCACATTTTTGTCACCAATAGTTAAAGGAAGAGCAGTGTTTTCATCTGCAGACCTCAGTGTGCGTTACAAAGGTGGGTACACAACCTGCAGAAAAAAGGTACAGAGGTTGGACAAATGGCCTGAGGTCAAAGATGAAGCTGAGAGGCACGGTGAGACTTACAGAAAGGCTTGGAGCTCCGTGACTACAAGAATATCCTTTCTCCTTGCGCACACATGCCCCTGCAGTCCCATCAAGATGGCAAGTGACAGCAACACCGCCTTTGACACATTAACAGAGCAGCAGCTCTTTGCTGTTTTTCTCAGCCTGCTACAGCAGTCAAGATGCAAGATGGGTCTGAGCTGTGGAATATCTCTTTGCTGCAATAATTGAGGCATTATAGTGGTTTCAAAATTTAAAATCTTGCTTAAGCCAGAATAGAAAGGAAGTTACAGCAGATATTTCAAAAAGGAAAAGCCTGGAGGGCTGATTTAGAGTAGCATATTCTTGAGACACAGCATAAAACAAAAAGCAAATGAGATGTTGTTTGTATCACAGAATGACAGAATGATTGAATCCTAGAATGATTTGAGTTGGAGGGGACCTTAAAGATCATCTAGTTCCAATTCCCCTACCCCCTCCAATCACCCACAGGGACACCTTCCACTAGATCAGGTTGATCAAAGCACCATCCAACCTGGTCTTGAACACTTCCAGGGATGGGGCATCCACAACTTCTCTGGGCAACCTGTTCCAGTGTCTCACCACCCTCACAGTAAAGAATTTCTTCCTAATATCTGATCTAAGTCTACCCCCTTTCACTGTAAAACCATTACCCCTCATCCTATCACTACACTCCCTGATAGAGAGTCCCTCCCCATCTTTCCCATAGGCCCCCTTTAAGTACTAGAAGGCCGCTATAAAGTCTCCCAAGAGCCTTTTCTTCTCTAAGCTAAACAACCCCACCTGTCTCAGCCTGTCCTCATAGGGGAGGTGCTCCAGTCCCCAGTCATCTTCATGGCCCTCCTGTGGACCCACTTGAGCAAGTCCATGTCTGTCTTATGTTGGGGGCCCCAGAGCTGAATGCAGTACTCCAGGTGGGGTCTCACAAGAGCAGAGTAGAGGGGGAGAATCACCCACTTTTGATGCAGCCCAGGATGCAACTGGCTTTCTGGGCTGTTAGCACACATTACTGGCTCATACTCAGTTTTTCATCCACCATTACCCCCAAGTCCTTCTCCACAGGGCTGCTCTCAATCCACTCATCGCCCAGCATGTATTCGTGTCTGAGATTGCCCCGACCCAGGTGCAGGACCTTGCACTTGGCCTTGTTGAACTTCATGAGGTTTGCACAGGCCTACTTTTCGAGCTTGTCCAGGTCCCTCATCTCAGCTTGGTGTCATCCGCAAACTTGCTGAGGGTGCATTCAATCCCGCTGTCCATGTCCCTGACAAAGATGTTAAATAATACTGGTCCCAGTACAGACCTCTGAGGGACACCACTCATCACTGGTCTCCACTTGGACATCGAGCCGTTGACTGCAACTCTTTGAGTGCAACCATCCAGCCAAGTCCTTATTCACCAAGTGGTCCACCCATCAAATCCACGTGTCTCCATTTTAGAGACAAGGATGTTGTGCAGAACAGTATCAAATGCTTTGCACAAGTCCAGGTAGATGACATCAGTTGCTCTTCCCTTAGCCACCAATGCTGTAACCCCGTCGTAGAAGGCCACCAAACTGGTCAGGCATGATTTGCCCTTAGTGAAGCGATGTTGGCTGTCACCAACCACCTCTCTGTTTTCCATGGGCTTAGCATAGTTTCCAGGAGGATCTGCTCCATGATCTTGCCAGGCACAGAAGTGAGACTGACCAGCCTGTAGTTCCCCAGGTCTTCCTATTTCCCCTTTTTAAAAATGGGAGTTATGTTTCTGCTTTTCCAGTCACTGGGAACTTCACCGGTCTGCCACAACTTTTCAAATAGGATGGATAGTAGCTTAGCAACTTCATCTGCCAGTTCCCTCAGGACCCTCAGATGCATTTCCTCAGGTCCCATGGACTTGTGCACATTCCAGTTCCTTAGATGATCTCAAACCTGATCTTCTCCTACAGTGAGCAGTACTTCGTTCTCCCAGTCCCTGCCTTTGGATTCTGTGAATTGGGCAGTGTGGATAGAGCACTTGCCACTGAAAACCAAAGCAAAAAAAAAAAATCTAGTTAAAAGTTTAAGTCTAGTTTAAATGTAGTTCAAAGCTCTGTTGATAAGTCCAGCCAGCTGGTTGCCCAGGGCACTCTTGCCCCACTTGACCACTTGAACCCCATCATCTGTCAACAGGCCTTCTTTCTCAAAGGTGTGCCCAAGATCGTAGAAGCCAAGACCTTGAGCATGGCACCAGCTACACAGCCAGTCATTCACCTGTTCAATTCACCTCCTTTTTCTTGAACCCCCTTCTACGACTGGGAGGATAGAGGAAAACACCACCTGGTCTCCCGACCCCTTGAACATTGTTCCGAGCAACATAAAGTCTCTTTTGATATTTCTGAGTCACCTTGTTGCAGTATCATTCAACCCTACCTGGAATAGGAGGAATGAGTAATAGTCCCACAGGCTTGACCAGGCTCAGCAGCTTCTCCATGACATCACAGATGCAAGCTCCCAGCAGGCAAACTTCTCTAGAGGCATTGTCTGAATGACAAACGAGTGGCTTCAGGGCCTCTCATCAAGAAGTCTCCAATTACTAACACAGAATCACAGAATCGTATAGGTTGGAAAAGACCTTTAAGATCATTGAGTCCAACCGTAAACCTAACACTACCAAGCCCACCACTATACCATGTCCACAAGCACCTCATCCAAACATCTTTTAAATACTTCCAGGGACGGTGACTCAACCACTTCCCTGGGCAGCCTGTTCCAATGCCTGATAACTCTTTCTGTGAAGTAAAATTTCCCAATATCCAGTCTAAACCTCCCCTGGCACAACTTGAGGCCATTTCCTCTCCTCCTATCACTTGTTACTTGGGAGAAGAGACCGACCCCCACCTCTCTACAGCTTCCTTTCAGGCAGTTGTAGAGAGCGATGAGGTCTCCCCTCAGCCTCCTTTTCCCCAGGCTAAACAACCCCAGTTCCCTCAGCCGTTCCCCATCAGACTTGTGCTCCAGACCCTTCCCCAACTTCTTTGCCCTTCTCTGGACACGCTCCAGCCCCTCAATGTCTCTCTTGTAGTGAGGGGCCCAACACTGAACACAGGATTCGAGGTGCGGCCTCACCAGTGCTGAGTACAGGGGACGATCACTTCCCTAGTCCTGCTGGCCACACTATTTGTGATACAAGCCAGGATGCTGTTGGCCTTCTTGGCCACCTGGGCATACTGCTGGCTCATATTCAGGCGGCTGTTGACCAACACCCCCAGGTCCTTTTCCACCTGGCAGCTTTCCAGCCACTCTTCCCCATGCCTGTAGCGTTGCATGGGGTTGCTGTGGCCCAAGTGCAGGACCTTGCACTGAGCCTTGTTGAACCTCACGCAATTGGCCCCAGCCCATTGATCCAGCCTGTCCAGGTCCCTCTGCAGAGCCTTCCTGCCCTCCAGCAGATCAACACTCCCGCACAACTTGGTGTCATCTGCAAACTTACTGAGGGTGCACTTGATCCCTTCATCCAGATCATTGATAAAGATATTAAACAGGAGTGGCCCCAACACCTGGGGGGACACCACTTGTGACTGGCCACCAACTGGAGTAAACTCCATTCACCACCACTCTTTGGGCCCAGCCATCCAGCCAGTTCTTTACCCAGCGAAGAGTACACCCATCCAAGCCACGAGCAGCCAGTTTTCTCCAGGAGAATGCTGTGGGAAACCGTGTCAAAGGCTTTATGATAGACAACAGATAGACAACATCCACAGCCTTTCCCTCCTCCACTAGGTGGGTCACCTAGTCGTAGGAGGAGATCAGGTTGGTCAAGCAGGACCTGCCTTTCCTGAACCTATGCTGGCTAGGCTTGATCCCTTGGTTATTCTCTACATGCCATGTGATAGCACTCAGGATGATCTGCTCCATCAGCTTCCCCGGTACCGAGGTCAGGCTGACAGGCCTGTAGTTCCCCAGGTCCTCCTTCCGGCCCTTCTTGTAGATGGGTGTCACATTCGCTAATCTCCAGTCAACTGGGACCTCCCCAGTTAGCCAGGACTGCTGGTAAATGATGGAAAGGGGCTTGGTGAGCACTTCTGCCAGTTCCTTCAGTACTCTCAGATGGATCTCATCAGGTCCCATAGACTTGTGAGTGTCTAAGTGGTGTAGCAGGTCACTAACCATTGCCCCCTGGATTATGGGGGCTCCATTCTGGTCCCTGTCCCTATCTTCCGACTCAGGGAGCTGGGTACCCAGAGGACAATTGGCCCTGCTATTAAAGACTGAGGCAAAGGAGGCACTAAGTACCTCAGCTTTTTCCTCATCCTTGGTCACTGTGTTCCATCCCCCATCTACCAGGGGCTGGAGATTCTCCTTAGCTCTCCTTTTGCCGCTAATGTATTTGAAGAAGTATTTTTTTGTTGTCTTTTACGGCAGCAGCCAGATTGAGCTCTAGCTCAGCTTTGGCCCTTCTAATTTTCTCCCTACACAACCACGCTACACCTTTGTAGTCCTCCTGAGTTGCCCGCCCCTTCTTCCAGTGGTCGTAGACTTTCCTCTTTTTCCTGAGGTCTAGCCAAAGCTCTCTATTCAGCCAGGCCGGTCTTCTTCCCCACCGGCTCGTCTTTCGGCACCTGGGGACAGCCTGCTCTTGTGCCTTTAGGACTTCCTCCTTAAAGAATGTCCAGCCTTCCTGGACTCCTTTGCCCTTTAGGGCTGCCTCCCAGGGGACCCTGTCGACCAGTCTCCTAAACAGGCCGAAGTCTGCCCTCCGGAAGTCTAAGGTGGCAGTTTTGCTGACCCCCCTCCTCACTTCTCCAAGTATCAAAAACTCTATCGTTTCGTGATCACTCTGCCCAAGACGGCCTCCAACCATCACATCGCTCACAAGTCCTCCTCTGTTCGTGAACAAGAGGTCCAGCGGGGCACCTTCCCTAGCCAGCTCCCTCACCAGCTCTGTCAGGAAGTTCTCTGCCACACACTCCAGGAACCTCCTATACTGTTTCCTCTCTGCTGTATTGTATTTCCAGCAGACATCCAGTAAGTTGAAGTCCCCCACAAGAACAAGGGCTAGCGATCATGAGGCTTCTCCCAGCTGCTTATAGAACAGTTCGTCAGTCTCCTCATCCTGGTTGGGTGGTCTGTAACAGAGTCCCACCGCAATATCTTCCTTGTTGGTCTTCCCCTTGATTCTTACCCATAGACACTCCACCCTATTGTCACCATCATTAAGCTCTAAACTATCCAAACACTCCCTAACATACAGGGCTACCCCACCGCCTCTCCTGCCTTGCCTATCTCTCCTGAAGAGTTTATAGCCATCCATTGCCGCGCTCCAGTTGTGCAAGTCATCCCACCACGTTTCCGTGATGGCAACCATATCATAGTTTTCCTGATGTACAATGGCTTCCAACTCCTCCTGCTTGTTGCCCATGCTGCGTGTATTGGTGTAGAGGCACTTCAGCTGGGCTGTCTTCCATGTGTCCTTCATAGAGGAACACCCCTTATGTGGGTGTTTGAGGTGTTTCACTGGCATTTCCCTCTTGGCTCCTATTGCCTCAGTATCCCCTAGCTCAATTCTGTTTGACTTCAACTGTGCACCAGTGTATCCCGCACATCTCAGAGACACAGGCTGAGTGCCCTCGCTGGCACCCGCTCCCTCTAACTGTGGCACATCATCCCTCAGGTTGTCTCAGGCAAGCCTGATATTACTCCCCTCCCCCTTCAAGTCTAGTTTAAAGCTCTGTCAATGAGCGCCGCAAGTTCCTGAGCAAAGATTCTCTTTCCCCTTTGAGAAAGATGAATTCCATCAGACGTCAGCAAACGTGGTGCTGTGTAGGCCATCCCGTTATCAAAAAATCCAAAACCGTGGCGATGACACCAGCCACGGAGCCATGAGTTAATAGATTGGGTACCTCTGTTCCTTCTAGTGTCACTGCCCACAACTGGAAGGAGAGAAAAGAAAATAACCTGTGCTCTGGAGTCCCTTACTAGCCATCCCAAGGCCCTGAAGTCTCTTTTGATTGCCCTAGGACTTTGTGTTGCAGCTTCATTGCCCCCCACATGGAAGACCAGTAGAGGGTAATAGTCCAAGCGCCATAACAGGCTAGGGAGTATCCTAGTGATATCCTTCACCCAGGCCCCAGGGAGGCAGCACACTTCCATAAGAGGAGGGTCCGTCTGGCATATCAGACCCTCAGTTCCCCTCAGAAGGGAGTCACCCACAACTATAACCCGTCTTCTCTTCCTTGTGGAGGTGGTGTTGATACTAGAGATACGCTTTTCTGACCTAGGCAACACCTCTGGTGTAGATGGACTGTCATCCCCATCATCCATTGACTGGCCAACCCTACATACTTTCCTGGGAGCACTGGTTCTAACACGGGTGGATGGTTGGACCAACTTTGCATGGCTGACCTTTCCTGAGTCTTGCCCGTTACTCGCTCTCTCTTCATTCTCCAGCCGCAGGGTATCATATCTGTTACGTAGGGGCACTGCAGAGGGAAGGTTCCTCCTCCTGCCCCAAGCAGAGATGAGAGTCCAGCCTCCTTTGTCTTCCAAGTTAGTTGAGTCTGTCAGCTCAGGGTTGGAAGCAAGCTTACCTCCCCTTTGCAAAGACTTAAGGCAGGGCTGTCACTCAGCTTGTGACAGTGCACAACACCATGCATCGATCTCTCACTTGGATTCCCGGATACTGCGCTGCCTGTTAAGCTCCTCTTGTAACATGGCTACTTACCTGAAGAGTTCATCTAGCTAGGCACACTTGTGCCCATGACATCCACCTCTGCCTTCGGACCCTAGAGGGACTAGAGAGACCCTAGAGGGAGTTCCGTGCAAATTCGGGTCTGGGCAGCTCTTTCAGTTCTTGGGAGGTCAGTCCGCGTGTAGGTGTCCACATAGGTGTTGAACACTGCCCTGTACACCACGATCCTCTGCTCCACTGAGGATCGTGCCAGCACAGAGCTGATCGCCTTGGTAAGTATCATGGTATATAGCAGAATTTCATTCAAAAAATGCTATGCAAGGTGGAATTGTGTAACATCAAGGTTTTTATTTTATCAACCACCATATTTGACCACAGTCCTAGGCAGGTTGTGAGATCTTTGGGGTTTGGCTTTGTGCTCTCTAAAACAATAGTAATACAGCATAACACAGGCTGCAGCCAGGAAAGATCAGAACTCAGTGTCTCCTGGGTCCTAGCTCTGGGCATTTCTATTTAGGCTGGAGGATATCTGTACTTCTCAAATGTGCACTGGAACTGAGATGTGAAACATCCTGAAAAAATCTAGTAAGCTTAAGAGCTCTAAATTTCCAGAAGAATGAATTTCACCCTAATTTCTCATTCTTAGAAATTATCTTTACAATCAGCTAAGTAATGACTGTATCCAATTACAATTCAATTTAATAAAAACCCCTGCAGAATACCCACACATAGCTGGAACAGGAAAGGGAAATGCAGTTATCTGAAATTCTCCATTCATTCAGAGCACAACGCTGCTGAAACCTGGGCATAAATGTCTCTCACCAGTGCTCACAAGATGGTGGTGTAATTGATGCCAAAAATTCAGCAGCTTTATCATATGCAATCTTTTCCTACTGACAAAGTATTCCATGGAGCTGTATTTCAATTCTGATTCCATATGTCACCTCAATTTCTGATCAGAGCTTGAACATAAAAAGAATTATAGCCCGTCTCAATGGACCAATAAAAAAGGATCATTTCTTTTTACATATCAACATTTATTAGTCTCGATCATTTCAGAAATATAATCATTATAGTCCCTTTTACTGAGAACAGCTACTCCCCCCACACACTCATCCTGGGGGCTCCTACATACAGACGGTCTTTTTCCTT
Organism: Ciconia boyciana; assembly: GCF_034638445.1. NCBI lineage: Eukaryota > Metazoa > Chordata > Aves > Ciconiiformes > Ciconiidae > Ciconia > Ciconia boyciana. Next base: position 2,988,880 of record NC_132950.1, read on the forward strand.
TTATTTCTGAGGGTGGCATGTTGTTCCACAGCAAAATCTGCCATCATGTATAACCAAGAGAAAAATTAATTTACAAGGGTTGGGTTTGGCTTTTTTTTTTTTATTACTATTATTTCCTTCCCTCTCCCCCAAATAAAATAAACTTTGACTAAAAGGTCAAAGGCAGGGGAAGTTTCAAGTCAGAAGGAATGATGAGGTTGACCATCCTGAACTCCGTATTTCACAGGCCTTTCAGTTGGGGCCCAACTGTGTTTAACCAGAGCACAACTTGCAGCTGGCTACAGCACATATTCCAGAAGCATACAAGGCCCTGGTTGGAAACCATCAATACTTAGATTAATCTTGGTTTTCAGAATCACTGATCACATCTGTTTGTTTTATACTCTTTCAGAATCTTCCCAAAGAAATTGATCCATCCTTCCTACTGAAAACCCAAGATAGATAAGATGCTGTTTTCAAAAAGACTTTTACAAATCCCATCAATACTGGAATAAAACCAGAAAAAACAAGGCACTTTATTGATTTACACATTAAAATAACATCTGCTTTTTGTGCATGTGCAGTCTCCCATGAGTGATAATTGGAATTCTAAAGAGAATCTAATATTGAAGTATTATCCATCAGTTCTCCTCCCCCTTTTCATAACAGCCACAAAAGATTAGAAATAACATGTCTAATTAGTGTAGAATGATGTAAAAATCACTGTCTGGACTGAAACACGTGGTGCAAACAATAACTGAGCTTCTTGTTACCTAGAGATCATTTAAGTCAAACCTGGGATCTTTGTGTGTCTGGATACAGAACAGGAAGGTGGACATTTGTATGACTTCTGCAATGTGTAAAACTTCTTACTGAAAATCTTATGGACATTTGGACCAATTCTGTTACTTCCATTAAAACATTTGATCGTTTTCACTCAAAATTCACATCCTTGTAATTCAAGACACCTCAGCTCGAAATAATTTTATCTCAGCGGAGACTAATCCAAGTATTGCATGGGATAGAACAGAAACAAAACACGTTTCCTATTTTCCAAGGACAACTTTCCAGCTTTATGAGTTAGACCAGAAATGTTTAAGGATCATACTTAAGCTACACCTAGGTTTCCACACAAAGTAAAGCTGAGACAACTCACTGCATAGTTTTGCTTCACACATTGCTGTTATCTCCAAAATTCACATCCTCTGCTAAGAAATATAGCAACCCATCACCCATGAATCTGGAGTACATACTGAGGACTGGAATAAACTGTATGGGCTATATACATCATTCATTCCAATCAACATCACTCATAGAAAACACCTACTTTCATGATAAAATAAGCCAAGGATTTTTGTATATATTTTTTTTTTAATACAGGATCAGTGCAGGATTCTGAGGACTTGTGTTCAAGGGAGATGAACAATAAGAATCAACTGATAACCAGCTGCCAGCTGAAACATCAGAAAGTGAAAAAATTCCTCATTAGTGGTCCTACAGGCATAGCTCTGCCCCAGCACAGGGCTGCCACAGGAAACCAGCAGTGCCCAGGACTGCCTCCAGCAATGGGTCACCCAGCTTGGGCTCCCACCCCTGGTTCAAAGGAAAGGCCCCACAATCCCCTTACTCTGCACAATTTTGTCTGTGCCGGAGCCACAAATTCAAGCAGGTACCTGACTCACAGCAGGTATGACGTGGAGGCCTGACCTGCCACGCACATGAAGATGCATCATCTGTCTGTGCACCGTGGCAGGCAGCCCCATGCCAACAGGATGAAGGCAGCGGCTGTCAGGTTCCTGAACCCCAAGCGTTTCATGGAGAGACTACACTTTATATACCACAGGTCCTGTCCAAATTTAATTTACACTGCCTTTATTTAGTAGGAGATACAGCACAACTACTCCAACACATAGCAGACTACTCATACACAAATCTTAATTATGAATTTTGACAGCAATCTTGTCAATCCCATGTCAGCCACCCTGACAAATACCCTCCTGCAAATAACTCCTGAAGCACTGCCTGCTCTGCGAAGGCTGCGTGTGTGCAGGCAGCTCCTTTCCCTGCTCTTAGCAGGCTTTATACTGGTTCATGTCTCAGCCTAAGTAGAGCAGCGTTTTGTTTTTCCTACAGTCCTTGCATTGTCGTCACACAGCAGGTGCTTCCACATCACTACACAAGCAGCGACGGAGCCACCGCAAGGCGAGAAGAGCTGCTGCCCCAGCAGATGACAGTAATGTATCTGCAGCAAACAGGATTACAATGAAATTGTGGTGTTTGCATTTCCTTGCAGGTTCATGAGCAGGCCTGTGACCACAATTTAATTTAAAAAATCCACAAGCTAAAGACCCTTGCCTGGTGACTCCTGCCGTTCTCTTGGGAGCTGTGGCCTAAGGAAAGAAACGTACTGACAAACTCCCCTTTCTCACTGCCTCAGTACCATTCTCTTTCAAATCAGTGAAATTTTGCCACTGGCTTAAACCGTGGCAGAATTGGTGCCAAGGAAGTAACTTTTCTCTTGAAACCATACTGTTTAAGGATGACTGGCATAATGCAACATAAGGTGACAAAAGGAAACAGGCAGTTGGTTTTATTTATATATGTGTGTGTACGTATGTACATATATAGTTTTCACATACGTGCTACAGATGTGTACCCTCCTTCCAGATCAGTTTAAGTTAGACCCTAATTTACAGGAGATGATCTCTGTTCAGGACATTATTTAAACTCATAGCTTTACACTTCAGCAAGAGTCCCTGATGACTTAAAACAAACCAAAAAAAACCCTAAAAACCAAATTTAAAGTTAATCTTTAGCCAGCAAGAAGAAAATTAAGATATGATTGCTGAAACCTCCTCTCCAACAAAGGAAAGGAAGGAAACATGAACAAAGAATGAGAATATGTCAATATTATCTGTCTGGACTTATAATTTTTCTGTGAAGGTTACCAGAGAGCATGAGGCATCCTACAGACTCTGGTAGAGACAGATGATCTCTGCTGGCTCTGCAGTCCCTAATAGCTTTTCTCACTGACTTAAGTCACTCATAAGCAAGAGCAGCGCTGTCAAATGCAAGTTTACTTACTGCTAAACTCAGCCAACAAATTGCTTGTTTCTGACAGATGTTTCTGTTTAAAGCCACTAGGAACCGTATGGATCATTCCACCTCAACAGTCTCAAGAGCCAGCCCAGAAACTCCAAGAGCCAGAAATTTGCCAGGAACAAATGAAAAACCTAATTAGATCAACAGACAAAATTTGGATCAAGATTAGAGGATCTGACGTGACAATGGGATTAGACTATTAACAAGACATAACAAGGTTTGGCTATTTATCATTTCACAATCAGTTTTCACAGTACAAGAAGGAAGGACTGGCAAATCAGCATGAAAAATACAGACACGAGAATATCCTTGTTTCAGTTTAGCATGTGCTCCCTTTTGATGCCAAGCTCTATGGAACTAAACAGTCTATTCTTAGAGAAAAACCACTGCAATAGTAGAAGGAATTAAGAATTGGAGGCATAACAATGGAAATAAAAATAACAAAACCGCTAGAGCCAGATACTGGGAGTTGCAGGTGTACAAAAAGGCTAAAAAAATAAATAAATAATTGCAAACAACAGTTTGGAGCTATCCATGTGGAAAAGCTAGTGCAGACAAACATCTGGATAGACTTTGCAATTACATTGTCATTTTTGTCTTCTCCACCTCTGTTCCAACCAAGTAGGAACATACTTAAAAAATGGGGTTCAAAAACAAAAAAACAACCCCATTGTTTCTTCCCCCTCTTGACAAGTTGCCTGTGGGACTGAACAGGTGTAAGGGGGGTGGCCAAGTCAACTGAATCTCAACTTTATGCCAAACTAGAAAACAGCAATGACAGAGCTAAATACCACGTCCCATGGTCAGATTAACTCAGCTCCATTTCCTACCAGCTGGCTGCCTGCGCACAGCTCCCAAGGGATGCTTTGCTCCAACTACTGACAGGTCACAAGAGGTCTAGGTGGTATTTAGGCCAACCAGAAAATAAGCCTAGCCCTCGACAGTCCTTTTGTCCTATTTCTGTTCAGATACACTGCACCTTCACCCTCTGCTCCCACATCTGTGAAGCCAAGCTTAAACAAACTGAACAACCATGCTCCTTCAGTGGAAGGAGTCTCTGCACATTACTTACCTGCTTACTGCCTCTTGTGTCAAAAAACAAAGCCACTTGAGCCTGCCTGGAGGAAGCTCATTCACTCCAAACGTTCTCTCCCTGCTTGCCTGGGGAATAGAGACGCAGATGATGCACTGTGTGTTTTACACACAACAAAGCAATCTGGTCCCATCCCAGTGCAAAACCAAGTTGTAAAGAAGTTATCAACAGCTTATTTCTATTTCTAGCATCAGTCACAGGGGCCTGGTCAGATACAACAACATGGTTTTAAGAAAAGGAAATTAAATCACAGAGCACTGCGGAAGAATTTTACAGATAGTGACATGTGGAGCTATACCTCTACATCACCAGCAAGAAAATAATGCCCCACATGTGTGGCTTCTCACTCTCTGCCTACTAGGTGTCTTTTGCTTCGTATTTTAATTGCAAACTGAAGTTTAGAGCAACTTTTTGATCTAAATGGCGACAGCATCTAGTACAGTGGAAGTCTCAGTTCACGTCTGGAGGGTCTACTTAACAGCTGTAAGTTAATATCCATTACCAGCACAAGGTACCTGAAGAGAGGCTTCCCCACTCCTGCCAATGAAGCAGTACTTCCCAAAAGCCCGTTCAAATGATCCTGAAGGAGACAGCAATCTCAACATACTTGTCATTCTCCGACTCAAAAAGCTTAAGAGAGATTACAGGAGTATTTACAGTTTATCGCTAACCAAACTGCAACACCAAGCAAAGTAATTAAGTAATGATACACTATAAAATATAAACATTTCTAGGATCTTGCACTACATGGAAGTGCCTGTAATAGGAAGAAAAAATGTTCACAGCACAAGGAACTGCAACCTTGATTGCCTGGATTTAAAAGCTTATTTCAGGGCATAGCTGATGTCAATTAATGAGGGTGTGTGCTCCACCCAAAGGTGTAGCTGTCTAACGGGATAGCCATTTACATCTTAACACAGCACCCAGCTAGGGAAGGTTTGGGCTGGAGATAATACAAGTGGAACAGCAACGAGGGAGAGACAAAAGATGAGGTTTTCCCCTCAAACTGCTTCATCACATCCTCAACTTTAAATACAGTACTAGTTTCAGTGAAAGATAAAGGACTTACGTTAACATCTGTGTCAGTGTTGACAGCAATAAAAGGATACATTGCAGCAGCAATATAAGTACACTTACTCTTAAGTACACTGTTTAATCCTTCCATACATGTTTCAAAAATAATTCCTCTTTGTCAAGTAAAGTATGGCTTTTTTATACAATTAGCTTTTTGCCTGGAGCTCTGGTGGTCCTGATATGAAAGGAATCTAGATACACATCAGTTCTGGTTTAAGTTCTGCATTTAAAAAAAGAAGTAGATAGGAAGGATTTATTTTTTTCTCAAGCTCATCTTCTCATAAATCCTATTAACAAGATATATTCTGAGATAATTACAAGGCACCAGCATCTCTCCCTTCCTCAGTGACTTTTGATATTGTACATCATCATGACAATGGAGTAGCATCCCTGCCAGTGCTAGCACCTATAAATACCATTTTAATTTGTCTATTCAAACTAAATATTGCGTTTTTTTTTTTTTAAAGGAAGCATGCACATAAATGAAATGAACAGGAGAGAAGAGGGAAACTATGAGAAAGAAGCAGCACTTTAAAAATAATAGTTTTTTTAAAAAATATATGCTCTCCAAGCCCATGGCAACAGCAACATTTCAACAGGACAACAGAAAAAACAAGGAGTTCTGTGAGCACCTGAGCCATGATAAAACAGGTTTTCCTGTGGGGTAAGGTCCATGTGGCTCCACCCAGTGCCTGAAAAAGGCAGAGCTCACACTACCATCTTTCCTTGTGGAGAAGATTACCAGGAGGGTCTTTTCTTCCCTGCCCAGTTGTAGGAACCTGATAGTTTTAACCCCCCTCCTGCTCTGCTACATTTGGTGGAATCTGGCCCACTGATTCAAAATTGCCAGCAGGCAGGAAGAGCAGACAGACACCTATACAGTCACACATCCAGTATTGGCACAGCATCCTCATCTCTTCAGGAAAGCCAACAAAAAAATCCAACTATAGGGAACGTGCCAGGGATGTCCTAGACAGCATTTTTCAGATACATTTGGGCCATTTACATGGTTCTGTACAGAAGGACCAAGCTGTGCCTCTCAGCTGTCATGCACAAATGGTACTGAGTCCTTCTGTAGGACCCACAGAAACAACCATTTACACGGGCTTCACATCGGATCTCCTACAGTTCAAACCTCTGCTTTCAGAGAACTTTGGTATTTGAAGTCTGCAAACCCACCTGACATCTACTGTAGTAGGAGGTAATACAGACCATTAGTATCTGTAAAACTTTCCTCACATTCAAGTATAAGCATTTACAGTGGTAAACAAAATTAAACTAAGCCAATATGTGCAGCTAATAAAAACTTCCACAGAGCTAAAACATTCCAATTACATCCCAACACCGAAGTTATTAATTTTAATTTCTTTCAACTGTTGTTGAGAAGACGACGAGCGTCTTACAGCGATACAGTTCCAGGGTCACAGGTCTTGGTCTCTCATGTATTTGCCCTCTGCACCGAGATGAATGCCACCAATTGACAGTTTAGCTACTTTTGATGCATAGCACACAAATACCTTCATCATAAAAAAAACATAAAGAAGTCTTTTTATAATCATTGTAACTCACGAGGGCAAAACCTGCTAAGAAAGGCTTCTCTAGTTAACAGCTTAAATGTGACAATTTTAGCAGCCACATATGTACTCAGTATGGTTCAATTTCCCCCATAGATGTGTTTCTGATCCTAGGTAGGCAAAGCAGCTCATTTGTCCTAATTCTGAACCAGTGCATGCTAGTCTCCTTCAATCTCAATTAGCTAGTAGGAAATTTATTTAGAAAGCTGACAGGAACTATTTGGGGGATTAATGATCACTGATTTATGAATATTGAGTAGCATTTCAATAATCCAAGCAGAGTAATCACTTGTAGCTGAAGCCAGTTCTCCCAACCATTATAGTCTGTAGCAATCACTCAAAGGCAGTTAAATGATTCTGATTTATGACCTTAACCTACAGGGCCCAGTACATTTGCTCTATCAGTGTGTAAATTCTAAAAACGCAATTCCCTGCACCTCTAGAGAGCCAATTTAAGTCAACATTATGCATGAGCTGAGCATGCTTGAATTCTCAGATCTCTTATTTCACTCATTAAATTTGCACTGAACATCTTGCAATTAAAATTTCATATAGATTTTTTCTTATGATTGACATTTGGCCTTGGCAAAATGAGTTTAAATTTTGTTTCTCTAAAGATTTAGAAGGAGATAGATTGATCTAGACATTGTTTTCTGCAAGATGATGATGATGGAGCACTAATGCTTTTATTAGCATTTTGAAAAGCCTCCCTTTTTGCTGGAAGACTGTCTATCAGTAATAAGTGAAAGCAATTCAGTAACCAAAGCCAAAGCTACAGCTAGTGTAGCAGCATCAAAAGCGTTGCTGCACAAAGTCTTCATGTGACCCTTCCCTGGTTTTAGGCCAACATCTTTAACTGGGGTGGAACAAATTGGGCCTTCCAGTACAAACCAATATATGCTCATCTGCCATGAATAAACAGCAGTTCTATTATGTGATTTTGAAAATAAGCCCAGGACAACTGAAAAGAGCAGAAAAGTACTAAAGTGATTTCAAGTCCTGTTCTGAAATGGTGAACTGTTTGGATTGACTCAAACACTAGATGTGTTGTGTTAAAATCAGGCAACTCATTTTATCTCATGTTCCGTCCCTCGGGCAATAAGTTCAAAGGAAGAACAGTTGTACCCTTCAGTGACCCCATGTACTTACTGTTTACAGCACACCTTCTATGCAGTAGAAGTATCTGATCACACAGAGACAGTCCATGCATCAAGGAGCTCACAATGTAGGGAAAAACACAATGACTAAGTGAGGAAAGAAGAAGAATTTATGCCTGAATTAATCAATGGCTTAACAGGACTGCAATGTTAAGAGCCCATGGACAGAAAAGAAAGTAGTACACAGTACAACTCCAGGAAATACAAGGTCTTTTTGTAGAAATGCAGCTCCTAACACAATGATGCATCAATTTCGTATAGGACTTAGAGCATTAGGGTCACGTCAATAATAAATAACCACATACAGGCTGCAGCAGACATGCTAATATTAATTTTGTACCTTAAGGAGCAAATCAAGAGGAAAATGTTTCAAAAACCTGAGGACCTGACTAATGGAAGCACCCCCTGGGCTGGAGAAACATGACTACACATTCACAATATCCATTTAGATCCACTGGTTGTAGTGACGATGGGAATTGTACTGGAGATAATGTTTTAACTGCTGTTTCCCAACCTGCTGGCCAAAAGATTATACGTCAACCTCATACGTCAACACAGGTACTTACACACACACAGCTGAAGCAGGACCCAAATGCTTACATACTGAACATGCAAGTGATAAGAGAAGGTACCCTCCTTCTCACATCACAGGAAGATTTAAGACACTGCAGATTGGCGTCCAAGCACAAGGAAGGATGCTTAATACCTACACACATACCACTTCCAGTTTAACCACTCTTCATCCCATCCAGCTGAACACAGTATTTGCCTTTCAGCAAATTATAAGCAAAGGAACTAAGCAAAAATTTGTCTCAGTATGGGAAGAGATCAATAGTTTACCTAAATTCCATTATGTAGCTAAAGGAAAAATCCAGTGTACTAGCCCTGGAGAATATCAATCTTGCAGCAGTACCCAAGGCATATTTTACTGCAGAATAGTAAAGTCTTTACAGTCACAGCATAATTACACTAACATACCGGTATTTTAATATCATCTCTCTGAAATGAAATTTTGTTTCCATGTCCAGTCAATAATTCTGTCTCATCTCAGTGATGAATAGAGCTTAGTGAATAATTTGTTATGAATAATTTATTCACTGCATTTCACCTTTCATCTCTCTTCGAACATTTTGTGAAATTCTGGAATGTATTCGTTACACAAAACTATTCACAAATAACTCATGCTTGCGGACCGTGTGTTGATAGTTCACTGAAAATATTCAAACTGATTTGCCACTTGGTTACATTTACGAGGTGTTGTACCTGCTCCATCACTGGTTGGGCTCAGTTCAACCAAGCTACATTCACAGTTGTTCAGAGCGCTGCAACTCAAGTTCAGTCTCAGATATTTAAGCTTGAAATGTACATTATGTGTAATTTGTCCCATTTCAGGATCTGGAGAGGATTCAGTTGTGTTCAAGCCCCCACTGTTCTAAGTGCTGTGTAAAGACTGACCACAAGAATTGAGGGTCTCAGTAGGCAAGACAATGGGAGTTACCACCGGACTATTTTACAGATAGGAAATTTAGACAGCAAACAAGTATTACTTCACTAGATTCAGACAAAGAGAATCTGTAGCAGAGAGAGAAAACACCAGCTTACAAACACAATCAGTTTTCTACCCTAATAACCAAACAAGGCTGTAAAGCTGTGAGAACCTCCCAAGTTGAGGTAGATGGGAATTTTCCCAAGGAATCATTTTTTGTAAAAACAAAGATTTCTATCTCTTCCTGTACAAAACAGTTTCTTGTCATTTTTTGCTACAAAAAGGAAAGTTTTCCAGTCCAAGCTCTGAAGGAATTGTTACATTTAGAGCTGGATAGACCCAACAAAAACAAAACAAAGAACAACTGCCCCAAATGTTTTGTTTTGCATCAGTGTAACAAACCATTACGCTATGGGTCCAGTAGTTTAAAAAAAAAAGTGTTCTCCCAGAGGCTGCTCATCCCTTCCCAACCTCCTAGGAAATAAAAAAAGCCATCACTACAATGCAGATTTTGAGGTAAGACGACCAGTATTGTCTAGACATAGCACTGAAACCACAGGGACAACAAATCCTGAAGTAGAGAGGCTCTTGTAGGCCATTTATCACTACAAAACAATTCCATTTAGTATCATACTATATCATGAGAAAATGCTTTGGCCCAGATCAGTGCATTGGAATCCCAGGTTCCAAATGCATTACCAAATTTAATTTTTCATACATCTTGTTCTGTGAAAATTTAGTTACATTTCCATTTCTTGCTCCCTCCCAAGAGAAAGAAAACATTGAAATGTCTTTCTCATGCCATAGAAACATTCGTACAAGTCCATACTTGAGCTGGCTAAGCACAAAAATCGTGGCTGTTTCCTCTTATGAGGACAAAAGTGCTTCATTTTAATATATCTAAATAAATAAAATTCAAGATAAGATACCCTGACAAAATTTATGACTATTGGAAGGGGCAGGTGACTGATCAATTCGGCTGTCCTGCAGGGTAGGGTGAAGAATCCCATCACAGGATCCAGGTGCTCACATCAGCATTCATGGTTCTCAGAAGGCTCATACAACACAAGCTGAAGCCTCTGCCACGGGTCTGTGTCGCAGAAGTTCCTGTACCCACCTCTGCTATGTCCGTATTTTTATGGCACTAGAGGTACAGCTCTGATTGTAAGCAAAGGACCACTTTTAACAAAAGATATATGACAGCAATACACGTGAAAGGCACGCATGGGAAGAGGCAAAGAAATGAAAGATAGCTAACTTTGCCAGCCAAAAAGGAGAAAATCAGATCAGGATGTGATCTCTCAATGAAAGATTGCATGAAAGGAGTGGTACAGGCACCTAGAGAAGTGGTGCAATCTCCATCTTTGGAGATAACTGACACTTGACAGGACAAGACCCTGAGCAACATCATCTAACATTGAAGTTAGCCCTGCTTTGTGCAAGGGGGCTGGACTGGATCATCCTCAAAAGCCTTTTCCGACCTAAATTACTTCATGATGCTATATGACCACAAAAAGAACTCAAAACAGTAACAAGCATATTAGCAGCTCAGGAGCAGAAGAAGGTTCAAAATACCATCTTTCTGCTGTACTGTTGCATCCTTCTTGCACAGAGAATACTGGTGCTAATATGGTCTGGTTGAGTTGTAACCATAAAAGCTTTGTTTCATATACAAATGGATCCATGTTGAAACACACTAGGTTTTTTTGCAAAGCACTCATATGTTAATATTCATATAAAGCATTTCTATTCGTATTACAGGTCTGCAGCAATGTGGTCCTGCCATGCACATATCCCGAGAATGGACTTTAAATTAAGCTTCATGAAAGATAAAAGTAATGTCCGTATCACTGCAAGATAATTTCCTAACAACAACTTGGAATCCTATGTTAGGTCTACTAGTCTGTGTATGCACATTCCAAAATTCATAATTAGAGCAGGAAAATTTGATATGGAAATAAAAGGTGACACATTAACACCACAAAAGAGAAGAACCAGGTGCATTTTCAGAATGAAAGGGTTGTGACAAGCAGGCCATCCCACCATCTATGTGATAAATAGAAAAGTCTTAGGCCGGCATTCATGCAAATTGCACTCATGATTTGTTCTTGTTATTATCTTGCACTTCAGACTGTCCTTTTTTTTTTTGTAGTAAAAAAATCTAGGCAACGTTCAGTATGCACAGAAGAGCAAAGCATTACTACAAAACAGATGGTACAACTGAATATTAAGCAACCTTGTATGAAGAACATTGCTTTTAAGAACAACCTAATTTACAATTAATAGCTCATAGACTGTAAAACTGACTAGCAAAATAAAATGCATCTCAGCTTAGTTATTATCAGGGGAATCTAACGGACAAACTAGTCTCTGGTTTATGCAGTTGGTGGAGTCCAGTGTCCTCTCCAGCTGATGGAAAGTCATGCACCCAAGGTTTAGGTACTCAACGTGAATCCATAGTAAAAACTCTCCGCACTCACCTCAATCCCAAGGCATTTTAGTATTGCACCCTGCTGCTTTCTGGAAAAGAGATGAGCCAGATTTCAACAAATTAGCCTGCCATAATCAAAGCTTTCCATCCACAAGATCACACTCCTTTAGGACTACTACAGGCCAAAGACACTCTTGAGGCTCAAAAGCCTGAAGAATCAAGTCTGCTTCCTTGAATATACCAGGAATCAAGATATTGCTGCCCTCAGCTCCCATCCTTTTCCAACCAGGGTTTAGTAATCCTGTACAGCTTCTGCCTTTACCTTTCCACCCTTTTGCCTGCTGTTCTCAGAGGTGCACGCACACATCCCACAACTCCTCCAAACAACAGAAAGGAAACCTTGTCCACATATGCTGTGTCATGGGTCATGAGAAATACCTTCCCTGTCATTGTAGAGAGGGACAGCTACTGCAGCAACAGCAGCAAATTAGATTTCAGCACTTATTAGTATGCGAACACTGAAGGAGAAAGAATGGGATAGGACCATACAATATTTTACTATATTTCTTAACAATTCTAACTAGCTAAAACTCAAATTTAAACAACAATAGTGTGAATGCAGGGAGATGAACTGCACATTTCTGAAGGCATACCAGATTAAAACACACAGACAACACACTCATTACACTCAAGGTTACGGATTCAAACACAGCCCAAGTCACAAGCGGCGGATGGTTCTTGGCGCCTGGGAGCTGTTTGATAGCGTATTTTGAGTGAACTGTCATTCTCACTCCATGCCTCTAACTGGAAGGTGCAATAAGTATTTGGTGATTATCTTAAGCAGCCTGACAAAGGAATAAGTAAACTTAGGGATTCAGCCGCAGAAGCAATAGTTTGAAGCAGACCCATGGGACTACAGCAGAAAAGCAGATTACCAAGGCCTTTTTTCAGTAGCTAGGGATATTTAATTTCACCCTAGCAATGTTAGTCCAAGATTTCTCTAAAAATCAATGTGGTCTTTATTTAAGGGAAATAAACAATAAAATACAAATTATTCCATGAACAGCAGAATAATGAAACTCAATTTCTTACAGTGTTTTTCTTTTTTCCCCTCCTTTCAAGGCTGTTCTAACAAAACTTGAAATCTTTCCTATGGTTAAGATATTCCTAATCCTCTCTTCATTACTGTCAATTTTCATTAAATTTGACACCACAACTTAAATTCTAACTTTGTTAAAATCTGTCAACAGAATCTGAGGTTGTGAGTGGACAGGACATGCATAATACAATGAGGCTTGCTTGCTTTGGAAATCAGTCTTAGGGCTAAGCAGCACCAAGTGAGATCAAGTGACTAATGTCTGGACTAGAAAAGAGCAGCAAAAGAAATATTTCTGATAACTCCTTCTAGAAAGGTATTGTAGTTTGCACATACAGAAGGAAAGTATGACATACACACTTACTTACGGTGGGTGCAGCACCCTCAGTAAAAGGTACATTATAATGAAATAGATGTTGTTAAATAAGAAAATTAATAAGCTACATGAGGAATTAATCACCCAGAAGGGGGGGAGTTTACAAATACACTGTCCAGCCTTTTTCCATGCGTTTCCTACCTAAAACCATAGGGTATACATATGAAGACAGATTTCTGCTTATGACAGGCAAGTGCATTTTAGTGCACTTCCAGTTACTCAACCTGCCTGTTTTGCCTTTCTAGCCACCATGGCACCATGATCTGAGTGGAAATCAAAAACAACAACAAGGGGCTGACATGCAACAAGAAGGAAAAAAAAAAAGAAGTCATGACAAATCTGAATTCCATTTCAGTCCAGATTTGAAGTGTTTTGGCCACCACCCACCACCAAAACTAAATACCACTGGAACTGAACTACACTCGGGTGAGCAAGAGCTTTGGAATCAAGACCAAGGGTGCTTACGCTCATCTGATTGAAGTCAGCACCCCTGTCCTTGAACCGGACTGAATCACACAATCAAGCCATGACCCAGTGGAGGCCGATTTGGCATAATTCACCTATTTTAGGTGAATTTTAATTCACCTATTAGGAGAACTAGGCGGGTGAGTGTCTTGAAACAGTCAATGGCACAACAGGGGAGAAGTACCAGGAGGGAAGGCAGGCCCACAGCTGGGAATGGAGCGTCCAGGGTCTCAGGTCACTTCAGCGTTGAAATACCAAGGCCTGAAACTCTTAAATACTATACAAACTGAGATCATTCACAGCATCTAAGCTAAGCATATAACTTGAGCATGAACGCTCTTCTGAACTGCCATGGAGTCACCAGCTCAACATAGATGTAGTGAACAGCCACCAAAACATGAGTATAAGAAAGCTAACGTGCAAGACCCACGACCACCACAGCCCATGTATTTTCAATAGTGGTGCTATTAAAAAGTTAGTGTATGCTGTTCAGTCATGATATATGATACACACAGTCCCACTCACAAGGGATAGAGCATGCCTTTGAACATTCCCTGGTTAATATACCAAAATGGGGGTGAGGGAGGGAGTGGTTATGATTTGGTGGGAGGAAGGCTTTTTTTGTTTATTTCTATGGCTACCACTTCTACTTGCTACTACACAGCTTTAGACACTTCATAGGTAATGTAATTTAGCCAACAAAGTAGCATTCCATGAAGCTAAATTAAAAATCCAGACTATGGATAAACAAATTCAATAAATGTTTAGTCTGCCCTCTAGAGTATGGTTATATATAACACACAACTCATTTTGTATTACCATGAGTTGCTCTAGAAATATTAGATAACTTCACTAAACAATTAATAGTTATTTCACTTATGGAAATTGAAGTCTTCAGAATTATGAGGCTCTATTTCATATCTGTAGTACAACAACAGCAAGATTTACAGTACTGTAAAGAATAATTCTTTAGCTTCGCATACTTGTGTAATTATCTTAAAAATTGAAATGTCATCAATGATACAATAAGGTCATAAGTAATTAACCACCTAATTAAAATCTAGAAATTAAAAGTAATTCATGTTCAGATAAAATTGTCCTTCACAGCTGGATTTCAGTAGTTCATGAACCTATGCACTACTGAAAACGGAAGAAATTAAGAGACGCTGAACACTTTTTATGGGAATTTGCAATGTGAAGCAAAAAGGAACAGCAGGATAGAACATGCCGTGATGATTACTATTCTGTTTAATCAATGTTGAGATGTCATCAGCAAGAGATGGCAGGTGTCACTTCGCTATGTTAGAATGAAGTCAGTCTTTGGAAAGACGGAGATAAGACTGGGAACACATGAGTTCCTGCAGTACTAGAAAAATCTTTTCCTATTCCGAACACATACAATTAAAACCATACAGCATTTAAAAAAAAAAAAGTTTGGAAAGTCTCAAACGTTAAGTGAAAGAAGTCACATTTGTTCTCCTGTCCAGCACTCTGTGTAACTATTTGGTGAGGAAAAGTAGTAGGACCTTATTGCATGGCATCAAAGCATTCCCAAATTTAAAGATCACAAGTTGTAGCTTATCAGGGAGAAATCAATGCATTTTAAAGTATTATCAAGCTTTTCAACAAAATACTAGCAATTGAAAGTTGTCATTCTATAGTGACAAAATAAAGTACTAACTAAACAGTCATTACTGACAGTTTCTGTGTATTCAGAGACTATGCTATGTGACAAGTTAAGACAAATTGCTGGGATAAAAGCAACCGAAAAATATATTGTAGCACAATTCTGAGGTCAGGCATTGCAGGGAGCTCCCAGATTTAAGTCAAAGTGCTAGAGAATTATAAATGTCAAAATTTACATAGGTCCTTAAATAAGATTTGTCATCATGAATTCTAAACCTTAGGTTAATGGGAGAACTTCAGTTTAGTTGCAGGGTAATATTCTGTACTTGAAAAAGGCTCTGTGTTTTGCATATTGGATGGGAGTCACTGACAATGTGTGCACACGACTAGAGAAGTTCAGAGAGGCCATGCACAGCATCCGTACAGACAAACTGAGGCCCCAGTCTTACAAAGAACTTGACGCACTTTTGCTCCAGTTCATTAAAAGAGTTAAGCACTTACGTCAAGTTGGTCCCTATTGAGTGCACCTGAGCACATACTCACTTCTAAGCACTCACATGGGTAACAGTGATGTCAAGGGCTTTTAAACATGTGCATACGTGACCTTTGGAGTAGATGACTTCCTAACCTGGGTTTTGCTAGTGGCCTCTCCTGATGGGCCACAGGAGGACCTGTGGTGTGTTAGCCTTGACCTCCCAAACATGCAGAACTTTCATAAACTATCGACCACTGACAACCTCTTCTCCTTCCAACACTATTCTCTTAGGAAGGGCTGGCAGAAAATGCACATCTGGCTTTTACAGATGTTGCATATTTATTTCATGTCAACTTTTTCCAGTATGCCAGACAGTCGATCTCAGTAATTTCCCCCCACCCCAGAAGAATGGAAGAATCCCATTCTTTTTAATTTTTGAGGTTTTATGGCAATCTCTACAGAACTGTATTAATCTTTCAATACACAATATATTACTAGAACAACTGTCTGCTGTCACTACCCAAAGGGAATGATCTTTTGCATCCACTGAATACCAGAGTCAAGGAGTCTGAAACTTCAGTACACATCTCAAAAAACCAAGCTTTTGTCTCTCCAAGTATGCTCACTCATGAGCCATCGGGAGACAAGCAGACAACGTATCATTAATCTCCAATTATGTTCCAAGACACATTTCTAATGCAGCTCATGATCACAGTGAGGCTTTATATTTGGCTCACTGTTAGCCCACCCACTGAAGTTTACTGAAATGCTGGCTTGCTATCTCGCCTTCCCCACCTACCCCACCACCAACCCAAGTGCTAGAAAGTGGCTGCAAAGCAGCCAGACCCAGACACTGGCAGGCGTGCTTTGAGTGCAGAATGAGTTGCAGTGCAGTTGATTTCAGACTTCATCCAGTTAGATCTGGATATTTCTCAAAACTGTCAGACTACTTTGCTAAGTTTCTGTCTGCTCATTTTTAATCACCACCATAATTTCAATCTTCTCCACCTACTGTGAACAATAAATGAGAAAGAGGAGCTATGTAGTCAGGGGAAGACTTGATTATTAGTTTTTTTCTGATTTGAAATACCCATTGCTTGCCATGCTGACTAATGTTCTTTGGTCAGCAAATAATACCACCTGCTGAGCCAAGTATGTGCCCAGAATGAATGTGTGCTGCTAGGTGATTCAAAAAGACCATTATTTTCCCTTTCAGTTCCATGCTTTTTTCTCAAAAAGAATTTGCAACAGCATTGTCTCATTTCTAGGAACAGAGAATGCATGGACCACACATGGATTTGTATAACCACTATTGCACAAGCTAATTAACCCACTCTTTATCCTAGCACCCAGCACCGAAGGCACATACAAGCATGAAATGAGTTGCATTCCACTGCCCACAGATGGGAATCCAAAACTTGCTAGCATTCACCCTCTTTTCCACACCCTCTCCTTCTGCTCCTGAACTATACCAAACTCTCTCTGGGGCTGAAAAGCCCAGAAGATGAGCACAGTACTTAATCATTAGACTTCTCAAATGTCTGCTTGACCTTGTTATAAAAAAGGGTAAGCCACGGTCACCTGGCTCATCTTTTCACCCCATCATTATTTCACAGAATCAGAGAGTTGTTGAGGTTGGAAGGCACCTCTGGAGATCATCTAGTCCAGCCCCCCTGCTCAAAGCAGGGCCACCTACAGGCGGTTGCTCAGGACTGTGTCCTGTTGGGTTCTGAATATCTCCAAGGATGGAGACTGTATAACCCCTTCAGACAACTTGTTCCAGCATCTGATCACCCTTTACAGTAAAATATTTTTTTTCTTACAATTAAATAGAATTTCCTGTATTTCAATTTGTGCCCACTGAAGACCCATTGTCTGCCTTGATCAAACCTCTCTTTTTAAGTGACTTTTCTTTAAACTAAATATCCCTGGGGTCATTATCTGTACCAAAGGGGATGGAAAGAAGTTCCATTAAGATTTATATATCCACATCACACCAGCCTGCACAGCTCAGTGATCAAACATGTTGTACACCTTGAAAAGATGCAGCCCTGGAGAGTTTCTCTTGCCCCCTGGCAATCTTCAAGAGGCATTTGCTTCTAAAGGACTTTGTCTCCTTAGCTGTTCTTGAGCAGTTCAGGTCAATGTTGTTCCTTAGTCAGGTCAGGGTCGTTTATTATTTGCCCTAATGGCCAAAGAGATGTTTAATTTCATCACCTCTGTATGAGCTGGTGCAGAGATTAGTTAAGTGGATTACAAATGCTACCTGTTTTCCAGTGCAATTTTAAAAGCAGATTAGAAGTGACACAAAAATGCAGAATGATATTGAAAGTGACCCTACAGATATTGCTAAACTCTACATCGGGAGTTTTCATGAAGAAAAGGTTTGTAATTATTCAATTCTTCTGTCATCACCAGATATAAGCAGTACGAGAATATTAACTCTGCAGTTCTATACTTACCAAGAAAAGTGAGTAACATAGCTAATAGGTTCTCTAAGGACCTTTGCAAAGCTATACTGCAAGAAACGGGTAGTTCAGAAATGCAAATTGAAATTATTATTACATATACTAAGAACTGTCCCCTATAAACATATAAATCAGAAGAAAATCATCCACACTAGTTTCTTATATGAAACAAACAAAAAACTCTAAGCACAATATTTGTTTCTACTTTACAAAAGGCAAGTCCTTCCATTTTCTCACCATGTAGAATTTACTCTTGTTTTTATCTGTTCTATTTTTTGTTTTGCTCTTAGCTACAGATTACCCATGGCAAAACAGAAAAGAAAATAATTTTAAATGAACACTTCCATTTTGTTAGGAGGAGCCTCCCTCCCTGAAAAGCATTACAAAAGAAGAAAAGAAATAGATCTCCAAGTGAGACCAGAAAAATAATTTCTTATTATACATTAAATGTCATTGAGGTTCACCATGCTCACGAAGGCTATGAACTGCACAGATTCAAGGGACAAAAGGAACAAGGCCATACATGCACAGACGTCCCCTCAAACGTGCTGAACAGGCTTCTCTGTAAGGTCTCAGATCTCCCCACTCCCTGCCAAGCTTTTCTTTATCACCATCTGCCTTTCCTCTATTAGCTAATTTTTTGCCCTGAAGAAGATTCTAAGGCTGTTCTACTTTTAAATAATAAAATGGACATTTCACAGTGGTTTAAAACATAGTGCTGACCTAATAAGATTGATTTTTCTTTGGGGAAGAAAATGAAAGAGCAACAAATGCACTTCAGCAACATGTTGAAAGAGGAGGCTATACAAATAATAGGTTACACAGTTAAAGCTTCCTCTAAGCTGGGCAATTAATTTTTTTAAAATTGTTTTATTAACTTCTACTAGTGTTAAATCAGAAAAAATGTAATTCCCATATCACGCATGAAAAAAAATCCTGACTTCTATAATATGCACAGGTTAATTAACAGCTGCATAACTCTGCTTCTTCTAAATCCATTTTTCATGTTTAAACAAAAGGGATGGGGATATTGATTATTAAGTCTTTCAATCAAGTTCTGTACACTTAGCATGTAAACAAAACTGCAATCTGCTAGAATTAGAGCTCTATAGCCTACTTTTCCCCATCGCTATTTTCTTTGTTGTCAATTTCTTTTTAAAAAGCAGGGCATCCCAAAATCCTGATGTCGTCAAAAAGTAATTTTGAAACATCCTATTCTAATACTGTTTCACAGCACCTGATAGCTCTAGTCATGGAGACCGTCTCCAAGTCATGACTCTTCCTGTGCAGGTCGATGACAGACAGAAGACCTGGAATGGTTTATCAACGGGCTTGTTGTATTGTTCCCAAATTGTTCCCAAGCAGGTTTGTACTTGATGACCCAATTTAAGAACCAAGAGGACAGTATATAGCTCTCTCTAACCAGCGACAGGACTCATCACACCTGTGATGCACCACAGTGAGCAACACAGGCTTCCTTTACATAACACAGGAAAGAGAGGCACCTCTAGGGGCAATCAAAATCATGTGCTGGAAACCCTGACGGGGTATTACTCTGCAGGACACCACGGCACCTCTTCTCCATGAGCTACAGGGTTACCAGAGCTCTCCACACACCAGCAGCAACCAGGGCAGACCAGACAGCCCTCAAGCAGTGCGACGTACAGAGAGACAAGGCAGACTGGAAGAAAGGTGGGGTTTGTTGGGTGGGGTTTTTTTCTCCCCTAAATGAGAGGATTTATAATCAGAACTGAGCAAACAGTTAGCTGAAACTAATTTGTCAAGCAAGTGCTCAAAGCTTCTGAGAAAGAAAGCAGGTCCTGGGTATGGCTGAATCCGAACATGCAGTCAGACCTGAGCGAATATTCATGGCAGGTATTATGGCATATGCACACAGCTCTGCTGGTAAATAGATGAATACAGAAATTAGGAAACAGATTGTACTGGGTTGGTACACAGGCATCTCAGTACAAGTGTCCCAACAGGCAATTATTTACAATTAATGGAAAAATATTTGACACTTGTTTTTCAAGCATAGCTGGGAGTCACTTAGAGATTCCTGCTCAGATTCACAACATGGACAAGAGGCTGCCAAGGAAGGCTCACAGCAGCTCCCTATTTTCAGGATGAATTCATACCACAGCAACTCACGCTTTAGACTATAATAGCCCTTTAACACCACTCACTCGGCAAAGACAGGACAGACTCCACTCCCACTACACCTTCTGCTTCTGCTGCAGCACCCCAGGCACCTTCCCCCTGCAAACTCCCAGCCAACCAGCTGTCATCAGGTTAAGCTGAACAGGAATCTGAGCTGGTATATACCTATCTGGTGTGCAAAATTCCTGTTATTTCGAGTAGGTACAAGCTAATCACTGACATGAAGAGCCAGCTAGGCATCCAAATGCCTATTGTTTAGGCAACTATGACTACGATTTGTAAAGGGGGGCAGAGGGGGTATAGAATCACTGAAGAGTAAAGCACATTGTTTTCTCTCTCTCCCCCTTTGGTCAAAACAATTCCTTTTAATTGCAATATACTTTGCAACTGTAACATCATTCTTCTTGGAGGGGAAAAATAGAGACTCCCCACTGAGAATTAAATTATCTATTTAAGTAATACTTTCAAAAGATACTGTAAGCTTTTAAATTATCAGCTCAAAAACGTGGCATAAATAAAATACCAACAATAGAAAACCATGTGTAAATCGCGCTATTATGCAGAGTTGTAGCAAAAAGTACACAAAGCAACTAGAGCATACCTTCCATCATTTGATTTTTTTTGGTGTTCAACACATTCACAAATGATAAACTTAGAATAAATGGCCTTACCAAAACAAAAGGTGTGTGTATGAGCAAAGCACTCTGGAAAAGTCCCCAAGGGTCTAATGATAATGGTAAATATTTTCCAGTATAATTCTGTTAAGGTATCTGGAGTGACTTCCTGGGTCCTCTGAAGTCAGCAAGAATTTTGCCAGTGATTTCAACGGAAACAGGATATCACCTCTGGACTTGCACGTGGGGCTTAGTGCTCAGAGAGAAGCTAGCTAACCAGAGAAGAACTATGTAATTAATATTCATCCATATGGACAGCAGTAAAATTCACATCTATAGTTCAGATTAACTAGGCAATGATCATATTTTAAGAAAGTACGATTCATGCAGAAGTATCTGATTACCTTCAATCTCTACTATCAGTTTTAGAATAAAAGGATGGCTCAATTATCCTAAAGGTGCAATTTTTCATTCCTCACAAATCCAAAATCCCACTGAGCACATGGAAGGCAAGATGGGGTCCTTTGAATACTGTGGCATTGAGGTTAATGGGAGATTTAAATGCACAAGAAATGCAGTATCTGGTCATAAGGGTATTTGAAAAAGAATTATAATAGCCATAAAATGAAAGGATATTTATTCAAAAATGCTTCAGTATCTCATAAGTTATTTCTTTTCCATACTCCTTTCTCAGCTGGCTCACTGCTGCTTCTGGTCTCCTTAATCTTTCCTTTCTAATTCTTCTTTTAAATATTTATAAAAAATTTGCACAGATGGGGAAAAAGCTGAAGATCTGAAACAAAATTAATTTAATAAGGAAAGGACTAGAAGCCCATTATTGGTTTAGGCAGCCTCTTTTCATGCTGTATATTGTAACTAGGAATAATTAATTTGAAAGTCCTTGATCTTTGGGAGCTTTTTCATTAATATTATTATTAATAATAATAGCAATTCACATTCGCTCTCCCCACTTTCCTCTTGCTGGCTGTAAGTACTTCAGTGCCTCTAGGCACCCACATGCTGCCGCAACACAGAAGGCTGGATTTAAAAGCTGTTGCTTTCTTAGATGTACAACAAAGGACTGTAGTGCAGGCAGACTGCAGCAAAGACCTCTTAACGTACCCTAATGAGAGCCTGTCCCATTCTACCAGTAGTAACCTGATGGGTGTGTTGTGGGTGCCCATTAGCAGGACCCTAGTTTGCATGGCAGGAAAGGGCTGAAGCATTAGGATACTTGCTCTTGGGGGAGGCACAAGAGGAAGGGGGAAGCTTTGGAGCACAGGCCCGCACTGAGAGCTGGAGCACCAGGTGTGGAGCAACACTGCAGCACCTTTCTCACTTCACACATCTACGCAACAGGCACAGCCTGAAACACAAGAGAAAACGCAATCCCGTGTTGTAAATGCATGAAGTGCCAGCACCTCAAGTAGCACATGCATGGATCCAGTGCTGCCAGCAACAGCCTCAACAGATGGGGCCCGCAGTTCAGGCTGGCAATTTGCCAGGGGGGAGGGGTGTGGAATCAGATCTTGACTTCAGTCCCATGACTCAAACAAAACACTTTGCCACACTCCAGTAAGGTGCACAGTCTACACATGGGTTTTTGACTTCAGTATTCCCTTTGTTGTTTACGTTATGATAGCAGTTATCTATGCCAGAAGGTACAACCCCTTACCCGTATATGCACCCATTGGTAGGAGCTGAGAAAGGACTGCATGCAATGCAAACCGTTTCCAAAAACAGTTCAGAAGGACAACTGGCAGAGCAGCCAGCCACAGAGCACTGGATCAACTGGCCGTGGTCAGCAGTAGCTCTAGAAATAAGTGCTGCATCCTCTGAGACCCCTAAGATAACATACCCCACATCAGACTGCACTGCCTGCTTTTAACATCTAGATTGTACAGTGTCGGACAGACTCTCCCTCAACATGTCATCCACTACTTATGGCCACAGGGCTCTATTCATGACTGTGGTTTCTTGGTCTTTATTCTTGTAACACAAACAGCTTTCTGCTGCCTTCCTTTTCAACAACCTTTCATTCTTGTACATCCTATTCACGCCACCCACTTCTAATGCCACCAGGATATGGCAATGCTGCCTTTGCATGAAAAAAAAACCCAACCTATTCTCCTTCCAAAATTCTTCTACAACCATTTGCAGATTCAAGGCTTTTGAATATGTGTCTTTCTGGATGCCTACCTCAGCAAACCAAAGCAAGAACTTAAAAGGCCCTCAAGTATCAGCATTTGCTGTAACGTGGAATGACGGTAAACCTAACAATGCATCTAGAAAACTACATGCAATTCAATTCATCCGTGTTGCATCCCACTCCCATATGGTAGCGTGAAAATAGACAAAATACAAGGCCTCTATTTCTCTTTGGGTCCCAGCCATGCAAAGAGTGAGTGGTAACATCTGGCCCGTTTGGAAGATTCAGCACCAGTTGTGTTGGCAGCTTGAAAGTAGCCCCTGGATGTCTCACTCCATGAGGCTGCAGATTCACCATCTGGGGTGTCTCCTTCACACGGGGGTTTTTAAACTCCTATTTCCTGTTAAACATTATCCACTTCTGTCTGCTTGTGAACAACAGTTGATATAAAACGCCTCATGAACACCTCTCCCCAAGTTCCTGTAGAGTTGCTTTCTTCCTAACTTTAAAGACAGGAACAAAACATAATATACTTTTCACTTCCAAACTGGATTCCTCAGAGGAAAGAATTCCAGCCCATCTGCCACACACTTTTTTTTTTTTAATTTAATTCATGTGCAAAATAAGACTTGTATGTACAAAATAAGAAGGACCCTCAGACAATCTCCTCTGTTTCCTGGCTAAATGATTACAAGTCAGTGCTAATTATTGAGGTGACAAAGCTTTATTTTAAGTAAGGCTGGAATAAGTGTTGGTTGCAAGCAGTTGAATCTCAGCAGTTACCTTCCTAAACTGATGGATCATCAGGTCAGCTCAGCCTCTTTTAATTTAAAAAGTAATTTGCCCAAAGCCTAAAATTTAAGTGGTATGGAATTATTTTGTACTGAATAATACACTCTCAGATGCAACAAACTCCAGTAAGTTATAAAGACACAATGACAGGTATGCATCAATGCACAATGACATCATGGTGAATCAAGACAACCCAACTGTAACTTTCCAAGTTTTGAGGAGAGTATAAACACTGGTTGGTGGAGGTTTCTATGATTTCAGAACGCAAATATAGGGTTTTTGTTTGTTTGACTAGGTTTTAATTCTTCTGATACTCAATTCCCAAGCAGACGAGACATCTCTAGCATTAGAGCCTCAACTAAAATAGCAAAGACATAAAATAAGATACAAACACCCACACCCAACACCTCCCAAAAGCAAAGGTCTCAACCAGAAAGTTCACCAGAGGGAATTCCAAAAGGGGAACAAATAGCAAACAAACCTGGGTGAGGGATAGGAAGGATGGCTAAGTGTTGGCCAGGACATTTTCTGTCTCCTGAGCAAGCACACAAACCTCTCTGAAGAACATAATGTAGGTATTCACTTGATCTACCTTTTGGTGCCTGGATCAGTATGAAAGTCCTGTCTAATCCCTCTAGATAGGGAATCACTAGCAGTTAATTGCACAACTCTAAGCAAGCTGTTTATGTTTTTATTAACCTTATGCAGGGAAGTGGGTGCATCCAGACGGAAATTCGTCACCTCTTAAGCAAGAGGTCTAAAATGCTTTGGAGCATCTGAAGGGGACTCCATGTCTCCTCTGGTTGTAGAGAAGCTCAATTCCGCATTAGTGAAGTGGAGCTAAAAGCACTTCAGCATCTCACAAAGTGTTTTCAGGAAAAGCATAGTGGAGAATTGTACAGCATCCAGGTACTAACCGTAGCGGAGAGAGTAAGTGTACCCCAGATAGCTGATATGAGCTAGCTTTGCAGTGCTCAATTTGTTTCCCCTCCAGACAGCTGAAGAAGATAAGTAATGCACATGCACTCTTCACACTGCTCTAAACCTACCATCTAAGCTGATGTTAAAGAACTGAAAAACTAAGCAAGATCATAAAATACAGGGCTTGGGATGAACACTATGGTCCCTGAGTGCAGCTGAGAGACAACAATGCATCTAAAGAGAGAAGAAATCCATCAAAACCAGGCACTGGACTGCCTGTTGATTCCCATCTTGGCCAATTACCATGGTCGCTTCGCTTTATGGCCACTTTATGGCTTCTATGTGTACCCAATGGGTCAGAGATTTTCTTCTTTTTCATAAGGACGTTTGAGTCTTGCACATGGGAAGTGTTATGCATGGAAAGATATTATTAAATGGAATGCAAACTGCTCTTTGCCTTGTATTAACAGCTTGTTAATATTATAGAAATAATTGCAAAATACATAAAGCACTTCTTTGCAGGAACTCATACCATTTTACCCAGACAACATTTCCTGTTGTCATCAAATCCAGCCAGTATCATCTAATCCATACCGCCAAAACACACAAATCCCATCTTAAAATCTGCACAAAACTACTGTACAGCAAATCTTTTAGTGGATTTTGAAAGAAAAATGTTAGTTTTACCAAAAACAAAGTTTCACGCCAATTCTAAGACATTGTGTGTGCAGGGGAGAAGAAATTCTCAGGAAATGTTTTTAAATGTTCATGTTCTGTTACATAAAATTCGCAAGTGTCGTGGTTTAGCCCCAGCTGGCAACTAAGCACCACGCAGCCGCTCGCTCACTCCCCCCCGGTGGGATGGGGGAGAGAATCAGAAGAGTGAAAGTGAGAAAACTCGTGGGTTGAGATAAAGACAGTTTAATAGGTAAAGCAAAAGCCACACACGCAAGCAAAGCAAAGCAAGGAATTCCTTCACTACTTCCCATGGGCAGGCAGGTGTTCAGCCATCTCCAGGAAAGCAGGGCTCCATCACGCGTAACGGTGACTTGGGAAGACAAACACCATCACTCCAAATGGTCCCCCCTTCCTTCTTCTTCCCCAGCTTTATATACTGAGCATGACATCATGTGGTATGGAATAGCCCTTTGGCCAGTTTGGATCAACTGTCCTGGCTGTGTCCCCTCCCAGCTTCTTGGGCACCTGGCAGAATACGGGAAGCTGAGAAGTCCTTGACTGGTGCAGCAACAACTAAAACATCTCTGTATTATCAACACTGTTTTCAGCACAAATCCAAAACGTAGCCCCATACCAGCCACTATAAAGAAAATTAACTCTATCTCAGCTGAAACCAGGACAGCAAGATGGCTGCAAAATGCATTTAAACAAAAGCAAAGCCATCATACAGTTGCAACAGAGCATTTTCACCCTCCTTCAGAATGAGGCTGTTTCAACATACTTATTTTTTCCCATTTGTTTTGGTCACATTTTTTATTATGCCTTGAGGCAGGATTTCTTTCAGAACAAACTTTCTGTGGGTGTTTTCTCAAGATGCAATATTTAGACCTATTGATTATTCTCCTTTGTAAATGTTTATGCTCTGACTCCCATCACATTTTAATTCAGGTATTTTTGTCAACTGCTAAACAATTTATTAAAAAAAATTTGTGTACTGCATTTCATCACACCGGTTTTATCCATCACAAACTGAGGGGAAAATATTATAAAACCCAAGATATTTAACCTCTCTCTCTGAGAACTAAATACTGTCATCTTTTTCTTTTGAAGCCACAGTCAACTCTCCAAACTGATCCCTTCACTCAAGTTTTCCCAAATTTTAATTCAAATGAATACAGTTTGAGGGAAAAGTTGAGTAGGTGGTGTGCTGTTTATTTTCCCTAGGCACAGGTAAATTCATAATAGACCAGCGCATAGTCCAGCACTGCAGACAGACAGAACTGGTTCCCTTCCTTCGACCTGCCCAGAGCCACAAGGTGAAAAAGACAATTTGTACCGACTGTTGGCAGATCACTTAGTTGTCCCTTGTGGGTTGGATGTAGCCTATAGCTCTTAGTTTAAAAGCACTGCTCTGAAGCAGAGAAGATGAAAAACATATGAAAATGCTCCCAACTGGTGTGATTTTGCAGCTAGCCATTAAAGATGGTCACCAGCGTTACTGACAAGCATTTGTGCAAAACCATTGTTTGAATTCCCATGCTCTCTTCCTTTCTCAGTCACCACATAACAGGCCAGTGCTAAATAGGTGCTTATTCAGACAGGACACATGCTTCAGTGACAGACAGAGCTCGCTCAGTCACTTACCTGCAGTGCATTTCATTCACAGTCTATGAGAACAGCAGTCAATTTAACCAGGGTTAAAAAAAAAAAAGTATGTGTTCTTGACTAAAAAAATCAGTAGAAGTTGGATGAAATTATATTCTAGCAGCCAACATGGTTCCATCAACCTGCTCTCTGAAATTAAGTCATGTTGCTGGGTTTTGTTTTACGATAAAGCAGGGAGGAAAAGTGCTCCCAGTCCAACAAAGGAACTCGGGGTCCATCATGAGGAAAATTATGACATTATGCCCAATTCCACTGGTTTTCAATCACATGGGGCTCCTTGGCAGGTGAAACCAAGACCTGAAGAGTCATCACCTTCATGTTTTTGACAAACTGAACCTCCCAGCAGGTTCCACTCAACCCAACTGCTCCATACAGAAGCACACTGATAGATGGGAACCACAACAGTACTGATTAGCTGGAAACCACAGTAGTAAAGTAGCAAACCCACAAATATTGATAAACAGAATGTTACATAACGTATTTCATGAATTACATGAAAACATTTGTGAGACATTTGTGAAAATGTGCATCTCTCATTTGTAGCTGTGAAAAAGCCATTGTGATCCAGTTATAAAATACCCTGCTCTAAAACCTTTTCAATCCGTTGCATGCTTTTGCTTACAAAGAGGAAACCCTGCAGGATAGAAATTCAGTTATTCATCCTATTTGTACACTTACCCACAGAGGAAGTTAGAACTTATTACCATCAGAGCTGTGCTATTGTTTGGAATTCAGATCCAACGGGACTCCAATCATATGATTGCTACCAGTCAGGTACAGTCCTGGCCTGCCCCAGGTTGGGAGAAACCAGAGAAATAATGATTTCTACAGACATAGGAGGTGGCACCTTGTTGCTGTGTGATACTAGGACATGCTATACTTCCACTAATTCCCCTTCTTCTGGAGGAGATATATAACCACAAAATGTCTGTAGCACTTTGCAGAAGAGTTGGGTGGTAATGTCATTTCTTCAGACTTCACACACACTAATGGACCTTGAGAGAGCTCAATCAAGTTTCAAATGGTAGCATCATTCTCTATTTCCAACCCATAAATCATTGTGTAAATGTTGCTGAGTCAAACCAAACTCCATAGAAGATCTGCTACCTGAAGTGACTGCATAGGAAATCTTACGCTTTTGAGCTCCTACTGGTATGAAACATGCTACATTAAAAATTCTCATCGCTCTGATGACCAATAATCATCCATTTACCTTAGGTGTAATTCTCCCTCTCTTTGATAGCTGAAACCAACAACCGTTTTAACTGCTTCACTTCAAAAGACTTACCTGTTTCACTAAAACACTCAGTTTTAAACACTGATGTACTCTCCAGAGTTATGGAATCAATGTGCCAGTGTAATTGCTGGACAGCCATACCCTGTTTCTCCAGCAATCTTTCTAACAGGCAAAGTCAGCTAAAAAAGAACAGTTGCTACAGATAAATCATACCTTTAATGCAGTGCGAATATTTTTGGATGTTTTTAATGCAATGATAAACTAAAAAAAATGGTGGCAAAGCAAAACCACAATGTTAACATTTGACTTTTATAAGCATTCAGAATTTTATCATTAGTTAATGTGGGGGGTTTTTTGCAGGCAGAGAGTTTTACTTTGTATACCTTGTTGCATAAAAGTATCATTAACAAGATATATTACCTAATTATGCTGGTCTGTTCTACTTCTGAGTAGGACTGCAGCTATAAATTTCACACCATCTATGCACTGTGTGCAAAGGCTTCTGACAGAATCCCATGACCATGAAGAACAGAATATGGAGAGATAGTGTCATTCCATTTGACAAACTGACTGGTATCACTGTCAGCATAATAGTCCCAGATCTGCAGCAGAAGAGAACAACATTGATTGTCAACATCAAAAGGGTCAAGATAAATTAAATATTTATGGCTCTGGGCCGTGTTGACAGCTCTTGATGTGTTCTCAAAGCTGATCGCTCCAAGCTGATACATTTCTTCTGAAAGTTGGCCCACTAATTCTGCAGTGGTTTCTGATGTTTACGTATTTATTTCCTATGCTACTGACAGCCTTGCATTGCAATGAACCAGCAGTGCACTTCAGTCCTCCAGGAGGGCACATCTGAAAACTCTTCACTTTCCCCTGTTTTCCTTAGCCATAACCATGCATTCCTTTCCATAGGGGAGGTAAAATTATTAGCTTCAGGAAAAACATAGTAAACCAGCAATGGTTACACAGAAAAAAGAGGTGGCTTTTTAATACATAAAAGAAGTTTTGTACATCTACTTTTTCCAAAGTCAATGAAAATTTGTGGAAAAACCTCACTGTCCCAAAATTCAGGGTTGTTGGGTTTGTTCCCCTCTAAGTGACAAAATTAATTTCAAGGGAGACTAACCCCAGGCCCAAGGCTAAGTTTGTGCATTCCCAAAGACTGCAAGAGTGGTAACATTATTCCATTATTTAATAGGTGCAGGTGAATGGAATGATTAACATAGGACTCATGGAACACAAAACAAAGCCAGGAATATAATAAATGCCAGCAAAAATTATTTGCTGGAAACTAGCTCTTGTTTAACAAACCTGATTTTGTCTTCCAGTTGATTACAACTTAGGTCAATAGTGCAAATTTCTTAGATTCATGTAAAACCTCTAAATTAGCACCTGAGAATACAGCATGACTAAAGTACACGTTAAATGGATTAAAAATATCTACCTAGCTTGAAAACATAGACATTAACGGGGACTTGACATCCGAGGCACCATTACTAGCAAGTTCCCAAAAGGATTGGAATGAAACCCTTTACAAAGGAATGCTTCCATCAATAAGTAGTAACTAAAATGATATTACAAATACTTGCAGACTGATAAATGAGGAAAAGATGAGAGTACTGACAACGAGATTAGAGCCACTTGGGAAACAGGACCCATTTGAACAAAATATGTTTTAAATCAAAACTCACAAAAGTGTTAATCTGGGAAAAATCCTAGAAATTCCAAATGGAAAGGTCTATGAATCATCCAAGCCCATCTTCCTCCTGAGATCTAAGCCATCCTGACAGATACTTGTCTTTTTCTTGACAATCTCTAATGATTGAGATTGCAAGTAGATCTAGTCTCCTATTTTCCTTCATAACTTGAAAAGTTTCCCCTCACATCTAAACTAAAACATCCTCAACTGCAATTTCAGTTGACACTTACTTCTTAGCCAGTCCCCAGAGGGCATGAAGAATGAGGCACGCTTTGTCCTTGCAACACCCTCTTACAACAGCAGCCTGCAACAATCCGTTAGCCCGTCTCCCATCAGTTGTCTTTTCATGAAAAAGAGTTTGTTCAATTTTTCTTCCCTGATCCTGTTCTCAAGACTAAGGAACAATACTCAGGAAAACACTGATGGAAAAAGAAAGTAGGGCTTGTGGTAAAGAAGTGACAACATGAGCTCCAAGCACAGTTCTGTGGCAAAGACTTGATCCATTTGTCGAAAATGTTAAAAGGAGAGTAGATAAGACTGCCTCTGTCTATAGCTTTAGTTTCCACATTTAAAAGGAGGATACTGACAAAGATATTTGGAAATAGAAAATTCACCTCTTTCTTGGTAATCTATTTCATTGTTAAAGAAACTTGCCTTATTTCTAATTTGAATTAATTTGGTTTCACTTCCCAGCAACTGCTTCTCATTCTGTCTTTCTCAGCTAGATTAAAACCCCCTTAGTACCCTGGGTTTTCTCCCCATGGAAATACTTTACTCATCTTAGTAACCCTTCTACCACTCAAAGGGAAGCATTTCACGAGGATGTAGTAAATTCCTATGGCTCCCCTTCTGCATCCATAGCACTCTGGCCAACTTCTCACCACTTGTATAAACAGGTGCAAGATTCCTCAGCTTCTTCACATACTATGAGCCCCAAACTCCAATGTCAAAATCACAGTCCTTCCAACCAAGCAGGTCAAGAGTTTGACTGACAGTCAATAGACTGTTGACCCTTTTCTCCCTTGTTCACCTCCTTTTTCAGCCAGCTCTGCTTAGAGAGGCATGAGACTGCCCTTCCTGCTCTCACTCCTCTTGCAACTTAGCACTCAACTCCAGTTGTACCTTGATTCTCCTCCACGTCTCATCTTTTTATATTTGATCATTCATTTTATCGCTTACTCTTATTCTCTCTCTCCTTTCCTTTTTCTACCTTTTTCCACCACCGCTTTCTCTTTGCTCAATACCCTGTCTCTGTTCTGATCTTTGCATTCACCTCTCCTCCTCCTTCTCACTGCTGTTATGTGAATACCTTCTGGCTGACACATTCCTTCCTTTCTCCCAGCATTACTATCTCTCTCTTTCACTTCAGTTTGATCCAAGTCACAGTAAAGGAGAAAAGAAAAACCTTGCCTGGTTCCAAAGCATATTTTCAAGCTCAAGAAGTCTGTAACACTTGGTTTTACAGTATACATTTAATGAATGACTTAGACCAATAGCAAGTAAGGAGCAAGGCAAAGAACATACACCAAGAATATCTGTGCAGCCTGAGTACTACCTATCCCCGTGAACATCAACAGCCAAGTGCTGAGGGCATTCCCCAGGGAAAAGCTGGAAGCCCAAATTCTAGTCTGGCAGGCAACCACATGGAACAGAGCTTTGAGTCCAGGTCTCCATCACCTGCAGTGGGGTTTCTCTTATCTTCTTTGGGAAGCAGTTTTAACCTCACCTTCCCACTCAGTTTCCCTCCCCATCTTCTCAGTCATATTTTAATTCATGGACATAAGCATGTGCATAAAAAGACTGACTTGAAGTTACCTGCATTTGCCAACTGAAAACGCTTAAGCAAAGTTTCCCCACCACTTCCTCCAGTGGAGGAATTAATAATAACGCTATGTTTCATTCTTTGATCTGCGTACAGAAGAAAGCATTTTCTTTAGAAAACAAAATGCAAGATTACTATGTAACAGTTAATTTCCTAATTAACTGCACAGTACCTTCAGTTTTTTCCTTTAACATTACTGAAAATAAGGTTAGGGCAGAAAAATGCTTTTCTCCATTAATGACATCTGGCACCAGCAATTTGCAGTTATTTTGACTGGTACAGTACTTAAATTACTAACAACACATAAAACTCAGTGAGCTAATAGCATTCTGTGGCAGCAAGAAACACACTTTGTCAAGATTATATTTCCACAGGACCAGATTAATTTAATTACAATTAATATTTTTTTAGTAAATGGCACCAACAGACATGCATGGTAAATAATTTGCGTATAAATTACTCCCACTCCTGCTCTAGATGTTATCAGCTCCAAAAAGCCACTTACAACTATGTGAATTCACTGTCACTCTCAATGATCGTATATGAAAATGTGGGCAAAATTTTGTTGAAATAATATACATTTTTTGCAAATACCATGTGTCTGATATTTCCTCAAAGGCTGCAGACTGGGGCAGAAAGAAAGCAGCATTTGCTGTAACAAATGTCGATGTTCATTCTTGGCAAGACATCCCTTCCTCAGATAAGCATCTTTAAGAAATATCATGGATCTACATTATCAGAAACAGCATCCGCATGAAATTATTTTGTTAAGGGTTCTTTGGAAAAAATATAAAATA
Organism: Ciconia boyciana; assembly: GCF_034638445.1. NCBI lineage: Eukaryota > Metazoa > Chordata > Aves > Ciconiiformes > Ciconiidae > Ciconia > Ciconia boyciana. The sequence goes on from NC_132950.1 coordinate 3,021,822, forward strand.
TTCATGGGTTTATTGTAGAAACACCTAGAGATGCGAGCCCTCATTGAAAACAGGCACCTGTGCTGGCAGCAGAGATAACAGCACTGGTTACCTGGGGATTTACAGTCTGTGGCTGGGATCTCCGTGCACCCGCTGCCCATTGCCCAGGGGCTCCACCTAAGCTCAGGCCCAGGCCTTCAGGCCCAGCCCGAGCCGTGTCATAGCTGCGCTATGACATAGCCCCAACTCTGTCCTTGAGTTCATGTCTGGATTTCCAGGCATGACCATAGACCCGGTTGTTGCCTTCACTTTCCAGCTCTGCTCATCCAGCCCAGGTGCTGTGGGGCTCTGCCCTGCCAGTGTGGTGGCCATTGCCCACCCTCTGCTGTCACCACCTTTGGCTACCGGCTTGCCCTGCTCTTGCTGCTCCCTGACATAGGACCACTTCTTCCACAGTTTAGACATGCAAAAGAACACTCTCCCATGGGGGGGTCCCATGTGAGAAGTCAGCTCACATTGAAGGCTGTTGCTCAAAGACTGTTTTAAAAAATTAAGTTCCTGCAGGAACTTAATTATGTTTGAGTCCCTTTCTTCAAATCTGGTTAAATCTGGTTAAGAGACATTAAAGAAATAGTCTGAGAGGGGCAAAAAGGGCAGACAGACACATACATACCATATGACTGTACGAGCCTTCAAAGAAGTCATTTCATATGTCATTTGTGCGTCCTTTTCCTGTTCTCCATCTTCTTTCCATTGTGTTTTAAACAAGGGAAACTCCTTTTCCTACCTTAACCCTGCCTGAAGTGGCTAAGTTCAGATTTGTAAAGTATCTCTGGTCTAAGCTTGTTTTAGATATCTAAATTAGCACTTTAAAGGCTCCAGCAGGTGAACTGACAATACCTCATGACAGCTCTCCCGCTATCATGCCAAATTTCTGTATTATTAATGCTGCAGACACCTCCACTTCAAAGAATTCTATGATGCTTCAAGGAGCAGTGTCTCATGTATACACCTGAAATACTTTCATGGTGCTTTATACATAGTTCAGCAATATTAACTGGAAGGTGCTTCCTAACATTCCGGTCACAGTCGTTTGGCATTCAGATTTCAACAGAAACCAAAATTCATACTACATATAAAATTGCTAGTTAGATTCCATCATCAAGCCTGTTCTTTGAGGTAGCATGCAAAGCAGAATCAGGAAAAAAACTCAAGAGATAAAAACTTGAACAAATTAAAATTCAGCCAGGTAACAAGCACGGCACTTCCTGGGTTGTATTTTGCATTCATAGAAGCAGCACAGGTTATCAGTGAAGAACATCCCAGTCAACAAAACTGGAAGTTATCAGTATTACCACCATGTAGCAGAAGTGAAAATTCAACCCTAGCACAGACATGCAACCTATCTGGAAAGGAAAGGAGGGGAAAAAAAAAAAGGGGGGGTTGCAGGGGAAAGGGGGAAAGCATTAGAGATTATTCATATTTCCTGGGAACTCAAGTGCATAACCTAACAGGGATTTTCAGGGTTTGGATATAGGATTTTAATGTGGGAAATAAGAATTACATATGATAAAGCTGGATGAATTCCTATGATCCCTTATTCAACAGAGATTAATAATAACTTCTCATATCCTGTGTTTTACTCTTATGTAGAAAAATTCAAGAAGATAAATGCTTGGAGAGCATAATCTCTTCTTGTAGAAGTTACTCAGTGATTCACAGGAAGCCAAGTTGGAGATTAACATATGATGAACACAATTATCTTCAACTTCTCCAGCATTTCTGTAATCTAAGATCATTCATTTCATACTCAATTGCCCAACTGTTGTGATATCACATTATTAAGAATATTTTGCCAACAGAAAATAATGAGAGGAAATCAGAGTTCCTCTGAGGAACTCTTAAATTTAGGCACCTACTTTAAAGATACACCCTTCAAAGCTGTAGAGAGCAAAGGTTTCCCTCACTTGGAAACACAGAATGCAATAAACAACAATGATTTCTAACCCTTAGCGCTGTTTTTATCAGTAGAGCACCACTCCTTTACAGTAAAAGGCAAGTTTTAACAAAATGCAAAAAAGAATGAAGCGGCCTGCTTCTCCCCATCAAACTAGCAGCATGGGCAGCAGGAAAGTGTTTTTGCGTGGAAACATTTGCTTCTCTCATCTAAGCCCCCATATTACACAGCTCTCTCTCCACTTCGGTTAGAGAACAAACATGGAGAAAAATAAAATTTTGGAAATATTTTGTAACATTTGCCCCTCTCTGCTTACATCTGAGGTTTTGATGAATACTTTCAATTTCTCTTCAGGCTTCAACTCCACCACTGCCTGATCACTTACCTCACTTCCATTTCTCTGTACATAAGGGATTAGTAAGTATCAGTATTTCTTTAAAGCTCCTTCAGAACTTTGTGAGTACTTGTTCTCTAAACTGAGATTACAATCTATTTAATATTTTCACATAAATTCAGCCTAACAAATTGAGACCAGTATACACCTATGTTGTGCTTCAACTACTCGTCCTAGTACAGCAGTCCACACTTGCTATAGCACAAATTTACTCAACTCAAACATTTTCTGCAGGTGAGCCTCCTACTACCTACAGATTAATACTAGCCCTTCTCCTTTGCAGCTCAGTGTTCTCTCTCAGGAGTAGCAGTGATTCAACAAGCTCCAGTGCACACAAAATGCACCTTATCACCAGGTCTTCAGTTGAATCAAGCCAAAAGCAACACTGATGTCACAGAAACACGTGTAAAACACTACCACTGACAAGGTAGGTTCTCTCCAAGCTAAAGCAGGCATAGAATTAACATGCTCCCACCCTCACACGTGTAGTATTGGGGCATATACAGGTTACAGTTGCAAGTTACAGTCCTTGCTGAAGAGTTTTAAACTAAAAAAAATTCCACATTCAACGTAGATTACACTGTAACTAGATTTTCATATGCTATTTAAAACAAGCATTCCACTCTTTTACAGCCATGTGTTAAAGTTTTTGTGGGCTAGGAAGCACAATCGTTATCACAATAGCTGTGAAACACTGAGAGGATTGATGCTCCACAATAGTGATGTGCACCATTGATGCTCCACATGTTGTCCAGAAAAACTACTTGGTGGACAATGCTTTTCCTTTTTGTGTATCTTGCATTACCAGCAAGAAGCCGAAATAGAGCTCAACCACACTCACACCAGACTCTCAGGCTGAATGCTAGCAAAAGGCTGCAGCGTCCCAACATCTTGCTGCTACTGCTCCCCGCCACTTCCCATCTCCCTCTTCCCCCACTCAAGTCTTAGCCACGCAGTCCCACTCCCTCCCTTTTGAGCTGGCTCTGGCTCCTGTCTAATCTCTCAGCATGCCAGTTCAGCTCTCTAACCCAACAGAAAACAAACTTGTTTCTGCTGAGCTTTCTCCCATTTTAAACAGACTGACTTGGTTGACAGAGGATCTGACAGGAGCGTGCACACAGGAGAGAGACTGAGTGGGACCATCACTTTCAGTGGTAAATTAACTCAGCCCATCCTTGGGAACCTCACCCTGGTTTGACACCTTATTATGTACTTGCAGTTCAGCCAAAATAGATACGGATGCTTAGACATATGAAAAATCTGATGCCCACACACAGTAACAAATAAAAGCTAAGCATATACTGACAGGTTACAGCTATACACATAACCCCTCTGCAGAATTACATGAAAATTAGTAGGTAAGAGCTTGTTAAATGAAAAAAGTTGCAAAACCCCCCACATTTTATTTATAATAGTTCTTATTTCTAATAACTATATTACCTCTAGCACCTGAACAACACATTCAATAACATTCTCCTTTGGGGGGGGGGGGGGGGGAATACACAAAAACTTTCTACAGAAGTTAACTACCCCAAAGACTACCTATTGAAAAATACTGGCCACATCAGAAACAACAGCAAGCTGTTTCTGTACAAAGACTTTTACATGTAAACAATTCAGTCACACTGCAAAAGCATCATTTTTCTTTCATAAATATGCACACAAATTATTCATATTCTTACATAACAGCCAGCTCAATGCATTCACATCACAGCCTGCCAAGATGGCTCACTTTTACAAAGATATAGAACAAAGAGAACAATAGTACATAATTGCTTTACAAATGGCTTTATAGAGTAATTATATCATTAGGCCTGAGTGGTTCCAGCTTCCAAGTGCTCTGCCACTAATCTTTTGAATACATTTTTGTTAGGAACTAAGTGGATATCACTGGAGAAAAAACTTGCATAGTGGAGAGCATATGACTTGACTCCAGTTCCACACAGCTTATTGAAAAGGAGTGATTTCCTACCCCCATTGCCCTTTAGATAGCCAAAAGAAGAACACCTGACAGCTGCTTCTGTGTACCAGCTTCTGCGTACTATGCTTCCAAAGCTTTATACCTTGAATTTTATCTGCCTTGATGCAGTCATTTGTGGGCAGAGGACTCCCTAAGAGTCTGCCTACCAACCAAGACTGAGATCAGTCTCAAAAGGTCAATAGGACACAGGGACCAAAACTTCTTTACAGATCTGGATGTACTCTAGGTCCATCACTGACGGCTTACATAGACTCTGCAGTCATCCCTGCAAGAACGCGTGCCCGCGTCTCCCTGCATGTCCAGTTCTCCCTTTCACTTCAACTCTGGGTAAGATCATCGGCAACTGTGTTAGCACATACCACAGGTTATAATAAACACATCTGCAGCTACTGCGACCATCTGCTACCTGCTAGTCAACTACAACACACAGTAAACCACATCTGATTAGCCAAGGAGAGCAGATATGAAATCAGTTCAACACCTGCTCCCTCTTAAAACATTTACTTCTACAAGACCTTTTTTTCCCCAACACTACTAGCTATAAAGCAACACTTTGACATGAATTATTTCTACTTCTCAGTGCCCTTGTCCTTCTTCTGAACATTATCTTTTCAGCTTGATATTTTGAACAAAAGTCCCATTTAGCTTGCTGGGACAGATCTAGAGCTGCTAACACTACTTCTGACTTACAATACACTCTAATTTCCTTTGCTTCTGTTTTCCTCCCACACATGGAACCCCTTAGCTAATATCTCTGTACAGGTTACCCTTTTTTATAGCATGTAGGCAGGACAAGAATAAACACCTTATTATTAAAGTAATGCAGGTGCTGTTACCGTGTACAATTACACAGGCTCGTCATGCCAGGACTGAAAGCAAAAAGCTCAAATTCCCTTGCAATTATTCAGTGCACAGACAAGAACATCTTCAGACTCCAGGTCTATCTCCTGAAGCAGTTTTTGTCAGAGAGATTGCAGTTACTACCTTATTTCAACACAAGAACCATATTAATCATGTGCAGCTCACCATGACATAACAGCTGAATTTAATAATAAGCTGCATTTTATAATCCCCTACTAAAAATTATAAGCTATACACTGCTCAGGAATTGTTTGCTTTAAAAAGAAGAGAGCAAGCATCATTTGCATACAAATAATTTCTGGAGTGAATACAGATATCACAGAACCACAGAATAGTCAAGGGTAGAAGGGACATCTAGAGATCATCTAGTCCCACCCCCTGCTCAAGGAGGGTCCGTAGAGCAGGTTGCCCTGTCCAGTCAGGCTTTGACTATCTCCAAAGACACATCCTTGTCCCCGTCACACTGGGGAGCTCAGAACTGGACACAGCACTCTCATCAGTGCTGCGCAGACAGGAAGGATCATCTCCCTCAGCCTGCTGGCTATACGATACATGGGGTTGTCTCTTCCCAGTTGCAGGACTTTGCACTCCCCTTCTGAACTTCATGAGGATCCCGCTGGCCCATTTCTCCAGCTTGTCAACATCTCTCTGTATGGCAACGCAACCATGCAGTGGATCAACCATTCCTCCCAGTTTTATATGTTCTGCAGACTTGCTGAGGGTACACTCTGTCCCACCATCCACATCATTAATGGAGGTGTTAAAACAGTATTGCCCCATTATCACCTGACCCTGCTTCCACCTCTTGTCTGCTTTTTATGTTTGAGTTTGGTCAGGAGCTCCATGTTCATCTATGCAGGCCTCCTGTCAGCTGTACTCAATTCCTGCTTATCCAGTTGTCCCACTCTTGAGCTTGGAGAAGATAATCCTTGAAAAATAACCAAGCAGGTCCACAAACAGGCCAAATTGTGCTCTCCTGAAGCCCACAGTTGCAATCCTACTATTTGCCTTGTTTCTTTCCCTCAGGATCCTGAACTCCACCACCTCAAGCTTGCTGTCTCCAAGGACACTCCCCAAACTCACATGGCCCAACCAGTTCTTCCTTGTTTGTAAGTATGAGGTCCAGCAGAGCACCTCCCCTTGTCAGCTTCTTGATCATCTTTGTCAGGAATTTTTCAACAATGCACTTTAGAAACCACCTGGATTGTTTGTGCCCTGCTGGGTTGCCCTTCCAGCAGACACTGGGGTGGTTAAAGTTCCCCATGAGGACCAGGGCCTGCGAACATGAGGCTTCTTCCAGTTGCCCAAAGAAGGCCTGACCTATTTCTTCTTCCTGATCAGGCAGCCCATGGCAGACACCCACCACAATACTGCCTGTGTTGTCAACCTGCTAATCTTGACCTGCAAACTCTCCACTGGCTCATCGTCCGCCTCAAGGCGGAGCTCCATACACTCCTGCTGCTCTCTCACGTAAAGGGCAACTCTTTCTCGCCACGCTCAGCCTGACCTTCCTAAAGGACTTGTATCATCCATTGCAGCAGTCCAGTTGTGTGAATATCTTAGTACATCTCTGTGATCCCAATGAGGCTACAGACCTAATTCCCAGAAGTGAGAGCACCTCCCCCATCATGCTGTCCTCTCAGCAATTCTTTGTGTGTCTGTTAAAGTCATTTTTACAGCAATTAAATAAGACCCCTGGGGTACATCTCCCTCAATCACTTTGATCATAGGCTAAAAACGCCTCACATGCACTGCTTAATACAGCTTGTACCTGACAGGTATGAACAGAGCCATTATATTGTCACATTCAATCCTCTGAAGCCAGTAATGCAGCACAACATGAGCGGCAGTGTCAGAGGCTTAGTAAGGTACAGGGAATAGAGCACAGGAAGGTTAAGGTGAAAACAAAAAAACATTTTGGGGACAGATGAGCTGAATTGCTGTTTGCACAGGTCCAGACAGCAGTCTTCAGAAATGCAGGTCAAGCAGTCACTCAGGTTAGAGATATAACTGGGATTTTATTTCAGCAAACTTGACTGTTTTGCAGACAAGGTATTTTTACCGTGCCATAATTAAAAGACACCTGAGCAATCCCTGGAAAATTTCTAGCATTGTAGTTGGTTCCCTCTCCCACTGAGAAAACAAGCACAAACTGTATTATCTCTGGTTTTGCTATGAGAACAGGAATTATCAAGTTACCCTGAAGGTGTACATCCCTTGGTGTTTATCCAGAGGGAATAGAAGCATATGAAAGCTAAGAAATAACCTACTTGGTAATTACAATTAATAGCATTTACCTCTTACTGAGAGCTTTACGTTTCTTAAATGTTTTCCAAACACTTAATTAATTAATAAGGGGGGGGGGGGGAGGGGGAATGTCATTGCACTATGTAGAAAAACAAGTATGCTGTGATATACTAATTAATGTGTGTACCACTGTCTTGTGCTCGCTGTTACCTGAGCCTTTCCATACATACAGCCAGGGTGGTACCTGTGGTTTGAGATTGTTCTCAGCTGGTAAGGGCAGAGAGCATTTTGGGATTTTTTTTGTAGTCCACTTCCTTCCACCCTAAGTTGCCAAATACAGATTATTCTACAATAGGAACAGTGAGCCAAACTTGGTTTTAAGGTAGACTTTGACAAATACAGAGCCCCAGGAAGCTTCATTCTAAAGTTACCAGTGTAACATACCATAATAGCCAAAAATTTTCACAAATTTTTCAAAACAATGAGACAGCACATAGCTCTTTCCACTTCAAAAAGGCTATACCACAAATAAGTGACAAAATTTGTATGGCATAATCACTATTTCCAAAAGCAAAAACCCATAGTTAGAGTTAAAAAAAGAAAAAAGATTTAATTACCCAAACAAATGCCTTGAAATGAAGAAAGGCTGAGAATCCTAGAAATCATTGGAAATACTGAAACTAATACTACTACTTTTCATCAAACTACCACTGTTCTCTGACAGCATAACAGAAAAAGGAAATTTAGTTATCAGTTCACAAGACTTCCGAGTGAAAATTTCACAGAACTCTGCTTATTTCAGACAAAAAAACTGACCCATTCTCAACGAAACAGCCTGAAGAGGACAACTTTTATCATTCCCCATCATTATTACACATATTTTTAATACTTTGGCACTCATACCTGCTCCAAACATCTCACCATTTTTCAAAGCTTTCTTTTTCATCTTTGCATAGATGAGCTCAATTTACATCTTGTAAAGAGCCCTGTTTCCTTGTGAAGCTGCTATTGGATCTTCTCAGAATCACCTTGCTAGGCTAAGTCCGTTATGACTGTTATAACCTCAGTAAGACACGTAACAATTTCAACAAAAAAATTTGAAGTCTATTGCAAACCTTAGTCATCCAGGTTCCCAGGTTCATCTAAATTCAGGTAGCACTTCAAAAGTTTCCCTAACAGAATTAAACTCTGATACTTGAAATAGCAAAAGGAGTTTCCACCCAGAGCTCCTCACCGCAGATTTCTCACAGGGTGGAAGCTCTGAAACCGAAATGCAGTTAGCGTTTTGCTTGTTATCAGTGTCTGAACTCCAACATGATAGATACTTTATAAATACACTTTCTTAGTGCATCAGGACAGAACCAGGGACACTCGCTATCCTCCTTCCACCTACAGTCTTCATCTTTGCCCTTGAGAACCCTTTGAAAAAATTTGTTTCCAAGCTTAACATCAGGGTATGGTTTACTTTCGTAACTGTCATTTTACTATAGATGCTGAATTTGAAAATCCAATTAAAAACCCAATACTTCAAGCTTGGTCTCATTAGTTTTCATCCTGCCTGACAATCTGAGGAAAATGAAACCTGAAACTGTCATTTAAAGACAGAAAGAGAATTAGTTTAATTTAAGGAAGTCACTTTAGAGGAGGACAGTTATGTCTGACTCATATTTTTAAGTATTTCATGTGCCAAGCATTTCAATGCCCTATTTTGTATAGGACTGTCCAAGCCTGAATTCTAATTTTACCCTTTTGCTCATTTTGTAAGAAAAAGTTTCGGCAAAACTGACAAGCAATGGTTACTTCTGCTCCATTTAACTTGGAGGCGAAGGCAGACTCACGATGCCATAACGATGTTAGGAAGCCCTAGTGTAATTCCCTGACTCATGAGGTTCTTAGGGAAGTTAAAGAAATCACATGGATCAGTTCTCAAAAATACTTAAGGCTTAACTGAAATAGAAAGCCTTTTGAGATTATTTAAATAAAGATGCAAAAAGAAATAGGGAGAGAGGTGGTGCAACTTCTGAAGAATTCTCTACGTCTTCTGGTGATTATCTACCTTCACAAGTCTTGCTCTACATTCTCCATTTGCCAACAACTTGAGGATGTGAGCATCTCCCATTCCAGATGCATTTGTGAGGATGAAGTGCAAAGCAATCAGATATTAGAGTGATGAGGAACATGAGTGCCCAAGACATCATACAGGTGTACTTGCTCAGCAGAGCACCTAAAATAAAATGGGCTGCTGCTTCTGAACAGGCACAGACTGCCCCAAAATATCTTTCTTCATCTCCAAATGGATGCATTATTATTAAAATACTGCTGCCTCTACTGAACCCCCTAGGAGCACACCCACAGCACAGCAGCACTCAGCCCCATTCAGATTACATAGCACATAGCTTGCTGCCATCAAGGCCTGCACTTCAGCCACAGCTGGGAGACCTTCCCAGCTGAAGTCCACTCCAGTCTTTTTATAACCAAATGTCAGAGAAGGCCAAATCACTCACTGCCCCTCAGTCCTCACCTCAGCTGTCACAGGGCCCTTGCACTCAGGCTAACAGTGACATAGCTGAGTAAGAGCATGCTTGAAGCAAGAGGACACTGAACTCCCATCCAACTCTACCTACAGGTCAGCAGGGTCAAAAGATGATGAGATCACTAAAAGCAGAGTGCTATAGCTTCCAGTAGTGAGAGAGCAAATCAGATCATCATTTAGCAACATAAACTCTTGAATGAGGGCAGCAATAGCATCTATTTCTGTATAGCATTATTCACCCAACCCAGGAAGGCTCCAGATCACTGACTGCTGAATCTGCCAGGGCATATCCAGGAAAGGACCACTCTTACATCTGCCTCATTTCTTATACTCTTTCCCTAAGCATCTGCTACTTACCACTCCTAAAAAGATCCTGGGATGTCTGTCTAACCTAACACAGATACTTGCATGTTCTAAACCAGACCCAAGAGAAGAGGGCTGTTCAGTTTTTCCATAGGCTCTCAAGTGCAAAGATTAAGGGCAAATTAGACAAACTGAGCTCAATACTTTTATTCTGCCTCATACAAAATCTCTTTACACATGATCCAACAACAGAAAAATGGTACTTTAAGCTGTTTCACAAAGGAAACTCTCGTAAAATCTCTCTTTCAATATCTTGTCAAAATCAGCATGCTCTGTGACTAGAAGACTGTCAGGGTGATCTATAGCCCCTAGCTAGCACTGTAATATAAGCTAAATTGCCTGAGTCACAAGCAATGATAGAGTCATTCTACAGGAAATTGGAAATCAATTCTTGTCATCACTGTACATAACTCCTTTATCAGAGTTCCAGTTCACCAGTGTAATGCAAGGGAAAGAAGCTGGGAACTGACAATCATGACAAGTCGAACAGTCACACACACACACATATCTAAGCGCAGAAGTTCTGTTTCTGGAATAGTGCTTTGCATATGGTACGTGACAGGTGTGAGCAGCCTGGCTGGGTAAAATATTGAAAGTTAATGAGGGTCACACACCAGTAAGCAGAAAAACCTGCAGATGCGTTGCATCATGTTACATTAGGAGGATGTACGTACCTAGGGTTTGAGCCTGAAAATTGAGGCCATAGCCAGTAGAGCATTCTTGGCACAATGAGTCCTGGAAGAAAAGAAGGGACAACCTCCTGCTAAATCTCACGTTGGAAGTCTTTCAGACTGATAGTGGGAGATTCCTTCATAATCATGATCAAGGTGTTTCAGAAACCTTACAATATCAGTGTTGGCAAGCTTACTCACAAGTTTTGCTATCTGCAACGCTTTTGGTCAGGACTCAACCACTTGATTCCAGCGACTGAGTCAGCTTTTGTTACCAAGGAGGAGATTTTAAAACTAAAGGAGGAACCAATAGTTTGATTCTAACAGCCAAGAGGAAAAAAAAGAATCCAACATGATGTTAATCTTAGAGCATGCAATCACTTTTCTGTCAATGATGTTATTCTGCATATATGCTCTCCTATGCCTCATTTTACCTAGACTCACCATCTAAACTCATTAAAATCAAGTACTAAAATTGCATATGTTTTGAAACAAATTAAGAAAATTCTCTGTGAAACAAACCAAAACATTTTCTATTCCTACTTCCTAAACTGTCCCGCACAAACGCAAACTCATCAAGCTTCCAAATACATATAACAAAACCATAGCCATTTCTTTACACAAACTCACTTCCAACTATTTAACACTGAAAATCCAGGATGCAGGAATACGATCAGCACATACAGGGTCCAGCACAGCATGTTTCTCATCTTAATGCAGAAGTCCTAACCTAAAATAAGGACTCCTTTCAAAATACAAATTCAAATAAAATCTAATACAAAGTGTTCTCCATAAGTGTCAGAAAATTTTCTTTCTTACTCTCTGACCTATTTGGGAGAAAGTCGTTTCTTCACATAACAAATGTTTGTTATTAGACAAACATTGAGGATTTCTCTCCATGAGAGCTAAAGAGTAGCACTCTTCTATTGAGCAGAGCACAGACCATGAAGCAAACAACCCAACCACACCAGCAAGCGACCCACCCACCCGCCACAATAACCCACAAAACCTGGAATACGCTACAAAGAGGGGCTGTTCCTCACTCTGAAAGCTCTGGTTCAACACTGGCTGCAACAACGGCTGGCATTAATCAGGCAAGTGGAGAGCCAGCAGGCTATCAGAAAACAACTGAGAAACTACATGCCATCATCTTGTGTTAATTAGTTGAATTTAGTTACATAAGCCACTGATCTTTGTATCCTTACAGTCCTACAATTCTAAGTATGATGATTTGAACTCTAAGGGGACAAAAACCTCATTCATAATCCATTGTTGAAGTGTATGAATACTTTTCAGCTCTTCTGATCCACTATTCAGAAATATGGTTGTTCCATGCTTGTTTTTACATTTTATGTAGAGAGTAGTTGGGAAATGAATGCATGTTTTGTGGTGGAATAGTGGCAAAATTTAAATAATTTGTGAAGAAAAATACACCTTTTTTTCTTTTTTCTTTAAAAGCAAGTAAGTTGAAATCCACAATACTGCAGAAACACAGCCACTTCCACTGACAAAGTCTTACTTGGGTTTAAATACACTATCCACCCTTAATGATATGCCATTGTTCACTAAACTATTACAAAATTAATCTGGTAGATAGAAATTTAGTCAGATGTTTGTTTGTTTAACATCATTACACAGTTTTGAACCCATGAACCAAAGGAAAGGGGCTTTTAATTAAGGCATGCTGAATAAGAAGGGCATGAAAGCATAACATTTAATTTGCAGAGTATCGTTACACAATGTGTATTCCTTGGTGGCAAAGCCAGCATGAGAAATTCCTGCTCCACTACACCTCTCCCTTCTTGCCCCCATTAAGATGCTGCAGTTTTCTGCTCTTCTCTTCAGTTGTGCTGGTATAACTGAATGTTGTGATATAAGTTCATCGCTGCAATGACCTGGGATATCATTCGCTATCCCTGCAGCAGCATTGGAATTATTTTAATTGCTTCCAGTACAGCCCCATAAACATCCCGCTGTGAAGGCAGCAAACGCTGACCTGGAAACAGAAGTGACTTCATATGCATGAAACATAACTCAGTGGTCAGTGTCCATAATGTACCATTGCACTAATATTGTCCCAGTTCATTATGGGCTGGTACAGGGTCCTAACAAATTAACCCAATATGATGCAGCTTGTTCTTAACCAGCACTGCACTAGTTACTGGCTTCCTAAAGTTCATGTATTAATACACTGGCTTTGAAAGGGCCAAGACAAAAGTTCACCCTAGTCCATTACCAGAGTCACACTCCCAGGTTAGGAAATGTGGGCTGTTGTCTCCTCTGATGGTTCACACCTTTTCTTTTCACAGTCTCCGAGTCAGGCTGGAAGTCCCAAAAAAGATTTCAACCATCACAGAAAGACGTGCAATGTTAATGCCACTAAGGAAGAATGGCCAGCTCAAACTGGAGATCTTGCACCAGCAGACATTTCATTCTTGACCAGCATTCTTACACACACAGAAAGAACATCCTTAGCTACCAAAAAGCACCAACGTTAAAGAATTGGTTAAGTGGTGACAACCACAAATAGATTCTGGAAAACCTGCAGAGATTTGTAGGGAATGAAAAATTAGATGCCAGCAGTACAAGTAGATAGAACTGCAATGTTGTAAGCACCATTACTTATGCTGAATACTGTATTTGCAGCGTCCTTCAAAGTTCATGTCATCCTGCAGTATAAAGTCCACCTAGTGTGAATCTGTAACAGGAAGCCATTAGCACGAGCCAGTTGTACTGACTTAACTGAGAATCCAGAAAGATTAGCCTTTACCCACTGAGCAAATGTACCAGTTCTGCCAGCCAGCAGTTGCAAGCTTATAACCATCTTGCAAAAAGGCAGAGGCAAGAATAGTAATGCTTGCTAGTATGTATTATGCACACAGACAGAAGGTATGAAGTGATCCAAAAAGCCTAACAGTGCTAGAAACAGCTCAAGCAATAGGGGGTTATTCCTTTTAAAAAACTAACTGAAAAAGAAGCCAGTAGTGTTAATTATATTCATTACTGGATCCAATCATCTTCCCCCCTTTCCCCCTCTCCAAAGTGAGGCTTACTTTACAGTATCAGTTAAGAACCCAGGAGTGAACTATGCCCAACAAAAGTTTTGCAGGTCATGAATGTTCACCATAACTGCCATCATAACCATGGGAAAATATTTTATAGCTGCAATAATCCCCTTTAAAGGAGATTACCAAAGTTAACAGCCATGATTGAGCAGTAACTGGTCCCAGCTTTGTTTCAGTCCTTAATTTAGACACTTTGTTAACTGCTAGTTATTGCTGAAGCACAGTGAATTTTGCTTGGTAAATCATTTTAAAGAGTGTTTCTCCATATATTAAAAGGCCTGAAAGAGAGGTTAGGAAAACCAATAAACTTAAAAGTATGGAAAGCTACAGACACAGAGAAATCTTTTATCAATGCACAGCATTGTAGTGAGACACATCCCGACATGAAAAAGTAATTTGCATGTTTACTGATGCATTGTGGATATTTGTTCAAAGCCTTTAACATAAGCTGTTAGTTACGCAGCACTGATTCATTTAAGTTCTGATGATTTCTCAAAGTTTTAATTAGTTCTGAGAAAATGTTTTATGTAGAAGTCACAAGTCACCGTGAAGTAGACCTTCCCCTCCCTTCTTCCTGTGATTCAAAGCCTCATGGGAAAAGTCCTGCATATTAGACTTGGGCAGAGAATTATAACACTCCTTAAACAGAAAGCTGCAGCACTTCCTTGACTGCCACACAGCACCCTGCATTTTTTAGCACCCAAAGTACTTTACAAAGACAGCACATTTACACTTTACAAAGACAACACATTTTACAGATGAACCCAAGCCACAGAGAAATAAAGTCATTTCCTATGGACTGATAGCCATGGTGGCATCAAGGAAAAAAAAAAAAAGAAATCTGCAGCAAACGTTTTCTGAATGTCAGAGCAGCATGGTTGTGGCAGCACGGAGTGGGGTAAGATGAGCAGGTGGGCTTGCAAGGCTCCTGCTCAAACCTGCACCCCACATTTCCATCAGCATGGGATCCCTGCCAGGCAGAAGCAAAGCAGCTCACGTTCATCCACACATGTTGGTACTAACACCTCTAGTGCAGCTGGTTTGCTGCCTGCCTCCCTCTCTTTGCGCCTCCCGCTCAGAACACTGCACACTACTTCTGTGTTCAGTCCTGTGGCATGACTAAGGAAACCCCAGTCTATTGGAAGTGGACAATTTTCTCTGAAGTTCTACAGTACAGAATCATGGCTTTAGCTTCCTATTTTTTTTGCCATCTCACTGCCTTCATTCCAATGTAGTTCAATGGATGATATTGAAAGCTAGCTTTGGCATGTGTGATTTATTGAGAAGATGGACTTTCTGCAAGCTTCAGTGTTAGTAATTTTCTTATTGTCTTATTTTACAAAATAAAGTAATTGGAGTGCATTCTTGTGGCAAATCAAAAGATAAAGACTTTTCTGAAAATTGCACCTACCACATGAATTAAATAGAGCAATCCACTCTCAAATGTTTAAAAGCCTAATAAGTGCACTTTGTACATATGCTTTTACAATCTTCTACAAGATCTCTGACATTTGAGTAACATCTAATTCTTGTTTCTCCATTTGCTTTTGTATTTCCAGCTTCCACTTCCAGATTGTGTTTAGGACTAGAGCAGCAGAAGGGAGAAAAATAGCTCATATCTTGTCATCTGTAGCCTGGTGAGAGGGAAACACAGGATCATCTGGCAAGAAATTGCAATTCTGCAAGAATTCAATTTCTGCATCAAAACAACTAAAATACTGTAAATCTGTATAAGCAAGCACCCACATTTTCAGATGCTTATCCAAGCTAAATTAAACCTCTGTGTTCTGCCATTACCGTTAAAGATGACTATTGTAATAATTCATACATTTTCACAGCTTGGATACTTAATGATGCTAGAAAGCTCTGAACAGAGGAAGAGTATATCCCGTGACAGACAGAAAAAGTGAACTAAAGGTTTCTTTAATAAGTGTCTTGGAAAGTTTTTTGTCTGAAAATGTGCATCTTACATCAGCCACAGTAGCAATTATTTAAAAAGAATTTGCACCCTAGCTGCATCACTGAACGTATTAGTGACCTCAGCACACAGGATCAAGACAGAACTCCTCCTTCACCCTCTTTTCCCACCCCAATGCAAAGTTTCTTCAGTTTTTCTTGGATCTGTCCTGACATGCCTTATTGCCTGCTACTATAAGATAGTTATTACCAATACAGTTCTGGTTTTATTTAAATCACCTGCCCTGCAGTTTAATAGGTGACTCTCGGATACTGCATTTCCAATCAAATATAGATTAGACCAGGCATTTCTGTGGTCCCATTTATTGTTATTAACATATAATGTACGATTTACCAATTCTTTATTTACCACACCACAACAGTGGCATAGTTCTTTTATACAGTCATTTCAAGTATGCCATTTAATTGGTGTAAGTCTTTTTCCCCAGTGAGTGACATGAACTTAATTCAAATTGCAATATGTAGAAAAATCACAGTGTGATCACGGGGTTTAAGTCCATCCTACAATAATCACAACTTCAGCCTTTGTCATATTACCATTGAGGAACCTGGCATCCCTCTCTCTGTCTAGAACAAGACGCTGAAGTGCTCATAGCCTGTTACATCCATGCTAAATCAGCATGACTACGCAGACATCTCTTAGCAGGCATCAGCTATTAGTTCAAAAGTTTTCTGTGGGTTTTTACATCAAACCAAGTTCTCTTCCCACATTTTCATCAGCAGGAAATCATTGCTATGACTTCCAGTATGGAATCACATAAAATATCAGTACATTGGCAATATTATTAAAAGTACTACTATTACATTCCCTAAAGAAGATGTTAAGCATTACTGGTTTATCCTTTAGGCCTATTCATATGATTGCCGACAGACTAATTATTGTACCTGTTATTCCTAGGGCTGCAGCAGCCACAATGAAATTGGATGTTTCAGCTTATATTTCTGAAACTCTTCTAATTTCCACACAGATTCCACAGTCAATGTATGAAGGTGGCAGAGCAGGCTCTCTACGTGCTGGTACAGTGACACTTGTAAAATCATGCTCAGCAAATACTATTTGGCTTGCAAAGCACTTGCAATAGAATATATCTTTTTAATCTTAAATAAAGTTCACTACTATAATCTGGACTCAATAATTCTTTACAGTCTTGCTACTTTTTGGCTGAATCTATGCAAACAGCCTGCCCTTGTGGTTGTAGTTGCTAATTTGCATGTGCACTCTCAGTGCCATCCTATCTATCTGTTTTCAATAAGCCAAGCAACCAAAATAGTGAAAATCCTAAATCAAAGTGAAAGAAAGCAAGGGGATGATAGACATCACCAGTTTGAAAGAAAACCAGAGAAAACTCCATGTGACGCTTCTTTGTTACCATAAAACACCCAAAACTTCACACAGCTACACTGTAATTGAGGAAGACCTACCTGAAGGAAGCATCTTTTGTCCAAGCCCTGAACTCATTAAGGCTGATAACAAACACACTCTAACAGCAAGGTTATTTGATGAGCTGATAACCCAAGCAGCTAAGCATTCAACAATCATCCTCCTGGCAGCCTTTCTGCCAGCCATCATAAAGAAAACCCAACTGGACAAAACCATTTGGTGGCATACTTACTTGAGACGTAGTACTGTAACAGTCAGTTAAGAGAATAAACTTCATTCTGCAACAGTTAAACTATAACCTTCTTAACAATTCCCTGGGTACTAATTGATTCTTTACAGTCAGCTTGGGTTGAGATATTTTAAACAAGCACTGACTGCTTACAGATAAACCCCTAAAGACAGTTAAAGGAATTCAGCAGGGATGCAAAAGGCTTAGCTGGGAAATTTAAGTTACCTCTGAGATACCCAAGTACAGTACACAGGGTGACTGCAATATCCTTAATTATCTACATTCCTCTATCATTGCTCTGTGCTCAAGAATCACACGAAAAAAATGGTGAAAAAGCCACATGTGTAATTGAGCTTCACCTGCCTGCATATATCAAGTAAAAACAATTATTTAGAACCTTGCTCTCCTTATGCAGCTTTTCACATTGCTCTGCTAAAAACAGTATGATGGCAATTACTGAATGCCATCACAAGGTTCACAAACCACTAAAGAAAATACTATCTACTACAATATAATGACACATGATGGTAGTTAAACCATTCACATTTACCAACTAGGAGCACACAGATGGTCAATTGTTGAAGTTTGCCTGATGACTTGCTTGCTAAGCCACTGTAACACAGTCACTCAGGATCTTAGGAATAAACGCTAAGAGCTCCTGCTGAAAAAAATCCGGGAGGCTTGTGCTCCTAATTGCTTTGGATGCTTTTGATCATCAGGCCTCAGTAGGAACTGCGTTGCTCTGCGATGCTTCAGAGAAAAGGTACCATGTCTTTTCCTAACACTTCTACACATGCTTTTTGACACCATGTGTTGCATCCCATTGCCGTACCACAGCCATCTTCTGATGGCTACTTCTGCGCTACTTAATGTGTGACTTCGACACAATGCGCTGGGGTTTGCAGAGACTAGAGGAAGAGTACAAAACTGTTTTACAGGACTCTTTCCCTCTCCATAATACTGGAGCCGATTGTAGGCGTACACCACAGTAGTACAGAGCACTCAAAAGGTTAAGATTATCCCAAATTCCTCCTCAGAACTGACGCTGCGGTGCCAGCCATCCTTCACTGTGGGTCTCACTCTGTGGAGCGGGAAGCAGTTTTCGTTCCACATCACTGCAAGTCATGGCCAGGAGTCCCAAGTGACACAGCACTGCAGGGCTAACATTGCTGATGTATCTAGCTAGAACGAAAGCTCAATAATAGCCACGTCAAAAAATTTTATTTACTACAGTGGGGAAAATTTTTGTGAAACCACAGCACCATCATCTGGTAAAATGCCTGCACTGCTTTTTGCCCTTATGTTAGCACCAGATTATTTTGAGCATAAACATTTTAATACCTACCTCAGCATCTCACAGGGTTTTACATTATATTATAACACATTTCATATAATTATGTTTAGAATGAAAAAAGTAATTTGCTCAGTATTCTTTTTACCATTTTACCACTGTTTTCCCCATCTTTCTAGTGCCAGTTCCATTAATTCTTCCTTTTCCCTAAGTCTCACAGGAGAGGATTTTCAAAAGCAATAGATCTTCAAGGGAGTTCTGGAAAAATCCCTCATCCAGAAAAATACAAATAAATCCCTAACCAGCTTTGCTAGTACAGTGAGAAAGATAAGCATAAATCCAACTATGGCTCAAATTCAGTCTTTTTACAACCTAAAAAGCCTAAAAACCACCAGGAAGACTGATGCTTGCTTTACTGCATATTACCTGTACTATTATTTTAAAATATTTCTTAACTGTTAAATTAGAGGTACTTTCCTGCCCAATGAAGGTTTAACTCTGCCTCTCTTGCAATCAAGTAGGACATGATGACTCCATCTACTACCTCATTCTCTGAGGCACCCTATAAACCTGCTATGGGAAAACAGCAGAACAGAGCTCTTGCCAAAGAGGAGAGCGCTGAAAGCAGACATTGTTAGCTAGAAGCTGGGAAGTCAGATGATAAAACCCCTCAAGTCCCATTGCCCTGAGCACACCCTGCGGGACAGGAAACAGCACTCCACTTACAACTTCTACTGCCTGCCCTGCCACCCCAGCTCCTCAGCGCTCCCTCCCCTCCTTCCCATTCAAACGCACACCGTTCACATCCATATCATGGGTCAGAGAAGCAAGCAGGGAATTTTCTCATCCTGCACTAACAGAACTCAGAGGAAATACTACAACCCACCCTCCTGTCCTCAGCTTTAGCATACCATGTACGCACACTGTGTTCATTGTACTCTTATGCTGGCACTGAAGAGCTAACCTAGACCAGCAACTCATTGCACCAGGCACAGTGCACACAGTTACTGGTAATCAGTCACTCCCCTTTACAGTCTAGAACCCAAACAGACAAAACAGGGAAAGAGATACACCTGCACAGACAGCATGTCCCGGGTCTTCCGCATGCAAAGGCTGCCTCCTGCTTCCATTCATGACATCTACCAGGTTGCTGAACTTTGGTCCTCTGACCCAGCCTCTCCCAGCACTGAGGTACATGATGTGCTAGACGGATGGATTTAGTAGTCCAGGTCACCACTAGCTTAATGACCTCCTAACAATGCTGTATTCAGTATACACTTACTCTGCAGTACCCTTACGATTCATGTAGAGCACTAGGGCCCAAAACAGACACATGTGAAACGGGACCACCAACAGCACTAAGTCCCCTCCACTGCTATCAAAGACAACCGTGTAACACAACCCCTTGAAACTATGCAAACAAACTGAGACACAGACGTTTTGGAGTCATTCAAAGGATTTAGACATAAGTATCATTTAAGTTAAACTTCCTAGCTACTAAACAGGTATTACTTTTAACAAGGCAAAATACAATTTTAGTGGTGAACAATAGCAGGATTCAGACTTTAGAACATCCTTGTAAACACATTAAGAAAAATCAAACTATTCACATTTTCAAGAGTTTGGCAATAGCCTTCATTTTAAACTGCAACTCCACTTGGATGCCTCCATTCTCTAAATAAAGCACATGAACTAAACTCTATGTCTTCTGTACTCATGACTTCTCTTGCCCCCCACCACCACTTCCCTTAAAAAAAGTTAGGTTAGCCAATACCTGAGCTTTGCACGCTACTGCTTGAAAGAGGGGGGGATACACAGAGCCGGCACTCTACAGAGCTGGAGACAATGTGAGGGGAAGTAATTTTTATACATGTGAGACAGGTTAGAAGTAGTCTGGCCTTCCAGTTGTCCAGCAGGCCATAAGCAATTGAACAACTTGCAATACAACAAATCCAAACCATGCAGCAGGCTTTTGGTATCTGTCTGGGACACATTTGAAATACCAGATCATCGTAGTTCCTGTCTGCTTCTAAAGGCCTGATGAGGACTTTAAGCTGTTCGAACTTTGCTTTCCCTACTTGACGTGCTACCAGAACTCCTGCAGAGCAGGGGACACAGCACAGTGCCATATACCTCATGGTACTGAATCGCTGGAGAGCTCAGCCCAGGCATCAGAGTTCGATGAACCTTAATCACAGAGGACTTGGACCGATGAGCAGGGACTGCATAACTGAGTGGCTAATGAAGTTGCAGTGAGGCATTTACCAAATGAATTTTAAAGTAAACATCATTGATTTCCTTGCTGTGAAATGTAGCACTGAAATGACGAATTCAGGACTGGCTGAGCTAGCTGGTCCCTGGGGAGCAGGGAGGTGCCAAGGACAGTGACCTTGCCAGTCACTGCAAGCACTGCAGTCTCTGTTGTCCAGCCAGCTGTTGCCTCCAGCTGGATTTAAGGACCATTTCAATGAAGAAAAGCAAGGACTTGAGGATGTCAGTCTTCCATCCTGAGGGAGTGCTCTGACAACCAGGCTTTTGAACTGTTACAGGGGTGCATCTCTCATGTTCAGAGGACTCATACTAGGAACGCTCCTTAAAAGTTTTAACAAAGCCCATATGCTTCAAGAAAACGTTTTCCTCATTCTAAGAAGCCAGCATTTTCTAATGTAAAAAAAAGTCACTGAAAAGTTCACAACCAGCTCAAATTATTATCCTAAATTATTATCCTATTCCTCTGGGCACCTTGAGGGAAAGTCATTTCATTGTGTTTCGCAAACATGTTCAAACAAACTTGCTCTACCCTTTCCTTTACTTGGCCACTCTGCTTTTGTGCAGTCTCCTCAGTCGGCAGCAGCTCAGTTCTCCCATGGCAAAGGAACAAGAGAACTGGCTGTATTTGTTAACTGTGGGAGGTAACATACACTCCTCTGCCTTGGGAGACGGGGCTGCTCTCGGCAATTGAAGACAGTTTGCAGTTCCCCAGCCAGAGTAAGTGTTTGCAGCCATTTACAACCTCACTCCCTTTTCCCAAAGGAAATGAGCTATAGAGCCTGTTTTTCCCTACAGCCACTGCGTGGTTCACAGTCTCTTTTGAACCCTTGCACAAGTGTGCCACAAAGGCTAGTCTATGGAGCAGTTTTTCTGTATGGATTTCTGTTATTTCTGGTATCACCTGAAATTATGTCAAACTGGTCTCAACTGAATTATGTCAAACAGTCACAAACGGGGCTGGTGGAAGCAAACAATAGCCACACAGAAATCACACCCAAACCAGACCCAGATCACAGGCTAAGGTTGCAAAAGAAAAATTGCTGCAGACCATTAGCTTAAAAACTTGAAGTCGCAAAATAACAAAGCCAGTTAAGCCCCTTGAGAGTAAACCCACTGATGGAGAAGACCATAAAAATACAGTGCCAGAATATAACAGCTGCATGTATGGGTATTTCAATAGATGAACACTCTATAGTATCTCAAAGATTTGTTACTGCTAGTCAGTAACCAAAACACATTTAGTAATCAAACACAGTTAGTAATGCAGTTAGGAGCATGCACGCAAGCAGACTATGCTGGCACTGCACAGCTCATTGTTTTAGGTCACAATTGACAAGACTCCACTGATGCAGATTAAATGCAGCTGCAAGACCCAAATGGACAAGATGGACAAAGTGCTGGGGAAAAGAAACAGAAGAATGTGAAATTCAGCAGTCATATGTTATTCATGAAAGGCTACTTAGTGAACATTTCAACATGCGTCTTTGCTTATTAAAGGAAAAACAGAATGTACCTCTAAGATTTAAATAAAAATTCATGAAAAATAAAGTAAGTTGTGCAAAAGAGCTACTTATCTGTACTACTGGCTACTAAGAGATTGTCTATATCAAGCGCTTGTATTAAGTAATAGCCACAGTTGTGATACTTCGACAATAAACGAGAGATCACTGAAAACTTTTAGAGTTGCAGTGCTTCTCCTAGACAGATTTTGGAGTCTGCAGGCATTTATCTCAACTCACTAAAGCAAGTACAACTGTCTTTTGCTATATCAAAAACTGAAAAGCTGCCAGCAACACTTATGCATGCTACAGAAAACATTCTGCATGACTTCCATCTGGTATTCATCAATCTAACTGGATGTAAGGATGGCATATGTTAGTGTTCTCCCACAGCCTAGAGAAAGTAATCATCTTGCCCTCCTTGATGCAAACATCACTTTTTTTTTTTTTTGCATCAAACAGATATTTTTATTTAGTAGTTTTTAACATGCTACAAACACTTCTATCTATGAGAAGGCCTTCTGGCCATTCCTACTGGAAGTACTAGACCACTGGATGGTGTTATGTCTAGTTTTTCCAAAGCAGAAGTCTATCTACAAGTGAATGAAAGAATCAGGCTACAGAGAAAGCTCCAGGTGGTTTGCACCACTGAAAGACATGTGGGGCTGCCACTTTGCCCACAGAGTAGAAGTCACCCTCTATCTGAACAAAAACCAAAATTCAAACACACTTCATTTTCCATGATTAGTAATGCCAAATTTGCTGCAAGTCTGAAAACCACACGGACAAGCTAAATTTTTCCAAAACTGAGGCAATAAAATCCCAAACAGATTTTTATTTCTCTTTGTTAATCAATATTTTCTACCATTACTGATACTGTAGACCTTCCAGACAGCTTTGTTACAGAAGGAAAATAGCTGTGTCTATGTGAAGTTAACTGCAGAGATATGTGTATTTGCTAAAATATGGACTGAAGATTTAAAGAATTCACATGGTTGCATTTCAAAGTGCAAAGCAAATGGATGAGCTAGCTGAACTCTTAAAAAAACCCCACCTACAAGGGTTCAAAGTTCTGACTGATAAACTGCTGCTACAGAGACAGTGTGAAGTAAAGCCCAGTGAACCCATGGCAAGATTCCCTCCCACATAAATGGACACCAGATCAGGTTCCAGGCTCAGAGCGTGAACACAGAGACTGCTTTCTCAAGTTTCAGCTAGCAGATGTGCAGCAGAGCTCTCTCTGCCAAGGAGGCACAAGCTTGGGTTTTGGGGGTTGTTTTTTCTCATTTCTTATTGATTTTGAAACTATTGCCATTAAATAAATTAAACAACAAAAAAACCCAGACAATGTTGGAGGAATAGACAAAGGAATTCATCAGCTATTAAAACCCAAAATCGGCAAAAAGCTTCTCAGTATTTTAGATTCTATTGAAAACAGTCTTTTTCCCCCCCTCACAACTATTTTCTTTGAATCTGATGTCCCAATCCTGCTCTCTGCATTCCACGGTATTAAACTCCTTGAAAATGAATGAGAAACACACAAACACAAATAGCAAGCTGGCAGCAAAATTGTACCAACTACAGGGAAATATAATAAAGCTTTCAACATCACCAGCCAAGAACAATCCAATAAGGATTATTTCTAGAGCTTTGCATTTCACAAGGAGGACTAATAATTTTTTGCCAGCATGGCCAGAAAGCACGGTGCAGAGGGGGCACCAGTGTAGAAAACCTGATCCAGATAGTCTTTTCTGGCCTTTCCTGCTTTCCCAGAGTTAATGGTGTATTTATCACTGTAGGATATGCTTCAGACATTTAAACACAGGTATTTGTTTTTGAGAAATATGGACTCTGCTGAGAGACTAGACTGACAAGATAGAAACCAATTTATCTAAGCGCATGCTTGCAGAGCACAAGGAAGTGCCATACAGCAGACACCTGAGCTAGCTCATTCTGTCTCCTGTTATGAGCTCTCCATTCTCCATATCACTCCTGTAGCCCTTTTCACCCAGTCCCATCATGAATTCATCTTTCTCAAATGGCAGCTCAATTTTCCGACTACATTTTAGATAAGGTCCTACCAACACAACGGACGATACTGCTATTATGACTGATATTTGTCCAAGTTCTACATAACATAGAGGAAAAATGTTAAGTATCAGAGTCTTTTCAATGGACAATACAATTGTTTAACAGAAAGTTCTCATAACAAAACAGGAAAGTTGCAGTCACCTCACTGCCTCATTTGGACAGAACAAGCCTGCTATAGGCAGATTAAGGTGCAACGCCTCCCAGGGAGAAAAAGCAGAGAAAATTACCTTCAGGCTCCCATCCTCCAGTCTACTCCTTGCTGAAAGCATTACTGTAAGGAGGGGGGGTGGTGGGTAGAGAGTCAGATTCTAAGGACATGAGAGAACATAAAGTCTTACCACTTAAAGTGCGACACACAGCTTCAGCAGTGTATTCCTACAACAGGAGCATAACTTCTGGTTGAGCATGACTATTTCTTTTAGAAATAAAGTAACTAACTCCTCAGTGAAGGATCCCCCTTGTCTAGAGGGAAGTCATTCTAAGGGTTAACTACTTTCAGTGATAAAATTTTATACCAAATTCTTCGTTTCAATACAGCAAGTTTCAGATTCCATGTCACTGAAAAACACAGGCCAACTATAACAAGATAACAGTGAAAGCCCTTTTAGGAGCAGAACCATGGCCATATTAATTACAGGCACCCATATTTCCCTAGGAGGTTTTTTTGTGTTTTTTGTTTTGTGGTGGTGGTTGTTTTTTAAAACAGCAAAATCTTCAACCGTGACAAGCATCTTCAAAAAGCACTGTTATCAAACTGCCAGTTCAGCTCAAAGCAATGCCTCTGAAGGAAGAGCATAGCCATCTGCAGAGGTGCGGTTGCACTGCTTGAGTACTCCCACTCACCAGAACCCAGGTGATGCAGATCTTAGCTTACCACCTCTCTCAGGGCCCCAAGAAGTCTTCCTACACATTCTCCTTTTCTGCATTTTTAAAGACTTACATGCATATGAACTTGAGAGAAGGGGTCGAAAGGTCATTTTAATACAAAGGTGGGAGTCTTTCATACATAGACATCATCTATAACCGACTTCTCTCATAATTCTGAGACAAAATCTATACTGCCTATGTTTAGTTTTACCATATTAATGCTTTGGAACAGAAGAAACAATAGCTATTGATTTCAGTTATAACTGCCCATTATTCTGTTTTCAGCAGGACATAGTTCAGTAAAATGAATAGAAACAGGAGCAATGTTTTATAGCAGTATCATATTAATGATTCGGAGACTAATCGTGTCTTATCGAGCTGTGAGCATCAGCAAGCCAAAAACATAAAAATGGAAGATATGTCCTGAAGCTGCATATTTAGTCAATCCACTTAACATGTACTTTATTTTTACATCATAGCACTGTACACGTTCAGTTGTGTACTCTCTAGAAGCAATTAAGTCTTAATAACTTGACACCTCACCATGACTCTCTCCTGTTTTGCCATCTACATTTTACATCAAGCAAGTAATATAAAAGTGAAAAAAATCTGTGAAGGTCCTTTTAACCTTGACAGTCTGTCATATTGTGAAAATCAGAGTAGATCAAGAATTGCTCTTATTTTTCCAGTCTTGCCTCTCATCCAAACACATGGATTTAAACATTTACATGCCTATTCATAATTTATTGGAGCATTTGCAGCTCATATCATAAATACAGGTCTAGCCTGCAGGAAAAACAATGACTAATAGTTGAAAGAAAGCATTCCAATTAGTCATCGTGAAGTATGCCCATGTTCACTGCTTGGTCCTCAGGTGCCAGTAAAGTCCAATAGGGAAGCCTGACATCAAATATGTCATCCAGAAAAATGTATCACTTCCAAATAGCAATAGCAGTTAGATCAGAGACTGATTTTCTCTCCTGGTACATACCAGTAGGAAGACTTATCTTTAAAGAAGTTCCCAAAGATTTGAACCCCTTAAGGAGGCTGATGGGGAAAAGCTGTGCTCCGAGTTGTGTTCCCACCGTTGGGACATGCTGCATTCTGCTTCGGAGGACCTGTGCCAGACTATATCTTCTCTTTCCAATTTCAGTGTTAAGCATGGAGACAAACACCGGAACCAGAAGATGCTGCGTCTCAGAGGAAAGTTGTTGCTTATCTACCACCTCTTGCTTTTGTAAGATGTGGATCCCACTCTGGCCACATTTGCAACTCAACAGGACATTGTAATGAGAAGACCCTGTTTCTCTCAGCTATTTGTCCTGTGGCAGCCTTGGCAGCCTTACCAAATGCCATTCAAAATTTGCTTGGGTGCCCTTTGGCATCCCTGCCACAGACTATTGATCCTTAGATTAATGGGCTAGAAAATACAAGCATCTCCTCACTCCATCAGGAAGTATTTGCATGTCTCCAAATCAGGCTTACTGAAAAATCCTTTCAGTCCGTGGTCCTCCGTGGTCCTCCAAGACACTGTACACCTCCAGCCTAAGTCCAGAGTTTAGAGATAAATAAAAGACTACAGTTTGCTTATGCTCTGTAGACTTACAGCAACGTCAAGCATTTTGCAAATAAAAAAATTCAAAGACAAACCAAAGTAGATGCAGATTTACCTGAGGGCTAAGGGAACCATGATGTTTATTCTTTCCACTTCCTCCCTCTTATTATTAATAGCTGGCTTAGCGTGTGCTACATCACATGCCACAGCCATGGTCAGAGGCTGTGCAATCATGCTCTTCAGATGAGTACTGTGCCTGCTTCAGTTTCTAGTTGCATATGGTCACGATTAACAGCTTGCTTTGGAAAGGCACAGGGACCCTGAAAACAGTGCGTCTGGAAGGGGTTCCTCATATCAAACCATCTTTCTATTGCATTGAATGAGTTTCACATTAAGAGTTTTCAGTGTACCCTCTAGTAGTCCAGGCGACATTTTTCTGAGATTTTACTAGAGAATTTCTTTACCCTCTTCTGGAGGATCAAGAATTTATGGAATTTGAGATATGGCCTGGTCAGTTTTTAAGTCAAGTCACTTCTCTCTGGGCAAGTGGCTAGGAAGAACATAAGAGCAGAGAGGTTTGACAAATACCAACAGCCACCTCTGTTCAAATAAAAAGTATGTTGTCTTCCTGAATACATTATGCTAAATCTCTATGTAAATGAGAAATATATAAATAGAATTGGGCATTAACTGACATTAGATTTTTTTTCTTTAAATGGGAGGAGGTAGGGGATGTTGTTATTAAAGGATTTAAATTCTAACATCTGTTTTTAATTCTACCAGCTTATTTGTCTGTTTATACCTACAGGCTTTCAAGACATCATTCAACACTGCTAATTAAAGCTGACAAGTTTTGTTCACTGCGATGCTTTCTTGTATCCCTGCAAGCCACTTACTCATGTCAGTGCTGTCATTGCAGGTGACACTGCTTCTTGATGGAGAGATGACAAGGGGCCAGAGTGCCCCCACAAGGGGATGAGAAGAGGTTCACCTTGTCCCATCAGACAGAGGAGGGAAGAAGTGATGGATGGCAGTGACCATTGCTCTATCCGCAAGCCTTTGTCTCACCTCCAGGCTGGGTCAGAATCCTCCAATTTTCCACCATGGCTGACTTAAAACACAAATCCATAGCAATATCCTCTAGCATATTTCTAAAATGCCACAGAAATGGGACTCCAATTTAATAATATTATACCAATTATATTTGGAGAAGACATGCCATGTTACAGACACACAAACACACATTCTGGTTTTTCTTAGCAGTAAGAACCCCATCTGCAGTCATGCCCTAAGGACACTTGCTATTTGTGCTTCAGTAAAAACAGCACAATGCTGATTCAAGAGAGTAGCAGTGCATATGCAAGTAGTCCATGCCTGCGAAAACATTTGCAGAAGTGGCTGATTTGGCTCAGATAAAATGATGCACCTTATGGAAGAAGCCACAAGGACAAATGCCAACAAGTTTATTCATTGCTTCATATTCTGAACTTCAGACTTCATAGATCCAGACATAGATATTATTAGTTGGCCATTTACATATGTTGTTCTTCAAAGCAAACAAACAAACCCCATGCCATCCAGAGAATACTGGTGGCAGGTCAAAAGAGCAGGCCAGGGACAGCCCGTTATAAAATCCCAGCCTCTGAACTCTTTGCACCATATATACTTTTCATTGCACTAAGCACACTATCACTAATGCAACAGGCATATGGGTGATTTGTGTGATCCACATTGGGCTGAACAGACTGCGAGGCATGCAAGAAGGAGAAAACCCAGAGAGGTAATGAGTCAGTCAGTAGCTGTGCACATTGCGACTCATTCACTTTTTGCCACATGGAGATTTTTTTTTATTTTTCCCCACATAGGAGTTTCACAATCAGAATAGACCTTTTTTTTTCCTTTTTGGAACGACCAACATACTTTCAAGTGTATTTTTAAAGCTGTTTCTGTCTGGCAGAGGTCTTTTGTTACAGAGACATACAGTGCTTACTACCTGGGGGCTTGGCTCCCTGGGTGAGGTGTCTAGACATCTCTGCAGTGGAAATAACTGCACAGCCTAGCACTGTATTGAATCCACTAGTTTTAGCATTAGGAGTAATTTCATGCCCCAGGTTTCCATAATCAAACACATCTGTTGCATGAAAATTATCCACTGCCAACTTGAGTGCAAAGCACAATATGCCCAAATTATCTGTGTTCTCAAGATCAACTTTACCTCCTAAAAGACTACATTAAATACCACACATAACATCATCAACACCGCTTCAGTCACTCCAAAACTCACATGAAGTTCAAACAGATCTAAAAATCCACTTTAAGGAGAGATGGACTTAAATCAGGAATGGTAGCTTTGACAAGTAATATTCCAACAACTACTGCACTGCATGCTAGGAGTATAAAAATTACATATTCCAAATACTTTCACAAAAACAGATTAAAGCCTTTCTCAATGCTCTAAGAAGCAAAAACAGTTATAAAGAAAACAACTGTTAATTTAAGCCAATTTTTAGCTTCATTTGTCTAAAGCTACACTTTCATAGTTCAATACACAAAAACATTATGACAGATATGCAAAGCTGATATTTTCAGGCAGGAAAGGTGAAAACCCTATATATGAAAGGTTGAAGTCTGATCTTTAAAAGAAGCCTGCAGCTGGTTTCTGTCATCTTTCTTTCTCTCCTTGATTCAATAAGCAGACCCACAGCTTAAGGAAAATGATGATTTTGTCCACACGAGGAAAAGAACAACAGACCTCCCCAGACTGAGCCAAGAATTCACCTTTTCAGTGTGGGAAAACACTCTGGTACTTCTCAAAGAAAAAAAGGAAAGGGGGCAGAAATAAAAAAAAAAAAAAAATCAGACTTCAGATTTTTAGAAATAAACTTTTGCAAGTAAATAAGAAAAAAAAAAAGGAGTAATCATATACAAGTATTTCTCACTAATTCACATTTCAATTTGTTTCCTGGTTTCTTTCCTCATCTAGTCTAGTCTAGGTACTGCTTTTCCATAGTTACTGAACTCAAGCGGAAGATATTTTTGCAACTCCCACTTTTGCTCTGCAGAATAAAAGTAAATATTCTTTCTTCTCACTTTCCCTCCTCACACTTATAAGATGATTTTTTGTATAGTTTTCTCCAGCCTTAGGTCTAAGAGATACCATTTACCTATTCATGCTACATTCCTCAGGTCCGATAGGCTAAAAGCACATGTTTTTTTTTTTTATTTTATTCTCATATATATATATATATCTATCTAACTACTGGTTTGGGATGTTGAGAGCCTCTGAATTACTCTTTCAAAGATAAAACTTTTGATGTCACAGGGTGTCACACCCTTCATTTATAGGATTGTTAATCATCAGAACATTTCTCTCGCTGTGGCTCTGCTCTGTCACATTCCCTCCTCCCAGTCAGTGCAGCTGGAAGGCTCTAACAAAACAAACTCTCCAAACACCACCAACCAGCAGAGCATCATCAGCAAGCTGAAGTATGGACAAGTGCATCCACTAGCTAAAATTAAGCTCTCCAGACACCTTAGAAACTCAAGTTATGAAGCTTGCACCACAACAAACCCAAGTGAACAGGGCCCAGAGAACGAAGTCCATAACAAAACCTCAGGAGCATTGAGAGCTCACAGCCGTGAAGGTACACAGCACATTCACATACAAACCTCAGAGCAGGTTGTTAGGAGTGTTTCCATTAAAAAGAGTGAACAGTTGCAGAAAGAGTTCCTTAAAGGAACTTTAACATTCTTTAACATTTCTTGAACATTTAAAATGCATCAAAATTAACACTAACTACCATTTTATCAAAAAATCCTCATAAAGAAAACATTCAGTCTACAGGAGGCAATAGAAAACCAGCAAAGCACTTCCTCATTTTAGCAATGCTTTGGGGATGTGAATGCTCCACATTTTCTTTTTAAATGTTGAGCTGCCTAATTGAAATGCAGCTCATATAGCACCCAGGCTTACTTCTAGATCCCTAAGAAATTGGTCCGATTTGAAAATGTCAGGATCTGGTTAGCAATTCAAATGACCACAGTGGTAATTACGGCTTTTCATGTTCCAGCATGTTGCACTGCATCAAAACTGACACAAATGCCTGGTTTTATAATATCACAGCATGGAAATAAATGTCCAAAACGATATGAAAATGTACTAGTAAGAGATTAATAACTGTTCTTCTAGGAAGAAAGATGGCTCTTTTCAACCAGTATATTTAAAAAAAAACCCTTCTCTGATAGCATCTCTCCTTGAGGGAAACTGAATTATATTATCACTCATACGCTATAATCATTTCTGTCAGCACCAGTCAGAATATTTGAAGGAAAAGAGGAGGAGAAACCGGGAAGGGGCTGGGGGAAAAATAGTGCAATCTTATAAATAAGTCCAGAGAGATACTACTTAAAGGTTCCCCTCCAGCATTTTGTTCTCTCTCCCACCCAGCAGACTAGAACATATTTCAAGTGTTTTATTTTGATCATAAAGTGGAGGAACTATGTGGATAGGGAGCAATGCATCATGAGCGATGTGCTCAGCTCTACAATCTTTGGTACCAATGTGTCATTTTGAAATATGGGCCTAAAGCAATATGCGTAAGGGAAACTTCTTTCTTTTTCAGGGAAGAAGGAGGAAGAAAGGTCTTTTGAAGTCTAATGTGCCCCCAGAAGTCTGTTTATGAAATAAAATAAATAAAGCAAGCGATGTCTTTAGTAGTTCTCTTGTGCAGCAGCCAAACCACATACCAGAGTCACTCAACTGCCTCCTAACTATAGGATGGTTTAAACAGATCAACACTTGGTATTCTGCCTTTTGCAGAAAGTATATGGGGTGGAGACACTAGTCAGCACATCCTACAAGCAGCTTCAGTTCTATTTTGTCATTTGACAGATCACACAGCACACTCTCTCATCATATACATGACTGATAGCACAATGAGTAGCCTCACGCAATGTCCCCACAGGTCAACCTGAGCCTCAGAGGAAGGCCCATGCTTTCTCTGCAGTCTTGTATTTTCTTTCCACCTGGCTAAAAGGTTGGGTATCCATGTGTTTATCCATGAAGTTAAGATGGAGAGATGTTGTTGGAGCCTCCCCCCCAACAGTGTTGCTGTTTCATGGGATTTGGTTGGTCGGTTTTAGCAGTATCTACAACATTCCCTGTAATTCAGCAAATAACAGGGGGCACTGCTAGAGCTGCAGGTCCCTCAGCACGGACCCCATCCTAATCTGGTACTGATGCCAAAAGGAAGTTTTACATTATCCATGCCTCTGGTCTTTCTTTGCCACTCCACCCTCTTACACCAAGACAGATGTCCTTGAAATCACCCTGGGAATCAGAGGGCTGACCAACCTGATCAGATTAACCAGGAGGGGAGAGCAGGGGAGATTGCTGGTTTGATCCACTTGGTCCTGTGGCTCACAGGGGCATAACATAGTTGGTGCAGGGAAAAGAAAAAGTGGTCAGAAGCAGAATGTCTCCTCCCATAACAATGCTAGCTGAGGCCAGAGTGAAATGTAACAAAAAAGAAGCAGACAAACCAACAGACTAGTCTCTGGAGGTATCAAGGACACTTCGAAAAAATAGACTCAAACACATAAGTTTCTGCCTTGCAAAGGGAAGAAACGCCCTGCAGCAGATAGTTACGTCCTCAATACCATATGAGACATAAAATCATATGCTGATGCACTAGCATCTGCAATAAGCATAGAAAAAACCCTAAAGGAAAGTGAATCTCTAGGTTCCCATCTTATCATATGAGGCCCTTTAAGATATGGATTCAGCAGAGATGAGGACATCTCTGCCATTGTCTTTTGTGACTTACAGCACACCCTACTTCAATTTTCCCAATTCTAAAACAACTGTATGCATATTTTTCTGCCTTATGTTGTACTTCAAGAGAAACAAGTGTCAAGTCTTCTCTTACAACAGAAGACTAAAGTATTTTCTCTATTGATCGTTTGTGAAGCATAGCTGCCACTGAGACAAACAGCAGTAATCAAATTTAGTGAAGTTTGTCAATACACAGGGAAATCACAGTTAGAGAAGCCCCTGCCATGTCACTTCTACCGGGTAAACATGCCAAGAACTTGAACCCTTAGGTGAGCAGACAGCAGACATGATTTTAAGACAGCATCAAGTGACCAACACATAGCAATCTACCAGCCTTCCTATGCTAGGCTGAGTTAATCCTACAACAGTTCATTTCCCTGTCTCAAGTACAAGTGCAAGTCTTCAAGGAATGCAAATTCCACTAAGGAGTTCAAAATTGTATCCTTACAGAAATGTGTCTTTTACTATTGGAGGTGCAATAATCATACACCCTTTCCTTAATTAAAGCAATGCAGCTTAAGAAAGGTTTGGCAGGAACTAGCACTTCATCTAGCTCATTATCTGGTGAAATTTATTAGGCACATCTTTACTTTTAAACACGTGTGCATATTTTATCTGTTTTTTCTGTAAAATTTCACATGCGCATGAGGTACAAACAATACACTGACAGACACCAATGTCATGATCAAAACTTCCAAACCATCGCTATGTGGTTTGACTAGACTATTGGTTGGACTTCAAAGAGCTCTAAAGACGTTAGGAAATGAAAGGTATTTGCATGCTGGGGGAAGACTGCAGCACACAGTAAGCAAGCCCAGATGCCAACAACTTCCACGAGCTTCCAGTCCTCTGTCACTAGACACTACATAAACTCAGCTAGCATCTTTTTTCCTCAAACTTATTTACTGCAAATGCCACATCTCACAGCATTTTGAATCCAACTTCTAAGTCATTGAAAAATAACCAAATTCAAACCTCTCATTTACATTCAATGAGAACATTACAAGAAATAAAAAACACCACATACTGAAAGCATTCAAGACTAAGTGCCACACAAAGCATGAATCAATTTAGAGCAGCAGCAGAAATTGGCTGCCTACCTTATTTCTCCCCAGCTAAAGAGGTGTTAGTACTCACTATCACCCCAAGAACGTTTTCCAACATTTTCAGAAGGGAGGTAAATTTTACAGAGAACTGATTGTTAACTTTATAGCTCCTTCCAGACTTGGGAGGAAGAGAACTACAGCCAAGGCTGCAAACTAAGGCTCCAGCCTAGCAAAGTACAGCATTATTGCTATGCTCAGCCAATCCTTTCATACCATCTCAGCAGGAAAATGTCTTGTATGGTAAGATACAAACCACCATGAAAACTTAACCTTCTCTGTTGCTTAAAAAATTCAACAAAAATATACTAACCAGTGACTAGACAGGGGAATTAATGAACTATTCTACCACAATCAAAAAAACCCCAACTGTGTCATCTAGGTAAATATATATATATAACCTATAAATATATTTATATATATATATTTTTAAAATGTTATATATATATATAAAAAATCACATCTTACCTACTCTGCAAACATATTCCTTACTCTGTGAATATGCTTCTTCCGTCAAAAATCAAGGGCTTATTCTACAGCTGGGATATGATAACATATTGATTGAAGACAAAAACAAGGAACTCTGGTGAACCAATGGGACTATGCAGGAAGAAGCATTCATCTGGCATAAGATTATTTAGAGCATTTCTTGTCTTTGGAGCATGGGAAGTAAATAAAAAATTGCAGAGTCATCTGGAATCCATTTCTGCTAGGAATGTTTTGGTGAAGAAAGGAGCTCAAATTCATACTCAGACAATGAACCAGTGCACGGAAGTTTGCAATAAATTACGAGATATCTACATGCTTTCTAATTCTTCTTCTTCCACCTTTATTTTTAGATGTAGAAGTAAAAATATTTAGTCTCAGTTTTTAAAAAAAAGATCTCAAAGTATTAAAAAGTAGAGATTCTCCACCAGCTTAACTTTTTTTTTTCAATTTTCAGAGTAATTTTCATTTATTTATTTCTGCTACAGTATTTAAACTGTCACAATCCAAATCATCAAATTATTCCTCCCAATTTCAGTTCTTGAAAAGACTAAGCAGAACACAGTGTTTAATTACCTGGAAAAGCTGGTTGCAGATCAATGCCCGATGTCTCAGCAGTTTCTAAGACTTCTACTTGGGAAAGGAGACTGAACAGGATAGGGGCAGAAAAACCTAAGCAACAGAAGCAACCTCGAAGAACACAATTTTAAAACGGATCTCTTTGCATCAGCATCGTGATACAAATGCCTCACAAAGATGTTCAAGCAGGCATGAGAGAAACAGGAGCACAAATTTATACGGGGGAGGTGACCTGGTCATGAAGGGTCTTGCTATGATCCCTCTTCCTCCTATTTTAGACCCATCTAGGTGCACTAAACTCAGTGAGCTGCTAAAGCTTTAAATAAAGGCCACTATTTCTACACAGACTAAATCCTCTTCAGTCCTTCCCTATTAAAAAACCCTTGTCCTAGCCTAATAGTAACTTAAAAAAATAACTATGGAGTTAGCAATGGAACCTTTCAGCTTTGTATGAAGCTGAACATACACAGGACTACATAACATTGTCATTTAGACCAAGAGATATGATCTTACACATTTAAGTACAAAAAGAGAAACACATAGCTTACGTGAGAGATTCTCTTTCTATTGCAAAGTGCCAAAATCTGAGCTCCTTCATTCAAGCAAACTGCCACACTCAAGACAGGACCTCAAAGCTGACAGCTATGCGCAGCAGGTGACCCTAGTACTCCCATTCTAACCTGTAAGAATACACTCAGATGGCTATCACCACTACTTTGTTACCAGAACAGGAAAAAAAAAAAAATTATAATTGGAAATAAAGTATCTCCTTTAAAAGAAGTTTGTCTTGTGTAAGACAAAACCAAGCGAAAAATTCTGAGGCTTAAACTATAAACTGTTGGAGCAGAAACTTTTTTTTCAATACAGGCCTCAGCATAAAAAGGGCCCACCAGATGACGTAGGCTCCTAGGAGCGAGTTACAAACAATAATAGTAGTAGTAATTAAAAATAAAAAAAGCAAATAGGCAGATTGGATTCCCAATAGATGAACACAGTCTAACAATTTACAGTGAACACATGTTTGAAGTCAACTTCAAGTAATATGCTAATAAGAATTATGTGCATCTGTTTCATGCTCCCTGAGAATAATGCCATCAAAACTGAATTCAAATGTTTCAAAGCTACAGAGAGCCTGAGCATGTCTTTGACTAATTAAAATTAACCACGTTACTGAGGTCACAAGCTTACCCCTTTGGACATTAGCAAATTCTGGCTAAGGTCATTTCATCAAGAAAAATAATGAATGTCTGTGTTCAAAAGGCATGAACAATACATTTATTTAATTAACATATTACTGGATTGAGGGAGATTTTTGGAGTCATTTGAATTTTGGAAGACCCTCGATAGCACTTTTCAGTCATAATACTATGGGGACACAACAATATGCAATAAAATTTAAAAAAAAAAACACCACAAAAAACCCCCCAAAAAACACTAGAACCTTGGCTGAATTATTAATAAGGCTAAAATAGTGTTTGATACAAAAACAAGCTATTTTTACTAAAGAGTATCAATTAGCTTTCATTTTCTTTAAAATTCAAATAAACAGGGAAAAAATGTAGATTTAACTCTGGTTTGAATACATATTACTGAGGCTATTGCATCTTCCAAGCTCCTTATGTAAATTACAGATATTCTTTTCCTAGGTCAAATGTGAAAGGGCAGCAGAGAATCAGAACTGATCTCTAAACAGAAAGTTCAAGGTACTGCAACAAGTTACAACTTTTTTCCAGTCTTCATTTTTCTGTAATACAACATAAAATGGGAAAATTAAGATCATGATACAGAAAAACAAAGATTAGGATTCTCAGCCTGCACTATGCAGAAAACCAGATTAGCATAGCGATAATGGATTAACATTCTGAATCTACAGTAACCCTGCTGTAACAGACAGGAGGTGCTGGGAAAGCTTAGCCAAGGTGCACAATTATCATCAATTGTCCCTGCACCAGCAGCTCCACTTCTCAGTGCATCGGTTCCCTATCGGGAGGGGCCTCTGGGTATCGCTGCAGTATAAATAAATGTTTAGGTAAGAAACTAGCAGTTTTAAAGAACATTATTTCCTTCACAAAGCATGGAAATCCATGCTAAAGCATTCCCCATGGGATCTGTTCCTATCTGAACACAGATTTACTCACTGTGTTCCAACTGTCCCACATGACTATAGGCAATTTATATTTTTTTTTGGCATATTGGCACTAACAAACTCCTAAACCTACTAAATGAAAATAATCTCCTTATGTCACAAAATTAAAAAAAAAGTTAAAGAAAATGCATTTTACCAGACACTGATCTGATTATTGTTTGAATGAAGCTAATCAGTCTAATTACACAGTTTAAAAGTGCATGCTGTGGACCCACAGATCATTACAGACAATACTTCTCTAGGTGCCAGCTGTGTTTCAGATTTGCTAAACTAGAGTTTTCTGTAAAGTTCTTTTAAAAAAATGGATTCGTTTCAAATTATTCTTTCAAATTCAATGATATAAAAAGAATTGGAAGACGTTTCCCTACCATTTGCTTTCCAACCAGAACATTTTGTCAAAAGCTTACAATTTTGAAGATGAAGCACAATAACGTCATGCATTGTGGTGCTATGTCAGCAGAGGGCTGGAGGTAGAAATCCAGAGTCCCACTCTGAAAGCCAATCAGCAGTTTACTAGAGTACTACAACATGAACATTATCTACACCATGTAATGTTTTAGCATTAATATGTAAGGCTGCCAAAGGATTCTAACCACAGAAATATTGTTCAGGTTTAAAAAAAAAAGTAACCCATGAGGTACCCAGCAGCTTTATCCAATTAACCAGAAACAGATCAGGATGTGCTACTGTCACTTCTATAGAGAGCATTCTAAGAGAGAAAAATGGAAGGGTCAGTGTGCTAGTCTCTTCCCTTTTATGCCCTGTGGCAGGCAAAATTTCATCTAAGACTTTCCAGAAATTCATTGTCTATGATCTGGGAATTCCACCTTTACCTTTACCCAGTTAATCCAGCTCTGAGCTGAAGTATCAATGACATTCTCTTGCATACAGGTTCAGCAGCTCTGGGTTGAAAACCACTTTGACATTTCTGGCTTGGTATCCTGCCCTCAACAAATGCATTTGATGCTCATGTATAGCCTCTTGGCTGCTTGCTTCCACAGCCATCTGTCAGGATGGCATACTGCCTGCTTACTAGGTGATGTGCCAGTTTTACTAGGGCAGAGATGCCAAGAATAGGTGGTTTTAAATGCACAGCCAGCACATTAATTCACTGCCATCTTGTCTTAATGCCCCTCCTCCACCATCTCAATGAAGTCAAGATTAGCCATACAAGAAGCAGCCAGAAGTCCATCCAGAGTCCTCCGATTCCTGACACAGGTCATTAACACATGCCTTAAAATGAAACAAGAGTATCAAGAGCTGAACAATTACAAAATAACCTGCTCATCAAAAGCCTGGAAACATTTCAGCTGAAAACATGCATACGGGTTCTCTGCAAAAAGTGCTATAAAACCCTGGAGTGAACCCTCTCATTTAAAAACAAAAATGCTTCAACACTGTTTAACATGTAAATTAAAGCCACTCCAGCTCTGACATAGTGCCTGTATAGAAAGGTTCAACACATTGAATTCAATACACAGTTGAAATTAATTTGAAACAAATTTGAAACAACTTTTCTGTGTTGTTCTCTGTGTTTTCTTATCTCCACAACGGAGACAAGCTTTTAACTGAACTATTTTACTGCCAGAATATGATTAATAGGGATGTAAATACAACTAGTTCTTCTGTAACTTAATTCCTGTGAAGGTTAAAACCCTGAAGAATGAATGCTAGCGCTTAATTTTCATGCCTGTCCCTGTAAGTCTTTACACATCTTCCTCATCCTAATACAAAACACTGAACAGAGAAACCATCTACAAGACTGAAGACTTCACTGTATGTCATGGGTAGGGAACCTGTTGACTGGGGAGGTCACACATGGCAAGGACAGGTACACACTCCCACAACTCCCCCAGCCCAGGACAGAAGCCAGTTCCACTTGGTAACAAGGTAGATGTACTTTCATGGGATCAGGAAGGACTATAAATCACTTCCCACTCACGTTTAAGGAATCAGTGAGGAAAAGAGCTGTGAAGAAGAGGCTGCAGACTGTAGGAATTGTAGTGAGAGAACTTGCCCTTGTGCCAAGTTTCATGGCACCGCTGTAGCTGAAGCAGTAAGCAACCAGGTAGAGTGTGTTATCCACTGCACGCCTGCCTAGCCTCAAAGGCATCTGACAGACAGGCTCTATATTGCTGGCACAGGCAGTGCACGTATTAAAAATTAGCCTCAAGGCTAACAGCAACAACACAGGACAGATCAAATCACACAACATTAAAAAGCAAAGTTGATGGAGTTCCAGTACACACACGGGGTTCCTCTGAGGAGGCGAGATCTAGCCAGCGCACATAAATACGACTGACCTTTTTTGGCAGAGAAGAGATTTTTGTAAATACATTTGATTTCCCCAGCTATATGGCACACAAAGGTGCCAATTTTGCAACACATCTGAACACTGAGTACAAAACAAGTGCTTTCCAGCTCTGAATTAGGAGTTCTATCCTATATGGACAAAGCCCATTTGGAGGAAAAAAAAAAAAACCACAAAAACCACACAAAACCAAAAAACCCAAACACCTTGTCCTTATTCTGCTCAGACCCAAAAAATGACTTACCTTCTCTCCACTTTTCCTTATGACTTCATCTTTGTTTCTCTGTCTCCAGATCTTTCCTCCACCCTTCCCACCCCAAACTCCTGTCCAGGTCTCAGATAACCTAAGGCCAGAATTCCCAAATACAGTCACCTACATTTGTCAAGTCAGCTACTGCAAGCTCCCACACAGACCTCTGCCTGCTGCACCAGACAGAAACGCTGCTTTGAGCCCACAAAGTCAGAAACAGCAGCTAGCGTAAGTTCACTGACCTCCATGAAGCTCGAAGAGGATTTACCACAAGAACAAAACAATGCTGATTTCCATCAGCTGAGCCCATCTTCTTCTGACAAGAGGGGCCAGCACTTCAAATCAGAGGATTTCATGTTAAATAATATCAGACTACTTTGCATTTGCATTATTAGGTGCATTAGCAAACTATGTGCACAAGGTAAATTTCTTGTTTGTTCCATGCAGTAGTTGCCATTATTTATGGATGTGTTTCAGCTTCTTCCTACATATAACTGAGCATTATTAACTAAAACCACTCAAATGCTTCAACAAAGGCACTTTCTATCATAATTTATTTGTGAAAGATACAAGAGCTGTGAAGAATGCCTTTATATTTGTAGTTCTAGTCATGAAAAAACATTTAAAGTCTTGCCACAATTTTTTATGCTTTTGGGCAGCAGGCCAAGTATACTAACTTACACCGGCCATTTTTAACACCCTCACACTTCCACAGCACCACCTAGACTCTCCCCTTCACGCAGCCAGATGCAGGCCCTCCACAAGGTCCCTTGCAAGTGACAGAAAAGGGACATACATGTGCCCTTACTTGGCAACTAAGTTCTTCTTTAACAGAGCAGGGAAAGGAGAGGTCCCAACAAGAATGGCCTCAAGTTGCACTAGAGGAGGTTTAGATGGGATATGAGGAAAAATTTCTTTACAGAAAGGGTTATCAAACATTGGAACAGGCTTCCCAGGGAAGTGGTTGAGTCCCCATCCCTGGAGGTGTTTAAAAGGCCAGTAGATGTGGTGC
Organism: Ciconia boyciana; assembly: GCF_034638445.1. Classification (NCBI taxonomy): domain Eukaryota; kingdom Metazoa; phylum Chordata; class Aves; order Ciconiiformes; family Ciconiidae; genus Ciconia; species Ciconia boyciana. The sequence goes on from NC_132950.1 coordinate 3,062,754, forward strand.
TTAGGGACATGGTGTAGTGGTGGACTTGGCAGTGCTAGGTTAACAGTTGGACTTGATGATCTTAAAGGTCTTTTCCAACCTAAATGATTCTGTGACTCTATGGCACAGCAGTAGCCCTCTTCACCTGTTTCTGACTGGTGCATTAGAGTGGACAGGAGAGGAGAGTCTCTGGGACTTTCCCAGATAGTTCAATAATTAACCAGGGCCATTAGCAGGTGGCTTAAAGCCTGTGAGGCTCATCTAATGTGCAGCCAGTATTAAACTGTGTTCTTGAGCCCTAGGATGAGGAAAGCAAATCATAGCTTTCTCCCATCGGCCTTCCTTTCAGCTCAGCTCCCAGTTCTTTGATGGGACAAACAGAGCTGACCTTGACCCACCTCTGACAAGAAGTCAGTCATGGGATTTTCACTCACCTCTTTTTAAGAGGCAGCAAAACTCCGATGCATTCCTTCCAGTGCTGCCTGCTCAGGCAGAGATCAGCACACTCTCCGGGTCAGGATATGTTTTTCATTCAGTGTGTGTGTTGCTCAATTTGTGCATGTAGTTTCCTGCAATATCTGTATTTATCTCCCATTTGAAAACTTGCTGCACATTAAGCTAAATTCCTTCCATTCTTGTTATTTCTACACTATAATTACATTACAGATTTCATAAGCTAAAGCTGTGAAAAGCAACAATCCGCTCTATTTGAATGGGAGCGGATTACACTTGCTCAAAATTCTATAGAATTTGTTTATGTTTGTGTGATTTGCAAACCGCTGTGGGGAAAGAGGATTACTGTAACCACCATGTTTGTTTGGTTTTTAAAGTGCTTGTTTTTCCATCATGTAGCAGATAACATCTGTAGTCATCATGCCTTTAGTACACTGAGCCTCCAAGATGGATAATTATAGCAGAGACAGACAAGATAAGGCTTGTTGGAGTATCTCAGCTGATGCATTCCCCTGCAAGCACAAGTCTCCAGTGTGACTGTTTATTGGTACCCTGCTCAACTTAGTTTCTCAAGCCCCAGAAAGACAACCTCCCACCATTTTCCTTTCAGAGCTTTTAAGTTTTCAGAAAATTCCCCTCCTTGTCCCTCCCCCTCCCCTGGAAAATTAAAAAAAAAAAAAAGACGACACCTTCCTTCTTTTATGTCTTTATGAGAAGGATGCATCCCTATTCTGGGAAGCAATGGCAGAGTCCCAGGTCAGACAGGGACTGAGCTATATGTGCTCCTGAGTCAGAATTCTACTTCCCTGCTTGCTGAGGACTTCACAGTCTTCCTTCAGCATGAGAAAGATGCCTTTCCCCATCACCTGGGGCACACTGATATTTAGGTGACCCTCTTACTTTTAAGCAAAAGCTTCAGAAACCCTGCCTAGCATTCTCCCTTCATGGAGCCATATACCCTGCCACAGAGCTTGGCAAGACTGCAGCTTGAAGGCTCCCTCTGAAAAGGAAGTTCCATGCGTGTACTTAGGATGGAAAAACATCTCAATTCACAGTAGCATAACCCCTTGCAAAGCACCTGTAATCACATTACCCAAACTAGAGATTTAAACGAACAGCAACAAAAGAGCCCATCGAGAACAAATTCCAGAATACTGGATCATTTCTAGACACCTGTTTTCTTGTATGAAAATCAGACTCATTCTGTCAAGTGATGTCCTTCAAAAGGGTTAGTATTGCGCACACAAAAAAACCAAGCAACTTTGACAAGCAGAGTTACCAAAATAAAGTCACATTGGTGCTGCAAAGTATGCAGAGCTAAGTTACACAGAGCTGCATGTCACAACCTGATATGATAGCAACCAAACTTACAGAGCGCAGAAGATGCCACCACACTATGCAAAACTAGATATTAATCCAGGGTATCCATTAACCACAGAAGGGTGAGGGGAAAAAAGTCACTCAAAAGGATGTATAAAGCCTCTCTGTTCAAAAGGTTTAATAAAGCAATTATTGAAGTAGGAACTAAACCCACTGAGTATTAAGAATGCAAGCAAGCCACTTTTAATTGAACACAAGCAATTTTTAAAAGCTCTGCAAAGCAGGTGCTGCGTGCAAGAAGCTTATTATTGTATCTAGATAGGTCTTTCAACGTGACACCCAGCTAAACAACGGAACAACAGATTCCTGGTAGAAGCAGAAACGTGTGTTTCGTACCTCTCAAAAAAAAAAATCAGAGAAAAACTGTAAAAGTGAACAGCTCTGTTGCTGTTCAGAGCTGTTTGCAATGGTGTTGCAAATAGGACTGTCAAGGGGCAGTGTGACATAAGGCATTTTGCCACAGATCCTTATTTTGAGAGACCAGAAAGGACCCCAAACCACTGCACTATGGTGGTACGCTGTAACACAGAGAGGGCAGCAGTTTCAACTTTACCCCTTGGAATACCTATGGGTCCATGACTGCAACAAACTCATGCTAACAACATCATCTTTTCAGCCAGGTATGGGACTTCTGTCCTCTACACTGTTAAACACCTTTGTTCTTACTTGTACTCTTTAGAAATTAGAAACAATTATTTGCACGTTCCTGGACATAACCGACAGCATAAAATGTAATAAAAATACAATAAAATCTAAAACTTCCACCTAGCGTTAATGGAAGCAACCCAGGAAAAAGCTCCATTACTTAGCATGGTAACCTCCTACAGCTCCTACCTTTTATTCTGTTCATGTCTTATTATGATGATTTGGATTTTGCAGTCTTTTCTCCAAGGAAATTCTTAACATGAAGGGTGGAAAGCTAGTGAAAATAAAGATTAATATATAACACACAGAAAATGTTCCTTCTAAGTAATATCTCCAAGGACTACATTTTCACTTAGACACCTCATTCTTTCCTGTATAGAACCTGAAAACTTTGACTAAATATATCCAACCCCACTGGATACATTTGGGCTTGGAAATATCATTTCAGTAATCATAAAACCATTAATATATGAGAAGAACTGGTATTACTACAGTAATACCGTGCTGCCAGAAGTAATTGCACATTAGTTAGCATATAACCCTTGGAAGAAATGTCCACATTACTATACAAATTGCCTTTTTAAAAATAAAAATTAGGCTTTTATTCGTCCTTCTAATACCAACAGTACAGGTCCTTGGTGCATTTAAAATGGTTTAAGAATCAACTCAAATTTCCCAGAGTTTTAAATGACTTCAAGCTTGACCCAGCAGCTGGGCAAGAAAGTGGAAATTTAGCAGCTATAATTACAAGCAACTTTGTTAAAACAAATGCATGCACCTGGAAAAATCTAGTATCTATTTTAAGAAACATCAGCTTAGAGGAGGCATTCGTCCAGCTATACCCAACACCTAGCAATGGTCAAAAAGGCCAGAATCAAGAGCAATTTGTTGTCCTAAAGTATCTCCTAAAAATGTAATCCCAAAATCATTCTGCATATAAAAATAGCAGCACTGAAAAAAAAAAATACCCATGAATGCATAGGATAAAAATTAGCTTGTTTTCTAAAAAGAAATTAAAGAAGGTAGATGACCATTAGGATGAATGTATAACAAGTATAACCACCTCTGAATATTACCAAAGGCAGCATATTTTCAAGTTTAAGCTACTTTGTGGGCAAAAGCAAGTTATAAAATACATATCTAGAACACATTTACTCCCAGATTCAGGGCTGCGACGTTCAAGACAGCTGCTGCGGGACAGAAGTCAACTATGGAAGTAAGTATGTTAATTGTTATCACTTCCATATTCTCAACTCACTTCAAAACCACTTTCCTAAACCACCCAAATGTCAATCAGCACAGAAATGAACAAGTCCTTCAGTCTGACTCTGACAGATAGCCAGTTCTGCCATAAAAATCAGAACTTTTTCTTCTTTCTGTAGCAGTCACTATTTTAAAAGTTAAAGTCCTGTAAGAAAGAAATGACGTCTCTGGTTAACAGAACAAACTAAGGGGACATGGGGAGGAAAAAAATCATTAACAAAACTGTGCAAGGTGAGATGGGGAGGGAAGGAAAGCTGGCTGGCGGGTTGTTTGCACTGTTTTCTTGGTGAAACTGTTTTCTTGGTGAAAATGCCAAATAAAAGCCACAATGTTAAGATGAAAAAATAAGTTTCAGGTGCTAGCTTACATTTTAAAACACACCTAATCTAAATCATGGTGACATTCAAGCTAGGAAAAAGTTTCAATTCTCTTATTCTTTCAGCTGAAACAATTCACAGAAGTTGGCACAAAGTTTTCCAGACTTTGGTTTAAAATTACACTATTTTGGATAATAAATAATCCTTGTTCTGCCACCACTATAGTTTCTTAGCTGTGTAAATATCCTTCCCAATATTACCTCCATTTAAAATACATCCCTCTAACTGGCTTTGTTCCCAAAATGATGACAAAAAACATTAAGAATTCTGAATTAGTGTGACAGGGATTAACACCTACACATGATGAAAATGAATGTATTTATTCTGTGAGACAGGGCACCAACTTATTGCACACATTGACTTTCTAAATTTAAAGGAAGTTTTCTAATTTATATGACAGAATCAGAAAATCTATCCAAGGAGAAATTACCAGCTGAGTATCTTAAATAAACAAAATCCCTTACTGTTTCTGCCATTGCCTCTCTCCAATTGCCCACCAGTTTAGTTTCTTATTTTCACCAGTCCAGTTTCCAAAGTTGGGGTTTGGAGTTTTTTCCCCCCACACGTTTACCATAAGTAAACTTAATATATGCTACAGTTAAATGACAGCAGCCGCCTCAATTGACAGTCTCATTTATCATTAGAACTCAGGGATCCTTGAACCATTCTGAACAGAATAAATCATTACCCTTTCCTACTCTAAAGAAGTTAACAAAGCCATTCTCAGCTCAGAAAACAGGAGACACCCATGAGGGCTACTGTGGATATTCAGGATGTTGGCAGGAATGGCCTCAAAAGTTAGCAGATCTACAGGTTCCCAGGGGCCACATTGCTGGTTGTTCTGGGGAATCAAAGTCTGCCTCTCATCACAGGAAACACTCAGTGAATCATCAGACACTCGTCCCACATGGCCACAGCCTTTTCTGCACACACAGCCTCATTCTTTATCTTCCTCATTTCTGCATCTCAGATTCTCCTCCTTCAAGGATGTTAAGCTCCTCCAAGCAGAACATGGTTTAGCTCTTTTAAAGTAGAGTGAATATTTCATATCTATGTACCCAAACAGATACCTTAATATTCTGTACAGATAAAGGAAAGTCAAAATGCCAGAAGATATTCAGCATTTGCAACAAAAGTTCTCATGCTACATTCAGCCTAACCCATATTGAGGTACAGGCCAGCACATAAATGGCTTTAATGTCTTTTAGTTATAAATCAAATACTACAGCTATTGCAACGATCTTCTACCAAGTTTTCAGGGCTTCCATGCTCGGGCTGCAAAAGTTGCAAAGGGGTAGATGAAGTAAAATGATAAAGGTTTTTAATCCGGCTGCACAAACACCAAACCCCACAACCCCCATGGACTCTTCATATCTAGCATTTCACATAAAAATAGAAATTTAAATATAGAACAAGAATTTTCAACATTATAAAGGTGAGAAAAGCCATTCTTCAAGGAATAAAAGTCAGTCCCTAGCTGTAAGCAAGTAGGGAAAGAAATTTATTTTATACCTTATATTGTAAGGATAGCCGCACACTCTCTTGTGAGCGGGCCCCAAGTTTGCTCTGGCCATGCTCCAAGCTAGCTGGAAAGCATGTAACCATATAAGCCTAGCACTGAGCACAATCTGATAGTCCTTGTCTTTGAGCGAGGCTTATCATCTCAGTTTCAATGCGAGCTAACTCAGTAAGACAGTTTCCAACTCAAGAGTTCATCCTCCTATGGTTGGCCCAATCTCATCTGCCCCTAGACAGAGCTCTGATCCAGATGAAGGGTAAGAATTCCTAGACAGAATCCTTTGACAGGAGCCAAACTTGCTGCTCATATACATATTGGTGAGGGACAAGAACCATCTCACCAGTTGCGTGCGCCCTGTGCCTACTGCCTGGATGCTGCCAGCATCCAGAAGTACTGGACAAAGGCATTGTAACAGGGGATACTCCTGGATGGCAAATCTCCCCTCAGCCTCTCCAGTAAAACTATGCCTGAAACATGTAGCCAGAGTAGAAGGCAATAGGAACTGGCCACAGGTCTAATTCTGTTGTCACTCCTCTTCTCCTTTAAATCTGAACCCTCTATCTCAACTTCCACAACAAGATAAAATTGTGAGCTCAAGGAAAGCACAGTTCCAGACTACTGGCTGCCTTCTGCACTTCAGACAAAGGGCTTAGAGCATTTTTGATAGAGTCTCCCGCATCCTGCGGGATGGATAGAAGTGAAGGCTGCTCCCTTTTAACAGTTATTTTTTCCTCTGTTAGGATACCTTCCTGACACCTTTTTTCTTTTCACACACAGTTTTCTTTTCAGGAATAAAGAGGTACCTGAAAGACCCACAAAGGCTGCTAAATTTAAGATATCATTCTTTTGTATCCACATTGCCACTAAGGCAAGTGGTTTCCTGTACCATAACCTTCACACCATCAGGAAAGCCCTATCACCATAGATGTCAGTACAAGCAAAGGCCAGCTGGTCAAAGCCTGGATATGATGCAATGCACTACCAGTTCAATAGTGTATCATAACTGTAGTTTAAAAGGCAGGCTCCTACATTTTGATTAAAAATCCTGGATAGTCAACTGACAGATTTAGAAAAAGAACATAGGATGGAACAACCCAAACAGTTGAACTCCTCTTCTTGCCAGGGGTGGTGTAGGGCTTCCATGCAACAGCTGAGTGGGGAGTTACTGCCTCTACAGACAGCAGCAAGTGAAGTTATTTACACACTACAGGAGGTGGGGGGGGACCCAAGAAACAAAAAAAACCACAAAACAAACAAACAAAAGGCAAAACAAAACAAAGAGTTGTGCACTGCACAAGACTTCAAGAGAACAACGTGGCAGTGGAGACACCACCACCTCAGATTCAAAGATACGTCAGAGTACCCTGCAGAAAACCTGGCGGTTCCTAAAAGACTCCAACAGGAAACCTGCTGGAAGGATGTACACTTAACTCCTTCCACAATGCAGATTTTGCAGCCCTAAGAAAAAACAGTAGGGTTTGCAAACTTACTCCATTCAAATAACTGACAGTAGTCATTTTTTGGCATAACACCGTTACTCAAACAAGTGAAAGTACGAGCTTGCCAGATATATTTCTTTCTTGAGCTATATGGAAACACCAATCAAAATTTATTTCTCCTAACTCCAGTGAGCTATTATCTATGCTCAGTTATTTATTTGCCCATTGGAATAAAAGCCCTGTTACTCAACCCCAGTCTCTTAACAGTTACACTCACTGTAAGCAATGGTTCCTATCATTTTAACACCAGGATCAAAACTGAGATCATCCTAGTCCACACACACAAATGCAGGCAGACTATAAAGAAGCCACACTTACTACTAGCACATGGTGGAGCATGGAAATAATGAATGACACATCAAAGACAGTTTCCCAGCTGTAAAAGATTCTCCTTTTTAATTCATCAGCTCATTTAACTGCCACATTACTTTGTTACAGTTCATATTCAATACAAAGTAATCACAAGTGTTTTACTGGACTAAATATGGAATAATTTGTAGCAATTTGATCCAGAAGACAATAATAAAGGCCTTAATATTGCCTTTTCTGTTATTAGAAAGCATTTTTATTATAAAAAACAAAGTTTCTTGACTTTCAGTAATTCACCATTTGGTCCTAATGTACTTAGATGGAAAAAATCCTTAGAGGTTTCAAAAAGCCTAAAATAGAGAAACATCTGCTAAAATTTAGGTGCAGCTGTTTAGTGAAGAGGTCCAATGCTAGAAAAGCCAGTATTTAAACTCCCTCTGCAATCAATAAAGATTCTATTAAAAACATCATGGAACAGGGTGAAATATTTGCCCAGGTTCAAAGTGATTTTTTTTTGTTGTTTTTTTTTTTTTAAAGCACTGACATCTTTTGGTCATCAAAACTTGGCGGGATTTTTTTAATTTAGTGTCACACAGGTGTTTCAGCCAAAGTCCAACCAGGCCAAATTCCAACCAGGCCATAGCTTGCTGCTTTTCCAAAGCAGCCAGAGTTGTTTCAGTTATAAGAATAAAGATCTCCAGAGTAGTTTAATTTTTGGTACAGGAGGCCTGCTGTATTTCCTGCTTAGTAACTTCGCTTCAGTGGTGAACAAAACGACTCTATGTTAAGCCTATTACCAGCTTTAGGCTCTTTTAAACAACTCTATACAGATTTGTTTGCAAAGCATCTTACATGGCATCGCTACATTGTTTTCCTATTGGGGGAAAGCCTGAATGATATTTACGTAAAAGACTAACCCATATGTCACTAGCATAATTTTAGGCCAGGGGAGTGTGAATGTAGACTATTATAATCCTTAGCCACGGTGAGGGGGGTGGTGTCCCTCTAAGCTGTCAATTTATTTTTTTAATTGAAAATGAAAGGGACAAACGAGTCCCAGTTTTTCAGCAACAGCATCAATCACAAAACCAGTACCAGGCAGGTAACATTCCTGTTGAAAAGGACATGGACTGTTCAAATGAGAGTTCTATTTGTTACTGTAACCTAGAGCAATCTGAGCATACCAAAAAAAAAAAAACCACCCAACCCCCACACAAGAAAATATATGAGACTCAAACACGAAGCTTACATCTGCCTGCCTAATGCTATCTAGTGCCTGTGAATACAATGCGTATGATAAACTACCTTATATAAATTGGAGAATAGAGTTAAAGGGTTGATTTAACAAGGTAAAAGAATGAGAGATATTACACCCTTTGCCAGTTACCCAAATCAACACAACTAGAGCAAAGTTATAGACTGTCACATTTCAGACACTATATCCTCAATATTTCTTGTAGAGTTTGTACAGCTCCAAGCACTTCATCAACATAATTTAAATAATGACAATAATGCAGTAGCATTGTTTTTTAAGAACATGATAAAACTTGAATAGTCCTTTATGTTTCTGCTGGAAGAGGGAAAAGGAAGGATTAGAAGTATAATTCACAACCATAACGTTGGTACACAAAGCCACAAGCCGCCCAAAAGATTTAGGTGGTTCTTGATTCATGGTAACTCTTGGGTTTGATATCCTGGCTGACTGCATCACATCAAACCCCCCATAAAAAAAAACACACACCACCACACACCAAACACACAAAAACATGCTTTCATCCTTCTTGGTTAGGAAACTAGATTTGTGCGCAACAAGACTAGTAAGAGTCTATAGCAGTAAATAAAATAATGCATAACAAAGCAAACTGGAAGCTAGCTGTGCAGAAACTGTTTCTGAGCTGACAGCAATTGCATGTTCTCTGATCAGTCTCTGCGCTTTCACGGACAGAGCCACAGAGCCGTGTCTTCCATCATCTTTGGATATGGGCTAGAAGCACTTTGTAACATTAAGAAATATTTATGTTGCCTTCCTGTATTTTAGGAAAATGTTGACCCAAAGCATTAAGCGCATTTTGGGAACAGGGATGTACTTTTTATTGATCCTTCGTAAAATATTTGTGCTTACTATCAGAGCTCCTCAAAGAAGCTGTTCAAGGATTAAAGTGAAAGAGCTCACTCAACTTTGAAACATGTTCCCTCCCACAAAAAAACCCAAACCCAAGAACAAATCCCACGCTCTGAGCTTTTATGGAACTTGCTAGCATCTTCGTCAGATCACAAGCAGTTCCTTTGATCAAAATATAATTTTCCAAAAGAAAAAATGTTTGTCAAAGATGTATAGATATCAATACCTTTTGCTTTACATAGTCACTTGAAATATAGACCTTCCTGGTTACTGCTGGGTATGGGGAAGAGCAAGAGTTTTCTCATCTCAAGAGCTACATTTTCAGGCCAGGGATGTTACAAAAACTGAACTCCAGATAGGTCTCCCCCAAAACATCCATTTTCCTTTCACCACAAAAGCTTCATGAGCAGGTAGTTTAGATACACGAACAGAACAACTTCTGTATGAGGAATAACTTAAGTACATGAGGACTTCTCTGGTGGGAAAGGAGATAGTGGGGGAGGGCGGGAGATTCGAAATCACATGAAGTGTAAAAGGAAGGGTCAGCTCCTGTGAATTCCACAGTGTATGAACTAGGGAGCACCAAGTGAAACTTCAGGTGAAGCACTAAAACACAACATAGAAATTGTCATTAACTACACACATGTAATTCATCTCTGGAACTTCTTGCTGCAAGGCCCTGTGGGTGCTTGTAGCTTACGTAAGTTCAAAAACCAAGTAGGTAAATTTATATGGCTCAGGAAGGCTCCAAGCCACAGATAGCTGATAGAGATTATTCTGAAGAATAAGCAAGTCACTTATGTGCTTGCCCTGTTCCTATACTCACCCCAGGTATCCATCACTGGCCTGTGCTGGAGACAGAGCACAAGCTCAAGGGACCCTTCCTCTCTCCTAGTACGGTCCCATGTTGATGGTTCTCCTTCAGGGAAAACCAGTGAAAAATGCAGAGAGCTGAAGATATTCAGGATAAAAATATGTATTTCTTTGCTGACTTTTCAGATTAACAGCAATGGACTGAGGCCACAATTTTATTTTTTATTTTTTAATTAGTTGGGTCAAAAGAAAACGGCTTGTCACAGTTAACCTTACTGCTGCACAATGCATGTCTGTGAGCGCAAACACTACCCAGAAAATCCAAGTGACTTTTAAAAGACTTTTATGGATATTCCACTCTCAAAGGATGCTGGACGAGATCAATGGACGCCAACCAAGATCATTATGTATGACTTACCTTGCCCATTTCCTTCCCTTTCTGCCTTTGAGGCTCTTTTAGTGCACTGAATGTCTTTCTGGGGAATTTCATTTAATATCTTGGCAGCACACTCAATTCCTCCTGTCAGATCCTTGAGGCAGTCCTATAAATAAAGGGCAGAATGCTTTATTACTAGAGTCAGCAAAAGAACTATGCACAATGATGTCCTTACTCATACCACAACGTTATTAAAATGTGCATACTGTTTCTGTAGTTCAGAGGCAAAGGGAGTCAAGCAATTGTAACTTAACGGCTTCAGTTCCCTCTTCTCCTAGATATGTGTAACACTTAGTATTTTGAATTCTGCTCCACATGAGCTGCCATCTCTGCCTCCTCTACTTCTGTTCACTCACACAGGCCCACATCTCACTGCTTTTGCATGAGCACATACTTCATTTGTGTTTAATAGTGATATGTAATTAGCATCAACTCCAAACTGTGCACTTCAAGTTTTATCAAATGGCAGCCTGCTAGGACAGACAGTGCTATGTTAAGGTTAGAGCTCAGGACTCCTAATCGACCTTTGTATTTCCAGCTGCCCCTAGCATGCAAGAGACTGGGAAGAAGTCGCATAGGGTCCCCATTCCACATCCCCTGAAACTTCTACAGCCTGTTGCTGCAGAACAAAGTTTTGGATCAAAACTTTGATCCAAAGTAAAACAGGAAGCAGGTCATTGCTAGATGTACTAATTTAAAACTAGCCTACTTCAAAAAGACTTCAAAGTACTTGCTAGTGTTACAGAACAATCCATTCAGGGATGACTTATAAACACACATTGCAGCCAGACTTGTGATTTTATCATGATGCTCATCCTATTTGTGTGCACTATACCCATGGGCTTACATGGTAAGGAAGAATTTATTATTTACTTTTTTAAAAAATAAGATATTTCTCACATGAGGAAAGCACTAAAATAGGACCAAAACCTACCATTTCGCCATTCGGGAACTGTAGTCCTACAGACACTAACATCAAAAACTTAACCAGTTTTGAAGTGGGCAAAGTTGCTTAATGTATGTCCAGCATGATTCTCCCCGAGCATTAAAAGTACTTTCATTTCCTATTTCAAGTGATTAAATAGTGTTTATTAAAAACTTAAAACTTGATGTTGTCTGCTAACAAATCTGCAAGAAAACGAAGTCCAAAAGGCTTCAGCAGCATCTTACTCAGGTGCAGCAGTTTTAAGGCAAACACATTTACCCTATGAGCAGCTATTCACCTTTCTAAGCACACAGTACATATTCATCTACTGGGGGGGGGCGGGGGGCGCGGAGCTAGAAGCAAAAGTATTCTCAACACTCTGAGGAGGGGCATTACATTAAGAAATTATTTTCAAAATACTTTATATTTATTTAAGGCTTACAAAACTTTAGCAAAACATTATGTCTTGACAGTGATACCATGGAGCAAATGCTCCGTATCAATCATTAGCAGCCGCTTCTGGGAGAGAGGAAGGAAAGGAGATGTGCTCCACTTGAATGAGATTTTATGAAGTTAATCCTTGCTACAGGGGAATGCTCTGATTGTCAAATTTGGTTCATTTTATGACAGAGCTACACACATTTCACCCAAAGTGCAACCTTCTAGAATGGGCAGAAATTCCACTAGGCCACCTCCTTATGGAAAACACCCACAAAGGAATGAACTATCACTATATGCACAAAGACAGCCTGCACCCACCTCTCCCTTTCTCTCCCATTCCAGTTTCTGTTGCAAGGAAGCTGCACAGGCCAAGACAGTTACTCTTACCCTTACTCCTGTGCTCTTAACCTCACCTCCTCACCCAAATTGTTAAACTGATGCCCTACAAAGGAATTTTATGGGAGAAAAAACAAAAAAAGAGATTCAACTGGCAATGAGTCCCACATCACTAACTAGAATATCTATATTTCTGAATGTGGACTTTAGGAAGATCCATTTCATTGACTGCTGGGCTCATTTCTTGGCATGTGAGGGGGGCTGGATATCAATGCTTGCAAGTGGTGCTCTGCAGTCACTGCCTGTTCAGCTCATGCTCACAGGGACTTTTAGCCATGGAGCAGTGAGGAGATGTTATAAAAGTTATTGCTATGATGCCTGCTGGTACAGGGGGTGGGAGGGAATAAAAAAATTAAAAAATTTTATATAAAAGAAAGATGTTGCATACAATGGACCTTCCAAAAGTCCTATAAAACACCTTATTTTAGAGCTACCCTGCATTACTCTAGCAGCACTTCTACTTAAAACGAAAATGAATAATCTATCCTCCATTTACACCCAGAGACTTTCTTAGTTTTAGTATAGTGGCTCCTCTTAGGCCGAGGTGACTCAGTTCCACCTGCCTTGCACACAATGAGGCCATGAAAGACAGAATATTAGTATGACTTTCACTTTGGTCCACCTCCAGCAATAGTTACCAGTCATCTCTTACTGCAAATCTAACAACTAACACTTATTTCTCAAATCCAACATTAAAGTAGACTTCCTCTCTTATTAAAATGCTCACATAAGGAAGAACAAGTGTCAAACAGTAAAAATACTGCTGGTCTGGGGTCTTAGCCGATGCAGATCCGTGTGACTCCACTAGGCCCTATTCACCGTTTACTCAATAAAACTCATTTTGATCAGTCATTGACTTTCTCAGTATACACCACAACATTCAAATCCTGAATTTTTAATACTAGGTTTCCATGAGGACTTCAGTTTTAAGAGAACTTCCTTGAAGTGTAGTAAGACAGTTCAAGTAGGCTTCACTCATGCACATGGGCAGTTTTTGTCACACAGAGCCATAGGGAACAATAACAGTAGTAAGCACTATGACCAGTAATATGATTTCATCCATACTAAAGACAGAATCAAAAGAATTTGTGATTATTTCAGTAATGCAAATAGCAGCTGCCATCCATTAACACAAATCAAAATGTGGGAAAATAAAAAGCACCATTAGACATGGTTTCTAATTATTACAAGCCACACAGTAAACCTGCATAAAGTGACATCATTATTTGAACTGCATCCAGATTAGTTTCATGTCTCTTATGTAGCTCTGTGGCAAAAAAGGAATGAACTGTATACTTCAGAGCAAAAAGAAAGATCTTTTCACTGGACATCTGTTGATGGCACATGGAAACTCTGATTTCCATTTATCTTGACAACAGCTACAGAAGGAGTGTCTAAGGTCTCAAGAAAAAAAAAGTTTGTAAAATGACTTCTTTAGACTTGTCTGAAAAGCCAAGAAATAACATAAATGCATCAAAATAAATTATGCGTCAACAACAATTCAGAGATTCATTTAGCAACTGACAAATGCAAATATTAAACATTAAAAAGGATGTTTGCACAGTTCTAACATTTTTTCTTATATACACACACACAATGCATGTATATTTTCATAGTCAAGAATTAAACCAGTAGTGTAGGCTGGGCTGCTTTTCAGACATATTAAGTAAAAAAGAAAGCCCTTTGAAACCATATCCATGTACTTTTAAACACAAGCATGCAGTAATATTCCTTGCTGCCTTTGGAACAGGTATCAATGTCAAACTCAGGGCTGGAATGTCATCGCTGCTGGCAGGGTACTACTGCGAGGACACTCATGTATGCAGTGGTCCTACTGACACCATCAGGTGTTGTTTATGCATGATCCAAGTCTAGATGTCAAGGCAAAACAGAAGGAGCCAGCAGGGAATATACCACAGAACAAAGTGGTAAGAAGAGAAGGATTAGCTACATAGATACCAATAAAAAGGAAAACATTTTTTCCCTTCTCTTTCAAAGGGAAAGTTAAACGCAAAACTAGATTCTACTGTAAACAGGAATGATCCTGATATGAAAGAGTTGACATTTAAGTTTTAAAAACACTTAAGAGAAACTTAAAATTAGACACACTTTCCTACAATATTCATATTTAGAATCCCCCCCCCCCCCCCAAAAAAAAAAAGAAGATAAATCTTAACCCCTGTGTTTAAACCAAATTTTGCTATATTTGGCTAAAACACGGGCCCTTTTTGCAAGAGAAAGCCAACAGAAAAATATATATTTAAATACTTCCCACTTTTTAAAATGAGCTGACCTGCACGTTACTTTTACTTTCAAAATCTGTGTCCACTGTTGATTTGAACCACAGAACAGCTTTAAAGAGAAAACTAACTCATTAAAAAAGACTAGATATCTCTGAAACCGTTCTCAGAAAGCATTCCAACACTTTCCCAGAGGCTTATTCTTTCACTGCACAAAGCAACTAAACCCGGGGTGCCGAAACACTCTCTGCTTTTTGAACGAGACGCATCAATGTGCAAAGCAGTTCCGCTGCTGGGGAATCTGACTGCATCTCAGGAGATCTGGATTCCAACTTATTTTCCCTAGACTTGCTCCCCCAAGGGAGCTACAGTAAGTTACTTGATTTCTCCTGGACTTAGCTTCCCATATGTAGATAACAAATATATTTCTTTGCTTCCCCTCTGTACCTGCTGATTTGGATTTCAAGGTGTGCACATTTTAAAACTACATTTGTGCAACACTCTAGGATCCTGATCCTGTTTGATTCCCATTGATATATGCTAATAACAAAGTGTATAAAAAGTCCTACCAGTTAAAAGAAAACTGTGTTAGACACACATCTGGGTTTACACCTGCAACAGAACCAGCACTGTTTAGATCTGGACGCAAATCCCAGGAGCTTGGGGTGGTGAGAAATAGCATACTATAGCTACAACAGATCATACCGCAGGCACAGCTTTCCTCTCCTCTGAATCTGTAGGATATAGAACAAGGAAGCAGAGTGCTAGACCTTTATGAAAAGGTTACAAAATTGTTTAATCATAAAAGTTATTCTACTAGATTACCCCAAACAATAAATATATATTCACTGATCTAGTGGAGTACACCGCATCAAATCTCCATGAAGATTCAAGTCACAAGATTGCTGTAAACATCCTTCACTCTTAGGTAAAACACAGCAATACATTTAACTGGACTAATTTCTGCTTACCAAGACCACATTAACCTGCCATAATTATGAGATATACATTGACAAACATATGAGACGAAACTAGCCTCAGTGCAGGGTGCACACTCATTGGAATCAAAATAGATAAAGTACTCTCAGCTGTTGAATCTGGCCAGAGAACAACTGGTTGAATTATTTGTGCAAAAACAGTGCCATCTTGGGACACTTTCAGCTCCCCCTTTGTTAAAATTCACAAGAGTCCTCATTAAAGAGATGAAGGTGCATTAAATAAAGGCAGAAGTTAGAGCTAATTTTAAATACGCACTGGTTTAACAAAACCTTGTAATCTGCTCAGGTGCATTACACTTGTGATTTCCTTAATGTTTCTTTAATGATTTTGGAAGGTAATTCTCTGTTGCATTGCAAACCAGTTTTGTTCAGACACATTCAAGTTTTCCCACAGTGGAGTAAGCAAGTTATCAAGAGAACTAATTAGCTTGACCTTCTGTTTGCCCAGTAATGAGAAATGCATCAAACAGGTCTCTCTTTTCATGTCTGAGTCTGTCAATTAAAGCTCAGGCTTTCTATTCCTTGCATTGTCCTCAGGAATATTTACCACAAGCACAGCCAATATAAGCAATGCCCTGTCCACTCACCTCTTCACAGTACCAGGTAATAGCTTTGCATTTTCTTCAGTGGAGGAAAACAACAGCCATAAATGAAACTTCCTTTGCAGAAGCCAAATAAAATCCTTCTGAATTCAGAGTTCCTTAGGCAAGCTAAAAGCTATGGACTCAAACACTAATGGACCCTACAAGTAAGAACCACTCTCAGAAGACTAACCATATCCTGATTTATTAGGAAATTCAGGAATTGCTACATTTGCATAAACTATAGATCCTGATTTCTCTAGCACTCTAATAGCACATTTTTTCACATATAAGCCCTTAGCTCATACATTCAATCTCCTTTTACAAATAAAGCAAGTCAGAAAATAAACCATCAAACCATCAAAATCAAAGGTAAAGACCTGAGGACTAACAGGAGCAGGGACTCTGATGTAAATTATCCCTCATGTTACTCGGACAAGCTCATAACAGTCAAGGTTACGGGGGAATCACAGGGGAATGAATTGAGGAAGGTTATTTTGGAGAGCAAATAAGGTGTTGTCTGCCTTTTTTCTACTTTAAGATAACCCGAAAGTCACATATGTGAAATTGCAGCAATTTTTGCAAGACCCCCGTATGATCACAGAAAATGGATTTTAAGACCTAATATAAGGCCTTAGCTTTCCATTCCACAGCCTCGAATCTATACATTCACAACATCTTCCAGACATACTTTTACCAACAAACCCAACAACAGACCTTGACAGTTCCTCTGCTTAAGGAAACTTCTAGGTCCGCTGGATTCAAAATTCTCTACCCATTTTCATACTGGGTATGTAAAACACTCCAGTTTTACAGCCCTGATTGCTCTCTTCCTAAGTGTGCAATTGAACTGCAGAGAAGCCAAGGACCAGCTTTCTCGCAATGAAGAGCACCACTGATACCTAACCCATTTTCACCCGTGCCATCCATCAGTGTGAATGAGGCTCTTAAGCCCACTGAGTGCTCCATGGAAAAAGTCAGCACATCCAAGTGGTGTTCACAGCAACCCTCACGCTGAGCTATCTAATGCCATCTAAACCACCTTTTTCAGAAGGAGATGTATCTTGCTTCTCCTGCAGGAGTCCATCTTCCTCTTTCAGAGTTCACACACCTGACATCATCTTTGTGAGTTGTCCACTTGAAGATCTTTCTACTGAAAATCAGTCAGCTATCATTCTTCCCTCTGAAACACAGCTGACATGGGATATAGTGACATTCCTCTTTCACCCAATGCCCTAGTGATCAGAGCACATGGACAAGATGTAGGAAGTCCAATTTCTAATTCCTTCTCTGCTTGAGGGAGGTTCAAACTCACACCTTTCACTGCCCTACCAGCCAGGAAGCCTCAGAGCCTAGGAACTCACAGTCAGTCCTGGGCAGAAGATGATGCAGATTTGAGCTGAAGGCAGGCAGGTGAGGGAAACAAATTTTGAGTTTTCCATATGCAGAAGGCTGCCCTAAATGCTAAGCCACACATAAAAATATCACCATCTTTTCACGACTCATTTTTCTTCAGTTTTGAACTGACTTTTGACTGAACTTGTAGTATGCATTAGTATGTTTAAAACCTACCCCACAAGATGTCCCTTGGAAATAGAAAGGCTGCAAGCAGCTTAGCGGAGGACTCATGAGGCAGAGACAAAAGGCACTGTGTTATGCTCAAGGCAGTCCAGAGCACATGCCCAAGTGGGGCCTTGTAGAAACTCCCTGATGACAACAGATGCCTGCAGGCTGACAGAGTGGATGATAAGGACTGTGCTTCCAGGCTTACATACCTGAATTCTGCCTACATCCCAGTGTCAGCACCTTAAAGATTTTGGGGACTGCTTCTCAAGCGATTCCTAATAGATCTAAGGGACCAAAACCCAATGTTCTGAGTCCCAACCTTGATCCTATTCTACTTGACAAAACTAGCCCACTTCTATAAATCTGCACCCATATTACTTCCTGAAAGAAAAAAGGTTGATCATAAATCATTTCTGTTTACAGCAGCTTTTGACAGCAGTCTTAGCTAACCAGATATTATTTGCTGTGTAGTAAGGATACACCAAACTTTGGACAATAATATCAGGCATCAGAATTCAACTGGTGTTCAACCAGCTGAATTAGGAGCGATGCCTTGTGGGTAGAGCACTGCCTGGGAACCGAGTCTCTTTCCTAATTCTGCCTTAGAACATGCTTTTAAACCTCAGGGAGGCCATCAGTTCCTCCTTCTCTGACCATTTCTCCAGCTGATAAATGGAGATAAATATAATCTCTGTTATAGCATGCTTTGAGAAGTACATAATAGTAAGATTATGTTAGTACTAAGGGGTAATCAGCACCTCATAGTAGATGACACTCCTTCAAAGCATTGGCAAAGAACCACTGCACTTCAATTTTAAAACAAAACAAAACCAGGTAATTAGCAAAGAGAGTATCTGCCAGCCAGGCACCTGGTTTTCTCAGTCACGGTTTTATATAACCATCATGAAATCTGTTGGTCCAAATTCCCTGTTCTCTTAATTTTCAAAATGAGAGCAGACTCCATCATTTGCTCTCCTGGGCATCATCCCACCCAAGAGCTGATGCTGACTGCTCAGGGTCCACAGCAGAACATACTACAGAGTCAGAAGCAATGCTGAGCCCTTAAACATTTTTTTTTGCTCATGTCAAAATATGAAAACCAAAAGTCCTTTACCTTACAAAATAAAAAAGTCACTAGATGGGGAAAACACAACACAGAAGTATGTTCTTGTTTAATAATTAGAAGGTAATATCTTAGAGAAACATGGTACAAGGGCACCTGTCAACATGATGCAGCTTTCTCCCTCATGGACATTATCCACATCATCTAATGAGAACAGACAACCAGGACAGCTAGGTCAGCATGCTGGTAGCTGACGTGTTTGATAGGCAACTGCATTCACGTGGTATTGTGCAAGTTAATGTGAGAAAAACCAAAGAGAAGTTTTCCTTTCACAGTACTCGCCCATTTTAAACTAGAATCTACTTTGCAGTATTTATATGATGGGGGAAGGAAACAACATAGAAACGAGAAACAACTTTAAGATTATAGTACCCATAACGTTAGCTGCATAATCGAACGGCAAAACTAACTCATTTATTACATCAGTATTTCTTTCTTAGTGCCATAAATTAAGCATATTTTTTGGCAGTTGTCCTTTGCCAGGAACAATTCTTTTATTCATGAACCTGCTCATTTTAAGGGCTGAGTCTTTAGAGCCCATTAGAAAAACATCATCAACACATTTTGTTTTTTTAATGCAAGGAAAGAAACGTTAAGCAAGCTGCTGTTCCCATTTTTCAAAATAAATCTGTTCTTCTCTCCCACAGTAATATACCAGTACATAAAACATTGATTTCAGCAGAGTTACTTCTGATTTACATGGCTGCAGAAGCAGAGTCACAAACCCATAGCATACGTAAAGATATTTCTGTAGTGTCTCCTTATGTTGCTGAGTCAGCATGCATCTAACCTAGGACAGCAGAGGAATTTAAAGTGCTATTATGCTGCAAAGGGAAAACGTGCCTTGCTTCCTAGGCTAAGGATTATTATTCATATTGCCACAGTGCCCTGAGAGCAAGACCCTATGTGCTAGTGGCTGTACATATCTCAAGACAGAACATTTTCTGAATATTTACCGCCTAAACAGATAACAGCAAAACTAGAGCTAGGAAGCTGAGACAGAAACCTCCACCAGGGCTTCCTCAAGGTCTCCCAGAGCACCTGTGAGAGGCGTAAGTGCAGCTCAGGGCCACAGCACCGTATTTCCTCCCCACTTGGACTCCCTCTGAACCGGAAAGTGCTTTCTGGTACAACTTGGTATTGTTCTTCTGAACTACAACACAGATACAGCCTTAATATTTTAGCATGATACATTAAAGCATCTCATACTTTAATCTTTTCACATATTTGTGAGGAAATGGCCTTAATGAAAAAAATAATAATTCTTTACCTTTGGAAGTGCATACATATCAATACTTGCTGGTATTTTAGCGCTCTCCTTTTAATGACAAATGGGGAAGGGTGGTGGAAATCAAAGACACACATCTTATTCGAAGGTCTGGGTCAAAAAACAAAACCAAAACAACCAAAAAAAAGAGGTGGGTTTCTCCGTGATGATTTCACAATCTTTGTGTATGTAGGTGTCTGTCCTGCAGACAGTAGTATTCCTCTGCAAGTCCTTGGGTCATACAGATTCAGTGAGGCATTGCAATTTATCAGGTACTTTTAAAAAGCAATTTTCTAGGTATTCATGGAGTTCCTGCCTAAAAAACACACACACTCCAGTTGGTTAGGCACATTATTAAAACATCCAGCTCCAATACTTGAGTCAGTTATTGACTTTACACCAACCAAAATTTATTATCAGTATTTGTTCATGACTTACATGTCTTTAACAAAAAAAAAACACAAGTATGAATAATTCAGTTCTCATTTCATGCTAACAGTACATTAATTTATTCATCAATTAGTCACAGAAGAAAAGCAGAAGAAAAATATTCCTTAGCACTCCCAGTGCCAGATTTCAACCTGAAATAAAACAGTTCTCAGACATCTCAGAGGCTACATATTTTAACAGATGCCATCATTTTTGCCAGCAGCCTTAGCATCAAAGGTGGCACTTGCATTCATACTATCCTCCAACGTGCTAGCACAATCCAAATTCTGTATTTCCACCCCCAATAATACAATAAAATTATATCCTCCAACCTCCTCCTCTTTCCCTCTTTACTGCGCAGGCAGAGTCTGGTTTGTCTTGCATAAAGCTATGAGCAAAGCGAGTGTGGAAATGCCAGCTGGCTTAGTACTTGCACCAAGAACAGAGGTTGTTTAAAAACAGACCTTCCCTTCGAGTCTAGCAAATATGTAGCATCAGGGCACTGGCAACATACCTTCTATTGCATTCTTTTTGTACGATGTTTTTTTCATGGATCAGTGGCTGTACTGAACACAAATATTTCAATTAGGAGGTAACACACTCCACTCCATGAGATGTTGGACCTGGGGGTCTGTGTCCAGCTGGACATCTGACCAGCTATAGGCTCCAGTCCTTTGCTTATCTTGGACATTGGACTGCAGTTCTTTAGCGGCAGAAAGGTTTCTCTGGGTATATTCTGTGCAGTGCCCAGAGCAATGAATGTCCAAGTTCCACTGGAATCTCAAAGTACTAGTGTTACACAAATAACAAACTACAGTTTAAGCTGGGAACAGTCTACTAAACCATGAATTTTACATAGCAGTTTGTAGCTCAGAGACTGCCTTTCCTAATACAGTTAGCTGACGCATAAAACAATTTAGCTTTGTGTTCCACAACCTTTTTTTTTTTTAAGAATAAAAGTCAAACGTGAAGGGTTTGCAGCCGATTCACTGATATCCCCCCACCCCAAAGCAGGCATGTCATATGAACTCAGTTAAACCCAACCAATACATAGTTCTCAAAGCTAGATGACAGTAACCTCTCCTTCCATGTGTGTAGTACTGACATAGCTAATATCTGCCACTGCGTTTTTCCCTCTAATAGGGGAAGGGTAACCAAAATGAAATTTCTGCTAGAACTGATCCTTATAAGCACTAGCTGAACAGACATGTGAGAGGAGAGTCTAATTTACACCCCTGTCTACCTCCTGGTTCAGGTCACAGGAGGCAGGTCTGACTTGTTCCACGTCCAATGCAAGAAGCTCAACACAAATGTGCCATAGCTTCCAAGGAGGAGACACCCAGCAAAGTTAGTGCAAAAGTTCAGCAAAGTCATTGCTACCTAGTTCTTTTTCCCCACTTTGCTGCCCCACTTGGACAAAGAATATTTTTTTCATTATCTCCTGCTTGATTTATGTTTACATATATGTACAACAGAAACCCATGTCACCCTTTTGTAATTAGACACTGTGCAGCCACCTGCCAGATTGTCTGTGCTCCAACAACTCAGCATGTGCTTGTATAACCGAGGTAGAGCAATCACTGGAATGCTGTACAGGGTGACAACTGCAGTAAATATCTTACAGGGAGGCAGTCTGTTTACTTACATCGAGGATATAAAACTCTACATGCAACTCCAAAAACAATACCTAGTGGCAGAGAAGAGGAGATGAACAGACGGGCAACGTTCTTCTCCTTCCTTAGTATTTTCTGGACTTGTTTTCTACCTTATTTTACCTAGGATATAACATTAAAAATGTATTTTTCAGTCTGTGGACACTGTGAATATATCACCAGTCTGTGAGGGTGTTTACATCCATATTTTATAAATAATAAACAGTGAAACCAAATACAGTTTTCCAAACTGATCCTTGATATGGAAGTGCTCAGCTTGAGGAGTATTAGAGAGGTCTTATTTTCAGCATACTGGGTGTGTGTGTGTGTGTGTGTGTGTGTGTGTGTGTGGAAATCAGGTCCTCTGATAAGCATGTTCAAAAAGCCCCAGAAATCACTAACTGTCTGTCCTGAAAGTGGGCTTGCATATTATGTCCACCAGGGCATTACTGAAACATCAGTGAGACCACTTGTGTTCTTAACTAGGCATTTTCTGATCTGGAGCAAGAGCCAGAACTGCTGAAACCACCTTGCTCCCACTGAAATCAATGAATCCCTAAGAAGCCAAGAGGATTTGATCACCTGAACAACATTAAAGCTTTGGCCTCAATTCGGCAATTTTGTACAGAGCTAAGGTGGCAGCACCCTGTGCAAAGGTTTCATAATCAGATGACCCTTATAACCTACTTTTTTAAAAAGCATATTGGGTATTTTTCATACATGCAAGCACATATCCATTTTCTATTTGGGGACAGCAAACAGAGAGCAAGCAGGAGCTGAACTCACAGATTCCCAGTCCCCAACATGACACATCTTCCCAGCACGTTGTGTATTTGTTCCTACTAACTCCCTAGGCCAAATTCACAGCAATTTCATTGGAAATTGGGTCAGATCCTTAATACCAAAAGTGGCCTTCAGTGAAAGGTGCACATCGCTACTGGCTGGCAACACCTGGTCCTGAACAGTACCATTTGCAAAAAATTAGAGACACACTCATTCTGTAAGAAAGCACATTTGATTTCACTCTGCATCAGAACAAAAGCTAAAAACACAAGAAAAAAAGCAGAAGAGAAGCCTCTGTCTAAATCCTCCTGGATAAGACACTGACCTGGAACATGGGAAATCCAATTTCACTTGCTGCTTTCACCCACCTGAAGCAAGGTCTTGAACCAGCTTTCCTCAGCGTTTGAGCAAGAGCACTGGCCTAGCAGCTATTGCTCTAGGTTGGACATTCTTGTTTCAACAGGGAAAAAAAAACCCAACCAAACAAAAAATACGAAAACCAAACCCACACCATTCTAAGCTTAAACTGCCCTCCCCCAATCTTTCATCAGACTGGAGACCGTTTAGCTTTAAAATTACCACCATGTTCAAGTAATGGTTACACACCATATGCAAACACATATCCACTACACCCCTCCAACTACCGCACTTCCACATGAGGGATCTTATCAGCCCTGTAGCAGAAAGTGCATTGTCCTTTGTCACATCCATTTTCATTATGCATCTGTCTATTGATCCATTCAAAGACTGAGTTCCTTCTATAAATGAAAATAGCCTCTTTTTTTCTGGCTGAAGAGTAGATAGCCTAGGACACTAACAGAAAAACTTCAACTCATCTATTATATGCAAGTGGTTTGTCTTCATAAAACAGTCCTAGTGCAATGGATTGCCCCAACATTCATTTTCTCTATACTGCTTCTAACTAGTCAAGTCAGAGGGTGCAAAGCACATCTGAACGTGGCAAGTAATAACAAATAAAGCCCAAAGAGGAGAGGAGGCTAAGATAGATTGCATACTTACAAGACAAATAAAGAACAAACAGCTATTTACAACACCTGCTGTACAATAATTGCACCTACAATGCATTTGACTAAAAAAAAGGGAACCTGCAACAACTGCCAGTCACATACACATTCCCATAAGCAACTGCTGTTTCCCAATGCAGCTTCAACAACTTTCAGTACTGGCTTATAAGCTCCTACCATCTCCTTCCCTAGCTAAGGCAAACTGCAACCCAAATAGCACTTCAGCTCTTCTGTGTGGATTCAATTATGTCCCCTCATCACCAGTATTTCCATATTCTTTAGCACAAAAAAATATGGATAAATATTGAATTGGAAAAGAAAAATTTGTTACAGAAGAGAGATAGGCCTGTATATAACCTCACTGACAAATGTTTGGATCGTGCATGATTGTGATGTGCCACTCCCAGGACAGTCTTTGTAATAAAATACATGCATGACAAAAGCAAAAGCTCTCTCCTGTGACAAGGTTCATGAAGGCTCTCACCCACTCCTTTGAAAAAAAACAATGAAACAGGCGTGGAAGAAGGTGACCAGCACCTCATCCAGCACACGTGAAGACTCTGTTTCAGTTTCCTTACATAAACCCTAAAGGACTGCAAGTACTTGCAGTGTCACCACAGGCAATGGAAAGTTCACCAGGTTTTAAGAGACAACCATGCAGGCAGGACATCAGTTACAGGATACTGTTAAAACTTGAGTAATAAGCTCCAGGAAGATGACAAGCTCAACGGTATTAAGATGACAGTTTTAGACACAGCCATTATTCAAATAGCTTTCTGCCACTGAGGGAAATTTATTAGAACTTTCAGTGTGATGGTAGCAATATGTAAATTGGACTGCTTGAATGAGGATATATGGTGTCGATGTGTGGGATGAGTCACCAACTAAGAAATGGAAGTAGGGATGAAAAAAATGATGCGATTACTGTGGTCAGGCATTCTGAAGGCCTTGGTTTAACAGATTGAGCAAGATATACTACATCAAAAAACCCCTCTAGAATATAGTTGCTCAATAATAATAATAAAGCGCCCGTCTTAAGTACTGAACTATGGAATATAATATATCAAAACCAGGTTATTATAAAGACAGAGACACAAAGACAGGAAAAATAGATGAGTCTTATGGTCAACAAAATACAGATTCTGCAAGCAGTAAAATTTATGAAAACTACCAGATTCATGTTCCTAAATGGTCACTGTTTCATCTGTATTGCTGCTCAGATGTGAAGAGCCATTTAAAAAGAGCCAGTGATTATACATTTGAGAAAAACAGGCAGGCAACATTTGCCAGCACTACACTACCAGACACATCATTGGGCTCCATTTATTTATTCTTTTAAAACATATTCTTTTCTTTTTTTTTTTTTTAATCTTCTATGAGGAAAAAGAGCAGAGTTCTCTTACAAAGCAAGTCCACTTTCATGCTACTAAGAGTTAAGATCTACAGCATGAGAAAGCATGTTTAATGTCCTTCAAATTTTAATGGGGATGAAATACATGGAGTCATACCCATCCAGGGACTATCAGATCCTCTCCTGTTACTAGTGTGACACCTTAACAAACCTCTATTTTCATGAAGTGCCAAGTATTCTTGCCTTCAGAACAGCCTCAAAATCATCTCTGATACCTCGTCCCTGTACTGGCATCTGGCCTTACACACAAGACGAGCGCTGACCACCCCTGTTGTACCTGTATAAGAACAGGAATCACATTGAACACAAGCTGCCACGAAGCTTCATGCTGAACTGGACAGATACTTAACTGCATAGGTACTTAAAGACACACAGCAGCCAGGCAACTGTAACTACAAGGATTGCAAAAATCCAGTGGGAGTTGCAAAACAGATATTGTACACATTACAAAACATAGTTTATATCTTGCAGAAATAGTTACTTTACAGGCAAGAACAAATCTTTAAAAAGTGGAAGAGACATGCTGGACTACTATCAAGTCACCTCAGTCAACAAAAGAACCATCAGATTTTAAGTTACAGTGAGAAAATACAGACACATCTCACCAGTTACTCCATGACTATGGCCATTTCTGCTGGATGCTTCCCTTACCATCTAGGTCACATTTCAGCTGGCCACTTTCGACCCACGTGTGTGTCATCAACACATGGATCAAGCAAAACAAATCAAGTGGAGTTTTACAGCATCCAAATACACTGCTGTTCAGATCGCTTCATAGCCTTAAACAACAGGGATGCCAACATGGGTTTCTACCCCACCATAGGAGAGTGAACCCTCAAGGCAGACGAGCAATCACATAGAAACTTTCAAGTTCTCAAAGGATGAAAACCAGACACACTTAAGGGCATCTAACCTATCCTTGCCAGGGTCCAACAGACATATCACTTCCTTGTCACTGGCACCGAGATCAAGGCTGCAGGCTGAGAAATCAGCATTGACACCTGGTCTGTGCCCACAGCAGACAAGGGCATATGCACCACAAACCTCTCTGGCAAGCTCAGCATCCACCTGGATCCACTACAGGAAGGGAGGAGCTCAAATAAGTCTACCTGCAGTCCTCCTGCAGTGACTAGGAGGCTAGCATGGCTTCATGATAACTAGAAGTGACAATGACAGTCGTGCAGTAAATAACAGGTGTCTTTCCATAAGAGGAGAGGGACTAGATATCTTCTGGAGTAAAGCTGGCACGGCACTTTAAAATGCTGTGTCGGAACATAGAAAGCTATTGAGACTTTTGAATGATTGTGCCATAAAAAAATTCTATGTAACAGGGAAGCATTCGTTTCAGTCTAACATTTTGATCTGGAAAATAGGGGATATAGTTATAGCATCTGTGTATTCTTTGAACTGCAACTAGCAAATTCCAAAATCTGGTATCCAGTTATCTGGTATCTAGTTTCACCTTCCCTTAAGAGCAGAGGGTTTATTCTGGATATGTACCAGATTCGGCCTTCAATGGCTTGACACTCACAGAAGCATGAAAGAGTAGAATTTATATGGAAGGGCTCCCAAGAAAGATCAGGCAAGATCTGGTATGGCCCAGAGAGAAACTGCTGCCTTGGGAGAAAAAAAAAAAATAAATTATCAACCACAGTATCTGTTGGTATCCCTACAAAAAGACAAAGACTTCAAGAGGTAAATAACCACACTTTTGCAAATGGCTTGCAACCCTGTTTTCCTGCCTTAAAAAGGGTTGTTTTAAGGTACCTCACACAAAGCTGACTAAAAGAAAAGAAAATTTGCAGCATCTACTACTGAAAACTGGAAGTAGACTATATGCCCTGGTGACTGGCATAAGTCAAAATAAATCAATTACAGTAGTGAACGACCTTTCAGGTCTTCTTCAGACAGATGTAAGAGAATTTAATCCAGACTAGGATATTGTGATATAAGAAAGCTATTCCTGGATTTGGTATTTTATAGTGACATTCGGCATAACTAATCTCAGCATGATGCAGTTTGAGAAAATAACTTGTTCTATGAACAGGTTCCTCTGAGGGCCATATTCACACAGCCTAAATTACACTCAAGTCCCTGTACTTTGTATTTTCTAAAAGTGGACCATGGTTTAATAGCATGTTTCAGTCCCATGAGTTGGTTTTTTTTCAGCAGTTGCTCCGTCAGTGGCTCTGTCACCACTGACAAAACACAAGGAACTTAAGTGATTTTTAATCCATCTCTTAATGAAGTTACATGATGGGACTTATGGGATCATCTCTAAACATGATGGGCAATGACTACTACTGCACTACTGCCTACCTGCCTTTCCTACAGTCTTCAACAAATGCCTTTTTTTTTCCCCAATGATTTCTCTGAATCCCTGTCATCAAAAAGAAAGATACATAAATGCATATTCCCCTTAGAACACAATTAAGCAGAGCCTGTACCCTCTCAATACTGAGATCTCAGCAGCGAATCTCCAGAAATATCACAGCAGTCTTATCTGTTGCATCCTAGGGCTGAATGGGGGAAAAAATAATAATAATAAGCAGGACCTTCAGCTTCAATCAGCAGCATGTTCCAAGATCGCAAATTGCTACTGTATATGAAGAAGGATCTGAGATGCAAATGATGAAGAGGCCATTAGAGACATTAAAGATTTAGCAGACGTATGTTCATCCTGTTCTTGTGGGGGGGGATAGAGGCATTAATTCTAAAGAAATAGATAATGAAATACAGTTACCATATTCATCCTTTCACAGAATAGTTATGCATCTCATTAAAAGCACACTGTCCAATCTTTAATGTTTCATGTGGGCAAAAAATATTAAAAATAAATATTCCCCATTCAGCTCTAACTTTAATGACTGTTATTTACATCAATAATTTTGCTTATAAGATGGCAAGCTTCCCCAGAGTTGTCTCACTACAGACTAACCTTCAGATGACTTTCCATTCAACTCAGACTGGCCATACAATCTCCTCAGAGGGAAAGACCCTCTCAGATTCTTTTGCTGCCTACACTAGCATAGCATCAGGACTGAACAGGGTGATCTTACAATTGCAGATTTTGCTATTTGAATTCTCCAAAGCAAAAAGAGGACCTAAACCTATTCCTCTTCAAAGGGCATTCCTGACACTTACTGCTGCAAAGACATGAAAATAATCCTTATTCGTAAAGCCATCCAACAAATACCTATGCATATGTGCAAACAACTGGAAGAGCTTTCTTGGGATTCCTTTAATTTCCTTGTGCAGTCATCTTTATGATCAGTGTCATAAAGGTTAAAACCCCTACTTTTCAACTAAAATTGGACCTAGAAGCTTCTGTTTTCAGTCCGCAGGCTTTGGGACTGTATTATTGTCACAGTCATATCATGTTATTTCCACCAAAACAGCTGGAGGTTTCCAGTGTAGAAAGCAATTATTATGAAAAGTGTCAATGTGTCATTCCCCCCAAGTCAAATGTTTAACTTCACGTTATAGCATTTGACAAGTATCCAGCTCTTAGTCTCCACAAAGAAAAAGGGAAAAGGAGAGAGAGCATGCGTGAGAGTCACAAGAGAAAAGAACAGTTTACCCACTGCTATGCAAGCAGATTTTGACATTGCTGACTGATGCCACAGTTTGTGGTGCATTTCTAGAGTTTAATTGCTTTGGCGGAAGGCAGGCTTAGGTCTGTATGCATGAATGAACACACTGTTTGCCTTGACCCGGCAATGCAAATACAAAAAGTGTCTGTCTAAGACAACATGCTAAATAATTACATGTTCAATAAGTGGCGCAAGCATTTTAGGAGGCAATAGTCACAATTCATGGGGGGGACAAGAGAAAATGTCCTGCCTGTCAAACGCACAACAAAAACAGAGTTACTCTGTGATACCTTTCAGGCCTAAAAGACTCAACAGTGTCTAGGTACTTGTGCTAGGTACAAAGGACCACACACACGCCTGAAGCTTCCTGGCACAGTTTCTTCCCAGGGTATGTCCACACAGAGAAACAAAGGTGTGGTTGGAACCTCAGGCAGGTATTTCTATTAGCATATGGTGTTATTTACTAGCTTAACCCATCTAGTCTGAGCAGTTGCATTAGTACATAATAAAGCACAACACTAGATAATAACAAGCCAGCAACCTGGCTACATATTCCCAAAAGCAAGAAGTAGTGCCCTCCTCTACGTCCTTCCTACGTTTGCTGGCTAGTAGGCACATTCAGCTCACTCCAGCGTACCAGAGCACGCTGCAGCCTGACCCTCCTTCAAAGGCACAGACATAACCTTGATGTCTTTTCCTCCAGAGAAAGGGGGCCAGCCAGCTCTGTGTGACCAGGGAAGCCTTGGCTCGTGTCAAAGTCAGTACATCCTAATGAACGGTTCTCTGGTTTACAGTCTCAAACGATTGACTCAGACTGCCCACGCAGGTCCTGGCACAAAACACAAAGCTCTGTGGATGGCCTTCCTTTCAGGAACCTGCACAAGTCGGACTGCAAACCAAAGAATGAAGCCCATAGGCAGCAAAAACCACTCCAACAGCTTGGAGTGCCAGTATCTCTTTCTCCCATTACACTTTGGCATCACAAGAACCATGCTATTAATTTTGAAGCTAACAATTTGCAAAAGTATTTGGAGGGGAGGTAAAAAAAAAAAGGGGGATGGGAGGGGAACTTTACCAAAAAGCACTTTTAAGCTCGAGTCAAGACAAGGAAGTGATACAAAACATATGAGATCCCGAATCCCAATTCTGCTTAGAGAGGGAATCTCCTGTTAGTACAGTATATTCTCCAGCTACGCGTGGTATATTAAATTAATGGAAACTCTGAGCTTTAGCATATGTTTAATAGCTACAGTCTGCTTTTTTGAGCAATGATACGACTTTCTTACTGTACACAAAAAACCACATATGGATGCATTTATATATGTCAGAAATACCCATGCGGGCTTTGATATTACTCAACAACATATATTGTCCATGGTCAAACAATGCTTTAGGCTGTATTAAGCAATGCAGAAGTAAGCTGGTAAAAAGTGTCCCAGTTCCTTAGAACGTAGCAAAATCTTTAATAAATAAATCATCAGTCAGGAGAAAGATGTTCTTCCACATTCAGCCCGAGACCAATAAGCCTTTGCTCCTCCCACAGTAGGGCCAAAATTTATCTTATAACCCAGACCTCTCACACACTCACACACCTGTAAAGGGCTGTGGGACACAGCATGACAAAGGATAATTTTTCAGCTGTGTTTCAGTCTAGAAACTAAGTGTCACTACCTAGACTAAGCACATTTGTCTAACCCTTGGTGACAAGACCCAAGAAAAGAAACCCAAGGTCTAATCCTCAATATGTGCCACCTAGAAGGATGAGGGAGACATCATTTGCACATTTGGACAGTGCTATATGTTAGAATACAGCAAGAATTAAATGTTGTTGCCAGTGCACCAAAATAACTGTGGAAATATAATTGCCTACTCAGAAAGTTCAGACAGATACAGGGAAATCACAGATGCTTTTAAGTCATGGCATGCTGTTGCACAGACACTGTGTGGATGAATCCAAAACAGCTATCTCCATAAACCATACTAAATTTGTGTTCCCAAAAGCCGGTAACATTGGGCAGCTACATGTTGCACACTCAGCCACAGGAACATCATCCTGTTTTCCTCTCATGATACACACAGCTGAAGCAAAGCACTGTACCAGAACACAGGACAACCACACCAAGGTAGTGTCACAGCAGCGTGCAAAGGGAAAAGCAGTTCCGCAGACAGAACGGGGGATTTCTCAACACACAGCTTTCTCCCGCGAGCCAAGAGTGACATCTGCCGGGACTCGAACTGCTGTCCACGGGGCTTTCTTCGTCCAGGGAATGCAGCCCGGCCCGCAGACCCCTCACTGCACGGACTGCCAACACACCGAAGGTTTGACCTGGACAGCCCTTTGTGCAAACAGACACACAGCTACCAACACTTCAGAGGGATCCCCACACACTCAAGAGGCTTCTAGACAAACTGTTGGCACACCATGTCAAAACTGTGCAGCAGAAAAGCAGCAATTATGCTTGTGTCAGGAAGAAAGGATAACTGTGTCCATTTCAGAGTGGTGAAGGAGACAAAAAAAGCATTCACTGTAATCCTTTCCAACTCTGTCCCACAAGACTTACAGGAACAGTGATACCACCCTAGAAGTGGAACAGAGAACACGGCCACAAGGAAAAAAAAAACAAAACACCAACAAAAACAAAACACCCTCAACCCATAATACCTTCAAACATTGCTACCTTATTAGCAATACAAAGAAAGATGCCTCATATCTGGGCTTCAGACCCAATATTGGATTGCAACTTGGAAGGAAAACACTAGGTAATGTTGTTGCAATCAGGCATATGCCACCTACCTGCCCAAATTTGCCATTCTTGGAAATTGGATAGGAAATTGTCCCAAGATAGGGGCTTGTACCACAGTGTCTAATGGCCGACTGTGAACAACAATTTCATCACCCTAGTACTTCTTTCCCCTTCTGCATATAATACGAACGTATTTTTAAAGTAAGCAACCCCAGATCTACTCATGAGAGGACTGCAAATACTATATTTGAATGAATGAAAGCCTATTTTCTGTGAAATTGTTATTTGGAACAGATATTTTATTTTGGAACAAATTCGGGAAGGGAGCCAAATAGAAATAATTAATGAGTCGTTAGCAGGAAAGGCCAACACAAGGTATCAGGGCAGGACAGCAAGTCCACAATGACACAGACCTGGTATTCACACACCAAAACTAAACTGCGCAGGTCAGCTGAAAACAATGGTAAGTGTTTATGGCCAACACAGCGCCACTCCTGAGCAAAGGCTATGAAAGGTCAATATCCAGATCTGTTCTGAAGAAGATCTCTAGAAAGCTCAGCAGAGAAAAACATCCTTTTGTGCAGTAAGTAACAGAGAATTAGATCTACATCCTAGTGTGATTGAGTATTCCTTACACTTAGATCTCAGTCTGTGCTATCAGTTAGATCTCAGTGTCGCTCCTGTGCGGCTCTATGGGCCCTGTAGGTAGCACAGGTTTTGCAGTGACAGTAGGGTTGGTGACTACATTTTAACTAATCCTAGGAACTCACCCCCAGCCATTTTCCTACAGCACCAACCTCAAATGGATTCAGTTCTCTGTGTTTTTGAGGTAGGAGGCTCCAGATCAAAACTCAGGTCACGAGCATTTCCCATTCTGTCCCATCCCACCCCTCTGGACCTCAGGGAAAAATAGGAAGAATGAGTAGGGGGCCAAGGGGGGATGAACTAAGCTCCAAGGAAAGAAAAAAAAAAAAAAAATCTCAGCTTTGCATTCTGCAGCTCTAAATTCATGTCTGTTCAATTGCAGGAGGGCGAATGCAAAATAATAGAGCATTACTGCCACCTTGTGCTACATGGAATCTCTACAATCAAGGGTTTTCTTCTTGCCTTCGTATTTTTTTAAACCACAAAACCAGAACCAATACTTGTATTAGCATGTTCAAAACAGAGGGTCAGCAAAACACTCCCGTCTCACCCCGCAAAGGGCCTGCCCTGGCCTTTCAGCTGAGCGCCCGGGCCAGGGAGCGCAGCTGGCTCTGCTCTCTTCCGCAGCCCCCCACCGCCTCCCAGGCAGAGCAGAGGGGCCCAGTGCTCCCAGGGGCTTCTTCAGCCAAGCACGGCAGCAGACAACTTCTCAAGGTGCCAGCTCTCCCCACTCCCCTTTAACCCAAAGGCACCAATGATTTGGCACCTCTACCACCACTATTCAGTGGTGTCAATCGCTCACACCTTTCATTTATGAACTGAAGCTCATCACAAATACTTAAAACGTGGCATGGCTTTCATTGTCCTGCCCAATGGGAGGACATAATCACTTTTCATTGACAATAATCAGAGGTTTTGATTCCAGCTGAAACTAAACCAACCGACTAAACACCAGAGCTTACTTTACAAACCTTGCCAGACCAGCAGTCCTTGTGTTTGTTCCACGCTCAAGCACAGTTTGAATAAAGTCATATTCTTATACAGGGATTTTTGCTACCTTGATTTCCCAGAAAGGTGTTTAAAGGGGACTGTATGATACTCCAGATCTCTGGCAGTCACATACAGATCCTTTATGGAGCAGACCCATACAATTTATTACAGATGAAATTGAATAGTTTCTTCATAAATGACACACAAAAGCCTATAAAATGGTAATAGAAAATGATAGATATTCTACAGCATGTTTGAACAATCCCTGAAAGCTTAATAGAAGAAGATTAGAAAATTCTGAAGGAGAGAAGTTTTTCACAAGACCAGACTCCTGAAGAAAGGATATCTGAACACAACATTAATGGATTTTAACTGAACCATTTGTCTCATTGATATTTTTGACAGTTTTTTTAAATTGTGTTTGTTATCTACTTTTATCCTTTGTTTCTGAGATCAATTTCAAGTAAAAACTAATTTAAAAATACATAATTGTGATTGTTCTCCTACAGCAGCTTAGCATTAACACAAAAATTATACTGTTGTCCAAAAATGCCAAAACATTTTCACATATTTTAAATCTTAAACAAATGCTATCACAGAGATAGAAAGGCAACTGGAGAACCAGAAAATAAAGGAGACTCTCAGAGAGATGGGCCTTCATTTCGAACCACCCTAGCGGCCTGCCACAGGAGGGTCTCCAGATTGTCTTGACTCCAAGCACGTATTGGAAAGCACCTTCAAAAGCTAGCTTTATGGCTATCCTCTATGATTCTTGCATCAGAAAATCTTCCACTATCAGAAAAGAAACCCTAAAGGCTCCTCTGCCCATTACCACAGGAAGCTTCACAGAATTGGAAGCCTCCTCATATAAAATTGTATTATCTGACCAAAGGATTGGCTCTAGCCAGATTTGTTCCTTATCCAAACCAGATCCTGGGCTGCTATTCTTTCATATACGATGAAAAAAATCTAAATCTAGAAACTATTACAGAATCTATTCCTATCCCCCTTACCCTCTGCATCAGCACTGTCTTTTCTCCCCTCTCCCTCCACTGATTGTATACTACAGAAAAACAGCATTTTGGCATGTGAAATTGGGCAAAATTAATTGGAGTGGACTGACCAGGGAGATTCTCATTCTAGTCCCTGCTCAGCTTCATTTGAAATTATGCAGGATGAAAAAACTCCACTCTGAATCAGTGAGAACAGAAACCAAACATGAAGCATCCCACACCCCGTTCACTCATACTGTAGCTACAAACTACAACCAAAGAGACACACATGTGCATGCCTCTCCTCAATGCAAATCCACTTTCACAAAACCTTTTCCAAAGCAGCATGAAAAATGCAAAGCTTCATTCTGCTCCAGCAAGACTTTGCCTCAAATAACCAAGGTACCAAAGGCTGTTAAAATGTTTCCAGTCATAGAAAACCTTTAACACTTTGTTAACAAATACAATTTTTTTTTTATTCCTAATTGGGACTAGCAATAGGATAAGGTTAGAGTTCAGACAAGTGAGTTACGCAAGGTAAGTGCATAGCTGTTGTGCCTTTTTTGTCCCTGTACAATGCCACAGCTCTCCTGTAGAGATAGGCAGCCATTTTGCATTCACTTCAATTAAAGGCAGTCACCAGCATGACTCTTCCACAGCATGCTCACTGACAAAGGTCCTGCGGTTGTTTCCAATCCTGAAGAAGTAATTCTGACAGAGCCTACAGACAGCCTTTGTGTATGGAGAAAAACGCAGCATTACTGTTCATGTCCATCCTCTAGTGAACACACAAAGCATATGTGTTGTGACAGCCACCCACGACAGGAGCTTGGCTCTTTTGCTGAAGCTGTCGGCACTCATTGTTTTAGCTCTGGAATCCTCCAGTTCAGTCCTGGAGTGTGAGCCAAAACTGTGGCTGCAACACAGACATTGTGGAAACACCACCAGACAGCCAATGGTCTGAAAAACTAATGCCTAACTCAGACATATCCAGGGAAGACACAGTGGTTGGACCTCTCCAACATATACCACAGGGCAACTTTTAAAGAAAGGAATTACAATTTTATCCTTGCCAGCTGCAGAGGAGCAACTCTCTGACAATATGGTGACACCTCTGACACAGCTGCCTCCTATCTGACACATAATTTTGCTGTATTACAAGCTCCAGCTAATCTTTCTCATTATGGACTTCAATTTTATAATGTAACCACGTAGGTCCTATTCAGAAAGGTCATTCTCAGCTTTAATAAAACATTTGTCTACTAAAACAGGATAGGAGTAACAAATATTGTTTTAGTTACGGATTAAGTGTTAATAGAATACTTCACTCTAATCCTGTTTTCTGAGCAGCATGGCTACTTACAATCTCAAAATGAACTGTGTAATGAGAGCGATTTCATACAGCGTCAGGCTCCTACAGGTTTTATGCAAACGTCCCAGATGTTGCGGTTAACATCCACAACTGATGATCTGATTAAGCCTGTGCTGAGTGGTACTGGAACATACTATGAATTAATTACCATCAGAAGGGTGAAGGGTTGAAGGTGGTTAGAATCTAGATTTGTCATGTTTATACAAATAAATCAGAGGTAAACAAATATGCTGAAATACTTTGGTGTTTAAAAAATCGATTTGTTTCTGTCGGAAAGAAATCAAATTCTGGATACAAAGCAGTAAGCTCTAACATAGATGATGCAGATTTTTATTGCAAGAAAGACAACGTCCACTTTCCAGTTATTTTCATAAATTCATGAACTACTTGAATACAATCCTTAACTCCGGTTCAGTGCTATCATGGGATACAGGAGCACACACTGTACCAGTTGGTGTTACTGGGTACAACTGGGGAAAGGTGCCTAAGTCTGCACAGCCTTCCTTTATATGAATTGCCCCCAAATGACATGGGTCATACCGTAATCCTTGTAACTGTAATGTACCACTCCAATCATTTCTGTCACAGAGAAATGGTGGAAAATTGTCCATCTCAAGCATGCAGAGAGAAAGATGAATAAACTGTAACCACTTAAGTGATACCAGTTGACAGAGATTACAGGGTAGTCACATTTGCTTCTGTCAAGCTGGATTCCCTTGAGTTTCAGCCAGCAACGCGGAGTTAAAGCCACTCTCACACAGTGAAGGCAGGAGGCAGTTTAGTTTGAGGATGGGTCTTACCCAAGGCACTGGAAATCCTCCTATCAGAAGTGAAGAACTGAGTCCAGATTTTCTAACAGAAGTGCGTTGAACTAAGAGGCCACTGTGCTTTTCTAGCAATCTACTTCCTCCCATCATCAAACTTAGAACTGAAAATACCATTAAGAAACTATGGTTTCCTGGACCATGGTCTTGCATATTGTAGTCTGGGGAGAGGATCCACCAAGATCCCGGTAACATACACCTGCCAGGCTGCCACACTCTACGCAGAATAAAACATGTGAATGAAGCTGGTCAGGGCACCCAAGGTGGCTACACTTCTAACGTTATTTCATCAGCTGCTATAAAATCCAATGGTTTTCCAGTATGCTCCATCCTCAGCAGAGAAGGGAACTGCTAAACTCTGGGAGAGAGGAGAACCCTAAAGGCATATTCAAACGTAAACTGTTTTTAAAGCTCTGACTCCTGGCAGTCTGGGACTGGCTTAGTTCAGTTTTGTTGTTTAAAAGTGCTGAGGTTAGCCTACACTATGCCCTGCGACGCTGCCTGCAAACCCTAGAGCTAGAACAGGTACTTGGGTCAGGGCAGTCCCACTCAGATATCAGCTCTGCTAAAGCCATTACAATGCGATGCAGCACACACACTGATGAGCTCTCCTTCCTGCCCTGGGACCAGTGCGGATACCACCAAGGAACAGCTCTGTGCTGGCTAGGCATAGCATGGCTATTGAGAATAATGCAATCATGTGAGAGCTTTTTAGGCAAAGTTTTTTCAAGGCATTGCTCAACCCAGCCTTCCGTCATCTGTGCTGTACTCCACTGCAAGTCCCCTGCTATTTAATTCAGATCAAAGAGAACCAGCTGCAGATAGATAACAACAAGGAATGATTTACTGTTCCCATTTTATATTTGGCCTAGGTTAACAGCGAATACACAAACACAGCAGGATCATGCACTCAGGTGCCATTCTTCCATGGGCAGCCTCTTCATTTCATAACTGGATTAATGTCCCACTGTCCTCATCTAAACACACAGAAACAGCCAGCAAGAGAGCTACAGTTTCATTGCAGTCTCCTAGCCCTATGCTGAGGCTATCAAACAATCTGCTAGAAGAGGACAGAACCTGCAGAAAAATAAATTACATTCCAAAATGAGAAAAACAAATACAATACATTCTGGAGCTGCTCCTTGCAGCACCAGCATGTATTTGCGTCAGCCAGAGCTTAAAAGCCTCACCCCAAAAGCTATTTTCATCTTTCAGAAAATAGATTTAAAAAAAAACACAACAAAACAATAAAGCCTACATAGCATTGTCCAGCCCTTTTCTCATTCTACAACCCCACAACTCTACACATAGGCTTAAACCTCTGCTCCCAATGTCACACACTGTCCCATAGCCTGCTTTCCTTTAAACCCCACATGCATGGTACTTGCCAGGCAGCCTTCTGTCAGCACTTCCACTGGGGTGATAATCCTAGCAACAGTCAAGTTTACTGAAGCTATTCCTGAACATAAGCTGCAAACCACTCTTGAAGTGCCAGGACACTAAGGGGGTGTCTGCATGTCACCATATAAGTTCCTCCCAGTTTTGACTCCTGCAACAAGCACAGCTGCTCCACATGAAGACCTGCATCACCTGTGGTCACACAGGTGGCATCCAGTGGCATCCACAAACAAAAGCTCAAAAACTTCAATTTCTGACCTACCCTGAAGTCAGACGTATACCACAGAATTTCTCTTAAGCTTTTCCTCCAGCTGCAGCTATCCAAGGAGCAAAGTAGAGCATTAATCTAGCAAGTTCAGACCTGCTTTCAAACACATTTTCCTTCACACTTCAGTCCTTACAGCCTTGGCTAATAACACTCCTACACCAGCAATTTTCATCCTGTGGTTCACACTCCTCTGGGGGGCAGGGAGGGGGACCACAAACTATTCAGGAGAGATCCACAAAAGGGTTTGTATACACCATATAGCAATCTGCATACAGACCCATAAAAAATTTCACACAAGTCCCCTGAAATTTGGAGGGGAGGCTCCAAGAAGTGAGGCTGAAAACTACTGCCCACCGTGATATTCCAATGTCATTAGAGAAACCGCTGATTTAAGACTCAAAAAAATCCAACTTATTTTACCAGCTCTGTCCCTCCAGCGTAGTGATAGACAGGACTTGTCACTGTTCTGTGCCTCAGTTTCTCCACCTGTAAAATAAGGGGGAAATTATTGCATCTGTTTTTTAAGACCTACCTGGGAATAAATGTTATTTAAAAGCTATGTGTTGCTACTGTTCTGCCTCTTAAATTCACCTCCATAAAACTCTGCTCAGTACTTCAGGTAGCCACC
This sequence comes from Ciconia boyciana, assembly GCF_034638445.1. Lineage (NCBI taxonomy): Eukaryota > Metazoa > Chordata > Aves > Ciconiiformes > Ciconiidae > Ciconia > Ciconia boyciana. Next base: position 3,101,840 of record NC_132950.1, read on the forward strand.
TTGAATTCCTGAGTCTCCTGTAATCAAATTCTGGGATTCAGCACTGGATGCCACAGATCTATAAACCATCCTGTTTGACTACATATAAATAATGGTTGTTGAGTTGCTTTGGTGTTTACACATTAGGGGGGGGATGACACCACAATACACTGTAAATATTAATGTAGTTGGTGACAGTTACACTGTTCCAAGTCATATGTTTGCAAATGATTGACACACAAATCCCAGCAAATGGGATCACATAAAAACAGAGCAGAAACAGAACGCAAAAAGCATTGGTCAAAGCAGCAGGATAAGCCATGCTACCATAACACCACCATTAAGACAAAACTTTCCTAGCAGAACTACCCAGTCAACACAGGGACAGAAAGAGAAGATTTCATATAACTTGCATGTTAACAGAAGTATTTCTGTTGCTCCCAGCTGTTAGGCAGAGCTTGGTAATGATCTAAGCCCTGCACATCTTCAAGGATGCCCTGTTAGTTCAAACCTTGAAGGATGTTGTTTCTTCAAGTAAATTTGTTAATTTGTTATTAATCATGCATAAGGTCTTGTACAAGGACCAACAAGCCTTTGTGCTAGCTACTGTCCAAATACAAATTTGTTAACATTACCCCTGTTCCAGCAAGCATACAATCACTGGTTTAATAATTATATGTGAATCTGAGATCTCATACACAGTTCTCCCATGTTACATGACCTGGCCTTCACATGGCTTTGTTTTAAAAGCTTCATCTGTATTCCTACTGCTTCCTGGAAGAATCCCACAGAAGAGCTTTTATATATGCTTATCACTTTTTAAAATGCATTACTTCATCAGAAGCAGTCTCAGTTCTGCTCTGTAGAAGCATGACCCAAAACCAGTTAAAAATCAGTGTGAGCTTCTATTAGGTAGGCTGGGCCTTGAAAAGCCCTTGTACCTCCCTGATGAGTCATGTAACCTTTGTTATGTCATGCACTAATTTGTACAGCAAATGAATCCTCCTGCCACTCTCCATCCCTTGTATTATGTTTCTTCAATTTCTACCTTCCTGGAAGATTCTGTTGCTTTTAAAATATAAATGTAAAAATCTGTTTTGACCTTATCCTCCCTTACTAACATAACAGAAATCAAGGAAACTGGATAGGCTACCAGCACCAATCAGGACTATGCCCTTCCTTTACCCATTGCCTCGGCTGCTATTTCCCACAGTGCAAGCAGTTCATTCCCAGGCTTGCTCAAACACGCATGGTTTCAATGTAGAAAGCTCTAGCTGAGCCTCTCAGAGGAAACAGGACACAGGTCACAAGTTGCCTCAGCTACAAAGAGCCCAACTCACAGGTATCACCTACTCTACAGAGACTGCCTGCCCAAGTTTTCTGGGTCTATCTCTACACAGAGACAAACCCAGGAGGATTCTCTCAGACAGAAATATGCAACCTTAGCAAAACACTGAACAATGGAGGAGAAAGAGGAAGCACACCAGGAAAAAACTTTTAAAACAGTGGGACTACAACTCGCATCCTAAACATTTACGTTAACTTTGGCATGCAGAGCTGCTGAGCAAGATCTACAGTGATACAGTGTCCTAGCTTTAGAAATAACACAACACAGCTGTGCCACACCTCCCACAGCTGTGAACAGGGCTACAAAGGTGCTTATGCTGTTCTAACTAGTCTCTTAAGGGAAACAATTAGGAAAAATGTTACTATTTGAAAAACAGCAGGCCTGTTATACTGTTCCCAGGGAATGTTTGCACTTAAGTCTCACATTTGTTTTCATCCTGCAGCAGAATGAGTACTTAAAGTTTCAAACACTTCATTCAGCAATTATAAGCCGACTTCTTTCAAATGCATGATAGTCTGAAGGCCTTCACCTGGCCACAGCATTACAAAACCTGCCGCATTATGCGAAACCCACTCTAGCTTTAGGCAAAAGGGGTTAGTGCCTGGGCAGCATGCTGTTACCTCTGAACATCATTTCCCCACAAGTGATGTAGGTAGGTTTTCAGGGTGAGCATGTTTGAAACGTGAGGCATTAATGTCACCCTAGGAAAACACCATTCTGATCATGGTGTCCCCTCTGCCTGAACCAGGCCCTTGGAAAGCTATATTGATTAAAGTCAGGAGTTGACCTGCAAGCACATCTCCCTTCTCCTCAGACTACCTTCCTAGGAATTCTGTACGTATACTTTACCAACAAATACAAACACCAAGCTAAGCTATTGTTCAGTCAAACAGATGGGTCTTCTTGCTACTAATGAGAATTGCTTTCACATACAGATGCCTTGAGGATGAAATCCTAATGGTAACTTGTGGGTGAAGTAACTACTATAGACTGCTTAGAACCCTATATAAATCTTCAATTTAAAAAACAAATTACTAAAGTGCCCAATGTTATCTTTTTGCCTCTGGACAAAGGAAAGAGAAGCAAGAAAGAGGAAGGCAAAATTGCTCCACACTTGCATTTTACTCATTTTGATCATTTGCACTTCATGGTAAATCAATTTGTGCTGCTCCCATGAGGGTTTAGGAGTTCACATTTCCTTTCATCTAGCAACCAAATTCTTATCTAATTGTCCTGTACTGCCATCTCTCTCTGAAGCAGTGTTCCTCAGGGAGGGCTTCAGGATTCTCAGGCTTTAAGTATCTAGCACAAGAGGTTTGGTTTAGGTTTGATTTTTTTTTTTAAATGTCTCTTTGAAGGATTAAGCTGAACGTTTCACACACAGCACCAATAAGAATTCTATCTTTAAAATAACCCCAGTGAGTTAAACTTGGGCAGCCAAACATTCTTATTCAGCAAGCTTTCACCACAGGTTGGTAGGAAGCCAGAAACAGGGAATGGATATCTGTGTTAGTAGCAAAACGACAACTGAGCTCGCTAAATCAACATGAGTTCTACACAGCAATTAGCAAGATCAGCAACACCACGCTGCTAGTAACATTTACAGGACTGCCAACAGAAAACTTGAGCAGGATTAAAAAAAATACAGAAATTGAAAAATGCTTTTAAATATCACATTGTTCTAACTTAATACCAAAAAATGCAAGAAAGTGATACTGCTTCACTTTTGAATTAAAGCACAAAGGTCACAAAACAAATATTACGGTAACCTAAGGCTAATGAGGTACTGCCCACATGCAGTGCTCCTGCCACACCGATGATCTTACAAAATATTTCTTGATTCCATGCATTTGCTGATTTTGCTAGTGGAAGCGGTATGTTTTTCTTAGAGGTTCCTCTGTTGCTCCCCGTTCACTTGCTGTATAGCGTATGCTATTCCATTTATAGATACAAGAACATACTGCTTCATTAATACAGAAAAATCCTTGATCAGGGAAGAGACTTATAAAGAAAAAAAAAAATCAATTCCAACCAGGAAAGCCTAATAAAGCACTGAAAATCTGTCAGATAGGCACAGAAATAAAGGTGAACTAGGCCTTAAGAGGAACATAACATGCTGCAAAATTCAGCACTACTAACTCATGCTGTGTAGCAAAGAAACAGCTGTATTTGGGATTTATTTTCCAATTTTTTTTTTTAAGTCCCATTCTCCTGGCAAAGGCAATTTTTTTCCATGTGTATTTTAAACATCCATTCTCATTTACCTCAGATTGAAACCCTTCTCACTTTGACTAGCACAACAGATTGCAGGAAAATCTCTTAAAACACAGCAAGAAGTCAGTAACAAGGCTCCCACAGAGACTTCCAGAAGCAAACCCTCTGAAGGGGTGGCTGGCAACATCCCTTAGGTAAAATGGGGCCCAAGCCCCACCTCTCAGCACCTACCTTCTCACAGCCCGAGAACACCAAGGCTGGCACGCACCTGGAGGCATTGGCACTTCTGATACAGCTGTAAGCACGCTGGGCTGCCCAAAAGGTTTTCTGACTTAAGAAACAGCAACAAGTATAACATGATGGAGCTGAAAGCACTCAGGCCCCAACCACACAACACCCTGGAGGCTGGTCTCCCTCATAAGCCATTTCAGCAACAGCACCGAGCACTGCTCTCCCCATAGAAGTGACCTGTAACTCCCAGTACCTAGGCCTTCATGAGGTAATTTAACAAGAAGTCACTGCAAACACACCTTCCCTATGCCACGTTAAGCATCTCAGCAGGGCAGGTGGGAGCTACAAGTCATTCCTACTAGCACCACACTGCTTTGGGCACTGCAGAGCCAAGATGGGGTGGAGTGAAGGGGTGAGGAAGAAAAATAAAATGGCGCACTGGCACATTGGGGCAGGGCCATCGGCCTCATTCCCTCAGGGGAAATAGAGGGTGGGAGAGGAACGGCATCAGCTGAGGGACCCACCTCTTCCTCTCCCCACTAATTAAAGCACCAAATCCTTAAAATGAGTGTTTCTATCAATCACTTTCAGAAAGTCCCTTGAAGAAGTGGGTTGTATTGTTTCCTTGTGCCCTGTCAGCAGAAGCATAGCAATAGATGCTGGAATGGCAGGACCGGCCTGCTTCAGCAGGTGAGTCAGCTTCTAGTACCAACAAGGAAATGTGAATCTCTAGCTAGAAAATTGTTGTTAGCCCAAGATGATGCTAGCTATATAGATAACTGTGTTGATTTTCTTTTTTAAATGCTGTGGGTGGCTTTGTGTTAATAAACTCTTAAGTAATCCTGCCTCAATAACCCAAATAAAACAAAATGGCTGTCAAGGGAGGGAAAAGGTATAAGGCTGCCGTTGTTAGGCAGGAGTTTGCAAAAATTCAAAGATTAAAGCCTTGCTCCAGTAAGAAGCCTAAGTCAAACAAGTTCTCTTGGTTTTGCCCTGGCTGTGCACAGGCCTGGCTTGTATGAGTGGGGCTCTGGGAGCTGTAGATAGCAGAGGATGCTGAGCTCGCTGCTCGTGATCAGAAATGTTCTGTCCCCGAATCAAAGGGTTCATGGATAAGGCTAATTTGTGATAGTTTCAGACCAAATTCATCTAGCCCAAGGGAATTTTAATTTTCTTTTAGTAATCTTATTCAATGAAATAGCATAAGCATTTTCTAAAATAAACAGCTCAGTTGCTTGATACTGCTTAGATGCAAATAAGGAAGAAATGAACTGGCGCTGATACTATTATGGCTTTTTCCTCTCTAATTTTACTTGAAATCCAATTATGTATAAAATTCTCACACTGGGGATTTTTTTAAAAAATATTCAATATTACAGGCAGTGTATGAAATCAACCAGTGCTGTTTCTAGTGCAACAAAATTTTTTCACATATGACTGCTGCTAGCCCTGATAGGACTCATAAGCTCTACAGTGAGCACTAGTCTCAGGCCTAGACCATTCGGAGAAATCCTTCAGCACCAATTAGATTGGTTTTCCTGAGGCTAGAAGCTGAAGGTCAGCTGCTTCTTTCACGACGGCCAGTAGTGCTTCTATTGTGGACAGAGGAAATACTCTAAATAGTGACAGTATCTTCCTGGCATTTTTCCATAGTAAGTACTAGGGAGAAGCAAAACTGAGCACGGCACCCAAAATTACTCCAGATCTCCAGTATGATTTCCTTATGTGTATTTTTTTTATCTTCCTGTGCTGCTGTCTCCTGTGCCAACCACCTGATCTAATTCTATAGGGAAAACTTACCTATCTATTTCTATAATCCTTGTTGCCATTTCCACAGCCCTGGAAGGGATTTTTTCATTGCCCATTAGCTTTGTCATATCACCAAGCATTCAACTTCTTTTTCTGCTATAAAATGCAAAATTAAAGTTAAAATAAATGGTCAGTTTATACTAGTAGACACCACCAAAAAAAATATTTGTATAGTATTTCAGTTACTTTAGGAACACTTAGGGCAGGAGGTGCTGTTAAAATTACCTATTTCTCTGGTTGAGAATTCTGCTCCTATGTAATCTCTCTAATGTACTGATTTTTTCCATGCCTACTATGACTCCTACAGTCTCTAGGCAGAAAATGCTGAACTGTGAGTGACTTTCCACCCCTTTAGGGATTCTGGCAAGTCTGAGTAATGATCACTTCCATTCTGAACACAGCTGCAGCAAGGAAAGTATTGGATTGCTAAAGATTTTTCTGACTAATAATCCATCCGCATTTCTTCTATGTATGGCAGAATGATGTTGTCATTTGTATAGTATAAAATGTTCTAGAGCTCGATAGCCCAGCAAAGATATAAAGCAGGGTAGATTTTTATTGTCTGCATATGAAACACCTGTATTTAACCTATAGAATTTAAAAGATAGTCCTGGGATTTCATACCAGCTATTATAATAATAACTTTCAGTGGGGAAGCAACGTAAATCAGTGCTGCTTGCACTGGTTGGCAACTTGCTAATTTGTTCTAAACCGAGCACTAATATTTCACTGTACTTGTGAAGCTCCGTGAAAAAGTCTTTTAAAAGCTGGGAGAAGACACTGTATCGGGAGTAGGCCAATCCCTGGTGTGTTTGTCTCCCTAACTAGCTGTCTGTAAACCAGTTAAACTGTGCAGCTGTTTCGTAAGGTGTCGGGAAAGGCTCATGCATTATTTACTCAACCTAGGAGTGTGGTATTTAACTCCATTTTCAGGCATGCTTTAGAGAGAAGTTTCATAGTACTTTTATTAATAAGACACACTTCAACATGCAGCATGAGAACAATTGTCCCATTAAGAAAAATGGTAAAAATTCTTTCATTTAGAATTAAACCTAGAAAAATGTAATGCATAAGGAAATCTCAAATGTATACAGCTTTTAACGGTAAAGCTTGTTCCTCTATTGTTCTTCTATATCGATTGAGAAAATTGTTCATCTCACAATAAATTCTGCTAAATAAAACTGTCAGCATAATTCACCTACTTGAGAATAATTCGCCTTTCTCCCATGGATGTAGTATGAACTACTGAGGTGACATTTTATGAGCTAAGACATTATATACCTCTGATGCTACCTAGGTAATCTTCATGTGTATAAGAGCAGCAATCATGTTTTAAATTGTTAGACTGAAACTCCCATCCCTGAAGCCAGACAACTGAATATGGTAAATTTTTTTTGCTGGCCCACTACAAAATGTTTGTTAGTCACTTTAGCATAATACACCTTTAAAAATATTTCCAAGTCCTTCCTCAATGTCATTTCCAGGGAACATTAATTCACTTCAGTGATTTGATGCTTGCTTTTTTTCTTCATCAATTAGCAAGGCATTCTAGGTCCTTGCCTCTGTAGACATAGCAGTGCCAGTCAAAAACTTTAAACTTGCTCTCCTTTATTAAAAGGGTTTTACATTGTATTATTTTGTTTTCAGAGTGCAAATGATACTTGTATAAAGTTGCCATGAGTCATGTTTTGTCATCCTTAGACAGGCTAGGGTGATACTCTTCTCCAGGAATAGTTCTGATGACATCAATAACATAAGTGAAATGCTGATTATCTTGATTATAAGTAGAGAAATCTGAACTTTTGTTTGAGTTCAGTGTTCTACTCTTCATCCATGTTGAGTAGTAAAACTTTAGCCCTCCTTTCCATGCATTATGTAGCCACTGAAAATTAGAAGTAGCATATATCAAGCTATAGGCAGACTAGGAAAGAGCTTGCAGGATCATCTGACCTGTCATCGTCTCCCAGAGAAGAATCACTGCTACTCGAGTCACAAAACATGGAACTTGATCCAGGCTCTGCAAGTATCTTCTACAGTCTGAAGATGGGTATCTGTCAGAGACAATTCTCTGAGATGGTTGTGGTATTTCTAGTTATGAATTCTTTGTCTGTTTTGCCTCAGTTTACTGTCACATGTACTATGGCAATTGCTTTGTGTTTCTTAAGATAAAAGTATCTCTGCTATTCTGAGGCGAAGATGTGAAGCTTCTGGCAAGTAGTTACCCGCTGACACTGTGAACTGGAAGTAAGGAGACTGCTTACCAGTATGAGTAGAGGGTTTGCAGTCTGGACATTTTACAAGTTGCAGTGTTTGACCTTCAGCATGGGTGGTCTGACCAATCTGCCTGACTCCTATTTAGTGTGTGGGAGTCATGCAGTGCAGGATTATGCATATGTTTATCCCTGAAACCGAGGGAATACATTAGTGAAACTGCATGCACAGCATTGGCTAATAATGCCACTTCTGCTGGTGATGGAGTCAATGACTCGAAAGGGATTATGTTTGTTGACAGAGAGCACATCTGGCTGCCGTACAGCCATGCACTCCAGAGGTCTAATTCTGTCCTGATTTACTCCCCATCCGGTTCATGGCTGTAACTCTTCCAGATGTGCCACATGTTGATAAATACAATTCTTTTATCAGTGACTAAATCAGGACAGAACTTGGTCTTCTGTTTGTGCCTGTAGATTTTAATTTAACTTTAGTGATATATTTGGATTTAGGAGGCTGAATATAAGCACTTGCTGTAAGCCTAGATCTGTAATGTCAGTGCTTCTTGACCAGAATACATAACTATTGGAATAAGGCTCTCCAGGTGCCTTGCTTTATTTAAAGGAGTTTTTCTCTTTAAAAAGTTTAATTTCTAGGACAGAAAGTTGCACTGTAAAAAAAAAAAAACAACACACATATATACACGCACACATATATATCTGTCTATATAAAGAATGATAATAGTGATAACCTTTTGGCCACCGAAAACCCATGCTTTTCCCCAGTGTCAAATGTCAGGATTGCATAGTATTGCAGCAAGAACAGAACGAGAGTCTGGAACTTTCTCTTGTTTGTAGATAGGGCTTTTTGGAAGATTTTCCAGTATCTGTACTTGTTCTTAGGAGTGATGCTACCCATTTGAGACTTGCTTATGCTTATGATAGAGGGTAGCAGCATACTGCCCTCAGTGTACTTTAAAAAAAAAAGTAATGGGGTGATAGCTCTTAAGTGTGCATAAAACCCCTTTTTCCACCCTCAGATGGCTCAGATAAGTATGGGCAGTTCTAGTTCTAAATTTCTAATTAAATATATAATTCATCTGTGTCATCATTCATTCTAGTTTCATTTTTTATGATTCCTTAAATTGTTTCTTCTTTTTATGGGTGCTTGTCCAAGATAAAGAAGGAAATGAATTTAGCACATATTAAAGGAGCTACAATTAAAGTTGCATATCTACTTTTTACTGTACTATTACTAATTACTCTGTGCTTACTTATTCACTTTAGCATATTTATTCTCAAGAAAGCTTTTGTTAAATCTTGTTTTGCATATATGAATTCACAGCTTCCATCCCACCCCTGTTAGGCCAGGAAATCAGGTGAAAATCTGATGGACTTCTTCCAGGACAGTGAGAGTGCTTTCAGCTAGATGCAGAAAATCTAGTGGCTGTTGAATTTAGGAAAAATATTTTGGCAAATGTATTATACTTATGTTTTCTATGGCAATGCTACTTTTGCACCCTTTTTGGCCCTCTGGTGAAGTAGAGAAGTGTAGCTATCCTTTTTACAGATGGGGAAGGTATTTTTGACAAACTGGTGAATTTAGTTAATTGAGTTTCAGGCTTCCCTGCTCATTGAGGTGCTTTTAATCTTTCATATTGTATTTTGATAGAATTCTGATTTACTTCACTTTAGTAACCACAGGGTGCTTTGTGTACTAACTGTACACAAAGGTAGGTAGCTTGCATGCTCGCTACCCTTCTGTGTGTGTGTCATGAATGTAGAATAAATTGAATGGAACTGATCTAGTAAGCATGATCCGAAGGAATGAGAATGAAACTTGGAGTCGTATACTTCTGAGTTTATATTTAGATGATGACAATGATTAACTTCCCTACCCCTTTCCTGTCTGTAAAACAGGGATGGTTATGTTTATACCTTTCTAACAAAAGCTTTGAGTTGCTTAATTACTACATTGAACATGACAGCTGCTAATATGGGTGTTGCATCATTAATTGTCTAATTGCAGCTTTCTTCAGAATTTCATAGGGATCCCAAATTTGATAAATCGCCTTTTTATTTCTCGAGGGGAATACTCCAGTAAGGCTGCAATGTTTTTTTTTCCATTTCTTTTTTTGTTTGGCTTTTTTATAAAATGTCAGCAATTTACAAGTATGTTGTAAGTAATTTCTTCTCCACTGTAATTTCCTTCTGCTGAACAGACTTATTCCTCAAATACCAGGCTCAGCAAGCTCATAAAGTAGTTTAAAATACATAGTTTGCTACTTTGAATGAAACACAGTTTCCTGGTATCTTAAGAAAAGTAATAAGGACACATGGGAAGACTCGGAGTTTGTTCTGTTACTTACTTTTTCCAGTGGCACTTTGCTGCACTTTGCTGGTTTTCTCCCTTCAACCATCTTGTCATGCACACTTCCTACTTTCTGAAGTAGGGTAGGCAGGAAAATGATAGTGACACATACTATATCAACTCTGAGCAACGAAGGAGCCTGCAAACCAAGTTCTGTTGCAGAAGATGCAAGGACATTCATTGAAGGTACTTTAGAGCATCCGCTTTTTGCTCAGCCACACACAGGCAAACTCTCTGTTTAAAGAAAGCATAGCATAAAGATCTTGATTCAAATGAGAACCTAATGCCTTCAAAGATCTTTCTCATCAGTTCAGTAAGTTGTAAAGGTATGAGCTATAGATGAGTAGTCAGATGGCTGTTCAAAATTATGAAGACAGTGGGTCTAAATTTCCTTTCCGCTACTTGGAGTTCAGTTGTTTTAACTCCCCTGACCTCACTGGAGCTAACTGTGTGTGAAGTACTGTAATGCAGCAGAGAATCCTGTCGATACAAATTCTGCAGAAGTCTAAATGATGCTTAATTAAATGATAGCTGTGGGCTTCCCCAATAAGTGTATCGGATATAGGGTAATACCACTCATTTTAACTCGGGTAATTAGAAATCTAACCAACCTTGTTTATTTGCAGAGTCATAATTCTGGTCATACTGACCAGAAACTCTTTCCACGCATGCTGTGCTGAGCTTCTTTCAGCTGCCGCCATTTCAAGTTGTCCCTATACTTCTCCACGTATTTAACCAATACTTTGTTCCCTGACTGATTCTTAGACATGCACTTCACTTAAATTTTTCCTAACAATCTGTCCCCTGACATAAGCCATGATGCGTTTTACAAGAGTAGATGTACTCGGGGTTACCAGAAAGGATGGATCCTCTTTTAGCTTTGAGATTATTATCTCCTTAAGAAATAGGACTGTTTCCTACAGCTACCTGTTGTGACAGGCCGCAGCTGTATCTCATCAAGGACAGAAGAGACTAAGAGGGTCCTTTCTTGTTCTGCTCTGACCTGCTTGTTTCCTGCTAGTGGTTAATAGTTTCTTAGATCTGAGAACTCCTTTGGAAAATCAAAGTGAATCAGGCAAATAGTTTAAATACTTGATTTCTAACGTCTTGGCTCATCTTACTCAAAAGTGCAGCCCAACCCAATTTTTACTTGCTAATACAAATAGTATGCTTTTTTGCAAAAAGGTGGTTAAATATGCTTACGATTATCTCTGTATTTGTATTACTTATTGTATCCTCCTGAAATAATAAAGACAAATATACCTAATAAAAATTGGTTTGTAAAGAATCTGGTTGGTCACACTCATACTGTTCAAACAAATGATCATTTGGGCTTCTCTGTGTTTACAATGAGGATGAGCCAGCTTTCTTTCATGGATGCTGTTTTGATCTGATCATTTTAATTCTCGTAGGAAGCAGTGAACTGTGCTACTTTAGTTTGTGCAGGTCAAACTCAGAGCCAAATTTTGGTTGCTGGATACTTTCTATCATTTTTAATTGACAAAAAGACCATTCTACTTAGAATAAGCGTATGCTCCCTGTAATGCATCTTTTGCCTGGGAATAATACGTTTTCAAGCATCTTGTGTAATGAAAGTGACAAGTTGCTTTCAAGTAAGGCAGTTGGTGGGGGCTCATCAGCTCAGGGCAGTGCAGAAGGTGGTGTATTTTCTGCACAGATAACTAGAAAGGAAAATTGGCTGGGTGCACTGCAGTATGGATCTTTGCTTCCCTGCGTAGAGCAAAGATAAGTCTCCTCGCCTCTGCTGTGCCCAAATAAGCTGACAAACCTGATGAATGGAAAAGCCTCGTATCTCAGAGTCATGAAAAGCACAGAGGTGAACTCAGCAAATGTCCTGATCTGAATGCACTTGAATTATCAGCTGTAGCCTAACAGCAGCTGAGCAAATGGCTCACCCTTCAGAATACAGCCTTCTGAATCAAAGCCAATGATGTAGCCGTGGATCTGTCAGTCAGATGCGTTATCTTGCCTTAGAAAAGGGATGTCAGTGGCAGGATGTATTTGTGATACTTTGGGTTTGCATCTGTTTTTTAAGGAGGAATGCGGCAAATGTCTGGCTCTAGCCCTGTTCTCATGTAAAGAATTAAACAACAGTGATTCTCCTCAAAGTAACTATACACTCCAGAAAAGCAACCTTCCTGAGTGTCGGTGTTCCTGCCAGCATTCATGTTCTTGGGAGCACCTCTGGTTACAGCTCATGCAGAAGCAGTAGTTCGGTGAGCAGATATTAATGGGAGAAGAACTTGGAGCTGCAAATGCATGCCCCCCACTTGCTCCACAAGATACTCCAAGAAGCAGCAGGAGGAGAGACAAGCTTGTGATGAGGAGTCAGAGTTACAGAGCTCATCATCAGAGAAACATATAAGGCCTCGAGGTTAAATACCTCTGTGTGTGCAGTGGTACAGGTCATATCCATGACACTTTTTCCAGAAAGAGTAGGGGGAGAAAATATAACAGTAATTCCTGGGCTTTGCTGTGTGTTTGGGGTTGTAACCTGGTGTAACTCTGGGATTTTTTTCAACCTGAAAGCTACAGAGGATGGAGGGGGTTGGCTGATTTAATGCTACCGTTAAGGATAAGAAACTAATAGCTGAGCTAAAGACCTTCATAACTTTTATTTTGGGGTCTGCCTATGGTAAATTAGCCTAAGGCCTTTAAAGAAGACCTGAAAGGAGCCTTACATGAGTTTTGCAAAGACTGCAGAAGAGAGGAAAGATGACAGACTGTGCACACTCAGCTCCAAGGCCTACAGCTGTTACTTCAGGAGAATTGTATCCATGAAAACAGGGTATTGCATTTCTTATCCAGGTGATCAGTATGTTGCGTAGAATCTCTTGCCTGCCTGTTTCTGTCCATAAGTCTTATCTTCTGAACACATGTGAGTTATCCTTAAAAATATTTAGAGTTATGTTAGTGTTCCCTTTATGGCCTTCTCATCCTTTTTATCTTGAGTTTGGTGTATCCCACTTAAACATTTCCATGGTCACATCTCACTGAAGTGTATGCTGCACGGTCTCATGTTTCACTTACTTTGCACAGCCTTCTGCCTGTTGCCCCTGTATTAATCCTTGTTACTCCTTGCAGTGATGATAGTGTAAGGTATTATTCCAAGTGTGGAAGTGGGAGGATAAAACTGGGAGCTAGAGCATTGCTTTGTGTTTCTGGCTATGCTGCTAGCTGACAGGCAGACGTCAATGTAATCATTTTAACTCATAAGAATACTGGAGCAAAGAGGGGTAACCTCTTAAGTAGTTTCACCTCTCTCTGCTTCAACATTGCAGTCTTTTTAAGGGAGGTGATTGTTTCGTAGTTGTTCGGCCTTCCTCAAACAAACTGGAGAAGACTGGAGGTCAGTTCATTTGGACTGAATAAAACTTGCAGGTGGGAGAGGTCAAGCTGTTCTCTGAGAGGGAGAGAGATGCTTTTTTGACCTTCTTGATTTCAGCTGCATTTGGCAGGAAAAGCTGGCTGATAATACAGGTGCCCAACAGCATGCCTCTCTCAAAATTAGGATCTTCCTCTTAGTGAGATTGTCTTCATTTAGTAAATTAAAACCTACCATCCACAACCCAGGGCATGGGAGGAGATGGCGTCTTCTGTTAATGATTTTGTTGATTACAAGAACTTTTATTTAATTGCAATGTGCATAACTGGTATGTTCCAGGTCAACAGTGTGTTGTCAGAGAAATTGGGGAAAGTGAGTTGTTTGTTCTGCCGATAGGTCAGGCATTTTTTCTTCATTCCTCCCTGTGATCTGTTTTGTGTGTTCTATATGCATGCACATTAATCAATGTAGGCAGTCTTTAATTATAGGCAAATGGTACTTGCTGCTTCCCAAATCAATGTGTCTTCTAAAGTAGGTGCCTGCATACAAGAAAAATTCTATGAGCAAAATTGAAAAGCTCTACTTTGCACTGGAAGTCATCTTCACTACCTGGCAAACTCTCACCTGATCTTTCAAGCAAGTAGCCTTCAAAGGAAAGAAAAAATGTTTTCTTAACTCTGTAAAACAAAGAAGTGATTTACAGCCAAATGTGTGTGTTCGTTTTTTATTGGAGGAGTCAAGGACCAAATATCAGTGAAGTGTCTTTCAGAGGAGAGTTTAATACACGTGTTCAGTGAATGCAATTAACTATATTGTGCTTTGGCCAAATTCCTTTGACACTGAGTGTATGTCTGCACGGAGGATCTGTAAGTGGAAGCTTGCAAAATGGGGGTTCATGACTCTTAGTTCTACTGCTCTGCTTTTGGCTGCCCTGCAGCAGCTGACTGGTCATCTAAAATGCTGTTAGTCCAGTGGAGTTATCCCAGCTCTAGACAAAGCTTGGTGTGTTGGGTGGTATAGGATGTTAAAGTTGTACATGCATGCATCCTGTATGTTTAAAATGGAAAATTACACCCTAATCACCCTGAAGGAATTAACTTGTTTGGGCTGTAACAATGTCAGCAAGCAATATGTAGATAATGTGTTAATTAATATACAGCCTGCTATTTACAAATATGGAGGAGTGTGGGGGGCTTTTTTAGGGAGTGTTACTTATGATGTTATGGACACTCTTTCTAAGTTCTTATTCCTTGGAAATCCTTTCCCATGAGCTGATAACTATTTTAAAATTCAGAGATGGCTTTCAATGGTTGAGATCTTTACTTTAGGTGAATGTTTCCTGTGTAAATGGAAGGAGTGTGAGCCTTAACAAATGAAATGCTCATTCTGAAAGCACAAATGCTTTCCAGTCTAGGTTTCCCACAGTGCTGTGTACAGGATGCTCTGCAACATGAAGATAAACACAATGATAGCTTTGAATATACATCAGAATGTGCCTAAGCTTGCCTAATATTTTTCACTTAAAAACTGGCATAGTTCAATATGGAATATTTTTTTTGCAAAGAAGTGGAAGGAAAAATGTCTTATCAGCATGTCTGGTTTTAAAAATTCTGAAATATGAAAAAGAAATGAAAACCAGCTTATTTAAACTCTGTATTCCTTATTTCAAATGTTAGATGATTTTTAAAACATGACTTCTGAATCAAAACCAGCTAGGTATAAAAACAAAAAAAGGGGGGGAGAAGGTTGGCAGCCAATAAAATTACTGTCTGTTTTAGCTTTAAATTTGTTATTCTGCTTTCAACGATATCCAAAAATCATTGAACTGAAACCTAGTTGGTGTCCCATGTTTATGCTCCATGCAGCATATGGTTGGTTTGCACTTAAAATCAGTAGTCCAGTTTTCTGTTCCTTTGTTCTTTGGGCACTAACATATACCTAAAGAAATCATAGGTAAGACCCTGCCTTACTAGGTGAATAGTGTCAGATCCCTTTATTGTGTTTCCCCTTGCACTGGGGAACTGAATATAGACAAAGGTAAAGGGTTTTTTTGTCTTCTGGTGATACCCAATAGTGTGGCTGTATTCTCTTCATTGTGCATGATTCTACAGTGTTTTCTTGTCCTATACCAGCTTCTCCAAAATAATTCTAGTTTCAAAGTATAATGTGATATTGCCTAGATTAACGAGGGGCACAGTGTGTCGACATAAATGCATAACCTCTTTCCAAAAATTAATCTATCTTTCTGCATTTTTCCTGACCAGCACTTGTTGGAGCATAGAGTGGCATTTGCATGTGAGGCTTTCTCTCCTCCAAGATACTCAGGGCAGTTGCAAATGGTTAAATGACATGATAAAATACATATTTAATAGTGTGTGTATGCATATGTGCATATATATGCATGTATATAAACAAAACAAAGGCATGGGAAAAAAGGGAGAAAGTGCTGAGGTTTTCTGACCAAGACACAAGGAAGGTATTAGCTGTTCTCCATTGTCCTTGGTGGCTGTAACATCCTCCCACTTTGCACTGCGCATGTATTACACATAGTCAAGGGGTATCAGATATAGCTCTACACCTTCTTCCCTATTCATCATGTCTGAATCTAGCCCTGAGACTTCGCTCACCAGTTCTCTTCCTTCAGAGTTAAAGCTACTAAAATGGTTTACCTGGCAAAACATATAGCTATAGTGCTGCCATCAAAATGATAGTAAGTAAGCAGTTAACGTAACTTGCAGTGATGTTTTGCTACACTGACAGCTGATATGACAATCTGATGCATTATAAATGCACATTTTAGAAGTGTACTTAATCCTAGCATAGAAGTATGTAGGAACAGCTCAGCTCAAGCATTACAAATGCGTACATGTTGTGGATTATAGCAGTGATGTGTTTTAAGGCTAGTGGTATGATTTTAAGGTGAGTAGTAAGAGGCCTTATAGGCTCAATGTATGCAAGGAATTTGGCAAGAGGGCAAAAGGTAGGGAGGTGATTACACTGTTCTCCCTGTAAGAAACACTAGCTGACCCCACTAATTGGATCCCAGATGCAGATTGGCACGGCTAGCTGTAAACATTAGAGATTTCAGGAAAATCTTTGTCAGGTATAAATGAGAGTTGAGCATTTCTCCAAGTCAGTTGTTAAATCATTTGATGCACAACCCAGGGCAGTTTGAGTCATACCTTTGAAAATGTGCGACCCTATTCTGGACTGATCTACCAGACAACGCTTTAGGCACCAAAACTGCAGGACTTGTCACTGAATAGACCTTTGTCTATGTGCCAAACTTCCTCTTGACACTCTAGAATACCGTAGAGGGATTGGGATCTCTGCTGAAGCAGTTGTTTACAACCATTTGTTGCTGCTACATTGTGTTTTAGTTCACTAGCAGGAGTTCATGATTCATATTAATGTGAAATACATGCCTGCTAATGTAAGTCATCTAACTTGTACCAAACCCAGGGTCAATACCATGACCATTATCACTAATGCTATGAGGGGAAATGCTGCTAATGTGAATAATCTTATAATGAATAGTCTTTTTAATAGCCTCTGGTTCTGTATCTCATCCAAAAGGCAAGCATATGTTCTGATAAATTAAAGGACTACTTAGCTCTTGTGAAGGACGTATCACAGAAGCTTGTAAATTGCATATCCAACATTAAGCAGGCTTCCTTAAAAATTCTAGGTTAGTAATCTTTGCTTTTGCATCTTCTGGCCTTTATCTGACTGCACAGGGCATTATTTCCTACTGCACCACTCATCTGTGATGCAGTGGTCATGATCTTTGTCACTGAAAGATCTGTAGAATTAAGAGCAAGAACCTTTGTAGTTTAAAGTGAAATAACATGTTCCCTAGCTGGAAGCTAACATGCATTCACATCATCTGTGAATCAAGCACAGAGGGAAGAAGCAATGCATATTGAATAGTGGGTTACATCACTGCCCTCTCTTTAAAGCATTGAGAAAGTAGAAATTTAGGCTAAAGAAAGCATCATGTGCCTTATCGCAAATTTGCTAGTTAATGCTGTGTTTGTATTTGAATTTGCTTATTGGCTTGCTTACAAAACTACTATGCATTGATTATTCTGAGAAAGTCCCTCCAGATAAACTGAGAATTAATCTGCTACAGATAACGCTTAGGCCATTGCTGTCTTATGGTAATTTGCATCTAAAAGACACTAAAAATGTTTTTAATGAGTCCCATAATAATAAAAATAATAGTAATAATAGTGCATTACAGTCACTTTCTGAATTTTGCTCCTGGCTGGGGAACAGAAGTGAATTTGAGATTTGAGGCTGGAATTTGCTGGGATTGGCATGACCTCCTCATATGAAGGTTATAGAGAAGAGAAAAAAAAGATGATCAATGGCAGGAAGGGACTCATGAGTGAGACTGGTGATTTAAATAGAAGAGCTTCAGATCTATTTGTCTGCCTTTATGAACTAACATTTTGCTTATTAGTACCACTGAACTTCATCCTCCCCCCTCTACAGAGAGAGTCTGCTAGGTTTTGTTGTGGAATTAATGACAAATACCAGTGCATCATCCTCAGGCAGAGAGAAGATCTTCTCCAGGTTCCAGGAAGAAGTGAACAAAAACTTTACAAAACAAATTATTTACAGGAATTGTTCCTCAACAGGAAATCGGGCAAGTCCTGCTCTGAATTTAAGTCTAACTTAATAAACCTCAAAGCAAGCAGCCAGAATGTTGTGGACAGAAAACACTTACACGGCTTACCAAGAAAAACTTACTGAGGAAAAACTAATCAAAAGTTATTTAATATGAGGAACTATTGTTAGTTTAGGAAGTGTCGTCAGCTGCAGGTCCCTGGAGGCTGGAAAGATACTGGAATGAACACTTATGTTTCCCCTCTTCCTATGTTTCCCAGGCTACTGTCTGTGTCAGGGTACCAGGCTAGTCATATAGGTTTTCAGAAGAGGCATGATAAGTAGATGTAAAACCTCTACTCAAAACAATTGTCTGACTTATATTGCCTAGTTTTACCTCAACCTATGCAAACTTGTCTTTCCCTTGTTGGTAGAACATGCCAGTATGTTTTTTGAGTTAGGTAATTTCTTGTCTGGGTGGATATTTTTTTTCAATTATTTCAGAATCTGTAAAAGATAGCCAAAGGAAACTTCAGATCTTGCTGTCTGCCCCAGTAGGTCTATTGTTATGTTAGTTAGAAATGAGACTAATTGAAATCTATGTCAATTTAATTCTTAATGAGATGCCCTGTGTGACTGATTATTTTTAATAGTTGCTTTATGATCCTCCGGGAAAATTTAATTTCTTAACTACATTTATAGGAAAAGGTTTTCATGTGAGCACCAAGAATTTGTAGGATTTGAGTCTTAGATCTCAATTTTTTTTTTTTAAGCTAAAGTAATTTTATTATGATGGTGATCTCATAGCTAATCTTCGTGGTTGTTTTCTGAACCCACAACAGTGTTTCTCTAAGATTCTGAGGTGGGTCTTGCTAAACACCAAACATTACACAGCCTCTTTCCTTTTTGTTAGTGCCAAACAAAACCTAGGTCTAAGCTGTAGAGACTCACAGAATCATCAGTGCCTGGGCAGAGAGGCAATAGGTTTTTATCTTCTGCTCTATGTGGTTCTTAATGTCTGTACAAGCTTTGGCAAGCTAATTTGCCATGGGAGTTTTCATCTGAATTTACCTGAGGATCTAACGGAAGTAGAACCAAAGTAGTGGGAACCAGGTGTATATCCAGGGGAGAAGTGCTAACAAATACACAGCACTTCAGTTCAGCAAACTGCCCAAGTCAACCGATACTACTAGAAAACAATTTTCCCCTCACTCATAAGATTATGCGCGTACCCCATATCAAAATGGTATCAGAGGCTGCTATGGCAATCTTAATATAAAATCAGCTTGGATGTGGAACAATATCCAACTTTTTTTCCACTCAGTTAAGAAGGATTACGGACTAGTTTTGGATATTTTCCAGATCCCTTGAACTCTACTTTACTTTGTCAAGAGTCTCATTGATTTGAAGGCAAAGAGATTATTCCACTTAATCCCTATGAAATGTGTTCTTTCACCCAAACAGCACACTCCTAGAGAAAGTTCAAGGGGTCCTTTTCAGGCTAGTGTGCATGACACACAGGAAATGCATAAAATCTGCATAGGTGTGTTTAATGAGTCATGAGTTTTTGCATGTCAGCAGTAAAAGCATGGATAATACACATTATCTTTGCACATCATCAGAATCTCAGTGTCAGGATGGTTGTCAGGACTCTAGGATGCCAATCCAGGATTTCTTCCTGCCTGCCATGGTAGTATGACAGTAATTTACACTCTCTTGCATAGCTGATTTAGAAGCACAGCAAACTTACCTTCTCTGTCTGTCTCTTCCACCCAGCCTTGCAGCTTGAGACACTGTGAAACCCTCCCTGACACATGGATGTGATGTGAGTGCTCCCTGGCTGTTACTGTAGGGGCAGTGGCTGTATGCTCCTCTCTGCACATGCCGTTTTGCACGATCTATCCTCGGTTCCAAGACTTAAGACAGGCTTTAGTGCTTAGAAAAGACATACAAGAAAATACTTGCTTGATTGGCAAATGTGCAAGGATTGGGATCAGCTTCCAATGGAAACTTTGTTTTACGGAGAAAACCTATGCCTACCTCTTTTTTTTTTTTTCATGCAAGTTAGCCAAAAATAT
This sequence comes from Ciconia boyciana, assembly GCF_034638445.1. NCBI lineage: Eukaryota > Metazoa > Chordata > Aves > Ciconiiformes > Ciconiidae > Ciconia > Ciconia boyciana. The sequence continues at coordinate 3,122,037 of NC_132950.1, forward strand.
TTGCATCTACAGCAAATATCTGTGTACTCAAGACACATGGCTAAGGTAGATTTTTTTTTTTGCTGTTATCATGCGTGTGGGTAGATCTTGATCTAGATTCCACTTTACCTCATCAACAGAAAATTCATTTTCTCAATACAGAAGCATATCTATATGAACCTATTCTTTGCATACTCATATCTTTCTGCAGACATGGCTTTTTAATTGTTGTTTTGCCTAATTAGTCATCTCTGAGGTTTTTAAATTAAAAAACAAAAAAACCTAAATTTGGTGCAAAACTTAAGTGGTCAGCGTTTGGTAACTGGTCTCTATTTGTAAGTTGTGCTGACATAGCGGCCATTGATCCATTGTGCTTGGACACATGATGTTTATGTTCCTGATTAAATTAAGAACGTGAATGACTGAAGGATGACTTCAGCTCTTCTGTAAGGAAAAAGCCTGATTTTAAGTTTATATTTGTTAGTGCACTGGCATCCCATAAAATATATACTTTGTGTGACAAATTTCAGGACAAAAAAAGTGAAAAAGTAAATAGGGGTGGTTTTTTTCCTGCAATCTATTGCTATCCAGGGCCATGAGATCCATGTGAAGTTTCATACATCATGTGTCTTGGAAGATTATTTCCCTTTCAGAGTTAGAGCTTAAATGCAGTTGACTTTCTGTGCCTGTTGTTTTCTGAGATTTTAAGCGGTCACAGGTTGAATGTGGTCGATGTTGCATGTGCAGATTGTGTTTTTTTCAATAATGACCACTGTGGCAACCTTTATCTCTTTCTAAGGGATGTGTGAGCTCTTTTGAAAAGCATGTTATACAAATTGGAGAAAGGGAAGCACCATCTCGGGGTTGAATATTGTTCAAAGTATTTTTGTAGCCTGTCCTTTTCATTAAATGAAAAGCTATTGAAGGACTGTATTGCCCTTTTTGGAGTGGGAGTTAATCAAATTTCCTCTATGTGTGTATTCTGGCAGGAGAACAATTTAAATGTGAAGGTTTAGGCAAGTGTATTTTCAACTGGTTCTTGATTTGTTGGCCTCATAAAGCAGGTGGGGAAGTGGAGCTTGGCTTGGTTGAGTTGCGTGTTTGTACGCATCTGTGCTGCTTTTTACTTTCTGATGCAGCACAAGCAGCAGCTTCCCTATCATCCTATTGCTGTCTGTAAGCACCTGATAAGGAGGAGGAAGCACTAGCAGATAAGAAGATGGAAGCTGCCACAGTTTTCAGCCTTGAGCATTTGAAGGGGCAGCTGAGTCTTACACTGAAAAGTGAGTGCTATTTTCTTGTAATACCCTTTTGGAGAGGGAGAGCCTTGGGAACATGATGCTTCTCTTTTTACTCTGCAGTACAAAATATCAAAGTTAAAATCTTGAGCCTTAGTATATGTTATGCTTAGGCCTCTTATGACCCTGTTTGTGGACTGAAAACAATATCATTTAATATAATTTACTAAGAGATGAGGTTGTCTGAGTATTTAGCTTGTTACATTATTTTTTTAGAATAAGAGAGTACTTGGCCAAGTGGAGAGCAAATGGGCAGTTTCCCAATAAAGTTTTGCTGTGTACAGTCAGGAATAGCAGATTTGGGCTATGAGGCCCCAGTGCCTGCTTTGCTGTTAGCGTTTCCTGACCACCAGAAGGAGGGTGTCAGGGCGGTCCCTGGTTAAACAAGGTACAGTGCAACGGCACACACACACTCTGTGCTCCTCTGTTTTGAAAGACAAAGAGCAAAGGAAAGTCAGTAAGCAATCTGTCCTCTCACTCACCGTTTGGCATGTTACAGGAGAAATTAATTGTTTGTTTTCCTTTTTAATTCAGTCTATTAAGGGACACCCAGTTAAACTTGGTGGATGCTACAAGGCCCAAGTTCAGTGCAACAAAATATTAAAATACCAGTGAGGCCTATGAACCTTTTCAGAAATGTCTGCTGATGTTGTTATTTGTGAGCTTCAAAAAAATTGTTAGGTCAGCAGATGTTGGTTATATAGCCTGTTCTTTTTACTGCAGGCAGTTACTATCAGTCTATCAATATGGATATGATCTACTCACTGAGGCATGAGAACCTGTACTAGCTCAGGGGTAGTTGTTTTCCACGTGCCTGAGACGGACCACCAAACAGCTTGTTATACTGCATAGCACAACTACAAGGATACCGAATATTCTTAGTTCTTCCTTCTGTTTCCTCTGTATTGTCTCCAAACCTCCAGTGGAGGAAGTAGAAGTGTAGGCCTTTCCCAGCCTGGGCCAAGTGCTGCCAGTGCAAGACAAGCATTGCAAATGGCAAAAATAGTCTCAGGCTTCTGGAACCATGCCTGAGCTATGACGGGGGGGACAGGCAGTGATGGGTCTGGCTGATACTTCTGGGATAGAACCTGAGCTGAATAAACTTTCATCAGTACACTGATTTCTTTACTCATGTCATGAAGAGAACATTTATCCGAGGTTCTGCTGCAGTTTGCTTAAATCAGAGCAAATGCCTGTTTTCTGTTTTTAAATTTAAAAAAAAATAAATTAAAAATAAATTGGGGACAGGCCCATCAGAGGATATGGTGATGCTATTTGTGTCTAGAAGCTGAAATAGTAGTGTTCCATCGTTTTAATACACTTAGGTGTAAGAACAGGACTTCTCCTTTCCCTGATTGTGGAGAGGGAACACAGTTTCTGCCTCTCTAAAAATGTTATTCAGTTTATTGGAGAATAAGTTGATGAACACTGCCTCTAAAGTAGTTAACTGCCATGAAGGAAATTTCATCACCTATTTCAAAACTTTGATATGTGTTTCTATTGCATGTTGGGGGAAAAAAAATCAAAGAGAAAAAGTATACATGAGTATCCATTAAGAAGTGCCATGAATCATCTTTGCAGAGCAATGAGAATGCTGCAATCACTTTATTTTTAAAAGTAAGTCTGCCATTTTGCTTCATGGCTCTCTGAGTTTACTTGGGGAAGAAAGTGCAGCACTAATGTCACAGATAAATAGTTATATTGATCAAATGGTATAGCAAGCAATAAAGGAAAGAAGTCATCACTGTTTTGTCCCCAGCGCCTAGAGTAGTTTGGCAAATTCAAGGTCAGGCATGAGTGCTGGCTAGAAGATGAGTGACTCGGTTGAGAAGAGGATGTTTGCTGTAGTACCCAAGTTCAGACCATGTAGTTGCAGTCATCTGTCTTTTGGAGGCCTCCTGAACAACCATAGTGAGGCCAAGGTCACTGAAAACTGCTTGGGTAATAGATGTTTTCTCCATAGTAAAGGGCAGGGAATTGCTGAATAGGATAATTAATGGGCACTATTTGGGAGCAGGAAGGTGAGAGGGAAGGGTCAGGTGAGCTTTTCTCAACCAAAAGTGTAGCAATGTCACAGGAAGGTACTTTCAGTGCTGAATGGTACAAGGCACAAAAAGGGAAAAAGGTCTTCAAACTTTTAAACCAGCTGCTTCAGACTAGGTGCAAATCTTCTCTTACGCTGGCTGTGTGTGCCCTATTAACATGCTATGTTTTCTCAGCTAGCTAGACTTGGAAACCACAAGTTCCATTGAAGCTGACACATGCTAGATGTATCTGATAAATTTGGAAAATCAAGCCAACACCTCCAAAAATAATACAACTACTAACTTAGCTTCTGTACAATGGGAAACAAACAATGAGGGTAGTTTCTGTACATACTTGTAATTACTGCTATCTTTAACTTTTAATTTATTCCATTTTTAAAATGTGTTATCTTGAACGTCTGCTATAAAGAAATCTGGGGTTTCCAAATAACAGAAACCAATGAGATCACAGGATGAAAAACTCATTAAAAAAGAATGTTCGCTACTGCACTATCATCCAAAGTCTAATTTCTAAGAATTACTAATACACTCAAATAAAACTGAGAATCCCAAATTTTCTGGGCATTGTGGAAAACATTATGGTTACTGTTTTGCTGAAGCCTGATTCTTCAGTCCCAATATATATCTGCAGGTTCATGCAATGAAATCTGTGGCAGAGAAAGAGTGCAAAATACATTCTTGCACTTCCCTAACACTGATTTTTGTGGCCATTTCACAACTGTTCCCTTAAAAAGTGAAGTTACAGAAATGGACATACTTCTATGCCAGGGAAAATTCTTTGTGGCTTAGCTGCTGCAGAATTAACCATTCTAGCATAGCTATCCCATTTTCGCTCCTTAATCTAAAATTAACGTGACTTTTATTTTGCAGGAGTATGTCTGGAGCTGCTCTGAATAACTAAACTGCACTGAGAGGAGTGTTGTGAAATAGTTATTCTGTAGTAACTATGTAGCTCAGTTTCCCCTAGCTATAGAAGGGCCTTAGTGCCTTCAGCATCCAAGCAGCTCTTTAAATGAATCAAAACTGAATTTGAAAATCCAGCTGGGTGATGTATGTAAGAATTATTTTCCATCTTTAAGGAACTTATATTAAATAAGAAAAAAGACATGTTAAAAAACATTAAAGTAGGGGAAATTATTTATAAGTGAACTTTAAACAAAAATAAAAAGCCAAAACTGTGATGAAGCATACAATCTAGAAATATTTTGTGTTAGATACCAGAAAATATTCTTTTAGTTCTACAAACCCTTTTGCCATCTTTCCTTCCCAGCGTGTACACACTGATTTCTAATGAAATATGATCCCGGTAAATGCTGGGTTTATGGTACATTGACAATGACCCCAAGCATCCCATTTTTGAGTGTTTTATGTTAAGCCTTCTGGAAGATATTTGTTGTCTTTCATTGCTGCCTTCAAAAATAACTTCTCAGTCTATTGAGACTGCAGTTCATCTGACCACCTTTAAGCACGTGCTTCAGTTCATGTGTTCAACAGAGCCTTCAAGCACATGCTAAGTCCCTTTAATATCAGGAAGACTTTAAGAAGGGGTTAATGGTAAGCATATGCTTAAGCACTCTGGTAGATGAGTGCAGATGACTATTACTGTCACAGTTTTGGACATCACCTCTTTTAGTTGTATGTACCACTTCTTGGCCAGAAGCTTCTGCTAATCCATTGGGATGGCAGGAGAACCACGTGTGTGCCAAGTCCTGAGCCATAGGTAGGAACTAAGCAGTTTGTAACACCAGTTCAAGCTAAGTGGTGATGTGCAGCTGCTCTGGAGCCAGCACAGGGGTAATACTCCTGGCAAAGCTCCAGGGGGGGACAGCAGGGACAGTCACACCTCCCCTGGCCTTGGGCTGAGGGGCAGTGCTCACCTTCCAAAGCTCTTTGTGCTTCTTGGCTTGTGCCTCTGGTGCCTCCTTTCTATTGCCTGCAAGAGAGCATGTTTGTAAGTTTGATGCCTGGGTTGTTGGTTTTGCTAGTTTTGGGGAAGCTCATCCTACATGCAAAAAAACTATTTGTTTAAAAGGGTCTGTAATGAAAGACGACTGCAATAATTGCAGGCTGTTAAATTTGCACATTTGAAGGTTAATTCATGTACTGCACTCAGACACAGCCAAATATACAAGACAGATTATTCTGTTTTTAAAAATAGACTGGTTATTACAAAACAAGCAAGTGAATAAAGATGAAACAGCAAAAGTCCACCTGATTCCAGTACTATAAAAATGTCAATGACATACAGTAGGGAACCTCATGCCAATTTAACTATTGCTGCTCTTGTAGAAAGTGACAGAAACAAGCCTAAGCCTTACGCTGCGCAGACACTAACAGTGTGCCAACACTAAAACAGGGGTCTAAATTAGGTCCCTGTTTCTGAGGCCCCCTTTTTTTTCTGGATGTGAAATTTGTGTGTCAAAGCTTGATAAAGTAGAATACAGACAAGTCAAACAATTATATCCATGTCCAGGATGGTTCTTCCAATAGCACTTCCTCAAGGCTTGCAGTCAGGAAACAGAGGGCTGCATGTACAAAACAACATGTAGCACACCAGGGGGAGGGAACAATTTTCTTGCAAATGTATACACACTTGTCCATATGCAGAACATATCTGTGAAATGATGACCTTTTCATTCCCCTGACAAAGTACTGGCAGTACTAGCTTCTTCATTTCCTTTTTTGCTGTTGGCTGTGTGAGCTGCAGCAATGTGGCCTGGCTGCTACTTTGTAGTTTATGCTCTGAGAGCCAAATATTGGTTCCAGTGAAATTAAGTGAGTTCTGCCCTGCAAGGGAGGGGTAACCTCTCTGAGGAAGATTACAATTCGGCCTTGATAGTACCCAGTAGGTAGATTTAGCCAGCAACATAAATATAATGCTGGAGCTCTGTATTTTCTTCTAAATGCAACTCTTATGAGGATTAGTTGGTGGGACATGCATTTGTTTTTACGTTTGTTAGATTATATAATCTTGAGAGAGGGTTTTTTAAAACAAGATACTGCATTTACACAGATCTGGTGTACATCACTTATAAAGATAATATTACCCTTTGCGGCTGGCTGAAGTTGAATGCAGAGGTAGGGGTATGACCTGGCTGGCTGTTCACTGAGCAGAGTATTTCCCTGTGTACACTGGCTGTGGTCAACATTGGCTTTCTGTTGATAGGAGTATATGCAGGGGTATATGCTTTCTGCAGCAAGGAAAAGGAAGGGTGTTTGGTCTTAAGCTTTCCAATTAACCATTTCTTTGTGTGTGAAATTTTTTTTTGTTACCCACATGGTCTTTTCAACACTAGAATTCACTCCCTTTGTCTTGACCTAGATTATTGCCCTTCAGTGTTTGATGAAAGGAGCCTCAGGCCCCAGACAAATGAGAGGAGAGGCAAGATTGGAAGCAATGGGACGAGTGATTAGTAAATGGTCTTGGATTTATTGGCCTTCAATCCTGCCTTATCTTTCTGTGGACTGCTTGTGAGTATTCAGCAGCTCCTGCTGGGCTTGGAGAAAACTGCAGTGACCCTCTGCAGGCAAATGCGGTCATTTGTCTTGGAACAGAGATGTTTATGCATAACTTCTAATACCAAAAAGACACCAAACCTTAGTAGTTCTTAGTCTTACCAAAGTCCTCTAATGCTGCTAACATCTATTAGAACAAGGCTGAGTGTTCGCCTTGCACGGCATCTCTGCTGACTCTTCTACATCCCTACTTGCATCTTTCCAAAATTGATCCACTTCATGGAGTAGTATGTTTGGACCCACAATAGTGATTTGCGTTAGCGCTAGTAGAAAAAAAACTCTGCATGGTTATGCAGGAAAACACATGTTTTTAATTTTTAACAGTATCTTGTACCATTAGTTTGTTGCAGAAATCACCACAAAGTTGGGTTTTTTTGGGGGGGGGTTGTTGTTGTTCTTTTTTGTTTGGTTTTTGTTGTTGTTTTTTTCCCAATATAAATTGGGGGGAGGCGGGGGCAATCTGACCTGCTCCAGTTTGAGTGGTGTTAGAAACAGTCATTTCTTTTACTGTGGTTGAAGAAGTTAAATAACTTATTTTCCATTGCTGCTTTACAGAAATTATATTGTCTTCAAGGCCTGACCTGAAGAAATGCTAAACTTCTACATTCAATATGAGTAGGCATGTGACATTTTCTTAACAGTGTATTCCTCATGTGTTTTCTAGGACAAAACATAAGCAGATCATGGAAGCAAATGTATTCCTGCTGTTGTCTGTGGCCTTGGGAGTCTAATCTGTCCATTTCATGCACTCATGCATGCCTTCTTTTCTTCCCTTATCTTTTTAATGAACAGTAACACAGCAGAATATAATATGTAGCCCCTTGTCTGTTCTGAGGTACAGAGCTGAAAAGAATCTTGTTTGCAAGGTATGCTAGCTGTGGAAGAAAGGAGAAAGATGTCTCTTCAGAGATGGTTATAAACACAAGGTTTGAAAGGTATCCTTGATGATACTTTTTGACTTAAATATATAGGTGAATCTTTTAAATATGTTCAACTCACTGTCATCTGACTGTACAAACTTCTGTTCAACAATGAACTGCAGAAGTGACCCTTTGGAACCCATATTAATGTTCATGTGGCTAAGTTTTGGAATTTCATAATCATATAGTTGTTACCAACATGTTTTTCTTTCCCTTCTCTACCCATCTATTAATGGCATCTGTATTCTGCTAAGATTTTTCAATATTATTTGCTGCTGCATAATGAGACTTTTTATAAAAGTCAGCAAGCCTGTATTGAGAGAGAAAGTTTAAGCCATGTAGAGAGATCTGCTTGGAGAAGGAACATATGAATGCAGGAGTGACTAATAAGTTCTACATTTGGGTGCTGGTTGCAGCGTTGTTTCTTGTGTACTTGAAATTTGCAGGGTTGGGGAGGGAAGAAACTAAACTGCACTTGGAGGTTGCAATTAGGTCTGGCTTATCCTCTTGTACCAAATTTTACAATTTTCCAAGTCATTGGCATAAGCATGGAAAATAGACAGTATAATGTATTGTTAAATCACCTTTAGTGGAAACTTCTCATCATGAAAATATAATTGAAGCTATTGTTTTCATGGCAGCTTAGTGTTATAATGGCAGCATACTCCACTGATGAGTGGAATCTCAAGATTCAGAACATGCTCCTTGCTCACATCCTTGGGAAGAAAACATAACTTCAGATACAGCCGTGCTCTAAAGAACGACTTTAACTCCCTCAGCATACCTCATGAATACAGATGCAGAACAGGATAATGTGGAATGGGTAAAGCCACTTAATGCACTCGTCTTGTTGAAGAGTGTGCGAAAGGATATTGGAGTGACAAGTGAAAATAAAGCAACCTACTTTGTTCTGGCCTGATTCGTCAAGGGCATGGGGATTGCATTGTTCTGGTGTTGTTTTGAGAGGAACACTTTCTCTGTGCTTCCTTTGAGGTTACCAGAGTGAGTCATGAAGGAGAAGTACCCAGGTGGCTTTGAGCACATACCTGTCTCTAGCACTCTTCAGCACACTTGCACAGTAATTCCAGGCTCATAGATAGTAAAAGGATGTTCCTTCTTGAGAGGTTATTGGAAGGAATTAATCAAGAATTTCTTATTGAAACGTCTGTGTTGTAAAATGGCAATTCATTAAAATCAAATGTTTTTTCAGGAGAGGGCTTGTTCTGAGACTATCCTATCACATTTTGTCTCTTCAAATCATTTTTATAGGAAAGGTTTTGGCATTGTTGAAACATCTGCTTTGAACAATTTCTTTTATAAACTGTACTGTTTGAAACACATAAATGGAAGTTGAAATTGAAAAAGATAAGACAAAATTGATAGTTTCAATGAAAAATATGAAGTTGAGTTTTTCATTCTAATTTAAATGAGGAAAATATTTTTAAAATATCACATTCATAGTGGCTGGAAGAGTGTTTCACATTCTATTCTAAAAAATTAAGGCATGGGAAAATACCTAGTTGAAAATAAGTTAACAGAGCAAAATAACAGTTAATTTCTGCTCTTTGTAGAAGGACTTTAACTCCTGGTATCCTAATGTTAGTGTATGATGTTATAGTTTACCATTCCTGGAGTATTCTGAGGACCACAAGAGTCCCTACTAGCGTTCGCCCTCACTGTACTTCTGTTCATGTACAACCTTTAAAAGTGAAGGAACAACCTCAATCAAAAGCCCATGGGAATTCCAACTTCATAAAGATTGCAAGTTCAATACTAAGAATTGCTCGCTGGTACTCTGCAGTAAATCTATATTTCCCATCCAATTTCAGATGCAGCTGTTGCACAAAGTGATAGATTAGGATAGCAGGAACTGGCCCCTAGATTAGTTATGATACCATGAGGGCAAACTGGGTTAATAAGTCATCTGTAAATCAGCAAAACATGGTACAAGAAAGCATGGACTTTCTACAGCATGGACATAACTACAGAAAGACATCAGTCTTTTCCTTAAATCTCTTATAATTGTTTCCACATGTCATACTGGTAGAGAATAAGCCTGAACATCAGAGCTGGTGTAAACTAGTGCTATCCCAGATAAGTCTAGTGAAGTTGTACTATTTCATACTAGCTTCCAAAAAGGAACTTGCACAAAAATGGCCTGTGGTGGGTTGACCCTGGCTGGACGCCAGGTGCCCACCAAAGCTGCTCTATCACTCCCCTTGTCAGCTGGACAGGGGAGAGAAAATATAATTAAAAGCTCGTGGGTTGAGATAAGGACAGGGAGAGATCATTCACCAATTACAGGCACAGGCAAAACAGACTCAACTTGGGGAAAATTAATTTAATTTATTACCAATCAAATTGGAGTAGGATAATGAGAAATAAAAACTATATCTTAAAACACCTTCCCTCCACCCCTCCCTTCTTCCCAGGCTTAACTTTACTCCTGATTTTCTCTACCTCCTCCCCCCCCAGTGGTGCAGGGGGACAGGGAATGGGGGTTGCGGTCAGTTCATAGCACGTTGTCTCTGCTGCTCCTTCCTCCTCAGGGGGAGGACTCCTCACACTCTTCCCCTGCTCCAGCATGGGGTCCCTTCCATGGGAGACAGTTCTCCATGAACTTCTCCAACGTGAGTCCTTCCCACGGGCTGCAGTTCTTCACTAACTGCTCCAGCGTGGGTCCCTTCCACAGGGTGCAGTCATTCAGGAACAGACTGCTCCAGCGTGGGTCCCCCATGGGGTCACAAGTCCTACCAGCAAACCTGCTCCAGCCTGGGCTCCTCTCTCCACAGGGCCACAGGTCCTGCCAGGAGCCTGCTCCAGCATGGGCTTCCCATGGCATCACAGGCTCCTTCAGGCACCCACCTGCTCCAGCGTGGGGTCCTCCATGGGCTGCAGTGGATATCTGCTCCACTGTCGACCTCCATGGGCTGCAGGGGGACAGCCTGCCTCACCATGGTCTTCACCCCAGGCTGCAGGGGAATCTCTGCTCCAGCTCCTGGAGCACCTCCTCCCCCTCCTTCTTCACTGACCTGGTGTCTGCAGAGGTGTTTGTCTCATATATTCTCACTTCTCTCTCCAGCTGCGATTGCTGTTGCACAGTAACTTTTCCCCCTTCTTAAATATGTTATCACAGAGGCACTACCACTGTCGCTGATGGCCTTGGCCAGCGGCGGGTTCGTCTTGGAGCCGGCTGGCATTGGCCCTATTGGACACAGGGGCAGCTTCTCACAGAAACCACCCCTGTAGCCCCCCCACTACCAAAACCTTGCCACGCAAACCCAATACACGGCCACAATATGTGAGTGACATTGTTATCCTGACTGTCTAAATTTGTTACACTGGCTGTTGGAGCAGATAAAACAGGATGTAATCTAGGGACTATGCTATGTCTGGGGGGCAGCCTGCATTCTGGTTTTTCAACACTTTAGCAATGCCATTCTCTCCAGAAAGCGGGGGGGGGGGGAACGGACAGATTTGTAATAATTTCTTATAACGTACAGCAAAGGCACTCGAATAGAAGTTCCTTTTTTCCTTTTTGAGTGACAAGTAAAAGAAAAAAAAAAAACCACACTGTAGCTTTGCAGTAGTGGTTTAAACGTGGCATTTCTGCTCATTATCAAGCCATTTGTGTTTGGAGAATTTGAGTCTCTGGCAAGCCTGCATTACTAGCAAGGTACCTTTCTGATAAAGAATCTTTGCATCTGTGTTGGACAATGGTGTAATAGTAATATTCTTCTTGCCGATCAGATGAAGCTTTCTGTGATCAGCCATTTGATGCATATCTTCTAATTTGTCATGGATATTTCTGTGTTTTCAAATAAATGTTTAGACTGAAAGTTGGGAAGAAACAGACTTAAAAGGCTGTAAATATGTGTCAATGATTCTAAATACAGAGACGACAAGTGCGCCAAAATCTGATTTTGAAGTGTGACTGAATCAAGCCTTACAGGATTATGTTATGGATCTTTCTCCTACCATTAGTCAAAAAGCTATAGCCAAGCCATAACTTCCTACAAAGCTTGTAAGTATTTAGACTGGATTATCTAAGCAAGTGGGACACATATTTTCAGGAAAAAATCTTATGAAGCAAAAGGAAAAAAATATAATAAATCAGTGATTGGCATCAATCAGATATTCAACCTCTGCATTTTAGGAATATAATCTTTTTATGGTATTTGGGGGGATAGAGCTGTTATTCCTTTTCTAGATGTACCTCTTTATGTCCACAAGAGTACTAAAGGTGGGTCTGTACAGATGGCTAATTGAATCATGGCCACCTTGCCAGTCAGATGCAGTCATGTGGATGCTGGAAGTCAATATCCTAGCAGAAGCTGTGACATGGGGGCAATCTTTGTATTACTTACTGTTTTGGTCACAGCAGATTTCCCTTGACCCATGATTTGGGAAATAGCCCCTCCCTCTCACCAAGTGACTCTCGAATTTTCTTGGCCTTTTCTAGCCCTTGAGTTTTACAGCTCAAAAACCTGATGGGCAAACACAGAGACACACCAAAGTGTCTCTGCTAGCCTTTCTTTTGATAATTGCTTGGGAAGGTTTGGTGGCACAGCAGCATGCTTTAACTCTTCTCGACCCTCTGTATATGGCTAATGCATGGGTCATTGTTGCTTTCTCCCTGGGCAGTTCCCCCTGGAGTGGCTTATACATCAGCAAAGCCTAAAGTGTGAGGCATTATCACTTGTTGCCACTACAGTGACTGTGTACAAAAAAAATGAGGGACATAAAAATGTCAGTTGCATAATACTGATCCACAAATAAAGCTTATTTTGGAGCAACAAAAGGACTTAAGATGAGATAATGCCATGGTTTTTGAAACGGCCGTGGTTCAGCTTTTAATCCTAACTGCAGACTTGTGTCAAGGTGGCTGCAGGCTCACAGCTTGTTTGTGGACTGGTCTTCATTGCTGCTTGGAAACTCAATTAATTTATGCTCAACTGTATTCCAGCAAGCAGTGTCTGCAAGACTTTGTCTTCATCCTGTTTTCATGGCTTGTGGCTTCCAAAAAAAACCCAACCAAAAACATTTTTAAATGGCATATTTTATTGCTAGGCATATAAATGTATCCGAAGGTAATTCTTTCATTTGTTTTTGTCCAAGTTTGATAGTGACTTGAAGCTAGTAGATGATGTTGCCTTGGAAACATAGAATCAGGAGGAGGCACTGTTCTCTTTGGACTCAGGACAGCTACAGTGAAACATGTGTCACTTGCCTTTAGCAGAGACACCACAGAGCAGCACATCAAGCTCCTCAACCCTAAGTGCATGCAGCAACAGCCCTCGTGCAGCCATCAGCATGGACAAATGCACACCCAGGTTGAGCTAACTAAGAATTTGCCAAGCACCTGAGCTGTTTTAAAAGTCCTTGGCATATATGGGGCCTGAGGTGTTTGGGAAGGGAGTTAAATAATGCGGTTGCTCATGATAGCATAGAATGAGATTCAAGAACCAGAAACAGCCTTTCTGTTTTCCACCTAAAAAACCCCAACTTGCTGCAGTTAGATTCTTTCAAACAAAATGTTACTGCAGCCACATCATTTAAACAGAGGACCTGGCATTTTCAGACAGATTTTTAGGGCTTTTAAACATTGTCAGAAAATGCTATTCCCCTAGTCAGGGCGCCCAGCTTGCACCTTGTTCCACTGATTTAGTGAAATGGTGCTGGCAACAAGCATGGAAGTGTTCATGCAAGGAGAGTCAGCCTCAGGCTGAAGGGTAGAGAGCAAGGCAGAATTTCTTTCATTTTAAGTCTTATGCTTAATCTTCCCAAATGTAGCGCTATCACACAGAGTTACAAGGTTTTGTTCTTGTTTGTTTAGCTTTCTTCAGCCAAAATAATTATCAAATCCCTAGTGTGAGTGCAATGATATCATTTGTGTTAAAACTAGAGAGTGGGAACAGAGTGCTGTTTCATGAAAAGTTTAATGCTTTTGTCTTTTTGTTTGTTCTCTTCTTGAAAAAGAAAACCAAAGCGCCTAAGCCTATCTTTTGAAGAAAGATACTGAGACAGGAACCAGTCCCCTTCCCATATGGTAGTAGCCCAATGGGAAAGGCCAGGTTCAAACACCTCTTCTAAATCTGGCCTTCCACACTAAAATGGTTGCCCTTTCTGTTTTGTGTTTGTATGTCTGTCTGCTCGTCTGTCTGACCCTGCAGTATACAGACAGTGCAGAAGAACCCCAGAAGGAATGCTCTATCTGCCCAGTCTTGCCAAGCAATTGCGCTGTGAGCACAAGAATCTCATCCCAGCTAATATTTCATTGAAGCTGACATTTTTCCACAGAAAGCTTTGGTTTCAACAAATCAGCACTTTCCAACAGAGAAGTCTTTCGCCAAAGAAATTCCCCAAATATTTAGTTGTGGTTGTGGTAGCTCCTCAGTAGGGGGAGTTCTGGTATGCTTAGTTATAGGTTCACGTCCAAGAATTTGGAGAACAACATTAAATGCTTCCATGAGTGTGGTTGGTATATGAGGAAGGAATAAAAGCCTCTAGGACTTCTGCTCTTCCTTAGGCTTCATTATCTCCTGCTCTTTTTCTTTTTGCATGTTCCTAAGTTAAACAGATACTGTGTACCTAGTTTAGTCCATTATCATTTCCCCTTGGGACAAATTATTCCAGTGCAGACACCTTTCTGTCATTCAGCCTACTGGAGCAAAAGCAATGGTGTAACTCTGTTTTCGTTTTCCTTTTCTGCTTTGTACTAGTCATGAACAGCAATGCAAAAAAACTAAGAGCAAATTACTGCAGGGTTCTTTCTCTAGGACTACATTTCCCCCCTTGTGAAAACAGGCCACTACAAAAAAGTCAGCTGCCAGTTCAGAAAATGGCTTTCACTGTCTGTCCACTTGATTGCCAGATCTTGCCCTCTCAGCCAGAGCTGTCCTCCTGTTTGTTTGTCAGGCCTTGTGTATAGTAAGAAGCATTGGTTTTCTGTGCGCGGTATTTATTGCATCTCCACTTCTCCCCACCCATCCCCCTCTGCACTCTCTACCCTCCCTCCTTGTTAGACATGATTACATGTTGTTTGGCCTCATTCCATTTAGGTTACTTTGCTGTATCATCCTGAATTTGTGCGTAGCATAACAGCTCCAAAGATCTCCTAGTTTGAACCAAATGATAGAGTAGGCACAGTTCATTAAAATAAATAACAGCATAGTGTGAAACACAGCCCTGAAGTAATCAAAACTGAAATTTGAAAAAGTGACTCTGAGTGTAAAGAAGTCTGTTACATGCTGTCTGATACAGGCAGAAATGGAATCTTGAAAACAGCCAGTTTTATATGCTCTATTTAAACCTGTCAGCTCTCCAGACAAAGACATGGGTGGTTATAGCAGGGGGAGAGAAGGCACTTGGGAGGGGGATATGTGTGACCATATTCTAGAACCTAGTGCCTGAATTTCTCCCTTGATCCCCAAAGCTGGAACGTTCTTCGTGTTGTTGTTGCTGTTGTTTTTTTATTGAGGACAGTGGCAGAGGAAAGCCATGATTTAAGCCTAGGAGTGGAAATGTATTATATAAAGCAAACTTTCTATGCAGTTGACTCTGCCTCCTTCCACTTGCTCCCCTGTGTGTCTCGCTGTCCCATTTCTTTAGTCTGCTTGTTTTCAGTGTTTGTAATGTTCCATTTTAAAATATCTCAGTGGTTTTTCCCCTGCTGTCTTAAAGACGCTTTGTTCCTTAATTCAGCTTTAGTTCCTCAGGGCACTCAGATTATTACTACTAAAATTTTGCTCTTAAAATAAAGGCTCAAGGTCTACAGAGTGGTTTAGAAGAATGTGAGGGTTTGTACCTGTTAGACACTAGACAGGGTGCAGCAGAAGAGGCTACAAGAATGTCTTATTCTTACATTCTGCCATCAGCATTTGCTACTGATGGCAAGAAACAGGATTCAAGGCAAGATGGTCCAGTTCTGCAGCTCGTTACGTTCATCGCTGAATTTATTTCAGCAGCTCCTCCCTTGCAGCATCTATGAATCTACAAATATGGTGTATAAACCAAGTAAAAAGTATTCCCTGGTCACCATGGTGGAACACAAAATCTGAAGATGTGAAAACACATTTCTAGTTATCTGCAGAGGTATCCTGTTGATAGATATGACATTTCCATGATTTTTGCACTTGCAAATTGGAGCCTGAAGCAATTATACATGACTCCCAAGTGTTATAGAAGCAGGCCTTGTGTAGGCAAATGTGTGTACATTTCCTAATTGTGCAGTTATTTTTATGTCTCTTTAGTACATCCTTCATTTTCGTTTTGCTCTATCTCTAGTATTAAACTCCGTGGAGCGCCTGAGAGTAGTTGCTGCGCATGCTGCTGTATCCTCTTTTCAAGGGATAACAATGGGTTAATCTTATCCTGGTATGAGAGGCAAGAGGAGGAAAGTATTTTCAAGTATTTGCTGGAATGTGCTGTCTGGAATCAAAAGGGTTGAGATACTTGAAGGAAGACCCCATGTTAGAGACTATAGGAACAACTGGGCTTTATCTTCTAAATCACTCCAGAAGGGCTCGTTTGTATCAAAGTAATCACGTGAAAAAAGTCCCTCCTGAAGAAGACAAACAGGAGGGAATGGATGCTGACAATGTGCTGGAGGAAATGGAGGCTGTTAGTGAGACCAGGCTGCTTCCCTGTTGGAGCTCCTGCCAAGAAAGACCTGGACATGCCAGCTCAGGCCCTCCGCCTCTTACAGACAAATGACCAACAGGCCCTGCTTTGTCTCAGCAAAGCCGCCTTGCCTAACTGGGATTCCTGCAAGCTTGCCTCAGCTTCTCTTAAAGGGAGCAGGCGTTAGAGTGGATTTAAAATATTCACTGTTTCCTCTTCTTTGCTGAATTTCTGTCACAGGAGCTCCCTGTCGGTCCCATAGCCAGACAAAAGCTTTGACTAGCACAGCAAATGTGTAGGAATTAGTCCCTTAGGGCAGGCTGCAACTTCTAAAGCCAGCTTCAACAGCACTAAATGCATTGCCACAGCCAAAAACTGCCTAGCGAGGAAAGAGCATGGCGTTCACAGGCCCACAAAGTCAAAAAAGCCCCAGGACTTATCCAGAGGTTATATTGACCAAGAGATTCAAGGGGTCCTCAAGTGGAAATGGCAAAACCCTGTGAGCCCAACTTAGCTACACCAGTTGTAAGGGAAGCATAGCATGGTCAAAAGTGTATTTGCCTTCTGTGCACATAAGGTTACTCTATAAATACAAGGGCAAATAAGGCCTTCTCACTATCGAGGTATGGAATGTAATTTATTGAGAATGTGAGAGGCAATGTGCAGGGAACTTTTCCATGTGGCATTTCATCTGGAATTAAATCTTCTGAATACCTGAATCCTGTGGTCCAGCAGAGCATACAGGATTTCATCCTGTACAGTCGGAACTTTCCAGTGTGTAGAAAACTGTTCTGGAAAATGTTAATAGCTTATTCTTTGACCTGATCTTCAGGAGTCCCCAGATTGCTGTGGAGTCCTACCTAGTCTACCATGTGACTAGGTAGGACTATGTGAGAGATGTGTTATGTTCTTCAGTTGGAGGTATAACAAAGGACATTCAAAAGATACTGATCTATGCTTTCTCATGAACTCTTGTCCCCACCAGCAGGTGCCTTCTTGCAGAAAATGCACTGTCCGCTGCCTCCTGTGCTGCCAGGAACCGGCCTTTTTTATTGCACTAGGTTTCTATAGAGCAGTGACAGCATTTGTTTGATTCAGTGCAAAACGGTGAGGTTAAGGGGGAGCTGTGGATAAATTTCACACGACTTTCTAATCCTTAATTTGCGGATCATTAACTTTGCACTGTAACCCTTGGGAGACAAGGTCACCTGCTTCGCGGGCTGGGAAGGTGCTTTTGCAAATAAGGGTGTTTGTTCAACATTGCTGATCCCTGCTGATCCGTTATGAAAGCCACATTAGTTATTGTATCCACACGTTATGTACAGTCATGTGATGCTTGAGGCCTGAAATACATTTAGCAAGTCAGAAGAGATAAGGCAGGCTACAATCTGGCTTTCTTCCCTTAGGTTTGCAGAATGTGTTTGCAGATGTGTTGATCTTTAGGAGGCTGGTGGGAGGAGGGGGGATATTTTCTTCAATTGCCTATTTCAGTATCAGAAGTAAATGAGAGGATAAGGTCATCTTTAACACCTCCTAGTAGCTGTGAAGACATCCTTCCCACATCGTGAGCCATGCTGTCTCAGTTTTGCATCAACAATGATTTTCAGCCTTTATGAAGTGGACGTTACTTTAGTTTTTTCACCTGGCTTTGCGTAGAGCTAATGGGCTGAACTGGGTCTGTTTCAATAATGCTTATGCAACAAACAGGTTTAAGAAGCTCACCTGATCAGTAAATGAGTGTGATCAGCATCTTAGCTAGGAAACTATCAGCTTCTATCTCATGTGATGTTTTGGTTCAGCAACACATGCACTACTTTTCCTCCTTTTGTTAATAATCATTTTCTCTTCTAGACTTTGAATGTTTCCAGTAAATTCATAGGTGCAGCTTATTAATGCCTCTAGGTGTTACTGAGAATGAGGGATTCATAGGAGTGGCTATAGCCATTGAATCTCCAAGGATGTGGACAAGCTTTGCCAACCACTACCTAAGAGAAGAAG
Organism: Ciconia boyciana; assembly: GCF_034638445.1. Classification (NCBI taxonomy): domain Eukaryota; kingdom Metazoa; phylum Chordata; class Aves; order Ciconiiformes; family Ciconiidae; genus Ciconia; species Ciconia boyciana. Next base: position 3,140,415 of record NC_132950.1, read on the forward strand.
GAATTGGAGCAAAACACCGAGGCCAGATATTTATGCTTGGCTCCTCACAGGCCAAGGCTGAGCAAATTTTGCTTGCCTTAGATGGGGACAGTATTTGCCTGCCACTTTATGGCATACTGAGTTTTGGCCAGTTACTTGCAGTTGGTTGGTACTGCAGTTGGTAGTTACTATGTCCAGCTATACATGACAGGTACGTGCTATTTCATCCCTTCTATCCAGAGGCTCTATAACATTGATTACAAGTGCTAAAGCTTCCTTTCCCCAGCCCAGCACTGGGAGTCCCATTGTTTTCTGCTGTTCTAGGACAGTAGCTGTTCGGTGTCACCAAAGCATAGAACATAGATGGGGGAACCAAGAGGTGAGGTTTTGTCCTTCCTGACCAAGGTATTTAGGTGTACAATCTCCATTTGCAAGCTGGCATGTGAATGTTTAATTGGAGCTCTTTGCTGCTATTCAGGTTAGGGGTAATATGGCTTGTACCCAGAGTGGGAGCTGCCTCTGCACATCCTTTTACTGGTTTGGCCTCCCCCAGCAACCCTGCAGGACACCTCGGCCTCTCTGAGGAGCTGATGCAACAGCAGAGTCCCATCCGCACCTCTGCTGCCCTGGGAGCATGAAATGTCTGACCTGCTCAGCCCACTTTGTACTTCAATAGTAAATTAAAGGTCTTCATTAGCTTATTTGAGAGTTGAATAAAATGCTTTGAAACACTGGCACATTAACTGCAATCAAGTTTTGAAAGGTCTCTGGTTGCTAGAAGGAAATTAGCCTGATAAATCGCTCTTTTCAATTAAACAAATGGGTAATTTTTCACAAGCAAGCCCAGAAGCTATCATTTGGGAAGCTTTTTTTTTCCTTTTTTATTTTTTTTATTTTTTACACATGATTATTCTTAAAGAACTGATTTTTTTAAGAAGAGACTAAGTGTCACTGAAGTGTTAAGATAGCAGCTTGTAAACCCATCCTGTCTGTCTGCCTCAAACAACCTCACAGAGGTCTCATGATCAAGCAGTAGCCTATGAATTGTACTTCCAAAAATGGTAATCACTAATGGTGTGACCTTGGTTCATTGCCTGCCTTTCTGTGCCTTTGTTTACCTGCTTGTCTAAAGAAGCATTACCTTCCCTGGGTCAAAAAGGCCTGTTTAACTTAAGCAAGGAGTTCCAGGATAATTACAGTTACTTAGTAACTTTCTTCTCAGAATAAACTGGTTAAGACTGTTAAGAAATGTGATGGCTTCCCTCTTGGTCAAAAGCAGTGACTGACCTGAAGATACCTCCAGTCCTCAAAGCCTGAAACACAGGCTGCATTCAAAAAGTACTCTCTGAGCTTAGAAGATGGAACAGATTGCTGTGTCCCTTACTTACTGTGTCTGAAAGGGACCCCAGAAATGCACACTGACCCTGGTTTCACACCAGAGCTATAGACGTGCTAAGAACTTCATATGCTCTGTCTACTGCAGAAAAGCAAATGCTAGTATAAACAACTGCGACACTGGATTCATCTTGCCTTGGGCATATTTATCCAGGGTATTGCCATTACATCATTCACATTAGGGCTTGTATTATCTGCTATTTTAGATCTTAGAAGCTGTTACAAGCCCTAGTCAGAGGTCAAGATGCTGTTGAACTTCAGATGTTTCTGAAAGAAGAGCGTAATTCTGCCAACAGCAGAGAATGTTAAATTTGCAGCAGTGCAATGTCATACAAATCATGTGAGAGAATTTAATCTAATTTTTTTTTTTTTTGAAAATGAGGTTTTATTGCCAAAAATTCAGATACTGCATGTTAAAATCCATCTGTAAAAGGCTACCAAAGCTTCATCTTTGAGAACTAGGTAGGGTAAGTTGGGGCTTTTTTATGGTATCAGAAAAGACCACAAATGATTTAAGAACTTCCTTCCACCATCTAAATAAAATAATACCGAAATATCCTGCTGTAGTTTGGAGTAACTGCATAAAACATGATTCACGTGATTAGAAATTCTCCTTTATTTTTCCTCTGTGTACAGTGCTGATCTTCATGAACTGTTCGTCACAGTGTGTAATTACATTCCTTTCACCTAAACTGTTTCTACATTTTTTTAAATTTCTTTTTCCTGAAACACTGATTGTTGTTGAGTGTTTCCGTTTGGTTTGGAAGCAATCTGCATGCAGAAACTTGGGTGTTGGACTGCAGCGTGCTTTATAAGGAATTTTGTATTCAGACAAAATTCAGACTCACAAGAGCTAGAGTCTCCCAAAGGACTGTTGGTGACCTGTACCTGGCTGTACCTTGGTTGCTGCTGAGGTAAATGTTCAAGGCAAAAATACAGATCATCTTGAATTCAGGTTTTTCATAAAACACTGCATTTCTTCTGAGGACCTCACTTGTAGACAGACAGTGCCCCAAGGCAAACAGGAGATGGCTCTTGTCCTGCTCAGCAGTAAGAACATCCCTGTGATCATGAGCAGAAGCTGAGATATCTGAAGACTGCCCATCAGTCCAAGTACAGTCTGCAGTCTTCCACCAGGGAAAGCCCCCACCTCTAGCCCCAAGGCTTCAAACCCCAAGTTTTGTGTAGCGTTATGGGTGGTGTCTGACCTAGAGCACTTAGAAATCTCATCTACTTTTGATGGCTCATAAGTGCTCTGCTCTCCATCCAGGCAGGAGATGACTCATGGTGCCTGGTCCTCATACTGAGATTTGCTTTGCTGCTCTCTCATCTTCCTGTTTTCTTGTCCGTTCTCCCCGTTTCTTTGTTCTGTCTGCCCAGCATGTGCTGCGGTAACTGACATTGGAAGCTGTGTGGGCAGGGAATGGGTTTTGGTTTTAATAAAAAAGTGTGGTTACATCATCTTTCACAACAGGTCCCTGCTCTGTGGCTGGGCCAACTGAGTCCTTTCAAGCTGCAAAAATACAGAAAACTTGGAATTGCAATAATCAAAAGATATTGTAGCATGTTATATATAATAACAACACATTCTAGGCTGTTCCCTGCACGGAATCTCCCAGGTATACCTGGCAACAAGGGAGAGAGAGATCTGAATACTAATGACAGCTGGAGGAGGGGGCACTTAATAGTATTTTGGCTAATTGCCAGGTTGCCTGCTCTTGAAAAATTTGCCTGTGCTGAGCTAGGCATATTTGTCACGTGTAGAAAATTGGGTTGGGTGTTGGTAGGGCTTTGTATTTTCCTAGTGCTTCCTATAGTCAACTATGTGAAGGTTCACATATCCATGAGGTCTGTGTTTCCATCTCAGAGAGGCCTTCAGGCCTTCTTTGAAAGACTTGGAAAGCCATAGCAGCTGACCAGACCCAGGAAAGAAATCGCAATTTTGGAGAGCACCAGATGTAAACTTACAAAATGAAGAAGTATTTTTGTGTTTTGTGAGTTTTGAGGGATGTTTTTTGCTTGTTTGCTTGATTCTTCTTTTTTTAGTAAATCCAGATGACTAACTCAGGGCCTCTTTTCTCCTTCCCTGCAGGCAGAACAAAGTATCTGATGATTTGCTTGCTTCAAAAGGTCCCCACTGATTTTACCTTTGGGTTTGTTCTACCATCTCTCATTGTTTCATGTAAGCAGTTTCTGTGGTAATTAGACTGGTAATAGCATAATCCCTGGTGGCCTTCCTGGAGTGCCTGGCCTCTCTGGGTTGAGAAAGCGCTGCTTGGGGGCAGCATATTTTTTCTCTAAGTGGGAAGGGGAAGAGTTGTTGTTGTGAATGTTGCCCTGATTATGATGGAAAAGTCTTTTAAAAGAGGAAAATTTTGCTGCATTTCCTAGAAGTGATTCAGGCTACATTTGTCTGATTTCCTCTGGAAGCTCGCAACAACCTTGACGGTGTGTGATTTGTCCCTGGCTGCTTCCTTCTGGACTCTGTGGTCTGCATTGTCCCCGAGGAACACAGATATGTCTGTGATTTGTAGATGCGGGTGCAGGCACTTTTTGTAGCTGGGTGCAGATACATTCAGAGCTTTGAAGACCAAGACCTTGAACTGGCAGTGGAAGCAGATTAAAAACCCTCTTCAGCTTCCTAAAATGCAACGCCTACAGTCATCTGAACTTCTGTGTGAGGCAACAAAGGAAAACAACTCCTCGGTTTTTAAATGCTTTTAAAAAATGAAGTAGAGACTTGATATTTTATCTTTGTTGCCTTTCCTCTGAATGACTTTGACTAACTATTGATACGAATGCCTCTTAATTTCAATTTTTTCCTTTTGGGATATAACAAAATTAAGACAGCCTTTCAGAAGTATGACCATGGGCAGAGGAAGAACAGACATGTCCAGGGGAGAAATACAGCCATCCAGTGGGAACTAACAGAATAGAAAGGGTTTGGAAATCCTAGTTTCAGAAGCTTGTCTCCAGAGTTGGATTCAAGGGATTTCTGCCACAAGAATACAGGCCCTAAAAGTTTAATTCACAACTGCAGAAGCTATTCCTTCTGTATAGGGAAGAGGACTGGCCTGGAGTGGGGCTTGGCTAACGGAGCTCGGATCTTGCGCCCTTGGATACATCCTGTGCCTCAGTTTCCCCATGTGTAGAACAGAAGGGTTGCTATTGATGGTCTTTATAAAGCTTCTTTGAGATCTACTAATGAAAAGTGCCATAGTGATCTAGGTGGTATTATTGTTGTTGTTGTTGATGGCAGAATCAGTGTGATCTGAAGTCAAAGGGAGCCCTGCACAGAAGCTAAAATCAGGTTTATGGCCCAAGTCCTGTTTTAAGAACACCCCAAGCCTGAATCTAATTCCTGTTTTAGTCTGCGTGGTGGCAGTGGGGCTCTGTGCAGAGGAGCCGGCGCTCACAAACAACATGGCTGGGGCAGTGTCTTGGTGCCAGCCCTGTGGCAGTCCCGGTGGCAGAGCAGCCCCATTTCTGGGGTGCTGGTTTGAAGGTCCATCCATTCCTACCTCCCTTCAACCTCCTTGTTGAGGAGTGGGGCGAAGACTGGGAGAAACAGGCCATTCGCCCTTCCAGCATTACCAACTGTCACACACACAAGGCTGTTTTTATGTTCTGAACAACTGCGAGTTTACTTCTGTAATACTTTCATAAAAATTGGCGCTTTTTCCACTTTATTTTTGCTGCACAGGGAAATAGATGAGGACTCCCTATCTGCCACCTAGCAGAATAAACAGGGTAAGATTTGAGTATTTCCCTATTGTTAATGAAAACTTCTTAAGCTCTCCTTTCTGCTGGCTTTTGGGTTGTGAAAGATTTTCCAGATGCCCTGTGTGCCTCCCCTCCCCGAGTCAAACGATAGGTGCAATGAAAATTAACCAAACCAACCAACCAAAAAAAAAAAAGGTTGGTGGCTTACAACTATTTGTAATAAATTTCCTTTTTATTTTTTTTTCAAGTGACTGGTCGAAATCGCACCTGGAGGCAGCGGCGGTGCGGTGGGGGGGCTGCCCGGGCCCCCTCCCCAGGGCAGGGCAGGGCAGGGCAGGGCAGGGCAGGGCGGACCGTCCCGTCCCGTCCCGTCCCGTCCCGTCCCGTCCCGCGGCGGCGGCGCGGACTCCAAGGCCCGGCATGCGGCGGGGCGGCGCGCAGGCGCGCTGGGCCGGGGTTGAGTGGCAAGTTGTTTGTTCCAGCGAGCACCAGCTGCTCGGCACTCCGGGCTCCGCTGCCTCCCTGCCCGGCTCCGCTCCGCGCCCCGCCGGCCTCCCCCGCCGGTCCAACTTTTGCACCCTCTGCTCCCTCATCCCCCCCCCGCCCGCCCCTCCCCGCCCCCGGAGCCGGGAAGGAGAAGAAGGAGCCAGGGGGAAGGGAAAAAAAAAAAAAAAAAAAAAAAAGGCACCGACAATAACAGCCCCGCTCCCCCTCCCCATTCAAAAACACAAAATAAACCCCAGGGATAGATGAACTACAAATGAGAAAGAGGAAAAGATGGAACTGCACATCCTAGAGCACAGGCTCAGAGTGGCCAGCATAGCCAAGGAGAGCATCCAGTTGTTTACCTATGGATTAATCAAACTTGCTTTCCTGTCCTCCAAGACGAGGTAGGTGCTGGGGCTGGGGCAGCGCGGGGGCTGGGGGCGCTTCCCTCGCGAGGGGCCGGGCGCTCTCCTTGCCAGCGGACAGGGTGTTGGGGGCACCCTCCTTGCGAGGGGGCAGGGTGCTGGGGGTATCCTCCTTGGTACAAGGGGGCCGGGTGCTGGGAGGACACCCTCCTTCCTGCAGAGGGGCAGGGTGCTGGAGTTGGGGGCACCCTCCGTCCCTGAGAAGGGGCTGGGGTGGGGGTACCTTCCTTGCAAGGGGCAGGGCAGCCTCCTTCTTGCAAGGGGCGGGGGGAGGCGCCCTCCTTCTTGAAAAAAAGCAGGGTCCTGGGCTGGAGAACACCCCTCTTGCAAGGGGGTAGGGTCCTGGGGTGAGGGGCACCCTTCTTGAAAGGGGGCAGGCTGTGGGGGTGGGGGGCACCCTCCTTGCAAAGGGGTAGGTTACCCTCCTTCCTGCAGAGGGGCAGAGTGCTGGAGTGGGGGGGGACGCCCCCCTTGTAAAGGGGCAGGGTGCCGGGGTGGGTGAGGGCACCCTCCTTGCAAGAAGTCAGGGTGCTGGGGTGAGGGGGACACCCTCCTCGCCAGAGGGCAGGGCTTTTGGGGGCGAGGGGGGACACCTGGGTCTTCCCCACACCCCCCCCCATCCCAAGCCTGGGAGATGGTGACGGGGGTCAGCGCGGAGTTTGGGGTCCCCCCGCAGCGCTGGAGGGCAGCCCCCAGCGAGGCTCCCGCCTCCTGCTGCCCTTCCCGGGCCACCTCGCCCGGCAGCCGCGCTCTGCGGTGAGCGGGTGGATGAAAACAGGTGGGGGCCGGGGGCCGGCCGGGCGGGCTGCAGGCACGGGGCGACCGCCGGACAACAAAGGCAACGGCAGCAACCAGAGGAGGAGGAGGAGGAGGAGGAGGAGGAGTGGTTTTTTTTCCTTTCGCTCTTTTTTTTTTTTTCCCCTGGTTGTTGTTCCTTGCAGCACTTACTGCAAGAGCGAATCGTCCACACGCGTGTTTGTTTTAAAAGGTGCTGTTTCAGTGCTGCCAAATTGGAGGAGGACGAGGGGCAATGCATGCCTTGCACTTGGTTCTCTTTAAAAATTCTGGTATTGAGTAATATGGATTGTGATAGCTTTCGGGGAAAAAAAAGAAAAACGTAGCGGAAGGCACTGTGAGAATTTTTTTTTTTTTTAGGGGGAGGAAAAATAATACTCTGTCCGATTTATTGAATGTCTATAAGCTGCCTAGGCCTTTCGCAGCAAAACAACTTGAATTGCAAATGCATGTTCTCGTGTCTTCACTTAGCTCGTTGACTTTGTTGCTCTATTCAGAAAGAGGAATGGGAATGTAAATAACACAACTCCAACTCTTCTTGTTTTTCCAGCCTGATAATTAGTATTTCAGTTTTCTCCCTAGATTCATCTCGGATAGCATTCTTGTATGCAGGTGGGAAATTTTCTTTGGCAGTAGGAAAATAATAAATAGATAATAAATTTGCTTTTTATTTCTTAAATTGTTTTATTCCAAGCTGTAATTCAATCCTCTCTCTGCGATAATGCTTACGGATGAATGGGCCTATTTGTGGTGTAATTTGATTACAGTCCCTTATCTTGCAGTTAAACTTCGTGCATTGAAATTTCACTCTGATTTGGGGCTCATCCCATTTGGCTCACCACTAACATTGTTTGCAGTGTAAAGTATATCAGCACCTTGTTTACTGCTGTCCCTGAATACTCAGGGCATTAAAGGCTCTTCAACCTTGAATTTCTATTTTTAATGTGTATTTCATTAGAATTGAAAGAGGTTGCTGATTTTTTGGAGGGGTTGTTGCTCCCCCTCCCATGCTTAAAATGTCACTGTTAACGTCAACAGTGAAATCTTTAAATCTGTCACTTCTAATGCACAGACTGGGTTTTGGTGGATTTTTATTTATTTATTTATTTATTTAAGTTCAGGGATGGTCCTGCTGTCTTTTTGTTTCACACTGCGTATCACATCTTCAACATCAGAGAGCTGTGAAAGGGTTAGAACAGTAGGATAAGCCCTTTGGGTGTGATACCTTGTCCTGTATTTGGGTGCAGCACTTGACAGTTTGGTATTGCCTCTGGTCACTGTGGTGTCTGGCCCTTTCCATGCACAGTATCGATAATCTTTCTCTAGCTTTCATGGAATCTCACTAGTCAGGAACAAAAACTGTTTGTGGAAAGGTTTGTTGGCACGGGAAACTTCTATTTCTTTCCCTTTTGTTTGTTTTGTTGTTTTTGCAGACAGTAGAGATGCAGGGGAGAGAAGGGGAAGCTTGTTTGTGTCATTCTTAAGACAACTGATAGTACTGAAACATTGCTTTCTCCTGTGTGCTTTTTACATGCCCTGAGGCAAACAAGGTCCCTGCCCCACGGACCTTCTGCTTTGATAAACACCATGTGTATGAGGAAGGTGAGGGTCTCTGGGAGATATAACTCCATAGATTTATGATCCCACTGTTTCTTTTTCCTCCTCCTTTAAGAAGTGAATGTGCCCAGGAGACAACAACTTTTTATATGGGTGCAAGACAAATCTCCCCTCCCAACCACCCCATCTGAAAAAGGACCACTTGGGGGATGAAAGGGGAAGGTGGCCTACATCCCTGCTAATCTTTTTTGATGAGATAGCAACGATGGCAGTTACTTATACCACCTACATTTTTCCCAGTGAGACCTTAAACAGCGTTTTTTACCTGTGCTGCAAGGCTGCCAGTAAGAAATAATGATTTGTGGGACAGATGTGATCCAGAGAGGTGGCAATGACATCATTGGTATCCTTATGTTAGTCATGCAAGAAACTACAGTTTTTACATAGGCTCTTCTCAGGAGTGATCTGGAGGGAGTGTTGGAGTCTCTTTCATGTTCTCATACACCAGGGAAAAGGGCTGGAACAATTTTTTAAATCTGGTACGTTTTTCTTAATCCTCTTGGGAAGGAAAAGTAACAAATCTCCCTCTTTTTATTTGGCCTTTTGCCACTTTCAGTCTGCCCTTGTTCATGACATGAGTCTTTTAATTTAGCTTCTGTTACAATGGCAGTATTTTTTTGAACAAAGAATAGCAATTTTGGAACTATTCCGATGGCCAGAAGCAAGAAAGCAGTTAACGAGGTGAAGAGGTGAGACCAGTAGTGAATAAAACAGTGGGCTGAACTGAGCTGAAAGAAAAACACTATTAATCATAACTTTTTTAGGCATGAGGTATTTTATGCAACGTTGCATTAAGACAGGTAGTCCAGAAAGAATAGTGAAAATCCTAAGCAGGTACACTGAGCAATGTGCTCTTGATGCGCTGCTTGTGTGAATAAGTGCAGACCTATTGATTTCGACGGAGCTCTGCCAGGCACCCTAGTGGAGGATCAGATCCGTGTAATTTCTGGTTGCATGCTGAAGATTTGCATGTGTCTAATCTTTTTGCTATTGCTGTCATCACATCCTAGTGTTTTACTAATCGTGTTGCGTCCGTGTTTGGCTTGAGAGTTCCTTGGTGCTAGGGATCTTCACCTATTCAGAAGGCGTGCTGTGTGTTTATGTATGTAAATATAACAACTGTGCCTGGTGTTAACATTGCATCCTTTTTCTTTTGTATGTGCCTCTGTAAATGTTAGTTCTCTGGGGCAGAGAACTGCACTCATCTGTGAACGCCCACCTTCAACTCCCTGCGTGCTGCAAAAAGAACAGCTTCCCTCCCACCAAAATTATCTCCGCTTCCTTGGTCAGAGTTGGAGCTTGGTCAAAATTGTCTCTGCTTCCAGGTCAAAGCATCTCATGCTATTGGCCGATGTGCCACAAGTAACCTGCTTGAGGACTTGATAGACATACTAAAGTGCTGCTATATTCCTGTCTTGATTTTTTTCCTAATTGCAAAATATTTTTAACTGCATCTCCTTTTACTGCATAGGAATTAAATCTGAGTGGAGGGGGAGGAAGGACAGTCTTGGATAATGCTTGCACTGAGCCACCAGTGCATGCAATGGGGAGAAGGAAGGTGAGCCTGACCTTGTCTTTTGAGTGTATATAAAAATACATGGAGAGTTTAAGTCCTGGAGAATAAAGTGGGGTCAGGGTTCTTCCAAGCACTGTATCTGTATAATGTAATTAGCCTCATTTCTGGGTAATGCTTTGGTAGACCCTTGAACATCTGGAGTCAATGAGTTAACAAGTAGCCTTTCCTCTCTCTGTTCTGGTACCTAATATAAAGATTTAATGGTAAACAGTGAAATAAAGTAGTTGAGAGAGAAAGGTATTACTTAAATTCTAATGCTATTAAGTTATAACTAGGATGAAGTTGAGAGGTTAGTTTGTTCACAGGGCTGGGTGGTTAAAATAATTGTAGGTCATGTGTGTAGCATCACAAATTTTAAAATCTCTAACTCAAGAGTTTTCTGATACTTTTTAGTTGGAGATGGTCATTATTCCAGCATGCTGAAGAGAAGGAACAAGTTCTGCATGTGTAAAGGATGAGACCTTGGCCACAGAAGTGTTTAAGGCAGCCATTTCAAAAGCATCTGTCAGTCTGGTTTCTTTTCCAAGATGCTCAGGTCTTCTTCTAGAGGTGCAGTTTGCATATATTGGTGACTTGAAGCAGAATTACAGGCTCTTTGCAAGCTTGCAGATTTGGCATTAAATACAGAAGGCTGGCCGTGTGAGTGAGATGCTTCCCAGAGAAGCCGGATAGGGTGGAAGAGCCAGGCTGGGCTCTGCCCCAAGTTCGAGGCTGCTTGTCATGCAGCCTCTACCATGGGATGCTCGGAGGCAGGAGGTATTCTTAGAGTGGAGAGGTGCTTAAAAATATTTATTCTAATAAAAATGTAGCAAGAAGTAAACAATGATAAACTGTACAGAATAAACTGGATTTTCTTCGGTCTTTGAACAAAAAATGAAACTAGGTTTGTTATCTTTGCTAAGTTCATGGTGGTATTTTTGGTAATCTGTCCATTTTGCTTAGTAATAATTGACACCTCTACTTATGAACAGTGTGTTGTTGCTATTAATATAAGTGTTTCTCATTCCCGATCCCTTGTTTACTGTCTAGGTGTCCTGAAACTGGAGATACTGTAATAAAAGGTCTATTTTGGATTTCAGAGCATAATAGGACAACAAGTGCTTAAAATGTGTCTGTGCATCATTTGAGGACATTCAAGAGATCAGTAGTCTGTTTCCTTTGATATGAACTCAGACAAACAAATGTCATTTATGCCCTTATATGAAACACAGATTGGTCTGCAACATTGGGTGATCATCTGGCAAAGGCAAGTTACTCCTGTTGTTAAAACCTTTTTTTGTTTGTTTTTGTTTTTTCTTCCCCTTGGCTTCTGCCATCCTGCATGTCCTAGGAAGACCACTGAATAAAGGCTTTTGCAAGTTGTAAAACAGTGTTTACTCTTCTAAAACAGGTTGCTCATGTCTTCTTTTGGTGCGGCAGACTCCCAAATGTCTTGATTCCCTCCCTCTTCTCTAGGGGTGTATGTGCGTGTGATATCTGAGGTTTGGGGGCTTCATTTTTAGTCTGACTTGGTGACCATCTGTTACAGAAGAACCTTGTGCTGATGTCCAGACACCACAGGAGGCTGGAGTGATGGGAAGCCTCATGGCTAAAGCTGCCTGCCTGCCCTTTCCTAAAGCACTTTGCCTTCTTGTTTGCATCACCATGTGCATGTATGGTGCTGACCTTGCTGGTGGATGTTCAGGATGGGTAAGAGCTAGTGAGAATCAGATAAATGAGAAAGAGAGAGAATAGAAGTTACTTGTTTGGGCTAACGAAGGACATAAGCTCTTTAATTGTGAATGTCATCAATTTGTGTTCAGGGCTGCTGGGTGTTTCAGTTGCTGCTGGGCTGTGAGAACATTCTGCAGTGTTTTAATACATTAAACCTTGGAAAGAGCAGGTTTCCTTCCTGATGGTCTCTTATTGTTTATCTACAAATGTTGTTATTATTTCCCTTTCTTTCCTGCTTCTGGCACTTTGCCTGGCAGTCCTGTCATGCAGTCCTCAACCTACCATGTGGTCCCATCAGGCTAAGGCTGATGCCAAGTCAGAAGCTGACAGAGTGCTTAGAAACTAAATGAGATTCAAAAGGTGGAACAGAAGTACTGGATCAAACCCACGGTGTAAAGCTGGGGAGCACTATGTGCTGGAGAAATGCTGGTTTAGGTATCGGACGTTTTAACAGGGCTGTTCATTTTTTTTTAAGATTTTTTTTTTTTTCTTCCTCTTGTCTGAACTTGGACATTTGCCTTTTAAATAAATAAATACCTGGCTGTAGTTTGTAGTGGGCTGGTTGCTTATTTCCCATGCTAAACTGTTTTCATCCATTGGCAGAGCTGTTGCATAGATGTAATGCATCGTCTGGGGATAAGGTACAACATCAGTGATGTAAATGAAACAGCACTGGTGCCCGCTGATGTTGAGCTGAGAAATAAAAAAGAGGAAAAAATATTTCTCTTTTGCCATGTAACTCATTAAAGATCCCTTCAGCTGAATATTTGTTTATTACTTTCAGATGAAAGTCAGTATTTGAATGAAAAATGTGGCTTTTATTAGTTCCTAGATGGCTCCCCCTGCAAGCTGGATGCTCTTATGCTTCAGCACTAGAGCAAATGTATTGCAGGTCTGTTAAGGAAAAGTATGACTATTGTGCATTTGTCATCAAGAAGTAACAGCCGAGTTGTTCGTTAACACGATAGTTTGAATCCACAGGCTACTTCTTCCACTCAGTTATAACTTAAATTAGGCTCCATTTGATGGCTGGAATTATTTGACAATGCCTCGTTTGTGCTCTATAAATACGTAAATCTTTCCACTTAATTATTCTCTTTTTTTTTTAATCTGTTGAGCACACTACTTCATTTATCTAATACACAACTCCTTAATCGTCCTGCATGTTTCAATGTTTTAATATATTTGGACAAGGGCTACAATTTCTTATTTCAGAGGAAACAGTGCAGATTTGTTCTTTTGTTTACTGCCAACTCCAGAGTAAACTCCAGCTCTGATCTGCTGATAGCTGAAGGCTGGTGAAGGAAGAATTATACAACAGGAATGTGAGGAAATAACTCCATTCATTGCAGTTCAGAATCAACAGAGCAAAGCCTGTAAGTTGCAGTTATCATTTCAAAGTAAAAAGATCTCTCCTCCCCCCGAGCTCAGCTTGGTTTTGTGTGGCTAACTATAAGATATATTTGTTAAGAGAGAAAACAACAGACAAAAATGTTTTATTATGGCACAAAAGAAATAAAGATTGATTAAGCCTGTTTCGTGACTATACAATCCCTTGTTAGTTTCAGACTTACTGCACAAAGTTACACTGTGCTGATCAGGGAAACAGAGAATCTGATCTCATTTTTGTGGTCTGGTGTATAATAAACATTTTGTACTGGTTGATAAAGTTTGATTTTCACATCCAAAAAAAGCAGTGAATGCCTAAATTTCCTCACCAACCAGAACCGACTTCCTTACTTTGGTCTGTTAAATGTGCTTTACTAGAGATTAAAATAAAAAGTCTACTTCTGAACTGCAGCCTGCTTTGGAAGGCTCGCACCAGTAATGCTGAGATATCAGAGTTGCTATTTAGAACAAAGTTGGCACATGGAAAAGAGAAGTGGTGAGTTTGCTTGGTGGCAGCAATCCATTTGTTAATCTTTTGGGGACTTCTGAGAAGGCTTTTGTGGGGATGTCTCAGTAGGCAAAGTGATTTTTTTCAGACCTTTGCAGTCCAATTAAGTTTTGTTAACGTGATGGAATAAATGTTTTTAAGATACTTGTGCTACTTACTGGCCAGTACTTGTAGGGAGATGTAGGCTGTTATTGGCAGTAGACTGTCCTTGACCCAAATTCTTTCAATACAAATTGTTTATAAAGTAGGAACCCAGCCCTCTTGTAACTGTGAATGTGAGTTTGATCAAGATGTAACCGTAAAGGAAAAGTTCATTTTATTTGCCTGCAAAGTGTTAGCATCCTTGTTACAGAGGATACTAGAGATGTCATAAGGTGTTGCAAGCTACACCACTTAAGTTTTAAGAGTAAAATGCAACCTTTAAGTCTTATGTATTCAAATAGGTGAATTAAAAAAAAGATACTGGGGGAATTTCTAAAGCTGGGAGGGGAAAATTTACAAGTTTTGACATGGATAGAACAGTTAAAACGTAGGTGTGACTCTCCCTGTCTTTTTCTGTTCAGGCTTTTTAGAAATGTTATGTGTCAGAGAATCTGGGTAATGATATGCACTGGTTTTAGTGATACCTGAATATTTATCCTAGTTCTGTGGTTAAAAGATCAGTGTTCAACCCTTTATTATGCCACACATATATCCTGTTTTACAGGGTGCGTTGGTTGAAGTTGACAAGTCAGAGACCTTGATCGAAATGGCCCATGTTAATCTTGTTTAATGTTTGTAGCTTTTATTTCTTTTCCTAAAGAAAGATTGACTCTTCTCTTTTGATGACCTCTAAGGCACTCACTTGCAAATAAATGTAGTCTTGGCAAAAAGAAAAAAAAGTTGTTCTTAATAATGAGAAGGATATACTCTGTATGCATCTAAGCGACTGTATACATTTACATAGATTTACTTAGTCTTTATTTTTATGCTTTTTTGAAAATGATGGATGACTTATTACATGATTAATCTTTCAGTTGTGATCTTTTTCAAGCTGCTTTTGGGTGGAAATTGGAGTTTGATTATAACATGGAAAACAAACATTTTCATTTGCTGTTTTTAAACTAATAAGCAATATTAAATGTGCTGAGTATTTAGGAAAAAAAAATCTCAGCCTATTTTGTGTTTATAACTAAGCAGTGTAATGTGACCTGTACTAAACAAACAAAACTGATGGTGACTTGAGACTATGCTTGTCAAGGCGTTGGAGCTGGTAGATCTCAGCCTCCCACACCTACTTCTTGTTTGCAGACTGGAAGAAAAAAACCAAGTTTACTTGCTTTTTCAGTTCCTAATTTGTTTCTCAACCTGGAATGAACTAGTGATTGTTCTGAACTAAACTGAGTAATTTGAAATGAGGAAAATATTCTCTCTTCTTGCAGAAGATGCTGTTGCTGTCAAAATCTGGCTTATTGCGTAAATGGACTGGTTCCAGTCGCTTTGTCACCAATTTCTCCTCAATTGACTTGTTTAATTTGTTTTGGAGTTTCAGCAGCCAATGTACTTCTTCTGATAATTGTTCTTTAAATTATCTTATTTACACCTAAAATGCCATCACTCAAAAAATGATTTCAGATATCTTTAAATCAGATTAGCTAATGTTAAAATAAAATTGT
Organism: Ciconia boyciana; assembly: GCF_034638445.1. Classification (NCBI taxonomy): domain Eukaryota; kingdom Metazoa; phylum Chordata; class Aves; order Ciconiiformes; family Ciconiidae; genus Ciconia; species Ciconia boyciana. The sequence goes on from NC_132950.1 coordinate 3,155,676, forward strand.
GCTTTAATTGTTTTCATGTTCGAACTACTTGGTTGCAAAATGGATATGTGAGAATTAACCTGTCTCTCACCACTGTGGGGATAAATTTAGGACAGTTTATGATGTACTGAGATTATGTGTTTTTGAGTTGCGTGTTATTACCCATTTGGCATTTTCATAAGCCAAGCAGAGTTTTAATGTGTGTGGCTTGTTTGCATCTGCTGAGCTAGCAAGGTGTGAAACCATACGCTTGTGGCTCATCTCTCCTGAGCTTACCACAGGTTTTAGACTAGTTAGTGAATGGTTTTCTGCGGTGAGTGGTGGGACTATGTGTTTTGCAATACTTACCTTTTACAGACTAAGGGGACACAAATTGAGATAGATTATTATTATTTTTGTTAAGGGTAGACAGTCTATAGCAATTTCTGTGCAAACGAAATTAATACATTATTCTGGAACATGAAATGGATTTGAGTTACCTGCACTGCAGGCAAGGTAATGGTAGTTACAAATGTACAAAACAACTGGATTCCTAAAGAACAGAGCATCACTTTTGACACAGATTTGGTTTTGAGTTTTTTTTTTTAAATGGTTGCTTTCTTTTCAGTATTTCTGGCATACAGGCATAACAGTCTTTTGATGGCTGCCAGGAACCACTTTGCTAGACCAGTATAATTTTGGCTAAGCACAGAAGAGGTTAGCAAGAATTCAGCTTGACCAAAGCAGGCTTTATGGTTTTCTGGAGGGGAGCAATGTGGGGGGAGAGGAAGAGGAACAGAAGACGACAAAGCACAGGGTTGGCCTGGTGAATGTGCATGGATGTCTCATAACTACATGGGAGCCTCCCGCAGGACTTTGACAGTTAATGCCATAGTGGAGCCTTAACCTTTTTGTGTTGTTTTCAGTCCAAGCCTGGTACCATGCTGTCATCACAAAATGAGAAAATAGCAAATCTGCACAGAATGGTTGAGGGCGGGAAGGATCTCTGAAGATCATCTAGCCCAACTCCCCGGCTCAAGGCAGGGTCAACTAGAGCAGGTTGCTCAGGCTTTTGTCCAGTTGGGTCTTTTACTTAAAGCTGTGCATGGAGCTTTGCTCTCTTCTGTGTTAACATGTTGTTGACCTTGTTGACATTGTAATGCTTTGCTCCATTTGGCGTTACTTTCTGCATAGTATTATAGCGTGTGATTTAATGTTTCATTTAAACAGGACAAAGTGTTTTTTGAATTTAAGACTGAGATTGTACAGCCTCTCCGTTTTGGAGAGAACTGTTGGTATGGAGGAAAAACTGTCTACTGCAGCAATTTATTAGTCCTTTATGTTTCTTTGTGAGCTTTTCATGTGAAACTGCTTATTGGCTGTAAACTGTGAAAAACTAGCTGAAGTTAGAGCAGCCTCAGGGCTGCTTTAACTTAAACAAACTAGAAGCCAAAAAAATTCCATAGCTGGCTAAGAGCAAAGCTTGCCTTAGGAAAGGGCATGTACTCACTTCTGTACCAGTGCAGACAGCTGAATTACGATTTGTAAGGGTGTTAGATGGATGTACAAAACTAATTAAGCTACTTGTACCCAAGCCCTCTATACAGGAGTTTTATTTATGTCCTTGACGTAAGTAAGGGAAAGTACTAGAGTAGCATGAAGTCCACATGTTACTTGGTTTGACTTTAGTGTACGGTATTGTGTGGTGGATGCCCTACAGTAAAAGTTGTGCTTTGGTTATTGTACAGTTTCTGAAACCCTACTGTAATAGCGGTCATGCGATGAAACCACACTATATGAAAGAGTTTTCTCTGTAGTCTTCATATTGGTATCAAGTTACTCCAAGACGCTGAGTGGTTCTCATAATTCCTGTATGTACAGTCATTTTCTTGGCTTTATGCCTTGTCACATTACCCATCGCGCTGCTGTAATCCGGGGCTGCTGAGCCTTGACCCCAGGACAAGCGCTCTGTGTTTGTGTGTAGGGAAAACCTTGTGTCTGAGGAAGGATAAAAGTCTCGAAGGGAAGGGTTTGCACCAAATCACTGAGCTATCCCCTGGTAGCTCTTATGCTGTGACAGGCCAGAAATACTTTTCATTTGCACAGGAGTGTGAAATCAGCCTGGAATGACTAAAGTAAAAGGACTTTGTGTGTCCTGTACCCGTTTGAATGGCTTTGTTCATTCAGATGGTGGTTGAATTGTAATCTTAGGCAATGATTTAAATATGAAATAGTCCCAAAACAATATGGTTATCTGTTAGCTTTTAATGATTTTGTGAAGCAGTGTATTTTGAATGGATATCTCATTGTAAAGGCGATAATGACCTAATTATCGGTAGGAAAAAAAAACAGGAAAAAAGTCAGAAATTATAAATAGTATGTGCATGTATGTGCAAAATGCTTCACGTAAGATTTGTGTCCTCTTAAGATGTACATGAGCATATGCTTTAAATTCATTCTCTTCTATGTTTATAGTGTATCACTGAGGCTTTAAACTGATACATCCTTGGCTGTTAATCCATGTTTGATAGCCTTCCATGGCATGTTATTGCTGTTTATCTCCTTTTGAGTTCCTGCTGACTGGAACATAACCATGCATTTTTCTTATGGATTTGTAGATGGCTGCAGTACTTAGAACAGTTAATGGTTCTATCTTTAAGTGCAGTCTCCGTTGGCTGGATAACTGAGGGTGTAGTTGGAGGATCATAGCAAAGCAGTTGATGAAATTCCTGGCCCTGAGTCAACAGTTCCCACCTCCAGTGTTGTGGAAGTTGCTGTTAACTTGCTGAGTGTGATCCAAGTTCAGGGAAAAGGAAAAAAAAAACCCCACACCTTTGAAGCCAAATCATTTTGGTTATATTTATGGCACGGGCTCACAGACAGTTGCAGTAGTACAGCGACAGGATGGTTAATTTCGGAGTTGGAGTAGAAATGATTGACTTCTTAACCTTTCTTTACAGCCCAGGAGAATGGTCAGATGATTAGATCTTGTTGTAGGGACAGAAGTAATTTCTTCGTAAAGGTGTGAGGTGTGCCAATAGCAATGGTGTTAACCTTTTTTTCAAAACTATAGGGCGGGCTTATCCTTCTATGTATTACTAGTATCATGTTTTGAATATTATATTTGCTCATTTTGTGTTTTTAATCCCAACAGTAACGGTTTTTCCCTTTTACTTGGGTTTGAAAAAACTCAGTGACAGGAATAGAACAGTTCCTGGATTCAAAATAGAGTGGTACTTTTTCCTTGGCTTGTTTAAACATACTACTGATTATATATTCCTTGCAGGATCAGCACAGAGAAAAGGACAATGAAACAATTTCATGGTGCTCCTTAAATGAGTCTTATATAAAACAAGGTTTAAAATGAATTAGGACCTACCTTTTAAGCACTTGTCAAATGTTCTCAGTGTCAGGTTTTCTTCCCACTTAATGTTCACTTTATAGCAAATCTAATGTGAGGTACATGATAATATTTTCAGAATCACCTAAGTCCCATTTAAAAAAAACGACTTAAGCACTTGGCACCCCAAGGCTCATTGGAAGCCAATGGGGCTTACACTCTGAAATGTCTGTTGCTGTTGGAGGGGAAGACACTTAGGGGTTTTTAAAATTTTGCCTCCTGGACAGACTAGCTGACGACATTCAGGACAAGAGCACGGTAAAAATGCACGGAAGGGAGGGGAGGCTTAGCATGACTGATCATGCAGAGAAGAGTGAAGATCTGTTTCTGAGAATTAGTTTAGGGAATCAAAATGGGGATCTCTTTGTTCTTCTCTCTCTCCACATAACCACGTGGGTTAGGGACTCGCTTTACTCCTTTTCTCCAGCCGTGCAGCATCAGGCCCCTGCGCTGCCCACCGTGCAGCAGAGGTCCCTGCAGTCAGCAGGCCCTGTGCGCTCCGGGGATCGCCCGTTGCAGTGCGTACTGGCCCACCTCTGAGAGGTGGGGAGATGCTGCTGACTTTCTTTGCGGAGGAAGAAACTGAGGCATATACGGGGGTGAGTGACTTATCCATCTCACAAAGCAGGTCTGCAGTAGGACCTGACTGTGTTTTTCCAGGTCCTGCATAGTCTCCACCACTAGAACTGCCTCTTTTCGGTAGGACAGATGAAGGCCATGTTTCCAATCTGTGTTTGTATTAGCCACTTGAAATCCTCGTCATCTGGCTGCTGCCTTCTTTTTCTTTTGCCTTTTCCGTTTGTAGTTTTTCTAGGTTCGTTAGTGGAGGTGTGCTCTGTCATCTTTGCTTATACCTTGAGAGAGAAATATGAGTTGAAAGATGTCTGTTTGAGCTTCCAGTAATAACGGCAGTCTTCCTGAGAGTCATAAAGAAAACAACCAGAAATATACTTGTATGTGTGGTTTTTTAATACACATAAAGCATATATGTATGTATGTGTATAATATATATGTATGTATATATGTGTCATTCCCAAGTCAGAGCAGTCTTGAAATTGAAATTGCCTCAGCTAGAAATGAGGTAGCTCGTGCTGACAAACAAAAGCACATGTTTTTAGGGGCTCTAAGAGCTGTGCTTCAGGATAGAGAATGTCTCTCTTCCCAGTATCCTTCAGATGACAGCTGCCACAACGAAGGCTGAATGTGAAGAATACATTTTCACGCGGCTGTATCCTGGGCACTGGGAAGACTCTAGAGCTCAGAACAATAGCAGAATACGGAGCTGCCAGCAGGGAGTCTGACTGGACAAGTATAATCATGCACCGCTCAGCTTTCAAGGAAATTACAGTTAGTGCACTGACTTGCTCATAATAGTGATGCATTGTTTAGCTTAATAACTTATCAGCTCTCCAGGAACCACCTAGTGATCACTGTCATCATACGCTGCTAATCATTCTGTTCTCAAATTGTCCCAAGATGAACTAAGGACCTGTCACATCACCTATTAAACTGGCAAACTGAGTGCACTATAATTTTTTTTTTAAAGCTAGAAGGAACAATATTGTCCACCTTTTTTTGTTCTCTTGTTTTGTCATTATCTTTATCATATGTAATTGTGCATGTAGTTTTTTTTAAATGGCAGGTTGAAAGGACATTGTCAAATTGTGGGGTTTGGGTTTTGTTTTTTTTTTTTACATTTGTAGAGCCTTTTTTAAATTGCTGTTCTTTGTGATAACTACTAGGGAACTGAATCTGAAACCTGCTCTTTAAAGAACATTTGTTTTTCATAAAGCATTTGGGGCAGAGGGGCGATTCTTTGTGGTGCTTGTCTGTAGTACCTAGGCTCCTGTCAATCACTAGTAAATGTAGCCTGACAATGGCCCTCTGTAGTAGCGAAGAGTGATTATCCCTCTTATACAAATGTGGAATTTAGGCACGGGAAGATTGAGTGATTTACCCACAGGCATGCAGGGAGCTGTGGAAGAACAAGAAGGAGAAGCAAGCTGGTTTGAGTCCTGATCCCGGTAGGCCGTATATCCTTGCTGAATGCATGCTGGCTTCTTGTCAAAGGGTTATTTGTGAGCTCTGAGCTGCTAGCACTGAAGGAAAAGTGGCCACTGGTACACAAATAGATTTTACTAGATAATATATCTGAATCTGTTCTTTAAGAGGTAACGTTTTAAACTCTTCTGCCTCTGACTCTTACTGCTGACACTACTTAATTTTTCCTTACTAGTTGGGGAGTCTGGGGACAAGGCATTGGGATCTTATTTTTGTGCTTTGTAAGTGCCTAATTTTGGTTGGAAAATCCAAATGGATTGGATGGAAAGCTAAAACTTCTTACCTCAAGACCAATCCACACAGCAGTAACATATCTGGAACTTTAAACTAGGTAGCTTGGATAAATCTGGTGCTGTAACCAGTAAAACACAGAACTTGGCATGGACTAAGTTACCAAGTGTTTACCCTGGTTTTAGATGGATTTTTTTTGTAGTCCATGCTGCTACATACATGAGAGCCCTTTCTTCATGCCCTGACAGCAACAAGGGTCAGATGCCAAATAAAAACCATTCTTGTGGAGTACTGCAGAATGGCTTTGTTTGCTAACATTTAGATGAAAGATCCTAGAATAGCGCAAAATACCAAAGCTCTGGGGACACCTTTTTGTGGTCAGTAGTGCACAGATATGCAAGTCACGGTGGGGGAGAGCTCCAACCTGTTCCATACTTGGGGCTGAAATTGAAAGGGGAGGGGGAAACAGATAGATGTGCCCAACTGAAAGAAGCCTCCTTGCTGTTCTGAATAGTGCAGGCAGCTGCAGGATAGTATCTACTGATCTCAGGAATTGTGCAAACAGTGGGGTGGGCTATTTTTATTAGACCAGAACGAGTACACCAGGATTTAAATGAAACTCTGAGCATTTCAGTGCTTTTTCAGTTGTTTGAGGTGTTTGCTTTGGTTTCATCTCTCCTGTGTCTGTCTTGAGAAAAACAATTGTATCTCCTGATCGGTGATGACTAGAATTAAAATAGGAAGGAGCCTTCTGCTGCAAGATTTATTGCCTGGCACATCTACATTGTCTGATGAAGTGTCATCTTTTGTTATGTTTTGAGAAGATGCTGCTTGTGATATCTCTGAACCGCATGAGAAAACATTTGGCTGCACCTATTATTGTCAATTATGGCAGTATTCTTGGAGCTCAAATTATATAGGTCTTTGTGTATAGTATTGAAAAATTTAGGTCCAGCCTCTGCTAATAAACAGAGAAGATCAGGTTGTTGCAAAATGGTGGTCTCTACAGAGACTATAGCTTTGCATATGCTTCAAATGCATCACCTATTTCTGGCAGCAAGAAGTGAGAAAAACGCTGAGTAAGTATGTCTTGTCCCCAAAATCAGGTTTCATAATACCATAATTCAGGAAATACCTGAAGCTTACAGGTGTGGCTTTCTCTTTTCCATGGGAATGTTTCTCACTTCTCCAGGAGTTTGCCATCTTCCCTTGAAAACAATTGTTCCAATACTTTCCTCCTGCAAATAAGCCCTGCTTTATTGGCTCCAGTTGCTGTAGGGCCAGCAAATGGCATTCGGCCCAAACTCCAAGGTTGTACCAGTTGGCTGTATTTTGCTTAGTACACTAAGTTGAAAAGCACTGCCAGGTAAAAAAATAGAATTGAAACAGAAAGCCTAAAACCTGGTATGAAATAATGCCAATGTGTACTTTAATACAGCATAACTGCTGCGTAATGATTTGCCTTACTGTTTGTATTGAAACATAGCTGACTTGGTAGTTATGCTGGACCAGAGCTTTTTCTTGCAAGAGGTATTTCTTTCTTTATCAGGCCTAGAGATACAATACTGGAAATATCAATATTCAAGCCAATGATTTTGTTACAAATCTGCTTGGGATGCCCTGATAACCCAGTTCTATGCCTGGCAAAGTCAACAGGTTTCTCTTCATTGCTGTCAGCGAGTTAGAGCCCAGGCTGAAAAATTCATGTGAGAGGGAATGTTTCTGCAAACTCCTGTTCATGCAAATTGGACATCAGTATGCTTGAGGTTTCTGGGAAAATAACCCTTTTTGCTGGATGTAGCATGCATTAGGATCCTTGGATTAATTCAGGTTCTGTTGAAGCCCGCTCTTGGTTACCTCTGGGTGAATTGTGTAAATGGTGAAGCTCCTGTACTAAGGGGACAAAACATCCAGTCTGGATCTAGATGAGCAGACTGAAAGCAGCATGCCACCTTCTCCTGGCATTTTGTTGTCGATTTCCCAGCTCGGGAAACTCAGCAGGCGACAGGATTGCTGACAGTTCTTTCCTCAACATCCCATTCCAGACTCATTTGTATGATTTCTGCTACTTCAAGTTTTATTTTGCTAAGGCTCTCCCATCCCTTTGTTCTCCTGGATAACTGATCTTTACAGTGCTCCCATCCTGTTGCTCAGCAGCTCCACCATGGTTTGAAGCCATTGTGCATTGTGGTGAGCGTGGAGACGGTGATAGTCTGTGTGATGCTGCCTAAGCCTTGCTCTTCTACCTCTTCCCCTTTTATTGATGCCTTTGTGGCTGTGAGATTCTGTTCAGTGCTAGTTTGTTGAAGAAAAAAAATCCATGGTGGCTCTATGCCATAATTTCAAAGAATCACTATTCACCATGCTCTTGATGGAGAGGTTTAAGAAGAAATTATTTTGCTCCTTGGGCATGAAAATGCTGGTTGAGAGTGTAACTTGCACAGGACTACCTTTGCCTGGGAGTCTGGCCAAATAGAAATTTTTAATTTCCATTTAAGACATGGGTCTGCACCCTCAGTAGTCTTTCGTAGATGTTTTGTTTACAGCTGTCGTTGCTGCTCAGGAGCTAGATGTGATGCCTCGCACTGAGAATAGCCCATGATGCCTCAGAACATCTCTCAAACTGCTAGGCAATAGTTGGCTGCCACGCTGGGAGAGGGAGGCCACAGGGAAGAAAGGGTGCTAGACTTCATCAAGTGTCTAGGAAAACTTGCATGAAAATTTGTGTGTGTGTGTGTTGAGCTTTGTTTTTGAAATTAGGGGAACATCTTCTCTACGTGACTATTGTGTAAGCTTAGGCGAAGTGATTCATCCTTTGGGTACAGGTCACAGGAGTGCTGACCTCTTTACACCACCTTTGTTTAGAGCAGGAAAGACTGAAGTTTGCTAGCGCTCAACTAATTGCGATAAAAACATCCAAGCATTTTATCTTTGCCAGGTCTTTGTCTTTATCATTTTGGAGCCTTGTTTTGTCCTTTTTTCAGGTACCTTGGATGGTCGTATTACAGCTGGCAGCAATACAGGCTCATTTCAATCAGGGCAATACTCTGATTCGAGGAAGAAGTTAACAGGAGCATGGCTCAACATTGAATGATTTTTGGTAGACAATGAGCAAGCTAAGCCTGTGTAACAGGAGAAATCTTTATTCGATTGAAAGCAGTGGCCGTATTGACATTAACGTAATTCGAAGGGATGGACTTTTTCCCTATCTGTTGATATATTCAAGTGTTACTTTCTTTTTCCAGCATACTTAGGTTCAGTTCTTTGATTCTTTAAGTAGATGCTGCCCGCTGCTCACACTGCTCTAGAATGAAGCCTTATGCACCAACTAAAACTCCACAGCAGTTGTAGCTTTGCTTATTGCAGCCTCAGATGAAACTGGAGCTTATTTTACAGGAATCCAGTAAATTACGCTTCAGCTTTTCTTTGGACAGATCAGCAGTGACTGGCTTGTAAACCTTGGTATGCTGGTGGACTTCTGTTCTGGAGAAAGCTTGTCTGGGATTTAATCTAAAAGATTCGTGTGTGTCCCCCTCCCCATTTATTAATCTGAGCACAAAATTACTACTTTGACATTGTGTGAGCTGATTCCCATGAAGATAACTCCCTTCCCTGCAGAGAGAGTGGCCTGGCACTGTAGCTTCCCAGGAAAGCTATCAAAACTGCTTCACCTTGGCCTGTGTACCTTCGCTACATGCAACATTGCTGTTAAACTAGTAGTAGACTTCAGTACAGGCTTGCACACTGACAGATTTGAAGCAGCAAGCTCTTTAAAGCCATTTTTAGTATTTGTACCCATGCATTTGTATGGCCACATGGAGCCTCTTCCTGAAATGTTTGCATCTGTGGAGCAGCCTTCCCATTCTGCAGATGACAGGCTGGGAGCATGTTTCCTTCTTGAGCCATGTAGAAAATCAGTGTCATATAGTTACGTGTCAATATAGTTATGACAAACTAGTGAATGTCGTGGCTGCGTCCCGAATTGGGAAGTATCACTGTGGGAGACTGGCTTCAGTGGAATTACCTGATGTTGTGGTTAGCTGATTCATTAGGGCTTTCTCAAAACCCCATAATGTCCCCTGGTCGTTTTCTTCCATAATTAACCTGTTTTTCTTGATCTGGGTTGTTGGTCCTTAAATAATGACATCCTTCACGAAAACAGTTTCTTCTGCTTAGGAAAGAGGCACAGACTGTTATGCTCTGTGGGCTCATATCAGGATTTGTTCTCTTGGATTGTGCTTGTATCTTAATAAGAGTCCGGAGTGCTTGGGGATTCAGGGATTGTGTTTATTCATTTTCAGAAAAAGATATTGGGCCCTTCGCTGACAGTTTGTCTTCAGCTCGCCGCCTTTTGAAATCGTCTGCAAGTTCTGCACTGACAATCCGTCAATCTGTCGTACAAGACAAGGAATGAGTGACATTACTTGTTTCAACATATCATAACTGTTATGCTTGCTCCCTCAAGCCCTGTAAAGTCTTGTTACATCAGGGTGTGTGGGAGAGGGTTGTATATATTTTCATTGTTGGGTGATCTCCTTTTGGGTCCTTTATCTTTTACATCTTGGGCCTTGGAGGTATTTGGTTCTTCCCAAAATGTGCTGTTTCGAAGAAATGCCACTTGTGCTCAGCTGGCTAAAGCCTTTGCTGCTGAAGCAATGGCATTTGTCTGATGCAGCTACGCAAGCTTCTTGGGGCAGAGACTGTACGTGCGAGAGGCCTGAATGCAGGCTGGAAGCTGTTGCAATACAGATGGTAGAATAGTGGGCAGGATGAATGCCGTACAGAAGACTTAGACAGAAGTTATGGGCTTGACACAGGAATTACTAAATCAGTTTTTTCAGCCTATGTTTTGCAGGTTAAACTATAATTACAAAGCCTTTCACCTTGTCTCTCTCTCTCCCCTCCAACCATCTCTTCCCTTTATCTTTTTCATTCTTCTTTCTCTTTAGTCTGCAGAAAGCAAATTCCTGCAGAATTCCTAGCATAAAGATGGAGACTGATAACACTGGCATGTAATACTGAAGTAGGAGCTGAAGCTACAGCTGTTTCATAGTTTCCAGCACAGGGCTCTTGCAATGTAGCTGATGGAAGATTCCCGAGTGCAGGCTCACAAGGGCAATGTGTCCTCTTGCTACATCAAAGTCCAGTTGTGCGCCTGAGTGCCCAGTATGGGAGAAGGCAGCGGTTATAGAGGCTGGGCAGGCAGCGCTTGCATAGTGAGTACAGAACTAGGAACCAGGATTCCCAGCTTCTATTCTTAGCTCAGTAACTAATTCATTGCAAAGCCTTTTGCAAATCATTCAGGCCTAATCCTGCACATATAGCACCCCCAATAAAGTCCTTTCAGTTTTTCATGGGGGATATAGCATCAGCTTCTTAACTGCTGTTTTTCTCTCACTCAGTAGGAGTGGGGGAATGAAAATCACCTTCTTTATGCAGGAAGTGTGATAATTTGTTAATGTTTGTGAAGCAGTAAACGTGGGCATCACTGTGTGACATGTGTGACCTGGCATCCATAAAGGGGATTGATTGATTGCTGTTATCAGCTGGGTCTTTGGAGCATGGGATTTTTGGCACCTCTCATCAGAATACAATTTTACATGACTATAGAGGATAATGCTGGAAATGCCTCTGCACTGGGCTTGCCACATGTCCAGATGGCAAGGTCAATGTAGCGTGGACCTTGCTCAATTGCTTGGTATGCCAGGGTAAGGGCTGCTGCTTCTTTCTCTCTTTATGCTACTGGCTCAGCTAGAAATTGAGGAGTTCTATGGCTGTCAATAAATTCAGAGAGTTGGAAATTAATACCTGCAGTGAACTCTGCTTTAATTGGCCTTAAATTAATTTCCCACCCTTTTGCAAAGGTGACTGGGAGCCCTCATTTTTGTATGGTACTTCTGCTTTAAGATAATCTGAGCTGCAATCTTAAAACGAAATGGAGTTAAAAACACTCTGGGCTAGCAGTTAATTTCTAGAGTATCTTGTAAGATAAAGGGGCACAACAAAAAGGATACTATAATGTGCAAACCCCTTACCTTTACCTTTGGCTGTGCTGTATTTTGTAGTATGTGCAGTTCTGGTATCTGCCAAGTGCAGCATCTTGCTCTGCTGGTTTGTGTGAGGCTTTATTTTCCTGGTGCAGGGACAGAGGTAGATTAATCTACAGAGCTGTTGGCAAAAATCTGTTAGCAGGCTTTTCAGTGGGGCATCAGCTTGAAAAAAACACAACTTGATTTTTCTGTCAGTTGAGTTTTTGATAAGTGTTAGAGAAAGTATGGTCTCTTCGAAAACTTAGTTCTGAAAACAGAGCCTGGTAGTGAATTTTTTTTTTTTTTTTCTTTTGGGAAATGTTTGTTAGCGTAGTGGCACTTCATGCTCTCGCCTGTGAAGGGGCAGGTCTGTCCCAGTGCTTACATATATTTGACTAACAGGGCTTTAAAGTGGGCAGGCCGTGCTGAATAAATTATATAGGTAACGTAAGAGGCAGAGGAGCAGGATTATTACCTCCCGTGCCCCTCATGCTGGGACAGCGTCCTCGCTTCCTCTCTTGCCAGTGAATGAAAATATTGTCCTGACTTGTACAGCAAGCCATTTCTGGGAGCCTGGGGGGGCAATGGTACAAAGAGCACTGGTAGCCCATAGTCAGAAACTTGAAGATGAGTTTTAGTTTATTGGGAGCTACATGCCTGTACCGTTAAATACACATATAAATCTATTGGTGTCTCTCCAGCTTTACAGTTTATCTAGCTGTCTCTGACTGCATATGAGGCAATGGACCGGAGCTGCCACCGATGCTGGTGACTCCAGGTCCTCATGGTGCATCCCTGGGTGGAGCTCCTGCTAGTGCCTATGTCCCACCCCGGCGCTGGGGAAGCAGTCCATATCCACAGAGCGCCTCTGAGATTGATGCACTAGGACTGGGTCTGTGCCTACTAAATAATAATAATGTGTCAGACTGCTCCTGGCAGTCACCTTGCAGTTGTGCTTTGGAGCCCTTGTGTGTGCAGCAGGCTCCTGTTCTTTAATGAGGTTCCCCTCATTTTTTTCTAATGCTTTTCCAAATGTATTTTCTCATCCTCAAGGTATAGGAGTCTCTTGCTTTCCTGTCTGCTCTCTCTCCCTCTATCAATTGCTAGATCCCTCCTGCCTTGAAGGGGAAGGCTTTCAGAAGGAGCCTGTTTGCTGCTGTTCTGCCTGAGGGCACCAGTAGCCCCTGTGGGTAAAGCCTGGGACGTTTTGGGGTAAGTTGGCTGGCTTGCTTGTCTCAAGGGGACTCGGAAGTAGATGTGAGCTTCCAGTTTTCTTCCCCCCTCCTTTGTAGAGAGGGTGGCAGCCCTGAGTGCTTCTCACCCCGGAAGAGCAGGAGGGCTCGTCCCCAACAAAATGGGCATCAGAAAAAGGGTCAGGAAAAAAGCTTTTGCCCTGCTTCTCCCAAGTACTGCACTAGACAAGCACCTTAAGATGCACTCAAATGTAGCCCAGTGTTGACTAAGTTGTGCGCTTAATGCTTTTAGTATTTTGACTAAAGCCTGCCCAAAAACTAATGGAGGCTCTTGGGCTCCTTTGTATACTCATAATTTTTTTCCATTATTTTTACCGTGTTTTCAGCCATAAAGCAATTTTTTTTTTTCATCTTATGTTCATTTCCTTTTGCTGCCACTAGAGCATCATATGATTTAGGGCTTTGTTTTCAAGCTTGATATGAAGGCTAATTACTTCCTTCTTGCATCCTCTCAGTAAGAAAACATGAGACTTAATCTTTCACAAAAGAGAAGAGTGAGGAAAAATTTTTAAGTGCATGGAAGTCTTTGATAAGTCCCTAGATTTGAATTTATTGTTCACAGTGTAATGACAACAAAACGTTAGGAGCTAAGCTCCAAACTCCATAGCTCTGTCTGTATGGACACAGTTTTCTGTTCAGTTGTTTGTCTTTGCTGGGTCTAATTATGCAGTTACAGTTCAGCCTGCAGCTGAGTACTTTTACTAATTAGGGGTACACTGTGGATATTTATTGTTTATATAAAGTCAGTATGTATTTGTCCTGTTTCAGCCCTGTGACTTGCTTTGATTATCCATAGTCTTCTAGGTAATTAAGCTGTATATTTTCTCCCTGTCTCTTTCTTCATATTCTCTCTTGCCTTAATTTGATAAGAGAGGGAGAAACTACAGCAGGAAATTTGGGAGCACTGGTACATTGTTTCAGTGGGCAAGCGTGTGATAGTGCTTTACAGAGATGCCAGCGTAAAGGCAACCTGCTGTCTGGGCAGTTTGGGAAGAAAAAGGTTATTGCTTCCTTATCAAGTATTACTTTAGCACAGCCAAGGGAACATCAACTCTTGGGATCGCTCATGTAATGCATGACTGACAAAGCTGACAGGAATCTTATTTCACTTCTGATCAAAGTAGTTGTTGTTAAACTCTTATCTAAAATTTCTGTTAATGGACTAGCCAGTAATGACTGAAGGCATGCATTAGAAAATGCAGTACTTCACAATACAGAGTGAATACCAGATAGTTTGGGGGTGTCTCTCTGAAAGCGGTGGCCTTAACAGGAAGGTAATGCTTTAATATAATTAAGGAATATTAATAAATATATACATTTATAATAAAATGTACAAATTAATAAATAAAAGTAATAAATAATATTAAAATAATTAAGATAATATTCCTTAATATAAAAACTTGGTTTCTATTAGATGGGTTTTTTTTTCTGCAGGGTCAGCATGCATGGTTCCCAATATCCCTGGTTCATCAGGCTGCCTTAGGGCACACCTAACTTCAAGTGCATGAATCACTCCATTTAAAATTTATTAGCTAGGTATGTGATTAAGTAACTTGATAAATTGGGAATGTGAGTTGTAAGCAGGGACTGGGGGGCTGTTCCCCAACTCCCTTGTCTGCTGTAACCCCTTCTGTGGTGGTGTAATTGCAAGATTTGTTTGCTTCCAAGATTTACTAACAAACTTTTTCAAAGTTTGGCAGAAGAAAAGTCGAGTGATCCTTTTGAAGACAGGCTTGTGGGATTCAAAGCTGATAAAACCAGAAAACTTCTTCTAAAAGCAGCTAAGTTCTGTGGAGTATCATTAAGAATAACTTTTTGTCCATGGCTGGCTGAACCATCTTAAGCGTTTGATATACAGGGATTACAATTCCTTAAATGCTTTACAGAGATACTAACTTTCTGTAAGTGCTTATGGTATTCCTCAAGACTTTTTCAACAAGATACATAAAGGATATATTAAAAAATAATAAAATCAGTAATACTGATTGTCTTGTCTGCCCGCAAGCTTTGTAGCGAGAGAGTTTTTACAACCTGCTCATGCTTGTGGCTATTTTCATTGTTGGATTCTAGAGTTTAAAAAAATGCAAGATAGATGGTTTTAAACATTTTCACTCAGATCAACTATACGTACGTCATCAAAACAATGGAATTAATTTTAAAATCTTGATTTTTTTTTTAAATAAAAATAGAGCTTTTCTTATTTATGTTCCAGTCTGAGCCTCTTTAGTTACGCATGCATCATGCTTACCTTTCTTTTTCTGTTCAAGTGCCTAAAATACATATCCTTGAGCTTCCTATGATTTATTTTTATAAGCTGCAGTTTTAAGAAAAGCTCGTATCACGAGATCAGTGACAGTAAAACAGATCGGCAATGCTGAATTTTATTCCAAGTGGAATCCCAAATAGTGTCATACATGCTTGACAGTTGAAAGTTGGAAAGCTAAAGAAAATATACGGAAATTACTTTTTTTTTCCTTAGGCTTGATGAGGATCTGACTGTATCTTCAACTGAAGTATAGGCTCAGATCTGACATAAAATGATTGAGCCTGTATAGGGCTTCTCAGATGACTCTCAGTTAAGGTTTTGGGTTTGGGTTGTACTTCTGAAGCACAAGTCTGTGCACACATTCCCAGTAAAGGGCAGCTTTGTTCAACGTCGCCTCTTAGCACAGTTCTAACAGCTGATACTGACTTCACAAATATAATTGTATAGTGTCAGTTGTGTTGGAGACAACATTTAAATGTAGACTTGTGCTTAGGGATCTGGATAGGAAACTCTTCTGGTTTAATGTTTAGCCATCTCTTGCCATCAGGTGAACATTCAGGTTGTAAAAGTTGGTTTGATCTTTTAAGCAGAAGAAGGGTGGAATAAGTAGAAAAAAACAGCACAGCACAACGTGGACAAGCGCTGATGGCATCTGTTCAAACAGGCAGAGACTTGCCAGAGGCCAAATGGAAAGAATGTGATGTAGTGGGCTTGTTGGATTTGCTTCTCCAGGTTGCTACGGTAAAGGATCTTTTTTTGATTATTGCTGTGTGGAATATGAGCATAAAAGATGTGCAGAAAGCTGACTCTGCTGGCTGGGCTCTTCTGGCTTCTGCTTGGTCGCTTCTAGCCTGGGTATGCAAGGTGAGTGCTGCACAGTAGCCAGGCAGAATCAGAGAAAACACTGCTCGGAGACCTCTCATAGCTGGCCAGCTATTTTAGGAGTGGTGTTACCACAAACTCTGAATAGAAATAGCTGTCAAAGGACCAGCAGCATTTCATTAAGAGCGGTTAAGCTGCAGAACACCTGTGTGAGGTAGGCGTGGGCTGGACATTCCATTTTCAGCGTGGACATACCCAGATATCCAAAAACCCCGGGAGGCTGGGCCCCAAGAAATAGGAAGACTGGCTTTAAAAGGTGGGTTTTATTTAAACGTATTCAATGTGTGTTTCTTTCTCTGATTAGTATCCAGGCTTTCAGTTTAGATTTGTCTGCAGACAAGCCTGAATCTATTTTTTTTTATTTTTTTTTTAATGTTTGGTCATGCATAATCACATTATTTTAGGTAGAGATCTGGAGAAAAGATACTTGCTTTCTTCACCATGTTGCAATGAATGATGGCCCAGTATTATGCAGGAGGCTGAAAGAAGGGAGTGGTTTGCTCCAAAGCTGCAGTACCTCAGCAGTTCCTGACCTCTCTAGGTTTATGGTGATCATTCATCTGAATGTGATCCCATGTCTTTGCAGAAGAAAGTTCTCCCTTGTCTCAAGCTGCATCCCACCTCCTTCCCCACTGCCCAGAAGACCTTGGTGTAAACTCTGGGTGTGCATATGTTTCTAAAGACAACTGATATGGAGGCTTTGGATACCAGAGAAGGGTTGATTAATTGACTTTGAGATAGAAATAATGAACATGTGGCTCTCATGTGACAGAGGTTTAAACTAAATACTCATGGCTTTATAAATGATAGTGCTCGGAAGACTTATGTGACATCGGAACATGAAGAGCTTTTATTCCTTGTCTCAAGCCTAGTTTTGACAAAGCCTGGAATTTCCTGCACGGGAAACTGCAGGGATGTGGCTTCTTGGTATGTGATCAACGTGTTGAGCAACAATTAGATTCAGTAACGAAGGGCATCTATTGGAAACTCTTCCTGGAAGATCAGTGCCAGATCCTGGCTGATGAGCAGAAGGAACTAAAACAAGGAAATTAATGAAGGAGAAAGTAGGTTCCCTTTTCCTCTTTTGCCTTTGAAATGGCCATCCTTGCAAGTTTTGAGACTGTGCAGTTGACAGATAATAACTGCACCCGTTGTATTGGCTGGTGCTTGAATGGATAAATGGTTGCGCACCTTTGGATTACGAAAGGTCAGCAGTGCTCTCCACAAGTAACTTCCATGAAATCCCTGTTTGAAGAGCTCCCAGGCTGAGCCTTGCAGATAAACTTTAAGCGCGGTGGACAGGGCTGCCCGGTGCTCAGCTTCTGTAAGTGCCATGTGCTGGGCTGGCTCCTCTGCTCTTTTGACCAGCACCAGCATCTTGGCCAGCCAGTGGGCACATGCATGCGTGATACATGTGCAGTTTTTTTCAGGGAGCCTTTGGAGCTGCTGAGGGAACCTTCTCCCTTCTGTAACACTTACTTTCTTCTTCCTGACCTTGATCTTCACATTTCCTTCTTCCAGGAGGTTTCATACTGCAGTCACAGGAGGCTTGTCATGCCTCAGCACAGGGAGAGCCATAATTTGCATCCCTTTGTAGCAGAGTGACTGATCTTTTCACCATGCCTTCCTCCTCCGAGCTGCGGTGCTGCTGTGTTACAGTGCTACGAAGCTTGTGTTCACTCAGTGTTTGCTGGGGGGGTGTGAGGAAATAGTGAGCAGGGGAAAAAATAGAACCAAAGAGCTGCAGGAGTCAGGGTGGTACTGAGATAAAATAAGCCATGTTATCTAACTTAATTCTTGGGGGCGGGGGAGGGGGGGGGGGGTTGGGAAATGTGGGCCATCGTTGTGTGCCAGTAGTGTTTGATCATTCATGAGGCTTTACTTCATGGCCAAGTATTACTTGAACGGACCCCCTGTGGCCAGCTAAAGCACAGAGTGTAGCTCAGCATGAAGGCGGCTGATGGATGGCTGCGCGGCCAGGGCAGGCAGGCTGGTTGGTTGATGAAGGCGTTTTGTTTTGCAGTTGTTTTCCTTGTGACAGGCATTTATTTTAAAGTCACACTCAATCCTTCTGGGAGCTTCTGCATCACATCCGAGACTTGGTGGCCGGCCAGCACATAGGACCTGAATCCTCTCCCTTGTACCTCGGGCTTGTTTGGTTCCTGTTACAGGTGGGAAGCTCGCTCAAGACCCTGACCCAGTATGAGTATAGGTCCCACGTTTTCCATGCGAGACGCCTAGCTGAAATGTAGTTTGGATATCAGAATGGCTCCCTGCCACAATTTCACACCCTGTAGGAGAGAGTTAAAATACATTTGAATTTTTATCATGTTGTTTGTGAGCATATAAGCCAAATATTTCTTCTTTCCCACATCCTGCACTATACAAACTTCTTGTTGGCCTGAGGCAGCTTTGTGGTGATGCCAGGGACTGAAAGTCCTTGTTTTCTGATATTTTAAAAATTCTGCATAGGTACGGAGAGCAGCTCTCTCTTCTCAAAAATGGACAGTTGTGTGCATGCCCTTTTAGCAGTCAAACCCTACACAATGAAGCAGTGGCCCTGTAGCAAAGAACTGGGCTCTTTACTGAATTGTTACAGTGTTTAATCAGCTTTCTATTTTGATGAGTATGTCATTGGCTCATAAGGTATCTTCTTTCCCGACACTTGCACTTGTGGTTTTTTGTTGTACCGCCCTCAAGTGTGATAAACTTCACAGACCTGCATTGGGAGAGATGGTCCCAGCCCAAAGGTGCTTACACAGACCACCGAGACCTGTCTTAGCATGCAGTTTTGATGAGGAGATAAATGTAATTTGGAAAGGCAGTTTCCAAGAAAGTCATATTTCCCAGAACGTGTATTTGGAATATTTTTATGACATGGGCAGGTTTTGGGGAAAATTTGTTATTCCTCAAGCTTTTTCTGAGTTTTCACTTGTTAGCTTATGCAAACAGACGAGTTCAGACAGAGGAATAAAATCACCATTGCCCTTTACCTTGCTGAACTGAGCTACAAAAGGAGCTTAAAGAGCATTTTCATGTGCAATAATTTTCTCCTTGTTGATGTCTCAAGTAAGTTAAGCCCTCGGTTCCTGACACAGGCACTTCTGACTTCCTGGGTTTGTTGGAAGGACTTTGCTTTGGGCCCAGGCACCGCTGTGGGTGCGGGCAGGTACATGCATCCAGTGAGTCAGGGCAGCGGAGCCACATTCTGCTCTTTGGTGGCTTCCCAGGGGCTGTGTCTGCTCCTTCAGCAGCACAAGTTTGCAGTTGGAAAAAACTGCAGATAAACAGCAGTGGTTAAATCCAGCAAAACTGCAGGAAATACACTGGCAAGTGAGCTTAAACAAAGCCTAACTTCTGTTTTGTTCTTGCTGCTAAAGCTATACAGACAGTTTCCTACCAAAGCACTTGCCAGGGCATATTGCATACGTAGATGCATCAAGCAAATCCCCTAAGTTTTAGGTGTTGTCAGAGTCATGGAAGTCTGTTTTCAGCTTTCAGCAAGCTTTCTTCCAGCTCAGGGTGGTGGCTCAGATGAGGAGTGAGGTTAACACAGGAATGTCCTTCCCCATCCTGCGGCCC
Organism: Ciconia boyciana; assembly: GCF_034638445.1. NCBI lineage: Eukaryota > Metazoa > Chordata > Aves > Ciconiiformes > Ciconiidae > Ciconia > Ciconia boyciana. Next base: position 3,175,338 of record NC_132950.1, read on the forward strand.
TGTGGTGATCACTCTGCGCTTGCAGCGCGATCCTCTGCTGCCTGGCCCCATCCCAAGCGGGGGGTGTTACTCTCATGAGCTTATATCTGGGGGCAAGGGTGGACTTCACAAGCAGAAGGCCCTGAGAAGTTCCGTCAAGCATTGCTGCAGCCGAAGAGGGCTGGGGGAAAGGTGGCTGGCCCCCACCCCTGCCTCGAGTGGGTCAGGTCTCTGCTGCCAGGTGATCTGGCCTGAGGCTCCACCGCTGGGTCTGGGAATCAGTGTGTTCAGCCTTTACTGAGATGCGTGTGCTGGTTTTTGGGGGGGGTTGTGGGAAATTTGTCAGTTCTTTTCTTTTTCTCCACATTGTCAAATCGGAAGAGCTTTGACAGCCGCAAACCTTTCACAAAAGGACAGTTTTTAATCAACAAACTTCACCATCTCTCCTCTCCAAAATACTTTTTGGCCAAGGAATTTCCTGCCTACTGTAGTTTCATTGAAAGGGCTTTAAAAGGCCTGATGTCAGTGTGAGCCCTTATTCGTCAAGTCTGCGGTCAGGCAGCCCGTCCTCCCTGTCCTCCGAAACTGGAGAACCAGGCGGGAAACTCTTGTTACCCAGTAGAGCTAATCGATTAATTAGCAGGGGACAAAGTGCACCAAACAATCTGTTATGCCAGATGGATGCTTCAGTGTTAGTTTATGTTCTCAAAATAACTGGACATAGATATGCTCGGCACTGCAGCCTAGATCCTGCTTTCATTACATTCAGCGGTGAAAATGTTGTTGGCTTTAGTGATCCAAGTGCATAATTCTTCAGGAAAAATGTATTTTGGCATCAAACAGTAACAGTAAAAATGAAATGAATAAAAGCTGTCCAGAGCAATGGACTTTACCTTCTTAAACAGGCATACATTAGTGCAAAACCTGAAGTTTTTCTTTTATCTTCCTAGAGTGTTCGTATTATCTGAATGCCAAGAAATGAGTAATTTGGGTTTTTTGCTTTTTCATTCTTTTAAATAACTTTTGATGTATTTTCCTAAGGAAGTCTGAACTACAGCATAGTGCTGGAAAAGTTAAGATGTACGTTGCTTTCTCTTTGAAGGCACCATGAAGGATACCGAAAGAAAAAAGCAATTAAGTTAAAAAAGTCATGGTGGTGGCTTATTCTACCACACTTATTTTTAAATGAAGGAGGCTTGCTGCAGATTTCCGTCCATATTTTTCTTCTATTCTTTCTTTTGTATTTTTTTTTCCCTCCAGCTTTTCATAGCCAAAAGTTGGTGTGCCAGACATCCATTTCTTATGAACTGCCTGTTGGAGAACCGCAGAAATCACTGACGAGCTGTGGTCAGACTTCAGTGGGAAACCGAAGGCTCCTACTGCTCACTGGGGGAGAACGTGGCCCAATGCCTCTGTGACACCGGGGGAGACGGCACGTTAGAGTTTAGAGGAGCTCTGTGTCGTATCAATAGTTCATCCATGGTTTGCAAAAGGCAGTAGATTTGTTCTGTCATGCTCATGCAAGGAGCCAGGTATCTGTTTAGGGTGTTATTTGTAAAGCTGGAGAAAAGACAGGCCCTGGAGGAGGGAAGAAATTTGAATGTTTCTGGTTTTGTTTTTTTAATTGAAATTCAAAATATTGATGATGCATCTTACCAGTTTTTAATGCTGAAAAAAATCTCTATCATGACCTTTACCTTTGTCCAGATGCTTTTTGATAGTTATTTACAGGCTAAATTGTGTGATTAGAAAGCCAATTCAAATCACTTTTCTTTTTGTCCCATTAGTATGCTTTAAAAACAAAGTACTATTTAGTATGCACAGAGTGATCTCACAGACTTTGGTTCTGTTTTCAGTGTTTAACCAAAACATTGAATAACTTTTACCTTTGTGATACTGTTAGGATTATTTTTAATTAAGTGAAGTGTTTTAACATGCTCTAATTTGTTTTTCAGCAAATGTGTCTAACACTTGGTAGAGAGGGGCTGGTTCTGGGAACAAGACGTGCTCTGTCTTGCCTTATTTACCTGAGAGTTGGGTAAATACTCCTTGAGGACCTGGGAAGGGGAGGTTATTGATGAATTACCTCCTATTATAGCCACGTACAGATCCCAAAATACTTGTGTGTGGACTGCAGGGAGGAGATGACGTGTACAGGTTAAATGCTCTGATACTGAGTTCTGCTGCAGGAGCAGCTTATTCCCTCAGTAAACAGTGCAGAAAGCAGAGGCTGAAGCTGAGCAAGTCATTAGCTCAAGTCATTCTTACTCCCTGATGTACTCTCAGCCTACTTTTAAGGTTATACTCAAGCCTGAATATATATTTCCCTGAAAAAACATGCCATAAATAATAAACTATTTCTTCACCAAAACAACGTTGCACAAGCAGTTCTGTATTTCTCAAAGCAAGGCAACCGATGAGCTCGTGAGGGGTCAAAGCCACTGCAGAACAACCTGTACCTGGCTCTTTCTGCCAGGCTTGCGAAGTCTGGCATGGCACAGAAGACTGGCCTGGGCCATATGGTGACCGTGTACCCTAAATAGGGTAATGTTCCAGCGTAAGGATGTCAGACCAGAGAAACAGGACTTGGCCCTTTCATTATCCAGTCATTTTATGAAGAGTGCATGTGACCCCATAGTGCAGGGAGGAATCGTAAGTTTTGTTAGCGAAATGCAGCTTTAGGGGACTTTAAGGGGAGATCCGTGACTTGCTACATGCTCTTGGCCTGAGTGTAGAAGATGGGATAAAACTGTCTGTGGAGGGGCTTAATCCAAGGAGGTTTGAAGGTGCTGGAAAAAAGAGGCTACATAGCAATGGACAGAAGCGTGGCAAAATCCAGGAAACCGAGACTGGACATGTTAGCCTAATCTGTACCATTGCAATGGGATTTCCTTCCCCTTCAGAGTGAGAGTTAAGATTTGCAGAGAGCATGAAGGTCTAGGGCAGAGCTGAGCCATTGCAAGGCACCTTGGTACTGAGACTTAACTCTTTCTTCATTACTCGCAAAAAACAGGGTTGGTTTTAGGTTAATCCTACTCCCCTATCTCCTGCTTGCTGCAGGGTTCTCCTTTTCTTCTGTCCTTGTTCCTGTTGGCTTTTAACCTGTCTCTCAGTCTGATGGCAGTAAGGTACAGGGCTGAGATGTGTCTACCATTCTTGCATCCCATGCATCACTATAGACCAGGTGAGAATTACTAAAATGGAGGTGGTGGTTTCTAAAACCTGATGGGGTTTCTAAAATGGATGCCCTCAATTGTCTAGTTTACAAGCAACATTTCAGGGGAGGAGGAAGAGGGATAGGGATCTGTCTGTGAACAAGAATTTGCCATGTTGGTCTGCTCCCATTTTGGTTGCAAGTAGGAATTTTACCCTTGATTACTTAAGCTGCATTCAGGTACTCCTGAATATGACTCCTCTCCCTCCATGTCAGCCAAAAGTATTTAAGCAGAGTACACAACTAGGTGGTATCTTAATTTTATGCTTGGTAGCTTCCAAAAACTCAAAAGGGGCTAAAGAAAGTTTGTGTTTGTTGTTTGTTTTGGAGGGCAGGGTGAAGGGTAGATGAGAGATGTTGACCTTGTAAGTAATATTTAGAGAGGTAGGGTTAGAATTCATGTTTATAGCTACCCAATGCCAACTTGTTCAATAAAAACCCCTGTTAGGTTTCCAAGAGTATCAGGAAACCCAGCGTAGTGTTGGGAGAGGGAAGGGAAGCCAGCTGCTTTTTATAGATCAGGTTGCAAGAAAACTTGGGTTACTGTGCAGTTATATTTATTACCAGGGGATAGTGGGGTGGTGTTCAGTGCAAGCAGACAGATGCATCGCAGATGATAGCTGGGAGTCTCTTTTAGTATGCAGACTAAATGAATGAGTGGCAGCTAGATCATTTTAAGAAATGATCACTTCCCTTTGCTATGGTGTTTTATTCTCCGTCTTCCAACCCAAGCAGTCTATGGCAGGAACTGCTTACTTCTAGCAATGCTTAATGCGCAAAGCTTTAAGACAGTGTGTAGCCGTCTGATCTGCTGCAATGCAAGACCTGCGAGCTGTTCAGGGGGGAAAGCTGTCTGTGTCCGTAGGACCACAGAATAGGCTATGGTGTCCCTATCAGGGTATATTAGAGTGCAACTTTTGGAAGTGCACCAATAAATACAAATACTGTATTTGAGCCATAATCGCTGCACTGTAGCAACACTGCTTAAATGTGTAACAACACATCTATGGGGGGGAGCGTAGAATTACACAGTTCATTCACTTACACAGGTAGGAAAAATTGCTCTCCTTGTGTGTCTCCTCTGTGGCTCAGCTGGGATTTATTGTCAGAACTGAATAATTTTGTACCAACAAGTAGCCATTTTCTCCCATTGTAACTTTAAATACTGATTTGGAGGTGGAAAGGCAGCCCTGAGATCCCTGTGGCTGTGTCTTGCCTGTGTTTCCTTCCAGCACAGCAGGCAGAGTCCCCAGCACAGTCTGGAGCACTGCATCCCCTCTGCTCCCAGCAGCAGCCCAGGGGATGGTGGCAGCCTCCGTGGCCGCTCTCCAAGACCTGCCCACCAGCAGAAAGTGAGAAACTTTCTCACTGGTTTTCCCTGGGATGGGAACTTTGTCTCCTGCTATATCTCTGTTTTCTTCATTTTTCCTTCCACAACAGTAGATGTCCTTAGTGGAAACAAGTCTGTGAGGGGTTGGAGGTGTCTCTGGAGCCTTCCTTGGAGGGAGCAGCCTTCTTGGCACAAGGAGTGTGTCAGGACTGAATGGAGACATAGTTGGTGCTGGCAGGAGCTGGACTTTGTCCTTGGGCTACAAACAGGGGCTTGCAAGTGCTTCTGTAGGCTGTAAAGGGAGGGCTTGGGTTAGTCTTTGAGCTGGAACTTGGGTTCTGCTGTTCAGTTTCAGTACTGCCACTGCAGCTGCTTCACAGGTTACAAGAGCAACAGCCCACCTTTGGGCAGCAAAAACCTTCTTGAAGCCAAGTATTGGCATTTCTGGCCTTAATTTCTCTGTTTCCTTTCCCTATCTTCAAAGCAGGACAAATGTCCTTCTCTCTTCACCCTTTCCTGCTGGGTCTGTCTAGATAAGGAGATCACTAGTGGTACAGGCATAGCTTTCTAGAGGGGCCATGCGGGACACATCTCCCACTTTGCCAGGTTGTCATCCTCCAGCACAGCCTTAGGGCATCAACAGCAAGCCAAGAATGCAGCTGACTTCAGGACGGGGTTCTCGCAGCGCTGCAGTTGTCGCCGGGTCGGTTAGATTTGTTTGTGTGTTTTCCCTTTCTTTCTAATTATGCTGATATTTACTACTCAACAGCTGTAGTCTGGGAAGGAAATGGTGAGCGACGGCTCTGCAGCTGACAACTGCCTTGTGCCTTGGCTGCTTGTCAGCAAAGGGCCGTTGCCGGCTGGGGTAGAGCTGTGCAGCCGTTGCCTTCAGTTGACTAAAAGGTTGTTTGGAGCTACCCACTAGGTAGGCCCCTAAAAAAAAAAGGGAGGGGGGGTATTTTCCTGGTTTCTGTGGCAGGAACTACCTGGCAAATGACTGAGAATTTGTGAGAAGGGCTTATCTGAGGAATGGGATCTGCCCTAGTGAAAAGCTCCCCCAAAACGAACAGGTTTTGGGTAGATGACGCTATCTTGACTCCTGGTCCTGGATCGCCTGTTGTGTGTCAGTCTGTGTTTCATTGTTTTTCCACATCTGTTTCTAAGGATTTCTGGATGTGCTAGTTTCACAGCACCCTTCCTGCTACGTGCCTAGTCGGGGGAGAACATCAGAAAACGGTCCTGGAAACATTTCTTATCCAGAGTCCTTCATCCTCCATCCCCTGAAACCCAGCTCCAGTGTGATACTGGCACTAAAAGGGGCCTGGATTGAGTGATGAAACAGTCTTTTGGGCCTTAAACTATAAAACTCAGAGTTCACTTAGTGACTTGCCACTCTTCTGGTTCTGCAGTAAAGCCTGTTTTATCTTTTAAAGCAGATCGATGCTCTCATGACTCTGTTTTCAGGGGTCACTGTCCTAATTCAGGAGCTCTTAAATTGGCTTGATAGCTGCTTTCAATTTCCATTTCCAGCAGTGGTGTGCAGAGGTGTGGCAGGAGCATTACACTCTGTGGAGCAGATATGAGAGTGAAGGGGTGGGATGTCTGAGCTGAGCACAGACATGGCATCTAGATTAATGTTAAACTTGACTCTGATCTGGGCTCTTGGAAGTTGTTTTTACCCCTGCTTCCATGTGTGAAGATGAAAGTGATGAAGTTAATGACAATTTACACCTGTTTGCTTCAGGGAGATGTAAAGATTTATTTGTAAAATATGTTTGCAGACGATGCATGTCCTGAATTGCTAAGTGTATTGGGCAGTGCTGTGAAATAGGCTGTTGAAAAGCCCAGTGAGTGATGCCGGATGCCGCGTCGTTCCTGTATGGGTGTTTGAGGTGTCGACCTTTAGAGCCCCATTTTTCCCTGGCAGCATTAGATAGAAATTATCCCCTGCTCTGGTGATTGCAGGCTATTTGCCAGCATAGAGCTTTGTACTGAAATCTTTGGGCAGGCCTACAGTAATTGGTTGTTTTTTAATTTCTTCCCTTTCTTTAAACAGGACTTCAAATGCTACAGCTTTGCCACAGGGGTATAATTACATAAGCCATAGAAATGTACTTCAGTGACCAGTCAAATGACTTTGTTTTTGCCAGTAATTTAAGCTTGCCATTTATTAAGCTGTTGAAGGAATACAATTGAAATTCGTCGGGGAGTTTAATTTTATCAAGCCCTCTATAACAGCATGCTTTTGCTGTGTGTCTGTGCGCATTTGGGTTGCCTATAAAAGGCTTGTTTGCTTTTATAAAGGAATTAGCACAAAAGTGCAGCTCTGTAAGGAACCAACCCCTGATCCTTGCCCCGTGCAGGGGCATGGGACCATAGGGTGCAAAAGTATTGATGTAAACATGTGCAGAAGTAGCCTCTAAGTATTTCAGTTGGTAGAAAAGTTTTATATTTTTATTAATTTTGTTGAAGTCCTTTCCCTTATTCTATTTTTGAGCATAAAAAGACACCAGAGGTCTAATACAGTCAAGAAGGTTTTAATGGCTGCTCTGAGGATGCTCCTGCAGCACTGGCTGGTGCTGGGAGATGTTTGCTGCCCTGCAGCACTGCGCTGCAGCCCTGTCAGGCCTTATGGTCAGCAAGAAACTCTCTTGCTTGGTCTCCCTTTAGGGCTTTTCAGCTCTGTGTTGCAGTTCCCAAATGGGGAGCTTGCCTGCTGGCCGTGCAGGCGTCAGCTTGATCTGGGGTCTGCCCACAGTTTGGTGCATGGGGCTCAGCAGAAAGACAGTGCTTTGCACTGCAGGGAGTCCTCTGCAAACAGTGCTTGGTCCCCCTCTATATCCCCCTTTCCTGCACCATCCCATGTATTTGTCCGTGTCTGCCATGAGACCCTACGCTGTGTGTCCCCAGTCACCCCCTGCGTTTTGCCTGTTCTTCCCACATGTAAGTTGTGAGGTCCGATGATGCTTTCTGGTGCTCTGAAATTGGGAGGGAGGAGTCGTGGGACTTGCACTTCTTTAGATGTGGCAGGCCTCCTCCACTGGGATTTCTATAACAAGCAAATCCGGGGAGGAGTTAAGGCATCACTTGTCTGATCTCCAGACATGAAATAGCAGGGACCTTCTCCACCAGCTCCTGCTCTGCGGAAAATACTGCCTCAACATTAAAGCCTGAATGGAAATCTGCCGTCTGTCATTTTGTGGCTGTCCTGGCTTTTAGGTGTTGTGGCTGTTCTGCTGCCCAGGAAATTGGTGTGCTGATCATGCATGCTGCCTTATCTTACCGCCGCTAAATATGTAATCACTGCTATCCCCATGGAAACGCATGAACTTTTTTTTCTGTGCATGATAGTGCTTAGTCTGGATTTTGATGCTTTGGCAGTGTTATTCCTTAAACCAGTGACTTTAGCTGTGAAAGGTGAGCATGTGGTCAAGTGCTTGGTTACGGAGATCTGGGCAGTAGCTCTTGCTTTGCGTTCTTTCGCTAATGGGGTTGAGGTACTCAGTTTTCATTCTGTTCCCTTGCAAGAGGGGAGGGCAGAAGGATGAACGCTGTGGGTAGGTTCAGTTCTGCTCCACAGTCTGAGTTGCAGGCTGGGGGAAGGGTTGCTCTATTACCACGCTAGGTTTTTGCTTAAGTTGGACTTTTGAGAGATTATAAAGATTTTTCTCTGGTCTGACTGAATTGGTTCTTGCTGCTCTCCTCGTTTGTCTGGCATCCCTGCAATTCTTCGCTTTAAAGAAACAGGCTGATAGGGGCTGTTAACATGGGCTGAGCCCAGCAGTACATATGTGCTTCTCTGTAGCGTGGTCTCCCTGCCTTTTCTTTTAATCAAACTTCAGTGTCTTCTAATTGCTTTCTAGTGATTGCGCTCCACTCTGTTGACTCCGTCCTTGAAACAGCTCAGCCTACTCAGTTTGCACCAGAGCTCCTGGGCTTTTTGGCAAAGTGTCATAATGCCAGTTCTTCTCAAACTTTTTTTCTGAGGTAGATATTAAAGTGAGCTCACAGATCAAAGAGACTGGCCTAAGATCACACAAGAAACCTAGAATGATAGTGCAGGCAGCTTTGAATTCTCAAATTTGATCTGTAAAACATGGGGGGGGGGGAGAAATTCCCTTACTTCAGTCCTGTAAGGGTAAGTGCATCAAGGATGGTTCAGAAAATAAGATATTATAGTTCTGATGACCATATAAATTCATTGTATTTCAGGCTTGGGGTTGCTACTGTAATAGAGACAGACTCCCAAGATTCTTGTCACCTTAAAAAATCCAAATGTTGTGTGTTGACTGTAGCTGCAGTTACAGGGAGTAAGGTTGGTTTTCATGAATGCATTTTGTTTGAGGATACTGCCGTAAGCACACTAGCAAAACTGTCTTCTGAGTCTGTGCAGAGCAGAGAGGAAATTTGAGGGGGGGGTATGCTATACCTTGAAGTTTTCTGCTTACTTAGTAAGTATAGCTTGATTTCCACATCTGAGATTTTGAAAAAGACTGAATTAAATATGCAGAGGTAATTGAGGGTGGAGGGGAGGGCTTGTTAAGCAGCTTTTTTCTCTGTAAAGTAAGAGCATCAGTTATGGGGGGGGGTCTATTGCACTGTTTAGAACAGTGCTACAACTAAATCATGCTTATAACGAGCCCTGGGAGGCCAGGAGTGTGAACACAGTGAAATTGTTAATCTGTTCTATGTACAGGGTTATTTGGGAACATTGATAACCAAGGGGATCCCTGGCCACCCATGGCTGGTTTTGCAATGGCCGTGTGCTGTTTCGCCTTTACTTACTGGAATGTTTAAAATCAGGAACAAAATTTTCACATGGAAGTGTTCGAATCGCCACATCTGCACTGAAACACTGAGTAGGTTGTTCCCTACAGAGGTGCTGAGCCACTGCAGCTCCAGCTGATGGCAACAGGAATTACCAGTAGCTCAGCACTTCGGAAGCTGCTGAAGTACTCGCAAGCAGATGTAGGTGCCTGCCTCTAGGCAATGAAGTTGAAAATGCTGGCCTGAGTTTGTGTGGCAGCGGAACGTGAATAAATAGAAAGAAATTAAGCAGGGCAGAGAGAGGGAGAAGTTCCTGATAGATGTAAATTTTATGGGAAATTAACTCTTTCTCCATAGCTGTTCTTAGGGTAGCAAGTCAGCAGATGTGAACTCCAGTGGTGTTAAACCAGTAATGGTGATTTGATGCTTGGGAGTTAAGAGTGTGGCTGGCTCGTAGCTGGGTATTGCATTGATCATATTTGATAGGATTGTTCCAGCCCAGTGAATCACAAGCTTTTGCTTCTGATTCCCCCCCACCTTCACAGTGGCCTAATCCTCCTCTCATTAAAGTTGGTGACAAAATTCTTCTTCTCCATGTGCACAGTGAAGTTGCTAAAGACGTACCTTTCGCTGTCATTGTGTTATCCTGCCAGGACTGTTCTGATTGAGTTTGCAATAGAGGACAGGGAGAGACTCCAACTTTTGGTCCCCTGTGTCAGACAGGACTGTCCCTGTTGAAATCACCTGGAGCACTAATCAGCGGAAAAACTGTTGTTAACCAGCAATGGGGTGGTTATGGTCTTGCAGGAGAGTGAACCTTTCTCACTGTTTCATCAAATAAAAATGTATGCGTAAAAAGGAGCAAAGCTCCTTACGCTGCGACTGCTTTGATATTGCCCTGCTGGGACTGTCATGTGTGCCAGCACAGGGTCAAATACTAGCAAGATGGGGCTACCAGGAAATCTTGAGTTTTAGAGAGCGCTGCCTGCACCTAGCAAGTCTGTCTTATCAGATAGCAGGAGGGAGCTCTGAGAAAGAAAGTGTATAGGTGAGCACTTGATAATATAATAGGCTTTGTACTGAAGCAGCAGGATCCTCGGAAATGCCCTAGTATATGCCTTAATTATTTTCCTGCTCCTTTGTAAGCTAAGAGGTGAGCAGTTGGATGTATTGGGAGCACAAGATGTTGATGCTTACCGTGGAGGCAAGTCTGGCACTATGCTGAAGTACAATAGAGCACTATTATTTCTATGCAAAAATATGCAGTAGTTCAATTTTAAAGCTGTAACTGAATATACTTGGAAACCCTTATTCCATCCATTGCCTCTTTCTCTTCCCTTCTTGCTTATTTTTTGCCAGTTGCTCTCCTTGATGTGCACAACTGCTTAATTCTCTCTGCAGGCTTTCTTTCAGCACATGCAGCTGTGCGTCGATCTGGACGTCAAACTTCTCTTACGTAGGTAAATACCTTGGCTCGTGTAGATCTGTTGCTTCCATCAGTGTAGTCTCCCTCTTCAAAAGATCTTCACATCATTTAAAAGGAAGAGCTATCTTCAAGCACTCTTCCAAATCCCCACAGCTAATTGAATACTCACTCAAGGAATTGTTTGGTAAATGATAAAAGCAGTGCTATGGACATGGCAGTGTTCACGGGTGGTCAGGCATGGGGAATGGGTTAGCTGTTCTGCAGGGGCTTGTTAGTGTTTGCTCTCTCCCCTCCTTGCTCTTTGGTGTGAGATGAGAATTAGGGCTGTTCAGCTACAGACTTGATTCTTGTTGAATATAAACAAGAAGCAATTTCTGATGGATGATGAGCCTTTCAGGGATACCAATGATACTGTTCCTCTGTAGTTGACCTCTAACTCCAGTTTGTGGTTTTGGATGTTCCCTGGATATTGTTTCAGTTATATGCTTTGCCTTTTTTTTTTTTTTTTTTTTTTTGGTGGCTGATATCCCAATATCTACCTGGGAATCTGTGAATTTATGCTAATGTCAACCTGCAGCATTCAAGGTGCATCAGATCTCCACATACGCACATAATTTGGCATCCTGTTATAGAGTTGTGGGTTAATGCTTCAGGACTTTTCTCCACACCTGGAGGTTTTTGGGTTTGGAGGTTTTTTTGTTTTGGTTTGGTTTTTGGAGGGGGGGGGTTGTGTGGGGGTTTTTTTTGGTGTGTTTTTTTTTTTTTAATTGCATGTGATTACATGAAAACTTCATCTGTTTCTAGATATATCAGCAACAAGGCAGTCATAAAATTTGACAATAAAAAAACCATGCAAATTTGGTACCATGGCACAACAACAAGTTGCTGCAATTTGGTAGAAGTGTTGTGGGGAACATTGCTTTCTCTGGTACTCCCTCGCTTTTATGCCAGTGCGTCAGCAATTTCTGAGTTGTTGGTGAAAGATGGAGACCGTCTGGACACACAAGGATAATAAGGCACGAGCAGTCTCTGTGATTAACCGGATTTCTTTGTGCTTGGTTCTGGTTTAATAACACACCAAGGCTTTGCTTCTCTTGCCTCCATGCTTGTTGAAATAGTCTGATGCCTAAAATATGACCCTTTACGTGTAATCTTACCCTTGGTTTTGTAAAAAGGAGTTAATTTGGTGACAGTACTTGGTCCAAACTGTGGCTTCTGACCTACGTCTCACCTTTTGTTTCTTTTTCTAGCAGAAAAGGCAGCTGATATTATTTAAGTTGGTAATAATATCTGAAGCATGCCTGGAAATATCTGATAAGTTGCTTCATTCTTTTGATAAGAAAGCAAGGCAGAGAAAAACAGAGCTTAGTGTAAAGTTTATTAAATGGCAGAGCATGTTTAATCTTCCCACCCCACACATGCAAGCCAGAATTCAGCATTTGTCATCAACAGTGTCCCCGGCAGCATTACTAAAAACCGATTTGTCTTTGCCACAGCAGGTTGTTTTTTTCTTTCTCAGATGGACACAATGGGTTGTTTGTTCTTTCTCCTTGGGCAACTGAATAATCTGTGCACAAACCCACCTACCTCTGTGCTTCAAAATTCACGACAATCAGCAAGTTGCACAGCTACCCATTTTGACAGTATGGTAGCATGCTGTCAGCGCTAATATTCATTAATATGCATTGGCAACTGCTTGTGTTTTGAAATGAAGTATTCTATAATTCCCAATAAAATGACAGATGAACCTAAAGAAGTTGCATCTTGAGGGACAGGTGTATGAACACTTAGAGCATGTACATAAGCTCTTATATGCCCACTGTTGAATACACCTCTCCTTATCTCTTCCCCATGCCTTGGGGATTTTAATGAATTTTAAGGATGATTGCAAACTTCATGAGAGCTGAATTAAAGTCTGGAATTATTGTCATAACCCCCTACCTAAGTAGTAGTAGCAGAAGCCATAATGCATTACCACCAATTGCATAAATGTTTTATTTTCTGGCTTTTTCCATTATTTTAATGTTTGACCACATCTACTGAACTATCATATGAAAAATAAGATAAATTGTCTCCTTTACTGATGCTGGGTGAAAGACTTGCCTATGAAATACAGTGCTTCACCACAGCTGGTAAGCTCAGAGGACACCTGAGAGGTTGATGTGCACTTTTTCTACTCTGATTTTCACTGGAAAAAGTATGTGGAAGAGGATTTTCAGCAGCCAGGCCAAAACACTGCAGTGAATTCATGTTGAAGCCACGAGCTGCACCTAAGAGCCCCGAGTCCCAGTGCTGCCACTTCCATTAGATTTCTTCCCTGTTACTTGCAGGTAAAGATCCAGGCTTGTCCTGGCAGTTCGAACAACCATGTGCACTCAAATATTCATTTCTACTCATGTGGCTGTTTCAGTTTTCACTCTAGCTTTCTCGGACATGTTCTTTTTATCTCGGCAGAAATTGAAGGTAGTAATTTGCCTGCTCCTGTGCTTGAGAGAAAAAAGCCTTTTCAGTCATAGACATAAAGCTGGGGAGCAATGCAGGAGCGAGCACTGCGTTCTTATTTTGCAGGAACGTTTCTTAGAGTAGAGGAGCTGGCCTTTTCCCAAGGGAACGAGGCTGCCCTTCGCATTCGCCTCTTGAAAACAAGAGCCCTCACACATACTAAAGCATCTTAAAATTGAAAAGTATCTTTTTTGGCTTTCTTTTCTTCACTAAAACCATAGGACTTTGTTCCAGAGAACTCAGTACCTGTATGTGCAGTTGTTTTCCCACACTTGAGGTTCTGCTGTATATGCAAGTTTTGGACTTGATGTCAAAATCTGGCTTGTGCGAGGATGAAGATCAGTCAGGACAGTGTCTCCTTTTGGCCCTCAAAACCCATCTTCGGAGGGCTGGCATTCGTGAAACTGTGTTGCGAGACTGTTTTTGTCTTTGAGGTACATAGCTTGAAAGATAAAGGCTCTCTAAGTGAAAGCCAAAATAAATCTGCTTTGTTGCATCAGGTAGCAGAAGTAGATGCTGGCCTGTGTTGACAAAGCAGATTAGTCTTGTGGCACCTGTGTGATACATGGGGTGAAGCATGTCTCCTACTAAGCGAAAATATTTTCTGTTGTTCCTTTGAGTTTCCTTGTCTCTGGTGAGCACTCCTTTTATTGCGGTGTTTTTCTATACAAATGGCTTAGAAAGGCGTCTTTGTATGCCATACACTCTGTAAGTTCTGTCTTCCCCAAATCCAGTGGAGTAACAAGATAAACCAGCAAGACTGATTTGGCCAATACCTCATGATCAGTTGCACAAGTAATTCCTATAGCCCCAAATTTGCAATACTGCCCATGAGTGCTTCAGAGGATACAAAGATTGCTAGACTAGTAACAACAGAGCAAGATTGTAAATTGTCTCTATATGCATTCGTATGACTGGTATAGTTGTGTAGTGATGCAGATGTGAATTTATATAGGAGGATGTAAATGGTGTTTATCTAAGATAGAAGTAACTTCTTTTCTTAGGAAGATGAGTGACATTTCCCCTACCTCTCTTACCTGCTATAGAGTGGAATTTCACATGACGAACATGGGTGCTGAGAGAAAACTAGCAATACTAGATTCAGTCATGTCTTTAAATAAAAGACAAAAATAAAACTGTCAGTCAGCTCCAGAGCTTATATTTAGCATGTCCATTTAAAGATCTGCAGCTTGAGTATATCTGAAACCAATGCAGAGGAATGAATAAGAAACCATAGCACAAATTCGTGCAGGATGACATTCTGTTCCATGTGTAGCATGAAAGCGTTTGGCACCACGAGCTCATTTTGATCTCACTTGTTGTGTCTTCTGCCTCCTACCAGCCTGGAAGAGAGCTGGAGCTGTGCCTTAGCCAGATTAACTCAACATGAATGATCTCTGGTTTACTGAGAGTTTATCTAACTTACTTAACTTTTGTGACAGCAAGGATTGCTTAGATGGGGTTCCCCCAGCCTACTGCCAGTGCTCAGTGGTTCACTGGGCCTAGAAATGGTAACAGCTCCTAGTGAAGTCCCTTCTCATCTTACTGGGAAAGAGACCCTATGGTACAGCAGCACCTCGGGTGGGAAACAGAAGTTCCCCACGCTTACAGGGTGAGACTAGGCACTGCATGTGCAAAAGGATGTAGTTCATTTTGAGATGTGGTTACTCATATGGGTTTTCAGAGGTATTGAAGTGCCTGACTCCTTTTTCCATTTCTCTTGAAGGGGCAGATGCTTTGGAAACCTCATAGTCTGCACTGTTAGCAACCCTGCCTACCTTTGAAAGTCTGGCCGCCGGGTTTTAGTTTGGAAGTTGGCTGGCTGGCAAGTAACTGTGGAAAAGTGCTGCTGTCGGTGAGGCAGAAGCAGCTCTAAGTTGATTTTCCCCTTATATCAATGACTAAACCATACCTTCCCCCAGTCTAATTTCTGGGAGGTTCTCCTCAAGCCTTGTTTGCTCGGTGGCTTATAGCTAATATGCAGTGCTGAAACCTGAAATTAACTCAACCGTGTCAGGGTAAACAGATGGCCATTTCCAAGGAGAAGATACTAAGCACTCTGTATAGGTTTTGCAATGTGGTGAAAATCCAGGTAACGGAAACAGCCAAAAGTGAAGGCTGAATTATATTGGATTCCTGAGTCATCAGCTATTGATGCAGAAGATCCTGCTACCTACGCTTTTGTGGTGATGCTGCTAAGTAGCATTTCCAGCCCTCTGGGCAATGACATCAAAGGATAGCGAAGATAAAAACAGACCACTGTTGGCTTTGAGAGAAATGTTATATTTATACAGGCAGATGTTGAGGTAACTGAAAACTTTTAGACTGCTTTAATGAAAGTTTGCCAGTCCTCAACCTTCAAAAACTCGTACTCAGGCTTGCCTTCTCTCCTCCAAAATCACAGAGCTGGCTTTGGGTGCCCCTGCCTCTTAGCAGAGGAGAGCTTCTTCCAAATGAATGAGGAGCTCCAGGAGGGAAGCAAGGCCTGCCGTGACCTGGCAGGGCAAGAGGGTTGGCTGAGCCCTGTCCTTTGCCAGAGATGCCCCTCAGCCATGACAACCTCCCCAGAGCAAGCATGGGGACAGACCCTGTTTCTTACGTGGACATCTGGGTGCCTGTGCATAGGCTGCTGGGTTTGGGTCAGGTCTGGTTCCCATCTGGGGTGGTGGTGTTAACGTATGTGTGTCCCCAGCTCAGGCAATGGAACAGCTCTCCCAACAGCGCAGCAGTCCATGTGCTCTTCCCTCAGCTGGAGACACCCACCACTGGGTTTTCCACCCCATTCAGGCAGTTGATGTAAAGAAACACCACAGGTTTATGCAGGATTTCTAAAACGGCTAGAACTCGGCTTCACAAAGCATGCCCGGGCTGCATATCTCTGATGAAAACGAGCAGCCAAACCAGCAAAGCTGGTTTCCTCTCACTTTCTCTTGCAGCGAGACTCTTTGGAGTCTAGCACAGTATGAGCTCTGAGGTTTCCTGTGGTCGGGACATGCCCCTTGTGGATTCTTTGCTGTCTAATAAGGTTTGTGCTTGCGTTAGGGCCTTTCCCTCCGCGCTGCTGCAGACAGGCTTTCCTCTTCTATGTAGCACCTATTTTAAAGAACCTTACATCAATTTAGTACCTTTGAAATCTCCAACTCTGACATTTAACAGAAATTAGCCAATAGGTCAAAAACTTATATGGAAGGGACAAGTGTGTTTGCATTAAAACTGCCTTTCTCTTTAAAACTAGGCCCAAAATTAGGGGATCTATCAGTACTTCTTTCCCAAATCTTCCCTGCCCTGTCTCTGGGAAGAGAGTGATCATCTCTTCCGTGCTCTACTTGCTGCTGAGCAATTGAACAGCAAGAAAGCAAAACTTCTCATCTTAATAAGACCTTAGTTTGTTCAGTAGGTCACCGCTCCTCTTCCACACTGGGCAGCTTCGGTGATTCATGGCTTGGCCCCGTCTACCTGCAAGGCAGTTCCCTGGCTCCCAGCCAGTTCACTGCTATTGGCAGCTGCCACGCAACTGGAGGAGCAGCTAGGTGAGTGACCCTGGATCATGCTTCATCTGCTGAAGCGCATGCACAATTTCTCCAAACGCCTCCTGGGCATCTCAACCCTCTATTGAGGTTAAGCAGTGAAATGTAGTTATAGGGAAGACAGCAATTAAAAATTCACATTCCCAAAACATTCATGTTGCTGTGCCACATCCGCAGGAGACCGCAGTGCACAGACATTCCTACCAGCCTTCTCGCAGCCCCATCATGGACCAGACTCTTGATCCCACACTCACAGTGAATAGCACCTAAATCCATGGGTGAAATTGCTGTTTATGGTGCAAAATGCTGTTTGGACTCTTTGATGCAATAGGAATTGACTGCTTTGTATGTCAGAGGATCATTCTGCGATTCATGGAAGTACTCATTTTAGCAGATGAGCAAAAGGCAAAATGGCAAAGAACTTGCTGGCCAATAAATGAATGGTAACTTCTCTCTGTTGGATTTATTCAGTTCTTTGAGATATAAATGTATTCTGATGGCCAGAGAAATCAGTCATTCTGCATTAGGAAGCTTGATTGATGTCTTCAGCAGGCCTTTATGAAGAGCTGTGTAAGTGGATCTGGAAATAACCTACAGGGAAAAATACGATGTGGTCTAGTTTGTTTAATACACAGGTACTCAATTATGTTTTTGTTAGTTTTGCTTTTGTTGGTACTTAAGGAAATTTTAATTGTACAGATATATGAAAATAAGTTACTTCATCTCTCCAAAACACCCCTTGTGTGACATTCATTACCCCCAAACTACTGTGACGTGCACCACATCTGAATTTTAATCATTGTATTGTTATGTTTCAAGTTGATAGCTCTCTCACTGTGACAAGATCAGATGTGTTTAATTATGGAACAGGATCCTGCTGAGGTTTAAAGATAGTGCTTGCCCCAAGGACGTTGCATCTGAAGTGTGTGGCGGCTCATCTTCCTTAGCAGCCTCCGTAGTCGGTGCAACTTCCCATCCGCACAGTGAAGGCAGTAGGGAAGGAAGGGCTGCTTGGCAGAGCTTAAGCAGTGGGAGAAGGTACGGCAGGGTGGGGCAGAATAGACCAGAATTGTGTATTGAGATATTCTGGATCGAGAATAATAGCAAGTGCTCTAGATTTGGACTACGATGGACACAGTGGAGTCTGAGGTCTTGTCTATGATAATGTCGGTACATTAATGCAGTATCTTGAACTGGAATAGCAAAGACGACTCTCGGCTTGGCAACTGGGCATGCTGTCACAGCCGTGGAGAAGGCTGTTTTGTTCCTAACCTTCCAGTGGGATTTGAATCTTGGCACTGAGTGAAGAAAAGCTTGTGCAATAACCAGTGGGTTTCCTAGCACCTTCTCTGCTGCTCCCCCTCTTGATTTATAACAGCCTCTAAGATCAGAGGTTCATTTATGATTGTTTTCTGTTATTTGAGCAGCTTCCACCCCCTCACTCTTTGTCTGATCAAAAAACCCATGTTGTTTACTTACTGACATAGGTTAACAACAGCAGGAAGAAAATGGTGACTAAGCCAATTAATTGCTGCCAGAACAAAGCCTGCAGACCGCATCTCAAAGTGTGAGCTTGACAGTAAAGCCTTGGGCTCAGCAAAACAGAAGTCGTCCATATTGAGAGATCTACCTTTCCCAGTCTGTCCTGCACTCTCTGTTCTCCTCAACAGTGAAGTCCTGGTTCCAGACAGTTTTCTTATAAATCATCCAAGTGCTACCTGGGACGGGAGCACAGGCAGCATGTGTTCGCAGAAACCTCCTGAAACTGCTGCTGGAGACATCTGGTTACTGGAGACCAGATCCTGCTGGAGACCTGTGCACCATGTCAGACCAAATTAAGTGTAGATCCCTAGTCATGCTTAAAAAATCTTATTCATATTCATCCTCTGTACAGGACTGAATTTTATTTTTCAGGTCATTACTTCCTTTTCCAGCTTTTATGCCATTGCTTGGATTGATCTGTGGATGAGGATGTCAGGGTACTGGTGGTTTGTGTCAGACCCTGCTGTCCTGGGGGGACTGTGCTGTTTTCTCATCTCCTCACTGCTTTCTCCCTGTGTAGAGCGTGCAGACAGCAATACCTGGTGGTTTTGTTCCTGTTTCTTTCTCCTGTGAAAAAAGCAAAGTCTTGGCTTGAAAGCAAGGTCTTGAATATTGCCGAATGCTGGCCTCCCTTTATCCTCAGCATAGGTTAAAAATGTTCTTTAACTGTTACGAACCGTTTATTCTCCTGGAGGACTTGCTGGAAGAGCACTGAATGTTCAGACCTGTCTGAGCTGTGTGAGGCCAGAGAGAATTACTACTTTTGTGCTTTGTCCTGTGAAGCTGAGATGCAATAAAACCCAATATTGATACTGACTTTCTTTAGAAAGTGCTTTGAGGTCTACTTGTGAAAAACAGCAAATAGGAGCCAGGTGAAATTGTGCCTTTCTAAGCATCTCTTCTTCTTTTGTTCCTCAACAATAGTAATTTAGCAGTTCCCTATCAGGTCCACTCACAGCCTAGCAATAACTTGTGTTCTCTAGTTCTTATTCCACCTGTGATTGTCTTAGTTCAACGCTGTACTGAGTTTTGTATCTTCTTTGAGGATATTCAAGTGTTTTCTGTGACCTAAATATATTTTTAATACAGAGCTTTCTGATGGTGCTCATCACAATTTCCTGGCTCTGGAGAAGGGAGAATTGTATTACGGGAGTCAGGCTATAAGCTGTCATTGATATCTTTGCATCTTGTGTTACACTACCCAAAGTCCAGCGCTACATCTCATCTGAAGTTTTTGTCATTTATCCTGATTTTGGTTCATCAGTAGAACACACTTTTCATCGAACTCTTCAGGAAGCATTAAGCAAAATTTAGGTTATTCACCCAGATGAACCAATAAGCCTCTGTCTTATGATCATGCTTGGAAGCATTTTGAAATACCATTGGCAGAAAGTACTCATGCTGGCGATGAGTGAGAATCCTCATCTGTATCTGTAAAATGTATTTTAAATCCTGATTTGAGTGGAAACGGATTGTTAACATACCTCAAGCATATCCCTCGGTTCACAGGACTGTGCTTTCCCTTACATCTATAGATACTTACGTTCTACACAGGTCTGTTATCCTGGAATCTTATATTGCTGAATTACTTAAGTTAAAAAGTAAGTACAGAACTGAGGTGACAGAAGAGCCTTTTAAATAAAAGGCTCAGCTTACTGAGATTTTCACTTGTGTCCTTTCTGAGTTCGACACGGTTGATGTTGCAGACTTGAGCTCTTGGGCACCTGAGCCGGTTGCATTTTTCCACAGCAGGGGAACTTTCCCTTTGAAGCTTTTCAGCCCAGCCTGTGGTATGAGCACACAGGTGCTTGGAGTGTCTCAGGACCTCTCTGGAGGTGTCTCATCTTGCCTTTTTGAGTCATCTGTTGGTTTACACTTCTTCATTGATGACAATTAAAAGCAACATCCGACAGTGTATTTTCTGTTGTGTCCACTTGACCACTTACTGATTGGAAGGAAGAATGAAGTCGGGGTATTCCCAGGCAGCTGCCTAGGATGGAGGGGATATTGATATTGCCCAGCCTTACCCTTGTTTGGTTTTGGTGGGCCTCAACACAACCACACACAGAGTAAGATCCAAGACTATTACTCATTAAGTTCTCATACTTTGGAGGTGTCTTTTGATGATGCAGCCTTGTATTGTTCTGAGAGTATTTGTTCTTCCCCAAACCCTTGGAAGAGAAAGATTGTGTAGTTTTGTAATGTTTTTTTAATCCTAGCTAGTGATTTCACAATTTTCTGTAAATCTTTGACAGCTGTTATTTTGTTGCTTTAATTTTTTCGATCTATTTTAATACTTATCCTGCACAGCACTTGGTGAGGACAGGACACAAATAGATGATTACAGCCTGTTGGGTCTTCATAAGGCCTGGCCAGTTTGCAATCTTTGGCTGTTTCCAGAGAACATGTTTATGGACTCTGTCGGTTGCTGAAACATCTCCTCTTCCCTTTTCTCTTCTTCTTCTTCTCTGTGGGGAAGCAGGGAATGAACAATGCAGCAAAACAAACTGAAACGGTGATTAGAATTTCATGCGAAGTGGTATTTAAAATGGTTCTGCACTTGATTCATCTACATTTTAAAGCAAAGAGGGTTGGGCAGGGGAAAATCTGTTAGTTAAAGTATTAAAACCTGCCTGGGGCACAGCATTTCCTTTCACTTCCAAAATGCCTATCCAGTCCGAGACAATTGGAAATGGAAAGATGTTGTCTGTGCCCTCAGGCTCTCACTTAGAAGTACCTTAACCTCTTGCTACGTCTGCTTGTGGAAAGGTTTTCCCAGCATGTTAAATACATTGTATTTGTTCCCATAGACTTTAAATGCCTATTTAAAACATAGACAGACCACTGCCATTTAGATGCTTTTTAATTTGACTAAGATGACAGCTAATAGTGATCTCTGGTAGCTGAAACCTCTAAACTATTACTAAAATGCTGAGTTTTTTCCTGATACGGTTCTGTCCTATCCCCCTTCCCCAGCACAGTTCATCTTGTCTAAAAAAATCTTTACCAATTTAGTAACCATGAGAGCTACGCCAGAAGAGGGTATGTCTTGATAACAGGCTTTACCTGACTTTTGGCTCACACTTGCCTTTTACCCATCCTGACATAGGGGCTCAGAAGTATGAATTTGAGAATCAGGATTTGAAACACAGATTTGTCTGTGATTGTATCTGAGGCAGCAGGCTCTGATTTACCTTAGCCAGACAACCAACTCAGCTTAGTGCTGGTAATTCTCTCTTCCCCACCCTGGGAAGGGGCTGACAAATTTCTCCCAAGCTGGCAACTCAGCCTGAAGAGTCCCTCTAGGATACATGCCTAGAAGGACCAAGAGGGTCAGTGACACGGGGGGGGCTTTGCTCTGCAACTGTGTGTGTTTGGGGCCATTTAACCCTCAGGCCAGTTACCTGAAGGGTGGTAGGTGTCAGAGATTACCAGAATTGCACAAGTACTTCCTAAAGCAAAAAAAAAAAAAAAGATTGAAACCTGCAGGTTTTTATTTCATGCTGTATCTTCCTGTCTTACCCTTGCTTTGAGCCGTGCTGTCCTTTGGAATACAAGGTTGGTCAAAGCAAAGAGCCATCTCGCCCAGCGCTGTATCTCCCATAACACCGCTTGTGTTGCTCAGGGAAGTGAAACGGGGCCTGTGTACATATCCTGGAGCGTCCTCCCAGAGTCAGAAGTGTGAGAGATGTGCTAAAGGGAAGACTTCATCAGGGGCACCGTGTTCACCAGTGAACTCTTCTTCCTTGAACCCGTCTCTTCCCTATGCATACTGCCTTTTGTGTTATTATCTGGCCATCCCTCTCATATGTGTACACAATCATGCAGGTTTTTAAATGGAAAACTGTGCGCTATCAGATCACTTCATTGCATGCTCCACTTTCACACATTGTGAGACAGTGAATTATTCTTCTTTAATCACCTTGGCGGTAATAACTTCTCCCATAATCCCACACTGAGCTATTGCTTCTTGCAGTTGGATGGTTCTCATCTATTCAGTTTTCCACACCTTGGATCACCCTTGGCCCCTTCTCTGTGTTTCTTCCAGCTGAATTCCAACCCATTTGGTAGCCTTGGGATGGTTTGATCATGAAGTACTTGGCAGCTGGGTATGTGCTGGATTTGTGCTTTGAGGTAATGAGATGTTCTCACCTCCCTGCCCGGTTACTCCTGTTCTCTCAGCTTCTTTGAAAGCCTTGACCTTTTTGGAGAACAGGCTATGGTGACTCCAAAATCTCTTTCCTGAGTGGTAATAGCTCATTTAGAGCCTGTCATTCTTCATTCAGAATTTAAATTATTTTCCCCCAGTATGCATTAATTTCCATTTATTGACTTTGTATTTCACCTGCCATCTTATTACTCAGTCACCAGGCATTATAAGATCTTTAGGTGGAAATCGAGTTTATGAATCCTTGGCTCTAAGAAGCTGCAGCAAACCAGCAAACTTAACAGCCTTACAAAACAGTATTCCTAATGCACACTTTTGTGTCACATGCTCTCTAGAAATGTCTGAGCCTCATTGTGCTAGGTACTGTACAGAGAGCACAAGAGAGTTCTTGTGCTGAAACATTGAAAGGATCAAAAGCCAAATATGAAGGCACTGCAGGTACAGTGCAGCCAGTTAAAGTAGCCAACAAACATATCCAAAGCCCTAGAACACAGCGAGGGAATGAGTAACTCCATTAATTTCTGGAGGCTTTTGGAGCATTGATTTGAGGCCCTGATTTGAGCCGCTTTTGACCTTGTTTGACACCTTTCACACTGGTGGCCCTGCAGGGATCCGAGACAGAGCCAGCAAGGCTAAGCCCTGTGGAGTGGCTGCAATGTTCCTTGAGAGTGACCGAGCAACAAGAAACGTCTATGGGATTGTGGAAAACTGGCCATGACCCTGTTTTTGACCAAACAGTGACCCACTCTGCATTATCAGTGGACTTCACTTCTCCAGGAGCTCTGGCTTTTGTTTTGGGTGTTGATCTGGCAGCTGGGTTTCAGGGGCAAGACTCAGAAACAACAGGATTCAATCTGAGCTGTGTAATGCTCACTTGCTGAATAATTTCTCATGGTTTTTTTGGGTCTGGTAGGCCTGGGAAGAAGTTTGATGCTTCTACTTTTACTGTGGGCCCTTCCTTCACAGCCTGAAGAGACCGATTTAGAAAGAGTGTTTTGGAAGAGCATTGTTAAAAATAATACTGGCTGGCATTTTCAAGGCTGAAACTTTGTGGGTTGTCAGTATTGACTTACTTTAAAAAAAAATAAAATTCTTGAAATGCATTTTCTCCCTTGCTTATGCGTATAGGGAACTTCATCCAAAAAAACAGAGAGCATTGGAACGAGAGCAGCTTCCTTTTGCTTCATTAGCAAAGGAAGCAAATGAAGCTTCCTTTCGGTCCCTCTGAGTGTGGTAGATTTGGTGAACACCTTAACTACAGGTTTATGGAAAGCTGGCTACAGGCACATCTACAGTGCTATTTTGCACATAATGTCAGCTAGAGTATACAGAAATACTGCTTTTCTTGTTCATTGCTGGACTAGTAAATACCCATGTTGGGCAGGACCCAAAAGCAGAGCCTGGGAGAATGAGAGGAGTCAAAGGTAGCTTTTCCTGTAAATGTGTCCTTAATTCATACAAGAAACTAAACCCACTCTCTGTGCTTAAGGGAAAGCTAACGAAACTATTTTAATTTTTTTTTTTTATTATTCAGGCTCAGCAATGGCTTTTAAATTGTTAATGTGCATTACATTTGGGTTTGACATGCAGACTCACAGGCAGTGTTCCCCCGTGGATGGAGTTATAACACGGGGTTTTGGACCCGCTTGCAAATGGAAGCTCTTTGAAAATGATGAGGGCTGAAATGTGTTTCTCCTGCCGCTCCATTTCGATGGAGTATGGCTTGCTCTTGCTCCTCCTCCCCCGTCAGTCCCCCTGCCACACATGTTCTCAATTACTGCCTGCATTGAAGCTGCAAACATTTCTTGTGCATCTAGCTTTCTATATTGAGCACTGGAAATATATTTTAGTAATTTGTGGGAGAACTATTATGTCCCATGCTGGGAAAATTGTGTTTATGGTTCCTGCAGGGAAACAAGTTCATCAATTCCAGTCCACAACAGTTTTGCTGTTTCTTCCTCCTTCTTTTGTGTCTTGGAGCAATATTGTAAGAACCTCTTGCCCCCATTGGGTTGAGCCTGGGTTTCTCCCATCTTTGAAATGAAAAGCATATGCTTTGCAGTCTCTGTTTTTCAGTGCTGTCCACAAAATAATCATTGGGTTTTGGCTGAACAGGATAATAGCTACTATGTACCCCAAATATTTGGGTTTGGATGTGCAGCAGCACTGCACTTACGAAAACTCAATTGTATTTTATTGTTGATAGGATTTCAAAGTCAATATTCTGCAGCAGAGGGCATTAAAGGAGTAATATAAGAGAGAATCAGACTTGCCAGTACTGATGTATAGTCCCTGACTTGGAAGGGGAAAGGAAATGGGGCTTACTCTTTTTCTCAGCATTTGTATTGTCCTCATAGGATGATCCTTCTGGATCCGGTTGGTAAAATGTATTCACAAGCCTTTGTTGTACGTTAAATTATGCTTTGTTTTCAGCTGTAAACCTTAGGTCCCACACCCACATCTGTAATGTGTTTCTCAGTTCAGTTTCTGATTTGTAGAAGATAATTTTGTGGTTAAGGAAAACTCTGTTGTTGTGGTTTAAACCCACTGGGCAACTAGGCACCACCCAGCCGCTCGCCCCCCCCCCCCCCCTCGGTGGGATGGGGAGAGAATCAGAAGGGTAAAAGTGAGAAAACTCGTGGGTTGAGATAACGACAGTCTAATAGGTAAAGCAAAAGCCACGCACACAAGCGAGGCAAAGCAAGGAATTCATTTGCTCCTTCCCATGGGCAGGCAGGTGTTCAGCCATCTCCAGGAAAGCAGGGCTCCATAACCCATAACTGTGACTTGGGCAGACAAACGCCATCACTCCAAACTCCCCCCCTTCCTCCTTCTTCCCCAGCTTTACATGCTGAGCATGACGCCATATGGTCTGGAATAGCTCTTTGGTCAGCTGGGGTCAGCTGTCCCGGCCGTGTCCCCTCCCAGCTCCTTGTGCCCCCCAGCCCACTCGCTGGTGGGGTGGGGTGAGGAGCAGAAAAGGCCTTGACGCTGTGTAAGCACTGCTCAGCAGGAATGCAAACAGCCCTGGGTTATCAACACTGTTTCCAGCACAAATCCCAAACACAGCCCTGTACCAGCTACTATGAAGAAAATTAACTCTATCCCACCTGAAACCAGGACATCTCTGTTGTACTTCACCTCTCCTTCTTGTGCTGTAAGTAAGTTCAGCTCTGACAGTGATCAGGGGATACTGTTACTGCTGTAAAGAAAAAATTTTTAAAGCACAGTTACCTTCTGCTTAAAAAAAATGACGGGCTATTTCAAATGGAAAGAATTGCTTTTGCATCTCTTGTGTGGATAAGTTGGCTCACAATAGATGGGCTTTTAAGAGTGCTGGCAGGCTGGGATAGCAAAGAGAGAAGAGGAAAAGGTGTGTCTGGATCAATTAATTGTTAGATAATAAATGAATCCTTTTCCAATGCACACAAACTAAGCTTCCTTTTCATTTACTGCTCTAACTTCCCCTTCAGAGATTTGATTACAGCGTTCTCTCCCAAAGCGAAGAGCTCTTGCCATTTTGATGTAAACATTCATTGACCCTCTATGGAGATTTGAAAAATTACTCTCCTGCCATTAACAATGACAAAACTGTAAACAATATTGTTAAAGATGCTTGGGGGGGCATCAAACCAAAAGGAACAAATTCAATGACTTGAGTAAGAACTGATGTGCACTTTTACCATCATCCTCGGAGAAGGAAATTAGTACAGGCGGCACTGCACTATGCATCAGATAGTAGTTTCATCTTTGCAAATAATTTTATGATTTTTGCAAGTCTGGGGATTCAGACATTTTTGCTATTGCTCCATTGCTTTGTTCCTGATATGTAAAAAAAAAAAAAAAAGCTGGAGGAAGAACAGCAATAAAACATGAGCAAAGTGATGCCTGAGATGCTCATTTAGTTCCCGTTAGCACAGTAAATGAGAATATGAGGTTTGGTCTGGTTTTACATCCCCATACTTCTCAACAGGGATGGTTTTAGACCTGTATCACAAATAGAAACTGAGCCATAGGCTGGCCCATAAGACCAGTATGGAGCAAGGTGTTAGATCAGAGTCTCTGGAGCTAGTAACATAACTCTGGCCATTTTGGTGTGGGATGTTTTTTGGTTTTGTGTGGGGTTTTGGTTTGGTTTTGGGTTTTTTTTAGTGGATAAGAGTCTTGCCTCGTTTTCCTATTTGTAAATCCAAAGACATTGCAATCTAAATTAGCAGACTAAAATTAGCAGACTAAATTACTGATTT
Organism: Ciconia boyciana; assembly: GCF_034638445.1. NCBI lineage: Eukaryota > Metazoa > Chordata > Aves > Ciconiiformes > Ciconiidae > Ciconia > Ciconia boyciana. The sequence continues at coordinate 3,202,040 of NC_132950.1, forward strand.
AATTTATGGGTTTGCCTAAAAGGAAAAGAGCTTTCCTTGCTTAGGTCAATAGCAATGGCCACAGCCTCCCCTGCTCACCTCCTGGCATATGGAGATGCGCCTGCAGCCTTTGGGACTGGATCCGGTAACCCAGGAGGTGTGTTACTGCCTGCCTTCGTGCTGGGAAACAGCTGCTCCCGTCCCACCAGGCATGGAGGCTGGAAACGTAACCAGTCTCGGGGTGCTTTCACTTCTAAAACAGGATCTGGCTTAGCGATTACAGCCTGTTTTGTGACTATCCTCACGTAGTTGGCTGTAGTAACTGGAGGAACATGTTATCTAAGGCTACTTTATCTTTTGAATATTTCTATTATCGGCTGCTCTCACGTCTCTTGGGTCTGAGGGCTGTGACACTGTTCATGCTGCTGGCGTCTTGGTCCCTTCTTACAGCTGTTCCTAACATTTTTTGGGAGGGACAGAAGGGGGCAAAATCTGTTTACGTACAGGTTTTAGGTTAACAGAGGATAATGTGCACAGAGGCCCTGCGGGCAGTATTTAGGGCACTTAGTTATCCCTAAAGTGCTCTGGGCTGAGAGGAGGTGTCCTTGCTCCTCCTGCATGTTAATGGTTATTATGGTTCCCGCTAATGGTTATAGCAGGTCAGCATAGCATAGACGGCACCTCGACAGCGCTTAGTACAGCCACGGCCGGTCCGCATTCAAGGCTCTTGACATCACTGATGCTGGCAGTGCCACGCTGCTTTGGCTCCTGGAGAGACCCGCTTCCTGCCGCGGGCAGGGCTGTGGGTCTGGCATTTTCACTTGTGCTGTGGCTCACCTTCTGCCTTAGCTTGACTTCCGTTCATTTTATCTAGTGCTAAGCCTCCAAGTATTTCACTGTGACGTGAAGAGTGGCAAGTAATTTTTTTTTTACCGGTCTCCTGGCTTTGTGGGACTGCACAACTCCCCGGTAGTCCTCTGCGGCTCTGCACTGCTCTGGCAGGAGCTACAGAAACGTGCCCAGAGCCCACAGTGAAAGAGCAAGACAATCCTAATTGGAGTCTTGTGTGATAGAGAGACACGCTACTGCTGTTCTTTCAGATAATAGTGTTAAAGGCAGATTTCTATAAAGAAAAATATCTTCTGCTTTTGCCCTTTGCCTGTTTTGTATTGAGTGAATCTAGTGTTGGGTTTGATGAAAGTAGGAAGAGTTGGGAAGAGAGTCGGTGCAAACCACTAACTGGGTTATGTTCAGTGAATTGCATGGACAAAAACCACGTTTCTATGGCTTCTTTTTAACTCAGAAAACCATGGTAATAAATCCTGGGCTCTTTCTGGTTATATTTCTGTGAACATTGCAAGTTTGTTGTTGGTTCTTTGTTTTGTTTTGTTTTCCTCCCGAATTCAAATTTGCATTAGATGGCTTTCCCTGAAAGTTCACTTTTTCAAGAGTTTCTATAATATGATACAGGTCAATCAACAGTGGTGGCTGGAGGAAGACGACTTACTCATCCATGTTTTCAGTGTTCAGAACAAAAATCTGCTTTCTTTACACACTTTCCCTTTTGGGGAATCTAGAGTCTTCAGTGACTCAAAACCAACTCTATGCAAGACCCATTCCTACGACTGGGTTTTGTTTATATATCCCAATAACTAGAAAGCCATAAACTCGTGAAGACAGGATTCACTCAACTTCTTGGCTTAAATTCACTTTATTTCTTCTTATATTGCAAGTAGAACTCCTTAAGTTGCAAGCAGGGCTGTAGTCAAGCTGAGGGAGGCTCCTTACTAGTGAAGGCTCAACATCAGCCCCGACTTGCGTTAACAGCTTAGGGGAAAAAGGCAGATCCTGGGAGCGCTTGTGAGCTGGCAGGGTGGCTTGCTAGATCGGGGATAGCACTGACGCGTTGTACCTGCCTCTCTTGCAAACATGCTTCAGTGCTTCTCCCGCAATGCAAACAGATTGTCACCCTATTGGTGTTTATTTAGAGCTATGTAAGACCATCTAAATCAGTAGAAATTTATGCACCATTTGGTAAAAAGGGGCAGCACAGGATGAATGCTGACTCAGGAAGAGTTGAGTGTCTGAGCTTGTCTCACACCTTGTGACTCTCGCAATGCACGCTCGGTGTGCACGGCATTGCTCCACTCCTGGCCCGTGCCATGGGGCTCCTCAGCCAGGGGGGCTCTCAGGGCACATCAGCTCCAATGACTCTGCAAGACTTGTTTTTAAATACTCCTCAGAGGCTTGACAGCAAGCCTTTTAAAGCTGGTTTTAACATCGAGAAATAGAGCTGTGTTCAGTTTGCCTTGAGCGCCGTAGAACCAGAGCTGCAAAAAGGCTTTTGCCATGATAACCCATACTGACCCCAGGCAGGTGCCCAGTGCTCGTGACCCAAATGCCAAACAGCTCTGAGTGCACACCAGGATGTCCCTGGGGTGAATAGCAGGTGTCCCACCAAAGACCCTGCAAAGCTGCTCGCTGCAGTTGGTGCCTTGTGCCATGCACTGAGAAATCCCAAGGTGTGAGGGAAGCTGTGGCTTTAACTTTGCTTGCTGCCTGCCCTTATCAGAGCAGCGCAGTGATTTTGACTTCTAGAGAGGTAGGCAAAGTCAGCTATTAATTATTACTCTCACGGAACTTGAAGTTGCCAAATTCGTGTTATGAGAAAAATAGGAAATCATTTTAAGTGAGAAGGAGCACCCTTTATTGACTTTACGACTGTGTTTCCCTACAAACAAGCATGCTGATGTTTTCCATACAGTCAAGGGACAAAGATATATAGTTCACTCCATTCGTGTTCACCCATTCCATTCATCATATGCTGATGAATTTGGGCTCCGAATTACTGTGTGATGACAGGAAAGAAAACTAGTACCTCGCAAGCAGTATTAAGCAAAAGTTCTCAAAGTTTGTGAGAATAACAGAAGATGAACAACCTAGTAATTCTCTGTTTTCTGTCTCCAGTGGTTAGAGCATGGAGAGATGTCTGCTTTCAAGCAGAAAAGCAGCTAGTTCCATCAGCAGTCTGACACCTGAATTTTTTGCCCATAGTGAATCTAGAAAGTTGAAATAGTATTTGGGAAAGTGAAACCTAACCGAAGGCATTTCTTCCCTCTTATTTCTCCCCTCCTCCAGCCCTCTCTCCTTCCTTACTGTGTTCCCTACTTAAGCAGATGATAAAAATGAGATTTCCAAGGTGGGAAAAGGCCAGCGCTATGCCGTGCAACGTCTGTGGCTGCACAAGAGGAAGGTGGGGTCTGTCGTGGCTCACTTAATGCGATGGGATTGTTAAACCTGCTCCAACGGCAGCGTTTGTAGTGCATGCAACCTGTACAAGCCAGAGAGCCCTGTGGTTCCAGGGTAAGCGTAAGCAAGGTGTACGTGGCAGTCGTACGTGCTGTGAAACACAGTACAGTTTCAAAGGCCTGAGAAGAGAGTTAGGAGTGGAAGCATGAGCATATACCTATCTAAATGCTGTTTTGTTCTAATTTTTTTTTGCCTTTAAGGTTAGTGGAGGATCTTGTTCCTGTCTGCAACTCTGAACCATAGCTGCTGGTTTCTTCCATCCCCCTTGTCATTTGCTTCACCAAGATAAACAAACATTTCCCAAGCAGAAGGCATTAACCAGTGAAGATTCTTTATGGAATTAACACTTGAGGGGCTCAGTTAAGTCAAAATGTAATAGTGCCTTCCATGAAATGTTTGTTGCTGGCATGAAATGTTTCATTTCAGTTCAAATGAAAAGGAAGTGTTTCAACTTGAAACTATAAGAAGTGATTTCCTAGTTTTGATTTATCAAGAACTTGTTCGCTCAACTTTTGTTGTCCCTTTTTGGGAAGTAAGATGGCAGAGATGACAAAACAAAATGATGAATGAGAAGCAGAGGTGAAGTAATTCCATTTTCCTTTTTTTTTCCTTTTTTTTTTTTTTTAGGTCACTTCAGGAAAATTGAAATTGCGTTGCTATAACTGATGTTTTTTTAGACCAAGAGCTGCTTCCTCTCTGAGCACCAGACAGGCTTTCAGACACACTATATCCACCAAATCCTTATGAGCACCAGTATCCAGTACTGCTAAATACCCAGTAAGAATGCTAAAACCTAAAGAATGACACCGTGTGGTTGTGTGAAGTGAGGTGCAGCATGGGTGCAGATCTGCTGCAGGTTCCTGTCCTTGTGCTTTGCGCCCTTGAGCACCCTTATCACTGAGGATGCTTATATGGTGCCTTGCAGACTGGAGTCTCAAAGTGCAAGGGAGCTGTTTGGAGGTAACTGTCTGACTTTTCTCAGTGTGTGGAAGGAAGGACTCCTGCCAAGCACCTGGCACTTGCATCATCTGGGCACCGGCCAGAGCAGTAGAGTTCAGATCCAGGTTTTTGATTCAGCCCCATTCACTAATATAGGTGGTGAGTGGTGACGTTCCAAGTAAAAATTGCACAGCAGAGCTCCCTTGAAATAATTTATGACCCAGGAAGAAAAATCTGTGCTAAGAATAACTTTTAATTACATCAGGTCAGTAAATTATTCTACAGATTCACGCCCAGGACAAGTCTTGGGCATAGAAGATGTGTTAACTTCAGTATGTCCACACCTAAAGTCATTGGTTTGTGTATTGTTCTCATTGAGTTCATAAAAACAATCTCTGTATTTAGCTCCTTCAATGGACAAATAACAGATGAGCGCAGTAACACTTGCATGGTCTTAAACTGCATTTATACTTCCTGCAGGACATCCCTGCTAAGCACCACAGACTCTTTCCCTGTTGGCAGTCATGCTGGGATGGGAAACCAGCGTCTTTCACATTCATCAGATGGAGTAGCTTAATGAGGGCACTGCACTTGGGAGGACTCGGATCTTTTCATCTCCCTTATATCATTTCCTTCACTAAGCTAAGCTTCCTACTCCATTCCAGCATGTAACATGCCTTAGTCTCTTCATGTGGTATATTTTCTTACTACTACTGCAGTGTAGTTTTGGCTTCTCTCTTCACATTTGGCAGGAATTTATTTCTACACATAAGTCGAGATAAAACAGATTTTCTTACAGAATCTTCCTAAATACGCTGGTGAAGTCTGTTGAAGGGGGAAAAAGAAACCAGCCAAGTTGCATGTTGCTTTCTAATTGTTTTTTTAGGAAGTATTAAAAAAAATGCTGTCATGACAAATGAAGGAAAGATATGTTTTAGTATCCCAAGTAACAGTTTTAGAAAGCAATACTGCAAACGCTGTGCTTTGTGAAAGCATCATGACTTGGGCTTTGCTAATCATACAAAATAAACTCCAAGTGTGTGTTTATAGAACCAAAAAAATATCTCCTGTGGTTATGTTGCAGGATAACTCTTGAATATTGTAGCTTTGTTTAATCTGCAGCTTGGGAAGTCGGGACTGACCAAGTCTGACTCCAGAAAAATACAAATCTTATCAGAATTACTAGTTGGTATTGTTTCAAGCTACTGCTAATCTTTCATTTGCAGCAGTAATTTGATTTGCATGGGCTCTTGTAGTCCAGACCACATGGAACCGTTCTGACGAAGAATTGAATCACAGTTTGATACTGGTTTAATGAAGGCCAGTACAGTAGACACCCAGCTGACATTGTTTGAATAATCCTTGTTTATTTTTGCCATGTGTCCTGGCTTTATCAGTAAGCTGTACTTAAGATCAGTATCTTCTTCAGCACATCCACATCTATTTATTTACGTATTTATTTATTTTCTGTATTGCAGGTCATCCTTTTTGTGCTTTGTCTTGATTTCTGTTCCTTCACGGTGCCAATCATTTTTCTATTATTCTGCTCCTAGTTGTCTCAAAGTCTAAATAAAGGCTTAGATAACTTCCCCAGCTACACAAAAGTAGCAAGGAGAGGGGTTGACTGAAGGTCCCCCCTTTTAACTTTACACAATGTAATCTGTAGCTTAAACTGTCATTATTATGGATTAGACAAGACCATTATGTTTATCGTGTTGGAAGTTTTGGCATAGCACAGGCTGTAGGACTTCCATGAATTTATGTCTGTTCATGATGCTTGCTTTCCTTGGCCGCAAATCTGCTAGTTTTGTTCCGTGTTGGTTTTGAAAATGATTAACTTTCTGTAATGAACCAAACTCTGCTATCACAGTGACTCTTTAGGCGGTCCCTGGTTGTATTTGCTAATGTCTCCGACCCAGATCTGAGCACAACTAATGATTGGAAGGAATGTTGCTGCTGTCCTTTGACCGTTTCTAACAGTGCTGTGACATCTTTAGTGTTTCCCTTGGTAGGGACAGTAGTGTGGAGTTTGTTTAAACAGCTCATATGAACAATAATGCTCCTTTTAACAGGGTAGCAGCCTTCTAATATCAGGCTGCAGAATTAAGTTACTGTAAGAAAGGTGAACCCACCACTTTCTGATCTGAGCGTTGAGTGGAAAGTCAACTGACACCTATTGCTAGGAGGTTTTTTTTGTCTTTGGAGTTCAGCTAAGCTGTGTTTCATCAGTCTCACCAAAAAGATGGCAAAGTGTTTTGGCTAACAAACAAATATGCTGTTTAGAAAACACCAGCCATTTCACTGTTTGCAATTTTCAGTGCCATTTGACTGTATAGTCTTGTAATTAGATGGTGTAAAGTACTTAACATGTTACACAAATATGTCAAAACGCATTAACAGCACAAGTGTTCTTTACTGCTTTCCTAAATACATTTCACAATATGTCGTACTAGAATCCACCTCTTGTCATTATTTATAAAACTGCAAAGAAGTTAAGATCACCAAGAATTAGATGATTAGCATGAGACTGTCTTTCTGTATAAGAATGTATATTGTCATGATAATGTACAGAGTGAAGTATACAAATCCCTTCTCATCTAAAATGAGAAGACAGCCTGGAATAAAACCCAACAAATTATGTTTTTCATATTCACTCAGATCAACTTTCTGCTGCTGCTTCTTAATTCCCATTCAGTTCAATTGCTTCTTTGCAAACTTTTGGGTTACCTCCAGACTTTGCATTTGAATGCCTCTTAGGCATTATGTTGCTTTTGAATAGCATTTGGCCATGGTTTCTGACATGTGGGGAGGCCAGCCGCCCACCTCCTTCTGGGAAGGATCTTTTCCATAGAACAAACAGCTTTGCAACACGTTACCCTGCCGAGGCAACAATTAACTAAGTAGTTTCCTTATAAATGATAAGATAGGACTTGTGGCTTCCTTAAAGACCATCGTCTGTGCTGAACTTTCAAATGACCCACAGCAGTATTCCCACAAACGTGTGCTTTGCGTGTGACCCAGAACCAATGGAAGTTGCATTCATTCCAATATTACCGCCCTCGTGGTCTAGGCAGGCCTGGGGACCAAATGTCTTGAGGAGACACTTCTGGGGCAGACCTGCAAGTGAGGCCAACCTGCTTTCCTGCCTGCTTTCTTCTCCCGTGGAGACTTGAGTGCTGTTTGCAAACTGAAATGATGCTGTTGCTGCATCCTACACATGCTTTCCTGCTCTGTGCAAGCTTGGGTATTACTTCCATACACAGTGTAAGCTTTGCAGTTTCAAAGATCTAATCTAATAATAGATTGGTCTACATTTGCTGCGTTGCCAGAAAAAGACATATGTTGTCAGGCAGTCGAAGTCAGCAACAGTGCCGAAGTGGAAATGTGCTGAAACACGAAGAAGGCAGAAATCCAGAAGAATCTATCCGAGGTTTGGCTATTAGGAAACTAAAAATACTGTCTTCTTACATATATGCTTTCCACACGTACTTGGAGAAATACTGTTTGCCTGATGTCTCAAAATGATTAAAAGGCAAGTCTTTTCCTTTCTCAGCTTTGATGTGATAATAGAAGATGCTGTTGGCATTCAGCTTATCGAGAACTGGTGTAAGAGGAAAGAGAAATGATAGGAATAACTTGAATGGAAGAGGTATGTGTAGTATAGTGCAGGAGAGAAATACGACATTGAGTTCCTTCTGTCATTGATGATTCAAGACACAATTTTTGAGTTGCACTCACGGTGGAAGTAGTTCTTTACATATCTATGCTGAGGCACAGGTTTTAGGGTGAGGACTTGAGTTTTGACAGCATGCGATGGTAAGAAAATTTTCTATGCTGTATTTTATCACACAATTCCAATTTTTCATTTTTAGCTTTTCCCTGGGAAAAAGAAGGCATCATTGGCTTCAACAAAGTGAATGTATATCACAAGAACCACTGGTCTTCTCTGTGATGGTGAGAAGACTTTGCTTTTAAATTCAGATGGCTCTATGCTGCTGACCCTTTACAGAATTGCAGTGAGGTAGGGATTGGGCTTTGAGCTGGTATATGAAGATGTGAGGTTTTGACATGCATTCTGAGCCAGCAATTATGGGATTTCATCTGTACATATCCCTTAAATATCATCACTTTTAGATGTGTGCTAAGAAAATGGCATCTGTCACAATCGTACTTTTTCTGCTGAGGTCCATGTGTGCACACAGACGTGTATTACTGTTCTGGAACAAAATTTCTCCATAAATGCCATCGCAGATCAGGAAAGATTTTTTTTTTTTACTATTAATGTTTCCTCCTTTAAGACCGCTAGCTTCTCCCTAGTCAGCATGCATGTGGCTTGGTGGGGTAATAGTAGCAAAGAATTTTATTTCAGTGACTTCTCCAGGGAATTTATCCACTAAATAATAAACACTTATACCTCCTGGGAGCCACCTGGAGCAGCATCCCAGAAGTCCTTTTTACCCAGCTTGGATCACCCATTGCACAGGTAGCATCCTTGTGCAGTTAAGAAGTAAGAGTAAAAAATTTGGGCTGCTACTGTTTTCTGCTTCTCTTGGCACTATTCCTGGAGAGAGTTGAGTTAGTAAATGTGGCTGTCACAGTAGCTATTACCAATGACACAAAATAATTAAGTTGTGGTTTCTGTTGTGGTGGGGCCACTTCTGTATTTTATAGTGATACGTCTGTGCTGGGAGGGAGAGTGTCATGCTTGATTGTCGTGACGGATGCTTCTAGGAAAATAGGACGAGTCTCTAAAGGCAGGTTGTCCGATACTTTCCATTTACGTGAAATGGTGTTGGTTACATGGCAGATCGCTAATAGAGCTGCATGTTGTTTCTTCTAGTTTTCCTGATGAGGTGAGGGGGAGGGCAGCAGCCGTCTCATTTTTCTCCCTGTTGTTTTTGGAGGGGATAGCTGCAATCTTTGTTCTTTTCAGCCAGCCAAAAGAATGGTCAAGCCAGTTTTTAGTCTGATTCCCTAATCAAGTGAATGCTTCCATTTTTTGATGTCTTGAGCCACCAATGTGGGGTTCCTGGCTTTCAGAAGTCCTAAAGACTTTGGGACACAGATGCTCAGCAGTGCTGAGAAGCCCTGGTGGTCCCTGGTTGCTGATCCTGCTGAACTGTGCTCCATGCAGGAATTATACTGTGAACACGCAGTGAAATTTGGGGGCCTTAAGAACAATCTTTCTTTTTCTAGATTTAAAATATTTTCCATAGGTTGCCTCAGATAAATCTGATAGTATTACAGTGTAACTGTGAAATCCTGCTCTTTGGTCCTTATAGACACAGGCTCTTCCTGTTGCACCCAATTTAGCTTCCTAGACAGAAAAATTTCTCTTGTAGCTTGGGTGGCAAACACAGTCCATGTGCTCTGGCGTGCTCCTGGAGGGGCCTGGAGCCCTGCATGGGTCGGGAGGGCCAGCCAGCACTCTGCTGGTGCTTGACAAGTGTGGGGTCTGCTGAAGGTGAACATGAGCTTGCAAAATGTTGTGCAAACCTTCCTGCTGTTTCTGGGGACCAACTGGATAGAAGCTGGAGAAGGTTTTGGGTTTTTTAGTAGATGTTGCTGTACATATGTTGGTATGTCAGGGAAAAAAAAAACATTTCAACTATATGTGGTTAAACCTTAAGGCTGAGGCTTTTTTTGTTTGTGTGTCTGCAGTGGAAGAATCCCATGTCACATTTATTTTGTATCTCATGTTAGAGGTGACATTGTGCTCAGTGCTGAATGAGATGGTGAGGCTGTGCCGCACATGGCCTGCGGTGTCAAAAGATGAGCACGGAGCAGAACAGCGGCAATAGGGGATTGAGAGGGGGGAAGCTTGACCTTGTGTTCATGTGCCCAATGGCCTCTACCACTTGTCTCTTCACCTGGAGCTCCCCAGGGAAGGGACGCATCTACTGAAGGAAGGGGCAAGGACCAGCAAAGGGAATTGGGATACTGTCTGCTGGTGGGAAAAGCCTCTGAAGCAGTAAGAAGAGATACTAGGGCTTGGTTGAGAGATTAGATGTCACACCTTGACAAGGCAAGAAACTTCAGTGCGTAAATAGGGAAGACGGGTGCGTGTGTGAACCATGAGAGGGCTTTTGGAGGGTGTTGAAGGGATCAGTCAGTGAGCAAAGCCTTTTGCTCTGTGTCAGTGCAATACAGCAGGTCCTGGGCTGTGACAGGAAGCCTGAAGGGTAATTAAGAAAAGTAACTAAGAACTAAGTCATAAAAATAATAAGTGTTTTACCAGCTCCGTTGTGCATAGGCAGGCAGCAGGGAATGTGGGTCACGCAGTGTGAGTGGCTGAGCCAGCAATAAAAGCCAGGTCTGTTAATGCCTCGGGCCTCTCCATACACACGAGACTGTGATTCTTTCCTCCAGCACAGCTTGGGTGGGAAAGGACCTCCTTTTTAGGTGGAAGACCAGGCTCCGCTCAGTCCAGCAGCTAATCATGCTCTCCTGCTGTTTGCCTTTGCCAGGTGCAAGTTCTTTAGCCTCACGGAAACCCCAGAGGACTACACCATCATTGTGGATGAAGAGGGCTTCCTAGGTAAGCGCGGCATGTGCCACTTCAGTATCCAACCTGCGGGTGGGGGTGGAGGAGGAAAACATGTCATCTCTCGCTGAGATTATAAACCAAAGCGTTTGTAAAACAGGTCTGTTTGTCAGTGCTGGTAGTACAGCTATGAAAGGTGCTTTGATCACTTAAGCATACTGTCTCTGCTGCTGTGCTGTACAAGGCATTTCACACATGGAATATGAATATATTTTAATGCTGGGAGAAGAGCACGCACAAGTCTTAAAGAGCAGCTTAAGCATATTTGAAAAAGCAAAACCATCTGCATATCATTGTATTAAAATGAGCTAGCCTCTGTCCCCAAACCTCCACAAGCACACCACATCTTGCCTCTCCAGCTTGTTCATCCAACCTCTCTCTAAAAGGAGCACTTGAAGATGAGTAGTTCATATCATCCCCCCAACCATCACAATGCTGTGGAGCTGCGAATCAGCTCCTTTGGCTCATCACTGAGAGCTGTGATTTATTCCCCTTTCGTACACCCAGCTCTCTCCCTACTAGATGTGCCATCTTTGCCCGTGGTGGCTGAAGGTCGGTCTCTGTCCGTGTCGAAGGTGGAGTCGGCTGTGTATCAGAGAAGGTGGTTGGCATGTGCTTGGGAGCTGCAGACACTTGGCGTTGGGCGAGTGCTGATGGAGAGAATGGTTTGGCTTTGTGGATGGAAATAGTTTGTAATAACATTTATCATGTGGGGAGGTTTTGTTTGTAGCAGTGTTATTGAGGTGGTGGAACGAGGAAGTATTGTGCAGCTATTATTATTTTTGTTCAATCGCTGCTTTCTGTGGTTGGAATTTTGGAGAAAATTCATTACAATATGAAAAAAGAGGATTTCATTCCTGAATAGGAATTAACTGTCGAGTAGCTACTTGGGACACTGTAATACTCAATGGGTTTATAATATCCAAACCCTAAGGAGAAAATTAGAACCTATACCATCTTTATTTAGTACAGAGTCAAAGTTTTATAATCAGTAGCATTGCTGAATTATTCCCCTTTCTGTTTCAGAAGTACTTATAAACATATAATAGAATAAATTATTACGTTTTGGAACACTACAATAGTGGCCAAACATTTTCATAAAATAATCACTAGGTTGAGAATCGGTGAATGGATCTTTACAGCTGTTGCTCTTTGTAATTTGGGAGTTGTGGGGTTTGACTGAAAGCATATGTCACGTGTTCTGCTTTTGCTCCCAAAAGAGGAGGTGACATACGATTCTGCTGCCAGCGTGTACCTTGTTGCATTTTTTCAGGGAGCATGTGCGCGAAACTTTTATTGCTACTATCGGTAGTATCACCTTTTTTATTATCGGTGGTAGCTGAGGGAAATCAACTCAAATTTGGTTTCGCCATAATAGTAGGATGCAAAGCCTCCCTCTAAGAGCTTCATTTTAAGAGAGAAGTCACCAAAGTAGGAGAAAAGTTTTTTTTCCAAGGGCCACAGCCGATGGCAGAGCAAGAAACGTGGAGATTCCCATTCTCCGGAGGGAGTCTGTGTCACTGAACCGTGCTGTCCCTGCAGATGTGCCATGCTAGGGGCATGCTCATCTCCAGCATCACATCTGTGTCTGTGATATCCGTGGCACTCGTTTCTCTGCCCAGTTGGCACAAGGCAGATTCCTCAATTCAATCACTGGTGGCAAGTTTGGATTGCAACCACCCCCGTACAGCCTCTAGCAGCCACACTGCTATTTATCTCTCTGGAAATTATTCCGGCTTGAAACAAAGGTAAGCTTAAGCAGTGGTTTTGCTCATCAGTAGCAGGGGGTTGTGTTGCACTGTGTATGCCACTGGTTGTACTTGGAGCAAATCCCAGGTCTAGCCAGGCCAGTGTCCTTGAGGAGCTGCGTGTCCCACTGGTGCCCTGGGTTATCTCTGTGAACCAGACAGTGCTGCTGCACTTCAAAGCAGCAGTCCTCTCTGCTTGGGCCCTTTTGACTTTGTTACCTTGGCTCTCATACGCACGTGAATTTACTGCTGATAGTTATAGCACCCATGCAGCTTCCGCTGGGCTATGGTTTTGGCAGCATGTAACATCCGGTTTTTTTTCAAATACACCGCGTGCAGCTGGGGTGTTAAAGCAGGGCTTTGCAGGAGAAAAGATCACTTTCCAGGCAATGCAGGGGAAGGGAAGGAGCATGCTAAGGCCATCCTCTACTATGGCACGGTGTGGAAGCCAGGTGCGAAAACCAGCATGGGTGGTAGCATCACCAGTGAAGCTGGCAGCTTCATCACTTTTTCTTTGCTCTTTGCTAGTAAGTGATGATCTGCTGGCAAGACTTGTATGCTCTGCATCCTGCTAACTCTCCTAACGCAACCCCCATGCCCTTTGGGTTTGTGTCCAGCCCATGCTGCTCTTTCTAAATTGTTATCACCTCAGGGTTAGCCCTGACCACTGTCTCCACTTTTGCTCCATCCCTGTTCCTCATTTCCATATGCCCTAAGTTTTTCACGGTCTGGAGGAATTCAGGATCTACCATCTAGGATGCCTTGTAACAGTGCACGGGCTCTGCTTCACTCCCTGCTTCCCCTCACAGTCTGGCTCTAAATGTCTCAGGAGGAGGAATCTCACTTGGCCTTTGTACAGAGTCTAATCAGCCCATGGACTTGAACAGGATCAAAATCTATAAGAATTGCAGCATCCCACCTTCTTGCAAAACAGCACCAATCATGTCTGCCTCAAGTGGATCAGCTGCTTCGTGACCTGACTAGCCAAGTGCCAGGTTCAGCTCAAGAATTACAGGGTAAATTTTCACCTTTGGTGAGCATTTCAGGTAGCAAGTCCAGCAGCAAGAAGTGACTTTTTTTTCCTCTCCCGGTAACTTTTGTTCTACCAGTGCTTAACAAACTAGATCTCAGTCTCTGAAGGGCAGGCTTTTCTGTGTGGAAAATTAGGACCTTCCTTTCTCGGGCATCTATATGAATATTTGCTGCAGCAGCAGTGAGAAGATTGTCCTGTTAGCTGGCATCTCTCAAGTTAGCCAGGCCCCTTCTCCTGCATATCACAAATAGCACTGAAGGGAGGAGAATAGGCTGGAGAAATACTGGCACTTTCAGCAATCCTTGAGGTTAACACTTCAAACATACTGACATGCAGTAATCATTCTTAACTGTTTTGTCAAAAAATAATCCTCAGGCTTGCTTCCCTGAGAGTAGCAAGTGAGTTGGGCTGGTAAAGAAGTCATTATTTCTTCTCCCCAGAAAACGTCTGCAGTGCAAAGCCGTAACCTGCTTAAGCATGCATCGTGCCGGAAGGGAACGGCTACAGCCTAATTCTTTGCTTTAATTCCCCGGTGGTGAGGTGGGGATTATATCTGCACAGAACCTTGTTTGTTCCAGTGGCCGTTTCTTGGGCTTTGGCCTGTTAATGAGGAAGAATTTTATTCAGCAAATAACACAGGGGGCCAGTGCACAGAAAGCTCTTTTCCTGGCTGATACTGAGATGAATTAGCAGAAGGAGTTTGGCCATGGGCCCTCCTGCGTGAAGACAAGTGTCTCAGCTACTGGGGTGCTTGGACAGCCATGTAAAATCCTTGCATTTATCACCTGCTGTGCAGCCAGCGTGTGGCAGAAAAGTCGAGCGGCTGCTGCTCCCTGAAATACAGCAATATTTGTTTGAGTTCGGTTTGCTTTTTTCCCCAAGGTTTGGCTGAAAGCAGGAGCTGCCTGTGCGTGGTGCAGATATGCCATAGCCCCTGTGCTCTCTGCGCATATCTCTCTCTCTCTCTCTCCTTTTTCACAGGGCAGCAAGGACAGACTCCCTCCATCTCTGGGCAGCTGCACCAGCAGAGCTTTCAGCCTGTGGTCTCGCTGGTCCCAGTAGTCTCCATTCGTCAAAGGTTTTAGCTCTCACACACTGAAAGGAAAGCACATGCCAGCACACCTGGAGATAGCCATGCTCTCGGAAACTCTGTTTATGTGCACCGGGAAGCAGTTGCTGACATTGCAATCCTGTCCTGGAGATGCCATCTGAATACAATAATGGGGTTTAGGGGTAGCAACGTTCCTCCAGTGGTACTCCCAACAGCTGTCACATCGCAGCTTCTGTACCATATATCTAGAGAGCCTTTTATTGGAGGTAAAGGGGCGGTTCAGGTGTTTGGTTTGTTTTAATTGTCCCTTTTCTGTTCCTGGTTTCTTTGGCTGATTTGCCTGCAGTCCTATTCATCCTTTTTTCTCTTGGAAGTCCATTACTAGGTTTAGTGATAGCTCTGCTTGGGTAGCTTTCAATGAAATGCCATCCATCTAGCCTCCCTTTTACAGCACTTCTCTAATTGCACAGCACAGTGTGAAATGAAGAACTAACACGCTCCCTCAACCACCTTTATTCTCTACAAGCCTAGTGAAGGAAGAGCCCATCCAGTGTCATCTATATAAGTTGGTCCAATTGCATGGAGGTGAGAGATGGCTACAATTTACCCTCAGGTATTTCTTTGTTTCAGTATCTCTTCCATCCACTTGAAATGAAGCTGAACTCTTTGATAAGGACCTTCCCAGAATCACTACCACTGCGACCTGGCTACATACTAAGGGAAAAGGAGCTCCTCTCTGCTACCATTCCTATGGCAAGATAGTCTCTTTGCACTTAGAAGGCAACAAGTTCTACTTCTTGAGTTTATGCCCTATTTATGATGGAGAGAGGACTCTCCCTTTTTGAGACCTCTTACAGGGCAGTGGATGGAGTTTGAAGGCTTCTTTCTCCATTGGTGGGACAACCCCTAGCCTGTTGCTGCCCCGACCTAGCCTCCTCTGGGATCTTGGCAGCTGTTGAGTTGCTCCATGAACATCTGCATAAATGGGGTCTGTGACAGTCTGTCACGCAGGTGAAGCTGTCCTGAAGATGGAAGATTGTAAAGCAACAAGTCGCTATCATTTCCAAGGCGAGATCACTGCCTTCCCGGCCTTGGCATTTGGTTGGTGTCCCTTGCATGCAATTTTTCTCTGTAGGCAGTGAACTTAAAAGGTATCAGAGAAGGAGAAAAGAAATTAAATGCTAGGGTCAAGGGAGGAGTGAATCCCTGTGATTTCCAAGTTGATAAACACGCATGTTCTAGTTTCAGGGAAATTGAGGGTGAGTAAGGGGAACACATCACCTTCATATACTCTGCTCTTCTTTCTCCTAGAACTGGCAAGCCCGTTTCATGTAGGTCACCGCAGTTAGCAGACCATAGGTCCCGACTGATCTCTTCTGGATTGGAACTGGAAAGGAGGGGCAGTTTGATTTCAGTACTGAAGCAGCAGTGGGAAACATCTCCTCCTTTGGTGCAGACCTCCTGTGTGAACATAGAGCAAGACTCTCTGTCTCCCCACACTGAGGGGAGGTGACTCCCCACATCTGCAAGATGGAGGTGACAGTCCTTCCTTTAACCTTCTTTGGCTGCTCAGTATGGCTAGTAACTTCTCTAAGGCCAGAAATCCATGCGTTTACACAGTTTCCAGAATGAGGCGGCTCCTAATCTCAGTTCATACCTCACAATAAATTGCCCAATACATTAAGAATAATAGAACTATTTGAAAAATCTCAACTAGTTAGAGTGGCAGAGAGATTTTGTCAGAATTCATAAAATGTTGACCTCATTCTAATAAAAAGAAAGGATAAAAAGAAAAAAAGCCCTCCTGCTGGCAGTGCTTTGTTTTGATAGCCATCATCTCAGACAACCTGTTCCCTATCTGACCTTGGATTCAGGACTATCATATGCTTTAGTACCACATTGAGTCCCTTTTTCAATAACATCAAAATGGTAAATAGCTTTCAGTGTCCTCTCTCTCATCCTGTATATAAAATGGGCAAGGAATCATCTTATAAATAAGTGCAAGCACTGAACCCATCTAGGTGGGAGTGATCTGTAACTTTATTTAAAGATACAGAGGGAAGCAAGCTAATAGATGCATCTCATTTTTTGAGTATTTCTTCTATAACTATTTCTCCTTTAATTTTTTATTGCCTAGTGACTAGGCCTTTGTATCTCAGGCACAGTGGCTTAATTTGCTTGCTGACATTTATAGCGCTGAATTCCTTCCCCTGGACTGCCAGGAGAGCCTGCTGGTTGCTAGGCAGAAGATGTTTTTCTCTATTAAACACGTGCACAATCGCTCGCTTTTGTATCTCTGTATTGGCCAGACTACACTCTGTCTGTGGTTTTCAGGTTTTTTAAGTAATGTGGTATTAATGACTTAAATTCAAATTAAAAACATAGGGATTTGCCTACTGGCTAATTAGAAATATGTGCTTGGTTGGGAAGGTTTTTACTGCAATGCATATATGCTGATATAGATCAATAAGCATGTTGGGGGGCTGTGATTACATGGGATTTCTGTCCTCTCCCGAGAGGCGGTAGGGTTTGGTAGTTAAAGCTTTTGGGGGAAGGGAGAGAAGGATGAGAAATATGTAATATTCCAAGGTCTGGCTTGTGTCACCTGGGGAAAGGAGCACTTTAGCTTCTCTTTAGAGCTCATATGTGAGTGGGTTTGCAAATCTTGATAGCACATATTATTCCTTATGTCTGTAACCTGCCACATGAAGTCTTTTGGTCCAGTTTCTCTGCTTGCTCCTATTAAAAAAAAAAACCTGGATAAATAATACATATTTTTCACTGTTTCCTCCAGCAGATGGGTGTGTATCAATATCTATTTTTGTTTCGCAGCCTGTGGTGAGAAAGCCCAGACATCTCTTTCTGAACCACTTGACTGGTCATTATTTCCTCCTTTAAATTTATTACGTCTTGGCTGCTTCCTAGCACTTTCCGAAGTCTGAGATAGATGGGCAGATAGATACCGTGGCTCACTCTTATCAACCCGCTCTCATAAGTGCAGGACCTAAAAAAGCTTTTCTGGCTGAAATGATGGAATGATTCACTGAAATTTTAGGTTGGGCTCTAAAAGCAAGATGCAGCTCAACAGAGAAGTAGCAGCCCTGCTTATTTGTTTCACTAGACAGCATTTGACCATCTGCGTGCTGTTCCACTGGTGGATTTGGGTTTGGTTTGGGTTTTTTTTAGGCAGGACTTAGGGGGATTTGGTGGTTTTCATCATTTGCCCGTATCTGGAGCTATCCACAGTCTGCCAGGGTGGCAAACGGTGTACCCCATGGTGAGGAAGGGACAAGGCTGATATACTCTGTAAGACTTTTTGCAGCATTTGTGTATTGTAAGTGCTGGTAGGACAGTAATTTGTGATCTTACTCTGCTTTTTAAGTGAATTTTGTATGGAGCACCCGGTGAGAGATGAGGAAGTGCTGTTACCCCCTGGTCATGGGTTGGGAACCAAAGCCCAGGGAGAGCTGAGGGATCAGTGATGTAGCAGAGAAATGAACCCCCTTTCCCGAGGCTGAAAGCATTCAACCCTCAGTTCCCAAACTTTGCTAAATTGTGAACCTACTTTAAGTTTCAAGCCATACTTTTCTCAAGTTCGTGACCTGACGAGGAAGTGGATTTCCTCTACCTTGGCATCTCATAAATGCTGTGACCTTAGTCTAGAAATAGTGAGACTACAGTAACCTTTCAAAAAAAACAGTCTGTCATCACCTGCAAGCAGGGAAAACATTTCTTTTGTGATAATCCCTTGCAAAATGCCAGCACGCGGCACTCCCCAGGGTTGGTCTCTGAGCAGATTTGCCAGATTTTCTCTTCAGTGCCGGAGATGGAAGCACCCATGCCTCAGGTTTCCCAAGGATCAGCAGTCGTTCATCAGGGTGAGAAAACTTCTGTCCCTGGCAGGCTTGGAGGATCCTCCTGGTCAAGTGACCTGGGAGGGAAAGCCAAACAAAATTCTATCTTGTCTGTACCTAGACAGGGGCTCTCAGGCAGAGGTGGCAAGTTTTTGTGCCCTAAAACGTCACCAACTTTATTTTCTCCTGATGCAGTGATCAGTCTTTTCCAGCTTTCTGCCAGCCTCGGTACAAAGTCTCCAGAGCTAAGGATGGATCAAGGGTAGCTCTCATAATCCCAGCGCAATGTGTCTAGTTGCTTGGGTTTTACTAGAATCAGTTGAATTCCTTGTGTCTAACTCTGGAAATGCAGAGTGATGTATGTGTTTGACTCCAAACTAACAGTTCTCTTTTGAGGGGAATGAGGGGAGGCTTGATGCTTTGAGCTAATTCTTGTGCAGTCGAAACAAAGGGGGTGTTCTTTCCTTTGTGTGCAGTATTAAGCTGATGGTGGCACGCTGGCCAGCCATCATCTTCAGGCTTTTGCCCTGACAGTCACAGAAAGTCTTTTTTGGGTTTGTGGAAGGGCTGCCTGTTGGGCAAATGAGCCTTTCTCGAGTGAGCAGGTTTGCTGCTGCAATTGCAAGGTGAAGGGACAAGGAGTCGGAGCAGCGTGATGAAGTTCCCAGGTCTGCTGCAGGCTTTTCTGTTTGACCTTGGACAAGTCTCTCGTTGTGTCTCGGTTTCCTTGTCTGAAAAATAGGGATAATCCTATTAAATCACCTCATAACAAGCCTTATAAAGATTAATTAGTAAACATGTGGAAATGCTTTGATAATGTAACAGGCAATGGCCATGATAAATAATAATTGAGGTAGCTTCTGTCCCACAGGATTCAGTTTTACAATGGGTACACTTGCAGACCTACTGAATAAATCATCTCTACAGCGGAACAGATTGGAGATTATGGTGGAAAAAAATACCCTTTTATGAAAAAAGTTGCATACTCTTTTTAAAATCTCCTATCTTAGTATTTAATCTTGCACAGGATTAAGTCTCACAACCTCAATGTTACAGTCATACAACAGTTAGGAATTTAGTGGCTCCATCTTCAAGTCTTGTTTGAAATGTAATTATTTGCTCTGCTCTGTCAGTCCAGTGAAATATTGTCTGCAATGTGATTTTTTGAAAAAAGAAGAAGAAAAAAAGGATTCCTTGTGCTATTTTGTTCGAAAATACAGAAAGAATTGGAAATGTGAGTCCAACTGCATCGGTTTCTTTTTTTGATCTCCTTTTATTTCTGTGTTTTTCGTTTTTCAGAGAAACATGCTGTCTGGGTCCCCTTGCCGACAGTAACCTGAGCTGTCAGCGTTGCCTTCAACTGCTCCTCTGGGCTAGGTCCTCCCCACCCCCCGGCTTGCAGATTCTGTGAGCAAAGCCTTTGCCAAGAGTTTTTGAAACACAGGGAAAGTTTTGTCAGGAAGTGGGAAATCTGCTGATTTCTGCAGTTCCTGTCCCCTGATTACCAGAGACAAAATCCTCAGTTCTTTCGGACTCCAGCTCATTTGCTCATGAAGCAGCGAGTGGGTGAGGAGAGGCCGGCCGTGAGCAATGCTTTCCTGGCTGGAAGCAAAAAGCTGTCGTTAACAGGTGGGGAAGGACCCAGCTCTTGATCATGGCACAGAGAGGGCATCAAAGTCAGTGCACTCAGGAGGCAATCCTGTGCGGGACAGATACACCCATATCCATGCTCAGAACAAATCTTGAGCCGAACTTTTAATCTTCCTTTGCTTATCACTAAAGAAAAAACCCAATTTCTGCTCCCTTCTTCCTTCTGCCGAGCAAACACCAGCTTGTGGAGCTTGGATCTGGTTTTGATTTTCCAGGTTCGCTCATTATTAGTGGTGCGTTATCCCGTGAAGAGGAAGGAAGAGAGCAGCCTGATTTCCTGAGAGCAGACTAGAGCCTAACCTGGATTTGTCTTCCTAACCCAGTTCTCCAGTGAGAGTGGACATAATGATTATTTTTGGAATCTACCTTACCATGTTCCACATTTTTAGCCAAACATAACAATGATGCTTTGTTTTTGGAGTGTACTCATACTTCCTGTCTTATGATACCCCTGTGAGGTAAGAATTACATTTTTTTTCTCCCACATATGAGGAAACTGATAAAAAGGAGACTAAGTGACTCGTTTCAAGTCACATACACACTTTGTGGGACGGATCAGTTTTTGCCTTAACTACCAGCCCAAATTGCCATCTACTTGTCTGCACTTCAAAATCG
This sequence comes from Ciconia boyciana, assembly GCF_034638445.1. NCBI lineage: Eukaryota > Metazoa > Chordata > Aves > Ciconiiformes > Ciconiidae > Ciconia > Ciconia boyciana. The sequence continues at coordinate 3,222,762 of NC_132950.1, forward strand.
GACTTTATTTACCACTGTATTCCAAAGACTTGAGTATCTGTTCTAAGACACTACTGTAAAACCACAGTTTTCTAGTGATCCTCCCAATAATCTGTAGTGAGTCACTTATCCCTCTGTGCTCATAACCAGGTGGGAAGTGTGCTATCACATTATAACAACTTCTACATTACGACTTGACTTTCTTGTGCAATGCCATTTATTGCTAAATCAGTGTCTGGCCTGGCAAGAACTCGCCTCCTTGCTCTTAGACTCAGACTATTGCTATTAGTCTGAGTTTTTTGTTTCTCACGGCAGAAATCACAAGTAGGAAGCTAAGAAAGGAGGCCACCCTAAACATTTTCTAAATGGACATTTTTGTGCATTTCACATGACTGCACCAATCTCATTGGAAATGCACTCCTCCTTTTTGTTTAATTTTTAAAAAGTCACTGTAAAAGTATAACCAGCTTAGTTTTTAGATTGCTGTCAAATTTTAAAGTTACAAGGATTGCAAGAGGAGAAGTAATTGATTGAAAAAGAGATGAAAGCAGGGGTTTCTGTGTAAGCAATTCCTTTTATCAGCCCTTGATTGCTCTCTCAGTGGACACTTGTACCGAAGGTCTTTCCTCAGGAGGTGCTGATTATTTAAGTGGAGAGAAGGCAGTGCCTGTGCATACACATGTATCTGCAAGTTCCCAGTCTCTGAAGGACCACCACACCAGCCACAGGACCATGTTATCCTGTGGCTTGATAGAAGAGGATAGCTGCATGCCCTGGTTAGATGTTTAGATGTTTTCCCTTGGAAAGCAGAGGAGCTACTTGTCAGAGTCAGGATTTCAGAACTGGGCTATGTGTTTGTACAGCTTCATTTAATTCCAAGTTACCCTTGGGTTATTTAATTTCCTGACAGCTGCAAAAACAGTGTTCTCAGATAACAATGGCCTCTAATTAGGCAATGTGCCTAAAATGGTAGAATGTTTTATTTGACCATGGCACTAATATTTTGGAGGCAGCTCACACATGAGAAAGTCGAGTGAGTTGCATTTCCAGCTTCCCTTGGCAGAGACGTGTCTGTCTTATGATACTCAGTACATAATGCTAAAGGCATGCCCGCTCTTCTGCCCCTGTGGTTAAAACGCTTCTCATCTTTTTGGACTGTGTCATCAGTAAATCTGTCTTTCAGCTGTAACCACCTTCCAGAAATATGTTTTATCGGCACAGCAAGACTAAGAGGACTTGCACAGCTGAGGCTGCAGAGCATTTCACAGACAGGCAGGCAACAAGAAAGCACGAGAGATGTACCTGCAGTTGAGGGCTGCAGCTTCTTGGGGGTTATATTACACTGCAGAGTTGCCCATATGTTGCTTTTATGGCTCATGCACTTAGTACACAATCAGGCAGTGATAGAAATAAACATACAAGTCAACTGTTCTTCCAAATCATTTATTCAATTTGGAAAGGGTGTTAGCATCAGGTTATGTTAATTAGATCTGACTCATGATTTGTGCTTATGGAAGCTTTATGCATTGGGCTGTACAAATTGATGATTTCTGAATTCCCTCCTGTGACAGCAGGAAGTGGCTGTTCAGGAGTCCTTCCCCTCCTTTAATTCTTAGACTTCCCTTGAAGTCTTGAATCTAAAAGAAAATAGATTATTTTTTTTCTTTTTCACTGTTTGACTCCCTATTTTAGTTCCTTTCCAGAGCTCACGATTCTGACAATTCCCATACCAAGTCCTCATCATTGCAGAACCTTAAGCTCTTTCTTTCATGTCCTGTTTATATAACCATGATGCAAAATTGCAGTTCTGATATATTGGATACCTACTTAAAAGTCTTTCAACCTTAATTAGATGTTTGCTAATCTGCAGTCAGAGTTTGCAACGGCCTTTCAATTGCGCAGTCTTTACATGCACGTCCTGTACCACTGACCCAGAGGGCTCTTTTGAAGTTTTCTGGTATGGATTCTGTATATCCATTTGCTTTTAGGTGACTGATATCCTGCTCAGACACCGTAATACGATGAAAGAGAGATTACTGCATCAATTGCAGAGTATAATAACAGTGAAAACTTACTGTCTGCATTAATCTGGACTTACCCAGTTCTGTTGAGACACTGATCCGTTTGAAAAAACTGGTGATGTCAGCTCAGATTGGCTTGTGGCTACGTGAGCAATGCCCATGGGTTGTCCTCTGGGTAAGATCTGCAAGGATAGGAGCTGAGCAAGAAAGTTTGTATTCTTCATTCCCCACTACAGTTCCCCACCAGTCAACGACCCAGGGATTCCTAAATTACAGCTTGAATCCACATTACCATATTTAATAGCTATCAATATACCAATCCACCACAAATTTGACTGAACCCCTTTTGAAGCCTCTTCATTCTTTCAGTCTCCATGACATCCGCTGTCAGCACATGCAGCAGTGTGTGCGCTGGATGAATTCGTGCTTCAGTTCAGATCCGCTAAACCTGCTCCTGGGTAATTTCATCGGGTTTCAGGTATTGTTTGTTTGCACTGTAGCATAATGATGCCTATTGTCTTATTCACAGTTCTCCTCCCAACAGTTCTTAAAGATCTTTGAACATTGACTTGATGTTTCTCAAAGAACTATCTACAGTGTTTCCAAGAGTCTTAGGAAGGAGGATGAACAGAGCCGTTATAAAAATGTTAACATAGGTCCTGCCAGGGCCCCCTATTGGTTGATCCTGCAAAATTCCTTCCATTGGGAACTGACCGTTTATTGCTATTTTTCTTAAAAGTCCATCAGAGGATCTTCACTTTCATCCCACGGTGCTAGGGAAATAGTGAGAAAGTTCATAAGACAAATTCTGCCTTTTGATAAGCTGTTTCACAATGTATCTTCCCTTAAAATCCTATCTCTGAGACCTATATTATAGATATAGTACTCTTTTATTTATTTTCTTTTTAACAGGAAAAAATCCCGTTGATTTTCTCTTGATAAAGAAGAACAAAATTCTAAAATATGAACAATTCATCCCCAGAAGACAAATGGAAAGAATCACAGTATATTTGGGTTCATGCCTCCCTCTCCCTCCCTGAAAAATAAACAAAACAAAACAACCCACCTGAGTCTGAATCACATAATTTTTTAATCCTAACTCCTGACTCTGGGAACCTAGCTTTAGGTGTCAGCTATGATTTACAGTGGTTAACTTCCTTCAGAGTAACATAAAAACTCAAGTTCTTTTCCATTTTCTTCCATAATCCCTCCCGAAGCTTTCTGCGTACCATCTAGGCAAAAACTGGTAAACATGTCCCCAGTTTTGCTTTGCATGAGCGTTGTTCATTTTCTTTTGGGTTTGCTCTTTCTGGGGTTTCCATCGCCATGTTCTACTGAAACATTCTCATGTTTATTTTGCAAGACTTACCGATCCCTCTTCAGGTCCTACTTCCCTACTTCCACATTCATTGAATTTTTGAAGTTGGACTGAACTGTACCTCCACAGTCACAGTTTGCCTTTATTTTGAGTTGTTCTTGGAGTACGTGAAATTGAAGTTTCATAAGACGTGAGAGGTGACTTCTCAAGGGCCGGTGGTGTCAGGAGCAGCAGGCGGGTGGCTGGCGTGCCCTTGGAGGGTCCCCAACAACCTGATTTCTTTATCTTTCTATCTTGCACATTGCTGAGCAGATTGTAAGTGCTAAATAAGTGGTAATCTCTGGAGTCCTGCTGAAGTAACTGTGTCTGCAAGGTATTTATTTCACAGTTGTTTTTCTTTTCTGCTTCCCCAGACTTGGGTAAGATGTTTATTTACTGAAACACTTTGAGCTGAACTTGTGTAATTAAGAGTTGCCAATTTATACATTTATATTTTTATATATATATATATATAAAATGCCTGTGTGTATGTATGTGTATATACCTCTATTTGTATATGTATATATTTATTTAGGGATGTAGAAGGGGATTAAGTGAAAGCATTCTTAGCTGTTCTTTTTCAGAAACTTGTCCTTAAACTCTAGCCTACAACTGAAAAGTATATTGGATTTTCAAGCTTTAATATATCTAGTGAGAGCATCTGCCAGGACTCAGTGGTCTAGGACCAAACCAAGGTTTTCTTTAGTTGGTGAATTAAATAGGCAGCTCACACACAGACACGAACATCCGAAACTGAGGGCAGTCCAACAGAGGAGGGTATCCTCAGGAGCTGGATGGCAGGTTGTGTCCTGGTCTCTTGAGTACTGCTGTCATATGGCTGAAATCCTCGGTGATGCCAGGTTTTAGGTTTGGTGAATTAGGTTTGGGTTTGGGGGTTTTTTGGTGGTGGTTTTTTTTTTATTTTTAAGTTAGAATTGAGCCTTTGGAGATGTGGGGTGAGGAATTATGTGGGTCATCATGTGGATGAGCCTCTGGTGGATGTCTGTTTTGGCATTTCAACCAGTGCACAAAAAATAAAACAGCCTCTTGAACAAGCTCTCTGCTGTTTGCAGCAGACAGGAGTGCCTGCTGTGATGGATGTTTACCATGTCTCTTCATGCTCTAAACAGAGAAGAGATCATTTTTCCCCCCAGACAAATTCATTTTTAGAATTTGTATAAACAAATTCTTGACCTAGATGAATACTCCAACATGACACAATGTGCCTGGTTTTATTGGCTTGTATGTACCTTTACAAGGAAATGTATTTATGTGTCCAAGAATCAAGGACAATCCATGCCAGCTTCTCAGATTGCCTCCCAGTTGGATGAAAGGAAACCATAAACTGAAACCAGTTTGCTTTCAAAAGTACAACCTGTGTCTCATAAACATGAAGTTCAAAGGAACTGCAGAGTACACTTCACCAACCCCAAAGAAAAACACTCTCGAGAACAGGAGGTTTAATAGCAATGCTCTTTGTGGTGCAATGGCTGCACCTTTAAGGCATATGCACCTGCTTAATTTTAAGCATATTAAGTGTACATATTCTTCCACTGGGGCTTAGAGAGCCACTCACGTGCTGAACGGGGGTTAAATATCCGAAAGATCAGGACCCCTTCGTGTGCCGCCCTGTAGAAGTGCGTGACTTTGGGCAAAGGGAAGGCAGTTGGAGGGCGCCCGGCTCTTTACAGTGGGAAGGAGGAGGGCATCGGCAGAGGTTTTACTCGCGTAAAAGCCTCGTTACGTGGATGTATCTGACTTGGGTTATGTGACAAGGGGAGTTGATGGTCTGTTGGCAGTGCAAAACACTGGATTTTGAGGAGGGCTCTTTAGTACAGCAGACAAGGCGCGTGCTGGAGTGCTTGCTGCAGGGCAGCTCTGACGGCACTGCAATATTTCAGATTGTGTTTGTCACTGATTCTCAGTCCTTCCCCAACTGCTTTAAAAATTCTCTCCAGTTGAAAAGTTTCTGGAGGGAAATTTAGTCTGAAAAAAAGAGCCTATTCTATAGAGATTCCTGTGGTTGAGTTTGGTATGTTTTTGATGGGTTGTTCTAGGTGGGGACACTTTTGTTGTCAGTTTTGATTAGTTGGGCTACTGACGTAGGGTGCAGCCTGCTTCCTTGTTTGAAGATGGAAAGATGATGCTTAAAAAGCACTCAGTGGAAAATTGGGAAAAGGAAAAGAATTAGACACTACTTTTCATCTGCTCCTTTTCATGCTTTTGAATTTTTCTGATTTTTTTTTTTTTTCCCCCTCCAGTGGGCTCGAGGCAGCTGGGCTGTGGTCCATGACCAGGTCTCCTAGCCTCTGCTGCGGCATAAATAATAATAGTAACGTGGTCCAGGAAGCAAAAAACTGAAAGACTCTTGTGTGCTTGGCAAGTACTTTTTTCCAAGCAGCCGTTCCAGCTAGAAGGTTCTAGGTGGCAAGAAAGGTTTTAAATAAAGCGCAGAAGGTTCTTATTTCTGAGGTGAGCAGAAGACAAAGTTGTTTAATATGAACAATTTCCCATATAGAAAAGGGCTGCCTTAATGAACTGTAAGTTAGTAAGTGGACAGTCTCTATTGCTGGATAGTGACAATATATATAACTTCTCTGGTGCATAGATGTGCAATAATCTATTGTTGATTTTCTCCCAGCTTCTTTCTTCAATTCTTTAACAATTTGGCTACCAAGAGGGACTCGTGGATTAGAGAGTAAGATTGATTTGGTCTTTTTCCATTGAGGCGAGTGAAACAAGGCAGCCCCTTGTCAATAAAAGTCTAATTTGACCTGATCTTCTCCGGTTTGGTGAAGTAGTGGAATAAGAGCTGGAGTCGCAGATGCACGTTGGGTGGGTGGCTGGCGTGACTACCGAAAACGCATAGTGCTTAGCAGGGTGGGGAGCACTTGATGAAGAGAAGGCCCTTGTACTCAGAAATGCCAGAGAGAAATTGTGTGGAAAATTCTTTCAACTAATGGTCTGAAAAATATTCTGCAAAGGCTATTTTCTACCCTTACTTCTAATTACATCTTAAACATTAATAGCCTGAGCAACTGGAGAATCACGCACACTAATGTCACAGTTCACTTGGAGCAATTTGTTTTGTAAGATAATGAACTGTGTCAGCAAAAGTTTAAAACTTGTTACAGGTGGGGCTGATGGTACAGCCTTCTGTTAACTTTGCCCAGTGTTTCCCATTAAAACGCCCTAGGCCTTTGCGTGATTCTCTGCTACATTTGGTAACCTGGGGTGAGATTCTCTATGCCAGGGGACCTGACTTTTTCAATTTTTTTTTATTTTATTTAACCCATTCTCAGGAGCAGCTTGGAAGGAAATACAGCAAAATATTGACATCTTCTTCTTTGAAGAGCTCTAGTCCTGTCATGCTTTGGCAGGGGAGGTGTCTTTGCATGGGAAGGTGCCTTTGCCTTCCTTATTAAAACCGTTCAGCCCAGGTGTAGGTTTGTTGCACCCTGGAGTTTTTCAGCCAAAGTGTCAGAAGTGACATCGAGTCTCTTATGGTTTTTTGTGGTCTGTAGCACAGCTCATGCTGGCAGAGCGTGCTGTACCCCCAGGTTGTGGGTACGGCATGAGAAAAACAGGCTTTGTAACAACTGCCTCAGTGCTGCAGTGGGGAGCAGGGACCCTCGGGGGCGTGCAGGAGCAAGGGAGGCTTCTGGCCCTGCTGTAACCAACACAATGCAGAGGAAGAAACAGAATAAAGGTATAAATAGTGAGTCTGAGGTTGGAGGGGAGAAATCTATGCGTAAGAGCAGCAGTGATGGAGATGAGGACAGGCTGGTGGGGTGGGGGGATGGACCTAGTGTCAGGGGGAAGGCATTGAGGGGAAGATAGGGCACAGGAGCAGGGGCGAGGACAAGAGGAGACAAAAAAGAGTCAAGCTGGGTGTATGAACAAGGAGAATGGGAGGAGACGACGAGGATCGAGTGCTGCTGGTGAGGGTGACTGGGGTAGGGAGGTGGGAGGAGGGAAGAGAAGAAAGAGGAACAGGCTGGTGGGTGTTGGGTTTGTGGATGAGCCGAAATTGGCCCCCCAGAGCAGTCTTCCTCCCGCTGCCCACAAGGACGCCCATGGCAGCAGTACCCGTCCCACTCACCAGCAAAGGGTGTGTGTCTTTCCACACCAGCTCTGGGCCGTGGAAGAGGCCAGCTACAATTGCAGTGCGTATGGCAGCAGGTCTGAATGGGCTGGCTCTAAAACAGGAGCATGTGCAGAACACAATGAAGCTCTGACGCAATTGCAGTTTTTCAGCAGTTTTCAGTGCCCAAGCTGGTAGTTGTACTGGTTTTGTTTCTGAGCATTTTGTTTTAACTATGACTAAAAGTCCCTGGGGTTATTAGAAAGGCTGATGCCAAAACTCAGTTTGCCTGTGATAATTTACCTCCTCTTGTATCTGCTTCGTGATGCAGGCATTCAGTTGCATCGTTACAGGCTACTGCTTTGAGATCCATTACCTGAGTGCCCAAAGCTCCACATTGGGGTGGCATCTGGCTCGGGGTAAATGTAAATGCAGCTGGGGGCTGCAGACAGCTGCATCCTTCCCACTGCTGGAAGCTGGAGACTAAATAAAGCAAATGGCAGGAAAAGAAAGATTGGTTTTGTGGTAAATAGGATTGTGTCCCTGTCTGTGACAACCTCAGTTTGGCAGCCTCCTACCTTCAGAGCACTCAATATTGCACCACTTTAAACAACATTTTCACATGTAAGATAAATCCTCAGTAACTGTGCTGGAGTGGTTGGTGTAAAGCAGGCTCCAGGATGACGGTTTGTGAGAAGTTGCCTGCAAGGAACCACTGTTTCCAGCTCCAGGTGCTAAATGGGTGTTTAAACTCCACTGAGATCAGTGGGACTTGGGCATATGCATTAGTCCTTTACTTCATTCGCAGTGTCGTTGCAGGATGAACTGTCCCACTGGGGACTGACCGGTGCTGTGGGGCGTGATCCCTGACCATTGATGAATGTATTGCTTTCCAAGCATAGGTAATAGCTCCCAAATTCCAGGCCATCATGGGATCTGGAGTAAATTGTCCCTATGGAGAAACTCTGCAGGTAATGTCCAGCTATATTGAGAAGAAGGATCACCCTTTTCATTAAGGGTACATGTATAGGGAAGTTATAAAAGGTTAATAAATGATAAATAAGTAGTTAATCGATTATTAACTTGAGTACAGCGGGTCAAGAGATTGTTTTTACCTGTTTGAAGGGCCATCTGTGCCACACATGGGAGAGATGGGGCTGCAACAACCCAGCATCTAGGGTTTTCTTGCTCTCTTTCATCTTCAGCATCAGTTGGGAGTCCTGGGAGTGGAGAGTCATCTCCGACTGTGTCTGGTTCAGAAGAAGTCCAGATTTGTTTACCCTGAGGAAGAGGTCATGCGAGTCCAACAAAGACACAACGGCTTTGTTCTGCAGGACGCTTCGCTTCTATGCTTTCTTTCATACCATGCTGTCCCATGGTGTTTCACAACAACAACAGGGCACAGTAGAGCTTAAAAAGTTAGTTGTCCTTTTATCTGTATTTTTAGGACCCAAGATTGGTAGGTCCAATTCTAATTCTTACAAATTAGAGTTTAGCTGTGTCAGGGAAGCGCTTTGGAAATGGAGTTGGGGAGGATAGCCTGAAGGCAAGAGCCTAAGCTGAAGAGCATGCTGAGCAGTGAGGCTGCTGGTAGGGCTGTGTGCCCATCTCCCCACAGATTGACCACCTCAGGAGGAGAGGGTAAAGCTGTGGAGCAGTGTTTTAGTCTGCATCACTTTGTAAGCCTCCTTCTCTGGGACATCTGTCATCTCTCTCAATCTGTTCTTTCAGAACTTGTGTTTGTATGAAGATGCCTGTTTTATTTCTTTGCTCAAGAGCTTGTGCTGAGCTTCTGCTAAGCCCTGTCATGGGACTTTCTTTTGCTTTTGATTCCCTGCAATGCGCAGAGAAGTTCCACTTCGCACTTCTCGGATTATGTGTGCAGAAATGAATTCAAACTATTCCTGTCTATACTTATCTTCCTTACTCTCCTAACGTTTCTCATGCTGTGAAAGCAGCCAGAATGCATTTTTGCTTACGTCCGTTGTCTCTCTGTATTAGGTTGAAATGTAAACTCACGGGGGCAAGAAACGTCTTTTTGAAACAAGTGCAGGGCCCTTCAGAGTACTGCTGTCTCTGATCCGTTTGTTGCAAGGAAAGTGATCAGTAAAAACTTATATTAAAAACTTACGTGGTACAAGCATTTAAAACAGAACTGCATGTTAAATCAAATCACTCCCAGCTGGTGAGGCACGCTGAAGATACTGATGTCTGCATTTCTGCTTGCTCTGTTCTTTTTTTTAATTAGCACCTCACCTTCCTACGCAGGGTTTCCCTTTCCCCCAGCTGTTGTGTCCTGCAGGGTTAGCAGGTAGAGCCAAGCCGCAGTGGTTCTGCCTGCTCAGGAATCTGCCCTCATAGCCGCCCTTTGGGTCTGTACCGTGTTTTGCTTGAGGATCTCCAGAAGCTACAAAAGTGACTGTGAGTTTGAACCCCTACCGTCGCTTTCAGAGAGGGAAGCAGCGGCTCTGACCGGAACAGAAGAGTGAACTTGCTGACTGCTTCCAGCCAAGCCGTGGTTCGCTGTGCTACGGCTGGATTCAGACACTACGGTGGGACTAATGCTGGGCAGCCTGCTCACCCAGGGCCCCTGTGCCGAGCACCGCGCCGCAGGTTTTTTGCACCCTTTAAATGGTTATTGCTTTGGCAGAGTTTAGAAAAGCACTGTTTACCCATTTTCTCTCATGCAGACCAATCTGAAAACCTTTTAACTGGCATTATTTTCCAAACTCTTACATTTTTCTCCCTCTTTTTAAACATTTGCTTTTCTGTTGATGAGGATTTGCAGTAATGCAAGTATCTCTCGCTGCACCTCAGGAGAGAGTGAACACTCTGTGGGGGAAGTCCTTTTTCATAAGTAATCTTTTTTCCCCCTAATTTGAATGGAAAGCAACACTTTACTAATCTTTTAAAACTGTCAGCTTAATTCTGTGTTTGTTACCAGTGTAACCTCTTGTCCCTGTAGCATTCTGGGCAATTTGCAAACTGAGAGAAGTTAATAGATATTTTGCTCAGCACAAGTCATCAGGGGCCACTAGCTGGGTAAAACGTCAGCTCTCCTGACCCAGCCCAGGCAGGTTTTGGCATACCTGGAGCTGCAGGGGATGTTAATGCAGTCTGAGAGATGCTTCTAGTAGTTTGTGTCACGGGCCGTGGCAATACATTTAATCAATAGGCTATTAAAGAGGCAGCAGGCTCTCTATCGCTGGGTGGTTTCAAATAATGCCTTAAATAGAATTGGGAATGATCTAGGGCTAACTGGCCCTGCCATAGACTGGCTGTGTTATGTATGAAGATCTTTCAACCTTGGTTTTTTTATTGTCTCCATGCGGTATGTTACAGATGTGCACAGCTCTCATCACCGAACAGGGAGAGAGTTGCACTGCATACTACATAAATGTAGGCAGAGGTGGTCTATGCCCTGCAGGTTTAGTTGTAAAAGCTAGGCAGGAACAAGGAGCAGGGCGTATTATCCCAGTCTTAGACATGGAGATCTGAGATACAGAGAGGTGCTCTGCAAGATAATCTGTGGCGGGGGCTTGTCCCAGCCCCCAAAGCTGGTATTCTGTGCCCCAAATGGCCTCCTCTTTGCTGGAGCTAGTTTAAAAATACATGTCAGTGAAACAGAGCTTGCAGGCCTCTCTGGCTGAGTGCCCATAGCTAATCACTAGAGATTTCACAGTGAAGTCTTTCAGAGTGTCTGTTTGATTAATGGTTCATATTTTGCAGATCTGAAGCTTTTTATTTTATTCTTAAATTTATTACATATCACTTATACGAGTTAAATATGTTTTAATTCCATCTTAAATACGGTGGAACAATCTTTACAGTGAAGTTGGCTTTTTTTACCCAGCGGCGGCATGTTTGCAGAGGCTCGCGCTTGGACATGCAGCTGGGCAGTTAGGATTCTTCAGTCCTGTTGCATGCACTTCCCCAGAAGTCTCGTAAAAGGAAGAAACCAAGGAGCTCTGAAACACCATCGACCTGAGCCTCAGTGCGTTATGCCTCAAGGTTATCCCTCATAACTGTGCTGCTTTCACAGAAGAGAGGTTTGATACGTCAGGCTGTTGCGAAGGCATGTGCCGAGAGGCTGGGTGGGAATGGTGATGCATGTTTGGGTCCACTGAGATGTGGAGATCAAGTGGGGCAAGGGAAAGAGTGAGCTACTTGCCTGTGTCACCTCCTGGACACCGGTCTGGTAAGGTAACTGGTTTGGGCTCAGATGTGAGCACAGACCTGTGGCAGAGCGGCGGTAAAATCCAGGAGTCCCTTCTGCAGCGTTTGCTGCTCTCCCTCCTGCCTGCCCGCCTGTTTGCAGTGTCCCAAGCACATCACAGTAGTGCCACTTCGGGCTTTGCCCCCGCCTGGCCCTTGAGCACAGGAGGTGCGGATGGAGCCCTTTTTTAGCAGCTCTTCCCCCTCCCTGCAGGCTGGGGCTAAAGGGGGGCTGGACAAAGGAAGCTCCTGATGGAGAAGTGCTGTGCTGTTCCATCCTCATAGAGCTCAGCTGGTTTTCTTTGGCCAAACTTCGAGTACGTCAGAGTGAAACCTGATTTTTACAAGTTCACACAGTCTGTATGCTGCTCCCTTCCTTTTAAATTAAACATCCTTTTCTTCCCCCCCAGCGAGTCCCCACGGCAGGAAGACCCCCAGTGGCGCTCCCATTGTGGCTGCGCTGTTTGCGGACAGGCTGTTTGCTGCCGACTCAAACAGAAGTGCTGCAACAGCAACTGCAATCATCTGTTTGATAAACAGCGATGTTCAGCTGTTGATTCCTGAGGATGTCTTTTCCCCCCCGCCCCATTTGCATACATGCATGAACAAGCTACCAATATATATGTACAGCCATGTAGAAGGGTTCATTAACAAGGGATTTAGCAGTTGCGCCGTGTTTGCCTTCAGAGCTTTGATCTTGAGAAGGGCACTCAATGGCAGAAACAACGCTGCGGCCAAACCTGTATCAAATGCCTTTGTCCTGAGCACCTGGGGCTGGAGGCTCAGCAGGGCAGGGTAGCTTTGAAATGAATTAGGAGCATTTCTCCTGAGAACCATGAATGTTTGTCTCCGTTAAGCTTGTTTTTGCCATTTCCCAGTGCTGTAAGTGATCGGTTATTGTAAAATCCCTTCATGGCTTGTATGGAGGGGAAAACCATGACAAATGCAAGTAAACTTATTGCTTTTGCTTGTTTTGACACTTGTTTCTCTAATATTTTCAGTCCTGAATGACAAATGGCTGTATTCTTTATGGTTAGCATGGACCAATTGCAGAGCACTCCGGAGCAGGACTCTCATGCATTCATATCTTCACAGCTCAAACAACTTCCCAGCTTTTCCAGCAAATTACTTTTTTCTCCACTTAATTATTGAAGATCACAATAGCTAGGTGTCAGAAGCCCACAAAACAGAACAAGGCAGTACTCCCCATGTAATAATATACCTTAGTAGATTTGATAAGTTTCTGTAAGCTCTTCCTTCGCCCCCAGCTGCATTACTTTAGCCCAAACGTAGCACTGTCATGCCAGCTAACTCATTTTTATCCCTTCTGCTCCCTCTTTGTCCTGTTTTCTTGGGTTGTGTGCTCCTGTTCACACGACTGGCCCTGCCAGTCTGTCCTTCTGCACTGGGCTGTAATCGCTGCCCTCAGAGCCGTTATCAGGAGTGGGGTCTGCTGTGTGCTGCGAGAGCTTTTAAAGCCAAAAAGCCTCTCTCTGAATTGACTTAGTGCTCTCCAAGCAGCTGCATTTGTATTTTTTCCTTCTCCGCTCTCTCAGGGTTGTTTTTGTTCCCGTGTGTGACACCCAGCGATGCGCTCAGCACGATGCCTTCCCATCTAGGTAGCCCAGGGTTTGGTTTATTTATAAACCTAGCGCGAGTCAGGAGAGCATCAGTGGCATTACTGGGTTTGGGGAGGTGGGAGAGTGAAGCGGCAGAAGCGACCAGCTTGCTAGCAAAAAAGTGATTATTTGTCAGATGATGTCTTTTCCTCTTTCTGGAATCAGCTCATTTGTTTCAAAGAGGACCAGCCTGAAAAAGGCAGAATTACTGAGAGCGCTGTGTTTGTCAGAGTGGCTCTGTGCTTGGATAACAAAAGCAAAGTGAGCCCTTGCCTAAGCCCGCAGGGCGGCGTGATGTGGGAGCTCGTGGTGTGCCACTGAACTGATTTTTATTTTTGCATTCAGAGGCAGAGCGCCTGCTTCGGCTCTCTTTTAGGTTCAGAGATATGAAATAAAGGAAAGGAAATATTTCTAGCTTTTGGAAACTTTCTTCTTTTTTTCATGTAGCACCTAGTTTGGAAGCAAAAGTCTCTCTTGCTCTGCCAGTATAGCTGTTAGGAAGAAAAGATAAAAAATATGCCGGGGAAGATTTTAAAGGGGCACCAACGGGCAATGATCTTGCCGGCAGATAAAGAAAATCTCCTTCAGTTTTTCCTCAGCATCTCTTACATAGTGCTCGCCTCCCCTTTATTTTTGTCTTCTGAGCTATCATCAGCACGAGATAAAAAACCCTCCAGTATTGAGAAATGTAGTGTCTGCACAGAATCACAGCCTGTCCCTTTAAACTACAGATAAGCCTTAGTGGAATTTCTATTCTGGGAATAGTTAATTCTGTTTGAGGTTGGGCAAGAGAGAAGCGCTCACAGGCTTAGTAACAATATTTTTACTCCATTTGATTTTTTTCCTAAGGATTTGCCTCCCTCATTTGATGGAAAGTGCAATTATTGATCGATCCCCCACTAAGGAGAAGATTTCGGGGGAAAAGAGAGAGAGAGAGAAAGAAAGAAGAAACAAACAAAAAGCCCAAAAGAGAGTATTTGTAGCTGTAGTGCTGTTATATAATAGCCATTATGTAATGCCTGTTGGTGCCAACTAAAAATATACCGGAAGATAACTTCCAATTCATTGAAGCATTTAACTAGCATCATCCCAGGGTTTCTTGTTTTGGATTTAAACCCTTCTGCAGATGTTGAGAAGTGCTTACAAGTCCCCTAAACCGCACAGCAACCTGTTCTGTCTCTTATCCCTCTTTTTTTCTAATCTTGTTTTTCTTTTCTACCTGGAGTTTTAGAAACGGTAAATGCCTCTTCAGGTTGCCTGTTTGCATACCCCACTGACCACACCATCAGTCCACGCAGTCCCTTTTCTAATGCTTTGTTCAGCTGAGCTTTATATGTCTGTGGTAGACACTGAGTTTTCAGGAGGAGGTGAGCGTAAAGCATAGCAGGGAATAGATTTTGCAGTTGCTCATGCAGCAGCCATCGAAAACTCGACAGCTTTGTAGGCAGTGTTTTATAGGGAGCTCTTCTCCTGTAGCTGAGCTGCAGCTAAAAGTATGTTGCCTTTTCCATCCTTAAACCCCCCCTTGAACTGCCAGCAGGAGCCGACGTCCATGCCCAAATACTCAGCCCAGCTGCAGTTGCTGAAGTGGAGTAAACCCCCAAGGTGCTCTTACCCAGCACTGGAGAGGTGCGATACAGACCATGGTTTACCCTTATTTTCTGTAGCAAAACGCTGATGTGGCTGTGCAGGGCCTGGAGCACCAGCGTGAGAGGCAGGGCGGGCAGCCCAGGCTGAGCAGTGCTGCGAGGTAGCAGTGCCTCGGCCAGGGCTTGAGGGCAGCGGCAGCCTCTCTGGGGCACGGCAGTAAGCATCAGCTGTGCTCCCCTGGACGGGGTCAGGGGACAAGGGGACGTGACAGGCTGCTGGAGGTGACCCAAGGACGAGCCACAGGGAGATGACACAGGCAGCAGCAGTGAGCTGCACCGCTGATGGCAACCCCGCAAGGTTTGTTATTTTGGCAAGAGAAGCTCAAAGAGGCCTGGCTGAAAAAGCCATGAGCAAAAGCCTCTTTACATCCACATATCCAGGATTTCAGTCTGCATGGAGATTTACAACACTGTAAACAACGCTATGTATCACAAAATTATATGAGTGCTTTAATTAAAGCCTGAACAGTAGTACCGGGAGAGGGTAACTAGACCTGTTATCACCAGTGCTGAAACTGAGCTGTGGTTGAAGCAACTTCAGTTGGATCACATATTCACACATAGGGATTCGGAAAACGGGTTTTGGACTTCCATCTTTTGCTGTAATTGGTGTATGACATTGCCATTTCTGTTCCTCATCACTGAAAACAGTCATTGTGCTGTTCTGTACCCAAGCACTAAGACCAGAATGTCAATATCAATGGCATAAATCTATATTCAGGTTTCTCACTGTAGTAGATCATAGAATTGTTTAGGTTGGAAAAGACCTTTAAGATCATCGAGTCCAACCGTTAGCCTAGCACTGCCAAGTCCACCACTACACCATGTCCCTAAGCACCACATCTACACGTCTCTTAAATACCTCCAGGGATGGTGACTCAACCACTTCCCTGGGCAGCCTGTCCCAATGCTTGACAACCTTTTCCGTGAAGAAATTTTTCCTAATATCCAATCTAAACCTCCCCTGGTGCAACTTGAGGCCATTTCTTCTTGTCCTATCTCATCCTGTTAATGAGCTATGGCACCTCTGTGATCAAGGAGACTAATGCTTCCATTGCAGGAGTCACAGGTGCTATTTTAGGTGACCAGAGAGCATGTCTAACTGTCCAAGCCCTCCAGGATCACTGGTTCAGTCCTCAGTGGAATCAGCAAGGGGTTTTGTTTTTCAAAAGAGCAAAGGTTGAGTCTGTCTTCAAGACTTGCAGAGCCTTTGTTTTGCATGAACTTTCCCAAGAAGCATGTTGATTGCATCCAAGCAAGGATTACATACATCGTGTGGCACATTTTACTCTTGAAGGTGCAGTAGAAGTCACTAGTACCCATAGTAATTATTGTTGTTGCTATTGCTTTATTACAGCAATATAATGAAGTATGAATGGAGATAACTCCTGGTGAAACTCAATTTCCTCTGCAGGAGCAGAAACGTTGAGAAACTAATGAAGGGAGCCAACGGTGCTTTGCGCTTGAGTTGGCTCTGTGTCAGCCACAATGGCAAGTGCAGTTATGTTGCATCCAGTTTTGAGGAGGGGGAAATCCTGATAAGTAAGGGGAACTAGGATTTTACCAAAAAGATATTTTATGTCTGCTTGCTTTTAACTAAAGCTGCCTACCTTCTGCCACATGAATGTGCTTCAGGTCCCAGCTCCTGATCAGATGAAAGAAATCTTTCTCCTGGAAGATGCCTGTGTAGGAAGGGCAGTGGGTTAAGGCAGTGGATCAGGACATGGAAATCATATCACTGTGTGATCAAACAGCGGCTTAACCTCGTTGTGTGTTGATGCTTGTCTCTGGCAGTTCCTGAGTAGAGTGATGTGAATGCTTACTCAAAACCACAACAAATGAGGTGAGTGATAATTGTTTAGCACTATGGGATAAAGATTTAGGACTCTACAGCCTCAGGCCAGCATGATTTGCTTTCTGTGGGTTAAGATATTGTCTACAGTGCTTATTGCTTTATTTGTATAAAGAGAGCGAGCCTATGCAAAGTGGGTTTTGCTGATTGTGCCTTAGCAGAGGCCACTCCCCATTTCTTTGTGCCTATGTTTGTTAAATACCAGGTGGCAGGCAGTTGGAGAGGAGAAACGCAAAAGCTGTGGAAAAAGGAACCAATGGCTTTAACGCTGCCTCGTTGGTCCAGCTGAGCACAGTTACAGCAATATACTTACTTTGGCGCTCTTCCCTTGGTCGCGTCATCAGCATATTAACTGAAGATGTGGCCGTGAATTTTTTAGTGCCAGCAAAGAGCTGGAAGTCTGAAACATTGAAGAGGTAATGAGAGCCGCTGTCCTGCGCACGCTCCCCCATGGGAGATTCACGGGGGAAGGCGGCATGGGGCAGATGCTCGGCCCGTCAGCCGTCCTCGCGAAGCTGGCAACCATTGCACTGGTAGGTCCTCAGTCTGTACCCTGTGTGCCTCTAAGGGGGCCAATTTGGGGAACTGGCTGTGCTGCACCATGGTTTTGCACACTCATGGGCAAGATGCGTTGAGAAGAGCATTCATTACGTTCTGAATAGGCACAAATAAACCAGGCAATACTGTATCAACGATATTGTTGTGTGGGATTGTTATTTAAAACAGTGTTTCATCTGGAAGCTTTGACCAGCTTTTGACTGGAAATCAGCTGGGTTTGTTATTGTGCTTATGTTTAAATTGTGCTTTCCTTTTAATCTCTTTAGTCGACATCTTGCATTAAAAATCCACTTAATTTTATGACCAGAAGATGCCCCGGCTGCTCCTCCTGTAACAACTGCTTCACCACCAGACATGCCATAGCCATTAAATCGACCCCTGCAGTGACCTGCATATCTTTAAGCATTTAAATGAGTTCTACAAATTAGGCTTTTAGGATTAGTCATCGTAGATTTGCAGCATCATTGGTGTGTTGCCAAGGACCCCAGTTTTGTCACCATGACTACTACTGCAGGGTTACCGAGAAACACAAACTGCAGGAAAGTTTATTAAACAGAAAATTCATGTGCCAGAACGTGAGTGGGTGAACGGTGACGGTGCACCCGCCACGGCCAGGGGAGTGCCTAGCTGCTGATATGCAACGCAGCCCGGAGGTGGGCCTCCAGAGGAGAGAAGATGCTATTATCCACCCAGGGAAAATCACCATCGTATGTATTTCTTGTATCGTCACTTGTGCCTGTTCAATAAATAGTGTGTTTTGAGAAGGTGGGGAAGCAGTTGGGAGTGTGTGCTTAGTCCACGAAATGCTCTAATCCTGTGGGCATTGTCTCTTCCCAGGAAAGGCTGTTCCCACCATGGGACATGAAGCTGCAGGAGGGGTGATCCTATGATGAAGTATTTGTAATGATAAAATCCCCTGGTACTGTCTTGTGAGATCAATGGGCGTGAACTGTCAAGTTTGGGGGATTTTTTTTAAACGTGAACACTGAAAAACAGGATGCTGTGGTTTGTCCCCAGCAGGGAATATACGACAGCAGAGAACAATCTTCTCTGCTGTTGCTTCTTTAAATACATGCCTGCCTTGTGCAAGGGGAAGCTCCTGGCCTTTGTATTCACCTTCTTTTCTAGACCTTCTTCAGACATGTGGGAATTAGGGCTTTACAAATAGGACTGCTGGAGACTCCCCCTGCCCCACCCAGATGTCTTCTCCTGGGACATCTAACATGTATATGCACGAGTTTGCCTGGGAACTCATGAAGAGAACATGTGCATTGGGTAGCCTCACTCTGGCCTGTTTTTTCCCACACTGTTGATACACGTAGCTCTTTCTCATGTAGTCGTCTCCTGTTCCTCAGCCTCACCTGACTGTTTCACAGGGCTCAGGACCAAAGTCGTCCTCCTGGCTGAACCTCCTGTCCTCTCTGGCACATGTCCTGCACTCTCTTATCGAATCCTTCAACAAGAGAGTGCCAGAAGTCATCAGGGGATGTTCACTGGCACCTAATGGAAGTAGGGTCTAAGTTATGAAATGTCTTTCATAGTCCTTGGAGGGAGAAGGAAAGCCAGGGAGTGGTGCCTAGCTCCCCATCAGCTCTGCAGGCACTTTCTCCTGCCCTAGGCAATGCTGATAAACCAGCTGCCCAACAGCATGCTTAGTGCTGGGCAGGAGTAGAGCCTGTTCTCAGAGGGTGTTTCTCCTCCTGCATGAATCTCCTTTTCCATCTCACTCCATCCCTTCCCTCTCCCCAGGACCTTCTCGCAGGTCTCGTGGCCGAGCGTCTCTGTAAGGTTGGCTGCCCCGTCTGAACGTGGGATGCTTCCTGTGCTATTCCACCAGCTCTGGGCCGCCAGCTTACCATCTTGGCGTGGAGGTCTGAGTGAGTTTTTTGTTTTTGAAAGAGATTCTTTGAATTCAAAACACAGCAAATTCCTGGCGGAGGCAGCTGATGGATCATGCTCTGCAAGGGCTCCGTGCCTGGGACTTGCTCTTCTGTGGTCCTTCCCTGACCTTCCAGCAACAGTGCCAAAAACCTCTGTCGTGGGTTACAGATCAAAAATACATAAATAGAATGAACCAACACACTGGGGTGAAAAAAGGGACAAATGTTCCTGATGCCAGCTCACATGCGTGGCCTGAAGACAAATTGCCTCTCCTACAAGCCTGATACCCACCGAAAATGGGGCTGGTCAGGAGGGGAGAGCGTTGCTGTGTGTGCAGAAGCCAGCATACTTATGTGTTATATATAGGAGCATGTATATGGATGCACACAAGCACATTATATGTTTACGTGCTAGCAGGCCACCACAGCCCAACTGCTTCCTCAGTTTGGAGGTTTCCCACTTAAACCATTCTGGTTTCCCTCGTATGTTTTGGTTTTACCTCTAATTTCCCACAAATGAGCAGTCAGGGAGTTCTCCTACCACTCCCCTAAAGGTTTCCTTCCCCTGAACTAAACTGCTTTTGCAGGGGATTTTCACTTATGCAGTAAAGTGCTTGTTAGAGGTCTGTGTGGGTGACTAAATGCTATTTGCTTTCCCATGTCAGTCCTGCTCCATATTTGTATTTGTCTTGAATGTTCTGGAGAAATAGAGGAAAAATACATTTTAGCTTCAGACCCATCTCAGCGTAAGTGAATTTTGTGCCTATATCTTCCGAGGCTGGCTGCGTTCATCTCATGGTTAAGGGAGTGGAAATAAAGAAGTAAAATCCTGAGCTATCGTAATCCTGTTTGAGTGAACTGGCTGCCTCCAAAGTATACAGCCTGGTGTGGAAAGCATCTCATTTTTAATTACTACTAATGCTGCTGTTCAGTGGCACTTAGCGCTGGACTACCTGAAAGCCTGGCTGTCTCAGGAACACCAACGTTCTCCGTAAGAACGTGAGATTTGCACATATGCAGAGAATGAGTCTCTCTGCTTGGCTGGTTTCAACCAAATTTGCTGGAGGCAGAGGAAAAGCTCTCAATTATTGTGCAAATGGGTGAGTGGGAAATGGGAGAGGTATTGTGTCCCTGTTCACCCTTTCCTGCTCCAGGGAAAGGTCCCATATTACACATCAAGGGAACCAGGCTTCCTCGCGTGCGTTGCTCCCATGGCATTGTGCTCCAGACAGCAGATGCCAAGGAAAGGGGAGCCAGTGGTGGGAGAGTGGCTATTCCTGCCTTATCCCGTCAGTGTGAGCCCCTCCTGGAGCCTGTCTTCCCCTTCTCCTCAACCCATTAATCCCTTTTTTTCCACTGGCAATTACCATAATAATAATAGAATCAAATGCTGAAGAAGAGTTGAAAATGCCATAGCATCTCTCACAACATATAGCATTGGGCCTGGTCCCTTGAGCAAGAATTGCTGGAAGATTTTGGGTGCTCCCTTGTAGTATGATGTTGTAATCTATCAGTGTGTACTCTTGAACTGTCTTGTTCTTTGTCGCGCAGGGTAATAATTACCCAGACCATTTTACCTTCCAAATGCTTTGCAGCTATTAATCACTCATCAGCATTCCTGAAACGACAGAGTTTGCCCCCCCATTATATAAATAAGGAAAGCGAGAGGAAGAAGATAGCAACAAAACTTCATAGGAAGCGTCTGCTGCTCTTGGGTGGGTCTGCTTTGGGGGTTTGATCTGCAGCCTGATATTTCCAAGGTGCTGAGTCCCAGAGCCACACCAGCGCTGCCGGGCTGAGAGCAGTGCTTGCGCAAAATCAGGCTCTGCGTGTCCCGGGGGGGAGAGGCTTTTGAAAAATTGCCCCTAAATTACAAAGTTGATTTAGGAGTTGGGCCTTAGATCAGCTTTCTTCCAACTGTGAGGCTTGTTTTTCTGGAGGACTCTGCAGGGACATAGCAGGCGAGTTCCCAGCGAAGCCGGTGCAGCGGGAGGACGGGCAGCAGTTTGCAGCCTTCCTGCATCATTTTCACAAAGCGTGAAGGTAAAGTGTTACCAGCAACCTGGAATGCGGAGAGGGGTCACGTTTTGCCAAACACCAACCAACCATGCAGAGGCAAGAAAAAAAACCTGCTGCCTCCTGTTTGCTTCGTTTGCAGCTAACCCTTACATCCTGGCCATTTTTATTCCTGGTTTCTAGCTTGCCCTCCTCCTGCATCTCTCTGTATCCTGGCAAAGGAAGTGCTGTGATCAAATGTTAATGCTCAGGAAAATCTAGCTGTGAGCAGCAGCACTCGCATCCTGCTGTTTAATTTTCCTTGTCATGGGCTGCAGCCATCGGTGGTTGGGGCACGCTGACTTTCCTCTCCGTGCCGGCCGCCGTGCGGGCCCCGCCGCAGCTTCTCCTGCCCAGGGCTGCCGGGAGCTGCGCTAGCCATTGCTGCCGGCCTGCCTCCCTCCCAGCGCGGAGTGTGTGCTGTGCCCTATCTCTAATACTCCTTATCAGGGCCCGGCTTTGTTTACTTGCATAATTCCCTCAGTGCCTTATCAGATTAGCATGATTTCAAAGTGTTAAGAGCATCAGTGCCTGAAAGAGTTTTGCACTCGGCTTGCCTTGGCCTCCCCGTGTTCAGATTAGATGCAAACACATTCGTCATGATAGAAAACTGTTTTGGGCAGAGGTGGTTTTCTTTTCATCCTAGATTAATAATAGAAGCACGGAGACCTATTAGAAAGGAGCAAGGCTTTCTCATGTAGTTGCTTTAATCCTTCTTATGTCTTTGGTATCTGTTTTTTTGGGGGGTTGGTGTTCAGGAATGGTGGAGAAAGACCCCGTGTCCCACAGCAAAGGCCACGTGTGCTTCCCCAGGTCATGGGGAGAGGGAGTGATTCCTGTTGGCCCCGGCGGGCTGGGGAAGAAGGCCCGTCTGAGCAAATGTCTCATTTCTCCTGGGTGAGTTTGGAGATGTGATTTGTTTAAAGAAGGGCCATGAAAGAGGTTACGCTGGAGCCAGCCACAGTCATCTCTTCTTCCCTCCCTCGTCCTTCTCTGAAGGCAACAGTAAAGCATGTTATGTATATGTGAGCGTTATGTCAGCGCATAGGAAATATTGAGATTTTTCTGTTCCTAACAGTGGCAGGAATAATCAGACCAATATCTTCATAACATCCAGAACAACTAAGCTTTTTGGTGTGTGTGCTGCCAAGGAGCGTGGTTGGAGAGGGCCATGCAGCCCCTGCAAGGATGCTTGCTCCTCTGAAAGGGGCTGGTCCTGAGCCTTGTCGCAGACCTGGGCAGAGCCTAACCAAGCTGATACCTGCGTAGAAGTGTTTGCCTTGTGGCCAATTTGCACCTTGTGCCCACCTACATACCTAGCACAGCTAGGTTCTGTTTACAGAGTAGTTTAGCCTTGCTTGGAGCGCTGGGTGCAGCAGAAAATAGGCTTGTGGTATAACCGGGCAGATATCTTTAGTCCCAGCCAGAAAAAATTTGCTCTGCTTTCCACGTTCATACCATGTACCCATTCCCAGGATGCAGTGTCAGCAGCCCCCCCAGCTCCGTCTTGTCCCCCTTTTGCGTAGTGGCAGAAGCATCCAAGAGCCACGTTCATATTGTAGCTTGGGCTTAGCCGGAGCCAAGCGTTGACTTTTGTATCCAGAAAGATCTATTGTTATTCCTGCTTGCTCTCACCCTTCCCTCACCACCCTCCCCTGAAATTCCCACCCCTTGGCTTGGTGAATAATTTCGAGGTGCTAATTGCCCCGTGCCGCAGCTGATCCATTGATCTGGAACACAAACAGTCTCAAGGTAATTTTCTGTCTGAGCCAGTCTGGGGCTTACGCAAGTGCTGGTGTTTGTTTCCTTGTTTTTAATTTCCTGCGAAGAAAAGCTTTTGTGTTGCTCTCGACAAGATGCCCGTGCCTCTGTCTCAGTAGCGGCTGCTCCGGCAGGCCACGGGGGGCTCGAGGAGAATTGTGGTTAACAATACCCGTTTCTGGTGTAACTGAAGTCTGTGGGTGGGAATTGAAAGCCCTGCTCAGTCAGGTCCCTCCATCAAACTTAGTCTGTTCCTTGAGGTATCAGGTGGCTTCTCTTGCCCATCTTTAGTCCTACATTTGGGACAGACTGGGAGCAACTCGGACTCTTTGTCCTGTTAGATAATACTTGTTCTGTTCGGGAGATACTTGGAGGCAGAGGTTGCTCATCTCTGAGGATTCAGACATCCCTTTCTGTAACGGCTAACCACAAAATACCAGCGCTGGGTAACTCCTAGCCACTGGAGAGTGCGGCACGCGTCCTACACAGCAAAGAGTTAATTTTCCCCTGGCTATTGCTTCCCGCAGCCGTCAGCAGAAGCGTTGTGCCTTTGCAGGGTTTGATCCGTCGAGGGGGCGGGGGTGTTCAGATGATGTAATGTTGGCAGCTCCCGGCGCTCTGGTGGTAGGAGGCTATGCAAAAATAAACTCATCTGCATTCATTTCTCTCCCCGGCTTGCACGCGCAGGTTCGGCTTACCTGCAGGACTTGCTCTCGTACCCTTTAAATAAAACCAGTGGTGGCTGTGCTAACCAGGGAAGAGGGCAAGGTTGGCGTGGCAGCTGTGGGCAGGGAGCGGGGCAGGGCGCAAAGGGGGGCACGCAGCCCGGTGCTAGTGGGGCTGCACGCAGGGAGGTGCACCCCTCCGGGACAGCAGCGTCGGTGAATGAAGTGCAGAAGGAGCTTTGCATCCCGTTTCTGGGAGCAGTCTTGTCTCCAGGTGGTGTGTGTGTATAAGTAGAAATGCAGAGCAGTTGTCTACCCCTGAATCATAAGCAGATTTTGAAAAGTGAAATATAACACAATACCTGTCTCCCTCCAGAAATGTAGCCCTTTCTTTACAGGGTCAGAGAAGGTGCCTGTGGCTCAGACCCCTTTTTACGGAACGCTGCAGCCCAGCTGGGTAAGAGGTGGAGGACAACTCTAAGGCGTGCGTGTAAGCAGGTAGGAGGCGGGGGGATGTCTGCACTATTTGCAGTCCCGCGCTGGCTGGTAAATCCCATCCCTCTGACAGATCTGTCGCTTTGGCAGGAGGGGAAGGTTTGCTCTCTGCCAGTGCCTCGCACCGTGCCTTTGGAGGGATGCTGTCTCGTGCACGCTAAGCCATAGCTTGACGGACTTCATCTGTAGAAAAGGTAGCATTTCTTGTGCTGCTGTTTCAAAAGCACCTGCCTGAGGGAGCCTGTGCAGCCCTCACACCTGCGTACTTAGCTTTCCAGAAATGGTGAAGATTGATGACACCTCTGGAATAGTTCAGCATCTCCCAGCCAAGGAAAGATTTTCCCAGTTCAAACAAAGTACTGAAATATCCCTTCTGTCTATCCACAGGTTCACAGATAAAGTAGGAAAGGGGAGGTATAAAGAAAGAAAAATCTCCCAAACTCGAAACTGAGCTGCTGTGAATCCTTTTCCCAGCACCATCCTGTGTCACCTGCATGCCTGGAACTGGCAGGAGACAGGGACAGAGCAGAGCTCACCTGGTCTGCGTGGCTGGCAGCTGGGAAGGGTCTTTGGTTTTTATGATGATGGGCTCAGATGACAAGTGACAAACAGGTATCGTCCTCGTGATGATGGGTTGGGTTGGTTAGGTTCTCTGTGGTTTGCCCGCAGACATGCAGATATGTCTGCACTGCCCTAAAAGTCCCTTTTAAACTGATGTAATTGTTTGGCCAGTGCTTTGGATCCATTCTGTAGTCTCAGAGCAAAATGGGAACACCCAAAAAATGGACCTGTGTGATCGTCTGTCATTGGACACCATTGAAACTGCCTCTGGTCTGACTCAGCAGTGTGTATCCAGAACATCTCCCAGAGAGATGTCTTCTACTCCACGTCTTTTAACTGGAACAAGGGGAGGGAAGCATTTAGAAAAACAACTTCAAAAGTTGGGGAGCTTTACATTTTCATGTAAAGGTACTTGCCTTGCAGAGCCCTGCTCTAGCATTGCTGTATATCAGAGACCCACTCGAATGTTAAAAATGGCCTTTCTCATTCATTTCTCTGCGTTAGCCATGTCTGTGGCTCTGGACGTGACCCAGGATGCACACAAGACTCTCACTGTGTTTCAAGTGGTGGCAGAACATGGCACCACAGCAGCACTTCCAGGAACAGCAAAACCTGCCGGGGCCACAGCTTCACCGGGCTTTTCTTCTTGCCACAACCTTCATTTCAGGCTCAGGCTGAGGACCACAGTCAGGCTGGGGGCTCCCAGGGGGCCCGGGGAAAATGGTCGTAGCAGCAACATCCCTGCAAAGCCCAGTGCATACACCCATCGGATACTAAATAGTGAGCCAGGGAAGGGAAAGAGTTGGGCGCATGAGTTCACGTGGGTCTTCAGAGATTCGCGCTGGGTGCCTCTGGTGAAGCAGCTTGGGCTGCAGCGGGTCTGGTGGATGTGCGGCAGAACATGTCACTGCTCGGGTATTATCAGTGGTTGGCGTGGGACAAGCAGAGACTCCAGGCAGTATTTCTGGCCTCTGCCTGCAGCGCCTGGAAGGCTGCAGTGCAGCACTTAGTGGTTGTTGAGTTCAGCTCTCCGTCAGGTTGACACAGGGGCACTAATTCTTTGCTTGAAGATGGGGAAGGTGAGGTTGGGAGGAATATTTGCTGATTTTAAAGGAAATATATTGTGCTTCACACGGCTGAAGATCTCTCTCCTGCAAAGGAAACTTGCGTTGCAAACACATTCTTTCCCCCCTGGGAAATCCTGGCCTTTCGTTAATGCAAGGGGATCCAGCTGTTCTCCAGATGCAGACCAAAGGAGTTACTTGTTTTGGTTGTAGGTTGGAGCCTAATGGAAGGAGAAAAAAGCAACTGCTTGGATTTCTGCAGCTGTTGCTGTTTTTCCTACTTCAGAGTGAAAGAGGAGGCATGGAGAGCCCTCACCTTAGTGGCACAGGCACTGCTGGGGATGGCTCCGAGCACCACAGTGCTGCGGACACAGGTGGCTTTGGGAAAACTGCATGCAATGAAAATAGCAGGAGACAAATAAAGGGGAGCTGCTTCCTTTAAGTGCACCAGGACGGGTGGCCAAGTCCCATCTCCTGAGCTTATTTTTGGTGCTATTACTGTTAACACCCAGGAACCACAATGCTCTGTGCTGCCAATATTCCATATACGCATTGCAAGAGGGAAGGACTTTAAAAACCAAATACTTAATGTGGAAGGGAAACACAGGTAAGGGAGAGGGCATGATGTGCTCAAGGTCACCTCACAAGCTAGTGGCAGAGTAAGGCGGGTAAGCCGTTTCTGCTGGGGCCAGACCACTGTGATGGACTCACAGCATCCCTCTGCAACGCTGCAACCCGTGCCACTGCCCCAACATCCCTGCATGCAGTCTGTCTGTCTGGCAGGGCCAGGGCATCTGTGAAACAGCCTGCAGCTCTACGTACCCTTAAGCCAGCAGCCAGCTGGGCAAGGAGTATAAAAAAGTCTGGAAGAAAGAGAGATGTTGTTGCCGCAGCCAGAAGAGTATTTATCTTGAGAACTGTCTGCTCCAGGAAACACCAGTGCTAAAATGCTGTGGGAAATCAGCAAACAGTTTCATGTTTTCCAACATGTAGTTGATAAATACTCTTAATTCCCCCATATTTAAAAGAGAAATAAACAGGGGGAATAAGAAGAAACATATTTCAGTTATTTTTCTGAATATTGATGAAAGTTCGCATTATGTAGGCTCCCCAGCACCTCAGCACATATTTACAATTACAAAAATCTTCCTACCTGCAGCATACTGTATTCATCTTTTAAATATCATTGCTTCTTTCTTCCATAAAAAGCTTCTGTGAACTTGTGCAAATATTTGCTTGCTGTTCAGTGGCGATTTGGATAGTCACCAAATCCAGGAGCACGCTTGTACAAGCGAGCTGTGTTCTGCTGGAGGACTCCCTGCCATAGGCAGCTCCTGCTACGTTTCCACCAAGTGCAAACGCCATGTCCACAGGCCCGGGGTGCTGCAGGGAGGAAGGGGCCCACATCTCCAACTTGGAAGGGCATCTGTCAACATCTAGGTCGTTGGGGTCAAAACCAGCAAGGCAGGGTGCAGTGGGAGAACTTTATCTGCTGCGCTTTTTCTTCACCTTGGCGCTCAGCTGCTCTTTAATTCTGGCCCTGCTTTCTAGATCTGTATGCTGAGCACGTGGCAGAAATGTAGCCCATGCTGACAGAGGCCTGGGGTGTAGAGAGCGAGCCCTATCCCTGCAAGAAAATAGCAAAGTGTTAACATCACTCTTGCAGCCACCGGTGTTTCGGTGACCAGGACCAGCTAGGGAGCCAGCAAAAGCCCCAAGGAGCTGATATCCTCAGCGACAGCACATCTTCTAGAAGCTTTCGATTCCCTATCTGCAGTGCCATGATTATATTTGAATTACATCATTTACAAGCTCTCAGCCATGCCTTCTCTTTTAACAAGTGCGGGAGATGTCTGTGCTATACTCTATATACAGCTATAATGGTACCTTCGTTACGATGGGGGGACGTGGGCTCGCAGCTGGCTGGGGCTGTGCGGAGCTGGTGAGCATTGCCGGGCTGTGGAGCACTCCAGTTCTGGCCAAGCCTGAATTAAGCAGCAGCGCTGGGTTGGACCTGCTGTGTGCTCAGGCACATGTGCATCGTGGGCTGTCTGCCTTTTTGTTTCCAGGAACGCGTAACATGCCCGGGCCAGAGACCGAGAGGCTGCACAGGAACGGGTGCGTTTCTGAACGCAGCACGCTTCTTGCCTCTGCTTCTTAAGGTCAGAAAAAGCAGCAGACAGTTTTAACCTGGCTTTTGCTGGCTTTTTGCAGTCACAACAGGCTCCAGTCACAATCACCTTATTTTAGCTCTTCCCCAGGAATGGGCTTTTCAGGTTCCTCTGCTTGCCTGTTTTCAGGCAGCAGAGAGATCCTGAACAGCTTATGTTGGGTAAAAGTCACTGGTTTGTCTCTTCAGTCCCAGTGGTGTGCCAGGCGCATTTGATTGCTGGAACTAGCCCAAATTTCTGTCTGCACCCTTAATTGGGAAACAGGGATGGGGATGAGCAGGGGACTCGGAGGTGTAAATAGGTCGGCCACATGGCGTCATCTCTGCTCTGTACAAATGCAGTTGAGGATGCGCTGAGCAGAGAGAATAATTTTAATTAGCACGTACTCATTCCCAAGCTCTGGAACTAGTGTAAATACATTGCCACTTCTGCTGATTTTAATGGACTAGCTAGTAAACTTTCCAGGAAGGTGCCACCCCTCAGCGTCTACTGCATCTCATTCCTCAAAATCCACGTAGGCTGTGTCCCTGTCAGCAGAGGTGAGGATCCCTTTGGCATCTGCTGAGAAAGGGATGCACGTGTTCCTGGATAGGCGAAGAGAAGCAGCAACAAACTGTCCTCCTGCATCACCCCGGGGCATGGCCACTGTGCCTGGGATGTCTTCTTGTAACTGTACCGTAAATGGTAAAAATACACTGACTTCTCCATCTTTGAGTATGATGTCTCCAGTGCTGTCAGAAAGACTTTCCTACTTTGTGCAGATACGTGGGCAGATGTATAACAGTGGAGAAGCTGCACAGCGGTGCACCCTCCTTTCTCTACAAACTTTTTATAAAGGCCGTGCTGGAGAGCTGCTTGATTGTAGCGCCTGCAGAAGTGGTTGTCTTGTATGCGATAGTGGATGGGGCTGGTTAGAAAAAGTAGGTAGTTTACCTAAAAAGTTTCCAGCTGGTTTGAAAATTCAAAATACTCACATGCCCCTGCAAATTGTTTATGGGGCCAGTGAATCTTTGGTGGATCTGGCTGAGCTGACACAGTCTCTCCAGTAGCTCCCGAGGCGGCTGGAAATATTCAGTATTAAATCACTTGCTGTCTCTGGTTAGGAGCTATTTCTCTCTCTTGAGAATGGGGCCTGAAGAAATGCCCCGAGTGACCTTGGTGCTCTCGGAAGCAGGTTTTTGAGTCTCCCAATTTTTATAAAGTAAAGGTGAGATGAATGTGTTTATAATGAATATGTGTTTATCATTGAATGTGTTTACGGTTGGACTCGATGATCTTAAAGGTCTTTTCCAACCTATACGATTCTGTGATAATTTCCCTCCAGCAAAGGGCTTGGAGAACTCCCTTGCTTGTGAGTAATAACAGTAGTTTCTGTCAGATGGACATGGGACCTGCGGTCACTGTGTATAATTCCCTGTGTATGTAATTTGTCCTATTCACATGAATAGTGTGAAATTCAAACTGGTCATTACAGTGGGTAGAGTATGAATTGAATTGTCAGGAAAACATGAGAAAATTGCGCTGGGTGTGTTTGCCCATTCTAATGTAAACCCATAAATAGCCTTTTAGATTTAGTTAATCTGTAATGGAAAGAAAATCTGTAACAGCAGACAAGGACCAGTATAAGATAAATTTCCCGTGAGAAGTGAGGAGAGATGGCTGGGTTGCTCGGCGTGCTTTGGGGAGCACTCCTAGGAGGTGCGGATTTGGGGGGAGCTGGTCCATACTGGGAGCTGTACGAGCGCTGGCTGCCCAGGGCTCAGGGAGTGAGACTTTGACAGGTGCTTGTTTTTCCTTAGAGTGCTTTCTTGCTTGCTTCATTCTTATTTTCTTTTTCTTTCTTTCCCTCTGTCTCTCTTGTCTGTCTGTCTTTTATGGTCTTGATAGTGGAAAGTGAGAGACCTTCGCCTTTCAAGCCTACCTTAATATCCCCAGGACAGCACTAACAGCTTCCTCCCTCAATGATGAAGGAAAGGTGCTCAAAGAGGCCAGAGCAAAACTTCTCAGTCCCTTCCACTCTCACCCTGTTTTCAGACACTTAAATCTTTGCCAGACTCTTTGGGCAGAAATTTTCCATGCTGCTTGTCTGCCTAGTGCTGATTTTTGCATTAACTGTGAAATGCTTCAGTTGTGAAATGTGTATAAACCTCAGCTAAACAGGTCAGCTGTTTCTTGAGAGCGAGATTTAGAAGAAATGGGGGGGTTTGTACCCACTTTATAGATAGGAAACTGAGGCACAGAAACATTGAGGTTAAATATATAAAATGTCAAGCTGTCATTTCCTCACTGCAGAGTGTTTGAGTTTATGAACCTAACAATGTTCTTTTGACAATTTTGTGAGTGGGTTAATACCTAAATAGGAAAATGAGATGACAGGTTTCACAGCTTCCCTGTTGAGGGAGTTTGGAATAAAAAAACTCAGTTTTGCATGCTCTGTTAGGAGAAAATGTCGAAGACACAGAAGCACGCAGTTAGAGATGGCGAGGTTCCCCAGCTGTGGATCCAGCCCTGCAGAGGTGTCCGGGCATCCCATCAGGAACAAATTTGGGATGCACAAAGAAGAGCAATAAAAGAGACAAAAGTTGAAGTTTGATGGTCCACTGTGATCCTGGAGAAACCTGCCGTCCCATTTGCTAGTAGTGCTTGGTATCTAATGAACGTTTGGAGCTACCAGTGCTTTAAAAATTCCTGATGTGCTGCTGGATGAGATGTCTCGCTGCTGGCTCGTGCCTCTGAGACTGAGCCAGAGCGCATGCTGCGGGGCAGAGATGCGATGCTGGAGGCATTGCGCTCCTCATGTCGCGACTCGTGCTCGCCGGGATGTCTTCTGTGCTTGCCTCTGGCACCCGTCTCTCCGTTATTGCCCTCTGAAGAGGGTGGCAGCTGACCAAATCATTAGCATAAATGGAAAAAATTGCAAAAGCTGCTTGGTTGTGAGCACGCCGATGTCTTCCCAGGACGAGCTCAAGCTTGTTGGCATGTGAGATGATTTCAGCTGAATCAGAGCTGTGGGATTTTCTTCCTCTCTTGTGCACAAAAGCATTAACTTTTTGGACCTAATCATCATGTTTCCCAACACGAAGCCAAGTGGTGTGCTTTCATCTCACCCGGCTATTGTGCTTAGATAAGTCCCTTGGTGTGGGAGTGCACTGTGGCACTCGCATCAAACCGACACCAAGGACTTTCTGCCTGGCAGCCATCTCGCACCACGCTGCAAACTGCCTGTGGGGCTTGTTCAGAATTTGTGCAGCAGCAGAAGTCTTTGCTCCCAGTTATTAAGTGTGAAGCTGGCAGCGTGTATGCTTTGAGGCAAAAAGAAAGGGTATTAGCATCCTCTGAAAGGTTATGATGTGCATTGTAACATCCCCAAGACGTTTCTGCTGCCCCAGTGGGGTCCCCGTGGGGGAAGCACAGTGGTGGATCACTTCGGCTTGTCCTTGCAGCAGAGCAAAGTGAGAAGTGGGGCATCCTGCAGGGATAACCCTCGTGCTTCCAGAGTAGTGAGGACTGGGAAAGCACAAAGCTGGGCGTTGGACCGGCTTCAGAGCTCTTTCTGGATTTTAGCACACTATAGAAACTGATAAATGACATCTTTACCCTGCTTTATCCGCATTCGCACGGCTTTCTGAAAGTGAGAGAAACAGAGTGCTCCATTTCCTAACATTAAAGAAATGTTTACCTAGCCTGATTTTGCAAAAGAGATGAAGCTCAGGTGATTATCCTCCTCCCACTCTCCTCCCCCCAAGATTTTGAGCTCATGTGGCCAGTTTCCATGGTGCCCTCAAGGATAAAAAATTCCTAAAAAGTTTTCTGAGCAGAGACATCCAGTTCAAACGCATGCGCTTCATTAGACGTCAGGGAAACCACACCGGTGGGTGCTAGAAACCTACCTTGGGCACCCCAGCTCCCCGTGGGCCCGTTGATGCTTCGGCCACCGCACGCTTCCCGGCAGCACCCAGCTGCAGCACCCGGTGGCCTCTCCAGCCCCTCCTCAGTGGCTGCATGATAAAGCCGACAGAGAAGTCAGAAAGACGCCCGGGCTTTGGATCAGGCTTTACGACCTGAGATAATCCCTCACTTCATTATAAGATGGGATTTTAAAACTGCAGAGCAATGAAAAGCTTCCGCTGGGCAGTGGGAAGAGAACACTTTAATAAACATAAAAATCCTATTAAAAATATATATACATAAACTGTGCAGCCACATAGAGGCACTGGCAACAGCTCTGCCAATTTATCATGAATTTTGCAGTTGGCAGTGCTTTTTTTTATTTTTAATGCCTCACCATTGGAGTCCTGCTATTGCAGGAGCCTTTTTCGCTATCTTTTTAATACAAGCAAGAGTCTAGCTGTCATTTTTGCAGAGGGAGGCTATAAAAGGTGAAATAAGTACAGTGTAAGGGATCTAAAGCCAGAAGGCTGGTCAAAAAATCCACAGTATTTTTTAATTTCATTATTTTTTAATATTTGGAGTTAGCCGTGGCTGCAAACGTAAGTCCTATAATGATGAATTGAATGAGCAATTGGTTCATTCAGAGTACCAGAACAAATCAAGGAGTAGCACATCACCCAGAGTACGCTGCTATAATGCAAAAATGTGTGTACTGAGTGAAGATAAGAGCTTAGGAGATGGTCCAGCATACCACACCAAAGAAACAAACCAGCTGAGCACCTTCATTTCTCTCCAAGCACTACAATAAATCCATCATATATCTACAGTTTCACTTGAAAGCTAATAGGTGTCCTCAAGTCAGTATCTGATTGCCGTTAAGTTGGAACGAGGTCCGCAGAAAACAGCTCAGTGTATTCTTTTGGAGGAAAAGAATAAGTCTTGGCTTGGCAGTGCCTTGCACAGCACCGATCCAGATATCAATGTGGGTAGGTGAGGTGTATTTCTGCTGTGGAACTGTGCATTTTCCAGTTATCCCCCCCTTAACTGTAACCCTTTAATGAGAAATTCGAACCCATTTAAATTAGATACAGAAAGGGGGAAAAAAAGTTCTGGTGGTGTTGCACTTTCTCAGAGCGTCTTGCATGTTTTCCAGCACTCCTCCAGAGCAGGAGGACTCTCTCCCGGTGCTTTGCCTCTGGCCATACAGGGTGCATGAGGCTGAGGGGTCCCCAGGGTGGGAAACAAAGGCAGAAAAATGTTGCTGTTTTCCCACCGTTACGCAGACCCACAATGTCAGGCTGACTCTTTGGTCAGGACTGTAAACCAGGAGATTTTCCTTCCCTGCTTTCTGTGGCCACCTTGGCTGCTTGCAAAGACCCATGAGCTGGAAGCTTATCATCTGGCCGGCATCCTCCCAAAGGTATTTTAAGAGTGCCGCGTGGAGCACCAGCTCGCAGTGCTTACAGCATCTCGTAGTGCTCCGGCAGCAGCAATTCAATCCTTATTTGGGTTTCAGCCAACGTTTGTTGTCCTCACTGGAAATGGTATTGATTATTTGAGCTCAGGAGCCAATTATGGCCGATATGATACTCACCAACTTCACATCCCAGGATGACGTGTGCCATGGAGGCTCCTTTGCTTCAACTGTACCTGCCAAATGGGCCAGTGAGGCTCCGGACAGACACCTCTGACCTTTTAAATCACCCATGGTGTGAATAAGCAGTTTAGCTCATGCCCTAAACCTTATTTGACACGTGTTTGTTGGGTTTGGTTTGAGCAGGGATTGGCATTTGTTTAATATCTCCCTTGAGGGGTGCTGTGTCCCATGCTGTGTCCCATGGGGCATCTGTCTGACTGCTTCATGGCACTGCAGATTTCATGCAGCGGGGAGAATTTTGGATGAGAGAAGACCGCTGTGCCAACGGAAAGCGGTACCTTGGGCTATTGGAGCCCACCAGCAATTGGCACCTAGCATTGCACTGCCAGGCAAAATCATACGTGAGATGAGTGCTGTGCTTGGGCTATCAGGACGATCACATCTTGCGTAGGTTGGTGGGGTTCCATGCCAGCTGCCGTGGATGAAATGACAGCTGGAGTCTGTGAGCCTCCTCTGCTTGCTAGTGATGTTGTGATGACGGGCAGCAAACGATGGTTACGGAGCCTGCGGGCAGCTGAACCGCTCCTGGGTGCCTGCTCCTGGCAGCAGGTCTGCAAAGTGGTACGCAGCAAAAGCACAAAAATCTAAAGGCTTCACCCCAATGCAAATTCAAAACAAAGACCCTGATTATAATAAACAAAGCCCAAGTCTCTGACCTCTTAGAGGTCCTTCTCAGCCAGAGGTAAGATGTCCCCTGTGGCCAGAAGCGGGAGTGACCTGCACTCTGATAAACCAGTTGCAAGAGGATCTTGAGAGCCCTACAGAGAGATTTCTGTGCCGATCTCGCAGTGCGAGGACGGGGTGCTGCAGTGCTGACGCTGTGGGGTGTCAGGAGCTCTGCTGTCCTGTGGGGCAAGTGGTGGGCATGGTGGGTTTGGTGGGTTGGTGCTGAAACATGGGCGATTCCTCATTTTGCTCTTTATTTATTACCTTATTCTGCCTCACTGAGTCTGCGTTAATGTTGCGTCTGGTGTTTTCAGTTCTCCTTGGGTTTACTGCATTTAACAGCTTCCTGGGCAAAGCACCTTCCCACGTGGCTTATTTGATGCTATTTAGATGAATTTGTTGAGCCTCTAGCCTGGGTTTCTTTCATTAAAATTTGGGCTGTACTTTTCCATCTGGCTGCCTAGTGGAAACAGTGTCCAAAACTGGTATTTCAGTCACTTTCTATATATTTTTTGCAAATTTAATTGAATTAGGAGAAGCAGGTTACTTACGCAAATGCAACGGCCCCTGTCACACTTCATAGGGCCTGTTAAACACAGAAAATCAAACATGATCGACGCTTTCCAGTAATTACAAATGCAGTGGGCAAATCAGCCTTCCTGCCCCTTGAGGAGGAGGTTGACGAGGTCTTGCTGGGGCAGCTCCTCCAGCACTGCTGCTGCTGGAGTGAAATGCGATGATGCCTCTGTCCACTGTGAAATACTGCATCTCCCATCACACCCCTGACCCAAAACAGTATTTAAACTGGGATTTAATGAACTGCAGCCAGGCCCACGTCACCTGTACAAAGCAGGAATATCACCCGCTCTGTTTATAGAGAGGGAAATGAGTTGTGATCTCTTCTCGCTGCTGGTAATGAGGCGTTAGGGGCCTTGGGCACATCTGGGACGTGCCCGCTGCGGGTGGGACGGGTCGGCGAGCGCAGGACCCTGGAGCACGCGGAGCTGCGCGTGCATCCTGCGCAGCTGGCACAGTTACTGGGGCAGCCGCGCTGCCAGAGGCTTTTGGGGATGAGTTTGCAGAGAGGAAAGGTGTCACTTGACCTTTCTGTGATTTAGTTGCCTGGCTGCTTTAATGGCTTTGGGATGTGGGAAATGGAAGTGTAAATACCGATGACGTGCAGGTGGCCTCGCCTGCGCCTGCCTGCTCCGTGCTGCCAGGGAGCAAATACATGTCCAAAGAAGGAACACATCTTTTTTTTTTTTTCCCCTCCTTCTTCTTATTTATTTCACAGGCAAGGAGCAGAGGTGGGAATAAAGGAAAAAAAGACGTCAGCTGCCTATTAGATCAGCAGCAGTTGTTTTGAGCCCTAGCTTCTCCATGCCAATTGATGTAGTAAGCTTTGTTTTGGGGGTGCTTTTCTGATGCAAAGGGCTGTCTGATCAGAAAACGGTATTTTGCTGCAATAATTTTCTGCAAGCAACTTGCACTGGTCTCTCTGAGGTAACATGCTGTTGATTAATGCATAAACTTACCCACTCTCCCTGGTGTCTAGTTTTCATTCCATGTAAGCTCTGATTATTCAGTAAAAAAGAAACATTGGCCTATGAAGCTAAACATCAAAATGCAGAAGCAGAACCCTCAGTGTCCCCACTGTTTGCAGTGTGTTTGCTCAGGGTTATTTTCATGCCACACACAATTGAGGTTATTGAGGAGAGCAAAACGACCAGTATTTGTTATTCAGTTCATTCTGGGTTTTCAGCGCTGTTGTTGTCTCACAGCAGGGGTGCCTGGGGATTCAGAGGGTGTGAGGTTATGAATTTATTACATGGTGTCTGGGGCTGCACAGGAACAGCTCCCAAAGGTCTCGCTGAAGGAGAAGGAAAGGATACTGTATGGAGGAGCCAGGAGTGGGTGGACAGAGTAGGAAACATGGGTACGGAGACATGAATTGGCTTGCCTACGGTGCCAGGGCTCTGACTGCAAGAGCAGCAATACTGGGATTTATGCTTTCGGACTGCTGGGCCGCATCTAACCTCTAAGCAAAGTGTGTAGGTTTCCAGTGGGACCTCCGCTGTGTCTTTGCTGGCTGGATCTGCATCTGAGGTCAGGTTCCTTACGCCAAGCAGATTTAACTGGGATTATGCATTTGTAAGTCTGGATCTGGGTCTGAACTGTTTCTTTCTATAATTTGCCAAACCAAAATCCAAAGTCCAGAGAATCTTAGAGAAGTTTATGCCTTTATTCCAGAGTCCGTGTCTGGTTTTACGGGCTGTTAATACAGTAAGGTTTCTTTAAAACAGTTAATAATTTGTATTAAATGTTTAGCTGCAGATTTTTAACTACTTAACGACACTAGACTAGAAGCAAATGGAATGGAACTGGGGTTATTCTTAAAAAGATTTCCATTATCTTAGCATGTGATCACCTTGTAATCTCTAATGTATATGTTACACCATCCATCCCTTACAGAGCTGTGCAGCTCTTGTCTTCTGCTTTTAGAGATGGAGGCAGCAGCCCGCAGATGCATAGGGTGCCTGCTCTGCATCTCCAAAGTCTCGGGCTAGTGCCCAGGCTGCTCTGTCAACATCCATCTCAAGTCCAGGAGAACAAAATTTGGGTTTAGCGCAGGAAAAAGGAAACAAAAGAGACCAGAAAAGCTCGAGTGAAGTATTTGGAGAAATTGTGTGATAGAAGAGAGTCGAGTTAAGTCAAAGACCTCAGGCTGTTTCCACGTGGGGAAGTCGGCAGTGCTGGTCACTGGCATCCTAGCAGATCGCTGAGGCTCATGTAGTTCCCGGTGTTGTCCTTGAAAATCTGTATGAATCCTGCAGTGGAAGTTGATGCAATTGGTGTATCTAAAAAGCAGCACAGTACCAACCTGGAAGCAGCATGGGAAGCCCAGGAGGTTGGCTGGATAAGTGAGCTCATCTTGTTCCTTGCACTGAGGTCTGTGCTGACCACATACAGACCAGATGGTGGACCTGGCTCGCTCTGCCTCTAAAACAAACCTCTGTCCTCCTCTGTCTCTTTGCAGAGCTCCCTTCCTCGGAACACTTGAGCGTGGCCGATGCGACATGGCTTGCCCTCAACGTGGTGTCTGGTGGAGGTGGCTTCTCCGGCTCCCAGCCCATTGGAGTGACCAAAATTGCCAAGTCAGTAATAGCACCACTAGCTGACCAAAACATCTCAGTGTTCATGCTCTCCACCTATCAGACGGACTTCATCCTGGTAAGAGGACACGAGAGGACCAGGCAGAGTTACCTGCCACCAGATGAAAGTTCAGCTGGGCCGTTTCAATGACATTTCTGGGAACAAGTTGTTTGAGGAGCAGCAAGAGTACCAAAGTCTGCTTTCCCCAGAGCTCTGTGCCTTGTAGTTCGGCTCTCTGACATCTCAGGAGCTTTTCCCATGGGATGAGGCATTTGTTGGTATGGGTTGTCTGGTGCCTAATGAGAGTGCTGAGCCCACACTGCAGTCTCTCCCTTAATGGAGGCACTGGCAGCATTTCCCACCATCACTCAGACATTGGTTTTCTGAGAGTTAGAGGAACATAGTGTCTGCTGTCAGGTTAGCTGATGATGGCCAAGAGGCTCCAAAGTTGTTTTGGGGATGGACAGACAGACTGTCTTTCTGTCTCACACACAGGTGTGTGCAGGCACACAGGGCACAACCACATAAGCTTTTTTTCTTTAGTAAACAAGGCTGAAGAACTGGCAGTGCTGAGTTCTTGAAGGGAAGCTGGGAAAGAGTTGAAACATCTCCCTCTTAGAAGTCTCCACACTCTTTCCACAGTATGAAAAGCACTGTGGTGCTTAATCCTGCTGATATTTGCAGTGATATCACCAAATGTGCTTCCCTAGACACACATCCAGATGGTATTATCCTGGTTCAAGCAGGAGTGATGTGTCCACTTTTCTGTGCCCTGAGAGTACGTAACCTCCACTGCAGTGTATTCTCACTTCTGGTGCACACCATCAGGAGCTAATCCTGTTGTCAACTTCAGGTACGTGAGCGAGACCTGCCCTTCGTGATGCACACGCTGGCTGCTGAGTTCACCATCCTCAGAGTAGTGAATGGGGAGACAGTGGCTGCCGATGACCTTGGGATAACGAATGGATTTGTCAAACCAAAACTGGGTAAGGACCAGCAGGGGCTCAGCTTGCCAGGGAGTTGGTCTCCATGACACATGGGGGTGAAAGTCTGCCTCCCACCTTCCTTCCACATTTTGGTGAACGTTTATCCTGTTGTAAGATAATAAACTATCTCAACACGTGCCTGAGTCTATCCCAGTTCATCCAAGGATTTGAGTAGGTGCTTAACTTTCTGAGCAATGCTGATGAGCTTTGCTGAATTTAAGCCTTTTAATGCTAGTTTCACATTTCTAGAGGAGGCATGCCTTTTGTAGGACAGAAGGTTA
Organism: Ciconia boyciana; assembly: GCF_034638445.1. Lineage (NCBI taxonomy): Eukaryota > Metazoa > Chordata > Aves > Ciconiiformes > Ciconiidae > Ciconia > Ciconia boyciana. Next base: position 3,261,382 of record NC_132950.1, read on the forward strand.
AAATACAATTCATTTCATTTGCAAAAATAACATTATCTGTAGCCCATACTTCCATGTTTCAACATTTCAAAGGAAAATGGCTTATATAAAAGCTTGTTTAAGTATTGCAGCGATGGATGCACAGAGAATACTGTTGTTCAACTTTCACACTTCAGTACCAGTCAGGATCAAGGCCACTGTCAGCCCAGGGCTGTACAGAACCTTAGGATGCTTCCAGTCTAGAGGAACAAGCATCAAGCAAAGGGCACAATCAGGAAGAGGAACTACTTAAATACATATGTTTACCTACACACCTGTGTGTAATTTTGTGCCCATAGCCAAACAAAGCAGGGATCAGTTATTATGAAGTGCCCCTCAGCCTTGTCACTTGATAGCTATAGATAATCTTGGTTAAGAAAATGAGCCTTATACAAAAAGCATGAAGGAAGGGCACAGTGAAACGCACGTTGTTTATACACAGGTATGCAATTCACTGTGTTGCTGTGTTTAATAGTTGCGTGCCTAAATACCGGCTGCTTCTCAGCCGCTGGCTGCAAGCATGTTTGCCAAGCTGCTGCATGTCAGCTGGTTTTTAATTTTTGTAGATGTTATAGGGGGCAAAATAGGCCCCCAGAAAGGAGGGGAAAGAGGGCGTACTGCCAGCAAGCACAGCCGGAGAAATGCCTTCCATAGCCCTGCCTTTTAAATGGTGGAAAGCCTGAATTTATTTCTACTTTTCAGTTTGTGTTGGCACCTCCTTTAGCTTGCCCCTTGTCTTATGTGGAGGCACCCAATGGCCTGAAAGCCCCTACGAGCAGAGCTGACCTGTGCCCCTTCAGGGCAGGGTACTCGGGATGATCTCACCCTGTTCCCCGGGGAGAACACCGCAAGAGCAGGTTGTCCCCAGGCTCCTCAGTCTCTGTCTGAGAGCCAGCAGGGCTTCAGCAATGAGGAACTTCCTTACAAACACTGTCAATTTTCTCTACGGCCACTGCCGGTGCGTGGATAACACCTCTGGTGGGACATGAACCTACTGCAGATGTGGCTTCACAGTTGTGTGTGTCTGTGTGTGTCTCTTTCAGTTCAGAGGCCTGTCATTCATCCCCTTTCCAGTCCGAGTAATATGTTCTGCGTCACCAGCCTGGATCCAGATACCCTTCCCACTGTTGCTACACTCCTAATGGATGTCATGTTTTACTCCAATGGGTAGGTCCCGGCAGGGAGACAGGCTCCCAGGGGAGGTGTGGCTGGTGTCTGGAGGCACAAATTCACATTGCTCCTCCAGGATGCCCAGGGATCTGCTACGGCCTTATGCTGCTGCAGTGCTCTGCAGTTAGGGAGTGAGGTTTCACAGGCTCAAGAGTTGTCCTGACAGGTTGTCCTGACAGGTGGAAGCCAAATAGGAGATTGAGGGTGCCCAAAGACATCCACTGGCTTTGGAAAGCTGAGCCTTTTCAGATTTAAGCTAAGAATAGCAACATGATCAATGTGCTGCATATCCACATGTGACCAGAGGACTTACAGCTGGCTGTGCTACTGCCCATCGGTGCCTGTGGCTCCTGGCCCACAGCCTCCTGCGAGAGGACCTTGGGGAAGGGTTAGGAGAGTTTTGTCATTTGTGGGGACTGGCATTTTTTTCCCCTGCAAAATCAAAAAAAAGAAAAGCAGTATAATGTGACAGGATTCAGTGTCACTTCCCTAAGTCAGTGTATGAACATTTCTGGTTTCACTGCCTATATCTGCTTTAAAAGCCTTCCTTTGCTCTTCTAGCCACAGTTAATGCTGTTCTCTTCTGTTTCTTCAGAGTAAAAGACTCGGTGGTGGGCAACGAAGACTCGGGACATATTCGCTTTTTCTCCTTTTCTCTCATTGAGGGTTACATCTCCTTGGTCATGGATGTCCAGACACAGCAGAGGTGAGCTTTGGTCTTAGGGTCTCCTGGACCCCAAAAAAGCACCTGGGATGTTCCTAAAGAAGCAGGAAGCAGCTTAAGCTCCTCCATGTTAATTCTTCATTGCATGGGTGTCATGTGCCTGTACACCTTGTCACTTTTTTGAGCGAAGTCTGGCACGTTAGTTGCCAGAAGCCCTGACTTTTGGGCTTGTCTGTCCAAGTCCTCAGTGAAATCACAAGCCTACAGGATAATGTAGGGTTATCTCACTTTTGAAAAAGGAACAGTGGAGCAAAGTGATTTTGACATTTTTATTCCATTGTTCATTAGTTGTGCTTTTAAGAGCAAAACCCCAAAAAATCGCGTTTACATGGTTGAAGTTTTACTGCTAAAGGCCAAAAGTAGGGTGGGGACATCAGTGATGCTGTCCTCCCGCTTTCCTTTTACACATGGCTGGGCTTGGTGCGGAGTCTCGTTGTGATGATAATGTACTGAGTCATCCCTGTGCAGCGGGAGCCCATGACTCGTTTGTCTGGCAAGGAGAAAGTCAGCTAGGGAGCAAATCTCAGCCTGTTTGTGTGTGTGTACTTCTGCAGCTTCACATCACAGAGGTCTCTCAGATCTGGAGGCTAGGCAGGATGCTGCGCTGACATGCAATGCATAGATTTGCTTTTGACACACAGTGCAGTGTTTGGTTTTGATTCTTGCCTGCCGTAGGGACTTGTTTTGCAAACTAATAATTGTCCTCTTGAAAGGTGCTTCGACCTTAATTGGAATAAACCTCTATCTGCCTTCAGGAGAGGCTAGAGGGTTGGAGTGGCAGCCTGGTGCTTGGGGAACCTGGGCAGCCAATTCCTTCTCTGTCACAGACTGCCTGCTTGACCTTGGGCAAGTCTCTTAGCCCTGGTCTTCTTTCCCCTGCTAAGGAATGGGGATCTCTGCAGGGATCCCAGGGACCTTCCAGGGATGGTGTGGGGAAGAGCACTGATGATGCTCATACGCAAAAACAGTGGTCACCATTCACATTCCCAAGAGAGTAGGTATGGAAACATATTCTGTCCCTAGGTGTTTCTAAATGCAGCTCAAATCAAGCCTTCAGATTAACAGTCTCGACGTTTGTAAAGCTGGGGCATGGCCCGTTTCTTAGAAATCTTTTTCCGTGCCTCTCTGGGTGCCTATGCACACTTCCAGCATCAGATGCTGATTTACCATAGGACATCTGGAGGGGCAGGCAGGTGCATCTGTCCTGCTTGCCTTGAGTTTTCAGTTTCCCCGAGCTGCTGCCGCCGCTATTGTTGGCTTCAAGCAGCACAGGGATACAGGAACAGCAGCATCCCCGCAGGCAGAATCTGACACGCTGCTGTGTTTTAATTGCCACGTTTGGTGTTCCTTTTCTTTTACAGATTTCCTAATAATTTGTTGTTTACAAGTGCATCTGGTGAACTCTGGAAGATGGTGCGGATTGGTGGGCAGCCTCTTGGCTTCGGTAGGTAAACATTTGGGGGATCAGTTGGTGCACAGGTAGTCAGTCGCCTCAGGGCCTTCAAGGATGATGGAAAAATCCATCTGAGGCTAAGGCTTTTTAAGAGCCAGCAGCTTAACATGACTTTGCAAGCTGAGATTTTCAAACAGGAGGAGTCTGACTCCTACCTAATAAGTCAGACTTCTAAATATACTTTTGAAAGTGCTACATGCTTGACAGCTCCATCTAAATTGCATTCATCTGCCGGACTTTGGAGGTAGCTACAGCTGAGTCTGTGTTTAAAGAGAAAAAGTGGACAAAAAGATTGCATGGGAATGCATTGTAGATTACTGAAATCAGAGGTCAGAAGGCACTGTCGTACTGCAGTGCAGTCCTTGGGCAGCTCTGTGGCTTTAGTATATTTAGTATAGATTTACAGCAGTCCAAGTGGGAGTCCTCTTCATAGACCTCCTTCACATCCAGTGCTGCAAACGTTTTCTCTACTCAGAAGAATGTTGGACCTAAGTAGCCCAGAGCAAACGCGTCACATCTGCAGAAGTGTTCTTGTTATTTTTATGTCCCCTGTACTTTTAAGGAGTGTGATCTGAATGCTGCAACAAAGGCCTGATCGTCAGGAAACACTGGGGCTCCTTCCCATGGTCTCTGAAACAGTTACAAAATACAGGCTTCGAGAACATTTCTGAAAAATATTTGGCCAATTTTTATATTTCATTGCAACTTCTGCACCAGACAATCAAAAGTAGCAAGAAGGAAATTTTCATGCACCTTCTCTTTATGCATCTTAGAGGCAAAATATGTAGAAATGGCATAGTATATGTCATTGACGGGACATCAGGACACCTACCAGTCACCTAAATATGCGATGTTTCAATATGTTAGCTTACAGTCAAGTTGAAATACTCAGTTTGGATCAGTGAAACCCAGATTCCATCTGGAAACACTGTACCATTGATCTGCAATGAACAGGACAGATGAACCATTTAAATTGGCCTGAAATCCTGCCTCAGGAGCTGTGGTGGTCTGTGGTCTAGGAACCATGGGTCCAGGCCGGCCAGCGGGTCAGCGTCTCCTCTCTCAGAGATGTAGGGCAAAGTGTTTTATAAAAACAACTAAAGAGAAACATGGAGGTTAAGGTTATGAGAGACTGGTTTTGGTGCTTCCTTCCTGAACGTCATTAATTGCCTTTCTTCGGACTTCTGAAAATCATTCCAGTTCTAATGTTTTGTGCCTTTGGGGGATTTACATTTCTCTGTAACAAAAAGAAGGCCGTAAAATCAAATGTGCAATGTATTGTGGTGGCCCAAAGAGCCTGATTCTGTGAGAAAGAACACATTTTACTACAGAGATCCCTTCTGATTGGAGTTTGTGAAGACAAACTCCTCCCTGTATAGGCGTGGAGCTGGCGAGACCCGGGGTGCCTTTCAGACAATGATTGATTTTTTTATCTCCCCCACAGATGAATGTGGAATTGTCGCTCAGATTTCTGAGCCTTTGGCTGCAGCTGACATCCCAGCCTACTACATCAGTACTTTTAAGTTTGATCACGCATTGGTGAGTACCAAAACAGCTTCTTTGGAACAAGGGAGATCTTTTCCCTGGGAGAAAACTCATGATGAGAACATCATTTCCCATCTGGAGAGCTTGCTGGAGTGCCTTTGCTCTGACGTAGCCCAGTAGATACCTCTCTCCAGCCTCCTGGCTGTCACCGCCCTGGGTCAGAGGCTCCTGAACCAAGCCCAGCCCTACCCCAAGGCAAAGCCGTGTCAGGGAGTGTCATTCTTGCAAAAGGCTGGTCTCAGTCCTTAAAGACCTGCAGCGATGGAGACTTCATGACCTCCCCAAGCAGTCTTTTCCACTGTGTCACTATCTTTCATTAGAAACAGCCTCTCCATTTTCAAAACCTCTCCATTTTCCTGCAGACATAGTCGGAGGCTCCAGACTCGCAGGAGGGTGCCTTTGTGTGTGGGGAACTTTTTGAGAGTCTCCCAGTAGCGGACCCCTGCCTTCATCTCATGGTACCTGCATGGCCCTAACCTTTTTAGTTTTGAGACCCATCTGTGAGTCCTGATTAGCTCTGCTGTCCCTGCATCGTCCTCCTCATGGTGTAGGCCTTTGATAAAAGAGCAATAATTGGCAGCACAGCAAGGGAAGGTGATTTTGAAGCAGAGAAGGGTGTTGCCATGTTTGTTCTCATGAGCGCCCATAAGCAGTTGCAGCACAGTCATCAGCATGAGGGCCTTGCCATTCGTGCAGGGTTCTCTTCTCTTTTATACTGGCGGATATTTTACCTTCTAGGCCTACCTCTGTTCTTCCTTTGGCTGTATAGGACACCCTCAAAAATGAGGAATTTCCCTGAAAAGGGAAAATTGCTATGCCTGTAGCCACAAACAGGATGGCATTTGACTTGGAGCCCGTTCCCCAAGTCCTGAGGGAGGGAGCCAGTAGCCCATGCGCTAGCAAAGCTAACAAAACTCAGCTGCTTTGTGCTTTTGGGTTTTTTTTCTTAAATGTGCCCTTTATTGCATTATACTTTCATCACTGTGAATTCACTGCTCAGGCCCTACTTTTGACCTGTAAAAGCTCCAGTGAGTTCAGGGTGGGTTTTTTTCAGCTAATTACATTGGTTTTTCACAGTTGGTGCGAACCATTTGCAGCCTATAGGTCATGTGTGTAAAGAGTAAAAGTAAATATTATTCCAGATAGCAAAGGTCAAAGTGTTATATATGTTTGTCTTATTTTCTTGAATATTAACTGTGGTGATAAGATAAGCTAATAAAACACCATTTTAAAATCAATACTGTTAGCTTTGCCTCACATTCCTACCTGTTGTTGTGGCCCCAGGTGCATGCTTTCCATGCAGAGCACAAGGTGCAGAGTGCTTCTAGTTGTCAAGCAATATCTGGAGAGCTAAGCCCTGTTGGTTAAAACAGATATTTCACTTAAAACTTGTGCCATACAATTGTGATGACTGTGCAGGCAGCTCCGCCTTTCAAAAGTGTCTCATCCTGCTGCATCTGAGCCCAGCAGATCCCTGCCTCCGAGCAGCTGGCAGGGTATTATTTGGGCCATGCCCTAAGGTCTGCAGATCTTCCTTACTCAAATCAGCATTTTAGCATTTTCCTTGCTACTTGCTGTTTTCTTTTTGTAGGGTTTTAAAAGCCTTCTCATCTGGACAGTGCTATTCTAGCTGTCAAATCCTTCCACCATGTGGAAGGTGCATTTCAAGCCCTCCTTTGCTTGACTTTGCTCCGGGCATGGTGGCTGGGCTGTGTGCTTGCTGGCTCTAGGTTGGTTTTGTTGGCCCATACCCTGACCTAGATTTTGTCATGTTTTCCCTAACTTTGCTACCCAGACACCTTGACTTCTAGTGACATTTCTTAAGGTCCAAGTGCATCTTGAATCCTTTCTCTACATCCTCCCTTTCTTTATTTAAGGTTGTTCAGTACTTGTCAACAATTCAGAGTGCTTTATAAAAGCTTGTTGTTCCCTTCCACCTGATCTTTTTTCTCCTGTGCATCTTAAGTTTTGTTGCTTAATTATTTATTTGACCGGGGTATTAATACTCAGGTCTTCCTGCAGTGCTGTAGCTGTAGAAGTTTGCCCTGGAAATCAGGACCTGTGCTTGAGAAGAAGTCCCTTTGGGAGACAATGCTGAGATGGGAACCTCCAGGTCTCTGGTGTATCCCCTGGGTGACATAAGGCCAGGCTGGAGAGCGCTACGGTTTCCAGCTCCCTCTAGAGAGAGCAAGTGAGAAGAGTCCCTTTTCCAGGTGCTCTGCTCTCACTGCCCGCTCAGAGGTATCTTGCTCTTCTTCACCAGCATTTTGCATCTAATGAGGCTGAAGCTATGTCTGGGGCATAGTTTGGAGCCTTACTTTTCCCTTCATGGTAGATGCTTTGATCTGCCCTCTAGCTGACAGGTGAACATGCTGCACCAGCTGCCCTGGGGTAGGGATCTTTGCTAAGGGGCAGAGAGGGGTAGGACTTCTCCACTGGTGGCAAACTAGGATGCGTCCTAGAAATCAAAACTGTTCGCACATCTGTCCTGGAGAAAATCTGGCCCAAACATTTGTGATATGATTGATACCTTGACGTTAAACGAGTCAAGCATTTTGAGTGAAGGAAGGATCAGCCCGTTGCGTTCAAGCGAGGAGGTGGGTCCGGGCAGGTCAGAGCCGGCTGGCCAGAACTGGCTGGTTCTGCTTCCTCCTGCTTCTGTGCTGCACCAAGGGAGCATATGGAGAGACCCGCCGATCATCCGCTGGGGCTGGCTAAGAAAATGTGTTTTGCAAAATTGATTCCTATGTCTTTTCTCATTATCTTCTGGAGAGGCGGAGAGGCAGAGAGTCATACAACTTCTTCCGCTGCAGCGTTCAATGTACTGGGAAAAATGATGGAGAGGAGGCAGTGGAGATCCTGTCTCAAAGTCCTATTCCCTCCGGTGGAGGTTTGCTGGGGTTTTCTTCCTAACCCACAAGAATTTGCTGTATGGTTGTTCTAAGATTATTTTCTTCCTTTCCCAGCTGACTTCTGTTCACACATCATCAGTTAGCTGCTCCTATTCCATCTTCCCATTGGAAAACTGAAAATTGAAGAAAACTTTTCTTGTTATTTCTCATGGGGTTTTTTTCCTCAGTTTTGTTAAAAGCCTTGCAGAAAATGACAGTCCAGTTGTATTTCCACTGTCTGAGCTCTGGAGGGTGTCCAGTGAATCCAGGTATTGTACTCCTGGCCAAGGACTCAAATACCTTGCAGAGGAGACAGTCCCTTCTTCAACTTACTTAACGTGAATTATTTTGGCTTCTTGCAGCAGCTCACAGGTAATTTATTTTTCCCTCAGTCCCCTTTCGACTTTCCAAGAGCTGTGAGCTGCCTGTCCCGAGTGCCGTCTTTGAGTTTATGTAACGGCCAGACGCCTCTTTTCTGTCTGATGTAACTTTACTTGTGATATTCTTTTCTACCGATGACAGTCGCTCTGAGATCTTTTGCATCTTCTGTTACAAGGGTTTTTTCTTGCAGTAAGTGTGAAAAGACACCCACTAATAATTTTGTATATGGACTTCTATGGTTAAGTCTCGTCACAAGACTGGATAAGAAAGCTCAGGTGCTACGCCGCACCATCTGGGACCCCCCACCACAAGCAGACTGGCACTCGTCTTCTTCTGTTCACCAGCATGTTCCCCTGTCCCCCGATGTGGTCTCCCCACCCACACTTATGGGTCCCAAACCTGTAGGATGCCCCGGAGAGCCTCATGGAGCCGCCTTAGGCAGCCACAGAAATCCATCAGCACAGGCGCCTTGCATGAGCGAGCTCCTTGGCGTACAAATGCTTTACCAACAAAAGGAAGGGGAAGGAGGGGAGAGGAAGAGGAAGAGGAGAAGGAAAGGCAAACCCCAAAGCAGTTGCCTCCCCACCAGCACCCACCACACAGACAGCAAACCAGCCACTTACAAAATTGGCTCCTGGGGGTACCGTGGGTTAATGCTTTTGAACCGGAGGGTGTCTCTTGTAGTTGGAGTCCTTTCTCAGCGGAGTTCAGGTGTCCAACAGCAAAGTACCTGGCTCCTTGGGACTGTTCTGGCTTTGTCTCCTGCCTCTCCTTTCCTTGTCATCCCTCCCTGGCTTTTGCTAGAGCATGACCTTTTTTTTTTTGTTTTCTTGCAGGTACCTGAAGAAAATATAAATGGTGTGGTCAATGCACTCCAAGTCAGTCAAGCTGAAAAGCATTAGAAATCTTCTGAGCTGGTTCCAGATGCTTTTTATTATTATAATTATTATTATTATAATTATTATTATTATTATTATTCTTTTTTTCTCACAGTATTTCTTGAAAAATCTGATTCCAGAGAGTGACATGAAAAGAGACTGTGGAAAGTTGAGCAGAAACAGCTCCAATAAGCCTTTGTTTTAATTATTATTATTATTATTGTTATTGTTATTTTATTAAATTTATGAATGAGGGGCAGGAGGAAAGGGAGTTCAGACGGTTTCCTGACGTTCAGCTCCAAGGCGAAGCGTAACCTGCCCATGTTCTCGGTGTGGAAGGAGCTGCCCGGGGATACCCGTCTCTCCCCGAAGCGCAGCGGCACGGATGGCCGCATGCGTGGGCGCCCTGCCGAGAGCTTTGCGGCATGGCTGGGACGGACGGGCCGCTTGCTCAGAGAGAGCCCTGAAAACCATAAACAAAATGAAATGTGGAATTAAACAGAAAAGACGTCGCATAGTGGTGGCTTGTCTCCTCGCATCAGACTTTCTGAGGACCGTCCGTCATTGCATATGTTGAGATAGGATGGGAATTGGGTTCTATTTCCCCCTGACAAAACTGTTTGGCATTGGAAAAGGGGAAAATATCCAGTCGTTTGAATTTTCCCTTTCTCTGTGCAGCCAAAGCTGGCTGCTCCAAGAAAACCTGGGCAGGGGGAGCATTGCTCTGGGCTGCCTCCTGGCAGGTGGTGCCACCAAGACTTCTGTCTGCATTGAAACTTGGCTGTTTTAGCTCAGTTTTCCCCAGTCACCCTCCCACCGCCCCCAGTGTCCTCCTGCCATGTCCCCTGCTCCAGGACAGCTGCTGTCCCCGAGCCCCCACATCAGAGCCATCCCTGAGCCCTTGTCCCCCAGGGCCAGCAAGAGGAGGGAGGCATCTCTTCTGTCCCCGCAGGCTTTTTCCCATCCAATTTGTACGCATTCATGGGGACACGAAGCATTGCCCGGGGTCCCTGGGTAGCTTCTCTTGCACATCCTAGGCCACCTCGGCCAAGAGCTGCAGTGGGTTGTCCCCACCAGGGCCAGGAGGGTGCCTACGCCCTGCTGGGACCCTCCTGCAGTTTTTCGTCAGCTCCTTCATCACCAGGGTGGAAATCACTGCCGGCTGGGGACCTGGCTCCCAGGGTTTTTCCATTGGGTTCAGTGGGCAGCCCTTCAAAAGCAGAACGGTGCTGAAAACGCATAAAACCTGAGGCATTTCCTTCTGGTCGTGTCGCGAGAAGATGATGTGGGCTTTTCCCATGGGGCAGCAGGAGTGTGTTTGCTCCTGGCTTGAGCCAAAGCTGCAGGCCAGCAGGAGCCAGGCGTCAAGGCCCGTGGTGGCACCCGCCTCTGAATCATGCCCGCGGCCACTCCCAGCACCGTGGAAGACAGCGGTGACCGGTGCCGGGAGAGCAAGCATCACCCAGGACGTAGGTACCAGCAGTCTGCGCCACGCTGTGACCGTGCAGCGAGGGGTGGTGGAAAGGACAAGCCGTCTGCAGAGGACTCTGCTTTTACGGTCAGGACCCCAAGGATTTCTTGCATTTCTAGACTTCTTCCAGTTTCATTTTTGATATGGAGAAACTGCAGGTCTTACAGTTTTAATGAGGGCTTTCCAGCCTGGCTTTAGAGACAGCCTCTAGCATGGTTTTGCTCAGGCTTTGTCTTGCAGGTTTGAGCCAGGGTTTTGCATTAATCTGGAGGCAGGAAGCAAGCGCCTGAGATCATGCCACGGGCATGGTTTATTCTGGTGTGTAGGACACGCAAACAGGTTTATACTGGTGTGTAGGACATGTAAACACACACACGGGCTTACGGCTCGCTGTTTAGTTCTCCATTCACGGTGCTGGAGGGCTCAGCTTAACATTTGTGGTTTCTGGTGCTGCTGGACCCAGACATTGAGTTGCAAATCTTTCTGATTTTTCATCACTGGGACGTTGTGTGGCAGCTAGACAGGGAATCAGAGCATCCACAGGAAAAATCATGGGTAACTGTCTTTTGTAGGCCCTAACTGAGTTAAAGCATCCCTGCTGAGAAACACTTAGGCACATATTTAATACTTTACCGAACAGTATGTTTTGCTGTTCCTGTACGTGGGTTTTCAGAATTGCCCCATGATACACTATATTCACTCCAGTTTTCTGGAGTAAAGGTTTATTCCAGGTGCAGCACCATGCGTCTCTGGATGTTTGCTTGGAAAGATGCTTTGGTCTCCTGCCGCATGCTGTCAGGATGCGAGCGCAGGCTGTGCCGTGCAATATTGAAAAAAAAGCACTCGGAGATGCTTTACAGGAATCTGCACCGTGTCATTGGCAGTCTGCTGAGCTGAAGGATATGGCAGGGCGGTTGGTAGCTTTTCACCACGTAAATTGTTGAAGGGTTTCTCCTTGGGATGGCAGATTGGCGTGTTTGTAGGACTGTGCAGGATTTCTTTGAAGAGGGATACCAGCACGCGAGTTGGTGTACAGCTACTGCGTTGCCAGCCAGGCTTTCGGATCGGCCAAGCTGAGCCTGAGCTTTCCCTGCGTGCATGGACAGTGTCACCGGGACAGGGTCTTCTTTGTGCTCCTGGGTTTTGTCGACTATTGGAAAATGATTATTTAGCCACTTTCCACATCAGAGAGCAACGTGCATTGCCCTCTGCGTGCTTAGAAAGTGCTGCTTTCTAAGGACCACGACATGTGCGGTAAGGAATTACTTGAAACAAGCATCAACTTTACTGAGCCTTAAGAGAAAGCGAAAAAAATAGGTTTGTTTTTTTTTTTTTAACTTTGCACTCAGGCTATTTTAGAGGCCGATTTTTTAATTTAAATTCTCCACCTTTTTTCGTGAGGGAGTCAGCCTTAAAGTTGTGAAATCTGTAGAAAGTTTTGGGGTGTTTCAAAACTTCACAAAGCAGGTTGATGTCCCAGCATGAGAAAGTTAGCCTGAAAAATTCACAAGGTGTAAAATGCCGTTGAGGGACTCTCTGTCTCTGCCATCATCCTCGGCTTCACCTTTTTATTTCCTCTCTCATTCTGTCCTGAGAACCAAGAAGATTGTTTCAGACAACTTGGGGTAGTTCGATGCTCTCCCTTTAGCGTTCCCCAGATTGCTTTGCTGGGGGGAACTGAGATACTCCAAATTTACCCAGAATTGGTTGAACCTTGAACCAGAGCCCTGGGGAAGGGCAGTCCAGCGCGCAGTCAGATCAGTGCAAACTTGCGCAGTGGTGTTGCTTGTGAGACCTTCACTGGGAAAGGCAGGAAGGGGTCTGTAGGGGCTTTGTTAAAAAAAATTAATAGTAATAATAATAATATAACACCCCAGTGCTTAACGAGCCCAGAGCAGTGGCTCTGAAAGCTGCTCAACAGCTCCTGCTCTCCCAGCACCTGGCCTTTGGGGTGGGGAAAAATTGAAGGGTCTTTTGGATTTTTTTAAATGCCTTATGCTAATAATGTCTCTGAGCATCCCTGGCATCGTGCTGTTTAACACCGTGTGGATAAAAGGAGGAACATGTCTTAGCGGGACGCCCTTTGGCTGGGCATTGCTGAAAGCCCGGGTTCCCCGTCAGCCGCCCGCGCTGCCCCGAGCATCCCTGCTCCGCTGCCTGCAGAGTTCCACCCGGCCGTGGTTGCTGCTAATCAGGGATCACCTCAACGCTGCGGGACCCTCCCCGTGCCCTCTCAGTTCCTCGCATTGCACAAGAATTCACCAAACAGCGGAATGCAAAAAGCGTTTCCAGCCCTGCAAGGAGGGGTGGGCAGGGAAGGAGAACATAGCCCTCCTGTGCCCTCCTTGTTTCTCCGAGGCCTTTGTTTTCTTAGAAATCCCAACCTTTCTCATGTTGTGTGTGTTGCTACGTAGCTTTTTTGTCTTTTTTCCCCCGCCCTAATTAGATTTTGGCTGCAAACTCCTTTCTACTGTGCAAGTGTGTGCATATGTTCATATAATTGTATAGTGTTTACATAGAAATACTTAGTATGTCTCTATTGCACACATATATAAATACCTGTGTTTTATGTTTGTATGGCTATATACTGTACATAGCATATATACTTGAGCAATATAGGTTAATATATACTGTGTGAGTACATGTGTGTATACTCTAGGCACATGCTCTGTGTGTGTATATATATGTAGTAAGTGCTGTATACACACATTTATTCACCATATATTTTTAATTCAAGTATATAGGCAATATGAATACTTAGTTACGCTCTCGGGATTTCTCCACACGTTTTTAGCAAAGAGCAGCAGCGCAGCTGACCTGGAGCAGAGCCGCGGCTCCTCTGCTTGCTGTGAGTAGGCAGAGACCCACGCCGATTCGCAGCCTCGGGTTTTCCTGCCTGCTTCAGAAACACCCCGTTCCTCTTCAGTTTGGTGCCTCAAGCACAGAGACTGTAGGAAAGTTGCTCCTTTTTCTTTACATTTTGGTTGCTGCCCTGAAGTGCTTCAGCCTGCAAGTAGCGATGGTTCATTTGCAAAGTGCCTGCCCAGACCCTGACTGGGGCGTTTGCAATGGGGCTTCCAGTTCCCACAAGCACCAAGCCGGTGCCCGTGCCGTCCGCCTTCCCCCGGCCGAGGCTGGGTCCGGGCGCCGGCCACGGGGAGCACCTCCTGAACCTCCTGCCCGCGAGGTCTTTGGGACGGCCTGGGCTTGTCGCCACGTCTCCTCCGGAGCCGGTTCACGGTGGGCTTCCCCAGAGTCTCTGCGCGAGGCTGCACGGCTGCTTTCTGCGGGTGCGTGGTTTCCTGATAGATGCGTGTGCTGGTGGCTCGGTGGCCAGAAGGCAACCCATGGCTAATGCAGAGCTCTGGTATTTATTGGGAAACTCACGTTTGTTGGCCTGTGAGGAGCTTTAAATCAGTGGGTTATTTTTAAATCGATGGAAATGTTGGAGGGTCTCTTCCCATTAAAAGAGCGGCTGTTTGAACTTGGTCATTGGAAGTGTATGGTCTTTGCATCTCATAGTCAGAGTTTCCTGCTGACCAGCAGAGGTGTTTGTTAGGGTCCACGTGGGAAAAGGTTTTTACCCAAAACATCCCATAGTTTGATATTTCAGTTACGCTTCACCAAATGCAGTGGGGGTGCTGCCTTGCCGCTGACCTTTTGGCTTTTTCAGGTTGCCGATTTTCAGTCTGCTCCATGAACGCATCCTTGCGTAGGTTTGTGCAGCTTTCTGTTTCTTGTAAGACGCTGAAGTCAGTTTGGTTTGTAGTTGGCAGAGTTTCTGAAATATTGTGATTTAAGCGGCATGCGATAATCTCTCTTGCATAGGGAGGCCTTAGTGGAAGTATTTGGGTTTGACTGGAGCGCGGAGATTGTGGCACCTGCAGCGGGTGACATTAGTATTAAGACTTACTTAATGGTGACACCATTTAGAAAGAACATTCATCATATAAACATCATGCCGCTGCTTCCAAATGTATTTTTAACTCCAAGCTCAGTGTTGCCATTCCCAGGGGCACAGGTAGCGAAAGCTGTTGGTCAGAGATGAATCAGCCCTGGTCTCTAACAAAAAGCTTGTTGGTGTCAGGCCCTGCTTGTGGGGTTGCCAATGGCACCGAGCAGTGATTTAGTCTTTTAAGACGTGCCACGCAGAGCAGGCACGGGGATTTTCAGGACTGACACTTGAGAGAAAAATGTTACTGGAAGGTCATGATTGCTTTAGCCAAGAAAAGCATCCAGCAGAAGTTTATCAGGTTTCATTTTTCTGAAGCGTGAAGTTTTGTCGTGCTGAGGCTGGGAGGGAAACAAGGCAGTGCCACGCAGGGGGCTCGTAGCAGAGGAGGTCGCTCAGGCTCCAGCATAGCTCCATGAGCACCCAGTTGTTTTCCTGATGCACTTGATGCTCTCCGCAACGTGCAGACACCTGAGAGAGGCAAGGCAGAAAGCAGCTCTGCTCGGAGACTGCGCTGCTCTGTGCGGTGCGTTTGCAGGGGCTGGATTTGTCATCCCCAGGCACGAGCTCCCGGCACGTTCCCGCACCGGCTGCGCTGCGCGGGGACCTCTTGCCTCACGGTGTGTCCCTGGGATGAGGATTTTATAGCGAGACTCTGACATCCCATGAAGGTAGGGAAGCTGTTCGGGACATTAGAGGCTAAATCGCGTGTGTTTGATCAGAGTCTGGCTCTGAAAGAAGCTGTTTACCGTCTTTTCTTAGCTTTGCTGTACAATGCTTGAATTTTCTTCTGTTACAAAGGGGACAACCTCCCTGGTGTCAGTTAATGCAGCCGTTACTGCCCTGGCTGCAGAAGGTCCAGGGCTTCAGTCCGTGCTGACTGGCAGCAGCCGTGGTGTCGGCCCCAGCTTCTCTCTTCCTTTGGGCATTCCTGTTTCTGTCTCAGCAGTTTCCCGCACGTCTCCGTGCGCAGCGTGTGAGGTGTGGCAGTAAGGAGGTCTGCGGAGGTCCCTGTTAATAGCCAGGCATGCAAAAACCAGGGGAAAGGAGAGGATAGCGGGAGAACCAAGTGATGCAACAGATATTTTTTTTCTTTTTTTAGTTGTGCAAATATGAACGCATGCAGTTTTGCTCGTTGTTGTGAACACAAAAGCATTTTCATGCTTTTTCCTCTTTGAATGAACCAGACCTCCTCTCCCTGCTCAGCCCAGTGACCCCCGGGATGCGTTTGTCCCAGTAGCACCATCCCAGCAAAGGTGGCCCGAGCCCTCCCAAACCCCCGGTATTCAGAAAATCTTCCGATGCTCAGCCTCTCCTTGGGGGAAAGCCTCCAAGTGTCACCGTGTGTTTTCAGGTGCTGGTGGTGTCGGGCACTGTGGCCGGAGGGGTTAGTCACATCCTTGTGGTTTTTCCCGTCCATGTACCCACACGTACAGTTCGAGAGCACCGGGGCATTCAAACTCCCTACTTTAGAGGTCAGCGACTTGAGTAGAAGGTGCCGGGTCCTGTGTCAGCACAGTCAGTGCTCAGTGAGAGCAAATGTTCCTGTCTTGGCACTGGATAATTGGTATTTTCTGATAATGACAAGGGAGAAATTCTGCGTTCAGCCCGAGCCTGAGTGTGGGCTGCTAGCTCCCGAGCGAAAGTGTCTCACAGCAGCATTTGGCGATGGACAAGAAATCATTTTCTGGTGAGGATTTCTTTTCCCTCTGTTACTATGACTATTGTGGACATCTCCAGTAAGCACCTTAAGGCATCTCACTTACCTGTTCCAGTCCTGCCTGCAAACGTCGGATTGGATTAAACTTTTATTACCTGCTAGAGAGTAAAACGCAGTAAAACCCAGTAATCCTTTGCCAAATAGTATTTACATTTTACAGCATGTGCTGGGGTGTGTTTACATTGGCCAAGATGTGCAGATCTGCCTCCAGATTTAGATACCTTCTCCCCATAAGCGCATCTGTCTGTCTGCCTGTCCGTACCCTGCGTGGGCCATATGTGTCAGGGGCCAGCAATATCCCTTGGGCATCCTGGTGGCACTGAGCCCGTACAGAAACGCTCTGTGCGCGTCCCCAGCGAGGGTGTGGGACCTTCCCAGGACACCTGGGAGGGAAACGCTCGACTGTGAATCTTGAGTTATTCTGCTGTCTTCAGTCCCGTTTTCCGTCCCTCGGCCTCCTTCTTTATTTAATCTTCGCGAAGGAAGCACAACTCGGTTGAAATACCAGCTCTGGTTAGCACAGCTGACGAAAAGGAGTGGGTTCCGCAACACGGGACGTGCACTGGAGGCTGATCAGCAACTCCTGGCTGTAGCAGCAATAGCCCCTGCAGAAGCTCTGGCGAGCGTGGGGCAATGCACAGACCCTGCTTTAGGCAGGGGAAATAAATGAAATATGTATCACACGAAGAATATTCTAATTTTTGAGTATGAATGTGCAGAGAAACATACCTCTTTGGAACATGCATAGCCAAGATGTCCCTTTCTTGGTCTCTCTAGACAGCACCAGCCATTTCTCCTTCAGGTCGGGAAGATCATTTGTGTACCGCAGCCTAGGACTGAACGTTTCCTTGGAATCGCAGATTACCTGGAATAGCCTCTCCCCGCTCTGTCACTCCCTTGGGGAGATTACCTGTGCCGCTGCCTGCCCCGGGTTTGGCCAGGGCCCGACCACGAGGGAGCACGAACCCCAGACCGCTCATCCCAGCTGAAAGCCCGTCAGTTTTTCAGCGAGGCGCAGGGCGCGGCGGAGGGACGGCGGCCGCGCACCTTCTGCCCTGGCCGCCCTGCTCAAGCGTGCCCACGGCCAGCCCCGCTCAGCACCGCCCCGGGCTGTGCGCGTCGGGGGGGCGGTGCGAACCAGCTGCTTACTGCCCTGGGCTCCCTTGGGTTTTTGTGGGGGTTTTTTTGTTTTCCATCCTTTTTTAGCTTTCTGCAGAATTTTGTAAATGAAGTGCGGGTGGATTTTGGATCGGAGACGGACGGAGTTGCCCAGCAGGAATCTGGCAGGATTTAAATTCTGAAATATCTCCAAGAGCGGAGCGGGAGCACGTTGCTCCCCTTGTCTTAGCTCTGTCCCCTGCCTGTACCATAGGAGAGCTGATCAGCTGCCAAGTGTCCCTCTCTAGGCAGACCCAGCGGTTTTACCGGTGTCCTCCCAGCCCTAAACGATGATGCCAAAAAAAGGGCTGCTTTCGTCCTTCATTTGGGGGTGGTTGCTTTTTTCCTCCCTGTGTGGCTGTGGCAGAGGCAGTGTCTCTCTTTGGAAAGATGCTGTCGGAGGCTGGCTGGAGTTTGGGATCCCCCTGTGCCGCCCAGCTTTCTGCTGCTACCTCAGCATCTTGAAGGTCTGGAACCAGCTTTCTCCAATTACAGTGATAAGCTTTTTCTTTTTCCCAAAGGATTCCTACCAGCTCTTTTGTAACTTGAAAAACATGGTTTTCCAGGTACCTGATTCCCTGGCCCTTGGGGCAATGCCGCTGGAAGCACCCCGCTTGCCGGGATGGCTTCTGTGAGCACGAATGCTCCTTCAGGCCCCAAAAGAGGCGGTCAGCCCCGTTTGCTGAACCACGCCGATGCAGCCACCGGGCTCAGGCTGGCGGGAGGCTGCTCCGGAGAACGGGTCGCACGGGAGATACAGCCCCAGCAAACGGAGCCGCCTGGCCCGCCGTGTCCTCGCTGCCCGCCCAGAGTCATTCCCATCGGCTGGAAGGGGACGGAGGGGGAATTTCCCTTTTGCTGAAGAGAACCAGCAGTCTCCTGTTTGGGTTTGTGGTTGGTGGGAAGAGCGAAAGAGCATTTGCCATGTGGGAAGCTGAAGGAAGCGGGGAGGGGGTTGTGTGCATAGGGCAAAGGAGAAAAAACCCACAGCCTTTTCTTGTAGTTGTTTCTTGTAATTATTTTTAAGGCCAGCCTTGTGATTTTTTTTTTAATTTTTGAGGTCACTGGAATTACCTAAAGAGCTGGCTCTGCTGCTACAACTGCGGGACCTGCAAACCTTCCTAGGGCAGCGTTGCCTCCGGGCAGGGCTGGCCCGCACAGGGTGCAGGGACCCTTCCACCACGGCTCGGCCCCGAGGCACGGGGTGTTCAGGGCTCTCCCGTCCAGCCATGCCGTTCATCTGCAGCCGTACGCGCAGGCAGCCTATTCTCGTTCTTGAAGAAATCACTGAATTTTGAAAGTCTCCTTTCTGGGAGCAAACCTCCGTGTTTTCCCTCGCGGTGCGTGTTTGTGGATCCGCACTCTTTAGCCGGGGCCAGCCCTGCGCCGGCGCGTGCAGGACCGTGCTGGGGTTGGGAGGTTCGGTGGACAAAAAGGACGGCTCTGCAGTAGGAGCGCCCAGGTTTTCCTTTGGCTGTTGCGAACAGACGCCGTCTGCTCCGGCTCGATGACCTCAGCCTTGTTCTAGTTTTATCATAGAATTAAAAAAATGACTCATGCCCTCGCTCTCCTCCAGACCCTGCCTGCCAGGGTCCCCTCTCCCAGCCCTGCAGGGTCCGAGCCATGCCATCTCAGTTCTTCCTTCCTCCAGGTTTTTATTTGCTCTGCATTTGTGAACTGCTCTGATAGCGTGGGGGGACAGAGGAGCACATCAGTGTCCCTGGGGCAGGGGGCTGGGGTGCTTTTGCAGCTCCCCGGAGGCACTGGAAGAGGCTTTTCCTGGTGCTTCTGTTTGTGCTGGAGCCAGGGCTGCCCTCGCCTCTCACCCGAAAGCCTCGCCGCTATTGCTGCTGAAAATAATCATGCTAATCCGATGGCTGTTGATAGTTGGGGTGTAAGAACTGCTTTTGAGTGCTTAGTGCCCCGATCAGGGGCCTGGCGATGCAGAGGGCGGTGGCACTGGCCTGCCTCGGGCTGTCTCAGTGTCACAGCCACTGTGGTCCCATCCCCTGTCCCCACTGCCTGTGGTGGGGTCACTCCTCCCATCGCCCCTCTCCTGTGCATGGGCTGCAGGCTTGGATTTGGAGTTCATGAGACACAAAGCTGAGGAGTGGGACGTTTGTTTTAGCACTCTGGCAGCCGCGTTTCCTGCCAGCGCATCCTCCTCCTCCTCTGCACTGCCTCTGCAGCAGCCAGGGATGGCAGTGACAGCGAGGGGACACTCGTCCTGCTGACCTGAGCAGGAGAGGGGAGAAAGAGGCTGCCGGGCATTGACTCATGGCAGGATCCAGCTTTGGATGCTCCGATTCAGCCTTTGGAAGAGCCTGTCTCCCTCCCTCTCTCCACTGACTACCCAGGTAGCCTGCTCTCCCCTTGCGGTCACTCAAATTAGGGTGTGATGACCTCAGTTCGGTGAACACGCTCACCCGCTCCCACCACCAAGCCGTGCCAGCAGGTCCTGATGGTGCTGGGATTTGGGGTCTCCTCAGTGCCGTAGCACCCAGGGAACACGCTCTGGATCCGCAGCCCCCCCCTGCAAACGTGTCCGGCTGCAGCCCCGCAGCACGGCGCTGGCTCGCGTCAGTTGTCTCCTGCTCTTTGGGCACCGTAAGGCATCCAGGAGGGTTAATTTGGAGGGAGCGTTGCATGGAGGGAGCCTCCTCATCCTCATCAGTACTTAGGGACAGATTTTTAGTTTGGTTCCTGTGGGCTCAGATGCAGCGAGTTGTTACCCTGCGGGGTCACGGTGCAGGTTTATGCCGTAACTCCGCTGCGTTGGGCACATTCAGAGCTGGACGGGTGGGGGTCAGCCCTTCCACGGCCGTAGTGCATCGCCACTTTATTAGTGTTTCAACTGGCTTGAACAAGGCTAAGCATTTCTCTCTTTCTCCTCTTCTTTTAGACTTAAGAAGGAGCCTAGATTTTCCCTAGGTGCCCAGGATGGCCGTAGCATTGACCCGAATTTCTAGAACCGCCAAGAGAGCAGAGAGGCTCCTGGTGCAGCGTCTGCCCAGCTCGGACCAGGGTCTGCCCCTCTGCTCCCGGGGTGCTTTGAATGGCCGTGCTGGGCAGCCCAGGGAGGAAACACAAACCTTCAGGACCTTCTTAAAAAACGTTATTTATGTATCATTTTCTCTGTAAGTGATATACCACTTCTGGCCTCAGACACCCACCAAACTGGCTGAGGTCGGGCTGGGGACGTGGGCAGCCCTGGGCACCCCGACCTCCCGCAGCCTCTCCTCCCTGCTCACCTCTGAGAAACCCCACGGGAGCCTTTCCCGGGGGGGGGGGGAGGGGCAAAAAAAAAGTGTGGTTTTTTTCCCCTTTGGTTACCAGACTAATGCAAACTGACTGGGGGGCCCACCCTGTGCAGGGGCCCGTGCTGCACCCCCTGCGGGCACCCGTGCGGGCAGTGCCGGCTGCGCTCGGTGGAGCCGGGCACCGTGCCTGCGGGCAGCAGCTCGTGAGAGCTCAGGGGCACAGGGCGTAGAGACCGAAAGTGTCGGTGGCTTCGTGCGGCCTCTGCGCGAGGGGGGATGTTACGCCGCGGGGCAGAGGGAGCGGTGGCGGCAGCTGAGGATCGTGCTCTGGGCACAAAGTGTGGAGCTGAGAAGTGGATGCTTTGCTTTCCCAGCGAGTGCACACGCTTCTTTTCTTTGCTGGTCTTATGCTGAAAAGCTGAGATTTATGTACTGTATGAAAAAAAAAACAAACAAAACAGAAAAAAAGAAAAAAATCCTAATGTTCCAAAATAAATGACAGTATATTTTGTACTTTGTAAAGTGTTAATTAAAATGAAAAAGAATAAAAAGTGAAACATACGCTGTCTGCTTTTGTACTGATCAAACTGATGAAAATAAAGCAGAGCTTGGCATTGTCTATAAGACGTAGCGTTCATTTTTTTTGACGTATGGCTACGCTGGGCCTTACTCCCACCAGTGCCCTTTGCCACGTGCACCCATTTAGGAAGGTCAGACGTCGCCGCGGCTCTCTGGTGTCCCGGACCTGTCACCGGCTGTATTTTTCCCCTGAGGGATGGTACCTGCCACACCATCTTCTCCATCCTGCCCCTGTCCTCTGGGAGCCACCAAACCTGCCCCACCCTCTTCCCTTAAAATAAGAAGTCAGTGGGATACCGTAGCGTCGCTGCAAGACTTAACGTCTACCTGCTCGCAGAAGGGTGCGAGGTGCCCGGGAGCCTGGAGGGCCCCAGTGTGCTGGGACGGCACCCGAGCCCTGCACCCCAAGGGGCAGGGCAGAATTGTCAGAATTGTCACCCCCCCCCGACAATTTCAGGGCGGTTGCAGCTGGGTGCTGCCCGAGCCGCGGTGCGCGCTGCAGCTGCGCGGTGCCGTTGCCACGCGCTTCTCGGCAAGGAGAAGCTGAAGAACCTGGCTGCAGTGTGCAAGACCAAACAGTGAAATTAGCTGTATCATCACCCCATCCCAGTTCCAACCATTTATAATGGACGTTTAAAGGGAAGCAGCTCCTCTACATAAACTGTGGTCAAGAAGAGTATCTTCTTTTTTAGCATAGTGCAACCCATTTTTTTACTCTTCTGGTCAAGTATAAGAGAATTCACGTAAGAATTTAGTGTGGGATTGCTAATCTGGAATGCAGCCTCAATGCAGAGCATTGCCTTGAGGGTTTAATCAAATTTAATAAAAAAATTAAAATAAAATCGACACCCACACTGTCACACATTCTTTCTCAGCACTGCCTGGGGCTGCCTGCGAAAGCGACTGGGGCCTTAGGGTAAATACACAGGGTTTGGGCTGTTACACTGGAGCCTGGACCGCCACTGCACACACTGAGAGGTTTTTAGCATTATTGTTGTGGTGGGGGGGGTTGGTTTTGGGTTTGGTTTTGTGTGTGTCTGTGTGTGTGTTGTGGTTTTTTTTACTTTACCTGACCAGGCTCATGCCCTCGTGCAGAAGGTGCTGGGGGCTCCAGCCCCTTGCAAAAAAAACCCAACCCAACCCAAACCAACCAACCAAAAAACCCCACCCCAAAACAAAACAAAAAAAACCCCTACCAAACCAGATTCTGATGAGTCGTGACAAAGTAACATTATTTCAGGAATATTTTGAATGCTTAAGGCTAATGATTAGTGCTCCGAGTCATTTGTTTTTGAAGGATCCTGTAGTGAAACGAGTTTGCTGTAATGCAGCAGGTGCCTAAAATAGGCTTTGTTTTTATGGGCTTTCCCGTGTTTTACTCCCGGTTGGGCGGTTTGCTGGCAGACAGGCCCAGCCTCGCTGTGCGGGAGGCCGTGGGCTCCCTGGCGGGGCCGGCTCTCCTGCAGGGA
Organism: Ciconia boyciana; assembly: GCF_034638445.1. Classification (NCBI taxonomy): domain Eukaryota; kingdom Metazoa; phylum Chordata; class Aves; order Ciconiiformes; family Ciconiidae; genus Ciconia; species Ciconia boyciana. The sequence continues at coordinate 3,284,051 of NC_132950.1, forward strand.
ATTGCCGGCAGCCCCTTGGCCCAGCGGGCTGCAACAGGGAATGGGGGCACGGAGCTCTCACCCCTTCCCTCCCGCAGAGCCCCGGCTGCGAATCGGCGTGGCGGTCCTGCGCCGATGTGCTTGGAGCGGTACGTGTACGTGGCTCTACACGAGTGTCTGGCCCTGAAGCACTTCCAGGCTATTTTAAGCCAAGCCCGACAGCGTGGTGGTGTTTAGAGGGCAAATTACTCTTGCTAATCAATGCGAAATCAAGTAGGTTATTTTAGTTCTAATTTGAGCTGCTTCCCCGGCGTCTAAACCCCCCCTCGCTGCAGGTATATTTAGGGATGCAGGTATATTTTGGGCTGGCTAATTTGCTGCTTTGAAGGACAAAATGGTGCAAAGTTGCCTTCCAGCCCGTGCCTGTAATGACCGGGGTCGGTGCAGCACAGCAGGGCTCCTGCACGGCCCCGGCCCCTCGGTCATGGGGGAGGCGGTGTAAACCGCTCGGTCGTGGCTGGCTTTGGCAGGTAAGAGGGCGGGGGGGAGAGTGTATTTATTTTTCTATTTTCTGAGCCTTTGCTTCTTAAATAAAACATTTGCCTTAGTTATTTCCTAGATACAAAGCAGTACAGGGAAGAGCGCTGCTACAGGGATGCTGTGAATTAGGGCCCAGCGCAGTCTTTTTCATCCTCATGCTCCAATTCGCTTATATCCAAAAGCCCCACCAGCAATCGCCAAATATATTTGGACCCAGTTCAGCCCCTGTCTCTGTGTTCCCCCATTTGCAGCCTGCTGTTGGAGACCACCCGGACCCGGGAGGGACCCCCGGGGAGCAGCAGGTGCTGCCCCGTGGGGAAGGCAGGCTCTGCAGCGGGGGGGTGGTGTGTGCTTCGATGGGTGCCGTGACTCCCTTCATCACACGAGGATAAAATAACGGCGCGCTGCTCTCGGCATACGAACCAGAGCAGCACAGCCCCCAAGGAGAGCTGACAAGGCCAAGGGACCGAGGATAGGGAGGGGCTCTTAAAAATAAACTCTAATCTTTTTTCAGTGTGGGTTTTTTTTTTTTTCCTGGTGGTCTTGCATGGTCTTGTGGCCCAGAGCCTTTGGTTGAAGGCCGCTCTGGCTCCTCTTCAGCTTTGAGGGCGGTGGACCTATTTTGTAGTGGTAAGACTTCAGATGAGGCAGGAGCCTTCCTCTTGGTGCCAGAAGTCACCAGTGTCCGTTCTTCACCTTCTCCAGAGGTTGCACTCAGCTGGTGGACACTGGCTGTGTCTCTGCTGCCGCTGGCGGCTCTTCAAGCCGCTGCACCTCTGTGATGTTCCTGTTCATCATCCCTGCTGCTCCGCAGCCTGCACGCAACCTTGCGATCATGGCAACTGGAAGGAGTGCTCAAAGACTGACCAAATTTAGCCATGAAGGGCCCCTCCTTTAGCAAGAGACAAGAGCATTATACAAATGACAAGCAAGTCTTGTTTAGAAACCCGGCACCAGAGCAGCTCCCAGGGCCCCGGGAATGAGGGCTCCGTCCGGCGGCTGCTCAGGCTCCTGCCCGGCCAGGCTCGCCCTCCTCACAGGCTGTAACAAAAGGTTTCTTGGGAAGAGCCGTTCCCAGAGCAGCACGGTGCTGGTGGGCACCAGAGCCAGCGGCTCCACCAGCCCAACAGCCGGAGGGGTCAGGCAGGCTGGCAGCCACCGACTGCCAGTGCTTGCTTTGAAACTGGACCCACAGCTGAACTGGGAGGAGCTAGAGCAGCAGAGCAGGACGTTTGTCAGCAAGGCTCAAAAGAAAGACACGAAAAATTGTGTCCTTGCAGGTCCTGGCCACCAGCTGAGCTCGGACACCGAAAATGTGGCCTGGCCAGCCAGGTGCTGGGCAGCGGGGGCTCCTCCGCCAGTGGGGGGCTGCAGGAGGCTGCTATTTAACAACAAAAATACAAATCCAAATTTGTTGTAATAAAACAGTGAACAAGTTGCATATATTAAAAGTGGTAATAATAAATTTAAGAACAGTAATATAAAAAACAAAACCCCAACCGACAAACCCAAATCCCGGGAGACAAGGGTGAACGCAGCTCACCCCTGCTGACACATGGGGCACCGATGCCGGTGCGGCGGCTCCTGGCACTGCTCTCCCCAGCAAAGGCACTTGTTGCCCAACTCTCCCATTCGGCAAACCTGTGGCTGCTGAGGGAAAGGCCCCCGAGGACGCACCATCTCCGACCGGCTGGGCGAGCTGAGGCAGGACGGTGCCACGGAGACGGCTGCAGGGCTGGCACGCCATGAAACGCCCCGGCTAAAAGATGGGTGCGCTTGCGCATCTTCTGCTTCTCCTCCACAGCCTCTCCCCGCCCGGCCGGTGGCGAGGCCAAGCTGCGGGGACTGCAGAGCATCGCACAGCCGGTCCCACAGGCTGCAGCGGGCAGGGGGTCACGGCACCCCCGCCATGGCCTCCTGGCCTCCCCAGCCTGCCTACGAGGAGGGACATCTCCCCAGGCATGCTGGCAGGCGGCTCAGGGGAGCCCTTTCCGATGGAAAGCGGGGCAGCTGCACCGCACGGGGCTGGACATACGGTTTCCATTCCGTCTTTATTCATCCACAGGCAAACACCACGCTGGCAGCACCGTGAGGCTTCGCAGCTGAGCAGGGTGCAGACGGTGGCCAGACACCCTCCTCCCCGCGACCGCCGTCTGCAAGGGCTGCAGGGGCTTTAGGCTTACGCAGTGTTTCACGCCGAAGGCTTGCAGGGAGCAGAGGATTTCTTTACACGTGTTTGGATCGTAGGGCTGTAGGGCCATAGGGCAGCACGGCTGCGCAGCCCCGGCGCCAAAGCCAGCATTCCCTCTACCCCTGCCATTCGCTGCAGAGGGCAGCCGGGCCTACCAACGCCAATCTTTTTCCACCTGCATTTCAACATTCACAGTATGATGCTGGCACTTGGAAAACATGGCATTGCAGACGTTCTTCTCTGTTAGCACTCCCAGGAACCTTCTGCCACTTAGACTTCTTTCCCCAGCAAGCAGAGCAAAGGGGGCTCAGCTTTAGCCCAGCACAGCCGTCCCCGCACTTCCAGGATCCTGCCAGTAGCAGAGCAGAGCGTGACCAGCAACCTGGGAACTGCAGCTCCAGCCCCGGTAACCACGAACTCGGCACGTCCCACCAGCGCTTCAGCTACCACACAAGACTTGCTGGAGGCAGGGCAGGGGAGCAACGCACCCACCGCAGTTCAGATCACTACTTCAGCCACAGGCTACTGCTGCATGAAGAGTGCACAGGTAGTCCCTGCTTGTGGTCCAGGAGGATGGTGTGGTTGGCTTGGGGTATGTAGGAGGAGAAAGTATAGCCTGCTTCTTACCTGATAGATGGGGAACATAGAGTTGGGTTTTGGCGTTAGAGGAGGTAGCGATGGGTGGGAGTGAGGGTTACAGAAGGCACTTTTCATTAGCTAGGGTCTGCTGCATTGGGTTTCTGCACAGTCTGGCCTCAGCTCTGCCCCAGCAGGGATGGACAGGACAGAAAACCCGGTCCCAGAAGCTGTCCTCATCAGGGCTATGGTTAGTCTGATTTTAAAAAGTGAGAGACAATATATTTGACATCCAACTCTGGCCTCTGCTGCCTGTTCAGGCTTTTGCTGACCCATCCTACCCCCACAGCCACCCCACAGGCAGGACTATCTGTGCTGCCCACCCAGCAGCCTGCGGGAGGCAGGTCTCTGCCCAGCCAAGGACACGCCATGCAGCGTGCTACTGCGTTTGTCACCACCCTGGCAGCTCTCGCCGCCCACTTCGCACACCGACCCCTCTGTACAAAGCTGTTGAGCAAACGCAAATACAAATACACTGGGAGTTGGTGTTGGGCCTGGGGGTCTCGGGCCACATCCAACTTTGCAAGTAGCATGAGACACTATGAATAATGAAACGACCGCTGCCACGGCCTCGCTAATGGCTCTGGGCACGCTCTAGTCCGAGCTCGTGGATCAAATCATTTCAGCACTGCCTGCTTGTATTGGGTGGCAAGGTTTTGGTAGCAGGAGGCTGCAATGGTGGCTTCTGTGAGAAGACACCAGGAGCTGCCCCCATGTCAGGCAGAGACAGTTCCACCCAGCTCCAAGACAGACTCGCCACTGGCCAAGGCTGAGCCCATCAGCAACGGTGGTAGCACCTCCGTGGTAACATATTGAAGAAGGGGGAAAAACTGCTGCGCAACAGCAGCTGGGAGAGAGGAGTCTGAATATGTGAGAAAACCATGCAGACACCAAGGTCAGTGAACAAGGAGAGGGAGGAGGTAGAAAAGTCAGGAGTAAGGTTGAGCCTGGGAAGAAGGGAGGGATGGGGAAAAGGTGTTTATAGATTTGTTCTTACCCCTCATTATCCTGCTCTGTTTCACTGGCAATAAATTGACTCCCCCAAGTCGAGTCTGTTTTGCCTGTGATGGTAACTGGGAAGCGATCTCCCTGTCCTTATCTCGACCCATGAGCTTTCCATTGTATTTTCTCCCCCTGTCCTGTTGGAAGGGGAGTGACAGAGCCTCTTGGTGGGCACCTGGCCACGGTCAGCCCCCCCCTCCACTTTAGCCAAAACAAGGGTGAGTGCTGGTGTCTGCCAGACCGTAGGCTCTCTGCTGCTAACCTTGTTCCCATCAAGCAGCGTGTTCGAGAATGCCCACAGCCGCTGTAATGAAAGTGCAAACACCCCCACTGCATTAAGCCACACAACACTTCTATTTAGGGCTAAAGACCTTGCTGGCATCTAATTAACACACAGATTTTTGCAATTTATTGCACAGCAAGACTGCAACACAACCAGGTATGACACAGCATTAATTCTCCTCCCAGCTCTCCAAAAGGCCCAGCCCCAGGTGGCATCAGGAACACTTGTGAACGAGAGGAGCTAAAAGCCTGCAGCGCTCGCCAGCACTAACCAGCCATCCTGCGCAGTGCTCCTCAAACAGCAACGCCCGCAAAGGGGGTTGTCAGAAACACCTTTCTTACCATAGTTCTTTTACACTTGTTTTCAATGCTGTACTAAGCTTCCTATGTTAAAAGGGCACAGCTACTCCCATGAGGCCAACAAGACATGTTTGGGCACCTCAAGTTGCCCAAGTCGCACGTAGAAGAAGGTATAAATTAAAGCTAACTTAATGGGAATTCACAGCAGTGAAGGTCTGCCACAATTTAATGGTAGCTTTCTGCTTGTTCTACCTCAACCCACCACAGCAATGTTAATAACAACTCATAGACATCTCTTTATTTCTCTGTACTTTGTTCCACCTCTCCTGTATTTTATGCAAAGTCCTTCAAGACTTACTTCATCAAGGTAGAGTTTAGCCCCTGAATTTTGGTAATTACACAACAGATTTGATACAGAATTTCAGATAATGGAGCCAAAATGGGAGTATGTGGTGTCCCCTCAGGCCGTAGATACAGTGCCTGCCTACACCAGTATCAGTCCTGCAGGTGCAGAGGTGTCTCAGTTGACAAAAGAGGTTTCCTGTCACATCACTGTGACCCAAAATGCCTAAGTTTAAATGCAGAGTGCAAGACAGAGCAGCCCGCGTGTGAAGTCAAGCTCAAGAATATTTCCATTACCACTTTATTAAAAACATCAGCTTGGATTTTTGCCAAATTTACACAGTAGAAATATCCCACACAAAAAATGATACAACTCTGCCCGATGTTTGGAGTATTTCACAGGAGTCCGTTTCCCACGCTTCGGGATGAGATTTGATAAGTGCCTGCTAGAGGTACATACAGCTGTCGCATCCCATCTCCAGCAGCCTACTGTCTACTAAATGCGCTCACCACAACTTCTCTGCTAAGAAAGTACCAAGAAACAAGGCCCTGCTTCTTGCCCATTAAGACTCCTTCCCCTGCTAGCACACCCCTGCCTCCAGGCCACCTGTACTGGACTCCAACAGCCAGCACAACTTTTCTTCCACATAAAAAACAGTTATCAAAAAACCCTTTTCCTTGAGAAATAGTTTGGCTCAACCCAACGCTCACACCCCAGAGCTGGTGACAGGGAAAGCATCCATAAGTGAATGTCCTGTGCTACAGATTTCACCTCGTGCCAGATTTCCCCGAGGGAGATGCTCTTCATCCTTACACAGAGAGGGACTCACCAGCTGTGGGCTGGGCCTCAGACTCTTTGGGAGCTCACCATGAACCAGCCAGAGCACTCCTTGCATTTCCACTCTCCTTGGGGAATGTACATCTTTCCTGCAGCCAGGCCGGAGCATTTCAGTGATGCAGAGATGACAATACACGCAGGCACTGCTATGGCTGTCTCTGCTCACAGTCACTTCTTGCTTGGCTTCACAGAATGAGGCTTCCTTTCCAAGAAGCTCGTCACCAAGTCCCCTCGTCTTCTTAGCACAGTGCTGAGGCCCAGCAATATCACTAGGTGAAAGACTTAACCATGCTCACCATATGATCAACTCCACATGCAACGTCCACCACCTCACCGGGTACAGTCACCTGGATCAGACACACAAGAGTGGATTATTTCTCAAGCTGGTACTTTGCACCTGATATTTCCTATTTCTCATCCTCCTTCTGCTTAAGATGCCAGTTGGTTTCACAGGGACTTGTATCTATAAAAGTGCCATGTTAAAAACCCAGAGAAAGCAAGGTTCAGCACCAGACATGTTTGCGCATTGAGCTGTGAAATATTCCCTTTCTCCCTTCACAGAAGCACATAAACCTTCGGAAGGACAGAAAGAGAGGTCTCACTAGCAGACAGTGAGGAGACTGTAGCCTCAGCCCATCTGTTTATCAGCAGAAACAGCATGACCGAAGAGAGACTAATCCAGACAGCAGGAAGAGGATCTGCCCAAGCACCACAAGGATTTGCCTCTTCTCTCATCAACAAGGACTGGAACGAGGCGAAAGCTCAACTCGGCCTATGGCAGTTTTTGCTTTGATGCTAAGCAGACCCAGCTCACTCACTAGTGTAGTTACAGCTCTTTCACTTGAATTTGACTTTCAAATTCAAGGAAAGCAGAGGCTACAAGTGGAAGTTTTTCCTTAGAGCTAAGGGGGAGGAGAAATGGCCAGTTCTAGGGCAGGTGGTCACAGACAAGTACCCTGGTAACTGCCCTTGTTTTGGTACATTGCCGTAGTAATGTCAGACAGGAGTTGGCTGGTTGAGGGAGCATAACCCTCTGTGTCCACACCTAGGGAAACCTGGACGTGCCATGCCTGGTGAATTCAGAGACTCCACTCAGCCACAGCAGTGTGATCTTAGGTAAATGCTTCAGAGTTGGTCTTTTTTTGTTCGTTTTTAAAAGGAGGAGAAAGCATGCCAGAGAAACACATCCACTGCAAGTTCAGACACATGGAAAAGGACTCCAGGGTGGTCCAACTGATTGACTCCCTCCTCTCCTACTTGGCCTTCATGGAGACTGGGAACATCTGTTAGGCTGAGTGCTGAACTCCAGAGCCAAAGACTCTTCTACACCCACAGAGTCTGGCTCTCAGAGCCATCCAAGAGAAGGGAGTGGAACTGGAAGCATTGCGAAACAGCTATGAAAACAATTCAGTGGCTAAGGATCTCCTACTGTAACTACACAGGCAGCCCAGTCACCCACCACCATAGCTGCTTGACTTGGAAGAGGAGCAGGGGAAGGCAGCCCACTGCTATGTGGACCTGCTGCCACTATAGTCTGACCACTGTGACCAAAACATTCACCTGATTTAGATATGTAACGCAAGTCTTTTGGGTCACAGATGACCAATAGTGGTGGTTTTCTTTGCAGCATGTACAAAAGTGAAGTGCAGGTTAGAAGGGGAGGGAAGAGGCAGTAAGGGTAGCAGGTAGAAGACTGTGGACAGGACTAAGGTAAGAACTGTTCAGAAGCGATGGCACAGCACCAGGGATCTCAAATCTATACTGAAACAGCAGAAGCAGAAAACTCAAAAAATTTACTGAATACCTCCATCCCTAAGCAGGCTAGGCAAGGACCTCTGGAAAACAAAGCAGTTCTACAGTCATCTTAGGCTTCCACTTCTTACAAAATTACTCAACAAAACTATGCAGCATATGATGTTTCTTGCCCTCGGGGTGACAAAAGACTAGATAAAGAATATGCTCTTGGCCTTAATACTACCGTCCTTACCCTCCATGGGAAATACTGGTCTTCCATTCTTCCAGTTCCCAGGCACCCTCTTAGATTCTTGCCCCATACAAACAGTTCTCCTCTGTCTATACAGGAAAAAAAGAAAAAAAGAATAAAAAAATAGGGCATAGTCATTAAAAAGGAAGAATTCTATTTGTGATGCTGGCAAGTGTGGCTACAGTGCTTCTGGGAGTATAAAGGGTTATACATGCAGCATGAAAGCCATCGAGTTTAGTTCCAAGTACAATAAATGTACTTGTGCTGGGGGAAAAAGATGCCTAATGAGCAGGACAAGCAGCAAGTTCTGGGCACAAGTCTTTGCTTCCCCCTCTTACAGCTCTTGCTTTGGAATTTTATTTGAAGAAAGAGTGCAGCAGAAGAGATTCCAGGGAATCATTTGTGGTGAAGTGAATCATTTGTGCTGGAAGTTAGACAATTACAGCTGACCCACATCAGCTATCAGCAACAGCAAACAGGGTAAGCAAGGCAGTAAAATCTGTCCCAAGCCATCACCTGGGGACTGGTTATTCAGCTGCCTGACAGAAGTTACTTTCTAATGACAACTGGGGAAAAAGAAAAAAACTTGCATTCAACAGAGCTGGACAGTTTTAAGCCCCTCAGCAAAATATGTAGATCTCAGAAGTGTTCAGATAGCCCCACAGCAGAGACAACCAAAACATGATCTATAACATAAGCACAATTTAATCGGAACACAGTTTCTAACGCTTCCTGAATACCAGGGGGAGACCAGTTACAAGCACTCTGTAACCTGACTGACAGTGTCATGCATCCCACTTCCCCAGGAAGAACCAAGCACTTTGGCACCTGGCACTTTTCATTAGTAAACTACTACTTTCGCTACCAAATACGTGGGTTTTCTGTGCTGCTGCCCTCTGCTGCCCATTTTAAAATTACTTTCAAATTCAAAACTTCCTTTAAAGGCTGGTATCAAGCACAGGGTATACATACCAGAGTATGTACCCTTTGCATGTTAAACGTGTAGGTCTTCCCACCTCAGACTGCTAACTCCAAAGAGCCAAGAAACCCTGACATCTAGCTCCAATTTAGACTCAGTTTTAGTTTGTCCATTTATCACATAAATTCCTGCTGCTTCTAAAGTGCAACTGACTGACTGACTCTGTACAAGGAAATTTAAAAAACTTCCCAGGTTTCCTGTTTGAGGGAAGTTTTTTGTTTGCTTTAGAGGAACAACACTTTCTTAATTAAAGCATAAGTTAGTGCAGTACCTATGTTAGAAACCATGCTGACACCTGTAAATGTGCTGCCCGCCCCTTCTGTTCCATTCCAGTGTGCTTGAAGTTTAGAGAAAGATGGGTGCTTTCTTTGTTTTTCTTTTAACTGCCAGTGTGACTTCTCCGTGACAGTAGGACTAGAAACTTACTTGTAAGTGCCGCAAACTGGCTAAGTCCACAGCGAACGTGAGCAACACGGATGTCCGGATTGAAGTCTGACCGGCCAAAAAGGCTGGGTGGGATCATCTCTGGCACTGCTGTCTCTATTAGGTTTGGTCCTTTCCCAAGAATTCCATATCCCCAGACAAAAACATTTCCTTCTTCTGTATTGCAATAAGAACACATTCTGTAAGAAAGTCTGTGCTTGTGAAATTCATACCATGACCAAGAGTTAATCAGATCCAAAGGGCTATTTTCCTTTCTCCCAGAGCAGTCTAGCACCTTTTGATTATTTAAAAGTAGCAAACAATGCATTCCCATTCAAATGCCTTGATTTTTTCCTAAGCTGTGCAAGCAGATCAATCTTCACAGGCAAAACTTTCATGGGGAAAAAATGCCACCACAGTGTGGGCTGGATAAAATACTTCAGCTTACTGACCAATGGGATAGAGGCTGTTGTTTTATTATCACCGCTTTTTCCTTTGAGGCATGGCCAAACCAGTGGTAGGCTAGTCGCTCTGTCTGGCATCCTGCCTTAAGCTGGGCGCCTGGGAAAGGCAGCAGTTGGACAGCATAAGACAGAGTTAAGTTGCTATGTCTGCTAGCTCTGCTCCCTTCATGCTAGAAGCTCAAATGTTTTGTCATCACAGCAACTGCATCATAAATATGAACGTCCTCATTGAGATGATCCTTCATAAAAGTAGTGCAATCCTTTCCCTTACTCCTTTATTCCGTGACTTTCAAGCTGTGGTCCCCTGGCCACTGGCAATCCAAAGCAGCATTCACTAAGAAGCCTGCTGCAGAGTTTCACTGTTCTCAAAACTCTCTAATTGCCAGCCTAGTTTATCAAGATTTATTTACATGTCCGATTTATATTGAGTCTGAAGGGCTCTTCTTTCTCTCAGGTGTTGCCTTACTTTTCCTCCCTATATCCATCTTCATTATAGGCCACACATGGCCCATGTGATCAACAAACAAGGGATCAGAATAGCAAGCAGCAACCATGCTCTTGTTATAGTTTGCCTAAGTGCTCACAACAGCACATACCAGAAGCGACGCTCTGCAGCTAGTGAAAATAACTCCTCTAGTACATTCTTAAATCACAACTCTCCTAGTACATTCTTAAATTACACGTTTCTCAGTCTCCCAGCTTTCCTCGTAGCAGACAGTACTTCCCAGTTTCCAGTGAACAAGATGCTTGCTCCATGATGTTACAGCCCACCTACTGCATGGCCTTGTACTAAAGAGGATGATTGTAAACGTGAACTCACCCGTTAGCACAATATTGCCAGTCCCTCCACATGCAGCCTCCTTTATCTTCCCAATCTTGAATGGCAAATGTCTGGGAACATTCACCTGTATGAGGTTGCAAGAGAGTCGTTAGAGACAAGGTAATAAACTGCAAACTAGACACACATTTTTAACTTGTTCTCTGGTTCTGGTTAGAGCTTACATACACTGAATTCCTGATACAGAGCACCTTTATGGCCTGAACAACAGAACGAATGCAAGTCCCAAGATCAAAAAAACTACATGAAATTCATTAAGGCTGAGAGTGCGGATGAAGTGGAAAAAGTTACCCATTGGAAAGCTTATATGCATGGCAACAAAGCTGGGAATGCTTAACATCTGCTTATATCCCTGGCTCTGTAAGTCAGACATAATGGGAAAGTCAATAGGTGAGCACGTTTGCAAGTTTTCACAATGGACGAGATCACTAAAATTTGGTCTGCAGTGGCATTTTTGAACATACTAGGGAAAAATCAATTGAAGAAAATCACTCTTATTTGGTACAGTTCAATACAACAGAAACCTACATGGCTTGATACATGTAACCCGTGACCTCAGATTTCACAGATAATATCCAGCTCTGCTATTACACAATTTGGACTTTATCTATAGCGTACCTAAAACTCCCGCTTTGGGAAACATGCCATTCATCCATTTCAGACCCCTCTGACCTCCATCAAGCACCCAGCCAGGAAACTACTGCACTACTTAACCTGGTCATTGTCTTTAGGCCTTACGGGTCTCAGTAAGTAGACCTACATTAACGACACATCAGGAGAGATATGGGAAAGAAAGGTAGATATTTTACTAAAGCCATACTAATGCAATTGTCTGCTCTTAGCCTTCTGCCAAAAATAGCTTGAGTATCAATTAATTCCCTAACTCCATTTCCTACACTAACTGTAAGAGGAGACCATCTGTCTAATTACCTCAGTACTACAATGCTTAGTGTCAAATCAGCACTATATTTTTGCCCCACATAAGTGTGCTCCAAAAAACTTATCTGTGAGACACTGGGGTTTGTTTAGGACTCAGCTATAAACCTGCTAAGGTTGTTCATGAAAAATTCACCAACATACGGGTTGACTGGAAGGGACTTCCAAGAGTCATCTGGACCAGCACCATGCTCAAAGCAGGACCACTCAAAATTCTAGATTAGCCAGCCAAAAGACTAATTCCTGTCCTGAAACCAGCCCAAGCACTCCAGCTGGATCTCAATTTAATGCAAAGTCCATGGGATGGGGAAAGGAGAGCCCAGGGTGCACTCTTTCTTTACAACAGACTAACAAACTGGAGTGAAGTCACACAAGCCTTTGCCTATCAACAGGTGGGAAACATACTGCCCTAAAGCTATACAACCGTTTCAGACAGATTGGTTTTGTAAGCATAGGTAAAGCCAGCCTGCTAGTGGGGTTAGTTTATATTGATTTATACTGCTGTCAAAAGAACCCAGAGCATGGAGAAGTGTGTAATTTTTAACTCTGTGTGCAGCAGCTGAACCAAAACATGTAAAAACACGCCCCCAGGTCAACTGACCTGTGTGGTTTCTGTGACAGATGCCAACTGCAAGTATTCTGAATTTCCCCAACCAAAGACGTCTCCTTCATCTGAAACAGCCAGACAACAGTCCCCATAGGAAGAGACCTGGACAATGTTTACTCCAGCAATGTCACCACATAGCTTAGTAGGAACACTGGTGATGTTGTAGTGTCCAAGACCTGAAAGGAAAAAAGTAGAGATGATGAAGAATTTTTTCCAGACATACTTTTAACGCCTACATAGGACCATTTTGTCATAAGACAATCACCCTCCCTCCAAAAGAAATCTTTCTGTCTATATCTCTTAACTACGAGCTTCAATGGGCAAGCAGCCACAAACACCAGTTCTACTAGCCAAAGCTACCTCTCTAGAGTACAGAACAACTTTATATAGTCACACCTGCAAAAGAGTCTAGGCCCTCATGTCTCTTGTCTGCATGGACCAAAGTGTCTGAGAGAGCAGTAACCAAGCTAGGCAGATATCCCAACAGAGGTGAAGTTTCACAAACCAGCTGTGTGCTGTCTTCTGCAAGGAGAGCCAGGAGTGACAGCACGCTGCAATCAGTTTAGACAACAGCAGATGAAGTGGCAAAAGAGGCTGGGAAGCAAACACATTACATGACAAATCGCTGCCTGGACAAGAGGCCAGAATGTAGATGACAAACAAGACTGGCTACTGTACATCCACACAAGAGAACCATGGGCAGAACCCAGCTTCAGGAGCAGCAGGACTAAACAGTAGGAAGGACTGGAAGTCCTCTGACAGCAGTAGCCATCAGGACAAGGACCTGGCCAAAGATCCCATGCTAAGACAGCAGTAGCTGCCAAAGGTCTCTGTCAGTTCAAAAGGAGCAAGAAGCAAAACAGACCCTGAAGTGAGAATCAGAAAGCAAAGCCTGCACCGAACCAGGGAGCTAACCTTCCCATGCCACTTCCACACCCCCTCACAAGCTTCAAACAGCAGACACATTCTCCTCAAGTTGCATGCTTGGATTGCCAGCGTGGCATCCTAAAGCTCCTCTAAAAATGAACCGGTTTGTCTCAGTTTGGTTGCACAAGAGTATTGAGAACATCTGCCCACAGCTGGAAAGATACCAGCCCCTTTCTGTCCACACATGCAAGACAAATATACATCACAAACTCTGAATCAGGACAGCTTGCTATATTCATCAATTCACTGAAACGCAAGCTGAGCTGAGCTCCTACCTGTTTGGCCATCAGCTCCCCATCCACATGCGTAGACCGTACCCTTCTTGGTTCTAAACAGACTGTGGTCCTGCCCACACACGACCTGCACACAAACAAAAAGTCAGAGCTGGTTAGGAAAGGTCAAGTGTTCAAAATTGATTTAATGAAGCATTACTGGCAGACAAATTGAGCAATCAACCTCTACAATGCCCATCAGCTCAGATTTTGACCTTTCTCTCCAGATCAAATGGCTCTACAGACAGGGAAGGCTAAGAACAGCATGATACAGCACAGAAAACAGCAGAATTTTCTTTGTGGAAAGCAATGCTGCGGTTGATTTGTTCTGAGATCCAAAACAAGGCCTAGTTAACAGAAAGCTCGATTCAGCAGTGCAACACAATAAAACAGCAAAGAGTAAATAAGAGATCTCCCTTCCCAGAGTGGCTCTCAATGCCAGCTACAAACTGCTATTGATTCCTTGCCATGTAAGCGCTCTAGGAACACATCTGTTCTCAAATTGACATTTATGTGGAACTAGCAATCATGTCTGCCACAGGCTTGGCATGAATTAAAGCCAAGATCTTCAAAAGCAGACATTAAAAATTAGCCACAGATTAAAGGGATTTAATCCACAAGTTAAGAGATTGACTGCCAAGAATATTAAGCACATAACTGCTGTCATCAAACTACAAACAGGTACCAATTATTCAACCCCCTTGGAAAAAAAAAAAAAATCATGAAAAATCCAAACAGAAGTTTACAAGCCTAATTCAAAACATCATTAGGCTGTACCATGGCGCACACTCATCACGCAGACCTAAATATATGACCCTTGTTTTCTAGGATGCTGCATGGAACAGGAATAACGTTTGCCCACAGAGTGCCACTATGGTGGCATAGACATACTAACAAACTGCTCCTGCGCCTGCAAATACTGCACCCATGTGCAGACCCAGTGGCATCTATGCTGCTCTGCAGTCCCCTGCTCTCCTAGAAACCCGCCTTAGGGAAATGCTGGCTTGTCTAAGTGGATGGTCTCACAGCTCACTTTTGAAATGCGGAAAACAAAATTCAAAATAAAACAGTTCAATTGATATAAAAGTGCCAAAGGGGAACAAGAGCAAGAAATCAGGACAGGAAGAGATGAGGCATCAAAACAACTTCCCTGTTGTGCAGGTGTTACCTAGAAGTCGAGCAAGCAAACTGCATTAGCATTCCCAAATTCTTGAGTAAGTTCAGACCCTGTGTTGCCAGTCACAACTGCTCTGCACAGGCATGGAGCAAAATGCCACCTTGTGCTTTTTATAAGCAACCGTATAGTAGATCATCCCATCATTTCAGAGAGCTTCAACTGAATGATTTGCACCCTGATTTTTTTATTTTTCATTACAGAATCACAGACTGGTTGAGGTTAGAAGGAACCTCTGAGTCACCTGGTCCAACCCCCCTGCTCAAGCAGGGCCACCTACAGCCAGTTGTCCAGGACGATGTCCAGATGGCTTTTGAATATCTCCAACGAGGGATACTCCACAACCTCTCCAGGCAACCTGTGTCAGTGCTCAGCCACAGTAAAAAAGTGTTTCCCGACGTTTAGAGGGAACCTCCTGTGCCTCAGTTTGGGCCCACTGCCTCTTGTCCTGTCACTGGGAGTGACTGAAAAGAGCCTGGCTCTGTCCTCTTTGCACCCTCCCTTCAGGTGTTTATATACATTGCTGAGACACACTCCCCCAAGCCTTCTCTTTTCCAGGCTAAACACTCCCAGCTCTCTCAGCATTTCCTCACAGGAGAGATGCTCCAGTCCCTTCATCGCCCTAATGGCCCTTCGTTGGACTCTCTCCAGTATGTCCATGTCTCTCTTGTACTGGGGAGCTCAGAAATGGACATAATACTCAGAGTGTGGCCTCACCAGTGCTGAGTAGAAGGGAAGGACCACCTCCCTTGAGCTGCATTCCTCCTAATGCAGCCCAGGATACCATTTGCTTTCACTACAGCAAGGCACGCTGCTGGCTCATGGTCAACCTGGTGTCTGCCAGGACCCCCAGGGCCTTTTCTGCAGAGCTGCTTCCCAGTCTGTCGGACCCCAGCATATAGTGGTGTCCGGGGCTGTTCCTTCCCAGGTGCAGGACTTCGCCCTTCCCCTTGCTGCACTTCATGAGGTCCATGTCAGCCCACTTCTCCAGCCCCTGGATGGCAGCACCACCCTCTGGTGTATCAGCCACTCCTCCCAGTTTTATGTCTTCTGCAAACTTGCTGAGGGTACACTCTGTCCCATCATCCAGACCATTAGTGAAGATGTTAAACAGGATCGGACCCAGTACTGACCCCTGGGGTACACCACTAGTTACTGGCATTCAACTAGTCTTTGTGCCACTGATTATGACCCTCTGGGCTCAGCTATTCAGCCAGTTTTCAATCCACCTTCAGAATTCGATTCATAAGGTCCTCTTACCTGGACAACTCTGCTGTCAAACTCCTTCAGCTGATGAATCAGATGGCTTTCACTGGACACCATCAAAGAGCCACCAAGAAGAGAAAAGGCAACAGAGAGGATTTCAGAGGATTGCAACTGAAAAACGTGAAGGTAGACCTGCCTTTACTGAAAGCCACTTTGCTATTACAAGAAGAGAGATCTTTTCATGTGTTCTCTTATAAATTCAAAGAGCATAGTTCCACTGTAAAATTACTGCACAAAGAAGGAAAGTAGTTTTGCATTCTCTTATTTAAGAAGTTAAGCACAGTCACTTTTTAGATATAACCTCTCATGGGAATTGGAGGTGGGAGAAACACTCAAACATGTTCCCTAGTCTGGAATGAGCACAGACACTAGACAATACTGCAGCACCTCTATAAACACTGCACTTAACCAGAGATTAACCAGATATAAATCCCAGAGCACAAACAGTGTAGTGTTAACACCCATTTCATTCTTTCACAAAAACAGGAATTTTGAACAATCCAATTACAAACTTCCAGTATCAAGGCAAAAAAAAGCTAGCTAAATTACAGCTATTTTCTTAAACTCTACAGGCCAAATCTTGTGGATCAGAGAGAGCGCAATCAGCAAGATCTCTTCTAGGCCCTTGCCAGGGAGTCAGTAACTTTCAACATATTCCCACTATCCACTTATGTCATATACAGTGTTTTGAGAATATGCTTTGGTGTGGCCCACAAAACCCCTGTAGAGGAAAAGCACTACAGATTCAAAGGCAGTTACAGCAAAGAGATTCAAAAAAAGGATGCCTCTTTCATCATTAAATGGCATTTCTAACATCCTCAGAAATAGCGCTTGCACTCCGAGAGGCTAAAGGGAGAAAGACCGACTACTAACTCCAATTACCTCAAGCAATTTATGAAGGTTGGGTTTTCTTGCTATGCCCTGTGAAAACTGTCACATGCCAACATCTTTCTGTCTTTTGTGAATGTGGTCAGAAGAGCGCTCCTGCCCAGCCTGGGTTTTAAGCCAGGCTGTTTATATGATGCCTGCAGCATAAAAGCCTGTTCTCAGACTCCTTAATCTTAAATGGGTTAAAATCTTAACCTTATACTACCAGATTTTTCCCACCTCCAGGCTTTTCTGTAGGCTTGTTCTCATGCAATTATGTTTTTAACATTAAGGAAGTTCAGGATCTTTGGATTCTCACCTGTAAGTTTCATCTTCAACAACCTTCCGGCCACACTGTCCATAAGAATTGTTCCCCATGGTGAAAACTGAAAAATAATGATAAAATGCACTGGTTTTATTACTGTCCAATCCCCTGGAAGCCTCTTTTCTGGTACACAAAATATTTTCATGTGGTCCTCAGTATGAAAGGTGGAACACAGTACTGTAAAAATTGGCATAAGCTTTCTTCACACCAAAGTCCACTTAAATTCAAGTGACCGAATCCCTTCTAGTCAACAATATCCTGGCGATATTGTTGCAGGCACAGTAGCGGTACCTGGAGCCCATTGGCTGTTTTTCAGTAATTGCCGAGTTCATCCTGCCGTTGCCAAGGAGACTCAGAAATAGATCAGCGCTCCCACAGGAGCGTTAAATCAACCAACCAACCAGCTCACCCACTGAGAAGCAGCACTGGATCGCTCAGCGCAGCACTGAAGCCACGGCACCAGAGAATTCCCAGTGACATGGAGAGCCAATTCACAAACAGGATCTTCTGTATAAAGGCCTATTAATTAATCGCTTTTATAAAGGTAGCACTCTGAGGCTTCAAGGGGAAGATAACACAGGAGTATTGGCATAGCCATCCAAAACCGAATTCAAAACCATATCTGACTGAACAAGACAAACAGGCTACATTTAAACGGGGCCTGGGGCTAGATAAACAAACCATATTTTGCAACGCTTGTAGTGAAAAGCTTCCAACACTTTTAACAGCTTGAGCCAAGCAGAGCTCAACACACGATTATCAGCTGAGGGCTCTCCCTCCTGGCAGCAATCCCACAAAGGAAACAGCTACCTGCATCCCATTTACAGTGCAGACAGCCCATCTGGGGTCTAGTTCTAAAGGACAGAAGACAATATTTTCCAGAGCTTTCAATGAAAGCATAGTCAGGCATCCATTGTCACCAGCACAAGCGATACTATACCTCCCTCGCTATCTGTCAGGATGAGGGAATGGGCTCTCCCACAGGACACCTGCAAGACTCGAGTTTGCTGTGGCTTCTCCAACGGCAATGGAATTGGAGATGGTTCCAAGACATATTCATAGCCCTTAGCTTAAGGAAGAGAGAGAAATTTAAAGTCAGTAGCTTCCACAAAGCAAATTCATCATATATTTGCCGATCCTGTTGTACATACACACTCACATTTCTATTTTGTTACAAAAGCAGATATATTTTAGAAAGCCAAGATACTAACCAAAGTAAAAGGCTGACTGGGATTCATTGGGGGGGAGTTAAGAAGCCATAAGAATGGCAGAAGCCCATAATCACTGCCTAATCAAAAATCCACCATACCTAAAAGCTGAATGTTATTAAGGCTTCAGGTAGCCAGAACTGAGAAAGAGAGGCTTTCAGCCATATGTTCAACCGCTTTGGTGAATAAGGCTGGATTACTAGAGAGCTTAACGCCAAGGACAAACTAAGTACTCTGTGCAACTGGGGATATTGCAAACAAGGTACAATAGCAGCAATCACAAAAAGACAGCACAAAAGGTGAACAAAAAAAAAAAATCTTAGGGCTTCATATTCAAAGAACAGTAGATTAAAGGCCTTTTCAGAAAAAAAGAATGCAAGAAACACTAGCTAGCATGGCTCCATAGGGGATAAGAGATCTAAGGTCTACGAAATAAAATGACAGGCTTTACTAGAAAAAGAAGATTTTGTAACTTGAAGAATATGTTATCAGTTATGGTCAACTGGGAAGGAAAAAAAAAAGGAACAGCAAAACATAAATCAGTACTAGGGAAAAGGTTAAGGGGAGATAAAAAGCTTCAATATCAAAGAAAGCCACTGTAACAAGTGAAATCAAATCCCAAAGGACCCAAAGCAGCATTCTGCTCACACGTAGCAGTGCTTTAACTAGTTCTCACTGCCTTCAATTAAAAAAAAAACCCCACATCAAAAAAAACAAACAGAAAATCTACACACACCCTTTTATAGTAAGACACCACTTGATGCGAGGACAGGCATCACAACTGGGTGTTTGCGAATGGTGGGAGCCTGCCTTGCAATATAGCAGGAACCGACAGACAGTGAGGTTGTATCTGTCTAAGAGAGACATGGAAGTCACAAAGCAAAAAACCTTTTCCTCTCTCTCTCCCTGTTCCTTCCAGCAGAGTCGCAAGCTACTGGGATCTGTGGTAATGAACTCAATACCATCACTGATAGCTGAGGGATTTGAGAGAAAAGAGGCAACGAGGTGGCTAAGGCAGGGGAGGGCAAGAGTAAAATATCAGTAGTTTAGCTTAGAAACAGCTCAAGTTAGAGCATGAAATATAACCATCCAGAACTCAGAAGGTTGCAAATTCCCCTGGAAACAAACCATTCACAGGGGGACAGTGTTAGAACTAGCAGGGTACCAAAGTAAGTTTGTAAAACTGAGTCACAAGCAGCATATCGAACAGGAAGCTTGTCTGTGGGAAGTTAAACATGGAGCAGCAGCAAACCCACTGATCTGCACACCGCTTTCAACAGATCCTATCGAACACTGAATGCTCCCTTACTTAGAAGGGCTTGAACTGCATAACCTGATGGATTCTCTGGCAAAAATAATCTGTAGGTCAGATGAAAAACAAGAAAGTGACAGACGCTCCTGAGACATCAACGGTTACAGAACTAAGAGTAAGAGCTGAAAGCTTTAAAAGCAGAAGTGAGTGGAGGTTTCTGCAGTCCCTTCATTTTGCAGCTGCTGTTTAAGCACACACACTTGCTGTGTGCACACACTCTTGGAAATCTATAGAGTACGCTAGCAGCAATGCACAACAGCAGCACCACTGTAAACTTCAGCATCCTGCACAGTAGCAGCAATTTTATTTTGCTTCTCCACAAAGTTTAATCTTTTGCCCATATCAGATGCACCATACCTTAATGGATTATGCTCTTACACACTATAAAGAGGAAAAACTGCTCTTAACATGGAAGAATATTTTCAGAGACAGCCATTCTATAAGGGAAGTAAGTTTGTGTTTTCGTAACTGTCTTGGGTGGAAGGTGGCGATGTTCTGCACAGAAATCATCTTAAATGCGTTTGAGAGCCTGGTATAAGACAGAATGACTGAACAACATGTTTTTCCTTCAAAATGCAATTTGGCATTAAAATAAAAAAAACCCTACAGCTTCACACAAAATTCCACTGACTCTGTAAAAAGATCTCTGTGGGAAAGGAAATTAGTTTACATATGCAAAGGCAACAGAAGTGAGCAAATCATCTTGCCAAAATCATTTTAACTAGTCCACTACATTGCCTACTATCAAACTATAGAGATTCAAAGCAACACCTTAACCAGCACACACATGCTTCTGCAGAATAGTTACTTCGATTTTAGTTACATCCAGGCAGGAACATAAGTGCACCACACAGAACAAATGCATACCTTCATCAGTGACAAAGCAAACAAAAACATAGCTAAGTTCCAAATAAAGGCCTCTTTTTTGCAAAAAAAAAAAAAAAAAAAAAAAAGAAAGCGTAGCCCTGCAATCTGCATCAAAGCCTCCTGGACATTTTTTACGCCTTTTAACCCGCAGTTCCCCACATCACGGGTATCCCGTAGTGCCGCCCTGTAAGCCCTTACACCACCTCAATCCTTACTTCGATCTCTTATGCTTCTCTGAAATCCAAGCTGGGAATCCTTGTTCAGCCCCATGCCCCACACTTTGGTGATGTCCGTGGTATTAGAGGACAGCAGCGTGAATCCATAACCGCAGGCAGCAGAGGATATCTTTGGAGACAAGCAAACCCCACACCACTCAGTTATAAACTATGGCTTAGAAAAACAAGTTTCACCCCATGCTACTCGTTCACCAGCATTCCTCCTTCATTAGGCCATATCCAAATACAGCCCAAATTCATGGTGCACACGGTCTTCGCAAAAACGATCAGAAACACTCTTCAGTGATAAGCACAATGGTGTAAACTCAAGTCCAACATTACCGCCCTAGAGTTTTGGGTTTGTGTGTGTACATCTTTATTTTTGCATTATTTTGGACCGATTCAAATACAACAAGAAGACCTATTTGCTGACCTGCAGCAGCAGTAGGTTAAAGAGAAAAAAAACCCTACAAAGAGATATTAAGAGAATAACATTCTCCCGCTTTACTTCTTTCACCAAAAAAAGCCCAGTGTAACAGCTCTGACCCTCTCTGAACCGGACAGCAGAGCATGATGTTTGAAACATGCAGACAAAAGAATAACACGATTTTCAACACAAGCTTCCAACTTCATCAAGGTGAAAGCAGCCATGAAAGCCACTGAATGCAAGGTCCTACTTCTCTGACAAACGTTGTTCACACTCTTGTTCTCTTACGGCTCTGGCAAAAGAATATTGACACATATTTTCCAAGTTGTATACTACTGTCGCTATACCAAAAATCATCCTGATGAATACCGCTGTATCGATACAAAAAAAAGAATCACGGCAAAGCCTTTAAAGCAGATTAGTGAACGCCTTCCAGAGCTGAGAGAAGAGGCCCGCCCCGACTAACCGGCACGGGCAGGGGAGGGGCGCCGGGCTCCGAGAAGCACGGCTGACGTCCCGCTGCGGGACAGGGCTGCCGCCACCCCCGGGCCCACCTTCTCCTCCGTCTCCAGCCGGTAGGGAGTGGGTTGGATCCGCCGCGGCTTCTTCCAGCCCACGTCCGGCTTCACGAAGCTGGGGACGCCCAGGGCGCCCGAGTAGCAGAAGCCCCACACGAAGACGCGGTCCTTCCGCTTGGCCGCCTTCCCCGCGTACTGGAAGACCGGGGCGGCCTCCTCGGCCTCCCTCAGCTGGCGGACGCTCCGCGGGCCCGCCGGCTTGGCCAGGCCCCTGCGGAGGGCGGGCGGCGGCCGCCGCGCTCCCTTCAGCGCTCCCCACATCCCCGCGCCCCTCAGGCCGCCGCCGCCGCCATCTTGCCGACCTCTCACCTGCGACCCCGCGTGGGCGGCGGGCCGCGCGCCGGCTCACTGCCCCTTGCGCGCATGCGCTCGGCCGCGGCGCCGCGGTCACGTGCGGCGCGAGACGCGAGCCGGCTGGGGCGCGCGACGGTCTTGTCTTAAAGGGGCTATGGCGCCCTTCGGAGATGGTGGGGCCCCACCCGGACCAAGGCCCAGAGCCAGAGCCAGAGCTCGATCTAACTCTAAACCTACACCCAGACCCAAACCAGACCCCAGCCTAGTCCCAGACCCAGAACTAGACCCAAACCCAAACCCAGGCCCAAACCTAGACCTAGACCCAGACCTCATCCCAAACCTGAACCCCAACCCGAGCCCACCTGGCGTGGCGGCGGCAGGCGCTGGCCGTGCTGTGATGGCCACCGGCCTCCCGACACGGCAACCCTGCGTGAGGCGGCAGGAGGCACCAGCGCCCGCAGCCTTGGGAAGCCGCTCACCCCTCACGCCCTGGCAGCCCCACGGGCCCTGGGCCGCCTGCCCCGCGCCCCTCGCACCCTGCCGCCATTCGGGGCGGCCACCTTGCCTCACGGCTCCTGCCCCACCCCGGCAAACGCCATACCCCCACATCCCCGCCCTTGCTTTCCACCAGAGGGAGCGAAGCAGCCGCCTTCTGGGAGGAAGCTGCCATCATTCGTCCCCCCAACCAAATTTCCTCCCCACCAGCATCTTTTGCAAGAGACCCTTTCCCAATCCCCCACCGGATGTGGCGGGGAGAAACGCCTTTCCTGCTGCCATGCCACCGGACATCGGTCTGCTCCCCGGTGTCTGCACTGACCCGCCGTCCGGGCAGACACAGAAATACGTCTATAAAGTGTCCCTCCTTTATTGGTGAAAAACACAACATCATTCAAAACACAAACAGGGGATAAAAGGGGGTCTGGCGGCGAGGGGTCTCCGGTGGCTGTGGAGGCCTCAGCCCCCCAGGAGCCGGTGGAGCGGGGCCGGGTCCCTCCTCACGGTGTCATTAGGACACCTCGGGCTCGCCGTGCCGGCGGGTGAAGACAGGCACCGGGCTGCGCCGATCCGGCCGGCAGCCCCCAGGGCCTGCAGCGGCTGCCAGAGCCACCTGGATCCCCCGGTCTGGCGCTGAGCCCTGGCTGCGCAGAGCTGGTGGAGATATGGCGTCGGCTGGCTGTGGAGGGGGCTGAGGCTTCACAGGATCTTCCTCCGGGTGCTCTCGGTACAGCGGTTCAGGATGAGGTCTTTGCTGGGACGGGGAGGAACAGCAGGTTGAGCCTTGGGCTTGTTCTCCTCTCGCTCGTTTTTCTCAGCTGCGGGTAAAGCAGACGTACAGATGGGTCAGAGCTCTCCACCACCCAACCCCTTCATGTGAATGTTCAAAAGCTTCCTATGCCATGGCCACCAAACCTCCTGTCTCGGCCACGTGTGATGGTCTTCCTGGAGGTCAGGGTGGTGGCATAAGCCCACCGGTTCCCGGCTGGGAGCTCTGCTCAGGTGGGAGCCCAGCTCTAGGTCCATGCAAGGAGCTGCTCTCCCTTGGGAAGGTCATGGATCCTGCAGGGGCATTACCAGATCTAAAGCATCTACCTCAATAGCAGCCTCCTTCTTTATGCACTACCTCCCTCTAGGTGCTTTGCTGACAGCTAACGTACATGGTAATGATAATGGTAACGGCAGCACAGGTGAGGTTAGGTGCACGGAGGAAAGCGCAGGTCCTAAATGTGGGCTGACCTCCCACCAGGACCATATTCTCCTCCTTCTCTGTCAGACCTACAACCAGAGGTAAGAAACCTCATTGAAAAGAAGCATCTCCCTGCACATGCTTTCCCCATAGGAGAAGGGTGGACAGGCAAGGTGTGACCTCCATGTGCTGTCCTACTCCAGCAGCCAGCGTTGGAGGGCACGGGCCGTGCCTGCAGGACTTCAGCCCGTGTCCAGGGCAAAGGCCCTGCTGAGACTTACTGATGACATTGGCCTTGTTCTGGAAATTCTCCTTCATGTTCCTCCGGCTCTGGATGTACTTTTTGCTGTTCCTCCTGTAGGTCTCCTGGCTGATCTGCTTCCGGCCCTGCTTGTGGATGCTCTTTGCGTTTCGGATGGTGGATCTGCAGTGGGTCAGAAACAAAACTTTCAGTTTCCGTGCCGGCAGCTCTCACGCCTTGCACTTTCTCACCGAGGATTTCCCTGGCCCTGCCTCTCACGGACCTGCTGCAGCTGAACCCCGTGCTCCCTCCTCTGCCCCACCCAAGCCCCAATATCTGCTTTGCGGTTTTGCCCAGTGGAAGGCAGCAGGTGGATGCCAGCCCTCCGGGGCAGCCATAGGTGAGACGTGATGTACAGCGTGTTGGGAGGCAGCTGGAGCAGTGCTTTGGAAGCAAATACTGAAGGGTGAAGCCTTGAGCACAAGCCTGGAAAGTAACGATGGGGTTGGCGAGGTAGATTGGGCATAAGGCTGGAAGGACAAGATGGGCATGAGGTTTATCCAACAGAGTTCAAGAAAGCCCTGGAAATGAGCTATAGCTCTTGGATGGATGGACATACAGTATCTATACTGGCTGCAACACTGAGCTCCCTGGTGTGGTGTTTGGCATGGCTCCCCAATGCCCAAGGATCAGTCCCTGGGCCCAGGGGAACAGAACGTGTCAGCGTGCAGCTGGATGTGTGGTGTTGAACCCACAGCAGAGAAACTACTGAGAGAAGTGAAAGGCTGAGCAGGCTGGGGCTGTGCTACGGCATGCTGCCGCAGGGGAATCCCCACCGTTGGGGACCGTCCCCAGGCAGGCAGACGGAGGCCACCGCTTTGTCTTCACTACCAGGGCTTGAGCAACGTGGCTCCTGACGTCCATCCCATGGCATCGTCCTCCTACTCTGCTCAAAGCAACGGCCCCTTGCTGGGCCCATCTGCCTTCAGCCTCTCCCTGCTTTGAGCACGCATCCATCTCAAAGCAAAGCTCTTACCCACAATGGCAGGTCACCACCTTTGCAACGGGGCTCAGCCTAGGGACAGCATTCACCATGGGGGGACAAGTCACTGTCCTTGAAACAGGCCACCTCGCCTCCCCCAGGGGTATCAGTAGGCACGACTGCGCTCAAATAGGTGGATTTGGGCCATTTTACACCGTCTCACACTCGATCTGTGCGCCAGCAGAGCTGGATTTTGAGAGATTTTATAGCAAGGCTGCCGTGTTTTCTTGTAGAGAAGAAAAGATAGCAGCAAGCTCTGCCCTTCCTAGCAGTTTTCTTTGCATAAGAATTAATGAGTTATTATTGCTTTTTATCTTTTTAATCAAAATAAAATCCCTTCCATTAGCTCAAATCCTCCCATCAGATTAGGCCGTTTGGCGGCTCTGATTAGTCAAATCTCTCCTCGCTTCTCAAAGATTCAGTGGATGCACTTAGGAAATAAGAAAAAGGCCAATTTGAAAATTAAACGAGATTAGCCCAGAAAAGAAACTTTGCAGAAGGACAAGGAGAAATACGCCTGGCTGGAGGACCTGCTGGAGCAAGGACCGTGCAGCCCTGCGTCAGAAATGCTGGGGTGCCTCTCCGCCTGTGGAAGTTGGGGAGCACAGAGCTATTTTTGCTGCAGCCCTGCAGGATCTGCCTCCTGGTCTGTCTTTGCCCTGCTCACACCTCTCCTGGGCAGTTCCTCATTGCCAGGGTGAGCAAGGGACACCACAAGCCACTGTCTGGTTTCATTTCACCCCCCTCGAAGAAGTGCTTTAGTCCTCCTCCCCGCCGCCCAGGGCTTCTCCTACCTTCGTGGAGGAGCGCTCCGGTTCCTCAGCTCGCTCTTCACCGAGGTGTTCGCCTCCCCGGCTTTCTGCAGGTACATGGAGGGGTAATAACCTGTGGTTTCATCCTTCCTGCAGTGCAACACAAAGCAACATCACTTGCAGTCTTGGCTCTGCAACCACCACCTCCTCGCCCCTGTCCCCGGCAGGACTGCTGGTGCTAGGCGGGCTATTTCTTCTCACGTTGCTTGCAGGGATGGGGGCTTCAACTCTCCCCCCACCTTGTGTGCCTGTGGCTCTCCCTGAAAGTGTGGCTTGAGTCCCAAAAGCAAGTAGGTAGCGGGCAGAGCAACAGCTCGCAGCTTGAAAGCTTAGGGTCTCACCAGCTTATGTTACCTCCGCTGGGCTCCTGAAGCATTGCTCAGAGCCTCCTGCTGGACACCCCGCCATGTGCTCAAGAAACACTCCCTGGTCCCCGGCCAGTCTCCCCCTCCAGCCCAGCACACCTGCAAACACCAGGAGATCCTCCTGGACCACTCGCCTGGGCACAGGCTGGGCAGGGGGATCCCCAGGGTCTGCAGCCACGTTGTGTCCTGCTGTGCGTGCGCAATCTGTGACTCTCCAGAGCACAAATGCAGCTGGGGTTCCCCTTGGGAAAGCCCAAGTTTGCAGGGCAGGCCAGGGCTGGGATGAAAGCTGAGGTTTTGCAAAGCAAAATGTGCCAGAATACTTGGAGGCAAAAGAACAGATATTTTTTTTCCATCTGCCTCCTTCTTGGATATTTCTGACGGCCCCAGCAGAGGAAGCCCCAGCTGCAATGTTTAACGTTTGGCAAAGCCACAGGCTACTAGAAGCAGCTCTGCAAAAGGAAGTGCTGGGCAGCAGCACCAAATGGTCTGTGGCTTTCACAGCCCTGGTGTGGAGAAACGCTGGTTCATCTCCGAGATCTCTGCCCGATTCCTGCTTGCCTGACTTGTTCGTGGCATCTCTCACCTGATGACCCACCAGCCATCAAGGAGCTTGTGGATGACTTCGATGGTATCCCCCTCTTTGAGGGTCAGCTCATCCTCCTCCACAGCCGTGTAGCTTTTCTGGACAACGTACTGCTCGCCTGCACACAGAAGTGGGACAGCAGGTTGTGAGCTACCGCGCCAGGGATGGGGCTCATCCTCTCCAGCTGCTGAGGAGAGGAGGCACCAGAGCATCTACCCTATGTTTGAGGCAAGGCCCAGGGTGCTTCAGGTCTCCGAGTCTGGATTCAGACTTCCCCAGCCTATGGCTCATCCCAGCCCCTCCAGCACCTCTCCAGGAGAAAGCTGGTGAATGCAAGCAGTGGAAGTACACCTATCTCTGCTGAAGAGCATGTTCATAATTCAGGTGATTAAATCAGGAAGAAGGAAGCGTTGTGCTCATAGAGTCTGCTGCAGTGCTTTGAAAACTGCGAAGATGAAGCCCAGACAGCAATCAGCGTGAGTCTGCAGGATCCTCCCGCTGCTCCATGTGATAAGGCCCCGCTGCCACGGCAGGGCGATGCGGAGGGCTGGTAAGGGCAGCGCAGAAGCCAAGCGCTAGGGAAAGCCTGCGCCTCGGCTCGGATGCTGCACCGTGGTCCTTTGCTAACCCAGCAACTCGGCATGCACCCAGCTAGCTCAGGACGGCCCCTAGATGAAGAGACACATCTGTGATGAGTCAAAACAAGCGTCTAATGCTGAGTTGCAGGTCATGGGAAGCTCCTGATGTTGAGACTAAGGCACTGAACTATGAGATTTATCCCTCCTGGCAGCTTCTACAGCAACATCTCTGTGCCCAGCAGCCCTGCTGCAGCGTGGGCTGCCCAACGGGGGCCTTGCAATGAACCATTCCGGCAGGGAGCGGCGGCAGGCTGTGCTCTGGTACACACCCTGGTTACCCCAACATTTTACCTGCATAGTTGGGCTCCTGCTCTTCAGACTCATCGGGACCATCCATCGGCTCCAGATAGGCAGCTGGCACCCAGCCTCGTTTATTCTTCATCTGGCAAAACCACCAGCCTGCAACAAAAGCAGCCGTGGGCAAGAGCAGAGGGCGTTGTGGGGGCACCGTGGGGGCACCAGCATCGGCTCTGTCCCTGGCCAGCGTAGGCGCAGGCATCCACGTGGCCTGGATGGAAGGGATGGCACCAGGGCTGGTCCCTGTTTACATGGCACAACCAGGGGCCTTGGCCAGTTCATTCTGTTTCCTCCTGGGCAGGAAACCTCACAGGCTGAGGCATGCATGGAGGTTGCAGGGTTTTCTAGGATTGCCTCACACCCTCCCCAGCCAAACCCAACTATCATGTGGCTCCGTGTGAATGTGAAACATGTCCCAAGGGGGCGGGAAGCACCAAGAGGTTCAGTGCTGCCGACTGCATTTGCTTTGATCTTCTCCTCTCCATCAGGAGACCCTGATACAACTGCCTACCCTTTAACAGATGCACTGGCGTAACTAACTCACATGCTGCGTTTGGACGCGAGATGCAAGGGCAGTCCCCATGCTGAAATGGTGGCCAGGAGGGGGCTGGCCCTTGGGGGCTCTCTGGAGGAACAGACACATACCACTCTCGCTCTTCTCCACGACGTCCACCATGTCCCCAGCTTTTAGAGCCATCTCGGATGTGGAGCTCTTCTCATAGTCAGCGATGGCTCGGTAGGTCTGCAGGACAATGGGGCCTGTGATGTCTGCGGGGGAGAAGTGAGAAACGTTCCCTCTCTCAGCCCCCGGCGCAGAAACACCCTGTTTCAAGCAGGCCAAAAGCAGCCCCAGGACAGCCCAAAGCACTCTCCCAGCCTCTTCTGGTCCCAAACCAGCTGGATCCCAGGACAGGGACTCATTCCCCCCAAGGCTGTGGTTCCCTCCCAGCTGCAGCTCTGGCACAGAGACCGTGCTCTCGGTCAGGGCATCTGCTGTGGGATGGCTGCCCCTCTCCCGGCCAGGTTTTGCTGCTGCCGAGGCAGCCGCTTGCACCCCTCCAAGGCCTCTTACCGGTGGAGTTTTTCTTGGCATCCTTTGGCAGGAGGAAGACCTCGGGCTTCTTGATCCTAGATGGGTCAAAGGCAGCTCAATGCCAACCACCCCTCACCGCCGGCAGCGGTGCCTGCCCTGCGGGCTGCTGCCAGCACCCAGGGCCGGGGACGCAGGATTTCCCCCAAAGCGGCAGGCGGCTGGACTCACTGGCTGTCCGTGACGGGGTTCATGTCGTCGGGACGGACCTTGAAGAAGTTGACCACATGCAGGCACCGGGAGATCTTGTTGGGCAGGTTGACCAGCGTGTAGCAGTACTCAGACAGCGTGCCCTGCCTGTTCTGGGTTGAGCGCTGCCCGTCAAACCACTTTGGGGCTGGGGGAGAAGGGAAAAAGCAGGCAGAGTGTCCCGTTTTTATGAATTTCCCAAGCAGGCTGCTCTGAATCATTAATTTTGCACTGAAAATGAGTGGATTTGGCCCCAGGGTGCTGCATGGCTGCATGGTGCCTGTAAGGCAAAGCTCTGTGGGAGCGTGGCCTGGTCTCCGCCCTCGTCACTCTGGCCCCGGCCGTGGCAGGCACGTGGAAGGGCCATGCATGGCGCTGAAAAAGCTGGGGAGAAGCTGACGGCAGAGCCACGGCTGTTTTGTAGAAGTGCTGCAGCTGCGCATTCCTCATTTCGGCAGTGCGGCTGGGGAGGCGAGCATGGCGCAGTGCCCAGCCCGGGTGCCATGGGCAACGTGGAGGAGAGCGCTGTGCAGACGGACTCGTCCCCTGCAGCTTGTGGACTCTTGCAGAGCTTGTGCAAGCCTGGAAAAGACCCTGTTTGACCCCATTTCAGTTACGGGATAACTCCCACATCCACGCTTAGACTAAGCCCAGCTGCTGGCCACAAACGCAGCGACTGCACCGGGACACAAGGAGGGACTCAGGGGACCAGCCTGGGGCTGAGGGAGACAGGCACATCCCTCCGTCCCACTGGCCACAGCGCATGTCCTGCAGAGCCGCTCTTCACCCCAGGGCTCCAAAATGCGCTGGCAGCCCCGACCCACGGCAGTATTGAACCCCACGTCGGTGTGCGTGTGTGCGGCCAGTGGCACCCCTCCACCCCCCGCAGCAGTCCGACGCCTGCCTCGTCCCCAGCGCTTTCTGTTCCCCAAACGAGACGGGGATGCTCTGAACAGCCCCGGCACAGCAGCGAGAGTGCGTAGGAAGGGTCCCGGCACGGCAGTGTTAGTCCGGCCCCGAGGGGAGCCCCCCGAGCCGTGGCACCTGCACTGCTGCATGGTGCAGGTTTATTCCTCCCTGAGAGGTGCTGACCACAACCCGCAGCTATTTCTCATGTTCCTTCCTGCCTCTTTTAAAGCAGGAAATTAAATAAAAGGGGGAATTTTGCTGACCTGCACTGTGCTTGGGGACAAACCATCAACTCTTTAGATCAGCAGTTCATTCCCTGTCATTGTAGACATATTGCATTGCTTCCTCTTACAAAATATCTCTGTTGCTATAAGGGCAGGAAAAAAACAATCCCAGTGACGGTGTCACTGAAGGAGGGCTCGGCTCAGCTCAGCTCAGGCTCCCCCAAGCCAGACCCTTTGCACCAGCCCGGGGCGCAGCCAATGCTCTGGGAAGCAGCCCCGGGGAGGAAGGATGGGGTCTGCAGGGCTGGCGGGCGTCGGGAGAAAGCCCTGCTGCTGCTCGGGCAGCCCCTTCTGGTGCTTTGATTTCAAGCCTTGTAGGCAGAACAGAAATCGCACCAGGCACCTGCGGGGGAGGCGGCTGGCTGGGCTCGGCCCGCCGGGGAATTTCCCATTTCTATTTCAGCCCCCAGGCCCGGTGCCTGCCCCTCACCTGGCAAGTGCGGGATGATCCGGTTCTCCGTGTTGATGTCCCCGGATTCAATGGGGAACATCTCCTTCAGCGCTTTCTGTGGAGCAGAGCCAGGCACGGCCGTGAGGATGGCACTGGGGGACCCCCCCGTGGCACCCGCACCCCTGCCTGCGTTTTGCCCCCTTCCCGGCACGCGCCCCGCTGCCCGCTGGCGCGTGCTCGCTGGACCCCGCGCCTCGACACCGGGAGAAACCTGCCAGGGGAGCGCAGAGCTGGGGGCTCCCCACTCCAAGGGGCGAAGGAGATTGAAGCGCAGGGACCCAGGAGCCTCCTTTGAGCCAGGTTCGTTTTGGGGCAACTTCAGGTAGAATTCGCCCTCCTCTTTTTCCCCAACCCAAGCCCTGGTGTGCTGGGCCAGGGGCTGGCGCCCACCCCGGGGCGACTCACATGGAACTCATATATCTCGGTAAACCGGCGGTAGACGAGCTTTTCGGAGAGGTCGTTCCACTTCACCAGGAACATGTAGACCTGAGGGGCAAAGCAGAGGTGCTGGAGCTCTGCGGGCGAGCAGGACCCCACACCCCGCTGCGGCCGAAGCCCCCGGGGAGCCTCACGCTCTTTCCATTTCAGATAAACTGTGCTTTTCTTCCACCACCCCAATGGGAGTAGCTTACTCCCTACACCCTACTCCCACCCCAATGGGAGTAGCTCTGCCCAGGCACCGAGCGAGCCGGGCGCTAGGGAAGCTTGGCAGGGACGGAGAGGGGATAGAAACACGCAGACGGGTGGGAATCAAAGAGGGAAAAGCCCTTTCCAAGCCTGCGAAGTAACCAACGGCTTGCAAAGGAGGTGCCCAAAATCTTGTATGTTCAGGACGTTTTAGCCTCTGGCTGCCTCCAGCTCATGCCAGCCGCCATGACCCCCCCAACAAAGGATGCTCCTAGGCCCTCAATCACATTTATCTAAAGAAACATGCTGGCCAGGCTTTTTACCCTGGCCAGTCCTCACTGCTCAGCTTCTTGGAAGGTCGCTGCGTACTCACGTAGTGCTGGCTGGGGAAAAATCTTTTCTCGTAGCCCAGCAGCTCGATGTGGCGGATGAAGGCATCCCCCATAGCTGCTCCCAGCTGCAGCGTCCCGCTCCGGCCCCTGCTCCTGCCTCCCCGGGCGTCTCGGCGTCCTCTCCTCCCCTCTGCCTTCACGCAGCTCTGCTTTGCTGTTAAAGCCCCGTGGAAAGCAGAAGTCCCGCTGCAGTCACGCCCATAATTGTTTACCCGCTGTGGTTTGTATCGAGTCGGTGGTTCCCATGGGGAGTCTCCAGCCCGGCCCCTCCAGCGCTGGGGAGGAGGCGGGCAGCGGGGAGAGCTCGGGATGCTGTGGAGGCACCTCTGAAATCAGAGGGCAGTGAAGGTTCCGGGCCAGGTCGGCTGCCCCGATAGCCAAGTGACTGCCGACACTGGCCCGTGATGGCACAGGGTGCTGCAGCGCCCGTTTCGCAGCGGGTCAAGGACAGACAGCAAACTGTGGTGCAGGTTCAGCCCCTCCCTGGGCTAACACCTTTATTAGCTGTAAAGACAAAAGCTTGCTCTGACTGCATTAAGAAAATCAAATACTAACCACAGCTTTCCCCCAAATCTCAAGTATGGTGCTTTGCAGGTGCTGAGACCAGAAACGGGGTCATTTACATTTGGTTTCTTATTATTTTAACACGGAGACTTCGCTGTATGCAAGGCAAAATTATACAACCAGTAATATGAAAAAAGATACCTCCAGGGCTGTCTGGATTCTGCTCTGTTAATAGCCAGATCGCTGCTGCTTATGCAGAACCACCACAAACTTTGTCATGAAAGCTGATTTCATCATTACAGTTGTTTGTACTAAATTTTAAACTGCTTTACAGACAGTGCACTACTGGAAGGCACTTAATTCACGTTCCTTCCTCTTTCCTCATCCTGTGATGTGAGAAATGAAACAGAGCTTGTAGATCTCACTGCTGGCGATGGGTTAGTTCACGGAGACACAACATGTAGCTCTTGTGGATACACTGCTTAGTGTTTCCACCAACAGTCACAGAGTTACTACGTGTCAAGAAGCATCGTTTTAGAATAAAATTCTCGGAGGAGTAATGACCCATCTGATAAACAAGCTGAGTTTATGGAGTTCGTGAGCTGATTCGTGTTTTGGGGAACAAGGCTCGCATCTGAATACAGGACCTGATTTTTGAGAGAGATGGAGAACTTCCACTGGCCTCAAGATGGAGAGTTGGTAGTAGTGCTTTGCAGCAAAGCACGCCTGCTTTGGAGCAAGAACAGCAGATACGGGACTTAAGGTGACAGATTTCAATCAAGGTTATTGGAGATGAAGTGCTGGAGATTGAGAGTTTTTTGGGCAAATGGACTATCCTCTTTTCTGTAGTGCTCCACCCAAAACTAGTACCAAAGCCTCCTAGAAATTAAAAACCGAAGAAAGGAATGCCACCCTAATTTTGTTCAAAATGTAATTTTTGATTTTTTGGTAGTTTACATTTAAGCTTAATTCAATCCAGAGCCAAGGGAGGCCTTGCTTATGTCACTGATGGCAAACCGCTGTGTGTGAACAGTACTACGTGCTCCAAGAGCTGTTGCAAAATCACAAAAACGAAAGCCTGCCCTCCTCCTTAGCAGTCTGTCGCTGACAGGACAGATATGAAAGGAAACAAAGGAGAAAGGGTTCAAGTTTTGTAAGTGGAAATCTTCAAATCCCAAGGGAAAAACACTGGCCAGCAGCGGCACGACAGAGGTGCTGGACCTCATCTGACATCTAGTGGTCACCGCTGTGAGAAAAGCCGGGGTGCCGTACCCGAGGAACACCAGGCTCTGCCACAGGCACCCTGGATCCTACGCTACGTGGATCCAAAATTCCTATTTAAGAGAAAGGAGCCAGCCCAAGGCACAGGACGGGCTTTTCAAGTTCAGTAAAACATGGGGAATAAATACTTGTCTGCTACTTCATCGCCACAAAGCTTCTCTGCTGGAACAAAAAATATTCAGAGCTCCGGTAAGTTGTTGCAATTTTATTTATTTGTTTATTAGTACAGCCAAGGCTTTTTAGGGCATTATCACTCAATACCCGAAGAGTGACACACCTCATGTATTACTAGTTTGGAAATGAGTGAGATTTTCATACACGGTCAACATCTTAAAAGTCTGCTACCTGTTAGGACGATATATAGAGATAGATAATTTTTTAATATAAAATTGATATTTGGAAGGTATAATTGCACCAAAATAATTGGTGCAATTATTTTGTCAGTCTAATTTCTCTCTACTGGATATAACTCAAAATGTCTGAGACCAAAAAGAGACTTCAGTGTTGAACGCTGACGCACCCATCAGCAGTACTGCAAGCCCAGCAGCAGGACGGACACAACGCACGCCACCACCCTAACTCCCAGCGTCACATAAGGACTCCAGTCCTTCTAGTAAAACCACTACATCATTTTTCACTTTTTTTTTTTTTCAGCTCCTGCACGCAAAGCTACAGGATGTCCACACTCTGCTGTTATATACTTGACAAGGCAATAGCCTGGAATTACTTATTTTCACAGTTCTTTCGCTATGATGCCTCGCCCTCATTTTGAGTGAGCACTAACGACTCCATCAGCAATATATAGCCTTGCTGGGCAGGCAGCTGTGCAAGAAGTGCCTCCTAAAGGTAGCTGCGAGTGAAGAAGGGATGGACCATCTTCTGCTTTTTCAAAAGGGGAAGCCGAGAGCCAACTGAAAACCCATGGAAAGTTGCATTAACTCATTTCCCCATTCTAAAGACTTCTAGCAGCAATCAGGAAACTGGCTGTCGCTCTGATAACAACCTATTTATGGAGGTACGTTAACTGAGCATGTCTATTAAAGTAATCAGCAGTGAAAAACGTCAGTGGTTATAATTTGGGACAGTACCCATACAGCTGAGAGTTAACAGGTAAGTTAAGGCAACGGGCTCATTCCCATGGGACTGAGATAGGGGCCGTTTGCTGAGGCAGGAAGGCAGCACTGCATCGGTCACCACCGGTTCCCACCTGGAGAGCTGGAAGGTACAACCGGGACGAGCATTTTTAAAATGACTCAGCATGGAGCTAAGCCTGCTCCTACTGACATCAACAGCGCACGGTCTGAATATTTAAGTGGGAGCACCTACATCTGCACGGAGCAATTGTGAAAACGCAAGCGCACGTTCTACAGCTCTCCCTTGCCTCCAGAATGACAGAGATGTGCTGCTCTGAATTAATCTGCTGAATTTCAGATTGCTCCCAGGGAACAGACACTGTACCCAATAAATTAAGGCTTCAAAACTTTCCTTGAAGATACAACAACCTCACCCACCCAGAACTGGATTTCAGTCTGAAAGGCATGACTGGAACTTACTTCCTTCACTGGAATGAGTAACTATGCTACAGCCTGTTCTACCTGCCTACAGAATTACTGCTAGAACTTGACTTGTTGTAAAATACGTAAACGTATACTGCATGGACAGTCATGAAAACCATCAGAAAGGTCTTTATTTCTTAATCAGGGAATAAGGTTTACCATTTGTGCATAATGCAGTCATCCCAAACTCATGCCAATAAAAGAGAAACCTTTACAATAATCTGCATCTTCTCTATCGAGATTATCATATAGCCAGAACTTTACACCTCTTATGGTTTGTGAAACTTAAAAAAAATGCGTACATGAGTCTCTTACATGATGTGGGGCGTACCCAGGACTATAGGGGACTTAACTTTTGACATAGTAGGACTTACAGCAGCTTGTAGTGTACGTTTCCATAACTAGTTCTAGATGAACAGAGGGCATCCCTCACAGCCTTCAGGAGAAAAGCTCTCACACAGGTCCACGCGAGTTCTGCCTATGTTAGGACTGCAAGACCAGACCCATCATATACAAACCATGGGATATTCTGATAAAACATGCACTTACTACCTTGAATTAATGAACAAACTATAACAGGGTTTAATTTAAATTGGTTCCTAATTGACACACTGAAATACTGACCATTTCACAGTCCATCTCATTAATGCGTACTAACGGTCAAGTGAACCAGTTTATCTTTTATTTATGAAAAACATATGAATTGTGATAGATATAATAGGAAAAATTAGTTCAAATATACAGATACTATTGTCCAATCAGCCATTAAAGGAGTAAGAACCAAAAATTAATGATTTTTTTTTCCAAAGTAAAACTAACAAACTGAACTACTTGCAGGAATTTTTCTTCATTACAAAAGCTGAGATGCATTCAGGTACGGTGAAATTCAGCTTTACTGGGCAATGTAGACAGCCTCTGTTAAGTCCCTGTTGATTTTAATCCCTGTCATCTCCCCAGCATTGCTGCATCAAATTTAGTCCTTATAATATATTCCAAAGTAAAACCAGCCATTCCAAATCTACAGTCATTCTTTGCTTTAAGTCAATTCACAGAACTGCTGAAAAAGTAGACATTTCTATCTAAAAGTACAAAAAGGGTTTGTATAGAAGGTACTTCTCTTATACAGTTATATTACACAGCTCAAGACAGTCCCGGCAGGCTCTTCTCGGAACTGGATGCTTCCGACTAGATAAGAAAAATTACAAAAGTGAGTTAGTTTCATTGCAGCTCTGTATCTCATTACAAATATGAGTAGTCTGCATTGCCTTTTCAAGCTCTTCAGGCCTAGATTCAGAAAGCATGCAGAAGCTGAATATTGCTCTCAATAAATATGACATTAAATGTGTGCTTGAGTGGTCTCTGTAAGAATTTAGATCAAATGTTTGCTTTAGTATAAATTCAGTGGATGGCCTAAAGCATCGAAAAATCCGAACCACTGCAGCACCAAATTGTGCAGCCATCGCTCACAAAATTTCCATGACCTTTAACGGACAAGTGAGATGGCTTTTTATACCTCCACTGGCTGAAGTGCCTCCCACGACAAACCAAAAGTTTTTCTTTAGTGTATTTTCTCCCGCCACGTTCAGTTTTATGACAAATATTTCCAAAGCAGACTTCACCAATTTATTAGGAAGACTACTGCTGTACTTCTAATTCTCAGGGCACAGACAGTTGGTATGCGGGTATGTCAGTCTCTGCCAGCTTCTACCAAATCATTTCTGGATTTGTCCCTTCAGTCCCGCACCCCGATGCCGTCAGCAGCCCTCCCTGTGCCAGGCTGTGTTTATGCTGCACGGACGGAGGGCCATGGCCAAGGCTGTCCACGTCTCCAAAAAGCCGGATGGAAACCCGCAGGCTCCAGGCTCCTCCAGCCACTGCCTTCGTGCCAGGGGCAAACCGCATTATCACTCTCAGCTGCTCAGGCGGCAGAAATGAAGAACCAGAGCCTGGTTTTGCCGATTGCCTGTCTGTGCCCTCAGAACTGGAATCGTACGCAGACGTTTTCTTCTCTGGGATGAATAAAATGTCTTTTTCTTACTACAGCTAGACAAGTTACAGCTCGAGTATACTAAACAAATGCATCCAACTTTGTATCAATCAAACCAAATTACTATGTCAAACACTACACAATGAGGAAAATATTTGGAGTATTATCAAAAAACTGAAATGGGAAAAAGTACTACAGAGCTGTGACAGCTTAAAATTGCCATTTTCTCTGAATGAAGCATAGAGACTTACAACTGTGTGGGTCAGCCTTTTACATTTGGTGATGTGATAACATCGCTAGCACTGTTCTCCACCTCCACCAAAATGTCATTTTTAGGAATGAGTGAAGTTAAAAATAGTATAAGGAAAGATTCAGACATTTTTGCATTGTAAATTAAACTAAGCTTTTCATAAAAATTAACGGAAAAGAAAAAAAACTTTTAAAGGAGGTTGGTTTGTCATCCTAGCTAACAGCTTTACCATGTGTCCCAAGCTTAGACAATATTGCAGTCATAGTGAAGAGCTCTCCTGCTCAATTGCCATTTGGAAATAAATAGGCTTTACTAAGAACAAGAATGCTCTTTCACACAACCATGTCAGAGCTCTTCGTAAACACTAATTCCCTAAGCTTTCATTTACTCTGTCTCTGAGGTATTTAATTACCATCACCCACTTTTATTTATAGGCCACATTTTCCTAGGACTGCCTGCCTCACAAATTTGAACACAGTGCGCTTTACATTATATTTGGATAAGGTGGTGAAAACATTCTACATTTTACAGGTGAGAACCAGAGACGAATAAAATAATTCCCAAGTAAAGGACTGGCACCTTCTGGCATTCAGTCCTGTATCTCAGCCCGCTTCTCCCCACCCCAAAAT
The DNA here is from genome assembly GCF_034638445.1 of Ciconia boyciana. NCBI lineage: Eukaryota > Metazoa > Chordata > Aves > Ciconiiformes > Ciconiidae > Ciconia > Ciconia boyciana. The sequence goes on from NC_132950.1 coordinate 3,321,938, forward strand.
ATACAAATGTTATTCCTTGACAGGCATTGACTTCAAGAAACACTAAATTCTTTTTACCCAGTATTGATGAGGTCTACCACGTTGGGTCTGGTTCTTGCTTTATTTGAGAATTTTCTTCTGTTTCTGTAATATCTGTTGAAAAAGCAGTAATGAATGAAGAAAAAAGGAAACTTCTCAACCAACTTTTTTGTTATTGTTGTACTTAAGTAAAAAACTATGAAAATATGAAAAGCATTCATTTATCACTTTAAACTATTAATGAGAAATAAAAACGTATTCACAACAATCTTGATTCTGCAGAAACTACCACATTCACTTCAATGTAAAGCAGCCTGGGATCTTAGAGAACTCTAGTTTTTTAAAGAACAGAAATAAAAATTGGTATTAGAAGTGTATGAAACTTTAAAATGGTTTTTATGCAGCCGAAATACTCACTGGGCAAGAAAGGAACTTAATCCAAAAAGGAAACAACATACAACCCGTGAAAAAACGTCAGCTGTATCACTGTTTTGGTCTGCATCCTGCTCTTCAGTCCTTCTCCCTCCTCTTTGTCAATCCCCCGTGCCATTCCTTCTCCATCCACCTCATTCAGATACGCAATGCGGGGTGAAGCTTTCCAAACACTCACAGGTAAGTCTGTAGCCCATGACTTCAAATACTTCAGGCATGACCACTGCTTCACATTTTTTAAGATGCTGTTTTCCAAAGCTAGCTAACAACATCAGAACCTACTTGTGCTCAGGTCATGCCTTCTGGCTTAGTTATTAAATTAACATGCATTGCAGAAACTCTTGCCTTCACAACACTGACTATTTTTCAGATTTTTTCCCCATCTGTAGGACTGCTGCTCTTCTCAGCTTGATACCGGCTTTTGCATTATTATTTTTCAATCTGTCCAAACCAAATTTTGACCTTAGCTAATTTTTCTTCTTCAATGCACAGTATCACAGAGAAAGGCATTATGATATGCTTAAAAAAAAGAGAGAAGGAAATTTTATCTTGTTGGCTAAAGCATTCATCATCTTTTGATACGATTTTTTTTCATTTCCAGGAGACTTCATTACAAAACCTTTGCTTTTTCTTGTTCACAGGGATGCTTGGAGGTAAATCAAAGAAATCTCATGCCTGTATAGCCCAGAGCCTGATTTTGTTCTTTTTATAAACAGAGAATATGATGTTGGAAGGAAATTGGTTTTTCAGTGAAGTTGTTTGGAAGGTTTGGGGCTAGGGTAATTCATCACTACAAAGTCAAGCCGTTTCACCGCATGATCATTTTATACCTTCCAGCCTAGTTCTGAAGCGATTTTGAGTTCTTCAGCAATTGCATCCCTTTTCTCAAGATCATTCCTCTGGTGACTGGGTCTGAATCCAGTTTCGGATGACAAATTCAAAACCACGTTTGTCTATTTCTTCAAAACAATTTGCAGGCCCATAGCTAGATCTCCTCTGCATGAGGGTATTCAGGAACAACTCATGCACTCCATCATCTAACAATTTCAGTGATCCCACATAGTTTGGGTATCATCAAGACATTTGATGTTCCAGCTTTCAATAACTGGGCTTAAAATCTGCAGCTCAGCTCTTCCGTGACTCTAACACTTGCTTTCTTTTGAAACTTTGGAAACTCTTAACACTTGCTTTCTTTTGCTTTATTTTCTTTTGTCTTGAATGTTTCAACAGAATTGGTCTATATTCTGAGACAGACCTACTCATAACACTGAGTGAACCTGTAACTGAGTTTGTAACGGTAGTTCTGGTTGAGCATGTTGGCTTGTCTCCAAGTTCAGTGACACGCCAGGGGAACTGAAGCAATGGGAGGCTGGAAAGGGCACTTCCATGGAAAAGCATACAGAAGAACAGGAGTGCTGAGACTTGCTGCTTTCTCTTTTAGGGGAATCTAAGCAGGATTAGGGAATGAACTCAAGTTGAGAGTTTTAAGATGACAAGTGCTGATGCACAGCAGCCTCCATCCCAGTGCTGTTGGCTACGTTGCCATCAAGCTGCTACTGACACATCAGACAGCCCCTCTCAGGGCTGCCTGGCACGAAGGCAGCACCCCGTCAACCTGTCACAGCACCTCGGATCCCCTATGCCAGCCACAGCCGTCCAGGGCCATGCTGACAAGCTGGGGCTATAGCAGAGGCAGCATTTACAGGACCAGAGCACACAGCAGACGCCAGCATCCCAGTTCTCAGGTCCATTCAGTATTCCTAATGTTCCAAGTCCACATGCAAAAGTACAGGGAGGCGAGGGGGGGGGGGCGGGATAGAAGATCTACAGCCTCCTTGGTCTCACATATATCAACATCTGAAAAAGGATACTCAAGTATATTCTTGGACAATAGCAAAGCTGGATGCTTTTCAGAGCTTAAGTTCTGGAAGAACGACGAGTCCCCCTCCCCGACACAGTATATTCAGGCCAATACGGCATTCAAATTTCCTGATGATGGCAATCATTCACTTGCATAAATTGTGGAAACTACCGCACTGAATAACTAGATGAACCACTCAGGATATGAGCAATCACTCAAAGCCTATATATAGTCATGACTCACCAACCAAGAACAACAATTCATAAAACTCCTTTGTAAAGTTATTTGAATAACAACTTTTGCTGCAGAGTATTTTTCACATGATGCAGCACGATATTAATACAGATGAAAAAATGTCCTGGGAACCAATAAAAGCCCTTTTTTGTTTTGATTGACCTGTCTCCTTTAAAAAAAGATGCAACTTCATTCAAAATTACTTAAAAATATTTGTTGATAATAACTAAAGACAAACACTTACCTCCTACAGATACTTCTATTTGGCTTGGTTCAGCTGGCTCTTAAATGAAAAAAATATAGTCAAATGAATATGAATATAGTTTCAACAATATGAATCAGATAAGTATCTTAGAAAAATTAGGGAAATTAAGTTTTCCCTGAAAAAAGCACCTCATTTTTTCTCTTATGATCAGACTCAAATATCTTTGTCTGAGATAAATGTGTGTAACTTTCTATAGAGTCTGCAGCAAAATATAAAAAATACCCAAACATTTATTACATTACACTACCTAACACTTTCTCTTCCGACTACGGTTCACTGTGGCAGACGTATCACCAAGTCCTAGCAGAACACAACGTGCACTTGCACAGAATATACCAAGTTTGGAACAGCTTTACTCAAACCACTTAAATACAAAACTGTATTTTAAAAAAAAAGTAATCACTTCTGGTTAGTATTGTCTTCAATGGTGCGTATGTGTATTTTGGGGAAGAGTGGGAAGGTGCAGAATAGAGGGCAAAAAGTATGTTTGCGTTCCGTAATGATTTTTCTATTACCTATGTTGATGGATCACAGATGGACAGGTGTTAGGAAAGCCATTTAACCTTTTTAACACTGAGGGTGAGTTAAGGACAGACAGACTACAGCAAGGTCACTGACCATCACCAGCTATTTTCATCCCTTCCACCACCTCCAAATGTAAACAGAGGAGCCAGTAGTTTCCTTTGTAATTATTTCCACCATACGAGTGTCCCTTACTCTTAAAATGTTTATCGAACTTTTTCTCTTAGTTTCCCAGTTTCTTTGAGTAACAGTTCATTCAGTCAATTGCAGAAGTCTTTCCTGCACTACACCAACTTGGGATACGCATTTCTAAAAGGTCGGCGAACATTTAGAAACTATACTGGGTCAAGAGGAAGTTGCTCAACTACATCTAGTTTAGCTATTCATAGTATAAAGCTAAGTTTTCCATTCAGACTCAAATGAGTGATGTGTGTGTAGTCTAGACCCAGTCTAACAGGGGTTACAGAGCTGTGCAGTAGGCACAAATCCCATCAAGACCCCATTCTGGGTTCTTACATGTTACACAGGCAAACTTCACTTGGCTGAACATCCATCTGGTGCAGAAACACACATAGTTTGAGTTAAGCAGACATCAATAAATGGATACTGGATTGGCTTTATATATTGCTCCTACTAATCCTTCTTTTCAGCTCACTCATCAACTGCAAAAATCAAATCAAGGAACACGCCAATGACACACCTTGAGGGAATCAATGGCTCTTTCTATTAATTTATTAATATTTAATAGCTATAAAAGTCACCATCACACACCATCTGTCAAAATAAAATGGCCCATCACGAGCAGCACGTACCCAGGACATGACTACTAATATCATCTGTCAGTAAGACCGAGAACTCCATACCCTACCCCTTCTGCAAGCACATGCGTCACACTCTGCATCACCTGGTAGTACTGGTGCTGCTGCTGGTGCTGTTGGTGGTGCTTCTGCTTCAGCTTTTTCCATCAGCTCTAAGATTAGACATGATCACTGTTTAACTTCACAATGAAAATGGTCCCACATGTAACACAAGGGCAATCTTACTTCTTGAATCTGCAAATCCTGAAACTTGTCGCATGAACAGGTTACTAACACTTGTGATTGAGCTGCAGTTCAATATTTTTTATTACAGAAAAAACATATCTTGCCTGCAAGCACCAAAAATTTCCTTGCAAGTTCTCACATGTACTTCAGAACAAGAATAAAGCATCATACCTACATAAGCTCAGAGCCTTTCAATCATTCACCTCAGTATCTATCAACATCAGATAATTTTGATCGTCATTAATGGACAGGGATACTGCATAAAAATCACATGTTCGATGACCAATCTGCTCCTCCAGTGATGGAAGATGACTGGATACCTATGTTGTTTTTGTTCAGCATATTAGCTAGCCTCAGTCCCAACACATGCTGAAAGTTATGGTGGATAGACAACAGTTTAATAGATTCTTTCGTTTCTAATTCAATTCTCTGGAAATGCTATTACACACTTATCTGCCTGGAGGGTTCCCTCTTACAAAGGGACGGATCTCTTTCCCGCCTAAGAAGGTGTGCCTAGGACTGGTGAGCAGGTCAACTAGAATACCTTCCTGAGAGCACTTCGTACTTGCAGTTCAGAGACCTCAGCATGTTAGCTGGAATACAGAATCACAGAATCATTTAGGTTGGAAAAGCCATCGAGTATACTGGTGGCTGGATGCAGATGAACGAATGCTGGGTTGCTAAGGCTCAAGCTGGCTAAGGCCACACAAACAACAGTAGGTTATTTGGCCTCTGACTTTCTAATCTGACATTGGCTCAGAAAGAATGTGACACAAGGGACACTGTAATGACAGTGTTTTGCAGTTTGTTTTTTCTCTTAAATAAGATCTAAAAAACCAGGTCACTTATTCTATGCAACTGAAAATACTAAGACTTTTTCTTTTTTTCCCCTCTCAAATGATTTCATTAACATGGCCAAATTGGCCATGGCACTTCAGGTAATTACACTCTGCCTCTCTAAACTGTTACAGTTTTAGCAGAATGCAGAATTTTTCACTGGAACACAGTTGTGCAGCTACTGGAAAGTTCTTGCTTATTAACTGCTACTGCGATGGATCCAAACCTAAAATGCAGACACGCCCATGTAAGTCTGTTGCTCAGTCAGGGTCCTAAATCTCTTTGGGACTCTGCAGCTGAAAAATACAAAATCAGTATCTTGCATTTTCATATCAAAGTTAATGCTAATCTTACACTGTTCTGTAAATTTATCACACTGCTCTCAAGTTAATTGCACATGCATGTTTAGTCAGGAAATCTTAATGAGACAGACACAGACAAGAGAGTTATACATAGAACTTAACCACTGTGGAGCCTCTGCCACTAAGCCAAAATGTAGAAAACGAATCTTGGTAAGTTACAAAAATACATTTGCCATCAGTGTTTCATGAATACTTACGATTGTTAATCACAAGTCCTGGAAATGGTCTGTAAAATTAAAAAAATAATAATAATAAAAAAATTTACTGATTCTAAAATATACTGCATGGGGTCTCCCTCCCCAGGCAGCTTCACCTAATGGTTCTTAACAGAGGTCATGCTAAAAAATGAACAGAAAACAAAACAGAAGGAACCATCGTAGCAGCTCTTGGGCACCATGGTTTGTTCACTAGCATTTTGAAAATTAACATACACAGAAAGATCTAAATCGCTCCTTCAGTCACGGCTAATTAACAAGGGAGCCACCTCTTCTTCAGAGCTCAATTAAATAAAATGTATCAAGCAAAAGTCCTTTCAGTTAGAACTCTTCATGATTAAGGGTCGAGAATTCAGACCCCTTAGTAAAATATATTTAAGAAATTTATCTCTATCTAAAGATAAATTGAAGCTTTTAGACTCCTGTGAAGCAGTCTATGATTTGAGAAGTTATATTAACTGATAAATTTTTATTTTCAATTCCTGAACTCTTTCTGAGTAAGATTCCAAAGTTTCATCTATTCTGCTTCATGCATGCAAATATACTTTGTATATACGTGTGTGTGTGTGTATATATATGTCTATGTAACACCTAAATAAAATTCACTTATATTGTAATTGGACAATATTGTATTTTTAGGTATAGTAGATAAACTCATTCTGGAGGAAAAAAACCATTAATCAAAGAGCTTACCGTAACTCAGGAATTTTAACACAACTGAAATACTTTAAAATATTAATACTACTACAAACATACTGTTTACTGTCAAGAGCCAACAAGCTCTGGACCCATCTCAAAGCTTGATCTGATAAACAGGAGAGCAAGGCCCACAACACTTCAGGACTCTGTTATATAATTTGAATATATTTCAACTCTTGCTGTAAGACAGCTCGCTGCAATATGCAGTATTAATAATATGCCCTTTGTCATCCTAAAGTGGACATGTCCTCCAAAGAGTTATTCTCCTTCTTCATTCATGCTATGAACATCTGGGCTTCATTTGACTTGACATATTGTTTCCAAAAGAGCCAACATCTTCCACTATTTAGAGATGCACTGCAACTTCTATTCTGTTGAATCTCAATTTATTCAAGCTACAGGGCTGTCCTCCCAACATCTGTACCATCTGATCAATGGCAACTACATACCGAATGACAGTAAATTTGATAAAATCTGCTGATTCCAAAATCTTCCTCATCGAGCTGATTTCCAGATAACTGGGAGCTTTAAATGTCACGCCAGGAGGCATCCCATCCACCACCACACAGCCAGGGTTGATAGTGATTTTTCTGTATGGGACTTTCACAGGAAAATTCATGCCAATGGCTTCACCTAAGTGAGAGACGTCATGTTTATTTTCAAGCTACATATTTATGATTACGCATTGAAGAAAAAGTCCTCAGTCGATTAAGAAACTAAATGCAAACCCAAGCTTTCTATCAGATCTGAAACTATAAAATCCACTTGACAATTAAACCATTACAGTGTTAGATGTTTTGGATTACACTGATGAATGTTACTACGAGATCATTAGTTACAACTTCAACTCTAACAGCTCACCACATAAAGGACCCAGATTCTGTTTTTACTAAAAAAGCTATAGAACAGGATATCTAAGGAAATAGCTACATCAAGGAAGACAAAGCATTTCCTGCAATGCGCACAAAAAGCAATTCAACACAGCACTAGTGAAGGAATTCCAGATAAACAAACTCAGGTCATTATTGCTGTACAACGCAAATACAAAGTAGAAATAAAGAAAACCATACACAGCAAAAAAGGTTAAGTTTCGTTTTAAAAATTACTCTAGTCTCAAGTATTAAGACATCTCTGAAGCCCTAAGAAGAATCATGGTTTGCCAGCAAAATAAATATTTCATCCATGCTTACACAGAAATAAACAGGAAGGGGGGAGAACATAAAGAAATCTATACTCTTGGGATTTTTTGTTTAAAACACCAAACAACCTACATCGCTTATAAAAGATTCTTTTTGAAGTCAAAGCACAACGTCCATACACAATTCTCAAATTTGTTCATTTTAATGATCATATATATCATTCCCTGTGATGATTCAGTAACTTCAATATGAACAACATTAATTGCATTCACACCTACGTAAAAATGAGGAGTAAGAAGCAATTACCAAATTTCCGGCTAAAAAGATCATTTACTTGCTCTCTCAATTGTCTGGCCTTCTCCACTTTTGACAGTCGCTCACTTTCATCATCTGGAAGAAATTGTTAGAATAGCCTCAGAAAGAAGCAGATTTTTTTTCCCTTAAGCTTGTTTATCATTGCATGTTTACTCAAAGCAGGTATATCTGAATGCTTCAAAACAGGCTCTGTCTTTGTTCCTAGTTTTAGCAGTAACACAGAATGGTAGAAATATGCAAAAATAGATGGTTTTTAAGAAATCTGTGAGAAGCGTCAAAGTATTTACATAACCAACATTAGATTTACTATCTAGAGATGATTTTGTAAATTTCATCTAAAACCACAAATTATATTTTATTTTCTTACAGTACATATAATGGTGGGGAAAGGTTAAAGCGAAAGTGCCATTCAACAGATGGCCACAGCATGCAATGTTCCTCACGGTTTCTAACGAATGTAATCCAGGCCTGAGAAAGTAGTAATCGGTGTTAAGACAAAACAGTTCAGTCTGCATCGTTATTCAATTCAGTCCGAGTCCTGATCTCTTGAAGTTGCCAAGAAAATTGCAAATCAGTATTTAATTTATTGCGTGAGAAAAAAGGGAAAAATGTGGATACTTCTTAACTAGGGGCTGGACCAAGAATATTCCAGAGATGTCACTGAATAGATATTCATGAGTGTTCGAAAATATTTAACATCTCAGCAAAAAAAGAATGCTAAATTATGTTCTTTGTTGACTGTACTTATATTTCAGTGAACCAACTTGATTGTAGGAAAAAAATTCATCAGACTAAACAAATGTCATGGAGAATATAAGCACAAAAAGTATGATGTGAAACCTGACAGTATACACACCTGGTATAGTTACTTGAATGATGTTAAGATCTTCAACACCTGCAGCTGTGTTCACCACTGTGTTTGTTGTGGTGCTTGCGGTATTTGTTATATTAGATGAATTATTTTTTCCTAAAAGTAAGAGAGTTAATTTAAAAAACAGTTGTAAAGAGCCCAAAATCTTGTTTGTCATATATAAAGAAAATATTGCAAAATAACAGGTATTTGCAAAATTTTCAATGCAGAGCCGGTCCCATTTTCAACATGGGTTCAGCTTCCAACGAGACATACTTATTGAAGGTACACACCACTCTTGTCTTTCCAACCCAAGAGGAGAAAGGGCTAGATTAAAGACAATGTTAATCTTTACCTACCTGTTTTTCTAAAAAGACTATTAAGAAAAGGAAAAAAAGAGTATGTGGAACATTTATTTTGGTATTTTTATCAACAGAAAAATCATAGTACTTGCAGTTAATTCAGTAACACCTACTGATCCACATGTTTGCTGCATGCATTCACAAAAGAAATCCCCTACAGTTAGATTTGTAAGCCACACTGTTCAGTGGCACAAAGTAGCGTAGTTCAGCTAACTCAGTGGGGTTTTGCCAACTCATAGTAACAGATAATAATATGACTCAAAACATTTAATCCATGACCTGCCTGACAATTTTCTACTGGCTATCTGCACTCCTGTCTGTGGAGCACTTCTCATTTAGATGACCTATGTATCAGGAGCAAATAATTTATCTCTAGATCTGAATTACTTCTGTAAATCACACGTTGCTTCTTACATTTTGATAAAAGCTAGTAAAGAATATATTAGCGGCTTGATTATTGTGAATAACTTAAAAAAAGGTATACTCCCTTGCTAAAGCTATATTAAAACTGTAACTGGGAAGTGCTTTTCCCATCTTAAAAACAAACAAGCAAACCAACCACAATGTAGACTGAATCTTTCAGGAACTCATTAACACCATGCAGCACTCCTGATTTGTATTTAATCCTTGAAAGAGACTGTTATCTAGAACATTAAGCAGTTGCAAAACTCACTTTGGGGGCTTCTAGCAGAACTTTCCTTAACAGCCGCCTCAAACATCTCAGGCCTGCAAACAGATTGAACATTTCATGTACAGTAATAAAATTACATTCATCAACATTAAAGAAAATGAGATTTTCTAATATTAATTTATTAAAGACAGGAACTAAGTGGTATCATAAATGCTATGTTATTCTCAGCCAAACAGAGCCAAGAATGCAATGGCTGAGAGGCTCCGCAACTTCTCTTGCCACTGTTTCTACACTGGCACATGGGTATCTAGACCTCTTCTAGATAAGAAAAATAAATTCTTACAACCCCCAATATATGAGTCTCCACTTCTCAGCTCTTAGTACACTGCCGGCAAGTTTTATGAGTAACCCATAAGCGCTCCATGCAGTAGGAGCTAAACCAGTGATGTGATAACTGAAATGGACTAAGAAATCTGGACTTGCTCTTCCTCCAAAAATGGTTGTAAGTGTCTTTCAGAACAAAAAGAGATTACTATATCTTGCTCCACCTCTACCAGAGCTTTCTGACCATTTCCTCACTTACTAAAAATATTCCAGTGTGTATTTTATAGAGTAATTTAGCAACTCAGCAACACAATTTCATTTTTTGGTCTACATTTCAATTCTCATAGAATGGATTATCAAAGACACATGGGAGTCTTACTTTTTAATAATGAATTTTATCTTCGATTTGTTTCTCAGGATCTTCTCTAGTCTTGGAATTCCAAAAGTAGAAGGTCGCCGGAACGGCACTCCCTCAGGTAGTCCTTCCACGTAGAAAACCTCCGGGAAGGATTCAAACAATGCAAACGGCACCTTCACTGGTTCAGTCAGTCCCAGAGCTTCCCCTGAAACGCAACAGAGCAAATAAGCTACCAGCTAGATAACTGATGTGTCTATAAAAAGGAAAATCTCAGGTATAAATGGTATATAATAGTTGGCACATACATACTAGATTAGGTGGAACCAGCAGGCTTTTGGTTTTTTTGGTGACAGCTATGAATAGGCAGGAAGAAAATCAACAGTCTCAAACATAACTCATTCTGTTGCAGTAAATCTGACCATAATTTGCAGTTGAAAATATTAGTATTTATAGACAGCTCATGCCACTGGCTTGGTCTGCATACAAGACTGTCCTGTTTGTACTCTACTTTGTTACAGGCAGTGTATTGTGTCTTTGTCTCTGCTAGAGAAAGCACCAAGGGCAGGCAACGTTAGTGTTCTTGTTCCAAAAACTGCACTCAGAAGAGTAATGAGAAGTCATTACTTCCAAAAGTCATTAGCTTCCAAACAGCCTGCACCAGAAGCAGCACTGGGATATGATGGAGCATGTCTCTCCAGATACCATCCATAACGTATCGAGTCATGCAGAGGCTGAAGTCATACAAAATCCCATTCATAAGCAGAGTGAGGAAAACTTAAAAGATGTGCCAGGATGTGGAATCACTATGTCTCTGCGTCATTAAAGTAGTAATAATCCAACCACAATTTCTCCATTTACAAATCCAAATAAAATAGCTAGTGGAAATGTGACACAGAATTGCAAGCAACCTACAAAACAATGAGCTCAAATGAGAGATTCCTAAAGTACACAAGGATGGCAGGACCTTTGAAATAAACATGAATATATCTATCATATGTCTAACTGCATGTTCATAAGAAAGACTTCTCAGTAAAAAAGAATCAATAAACTTACCACATTTTTCATTAAAAAGATTTTCGACTTTCTGCTTTAAGTCAGTAATTTTGGCATTCCATGCCTCTGCCAGGAGGAAATTAGAAAAAGTAAATCAACATGCACACAATGAATCAGTCCTTGAAGAATATTTTAATAAATGTTTAATAAATTATTATGCTTGATAACTGATTTACTATGACAGTAAAATGCACAAAATGGCTATCATTTTGCAAACGACACTGAAACATTCTGCTGCAGTCTAAACCTATATCCACATGAATCCTCATTTTCCTCAAGCTCTGAAAAATACTGCTAACTAAAGCCAGGGCAATTAAAACTGAAATTAATCCAAGCATGATCCAAATTTATGATATCAAGCAACATAAAAATTACTCATCTGAACCAGCACCCAAAATAGCAGCAGAAAGTTCTTCATGTGTTCAGTGACACAGCCCTGAAACACATGCCTCTCTCTTGAGACCTGTAAGCTCTATCATAATTTCAACTTCAGTGGGTAAGATCAAATGTCCATCTAGCTCGGCAATTTGCTTCTGACAGTGACCAGCAGCAACTGCTAAACCAGTTTACTTGTGGCTGCAGTAAATGGTCCATAGCTGGTCTACAAAACTAAAAGCTCAGTTGAAAGTTTAAAAAAGTTGCAGACTAAAGCTTAAAAAAAGGCGAGGTCTAACAATAGCAAGCAAATCCAAGAAAACTGTACAGAACTGTGAATACGAATGCCGCCCATGCCAAAAGGAGCAGTCACACCAAATCAGTATCTTACATTCATTCTAAATTGGCTCAGTAGGAGTAAAAAATTCCTTTGTTTCACGTTTTATGACCATATTGCTAAAAAGAAAGCATGGGACAAATACAAAAAAGCAAATAACAACAAACTCCTATATAAATATAAGCAAATAATCTCAGAATGTAAGGATGCTGAAAAAAAAGGTTTCATGAGACTTGGGAACTGCTTAGTTACTCTGAATACAGTCATTCATCTCCCTTGACTATGAGGAATTCACCTGGGTTGCAAATTTGACCCTGCTTTCAATGCAAAGATTTCTGTGCTAGAGCGCTGCACAGACAGGCCTGGTCCTCCATGGTTAAAAAGCTCCGGCCCAATGCTCATGAACACAACCACACGGCTTCCAGTCCTGTCTGGCTTTTCCTTTACTGATTTTCCAGAACTGGAGAGGTCTATAATGGCGATCTTGCAAAATCGGCTCTGATAGATCATGGCTTACTAATGTTAGTTCAAATCCTTCCTAGTTCCTACATACCACTCGGGTATCTTTGCACAGTGATGCTCAATATTTCAAGTTTGTGGAGTGCTTATCAAGCTTATGCATAATATCAGATCTCAGCTGGGCTTACGCTCTCTGGTGGTACTATGCTCCTTCAAGGGTCTGCAGCAGTGTGAAATAAGAGAGCAGCAAAAGTCTAAAGGGACTGATTCTGAACCCAAGTTAATAAGATCTAATGGACCTGTGCTGCATTTGTACAGCATTCTCCATACATCCTCCAGGATTTCTCCGATGCAGATTACTCTACATTTCATGTACATGAAAACAAGAACTTCAGTCCTTCACTAACTGTAGAATAAAACATTAATTCAAAATATCTCTGATATGTAATCACCAGAATTTTCAATACCAACATTAATAGAATGCATGTGTGCTAATTTCCACAACATTTACCAAAAGAAAACTCTCTTCCTCGTGGCTTGAAATTCATATTGGACCCATTGGTTTGAGAGTTAGTTCGAACATCTGTTGTTTGTGGTTTATTAGGACCTGTAAAAAGACATTACATATATACATGCAGAGAGCAGAAGCAAGACATCATATGAAAAGAACAACACATCAGACTTGATTACTAGAGAAAACTTAACTTCTGAATCAAGAGTACAATAAAAAAAAACCCCTTAAGAAGTTCTTCTAGGGTTGTATTTAAGCATTTGGTACTACTGATCACGTCTGTCATCTCTCTGCTCAGGAGTACACCAGTTCCCACATCTCTGCTTGGAATAAAAAGCCCAAGCAAGCTGTCAAACGCCAACATTTTACATAACCATCATCTGCACAGAATCCAGTATTACTCAGAAATGAAAAATAAAGCTGTTTCTATATTAAAGTGTATCTGGAGCCCTGAAATGAAACTGAGTTTGCTACATGAGGTGCATGTATAAATTAACTATGGGCTATGAAAACTGAGAACAGAAAACATTAGAAGAATAGAATAGAAGAACAGTAGAAGAATATTTAATGATGTTTTTTCCATACCTTCTTCAACAGTAACTTCAATCTCTGGGACCTTTGAATTGCCTGCAGGACTTCGTGACCTTTTTGAACTCTTTGGACTCGTTGCTGGAAGTCAATATAATACAAGGTGTAATGCACAAACCCTCTATGATGTATATAACCTGCACAGCTAATGAAAAAACAGCTGTATTCTGAAAATTCCAACAGACTGAAGAATCACTTGTGTCTGTACTAAGTACCGTCTGCATTGCAAAATCTGAACACCACAGTGATGCTCACAGCCTTAAAAAGTGCGTTTAGTACTCTTGAAAAAGGCAGGTATCACACCTAAATTTTCACTCCACTAATTCAGAACAGAAGACTTCATGGTTTCTAAGTGTGAGGGACAGCTTTGGCACTTTTTATTATCTAAATAACAAAATTATTAACTTCTGAATTTTTTATAGACAGCTTAAACTTAAAAGACTTTCTTTTTTATTCTTTTCTTACAACACTTCATTGTTATTTACTTCAGTTCACAGCTATAAGTTAAATATGGTTTAGGCCATTAATAGAAAAATAACAGTTGTCAAAATTGGGTAAATTCCATTTTCTGTATTGGAATAGTCTTAAGTAAAAGAAAAGTAGATAAATTTACGTTTTGAGTAACTTTTTCAAATAAAAGCAGATTTAGAGTCTACTATGCTAATCCTCTCAAATAATGCCTTTCGTTTGCAACACCTGTATTTTTCAACCACAAAGATCTCTCAGTCTGCTAAGGAAGCAGAAAGTAAGTATTTAGGAATTGATGGCAGCAAATAATACTTAATTGTTTACCTTTAGTGTTTATTTTACTAGCCAGTCCTGGAGGCAAATAAGAAGTGACAAGCTCAGGCCTAAAAGTTGAACAGAACACAATCCAATCAATTACACATGCAAAAAAAAAAAATACAGCAAAATGTTACAAATTTCTTGGAATTCAGTTGAGTTCCAATTTACATAACATCAGCTCTCTATAATAAAATTCTGCTAGAAGCATGGGTGACTCTCCATCTACTATAACCACAAAAAGTTAGAAAACATAAAGCTGCATTTTCTACTCTGTAATTTTCTTCTGGGTTTATTTCAAGCAAAAAGATAAAGAAAAAGAAGGAAAAAAAAAAAGAAGGAAAAAAGCTTCCAGGTACAAGGCCATTTTTTCCCTTAGATCCTAGATGCACGAAACGCGCAATTTATACATCTACATAAATTTAATGAGGAAGGTATATCCTTTTATGAGATAAAACATACGTGCAAAATGTTCTTTCTGTTTCATGGAAACAGAATTTAGGTAGCATTTAAAGCCTAAAGTTGCTGGGAAGAAAATCAAATAACTTCAAAATCAGGAGTAAAAATAACTGAATTACAAACATACTTTTTAACAACAAATTTGATTTTGCCACTCCCACGGACAATTCTTTCAAGGCGTGGAATTCCAAACCATGTGGGACTCCGGAAGGGGATTCCTTCTGGCAAGCCTTCGACGTACAAGTACTCAGGGTTTGATTCAAATACAGGATAGGGAACTTTCACTGCCTCTGAAAGCCCCAGAGCTTGGGCTGAAAATAAAGATTTAATGATAGTTTACACACTCAAATGGGTGGTATTTTATCTCAAGTGATTTTAAGAAGCTTGGCTTACAGAAGCTCTGCTACTCAGAGATAATAAAAAAAACCAAGAGAAATATTTAAATAGATTTTCTACTATTTTCTGTAGAATAGTTGCAAATGGCAACTTCGTCCATCTTGTAACAGATAACACCTAAGTCTGCAGTGCCTAATATTTTCTTCTGAGAACTTTTTTCATCCAAAAGCTTTTTGTGCACATATCATCTCTGTCAACTGGACAACTATGGAACTATGGACAACTTCTGGCAACTGGAGAAACTATGGCCTAGGATGTTGTTATAAAGTCATTTATGTCAGTTATAGGGAAGAGCCAGTAAAAAGTAGGTGAGGGGAGTCAACATTTCCACATCTGACGTGGCACATTTCTGATGTTTAAATTAGTACAGTAAAATTTAAAACTCTTTTTACAGACGAGTTTTAGAACACAACAGCATTATAAACCAGTTCATTTAACATGTAACTTACCAAACTTCGTATTAAATATCTCTTCTACTTGCTTTCTTAGCTTTGTGATCCTGACGTTCCAATCTTCTTTGACTGAAAACCAGAAACAGATGTATGTCAGAGTATTACCCAGTTCTAGATAAAGAGGTACATTCGAACACATTTTTTTTCAACACAAGAACTTGTAAACTATCAACACAATCATGTCTGAGCAGACGAGGCCCTACAATGAGTAATGATTATTAATGGCAGCTTAAATGATACACATAATTCCCTCTACATAATGGAAAACCTGTTTAAATGTAGTTACAAATTTCAAACATTGCCCCATGTGGGAGAACTTGTTCTTCAGAGCCTTTAGATGCAGGAAGGAATTATTCTAGTGGCTCTTACAAAGTTGGAATTAATTAATCATAGTGCATAAGAATTAACACTCTTTAGAACAGAAGATGAGGATGTAAAGAGTGCTTTGCTAAACATTTTGATTAGCATTAAAAAAATAATCTTCAATGTTGTTCTCTATTATAAATAAAAGTCAATTATAGGAGTGCTAGCCAGAGCAGACAATTTGCAGCTTAGGTGGAGAAGCAAGCAAAGGACACTAGCAGCAATAAAAAGCACTACTTTTCTGACAAACAGCATAAGTCATTACTTTTCATCATAACCCACAAAGAACAATTAACTGCTACTGAGCTAATACCATTCAGAGTTGTGGAAAGCATGCAGGAAGGAAACTATACGAAATTTTTTGTTTCCAAATAATATTTTTGACTAACAAATTTCCTGACCTTTCTTTATTTCTTATACTGTCAAGGCAAGATGCATTCATATTTTTTGCAATCTGGCCTACTTATTTGATAGATTTCACAGGTATTTAACACATGCACCTGTGTTTATGCACTTACGCACAGGTTGTAGTCTTACTGGCAAACTACACTGACTAATTTACTCAAAAAAAATTAAAATGTTGTTTGCAGACTATCTGTTGAGGGCACCGGATTATTACTTTGCAGCAGAACGATATTTTGGTTAAAAACGGTCTAGTATTCTTTAGCAACATAAAGTTTGCTAATATTCTTTAGCGACATAAAGTACTGCATCTGCAGTAACACAATCCTCAGCCTTTGCCTGGGAAAATGGTTTTCACTGGGCTCTAAGCCCAAGAGAACATTTGCTGCATTTACCTGTCTGACACCAAACCCTGCACCCTGGTAAGCTTTGTGGGCACTGATAATACCAGACTCACCTATAAGCTAGTGAAAAATATAACTAGTACAAAAAAGCAATGTTATTCTGAAGATTCAAACAGTCTGAGTTTTAAGAATCGTGGCCACTGCACATCAGTTCTTTCAGAAAGAGGATTTTATTAGCTGGTTTTTTTACTGCTATCATTGGCACCTGCCATTATTACTTCATTGTCAAATTGTCAGTTATATTGTCAGATTTGACAACAACTGGGGTTTTGGCAACAAAACAAACCAATCAACACTGCCTTTTCCTTCTGCTCCATACTGAACAGTCTTTTCTACTGAGCTACCCTCCTGCTGAATATGAGCCTTTTCCTAAAATCCAAACTAAATCCACAATACGTTGTGATGACATGACTACTGATTACATGATTATTAAATCATATTCTTTCCTTTTTTTTTTTTTTAACGCAGAGAGATCAACGCAATTATTTCCTGAAGCTGCAGTTCGTTTATCCAGCAAAATGTGTGTGGGGAAAAAACCTAGCAAGCCCTGAGGTTTGTGTTATTACTAGTAGCAGATTCATACTCTGGATTGTACACTTCTGTTGCAAGAAAGTATCAATACACCAATTCAGGGCATTCGATTGTCTCAGGAAATAAAAAACACTCTGGATTCTCTTCCAGTGTTAAAGGCATTTCATGCTTACAAGAAGTCATTACAATTCCTTACCAACAGAGGCCTGAAAAAAGCCCAACAAAGTCAGCTGTGAAATGCTAAGGGGCTCCAGAGCTTGGGTTCAGGCCAGGATAGTAACTCCAGTTCTCCTGGGCTGTGCAGGTCATCCATTCTGTTATTCAAAGACAGCTGGACTGCACCACAATCCAGAAAGCCATCCATGTTCATAATGATCAATTTATTCTTTTCAAACCTCAGGAAGAGCATGTCAGCACACTCATCACAGAAGGGTTCCTTCTTGAAAAATGTTGCATTGATCCAAATTTGTGTCCCCAGCAATCCCTTCCATTCCCACTTGGAGACAGCACCTGTCTTACCTGGGGTGTTCGACCTGGGTTGAATAACTTCAGTGGAAGTGAGAGTTAGCAGCTCCGGCCTGCAACCAGAAAGCAAATAATCTGCCCATTCTTGACATAAATTAAATGCCACTACTTATTATGACATGAATTGAAAAGTTTGGATTTTTCTATTATGTATTTCACACTTGAGAAAATGCTACAAAAATATTTTGGAAGACGTCTGGATTGCAAATACCCACTTAAAATGCAGAATATTTAATCTGCCTATTCAGTAACTAGAGACCGAATGCTTCATGACTTAATGAAACCAAGTGCTTGATTACACAAAGGGTGTTTGTTTGGCCTCTTTCTTAAAAAAACAAACATGCTTAGGCATTAAAACAAACACTTACCTTTTGATCACAAATTTTATTCTGTTGCTCATTTGAATTATTTTTTCAAGGCGAGGGATTCCATACCAGGAGGGACTCCTAAAGGGGATGTTCTCTGGCAGCCCTTCAACACAGAGGTCAGTAGGATGGGCCTCAAATTTCTGGTACGGAACAGCTTTAGGCTCAGTGCTCCCCAGGGCCTCGGCTGTTAGAGCAAAATACATCCAGTAACTGGACAGTTTGGCCATCAACCTTTACTAAAAGCTAGCTAAGCTACCAAATCTTCAGGCTGTTGCAATCGTCATCTTAGAACCTGGGACAATGCAGGATATCTAAACCCAACAGAGTCCAAGTATCAGCACATCAAGAATACAAAAATTTACCATATTATAGCATGTTGATATGGGCAGTCACAATGCTAGACTGAAGATTACTGGGTTCTTCACTGCGGCATAATACAGTGCTTTTATCCAAAGTTCTTAATCTATTATAGAGCATCACACAACATTTTATTCTAGCTCTTATGAAATTGACTATTTTTTTATATTGGAGAGAACATAAAAATTCACCCAGAAATGTTCTAATACTAATTTTAATGGTACTGCAAAGGATATAAATAAGTAAATGGTCGGTTTATTCACCATCAAAGGAAAAAAAATCCAAATAGGAAGGAACTGAGAGCAATTAGAAGAGCTGTACGTATAAGATTTAGAATTTTTTTTCAACTATGAATTTACCTTGTTGTATAACAGTAGATAAATACATTCTTTTTCACACAACTGCCAGGATTTTAAATATTTGAAAAAACTGATCAAAGGTCTCATTCATGTAGACGTTCAAAGGAAGTAATGAAAGCAACCTTTAAGAAATACAAAGCCATAAAAGAGAAGGAAATGATAATACTGTACTCACCAAACTTTTTACAGAAGAGTTGATCTACCATCTTTCTCAGTTTGGTGATTCTGGCATACCACTCCTCTTTCACTGTATTTGAGCGACAAAGAACAAAGACAACATTCCCTAATTATTTTGGTTGTATTTTCAGTTGTTCAGTTTATAGCAGGCATAACCATTCTGCGTTTTCAGGTAACCCAGAAAATACTATGCAGAAGAAGTATGGATTCAACTTGGAACTAGGCAAATGAATTATAATAAGTGAGGTAATATTAAAACTGTACAAGAGTCCATTGAACCACTGACATCGCTCCTGCTACAAAACACACACAGTGTATTGGCATGAAGAACTGCAATGCTTTCATCATCTGCCTTGAATCTGTAAATCCCATCTGGAGATGGGATTAGTTTTTTGCAAGTTTGATTTTCTAAGAAATTCTCTTGATATTCAGTGCAGTATTTGGTATGCATATGGGATGAAAACTTGCTTTCAAGGAATTTTCACTAAGCACTGACAACCACAAAGGAAGCTTTTACAGTAGGTGCACATATCAATTTGCTCCTTGCTGTATATTCGTGTTGAACTTCCAGCATCCATTTCTCCCCACTGTTTGTGGACAATACTTTTTGCATGGTGGTTAATAGCTACATCAGATGACTCTAGGGATTTTGTCATTCTCGAGTTGACAAGCAGCTTAGTTCCAACTCTCCAAAATGTTTTCTTGACACTACCTAATGCATGAGTTAAGTCATAATTTAGACACAGAACCCAACACGTGGCAGCTATGTAGATTAGCATATCCTTGTGAATAAAACAGGTTTAAATGCTGTTCTTCCATCATTTTATCACTTGAGTATCTTTGCTTATTGGCTGGTGCACACAAATCTTTGGTAGAGTTCATGAGACAAAGTTTTGCACCTGAAGACAGTCATAAGTTTGAGTTCTGCTCCTCCAGCAGAACAACAGAGCACAACGATGACGTTAGTGCCATCATATTTGGTAGCAGGAATAGTAACAGCTTTTGCTTCTGTTTTGTCATGTGTGCTCATCATTTGGGATTTTGATCGGTACCCCCTGCTCTGAACCCCTGGTAATGTGGTTAGCATAACTAACGCCATTTTGTAAGGCAAGCAGCCATTCTCTGTGACCGAGCAGGTCACGTATTCGTTCCCTTTCCCTTCATTCTCAGGCCCTGAAGGTCCTGTGAACCAAGCAGACAAACCAAACAGATTTCTACTTCCCCTCCCTACCGGCCTCAAGGTTCCTGGGCGCCAGGCCAATTAATCCCTTCCTCACTGGCCTTGAAGGTCCCAGGCACCCAGCCAGCCCGGTGGTGGTGCTGTCCCCAGCACAGAACAGGGAAGCGCAACAGCACACGGAGCACTGTCCATAAAATCAAGCAGTTATAAGTCCTAAGGGGGGAACTTGGACCGGAGCTGCTGCTGGACAGTGAGAACCGTGACCCCCCATGGCCAGGGACACCTCCACCATCCTCTGCTTCCTCCAAGGACTGAGTGACTCGTCGTCTTTTATATCATTTTTGACTCTAGATTATGATTGTTACATTGATACAGCGAGCCATGTATCAAGATCTGACCCGATCTGCAGAGAGTCTAGGTGATTAGAAACCATAGGTTAAGTTGTATTATAAATTCTGTATTACGCTACTTATAAATTGTGCTACATTGATTCTGCTTGTAGAAACCCTGTGCCATTCTAATCTTTAATTGTAACTATGATTTAGTGCTGTCATCATTCTGTCAAGGATCCTAAAAGAACCCGTCTGTCCCCTCAGTGCTGGGTGACAGGGATCAAAGCACATATCATACAAATCACTTTTTTCTTCTGAATATGTTTTTGCAACCAACAACTGGAAGTATTTGCAAGTATTTGCAACCAACAACTGGAAGCTTATCAGTCTTGAACAAGATACCGGACAGCTGCCACGCTGTGGGTTTAGTCAGCATGCACAAGCAACAATTTCTGCTGCATAACTGCATTGCACCAGGCTGGGCTATCTTCACAGGCACCTGCTCACACTTCTCTGGCCATTTCCTGAGCCAAACCATCGCTGCCTGACTGGTCTGTCTTGGAGCCAATATAACTCTTCTCAGGGCTTCGGGGCCGAGGCTATTTCATAAAACCTTCCTGACCAGCCTGTTTCCCACAGGAATGCAAATGCAAATCGTCTTTCTTCTGCCAGTCAAAATACAACTTCCGTACCCATCCCATTCCTCTCCTGCTGGGGACACAAGCTAGCAGGGGCTGTGGACAGAGCAGGACTTTGGCCATGGAGCCACAAGGCGCTACACAGCTCTCTCTCTGACATGGCAGCGGGCACGCGGAGCAGCAGAGGAGATGATGAGCAACTGGGAAAGAGGGAATCCAAACAGGGAGAAAAGAAAACCGAGGGAAAGGAGGCTCAGACAGCTGTTGTCTTCTGACCTGTGTTCCCTGAGATGTTATCAACAGCTTTCACAGACGTTCTCTTCTCTTCTCTCAGAAATAACGCAGAGGTCACACATGAATATACCATCATTACAAGTTAGTGAAGACAAGCAACATAAAGTGACTGTTCATAACACTGTGCCATAAAAATGGGTTACCACTAGTTTTCTTAGCTACAGGCGTTTTACAGGATATGTAATGTATCTGCTTCGCCTTCATAATCAGTATAACCACATTAAATATGACAAAAACAACAGAGAAAAGGGCTAATTTAAAACCCCACATAAGAGTACAGTTAAGTTTAAGGCTCAGTCATTAGCCTACCTACTATTTTTGTAGTTCAATTTGGTGCTCAAAGGAACAGGAGGTTATTAAGACTCAAGACACTAGGTTAACTTACACTGCAGGAAAAGTTTAATTCCTGCATGTTAAAGTGACACCCTTATGACATAATTTTTTTGCTTAATTTAGACCCTTAATGTTCACGTTAAGTACAGTCTTTGATACGCTTTACAACAGAAGACTATGAGTATATAATACAACATAATGATGCTGCAGTAGTGCAGATACTACCATTTATTTATATGCTTGCGTCCCTGTCTGAACTAAGAATTTCTCTGGTATTACTAAAAATTCACAATTCAACCAGGCTGAGGTAGCCAGTTAGCATTTTGGGGTTGGGACCAATCTGTTTGCTACCATTGGTTCAGGCATACAAGCTTTCAACACTTGGCTTAATTGGACAATTTAAAAAAACGCCCTGAAGCCATAGAGAGTAGAATACGACTGAAGAGAAAAACAAGTCCAGGAAAGTAATTTACCAAATAGTGTGCATGCAAAGGCACAATTCTTTCAAAAGTTGATTTTTTTCCTTACTAAACTTTTTTCTCACAACTAGAGGGGAAATGAGTTCATGGGTGCAATTGTAACAAAAGTCTGTTCTTGTAGTCTTGTTTTTACATGGTCATTTTTCATAGAATCGTTTAGGTTGGAAAAGACCCTGAAGATCATCAAGTCCAACCGTTAGCCTAGCACTGCCAAGTCCACCACTACACCATGTCCCTAAGCATCTACATCTACACGTCTCTTAAATACCTCCAGGGATGGTGACTCAACCACTTCCCTGGGCAGCCTGTTCCAAAGCCTGATAACCCTTTCAGTGAAGTAAAAATTTCCCAATATCCAGTCTAAACCTCCCCTGGCACAACTTGAGGCCATTTCCTCTCGTCCCATCACTTGTGACCTGGGAGAAGAGACCGACCCCCACCTCTCTACAGCCTCCTTTCAGGCAGTTGTAGAGAGCGATGAGGTCTCCCCTCAGCCTCCTTTTCCCCAGGCTAAACAACCCCAGGTCCCTCAGCCGCTCCCCATCAGCCTTGTGCTCCAGACCCTTCCCCAGCTTCGTTGCCCTTCTCTGGACACGCTCCAGCCCCTCAATGTCTCTCTTGGAGTGAGGGGCCCAACACTGAACACAGGATTCGAGGTGCGGCCTCACCAGTGCCAAGCACGGGGGAAAGGTAACATTTTTGTTACCTTTGGATGGGTGCTCAATGGAGACAAAACATGTAAGAGCATGCATCTGCTGATAAGTACTCCTGATGGCAAAAGTGGTTAGAATGCATTGTCTTTGCACTACCATGTGAAAATGGAGCCCCATCATCCGAGCAAGTCAGATTCTACGATAACAAATGTCACTATAACCAGTATGTTCATTACTGCATTTCAGTTAATCTAATTTTGGCAAATACCATATATAAGCAATTATTCCATGATACAGACAGTTCCCTACCCAGTAAACTCCATCAACTATGGAAACTACTGCCTTTTCTCTACATCTCAACAGACTAACACTTAGCTCATTGTTTTTTCTTCTGGCCAGCTGAATCAAATCAGTTGACAGAGTGTTAGTAACACTGGCTTGGAGAGCCAGTGGAAAACTGCTGTCACTTTGTAGCTAAAGAAAATTCAAAACAAGAGGAATTATTTGCAATGTGTTATTAATAAAAGCAAACAGTAGCCACCACTAAGACTGTCAAACAGGAAATCATACTGTACTTGTACCACTCGCACGTTTGAAGACCTACCTCCTGCAACTGGTTTGTCCAATGGTACATCTTCTTGTGTCGAATTCAAAAGCTCATGCCTAAAAGATTTAAGACACATGCTTCAACAGTGACATACATCTTGATAAATCAGAAGTTACAGCCTACAGTTACAGCCTCAAGTTACCACTGAAGGATCAGAAAAACAATAATAGGGGACATCATGATCCCTAACATTCAATTCCAATTAACACCGAAGTATTATAAGAGCTGGTTGGAACCTTACTGACAAAAACATTTTTCATGCCTAATACCCATATCTACCTGAGCCATAACATTTCAAGGTAACATACAGATTACATTTAAATTATCTCTGAAGTCTAAGATGCACTTCATCAGAAACAAAAATCCAAATAAAAAATTTAACCTTTAAAAATGAAAATCTCAAAGCAGACATTTGTTTCCCAAATACATCTAGTATTATCCATATTAGAGCAACAAAAAATTTAAAAATTCTGACTTCTCTCACAGAGCTGAACTGCATTTTGAGCTGCTCTGGTTACCACACATTACAAAAGTGATGAACAGCATAAATTAATTACTGTTAACAACTAAGACAAATTTGACAAGAGCAGGTGCCAGTATTGCATAAATATTAAAATCTATGCATAGTGTCTGATTTTAAGTGAGACAAAAGTTAGATCTACACTTCTTCCTCTTTTCTCGTTATCTGCAAGCATTAGGATGACAGAAACTGAACGTATACCTCTCAAATTTGAGAAACTAGCATCCGTGCTAAAGGCAGCATGCACAGAGGCATGGGCTGTCACTACCACCAATCCTGAGCCTCACCACTGCAATCAGCAGATTCTGATCCACTTCGAAAACTCTTGGATTAGGCCCTACACCACTGAACAATAGTAAAACATCAGCTGTTACGCACAGAAGTTTCATTTAAACTGTACATGCCCATCTGTGGTGTGAAACATCACATCTGTCTGAAGTGAAGCACCAAACTATAAAAGGTAAATATCCACCCACTACCAAAGCTGCCTATCAGTCTGCCACAGTGGTACCCGCAGTACTGGATCTCGAAGTGCTCTGCAGCCCTGAGATCCAGCACTCGGCATCCACAGATGCCGGCATCTCTCCCTGCACATGCTGAAATCAGGCTCGGTCCAGGCTCAGGTCCAATCCCACCTGCCTTTGCAGAAAGTAACATCAGGGTTCTTCTAGGAAAGACACCAAGGCAAGAAAGGAGAAAAAGAGAACGCAAGGAGCCCAGAACATCTCATGAGTCTCATGTCCTCACTTTACAGGTAGACAATACCCTGCCAGGCTAGCGATGGCAGGCAACTGAGCCCTCAGGCAGCTTCTATGTATATCTAAGGTGTCTCTTCATGTACACTATCTGACCTACCTCCAGACACACCAAGGACACGCATCCAACTAAATCACAGGAACCAGTAGCTATTTTGGCCTCATGCCTGCCCTTGGAGATGCTATATACAGATATGGCCATAGACACCTTGATACAGCATTCCAGCAAGAAAAAAATAAAAGCACAAGCTGAAATTTAGGCCAGGATCCTCAGATAGCATAAAATATCCCCAAGTCAATGGCTTTCAATATGTACTACAGCCACAAAGATTAAAATAGTACAAAGAGACTGCCCATGACAAGAAGTCCGTAATACTGAAGAGATCTGACCAGACCTCAACCACCACTGTGGTGCTCTGGTAAGCTGAATTTATCAGAGTGAACATCAACTAAAAATTACTCATCAGTACTGCAAAAGAATACGTCAGTAGAAATCAGTTTGGAAGTTCTTGAAGATAAAATGAAGCAGAGTGGAGCCAGCAGAAAACAATGAGTACGATAGGGACAAAAATGCAAAATCCCTTACTTTTTAATCACAAACCGGATCCGCTCCTTTGCTAGAAGTATCCTCTCAAGACGGGGAATGCCGTACGTGGATGGCCGCCTGAAGGGAATTCCTTCTGGCAGCCCTTCCACATATAAGTCTTCCACATGTGACTGGAAGAGTGGGTATGGGATAGACACTGGACCTTTTGCTTTTATAGCTTGAGCTTTAAGAAAAAAGGAGAACAAAAACATTAGACTAGTTTGTGGCTCTACTCAATTTATCTGTTTGATATCACTCTGAAAAACATTAAAATTAGCAGACAGACAATACCCCCCTCAGCATATTTAAACATGCAGGCATTCATATTGGGGGGGGATTGTTTTTGTTTTATAGCAAAATCACTCTAATTCACAGTAAACAAGCTGCAGACCTGCATACAGATGCAGATTTTCCTCTTTTCCCTTTACTCTGTAAACATTTAATAACAGAGACTGCACCTGTTACAGTGAAGTTTCACAGTATTTTGGTTTTGTTTAATAGCACATTTTCGAAGATGAAATTATCTAGACTTAATTATAAACCAAGCATGTTTCAGTTCATTAGTTCTGATTATTATTCTTTGTTACTACTATTGGGTTACGAGAGTCATCGATGCCTTGGAAGAGGGGCACACATACCTTCTTTTGAGTGAATTCCTAAAGCTTCGGTGTATTTAGAAATCCAAGGAATCACTAATGAAATAAACAATACACTTCTAACATGGTCGAAAAAAGCATGGCCTTACTAATGAAATCTTTGAAGCAAATGAAAAAGCAAATAACAGATTCACCCACAGCTGGAAAATAACCTCAATGTATTTCTTTAAGTTATGAGGTCATATCAATGCACCTAGCAGGCTGCCAAATACTGGAGAATGGCATGATGGTTTGCAAATACCAAGAGGGCTAATTGCTTTATACTCACAAGGGTACGTTAATTTTGTAGGCCATGCAACAAGAATTCTCTTTTACCATCTGACTGGTCTGCAAATAGTTTGGTACATTCTGTTGTTTTGCTATGGAAATTAGATGCAAAAAATTATTTGAGGAGAGAAAGGCCAAGCTAAGGCCAAATTAGAGTACAGCGATGTTGTGGCAGAGTTTCTGAAAGCAAAACTACTCAGGGCACCTTTTCAAGTAACGTAACGTGAAAGCGGCCAGTGGTTCAGACATCAATGTATACAAAATGCTCACATTAACTCACAAATTCTTAAAAGCAATAAAACCATTGAGGTTTTAAAGGCATTTGGGTAACATAGTCTTCCAATCACTTGGAATCAGAACAGCTCTAGGTATGTTTATCACAAAACAGGGAAGCTTTGAAAATACTGTATGTATCTTTGTCTTATATTCTGATGAGAACTGAGTATCAGAATTTTAGAAAACTGTGAGAAGTACTGTGTTTCAACTAGACTTGGTTTCAACTGCCAAATACAAGATGGCCAAAACTGGAGACAGAGAATAGATACGTACAGAGAGGGACACGAACCTGAAGATGACTCTTAGCAAATAGACTAAAGAAACGCTATTCAAACCTGTGTCAAAGGAGCTGCAGAACAATCATCAAAAGAGCTGATGTGTATCACACCAGTCCTTCATTAAAGTAGATTTTTATTGCAGTCATATACCTCTTCCAAGAAATTTAAAAAATTATTCTCAGCCCTGGAGGCTGTTGTGGCAAGTGGTGAAAAGCATAACAAATCCAGCAGACAAGCCTCAGATGGAAATGAGCATTTCCACAGTCAGCCGCAGGACAAAAGATCAAGAACATCACTAAAATCTAGATCACTACACAGCAAGTGTAAGAGTTCAAGTAAGAACACCTTCAGAGTAACAAAAATCCTGTTTGTTTGAATAAGTAACTAACAGCAGGTAAGTTTTTAGAAGTGAGAGTCTTTATTTCTCTTAAATCAGCAAATGTTCTAGCAAATACTCTTCAGACAGCCTTAGAACACGATCAGCATCGCAGTCTGCAGTGAGGCTTCTTAGATTTGGAACCTTACACATTTTTGCATAGAAATCCTATTGAATATAGGTTTAATTTTTATAAATGGGTCTGTATTTGTCAGCCACTATCTTGTATTTACACTACAAAAAGTAATCCCACTTAGTTTACATCTAAACACAAAAATAAATATATTTTCAGACATGTCAGTTGTAATGGATGACAATGACTGACATTGCTAAAACACTTTGAAGCTCCAGAAGCCAACAAATCTGAGGAGCATTCTGGGAATTCTGACATCCATAACTCATTTCAGTAAATGGGAAATCGCATGCCCATACACATAGAAAGAACTAGAATCTGATATGGAATTGGATTGTGAATCAATGAAATGTTGTCATCCACAGGGAAAAAGGGGATAATTTAATACCATCTGGCCTGGTATGGCAAGTCAGGAATAGCTCTGTATTCAACAGACTCCACAGTAGATTTTTAGGCTGGCTATGTGCAAACACCAAAACCAAAATTACAGCAATTCACCACGAATGATGTTCCTTTCTAGAGCAATTCAAACACTGTGAATCAGATTCTGAACTGTTTTTACTTGGTGTGAATTGCTTTCAGTGGGCTGTTTAAATGTCAGATGATAGTCACACCCAAAACATGTAATAACTCCAAATCACAAGGCCCATTCTGAAAGCACTTCCACTTTTCACGGCAGAGGAGCACCACCATTTATTCTGAAATTTTTGCTGATGCTGTTTTAGTCTGTGATATGTGGGCACAAAATATATTTAAGTGCAGCATCTGGAGATAAATTCCAAAGTCTAACACGTGTGCTTCTTTTTCTCGCCAAGAACCATTAACACATGATTGTTGCTTCACTGCAAATCAATCATAATCAGAAAGGAACAATCAATCAGTGGTAACCTCTCCCCAGAGCCATTTCACTTAAGGACTCAGTGTAATTACAGAAAAAAGGCCAGCTCTCTAAGTGTGGGTGCCCAAGACATGAGCACACTGGAGCTCCAGGAAACTGAGCACAACTGAAAAATAAAATCAAGTTTCGCACTTAGGTGCCAAACACAGGCACCCAATTTTGAAATTACTCTGCTCATCAAAAAAGCTACTTTCCCCAGTTTTAAGTCTTCTAATAATATTCAACCCTTTGGTGCTGTCAGTACTGGTGTGCTCCTGAGCCAACAACAAGATGCATGCCAAAGAGCTGTGATTTACGGTGTCAAAGGACTAGAGGCAATTGTTTGGAAAGGAGTGTAACACATACCGTATTTTTTTTCAAACAGCTCTTCAACTTGCTTTCTCAAGTCTGTAATTCGCGCATTCCATTTCTCTGCAAAGAAAAGAGGGGAGGACATATCAGACTACAAACGAAACTGAGAATCTCTTGTAAAATCTATGTTACCACTAACTGAAATATGCAGTGTGCTTTTACTGCTCACTTGCATACAGGTACCTGTGGAGTACGGTATAGGCTATACCTTAAAATATACGGATACATTCAGAAAGAAAAAGGATAGAATAAAATGTTTAAGATTACCTCCAAAACTTGTGCAGATGTTAAATCAAGTTTAAAAAAAAACATAAACCAGGCTAAAGTAACTTCCAAAAATGGTTTCTCTTTGACAGCTCAGTCAGCAGCTCTCACTACCATCAGGGGCAAAGTCAGTTTGCAGCCGCTGTTGATAGTTATCTAAATCCAGGTGCTGAAAAGTTTAATTAGTGAAGCTTGATAAAGCTTACAGCGAGTACATGAAGTTGTTTTGGCACA
Organism: Ciconia boyciana; assembly: GCF_034638445.1. NCBI lineage: Eukaryota > Metazoa > Chordata > Aves > Ciconiiformes > Ciconiidae > Ciconia > Ciconia boyciana. Next base: position 3,351,414 of record NC_132950.1, read on the forward strand.
AATCTGTACAGCTGTCTGGGTCAGAAGGCATCATGCCATCCTCTACCTTAATCCAGTATTTCTCCAAGTCCTGATGTTGCAAAACATCCTGATAAATCCTATTTCTGAAAGAAGATACAGGTTGCAAGACAGAAGTTATCCAAATCCAATCATGCGTTCCATGGAGAGCTGGATTAAACGGCAGAATTTTAACATCTAATTCTCTGCCTGTGACAGAGCGCTTTTTCACAGCTTTTTATACTATCTCAAAGCTTTTAGGAAAATGCCACAACTCTCTTGTAGATGGTACCAGATGCTGGCTGGCCTTTATGAACGAGTTAATAAGCAAGTGTACTTGCAGTTTATCTCTTACACTAAAGACTTGAACGTAGTAACTGCAGAGGTCAAAAAATGAGGCCATTCGAGCTCTTACACTGCCAGTTGTCAAAAAATTTTTATATCAGACAAGAGAGAGGATTGAATTTTGAGTCTGTATCGAAAGGGTTTTAAATATTCATTCTCAGACCAATGTATACAACTTTGGTGGCTGTTTTTAAGCTTATAGTTTTTAGATGTAATTTCATGGATATCAAGAGAACAGCATGCTTCAGATGTGGGCAAGAGTAAGGCCTTGTGTAGAGGGGAAAGGGTGTTTTGGCACACTGCCTCTCATCCAGACATAAACTCTTCATTCTAGTGACCTGGCACATCACCTACATCAATTAATCTGTTTATATTTTGAAATAATGTCCTTGTGGATAAATCTATATAATTGCTTCTGCCACCCTTTGTACTGCTATCCTGTAGTACACAACTTCTTAGCTGATAAACATGTCTTGAGTTCAATGTCTTCTATTCCCATGTCACTTCAACCTTGCAATATTTCCCTCTAACTTCAGATGTATAGCCAGATGAAGCTCTTTCTGATTCCAGCACAACCACCAACTGCATTTTTTGTTGACCCAGAGAACAATGGATTAACAGCAGCTTTGCTAGTAAGAGTCAGCAAAATACAAGTCAGAATTTACTGGCTTAAAGGGGAAATTCTGCTTTACTCAACAGAGCTGGTGAACACACATGGATGGTCCTGGGACAAGGGTTTTGAAAGGCACCTGTGTGACTCCAGACTGTAACTCAGGGGAAAGCGTCACAGAGTTGAGATCCCTTCAGTTCATCAAGCTCTGAGGCAGACTCAGCAAAACAACCTCCTCTAAAACTCAGGCTGGTTTTCATCAGAGGGAGAACAGTCATAAAGAATGTCATACCATATTACAAAGCAACCATGTAAAAGTGTACAAATAATACTGCTTTGAATATTGGTTGTTGCTGCAATTTTAGGAGAAGCTGCTCCCACCCAGCCTGGTGTCCCTCTGCTTGTTAGCATGCTCACAAGAGCATTCCTACAGGGGCCATTAAGATGTCAAGGGTTCATTTTTCTCAGTTACCAAACCCCGCAATCACTGGCCAAATATTCCATGTGGATATTTTCAAGCAACTACTTCCATGCCCCTCTCCCTCCAATGGAAACACTATAGGGATTAATAATCAAGTACACCACAAACAGGAGAGTTTACTGGGAATGGTGGATACACGGAGAATAGGAAATTGAAAAAAAATAATCATAAACTGGCTCACATTTTGATCAGCACACTGTTTCTTAGCTACTTTTGTATTTTATTAGTAAATTGCCAAGGTAGGCCACAGACACAAAATTCAGAGAGGTTATCAGGTAACTGGCATTATTTTTAATCAGGTTGTCAACATTATTAACCCCTTGGATTCAGACCAATTACTGTAAAAACATTATTTTGTCACACACCTCGTGCTTGTGTAGCAAAGTTGAAGACGTATCACAAAGCTAAGCTGATACTCTGATTTGGTAATTACTCTGCAAAGCAGTTTAGTTTTCCTGTAGGCACCAAGATAAGTGGTGGTTTCCCTCTATTCCTATATATACACCTTCTGATACATGGGAAACACCATGCCCACTAAATAAAAATCCTGAAAACTTCCCCAACCTGTCCACAGTTTCTTCAATTGACCCCATTCTCTGCTCCAGCTAACATCCACTATAGTAGGGGCAACCTGCACAGTGCACACAAAATGATGCTCAGGTACTAAGCACATTCCTATTCCCATCAACATGTCACACAGTACTCTGTGGGGAAATAAAACGGAAAACACACAGCAAGTCTAAGCACGCTGCAAGCTGGCAAAACCTGTGTTCAACAGCGTGTCAAAACGGGGAAAAACTATACACACTTTCCATCACTGTCATAGCGAGACAACAGCTAAGGGGACTTTCTTCCCACTAAAATGGTATGACACAACTGCAAGACACAACTTGAAGCTTCTGAGCTTTTGATAAAATCTCTAAGAAAGCAAAAAAAAAGTTGTGGAAGGCGATTTTTACTGACAATGTCAGTTTCTTTCAGCAAAGATATTTTTAACCTTAAATAGTTGGTTCAGAAATATTTTTGAAATCCAACCTCCCTTCCCAAAGATGATCAATTTCTATCAAGCATTTTACCAGACACTTTTCGTTCCTCCCCCTGGTTACAATAATTTTGTTTTCCACTTTGTTTTCCTGTTTCCATGAAACTAAGAGCACAGCACATTATTCATCCTGTTTCTCAGGCCGCTTGGGGTACCTGATGTCTGACTCAGGAAGTCTCTCCAACTCACAGCTATCAAACATCTGGATCTCATCAGTGTTATGTAAAAGACTGAAAGTCCTTATCAGATGAGCCAGATTTCTCTCTCAAGCATCTATACCTCCTTTCCAGTCTTCTGAGTACATGTGCCTTTGTCGTTCTGCAGCTATTCATGATAGAATTTAACACTTCCTTTCTCCTGTCCAATTATCTAGTATTAGACTCCATTAGACAAAGGTGCAAACAGCAGTACTGCAACCACCAACAGTCACTCTTTTTTTCATTACAGTAAATGAAGTCTATTTCTCCAAAGCTTCTCACATCATTTTGTGTTTTAACCAGACCTTGCAACACCATAGAGAAATAGCACTTTCTGTAGGTGAACCCCAAAAGTGAATATGAGGGGCAATAACCTCAATACAATTTAGGAAGCCCAGGAATAAAGATCTCTGAATAACCCGTGAGCTGCAAAACACTAACCTAACTGCACGGCAGGTGGTTAAGAGCAAAGTTTCCTTGAGAACAGCCCAGAGAGATAATCTACCAAGCCAAGTCAGAAGCAACAGTGAGCAGGTAAGCTGTGAGATGTTCTTTAACTGATGTTTCAACATTGCAAGCTCAGCTCAAACTTTTATCATCCTAATATTCTATTACCTTTGCTCTCCATGTCTAATCAACCTCACTGTTTGTTCCTTTCAAATACTGCTGGCCTGCCAAGCTTAGATGCTGTTTTCTACTAAGGGAATATAATTCTAGCACAAGCTTCTGCAGTTATTAACTGCTTAATCTTCTCTACTGATGCGGCCATTATGTTCTCCTGACCCAATCAAAACTAACTAATGCTACATGTGGAACTATCTATTAGTATTAATGATCTTTTGAGAATAGAGCTCTCAACAATGTTTTATTAATTTTCGCTGAAATTAGCACGAAATAACATTTCATGCAAAACAGATGTCAGAAGAGGTTCCATGGGGATTTTTCAAGTGACCTCAAATCCCAGCATTCCTAATAAACATCTCAAACACTGTGCCAAAGGACATATTCCTGACTGCACAGAACCTTATACAAGTACACAGATTCATGGGATATCTGCCCAGAAACCAAACCAAGACAAGAAATAAAGGAGAGGTATGAGGCTGCAACAAATCACATGAGAAGTATCTTTAACCAGAATAACTACAGTGTGTGGATCCATGTCTGCAGTGAGAACTCTACATAAGGTATCATGAAAGAATGCTACCAAAAAGACCCCAAGTTTTTGTGTGTCCACAGGGACGCTACACGGCATAACAGAGTCATTTGGTTACCTTCCCAAACGTGGCTCCCCTCAGCACATCTTCATTGTTCACAGCACGAATCAAGGAAGACCAGCTAGACAGGCTCCCGACCTCTGGTTTGCCATAACTCAGTGCACTAGTAAATTCAGTCTTATCTTCTTGTCCAAGAAATCAGCTGACAAAAATCTAGACTTATTTTTATTTTGTTAAATTACTTGCAGTGTCTATTTAGATGGTCACTTTGAATAATGAGAAACAGCAGAGGTAGCCTATGATGATGACTATATTGCTGCAATACATGTACAAAGAGCCCTGGGCTGCTAAATGAATACTCGCACTGGTGTGTCTCACTCCTGCAGTGTGAAACTGTCTGATACCTTTTTATAAAACAGAGAGACAAAATAATTTTTAATTTGTATCTTACCAAAATTGAACTCTCTCACTTTTCTTCTCCCGGTATTGGCAGCTTCATTAGCTGACTCGGTGTTCTTCGGTCTCTTGTTAGGGGGCAAGTAGTCATCATCATCTTAAAGAAACATAAAAATACCACTGCTTTAATGTCCAGAGAACTCGTGCGCCACGTTGGAACTGCTTTGAATTTCAAAGCTCTAATGCAAGTATTGAACTGTGCTTTATCAGGGCATCAAATTTTGCAACACATTACTTGTGTGAGTAACTTTAGAAAGCTACTGGCCTGCGTAGGAACGATTTGTGTAAGAGAGCCAGCACAAGGCATAAGATAGCAAAAACCAAAGCTTCTTCGTACTTCCTAAGGAAAACAGTATTGTGTTCTGAAACACAACTGGACATCTCATGCTCATAAAATGACCACACAACAGCAAAAGAAATCAGGAAATAAATTGTGCAGACACAGACTACATTTTTTATCTAATCGGAAGTATCCTTCCGTTAATAAGTCTTGAAACATAGTACCTAAGTTTTATCTTGAAGTGCTCAAAGGGGCTAAAACCGGTTTCAAACCAATATAAAACCGATGGACGTAACTGAAATTCATTTAAGAGGTCAGCCCTACCTCAAACACACACAAACAGACAGAGGGGGAAAACTGCAAACCCCAGGTATTTTTCAGTGAGCTGCTACTTAGCCAGTCACTTCCCAATCCAAAACACTACCTTCCCTACCAATTAATGAGTTTTTAAGACTGTGCAATTACCAATACCTGCAACCTTAGAGAAAAGAAATGGTTAAAGCAAAGAAATTAATTAATCGTACAGAATAGCATCTGCCCAGGTCACCAAGGGCATAGTTTACTTAGGAAGAATAATATTACATATTGACTTCTCTTGCACCTATGCAGTTGTATTATATTCTGTTAGAGCAAGCCTTTTCAGAGCATTTTTACTTTTGCGGTAAAGGCCTTTACATAGACACAGAACTTAATGACTCTTCTCTTATTACCTTTTCTGTTGAGGTAATGTAAAAATTATTTTACTGCTGGATTATAAAAAGGTGAAAGTAATGCCAGAAGTGTCAACTTTGTCCGAAAATGCATTGCCTAATTTCTAAATTGCTGATTTGGTGGTCTTAATCTTACCCATTCCAGAAGTAAGCATTGCAAAAGCCAATTTCAGAAGTGTTTTAAAGCAGTTACAGGACATGTAATTCACAAATACGAGAAATAAAGCTGACTTCCAACCAACATCCTAGCATGAAAACAACATGGACACTGGTTAGTAGCTTTAGTGCCATTTAGATAAGAAAGGGAGGTGGGAAGTATAAAGGTTTTTATCTCATATTTATCGATATTAGACAAATAAATTGAAGCTTCACTTACACCACCTGTAACACATCCTTTCTGTTATGGTACCATTCTTCCCAGAAGCTACTGTTAACTAGAAATTTTATGTAACTACAGTGTGCTTATAAAACAGCGTGTTCTTCAGAATGGATGTTGCAAAATCTTTTTAAAATCTAAATTAATGGCTGTTAAATAATGGGTATTCTTCATTACCAATGCTTGAAAAATACGTGAAAGATTCAAGTCTCTGTCCTGCATTATTTCAAAACCAGCCCAGTAAGTCCAATATGCTTCGGTATATTGTGGTTTTATGAAACTTCTGGATTAGATATGTTTACCAAGCACTGCACAATCCAAACTGCAGTCAACACTGGCACATAATCCTATTTATTCAGTGCCAAGTTTTACAATGCCAATGCAGGCACTGTAGAACATTTTTTGGACATAAAAATGCCCGAGAGACTGAAATCAATGAACTGGAGAACTAACCTTCGATGGTGACCTCAACCTCAGGATCCTCACTTGTTTCTGAAGGGGCATGCTGGGAGGAATCTGAAGGGGACAAAACAGGACTGCTGAACGACGGACACAGAAGAGATTTTTAACCAAACACTCCGTGATTTTGTATTTAAACTAACACTTGTCAAAGAAGCCCCCTGGCTCACTGAAAACATTCTGCATTCACAGCGTGCAACAAAAACAGAAGCAAAGATATTTTACCATAAGCCTTTAAGCAATTCTAAGCAAGGGTAAGGAGGTGGAGATTATACTTGCTAAATTGCGTGGGCAGCAGTGCAGAGTTGGTGTTAATGACAGCAGGAAATTCCTTATTCTTAGCTTAATAGGATTAACACAATCATAAATATTTCTCCCTTTGTTATCAAGGATTACTGAAAATATAAACAAAGGCTGTGTGCCCCTACAGATGATATATTTCTTTACCATTTACACAGACTCATAGCTGTTGCACTATAATCATTTCCATAACAGGCTGCAAGGCCAACAGTGAAAAATGAGAGGGAAATTCATAATCACAATGCTTTCGTTGGGGCAGTCTGCACCAACATAATAAGTAGGATTAGGCCTATCAATACTCGGTGGGAGAAAGATCAATTTGCATTTAACTGCAGTAAAGTTTAAAAAAGTGAAGCTAATTATATTGGAAACTATTTCAAAACTAAGTAGCAGTGTATGAAGGAATATATTATAATTATCCTGGTAGAGTAATGCTGTGCTTGTGCATTTTGAAGAGTATCTTCCTTCAGATCTCTGTAAGCTGGAAGTATGATATAACTTTGGGAGCAAGTCTGAAGGAATCTCCGTTTCAAAGGCTCTTCACATGATGTCGTGTATAGTAGAGATTCAGCAGTATCTATTGAGACACCTTAACCGGAGTATATTCGAACTATGTCAAATATATCATCTAGGTCATGGAAAACATAGTGTGATGTTTTCATCTAATTCAGAGTGAGTGCTGGGTAGATAACTAGCAAATGCAAAGCACAACAAAAGGAAAGAATTAGGAGGTAATGGTCTTTTAGTAGACATGAACATAAAGTGTGGTCCTAAAAATAACTATCCCATCAACCGATCACTTAGAACCTTTTTTGAGAGCATCAGAAAAGTTAAAAAAAAAAAAAAAAAAAAAGAAATACAATTTTTGGAAATTTAAGAACAGCCACAAAGACTGGCAAATGGTCCATCTAGTCCTGTACCAAATCCCTGAGAAATAGTCATAATTAAGAGAAACATGCAAAAATGTCAAAACAGATGGTAACAAAGTTCTGGAAGAAAACTCCCAGATGGGACATTTCTTCTTAAGTCATATTAAACCAACTCGTTTAAACACTGAAGTAAAGTCTTTTTAACAAAGTATTATCATCACTAGGTATTTTTTGATCTTGGGTAAATACACACAGCTCCTAAGCAGCAGCCTTCTTCACAGTTCTAAATGCTGTCATTCACTGGCACTGTCTCCAGTTTCTGAAAGGTGATTTCATTCAGTTTAAAACAATTTCTTCTGATGCACATAACCTTCACTTTCTGATTGCTGGATTTCAACCACACCATGCTCCCCACTCATCCAATCTCACTAAGGCCTCTGACACCTTTACCAGCTACAGCTAATCTGGGGGATTCCAGGCACAAGTCAATTTTGCCACTTCCTTTTTCACCATCTTCTCAAGGTTACTGACAAGTAACAACAAAACAGTGAAAACCCCCAGTGATAGACACCAAAAGATACATTTGTACATCCCTCTGATGTTTTTCTTTGCAGAAAACCGTCATTTCTGCAAATCTTCTGTATCACAGGCTGTAGCTTTCAGACAAACTTTCAGAAGAACTTTAAATGCCTATTATATGTATTTCTTTAATAATATTATATGTATTTCTTTAATAATAGTTAGAAGGATATACACCAAAGACTTCATAAAAACCAAACATTGTCATCAATTGTTCTGACTCATTTTTGTGAGGATCAGCAATAATTTTATTTTACAGAATCCAGACAAGACTGCCTACGCTGTATACCTGTTTAAACAACAAATGAAATTTAAGTTATTAGACTGTTACCTGCAATTTTTAATCACTGCCTATAGGCCTTTTCATAAATACTAACCTTCACGAACAACAGGTTTATTCTATTCAGCAAAACCAGGGTGCGACTTTCAGCATATCTCTTACAGAAACTTGTAAAGGAGAAGGCATGTGTAACAAAACCATATTCTGACACAAAGGGCCACACTCAGCATCTGTAGCTATAAAATTCTACGCAGTCAAAACCAAAGCAAAGTCAGAGTCTCGGTCATTTTGTATCACACGTCCCTTTCCCCAGGCTACCTCTTCACAGTCAGGCATAAAGCTCACAGCATTATGCTTAGGAACACAAAGCACCTAGATTATTTCTTCTCAAATAAGTAGAGTTAATAGCGCAGTCAGCAAGAGCAAAGAACTTTATTCTCCTTTACCAAGAGAAATGCTTTTAAATTTCATGTAATGGCACCCTTAACTATGGTGATATTTACCTTCAAAGCAAAACTAATGGGATTTGCAAGAATGAGTATTGCTGCTAGCATAACTTGGCCTTAACATCCAAAAAATACTCACGACTCAGGATTGAGAGTCAGGTGCTTAGGATGAAACTAGCTGCAGAATGATGTACTTTTAACATCATGTCAAAGCGTTAAATGTTGGGTGACAAGCACCTTACAAATGCAATTTATGATTTACAAGAATGATGACTCCCATCACAACTTGCTTATAGTAAGCCACAGAGTGGCATGATTTGGGAGATTAAAAGCAAAACAAAACAAAAAACCCAAAAGCCAACCTCGTAGAAATGTGGAAAGAGAATGGTTGGAGAAGATGTACAACTTGAACTAAGGTGCCATCTTTTCAAATATTTCTGTAAAAAAATATCCAATGATGTTAAATTATTCTCATGAAAAACATTTCATATCTCTAACCTTCTACCGGTATTTCCACATCTGTTCCTTCAGTGCAATCGGAACCCTGGTGGCTTCCTTTAGACAAATATAAAGTAAAAAACATACCATAATAAAAATACAAAAGGAACTTTTAACACAGACTATTCAAAGCAAGGATTTTCATAAGCGAAAAATCCAGACCTATAATGTTCACATTAATAACACAGAATGCTCAGTTTCTGAATCTTAAATTCATGACAACAGGAGCACTCTGACATTATAAGAAATTCACGTGTTGAAATGCAGATTAGTATTTTCCAGTGTTTGCAAATGGGCAAACAAGTATTTTTAATACAGACTGTAAGAAGCTGAAAAAAAATGTACAATTTTGGAGTAAATTTATTTGAGATATTGTTTATATAGAGTAAGGAACTCCTTCCACTAAACACAGACTTTCCATATACTTTGTTCTGTATATACCCATTCACCTGACACACAGCTGAAAGAAATAAATTATCAAGTTGACTCATAATACATAAGCAGAAGTTTATTAAACTTTATAACCAATTATGAAACAGACTGAATTTCATGAGAAACATATCAACTTGCACAAATTACTAGTGCTTTAGTGATCAACCTGATGTTCCTTTTCGAATTTAGAAAAGAAAGAAATGAGAGTCCCTTCTGTATGTCTCTCTACTTGGACACCTGAAAATTAAGGCAACTGAAATTTTAGTTTCTGTTGAAGTTTAAGTTCCAGTACCCTAACTCTTACTTCAAATAGAGAAAGCTGAGCCTTGAAAAGTAAAACTCACACATTCGATTTCCAAAACAGATATGAGAAAAATACAACTAAAAGATCTACCTGTGTAACTTTTTGCAAGGGCAATTTTTTCATCCATCTCTGATGTTTCGGAAGGGCCTGCTTGGGAACAAAGAGAACGGCTTTTAAATTGTGTCTCACAACAAACACATTTTCCTGGTCCATAGAGGAATTTGCCAAATAACTCTTAACTTCATATATCATATGCTCATTTCATACTGTCAATAATGTTGAACTTAAGGAAAGACCATGTGAAATATTATATATTAAATATTAATATAAATCCTTACTCATCCAGTTCAACAGAATAAAAATGTTGAGGGGCTAATGGCAGAGGTGTGCATTTCCTGGACTACTGAACAGTCAGAGACTCATGCAGAACAGCAAGTTTTCAATTTTTTTGGTGTTAATAAACTAATTTTAAAACGTGAAATGTTGATGGTTCTGCCTTTTTTCTATGAATTTTTAATCAGCTAAATCTTTTTCGTGTTTGTTAAAATTTGTATTCCTAGGGAGTCCTTTTTGACTTTAAAATTTCTACCTACATTAAATAGACAAATTCAGAGAGATTAAAATCATTTACGACACTTCCAGGTTGTTTGCTTTTCATCACAACAGCTCTTTTGATGGCTATATACGGACTGCTTTAAAAAGGCTGTTGCAGAAGGCAGCACACAAATGACACTTAAAAGATTAAATTAACACCCCTAAAATCCTACTGTTTAATGCTTTGGCACTCCTGCAGTTACACTGAAAAGAGTGAACTGCTTACAGCACAAAAGGCTTCACACTGAGCAAGAGATCATTCTATACCACAAAAATAGCAAAGGTATATAAAACTAGCCTATGTGTGGCATACGGGAATGTATAGGACTAACTGGAACTGAAGGATTTGGACTAATTGTTCTGCGTAAATCGAATCATTGCTGTGTTCATTTGCAAAAGCAATCTGCAGAAGATCATATACCTCCCCAGAAATTATGGTCATTTAGAGGTAGGTTTAAGAGTGTATCAGCAATGAATATTAATAGCTTCACAATAGAAAAAGCTACTGTTAACTAACAAGGCAAGTGAAATATTTTAAACTCATTATTTCATACACACACTAAGTAAGAAAACATAGAAAAGACTGTTGTCACAATGAGACTTAATGTGTATTTCAGTCAATTGAAAGTACATCTACAGTATTAAATACTATGAGTTATTCAAGAATATTAGTATTTAGGGATTAAATGCTTAAAAGAAAAACATGATTATTAGGTGGTTACAATAATGTTTGGTTGAGAGAGTTCTGCCTAATTTGATTGCTCAGATTTTCAAAGGGATTTTAAATTAACAGGATTTCAAGCGAGGAACCTATACAAGATTCTTTGTTTTATATGCATTTCTTTCAGGAAGTGCTGCTTTAACCCGCTCCTGCCACTTTTTCTTTGCTGGGGGTGAGGTTTTTTTCTATTTGTTTAACTTAGAGGGGCTCCCCGATTTGGTTCCACACATGGCTCCAAGAAGGAGCGGTACTGGCACAGCCAAGACCAAAGTCCAATGACGGGAAAAAGCGGCGGGGAAGAAAAGGAGCAAGGCAGAAGCCAGAGACACTGGTGGTGCTCCAGGCCACACGAAAAGAAATTCTCATCAAAACAGTGCAATTTGCAACTGTTATGGGTGAGTGGGAATAGAACACGGCCTCCCTGAGTGTGCTGGAAAACGTCTCCATGGACTAAATTTGCTTTTATTTAAATAAGCATATTCTGTGTATGCAGCCAGATGGGAGAGTCATTTCGTAAGAACTCTTCTGAACATGCAATTTTTATAATTCATAACACGCTGACACACAGAAGCATGCATCCCATTATAAGCAAATATCCTATTATAAGCACATATTTTCGTTTTTATTCCTTAATTCAGAAATCCTGACAGGATTGTTTTACCTACATATTCTGCAATAGTCTCTATATTGCATTATCTTCATGCTAAATATATGCTGTGATACAGATAAAAAAGGAAAAATAGGAGTCTTTGACATGCTAAAACTTGAAAAAAGATTCCTCTAGTTAAAGAGATACACTTACTAGGCTTACAGCCCTTGGGATTGAGCACAGAGAATTCAATCCCCTCATCTTTAATGTCAATAAAACCTACAGTACATGTAGTAAATCCAACAGATATTTTTTTAAGTGACACACAGAGGTTATTTTATGAAACTTGAAGCTTCCCCCCCCATTATGAAGCTTTGACAGAGGAAAAAACAGTATGAAAAAATTGTTTCAGAAATTAAAAAGTGTAAAACAATATATTCTGCTAGCTTACTTTACTAAAGACTAGAAAATGAAATTTAAAAGAATACTGAAAGTTCTACCACCAGGAGATATTAAAAAAAAAAAAAAGCAGATATGTTTCCACTTCACTGCATGCATGCACATTACAGGCAGATACATACACATCACATTACTAAGAAAAGCAAAAACCAAGCATGGCGGTAAAACCATTTACTTACCCTGAGTTCAAATCCCTCAGCCTCAGTTTCAAATGGATTATATACTAACACTACACAGCCAACCCTGTGCCACTTGGCAGAAGCAACGGATTTATCATCTCATGGATTAGCATCATCAGCGATGCTCATTTTTTTGGTCTTTCTTTTGCTACACAGATGGCAGCAATGTGAACAACATGTAATTACTAGGGTGTCCTGGTTTCGGCTGGGATAGAGTTAATTTTCTTCCTAGTAGCTGCTATAGTGCTGTGTTTTGGAGTTAGCATGAGAATAATGTGATAACACACCGATGGTTTAGTTGTTGCTAGGCAGTGCTTACACTAAACCAAGGACTTTTCAGCTCCCCATGCTCTGCCAGGTGCACAAGGAGCTGGGAGGGGGCACAGCCAGGACAGCTGACCCACACTGCCCAAAGGGCTGTTCCATACCATATGGCGTCATGCACAGTATAGAAAGTGGGGGGAGCTGGCCGGGGGCAGCGATCGCTGCTTGGGGATGGGCTGAGCATCGGTCAGCGGGTGGTGAGCAATTGCACTGTGCCATCACTTGCTCTGTATATTCTATTATTATTATTATTATTATTAAATTATTAACCTGTTCTTATCTCAACCCACGAGTTTTCTCAATTTTACTGTTCCGATTCTCTCCTCCATCCCACTGGGGCAGGGAGTGAGCGAGCGGCTGGGTGGTGCTCACTCACCCGCTGGGGTTAAACCACAACACAGGGTAATATCAGAATGCCTTTAGGAAGCACAACATCACGCTTTCTTGTTTTCTCAATATATTCTCTGGAATTTCTTGGCTTAAGATAGTATCTACACGCTGAGTCTTACATTATGGAGGTTAGAGTACTACCAGACTAGCTTTACAGTTTTAGCCCCATTAAAATGGGCATTACTTCTAGTATTGTGGGAGATGTTCAAAGGAGAAATATTTTGTTGTTAGAGACACACTAAAAGATGTTCATGACTTTCAACGTTCCAGAGTGAGAATAAAAGCACAGTTTACTTTCCCATTTTGGACTTCTTTTCCAGCAGAAGATATTTTCAATCTCATTTGGTTTTGGATAAATGCCCTATATTTTAACTGCCGCACTCTAACATTTCCAGAAATTCCAAAACTGATAGCACTGTTCAACCACATGGTGCTTTACAAAGAAAAGATGTTAGGCAGTTGTTTACTCACTCTGAGTGGTTTATAAGCTAAACCAGTCAGTTCATTAGACAGAGCTTTATAAGCTGAGCCAGCCAATTCACAGGACACATTATTTACAGCCTTTTCCTCCTGCTTCCAGTTCTTTGTTTTAACTTTGAGGCGTCAGTGGTAACAGAATACTTGCATCCACAAAATTCACAGGATAGCAAGCCTCCTTCAGGAAATGTTTGGTCCTTAGTCAGCAAGTTACTCAGTTCTGTGTGGGCTATGTCTCCAAAAAGCCTTGTTTTACTCTGTGCTGATGAGGAGGATTGAAGATGGTACATATCCCCGAGGAATTTTCTTAACGTATTCCTGCTTCTTTGTAAATTGGGAAAAAAAAGTAGAGCTCTTAATTCTTTTCTCTTAATTGATTCAGAGCTTCTCTCATTCTGGCACTGATGGTATTCTGACCTCATTTTTTCCACGAAAAGTCTTGAAGATAGCCTAGGTCTTGTAGACAGCCTTCTAGTAAGAAGCCAACATGCATGTCTGTTACTTCACAATACCTTTATGCATCAGCTGAACAGTCCCCTGAGTGCAAGGACGCTGGTATAGAAGCTAGGAGGCTTTACGGGTACAGAGATGTATTTGCATGGACACAGTACAGAACACACACCCTCCTACTTGGGTTTAGGATCAGGCCTTGCACATACCCAGCTGGTCTGGAGCTCAGGCAGAAATGAATGTCAGTTCCTCTGCAACAGCCATGGAAACAGATCTATCCCTACAGCACAGTAATATGCTTAATCTAAGAGTATAAACCACATTTCAAGGACTAAACCAAGAAACAGGATTTTAACTAACATTTCTTTTAATAAGAGCCATAATAACTGGTACTTATAGATAAGATATATGCAGGAATATTAACTATGATAGCTGGAATGCTCCAGTATGTGTTATTTCGTCCTGCAGATCTCTGCTCAGTCCTTTTCCTCATTTAGTCAACAGTCAAAATCTGGACCTTTCTTCCAGAACAGGTTGTTTTTGGTATCACCCAAAGCATTTAACACTGCAGTGACCTTCACATTTGTCCAGGATACTGAAAAAAACACCCACTGCCATACTGTTAGTGCCCGCTGTCGGAAAATTGCCCCAATACTCTGTCAACACACACACATGAAGTTTTTGATGGCTAAAGTCCTTATTTCTCAGTCTTCTTACTGTGTACTGCTAAAACATTTCTAAATTTAGTAATTCAGTATTAACTCATGGCAACATCCAAATGCTGCAACATACTACGAGACAGTAAGAAATTAAAAGAACGTCCACCTACAGGTAAAATTTCCTCCCCGTTTGATTAATGGGGGAATTTCATGTGCCACCGAAGCACACAGCACTTTGCTCAGCATTACAGATTTGTGAGAGGAAGCAAACACTCAGAGAAAAACAATAACCGTGAAATTTCATCAGTAAATCGTTTTCTCCAGGAAGCCCCAAGCAGATTGCTGTTCTCTAACAGTTAAGTAGTTTGTTCTCATAAATCGATAAGCCCGGCTTTTGCTGTAGGGTATTTTTAGTAAGAACTATGACCCTAGCCATTTTCTTTATTTTGCAGCACATCTCTACAAAGGCAACACTTGGGCAGACCTGCGTCATCCCTCAGGAGCACACCTCAGGATAACTGTACTTTTCTAAGGTTCACTTCTCCGCACAGCACCATCATGCTACACACAAACCCTACATGCCTCTTGAATTTATAGCTCTCTGCACTTTGTACAATCTTTGGCTTGAATCTGAGTGTCAGCAACTTGAAGAAACGAAGGGGAAGCTGCTTTATTCCGGGGAAGGCGGCACGACATGACATGGTAACATCTCTTTTAGCTCACAGCACCCCATCCTTCTTCAGTTCTGCCTCATTTTAAATGCAGGCTTGGAGGACTACACTGGGAGGGGGGGAAAGGAGGAATTATTAATCGAGCACCATTTTATCTGAAAAAGATACATCTTCACCAATCAGAAAATTTAAATTTAGAGTTCTGTAAAAGACAAGAGAAATTCCCCCTCCAAATCCACATTGGTTAGACTTTACTAGGGAAGCATATTGTATAAATGGGATTTTTTAGCTCAGACAAACACGCTGCAGCACAGTGGGTTACTATTTTGTAAGGAAGTGATTTCAGTACAGACTCTCTTCAAACGACATTGGATTACACTTCAGGCTGTTGGCCAAATTCTGACATTGATTTTATGCATGAAATGGAAAGCCACAAGGGGCTGAAAAGCAAAAAAGATGACAGGACTTGGCTTTGCAAGGAACAATGATTAGGTTGTCTCCAAAAAAGTATCTATTTTTACTACATTATATTGTGCCTGTAAACCCCCCATTCCCCAAGGCTGGGCAATGTACAAATATGAAGAAAAGATAATTCTAACACCAGAGAATTCACCTTTCAAATTCTGAACTTGAGTGGTGACATTTTGCTATGGCATATGGTTAAGATCTCTCTGAACAGTGCTTGTATATTTAGACATGCCAGTACGAGAATATTGATTCTACAATCCTGTCGTTAGTTATTAAAGCACATTAAACAATAATCTCAAGAATCTTTGTGTCTAAACAGGCATGAAAATGTTATCTCAATCATATATAGTATTACAAAATGAAAGTGTCATGGTTTAACCCCAGTGGGCAGCTCAACACCACCCAGTCGCTCGCTCACTCCCCCCCCGGTGGGATGGCAGAGAGAATCGGAAGGGCAAAAGTCAGAAAACTCATGGGTTGAGATAAGAACAGGTTAATAATTTAATAATAATAATAATAATAATAATAATAATAATAATAATAAACAACAACAAAGCAAGTGATGGCACAATGCAATTGCTCACAACCCGTCGACCGATGCCCAGCCAGTCCCCGAGCAGCGGCCCCCCAGCCAGCTCCCCCAGTTTCTCTACTGCGCATGACGCCCTATGGTATGGAACAGCCCTTTGGGCAGTGTGGGTCAGCTGTCCCGGCTGTGCTCCCTCCCAGCTTCTTGTGCAGCTCCAGCATTCTCAGTCGGTAGGGCATGAGAAGCTGAAAAGTCCTTGATTTAGTGTAAGCACTACTTAGCAACGACTAAAACACCGGTGTGTTATCAACATTATTCTCATGCTAACTCCAAAACACAGCACTGTACCAGCTACTAGGAAGAAAATTAACTCTATTCCAGCCGAAACCAGGACAGAAAGGATGTGCTGTTTTGCACTTCATTGTTGAACCTGCAGCTATCCTTCAGAGATGCATGGCAGCTTGCCTGTGTTCCTTTGTATTGCTCAATTAACCTAATGAGAAATGCAAACAGCCTGAAATAATAAATTTGGGGTTCTAGTCATTTTATATCACCATTTATAATCAGGACTTCTTAATTACTGTTCATTTCAACCTACAGAAGTAATGATTTCTTTTTTTCACTCCTAGTTGAGGTTAACGTGCAGTATTAACCAGATACGTAGAGATGAGACACAGCAACTGGGAGATACCTTAAAACATACACAGAGCCCAAGTCACGGACCTCACGAGTGTTGTTATGCTTTGCCTATATAAAAGTTTCAATACAATTTTGACACATATTGGTCATTCCATGCAAGAAAAGTGATTGGTACACTATAAAAGTTACTGAAACTTTAAACTAAATAAAAGATCCAAGCCATGCTCTAGGCAGTATTGTTATTATGGTTTATTTCCTGTTTAAAGAGGTCACTGGAATTAGAGTCTGCATACTGGACCCTCAAAAAAAAAAAAAAAAACCCAAGTAGTTCAAAAGACTCCTGGAATTTCTCCTTCAGCCCAAACACACACATATAAGTACACTGAAGTTGTACTTTAGCTCTTTTGGTATTCTTCAGAATAATTTAAAGCATAGCCAGCATGGAAATGTTGTATCCTAACAGAACTAAGTCATTGCATGTTTGATGACCAAGAATAAGTAAAAAGAGAGGCATAGAGAGAGCAATACTTAAGTAATCAACCCTTTTATGAGATAAACACATATGAAAGTTAGTATCATTACCTGGAATATTATATTGATAGTAGTCAGGATCATCCGATTCCTCCTTCACTGCTACTGTTCCCATTTCCAAAGAAATTCCTGTAGAAGCAACAAAGGAATCAAATATGGAAACTAATAATAACCAGATTCTTAAAAAAACCCAAACGAGACACACACCAAGATCCTAGCTGGTCTCTATTCAAAAAAAGGAAAAAAAAAATTTTCAGGTGCTGAAACACTAAACAATTGTTGAGCTAAAACAATGGTAACAAAGTGACCTGCTGTTTTCTTCCATTTCAGTCTGGTCATCATCAGAAGGGATTCAGGATTAAACGCTTCCCTACAAACTAGGCATCCTTGCAAATGCTATCTCGGATCTGAAAAATTAAAAAGAATGGTCTCCTTCCTTTTTGCCCACTACCACAGTCTAAAAAAAAATATTTTGACGCTCATTGTGCTGAAATTACTTCTAGACCTACTCCTGCTCACTCCTCTGTACAGACAAATTCAGATACAGTCTGCATCAAACTGTGCTGCTGATGGAGCAACACCAGAGGTCCTCAACTGCTCTTGGCTTCCTTCAAGTGAACTATCCCCTCCATAAGC
The DNA here is from genome assembly GCF_034638445.1 of Ciconia boyciana. Lineage (NCBI taxonomy): Eukaryota > Metazoa > Chordata > Aves > Ciconiiformes > Ciconiidae > Ciconia > Ciconia boyciana. The sequence continues at coordinate 3,369,605 of NC_132950.1, forward strand.
CTTCACAGCATTCCCTCAAATGTTTTCAAAACATTCCACAAAAGGAGAATTACTTAAAATGCCTAGAAAGCAGCACTGGAAAGAGTCTGGGACTGACTTGACAAAAAGCTCAAGTTAACTCTTTGTGTACACTAAGCTAAATGCTAACCACGAAGGGTTCCCAAACCACGAGTTTAAAGTGGTGAAGCACAAAGAACTAGAGCAAAAAAAAAGGGACTAAATATAAAAACTTAATTCTTATACAAAATGCTGAGCAGTGTAGCCCAACCCAACAAAAGGGAAAGTCACCAGCTTATCTCCAGGCACACCTGGCATCTCATTGGCTTTAATGGGATTATTCATGCCTTTATCCCAAAGCATACACAGAAGCACTGCTCTGCTGCAGATCACAGTGCCCTGCAGGATCAGGTCCTACCTGCAGGGGAACTTAGAAAGGCTTGGACATTTTTTAACCACCAATAACACATTTTGCTATGTATTTCCATTTTAGCTAGAAAAATGGACATTCTGTCACCTTCAATGTTTTAGTAATATCAACAAATAAACCAAGTTCTTCTCTCCCCCTTAGGGATAAAGTGATCTTGAATTAGAACAAAATAAAAACCAGAGGATTTTCTTCTTCTCCATTTAAAACTAAACTATTTACAAATTATTTTAGTCTACAAAATTTTACAAATCTTCTCCTCCTAGAAATGGAAACATTTGGCTAAACAAATACTTGATAAAAACGCCAACTGAAAAGTGGGTATTTTTAAGGAAAGAAAAGTTTTTCTTCCTCACAAAGGATGTATTTTTGCTGGGTTTTTTTCTTGGAGCTTCCTATCTTTGCTTAAATTCAGCCTTCTGAACAGAAACTGATTGTTCTTTTTTTTTTTGCAAATAAGGGCAAAATTTTGAACGTACCAGAATCCTCGTTTGGTTCCGTTTTCACTTGAACAGAAGGACAACTACAAAAATAAGCAAATCAAGCACATTGACATTATAAAAAACAAATACCACGTTTCTGGAAAGTTCCCCAAGCTTTACAGGTTGTCAAGTAAAATCAGTCTCCCAGTATTTTTTTTCCAACTAGGAACACAAAAGTAAAAAACCCTTATCTGATTTATCTCAAGGGAATTGCTAGGAATCTCCCACCCCTACATTTTCGGGACATACACAATATTCAAAGCATGTTTACCTTTTAATGAGAAGCAAACTCAGAAGCACAGAAACATTTGCCATTTTGCTCCCTGTTTTCACATTAACCAAATTTTTATTTATTCCAGATATCATCTCTTCATCTACTAACAAAAAAATGTATTTTAATTTTTTAATTGAGGAGGGGGAAGGAAGAAACATTACATCTGTTCCCCATCACTTTCATATCATAAAACATGACAAACTTATCCCTGACTGACAGACTGTGAATTAAAACACTCATTGGGCTAACTAAACCAAGGGGAAACTTTGCCATCTGTTTAATTTGTAACAGTTTCCCCACAAATAATGGTCAAAAGAAAGAGAGAATTCAACTTCATGCTTTTTATAATCCCAGGCAAGCAAAAGTTATCCAAAGGTCAGCTGGACAGAAAAAGCACATTAAGAGAAAGACAAACTATATGAAAATACATATCTGATACAAAAAAACTACATTAGTTTAAATTCACCTTCCACCTGGAGGTATAATTGAATGTGAAGGATCTGTCATATGAGCTCCTGAAAGTTAAAAGACAATCTTTCAATTTCCTGTACTCCATTTACCTTAAATACAAATTGAAAATGTAACATTGATTTCATGAAGCAAAAACCTGTTCACATTTTACAAGCATATGCGCATATTTTCTGTATTCACAGATATGAAGGCGAGATCTCTCGTTAAATTGCTTTTATTAATGTATAAAGCAACATCACTATAAAATTGCTTCGAATATGCGTATCACCATGCTTCTCACTGCTGTCTTTCATGATGCTAAGCGAAAATCTTGGGAAACAAAGTTAAACAGATCTTCCACCTAAACTCTGCTCAAAGAAAATGGATTGTTTTATAGAGATTCCAGCTTAGTCCTAAATTACAGCTAGACACAAATAGATTATGTTTACAGAAAGTCATTTACCACACTGAAAACCTGCCTTGCTTTTTCAACAGATATACATTATTACCAGAATCTCTGTAATTTCCCATTCTCTAGTCTTCTTACTAGGCACAGGCAACACGTTTCAGTTTTACTAATCCAGCATCAACTTCTGGCTGTTTCACCTCAGAAAGTGAAACTTTTTCTTTTTTGATTACATTCCTACAGAGATTGCTCCATCCTCTTCATAAAACAAATTCTCACATATATGGATTTTGCAAGTAAAGCAACATGATCCCATGAAAGGAACAGGGGAAGGGTTTTCTTCTAGGCTAGAAGTGAATCTTTGCGGAGTTTTAAAAAACTCGCTTTAGCCCAGATTTTTTCATATATAGAGGCTTTCATAGGAACTGCAACATCTAACCACTTCAGAAGATTAGATCAATTTTTAAAATGAGATATAAATGCCAAAATCAGATGTGTATTGGAACATGGAGCACTGCAAAGTCTTGGCATCTTCTAAAAATGCAATGCACAGTCCTTCATCAGTTCACTTTTCCTTTCCCTAAGATACCATCCAATTCACATTACATTTAAATTCAGTAAAAGGATGAAGAATGCAATAGAACAAATTTTATCTCTAATTAGTTGCTCCTGGCAGAACACATAAAGGAAAAGGTTATAGTTCCATAAGTAAGGCAACTCACAGTCTAGGAATCTCTGCACCAGTTTGCCACTTTATCCACATGACCAAATCTTGTATCTATATTGCTATCTAAACTAAAATTCTGATCTGTTTCTGTTTACTCTGAGTAAGTAGTAACTTACCTAGGTGTTTCTTTGGCTCTAGGAAAGGCCTGTGTGGAAATATGGAATGAAAAACCCATAGCTTTAGTAAAGACATCATTACTTACTTGGTAATGTAACATTAAAGAAAGCGCACTCCTGTTTAAGAGAAACAGGCTGCAATGTATTTAATTACAAATTAAAATTAATTGGACTTAATTTAAGTACAAAACCAAAGTGTACAGACCAGCACAAGAGAGAGCAAATAACCTTTTGATGATAAATGAGATCCCCGACTTGTTTTCCAAAATCCATTTCAGGGTTGAAACATCGTAATTTGCTGGATGTTTAAATGCAAGTCCTTCGGGCAGGCCCTGCACTACCACAGCGGACTGGTCCCTCTGAATCTTCTCATATGGCACAGGTACCACTGTTGACTTTCCTAAAGCTTTACCTAGGAAAAAAAAAAAAGATTGTTTGAGGTCAAGAGCACTCAAGTTAGCAAAAGGACAAGCCCCTCATAAAACTTTTTACTCTGAAGAGGCCTGGAGCAAAAGCAAGGTGCAGATGCAAATCTCTACAGGAAACCAAGTACTGCTCGCATTAACATGCACTGGAACCCACTGAGATACAGAGGCTTTCTTGAAAGAAAACTAAATGGGCCGTGCTGTGCAATAATCTCAAATCACATCCCACAAAACACATCATGAAGAAAACTATCTAATATATGTGTATGTTTTTAAATCGGCTACTAAAAGTTAAACTTATCACCTTAACAGCAGTATAGCTGGAAGGCGAAGATCATGCAGTACTTTCCTCCCAAGTGGAATAAAAATTTAGAAATCCAGAACTTCTATTTAGAAGACTTGAAAGCACCCACCATAGCAAAAGCAGAAAAAGTCCTCCACGGACTTTCTGAGAGCTTCCAGTTCCACAATATCCACTGTCAGTCTGTTTACAGGTGGTATAGTCTTTGTTTTCTGCAGTTCTGCAGCCCTCTCCTCTTCTGTAACACCTGGCAGTTATTTATAAAAATAAGACAAAAATAAAATAATAAGTTATTAAACCTCCCAGTACCTAGTCCCTCCATTTCAGACTACAGACAATCGGGAAGGATTCCTGCCAGAAAATCATAAGAGCTTATTTGCCTTAGAAGCCAATGCACTTATCTAGGTATGTAATGAGTAAATTTAAATTTACACAAAAATTATTATATCCTCTTTGCAACCTGTGTAAATATCACCCTCTGAGGTGTAAGAATGATGAATTAAGAGACACATCCAAGCAGGCCTTTTTTGGCATGAAGAGGTAGAAAACACTATTAATCTCAGGAGAGGATAATAGAGTAGAAATAAAATGCAAAACTGCCAAGAGAAGAAGGACCAGGACAGTCACCAGGGAAAAGGTAAAACGCCTGAGTAGGGGTCCCACAGCTCTCCAGTGCTATGCATGATGTCTTATGCAGCAGTTACATTATATCCTGTTTTGTTTATGCTGTATGTGCTCAGCTGAACTTTTTACAGAAGGGATCTGACTTTTGCCACAACAGCAGCTCTATCTTTCAAAAGACATTTTAAGTACACATCTCTTATTGCCGAATAGGAGGAGTTGCAAACAAGCCATCATCACGCAGAACAGGGAATATTTCAGCCCTATACCTTGTTCTAGTCTCTGAGCAAAAGTCATTGCAAAAGGAGAGGGGGAATAACAAAGCTTTCAATATTAAAAAGCAAATGGAAGTGATCATTTCAGGTGGCAGCCTTCCTTTCTTACCATTCAGTTCTTGCAAAGATTTACTGAGAATGACCCAGCAAAAACAGGGGAAAACAACAGAGATATTCTGCATACAAAAGAAAAAGCAAGGGAGATCTATGTTCCTATGTGCAAGAGAATGATCAGTGCTGAAGTTGTGTCTGGACTTCACCATGAGCAAACACAGCAGTATGTCTGAAACGCTGCTATTTGTATTTCCAGTACTGCTGGCATCATAATTCTAGGCTAATATGAGAAAACAAACATCAGTTTGAACAACTGATTACAAATCAGTTGTGAAATGAGCTGAAGCAGCAATGCTTTTAGTAAAAATGCATTTATCATCTTAAAAACTTGTATCTTCATTTAAAAGAGAACCTCTTCCTTCCTCTACAGATCACACGTCTGCTTTGTGCCCTGGAAACCCACCTCCACATGACATTTAGCTCTCCAACTCTTCAGGCCTGAAACTTTTGCTTTCTCTGCAATATCACAGGGTCTACCAAAATAACCTAACACAGAAATAATGCAAAAATGGAATATTATTATTTAGCCATAACACAGGGGCTTAGTTAATGACAGTTGATAAGGTTTGCCTGGAGACTCGGGGATAAGAGACATCAGTTTCTATTTATAGCTACATGCAATGTCGGTTTTTGGGTGGTTTTTTTCCACATAAGAGACTGATTCACTGAAAACGCCTTTACTGCCAGTAGCTTCTCAAAAGTGTACCCACACTTTCTAAAAATAATAAGCAAAACAAAAATGACAACACTGCTCGCTTCCCATTAAAATGAAAAGCAGACAAAAAGACATAGAAAGTTTCCTTCTTAACTAGAAGAAACCCTTATTGTTATTACTTGATTTTTATCCATTTTCTCAAGCTCACATTATGCATCTACCTCCCTGATCTCTCCCACGTTTGCTGGCCAATTTCAATCAAGTCTGACAAACAAGATCAAGTCTCAAAGACAGTAAGATTTGTAAGAGCCCTGCACAACCGATCAAACCTAGCAGCCATTCATCTCCTCCTGGCAGCACTGACAGACACATCTCCACTTGTTGGAGGCTACACAACTTAACAGGCTCTGTCGAAGCTCCCCCCACAATTACTAGAGCACCCAGCAAGATTCAGGCTACTTCTGGGACAGGGGATGCCTGGGGCATGTGCAACAAGACCTGGAGGGGAAGAGGGATGAGGGGCTGTACTTACAGGGTAAAGGGTTCATGAAGGGTGAGGAATGGTTATATGGTACAAGAATTGCATTCTACACCACTGGGAGGATTAGTCCAGTTACTCTGCAAAAGTTATTCCGGATTCAGCAGTATTACAATGAACCAACTCCTAACAATCCTCATTTTGTACTGAGTCTGTATATGGTCGAGTGTCTCTTACCTTCTTGTACTATCTAGGTGTTTTGGTTATTCAGAACAACCTTTCCTCTTACCTGTCCTGATCAGCAGCAGACTGGGTTTGACAGCCCACCCTACCAAAGGGCAGGAAAAGGAATCTCCCAGCTGCCACCGTCCTTATGAAACTATAAAATGAATAGACTGCTTTAAAAGAAAAAAAGCCCTCTTACAAAAAATTTTGTGATGGAACAAAAAATGGAGTACTTGACGTGATCAAATTTTAATTCAGCAATTTTTTCTTGTTGCGTGGCAGCAATTAGATAGTTACACCCTGACCTTTGGGCAGACTCTCCAGCTTCCTGCCTTAAATAGATGCTGTTACGCTTATGAATTGATGAAGAGAGTTACAGCTCAGCAGCGTTATACAACACCTATTCTGAAGGTCCACTAAAGCATGGTCTGAGTGCAGCAGACTAAAATAGGCCATAAAGGGCATCTGTCTTCAAAGCACCTTACTCAGAAGCAAGGGGAAAGCTGCTGTTCGGAGGAGGCAGGCTGCATTTCTCCTGCGGAGCAGAGCATGCCCTGCTGGGTCACGCTGCAGACAAGTGGCAAAACCTGCACTGACCACATCTCACCAAAGAAAGAAAAATCAAGCTTTAGCAGATAAACAGTTTACTTAACTGAAATTTCCTCAAAAATGTGACCTGAAGATGAGATGCTACACAAACAACAGAGAAAAGGTGGTAGGATTCGGTATCTGAAGCTGATGGAGCTCAACGCTCCTCTAGCAAAAGAGCTGTCAGTCCCACGGTACATAAGGCATCTTACAACACCAGAAGGTTTTTAATCAGGTGGTTTTTAATCCCCCAGGTAGAGAAAGCCAAAAAGTGATCGTAAGAGTATGAATGTCACCCCTGCGCAGACACTCGGAGAGGCAACTCAAGGGCAACAATTATTTTGTGACAACGCTCATGTACATATATTTTATCATCTGTGCTTAAGGAAAATTACTCTCTGAAAAGAACTATGAGCAATGAAAGAGGGAAAGTAAATGTGTGTGTGGCTAAAAGCATTTTGCTTTGTTTTATAATGCATCCATCCAGTTCAGCTGTGAGCTTTTTAAGGCCATCCAGTTTTACAGTTCAGGAAATTGGACAACAACCTCAAATTATAGAAAAATCATTTTATGATTTTCAAAGGATCACTTAAACCACAAGAAAAGCAAATCACCTGAGGCAGAATTTAGGAGCCAGGGAATTTCAAAATGATCAGCTATCTACAGTAATTTTCTGTTTGTTTGCGACTCTGAGGGAACGAGATGGGTGGTCTCCACTGAAATGTGACTGAACTTTCTTAGCAAGTTTTTTAAACTAGCTGTTAGCTTTATACCCTTTAACTGGCTAGGCAGAGACAGAACATGAAAGGTTTCTCACAGTCAAGCCAAGCAACCTAGCTCTAACAAGGCTGTAAGAGAGGCCAGTTACCCAGATCTGAAATAAACCTGGAAAAATAGCATGGAGCTCGGAGCTAGGCAGGGCATGGCTAAAGCTAAAGGTGCTGGAAAGAAAAGGCATCTGGACTGGCACACGACCTGCAAGAGTCTCTGTCCTCACACATCTGTGGAGTGGAGAGGCAGACGATGGAAGCAAAGAAAGCACCCCTGAGGAAGGGAGGCAGAAAGTGATCTTACAAAAGTCTTTAAAAATAACTTGTGTCTAACTATGTAACGGAAGTTTTGAAAATGCATTTTTCTTTTCATTTTGAGAACTTGGGAAAAGGGGTAAACTGACGTGTAAAACAAGGGAAACTGCCAGTAACGTAAAACTTAAGAAAAACAGATTAATTCACCCCTAATACCATGAGAAAGGGCTGCAAAGGAGACCACCAAAAATGCACAGCTAGCCAGGGCTGGCCATCACCCACTTCACGTAAAGCCCTTTTACGAGCCTGGGAAGTTGGGGAAAAAAGAAGGGAAGCAGAACAGCAGTAGAAGAGAAAAGGAAGAGTATAGCAGGCCACAAGTTAAAGCTAAAAGACAGGAGAATTAGTTCCCTGTGCTTCACGAAGACCTAGGCTATTAATACAGAGTTTAGCTAATGAACATATATTAATATGTGAGAAATATGCAGCATGGGACAGCTCAAAAATTACATTATTTGCATTTCAAAAGGTTAGGGAGAAGGGGACTGTAAGCTGAGCCTTTAAGTGAGCTCAAAGGGCAACAGCAATGGCAAAAAAAAAACCCAGAGGCTCTCAGTCAGAAAGACAGGGCTGATTGCTTTGGATTTTACTGTTATTACTTGTAATGGCAACTGTTTGGTGAGTGCTAGGAATGTTATCTTTAAACTAATCCCTAAGTACATGATTTATTAGGAATAAACTGATCAAGTCTTTAAGGGTAGATGCTTTAACTCATAGCTACATTCTGCAAATACAAAATAGAAAGTGATTGAAACTTAAATCTTAAATAAAAAAAAAGCTCTTGGGAATTCCAAGAATGAACACCGTTCAGTTAATTTATCAGGCAGTTACAACTGCAACAGAAAATCTCCCTCAAAAACTATGGGCGGGGCAGAAACAGATGCAAAACATGGACTAGTGCTTCCAATAAACAGCATACAATGTAAATCCTTTAAGAGACTGGGAAAGCAGAAGCCCAGAGGGCTGGAGGCAGCCACAATGTATGTAGCTAAGTGTCCTAGCTTTCCAGCAGGAACACCTGAAGAGTCATGCTTTTTATTAAACAAAGATACCCCATATGCTTTAGCAATCAGGCACTCCAGACATCTTTGCAGCGTCCTAGGGAGATGGGGACCCCCAGAACTAAATCACAGTGCTAAGGTTTTACAGTCATACAGAGGCCTGGGCACAAATGCAGAAGACCATCTTACATAGAGAGCTGCAGAAGAACAGGAAAGGAGATACACAAAAGGAAGGCAGCAGTTACCATGCCCACAACTCTCCCAAGCAAAGAGGATTATGAAACTGTTCCCTAATGAACCCTAGGCAGAGCCAGCCAGGTTAGCATTAACAGATCACTAAACAGGCATGATGCAACCTGGCTCACGTAATGTGAGCGTTCCCTTGTCCATTTTACGTGATCCCTTCCACTAGCAGAGATGCAAGATCTTAACTCCCAAGTGACAGACATGGTAGGAGTAAATACATTATGTTTGCCAGCACAATTAGTCTGGGAAATGGTGATGGGCTACAGTCAGTGCGGCCAGGAGCAGCCGTCCATCTCTTCTGGTCTTACAATTTGCTGAAGTGCAAATTATTCCAAGCCACCTGCTGCAAAAAAGGAAGTGAAAACTCAGGAACACAACCAAGAGCCACAGCTGAGTAAGTTCCCATTAAAAGTGACTGGGAAGAGCCTGTTCCAGAAAACACTCAAACAGAATAAGCATTTAGCAGAGGTTGTTTTAAAGTGGCCACTCCCAAATAGCTGGAAAGAAATCTGGCATGAAAAAAGAGGTTGAGAGTTACAGAGGTGTAAAACAGCTCTAGCTTGGCAACAGGAAAGCATCCTGACAGTCACAGCTTTAAAAAGCAACTATTCCAACATCCTTTTTTCCTGCTAGGCATTCTGTAAAGTGTACCCATTTTGAAGCGCACTGGAAGACCAAAGCTAAAGCAAGAATCACAGATACAGCCCCCCATTTGCATTTAAAATAGGTAACAGATTAGTGATGGCATGCAGGCAACTCCACAAGTGTTTTGTCAGGATTAATCCTCTGTCTGGCTCTTATTGTTTTTCTTTCATTTACTATTTATGTCTACAATTTAATGACTCCTTTATCTTCCAAAATATTCTGTAGCTTCAGGAGCAGCAAAAGCCACAGAAGTCTCAGCTGGCCACAGAATAGTTTAGGGCCAAAGAAAATGACTGTGGGAAACCAGCTTTCACGCTAGCACATCATCATCAAAAAGAACTGGTATTTTTCAACTAGCTGCATCAGTGTCAACGGATTAGCCTCTGAGCAACATAAAACGATGTCAGCTAGTTACAGAACGGTATTTTCACTATAATACCATAGCACATAATCAGAGACAAAGATGATGATGAAGATTGTCCTTCAGATATTATAACGAGGACAAACAAATACAATCGATAGCAGTTAGACCCACTAATAACCTCTGTTATTAGGGCAATACTGAAAAGGTATTAGGCTGCTTCCGTATAGGTCAGGGGATTCAGTCTGTACTCGGTTTCAAGTCTGAGACATTCCGCTTTAGAGGTGAAAAGCTAAACACCCCATTTAGATACTGCTTCTGAATTACCACAGGCATGACAAGTAAGATATACAGCATATAATCAGAGGTAATCACAATAGTAAGGAAGAAGCAAATCAACTGTATTAATACTTTATTTACATCGTTACTGGAGCATCCAAATAAAGTACTATAAAAGGATTACATCCAGTACACACACTAACTAGCAAGCTGCAGTGTCAGGGGCTATCTCAGCAGATTTCATCAAAGACATTTTTAAGCACCAGTCTAAAATTAACCCAGAGCTACTGAATTAATAAAATATTCACACTACTGTAGCTTGACTCCCAGCCATCGTCTTCTAAACACAAGATTGTGCATGATGCTCTCAGGCCTGCAATACCACAGCCTGTTCAGCATTGCTTATAGTGAAAGTACATAGACGATACACAGATGGGATCAAACATGTAAATAGCTTTATCCATTAGAAAAATGAAAGAAAGCAGCAAGACATGCCAATCAGAGCTTCAGCATGTTAAAATTTATATTTATACCAATATGCTATACACTTCACTGAGCTTTGGTTAAAAAATACTGAAGTAATGTATTTCTACACCATGCTTTTTGGATATAGTCACCTACAAAGAGAACACAGTTCAAGACAAAAATACTGATTTAGGAGCTATTTAGATGCCTCCAGGTAGACGTCATGGAGACTTCAGCAGCTCTGCTCTAGATTTTTAGGTACCTAAGTTGCTTTGTAGATCTGGCCCTGTTGCTAGCATTGCTTTTATAATTGCCAATATTGGAACTAATTGCACCTGCGGTAATGCAATGGAGAATATGAACATTTTTTAAACCTCAATCGCAAGAGAAGTATTGACTATTTTATTTCACAAAATGCTTCTAGTTTGAAAAATACTTATTAGTCAGGCAATTTGGAGTGCATCTACCTCTTGCCAGTAAGAAACAACATAAGACGGATAATGACAGGCAGACAAACAACAAAGGAAGCTGCTGCCTTCAAACAGCTGGACTTTAGGGCTGTAGTGTCCATATGCACTTTTCCATGGGGGATGACTTCAGCCAGTGCCACAAATTCCTCTGTAGGAAAGTCATCATGCAGACAGCAACCACAGAGCTCATAGTCACTGCTGGTGAGATCTCTTCAAGTGAGCAAAGCCATCACTTCTGATGAAAGCGTATCCAGAGTGTTCAGATGGCTTTCTGGCTGTCCAGGATCTCAGCACGGTGTATGTGATACCACTGAACAGCCCCAAGCCCAGGTGGAGTGCACTATGTTCACTGACAGCACTTCTGCTGTGCTGGGGTATCATGGCTAGGGACACAAGACAGACACTTGGGACATCTGAGTAGCTTTTTCCTGTGCAGTCATAGTTTAAGCATTAACATTTAATGTAAGAACAAACTATTTTTGTCACTCAGAGAACAGCAAGAGTAAGACTTCATGAGGAGAATCCCTAGAAACAGATCAGGAAAGCAAACAACGAGGGGAAAGCTGAGATAAGAGTCATGACACTTTCCATCTCTGGTGTCCAGCACAGACAGCACCCAGCCTAGCAAAATTCTGCCACTGAAGGGAACACAGAAAGCAAAGACAGAAGAAGCGAGTTGTACCTCTTCAGCATAGCCAGGAAGACGCTGCCTGGAAAACAAGGTCTAGGCAGTAACAGATTTGCTTTAATCCCACGCAGGCATCCTCCAGCCTATGGGGATGAACAGCTAGGGATGAAGCAGACTGATGCTCTTCAGTGTAGGTGTGATGTACACACTGACTACTCAGAATCCCATTTGCACATCCTTAAAGACCAAAGGATTGATCTACAGTCTTTTTGTGCATTTGAAACCTTCTTAGATATTAAGCTAAAAAGCTCATTTTCCACAGAGAAGAGACCCTGCACAGTGAAGAGCAGCTTCTGTGGAAGCCAAAGCCTGAAGTGAGGACACTCACTGCATAGCTATAATTACAGCTATGGAGTAGGAAGCCAGCATTTACCATAGCTAGACATGGTATAACTTCAGCCAGAGATGCTTAATTCTCTCTAGGCTATAGGGACAAGCTACTACAAGGACAGAAATGCCAATTTCAGCTATTCAGATAGAAATTACAGCAGGCCAAAGTAGTCCAACATTTGCCAATCCAGTTAGAGACTTAGTTTTGAGTTTGTTTTGTTTTTTAAACCAGTAAGATCTAGCCTTTCAGGTTTCTGGTTTTGTTTGCTTTTTCCACCTCCCTCTAAACTGCTGAAGCATTGCATTAGTTACAGAGTCAAAGACATAAGGGAGCACAACGTCAGAAGAAGAATTCCCCAGAAAACCTCCTACTTCTATTTGCTCAAAGGCCAGAAGGATTCAATGAGACAGAAGCCTAGCCACAGAACTTCAAGCGGGTCCACAGTAGCCTAGTTGATGGGAACAGTCATTTTACTTGCCTGCAGATGATGGAGGATATCCAAAAGGGAACAGTAATCCACATACCAAACACATTGAGGAGCCAAAGCTGAGCAATCTTTCCCAAAAGGTCTTTGGAGCATCGTGTGCCATTCATTCATCACGAGCAGGAGGAACAGCTGTGCCCATTAAAAACACTCGGATTCTGAGCGTTCTCGAAGCTACAAGGAGTTCTTGCAACCTGTGGCTGAATGGACATGGAGGTACAGGTAAGAAGAGTGAAAGACGCTGGGCCAAAGTCTCTAGTAGGACTTGAAGCCAAACTCTGGCCCATATCAGATGCATTATTAAGATCAGCGTGGAAACCTGAGGCCACCAGAAGGAAAACAAAGGCTCCTAAAAATAAAGGACCTATCATCCAAGATGAACCATCTACAGATGCAAGATGGTCCCACCTCAGGCAAGTGAGCCCAGAGCCCTGGCACCAAAGAAGGAAAAAGCAGCATGACGGGGAGAGCTGACAGAAAGTTGCAGAACTAGCAGGATTACGCTTCCATGTGACCTACATACCAATGGCGCAACAGCCGGTACCAGTGGAAATGCTAGCAGAGGCAACCGGGATTCTGGGAGAACAATCAGCTCCTTGGCAGATGGGATGGAACACACAGTGCTGGGTAAATCTCTTTCAAAGTCCAGAGCAGATGACCAAAAAAGTGTTTCTGAGTCAGGAAGCTCTTCTCAAAGTTCACTTCTGATAGGCAAATACAACCTGGGGATGATGAGGCCTCTTCTGGGTTTTTTGTTTGTTTGTTTTATAGACCACCTCCAGCTCCTTTCAAATGAGAATGAATTCCACAGAGCTGACACCAAACTTTGACCAACCCTCAAGGGAAACTGCCAAGATGACAAAGATGAATACATGAAGGGAACGGCGTTCTTGAGACACCCCAGGAATAAGTCTCCTGTTCAGGATGGCTGATAACCCACAATGCCGCAGCAATCCAGAGAGCAAGGAGGCACTTCATCTTGCTGAGGCCATCCAAGAGGAACTGAGGACCATACAATACACTTCAGCAGGGAACAGTAACTAAAACAAAGAGGTACTGGTAGGGCAAGACATGCATGATCTTGATTGCTTACAGTGCACAAGTATCCATGCTTGTCCATATTCTGAACATGAGCAGGCACTCAAAGAATATACTCTTTTTATGTACAATACAAACTTCCACAGGCTTAGAATAACTGACACTGCAGGTTACCTAAGTCAAATGTTATGCGTACAAGCATATGCAGTTCTACATCGATTGAAACACACCATTTCACTGTAACATAGGTCTCACCGCCATCTTAATTAAGCACAGTTCAGAATAATGTATTATCTGACCCAATTTTAAATAATTAATGCCTGTTGACCAGTTCTTCAACACTCACTACACAACCCATACTAACATTTAAAAAAGCATTGTTATAATTTGTTTCTAACACATTTTCTTGAGGTAACTAGGTACTTGAGATGTGTGAGGGCTCCTCCTTCCCCTGCAGCTAGGCATTAGGGAACCCATGTGGGTGAAAGTCATTATGAATGAAAGCCACAGGAAACCAAACTCCAGTGCTGGTTTCACTGAACCGCTGTTATTTTTACCAGTCCTATACTGCTAGAAAGTGTACATGCTACTTCCTTCATAAACCTCATATATACATATCATCAATTTAGCCCACTAAATTATACTCATTACTAAAAATAAGCAGCTGGTTTGAAGCCTGAGCCCTCCAAATTCTGAAAACTCTTCATATTTACTCAAACTATACAAAGGAGCTGTGGGAAAAGTGGAAGTAAAGGCTGGAGACGTATGCTGGCTTGTCACAACAGAGGCAGACATATCCAGAGGGATGCTTAGTAACTACACTTCTGTTTCCATACTTAAAGAAAAATTAAGAGACCCACACAAGCAGAGAGCTAATTCTCAATATTGTCAGCACCACATGTTCCAGAGACTGACATCACAGCTGAATTTTTAAAGGTTTAATTCTAACAGCAATGTAAGAATCTCTTGGAAGCCTTTATTAATCATAAAGGAACAAAAAGGGCCCAACTCTAACTTATTAAAAACACACAGAACTGTGGCCTCCCTGGATTTTTCCAAAACACTTACTAGAATTGTAGCTAACATTGTCTATTGCTAGCTTTCACATTTAACTGAAGAAACAAGGTGTGAGGGGCAAGCACTGTTGCTTCCACAGTTCTAAGGTTTAGATCAAAATATATTACGCTATAAACTTCATCAAGACTTCAAAGTTGTCAAAGACAGTGATGGAATCAGCATCACCAGGAATATGTAATGCTATTATTCCTAAAAATTGGTGTTCTGAAGTCAAGGTTTCTGGAATTATCGACATCTTTGTCAGCAACAGGAGAAAACTACGTCCAGCATCAAAACTCCCCAGAAAGTATGGGGGATATGCACTTAGTGAAACCATGAAAGCAATGACTGAGGTTAGTTGGCTTTATTCACACAGGTCTACACCACGATGTTCCGCAAGAAGCATAATGAAAACACTGTTTTCAAAGTGGATATTGTTTAATATCGTCAGCCTGACAGTACAAAAACACTGCCCAAGAACGAGTATCTTGTAACTGGAATAAAGCAAAGGATCAGGATTATCAGAACTAATGTAAGATTTAAACACATGCACGTATCTATAGAAAACATGTCTGATATAGTTGAACACAAACATGGATGAGAAGCCAGTGCTTCCCACAGTACAGAACCAGAAATACAGATCTAGCCAGAGAGATCAAACATCAAATCTCAGTTATTTCAGACTCCCTACCAATAGATGTGCCCAGTATACAAAGCCTGCAGTATATCAGGGCCCATGATACCACTGTACTGGCAATAAAACAAAGTATCTAGGACCTCAGGGAAGCCCTTTAAGGAACAACAACAACAAAAGAAATCAGGTTGAAAAACTGAACTCCCCCCCCATTATTCAGCTAACAGTTTTCATAAATACCAGTAGCAGAAGACTGCCCCTGTAACAAGTAAAAAAGGAATTGATTCTTCTTATGCTTGATTCCTCAGTGAGGTCGTAATTCTACATTCTGCAATCAGTTACCTGTTACAATGCAACATTCTGGTGACTTGCCTTAGAGTAAATATACTTACACGCACAGAAAGTCACTGTCCAAGCGAGTAGGACAGTGGCAAAAATCCAGAGCCCCACCATGAACAAGTGAGCTCGAGACAAAACCTCCAGGAGGATTTTAGCTAGCAGCAAAAGCATCTTTAGGAGCAAACGTTTCTGTTACACATTAAACATAGCTGCTTTCCAAGCACTATTTAATTAGTCAAGACAAGCATTTTACAGCTGTTGCTTTTAAACACTCCTGCAGACTGATTCTTCTCTCATGGCTTGCTCTTGACCTGCATCTTCTCCCTTTCCTTAGGCAGGTAAATGTACATTTCATTATTGATTAAGCAGTGTCCATCAAAAACACTTTCCTAAATGAGCACATCAATGCTCCCCCAAAGAGTCACTGAATCTTTGAAACCTAACTCCTAAAAATACTGTCCTGTACTCAATGGATCATATTTTATGAACACAAAACTTCCACTGTTTTACTATAAAAATGAAATTAATCAAAAAACACACCCTAGATGTACTTAAAGGAGTACAAAAGTAATGCGCATGTAATTTTAAGTCATTATGGTATAGATACATATTTCTGTCTACTAAATAACAGTGATACAAAAAAGCTACATAAAAAATAATATCTTGTCAAAAATGTGCATCTGCTTCAATAAGGCATGAAGTGATCTGAAGAACCAGGACCATCTGAGCTGACAGAAGTAGTCCACTACCTGTTCAATGTCCCGCCCAGCCTTCAGGAGTGGAAAAAAGACTTGGAAGAGGGGATACAAAGAAAAATTAACATGCCCTAGCAAATGCAGGACATGTTGTGAGTCTAATACTTCGTATTGTACTAGTTTGTCACATTATCTAAGAAAAAAATGAACATTTCCAGCCACAGTTGAAATAACACTCCAAACAAGACCACTGTTACTGATAATTTTTATGTCCTTAAACAGCTGGTTTTGCCATAGCCAACATAATTATAACATGTAGCCATGATATACAGAACTTTGCTCCCCAAAGTTATTAGTATTATGCAATACACATTAAGCAGCTTGTGAAATACAGAAATACAACATTGAAACTTACAGTATTTAACAAAATCCTTCTGAAAATCTTTCCTAGAATTGACAAAGGCTCTTCCTCTCTCAGTTCCAACTACAAACACATCTGTTTCATATACAGCAATACAGGCAACTTCTGCCTTGGACTTGGCAAGTTCTTTACACTATAAAAGAAAAACAAAAAGCTTTTATTACCATAGTTAAGAGTACAGTTAATAGAAACGTATGTGGTATCATGTAAAACAGTTATTACTTCTGCTGCCAGCATCCACCCTTCAGAAGGTACTGCGAGTAACATAACATCAGCCATTAGCAAAGGATAATTTATACATCTGGAGTGCTTTTCATCAGGAATCTTAAAAGCACTGTAGATATATTACTGAAATTAAGGCCTTGTCCAGACTCAGAGATTGCACTGTTTTTAATTAAAATGATTTATGACATCAATCCATGTGAAATTATCACTTCCCTGTTAGATAATCATACTGAGTGTCTTACTCCAACTTTCAACAGAGCGTATAGGTGTTTTGTTCATTCACAGCACACTTATCACACATCATGCGCTGTTCAGAAAGGTGTGGGTGCAAGCGGGAAGGCTGCCTGCAGTCTGCCTCATCCTGCCTGCTGCGCTCAGGCTCACGTGAATTCCTCCTGAGCGGAAGGATTGCATGTTCCCTGTGAACATCTACGTGTGCTCTGCTAGGAGAAACTTCTGTCAAAGAAGTAAGGCAGGAAGCCTGCGGCACAAGGAGAGAGCAAAGATCCTAAGAAAATTAGTGGGATCATCAAGAATTGATCACAAAAAATCAATTTCTTCTGGGAACTCAGATCAGAGTTTGCTGCAACCTATAAGGACACCAACTGCAGCATGAGAGGAAGAAGTGATGCAAAGCCTTTAGGAATAGAATATACCCACTGGGAAAAAAGGCTTGCAATCAATTATCTTATAACCATCCCATTCAAACTTTCATTGCTAAAAAGAAGATTTTTGTTCTTCCTCATCATTTAAGAAAACAATTTGAAAGAACCAAATCTTTGACAGTGCCTCAACTTTAGGGAAACGGGACAGGCATTTCCACTCACAGCTCTGGCCAACCGAAAACCCCACCACACAATGATTAAATAACTTCTACAAAACAGGTGATATGCCAACTTAAAAAAAAAAAAGTATTTTCTGAACGAGTTTTTTTGAATTGGTACAGCAGCTCAGGACAAGGCATTAGCCTCAAGACTATTTATTCACTCTATATTACAGGTGACAAAGACCAGAACATACTCTTGCCTTTCAACCACGCTCTACCTGAGCAATCAAGAAATATTTCCCGTTTGTTTATTTGACTAAATAATTTTTAAAACAACCACACCACAACAAGAAACAAGATGACTGTTAAGACGACTGTTAGCATGATTTTCCACAAGCAAAGAGGCAGAGTTACAACTGGTTGGACAGCACGCAATAAGGTAAAGATATAACATTACACCTTTCCTGCTCCCCAGCAGGAGGCAATATATCAGTGTAATCCTGCACACGCCAAGACAAAGTTATGACGCAGCTGCTTAACTTCTCTACTAACCATTGACTCAAGTGCTGACATGAGGAATGTAACCACCATTCTGCTTTCAGAGGAGTCCTCATCATGGATGGACGTTGCTGGTGCGGTAGTTTGGGACATTTTCCTCCTAGAAAATGAAATAAAAAACCTGTTCAGACACACACAACAGTGCAAGAAAACTAAAACCTCTCTTATGCAAGCAAAGAAAAAAAAATTCAAAAACCCAGAATGCACCCCAACACACTCACACAAAAGCAAGCAAATATAAAGGTAAGTTAACAGGAGGACGTGCTCGCTCGTCTACGCTTTCATGTTTTCTGCTGTTTCATCCAAAGCTGGACCTAAACATTCAAAAGTTAAAATATTGTGCCACGACTAGATCACAAATCCTTTGTGCCTAGAAAGAGGCATATTAATTAATTAGCCGAATTTACATCGATTTTTCTTTCTAAGCATGTTTGCAACTCCAGCAGTCTAGATAAACGCAGCAAAACACACTGGCATTAACGTACAGAAAAGAAATGGCAAATCGTAGTTATGACACAAGTATTAGAACAATCCTTCCTGTAATTATCATGGCCTAGCTCAAAAGAAACCACCACCACCCTGCCCCAAAATCATGGCCTCAGAGACTACAGTATCACTAACCAGAACGTGACGTTTTTATTCCCATATTCTTCAGCTGTAGGATTAACTCCAAAGCTAAGTAGTCCCAATTAAGGTGCTAAAATTAAAAACTGAATTTCAGCAGTGACACAAAAAAGAGATTTAAACCTATTTTCTGTATGTCATTCAGGAGACTTTCAACTTATTTAACACATAAGTAATAAGCAGGACTTGTTTATGCTTCTGCTGGCAGAATTGTCTATATGAGAATGAATATATTGAGAATGAAGCTTCAGCAGCTGCTAAGAGCACATTTTTCTATTGGAGTTTTGCAACTTGTTATGTTTACACATATCTAAACCCTGACATGCCTGGAGGAGGAGAGAACTGGTAGAGATTCGGCTGTTACAACTCTATGTGCAAGTCTTGAGAAAAACCACCTCAAAAGTCAAGATAGCTCAGATAAATGAGACATTTCACAACAGCTCAATGAGACAGCTTGCTGCTCCTGTAGAACCTGGACCCACGACATGGCTCAAGTTTTCAAAGGTGACGTGTATCCTATTAGATGGGCAGACAAGTCAGGGCAGCACAAATAACCATGGCATTGCAATAATACATGCTTACATTGGAAAAATTGGCACTGTGTTGTTCTTTTGATAGGACTCAGAGCACTCCAGACTACAAATTGGGGGGGGGGAAGCTAGCAACACTGCAAGCTCTCAACAGACATCCAGCAGCCTTCTGGATCTCCAGACTGTCGTGGTTTAACCCCAGTTGGCAACCAAGCCCCACCCAGCCACTTGCTCACCCTGCACCCCGGCCTGGTGGGATAGGGGAGAGAACTGGAAAGGCAAAAGTAAGAAAACACATGGGTTGAGATAAGAACAGTTTAATATTTGAAATAAAATATTATAATAATTTTAAAAAATTGTAGTGAAAAGGAAAATTAGAAAATAGAGAGGAACAAAACTCGGGAAAAACAAGTGATGCAACTGCTCACCTCCCACCGAGCGATGCCCAGCCTGTCCCTGAGCAGTGACACTGCTCCCCAGCCAGCTCCCCCAGTTTCTATACTGTGCATGACGCCATCCGGTATGGAACAGCCCTTTGGGCAGTGTGGGTCAGCTGTCCTGGCTGTGCTCCCTCCCAGCTTCTTGTGCAGCTCCTCGCTGGCAGAGCATGGGGAGCTGAAAAGTCCTTGACTTAGTATAAACACTGCCTAGCAACAACTAAAACATCAGTGCGTTATCACATTATTCTCATGCTAAATCCAAAACACAGCACTGTACCAGCTACTAGGAAGAAAATTAACTCTATCCCAGCTGAAACCAGGACACAGGCACAGGCCAGCAAGGTTTAAACAGCTTTAAAACTGTGTTATGGATAAACTGGCAATGGCGTAGTCACAGCTGTTTGAGGATGCAGGTAATGAGGGGGTTGAACACCAGCGCCTGCTACACCGAGGAGTGGGCAAACAGGTCCTGCCTCCGGTCTGGAGAAGGAGCTAAACTTCAAGAGTGAATGTAAAGGAATAACAACGGTTGAACTGTGTTCAGTGACCTAAAAGAGGGTCAGCTGGGGATGGGGAGGCTGATGGGGTTATCCTCCAGAGGAAGAGGGGCATCTTACTTATTGCTTGTGGAATATCAGAGAGAAAAGGGAGATTATGATGTGAGGTAAATAAATCAGTCTTCATTGAGCCATGATTTTTGGTACCTAATAGAGTTCTCAAGCTCATCTTTGGAACTCCTTTAGGGTTGGGATGCTGACAGTGATTTTAAACATGATAGCTTTTAGACTTTTTAAAACAATACCTTAACAATCCAATATGAAAGATGAAATAGAACATAACTACACATTTCCCCTTTCTCCCATGTCTCTACTCACTGTCTGATGCAGCTGTTCTGCATCTGTTCAACACCTCCCAAGCTAGCAGTGGCACGAACATACGCACCTACCCCATTCTAGGTGAAAAATCAGGCTGTGTAAAAACAAGAGTAAACTTATTTTCTATTTTGCAGAGGTACCTTGTCCAGAAAACAGACCAAGGAAATTCTAGCGATCATTTGAAGGCTGTGGATCCACTAAGCACATCAGAGAAGTGCCAGCTCAGGCTGTCTCCCCCATGCAGAATTGCTCCCGTCCCTGGAAGGTGGTTTCTGATCCACAGGCACACAGTGAACCAAGTCAGGGAGCTTGTTGGGGAATGGGGAGGAGAAGCACTCCAGTGGACCAGGTCCCACTTTGATTCACTGCACAGCCCCACTGTCAGCCAACCTGGCTCAATGGAGAGGACAGCACATCCTAGGCTACCCTGCTGCTGTACTTGAGGCCACAGCCTCAGTATCTCAGAATCGCATTTGGATCACCAGCTGGGTTAGGTTATCATTGGACTACTCTTCTAATAACATTTGGAAGAGGCTTTCCAACATATGAAGTCACAGTGCCTTGTATTTTTAGGATACCCATTCTTTAACCAGTTTGCATGGTGCCAGATCAGTGTGTAATGAAGATTCAAGAGACATCCTGTTGCACCATGGCAGCCAAGAATATTTTTTCTGTGACAGCAAGTCACACGTGAAAGATTTCACATTTTGCCAGCTTCTCCCTTTCAAACAACAGTTTTCTCCACTATCCTTATCTATACCATTGGGGCAGTGTTTATTATTAGAAAGAGTAGGCTATGGTTCAGTAGATCTAATGAACCTAGATGCCTTTCCAAGATCCAGCCCTTAGAAAGTGTGTGACAACACCATTGCCCAACGTAAATCCCCAGTGCAAAGCCTTGAAAAAAGCCTAACACCTTACCCATTACCAACATGCTACACAAAAAGGCCAATTTAAAAACCATCCTTTGAACAATTATAAGCTGTCTGCCAGAGTACCACTTACAACATATCTATTAATCTTAATCACATATTGCTAAAAAAGAACTTCCAGATCAGTTATTATTAGTTATAATTACCTATAAATCCTTCAGTTTAACTGTGCCAAGATGAGCCTTTGCTCAAGGAAAGGCTTGTAACAATGAACAAAGCCTTGCAAAATACACTGGTAGAGTACCGAGGATGCAGCATTTAGCCATTCCTGCCTGTGGTTTAACCCCAGCCGGCAGCTCAGCCCCCCCAGCCGCTCGCTCACTCCCCCCAAGTGGGATGGGGAGAGAATCAGAAGGGCAAAAGTCAGAAAACTCGTGGGTTGAGATAACGACAGTCTAATAGGTAAAGCAAAAGCTGCGCACACAAACAAGGCAAAGCAAGGAATTCATTTGCTCCTTCCCATGGGCAGGCAGGTGTTCAGCCATCTCCAGGAAAGCAGGGCTCCATCACGCGTAACGGTGACTTGGGCAGACAAACACCATCACTCCAAACTCCCCCCCTTCCTCCTTCTTCCCCAGCTTTATACGCCGAGCATAACGCCATATGGTCTGGAATGTCCCTTTGGTCAGCTGGGGTCAGCTGTCCTGGCCGTGTCCCCTCCCAGCTCCTTGTGCCCCCCAGCCCACTCGCTGGTGGGGTGGGGTGAGGAGCAGAAAAGGCCTTGACGCTGTGTAAGCACTGCTCAGCAGGAATGCAAACAGCCCTGGGTTATCAACACTGTTTCCAGCACAAATCCAAAACACAGCCCTGTACCAGCGACTCTGAAGAAAATTAACTCCATCCCAGCCAAAACCAGCACACTGCCTGATGAGAAGTTCACCACCATATAGAGCTAAAAATCCTCTGGGTTTTCCTTTCACAAGGAGAAAAACAAAGACCAAAACCAGTAGCTTTTCAGGAAGCCAAATCAAATCAACATGTATCTCATTCCACATGTTTATTGCTGGCTTCTACTTTTAAGAACCAAAAAATAGAAATACTCAAGGCAAGAGAGAACAAAACCACAAAAGACAGCCACTTTCCATCATCCCTGTATTCATACAGGGGCAGACATGCCAATCTTGATAAACCCACCTGTAACAGATACTGTCTCTAGTAGTTGCTTGTCAGACACACAAAAAGCAAAAGCAAAAAGAAATTAAGCTTTATGAAGAAAAACTGTTATTTTAGGCATATAAAGAATACATATGGGAAACTAAAGGAAAAAAATGAAGGAATATGTGTTTCTTAGAGAAGAGTCTTAATAAGCAATAGCAACATGTTTTTACCATTCACCAGACGTAATGCAAGTGGGTATTCCCAAAATGATACATCTATCCATTGTCTGCTGCTCTCCAGAAAAGTAGCTGCTCTGCACTAAGCCCTCACCTAGCATTACAAACACTAAAAGAAATCCTACCACGCTGATGGAAAAGAACATAACTCCCGAGAACCCCAAAATACAGATGGATGCGAGTTTGTGTGAGCTCATCCTTACACACGACTGAAGATTTGCTTCTCCCCAGGGGAAAGAAGTCCAGCTCCTGCTAGATCCCCATGGGCCACTTTTAATACCTGGGGAAAAAAAGTTATTCTAGCAGAGTACAAAAGCACACTGTTGTGGTTTAACCCCAGCCCACAACTAAGCCCCACCCAGCCGCTCGCTCACTCCCTCCCAGTGGGATGGGGGAGAGAATCGGAAAAGTAAAAGTGAGAAAACTCGTAGGCTGAGATAAAGACAGTTTAATAATTGAAATAAAATATAATAATAATAAATTGCAATGAAAAGGAAAACAACAAAAGAGACAGAGAGAGGAATAAAACTCAGGAAAAACAAGTGATGCAACCACTCACCTCCTGCCGACCGATGCCCAGCCCGTCCCCGAGCAGCGATTACTGCTCCCGGCCAGCTCCCCCAGTTTCTACACTGCGCATGACGCCATCCGGTATGGAACAGCCCTTTGGGCAGTGTGGGTCAGCTGTCCTGGCTGTGCTCCCTCCCAGCTCCTTGTGCAGCTTCTCGCTGGCAGAGCATGGGAAGCTGAAAAGTCCTTGACTTAGTATAAACACTGCCTAGCAACAACTAAAACATCAGTGCGTTATCACATTATTCTCATGCTAAATCCAAAACACAGCACTGTACCAGCTACTAGGAAGAAAATTAACTCTATCCCGGCCGAAACCAGGGCACACACATTTCATTACAAAGCTGGAACAAGAAGAAACATAACAATTAGGAACATACCATTAAAAAAAAAAAATCTAACGAAGCTAGACTGCTTCTTGGCTGTTGCAGCTTTCACCCCTTGGCTTCTTTGCCTTCTGGGCCAAGACACAATTTCAGCATATTTAACTGTCCAAATATTGGCCTTCTGACAAAGGACAGAAGTTGGTTCCTTCCAAACTGTACAGATTAATACTCACAAGCTGTTAAGCGGAAATTAATCTTTTTAAACAGATCTTGGCTAAAAATCTGTGTTATTTTTCCTACAATTTGGTTCAGTGATCCTGTGTTTTAGAGGAAGTTAAGTCTGACGGTTCTTAGCTAACCTAGCATAGAAACTCTGTTGGGATGCAAACCTACTACCACTGTTTTTTCTGATTTTCTGTAACACATCCGCCCTAGCCGCAATGCACACAGGGTTAGGGGATTCTCACCTTCACCCTCCAGCATCTGTTCATAGCTGACCTACGCGATCCTGTTAAGATGATCTATTTTCCTTGTTATGACATGTCATTGATCATCTTAAAATTATACAAATAGTCTATAAGCAACAATTTTCAGCTCCTTCTAACCACTAGACTGCTTATGCGTAGTGGAAACACAACAAGCTTAACAGCAAGGGTGCTCAGACTGTGTGACACCCCTGCCTTCAGATACACGCAACTGTTTTTTGAAAGGAAATATTTTCACCAGACATAGCCCAAGAGAAATAGAAGCAAAGGATCTGGAGTTCCTTCACAAAAACATTGCCAGTTCTTCACCATCTGCATCTGGTGCTTGTGGATTATTAATCAATTCGGATGAGCAACATCCGTGTTACCTTTGTGGAAGACCAGCCTGTTCTAAAACACAAACACTGCTGGACCACACCAAGCGAAAGCAGCTCCAGATGTTCAGAGCCAGCTCAATCCAAAGCAAAGAGGCAGAGGCAGGTCTGGCAAAGTTTAACTCTGCTTACAGGCTACACCAAGAACCAGAGGGTGAAGCTTCCTGACATCAGGAACAGGAAGGAGAGACAATATCGAGATACCAGAGGGCATTTAGTCAACTCAAACCCATCTGGGTTTCTCTCTTCTGGCTTACTGTCAGCTCTTCCAGACAGAAGTTGGGTCCCTTGGAGGTACAAACCTGGACTCATCGGCTAGAGGGCAGCGTCATGTATATATGCATGGTCAGCTCTTAGCTAAGAATGAACCCAGGCTACTATCCCCCCCTGAAAATGAGTAAAAGTCACTCTCAAGGACAGCAGAGCAGCCCTGAAGAAGCCTTAATGTACCAGGGAGGCTCTGCACCTCTCCCCTCCACACATACTCCCTGAAGTATCTCTGTTGCCCTTTTTTCCAGCCTCTTATCTGGAGCAGCAGAGCAACTGATTCAGGAAAAGCGCACATCACGATTAAAGTCAACCTTGCTCCTTTGCTCACTAAAAATTAAGTGCATTTATCTCCCTAACCTTAAGCTATATCGCTTTCTAGTCCGAGACACCAGGAATACAGACACGGCACGCACTGGTTTCACCCAAGGAGCAGGCTCCCTGGTAAGCACACTCTTGCTGTTCACACCCGACACCATTACAAGCACAGCAACAGTGACCCATTAAACACGGCAGCTGGGACGTTTGTTGTCGCCATTTCAATCCAACTCCCACCGCAGGGATTTAACTCGCAGCAGAATCAACACGATGCAGCACCGAGTGTTTTACATTAGGACTTACCCCAACAAAACACACCAGAAACGCTACTTACGGCACCACGTCCCACTCTAATTAATGAAACGATTACGCAGAATCACGTCACTCAGAAATACGATCTCGCTGTAAACCAACACAGTGCCCTAAATCCCTACTGTAGCGCTCACTGATTTAAGCTTTCATTTTTTTTCTCCAAGAGCAGCTGAGCAGAAGGTCAGCAACCAAAGGCAGTCGGGAAAGAGAACAAGGGCCCCTAACAAACAAAGCTCCGAAGGGAAACACCTGGTGTTCAGCACACCCGATAGCACTGAGAAAGCACAAAGTCACACGAAACCAGCAGCATTTTCGGGGGGTGGGAAGGCATGGTTCATTACACAACTGCAATACCCCCCCTGAAACCAGTAATAATTAATTCCCATTTTTCTAGGTACTTTTATGATACTCAGCAACATGCAATGACTGTTTAGCCAGCCTAGATGGCAACTACCTCTGTGTCCTGGTTTTGGCTGGGATAGAGTTAATTTTCTTCAGAGTAGCTGGTACAGGGCTGTGTTTTGGATTTGTGCTGGAAACAGTGTTGATAACCCAGGGCTGTTTGCATTCCTGCTGAGCAGTGCTTACACAGCGTCAAGGCCTTTTCTGCTCCTCACCCCACCCCACCAGCGAGTGGGCTGGGGGGCACAAGGAGCTGGGAGGGGACACGGCCAGGACAGCTGACCCCAGCTGACCAAAGAGCTATTCCAGACCATATGGCGTCATGCTCAGCATGTAAAGCTGGGGAAGAAGGAGGAAGGGGGGGAGTTTGGAGTGATGGCGTTTGTCTGCCCAAGTCACAGTTATGGGTTATGGAGCCCTGCTTTCCTGGAGATGGCTGAACACCTGCCTGCCCATGGGAAGGAGCAAATGAATTCCTTGCTTTGCCTTGCTTGTGTGCGCAGCTTTTGCTTTACCTATTAGACTGTCATTATCTCAACCCATGAGTTTTCTGACTTTTGCCCTTCTGATTCTCTCCCCATCCCACTTGGGGGGAGTGAGCGAGCGGCTGGGGGGGCTGAGCTGTCAGCTGGGGTTAAACCATGACACTCTGCTACTCTTAAGAACCGTTTAAAAAGTAAAACATGATTCCAGCAACTGTTATTTGAAAAGCACCTCTGATTTCTCTCATTCATAAGTCTGCATAACCACGTTTGAAGAGATATTTAAATTTGATTTTCACTATTTCTAAAGATTCTGATATAGACCAACATATAATCACAAAATTTTAGACAAAATAAAAATGGAGTATCTAACTATATACCTCACAGGCAATTATATAAAAGTGAACGTGTTACCTGTTTGGAGTAGTTAAGAAAACATTAGTGTAAAACTCCATTTCTGTATTAAAGCCAGACAGACTCAGGGAACAATTCACTGAGTTTTTAAGTACTCAGTGTCCTACTGCAGCACCTAAGCATTCGTGAATTACAGTGAAACCATGTAAACAAAATGAAATATTAATCACAGCAGTCCTAACCATCTGATAATTTCTGTCTTTACCAGTGTAATTATATTTACTTAGTCAACATGAGTATCATGCTAAATTACTTCAGTTCTGTGTGTCCATCAACACTTACACATAATATTTGAGAAGTCAATTAGTCTAAACTCTATTGGTATTTATTTAATTATAAGAAAATTGGTGCTGGCACTTTTTCCAGAGTGAGAAATTGTTGTCCTCACTAGTGCAAGCTGGTCCTTTGGATCTGTCCTGGTTTCGGCTGGGATAGAGTTAATTTTCTTCCTAGTAGCTGCTATAGTGCTGTGTTTTGGAGTTAGCATGAGAATAATGTGATAACACACTGATGGTTTAGTTGTTGCTAGGCAGTGCTTACACTAAACCAAGGACTTTTCAGCTCCCCATGCTCTGCCAGGCGCACAAGAAGCTGGGAGGGAGCACAGCCAGGACAGCTGACCCACACTGCCCAAAGGGCTGTTCCATACCATATGGCGTCATGCACAGTATAGAAAGTGGGGGGAGCTGACCGGGGGCAGCGATCACTGCCTGGGGACTGGCTCAGCATCAGTCAGCAGGTGGTGAGCAATTGCATCGTGCCACCACTTGCTTTGTATATTCTTTTATTATATTATTATTTTATTTCAATTATTAAACTGTCTTTATCTCAACCCACAAGTCTTCTCACTTTTACCCTTCTGATTCTCTCCCCCATCCCACCGAGGCAGGGAGTGAGCGAGTGAGTGGCCAGGTGCTGCTCAGTCGCCAGCTGGGGTTAAACCATGACAGGATTTGTACGTCATACTGCAATGGTCACAGGAAACAAAAGGCTCAAATCAATTTAAGGGCAAACAAAACCCCTTTAATTCCCCCGGAGTTCCCACAAAGAGCTAAAGTGACACTAAACACCCAGTAGTGTTTTAACACCTGGAAAAAAGTAATCCAATTAATATATAGCCAGTATCTGAAGCACACACCTTCACACGGTACCTTCATGCAGTGAACTGCCCCGTGTCCACACCGGTGTGCTGCTGCCCACCGCTGCATGCATCAGGGCACTCTGCGAAACCTGGGAAACCAATCACCCCATCACCCTTCAGCAGTAATCAGTCCCCTCTATTTGGTCACTTAACTCCCTCTGCATGTCTCTCCCTTGTTGCTGTTACTGTATTTAACCAAATGAACCAGAACACCGATTTCCATGGAATCAATTACACGTGTTCTTCCTTGAATTAAAGCATTTATGTCAATCCTATTGGAAGTCTCTCTCCACCTAGGATCCAAGATCAGAAATAAAAGTCAATTCCATAACCAAGAGTTTGGGAATGTGTCAGTAACTTTTTGTCAGAAAATTACAAATTCACAGTCTTTCCAGAGGAATGAAACTTCTGGTTTCAACCAAACTTCTATGAAAAGGTTCTCATGTCCTGATGGATAAGACAAAGTGGCCTCTTCCCAGGCCGTACAGGGGACAAACTTTTATGCCATCTAATTCACCTAATGGATTTACAACCTTCCTTTTTGTTCTTTTTTTAAAATATGTTTTATAGGGCTTTGTTATTTTAATTGCAGAGTTAGACAAGCAGAAACAAATATTAGGTATATTTAGAAACACAGTCTAAAAGTTGCTCCTTATTGTGAGATATTAACTCAAAGATTTTACACACTGACAACAACTCAGCTACGTGATTAGCTTACAAGGGATGGCTGCACTCATTAAACAGTCACCCTGTTATCCCACAAGTGTGAGGTCGTTTACCCGGTGTGCGAGATGCCAATATACACACAGGGCAGAGGTATTTTATTTCATGTCTGTGCAGAGATGGGTGCTAGGTGGTAGTCCCACAAAGCCGCCACAAAGTTTGGTCATACAGGTACAGTATTTATACAGTCTAGTTATGCATATGCATAAGTAATGACACAAAGCAGTTTTTGATTGGTCTACCTTTCTCTTATTTCAACTTAAAACTAGAGTGCTACTTTAATATTCTGCACACGCCCAAAGGTGAGGGGTCTCTGCTTGGGCTGGGGTCTCCAGCTCGAGGGGTGTGACTTTAAAGTATTATAATGAGGATAGTTCACACGAGGGTGCTTCTTATCACACTTCTACTAGTTGTTTCAGACGGTTCCCAAAACATCTTAATTAGCTTACATATTTCTCCAGGACGTGCTTTACTCCCAAGGACAGTAATTGTTGTTTAGACGTTCCGCTTTCCAGCCTGAATCCCCCTTATCAGCTTTACGTGAGCACTGGCCTTCCACCAGCTCCTGTTAGACTACAACCCCGTGGATGTTTCTCTCAAGCAACTTACACACCAAACCTTTGGCAAAAGAAGCCTGCAAATAAAGAACTGGAAACACAACAGCTGATACCCAAAACACCATGATGACTAAAAACATTGTCATGAATCCAGGAGAGGCAGGTAATGTTACACACCCAGGCAGGTGTACGATTTTACGTCGACCTCCTTTAAACATCAGGCTGACAGACTTCTGTAACAATTCTTTGCTGCCGGCTAGGGAAGTTCTTTGCTGCTGGCCGCGTTGCTGCACAGAAACCCACCTTTGCTGAATCCCTGCCTCAAGCAACCGCCCTGCAGAAGCGCACTCCCGGGTCTCTCTGCCGAGCTCTCCTGCCCTAACGCTCTTCCCCAGGCAATCTGCTCCCCTCGAGAGCTGACTAGAGCGTAGATTTGCCACCTGCGGGGTGAAACTGAAGTGCCAGACTGAATTCACAGTTAGGTCGCCTGGTATGTAGAAAAAAAATCTGAACGCCTCTAGATTTTAAGAAAAAAATAAACAAAAATCATTCTGCGTACTACAGGTAACTGCATGTACTCCTCACCCGAGCTGCCTGCGCGCTTCCTCCCCAGGCCTTGGGCACCGGCCTACACAGGTCCGTGCTGCCCCAGGGGAGGGGCTGAGGCCTCAGCCCGAGCTCGCAACCCGCAGCGCAGGCCTGCCCCTTGCCCCTCGCCCCTCAGGGGTGCCCGGCTACGCGAGGGCCGCCGGCGCCGCCGGCCCCGGCCCCGCCACGGCCCCCGGAGTGGGGGGGGGAAGCACCGCAGCTCCTTTGCATACCCTGCCCCGCCCCCTCCCGCGCCCAATCACCGCCGCCACGCGCAGGGCTCCGGCACGTGCGCGCCGCCCCGCCAGCCAATGGGAGGCGGCGGCACGGCGGCAGCGCCCCCTCCTCCCAGCGGCCGGGGTCCCGCGGGAGGGGGCGGTGAAGGGCGCGGAGCCCCGCCCCCCCGCGCGGGGCGCTGAGGAGGGGGCGCCCCCCCCGCCCTCCCCCCCGCCGGGCGGCGCAGGCAGCGGCAGGGACGGCGCGAACGGGCGCCCCGGCACGGCCCCGGCCCCGGCCCCGGCCGCGGCCCGCCGAGCGGCGGCAGGAGCTCCCCCTGGGGCCGGGGGCCGCGGCCCCCCCCCCGCTCCAAAGCGCCCCCGCGCTGCGGGCCGGGGCGGGGGGAGGTCTCCCCTCAGGGAGCCGCGGGATAACGGTCCCGTTCCCCGCCCCGCTCGTGCCGGCGAGGCCCGAGCCCGCCCTCCCACTCACCCGCCGCCGGGCGCGGACAGCCCGGTCCCGCTGGGTGGAGGCGAGGAGGCGCCGCCGGGCTGCGGGGGCAGGCCGGGCGCAGCAGAGCCCCGCTGGCGGGAGGCGGTTTCCCCGCGGCCCCTCGGCGGCTGGCGGGGCGATGGGCCCGGCCGCCACACGGCCCCGCTCTTCCCCTCACGGTCTCGGGCTGAGCCCAGCGCCGCGCCGGGGGAGGGGACCGGAGGGGAGGGGAGGGTTTTTGTTCCAGGCGCCCCGGCCGCGCACGCGCGCCCCTCGCGGGGGCCGCCGGGAGCCGTAGTCCGGCGGCGGCCGGGCCGGGCCGGGCCGAGGGGAGGGCGGCGGAGGGCGGCGGACTGCGGCTCCCGGCGTGCCCCGCGCGGGAGGGGCGGCCGGAGCCCGGCGGCGAGCGGGGGAGCGCGGCGAGAGCGGCGCGGGCCGCCCGGGCGAGGGGGCCTGGGCGGAAGATGGCCGTGCGCGGGGGAGGCCTCCCTCCGCTCCGCTCCGCTCCCGCGGGCCGCCGCCGGGCCCTTTCTCTCCCTCCTGCCCTGCGGCCCGGCCCGGGGCAGCGAGGAGAGCTGCCGGCTGCCCCGCGGGGCCTCACCTTGTCGGGTCGGCCGTTCGCGGCCGTGGCCCGTCGGGCGAGCGGCAGCGCCGAGCCCCGAAGACGGCCCTCGCCTGTCGGGGCCGGCGGCTGCTGCCGCCCTGCGTCGGTGCTGCCCGGCCGGCTGTGCCCCGGCTGGCCCTTGGCGCGGCCGTGGCTCGGCAGCCCTGCCACGTCCCTTCCCTTTCTGCCGAAAACCGGCCAGGTTTAACACCCAGAGCTGCTCCCAGGTTCTCCAGAACCAACGCTGGAGGCAACAGCCTGCTGCAAGCAGACAGCCTGCTTTTGGTTTAATAAAGAACTTCGCAGCGAAATAATTTCCCAGTTGCTGCAAGTTAGGTCATTACTTCTCCCCAGAGGTGCTCAGCGTCGTGGACACCATCTAAGATCGATTTCCCTGGGCATGACCAGGCAAATGTTTTAGCTGACATCGCTGTTACTTTCCTTGGGATTTAGGTTCGATGTGGTAAATGTGGATGGAAAAATTTCCATTCAAAGGGAAATGTTGCATACCAAAACTTGTTCCAAATCAAAAACCTGAGTGCTGTTAAAAATAGCTAGTTTTTAAATCAAACTATCATTTTTAGAAATATCAACATTTTGTTTATGGTGTGTATAGGACTGTTACGATGTATATAAAACTGTTAATGGCATTTTCGAAACGTTAACAGTGTGTTGCGAGTTGGTCGAGAGGAACCACAGAGCACTACCATTGCAAGTAAATCTCACTTGTAAAGGAAACGGAAGCGTGCTTAGTTGAAAGCGTCCAGCTTCCCCCTAGCTGCAATAAATGGAGATAAATCAAACCAGAGAAGAAAGCTCAGAAGCTGTCTGCTGGGAAAGGACCCTGCAGGAGCCACTTCGGCCGTTCCCATACCATCACCGTTGGTGCTATCGACCGCGCGAAACAAATGCCCATCTGCAAACGCTGACCAGCGTCCTCTGAGCAAACGGTCCGAGTGATTCAAGATGTTGCGGCTCTTGGTGCTTCCTTGCCAGCGTTTAGCTGGACATAGCTGTTCTCGTGATTTACATTGTGGGAAAGCAGACAGAAGCATTCTGCAGTGGTCTAGCAAAAAAAAAAACAAACCCAAAACAAAAAAAAAAGCCACCACTAAAACACTCCAAAAAACGCCACTAGCCGCTTTCATCACCACCTTACCCTAAACCAGAAGATTTTGCCCTGCGGCACTTGGGTGGTTCCTTTTTGCAGATCCTGTGCAGGCAAAGGCATAACGTCTGGTGAAGGACTTTAGCACGACAGACACCAAATCTTTCTAAGCAGCCACAACTATTTTCGAAATCAATAGGTCAGCTCCCTTTGCCATTTCGATGGCCGTTTTAGAGGAAGGCATCACCCCACCGTAACTGCATGCTGCCATCTTCCAGCTGTACCTTACAGCACACGCAGCCCGTGCTGGCCATCTCCTACAGATTTAGGTGTCCTAAGTACACCCTGCCCAAAAGTTACTCGAGCAAGTCCTTCTGGAAGACAGGAGGAGTTCTACCTGCCTAAGAAATGGAAGCTCATTGCCAGGACATCATTCGGGGGCTGCACCCAGACCCTTGTCCTGCAGGTATGGACTGCGCCTGGTCGCTGAGAAGATGCCTTTTGGTTACACAGCATCACATCACGATTTATTTTGAGTCACACGTGGCAGCTGCTTCCCGCTGGTAAGACCATTGTTGCCGTGGCTCCTTTGCTGCCATGTGGGTCCTCGGAAGAGTGGAAATTTGGTATTTCTCCGGGACAAGATTCCTCCCACTCTTCTGTATCCCCCTCTACCACCTGATCCAGCCACGTGAGCTATGGAGCTGAATAAAGTTTAGGAGTTAACTGAAGTCAGAGAGTTAACTTAAGTCATGCTTTATGTGGAATAATGTTTACCCATTGTGGTTACAAGATGACTAACTGAAAAATTAGTTCCTTAAGGCTTCTAAATCCATCGGAGACACTCACTGGCTGTTGTAAATCAATGCTCAGACTAGAAATAACTTGTATGTTTTTAGTAGCTAGAGTAATTAGCAACTGTAACATATTACCATGGACCGCAAGAATTTCTCCATCAGTTCAGAGCCTGGAAATTCAAGCAGCTTCCTTCTAGAAAAGACATCCAGCTTAATACACAGCCTCTGTGGATTTTTACCAGCAGATTCCTGAACTGACTGTTACATATAACATCTGCCCAGTTAATCTTAATATTCTTTCTAGGTTTAAAATTCAAGGTCAAGTCTTCTGGCAGAAAATACTTTGATCTAAATTCCTTGGTTTAAAGTATTTTGTATCACTTTGCTTTTCCCTCTACTAGTTAACCAGCTGGGCTTCAACTACAGATTGAAAAAGATTTTCACACAACTACAAGGCAAGTAAAACATTTCTCTTAAACAACGGAGCCAGACTGTGAAACCAAAAACGTTGGAAGAGAGGAGTTGAATTCAGAGTTATTTTTATCATAATTTAAAAAAAAAAGAGAAATTCCATTTCAAGCTCATAGTCGTCTTCTGAAAAGAAATTGAGACCAATACATACAGTTTGGTTTTTTTTTTAGTTGCTCATTAGTTTGGGGAATTACTCTGTTTCATCCCCAGAAACTTGTCTTATTCTCTGTAGCTCTCTCAAGAGCTAGGCTGCCTTTATCAGAAGGCTTTGTTTCACTACATGCAGGAAGTTACAAATTTAACCTCAAGCTAAGTGTAGCATCGGGGATTTCAGTCAACTTGCCTTTGAAGTGTCTATGGGTAAATCTAAATATCCTTGACAACTTCCATCTAACATCTGAGAGTCTGAAAACCTCAGCGGACGCCTGTTGAAACTATTGGAGTCCTTAAAACTTTGTGAAGGGGTGAGGGCAAGTAGAAACCCACCAGTCTTGCACTGATCACCACAGACCTGCTTTTACAGGCAGGAAAACTTCCAAACCCCTGCAAAAACTTCACGCGTGGAGGGTTCAGTTCCAATCTCAGTTCTTCACCCGGTACTGCCTTATCTTTGTCCAGCACAGGATACGTGCCTCAGTTTGCCAGCCTTTGCTTGGTGTCTTGCCATCTCTTTCTCAAAGTGCTTTAGTTCCAGGATTCACATACATAACCTTTGAATAGAGGGGAAGTGCAGAGGGAAAGGAAGGAGGAAGCCCCAAGCTCTCAGAAAAAAACAACGCAGAATTATATTGTCTTTTATATTCTGTGCAGAAGTCAGAGTGCAGTGTCTGGAAGTTACGCGCAAATCTGTCAGACCCTCAGAGCACGGGGTGCATAGTTCCTTGCTGTGCACTCTTTCTTTTATATGTAAATAGAATCTCTTTCCTTCTCCCAATTTATTTTTTTAATTGCAACTCCCAAACCAGTATAGTTTTGCTACGGCCCGGGAGCAGCAACGTGCTCTTTGTATCAGAGAACCGTAGTCATGACGGACCAGAACAAGACTACAGCGATCCACATTTTTCTAGCACGCAGCTCCAGATAAGCTTATTTCATGCTCCTTTACCAATTTTCCTTTGCTCTGGTTGCCTAGATTCCTCTGCAGTTTTCTTTTGCTAAGCTTTTTCTCTGTTAAATAGTAAATAAGGACATCCTGTATTTTTCCTTTGAACGTGGTGCACGTGATAAGGCTGGTGAACACATGGGCAGAACAAATATTTGGCTAGTAAAATATTTTTTATTTTCTCCTATCACTTACTCCTCTGCCCTCCGTTAAGGATGTGCTGGGAAGTTTAGCAAGGAAGGATGTACTAAAATGTCTTGTCTCTTCCCTCCACATCCTCCCAAAGTGATGATCTTAAATCATGTCCTTCTATTACCATCATTTTTAATGAGAATATAAAGTCTATAGAGGAGGCAGGAATTCTATACCAGTTTGCGTACTGTAACTCTTTAAAAGAAGAAGGAAGCATTTAAAAATAATTCACCTCTTCTAACAGACGATTACAGGGACGGTAAATATGCATTTTTCCAAAGATCAGGAATAAAAAAAAAAACCGACTTGACATGCTATCCAAAATTGCAGGTGGCAGCAACAGGTCATGGGGACCCCTAAACGCATCTACTTGTAGCGCAAAAGAAGTTGCCACTTCGAAGATATGCGGCAAATCTGTGCAGTAAGGTGCTTCGATGAGCATGGTAGTTAATGGGGACATTAAAAGTATCCGCGGCTGCTGAGTTCACATCTCGAAATGGTCGCTGCACTCGCAGGCTCGTACGGACATTGCTGCATCAGCTTGTGCTTCCCAAATTTTCCTCCCAGCCATACCAGCCAGGGACCGAGTTTCTAAAATGAAAGCCGAGAAGGCTGTGCACAAGATGGCAGAGCGGGAGACATGCCAGCACCCGCCACGCGCTCCTGCGGCGGCTGCAGCCCAGCGCCAGGCTTCGGCCGGTGCTGCAAAGAGTCCCAGGCAGTGGAAAGGACAAAGTCAGCAAACACGAAACGCGATAGTTCAGACCTAGTGCAGGCGCGCTGCAAACTAATTCAGCTGTATAACACAGATCTCCAAGTAGCGCAGAAGCCAGCAGTGCTTGTGCCTCGTACGCTCAGCCAATCCCTCAGAGAAACTTAAATTATTTTTTTGCTATTAGGAGGAAATTAGATCAGGATTTTGCCAGTGATGCTTTATCATTGAAGAGAGGGTTTTCAGGGTTTTTGGGTTTGGTTTGGGTTCCTGCCCCCTGCCCTCCCCCCCCCCCCCCCGCCCCCAGCTCCTCACCGAGAAATCTGTGCCAGCGTAATGAGGGAGCCTAGATCAAGCCATTGACAAACAGACCAGCAATTTGGGCAGCTACGTATTTGATAGGAATACCCACAACACTGAAGGCTGAAGAGGGATTCTTGTTTGCAATTAAAGAAGACAGACCTTTCTACTCAGCCTACATTTCTAGATGAAAGGGATCTGGGAGTGTTTTTGCTTTGCGTTACAGAACAATTTCATTGGCAACTAGACTGTACAAAATGTGTTTATACAAAAGTAAAAAAAAAAAATTCCAACAAAACCAACAAATTTAGGTACTCGCCTGTGTTCAGGTTATGGTTCCAGTCTGATCTTCCTAGACATTGTCCGTCCCTTCCCCTTAAGTACTCCTGCCTATACGGGCTGGGCGAGGGGTGGCAGGGGACCATGGCGGCGAGGAAGTGTCAGCGGGCTGGCCGTGATGGGGATCATCTTCTAGGGCGATGAGCTCTTCAGCAGGGCTGCTCTAAACCTGCCTGCCGCCTGGCTCTACCCACCTCCTTGGGGCACAGCACAACCTCTCCCAAGGGGCCAAAAGCCACCTGAAAGTGGTGGTGATGGAGCTTCAAACCGAGCAGCAAGGAGCAGCCCCTGTTCCTAGGAGGGAGCCCGGGACGTGGGAGCGCTCTGCCCTGATCATCTTGGTGGCAAGAAGTCAAAGCCAGATGCAGTTTTCCTCAGCTGCAGAGCTGGGTATTTTTTTGTGCAAACTGACCATTCAGCATTCCTCACTGAGGGAGGACGTGTTCGTCCCCATCCATCACCGTCCTTCCCAGAGAGGTGATGTTCTCGGGGAGATGCCTGGCAGCGCCGGTGTGAGCAGCATGCCAGCGCTCCGCACAGGAGCTTTCTCACACATCGGTGCCATCCTCCGCAGAGGCTTCCCGAGGCAAACGCCGGGCCATCTTATTTATTTTTGGCTGAACACAGTCGTCTGTCACTATCACTTACACGCCTGCGGATCTATTAGTGCTTCTAAACGTAATCAGCCTATTGCATCCTTATCTCCAATTATTCTGCACTCATGTCTGTCAACATTTGGGCGTGAAGAAGAGGGTCCTTTTTTCGTTCCAGCCGCAACAGAAGACAGATTTACTGATGCAGACATCAGCAACATGAACAGCGGCTAAAATGAGCATTAATATCAGCAGAGCAATTGCGAGGAAGCTCGCTCCTGTAAACAAGTCAGACGCACCTCTTTCCCGAGGATTTTATAATCCTTTGTAAGACCTCGAGCCTGCAGTCAGCTCTCCACAGACTGACACCAGCACTGCCAGGGTCTATCCTAAAGCTGGAGGTTTCCAAGCCGGGAAGCCAACATAATATCTCTGTAACAGAGTAATCCTGTGCCACCACATGGCAAAGCAGCCATGGTGCTGTGTGACACGCACAGGCAATGCTTTCCCCAAGTACTCACCCGACCCCAGCTATTTTGGGGAGGTTCCCACACCCAATGTGGTTTGCCAGCTTGGTAGCCCTCAACAGCTCTTGCTTCCAAGTTACTTCTCCAGCCTCTCCTTAAGCCCACACAAACGTTCCATAGCATCCTTTGGCAGAGTTGCACAAATGCCTCCCTGATCCTTGATGAACCATTCCCAGCACCCTACCCTACCCTACCCTACCCTACCCTACCCTTCCCTTCCCTTCCCTTCCCTTCCCTTCCCTTCCCTTCCCTTCCCTTCCCTTCCCTTCCCTTCCCTTCCCTTCCCTTCCCTTCCCTTCCCTTCCCTTCCCTTCCCTTCCCTTCCCTTCCCTTCGAGAAAGCCCCTGCCCAGGCCCTTCTCAGAGGTGTTAAGGTGCAGGTTAAGGAGGAGCCTCGTTAGCCTCCTGTGACCACACAGCTGATGGTGTCCACCAGAGATGCCCATCAGCCTTCCCTGCCACCAGCTGCCATTAGCAGAACAGGGCAAAGCGGCAGAGCTGCCTCCTCCCCGAGCCCGCCGACGGCAGCGGGTGTGCCGCAGCCCCGCGTCTCCAAATCCCGCTGGCAGTGCTGAAAGCCCAGCCCCTGCCATGAGGACTACGAAGCCGTTTTAGTAAGAAGAATGGTCCTGCTGGGGATTCGGCCTGGCCCTTCTAGGAATGCCCATTTCATAATCTTAGCGGGGAAAAAATTAATAAATAACTTCAATGATGGCTCACAGAGATTCATTCCACTTAAACATCGCCCCTGCCCGCCCAAAAAAAACCCCACTCATGAAAAGACATTAATCTTCGCATAAGAACGTGCGAGTTCAGTTCAGCTACATCAATCTGCCGTTATACCCCATGGACCTGTTAATCTCAGTCCGAGACAGCTGTTTAATACATTCGTTTAAGAAAAGCTGTAGACACGCCGCTGGCAGCGTCCTCATGAGCTACAGCACCGCAGCTCCATCCCCACGACTGACCCCGCTGCCTCCAGCATCACCGCTGCCCACCAGCTCTCCCGTCCAGCCGCACAGGCACACCCGTGGGGTTTCTTTCTCTGGATTAGGTAATCCTAATCAATAGGATTACCAGTTTAAACTGAACGGTGTTTGAGCCATTAACTGGAGAAAATAATCCAAGAGATGGCGAAGCACAAGCTATATGTTATATACAAGTTATATGGGATATACATATATATATATTAAAGTTTTATATCTATCTATCTATCTATCTACACAAGTTATATGGGAGAAGGAGAGCCATGGCTGAAGGTCAAGCAACTTGCAGACACAAGAAATAAATAAAAGTCACTGCGCTGTCAAGCGGCTGCCACCCCTGGAAGGGCTCTGGCGTACGCTGTGCTGGAGAAAGAGCCCGCACAGGAACCTGTGCCTGCTTCTCACTGGGACCACGGAAAATTTTGGTACGGCAAAGCATCCACCGGGCTGTCCTCTCCCTTGCACCCTCCTGCACACCAGCACGCAGGGGGCTTTAAACCCCGGTATGGCCGGGTGGGCAGGCAGGGTTTCACCTGCAGGAAAGCACCGAGCCCCGGCCGGAGCCACCCGGGAGCTCCTGGGCAGTCAAGCCTTGGCACCACCGGGACGGAGCCTCCCACGACGCCTCAGCCTCCGTTTCACGAGCTGTAGCCTTTGGTAAGCTCCATGCTATATGCTGTGTAGGCTACAAAGGACTACACGTAATGTATACGCTAGCCATACCGCTTTGCTGGAAGGGGCGAGTTACTGCGAGGAGGGTGTAACGACTGCTGGAAACCAGCCTGAAATTGGATTGTATTTCAAATCAGGTCTTTCTTTGGCATCAGCTGAACGCTTCAGAAATAAAAAAATTAAAAAACCACGCAAAGAAGGGAGCAAGACCTTGAAGCTTGGCTGCATTATTAGTTTCCTAGCCTTGCCGTAGCATCGGGGCAGGAGGTTTCTGCACGCACCCAGCCGGCCGTGCCGGCCCGTCGAGCTGCAGCCGACAACCCATGATTGCTCCGAAAGGGTTCGCAAAGTGTTTCCTTGCAAATGCATTCGGGCTTCTGAATAAAAGCCCAGATGCTGTTTATGCTGTTCTCTAGCATTTCGGTGCACTATATTTTTAAAAAATTATTTGAATCAAAGCTCTCATTCTTTAATTAAACTTCATTTAGCTGCCATCTGCCTGGGATCAAAATGGCTTCATGTTTTGCAACTCTTAATGAGGATTGTTATTGGATTTGTAAACACATAAACAACAAAAAACCCCCCACCAAAGTCTTTGAAAAGTAATAAATGAGGAACGTGGCTCAAGTGTTAAGATCTGCATCTTCACTTGTCTAATTGTAATGGAGTGGGTCCCATTCAGCAGATAATGACATTATACACAAAAACTGGGTATAAAAATACCCTGCAACTGCAGGATCGAAATTAGGGAAGCTGTGAGGATTACAGCTGAGGGAAAACACTAATAAAGCGATATCTGTCATTTTTCCAAAGTGGGAAGGGTCAGCGCTCCTGGGTCACGAGCAAATGCAGGCACCGAGGGCAGGAGTTTCCCACGCCAGCCACGGAAAACGAAAGGTGAATGTCGTGGCCCTGAAACTCCCCGAAATTACAGCGAGAATTGCTGCTATTCACTCCCAAAAACATATCTGTTACCAGAACCCAGCAGCCTCAAAACCCAGCCTGGGGATACTGGAGGTGCCAGGCAGCTGCGGAGCTTCCCGGCCGAGCAGACGGGGCAGGGCACGAGCTGGGGGCACGTGGAGCTCCCACTGATGGATCAGGAAACTTAGGGAAGAAAACCTGAGCCCAGAGCTTTGGCTCAGCCCGTGCCGTGGCAGCACAGCCAGCCCTCCCCGGCCCCATCACGCTGACCAGGCTCCGAGCCGGGGATGCCGGCTGGGGCGCAGGGAAGAGGCAGAGCAGGGAAACAGCCCTATGCTGCCTCCTTGCTCAGCTGCCATTCCCCCCCACACATTTACAGCCTTTACGATTGCATTCGGCTTTCTGAACTAAATCATTAGTCCCCGGCATAGCTCCCATGCCCTAATTTAACTCCACCGCCTGCGTTCACCCCTGCCTTCCAGCAGCGGTAATTAGGGCCCCGTGAAGGGTGCCGCACTCCAGACCTACACCCTGCAAGCAGCCTTCCCCTCGCCGCCAGCGCGTTCGTGGGATGCCAGGACCGGCAGCAGACCTGCGGCAGCCTCAAACATCTCCACTCATTACCGAACCGCACCGCTGCCTTCGGAGCTATGGCATCAGACCATTTTTTTAAACGGCAAAAATAAGAAAAGTCAAAATATAATGACTGTGCCCTCTTAGGAGGCACCTACTCGGTGGGGTTTGATCTGTGAATAAGCCCTTTCAGACACTTTGGAAGATAAAATTATATTTTTACCTCTGAATCATGTTTCTTTGTTTCCTAATTGGAGATGCCACAGGTTTGAGCATCAGGTAGAAACATGAAAGACTTCAGATTTGGATGCCAACTGCTCAGATGTCAAGCTGTATTTCTAATTGGGGTCACTGATACAGATCTTTGCCCTTCTTTCGGCTGCCGCCTTTGTGCTGTCTCTTACGCTTGTTTGGGCTTTTATTATCTCGTGATCATTTGCATCTAACTCCACAGCAAATGCAAGTCCAGAGCCACGAAATAAAACTGCAGCTGCCTTGAAACACTTCTGCCCAGTATCAAAACCCTCCGGTGGCCTGAAAAGACCAGGATTTGAGCAGACCGAAATCCCATAAAACAAATAAAGCAGCGCATTACACTCGGAAAAGCTGTCATGAGCGACTTTGATCCTGCGTCTACTACCGTCCACCCTCCAGCAGACCACGGCCGCTGTTTTCGGGGCAGGTTTGCTCCGTGAAAAGGCTGTGACCCGTCCTGCAGCCTGGAGGGACGCCCAGCAATGGTCACCCGACAGTGACGCCGCGCGTTGCTGCTTGGGACGACACCACCGCCACAAGCCCCAGGGTGTCTCGCTTCACCGGGGGTTCGTGCTCGGCTGCATTTACCTACACACAAGCCAGGATGTTTCTTCTCATTGCCTTCTTACGCCGCCCGCATGCCGGCACTCGCTCCCGCCCCGTCTCGCCCGTGCATGGCTCTCAGCGGACGCAAAGCACAAGTTAAATACATGTGATGGTCGGTGCCATTAGCTTCTGCTGCCAAACTCTACGAGTGGAGTGGAAGTAAACTTGCAGGAATTTCCAGTAACATCCCTCAATTTACTGGGTTGCTTCTTACATGGGGCAAAGCGGCCCAGGGCACGCAGAGGGGCCCGGGGGCTCCCCTGGATGCTCTCACCAATGACACCGGCAGCTCTCGGTCCAGCGTTATGGAACCAGGGGAGCATCAGCTCGTACTTACTGTGGGAGTTTCCCACAGTACGGCATCAAAACCTCTTAGATAATCATAAATAGTGGAGGGCTTCACCAGATGAAAATCTTTTCCTGGTTCACAAGCCGGTTAAACGCATGCAACCAAAATTGCTTCTGTGCCTTTCCAAGCAGGAGGCCAGACACGAGAGGGCTTGGGGGGATCTCGCTCCTTGGGGGGCCTGAAACCTCCTTCTCGCTTAATCCAAACCCGCTTCTGCTCCAGAGCCAACAGGACTTGCAGGCGCAGGTCTCTGATGCTCGGAAGGGCTGGTTCCCTCATCTGTCACTGCTGCAGTTTGGTGCCACTCCTCCTGCAGCTCTGTAAGTAAATTTTTACGCCTTTGATCTAAATTGAAGACAACAGTGGCAAATGAGGCATTAAAACATGTCAAACCTCTTGGTGTCAAGCACTGGTGACACTAAGGATTTGATTGAGCAGCCAAAGCACGACAAGGTCTGTCCGGGGGTGCCCTCCTGCACTTACTCTTGCCTATAAATGCTATTTACCAGTAATATACGTAATAAAATAAGTACTTTTAAGAGCAAGGCAACACTTTTTATTTTTATTTAAAAAGGCCTTGATGGCAGGAATATAGTGTAAAAATCATTGGAAAAACTAAAAGGCATTGATACATATTGGAATATACACTTTTTACATAAATTACATTTATTTATTTATTCTTTCATTTGAGGTTCTTATTCGGTATTGAGGTCTAATAGTTAATAGGTCCTGGGATCTGGACGTTTAGACCACCATAGTCTAACATGTACATGTTCATGGGCCATTGCTGAAAGAGAGGGAGAGAAAAAGAAGGCAAAAGTCTCTGTTAGGACACAACACAAAACCGTGCATACATCAAATCTCTGACATGTTCCGACATGGGCTGTTGCTCTCACTTTCCAAATAAGATAAAAGAACCAACCCCAAACCAAAACACCACTGGCAAACCTGACGAGAAAAAAACCTTCTAAGTTTCTAAGTTTATATTTCTCTTGTGCCTTTTTTTTTTTTTTCTTAAAGCATTTGGTATCACCCACAACCGAAGCCAAGCCCTGAGGGAGAGCAGTTGGATGCATCTCCCCGCTTTTCTTTCCTGTTTTCACA
Organism: Ciconia boyciana; assembly: GCF_034638445.1. Taxonomy (NCBI): domain Eukaryota; kingdom Metazoa; phylum Chordata; class Aves; order Ciconiiformes; family Ciconiidae; genus Ciconia; species Ciconia boyciana. Next base: position 3,412,568 of record NC_132950.1, read on the forward strand.
GACTGGATGCACGCCGGAGCTCTGCATCACTCCCAGGATGGAGCCGAAGCAACACTCCCGGCGCAGCTCAGACCACGGGGAACTGCCGGGTCCTGCCAAGAGGTGGTACGGGGCCGAGGCGCCGCCGCCAGCACCCGTGTTTTAACCCAGTGGGGTCGGGGGATTTGCTCAGGCTGGTCTCGTGTGTGGCTCCCGCTAACACCATGCACCGAGCATCCTCCGAGGAGTGATTGCGGGAGAGCCCCAAGGGGCAGCGGGTGCTTTGCTCCGCTGTCCCCATCCCCCCAGACAAACGCGGCAGGAAAAGGCAGCCCCAAAGCTGTGTCCCCTCCTTCGCCAAACCTGCTTGTACCATTTTACGTCACACTTTATAGTGTTTGTCAGGCAGAGGGAGGTGGTGATGGTTCGAGGAGAGCAGAGAGCAGCATCCTGAAGCAGAAAGATAGGTAGGCAGTAACCCCCCTAATATTTGGAAGGCTTTACCACAAGTGAGATCTGATTTGTTGATGATGTAGACTCCATATTGGAAGAGGAGGAAGAGGAAGATGAGGAAGAGGAAGATACCGAGTTCCCTTCGGAGATCCTCTTCCGCTTCCGTTTGGGAACGCTGGTGTCTTTCTCTGCAGGAGAGAGGGAAGGCATGAAGTGTCTGAGCTCTGTGAGCAGCCCCTAAATGCAGGGACCCAGGCCACTGCTCCAACCTTGCCTCCCGCTGAGTGTCCCCCTGATCAGCTGTGCCACCGCCGGCGACACAGGCTTGGCCTCCACGACCTGGCACGGAGCCGCCAGCTTTCCTCAGCCACCGGTGAAGAAAATCCCCACAATAAGCAAATCCCAAACTCTAGCACTTACAGAGCCCGAAATCACACAGACTTGTGTCCGTGCTGGATGCTTTGGGGCCGTGAAGGTGCCAGCTCTGATGACGATATGCCCACATACATCTGCATATATGATATACCCATATACATCTGCATATATAAAGTTTCTTGTGCATCTCTTTTTATATTACGTTGCAGGCATGCTCTTGCTTGCCAGATCTCCCTTCTCTACCTAGCCACCTATTTTCATAAAACTAATGTGATCCTAATTATCTCTGGGGCTGCTAATTCTGACACATTTGGTTAAAACTGGCTGAGAGTTATTGGGGAGGATGGGATAGGGAGAGAAATGCCTTCCCAGCAATCACAGAAACCTTGTTTCCTTAGAAGCTCAACTGCTGAACGATGGCTCAAATTAAGGGCTTTAACCAACGAATGGCGAGTAAATTGCTAATGGGAAAGGCATAATCAAGTCCTCCAGAACACGCTGAACGTTTGAGTCGAACAGCCCAGTCCCTCCCCAGCTCACAGAAGTGCGATTGTCAAAGTTGATGGTTTGCTGCGGAACAATGCTGAGCCTCGCTTTTCTTTTTCCAGGTAGGATCTTCTCCCCAGCCTCCCCCGGGGATGCAGGAGGTTCGAACGCCTCCCCACGGCCCCCATCCGTTTTGCCCATATATTCTCTCTGCCACAAGGCAGGGAAAGCCACGGTTACTTCTTAGCCCTCTGCTTACCTGTTTGTTTGGCCTCAGTGCAGATTTCGGCAAACGGCCTGGGTAAGAGACAAGCGGGGTCAGAGCAGGCGGACGCCGTCATTTCTCCCCTCCGCGCCTGCCTGCGCTGGGACACAACCCAGGCCCTGACCCCGAGCTGCCTGCTCTGACATTCCCCTGCACGGGAATGGGACACGGAGGGAAGCAACCCGAAATAACTCAGCTGGGTCTCTGAGCCATCCCCGCTATCTGCCCCCGTGCCGTGGCCCTTCCCAGCACCATCATCTCAAACTGCACAAGAAGGGGGATAAACCGGCCCCGCTGACACTTTGCTGTGCCCACCCGAGGCTGAGCACGTCCCTGCGGTGCAGGACAGCAGATGCTGGGGATGGAGCGGGTCCTCTGTGGGTACGCGGTGGCATGGCCCCGCTCCGGTGGCCCCACGGTGACTTACCCCACTCGTGGCTGGAGAAGCAAGGGCAACGCTTAATGAACAGAAACCTTCCCCAGTCGCAGAGCCAGGGGAACTTACTGGAGCTGGTTTATAATCACCATCCGGATGCTCTCCCGTGCCTTCAGGATCTTCTCCAGCCGATGGATGTCGTAGGTATTGGGGTTTCTGAAAGGGATATCATCTGGCAGCCCGGTAACCTCCACGGCGTCAGGACTGTCCCTGATGAGTTTATAGGGCACCATGACGGGCCGGTTCAAGCCCAGAGCCTCTCCTGTAACGGCAGAGCAGAGGACAACGCACCGACTTTACCCCAGAGGGCTCCGGATCCAACCAACCAAAGGACCAACAGCCCTGGGAGGACGTTGGGAAGCCACGGCTGCCGTGATGCCCGACCTTTGCTGCAGCCACGTCCCATCCAGCCATTTCACATCTGCCTGCCCAATGTATTGCCTGCTCCATTAGTCTCCATTTAGGATCCTGCCAGGAGCCTCAGGTGAGGGCTGTTCTACAACAGCAGCGCTTGCACACCCAGCTCTGCTCCGTGCAGAGCACACCCGTCGCCACGCTTGCGCCTGTGCCAGCAGCAGCAGCAGCGGGGCAGACGGCCCAGGAGAGAGGGCAAATGGGAGAGGTTTGTCCATCTCCTCTTTCCTCCAGCTGTCAGCAGTTTTGGGGGTCACTGGGGTGGAGATTACATCCATCACTCATCACCACATCACATCGCTCCTGCCCATTTTTTGAATCACTTTATCCCTTTGGCCTCCACAATATCCTATAGCAGTGAAATACCACAATTTAATTCCTTGCTGCATTAAAAGTACTTCCTTCTGCGTGATTTAAAGCTGCTGCCCACCTCCCTGGGTACCCCTTTAGTTCCCTGCACGGTGGGGAGCAGCGAACATCCCTCTCCTGTACTGGTCCTGATTGTAAGCGCCTGCTCTTGCCTCGTGTCTCTGCAAGCCCCAAACCTGGAGGTGTGAGCTGCCCCTCCGCCACATTCCTGGCTCTCCTTGCAGGGAGTTCGTCCCTGGCGCCCACCTGGCATCTCGTGCTCCATCAGCCGTGCCTGGACCATGGGAACGCAGGGATCTGCTGTGGGCTCAGCCCCCGCGTGGGCCAAGTGCTGCTGAGCCGGGGCGGATGGGGATGCGCAGAGCATGGGCACCGGCCTCTCCGGGGGGCTGCGCCCGTACGCTGGCACCTCCATGGGGGCAAATCTGCCCCCAAAGCAGCACACAGCCCATGCTGTGAGCAGCACCCCAAAATAAACAGGGTTTGTGGGAAGGACGAGCAGCCTTGAGAAGGGGAGACTTGAGAAAGGAGGAGAATGACATTCCCCACTGCTTCGCTATCATTTGGGCTATTTCCCTTCTCCTTCAGGCAATTATTTTGGGGAGAAAGGTGAGATACTGCACAAAACAGTGGGGTGCCACCGAGCCGCCGTGGCCCAGCTGCGCAGCCCTGGGGTCTCACGGGTGGAGAATTAACCGCCCAGCACTTACTCAAGTCATGCCCAAACAGGGACAGCCACGAGCAGCGGCAGCCCGTCCCCGCGGGGCCGAGAGGGTGACGCCGCTCGGGGCCGTGCGTCCTGCAGCTGGCTCCAACGCTCCCCCCACCCAGCCGCTCTTCCTACGGTGCCTTTTCCCAATGACGGGTGGAAGGAAGGGTTTGCTAGGCAGCACGAGGAGCCTGCAAACAGCGTTTTCAAATCTTCTTCAGTCTCCTGACCTCCTTTTCCACCGTGGCTCCAGTGAGCTTTTCCCCGGCCGTGCCTCATGTTGGGCTGTGGCTCCAGCCTTGCTCCCAGCCCGGCAGGCAGAGCAGGCAGGGGCTGCCTGCCAGCAGGCTGGCGCAGGGCAGGCACGCTCAGCGCACACACCACGGCTCACGCCAGCTCAGGACATGTTAAAAACACATCAAAGCTGATGCCAGACTGAACAAATCCTGCTCCTCGGCTGTGTTTTTTTTCCATCCTCCCTCCCCTCGCCAAGGAGGAGCTGTCAACAAGAAGGTCACAGTCCCACCTGCCGGGAGCGAGACACGGGAACGTCCCCGGGGACGGGCTGTAACGTGAAGCACTGGGACGAAACCTGTGCTGCAGCAGGCTGCCGTGCGCTCGGCCTATAAATAGAGGCCTTCAGTCGAATTAATTTTAACTATGGCTGCTGTCAGCAAAAACAAACCTGCTTGGCGATGCATGCAGATGGGAGACTCACCGTATTTTTCATTGAAAAGCTCTTTCACTTGCTCTCGGAGAATCACCTTCTCTCCGAGCCTGTTGGCATCATCCTCATCTGCAAAGCAAAAAAGGACAGGGAATAAAATACCCCATTTCTTTCAGAGCCCCTGGCGCACCCATCCCACTGTCACAGCGCACGACCGTGTCTCTGTCCCTCTGCCCCAGCGCAGCGTGGGGACACCTCGGAGGCGGCTGCTCTGCACTTGCACCTTGCGTCGCATTTTAGAGCCGTGCAAAGTAGCTATAAAATGCTGCCAAATTTGCATTTGCCACGCGCTGCCACGGCTGAGAGCATTTTACATCCACTTTGCGGTGCTGTAAATGACTGCAAAATATGCAAAGCAATGGAGACTCAGGCCCTCAGTGCCACGAATGCTCCCACAAGTGATATCAAGGAATGAGATAGCACTTTTATAGCTGGGCTCCTAAGTACAGTATTGTTTTATAATATGCCATATAATCAGCTTGGCTTTACTAGCTTTTTTAATTATCCTCATCATGCCAAACAGTTTCTCCTCCGTTCTCTCATTTCGAACAACGTGCCTATGTCAGTAGATTTTTCCCCCAGCTATTCAGCATCCTCAGGGGGCTCCAGGAAAAACAACTGGGGTCAGTACCGGCCCCCTTTGATGCTTTTTCACCCCGCAGGTATAAAGCACCAACTGAATGAACCTCAGCCGTCTCTCACCGCGGTCGCTCCTCCAGCCCCGGGCCAGCCGGGGTGTGCGGCGCAGGGCCAGCTCGGTGGGGTCTCCTCCTGGAGAGGAGGCGTCACCCCACGAGCCTCGCCGCACCCAAGGCAGGCGTTCTCACCCGGGCTGGCACGCCACGGGGTGGAAATCCAGGATGGTTAGTTGAAACATCAAGGTGAGCGCTGCAAACCTCAGCACGAGGGACCCGAGCATCCTCTGCCCCCGGTCTGCAGGTATTTAATTTGATTTTGAGCAATCACATGATTTTGATTTTGAACAATCACATGGCTTGCAATTTTGTTTTAAACGCAAGCTGAAAGCCTGACACGAGTCCCTGCCTCCCTGCACGGGGCCCCAGAGCCCACGCTCAGCGCTCCCAGCAGCAATCACACGCCTCGGCCACCCTGCTGCTGAGGGTCCCGGAGAGAAGCTGGCACCCTGACATCTCTGCACCCTGCTACTGCAGGGTATGGCCTCAAAAAAGCCTCTTCTCCACCTGGAAAACGACCGCTGTGTCCGGATATAACTAGGAAAAAAAAAGGGTGATGTTTCTGCGAAGGAACCTCAGGGCCAAGTCGTGCTTCAAATCCAGAAATGGCAACAAAGCAGCTTGAAAGGGATGGAGCAAAAAATAAATACAATAGGAGAAAATCAAATACGCGTCGCCAAGGAGCTCTGATTTCAAGACCCAAGCCCTTGCCTTGCGGTGCCGCTCCCGAGGCCACGGCAGGCCGGTGGGGGCAAACCTTGCGGGCTCCCTCTGTGACTTCCTTGTCATTGATGCTCAGTTTCTGGGCTGTACATACACACCCGTAGGGATGTGTAGATGGTAGCAGACAAAGAAACACCAAAATTAAGTGTTTTCACTTGTTTAATTCTCTGGGATTGAAAAACGCAGCAGCTCTTTCCTTTCCGCTCATGCCCTGAGCGACCTGAGTGCAAGAAACAAGATCCCAAGGGGGTTTTTTCCACCTTGAGATGGGCAGGACTCCCAAATTCCCATCCAAGGACACAAAGAAATGCCATGAAAAATCTGGAACTGAGCATGCAAAACAGAGAAGCCAGAGAGGAGGCTCCGGCTGGCAGCGCCGCTTCCCGGGGACCTGCCCCTCTGTCCCCAGGCGCCTGCGGGCGAGAGGGATCTCCATCTACCTTTGACTTTATCCATCGGGGTCTGGGAAATAATCGATGCGAGGAAGCCCCTGGCACCCCTGGGATGTGCTGAGTCCTGCCCATAAAGCAGGTTTGTGCATGCTGCTGGCTTCAGCTCTGTGTTATCTTTTTTTTTTTTTTAATTAAAAGAAGTAGCCAGTTGATTGACTTATTTTCTTCCCAATCCTACTTGCCTGCAGCAAGGAGCCCTGCACTCCACACGCACTTACATACAAGATGACACATTTTTAAAGCACCATTTGCTCTTTTGCAATAGGACTTGTCAGAGCTCGATGTTTCTTTTAGAAACACCAAGTCACATTTAGTAATTATTAAAAATGGGGTTTAGGTGTCTGCTGTTGGACAACAGGATCCAAAACACCGCCTATTCTTTTAGTGACTTTAAAAAAAAACAAACAACAAAACCAAATCCAAGGTGTCCCACGGATAAACAAGAGTTTTGTCGGGGTTCGCGGTGCCATGTGCAGAGTCCTGATCTTGGCAGGGAAGCCACGGCACAGCCAGGCCGGTACCGCGCAGAGCCTCCCTCCTCCCCGTGCCGCCGCCAGCATCCCAGGGTGCAGCTGCGGGCGATGCACGTCCTCCACCCAGCCACCGCGCTCGGAGTAACAACCTCCCGTTGTCTGAACCCCCGGCGTGAAGCCTCTTTCATCAGGGAAACAGCCACTGCCCAACACATCCCACCGGGAAAGCGGCTCAGGTCCCTTCTTCAGGTAAGCCCAGTCGCGTCCAAGAAACACCCAGCCAGGACAGGCTGCTTACAGCGGTCAGGATCTGGCCCTGAATCTTAAGAGGATAAATACACGCCTCTTCCCCCGCTTCCAGCTTCAACAGGTGCAATTCAGTTACACCCCTGTGTAAATCCAGAATAAACCCGCTGCCTTTACTGAGGCTAGTCCACAGGAACTCAGGTTTGAATACAGCTCGAATTAGTTCAACCCATGCGTGTTTTTGAAGCAGAGCTATGAACTTGCGGGAGCAGGCAATTAACATCTAGACACGCGGCCAGAATCCCAGCTGATAGGACTAAGGCTAGATCTGCAGGAGATACGCCGTGCCCTGCCGCAGACACAGGCAGGTGAGCTCTTCTTTACTCCTGTAAATCCGTATATATGTTAAATCCCCGGAGCCTACACGACTGCACACCGGCTCTGCCCCAGAGTATGCGTTAAAGCAAAGCAAAACACCCCAACCCAAATCTCTGCAAGAGCTCCTTATGAATGGCAAGTGTTTGTTTTTTTTTTAACAAATTAATTGCTCGGACACATGGATGAGCTGAGGATAATGTGGCAGGTTGGTTTGTCTGGAGCAGAACCGGCACCAATGCCCAGGGACCGCAGCAACAGTGCTTAGAAATGCAGAGAGGATTAATACCAACAATAAAATACTGTTAAACACATCCTGCATCATTCAGTTCTTGGTATCACAGGGAAACAGAGCAGAGAGGAAAAAAAAAATACCTGAAATTTGGGGGTTTAAGACATTTTCATTCTTATATTAAAACACAAGTGCATTTCTTGTCTGCTACCATCTACGATGCATCAACTGAGCTACGTACCATTCAAGGCAGCGTAGGCTTTTTCCAATGATGTTATCCGTCTAGGGGCTACAGCGCAAGTTAAAAGAAGACAAAAAAAAAAAAGAGAGAGAGAGAGAGAAAGAAAAAGAGAGCCATGAGTGCTGCAGCTTGGTTTCTTGGTCACAAACAAAAGCAAAACCCAGGATGACACTGTCCCTAGCAGCTTAAAGTTCCTCCGGTCCCGAGGCCCCTTGGCACAGAGATGCTTTCGGTAGGTAAATAACTGCCCGGAGAGCTGGGCGGGCGGGCTGGGCTCGCCACCGTGCACCAGGGACCCGTTCTGGGACGTGCTTGGGCCCACACTATGCCGCACGCCTGAGCGGCTCAAGGGTCACACGTGCCCGGGGATGCGGAGCCGAATTGCAGCATTTACGGCACATGCCAAAGCAGCAGCGGTTGTGCTGCGTGGCCACGCCGGAGGAGAAAAAAAAATATCTGAGGTTAAAGCAGATGAAAAGCAAACAGGGAAACTGTGTCAGTTCTGCAGCAATGGGAGGGGGGAGAACGGGAGAAAAAGGGATCCCTAAGGAGAGGCTGGTGCTCGCCCCTGACTCCAAAGTGACGAGCGATATCAAAAAGAAATGAATTTCCTGGGGACAAGCAGCAGCGATGGGGCTAGGGCCAGGATCTGCATGATGGGCAAAAGGAGGAATGACGCGGCTCATCACGCCGAAGCTGGCAGCCGTGGGGAGAGCCGGCGGGGGGGGACAGGGGCCACGGGTGGTGGCACCAGGGAGGCTCTTGCTGCCAAATTGCAGCACGTGGGCACCGGCAAACTGGAGGGGATGGCGGGAGAGAGCAGGGGTGCGTGTCCGAATTTGCTGAGCAGAGATACGAGCAATCTGAAGTAGCTCCAAATATGCATCAGGCATTTCAAGCAGGCTCAGGAAAGCAGCCATTGCAGCGCGCAGGAGACGAGCTCTGCCAACGCCTCTGGCCCGACCGTCTGCGTGGGGAGAGCGCTTGGGTTCAGCGGCACCAAAGGAACAGAAATCGTGGGTTTTGCACAGGGCAGCTGCAGGTGCCGACACTTCGGTGCAGCCCACGGTGAGCAGGGTGCCGAGCCGGACCCTGCGCTGCCTGGGCTGCAGGCGGACAAAGCCTGCCATGGGCAGCTGGTGGCTGCAGCACCGCCACTCACTGCCATGCAGCAGGACCCAGCCGGAAAATAAGCGATGCTGCTCGTTGCCTGGTCCCCCAAATCTCTGGGTGACACCCTGCCTGTGTGGACACCCTGCGGGCAGCAACCACCATGCAAAATGTTTAGGCAAATACGCAATGCAAAGGGGAGAGATGCAGATGGGTCACGCTGGCACTGGGAAAGCCAAGCTAGAGTCCAAGCCAAGAGGGAGCGAGATCCTGGCACAGCTCCCATCAAGGAGGAACGCAGGCAGGAGCATGGGCAGGAGCGCAGGCAGGCTGCAAGCAGGCAGGAGCGCAGGCAGGCAGCACGGAAGAGAGGCATACAGCAGCATCTTTCCAATATGAATCAGAAACGGTTTCGGAAGGGCAGCATGGCGTTTCATTTGGTTGGCAGCAACTCAAAGGCATTTTCAGCGTTTCAGGTGAAGATTTCAAGGCGCTGTTATGAAATCACATTGATTAAGAAAGATAATTAAAATTTCTTGTCCTGGTAACCCACATGTGCTGCTCAGCCTTAACCACGGGAGGCATCCCACCAGGCTCACAGCCACTGCGCTGCGTGGTACGGAGCGCATCCCTAAGCGCCGGACCACAGCTGGGATGAAGCGGCACCCATCTCGATCAGCACCCTGAAAAAAGGGGGCTTGGGGATCTCTGAAGGACACGTCAGGATATGAGGCTGCTGGGGAGCGGGGGGAGGCAAGAGCAAAGCAAACACCAGGGCTGGGATGAGCTGGGCGATGGCGCTGCCTTCCCGCCGGCACGAGGATGCCACACATGCAGGCAAAAGGGAAAAGGAGACAAAAAAATAGGCAAAGAAAAAGGTGATTGGAATCACGGAGGTGCTGAGAAACAGGCTTTGAAGCTCCACGGCTACTCACACTACCTGCTTGATCTTCCACCTTCAGACTAAAACCACTAACCAGCTGAACATTAAAAAATAATTCACCCCGGGTAACAGGAAGGAGGATCAGAAGGAAAAATAACCCGGCTGCTCCCGTGGGGGCTCAACGTCGGGGCTGGGGGTGACGGGAGAGGGGCATGGACCTCGAAAAGCAACCTGGTGATGGAGCAAGATGCGCTCAGCTCTCATCACCGCCCCATCAAGTGTTTTCCTCTTTTCTTGCTAGGAGTTTCCAGCACGAGGCACATCTCATCAAAGTCTTGTGGAGGATTGTGCTCTTGTGATTAAAAAAAAAATAAAAAAATGAAAAGGATGCCTGGATGTGTGGTTTTTTTAATTAAAGAACACTGCCTGCCCTACTTTATTAATTGGACTATGGGAAATAATCTATCAGGGTGGTAGAGAGTTTGGGGAATAGGACAGATGGAGCTGGTGTACATTTTCAATCAAAGCACATAAAAATTAACATACAGAAAGATTTTTTTTGTGTGTGCTAGATTACTTATGCTTGATTTTTTTTTTTTCAAAGGCTCAAATTAAGCCTGTTTTGTATCTCTCTGCCTCAGGAAAAGAAGAAAAGAAAGGATAAGTGCTGTGTTTATAGCACTGGAGCTTCACCCCTGCTCTCCCTCTTCTGTTTTAATGCCGAGAGATCGTTCTGCTTTGAAAAAGGGGTTTTGAAGGTCTTTTTTGCAGAGCAGATACCAGTGGTGGGGAGAAAAAAACTTGGAAATCAAAAGGAAAATCTCAGGACTCCAGGAGGATTGTGCTCCTGGAATTAAGGCCCCAGGGAGCCACGCAGGTAAAGTGCTGGCAGAGGCACCGGTGACCTCGGGGCCATCGTCCCACTTTCGAAAGGCTGCAGATCTGCACTGCAGAAGGCGGTCGCAGCCACTGACCTCCTCCAGGCCCTGGGGAGCACCACCGGCTTTATTTTTCCAAACCCCAGCCTCATTCCCCCCTCCAAACCCACCTTCTGCAAACAGCATCCCCGCAGGCACGCGCACCCCAGCTGCCTCTGCGCCGGCAGCCGCACTCCCCCACGGAGACCCATTACGGGGGAGATACCATCTCGACAGAGAAATTACAGATAATCTTGAGAAAAAGCGTGCTTGGCGCTCAGATTATATTGAAATCCTTTTATCTGTTTCTGTCGCACTTAACAAATGGGTGTCCCCAAAAGAGAGGTAAGGAGACGGCCAGTCCTCTGCGGTCCTGCAGTTATCTGGGATGCTCTTTGCAATGCAGGAGGTGTGCAACTTGTTTAAAGCAAATTAAACCCTGTAATTCAACCTAAAGGCAACTAAAATCACCCCAGAATAATAATTAAAAAATGCTTATGTTAAATTTCCCTTTTCCCTTAAAATGTATATTTTTCATGTAATTTTTGGCCAAAATGATCCACAAAAACCATAACCTCCCTTATATTTACACAGTCATCTCCTGGGCTTTCCAGCTTTTAGATGCCTTTTCAATGCCATCCTGCTTGAGAGTAACTATTGCTCTCATTTTAACACTCCTCTACGAAATAAAAGTGATTTTCATTGATTTTGTTTTAACGCCAAACATGCACTCCTGCTGCTGCTCTTCATTTTACATGGCAGGACTTTACTCCACAAGATTGAGGTAAAAAGAACACTCTTAAATTTAAATTTTTAACGATCTATGGCCAGTTGGAAATCATTAATTTTGTTAAGGCAGATGAAAAGTGATCAAAGCCAAGGCAGTGAATGCACCACTGTGTTACCACCATCCACTTTGGTGTAATGGGGTGGAAAAGCAGACGAGAGGTTAATTGCTGTCAACGGGGATTTTTTGGGGGCAAAATACAAACAGCCTTTTTCTTAAGGAGACATTCTAGTGGTAGTCTGACTACCAGAAAATAATTATAAGTCTTGGAATTGTCTCCGAAGATTTAGCAAATATATGAAATAGCCTATAACAAATTGAGATGGCAAGTAAGAAAACCCCTTCACCTGTGACTGCTCTTATTTAAAACCCCTGGGGGAGGAGAGGGCACGAAGCGCCAAGCCCGGCAGGGATGCCGCGACCTCCTCCCGAGCCCGCTCGGGTACCACAATGCACAGAATAAAATATGTCTTTGAGTTCGTGCTAGCGTGGGCCAGCCCATGGTGGGAGCGTTCAGCTGGCGAAGGAGGAAAAAAAAATGTTGTGCATCGAAAAGAAAATCAATTTCCTCTACATCTCTATTTATCAGGCTGCGTTTCCAAGCCAGCTGGCAGGTTGAAGTACTTGCCTTCTGATGTGCTCCTTTGTTAATGGTGTGATTTGTGTCAGATCAGCGTCTCTTAACGTAATTATACCGATTATGGCGGAGGAACGGGAAGACAAGATGTGGCTGGAGGAGCGGATACACCCTCGTCTCACTCTGGCGTTATAGCCATGTAATTCCGTGGAAAACCAGAGTTCTGCAAACTTGCATTTCACCGAGGGCTCGTTTAGGCTCCAGCCGACGCGAGCCGGCACCTTGCTGCTTAGTACCGAAAGATAGGAAGCCTAAACCCAAAGCCCACAGCGGTCTCGGGGGACCTCCCCATCGACTTGGCTGGGTCATATGCAGGGATGCAGAGGGCCGACGCTCAGACCATGCCCCGGCTTGAATTTCTCAGACAGCTCGCCTTTTGTTAGAGTCCTCTTGCGTGTCTAACACCTTTTTGCTGTTCCCAATAAGGGCATATAAATGTTTTCCTCTCGGTCATATTTGTCTTCCCTAAATTGTGCCATCCCCATGGAGGCTGGCCAAGGAAACGGGAAGCCATCAATAAAGATGACAACATTTTTTGCACCCATCTGTGCTCTCCCAACAGTTGTAATTACAGACATTTAAAACCAAGACAGGTTTTTACCCATGTTTCTGATGGCAGCTCTCTTTCCTGGGCAGCCTAGAAGCAAGAGACAGAGCTACCGCAGCAATGCACAGGGAAGGACACGGCTCCGGGATGGTGATTGCTGCTGCTGGGTACGGAACGCACCCGGGACACCCCATCCTCCCTTCTCTCACGTCTCCCCCAGTGTTTCCACAGATGGGGTGCCCACAAGCCGGCAAGGGCTTCCACTGCCAGGCTGCTGCAGCCCAATGCGGACCCTGTGGCTAATCACCCCCTTCCCATGGCCCTCCCTCACCACTGAACCTGCCAGCTCACTGCAACGCCTATTTATTTTAAGAAAACGCTTAAGAAAGCGGGTGCTTTCCTACATACAGAATGTAGATCCCTGCCCTAGATGAGCTCTTGAAAAATGCCGTCATTTCAAGGCAACAGCGGCAGTACCAATGGGTGCTGCTGAGGCCAGCTGTCTCGGTCAGGGGAACCTCAGCAAATGCACCAAACAACAACAAAACCAAAGTGGGAAGCCCAGGAAAGTGAAGTCAAGGGCAACCTTCCTCCTCCTGATAAAATTATTGTGCGCCATCCACAGCTTACAACTCCCTGACCACCGCTAAACACTTGGCCAATGCATTGCTTAGGCAAAAAGGCATCATCTCTTACCAGGTTTGGGGATGAGTCCTTGAAAAGGCCTGTAAAAAATAAGGAAAAAAGGAGATTTAAAACGAAACGCCACCGGGAAGCCAACATGCCTGGCCTGAGCATCCTCCCGCGGCCCAGGGAGGGTTAGGGCTCAGCCTGTCCTTCGCACGCTGCGCCACGACTCGTGCCGGACCAGCAGGAGCTCTGCGGGGACGGGGTCCTTGCGGTCCCCGGGGACACGCGCCCTGCTTGGGGCAGCACGCACCGTGGCAGTAAGAAGACAGGCAGCGTGGCCCAGTGAGAGGGTGATGGAGCCACACTTTAAAGCCTCTGTTGCTCCTGGTCTCACCTTACAGCGATACAGTGATGAAGCGCCTTTCCCCTCCCGCTTGTGTCCATCCCCTTTGGCTGCAAAACCCGCAGGAACCTTTGGCTGCAAAAGCCCCTCGCAAACGGCCAGTGCTCGGCACCGCTCCAAGCGCTGCAGGACCCTGAGCACTGCCCTTCACCAGCAATAAACCAAGCAACGTTCCTCCTGTCTCAGGACTCCTAAGAAAAGGGGCTGGGATTTCTCTGCCCACACAACCATGGCACCGAGCACCCTTTTCTCCCGCCAGTGCCTTCCCCACCACCTCCCCAGGCAGCAGACAGGAGGAAAGAGCAGGAGTCTCTCTTTTACAGTCCCCTCCTTTCTGTCGAACCGTTAACTGCCAGCTTAATAGCCGTCTTGGGTCTGGAGGCATTTATAGTATTTGCAGCCCTGCCCTGATGGGGCTGGCAGAGCTGGGGGTGCATTTAGGTCCTCTCCCTCTTCTCCCCCTCCTGCTGGGCGGGGTGGCTGACACCTCTCGCCACATACCTCGTCACAGTGAACTTGATTTTGTCGGCGACAGCCAATATCCTCTCCAGGTTCTGCGAGCCAAAGGTGCACGGCTTCCTGAAGGGGATCCCGGGGGGCAGCCCCTCTATAATCACCGACCCCGGATTGCTCTTGATCCGCTTGTATGGCACTTGCACGGGGTATTTAATCCCCAAGGCCTCACCTGGGAGAGAAGCGAGCGGTAAGCGAGCAGGACACGAGGGATGCGATTTCTACCGTGGCTCCGGCTCCATCCCCGGCCCCGCCAAAGCACGGCGTGGAGTGAGCAGGCTGCTCGAGGCACCACGTCAAGCGTTAGATCAAGGACCAACATTTTCAGGCGGCCTCCACAATGGGAGCGGAGGGATCCCAAGGCACCTGTGAGCCTGCAGCAGAGCTGGTGGGGCCAAGGAGAGGCACCGTCCTGTACGATGATGCCCATGCGGCACGGTGGGAGGGACGGAAAGCCGCTGCTCTTTGCTTTGGGACATTATTTGGAGGTAACTCCATAGGCACGTTCCCTCTCTGAGGTCTGGCTGCAGGACCGAGGCTACACATTTCCTTGCAAATAACTGCTCTTGCGGGTACCTGGGAACCTGCACAAGTCTTACCGCTGCCTAGAAAACGGGGATAACAGCATTTCCCTGCCTTGCTTGATAAAGGACAGAGGCGGGGGCAGGCAGGCCCTGGGAGCGCCCTGCAGAGCCTGGGTAGGTGCCCTGGGGCCAGGAGGAGCAGCAGCTACTCGTCCCCAGCGCTCCTGCGAATGCTCGCTACGGCCCCTCCTTATTCCCTTCCCAACCTCCCACCACCCCCCACGATCCCACAGCTCTGCCGCTGCTAAAATGAATTTACCATCATTGTTCTTCATGGAGGCGGGGTTGAAAGAAAAAAACCCCACCAAAACGTGACCGGGACGGGCAGGCAGCGGGAAGGGCTGCGGCAGGCTCCCCATCACAGGCTCCCCGTGCTGCATGGGAGCCGCCTCGGCAGCAAGCGCCTGCAGCAAAGAGCACCAATTCCCAGACCCTCTGTTCCCTCCCCGGCCCGCCGAGGTGCCAGCCGCTCAAGGGGGAGGCGAGAGAAAGCGCCTGGCAAGGAGGAATGAGGAGGAGAAGGGAGGGATAGGGAGCAAAAAATGAGGAGGGGATAAGGAGGGAATAAAACCAACTCCCGCCCTGGTTTCTCACCGTATTTCTTATTGAACAGGTCCTGGACTTGTTCCCGCAGCGTGTTAGCGATGTCTATTCTGGAAAGCCTGGCATCATAATTTTCTGTAAAATAAAGAAACAATTATGGACTTCTGCTGGTAAATTAAAAGGCACTCTGTGACTTTTAAGTAATGCCATTTTCTAATTATAGGAAAGTCCTTATCTCGCAATTAGCTAATCTCTGGAGTGGGCCATTCAAAGTCCTTAAAAATAATCTAAACAGAAATATGTTTTTTTCCCCCACCTGTTTTCTAAGAGTAAAAGCCACATGAAATCGAAGATTCAGTTGCGATAATTACCAGCATTAAAATAAAAAGCGCTCTAAAGCCTCCCTGAAAAGCCAAAGCCTTTGAAAAGCCTCCATCCCTCTCTGCAAACCCTCGCAGGCTCCTGTGGCCTGAGGAAAAGGGATGCTCAAGCAGGGCAACACTTGCCCACGGGCTTCTCGCCATCGCTCCTTTCCCCGACAGAGCCGCTGGGCCGGCTGCCGGTGCACGCTGGACGGGAGCGGTGTTTATACAAACGTCGCCTGGGTGGAAAAAGCCCCAGAAAAGGCAAACTCTGAGGCTTGGGAGACTTAATTATGCATCCCGCAAGGTCAGATGGTGAGATAAGCAAAGCCGGTTAATTAGGGCACCATCCAGAGCGCTTTGAGCTTCTTCCTTGGAGCTACAGGACTGCACACCCCGGCTGCGCGTCTTGCCTTCCGGTTGCCTGTCCTTCCCATCCTCTCACCCCACCTCCTCCTCTCCTCTCCTCCCTCCTGTTCTCGCCTTGCCTTGCTCCTCTGCCAACCCCCGCGCCCTGACGCCCCGCGGCTGCTCCCTTCCCACATCTGTCTGCTCTGCGCGGCCCCCGCAACGGGCCAGGGACTCTGCCTCAAACCTCCCCCAGATGCCTCCAGCCCCTCACCTTGAAAGCCCTGCCTCTTCACAGCATCCTCCAGCAGCGCCTCGCTCGAGTCCCTCTCGCTGGTGGCTGAGACAGGGGACATAAGAGGAATTAGGATTCGCAGTGCTGCCAAGGGGGACGCACAGGAGGGGGTTTCCAGCCAAAAAATGAGGTGGGGAGGGAAGGCAAGAGACGCGCTGTAGGAAAACGCTCTCACTCCTCTCCTACCTAGTCCTTAACGGCCCGGCTGCCGGGCGTCTCGCAGCCTACCTTTGGCTGCCAGGCTGTCCGACGCCGGCTCCTTTACACCCTCCGCCAGCAGCTCCGGTCTGGAAAACAGCGAGAAGCAGAGGGCACGCGGGTGAGCTCCCCGGCCAGCGACACCCCGCTGCTCCAGCATCCCCTAGGACTACACTCCCACAGCCACAACCCACTAACTATGTCTGGCTAACGCAATGTTAAAGCTCCTGCAATGCAGCAGGGGAACTTTGGAAGTAATTTTCATGCCAACAGACTCTTTAGTGAGCCGATGTGACGCTCCTTGGGATGAGATTAAGCTGGTGATGGCTGAGCAGCTTAAATCAGCTGTTACAGACT
Source organism: Ciconia boyciana (assembly GCF_034638445.1). NCBI lineage: Eukaryota > Metazoa > Chordata > Aves > Ciconiiformes > Ciconiidae > Ciconia > Ciconia boyciana. Next base: position 3,429,332 of record NC_132950.1, read on the forward strand.
TTTAGGAGACACAGTCCTGCATGTGTCTTGGGGATGGGAGAAGCTGTGCATGGCTCCTTTCAACATACAATCGGCCCCAAAAACTGTCACTTGGGTATCTAGCGCTAAAACCGCACAGCAAGGCGAAAGCAGGGCTCGTTATGAGCTGCGCTGAAGCTGAGCTACAGAGAAAGGGGTCTGGGATGCGGACAGGAGAACCTCCAAAACGTGGTGAGGCTGGCCTGGGAGCTGCTGGTCTGATACCACAAAATCTCTCCGCTCCCAAAATTTATTTTCCGTTTCAGCCACCCGCCACGTTGGTTGCATCAGCTCTCTCCTCTGCAAGGGAGGCTGAGTCAGCACTTGGGTGAGAAATCCCCAAAATACCTAAAGACATTTTTTAATTCATCTCTGCTGGAGCTGTTCCCTCTTGCAGGGCAATGTTGTTGTGTTACATTGGTCGTGGCTTCTCACAGCCCCCCCAGCTCCTGTAACACCTCCTGCTCCCCAGTGCAACGACAGCATCTTCCCTGATGCCTGCAGCATCCCGCTGAGGCACAGATGTGCACATCTGGACCTCGGCCAGAGCTGCTTCCCATAAGAAAACCCTCCAGGGCTCCCAGCCCCATTCCTTGCCCCATGCCTGAGCACCCTGAAAGTTAAAGGCTCTGGCTGCTCTCGCCCACCCTTGGGCGCTCCCTGCTGCTGTGGCCAAACCTTTGCAAAAGTGGGTTAAAACCCCAAAAGACATCAAGGGAGAGAGGACACCACCACCGCTGCCTCTCAGGGATGGCTCCGACAAGGCAACAACCCTTGGTTATTTCTAATCTAGCAAATTTCTTGAAGGTGGCCAAGTGATGGATGTTCCCCAGGACAGTGCACAGCAGCGGGAGCTCTGAGCAGGAACATCCTCCCCGAGGGACAGCCGCTCCACTTGCCTTACCTTTTAATGACAAACTGGATATTGTTGCTCGCTTGCAGGATCTTCTTCAGCTTGGCAATCCCGAAGCAGTTGGGGCGCCGCAGCAGGATGCCCTCCGGCAAGCCCACAACAAACAGGTCCTCCGGATACATCAGAAACTTGGAGTAGGGAACTTTGACCGGCTCCGATATTCCTATGGCTTTCGCTGCACGGGGACCAAATCTCGTTAGTTTGCTGGACCTCCATGTCGGGTCAAAGCAGCAGCGACACAATATGTTGGGGGGGGGGCTGGAGAGGTTTTTGGAGACTTTGTTGTCACTCTGGGCCTGGTGGGGTTGTCCCTGGTGGGGATGTCCCTGATGCTGGCAGACACAAGCCAAGGGATAGAGCCAGGCAGCCGCCGGGAGCTGGCTTTTGCATTTGCTGCATTAGCACAGTTTGCCTTTCAGTGGCACACATCGAAGGGGCTTCCTATAAAGGCTGCAAGCATCTCTCCACAAGGCAATGGGACCCCATGTCCAGACCTCCATGGACATCCCTCTGGCAGATGAGGGGACGGGGAACGTGCCTGGGGGTGCCCTGCCAGCCTGTGCAACCCAGCACGGCGAGGGCTCCCTTCGCTCCGCTAGATATTGCCAATAAGCAACCAAACAGCTAGCGCCCGGCAGCGCTGCTCGGCCAGGGGTGAAAAACCAGGACAAAATCCCACAAGTGTGGGCGAGGACTCCCAGTCCGTTACTAAAGCGTGGGGTGCATCCAGGGCCGGCGCTCCGCCGGCCGTTCAGCTGCATCCCCAGCGCCCGACCCGGCCCAAAAGCATCCCGGCCCTTCTCCTTTCCCCTGGGCACGGGGGGCTCTGGCAGCCCAGGAGCCACAGCTCAGCTCTGCTCCTGGCTTTTGGGGACCGCCGGGCAGAGCCGCATCTCCTGGTCCTGCCAGTGGCAAAAACTTTCTGCCCGCTCTCCAAATGCACGTGTGACCTCACTTGTATTTTTTCCAGGTTAAATGACCTTTCTAACAAGGGGTGAGCAGAGCATGCCGAGTGCCAGCCCCCGGTGCGGGGGTCCCGCCAGCCTTCCTGGGCCCCATCGTCACTACCTCGGGTGGAAAACCCTCTCTGATATTTCAAACAAGCGATGGGGGGGAAACACTTTGGTCCTTCCCTCTGTGGGAGGAAGGCTGAAAGTCACGGCAGCAATTCCTGGGCTGCAGCCAGCAAAAAGGCATCGAGGAAACCAAGGGGAAGAGCTGCAATAACAAGGCCCGGGGAGATTTCAAATGCATTTGTAAGCCCAGCAGACAGCAAATGAACAAATTAGATTGCACCTTTACTCAGCCGCCGGTTTGGAAATGGTAGGTGACATTTCTGAGCAATTAGGAGCTCCCCACAGCAAGGCCGGCACTCGGCATGATGAACATGTGTTAATGACGGTCTTACCATATCTTGTGTTGAACAAAATTTCAACTTGTTTCCTCAAATGACTTAAAACGTCCCCTATACCATCTGCAAAAAAAAAAAGAAAAAAAGAAAAAAAAAGAAAAAGAAAAAGAGAAAGAGAGAAACGCTCTGAGAAATCAGCTGCCTGTGGGACAAGCAATGCACAGCACAGGCGAGCAGCCCCCGGCCTCTGGCAGAGCCGGCTGCGCACTCTTCACGCCTCCCAGATTGGTGCCGGTCCTCTGGCAACTGCCTGCAAGCTCATCCCCGAGCGAGGAAGGGCAGCAATGCACCTGCCACAGAGCTGCGCTAGCAGCAAGGAGGAAAAAGATAGGGAAAAAAGTAAATCCAGGCAAGAGAGGGGAGGACAGAGCCCGAGAACACGGCAGTGTCCTTCCATGCTGAGCTTTTCGGAGGCTGAATGCTTTGCTGATAAGGCAGGAAGCCCAGGAAACCCAACCCAAAATACATCTGTGTTCATCCATCCTTCCAAAAACTTGCAACGATCAGGCAACGCTCAGGGTTCACCGCACACTCACCTGATCCATCCATCTGCTTTTCCTCGTGTCGCGACTCCTCGCTGGACCCCTTCTCTGTCCCTGCTGAGGAAGAGGAGGGTTAGTGGTGGCCAGTGTCAGCAAAACTGGACCAGATAGGAGCAGGAGGTCTCCAGGCCCCCTGCAGTCACCCAACCATCCCCTCGCCTCACTAAGCTCTGAGCACGCATCCCCAGCGCGGGCTCGGGCTGGCAGCATCGCACCAGGAGCTGCATAAGCAGAACAAACCCATCGCCTACATCCAAGAGGTCTGCCCGCCCTTCGGCGTGGGCTTCCGGGGAGAGGCGAGACCCAGCACTTGGCATGAGCGAGGGCAGCCGCAGTGCCAGCACAAATCCCCCAGGTAAATCCCAGTCGTGAGCTGGGCAGAGGAGCCAGGGTTTGCAGGGAGCTATGGCTGGAGAGAGACTGGGAAGGAGCGGCGGTGCCAGAAAAGCCACCAGTTTGTCTATCAGAGCTCCCAGCTGGCCTGGTTGAGGCCGTGACTCTGGAAGCGGGTCCCCACTCCGTCACCTTGGCTCATAAATGGTATTAACTCAGTTCTGACACACACACAAACCCCCGTGCCCCCGCGCGGTCTCCTGGATGCTTCATTTCTGGTACCTGCTACCGTTTCTAGGATATAGTTCGACTCCTCCGTGGCCATGTGCGTGGGCACCGGGTCGTGCATCTCATCCGAACCGGGCGATCGGTCTGCGGACAAAACCCCACGGGCAGCTTTTGTTTTGATGGGTTCAGAGGGTCCTGGCCCACCAGCAAGGGCTGAGCGAAGGGCCCCCCGGTCCCAGGAGCCCCGCACACCACAGCCCTGCACCAGGAGCTGCTCGGGGGGTGCATCTGCCTTCATCCTCCCCGGGACCACCCGGAGCTCGTCCCTGAAACACACCCGACCTCTGAGCCCGAGGGAAAAGAGCAAAAGTTTCTTCCTAACCTCTGCGGGAGGTGAAGAGCAAAAATAGTTCAAAATTATTTACTTGGCTTAATTCCATCTAGACACTCAATTTTGGCTTAAAAAGTTAATGCTGCTTGACTTAGCTACTCCACTGTGGGAAAACCATTCCACTAATGCTGCCTTCCTCCACAAAATCACACCTCCTTGGGTTTCCCTTACGTAAGCTGTATGCCCTCTTCATTTAAACCTGTCTCCCCTAATGCTGGGCTCTCCAACGCCCCCAAAGAGCTATCCAAATTTAGCTTTAAATAAACCTTCAGCTAGTTTAAATACTTCAATCAGGTCACTTCTTAATCATCACCTTGCAGAATAAATAATCCAAATTTCATCAATTTCTCCCTGTAGGTGAACACCTCTTTTCTATTAATCCTCCTCTCTGCCCTCAGCTGTACTCCCTCTGATTGAACTCGATCTTCAAATAAGGTAAGAAAAGGTGGATTCTGGACTTGAAGTGTGATCTACCCGGCACCAGAGAAGTGCTAACACCTCCTCCTGCTCCTCACACGCACTGCCAGCTCGCCACGTATTAGCTTTCTTCTCTTCCATTAGCTGCCAAGTTGGAAATTAAAATGTTTGATCTACCACTATACCTTGTTCCTTCTGCTTCCCCTATATTAACTGTGCGTTAAGTCCATTCTACGATAATCCCGCAGCGACTCCCCAGATATCGCTGTATCAAAGGGACTGCTGGGTGCAACAGAGATCACACCGGTGCGGTGGGGCCGGGCATCACTGCTGTCCCCAGCATCACTCGCCCTTGGCTATGTTGGGAGTCCTGTTGCTGCCCTCATTCTGGTGAGATTATTAATTAATGTTTGTAAAGCACACTGAAAATGCAAAGTGCTAACTATCCACTCATTAAACCCAGAGGATCATCCTGCCATTCGCTGTGCTGTCCAGGTCAGGTAACTGGAAAATGACTCTCCCAGCTGCCCCTCAAGCACCCAACTGCTTGTCTCCATCACCACCCATCGCCACCAACCTCTCTGGGCAGAAACGGGGGGAAATGCATCAGTGCCACTGATTCCAACACGTTTTCAGCACGTGCTTAATATTAAACCTGTCCTTACGAACTCTTCATAACCAGACTGTTTTTCTAAATCAAGACCCTCATCAAAAGCATCCCGCAATCGATACCTGGGATCCTCCAAGGCCACGCATGCAGAAAAGCAGCAAAACAGGCTCGCTTTCTCCAGGGGAAAGGCAACATAGAAAAGCGATGAAGGAGAGAGAGAAACAAGAGCAAGCCCTAAAACACCCTGCACTACCCCCCAGAGACCCACTGATGCCCGATATGACCCTTAAAATGACCTTCAGGGAAGAAAGACCAGCGTACAGGCACAGGGGACCTTCCATGCTGGGAGATACCCCACAAACACCTCTTCTCAAAGCAACATGCCGAGATGCCACGCAGCAGCCCTGCCTGTGCAGAGGCTGCTGCACACAGCCAGTACCCCAGCGCCTACCTGGCACGGTGATCTGGATGATGTCCAGCTCGTCCGGCTCGATTTTGATCTGCCTGATCCCACCCAGCTCTCCTGAGGTACCTACCGGGGAAAGGCAACGAAAGGCGATCGCCAACAGGAACCAGCAATGCGGTGTTTGCCCACCAACGCGGGCAGGGAAACCACAGCCGGCTGCGACTTCAGTGCCAGCTGAGCATCCCACAGCAACGAGGCTTTGGCTAAGGGGCCCAGGAGCATCAAGCCCATGGCAGGGAGGTACCCAAAGGATGTCCGTGGGCATGGCCTCTGCAAACAGCTCGGCTGGCAGGAGCCCCCGGTGCCCTTGAACTGGCTGCCGGCCCTCATTATGTGCTCGTTTCCTGGCTTTCTTCACTTAAAACAAACTGGGTCGCCAACTGGTCGGGGGGGATGCAGGAGGAGCCGTCTCCAATGGGTGCTCCTGGCATTTTTAATGCTCCCAAACTCATGTTTGGGGACAAGCCCCTCTGCAGACCCGTGCCGTGGGAGGGCTGACCGCAGCTGCGTCACACCTGGGCTCGCCCAGTTGAACCCTGGCAAAATTCAGTGCGGTCTGAAGCCCTGCCGGGCGGGGAGCCTGCGCCAGCCTGGCCGTCCCGCAGAGGCTGCCCCAGGAGGATGCTGCATGTGGTGCTCAGCCCGGCTGCCTCTCATCTCCAGACAGATTTCCTCATTTAGGGTGGCACTGATTCACCGCAAGGGACTGAGTCACAGCTTGGGCAGGCAGGACAGCGGGCCTCAGTGTGGCTTCACCTATTCGGTGGCGATTCAATGGGTCAAGCACCTAGGCTTGGGGAAAAGCGTTTCCTTCTCATTTGCAGTGCTCAGAGTACCGACACCGCCGATTTCTTGGTGACCCGATTGTGGCGGCTTTTAGGGAGAAAGGAGCTCTGAGATTGAAGACTTCCCTTAGCATGGCATTTAAGCATGTGCTTAAGTCTTGTTATTTCAATTTATGCACTTTTAGGACCCAGCTGGAAGGTCACAGGGTAAGACCCTTTGTCTCTGCATCTATCAAACGGGGGTAAAATCCTGAGAGAACTGCCCCGTGGGGCAACCAGGTAACGGGTGCCACACGTCCAAATTACTTTGCAGGCAGCTTTCTCTAGTGCTCCCCCCCCCACCCACCCAGTATCACTATTTTGCAAGAGAAAACGAATTATTCCTCACCTGGTTCACAGCTTTCAGAAACACTACACTTCTCGGACCTGGAAGGGAAAGGTATACAAGAGAGGTGGTCACGGAGCAACCAAAGGGAAAGCTTAAAACCTTGCAGTGTGTGTAGGACTGATCCTGGCAGGAGGGAGAAACACTGCAGCCCCCTGCGATGCCAGGCAAGGGCTGCGGAGGGGTCCCCAGGGACACTGCATCCACGGTCCCAGCAGCGGCACAACATCCGTGGCTGCAAGGGAAAGCCACGGTCTGCCGGTTTCTCTGCAACCAAGTCCTGCTCCCAAACGCTCCCCCAGTATCAGCCCTGCCGCTAGACAACGATGGATGTAACCGCAGCAGAGAGGTCCTGAAAGCAACAGGGGTTTTAAGGCCGAAACCTGGACAACTCCATCCCTTTGCGGCAGAGAGCAGTGCATAAAGCATCATTACAATGTGGTTACTCATGGAGGTAATGCAAATAGGGAGAAAGGAAAAAGTCAATTGATTTGGTAAATATTTATTCTGCCCAAAGCTTTTCTCCCCTGAAAACTGGGCGCTATCCCAAACTTGTGTCTACAGTTAACTTCACACGCTCAGGAATTTACACAAGGTGTTCAGCATCCAAATGAGATTACTTTGCATTCTCAGGATGCGTTTGCTTTCTGTCTCTCTCCTTCTTAAACAAGAACAACCACAGCGCTTTGGCAGTAAATGATCTAAGGAGCAGCACTGGAAAATGCACTCTTCCACAACGCTGGTCCTTCAGGAGGAAGGAGAACCCTTCTGAGCCGGCGCCACATCCCTGTTGGCTCGGGGGGGATGTTCAAAAGCACTTCTCGCTCGCCTAAATCCACTCAGCAGCGTCAGCAGAACAAACTACGGGCAATGCGAAGGAAGCCAGGAGTGCTCTTGAAATGTTCTTCCTAAATGTGGTATGGGTAAAAAGGATCTCTGGTCTAGAAAGTACTGTATATATTACCTAGGAGCCTTGGGAAGGGTTTTCAACTCTCCCACTTCAGGTCAAAGTCAACCTTTCCTGAGGGAAATTGGGGAGGGGGGCTTCCCTGGGGAGTGCGTTACCCCCCACGGTATCTGGCCCTTCTCCCTGGAGCATCTGGCTCTGCCCTTTCCCTGGAACTGGGCTCTGACCCAGGTGGACCACTGCTATGGAAATGCTCTGCTCCTGCCAGGGGACAGAGGTTCCTCATTTGCCAGAAGAACAAAGTGGGAGTTGAATATCCACGTATTCTGTCCTGCAGATAGGCGTTATCAATGCATTGGGAGATTTGGGGCGATTTGAGTTTATCCCCATGGCAGGTAAAGCAAGCTGTGCACCGCCACCGCGGTTCACGATTCCCTTTGTAACCAGAGGTGCACATGAACCTCGGGGTCCATGGCCCGACTCAATATGCACACACAGAGCGTAAATTAGGAACAAGGCATATATATACACACAGCTAGGATAAACCTGAAAGGGACCCCAGGATGATCTTCAGGTTGTGCCAGATTCACACCAGGGGAAGGTGGGCGGCCCGGCCCAGCCCAGCATGGTCCACATCACAGCACCACCATGGGAAGGGCGATCCGAATCCAGTTGGGTACAAACCACCCCAAAAAACCCTATTTTTCCCCGGTAGGGTCTTCTAAAGCAGTTTTACCGCACCGTGCAACCCCTACCTGGCCCACAGCTGGAGCGCAGCAGGTGAGACAGGGAGGGTGCAGCATCAGTGAGGGCCGTATGGGGACCACGAGCCTCTGGCTGCCCTCGGAGCTCTGCAGTGGCAAACCTCAGCTCCCACCCCGCTGGCACGCTCCCACAGACACGCAGGGGATGGTTTCCTATCTATTGCTTTGCAGAAACCAGCTCGGCATCCCTAATATCCCATCCTTCCACCTCCTTGTTTCCAGTCACACCAAGTAACTGCAGTGGGATCTTCTGCGGCAAAAATTAAAAGTGTCCTAATTGTAAATGTTAACAAATGAACGGGAAAATGAGAAGCCTCAGGCCAGGTTTCAGCCCCGCAGCGTGCCTAGAGGCCAGGGGTATTTGAAGTATCAGCGTTTCCCCTGGCATCCAGCATGCAACGGATGCTCTGCCGCTCCCCAAGTCTAAACGCCTCCAGACACAGAGCGATTCAGCAAGGTGCGGAGAGCAATCGAGAGCTGGCTGAGAAATGGTTTTGTGGCTAAGTCCTAGCTGGGGATCCTGGAGATTCAAGTTTAATTCCCCATAACACCAGTGAAGCACCTCAGGCCTGGACCCAGCCGCGTTCCCACCGTAGATGTCTCTGGCCAAGGCTCTCAACTGGAGTCCCTTTGGCATCAGGAGGAGAAACAGGCACTCGTGGGGTGTGATTCCTCCAACCCGTTTTAAATGGTTGGAAAGGGCTGACTCACCCGGCGCACTGAGCTCGCTGCTGATGAAAGGTGCTGGAGTGACTCAGCCAGCCCCGCTCTGGCATGGATGCCCGAAAGCAGCCACCGCCAGCCTCCCTCCGGCAGAGCGGGCGAGCAGCCGTGCTGCCACGGCCCTGCTTTACCAGCACAGCATTTGGGGCTGCTGTCCTTTGGGGGTGACACCTGCATGCTGAGCACCGACCACTTCAACCCACGTACAATATCAATGCACAGAGCAAACCAACATCACCCACAGAGACCTGGTCCAAGCCAACCCAACCACCCGCTCATCTTAACCCCCATCCCATGCCTGTGGTTGCCTGCCCTGCATCAGAGCTCCAGCGTGGCACGGCTTGTATTGCACTCGCGGCCAACGGTACCAGGAAGCGGGGCCAGCCTCTGCAAAGTGCGGGAAATGTCACCGTGGCATAGCATGGGGCACGAGTGACACTCATGGGTGCTTCCGCCACCCCGTACCTAGCAGAGGAGAGGACAAGAAGAATTTGGCTTGTTCCATTTAGCAAAACGAAGCCTGGGAGGGGACTCAGTGGTGTCCCGCAGCAGTGGGGCAGCAAGGTGCAAGAGCCATCTCAACCCCATGGGGTAAAACCACCCCCAAAGCCTCCTTTGAAGCTGGAGATACCCAGAGGGCTGGGTGACAAATGCCAGCCCTGCGGACTGGGCAGCTTGAGAGGTCTCTGCCCTCCAAAGCTGCGAGATTTCAGTGCTTGGAGCACCGCTGGGCTTGCTCGCTGCCTGCTCTACCGGTGCCGACGTGGCAGGTTCCCCTGCCCAGGGCGAGCACAGCTTTAGGGGCACAAGGCAGCCGCGTCCAAGGGGACGAACCTGAAACAGCACTGGGGAGAACCAGAAGGAGACTCCAACCTGTCACAGCTTCATGTCGATGAAGAGCCAAGGAGGGAGGGGAACCCAGCACATGCCATGGAGGAGATGGGGACAAGTTACCCCATCTCCCCATCCCGGCTTGCAGAAGTTACTGACCCCATAGCATGGCCCACAGCCCCGGCTGGTGGAGGTGCAGCACTGGGCAGCGAGATTTTGAGCTGGAGAGGCTGAGGAGCACTTGCTCCTACACCCCTGCTCCCGAGCCTCCCCACAGCCGGCTGCCTCCAGCACGGATGTGTGGACAGACATCCCAGCAAAGCTCATTTTGCTGCTTGCAAACCCATCCGTGACCGAGCCGGCCGTGCAGGGCACGGCTGGGAAAAGGCTCCTTTCCCTGCGGCACAGCCTTGCCTGCAAGCATCAGTTATACTGCTATGAACCGCTGCCCCCCTTCTCTTATTTAAAGTGATTTTAAAGGTAGTTGTTGGAGCTAAATATTACCTTGCTTCTGACCAGCTGAAGCAAAAATGCAGGAAATTGGGGCTACACAGAGAAAAATACCTTCTGGATCTCCCAGCATGGGTTGGAAAGCAACGCTATACACTCCATAGGTGCTGCCAGCACATTACAGACCTGTCTAGCTCATGGCATGGTTGTGCCAGAAACAGGTACTCTCATAAAAAGCCTCCTGCCCTGCTGAACTCTATAACCCCACCTTTATTAAAACATCCATTAATCCGCTATTAGTCTCCCTGAGCTTTACAAACAAGTAATGCGTAATTAGCAGGATGTTGTGTTACGGTGCCGGCTGAGGGTGAATCCTTAGGCCATGCTTTAACACCAGAGATCGCTCCTGCAGATAATCCCAGCCTGCCCAGGCACGGCCCTGATTTCATCAGTTTTGTACAAAATCAATGATTCCAAACTTTGCTACTTTGGTTGCAAAAGGATGGGGGTGCTCGGTCTCCTCCTGCGCCGGCTAGCTGCACCATCGCAGTGGGTTTCGAGGGAGGAAGGAAAGCAACGCCCTTACAGCCACTTGCCTTCCCACCATGTTACCTACAGCATCTTCCCAGTGCTGCAGCTTACTGAATTGCACCCGTCGCAACCTCCTGTGCCCGTCCTTCCCAGCCGGCGCGCGAGCCGGCAGCACAGCGATAACCTGCTGTGCACGTTAATGCCCCCAGAATAACTCTCCGAGGGATGTCACTTGGCGGTGGCCAGGGGATGGGAGTGCCGCTTACCTGCTGTTGGCCTGAGAGGTCCCCGCCAGGTCCAGCACGGCCCCGCGGTGCGGCTCGGGGGAGATCTCCCCAGGGGGGCTGGAGGGTTCCAGCTTGGTTGGATCTTTGGTAAATTTGCTTCCTGGTGCCGGGTGCACAGGGCAGGTTTGGAAGGAAAAGCAAAACCAGAATTAGCAACCAGAGAGGCCAACAATGATGCGGCTTTTCCACCTCCATTTCTTCCCCCGCTAGTCCCAGGGCTGAGGTCAGGGTGGGGGGACAGGTTCTCAAGAGTCACCTGCTTGCAAAGAGAAGGGTGCAGATTTAATTGGGTTTACATGTTAAAATAATAGCAAGACACTTGCTTAAACCTCTGCATAACTAAGTGTGCGCTGGGAAGCCCTGCCAGGGATGGAGCATCTCCAGAAAGGGCTGGCTGCCGGGACAGGGTGCCGAGAGGTGGGGACCAAGCTCAGGAAATCCAGGTATGGCCAGGGCCATGGACCAGTGCTGCAGGAGCAAGCCCCAAAGCAAGACAGCCCCTGTCCCAAGGAAGGGGACGTGTTGCGCTGGACAGGAGCTTGGCAAAGCCCGGAGCAGCGGTGCCACGGGGAGCCCCGTCCTGCAGCTCCACGCCCTGCACGCAACGGGAGAAATCTCTGCTGCAGCGATGCAGAGGGGGACAAAAGCATTGTGTCACCATGAAAAACCTCCTCTCTCCCTTCCCTGTTCCTCAGCAACCTGAAAGGAGCTGAAACGAAGCCTCAGCAATGACCTTGGAGATGAAAAGAGTGATCTGAAGGCAGGGTAGGAAATGAAAATCGGGCAGGGGAGGCGAGCGAAGAGCTGAAGGATTAGTGCTGGGGGAAGGAGGGAATGAAATTAAGCCGCAAGGCTGCATAAACCATGTAGGTGTCTTGCTAAATAGCTGCTGCCACAGGCCCTTTGCTGGTCTCAAAGTGCCATCGTGACATCCCCACCCTTCCAAAACACATCCCGTCCGTGGGAACGTGAAGCCTTTTTTCTTTCGGCTCCAGCCTGCAAGGAAGGGCAGGGCTCTGGCAATGGGACCAGCAGCAATATAGAGCCTTAAAGACACTATTTATCTACCGACAGTCCAAAAGGCTCCTTTTAATTTGTGCTTTCTATGGACCAAATCTTGTTCTTGCAGCAGTGAAGCCTGCCTGAAGCTGCTACCCAGGGGAGTAGCAAAAATAGGTTTCCTAGCAGTGGTGGGTATTTTAATTAAAGGGTGAGCAAAACTGTATGGGGAAGCTTTGGGATACTTTGCAGTTGGCAATTTAAAATACAGCTCCGCTCGGAAAATAGTGTCTTTGCAAAAATGGCACCTCCTGACTCAGCAGATGCTTTTTTTTTTTTTGCACAGTCAGATGTGCTGACACGAATCACAAAAAGCCAGGTTTAATGTGTTTTGCTTCTGGTAGCCCTGCAGGGACCAGACAGGGGAGGGGGAACTGCCATCCGGCCCACTCCTGCTGGGTTTGCTTCCTCATCTCCTAATTTCCACTTGCACCACCCTGCCGTGTAACCCCGGAGCTCGTAGGACAGTGCTTTCCGTCAGCAGCTCTTGAGCTGACGTACAGATATATGCGATGCCTCCCCCCGGGTGCTGTGCAACCACGATGGATTTGCAAGGAAAATCCAAGCAGCCCAAGACACAGTTCAGTGGTCCATCCCTTGGGGGTAGGTTAGAGCTTAAAAAATCCTTTTCTTGAGAAAAAAAAGTCATTGATGGGGCTGGAGACAAAGAAACCCCCCCATGGAGGTGGGACCCCCTCCAGCCTCTGCTGGAGGTCTCTTTTGGGTGGCTCCGGCACCATCGTCCCCAGGAAGCACCCTTGGGGCCGGGGCTGTCATGGGGCCACAGGGGTTAATTTGGCTGGCGGAGATGTCAGAGAAGGTGGTGTCGAGAAAGCTGCCAGTGTGCACGCGGGGTTGGCAGCTTGGGGAAAAAAAACCAACAACCCCAAAACATGTCTTTACTTGCGAGCCAAGCCCAGGCGATCTGGGAGCGGGGCTGGGTGGTGATAAATTGGGGTGCAGTGCCATATTTCAGGCGGGTATCAGGGCAGTGGGATGGGGGCAGCTGCTGGAGCGAGGGTCGGGTCGGACTGCACCGGTACCTGTCTCCTTTTATTTGCCAAGAAGCACTTAGCCTAGCTTCTCCAGCTCAAACCAAAAGGAGTAAAAACACAAGGCAAAGAAAGCCAAAGAAACCCCCTCTCAGGGTTTTGTCACTGAAAAAATGGAGTTTTGTTGCTTTTCTTTTAAAAACAGTCAGCGGCGGGATGATGCTAGCACTTCCCAGCCAAAATCAGAATAATTTACCAGTGAGGAACCCAGCAGTGATTTTTCTTCCTCCTGAAAGCACAGAAACATGCCGTGTGCTGCCTGTAGCTGCAGCTCAGCCCGGCGCAGGAAGCCAGCCCAGCCTCACGCACCGGGGAATTCTTGCTTAAACCTTCAAAACACTATTTAAGGGGCGCACAGTGCTTGCACCGATCCCAGGCGAAGGCAACCTCAGCACACCCGGGTGCAGGGCACACACAAAGCTTCTCCTCACTGAGCATAATTGCAAGTGTCCTGCACTTTTCCTGCTTACAGGTGACATTATTTCAACTCTGCCTCTCTGGATAATCTTTCAACTTTGTGAGCAATAAATCAAAGGACGTGGAGAACGTACCTGTAAAAATTCTCTCGTCAAACATCCTAGGAGGAAAGGGGAAAAAAAGGGATTAGACATAGGTGCTTTTAATGACTGAATTTTAGGTTTTATTAATGAACAGCATTAAACCAAGTCAAAATAGTAATTTTATTCGTTCCCTAAAAAAAGGGAATGAATATTTCAGCTTAAAAAAAAAAAAAAAAGCCTTTTAGACTGTTGTGCAACCAAGCAATCTTACAGCATATGCTTTTTCACTAAAGCACATTTAAATCTGCTTATAAGTCATTCTCTTAATTTAATTAACTTATTAAATGAGGCTGCTACAGGGTGGCTTTACCAAAAGAGATGATGGGACCGAAGTAGCTGTTGCTGGACCTTCGCTCCACAACGTAGACCACCGACCAGATGCCACCAGCACAGAGCTGCAGTATTTACACTCTCCCGCTCTGGCACGCGTACCCTTGGGGATGTCACCTTTCTCCCAAACATTGTATTTTGGAGCCACCCACGCCTCCTGTGCAAAGGTACTCATGGGAGCAAAAGCGTGGTCAGGGGCACGTCCCGGGGCCTGATCCAGCCCAGCGCGGCCCGAGCGGTGCGGGACAAAGCGGCTCCTCCACTAGCTGACATCTGGAGAGCTAATTCCTTTTAGGATGCCCGAGTTCTGTTGATGTCGGTGATTTTAGCCCCCTTGGGAGCCTTAGCGGGGCGTTTTCTGTGCCGTAATTTCACCCCTCTAGCAGGGAACAACCCAAGTGCTGCACAGGCAGGGACCGAATAAATAAATATATTATAAAGCAGATTTTCCTGACGGAGAAGCAAAGAGGGGTTGCACAGTGCAGAGATAACTGGGAAAGCGTCCACTCCTCCTACTCCAATGCAAATGCAGACACCAACACACAACGCCCTGCCCATAGGCGATACATCCTCATCATCCATGTATATACAGGACATCCATAAGTGATCACCGCAAAACAAGGTGGAGGGAAAGCCCCGTGCAGCGTGAATATAGATGTTCCTCCTCCCACCTGGAGGCACTGCTCCCATGTGCCAAATGCCACTGGAGAGAGTCGCGATCGGAGGGTCCCATTACCACCCGAAATGCTTAGGGTGGCACCGGCAACGCCTGAACGGACTTACAAGAGGGTGACGGGGCTCAGGGGTGACTGTGGTATGGCCAGCCCTGCCACATCCTCGCAAAAAGGGAGAGAGGTATGGAAAATGGAGGGCAGGGGGGAAAAAAAGAGCTGTTTAGCTTTTTTCCATAAAAAAGGGTAAAATGAGTTTTGGCTGTCAAACCAACCCTCTGAGCATGGAGGGAACAGAGCTTAAATCCCCAAGCCCCCTCAAGGCCATGCAGTCCCCCTTGCCCACCTCGCCACGCACCTTTTGATGACAAAATGGATGTTGTGCCTCTCCTCCAGGATCCGCTTGAGTTTGGGGACGCCGTAGGTGCAAGGCCTTTTGAAGGGTATTTTGTCTGGGATGCCGATGATCTCCACCGCCTCGGGGTCGCAGGCAATTTTCCGGTACGGCACGGGGACCATGTGGTCTAACCCCAAGGCTTCGGCTGAAAGGTGAACGCATGGTTTTCACTTAAACGTGTGCTTTTCCTTTTACAGATGATAAAATGAAGGTGTAAAGGCTTGAACTCAAGCAGAGCAAGTGCCTCCTGCCCTCTTCTCCTTTGCTTGTCCCAGAAGGTGAGCCCCGGGAGCAGCTCACCCATGGGAGATGGGACAACGGGGAGACAATGCAGCAGCAAACACAGCTAACGGTGTCCTCCAAAACCCCCAAATGCGCCCAGTGTTGCTCAAACCAGGGGCGAGCTGGCCGATGTGCCGTCCCCAACCTGCCTTCAGCCGCAGCAGGTCACTGAGCTATATAACTCATGAGTTGCATTGCACATAGTTTATAAGTTACAGAGCTCATTTATAGCCCATCTATAACTCACGAGTGACATAGCACATATCTATAACCCATCTATAACTCATGAATTACACAGCCTGATGAGAATGGATGCTACAGACTACAACCTCCAGCCCGTCAGCCCATTCCTGAGCAATTTCCTGAGCTTACAGCTGCCCAAACGCCCAGGAACTAACCCAAAAGCACTGCCCATGGCAAGGGAAGCACCAAGGACGCCTATAAGCCCTGCAGGTGGAAAAAAGTAGCTGCAATGAGGACAACCTTCTTTTTTCCCCTGCCACGTTAATTTAAAACGGCTGCATGCCACCGCTCCCCCTCACCCGCAAGCGCCGGCAGTGCCCGGGCACTCTGACCCGGCGTGCCATGCTTCAAACCGGGGCTGTTTTACAGCCCAGTTATAAATTCCTCGATGGTGGGGGGGGTCCAGATGGAAATATTGACATAACCTTCAGCAGACACCCAGACACTGGGAGCTGCTGGGCTAAATGTGTTAGGAAGAGAAGGGAGCTCTAGCATATGGCTTCTGCTGCTGTGTTAGGGAACAAAAATGATTGCTATATAATGATATGCAAACCACAAGCACTGCAGATGCATAATGGGATATTAACTCCTACTCACCATATCTGCTGTTAAACAGAATTTGCACGCACTCCCTAAGGGTGTTGATATCTTCAGTTTCTTTTATAAAACTGTCCCACTTATCTATCAAAACAAAATATAAGAAATAAGGAACTTCCATATGGTTCGTACACAGCAGATGCACTTTTCTTGTGTGAAGCGCTGGGAAGCAGGAACAAGAGTTTGCTGCTTTAAAAATAATGATTTAAAAATCCCTCTTCCTGAGCGGATTCTGCCAGGCTGGCAGATCAGGTCTGGGCTTCCCTAGCCCCAGCCCCAGCCCCGAGCAACCTCCTCTGCAGCCGTGCCTGTGGAAAGCAGATTCCTAAGAAATGACCCCATAAAACTTCTCAACCCTGAAATGAAAGACCCTCCGGGACAGAGCAAACTCAACCCGAAACGAACCTTTGAAAGGCATGGCTGTTCCACTGAGGAGCTTTTTCATCTCCTTCCCTTCCCAACTTTCCCACCCTTTTTTTTTGTTTGTTTTTAACGCAGGCAGGCAAGGGTTTCGATGTAAACACGTCAGCATTTTTAGGCTGCATTTCCTTTGGGTGGGGTGGAGGTGGGGCAATGGCAAAGTCTCCTCCCCATTGCTGATCCCCCCGGGCACCACTGCAGAATCGCACTGGGGTTAGTGGGTTTCGGTTATTTTGAAATAACGCCAAGCGTTCGGCGGGTATTTGCTGTTTGCAGCTTGGGCAAACAGCTTCACCCAAAGCCGTGCCTCGGTTCCCTATGCACGAAGCGGGGATGGGATTTCCCAGCCGGCTGGCAGCTCTTGAGGACCGAGTGTCGTGGAGACGGCAGGGACGGACCCAAGCAGGGATGAAGGTCTTGGCTGCAATGCTGAGACGTTGCAGCAAGTAAAGGGAAAAAATGCCCCGCTGCAGCATCTCCAGCACTGCTGGGTCGCCGCAGAGCATGAGGATGGCTGGGAGTCCGCTGGGGAGAGACGGAGCCGGGGGAAACCTTTCCCTAAGAGGTGGCTGCCGGCCGCCTCCAACGCTGGAGCGGGACACGGACCTGTCTTGTCGTGGACGATGGAGAAGAGGATGCGCTTGGATGAGTGCACGTTCTGGATGAGGGGACCTCCAGAGACCGACGATTTCTGTCCTGGACAAAAGGGGAGACAAGGAGAAAGGGCTGATGAGAGCCTGACTGATGCTCCGGGCACCCGAACAAGCCCCCGGGTGCCGTCCCCCGCTGGTGATGCCAACCCGACCCCGCCGGCTCTCCTCCATGCACGCTGGCCTGTGACAACCCGGCGGGGTCCCGGCCAGACCGCGTCCCACCGTCCCCTCCGGCTGCCCCTCCAGCCTCACGGTGCAGCACCCGGCATCTCAAGGCAAAAATGGAGGTGCGCCCCGTCAGCACCTTGGAGGCACCCGGGGAAGGGCCAGGGCAGCACGGCACGGCAGGGGTGTCTGCTTATCTCCGTACAGGCCAAGCTTTGCACCGATTTTCATCCGAGGACCGCCAAAACACCCGGGCCTGTCCCCTGTCAGCGCCGGGGGGGTGGGCTTCGCACCAGGCCCTCGTCTGAGAGCAAACTCCAGGCTATTACCACAGCAGTCGCTGTACTCCTGTGAGGAAGGCACCTTCAGCTCTCCCACGGGCCTGGGCAGCAGCGCCTCGCCGGCCGCGTTCGGCCCGGGCAGGCCGGAGGACACCTCTTGCTTTAGGTCGACGGCAATCTGGGCCGGCAGCGAGACGCCGTATAAGAAGTTGGTGACGGCGACGGCGGAGGGGGCGTCCTGGCCGGCGGGTTTGGCCATGGGGCCGTTGGCACCGGAGTCCCGGCTGCCCTTGGAGGCGAGGGAGGTACAAGTCAACTCGACGCTGGGGTTTGGCTCTCGGCTGGGCTCCTCCGCTGGCCTGAGGGGAAGGAAGGGAGAAGAGGAGGAAAAAACCAGGTTCCTTTGGGTCCGTGGCACTGCTAAGCCAGGACAAGCAAGGATGTGGAGGGGAAGGAGAGCTGTGCCCGGGAGGGTGGGACACGCTGCACTGCTGGCTGCCGGGCTCTTCACCTCAGAAATTACAGCCATCACCCAACCTCTTCCAGCTTCTTCAGGCACCTGCACCGTTTTCGTCTTCTTTAAGTGGAGCAGGTTGGTCTTAAGCCCTTATATTAGCTAGGGCAAAGCCACCTGGCTCCACGGCCCAGTGTGTTTAAGGAGTAAAACAATTTGTGTGACCATAACCACTCGACTCCATTGCCTGTCCCAGCCCCCACGGCACGCTCAAGGGGGACCTGTCAGCCCAAGGATGAGCTTCAGACCAAGGAAGCCCACGTGCTTCACGAGACAGGCGGCTGCGAGCTCACAGACAGCTCAAATTCTGCATGTCCTACTTTTAGCTGTCTCAGCCTGATTTTCCAGAAGTGCCGAGCCTTCAGAGGAGGTATTTGGTAGCGCTCAGCATTTCTCTGAATGGATCTGAGGTGCCGCCAGCCAGGCAAACGCAGAGAAAACGCACCCAAAACCGCCGAGCTCCTTGTGAAAACATGGCCAAAATGGGGAGTTCACCCTGCCACGGTCCCCCGCCTCCCTCCTTGTCTGGCATTACAAACCCCATTTCAGCCTGGGAAGAAGCTTGCAGCATTTACACTGGAAACCCCTCTAGAGACAGAAAAGCACTTAGCTTACCACAGCGGAAATTTTGGTGGAGACGCATAAAGTGATGCAGTTAATGCACACGTTTACACGCGCTTAATATAGGAACGAGTCCGAAACGGTCTCAAGCCACCTGACACTGGCGAACCTCCATGCAAGGCTGGGTTTGACATGGCTGGACCCAGGTTTCTGGGAGGGACCCTCCTGCCTGCTCCCCATAAAACCTCTGCCATCCACCAGCGTTATAAGAGCCGCCATCCCAAGGCCTCCCACCCCTTCAGGGATCTCCAAAATTACCTTTTTAGCCTGAAGCGGATGCTGTGGCTGTGCTCCAAGATGGCCATCAGGGACTTCACGTCGTACTCCATGGGTTTCTTAAAGCTGATCCCCTCAGGCAAGCCAGCCACCGCCAGCGAGCCCGGCTCTTTCAGGAACCTCTCGTACGGCAAAGGGACCACGCTGCTCTTCCCCATGGCTTCACCTAGGGATGGGGCAGAGTTACACACCGACGGACACGCTGCGCCCCCGACCGCGGCTGAGCCGGGCTGGAGGGATAAATGCAAGAGCAAGAGATCCCGACGGAAACGTTACAAGAAGAAAACCTCTTCTTAACTCTGCACTTCGCATGCAAGGCCCTCCAAGCCCTTTCTAAAAGCACTAATTAATAAAAAGCTCACAAAAGCCAATAAGCAGATGTCTCATCTTTCGGGTTGCACAGTAAAATCCTCGGCTGGGGTCACTTGGCACAAGCCCACCCACCGGCAGCGCCCGGACGCGTGCCAGCAAGGGATGTGGTCGCCGGCAAGCTGGGAGGGAGCCGAGAGCTGATAAAGGAGGCTGAAGGGCTCGCGGTGATTTTTATCTCATGTTTACTGAGATACTATGGGAACCGTATTTTCAGTTGGTTTTCTTATTTTACCTCCTGGAAGAATGGAAAGTACTTTGATTGCTGATGCTGTCAGGCAGCCTCGATGCACTTTGAGAGACAAGAAAAACAACCCCAGCAGTCTCCCTCCATCCCACCGTTCGCAGGCAGCACGAACATCGATAGGTTTGACTGCATGATCGCCTCCAGCAGCCCAGAAATCTCACCCGCTCCCCCTGACGATGGGCACAGAGTCCCCCTGCGTCCCCACCGTGTGGGGCTGGCTCCATTGTACCTCTGACACCAAAATCTCCCCAAGGAGTTGGAAGCAAACTGTTTTCCCTTCCCCGGCAGCAGAAGACGACCAGCGAGCATCGCAGCTATACACAGATTTTCTAAACCAGCTAAAGAGCCCACGTGCCCAAACCGGGGATGCTTACGGTGCTCTCCAGGCAAGACACCGTTGGAAAATCAGCCCCTTCTGAAGGGTTTCAAGGAATGACCAAACCCTTGAGCTGCTCTCTGCGGAAAAATTACTTTGGAAACCAGCCCAAGTCACTGCGACCAATAAACCTGGTGCTGAAAGCACGAAGCAGAAGAAACAGCCGTGCAGGAATGCGACCTGTCTGGCAAAGCAGTGTCCAGATGCAGAACATCTGGCCACATGGCAAGGTGTCTGCGCCTTCGTCTCCAGGCTGAGGGGCAGGCAGAGGAGATTATGGGACCTTGAAATAGCTGTGGGATTTTATATTGTTGTTTTTCTTTAAAATATTTTATTTTTTCTCTCTTCTTCTTCTTCAAAAAAAACCCAACCAAACAAAAAACCCCACCAAAAGATCTTACAGAAACCCTGGAAATCTTGTGGCACTGTCAGCAAGTCCTTATTAAAAGTGATTTCTTCAACATGTTCTTTGAAGCAACGCATGACAACTAACGACGTGCGACTTGCACGAACCATCAAGGTTCCTTATAGGCGGGATGGATAATGTTTTAATTAAGCCAATAACAGAAGTTTCAAAACGAACCTTTGAACCACAACGCTGTGAGTACATTTTCTGCGAGCCCTGAGGGTACTTATGGTTTCCCTGCCCCGAGGCACCGGCTCTAGCAGCTCTCCACCTCCCTCCATCACCTCCCTTCGTGATAGGGAGAAGCTCCCGATGCCCACGGCGGCTCCTTATCAACCCAACACTCAACAACTCCCCGAACATATTTTTATGGGGCATGCGTTACTGTCAAAGTGACCTTCACCAAGCCTCGCGCTGCTGTGCAGAGACTCACGGTTTAGCTAAAGAGAGACAATAATCATCATTAATGCCTGGTTAATAGAAGCCGGCGGTAATCAGTCATCCTGTTGGTGCAGAGATTACCCAGCTCTGGAGGGAATACGCGATCTTTTGACTGAGCATTTTCTAAGATTTTTTTTGTTTCCAATCCCTGTTGATGGGAGGCGACTGAAAGGATAAAAAAACCAAACGAGAACCATAAGAAAGATAACTGTTAATTTCTGTCAGTCCTCTCAGTGTTGGAAAAAGAATCACCCTGGGCACCTACTATCTCCTGCGGTTTTTCTCCCCACCCAGCCGGGAGAGGCTCTTCCCGAGGGGCTCGTTGGGAGGGGAGCATCTGCCCGCTGGGTTTCCCCATCCAGCGGCTCAGGGATGGAAACAGCTGATCCTGCTGAATCAGCAGCAACGGCGGAATTGCACCCAATGCCAGAACTACACCCAACACCAGGCAAAACCACCGGCCCAGGGATGCCCAACCTCCTCCTGCCACTACCACTGGCCATGGCGATGCCGGCCACCCTGGCCTGGGGACCTGGCCACTTGCCACACACACAAGGTAAAGAGCATCACCAAACTCATCCCAACGGACGGGCCGTGTGGTCTGTACGCCCCCATGCATATGCACCCTGGTCAAGCGGTTTTATGCAATTACATAGTTATGGTATGTCATATATGAATAATTCCTGTATTCATAAAGCCTGGCGCTCTGCTGGCAGCAGGACGACGAGACCTGCAGCTCCGAGTGGGGATCCAACCAGCGCCAAAACGCCCTCCCCACCCCGTTCCCTTGGCTCTTCTGCATTGCCCCTTCCTTCCCGCTTGGGCCCAGCCTTTTGGAGGTAGCAAGAGGATTTGATTACCCCCATTAACGGGAATATTGCCTCCAAGTCCTTTAAGTGGTTTCAGAAAACCTCAGCGACTGTCCGTCCCCGGGGGAAGGGATGCCAGCTCCCCTTTCTGTCTGTGAAGCCCATGGCAGGCGCTGGCAAGGCGAGCGCCGAACAACAGCCAGCAGCAGCAAAATCTGCACAGAAGCCCAGGGCGGTTGGTGGGAGCACCCGTTATCCCCCTCCCATCGTGTGGGAGCGCCCATTCCCAAACCCAGCACACAAACAGGGGCAACGCCTGCGCTTCGGGCTCAGGGAGACCCGCACGGCCCCGGCAGGGCTCGGTAGCTCACCCCAAATCCCAAATGGTGATGGGGAGCTGCACCCAGGAAAGTGAAACACCCGGTTCTGCAGCTGGTCCAGCCACACGGCCTGAACTCCCCCAAAGCGTCACGCTGGGCTAATGCAACCCGCTGAGCAGCACGGGAAATTATTGGGGCTCACCGCCCCGCTTTCCCAACCCAACCTCGCTTTTCCTACCCAGGCCAGCACAGCCCCGTAGACGCTGCTGGGGGCCGAGCCGGGAACACGGCCGCCACCTCCAGCCACTCCGTGGGGCTTCAGTGGGGACCTCCCAAGCAAGAAGCAGGCGCTGCCGCCGCTTGAGCCTCCGCAGATTGGGCCCGGGGGGAGCTCTGCAACCCACTGGGTTACATATCAACAGCCATATGGTCATCTAGATTTTAATTGCAGAAGCTTTATTGCCGGGGATGATGCATGTGCTGGAACGGCACCAGCTCGTCTCTCGGAGCCGGGGCTGTGGGGCCGCCTGCTAGAAAAATCATCTTTTTTCCTTTTAAATAGGCTTGCCAGGGAAAGTAGTGAGAGAGTCTCTGCAGAGCCCCGACACAGCGCTTGTGAAAGAGGTGCTGTAGACGCGGCGTCACGGATAAAGGTGTGCTTGAAAATCACACTCAGGGCATGGCAGAGGCTTCCTCTGGCCGGGGGAACAGGGGATGCTCCCCCCAGCACGGGGATTTTTTTCCCCAGTTTGGGGCACTGGAAAGTGAAGGAGCAGTGGCCAGATCCCATCTCAACACAACGCTAACCCTAGGCAGGAGCACGTCCCGCCACGCTGCCCTGCCAGGCGCCTGCTCCCTCACCGGGGAGCCGGGCTGGGGCCGAAAGCCGCACCCAGCGGCAGCGCCAGGCAGCTCAGCGAGCCCTGGGGGCAATCCAAATCCCCAAATGGAAGCGTGAAGGTTCTTACTATAAAGCACATCAAACACTTCCTCTACCATCTTCCTGAGGAGGTACACGTCTGATCCCTGGTCCGGGGAGACCCTGAGCACGCTTCGCCCACACTCCTTTGCCTTCTTCTGCACCTCCGCGTCCTGCTCCTTCCTCTGCTGGACTCCTGTGGGGAGGGAAAGGAGAAAACGGGAGATGCTGTGGTGAGAAGAGGGTTCACGGGCGATGCCATGTGCGCTTTTGAGTGGCTGTGAAGCGATCGAACCCACTGGCCGGGTTATGCCAACTTCAGCCAGGACTGAATGCATCCCTGCCTGCCAAACCACACGCAAGACAGGGGTCCCATGGGCGCCGGGCCCCTCGCTGCCCCCACAGCATCAGCAAAGTCCTCTGGCCAGGCAGGTGGGTGCCCCGGGTCTTCCACCCACCCCAGCCCCCCGGCTCGGATGGGGCCATGGCCCCCGGCAGCCCCCAACACGCAGGGGGAAGGTGCCGGCACGGGCAGCGGTGCCAGCAGTGCTGCCGGGAGCGGGGTTGGACATCCTGTGCGTGCCCCCCCCTTCCCTGGCTTTACCCACTCTGCTGCACTGAAACTGTTGTGATTAATTGGGCAGCGCATTTCTTTTCTCTGGTTTCAATCTGCTTAGCCTTCAATCTCTCAGGAAAAGAAAATCCGCCTTTCTCTGAGGCTTTTTTACCCTTCAGTGTCACGTAGCTCAGTAATACCAGCTATTTCCTGCTAATTTCCCCCATTAAACCTCAAATAAAGCATATCTTCGGCAACGACTTCCTTGCATCTCTAAACGCACAGAAAATTAAACACTACAAGTGCATTATTGCTGTTCTATCCAAAGCTATTCGCAAGGGATTTTCGGTGGCGAAGGACTAATTCCTTCATCATCCTCGACAGGCTCCTGCTGGCAATCGGCCCTGGATGCGAACTGGGTGCTCAAGGAGGAGCTCGTGGATCCCTCCCGTGGAAACAGCCCGTGGCCGGACAACACTGCGATGGGGGCAAGAGCCACCCGGGGCACCCGCACAACCAGCCACAGGAAAGGGGACAGCCACCCAACACCGCGCAACCCCTGGCAAGCTCCGCATCCCTCCCACGGCGCGGGGAAACGGGCCCTGGAAAACTTTTTTGGGGTGTTTTACCAAGGTGGTGAAATGCATCCTCATCCACATCCTCCTACGACTGACCCTCCCTCCCAGCTGGGCGCAAACTCTCCTCCGTTGACATTAATCCTGATCACTGTCAAGTTCCCCCGTGCGCCAGGAAAGGCTGAGCCAGAGGTTCAGATAAAGGAGCGCGTTCAAGCGAGGTCTGCGCACCCAGAGAGATAAGAGGCTTCTTACATCTCCCAGCGATGTCTGCTTTAGATTATTTCAGATCCTTTCTAAGGGGGCAGCTAGACCATAAATCAGAGGCGCTTCCAGGGATGCTTTCCACTGCGTGCCAGTTGTAAGAGCTTTATGGATCGGAGTTGAGCCTGGGCCATTTATAATTCAAGACAGAGTTATCACGTTTCACCCTGTCTCCAGCATCAGCCGCTTCACCCGAATCCCATCGTCAAGATTTTGTGCTCTCAACCAGACGTGCCATTTCACTTTGACAAAGGTGTAAATGAAACCCAAGGAGGGGGGAATCGGGATCTCATGCCGGGTGCCTTGCCCCAGCACAGTGGTAGGTCACCAGCCAGGATATATGTATAGGTATTTCTAAAAGTGAGATTTGCAGAGGGTCATCAAATATTGTGAGCCCTAGGGAGACACGGTTGGCATTTAGTATGTAAGGTGGAGCTCCCTCCCGTTGGCCACCCCACTGCCGTTCACCGCTCGGGTACCTCCCTGCCTCTGGTGGGTGGTGGGAAGGGGAGGCAGAGCCTCCCGACCTGCAAAACACAACACGCCAAAGCGGAGGATAACTAAGAGCGGCTCTCCTGGGTGCGCGTGGCGGAGGCGGCAGGCAGCCGCCCACGACGGGCAGGACGGAGGGGCAGAGCGGAGCCTCGGCAGGGAGCCGCTCCTGCAAAGCCGTGCCGGCTCACCCCGCACACGTGCGGCGAATAACCCGAGCAGGCAGCGACGCTGGCAGCTTTACAGCGCTCGTGTTTTCACCAGAGCGAACCCTTCCTGAGCAACCTCTCCAACGGATTAAGCACCAATATGGTTTCTGTCAACACCATGTGTGTGCACACACAGCCAGGTCATTTCTCTCCACTGACATCCCCCGCCATGGGCAGCGTGTGCAAGTGGATCCGGGTCTGGGGTCCCCCAAAGCCAGATCCTGTCCTGGTTCCTGCATGGACCGGGGAAAGCAGCAGTTGGCATGCCGGGGATGATGCCATCCAAGAAATGCAGATCCCTGGGCGCAGCACGGCTCCCACTTTCCTCTCAGCTCCCAGGCTGGTTTTGGAGAGCTGGCAGAGGCACGGAGCCGGCGCAGGGGGCTGGGTGCCGGCCTCACCACGCGCAGGGCTGCCGCCAGTCACACACGTCCCTGCGATACCTGGTGATCCCAATCTGAGACCGAGGGAACCACGGCTCTTGCTCAAGTCATCCTTTCACCACTGTTAGCCCCTCAAAAAAATAAGCAGCTCCACCACCAACACTCCCAGCTCCCAAATCCATCCCTGTCTTTCCAAAACCAGGAAAAAAGCCTTGGCCCAAGAAAGCCTCTTGCTCCTGCAGGATCAGCAGGACAAACTATTTCTGCTAAGTCCTCGAAAGCCACTCCAGCACACCGGCAGCGCTGCCGCAGGCCGACAGCGCTGGGTGAGCAGTGCAGCCGTCCAGCCCCGTGCCACCCCAGGGATGCTTTCGGAGAGGAGAGCCCAGGTGCGCAGTGCCCTCCCTGGGAGCGGAGAGCCTCCAGCCACGGTTCCCACCCGCTTTCTCCACCACTTTAAGCACCGCTCAGCCCCACGGACAGACAGCACCGCGGTGCCCCCCCGAACCACAACCCCTCCGTGCGCAGCGGGGGTCCCGGCTGGCGCAACTCAGCACCAACCTCAGCACGGGAGAAGACCGCGCCGGCGGGGATACTCACTGCAAAACTTCTGGAAGTCGGCTTGCAGCTCCTTGCGGGCGCTGAGAAAGACCCGTCCCTTCTCGGTGCCCACCACGAAGGCGCTCTCCTCGTGGACGGCGATGCAGGCCACCTCCGCGTTCAGTTTGGAGAGTGCCGAGCACTGCGGGGAGGCAGCGGGTCAGGGTGGCCGCGGGAGCATCCCCGCTTGGCATCCCTGCCATTTCCCAGTGGGATGGTTTTTCTTCCCGTCAAAAGATCCCCCCGTCAAAAGCAATGTTCTGGTTTGGGTCAGAATTTCATGGGGTTTATGACATCCCCTAAACACTTCAGCAACTTTACAGCTCCAGAAAGGTATCTGGCTGTGCTATGCTTTGCTGGAAAACAAGAACTATTTACCCATTATTTCACTTCACTTTTTCCTATCCTAAAAGTAAACATTTTCTATATTTCTTTAAAAGAAAACATTCCTGTAAAAAAAAAAAACCAACCAAACCCAAAACCAACAACAATTTGTATTTTTCCACCAGCTCTAATGAAATAAGGAGCACGGGAATCTTATTTCAGCTGCAGAACACTAATATGGTCAAAGTCTGGATTAGTCGAACGATTCTTCTTGTACAGTTATGCAAAACATTAAAGAGATGGAAAAGACTTCCTCCATTAAGCCATTTTATGTAATGTGCGCTTCCTGCTCTACATAATACACATGTATATGCGTTCTTATTATTATTTTTTGTATTATAATAGTTACGCAGTGCCGGCAGCCTGAGTCATATTCCCATAGCTACAGCACCGACGCTATGAAGACACTATCCCCAGGTCACGATTTAAATGGGTAAAACAGGAGATTTTCCGATCATCAGCCCCGGTTAGACACGTCGCCCGCCCCCGGCGCCGCGGAGGGGCCGGAGCATGCTGGCAGCGGGGAGGGAGCAGGGAAGCAGCTGCCCATGGACCAAACCCCCCAGAGCCACCCTCGGCGCCCCGCATGCATTTACAGCCAGTTTGATGTGCGTGGGCTTAAACCAGTCTCTATATTGGGTCATTTTACCTCCTGCTCATCTTCTTCAGGAAGAGAGTATTGAATCACATTCCCAAAAATAGACATTTTTAAGAAACCTTCCTTTCAAGAACCCAGTAGCAAATGAAAGCATTTTGCTCAAAGAGCCCAACACTCAAAAAATAAATATAAAATCTAGGGGATGTGAGATTTGGAGGCAGACCAAATCCAACCCTAAGCCCGCTTGGCAATGTGCGCATGGCCCCCTGGTTTGTTTTTCACGCACGCAGGCAGCCAGGCTTCGGTGGGTGCAGAGCCCGGCCATGGGGAAGCGCTGGGATAAAGGCGGAATTTCAGGAGCAGCCTGGCCTCCTGGCCCTGCTGTCAGCACTTAACGAGGACTGCGGAATAATGTATATTCATTAAGAAGCCAAACTATGATAACACGATTTGCTGTACAGGATGGCACGTATATAAATCATCAAAGCTGCTTGGGGTGCGTCAGCTCCGGAGAACCTGCTCCTTAGTGGGGTGGCAATGGTCAAAAAGAAGGAAATCAGAATTAGTGAAAAAAAACCCAAACCCTACCTGCATAGAGAAGAAGATGCATCCAAGATAAATACATTAAATACGACTTGGCTTTAAAAAGGGAGGGCTATTTAGCATGTCGTACTGCATTAGACGTTTGTTACTACACACCCGCTTTCCCTTCTTGATCACATTCACAGTTAAAAATAAGATTAGCTCTAGTCCACAAGACTTAATCCAGACAGTTATCTTGTTTATGTAAGCACGGCTGACTTAGGCAAGGTTTCCACTGGGAATTCTACGTCAAAAGATATGAAAGTTATTTTCTTTGTTCTCAGAGATAAAAGCCATTGTTCTCCTGTTGTGTAAAAGCTCACGGTAACATTGGTAAAACATCAAGAAAAAAACACCCACCCCAACCACCCTACATTCAGTTGATACCAACATAAATATTAATGGGAAAACAATACACATCTGAGATTAACTTGGGCTGACTTTATGATCCTTACGGCTGTCAGGGCGGGAGAAGATTTTTATTTCCCAGCTCTGGAGCTCCTGCTCCTCTCCAGCAGCGCAGGGGAGCGGGACGAGCTCGACAGCCCTCCTGCTCCAGCCAGCCCCATTAAAGGGAGGCGAAATGACGGAGGGGGACAGGGACGCCACCGGCCTCTTACCATGGAGTCTAAGGCAGACACTAAGCTGGTGATGATTTCGTCTTTCTGGGGAAAAACCATATTCCACTGGTCAGCTCTGGAGGTGCTGAGAGTCACGTCTAAAGGCTTCCCTGCCAGGGCCATATTCACCTGAAAATAGAAAAAAAAATGGTATATACATTGCTATTACTAACGGAGAGCCGTCGCTGAGCATCACAGCGTAGCCCAGCTGCAGCGTGTGCCATGGGCTACGGCACAACGCTGGCATGGCTACACAGGGGAAACTGAGGCACAGAGAGAGGCCGGGGCCAGCCTGAGCCCCACGTTCCCCACGTCTCCTCTGCTAAAGGCAGATAATTGCGAACGCTGCCGAGCCATAACCAAACCCTGGGGCCGATGCTGCGTGTCCCAGCAGTGGCCAGGTCACCTCCGCCCTTGGGACTCACCCCCAGGGAGATGCCACCACGGCGCGGGGCGTGCCAGAGCGACCGTGTGCTGGGACACCCCGGACAAGCAGGCTGCGGCCGTGCCAAGCTGGAGGATGCGGCGTCGAAGCGGATGCAGAGTGCTCCCACGCCCAAGCTCTGCAGGCAGCAGTGAGCAGGGGGTGACACGTGTGTCCCTGCAAGGACACCGTGCTGGCTGTCCCCATGCCTCCCTCCCTATAGCCTGGGCAAGAGGAGAGCCCAGCACCCAAAGGTGTCCCTGAAACGGGCCAAAGCCACAGGGTGCTCTGCCTTCGCCCCAAGGAAGAGAGAAAGGCGAGGGGCTCCATCATCAAGTCATCCCACCCCGCAGCTCCTGGGGGACTGCGCCGGCAGGAGCAGGACCGGGTGGCATGCCGGGACCCTGTGGCCAAGAAGGGGCTCAGCCTCAGGAGCTCCATCCCACACTGCAAAACAGGGAAAAATGCCGGGGCCGGTCACACGTGCAGCGACTGCGACAGGTCTCTGCACCCCGATGCACACGTCTCACCACGAGCCATGGCGATGCCCATACTGCAGGGGAAACTGAGACAGGGGCTTGCCCTGCATACATTGCCCCACTCCCACGCTGGGGCACCCACACCCGGTACAGCATCACCCCCCCAGCACCCAGCACGGTCCCTCCCAGCTATCACCCCTCCATCCGCAGGGCAGCGTCACGCCGCCCGGCTTTAATCCTGCAAATAAAGGGTGGCAAATTAGCCGGCAACGCTTGGGAGCCACTCGAACCGGATCGTAAATCATGTGCTCGAAGCCGCAAGCGGATAAAAGAGACCAGAGAATTTCTAACAAGGCGAGACGGGCAGGAGCCGGGGAATATGAATGAAGCTGCCTGCGCATAACTCGATTTGTGGCTCAGCCGATAACCGTGGCCGCTCGGCCCCGCTGAAAACAAGGGTTAAAAGTCAACAGCAAACACCCAAATTCACCCTCCTGCCCCGGTTCGCACCTGTGTCCAAGCAGAAGGAATTTGCACGCAAAGCGGGGCCGTGCTGCTCCATGCAACCGGGGAAATGATGGATTTTGGCCCAAAATAACAAGTCCCCCCATGCTGGCATCTCTGCAGGTGCCTGAGCACGCACGGGGCAGGGGGCTGACGAACGTGCCCTCGGCCCTGCAAAACCTCGCTGCTATGTGGGCATGCAACACGCTAACGAGGGTGGAGACAACTCCCTGTTAAACAATAACGACTGAATTTCAGAAATTGCTGTTGATGAGACCTCCAGGCTGGCTTCCCCTGCGTTGCCGGCCGGTGAGCGCTGGCAAGCAGTGCTGAGGCCTCACCAGCACTTTTGGACGGCAGAGCCATAGCCGCAGCCGTGCCAGCCCTTCTGCTGTGCCACGCTGACAGCCACCCGGCAAAATCCTCTTACGCTCAGCTGACACTTCTTAACGAAGCTGATGGACAACTCTTCTCCCCCAGGATGATCGGGGGGGGGGGGGGGGGAACAACCCCAAAACTAGGGGTCAGCTTGGAAAATAAAGCAGGAAACCAAACACACAGTCCTGCAGCCTGGGCACTACCACCCTCCAGCACAGCCCCCCACGTCCCCACGCTGGGGACAGGGCTCTGCCTGGCACCTCCAGCTTTACCATCACGAAGGGTTGCAGCAACGCCGGGAAACGGTCCATCTTGCTCCAGCCCTGCATGGATGGATGGACGGACAGATGAGGGACCATTTCACGTACGCGCTCCCGAGCAGCTCCCTGCGCACAGCCCTGTGGGTGCAGGGAACTCGGGATTTCTGCTTTTAATCAATGCTGTGTTAATACGAGGTGCCCTGTTGCAGCTGGCAGGGAGCAGGGAGGCAACGGCGATGCCGATGCCGGCCCTGAGCCGCTCTCCTGGCCCGCAGGACACCGGGCAGCCGCAATGCCGGGCTGGGGACCAGCCATCGCCTGGGGGCTGCTGTCGGGAAAGGACTCGGTCCAGAGAGCATCGCTCCCTTCTTAACCTCCCCCCAAGCACTCGGTTGGAAAACAGCCTTATTTTGATGCCCACACGGATTTCTGAGTGCCCTAATTATTATTAAATACGACTGCTACGACATGGATGTTCTTGTTGCCTTCCAGCAGCATTTTGGAGAGCTGGTCCCCGCCTCGGCGGGGCTGGTCGCAGCCCCTCGGAGAGCTCGAGCTGCACCAACCTGTGCGGCCATGGCCTCCCGTGGGAAGCAGCGCTTACAGGGAAGAGATGCTCCTCCCTCGGCTGCAGAAAGCCG
This sequence comes from Ciconia boyciana, assembly GCF_034638445.1. NCBI lineage: Eukaryota > Metazoa > Chordata > Aves > Ciconiiformes > Ciconiidae > Ciconia > Ciconia boyciana. Next base: position 3,460,281 of record NC_132950.1, read on the forward strand.
AGCAGGATCTGGCCCCAGAGGGGGAACCGAAGGGAAACCCTGGGATAACGTCAGTGGGAAGTGGGGCAGGGTCCCCCCGCACCCTCTCCCTACCCGCTCCTTGCTCTGCAGGAGACGGGGACAAAAATAATCCCTTTCACCTGGCTGATCATTTAATAAGGAAAATGGAGAATCACTCAACAAGGCAAAAAAAAATCCTAACAAAAATATGACCCAAGTAATACAACAGGACTTTAAAGGATGGGGGGGACAATATTCCTGTAAAGCTTTTAATCATTTATGGTCACGAAGAGCAGTGACAGCGGATTTAGACAAGGGGGGAAATAAAAGGGAGGAAAAAACCTTCATGGCAAGCACTAGGCTTATTCAAATCAAATTAAGACGTACAGCTTGAAGTTGTTTGTCTAATCAAAGGGAAAGTAATCTTTAGGAAAACTGGGGTAAACCATTCTTATAGCAGTTAGGCCCGGCAGCAGGGAGCAAGGTGGGTAGGATGGGTGCAGAGCATCCCACCCCCCTTCCCGGGGCACCATGCACTCATCCTGCTGAAACCCCGCCCCGGGGCACCCACCAAGGGTTGATTTTCCCCTCCCGGTCCACAGCGGGGGCTCAGCTCCGGCCCCAGCCCCATCCCACCTCCGCGCCCCGAGTCTCGTCCCCGGGGTTGCAGGATGACTCAGGGACCGTCACGCCGCTGTCACGGGGCCAAAGCAAACATTTGCAGATTGGTTTTATTTTTTTAATATTATTAAAACTATTAAATGTAATTTTATTATTATTTAATTACTTCTCCACCCCCCAAATGAGTCTTGCAGGGACAGGATGAGCAGCGCAGGACGGGGGTGCCGTGCCACAGCCAGCACGGGACACGGGCAGGCAGCCGGCACGGGCCATCGCCTGCTCAGCTCTTACGACACCTCCTTCCTCGCCTCCCTTTATAATCCTGGGAAAGATTATAAATTTGGCCCCAGGGGAGTTGTACTCGTGAATCACCTGGGCTGCAGCAAAGGAAAAACCCGGTGCACGGGGAGGCTCCTGAACCCCTGCAGAACGGCAGCCGTCCCCCCAAACCCTGCGCCTGCAGCAGGAGCATCCCACCTCCATCCCCCCAACCGCTGCCGCAGGGCAGCATCGCTCCCCAAAATAAACATCCTCCAGCCTTGCGCGCTGTGTCACCATTTCCAAAGCATTCGGAGCAAACAAAACAGAAAAAAAAAAAAAAAGGGCAAAAAAAAAAGCCAACAACAACCCTCCAAATGAAATTTCCAAGCAGAAAACTGTGTTATTGTATCCCTCAAATTATAAACAGGTTCAATTAGGAGAAACCGAGGGGAGTTTATGCGAGCCAGCAGCTCGCACCGTACAGCACCGGCATCGCCTGCCGGGCTGAAGCTCGGTTCATGGTAAAGATGGGTGCTGCAAGCTCCTCGTGCTGATTTAAGGACGGGAGAGCTTTCATCCTCCTTCTTCTTCCTCATCTTTTCAAGCCTTACAGCAATTTCCAGTCCTGTGCCACAACCAGAAGCAACAGCATCTTATTTATGAAGCCGAGCTGCTGTTTCCACGCTGCCGTGGCGGAGCTTGGGGAAGGATCTCCACTGCCACCACTCTCACCTCGCCGTGTACGAAGGCATTACTTATCGTAAACCCCAACGTACAGTTTCCCAAAGGAAGCTGGGCGCTCGCCTGGGACTCACAAAACTAGACCGAACTTCTTGCCAGCTCTCCCCATGCCCTTCACTCCATCAGAAAAAAAAGGCAATAACCCCTTTTTTGGGAGTTACCCAAGGCCAAACCCAGTGCAGGGCAGGAGACGCCGTGAGACGGGAACAGCCAAATGCCAGGAGGGACCGAGGACATCCTGCATCTGCTTCTACTTATACTGCCTTCTACCAATACTGTTTTTAAACTGAATTGAGTGATTTATTTATTTTTTTTCCTGCAGCTCTACTGTATCTTAAAAATGTAACCCTGGCGATTTTCACTGCATGAAGCATCTCCCGTAATGAGGACACAAGACCACTCAAAACCATGCAGGGCAAAGCATCGGCCGGCCGGTGCCCCAACCCAAACCCACTAGCGCTGGGTGGGCGCAACGTCTTCCAGCTCAGCCCTTAAACCACCGACTGCATCCAAGGGCGACGAGCTGGAGGACACCGGCTCAGCCGCAGCACCAAGGAAATGCCACTGGCACGGAGCGTGCCGGGGTCTGACGGCAGCAAGGGAGAAGTGAAAAGCAGGGGAGCAGCATGGAGAGCCCCAAGCAGATGCTACTACTGCTGCCGCCTTGCCCCGCGGACATCGCAGCATCACCACGGAAATCCCCCTGCGCACCCGGCCGGGATGTTTATAAAGCCTCCAACCGCACGGGCTGGCTCCCAGTTCAGGGAGCCAAACAGGAATTTCAATTAATGAAAGCTTTGACCGTTCAGCACGCTGCGGGGGGGAGCGGGGAAGACCATCACGCCAGTCCTGTCTGCAGCTCCACACAAGAGTGGCTGCAAATTATCCGCTTATTCATTTTTCCAGGAAAATTCTGCCTGTTGCTTCAGCGGTGCCAGTGAGACCGCAGGAAGCCCAAGTGAGCCAGCCCCAATTCCAGCAAAATAGTAAAAAAAAAAAAAAAAAAAATCAATCTATATGGAATATACATATATTTTTTATATATACATATATATATATTAGAGGTAGGTCTTGAGATGGATTACAGGCCATTTACCCTGCCAGGGAGAGGAGAGACAACCTGGGGGTACATTAGAGCTGGGGAAGGTACTGCTGGGGGCGGGGGGCTTTTGAAGGTGGTATTTGGGCTTCGTGGCCACTCGAAACGCTCAGTGAGCCACGGGACGTTGGGTGCCACGTTCAGCCGCCTCCATCCCCCCGGCCCAAGGGCGCAGGATCGGCACCCACAGCCCGGCTGGTGGGAGGGCACCCCTGGCATGCGAACGTAACGATGACCCACACGTAACGACGAGATGACAGTGATTTTATTTGTAATTGCCTTTTACTCCAGGAGGGCGTATTTAAAGGGGATTTTTAAAAATTACACTGGCCCTGGAGGACATTTAAGCAATTAGCCCTGGCTATCATTAAACACGCTTTCAAATCCATCAGGAGCTGTCCTGATAGGAGCCAGAGGGACAAATAATGTCCTTTGCTAGCACCGGGACAGCACCCCCTCCAAGCGAGGGGACCGTCCCCTGTGTCCCCACCGGGGACATCGCTTTGGGGCAGGACCCACGCTAAGGGTTATCTCACCGATGAGCAAGGGGCACCGACTCGGAAAGTATTTCTCTGCACCCCTCCGCCTCAGGGACTTTTGAGGTCCCTCTTTCGGCAGGCGCCTGTTAGCAGCAAGGTGCCCGGCGAGCTGGAGTCGCTTGAGCAAAAAGCCCTGGAAACCACAAAAACCACAGCGGGGCGAAAGCCAGGGGTAGGGACTGGGCTTGAATTTCAATTTGTGGTTTTTTTCTAATCACTTAAGCAGACACCGGTATCAGTGGAGCCAGTGGATGCGACCAAAGCCATCTCGGGCGCGGGAGCACCGTGGCACGGCCCCGTGCCCCCCAGATAACCGGCCCTGGGGTTTTTGCCGCAGCGGTGGAAATTTCTGCTCTGCACGGGCGACTTGCTTGCGGCACGACAGCTTTAACCCGCCCGTGCCACCCAGCTAAAGCCTAATCCCTTACACCTATTCAGCGCCGGCCTCCAGCCCCCACGGCCGCATCCTCTCCATCCCGAGCTGGCACGGGGCGAAGCCACGCAACTCGTGCCCGCGCGGTTTATTGCTTCACTAATGATGCCTCGTTAGCAGGCGATCGGTGAGCTGCGCAGTTGGCACCGATGCCAGCCGTAGAGCCGATAACTGCGGCCCGGGGCGTTTGCAAAATGCCCGGAATTACCCTCAAATATCTAAACTCCCCTAACCCTGCCCCAGATTCCTCATCTCTGCCCCATGTGTGGGTGCCCTGTGGCACAGCCCTCCTGGGGCGTGCAGGGGGCTCTGGGTTTCGGGGTACCCCAGGTGCCACCCTGCCGATGCACCAGCTGTGAAAAAGCACCCACCGAGGCCACATCTGCATCCCCCAGAGGTGGGTGCGGGTGCACCCCCAGCCCCATATCCTGGTCCGACTGCTGCCCCATAACCGCTGCCACGTCTCTCCCCACATCCACAAATTCTCTTCTTTTTTTGCTCCTTTTCAAGCCAATACCTTTTTCGCAAAAGTCTGAAAGCAGCAGAGCTGGGGGCAAACAGCCTCCGGCACGGGCCAGGGTACCCGACTGCTTGTGCCCACATCCCCACTGCCGGCAGCCCTTACCTCGCTGGGTCGGCCCGCTCCCCCAAACCCTGTATTTCCCCCCACCTCCTTCCAGCTGGGTGCTACTGGGCAGAACCGGCTCCCACCACCGGACACCTCCTCCCCTGTTTTATTTTACCAACAAAACCCAGGGCACCTGCTGGCAAAGCTCCTCCCGTACACGCCGGCACCACAACAACAACATCCACTGGCATCACCGCCTCGGCTCCGCTTGCCCGGATAATCCGGTGCCTGCCACAGTTTAGTCCCGCTTATAAAAGAAGCAAAGAGCAAACCGGCGGCTTCTGCGGGGGGACGTATCCGCAGCAGATATTCAGCTTCCCCCCCCAGCCAGAGTGTTGCATTCTGCTGCCACCTTGATTTTCTTAAGCCTGGTCTAGGCGCACACACAAATATAATATAGTAAAATTACGGTAGGCTTATGTCTAGTGCAAAGAGAGACGGATCAGGATCAAGTGCCCTTCAGAAGCTGAGTCTCATCTCCCCCAGGATAAACACTTTCATGTCACGGCGGCTGCTGGGGGGATCGCTCTGCCCGCGGAGCTCCAGCAGCACGGCTTTCAGCTCTAGACAAGTTTCCACGCCGCAATCTCACGGCAGGCAGGCGCAGAAGCTCTCGCTTCGAGCAACTGCCTCTTCATTTATTAAAGACAAGAGGGAAAAAAGGGAAAAAAATAAAAAATAAGTGTTAATCAGAGCGTTCCCACCATGGCAGGGGCGGGATGCTGTGAGCATTGTGCACGGAAAGCCGTCGCGGCTGAGCGGGGTCCTGCCCCAGCGGCCCCGGTGGGCGGCTGGGGGTGGTGAAGCTGGAGATGAGCCTCGTGGTGCCCGATGGGCGAACAAAGGCACCCAGCCACGGGACCTGGGTGCTCGCACGGCTCCCAGGATCGAGCCTCCCTCGCTGGGGGGACGCCCAGCCCCGAGACCCAGCCCATGGCGAGGAGCTCGGCACCCCTTCCTCTGCAGCCCGGCCAAAACCCGGTGCTCTGCAGTTCCTAGAAGGAGAGGCGGGCGGCGAGGGCACGGAGCTGGCGTCCCACACGCCCGGGCTCGGGTTGCACTTCCCAGAAGCGGGCGACCAGGGGAAGCCAAAATTAGCAGGTGACTAATTCTGCCCCTCGGTACATCCCCTGCCCCTGCAGCGCGGTGACTGCTGCTTATCTCAAGAAGATGTTGGCAACCCCTTTGCCGAGCGAAAAACCGAGATGAAACAAGCCCAGAAGCCACAGGATGACCTGCAGGGAAGGTCTTGGGGTTGCACCGACCTGGGTCCCCAGCCCCGTATCCCCTCACACCTCTCTATCGACACCCGGGTCCAACTCTGCACGCCCAAACGGGCGCTGGGGCGGGGGGAAGGAAGGAAGATACAGTTCCAGCCTCCGGTTCGGCGGCACGTAAACTAACGCTGGGGTTATTTAAAGCCCGAGTTTTAGCAGCGTTCAGCTACTGGTTGCGTGATCAGGATAAAAAATCGCAATCCTAATTCCTGGCCCCCCGGTGCCTATGGCAACTGGTATCCGTCTCCTTGGAAACTAATCTCGTGGTATTTGAACAATGTACCAAGGGCCTTTAATCTCCCAAACACTGTAAATCTTTATTCTAGCCTGCTCTCCTACTACCCCAAGAGCCAACATAAAAAGCCTGTTGTTTTCCGTGCAGTCACTGAGAGCCTAACTCGAATTTTATATTACACAGGCACATGCTTTTTTTTCCCCTCTAAATTAAAGAAAAATCCCATATGCACAAAGCCCGCAGGTGCTGCAGCACCGGCCCCGCATCCCGGTCCGAGGTTTGCTTTCTCCAAACGGTGCCCGATGCCCCGTCCCAGCTGGCGCCCCAGTTTGCACACCTTGCGTCCGTCTAACTGGGCGCTGCTCCAGATAATAATAATAATAATTATTATTATTATTATTAATTATTAATTAGCTAGCAAAAAGCTCCCCAAACTGCAAACATACAAAGACATGGTGCCCAGGCTGGAGACAACGAGTTTGCAAGGGCTCAGCGGAGGATGGTCCATCTCAGTCCTCGCCCTGGAAGCGGATGCTGGTGGGCATCTCCTCTTGCTCCTCAACACCCAACCCCGATGCTGTTTTCTCTTTTGCAAAGCTGCCGTTGATGGCGCCGATCCCCCAGCTCCCAGGCAGGGCTGGGGTGGCTCCGTCCCCCCGACACCGGCCCCAGCCCACGGCCACCACCCCTCGTCACCCACTTTCTGCTCTGCCCAGGTAATTGCCTCTGCGTAAGGAGATCTCTGATAGAGAGCCGCTGCCTAATCTCATTACGTTTTAATTTTATCTCTAATATTTCTCTCTGGTTGCTGATGTCTCACTGTCGAGTATTCCCTGTGCTACAGGACGGGCTATTTGCTAATCCCAGGCCTCACTCTCCGCCACATAAATAAGCTCAATAAAAAAGTAAAATGGTTTTCTTAGAAAGAGGGATGAGAAGAGGCTGGGAGACGGGAGCACCCCGCACCCCAGGCTCCCCCCTCCTGCCCGCTACCTTCTCCCTTATTTTACGGGATGAGTCGGAAAGGCAACAGCAGGTCCTGGGTTGCCCCAGCTCCTGCCCTCTGCTCCGTCCCGCGGCGGGGAGCACACGTGCCAAGAGCCGGCGCTGGCTGCGCCTCGTCGCCTGCCGCCTCGACACCTGCCCCAAATCAGGCACCCCGCGTGGGCAGGGCATGTGGCGCTGGCCAGGACTTGCCACCGGCCATGAAGACGTCTTCGGCAAAGCCAAGCCTGCACCCGCCCCGGTGTAACCCTTCAAGGAAGCCGGGCAGTGCGGCAGTGCCGCCGGGGAGGAGGGATGCTGCCGGGATCCCCATTTGCTTCCCAGGCAGCCTCTGGCCACGGCACCAGCCGCGAAACCTGCTGTTTCTCATGCAAACCCCGCCATTACCACGGTGCTATCAAGGCTTGGCATCACTGCCGGCTGCCAGACACAAACAGCCGCAGGTGCCGCGCAGCCCGCACCCACCCCAGGCAGACATCACCCTCCGCGGTGAGCCGACACGCCAGGAGCCGCCGGCTCCGGCCGAGGACAGCGCCGGCTTCCCCGAGCCCCGGCGTCACGACCAGGGCCGCGACGCCAGGCCCTGCCGTGCTGCTCCTGCATCCCAGGAGCAGCAGCCCCACGGCTGGGGGGTCCCGGGGGGTCCCCAGCCTGCGGTCAGGCTCCCCAGCGGCTGCTGAGCCAGGCGTCTCCAGCCGAGGTGTCCCCACCGGTGCGACTGTCCCTGCGGCTCTCGTGGGGAGATTCACCCGTGTCTAATACAGCTTGGGCGCACATCACAGAATTTCCCCCCGCTGTATGCACAGGGGCCCGGCTATTTTAACACCGTGCCCTGAGCACCGCAAGCCCTGCTGTGCCGGATGGCAGCCAGCCAGCAGGCAAGGGACAGGCAGACAGACGGAGGGGGACGAGCCCGTGCCCAGAGAGAGCGATTGCACACCCGTGGGTCCCAGAATGCCGATTCCCCAGCGATGCCTCCGCTCCTCGGGGCTGCCGGGAGCAGCCCACCCACATCGGTGCCTTCCCCCGGCAGGGCAGCACAGCATCCGGGGGGGTCCCCGGTGGTGCCGGGGTCCCGCCTCACCCGCCCGGCGGGATTTGGGGTGCAGCAGGGTGGGGATGGCGGCAGGCGCAGAGCAGAGGTGGCAGGAACGGCTCTGAGAGCCGGCGATTGGAGCCCCCGGCGTCAGGGCTGGCCCCTGCGAGGGCTGCCCCGGGCCGGCGCTAAAATACAGTCGGGGCCTCTCCCGCATGCTTCTGCTCGGAGTCACTCCGGGACAAGGTGACCCGGCTGCTGCCACCTCCTCCCTGCCGGGACACGCCGGTGCCCGGGCTCCAACACAGAGGCCTGGGCCAGCAGTTCCCTCCCCCGATGCCTCGACCCGTCCGAAGCACACGAGCCCCTTCCTTCCCAGGGAGGAACTGGCCCCAGATGAGCCCCGGTCCCTCTGACCTCGGGGGGATGCCGGCCCCTCCCCAGCCTCGCCGGCGGGCCGGTTCAGCTCACCGATCCTGCAGCCGACCAGCCCTGCCCTCGTCTTGCTCGCCCCATTTCAGGGCGGTTTAGCGAGGCAAATGGGTCGGCAGAGGTGTCCCCCAACACCAGCGAGAAGGGGCTCCCCAAGGACGCCGAGCCCCAGCCCCGAGCCCCCGCGGCGCCAGCGCCACCGCGACCACGACACGGCACACGGGCACAGGGCCGGCGGAGCCCGAGGTCTCACAGAAACACATGTTCCCCCCTGCTAAATTCCAGCTTAATTCTCATTTCCATTGTGTTATGAAACACATTATCTGTTGAAACTAAGTCAACAGTTGTTTGCATTTACGTGTAAACACAGCGAATATTAGGAACGGGGCCAGCATTATATTTGCATACGAAATGCTGCCTGCACTGCCCTCTCTCCCTGGCTCTTCTCCATCCCTGCAGTTAAAGATGCGGGGAGATGGCGAAACCCAAGACCAGAGCAGCCCGAGAAGCAAAAACAACTTGTTTTTCCCCCTCTCTATTTTTATTTTTGTGCAGCAGGAGAAAAAACATCCCTTTAAACCCACATAACACACCAACACGCGCACCCCTTCATCTTGGGCCCAAACCGAAACCGCTTCAAATTGCCAGTGATACGCATATCTTATCGGGCCTGCTTTGCATAGCGCATAAATATTTATTTGCTTTTAATCCTGCAAAGCAAACCCGCCTCGTGGCACATTTCCCCTAATCGGCAGCTCCGGCGCCCAACGAAGCACCAAGAGAAGCGGTGTCCCAAATTTGGAGGCTGCTTTAGGTGCGAGGACAGGGAAACAGGCACCCCACATCCAGCACCCGCCACCTCTTGGGGTGCCCGGGGCGGGTTTGGGGGTGCCGAGGCGGCTGTAAGGCACCCCGGTTCCTCGCCACTGGGGACAGCAAGCGCCTGGCTCAGGTGTCCTATAAATAGCAGGAAATAAATACATGTGCGTCGTGGTTTGGGTGCTGGGAGGTGGCTCGATGCTGATTTAGCTCCAGGATGGTGATGCTTCCGGGAGAGGTGATACCAGGGGTGGGGACCGGCCCCTCAAAAAAAGAGATTTTGGGGGCTGTGCAAAGGGAGGGCACCTTGTCATGGGGAAGGCAGAGGGCACACAGCTTATTTTTTGGGCTTGCAGCTGATTTTTCGCACGTACACTTGTCGGGTGGAAAAATGGAAACCCTGCGATGTCTTCACCCACGAGATGGGAAACAAGGGGCTGCGCTGCTGGCGACCGGCTCAGGCTCTCCATCACCCCAATTCAGGATGCGGCCGAGCATGGGCCCGTACCCCAAACCCCACCGAGACCCACGCAACCTCATACACCACGAAACTTACAGAAACCCATAAAAAATGAGAATTTTCAAATACCAAATCACCCCAACACCAAAAGTCCCTTAATTACCTCTTGCTTCAGCCAGAAGGATGGGAAGCAGCGCGCTCGCCCGCATCCGTCCCCACTCCGCCGCGATCAAAGCATCCAGATCCGGACCCACGGAGCCTGAGATTGTGAATTGATTTCTTAATCAGTTCCCCTTAAATGGGCGGCAAGCAATTAGGCAATGGGCGCCCGCCGCCTGGCAGCGCGGGTGCCGAGCCCGGGGAGCCGGCAAGCTCCCGGCACGGCTCTTCGCGCCACACGCAGCCGCAGAGCGGGTAAACACGGAGCTACTTTATAATGGGCAAGTAAATATTTAAATAGGCAGGTTTATTTCGGCTGCCCGGCCGCCATGCAAGTCCTCTGTGAAGTCGCTGACCCAGGCGGAGCCCAAAAACCTGATTAAAAGCAAAACGCTGTTTATCCCCCAAGATGGGAGGAAGCGCCTTAACCTCTCCCCAAGGCCGGTGGTCTGGGACCGGGAAGAGAAACCTCCCCAGCCACCCTACAAAAGGCTTTCCCGGGCGCCGAGCATGATCCCGCATCTCTCCGGCATCTTCAAGGAGCCCCCCTCGCCGCCTGAAGCCACGACCCCAGGATATCACAGCTCCGAGGAGAGGGACCGCTCCATCCCCGCGAACGCCTCCCCCAGCCCCTGCCCATCGCCTCGCTGCCGGGGACACGAAGCCCCCGAAGAGGCAGCCCGGCTCTCCCCAGCATCCTTCCCGCTACTCAAAATACCAAGGGCAATAAAGAGAGACTCCAGCAGAAAGCAAAATCAATACCGAGAAGGAAGGTTCTGGGCTTAAACGCCTTTCACAGCATCGCTGGTGAACAGCAGGTTAGCAAAGGGGGGAGGACAGAAAAACCCTCGGTGCACCCACAGCACACGGGTTTAAGAGGGATGGCGTTTGCCATAAGGTTTTCCATAGGCATCACTGATGGTTTCGAGGTGGGGAGCACATGGGGGGGTGCAGACCCAGCCTGGCACCCCCCAGCCTGATCCAACCACGAGCAAAGAGTTGTGGGGAGGAGGAAGAGGAGGACGAAGAGCAGGGAGACCCCAGCACTGCGCCCTGGCTCCCACCCGGGCGATGCCAGCATGTGCCCCAGCTGCTGCCATTTTGCTTTTGGGGGGTGCGGAGCCGCAGGGAGGGGGCACCCGGGGCAGAGCCAGCCGGCCGTCAGCCAGCGCCGGGAGAAGAGCCACCCTCCCACTGCTCTCCTCGCCATGGCCCCGACGGGAGCCATTTCCCTTCCTGCTCTTCTGGTCCTGCACCTCCAACGGGCCAGCTCCGGCTGCTGACGGGCATCGGCTTCCCTGCCCCAATGGGGACAGCAACCAGGGAAGCCAGGCGCGTGCCGCGGCAAAGCCCACCCGCCGGTCCAGCTGCGGATGAGACCCCCCCGTGCCACGGGAAAGCCGGCATCCCGGAGCATCCTCAGCAGCAGCTACCCACAGCAGAGACAACCTCCGCATTATTTTTAATTATCGGGTTTGAAATAATAAAGGATGCCTACGTGCTCTGGCACATCGATGGCAGCCCAGCACAAGCCCAGCTGTTAAAAATAACCCTTTCCAGGAACACGGCTGCCAGCCACCCACAGGCACCCTTGGCCCCGCGGGATGGATGCTCTCCGCTCCATCCATCGGCATCACCGCGCCAGGTCCACAGCGAGCCGGAAGGTCAGTGAGCGTGGAAATATGCATCTTACATGCAGAAAAAAATAAAATAAATCAACCAGGAGCAAAAAAACCCCAACCCTACAATACCTACGCTGCTAGGGGAGAAAGAAATAAATCAGAAAGAAGAAAATTTATCGGCGATGAAGCCACAACCCAAGCAGCCTGCTTTCAGAGAGCACGTAAAGATGAGGGGATTTGCGCACGACAAGATGCGGAGGGGAGGCAAGCATCGCCCTCGCCGGCAGCTAAAGTCGAGGAAACTTTTGCATTGCTGTGGCAGCGCTGGAGCCAGCTTTTATCATGGAGAGCCTCGCGCGCAGGCAGAGATAGGGCTGTATTTCTGCAGGTGTAATTCCCACGGAGATAAAGACCTTGTTTTTCAACAAGCGGCGGCATTGTACATAAATTACAACAGCAAACATGGGGAAACAAAGAGGTTTTCAAGAGAGCGCGTAATCCTCGAAGGGGCAGCTCAGGGAAAGCCGGCGGGCGGCTGCGGGGAGACGATGTGGGAGAGACACGGGGCTGATCTCGTGCTCTCCCACCTCCCCATAAAGGAATAAACCTTTGGGCAGGTGGGGAAAAAAAATTGACCCACTTGAACGATAAGTATTTGAGGGACCCAGGATGGAGGTGAGATTTTTCATGACAGACGCCGCGTGCCTGCTGTTCCCTGCAGCAGGATCCAGCAAGGAGCCGTGGCAAGGGCAGGGGCGGATGCTGGATCCATCCCCGAGCCAGGTCTTTGCTCCGGGAGCTTGCACGGGGAGGGCTGGGGATGCACTGCACCGGATCGGTCATCTCATGGGACTCTCAGGTCACGCTCGCCTCTCCTGTGTCTTTCCCCCCCCCCCCCCCTGTTTAAATAAAATAAATAAATACAACCTGACACTAATTCTAATGGTTTTAATAAATGTTTAATGTCCTGTTAAAGGTCGCCCGCCACCCGCTCCCGCCACAGACCTGCATTAACAGCACACGGGCCACTCGCTTTGAACCGCGCTGTTTCATCGGGGTTCAAACGCCCGGCACGGTCCCCTCCCCAGGCAGGCGTCCCCCAGGGAAGCTGCCGGGCAGCGGCAGCAGGGGGCTGGCACGTGCCAGAAACCTGCAGCGAACCCCAGCTAACCCCCCGGCTTTCGATGCAAGCCCCCGGCCGAGCGTCATCGGGGGGCACGCGGGGTGTTTGCATTTTTGAGGGCAAACCCACCAAGCTCTAACGCAGGGTAAAATGCTGTAATTTCACTTCGCGGGCTTCTAGGCATTTGTCCCCAGAAAGACAAGATGAAATTACAGCCCGGCGATGCCCCTAAAGGGTGCAGAGCAATTTATTTTCAGTGATCCTCCTCTAATGAAGCTAATTTATAACCTTGTCAGAAGGCGCACGCAGACTTGGGGCACCAGCGCGGCTCCCTTCTCCCAGCCTGCCTTTCCCGGGATGAAAACCTCCAACCCAAACCCCAACCAGGATGTTTATGTAAGGCCCAAAACCCCAAAGGCACTTTAAATAAGCAGAGTTCCTCACATATTTCACCGACTGAGTGTGATCCTTCCTGACGGCGACCGCAAAAGGGCTGCCAGTGCCTGAGGAGGCGCAGGGGTCTCTGCTGCCACGGGGACAGGGCTGTCCCACTGTCGGACGGGTGCAAGGCTGATGCTGTGGGACCCAGGGACCTGGGGGCATCTCGGGGCGTTCCTGCAGACCAGAGCATCCCCACACACTGGGGTCTCCGCAGCTCGGCAACACGGTGACCCAGTTTTCGGGGGACTTGCCGATGACCCTGCCACCATCCCAACAGCCCCACCGCGCTCCGATCACTCCTCACCAGCTGGAAGGGTTCAACAGCTCATCCCCTGGCTGGTTAAAAGGGGGGAACCATAAGAAAGAGCCCTTTCTCCATCCGTACCAACCGCTTCTGTTTCTCCTAAGACACGCAAGACCCACGGCAGACACCGGCAAGAAGGAGCAGGGGAGAAGCGGTGCGGCAGGCAGCTCCCACCGCTCCGCCAGCGCCGCGCAGCAGCACTTTAGCAGATGGTGGATCGTAACATCGTTATATTTACCTAACGAGACTGCTTTATTGTAGCCCTCCAACGATAAAGCGAGGGTGTCTAAAGGCGGCGGCCAACTCCTGGGCTTTGACAAAGCTGGTGCCAAAAACATGTATGTATTTTAAATCTATACATAAATCACGGTTTCAGAGGTCATGTTAATACACTGATTGTTTTTTCCCCCATACTAAAATGTACGTGACTCGTATGCAACAAAAAAGACGTACTATCCAATGCTTTAAATCCTTCTAAGTGCCGGGGAGCAGAGCTGCGGTAGCAATTTGGGCAATGCCACGGGCACGCAGGCTCAAACCCCAATCTACCCGGCCCAGGACATGTGATGGGTGTGCCAGAGACAGCGTTCCTCCAGGCAAGGACATTCATTCACTGCTTGCACAGCAAATGGGGTCCGAGCCTCCTAAATACAAATGCAATACAAATAATAAAGATAATTCCCACATATTTAATCATTACCAGAGCTCTGGGTAGAAACGAAAATCAGGGCCCTACTAATTAGGGAGACATAATCCTGCCTTTCCTGCAGGTTCTTCCATCCCCGTGTCTCACCCTGCAATGAAACAAGCAGAGAACCGACCCGACGGGGAGGAGCGTGACTGCAACGGGAGCCTCAAATAGGTCCCAAAGCCCGACCGCAGCGGGCATAGCCCCGTCCTACCGGTGCTGGGGGAGATACGCCCAAATACCCATCCCAGGGGGCTCGGCGCCGGTGCAGCCCCGAACGCAAACCATCCTTTAGGGTCCCTTCTGGGAAGGTCTGAGCAGCAGCACCCATCCAGGGAAAACCCTACCACCGCAATGGGGTCTCTGCCCTGCGGCAGGGTACGGCCCAGCAGCCCATCTCAAGCCTTGTCCTAAACCTTTCGGCATCCCAGAGGCTCTCCCCGATGGCTGCTGGCGGGCCGGCAGGGGAGGGCACGCCTGCCTCACCGGCACTGCTCCTGGGTGCTGCCATCAATGCGACACGCCACGCGTGCTCCCCGGCGCCGAGCCCTTATGAAGTGGCCGGGTTTAATTTCAGGCGCAAGGATTGCTGCTAATTAGAAGCAGGACTGGGTTTGCCTCTTTCATCTGTGCGTGTCGGCGTGGGGGCCTCTGCCCACCTCCAGGGAGCCACCTCCATCCCCGGCACGATGGCCGGGGCCGTCTCCACCGCCCAGGGCCAACCCTTCGGTGCCACCAGGCTGGAGCTCCAGCAGCAGATGAGCAACCCGGTGTCCGGCGTCCCAAGGCAAGGTCACCTCACGCAGGCACTAGGAGCGGGTGGTTTCCTAGGCGGGAGACACGTCCACGCAGACGCAGCTGGAGGTAAAGGCGAGAGGCGAGCTCTGCCGAAACCTGGGCGCGGAGACGTGCTCATCCCTGCGTGCCACCCTTTAAAGATGGGCGAAGCATCTTCTCGCACACAACCTGATAAAACTAAGGAGGTCTTCTTCACCCACTGCAATGGTTTCATTTCCCCAGCGTTCCCTTGCTCCGGAGGACTCCCTCTCCACTCACCGCAAGTTCTCCCTGAGCCAGACTGACCGCCTCTATGTTCTTCTAACCAGCAGTCACCAGAGGGAAAGCTTTGAGGTTTTCTTGCCTTTTTTTTTTAGCAAGGGGGAAGGAAGCCAAGGGCTCCTCAACAGCCTCGCCACTGGCACAACCCGTGGCTGGGATCCCACACGTCCGTCCCCTGCCTCGGCCAGGGCTCAGCTCCAACCTGGCTACCAAACGTCTCTTCTCATGTAAAGGGATTTCTCAGCCCCTCTTCAAACAACCCCATAAAGCTGCTGGTTATCAGGGCCCAGGCACCACGTGTTTCTCTCTCGGAAGCGTACAAATCCCTCCAACCTCCGTCCACCCGCGACAGGGGGAGGTTTCTCCTCCAGGAACATCAAACCCTCAGCTAAGCAGGACACGCAGCCCCTGGCAGTGACCAGCACCTGCATGCATCACCAAAAAGTGAAAGAAAGACTTGAAAAGTTAAAACCATCCTGCCCACCAGTCTCCCCCGCACCGTCTCCAGAGGGATCTGTGCCCCAAGCACCCTCTGAGCTCCCAGGTGTGGATCACCAGCAGGTCTGTGGTGCCCACCACAAGCATTTGCACCCATCCACTTGCACCCACTGCTTGGATGGCTCTGGGGCACAGCCAGGCCCTGGCACACCCCACAGGGGACGTCACCTGCAGGCAGGGGACATTCAGGTTTGTCCCCTTCAAGCTGCTGGGGCAGAGGTCCCAGGCACGCAGGTGGCGCTGGAGGACACATTTCCAGGACCTCTCCTGCACCCACACTGATGTCCCCACCAGCATTCGCTCCTTTAATTTTGCGGATTTAAAGAAAATGAAGACAGACACCTCATCCCTCACGTGAGGTGGAGATCAGCTCTGAGGGGGGAAGCCCTGGTAAAGGACGGTGACATCCGTGCGGACGCACAGCCGCAGAGCGATGCTCCTCGCTGGTCGCCTGCTCGTCCCGCTGAGGTTAATTCTCTTCTTCAACCAGCCAGAGCAGCACGGAGCAGAGACAAGGCAACGTGAAACCAGAAAACCCAAACAGAAGCTGTTTGCGTGCAGGAATGTAAATCCCACCTTGGTACAGCCTGCTCTCAAGGAGGGGATTCGCGTACCGAGGGCTTTTCTTCATAGCATGCTACCTATGGGAAAGCCTTGCTGCCGCCATAGGTAAGTCCCTCAGAAACCACCACCAAAGTGTTCGTAAAGCGGCGTTTGGCAGCGGCTCCCAAACCGGGACGAGACAGGGGGGTATTCCCACAGCAGATGCTTTGGGGGATTTCTCCGGCAGCCACCCCCTTCCCAGCCCATCGCTGCACCCCTACGGGGGCACCACGCAGCAGGGATGAGCTCCCACCCGGACTCAGCTGACATTTTTCTCTTGGGCTCGAAGCAAATTCAACCAACGGGGCTGCACTAAGAAACGAAGCACTGAACCGGTGAGCAAAAAAACCCTAAATCTCCAATCCATAAAGCCCACCTGGACCCCAGCCACCGCGCAGCCCCGAGCCTCCCACAGCTTCGGACCAGACCAAGGGCTCCTGACCTCTTTTTAGAGACGATGCTTCAAGAGATTTAAATAAAACATGTCCTGTGAAGGGACAGGCTGCAACAGGGCAGAGCAAGGTCCCAGGAAACCCTGCTCCAGTCTGCCAAGACCGCTGTCTCCCCAGCAAACCTCCAGCCGGGGCTGCTCGCTGCCCCCAGCCCCGCTGCTCGGGCCAGCATCCAGATGGACACCAGGAGGCCCTTCCCTACAGCTTCCAGCTGGGCTCTTCCCAATAAATGAATCAATAAATACATTTTTAGCTCCTGGATGGATATCTCCATCCTTGGAAGGGGCTCCCAGTAGGTCCTCTCCTCTACTCCTCCCTGTCCTCGGGGAGAAGGCTTCTAGTGGTGGTGAACCCACCCCACGTGCCTTCAGCATCTGCCTCTGCTCCCCTCAAAGCCCCAGAGGAGGTTTGTCCTCACCTCCGGTGAGGTGCCACACATGCCGACGTGGCTGGAGGGCCAGGAGCAGAGCACGGGTACCAACACAGCCCCTCGCCCACGCATCCCCTTCCCCAAACCATCACCCACCACCTACACCCAAGCCCAGCCATCCCGGGAGCAGCAGTCCCCATCCACACCTCTTCTTCCACGACGAGCCACCACCACGTTCACACGCCACAGGCATCTGCAAATGGATGCTGGTGGCACAAGGAATAACCGCACCCGTCAGCTGACAGGCAGGGCAGGGCACTGCTGCCCAAGCCGGGGACAGCCGGCGCCGAGCCCTGTGCCCACCCCAGGGGCCAGCCCCGTAGCGGGCAACTGGCTGGGGACGAGCCTGGCCAGCGGCCGGAGTCCCTCCGCATTCCTCCAGCCTAGCCGCCGGGGTGCAGCCACCGAAATTCCCAAAGGAAGTACAGGGCATTGATAATTGCCGAAAAAAATCTGAGCTATTTCCTGCGGGAGCAGCGGATGGGAATCCCCCATTAGCTCCAACAGTGAAAGGTCGCTTGTTTTGGTCTGGGATTTTTGGGTTTTGGGGTTTTTTCTCCTTCCTTTAAGCAGAGCATTGCTCAAGTCATATGTAACGCGCATCATGCGGGACAGCCAAACCTGTCCCCTCCGTGCTGGCCCCAAAGTCCACCCTCCTTGTCACCTCCTGCCCCACGCAAGGTCCCACCGGATGCCTGCCGGCACCGTGCCGGGCTGCCAGCAAGGGCATCGCGTCTCTCGCCCGGGCTGGTAGGGCAGGTTGCTAAATACGTCCCTGAGCAGGTTCCTTCCCTCTTCTCCCTGCTTCTCATTAGCAAACTGCAACGAGCAGCAACCCGCGGCAGCACCAGCAGCTCCTCCACCGAGATGGGAAAGCCCTCCCGGGAGGGCAGCAAAGGGAGGTGGCAGTGGCCACTGGCTTCGTCACCCCCCGGCTCCTGCAGGCACCCCGCAAGGGCAGCTGCCCGACCCCTTCCCCTGCCCGCACCCAGCAGCGATGCATCCCAGGCAGGGTTCACCCCAAAAATGTGGCCTTGAGAGGCGATGCCAGCTCGGACAGCAGCGGTGCACGGGAAAACCCACGGTGGGGGCCCATGGGACACAGCAGAGGTGCTGAGCCGTGGCCTTTAGCATCCCAGCCCCACGGCTGCCGGTGGGGTCGGGTCTGATGCCGGTGGCCGCTCCACCGCTTTCTCATTTCAGAGGAAGTGCTGCGGTGATTTCCACAGGAGTAGGAAATTCCACGGGCTCAGACGGGCAACAGCCAACGTAGCGGGTCTGGCCACGCCAGCGGGGACCGGAGACCCGGGATCCTGCGGAACTAAAGGCGCTCGCATCCACAGGGTTATTCCCCAGTTGCAGCACTTCCAGCAGCTCCTCCGGTGGGAGCGGCGCAGGGAGCAGACACCCCGAAGCCAGGGGCTCCGTCACGCGAGGCTCCGTGCTGACGTCCCCAGGCGGTCGCTCTGTCCGGACCTTGCACACCGACGGGCGACGGATGCGGCAGGAGGCCGAGCGACCGACCCCGAAGCGCCCGCGACACCCGGCCCCATGGCTCTGCAGCGACGCTCGGCAGCACCAACGCCTCCCGAAGCGCTCTCGCCCAGGCGTGCCCACCGCAGACACCCGGGGACTACCTGCGCAGTGCCGCCGGGTCCGAGGCTCGCTCCGGCACAACACGCATTAATAGGTTCGCTCCTGTTTAGAGCTCATCCCAGACGAACCCACCGCCAGCCCCGCGCGCTGGAAGGACAAGGGCACCGGCTCCCCGGGGAGCAACTTTCTGCCCATCACGGTTGTCCCCACGCACCGAGAAACCTCCGCTTGTCCCCGCCAGCACCGGGAGAGGCAGAGGACGTCTGTCCCTGCGCCCCACAGGCCGCGGGGCCGAGGCCGGGTTACCAGCCTAGCCGAAGCCCCGAGCGCTTCATCAGCTCAACCCTGCGTTTCTATTTCCAGCCGCGCTGCCGCCTTTCCCCGCGCCGGCGAAGAGGGAGGCGAGCCCCGGCAAAGCCCTGCTTGCAGCTTCCCTTCCAGCCCGGCACCAGCAGACGCAGCCGGGGCAGGTGGCGGCCCTGGAGCTGCCCGAGGGACGTGGGACACCGAGGGACACGGGACACCGCTGCGGTGCTGAGCGCCAAGGGCCAGCCCGGCATCCCCTGCATCACCGCCCCGAGCGCCCCTGCAGCACTGTCCCCCCCAGCCCTAGTGCCCCCCCAGCCCTAGTGCCTCCTGGCACCCCCCCAGCCCTGATGGACCCCACCAAGCCCAAGCCCCATCCTCACCCCCAGCATTCCCCCCCCAGCCCCCATGAGCTCAACACCCCCCTAGCCCGAATATCCCCAGCATCTCCCGCAAGCCCTACAGCCCCCCAACATCCCTCCCAGCCCTAATACCCCCCAGCATCCCCGCCAGCCCTCCTGCCCTGCAGCATCCCCCAGCCCTCGTGCCCCCCAGCCCTACCGCTCCCCGACGCCCCCAGCCCTCATGCCCCCCGCACCCCCATCACCCCCGGCCCTGACCAGCCTAGCGCTCCCCCAGCCCCATCGCCCCCAACACCCCCCAAGCCTCGATGCCCCCACAGCCCTGCCTCCCCCGGCAGCCCCAACGCCCCCCCCCCATCACCCCCCAGCCCTAACGGAGCCCAGCATCACCCCCCGAGCCCCAACGCCCCCCGCCCCCCAGCCCCATCGCACCTAGCATCCCCAAACCCCGCATCCCCCCCGGCTCTCCCCCCCCCAGGAGCGGGGCCGGGGAGGAGCAGGGGAACAGGGAGGAGGTGGGGGCCAAAACTTTTCCTTACCGCGGGCGGCTGCGGGCGCGGCGCTCCTGCCTCCCCCGGCGAGGCTGCGCGGGAGCGGCGGGGGCGGGCGGGCGGGGGCCGGGACGGAGCCGCCTCCCGCCGCCTCCCGCCGCTTCCCTCCTCCCCGGGCGGAGCCGGTGCTACCCGGTGGGGGCTTAAAGGACGGAAGGGAGGGGAAGGGGGGGTGGGGGCGAAAAAAAACCCCCACCGAACCCCGAGCCGGGGAGGGAGAGCAGCTCTTTGTTCTGTAATCCCAGTAAAAGTGCCAGCCATTCGCCCCGCCGCTAATCCCAGCCCCGCTCAACGGCACCATCCATTGGCTGCCATTTACATACGGGATTAACCAGCCCGATAACCGGACGGGGGGCTGGGGGGGACGAGCTGTGTTAAAGCCTTTCATGCCGCGCCGGGGCCGTGCCGAGCCGCGCCGAGCCGTGCCGAGCCGTTCCGGCTCGGCACGGCTCGGCGCGGCTCGGCACGGCCCCGGCGCGGTGGCCCGGTTGGGCGCTGGGGGAGGGTGATAGGGGCGCAATGGGGACCTGTCGCCACCTGTTGGTGTTGGCATGGCTGGGCCTGGCACGGTTTGGCACGGTTTGGCTTGGTATAGCGCGGCCCTTGTATGGTTTAGCGCGGTTTGGTATGGTTTGGCTCGGTATGGTACGGCGTGCCGCAGCCTTGCTCTGTGTGGCGTGGCTTGGCTCGGCACGGCACAGCTTGGCATGGCTTGGTATGGCATGGTATGGCTTGGCTTAGCGCAGCATGGCATGGCTTGGCACGGCCTGGCCCTGCGTGGCTTGGCTTAGCACAGCTTGGCTCAGCACGGCGTGGATTGGCGTGGCATGGCTTGCCATGGCCTGGCCCTGCATGGCGCAGCTCAGCTCGGCACAGCTTGGTTCAGCGTGGCACAGCTTGGCATGGCCTGGCCCTGCACGGCTCAGCATGGCACAAGACAGCTCGGCACAGCTCGGCCCCACACAGCTTGGCCCGGCATGGCATGGCCCAGCATGGCATGGCATGGCATGGCACCGCACGGCTCAGCAGGGCATAGCACAGCTCAGCTCGGCACAGCCTTGCCCCACGTGGCTTGGTTCGGCTCAACATGGCATGGCTTGGCACAGCCTGGCCCTGCATGGCTTGGCTTAGCACAGCTTGGCTCAGCACGGCATGGATCGGCATGGCATGGCTTGGCATGGCTTGGCATGGTGTGACTTGGCATGGCACGGCTTGGCATGGCATAGCACAGCTCAGGACAGCCTTGCCCTGCATGGCTTGGCTCAGCTTGGCTCGGCATGGCTTGGCTTGGCATGGCATGGTGCTGCATGGCTTGGCATGGCATAGCATGGCTTGGAACAGCCTATCCCGGCACAACTCAGCTTGGCACACCTTGCCTTGGCACGGAATGGCACGGCTTGGCATGGCCTGGCCCTACATGGCTTGGCATGGCATGGCACAGCTCAGCACAGCCTTGCCCCACGTGGCTGAGCATGGCTCAGCATGGCATGGCTTGGCACGGCCTGGCCCTGCGTGGCTTGGCGTGGCGCAGCACGGCTTGGTACAGCCTGGCCCCGCACAGCTCGGCTCGGCACGCCTTGGCTTGGCACAGCATGGCTTGGCGCGGCCTGGCCTTGCACAGCTTGGCATCGCGTAGCGCCGCTTGGCTCGGCACGGCACAGCACGGCACAGCTTGGCACAGTCTCGCCCTGCTTAGTTCAGCTCGGCACGGCTTGGCTCGGCGTGGCACAGCTTAGCATGGCCTGGTCCTGCACAGCTCGGCACGGCATGGCACAGCACAGCTCGGCGCAGCCTTGCTCAGCATGGCTTGACTCGGCATGGCACAGCGAGGCACAGCCTGGCCCCGCACAGCCCGGCTCGGCACAGCATGGCCTGGCTCGGCATGGCCCGTTACGGCATAGCTTGACACGGCACAGCCCGCCACGGCATCGCCCAGCCCGCCACGGCCCAGCTTGGCACGGCGCAGCTCGGCCCAGCTCGGCCCGGCACGCCCCGGCCTGGCGTGCCCGTTGGGAGCCCCCCGTTCACCCGAGCCAGGCGCGGCGGTGCCGGGAGGTCCCGCCTGCCCCCTCGGTGCTGCCGCCATCCCCGGCCACCCCCGCCCGGCGGCACAGAGGCCCGGCGTTTGCCGGCCGGGAAGACGACTCACGAGGAGGAAATGATTATTTTCCGAATTCCTCGCTGCATATTAAGGAACGGCAAATTAAAACAAATGAAAAACTATTAAAAATAACTTGACAGCATTTTAACCTCGAAAGTTTGGAAACTGCTGACAGGTTTTTTTCCCTTTGAAGCACACGCATTATGCAGCTGCTCCATTAGCTGGATTTTGTTTTAAATAAGTGATGATTTATTACTGCTCCGGGGCCACGGGGAGAAGAAAGCATTTTAAGAGAAAACACTTTTTTCCAGTTTCTGGAGACGTGGGGAAGCGGGGGGTTTCGGCTCTGCCGAGCCCCACGCAGGCAGCCGGCACCCCCAGCCTCCCTCCCCGTGGCATCAGGCCTGGCAAACTCATTGCACTGCTAGCAGCAGGCGGGGGGCTGCTCTGGGTCCCAGCAAAATCCCAAGAGGGATGAAGGGTTTGGTGGGACGGGGCTCCGTGGGGCAGGGTGCGTCCCCCCGGGGTGGCCAGAGCTGCTCCCCGGTTCACACCCGGCATCGGCTGTCCCTGGGAGCATAAATGGTGAGTGAAAACACACTGGCTGAATAATTAAATGGAAGATCTTACTCCGAAGAAAGAAATCAGGGCATCTTTTGGCTAATTATCTTTCAGCCAGACCCCCCCCAAAAAAAACCCCAAGCCACCAAAATTAATTTAATTAGGTCGTCTGAGTGCAGGAGCTGCCTGCGTAGGACGGGCAGGTTTCAGTGCGGGGCTCTCCAGCCCTGCCGGCCGAAAGCCATGGCCCTTGACCGGGGAAACCTGTGCAATAAAAAATAAAGGGGGAAAACAAGTGTTTTGATGCAACATCCAGGTGCCGCGGCTGTGGGCACCCCCTGCTCCCCGCCCCGGCAGGGCTGTGGCCCCGAGGCGCCCATCGCAGCAGGCAGAGGTTTCGGGCGGCGCTGGGGTCCTGCCTTCGGCTGCCCTCGGCGCAGGCTTGTGCTCAGCCTTGCTCCCAAAACTGCCCTCCCTGGGGCCAGCCCCGCACCCCCGGCCCCGCGGGGCATCCGGGGGGTTCCAGCAGCCCCAAGGGAACGTCGACAGCCACAGGCGCCGATGTTGGTGCTCGGGGAACTGAGCAGCCCCCCCACGCGTACCACTCACGGCCGCTGCAAATACTCTGCAGGGCGACGCTTCTCGGAGCCCGCTGAAGGATGCTGGCCCTCGGAGGGGACCTTGGCAAAGAGGGTTTCCAAGGCCCTTTGGCCAAAGACCAACATCTGGCTGGCTCCAAACGCGCAGGGAACCGTCCTGCCCTTTTGCCTCGCTCCAGCAGAGACCCCGAGAGCTGGTCGCAAGGCTGGGACCCCAGCGCCGAGCCCCAGGGCCGGCTCTGCGCCAGCTGGCTTTGGGGTCTGGTTTTGCTCCTCGCCGTTGGGGACCATGAACCGAAATGACATTGGAGACCCGCAGGTGCTGCCTTTAGCTACGGGTGAGAGAACAGAGAGCTCAGACCCCGCGGCCGGCAGCAGCTCCCAACGGAGCCTCTGCTTCGGGCGCCGTCCCCAGGCAGGGCTGCAAGCACTTGGGAGGGGGAGAGGCCAAAACGATCCTGAAATTTGGAGAAGGAGCCTGGGATCTTCCCAGGCGTGGTGTGGAGGAGGGCAGGCTGCGGGCTGAACCGCATGAGTGCCGGGAGGGACGGGCTGAGCCGCGGCTCGGCCGCTTGGGGAGGTCTCCTGGGGCTGCTGCCAGCTGGGGGCTATGGAGTTCAGGGGGAGGTGGACCCTCTGGAGGAACCCAGATGTTCTCCAGATGTTCCACTGGAAGTGAGTCCACACAGGTGGCCTCAGCCCCCCTGAGCCCCCATCCTCTGTGGATTATTAAAGGATGCCTGGTCCAGCCGGGGGACGGATGCGATGGCTTCAACGCTCTCTCGCAATTTTCACATCTATGCGCGTCTCCGAAGGAACCCGCCACAATAGGATAAAAGTGGGGGCAAGGCATTTTATTTGGGGGCCGAAACAACGAGCCGCACAAACCCATCCAACGAGGCGAACGGCGTGAGAGCGATGGTTTAATCTGCTCTATCTGCAGCAATAAAGAGGTTCCTTGTCACAGCACTGACAAAAGAAAAGGCAACATAGCCAGAAAACAATCCTATCTGCAGAAAGATTTTTATTTTTAATTTGTTAATTAGTGACTGCTGGGCATCACAAGAATCGTTGTTTTCTCTGATATGCTGATTTCTTCTGTCTCTCGGTGGAATTGGAGATCACAAAAATAAAAAAAAGCCGCTTCTTTAGAAGAGGGAACGGGGAAAAAGTTTTAGTAAGGTCGGGAGAAATTTAATTGAAAGAAAGGGTTTATTTCTTCTTTCCTAAAGGGGTATTGTGTTCTTTTGCTAGAGCAAATTGCTGGTAAAAACGACGGAGGCAAAACAAAATAGTTTTTAAATTGTAGATCAAGAGCGGGCCGTTTCTGGAAGCCCCCCGCGACCCGTCGCTGCCAGGCACGTCTCGGGCGAGCGGTGCGGCTGGGGGGAGCTGGCATCGCCCGGAGCAGGGCTGGGAGGTGCAAAACCGCGCGAGGAAAAGCCTAGAGGAGAAAGTACCGGGGTCTGCGGCTCCGGGTGGGAAGCTTTGAGGGCTGGGGGGAGAAAAGAGCTTTTCAAGCCATTGCTCGCGCTTGGAGCAACAAGACTTTGCATGCAGCAAATTATCCGCGGGGTTCTGGGCTGTATTTGCGGCGAGTCCGTCCTGCACCGAAAACAGCTACTGCGGGGAGAGCTGTGCACCGAGGCAGCCAAAAGTGTTATTAATTCTTTTGCAAGATATACGCTATTGAGTAAAACTGGCAAGGATTCCCTGCAAACCCCGAGCTGATATCTGTTGGTCCCAAACATATTTGTAGAAAGATAAAAAAAAAAAAACCACCAAACCCTCTCTCCATTCCCTGCCTGCTGGGGCATAGCGATGGCTTATAGTGAATATTTACTCTGCCTATCTGCATTTAACATATCTATCTGCGGTGCCAGCTGCCTGCAGTTGTGCCGTCCTTTGAACGCTGCGCTGCAAAAAGAGTTTGCTCCGGCACAACAGATAAAATGCTTTTCCAGTTGTCTTGCGTGTGTCCCTTGAATTATTTCCATACTAATGAGAGCCTGGCGAGGCGCTCCTGAACCGGAGCCTCTGGACAGCGTCCTGGGGAGCAGAGCGGGGAGATTTCCATTTTCTGACCCCCACGTCTTTCCCAGCTCCACATCACCTGGCAGAAGAAAAGGCCCTTTCCTAAGCTGACATTGTCACCAGGGTTGTTTTTGGCTCATCAGTGCGAGGGACGGAGAATCCTTCGCACACCCGTGCGGGCCGGAGGGCTGCCACGGGTGCCGGCCGTGTCCCTGGGGGGTCCGACAGCCCAGCCCTTGGCCCCAGGGTCCCCTCTGCAGACTTCAGGCATCCAGACAGGAGCGGGGAGGCCCCATCCGTGGAAGTCCCACTCCCTGGCGTGGGAAGGCAGGCGGCGGGGTTACCCCTGCACCACGTTTCGGCCGAGAGCGTCACCTCCTCCCGCCGGTGGGGGACGAGGGGCTGCCGGGGGAGCACCAGCCGTGAGCCCTGCCCAAGGTCAGGCCGATATTCATACATTTTTAATCAAACCCGCAGCTAAGGTTACAGCCCGAGCCTTTGAAATCGCCGCGTAATTTTGCAGTGAGGCTCCGGCTTTGCCCGTCAGCACCTTCCCCGCGGGGCTGCGGCCCCAGCAAAGCTCCTCACGCCCCATCCCCTGCCCAGGCTGCTTTCTGCCCCCATTGCAACCCCCTGACTCGCTGCCCGGAAAAGCCATCCCCACCGGAGGACCCATGCCCTCGCAGCCCACCGGCTCCATGCCAGCAATGAACTGAGAGCATCGGTTCTCTGCAGGCACGGGGTCTCGGCCCCGGTGCCCCCACGCCGCTGCCGGCCTGGCACAGCCCACCGAGTGCTGGTCAGGGCACCCACCCGCTTGCGCCCTTGCAGCGCCGACACCAAGGGTCGGAGGCATTGACATTCCCATTGGGTCTGTGCGGTGCACAAGTAAACTTAATGACATTATCTGCTGATCTGGTAATTAATACCCTGGATGCTTTTTATTGGAATGAGCGAGGGCCGGGACATGCCAGGGATTTTAATGAAGGGCCATGCCGGAGAGGCGCATCCCCCCAGTTTCCCCTGGAAGAGGCTGTGCTGGGGCTTGGGGGCTGGTGTGGGGTCCGGGGGGCTGCAGTCAGCACTGGGGTGCCTTGTGCCCCACATCAGGAGCCCTGGGGCGGTCCCAGCCCTGCACCCGCCTCACCGTCCCGTGCGCCTCGCTCTCCCTCCCCGTGCAGTACAGCTAGGCGCCACGCCGACCCCCACTGGGTCTTTTTTTAAACGAGATGCTTTCAAGATCTTTAAATATTAGGCAAGAAGTGTTTTCCCAGGCTCGCGCTGAGCCACACGCCGCAGCGCCCGTTTGGGGCAGGGAGCAGGCAGAAACCCGCTGCCCGACAGCGGCGGGGACACAGGGACCGTTTCGCTCCAAAACGGCTGTATCTTTCGTTGAGCCCGCTGCTATTTTTAATACAGATGCCTTATTGAGATTCAAATGAATGTTTCAAATCCTCGCTCCTTTGCATAATTCTTTTTAATTAACACTTCAAAGGTTTGAACACAAGATCTGTGCTATTTCCCTAACGAAGTTGACTGAGCCTCCTTTCCCCTAAAGCTCCCCTGCGACGTTTCTGAGGGCTAAAGCCAGGGACGGGTCTGTCCCCTGTGTCCCCTGCACGGGGGGATGACAGCGTTTGGGCTCTGGCTCTGCAGAAATGGGAGCCAAGGGAAGAGAGGGGGTCGGTGGCTGCGGCACCGGGCAGGGGCTGCCGTGCCATCACCCACCGCCCCATCACCCACCGCCCCGGCCAGCTCGGCACAGAGAAGCTCGCCCCGGCCAGCTCGGCAAAACAGCCTGAGCTTGGCACAGAAATCGTGGCGGTTGAAGTGAAGATGGTGAAGGCCACAGCTCCACCGTCCCCTGCCCCAGCTGCTGCTATGACACAGCCGTGCCCCCCAGGTCGAATAAAGCCCCCCCCAAAAGGAGCACCCCATCTCCAGGGTGCATTTTGGTCACATTTTCAATCTTCTCAGCACCCAAAAGGCCTAGAAATGCCTTTCTTCCTTCTGAAATCGTACTTTAAAAATAAAACCTGAAATTGTCGCACCATCACATTCACTAGTAAGAGCTGGAGCTTTTCCTCAGCTACCCCGAGAGCTGGGACGGACGCAAAGCCCGGAGGCTGTAACACAGACACAGGAGAGAAAGCAGCAGCCCGGGTTCCCACCCCACCTGCCCCCCGACTCTGCACCCCCGGGGTCCCCCGTCTTGAGTGGGATTAGCCTCCCTTCGCAGGATGGGGACCCCGAAGAGCTGCGTGGTACAACAAACGGGGAAATGAGCCTCAGTTTTAATTCCTGCAAGTGCAGAAATGATTAGACACAACAAAATTGTATAATTAGGATTTAATAAGAGACTGTCCCAGACATGCAAAAGAAGTAGGTTAGACAGTGGCCTTTGTTCAGCTACAAAAGACATTAATTTGCAAATACTCTTAATATTCATTTTTTGTTACTTGGACTGATTTTTTAAAGTCTCCAATAAAATGAGAAATCTGGACTAAGCATTCCAGTTGCATTTCCAAGCGCAGGAATCCAGCTTTGATGTTCCCCTTGATAACATCTTTTTAGAGCCTTGACTGCATCAAATTAAATTCTGATTACCCTGATAGTGCAATACAGCTTCCAAATGTATTCAGGTGACTTTTTGTTCTGGAAGGAAATTAGCTATTTTGACAAGGATGCTTGTTAGGCAGCAAAGAGATGGGGAGGAAACACCCTTGCCAGGGAAGCGGCACGTTCCCGGCCCCAGTTTCAGTACTGGGGCTGCCAGGCACGCTGGTGTTGGGGCTGCAGCGGGGAGGGGACACGGGCAGCCCCTGCAAGAGCAGAATTGCACTTTTGGTGGCCCACAGGTCTCCCAGCACCAAGCAGAGACCTGGGACATCTGCCACCTCCAGAGGGGACATCCCGAAGGGACGTGCCCTTGGGTGGCAGGTCCTGGGGGAGCATGGACCACAGGTGGCCACAGGACGTGTGGTTGGAGCAGGAGATGTCCCCTCTGCGTGTGTCCCCCATGCAGAGAGGCCACTTCACGTCTCATAATCCCTGGATTAAACCCATCCCTGAAGCACCTGTCCAGCTGCAGGCACGAGCACAGCATCCCAGGGGGAGGAGGTCCCTAACATGGATGAGGAAGGACGTCCCACCCATGGCCTCTTCTGAGCCACCCATGACGCCCAAGGAGCAGGTCAGGAACCCAGTGCCGTCCTCACCCCATCCATTTTCATGCAGTGGTACTGCTCCCCGGCCCAGGCTCCGCTCCTTGGCTGGATGCTAGGATGAAAATAAAGTGCAAATATTATAGTTGGCAGAGATTACCAGCTCCCCCACTGTGATTTAGGCATCTTTGAACTTCACGTTTTACTAATCCTCACCGTACGATTAACGGCACTGAAATGCGATGTCTGCGAACAAAGGCATGCGCTACAGTGCTATCTCTATGAGATACCAGGGCTTGGGCACTTGATTGTAAATATGCACGTTAATGAATTATACAGTGGAACTACATAAAAGATGGAGCTGAAGTCACCCGCCCTGAGCAGGGACGTGATGCTCATGCCCTTTGCCTCCTGCCCTGGGCAGCCCACACCCTGCCCTGGGACGGGCCGGCGTGATGGAAACCCTGCTGGTTTCTGCCACCTCTCCTGGGGAGAGCCTCCTCTCCCCAAAAACCCGTCCTTCCTGGGCGCATCTCCCTCCAGGAGCGTTGGCTGCAAAAGGGGACTTGCTTGGTGACCTCGCAGCCAGCACGGGGACAGCTCGACAGCCACTGCTGGAGCGGTCCTCCCCCTCGCCGGCAGCCTCGGTAGCGAAGACGGGACCGGTGGAGCAGAGGGTCACAAACCTTGAAGCAGCTACTTGGGGCCAGGGCTGAGCCGTGACAGCGGGATCGCACACGGGAGCCGCTGCCCGGCTCCCCAGGCCAGAGCTGCTCGGCTGGGAGAGGATCCCACCCTCCGGCGCTGCCCAGCTGCGGCGTCTCAGGACCCGAGGGGAGCGAAGCCGCCTTCGAAAGCGAAGGGCGGGGAAAATAACAACTTCATCAGCTCCCTGCCCAGCACCCATGCTGGGCTGAGCCAGGATGGACCTTCCTGTGTCTGGAGATTTCTCCCAAGCAAAGTTCAAATAAATTATTCTCCTTCCAGCCGCTGGAGGACAGTGAAGCGCATGGCAGCAGCAGATGCCACCAGCACCCGCTCTAGAAACAAGCAACGTGGTGACCCGGGGACCCCCCGTTCTTGCCCAGCTATTTTAGGAGATCCTGAGACCCTGCAACGCACAGGGCCAGGGAGCTGGTGAAGAAACAGAAACTCTCAAGTTATTTGTTTTTGACAGCAACTCTTGCACACCTTGAAAAAATCAAATAGCAAGGTATCGTGGACCACACTGTACAGACCATGTTACAGCTCTGGAAAAAGGCCACAGAGCCAGGCTTCATGGTGTTATTGTCATTTTTCTGGGGGCTATGCTCTGGGGAATCAACTCATCACCTGCAAACCTCACCAGCAATTCAGAGAGTTTAAAGCTTTCAGGTAATCCTGGTAGTGGAGGATTTTGTTTTAAATCCAGGAAAAGATGAAGCCAGGAAGCAAGGAAAAAAGCATCCCAGTTTTTTCCTGTATCTTAAGACAGGTGGCAATACTAGGAAATGCTGCTTTTCTGTAAAGGCTCTACAGCCCATGAGTGCAGGAAAACACAGCGGGAGGAGAGACAGATGTTTCATCGCTGTATAGGGGGCTGCTGAGCTGGGGCACAGGCCACGGGCAGCCAAGGAAATTCCCGACTAAGAGACGCTGTACCATGAAAAAAGCACCAAGCCCTGGAGTAAATGCCCCCAGTCCTGCCCCACGGGGGACAGCAAAACCCCACGATGCTCAGAGCACCCATACGGGCATGCGGTGGGAACACAGGGGAAGAGGGCAGGAGGCTGGGCTAGGGAGCAGCGTGGCTTAGCCGGACCCGCACCGGCCCTGGCAGCAACCGCCGCTCCCCCCTGGGACCGACCCACAGCAATCTCCGTTTCCCCGGGCTTTAAAGGTCTGCAATAAGTGAGCTGGAAACAATGAGGATGGCCCAACTGCTGTCTCTGCCCCCCAAAATCAAGGCGGCACTGCTCAGATGAGCGGGTGCCAGTCTGGAGGTGAGGGGAGGTGGGTCTAGCACAGCCCGCCATGACACTCCACGCCTCGGGCTGTTGCAGATGCATCAGGGAGGGAGGGAAAATAATCATGGATTAATAAATAGCACCATCACCCCGTGGCTCAGGAGATACCTGACAGCAGCAGGCCAGGAGTCACCCCGGGAAGGAGTCGGTTGTCCTCACCTCCAGCCCAGGCTGCAGCAGAGCGAACGCCACGTGCCGGCTCCCGCTGCACCTCATCCCCCGGGCAAGGTCTGCAGCCCCTCGGCTCTTTGCCAACAAACCCTGCGCGGCCCAAATGCCGATGGCTCCAGGTCACTGCTTGAGCTCAGGGCGAGAGGGACGTGCCAAAGCCCCACATTTGAGCTGCAAAGGGAAAGACCCCCACGCCCCCCGGCCACTGCCGGCTCAGCACGGCTCGTGTACTGCAAGACCCCCGTAACACACCCCCAGCAGCCCCAGGGTGCCCAACTTCAGCCACAGATTTTATTGTTTAGTAACGAGCTCACCACACCAGCAAGCCAGGACAGGGGTGGATGGTACATGAATACATATCTGTAGTAGTTACACAGACTGAGATTTGTACAGCTTTTGTACAGAGGAAGAAATAAAAGGAATCAAATAACAAAATAGACAGTAGCAGTCAAACCCTTTTTTTTGTGTCTTTTTTTTTTTTATATCATACTAACAAAATCTGATAGCCAAAAAATGACTAAGCTACAAAATTGTAATACATACTGTACGGGTAAAAGGTTATCATCCATTTATACATCTAGTATCATCTTTATTCTGGTAACTTACATGAGGCCTATAGGATCTTAGTGTATTAATTACTCCCTACAAGATAGTGTTGAGCTGCTAAAGCTGCCGAACAACGGAGTACTGGAATTTTTGTTAAGACTTTTACAGTGTCATTTGCATCGTTTTAATGAAACCCTCATGCATCTCTACTGCAAGCCAGAGGAACCGCTGGTGGCTGGGGGAGGCGAGAGCTGTAAAGCCTTGGCTGGCAACTTGGCATCGGTCGCTCAGCACGGCACCGGCACGGCGCTGCACGGTGATGCCCCGTGCTCCCGCTCTCTGGATGCTGTAGGAGAGAGAAAGCTGAAATCACCAACCAAGACAGATTCTTCTCCCTTTGGCCTAGAGGGTCAGAGAAGAAACCACTAAACATGGAACAGTCTCCATTTCAAAGACTTTTTTCATCAGGTAACGTGTCAGCCTTCAGCAGAAAAGCATCACTAACCGTCGGGGTAACGCAGCTGGCCGTGAGGGATGGTCTCACAACCAGGGTGCTGGTCCTTCCCCTGGTGCTGAGGGCTCCAGCAGGATGCTGACCACGTACGTGCGTGGCCACCTCCTGCTCCCCACCCGGCAGCGGTGCCCGGAGGCATGCTCCGGACCCAGCTCCGGACGCAAAACCAGCGTGGCACGCACGAGCCAGGAGAGGGGCTGGGGAGAACGCAGTGCCCCTGTACCAGCCCTCGGGGATCAAGGTAACAGCAAGGCTGAAGCCGAAGAGGGAGTGAAGGCACAAACAGGAACCAGTCCCTGACCGACAACAGGAGATGGGTACATCGCTGCTCCAATGCCCTTGAAAATATCCCCCAAAGAACCAAACCAGTAAGACCAAATATTGTGAAGTACTTTATACACCACCACATAGGCAAAAATAGCAATTAAACTTACAAATAAATAGAGGGATAGAGGGGCTGGGGAATCTCCTCCTTGTCCTTTCCAAGTTTGTCCCTAGTTTGGTCTCTTACAACCTCAGAGGGGCAGCCAGAGGCAGGTGCCCTCAGGAAGCCTGGGCCAATTTTGGAGAGGGAAGACACGGCTGGGTCCAAACCCCCTCCCGGGCACTTTACTGGGTTGAGCTGAACCCAGATGACGCGCGTGGTAACGTGCCCTGTGACGCTGCAGTCAGCCCTGTCTGGGGAGCAGCCCCCATGGACCTGCACCCCAAGGGCGGCGGGGACACAGGGGACCCGGCTTTGCCCCGCTGCCCGTTTCGGTACAGCCCCGCACCACGAAGTCCACACAGCCTCCAGAGAAAGCCAAGAAGCGCCATCAGCTCCCAGCTGATCCTTAGGGACCAGCACAGCTATTTACAGCCAGAGAAGACCACCAGCACTAACTTTAAACCTGCTCGGACTCATCTGCTGCTGTTTTGCATTCTCACCCAAGCCGACCGGGAAGAGCCACAGCTCTGAGCCACTCACAGGGGACGGGCCCTGGGAGGAGACAGGAGCCAGAGACTCCTCCAGCCTGAACCACTGCCACCCTGACAACTTTGGATCTGTTTAACAGAGCCAAATACGTGGTCCCCATAACCACTCTTGGGGGATCCCGCCCTGTGCGGAGGCAGAGGTTCATCAAGGGAGGTAAAAAATGCAGGTGCCTTTCCTCTGGAGATGAAGGCAGCTGGTCACAAGTCACTAAAAGACCTATCAGGGCAAATAAGCCACAAACTGGAACGGACTCTCTCACCCGCAGGTGCCCAGGAAGCCCTGGGCTTGGAGGCAGGCGGCACTGCAAGCAGCACTCTGTGTTAGCTCCACTCAAGCCAGCGGGAGCTGCAGCAGTGGCTTCAGAGACCATCCAGCTGACAGGAGCACTCTGGGGAACACCAGCCCCAAATTCCTAAAAACAGCAGCTCCCAGGGAGGTATGCACTGTCGCAGGCTGTAACAACAAACACTCCCTCTGGGATTTTCCTAAATCACTTAGGAGATGAATACACCAACCAGGAGGATTTTGGAGACCACCCCTATGATCCCTTGGGAAAGTCCCAGAGCTAGGTAGAGATGTGGCAATTTTCCTGGTGATTACTAAGAGCTGATGAAACACTTCTACAAGGCAGGATGGGATCCCACTTGAATTATTTCCAGCCAGTTCGATCCCAAGCTCTGCCTCCCCCTGCCGCACGCCAGATTTAAGCCGTGTTTTCTGACCTGCTTTACTCCCCTGAAGTCCCCTTCCTCTCTCATCCTCCCTTTGAATGGAGGGAGATCACCAATCCTGCATCAAGTGAGCAGGGTCCAGTATTGTGGCACAGCCCAGATTCAGCAACGTCCTCCTTATGGCAGAATCGCAGCCACGAAGCCCAAGGCTTTCCCAGGTTGCTTCTGGCTGCCCATCCTTCAAGGAAGGAGGAGTCTGGCAACCCACTAAGAAAAAGTAACACAACTTTGTAGGAAATCAGGGCAAAAAGCAATGAAGCTGACAGGCCGTGATGTTCATCTGCCTGGGGTCTGGCTCAGATTCCTCTCTCAGTGGTCTCTTCTGTCTTGTCCTCTTTCACAGATGCCCCATCATAACACAAGAGCTTCTGAAGACTGGAGGAGTCAGACACTAACTAGGTGAAGCCTGGTAAAATATTGCTGTGACTCTTCCCTGTGGTACTGAACAGTGAATCTGAACTGGACTCTCACACCTTTAAGAGCATACTGTCCCCTTCCTCCACCCTGATGTCCCGTGGGAGCTGTGGTGCAAGGTTAAAGAGAAGAGCAAAGCCTTTGGAAGAAGGAACAAGACCCCTGCCTGGGCCTGCGCTGCTGTCCACGGACACAAGAGCTGTGTGGGCTCCAGTCTTGGATTCCTTCGGCTCCAAATGCTCATACTCAGGTCATGCACAGAGGATTGCTGTACCCAAACACAGCCAGACACTACTGCATGAACGCTCACAGCAGCACCTTAGCCTCCTCCATTCTTGGTAGCAGGGGACGGGCATCACACTGAAGAGCCAAGGACAGCTCTGGAGAATGGCCAGGCAATCCCTGATTAGCCGTTTAATTTAACAGGCAAGGAGGGAACCACCTCCTCAAGGTGTCTGTCCCACACTGACTGCAGCCAGCATGGAGCCCTCAGGCCGGCGATGCTGAGATCCAGCTGTCTGTGGAGTCCTGTCCACAAAAAAGACCCAATAAAAAGCACACGAGTCAGGGGGACCAGGCTGGGCAGCCTGGCTGTGGCCCAGGGCATCGGCAGGCCTGCTCAGCGATCTCTCTGCAGGAAGAAAGGCCAACCACGCCTGAGCGAGGTGTGCCGTCCCCAAACTCAGAGCCACCATAGCTCCTTCCCCAAACAGCAGTGGGTGAGAAACAAAATAAATATCCCTCTGAAATCAGATTATTTCCCACGACATGCTATGTTACAAGTACTAAGTGCAGCCTCCGTGCTCTAGAACAGTGATGTCTTCTACAAGGCAAGGAGCGAAACACATCCCCGCACCCCATCTTCCTCAGCCTACGCGTGCCAGGTGAACAGTCAGCCCAGCCGGTTTCACTCGCTCGTGCAGGTCTTCAAGACACTGGGGTGGGTGGAAGGGAAGGGACAGCCCACGTGGGAAGCGTGCAGCCTCTGGGCACGCGCTTTGGAGCTGAACACCACAAGCAAATCCCTTTGCAGTTCCTGTGGGTTACTGGGACTCGCTGGCACTTCGGCCACCGTTTGGGGCGGCTGTCATCCTGACCACATCAGCTGGTGGGACAAGGGCAGCTCAAGCAATACAAATTCCACAGTCAAAACCAATACAGGTAAGAAACCAAACCAGAGAGATCTTTCTGCTCCCTCCTGGAACAATGGCTGTCTTGGAAAACTGGACTCCAGGATTGTCCTGATTACATCAGTTAGTATATTATAAACATTGTCCTGCTTTAAAGTGAAAATACTGTGTCTAGTCTTTTGGAGGTGCTAAAGCCAGATGGGATATCGCTTTTCCTGACACTGCACAGGAGCTGATACTGGTGTGAAATGATCCTCTTCACGTCTTCTCTATCAGAGCTTCTCCTGGAAGAAAAGAGACCCTTGTTAGGCAAAATGAGGGCGGGCACAGAAGTCTGTTTACAGAAGAGGAAACTGAGGCACGGAGTGGGATGCCACCAGGCGTGCCGTGTCCTGACCCACTGCTCTGCCCGGTCAGTCACATTGCCTCCTCCTCAGGCTGACCATCCTGCCTGTGAGGAAATAAAGTCTGAGGCTACAGATCTTGTCCTACATCATGAAGACCAGGGGACACCAGGACAGCATATCCCAGAAATGCCACCCATGTAAATAGGATGGCAGAGACCTGCGACTGAGCAGGTTCCAGCTGAGGCTGCCAGAAGGGTCGTACAGGCACTGACCCAGGAGACTGAGGGGAAACTCCCTTCCCACTGCTTCTCCCAGAGCACGCGCCCATTGCACCTCAGCGTGTGTCTCGCTAGCACCTTCCTGATGGCTTCAAGGGGTTTTAATGGTAAGGTGAAGTTCCCATCATGCTTGGGAACTGGAGTTGTGCAACGCCCCTTGCTTTTGCTGTGGGAATGACACAGTCAAGCTGTGCTGGCAGAACTGCCTCCATCCAAGAGCTGTCCCCAGCACAGCAGGCAAGAAGTCACATGAAGCAGTCACTGTTTTAAACAACATTCTGCTTATAACTTACCTCTTGCTTGTGGGATTTATCCTGCTGGTGAATTCCGTTAGCAGACCCAGAATTTCCAACAGTCTGCAATGGAGAACGGACAGTACTTACTGAAGAGGGACACAGAGCCTAGCGGTTTGGCCTACAAGTGCTGGGACCTGCCAAGACTGCCATCTCCCTCCTTAGCAGCCCACTCCACACAAGGAAAGGAGAACGCAAAAATCCCACCCCAACTTTGGCAAGAAGCGTCCTGCCCTCTGTACCCTGGCCCCGCATGCCAGACTGCATCCTTCCCAGCTACAAAACATCCCCCGAGTTCCTCACGGACACAGACCCACTCTTCGCTTCTGACTCTTAAATCCTGATAAACAAACCCTCAGCCAAGGGCAGCGTTAGCTGCAAAACACGGCACAGCGAACATCCCAGCAGTGAAAAGGACATTTGCCATTTCCCGTCTCTGGGGACAAGTCTGGCAGCCAGGACAGGCTGTTCCAGCTTTATAAAGCACAAGAACTGTTAAACATTTATAATGTTTCTTTAGCAGGGATAATATGGAGCCCTTCAGCTTCAAAATGACAGTACAACCAGCACAAACAAGAGGAGAGAGCCACAGCCTGAAGTCAGAGCGTGCCAGATGTCAGTTGCTTAGGTCTTGGCAATCAGATTCACAGTTGTTGGTGAATTGCTGATGGCAGCAAAACCAGACATTATGGGGAGACAAGACTGCGAGACTTTAAAACCCACCACTCGAGGAGTCCCAGCTACCCAGCTTCCATTCTCACTGTGACCACGATGGTGCATAATCAACCCTACAGGACAGAGGTTTAGTCTGGGCAGGAAAAACAGGCAGAGATTCAAACCGAGCTCTGCTTTGAGAGCCTGAACCGTTTGCCAGGCAGTGAATCCTACCTGGATGGACGGCCAGAATAGTGCCGCTGTAGTGACTCTGCTTTGGGTCTGCACCCACGACCACAGGCGACTCAGGCCTTAGACAAGGCAATATATCCTACCTGCAGCACACCTGATCTGTGCACTAAGCAGCTATAGATACCAGGAATTAGGTTTGAAATTTGATCTCAGTACATGGTCACGATAATGCACACAAAATGCTGTAATTCACTTGAAATTAAATAAAAAAGCTCCCAGAACAATCCCTGCAAATTTTCCAAGAAAAGGCTCGAGTGCCAAATCCTTGTCATTTCCTGCAAAGCTGCGAGATCAGGGTCTCCCAAGACATGGAGAAGGCACAGATCCTCTTCCTCTATTACAGGACAAATACTTTGCAGCTGCAGGCACGGAAACAGCAAGGCAGCAATTACTCGACAATGAGACGAAGACACAGTGCCATCACGCTCCCCCAGCTCCTGCACCTCCTCGGCTAACAGCGAGGCCAGCCACGCACATCAAGGACTGCGGAGCGCGGCGGCTGACTAAGCCTGCGAAGGGAGAGCAGCAGCAGCTTGCGGTAATTAGAGATTTCCTTCTCGAGCGTGCTGCGAAGTGAAGGCTTTGCAGACAAAGGGAGAGCGATGCCAAGGCAGATCCCTGGGCCACAGCTGCTGCTGTCAGGGAGGAGACAGGAGGTCAGAAGGTAGTGCAGAATGGGTTACAGCGGAAGTGTGGCTTCTGAGGAAGAACCGTTAATTCCCTAACTATTGCACCAGGATCTCTGTGGGCCAGCAATGTCCTCAGGCTCAGCCTGAAAGCCCCTGGTTAACAACTCCCCTTCATAAGGGGAAGGATGAACAGATATCATACTGAAACTAGGGAGCTTTGATCCAGACTTCCTTGTAACTAGGCACTTTAAAAATCTGACATCAATAGAAGTTTGAAGCCTAGCTTCCCGCTATAATCCTCCGTCTGTCTTAGTACCACGGTTTGTAGTTGAAGGCATAATACTATCTTGTCGTATCTCCAAGATTTCTTAAGCCTGAAAGTATCAAAGTAATACCAGGGATAGATTAGCTGACCTCATGAGGTCCATTCCAACTCACTTTATGTAAGATTAGTTATTTTCTACAGTTGGGGAAGAAATAATTACCACCTGCACCACCTCTGGAGACAGGAATTTGAAAGGGAAGATTTCCTTTTCTCAAGGGACTTAACATTAAAGCAAACAGAGAACAACTTTCCCCACCCCTCCCATAGCTTCCAACAGATGAGGTTGTCACGATGCATTTTCATTTGACACATAGCAATTACAGCAGAAGCTAAAGTCACTCTGGAGATACTGACAGGATTATAGTACGTCTTGGACTGCCACAAACTTGTCATCACGACTACAGCTGTCCTGTCTGGTGCTGGCAGACGGCTGCTGCCACTGCACTGCAGGATATAAAGAGACTTGTCTGCAACACACAGATGCTCAGCTGAGCCAGCAGAGCTTTCCGGGCTGCAATTTTTACCGTGCACCCTCCTCCCGACTGCCTCCCTGCAAGTACTACTGCAATGCAAACAGCCATTTGGTGTATCTGCAAACTGTGCAGAAGACTGTCGTGGGAGGAGAAGACTTGATACCCCCCCAGATTACCTACCACGACATATCTGCACCTGCATCAGGGAAAACAAACTCTGCCCATTCTCCTAGTGGCTTGTTCTGTACCTAAGACATTTTTCAGCTAAGAATTTAAGTGAGCAAGTACAAGAGGAGCACTGGTGCATCTGGGCTCTGAAAGCCATGACCTGGTTGCAGACACAAGAGAAAATACAGCTAGAAGAGTAAAAAAGGACACGAAGCACAAAGCTTGGTACAAGGGGCAGGTCACTTCACAGGAAGAATCAGTCAGGGCTTAGACACCACAGGTATGAGATGGGAAAAGTCAAACGTGGAGAGTCAAGTTATTTGCAGCCTTCAATTTCACAAAGAAGGATGCAAGACAAACAACAGAAGCAGTTTTGCTTTTGTCAGAAGAAACAAAGGGAGACCAGAGAAAGTTGGGAAGAGAAGATAGCAACTGGAACGTGAACATTCACAGTCCACCAGCAAACCAAGATCAGATACAGAGATGCCTCCAGGAACTGGTTAGAGAAATGGAAAACATTTTCCCAGTCACCTCCAAAGTTTGTGCTTATGGACTGCAAGGAAATAATCCTCTCAAAGAATAGAGATGGCAGAAATCCTCAACTTTCCTATTATAAAGTGCCTGTACCACAAGGATATGCAGCCACACGTCACTGTACACAAAGAAGTTACTCACACCGCAACCTTCCCCAAAACACCACATTTAGCAACCGTTCTCGCAGAGCACAAAAGAATCTGTAATTACTAGCAAGGCTTTTCTTAGTTTTAAGCTACATCTGACAGAACAAAGTCGTGCCAGGCTGTTTCCAGCAGAGGGAAAGGGAGCCAGCTGACTGCATGACCCCCCACAGCACCGGGCAAGGTCCCAGGAGAATTCTCAAGAGAAATGACTGCCGAGGGCTGAGCGACCCGGGAAATGACTGCCGATGCTCTACCTGTGTTTTCTCGGAGGAGAGCCTCATCGCTTCCATGAGCTTCTCCATCTGGTGGCCCTGCTCCAGCGCATTGCGCAGCACATCCTCCGTGCTGACGAGCCGGTGCTGCAGCCGGATCACTTCCGACTCTGATGAGGGGTCGATCAGGGAGTATCGCCGCTGATCCGTTACCGATTTTTCCTTGTCCTTATACAGCAAAGGGAAAATAGGAGCATGTTAGATTAAAACCAGTAACTACCGAAATTAAGTAAAGTAGAAATCCACAGTAACTCATATAACCATGTTTTGATTTCAACAGTAGATGGGGTCAGAGCACAACTCTGAAGGCAATCATATCAAATGCAACCAGCAGCAGCTCCAACTTGTTCCCAGCCCAGTCCAAATAAATTATTCACATTTCAACCACTGGAGGACACTGAAGTACACAGGAATTAGAGGACATTGCTTATTCCTAGATTAGAGAATGTGTAAAACAATGTGGGGTAGCTGACCGACCTTCAGTTTCTCCCACAAATGTTAGCCCTATTTAGCCATAGATCTAAAACCAGTGGGAACAGGAAAACACTGGAGAAGGACAGATGGACATTTTTGCTGCTTAATGAGGTGCTGCTAAGCCAGGCCACAGCTCACAGGCGCTGTCAAGGAAGTTCCCATCAGATGCTCAGTAGCACAAAAGAAAGCATGAAGTCTTGGAGTAAGGGTGAAGGGCTAGAACCACCCCCCCGAGCCGCACAGAGCCCTCCAGCCCCCAGACAAGGCCAGAAGGGGTTTTGGTGCCCTCACCAGTACAACCAGTTTCTCTCGCAGCCCCTTGATGTCATCTTTGAGCTTCTGCTCCTTCAGCCGCCACTCGGCTTTGTGCACCTCCCGGCTCAGGTCCCGCTCTGGCCCAGGCGAGTGCCGGTTCGCCTCCAGTAACAACACTCTCAGCTCGTTCAGGCTCCTGGAAGAAGCAGCACGAAAAGGCGACGACATTTCCAGAGCCCACACACCACTGGAGTCCTGCCACACTCCTTCCCACCTTTGCTACAGATCCAAAGAAAGGCCAGCGAGCTAAACCTGACCCAACTCCCACCACTTCGGGGGCTTCAGATCTCCTGTCCTCCCCACTGCACCAGCTGTAAAGAGACTGGGACCTGCACAGGGCACCGTGCTTCAGAGCAGGGCAGCAGCCAGCTTAGCTGGCTTGTAGATGACTTCATTCAGCATCTACGTGGGCGCTGACCTGTCTTGCGGCTCCTGGCGAGCAGTGAAAGGGCAGTCCCTTTGATAATTCATAGCCCCCGATTTCAACCAAGTTCCCACATAAGCATCTCTAAAGAACAGGAAAGCTGGGGGCTGGACTTCAACAATTCAACCTTTTGGTTTCTTTTGGTGGTAAATTACAGCACCCTGAACAAACACCAGCACACACACAGCCCCCTGTCTCCAGCTCCGTCCTTCAGAGCTGCAGACTGACCTTTCCTTCTTGAGTAGCTCCTGGCTAATCAGGACCAGTTGCCCTGAAGCATCATGTGTTTTCTTGGTCAAGGCTTCCAGTTCACATTCCAGCCTCTTCTTTTCTTTTAACACCGAATCGGCCTTCTTTTCTGCGGTTTTGCATTTATTTTCCAAAGCTATGAGAAACAGAGGATACAGGGGAAGAAAGGTCACTTAGTCCTTTACTTACATTCCTGCTTTTTGCCTTTTCCCAATTCCCACTCCTAACAGCACAGGCCTGATTAGCTCTGGATCTAGCCCTATGTAAGGGGAGAACTGGAAAAAACACGCCCAGCTCCATTTATTTCTGCCTCTTTCAGCTTTTGACATGCAATAAGCCCCAAAACCCCTTCTCACAGGATACAAATATCTTCTGCAGGGTTTGTATCCACCTCCTGAAGAGAGACCAGAACTCCTGAACAAATTTTTACTAACAATATCCACTAACAGACAGGCAGTGCCATGTTTTATATCTGCCCCTCTCAGCACCTAGGCCCTTGTTTAACACCAGTACAGAGGACGAGCAGGGAAACGCCTAGTTCCTACCAGCACTGGATTAGGGAAACTTACCACTTACTTGGGCCCTTAGCGTTTCAGTCTGGGACACCAGCGACGACACCTCTTTGTCTCTTTTACTCAGCTTGTCTTGGAGGTCTGCGGGAGAACAAAAAGAAAAGATAAAGGTTAGAAGCTTGGAAAATGCTTTGTGCAAATCAGGAAGGTATCGAGCGTACGGCAGGGGTTGGGGTGCGACAGGGGCACGGTGGTGGTACCCTCCATCGGCAGAGAAGCAGCAGAGACAGATAACGGGTGTTCCTCACTGCATCTCACCACCACCCAGGTATTAGGAGGCAGGATACACACCTGGGAAGCCATATCGGACAGGTTTAAGAAAGCAAACACAAGGAAAGGGAATAAAACATTAATAAAAACAACAGAAAGGAACTTTTGGCACATTTCTTTGTGTTACCTCCTACACTGGAGGGCAGAGACAGCTTTAAAAGACATGTTTTCTGGAATTGATGCATTCCCATACTCAAACAGAGCTGTAGATTTGAAGTATGATGCTTTTGTGGCTCAAGTCTGAACTGGTTAGTTTTAGTACATCCTATATATGGCTTATTCAGTGCGGGAACACGCAGCACATGGACTGAGTGGCCATTTTAAGAGCAGTGGCTGCTGGACCTGGTTACGTTCTGTCCTCACTTAGGCAGGAATTACCTGTCAATCAGCGTACAATTTGGTATAGCATATACGTAATCCTGTACCTGCAAAGACAGCGATGAGGCCGACAGACAATCCCTAGCTAGCATTGAGGGCAGATGGAAATAGGACAAAACACCTCTGTCTGAATCCACAAACAGCTGGAGGGATACTCAAACTAAAAAAAGTTTCTGTTAAGTGAAGTTTAAGCCTACAAAAGTCCCCAGTAACCTCTGTTCAGATTGCTACATCCTCAGCAGGACTTTAACAAGGGCTTTGCAGAGAACAGACACCTTAGAGGTGAATAATTGAGAAAAAGCTGTGCCACCCTAAGCCGAGCACCATTTGAAGAGAGAATTGACAAGTTAGCTCTTTAGAGATCACCTTTGTGATCTACACTGATAACGTTTTCTGCTAAAAAAAAAAAAAAAAGGACAAACAACCCTAAGGAAGAATGAAGAAATACGAGTCCTCTGGGAATGAGCAAGGGAAGATGTGATCTGGAAGCACCTCACGTGTCTTGGAACAGCCCTGAATCCTTCACAGCCCCCCAAAGCGTATGCCATGCACAGCACCGTGGCAGGACATGGCTCACAACAGAGACCATCTGGGCCAGCCAGCTCTAATCTTGCCAGGTCTGCTGTTGCTCAGACTAGGGGTTACAGCTTACCCTCTTTCTGAGGGAGGCTGAGTGCAGTGCAGTTTCAAAGCTACTTTATACAAATTTTCTGAGTGCATAAATTCTGTGTTTTGTTAAAGAGATGGATTTGACTTACAGTAAGCTTAATTTAAAAAAGTAGCCCCCATTAGTTTAAGCCAGTCACATTACTATCTACCATTAGCAGTCCTCTCCTATGAACAAATTACATTTAATGTCTGGATTTTACCTGCTGTAGAAATCAGTGATGGGATGGAAGTGTGCCCATTTCCCCAGATCTGTCTCCACCCTGCACCATCTGCATGGTGAGTGTGTAACACAAGTAGAAACATCCACCCCTGCATACGCTCAGCCAGATTAGAGGGGGGGGGGGGGGGGGAAGCCAGACAACAAATGCCATGCAGCAAAATCTGAGAGATGAAACTGCTTCCTAAGCCCCTTCCACACAGCCGTCCCTACAAGAGCAGAAAGTTAGAGGAAGGGAAGGCACACAAAAGTCACAA
Source organism: Ciconia boyciana (assembly GCF_034638445.1). NCBI lineage: Eukaryota > Metazoa > Chordata > Aves > Ciconiiformes > Ciconiidae > Ciconia > Ciconia boyciana. The sequence goes on from NC_132950.1 coordinate 3,503,204, forward strand.
GAACAGGGTGTTCCAAGAAAAAACAATAAAATTTCATACCTTCCATAGTCTGCTTCATCTTTATCTTTTCTTCAGAAATATCATTAGTTTCAATCATCTGAAATAAATGTAAAATATGAGATGTACATCAGCCCTTTACCCAAAGATTCAAAGCAAAGTTAACAACCACAAAGCCCCATCCAAAGCAGAAGTGTATCTGGTACCCAAGTTATGGTGTTTTACATCCTTCCTGAGAGGGAAACAAAGGCTTTTGAGGAGTCGCTTCTACAGTGGGGTACCACTGAAAGTCAGCCGGTACCATCTGAGAGTGCCCCCCCACAAGAGGCAGCGGAGCACAACAGCGAGATTCACCCGGGAGGGAAAAGAGATCGGGTTTTCCCCGTAAGCTCTGGTTCCAGCTTTCACACAACCAGCGTTTGTACAGAGCGATGGAAGGGCTGCTCTCCTTTGGACCAGTCTCCTGCGGTTAATCGCAGCAAATATTCACGTGCAAACGCTCTTTAGCATTCAGCTTGAGACCTAGTGGACAACAAGTTCCTCAACTGCTGAAGAATCTACCTGTGCCCAAAGTTATAAAAACAGTAATCAAATGTTGATAGAGAATGAATACATTAATAAAAATAATAAAAAGCAAATGCTGGTCCATATAGAGGATTCTGCCTTTTCCCCATCCTCTTTCGCATATACTGCCACGAAAAGGCAGAGACCGCACAGCTCACGGCCAAGCTTTCCATTGCAGAGGCCACAGTTTGGCCCATCAAGCCTCTTCATGTCCAGCAGCCTTTGGTGGGACCTCAGCACATGCCCCAGATCAAGCAGTTGCTGCGGCCACAACCGCTGAAAGGATACATCTCGAGCAGAAGCAGGAGCACTGCCAAAGGAGGAATACGCCGCCTGATGTACTTTTGGTACGGAAAAACTATTTAACTGCTCTTTGGAAGCGCAGTTGTGGTTCTCACTTGAAGGTCTAGGAAAGATGGTCACATTTGTTTGTTTAAAATATTTGGATAGTTAATACTACAGTCACATTAAATTAGCTAAGACATTTAAAAATAGAATTTGCCCTGTGATACTCAAAGGCTTTCACCCATGCACTTCTTCCCACGTTTTCCTGATTTTAATTGACAGATAGTTAAAATAATTATTTCAAGACCCCCTGGGTTTAATCCAATATCAATATCCCCCAGAGCCCTCTCATTTATTTGAAAGGCTCTGGAACAAGCCTTCAGCTTCTTTTACATCCACCCCCGTTTGAATATTGGCTATAATATGTGATATGTTGTAATAACAACCCACTGTTCCCGGGGCCCTGGCTGTACTTATTGTTCACGACTGTCTTTGCTAGATGAAACATGTTGAGCAACCCTTGAAACATCATTAATGCCGTAGATTCCTTCTTGGGCTTTTGCCTCTCCTGTCCAGTTCAGCGTGCCTTTTTGCAGGCATGAAGCTCTGACTTGGCCAACAGTAACTCACGGCCTTGACTTTGCTGCCTAGAGGCGCAACCGATTTCAATGGGGCTGTTCACATTGGCAAATTAAACATCGGCATTGTATTAACTTCACTGGCGCCTCAGCCTGGAACAGTGACTACATCGCCAGCGACAGATTTCAAATGATCATTCTTAAAACGTGCACACTTCATGGCTTATTTTCATTTTCTGCATCCCCAGAGGGACAAGTTGTAAGTTGGGTTTTTGCTCATTTCTCATGCAAAATCCAAACACAAGCAGGGATCCAGCCTAGAGCCATGAGCAGCAATCACCTCCCCTCACTCTGGTGCAAAGCCAGCCCTGTGTCCCTGTGCCATGCCACAAAGGCAAGATGGCATCCTGCGGCAAACAGTCAAACTAAATGAGGATGACTAAAAAAGACACAAAGGCCACAGAAAATTGACCTCTTCACGTTATCACTGCTCTTGTTCTAGCCTTCCCTGGGAGGCTCAGGACTCGTATGCAATCAGGCATTTTATTTCCCCAGCCTGGTGTCATCCTGACCCCCGGTAGCAGCTCTTCCGCTATAACCCTCAAAGTCGACGTTTCCCCGTGCCTCCCGCACATGCTGTGAAGCCTCCCCACTGCCTCTGCTGCATTGCTGGCACGCACCTCCCACCCAATCCCATCAGCTCAGCCCCCAGCTGAGGTTCTCAAACCACGCTCCATGTGCTGAGCAAGCAACACGCTCTATCTCAGCATGGGCAATGACTTCCACCCTGTCCTCCACCTACCCCCCTAAAGGGCCTTGCTCAATAATACACCAAGGCTGCTGCAGCTCCTTGGAGAACATCAGCTGTATTGTGGAAATGATGCTTTTACAGCTAAAAACCCTGCTTCCTCAGGATGAGAGCCCACCCCTGACAAACCACAATAGCCCTATTCTGTTGCCACAGCACTCATGTGCCCCACTTGCTTCTCTTGACTCTTATTTCTTCTAATTGTGCCACCGTACTGGCTTTCAAGAGTGGAAGACGCCTTCAGCATGGAGATGCAGTGCAGAAAAAGCACCGTCAATGGAAGGTAAAAACATCCAGATACTTTGAGGCATAGAAGCCTCAGAAAATTGCACAAGGGAGCAGCTGAGGGCTACTCCTAGGAAGGGTTACTAACAGTGATAACGAACAAGCAGAATGACCCAGAAGTCATACGTTTGCATGCTGAGAAGGATGCAGGGCCTCCATGGACTGCAGCTTGTTCTCTAAGACAAGCACTTTTTCCTGCAATCTGTGGATCTCCTGTTTGCTCTGGGCTTCTGTTTTCTGCAACGTTTCATAGTCCAACATCTTCTTCTCAGCCAAAGAAATCTGCTCTTTCAAGAAAGCTATTGCTTGTGTCTGATCTTTATATTCACCATGAAGTTTCTCCAGTTCATGCACCCTCAGCTCAGCATCTCGACACTTGTCCTTCACATCTTGGAGCTCAAGAAGGTGCTGGTTGCTTTTGGTTTCCAGTTGCATTTTCCAGTTGCTGTTGCTTTTTTCCACTTCATCCACAGCCTCCTGCAACTTCAGTTTGAGGCTCTCTTTCTCCTTTATATGAACAGCTGTCTCAATGTCATGCTTTGCTTTCAGGTTCTCCAGCTCAAGCTGGTGCTCCATCTTTATACTCTCCACCACTGCCTTCAGTTCCACAATCTCCTTGTGCTGGGTGTCGGGGCCTGTGTTCAGCGTGGCTTTGAGGTCCTCCAGAGACTTCTGGTGGTCAGAAGCTAACGTGTCCAACTTGGACTTCCAGTTGTCCATAAGCCCCATGTTCTCATTAGTGGCTTGCTGAACTTTATGCTTTAGGTCAACAATTTCCTGTGAATACTTCTCATTGAGAGCTTTCAGCTTCTCCATCTCCTGCTGGTACTTCTTTAACGTCTTCTCGTACTTCTCCTTTAGCTGGCTGCTCTCCTTCTGATGCTCCTTGTTGGCAGACAGCAATTGATCTCGTAGACGAAGAGCCTCTGACTGCAAGCCAAGGTTATGCTCAGGGGCCTCTGCTTGGTGAGAGCTCCTGAGGCACTGCCGAAGCTCATCCACCTCGCTGCGCCTGAGGCTCAGCTCCTCCTCCAGCTGCAGGATTCTGGACTTCTCCGCTACCGTGGTTAACTGCAACATGACAGAGAAGACAAAGTCAGTCCCCACCTCTCATCGCTGCATCCTTCCTTTTAAGTAAGTGTGCTCCAGTGGAAGTAAATCCAAAAGTACATTAGTCAAAGTTCAAATAAACAGGAAAAGAATACCCAGCACCCTCCAGTTTGAGTACAGTTTTGCACCAGGGTAACTATCACCCATAACTCTAACAGTTACGTCTTTGTGCCAATTGCAATTTGTTTTTTCTAATATGAACCTCTCGTTTTCCACAGAGAAACACACATCTTTGAAACAACCCTTGAAATTCGCTAGAGAGCAACAGTGGTTTATGAAAAATAATGTCCTGAAAGGGCATTATATTTCCAGACTAGGCATCTTGCCAGACGATGCACAAGAAGAAACGTGCCTGCCCATGCATTGAAACCAGCTTTAAGCACATCATGTTTCCTTTATTGCTCAGCAATCCTCAGCCTACAGACCTCTCTTCTGCATCGTAATTTGTTTACCCTGGTGTAAAAAGGAAAAAGGATTCTTACACGAGTACTTATTAGAGTTTATTAGCAAAGTAAAAATAACGTAGAAGGCTAGAGGATGCAAGACAATAAATCCGACCATGGTTAACATTGAGCATAAGGGCTATGGATCAATGTCTTACGACCTGAATGTCACCTAACAGGGCTGAACTACCTGCTAGTCACAGGGAGTTCAGGGTGCTGCAGCTATGGACGGAGAAGAAGAGATTTGACTAGATGAAATATTAGAAAAAGGTAGAAGAAACAAGGATCTTCCAGTGCCAAAACACAAGCGATCAATTCCATTTCATTTCAATCGCCATTTTCCCCACTAACCATCAGCCCAGGAGGCTGGGTATTTCTTATTTTAGATGGGCACAGGGGCATTCAAACCATTTAGCCCTTTTGGAGAACCTCACGTTTGTCTTTTCTACAGCTCTAACAAATGCATTGGTGAGGAGCAAGCTCACTGTAGCCAAGTTCGCTGCTTCCCACACCAGAGCAGCATGAAAAAGCGCTTTCCACATCTGGCTGCTTTTAGGACTGGGGGCATTGTTCATCTGGGCAGCCTGTCCTGGAGCAGGCATGGCCAAGGATCAGAGCTGGTCCACCTGCACTCACCAGTATCTTCCATTTCAGATGGCAGCTCCCACAGCTGGAGGGAGGACAAAGGGAATGCTGATTGCAATGTTATTTTTTATTACAGCCTGGGGGAGCCAGGGTGAATTGTGCAGGGTGCAGATATTATTTGGGCATGTTAACTGAAAGATGAATTGTGAAAAGCTCATGTGTCAAATGGTGGCATGGGGCAGAGAAGCAAACTCAATCTGAGAAACAAGTCCCCACACAAGAAGCAAAGCTAGAAATTATATCGTACTACCATTTCCAGGAGAGAGAGAGAGCAAAGAAAAAACCAAACAAAAAAATCAGGGAAGCCTAAATTCAAGCCAAAACCAATCAACCCCACAAACCAAAAAAAAAGAAACCCAAAGCAAGGCGTCATCAGCATCAACGCAGGGGGCAAGCGCGCTGTTCTGCAGGCAGGGCAAGTGGGGGTCGATTACCCTGGTGTCCTCTAATTCTCTGAGGAGTTTTTCAGCCTGTGCCTTCTCAAACAGCAGGCTCTGCTCGAGCTCCCGTATTCGGGCATGCTCCAACTGCGTCTGAGTCTGGTCACACATAGGGAAAAAAGAACAGTGGAGATGGGAAAAGGGGAAGGGGGAGAGAGAGAGAGAAAGAGGGAAAGAGAAGGCTGCAACATCATCTTCAGTGTACAAGACAAGGAAAGGCAGTTCACAACAGGAGGAGAATAAAGATCCAAACAAGCAGGAAAAATCCAACCAAACAGAAAATGGTCACTACGGGATTTTACATGGTACTCGTAGTGGCTATTCGCAAGAAAATGGAATCTGTGATGGGAAAACATCCCTCTGCATTAGAAAGCTGCTTCAGTGTTTTTCTGCATCAAGACTATACTGAAGACACTTCCTAAAAAGCAAAGCTCCCGCCGCTGCAGACCACCAGTACAAGACCCTTGCACCACGTAAGAGAATGCAAAGACCTTGCAATGATTCTCCGCATCTCTCCTCAAGAAGAATCACAAGGTAGACTGAAAAGAGTTGGAAGTTTCCATCCTCTTTTTGTTCTGGAGACAGCTTGAACTCTGCACTAGGCAGGGGAAAAAAAAAAAAAGCAGGTCATACTGTACACAGCATGTTGCTAAAACCAAAAATACACTGCACTGAAAAGAAATAAAAAGAAATTTAGATACCAAACTTATACAAATCAGTGCTTTAGGTTTGAATAGGGCTGCTATGAATTTCAAAGTGATTTTTGCACACTAAGATGCTTGTACACAAAACAGAACTATTTTTTTGTTTTGTTTTTGCCTTTTTTTTTTTTTAAACAGATGAGTAAACTAAGCACAAGAAGTTTATGTAACCTGCCAAATCCAGGAGCATGGACTCAGGGCATTGCTTCAGTGCCCTTCGCTTTTAAAGCGGAAGTACCACATAGCTGCACTTGGTGGCAAACCTCAGGACTCTACAACGACCACTGTAATGGCATGTAAAATTTCCCATAAATAAAAGAGGAGAGGAGACATGGGAAAATGCATGCAGACTCTGGCCTTCACATTTTTTTAGCTTACAAAACCAACATTTTCCTTTGAATTAAACTGGACCTACCAAAAAATGAACGAACCTGATCAGAACCATTTTTTTCACCCCCATTTTCTGCCCTTCTTTTTCCATATAATTGTTTGCTTCCCCCTCTTTCTATTGGAACCAGTTTTAGGGATTTTCTGCCCTTTCCTACAATAAAGCAAGTTTTGGTTAGCTGTGTACAAACAATGGAAACGGAAGTCTGTAAAAAAACATGTTTTCTCTTATGGCTTGAAAGGTATCATTATACATGTATTCATAGATGGTCAAGATCTAAACTGCCAGATATATTTAGACTACTCCATATTTTATGTGGTCTATTTGATCCCTGAAGGGGGGGGGGGAGGGGAGGGGAGATGTGGTCTCAAAAACCCAAGCATTATCAAAACCCCCAAATAATATCACTGAATTGCAAAAGTTGGCTGAATGCATCCTAATAAGAAAAATAAAGAAATTTAATTTTGTACTGAGTGGCTTCTCCTGCTCTCTGCAATGCTCAAAAATCCACATCTCAAGGTGGAGCTCCAGGCTTGATTTTATTTACAGGGATAATTATTCCATTGATACTAATGAATTTTCCTCAATTTACACTAGCTCAGAATCCTCAAGTGAAACTTCAGCAACACAAACTTTTGAAATTACCTTAACTAGTGGCAGCACGTCAGATGTTGGCTAACCTGAAGATGCTGACCTATTACAAAACTAATCTCTGAATCTCCCAAAGAAACTCTCTCAAGACTCCTGAGGTTGACACAAGTTCCCAGCCAAGCTTGCTCAGTATCTACCAATCCTGCTATTATCCAAGTCTGGAAAAACACATGAAAATAGAGGGGAAAAATAACCAGGGAAGAAACTTAGATCAACTGTTTTACAGTCCTTAGATATAGCTTCACTTAAGATTTGCATCAAGTCCTGTGTTATTTCTTATTTTATGCAAATTGGTTTGCCTAGCCAGTATGACTCAGAGCCTCAAATCCAAAGTTTTCCTGCACTTTGAAGAAGTTCAGATCTGAATTTTAGACTTACTTCTTGCTGGTAGCCTTAAATTACTATTCACAAATTAAACTGACTTCCCACTGGTGTTCAAGGTATAAGGTAGGTTCCAGGAGATGAGCATGAGACAGTTCCTTGAAGAGGTTAATATTTCCTGTAACACCACAGTCTTCCACCATGAAAAGACTTTCTTTTGTTTTCCTTTTCACCTTCCAAAGCACTATAGCATCAGCATTGCCAACAAGGATCAAAAATGGGTTGAATTCACAACTGCATTTCAAGGCTAAATCCACAGCTCCTCCTTCTTTATCAGAGGCCCAAAAACTGGACCGGTATCTTCAGGCTTCAGACACATTGATTTCTTTGGTCAAAGAGCTTCTAGGGATGCTGCCTGCCACACTCAACACCTGAGAGTCCCAGCTTTGTTCAAAAACTACATAATATTATGAGAAATACCATGGGATTTAGCCTAGCCTTCTGCAGAAACCCTAGATCCAGGGACCACAGAGGAGATAATCTTTTCTTACCACCATGTCTGCTACTGGCTGTTAAGTACGAGATAAACGTTCTCCTCCGAGTACTCCGAAGAGGGCTGTTGGCATAAGGGGACTACAAGACCAGAGAAGGGGAGACAACTGTCACTGGGTTTTGCCTTTGGTATTTGGGTGGTTAGCTGAGCTCTAGCTAGGGATGCGAAGGGCTGTGCTAGCAGCCACTAGTTGACTTCGTTGTGATTTTACATGAAGAATATCAGGGACAACCATCCCCCAGGAAACATACGGCAACATGAAGGAGCACTTATCCCCCTGATTTCCAATGAGAGATTTTTTTTTCTTTAAGTTAATTACTTCTGGAAATCCTAACTGTTTCCACAACAAAGCAGGAAGGTGAGAATTAACTCCAGTGGATCAATCATTCAGTCTGAGCATTCAAATTAGACAGGATAGAATGTAAAAGCTGATCACAGCAAAGCTCTCTGACAGTGTCTGTGCTGTCACTGGCATTGGACCCATGGGGGAACATCCCAGTTCTCTGGATCGCAGGAAACCAGGCTGCTCCATGACTCTGCCCTAAGAAGTTATTTGTTCTTCTGTACAGACAAACATGGAAGTGGGGACAGGACCCTGGCAGCCTGCAAGAAGGCCACATCCCCACTGCAAAGCAGCTCCTCCTTCCCAGCCCAAATGAAAGTCAGATCTATCCTCAGTTTGGGACCTGCAGTTACAGGAGCACTTATGTCACAGCAGCTTACATCTTGCTAAAATATGGTGGCTTTTTTTTAAAAAATACATCTAAATATACCTGCTAGCTAACCCTGGTCCCATTGCCATTACTCCACAGCCAGGCTTAAACACTTTAAGCTTACACAGGGACAATTCACTGCTCTCAAAAGGAGCGATGGATCAATCACCTTTCTCTAAAGCACTGGGGAAACCTATCATCTCAGCTCAGGAATCAATAGAAGCCTGATTTTGCACCCACACACTAGGCAGGAACTGCACTTGCTGTCCTTTAGCAAAGGTCTGCTATCAGTGCGTTGCTGATTTATACCCTGCCAAACACATTACTCTGCTTCAGCTTCTGGATAAAGAGGAGAGGTTTATGCCAAGAGGGTCAAAGCCATAGCAACATACTCCATTGCCTAGTTTTCCCATTTTCCTGGGCTTTTATTGATATGACTGACAGTGAAGCACAAGAGCAGGTCCCCTGACATTTCTGGCTGTCACTAACCTAGCACTCTAGCTAAAGATACGGGAAAGTTCCAATTTATACATGTAGAGCCTTGCTTTCACAGAAATACTTTCTTTTCCTTTCCCTCCCCCCCCAGAAAAGCCTCCCAGCTCAAGGGCAAGTTCCCAACACCACTTCCAGTTTGCACAATATTCACTGCAACAGCATGGCTCTGAGCAACAGCCCTTCCAAATGAAAGGGTATCCTAGCATCAAACCCCACTCTCGTGGGCAGAGGACCCCACACGAGGGTACTGCAGGTCAAACGATACACGGCATTTCGGCTGGAATAGAACAGCGTCCGACTGGGAGATTGTGCGTGCCAATTAGCTGCTAATAACAGGACACTGCAGGGACAGTGTCTGAGCAGTCAAATCATTTCTACAGTGGAAAAACATATGTTGAAATACATTCAGATACAGTCAGATTTTAACATGGCTTGGCAACTCATGGCAACATTTAAAGCCAGGCTGGCTGCATGTGATTAATTCTAGGCAGCTCCTAGCATTATTAGTCATTGGGCAACGTACCAAAGAACAATCTTCACAGTTTATACCACAGTGTTCTCGCAGCAGGTCCAAAGCCATCAATAAAGATAACGTATTATTTAGAGTTGAGCAAAAGGTGGCAGAAACTACTCAGGTGAGGCCCCACATGCAATTTCAGGTTTCAATCCCACATTTGGAAAGGGTGTTAGGAATTTACCTCCAGATCCCCCTTCGTGATCGACTCTTCCTCCACACGGAACTGCAAGTCCTCCACTTTCCTGGGGAGAGGAAAAGACACAAAGAGCAATCAGTAACACCCAGATCAGCATCCCATTTCCAAGCAGCCATTGCACATGGGCCTCCCCTGCACAACCAAAGTCCGAGAGGGATACAGACAAACTGTGTACACAAACAGCTCAGCAGAAGCTAAACAGCAAGACACATGGAGCAAGACAGTTAATAAGCAAGCCTTCTGAAGAGCAAACATTTGCCTTCTTGCAAGGTACATGCTCACAGACATGCTGTTTCTGCTGCACCACCTCTCAGCAAGCACAGCTGCCGTTCACTGACACCGGGATCCTGAAAACATGAAAGCCACGAGCAGGTTTCACCGGTTTTCTTAGATCCTGCAGCCAAGCACAGGGCAATTCCTGTGGCAGATGCACAGGGTCCATACAAAATACTCCAGGGGAATCAGAGCCTTTTCCTTGTTGGCAGAGGGTGGGCAACGCTCAACATTTCCACAACGTGGAAATGGTGAGCTACCCTGGCAGAAAAGCCTTCACCACGAGATTGTATAGGCCAGTCATGCATAAATGCACATAAAAATCACATGCACAAGTGCAGAAGTGCCTAGGACTCTTTTGCAAAGTCTGAAGAGAAAAATCCAGTAATGATACAAAATAATTCAATCTTCTGCTAAACTCAGTCCCCTTTGGTCTCTTTACTGATTTTTTTTTTAAAAAAAAGGCAATAATGAGGATGCTGAGCTGGTAGCCAGATGTAAGGACTCTGATTCCGTTACAGACAAAAATAGCTGTGAGTGTACATATCTAACTTCATAAACAAGCTTCCTTGTCTAAACCTCCTCAAATTAGAGGAGGCATCTGTTGATATTTAGGGAAGAACTCAGCTGTCTTGTGTTAAAGGGCCTCCTGGAGCTGGGAAAGTGAGCTGCCTACCAGGAGAACGGGGAGACTTGTGCACGAAAGAACAATTCATCCTCAGGAGGGACACCATTCAGTTGAAATCAACACTGTTTGCAGTTACTTAATACACAGAAATGTCTTTCTATTCCCACTGAAGAGCTTAATTATATATAATGGAGCAATTGGACTCCAAGAATGACAAGCAGATCTTCACTCTTATCCAGAGAGGAAATGTATGCATCATCATATACACATGGATGGGGCCTCTGGGATGTGGGGAGATGATGAATCGCACTACAGCAAGGCTGTACTCCAGTTTGACTTCCCTTCCTCTGAAGGAATGTCCTTAAGGTCATCACACCACAAATACAGGGGAAAGAAATGGTCTTTAGCAAAGCCAGGTTGTACAGAAAGGTTAGGGGTCTGGGATGGCCCAACCTGAACAGGTCTGTTTATTATTCAGTATTATTTTTATACTGTATCCTTATCCAAGAATCTCTGACAGCAAGGCTTTGTCACTGTCCACACCCTTGCCATGAGTTAATCCCACCTTTACTGAGTAATTCCAGTTTACACAGTGACACGGCTGAGTTTGGTCAGGGTATCAAATCCCAGAGTTACTGATATTACTGGAGCCCTTCGTTCCTCCAGGCTAATAATGCTGCTTCTCCCTGCTTTGTGTCGGGAACCAAACAACAGGGAAGATGGCTGGAAACCCTCAATAACTTCACTGCTCAGCAGGAGACCAAGACTATCCGGCCTTCTACGGGCAGTGGTTGATCAACTGTTGTCCACCATTGTATTGTCAGTACAACATGTGCCATAGTCAAACGCTCTTGGACATGCAAGCGGCCTGTCAAATCTTTATCAGGGTCATCACAGGAGTGCCAGCACTCAGAGTCCTAATCAGGAATGGAAACGGATGGTTTCTTTTTTTCTTAAGTGCTACATGCCTTTGGCAGGAAAGTGGGTCCGATCATGAAACTCCTTTTGACGGCAGAACAGAGCTGCCCTGGCTGGCTGTTTGTCTGCTGCCTTTCAGTTGCATTGCAACACGGGGGCAGGTTCAGCTGAGCACATTCAAAAAACCTGAGACTGCTCACATCACAGAAATTAGCTCACTGCAACCCACCGAATGATACAGCATCGAGTCCCCTCCAAGAGCCATGAGACATAGGAATGTACAAGACTAATTGGAAATACTTCACTGTTCAGTTGTCATTAGCAGCAGTTTGTCAGCAAATGGGGGCAGTCACTGTACTGGATACCCAGCCCTAGACAAGAGTCACATTAGATGTGCAACTGGAGCAAAATTGTTCTAAACTTCCCGTAACCTGAAGCGGCACACCCCTCCTCTACACGCAGGCAGACCACAGTGGCCAGGAGAGGGGAACACAGCATATCTGAAGCACTGGAAGACATCCAAACATGACTTTCCGAGTCACTTTCTTCTCCTTAGATCCAATGAATGATGTTCTTGGGTAAGAGCTTCGTCTCCCCCATGACTTCACCTCCCCCACACCCATCCACTCCGGCTTTACCTCTTCTCCTCTTCCAGCTGGTTCAACAGCTCAATCTTCTCCTTCTGCATCCCATCCACCAGGGCTCGTGCTCGCTGGAGGTTTCCTTCTGCCTCCGTGACGTACTGCAGCAAAAAAAGAGCCCGAACCACAAAAGTTAACAATGTTTGAAGTATAGAGTTGTTTAAAAAAGGATCAGAACAAGGGAACAGAAGGTTTTGATGATCTGTTTCAGAGGCTGCTATGGTAAGAAGGCAGATTTTCCACAGAAGTCAGTATGTAGGTATCCAAAAGAAAAAAACCTGCTCAATCTCCAGCAGCTTGTAAATTTGATACATGCTTCAGTGCCTCTCTGACTTGAACCCTTTGGAGAATCCAGCTTTGATTAAGAGTTAAGCCCTTGAAGCCTGAACAGTTTTGAAAATCTGGTCTGAGGATACCAGATGCAATTCAGCCCTGGTCATGAAGCAAGAAGTCATTTCAGACTTGTGTTAGTTCGTTTGTTACTGGTAATTACTGGAAAATACCATACACAAGGAAGACATCAGATTTGCCAGTTCCTCCTGCATTTCTGACAGGCAGGTGTGGCCTACCATCCAAAGATATACAGTGCCATCAATGCTCCCTAGTACCTGACTGGGGTTTATAAACATGAGCAAGGAATTTAGGGCAACAGCAGTCACTGAAGAGCCACATATCGACAAAGAGCACAAACACAACTCCTCTCTTTAAGCATTCAAATGCATAAAATATCATGCTTGTGCAAAAAAGCTAATATGATCAGTCTGTTTTCCTTACAGATCTCTTGACTTTATTAGTGTGATAAAAACATCCCCTCTGGCAGGACAGCGGTGACCTATGAACTGAGCTGATGTTCTCAGCAGTGTCCGATAGCATCAAAAAAACGCTGCAATGCAGTCACAGCCAAGGCCAGATTGGGTGGCTAAGGGGTACAAGTTTGCCCTCCACTTGCATTTCAGCATTTGAACGTATCAATCCACCAGACACAAACCATGTACTGTCCTTTTTCTGGCACAGCTCTTTTTCTGCTCCTGGCTTGGGGCAGAGAGAGCACATGTTCCACTAGCATGAATGGAGAAAGAGCCTCAGCTTAACCCACCATACAGGAAGCTGCCTCCACATGAAAGGCAGAAATTCAAAGCCCAGGTTTCACATCAGGAAGCTATACATGGATAACGTTATCATGATCTGAAACTTTCAGAGGATGCCAGATATTTCTGTGCTAGCGATAAAGCCACATCACCTCCTACCTGCTCATGCTGGGCCTTCATGATGGCAATCTCTTTCTCCACCTCGCAGATGTGGCTGGTGGCTTTGGCAACCTCAGCCCGCTCCAGGTCACGCTCTGCCAGTAGCTGTTCGATGTGCTGCTGCTTCTCCTTCAGTGCCTCCTGGAGAGCTGTGGTGCCAGAGATTTTTCGGGCATATCGAGAAGAGGTCTCTGTCAGCTGGGGAAGAGAGTGCAAGAGAGACAGGGGTAAAGCGGTATCCTTTCCAGCCTAGAATAGCTCCAAGTCCCCTGTTAAATCTGGAATGCAGCTCACCTACTGATCATTTATTAGGCTGCACAGAGGTGCAGTTCCAGCTCTGGACCCTCCGGGCCCTACAGGCAGTGTTAACAAGTCCGCAAAACATCTGGACACTGCTTACAAGCCCAATAGCTCTGCTACACTGCAACGAAAGGACCATTTCCCAAAGGACAGGACGTGAGGTGGGAATTGGGTCAGGAAAGATTATCACATATTGTATCATCTGCCTTCTTCAATATATTGTATTGATGACCTGCGCTGGTGCAGTCCCAAGCAGTGAGCTCAGCTGGGAGGACTGATCTCAACTGGAGACTGGTATGGGCTAGTTGGATCCGCTCCCAGTAACGGATACTGCACCCTCGTCCCCAGCCAAGATGACTGCAGGTGTTATGCAGCACACGCTACGGCAGAGTTAGAGCTTTTAATAATATTGCTGCCTGCGCTGGTGCCCGCCTTCTTGAGTACCTGCCAAAGCACAAGGCATGTGATCCAGGACCGTGTCACCCCTCCACAGTAAAAGGCAGTCATTGCAGGAGCTTTCGCATAGCTGTTCAACACAGCAGCACACTGCTACGCGACCACGAGGGACAAGAAGCAATGGCATTTTTTGCAGGGATCCTGTACAAAACCTGCTCTTGACAGTGGAGCTGAGATTCATCCCACTGCAAATAGCACTTTGGGCTCTTTAACGGTCACAATTGCTCAGGGTCTGTTACGCCTCTCGTGTCCATGGAGGGAGTCCTATTTGTAAGGTGGGTAACAGTATCCCACGCTCCACTCCCCTCGTCTCATTGATGGTGAAGGAGCAGCTGTCCCAGTGCAGCTGCTGAAACAAAACCCCAAACCTCCCCACTTCGTAGAGCCGGGTCACAGAAGAAGTGGATGGAGGCTGCATAGTCTCTGGAAAGAGCCACTTACCAGCCCGCTGCGGCTGGGCCTGCCCCCAACAGACGATGCCACAGAGCTGACGGAGCTGATGGAGGAGCTGCTGGGGCTGTGGGTTAAGGCAGACACTCCCATGGCCATTCGTTTGCTCTTCTTTGCCTTGGCGGGGCTGGTTGATGGGAACCCAATCCGGATCACCTTGTGGATGGGAGCAAAGAGGCCAAACTTGGGAGGGCACTGAAAATACCTGTAATACAGGAGATGCACCAAGTCAGGAGTGGTAGAGCATCCACCTCGCCTAAGCCTCACAGAATGGCATTGCTAAGCAATATGCAGCCCTGGCCCTCAGCTCATCTCTCGGTGCTTTGCTGTGACATTGCTTCAGGCATGCAAGAGGTTGGATTATTCTCCTTTCCTGCCACTTAAGAGTAGTGGCAATCTCCATGTTTTCACTTGTGGTGCTTAAGCAGGGAAACCCAAGGTAATTGCCATGCACTAGCTGCTGCACACTTTGATGAGATGCCAGGAAAGACCCATCTGGTAGCCTGGACAGCACAAAGACCCCAGTACATGAACGCAGAGAGAGCACGCGCACTCCTTCCTTACCGCAACAAACCAACCTTCCCAAAACTTGGTGTGTTCTCTACCCTGCTTTGCAAGAAAGTCACATCGCAAAGTGTGTCGAATAAAAAGATCTGAACCACACGGCTCTGTATGAATGTTCCTCCCAAAACAGAAGGGAAAATAGCAGCTCCTAACTTTGAAGCTAACCATTACAGCAAACTCCAGTGTGTGCCATCTCCTCTGGGTGGCAGAGAAAGAGAAACTGGTTCCCATGCAAACAAACTTAGAAAGAAGCAAGCATAAAAGAGGGAGGATTCAATAATTATGGTGCAAGCTCTTTTCCACAATTGCAGCGAGCTCAATGATTATGTCTCTCTGGAGCCCTCTTTCAGAATAGAAATGAGCCAAAACCCACGGCGTCAAACCTTGGAAACCCCTTCAGAGCTTGGGCTGACCGGCTCAAGCCGTGGTTTATCTGTTGCTGGCCAGCTGCACTGCAGCAAGTAAAACCAGATCATCTCCAGATGTTGCATCCCCTTGTTTCAAGGGAATAGTCAACATAGGGAACTGCCTCCATTAAGCATTCTTTCTCAAAGGCTTCGCAGCAAGGTTAGGGGAAAATACTGGACCGTGTAATAGTCTGTCTTATGTTAACATAAAAAACAGGTCCTAATGAATAAATGACACAAATCCAGCTTTGCTAGCACAAGTCCTCTCTCTCCAGATGTAAGCAGCTGCTTCCCCAATTCCCTTTTATTTTTAAGTGCTGGCAGCCGCACAGCTGTTCACAGGCGGACCTCTGTGTGCTTGGGAGGCCAGAGAACAGCCTGGTCTCCAGCCAGATGAGAAAGTGATTCATTTTCAAACATCTGCTCAAGCCTGATTTTTTCTATAACAATCTTAAAAAAAAAAACCCCAAACAACCAAAAACAACCCTCTACAACTCAAAATCACTTAGCCCCCTCCGCTTGCTGCCAACACAGGCTCTTGGGTTTGGAAAACCAGCCATACCGCAGGTTGACCTTGCTGCAGAACAGAGACCCGAGGAAGAAAATCAGTCTCGCCTCTTGCAAACCAGCCAAAACCCTGCTCAGCATCGTATTCTCAAACTGTAGTAGGCACAAGCGGACCAACAGCATGGCACAGCCCCTTCCACAGGTCTAAGCACAGACTGGTACTTGTGGCTGTACAACGCCAAAGGCCAAGCCCCGCAAAAGCCCCCTGACAGCTCTTAGCAAGCCCAAACTTGCATCACTCTCTGTCTGCTCATTTTCTTTTAATCCAGACTGGAAGTGGTTGCAATTAACTTTTATAGTTCAGAAGCAGGAATTGGGTCCAGAACACTTGGCAGAAGGAAAAAAAAAAAATCTGCTTGAAAACCAAGAGCTTCTCTCACTGAGCGCCAAGGATCTCTATACCCACATTACAGAAACGAAACGGGGAAGAAAAGTGGCATTGTGATGACAATGCAAACTGCAGGTGGGAAACAGCACAGGAAATTTTGAAATAGATTAAAAAAAAAAATCTGCGGTGTCCATGGCCTGTAGCTGACATGTTTCGGACTACGCGAAAGGAAAGGCATGAGCAGTTTAGTGGACAAAGACTCCCATAGGAACAGAGGCAGGGAAGGAAGAACAGTAAAATAAGCAAGTAAAGATTAATATACTAGAGATGAGCAAGTGGAACTTGCTTGGCTTTGTGGATAAGAAACCAAAAAAACCACACCAGCACCTCTCTAGTCTCCTATGCAGGCAGGAAAGCCGATGCAGCAAACCCCACAGTGTCTCAGCAGCATCCATCCGACGTGCGGAGAGGGCTCACCACAGTGATACCCTTCTCTCGGGCACTGCTACTGAACCCCAGCCTGCAGCCAGCCTCCACCAGGGAACCACAAGCTGCTCAGGAAACCCTGGCCCTTCACCCTTCCCTTGATGCACATCCAGACCTGGATGCCCTTCCTGAACCTGCAGGAGAATCGGAGCAACCCTCCTCCCGTTTCAGGGGGTTCACCCCCCACGCAACTGGAGAACCCACGGCAGCAAAGATGGTGACAGAGTCCTTTGCTCGCCCATTTGCCCACGTGTTTGCTCTCCCACTTCCACCACCCTCCGCTGTCTCGAGTCGCTTCTTTGGACCCAACTCTCCCGCTGCGGCAGATTGCTGCTGCGGCAGCGAGCGCTGGTCTCGGGCAGCCAGGCCAAGGCTGCTCACTAGATGGCAACCACCACCAAAGCAGAGAGACTCCGAGGTCCCCGGCGGTCTCTGCCCAGACTGATTCTGGCAGGACAAGCTCAGGGCAGTATCAGGAACCCCATGTGGCAGTGGCAAACGTGGGGAAGACTGTCCGAGGGCTGCCTGCATGCACCGAGGGAGTCAGTTTTACTCTATTGGCTTCTCTTCCAAACCCCTGCTGTTGAAATCAGCATATGCTATAAGAAAATCAGAAGGTTGGATGAAGGCTCAAAGGACGAACAGGGACAACGCTGCAAACCTGCAGCAAGATCCTTGGTGGACAGAGCCCTCCAGCTGGAGAGTCCACATGTACCACTGCTATATCGGCTAATATCTGTTATTGCTAGAAGATCTGCAATATCAGCTGGATGCAAGGGGCAGGGATGCCTTACAGACTTCCCTCAATCTCCCCCGTTTAATCCAAACCTCTTAACTCACTCCTGCTCCCCCGACCCGTGCTGTGGAGCTCAGTTTTTCCTGCTCTTGATAAAGTGTGCAACAAAAGAGAAGCCTTGCAGACAGGGCACATGCCATAACGACCTCAGCCAAGATGTAGCAGTTTCAGAAGACGTATGACTTCCAAAAGTTGAATTTTCAAAACACAGCAACAGAGATGTGAGGACAAGAGGCAGAGAGAGCACCCTTACACTCACACCTGTGGTCCACACCTCCCACACGCACAGAGACAATAAATAATTTCTGAGCACCCTGAAGATTAAGCTGAGAGATAATTTGTAGTGTATGATAAAGAAAGCAGGGACTTGGATTTGCTCCATGAATTATTCGCTACTATCCCGCTTCTTTTCTTTTGAGAAAAGGCTGGAACTCAGCCACCTGCTGCCAATCATTTTCTGCTTTCTTGTCCTGACATTGAACAAGGCAGCGTTTCTCTTATTTTAAATGAAAACACATGGACATTCATTAAACACATCTATTACAGAACCTGAGATCTAACAAGGGAGGAACTCTCAGCTCCTCAGTGTCAAAGCTAAATGTCACCTCTAATGCAAGATTCCCTTAAGAAGCTCCAAGAAATCAAGAGTATTTCCCACTGAAGGAACTTGTGAAGGACAAGGAATCAGTTCCACCTTTATTTGAAGGAGGGTCAAAGCGCTGCTGTGTAACTCAGATTTGAACATCCCCAAGCTCAAGATCCGAGGCTGGGGGTCATTCCCTTACCTTCCACATGAACAGAAACAGCAAGCCTGCAAGATGTTAGTATCCATAAAACTAGGCAGGGACAAGGGCTTTTCTTGAAAAGAATATAGTGGAGGTGCCTATGGAGTCAGAGGTGGTAAGATCAATCAGCAGACAGCTGTCACACTACAGAATTAGTGCAAGGGCAGAACAACCACCAATTGTTCCTTCAGATCCCTGGAAATTTGTTCCCAGAAAGAACAGAACAAAAAACATTAAGCTGAGGGGGAAAAAAAAAAAAAAAAAAAAAAGAGTCAAATCTTTATCTTCTACAGTTCTGACAGAGTGAATTATAGATATAGCGCAAGAAGCAAGTTTATGAAAAGAATGTGTGGTAGAAAGCAGAGCTAATACAATCACAGAATCAATTCCTAGCAAAAACGAAATCCCACTGTAAGTTATCTTCTCTCCTGACTCTCTCCTGTTTCCTGGAGCCACTCAGGTTACTTCTTCACAGATGTTATCTGATCCTGCTTTAAAATGCTCCGGTGATGAGGGTTCTATTGATCTCCCTGCAAAGATATCCCAAAGCTGAAGAGACTCAAAACTGGACTCTTCCTCCCAACCCACAACGTCCAAACACACACAGCCACACACAGCCCTGAGTCCTCCTCCCAGGTGCAAATGGCATTTGCCCCCGGCCGCCCTAGGAGGTGTGTAGGACCCTACCTGCCCCAGGCTGGGTCTGAGCACACACAGTACCTTGTACCAGCAACCGCCCCGTCGTTCTTCCCCAGGGGTTCATCCAACTCCACACCACACCACTCCCCTTTGGCAAAATCCGTCTCTCCCACGTAGCGCACGACTCCTGTCTTCGTCCCACCAACCTGTTGGAGATAAGATGCCGAGGGTTAGAGACAGCAGCACCGGCACTGCCACAAGGGACTAAGGCTGGGACAGCTGGGGGCGGAAGACATCATCGGTATTTTCTGTTTCAGATCTAATGAAACCAGAACAGAAAGTTTTTGTATCAAGTTCTCCTAGTGGTAAAGGTGTCTCTTCAATAACTACAAGCAAGTTGACAAACTCCCACTTTTGGACCTGTCTGCCTGGAGGATGTCAGGACAAATATAGCAAAAAATATTTTAAGGGGCATCAACTCATTGCACAAAGTTACCTTGTGAGGCCATGAAGGAGCTGAAGCCCTCCAAGCACAGCTTATACCTGCCTTCTGTAAAGAACGAAGATCTGCACTAATGGGGTTTCAGTTCTGTGCTCTTTCAGCCGGCAGTTCTGAGCAATACTGGGACAGGACAAAGGGACAAGCTCAGCCAGCTCTTCAGCTTGTCCCCAACACAGGGTCTGCTAGTACGTAACGAACAGCCCTCCCAGCAAACCTCTCAAAATAGAGGCATTTTGTACAGAAAAAACTCTCCGCTTTTACCTACACATTCTACATCAATTCACAGTGCTAGCATGCTGCATGGGAAAGGGTCTCCTCTCACGGCTAGGCTTCGACTAGCACAGATTTTTTTTCCCTCCGTAGAGAAATAAATATAAATCACACCTTTTGCTCCCGAATGTACACTTAAAGCTTTCAGCGTGCTGAGTAGACTCCAGGAGAGCATAAGTCAGGAATGTATGAAGCTGCATTTGGATCACTGCTACGAGAGCACATTTCACTGAGCAGCAGCTGCCTCTGCCTTTGCACTGGAAGCTCCTACAAGTCTGCTTAGGTACTTGTGCAGAGAGAAGCAAGATGGAAGAGAAGGAGGGATCTCCTAAAGGTTTGTACTTCAAGCAAATCAGCATATGATTTAAACCTTTTTTAGCCTATCTCTGCTAAAGCCTAGGTTCAAGGAAGAAAGCTTAAAAAATAAGTTTAAAATTAAATTTGCAGCTTTATTGTGAATGACTGGTGGTTATTAATTTTCTTAATATTAAGTTTTACATAAAATGGTATCAGAGTGATATTCTCCTACAGAAAACAGCAATAGTCAAATGCAGAAATCTCCATTTTCATCTATTCCTGGGTAGGGATGTTACAGATTTACCATTTCTGAATCCCTAAAAATTCTGAAAATTGCTTATGCAAAGGAGAAAGAGTTTTCCCAGCCTAAAAATAACTGTACCTGAATGGACTGGAGAACACAGCTCTGAAGTCTGCATCCTGCCTCAAGTCCTGGGAGGCTGCGCTGCAGCACGCAGCTCGAGTTAGTCTTCTGTAATTTCTCTCACTAGGGATTCAAAGTGCTGCTATGGAAAAACCTTTGTTGACGTTCTTTTTGCTATAGGAAGGAGGAAAATATTTGCCAGCAGGAGAAGTATCACAAGAAAGCTTTCTGGTCCTACACTGTGTCCAGGAGTAAAAAGATGATTCAATTTCAGTATTAGGTACTTGGCAAGTTACAGATTTGAGCAGTTGCAGTAAAATTATTTACCTATCACTCAAACAGCAGTCCCCTTTTTGATTTATTTGAGTTTATACAGATTTAGCCTCTTAATATTAATGCAATGATTTAATGCCATTCTAGTACATTTCTTTAGCTGCAAGTTGAACTCAATATAGGTGTAATTCATCTTCATGTCAGTCCCTTTATAGGGACTTACCATTGCTGGTAAGTTCCCTCAATTTTATTTTTATTGAGCTTTAATTACAGATATTGAGCCACATTTCCTGTACCAAGCCACATGATCCCGACCCCACAGAGCCTCATGTAAACACCTTAAAAACCCGATGAGCTCCCTCCATCAGCATGGCTCTTACCATGCTGTCCTGGGGCATCTGCTAGAGGGGCACGCTCCTCCGTCCACACGAACAACAGGACCGCTCAGTTACGTCCCCATAGGTATTATTTACTTTGAGAAAGCTGTTTCCAAACAGGGGAGAAAATAACTCATCCTACTGACTTAATACACACATTATCTAATTATGCCAGTACCAAAACTGCGCAGTAAGACAGCAGGTCACGTTCCTACCCGAAAGCCGTACACCAGTGAAGATGCTAAGCACAGATCAGAACAATCCCCAAATGGCAACATGATTCTCTGCTTCAAAAGCAATGTATTTTATTTTGTCTTTCAAGCGTTAATTATTCTGCCACCTTGTCTATAAAATACACCCTCACCATAGAGCATTATCTTCTCCCCCAAGCCAGAACAGACACATGTCCTCCCCAACTGCCGGGGCTCCCCGTGTCCCGACGAGGCTGGCAGCACAGTCAGGAGCCGCTATCGGACTGTCACACTCATGCCAGCACTCGACCCTCTTGTTGAGCTTCCCATCTTTTGGCAGGCACGCAGAAACTCTTATGGATGGAGAGCCTAGAAAATTCATCTGACTCAGACATGCAGATTTATTCAGCCCTGATAATCTGCTAATGCTGCTAAAATAAATAACGCCTTTTGGAAAAAGCCAGCTGGCAGGTCGTATCAGCGCACAAAACAGCCTCATCAAAACAGAAGCGTTTGTTTCTATCAGACCCTTCAATAAATCAGAGGTATCACCTTGGAAGGAGGATAAAAGGCAGCTTGCGAAGGCCAGGGAGGTCAGCAATTGCACAGCATAACTCATGGTAGCTCGCAGCCGCCCCTTCTGCCCGTGCCCAGCTTTGATACCGTGCTCCGCAATACGGGCGTGAAGGGCAGCGGAGCGCGGATGGCTCCTAGCGCGCCAACGTCTGCCACCGACTGCCACCATCACGCCGAGACCAGAGGATCTCCATCCCATGAACGCCCCAGCCTGCCATTAGCACCAGTGCCACCCCGAGCCACGAGCTTCTCTACGGAAAACTTGTCTGCGTCGCTCAGCCTGGCACGTTAATCAGAGCCACAACCACACCTTCAACTGGCCGAGCGCCTGGAGTTAGGCAAAGACCAACTGGACAGGGCAACCCGTCCCTTTGCTCAAGCATGAGACAGCAGAGTTAACAAGGCTGCCAGCGAGCTCGGCTACACCCCAGCAGTTCAGACGTGCCACGGCTTTTGTAGTCGACAAGTTTCACTCAAAAAATGAACAGAACTCCCAAAGCTTTTCTGAGAAGCCTTTAATAGTTACCTTACCAAAACTATTCCTGAGATTATTCGTATCCAAGAGAATGGGATTTTACCAAATGTAGTGTTATTGCTTTTAGTTATAGCTGGTTTTGAAAACAACAAAGACAACAAAAACACAACAAAAAGCAGCTAAAAATAGCTCTTTCTTGAAGCTCCAAAAAATGGAAACAATATTACATAGTGATACAGGATTTTTTGTTTTGGAAGCTATTTTGACCAGCATCAACATTCCAAGTTTCTCTGCTTCAGGTAAAAACACTTATGATTAACTTTAAACAAGCTTATGGTGGTCCAGCTGGATTCAGGCAGCCTCAGAGCCGCACACCCCTGATCTCTTGGGAAGTTCAGCTCCAGACTGAAGTTCTCTGGCTCAGCTCCAATGCTTTTTTCATGCCTTTGACTAAAGACTGTCTTCCTGACCTGGCCTTCCCTCAACAAAAGATCTCCAGTAGTCTCAAGAGACAGTCTTGGGCTTGACCTTCACAACAAAATGAAGCCAGGAATATTTAACAGGTCTGTCCCCTAACTGGTGAGTCAGAAGAGCAACATGCACTCATAGAAGAAGGACATCCATACGCCTTCCCTGCTAACTGTAGTATCACTGACATCATGTTTTACTACGGTTTTCTCATCAAAATGACAAAATTGGATCCAGACCAGTATCCCAGGGCTGAAAAGACAATGATGTTAATCCTTCCGGACACTGTCTTCATCAGAGCTGCTAATATATCATTTAAACAATTTACCAAATTAGCACCAGGCCATATCTCAATCCAGCTGCTGCAAGTCAGACTCCCTCCAGCCTGCCTTTGCTCTTTTCCCCTTATGTCCTCCCTGCTCGCCCCACAGCAGATTCTTGCTCTCAGCAAGAACCTCTTAACAGCTCTCCGCAACCCAGGGCCTGTGGGCAATGCACTGCTTCCAATACACTCCAATGCGGCTCAGGGAGAAAAGAAAAATAAAATTTTAAGTGTCATTCAGGCCAACAGGGACTGTTCCCCACCATATCATGCATGGTTCAGGGGTCAGCAATGGCTGTAGACGCCTCCTTGAGCATATCCCCGTGCAGAAACCACGGAGATGACGCTGTGCTGTCTGCTTAAAATTCTAATTTACCCATCTAAATTTATATTCTCAGCTGCATTTCCACACGACATTGCTGCTGACCAGAGGGTCGGGGTGGGAACAATAAGTGCCCAAGTACAGCACACTGACATGCCTCCTCTGCAGGGCTCCCGTCTCTCATGCTGGGTCCTGGTGGAGCCGTGAAAGTCTCCTGCTGCTCGCCTGTGGGAAGGGAAAGGAAGGGGACAGTGCGGAAGGGGCAGACACAGGACATTTTCTTTACTCTGAGGACCTTCAACTATGTTTAACGTACAGCACATAAGCTTACTCTATACTGTTACTGGATGATACTACGCAGAAATTGGAGCTCACCTTTATTGGACAAGTGCTGCTTGCTCCAGTTTGAGCTGTAGCTGCAGGCTGTATCCAGCACGTAAACTGAAGCAGCCATCCTTCCCCTTGGGGAAAAAAAGGGTGGGTTTCCCCCTGCCACCCTCATCTGCCCAGATAAGGAGCCTATTTCCACCCAAGCTGAGAGAGGTAGAAGCTGTGTTTTCCCACCACACATAATTTAGCTCTTCCAAGCATTGATGGCAGAAGATTATTGTACAAGACTTGATTTACAGAGGGTGCTTTTTGCATCAGCATGGGGGTGTGGGTCCAGCCATTACAGATCACATGAAATAACGATAACTACAAGGGGGTAAACGTGCATACCCATGGAAAATGCACGCCATCACTTCCTAGGACTGTGTCCCAGCTGACAGCCAGGGACGGTGTTCAGCAAGCTAGCGGTAAGGTGGAGATCTGGCTTGTGGCCAGGTTTGTCTGCAAATACAACTTACTTCAGGTGGCATCCGCAGTTTCATCCGACCAGATACTCACTATGTCATCTGTGAATGCCACAACTGGCTTTTAGGGTGAGGGGAGAAAGAGACAGCCCAGAATTACAGGACAGTCCTCCCTATGTGAAGTTACAGGAATTTTTATACTTTCTTTCAATCCAACCACTTATCTTTGTGCCTTCCCATCCCCACAGCACAAGTCACCATTGCACAGGGACGAGTCTGACAGCACTGCTGATGCAAGACATTTGTGCGCATTTATCTTTCAGGCACCAGTGAGAAAATAATGTCCTAGGGATGTGGCGTAACAGGAAAGCCTAGAATTACAGCATCCCCTCCTGAGGCTGTCTCTGATACAAAGTCCGCCCACGTTAATAATACAGTTTGCTCCACCACAGGCCACTTACAACTCCCATTTAATGACAGATATTGCACACAGAAGACAAAGACTGGCCAACGCATCAGCCCAAATGAACGGTTAGGAGGGTGTGTGCGTGCACAAAAAGCCTCAAAGGGTTAATGTGGCAGCAGGGCAGGGTCGTTGCTTTGGGCTATTTATTTCCTCTTAGTTTCATTTCAGTGGCAGGGAACAGTTGCTCCTGTGACAACAGCAGTCACGCTGTATTTCACACCACACAAGGGCAACAGTCTTATATGGCGAGGAAAGAGCTTGGACTAGGAGACCTAGATGTTTTCCTCCTCTCTCTTGAATCCTGCAAACTGGAAGACTGCACTTCCCACTACCCGTCACAAACCTCCATAGGGACGGAGATCCATCATTCCCACGCGCCGGTGCAAGCGCTTGGGCTCTGCCGTAGTGCTACACTCTCCAGTCGTGACACAGCTGGTCTCCTTATGGACCAAGCGGAAAGCAGGCAATGAAATACTAAAAAAACACCTTCCCTGAAAATACTACCTCAGTAGAACTACAGAATAGGATCCTTCTTTCTTCACAGCCTGGTTTGCAAGAAGGAAATAAGTCTTGTGATTGTTCATCTGTAAAGCCCTTCCAGGAAGGAGGATTGCTGCACCTCCAAGACCCCAGCAAGCTGAGAGAGCTCTGACAGTTAACCAGGAAAATAACAAGCGCAAATCCTTCCTTCGTAACACCTCACGTGCCTTCGCAGCAGCAAGGCTTCAGTCTCAGGCACCGAAATAGCTCAAAGCGAGCTGGCAGCAGCAGAGCAAGTAGCTGTCTCTGCCCAAGGAGAAGGGCTTAGGCTGCAATTCTCCTCGCCAGGGAGCTTCTAATGGAAATGATTTTTCGCTCAGGTGGTTAAAGGCTTTCTGCAGCTTCAGGCTGGCAGAGCAGGGTTGGGGCGGGGGCATGCAGCGGGGGTGCTAAGGAAAAGGATGAGATTAGTTTATTCATGAGAATTTTCTGTCGTTTGCCACTAGCCAGAGGTTGCCACACACCCCAGGCAAAAACACTTTGCAGCGTACAGAGGAGAAAATTATTAAAATCACAGACTCAGGGGGAGCCCAGAGTCTATTTCCACCAGCTCACCGCAGCAGTCCTGCCTGTCTGTCAGCCGAGGCGCCGCTCCGTCGTAATCTCCCTGCTAGTGCTGCTTCTGCTATTCCAGCATCTAGGCTGGTTTTGGCCACCTACAAGTTCTAGCAAAATCACAAACTCAGAATCCACCCGAAGGGTATCTGGAGCAACACCCCACAGTAACAGAGTCAATCAGCCACTGGGATAGAACCCGGCCCTTAAATAGTCTTGTTTATTACTACATTCCAGTACCGAAGAGTATAATCCCTGTTAGCAGACAGAAGGATGGCCGAGGGGCAGAACACCTCTATGAAGAGGATTTTTTTTTTCCCCAATTATTTTTTATTTAGACTGACATATAGAGAACAGCCACATCCTTCCCACCCTTAAGAAAGCAACTACATCTAGGGTGGAATGGGTTCAGCTGCTGAGAAAGCCTCCCCCCCAAAGCATGTAAAATACATTTTCTTAGGCAAAAAACACAGCAGAGATTCCTCCCAAGCAGAAAATGCTCAACTGCTCCATTGCTCTGTTTCCATCCCTTCTTTCCCTGGAGGAAGGCAACAAGCCAGCCGCACATTAACAGCAGCACTCCAGTGATTATCATACTTTGGGAAGCTGCATTCTTACTAAAGCAAAGGTTAATTGTTCCACATTCATTTGCCAGACTTCAAGAGATGAGTTCTACAATATTAGGGTGGGTTTTTCACCTCTTTAATGCAATTTTTGCATCTCTGGGAAAAAGTCCGAGTTAGAAAGCGCCAAAGGCAAATATTATCTAATTCTTCTAATGGAAAGATAAAAGTCACTTTCCGCAACTGCTACAAAGTCAGAAAGGGACTCAGAACAAACTCACTGAAAAGCAACAATATGTTCAAGCTAGAATGGACTTTAATGAAGTTAAAGAAAACCACTAGCAGGAAAGAACCAGAATGCAGCGCAGCCAGGTATTAGCCTTACAGACCTGGAAGGGACCCCTGCAACCTTGTGCTCCATCCACTGCGCAATTACAGAACACACATGTCCTCCCTCACTTGAAAAGCCTTTGGTGGATCCCATCTGCCCAAAAGCCAGTCTGAAATAAAAATATAATCTTTCAGAAAAGCATGGACTAAGAGTAATAAAGACAACTAAAACTGTACCAACCCATAGAGGACAAGAGCAAAGATTTACTCAGGGAATTTGAGGCAACACAGGTTAGCCCAGAATTATTGTTGACGTATTCAAACACTAAACGTGATTAGCTGACTTCTCCATTACTAAAAAAAAGCCATCTGCCAAGCCAAGCACGTGTTACTGAACCATAGCAGCAAATTATTTCTTCTTCTTGCCATTATCTATTCTCTTCCTGGACCTCTACTACTGTGTGCAAACCATTACTGAGGTTTCTGTAAGCTGAGCATTCCTGCTAGAGCCAGTGAGGTGCTGAGCTCATTCCAAATTTGCTCTTTTGGAGCTATTTATTACACTAACAAATCATAGCACAAATTTTATCATATAACATCTGGGGTGGATAAATTAGCAGGCAGGGAGGGCGGGCTTTTAAGGATGCACCTTCATTCAAAAAAAACCAAGCAACACCACCCCCAAAACCCCACAAAACAACCCAACAGAAGCCAAGGGGAGAGATGCTAACAGTTTGTATTGCATGGGCATGCTGAAATCTCAGTCCGCCTGGGCCCCACTGAAGGAAGCAGAGCATTAAGTGGACAGACCCTGCCTCGGTAAGCTTACAGTCTGGAGAAGAGAGGGGTTAACCAATTAAGTCTGGAGAACGTTATTCCATTGCCTGGCTGGTTCAGAAAGAACAGAGCCAAGTTTACCATAGATTTTCTGTTTTGCAGTTTACCTTCTATGACTGATGCTCCTAACGTGGGAAGTTCTCACATGAGCACTCTCCCCACTCCCTGCAACAGGTAAAGGAGAAAATGGGAGCAAGCAAATAAACTGATCAAAGGAGGATAGATTCCCCAGGTTCATTTTTCCCCACATGTGGCTGCTTTAACACACCGACATGAAGCATCAGTCTGTGTGTAAACAGAGAATGTCTCTGCTACCTTTCCCTGCCCACCCCTGCCCCGGGGACCAGCAGGGACAGCAGCAGCTTTGCTGACAGTAGGGATGGGGAGGGAAGAGAGGCAGACTCTGGCGAAGTCAGGAAGACGACAGACAAGCGACAAACCCTTGAGCAGCTGTCAGCTTCTGCTGTGATACAGAATGCAATGCACATTTTGGGGAAAAATCTGAGAACCTTTCTCACCTCTACAGCTAGATCTACAAGCCCACATGTTCACACTAGATTTACAAAGTGTCACATCCGGTGGGCACAAGCAGAACCCATCCTCTCTTTTCCTCCTCCGAAAATGAACCAACTTTAAATTGTTTATATTTTATTTAAATAAAATGAAAACTGTTGGACAACCCAACAGTGTTTTGGTGTGCAAGTGCACTGCTAGCTTTGAAAGTGTATTTGTAATGCCAGAGATGCCTGCCATATGGACACAACAGATCCCGAAATCCCCAGAGCAGGTTGTGCCACGTGAAGTTTTGCCTCAGAAGACACGCGTGGCCCGTCACAGCCGCTCGGTGCTCCCCAGGCACCCAGGGCTGCTCTAACGTGGCCCAGCCACCCAGGGTCCCCGTCGGGCTGCAGAGAGCAAAGCAATCAACTCCATCAGCTTCAGCCACAGCCTGCCCAGGGCTGCTGCTATCGCCAGCAGAAAACCCCACTCTCCGAGACCACAAAGGACACATGAGACTGCCTCTGACACCCCCCTGCGCACCCTCCTAATTCACATTGGCTGCAGAGCAGAGTTCTACCAAACCCCTTTTAATAACCAGATAGCAAGTCTGTCTACACTTCCCTGCTACCACTATTGGTATTGGAACCAGGTGCCCCAAAAAGGAAGCGCTACATAGCTAACTTTAAATGGGAGCCAGATTGCCCAGGATGCACAAAGACTAACCCTCTGCAACCTGTCATCGCTGTCCGTCAGTCACCTTTATCTTTTAGATCCCAGGATATTACTGGGGATACAGTCGCAACAGATCTGTGCTCAAATGCTTGGCTCTTCCAATATTTGATATCATAGTATGTATCATACACACTAAACAAAACTAAACTCTCTTTTACAGAACTGCAGAACAAAACTCAGTCTTTCCATGCTTTGATATCTTTTTTTCCTTCTCCACCTCCACTGAAAGCACTACTCCTTTGCTGGGACACAAATGGTGACAAGCTTGATGGCAAACTTCCGGCAAGCCATTCTTAGCAGAAGTGTGGCATTTTGGCTTAAAGTCATTATGTACTCTACTCTAGGCAATGAAAACAACAACAGAAATCAGATGTGGAAAACCCATCCATCAGTACAGTGATCTCTCCCAAAGTCCTGCCCTTTTATAAAAATAATTGCAAGTTCCTTTCTGTAGAGGAAAGGAGTTAGTGTCATATCCAACATACAAAAACTGAAGCACCAGAAGGGAGCGACTAGCTAGGAGAGATTCTTGCAAATACTTGCAGAGTATGCACAGCCACATGCAACAAGACACTGTTGCAAATTCCTCGAAAGCCCCAATACACATCATTATGGAGAGTATCAATGGATTAGAAAATAATCAATGATTTTTCTTCTATTTCCCTCTCATGTTTGAGTTGCTCTCTCTCTGACCTCATTCTACGGCTCAGGACTTGTCCAATACAAGAAACACTCTGCAATATGTTGTCTTGCATCAATGTGGGAGAGAGAGACATGTCCAGAAGACACAGCATCCCAAACAACAGTGAATGCAGAAGTTCGATGCCTGCTTGGTCCAGGCCTCCCCCTTCCAAGACCACACTGTCCCACACCTCACCACCAACTCTGTCCTCCTTTTGTCTCGTCCTGAACCTGATCAGGAACGCCTAGGGAGGGGACAAATTCCTGTCCTTTGCCTTTCTAGGGGGACCCCGCGATCAACTCACCAGCACACGATCTCCAAGCCGTAAGTCCTTCTCCCCTTTTTTCACAGACCCACTGTCCGAGAGGTTAGATCCAGACTCGTTGCCCGTCTTCATGGCGCTGTTCAGGACGCTCTCCCGCAGGGGAATGACGCGGGTGGAGAGAGGTGGCGTGGCCGTCCCCGAGTGCAGTGACAAGTTCTGAGCCGTCAGGGAGTCCACGGAGGGGGCGTCGCTGCCCGAGCCCTCGGCCACCGGCTGCCGCGTCAGCTTGGACGGTCGCGTAAAAATCCCCTGCAGCGGCTGGCATTCAAAGTAACGCACTCCACCGACAGAGCCGTCATTCTTACCCACCGGGTCATCCAGAACGACCCCTGCCCACTGGCCCGGAGCAAATTGCGTCTCCCCAAGATACTGGATCACACCTGGCTTCACTCCATTTACCCAGACACGTTCGCCCACCACAAAGTCTCCCAGGAAATCATCGCCCACCTCGGCAACCTTTGAACCCGACTTCTCGGCGCTGGCGGTGGAGGTGGTACCCTGCTTGTGTAAAGGTGAGCCTGCGAATCAAGGGAAAAGAGGTTTTGGTTTGAGGAGAAATCCTAAAAGGCAGCCAAAACACCAGGAAAGGGCATTTACAAAAAGGAAACATCTGGGACCACGACTTAGGTCGCAGCTTTATACTAGGTGACGGTTAAAACCTGAGCAACCCCGTTACTTACATATCTTCCTCAGCTGGAAAGTAACCTGCACAGAAATCCCCATACGCTGCCCAGTTTCTGCAGGTCTTGCACACAACATAAAGAACCGGCCCCGTGTCTTCATCCCCCTTTATAACGCCGCTTACCCCCAGTCCTGTCACAGCACCGAGGGGTATTTTGTGTGGCAGCACTAATGCGAATAAGCTCAAGAAGACAGGAGTGGTGGTAAGTGCTTAAGATCAAAAGGAGACCAATGAACTTCTGCTTTGAAGAAAGATGCCAAAGTCATCCTTTCATCCAAAAATTGGAGGGGGGGGGGAGGTACTGATGTTTTAGTACCTGGCACTGTGAGAACTCCACATGTCTGTATACAGGCAAACAGTCAGTCCAAGCATTGAGAGTCCCACCAAGGGCATTAATAGCTCCTGTGGGACCACGCAGCTGCCTTTGCAAATTACTCAGTTTTCCCAGCTGCTGCTATGCCCTTTGCTGGAGCAGGACCCGGCAGTGAGCAGACACCTGGGGTATGTTCAATACAAACAGCGTCTCTATAAACAGGAAGCATCTACGAACCCCCCGCACGCACAGCCTTCCCAGGGCTGACACGCCACACGCTGAACTCCATAAAACCTGCAGTGAAGAACGCTCTTATTCCGGCATCAGCCCGTCACGCCGAAGCCAGACCTCCAGCAATGCTTTGCTGCGCTGGGAGAAGGAGAACTGGGGGTGATGCTGGAAATTCACTGTCCCACTCCCCGCCTCCAGCGTACCCAGCACTGGCCAGATGTGACTGGCGTCTGAAGGGGAACAAAGACAACCCCAGCAAACGAGTGAGCAGTGACCCCAGCGTCAAACACGCCTATCACAAACTTCGGGCTTTCAGCCTAGGCCCCAGGGGAACGAAAGAAAAGGACATATGGACTCCATTAAAACACTCTGAATGCTAAGGCAGGAGGTTAAGTAAAGCCCTAAGAGAAACCACACAAGAGAATGAGGAAATAAGCTTGCAAAATAAGATCCAGCAAGTCATATACTGTGGTCCTTCAGTCATCCTCAGCTCTTGGTAGCACTGAGGTCCCAAGTCTGCATCTCCCCCACAGCTGGTGTAGGGGGTGTGCATGAGACTTGGTCCCACACATCCCACGCTCAGTGAAAGCTACCTGGACTCTTCAGCCAAACTTTAAGCTGAAATTTCTGGGTGTCACCAACCAGAGAAGCCTAAAGCACACCCAGGAAGAAGTTTTTATTTGCTACCAGACAAGGCTGACAGAGAAAGTCTAAGCAGCTGCAAAGACAAGTCAAACTCGAGTCTTTATCTGAAATGAACTGTGAAACTTGTTCAGCTCCAGCCATCACTATTGCTCAGCCTGCGCCATTTCTACAGCTCTTTCAGAAGTAATGGGCCTGACAGATCAGGCTCAGCTCCTAGAAAGCCTGAAGAACATAAAAGCTCTCAAACCAAGATACTTAAAAGCTTTGCTAAAGGTCTAATGTCAGGGGAAAGAAGAGAGCACCAGTGCTTCAGTACTAGCATAAAGAACCTACAGTTTCTGCTGAACCAGCTGTAGTAAGAGGGATTAATATCGACACTTTGGTTCTCATTAGACTCCAGAGTCAACACTCTTGACAAATCTCTATGGCACAACTGCACCAGTTTGTTTGTGGCTCCTGGAGGACAGCAGCACCTCTGCCTGGTCTGAACCTGATCTGAACTAGGACAGAGCAACAGGTAAGGCATGATCATACAAACCCCTCTTACGAACAGAATCGCCTCCAACTTGCTCACTAGGCTTGGTGGGCGGGAGCTGGAACAACTCTTGAGAAAGTTAGCTAAACGGGGCACGCACAGCACAACACGCGGGGCATGTTCAAGAGGCCCATCCTGCGATGGGCACAGAAAGGGCAGCGCCATCAATACTGTTCCCCGCTGGGAAGGCTAGCAGCAACTGAGTCCGCAGCGCTCCCGGCAAAGCTCAGCCAGCTCCCTGGGAGAAAGGCATGTGCCGTAGTCCCTGAGCTGCCTTCTCTTGGCATTTGGGCCCTGCTCTGAAAGCTTCCTCAAACTCACATGTTCTTCATTAACTAATTTTTTTTTTTTTTTGGCAAATGCCTGACTTTCAAGCTTGTGTTACTCTCAATCTTGTAAAAGATAGTACCTCAAAAGGAGCTCCATTAGGGGTATGGCATTACATCCAAGAACCAGTTTCACCTTAAAAACTGAAAAACAAATGACTATAAGGATGCTTAGAGCTTTTGATCTTTACAAAAGACTTTAAATAAAAGGGGGGGAGGAGGAAGGTAACAGGGCTCCATCCATGTGAACCATAAAGACAACCATAAGCAGAAAACAAGGCCACCATTTTCATTTCGGTGTTTAATAGCACAAGACAGCAAAGCAGTTAGATTAGGAACCAACAAGTTACATTTTTAAAAGAGTCTTTCAGTTTAATAATCAGAGATGGCTACAGGGGTTTATCACCAACAACATCTGTGATATGTATCTCTCTCCTTTCATGGGTATGAGAAAAAATTAAATTAGAAACACAACTTACATCCTGGTTTCATGCTCGGCGAGTGCCGTAACACACAGATCTCGTGCCGCTGACACGTTTGCGACAGACATATGCAATGTGCCAAGCAGAATAGCCAAATTCAACTCTACTGTACAGGGAACTGTAAGTGCAGAAGTTTGGAGGGGCTCTGCATCTGTATTCACAAAGGATCAAAGCTGTTTTTCTAGTCTTGCTGGAGCCTGAGTTTCAGCACACTAGCAGTCTTTATGAGGGCTGTTAGTTAGTGATCAAGATACAGGTTACATTAGCTCTCACAAACACCTCTGCAACATGGCTGGCATAAGCAAACCCTTCAGCAGTGAAGCTTAAGCAAAGAAAGGCAGGAAGGCTGCCCAAGGCTGAACAAACAATGCAGCAGAATTTAAAACCATGTCTAGACCCATCGTATTTCACTGCAAGGGCAAACACCTTCAAAAACTGACTTGGAACGGGGCGGGGGGGGGGTGGGGGGGGGGGGAGAAGAGTTTATTGGACTCTTGCTGTAACATTGTGTTCCCCATAAAGCCAAAATTTTAGCGGGACTTTATACACTCCTGTCCGACAGGCAGGGCTGCCAAACTACAGTAATTATACCGTCTCAGGGAAACGGTCTAATCGCAGGCTCCTGAGCAGAGCAGTGCAGTCAGAAGCATTATTATTCTTTAGCATAAAGGTGAATGATTCAAAAAGATAGGATTTAAGTGAAGAAGGTGAACCTTCTGGCAGTTCCTTATGGCCACACTGTAGAAACTTGGTATTTTATATGACCTTCATTACCCACATATAAATTAATAACTAAACCACCAATTTTCCTACGGTGCAGCTAACAGGCTTTTCTGTACCAGGTTTTCAGGGAAGCCAAGAGTCCCTATGATCAAGCTAAACCCATTCTTCTTGGCTTCAGGTCTGATGGACCCATTAACTAGATAGCCAGACAACATCCAGAGCAGCTCGAGTAGACTAAGCTCTGATCCTCCCAGGTAGGTATCTAGCCACCAGCCCTCCAGAAGGCAAAAGGTAGTGATGAGCACCTTGTCTTCGATCCCATGAGTATCTTAGGGTAGCCCAAAACAGACATCAGCTGACAGCACTGCTCTCCAAGACCCAACATCTGGAGTTACCCGCTCTCCAAGCAGCTCTTACAGCTTAGAGGAAAGCCACCCAAGCGCCCAGAATTCCTGAGCTTTCTCCAGCCTACAGGCGCCTACAGAGCTGGTCTATGCCCCTGTCGTTTGGATTTGCTGTTTCTGGAGAAGAAAAATCTTATTGTTCTAGTCAGACTCCCCAGTTAAGCACCAAGTTCCAAGAAACTCACTAACAGCAAAGTGAGGGTACAAATCTCAGGTATGAAGTTGAGAACAGAGTCACACAAGAGAAACAAACCCAACAAAATGTAGATTATTTCCTACTCCAACCCTGTCGTTATCTGGTGATGCCGATCGAGAAGCCACAGGAACTCTTTGAATGTCACTATTAGGCATCTAACTCAGCAGCTCACCTGGAAGCCGGCGATGAGGAAAGCTCTTTCCTCCTTGGAACAGGAAGATCTCCCTCGGCTGCTCTGTCCAACACAAGCCTCGCTTGCTAGATAGGACTGCGACAGCAGCTCCTCCCTCCCTCCCTCCCTCCGGGACCAGGCTCCAAGACACAACAAGCAGTAAGCAGGAACTCTTCCATTTGGGCTTTCCAACTTTATAACCCTATTGTGTTCATTAGCCGGCTCATTCTTCTCAGTTTAAATGGTCTTCCTGTAGGTCACAGCTCTCAGGGCTGAACAACAACTTATAAATCAAAGTCATACACAGCATCCGCTAAATGCACATCTTATCCAACTCTAAATCTCTATTTTCCCTTTAGCTTTCCTAAAGCCCACGCATGATGCATTAATAATACCCATGGCAGACCTGGTGCTTAGGGCCCTTTTTGCAAACTCGTCCCATCGGTTTCAGGGGCCCACAGTGACAGGGTACCCCACACTGACAGGGCACCAGTACTTCAGGAGCCAAACAAATTCCTCTCAGCCAAGAGCTGGAGAAGTTAAAGGTTTTAACTGAAGCTTCGGCCTGTTCACACGGCTCTCATTACTGTGTCAATGAAAGCCACGTGTCCGAAATCCCTGGAAGCGCAAGGACTTCTGCAAACAGGGGATGGGCTCTTCCAGCTCTTGGAAACATCTGCTGTAGGAAGGGGTGAAGAGACAGCTTGATGCAGTACGGGAGCAAGAACCCCCCCTTCTGAAAGTTGAAGCAGGAGGGACAGAGCACTTGCTCTGCAGCGTCAGCAGGAATAACCTTCTTTGCAGGATCCCCGATGTGCCATCCACATCCAGCGAAACCATGCATCCCCGCGCTCCCTCCACATCTTTCGACCTCCCACCGCACTTCAGTTGCTCATTTCTTATCACCAGGCAATTGAAACAAAGGGGAAAGGAAACTTGTTTCTAAAGG
This sequence comes from Ciconia boyciana, assembly GCF_034638445.1. NCBI lineage: Eukaryota > Metazoa > Chordata > Aves > Ciconiiformes > Ciconiidae > Ciconia > Ciconia boyciana. The sequence continues at coordinate 3,538,799 of NC_132950.1, forward strand.
GGAGGAGGGAGAGGAAGAGAAAAATAGTTTAGCATGAGAAGCGGTGCATAGTGAGTATTGCCCATGCATTTCCTACTCCCTGCAGAACCCTTTTGTAATCTTACTGCTCCCGAGACACATGCCAGGCACCCCAACTGCCAAAGGAATCAGAAATGCAACAGCCTGGTGTGTTGCCATGGGAATCAGGAGACAGGCAGTTAATTGATAAAATGGAGGCACATTAGATTTAAAAGAAAGGGGAAAAAAAAGGAAAAAGGAAAAAAAAAAAAAGATACACACCAGCGTAGCGTCTCATGCCAGGAAGGGAGGGAGAAATGAGAAAACACATGACATCTACAAGAGAGCTTTCAAGTGCCCCTAGGAGAGGTCTTTTTCCTTCTCCATTTTAATTTTCAGAGGTTTTTACTGTCAAATCCTACCACATCACAAGACAGCCTGACATGCAGCACAGAACTGCCTGTCCATTCCTGGGCTGCGTTCCCTCTCCATGGCAATCAAGCTTCTCATCCACTAGCCAGCGAGAAAAGCTGCACCAGCCTGGCAGAAGTGTCACTGTCACGAGACCTGAAGACACTACATCCCCATCTCACTGCCCCGCGCTGTAGATGTCACTAACCTGTGACAGGGCAGCATGCCTTGCAGCTCGTGAGCATCTCTCAATGCACAGCCCTGCGACCAAACTAACTAGTCAAAAAACTTTGGTACCAGCTCTGCTCCCTCCCAGCCTGGGCAGGGCTTCAGGACAGTCCCATGACCAGGGGACTGTAATGCCCATTTGAAGCCAAGAGATTTAGTCAGCTGGAAAACCCCACTGCTGGCCACAGGGGTGCCAGCTAAAATGAATAACGTATGGTTTTGCTGCCCCAAGGATTAGGTAAGAGCCTAAAGAGGCATCAGAGCAGCCTGGCTCCCTGCTTGGTTCAACGCTCAGGTGATGAGGTGGGGATGTGGTCTTCGGCTGGGACGTCGGACACTGCCCCTGCTCAAGCTGCAGCCTCTACTCAGGGCACCAAACATTTGTGGTGGATGATACTTTCCCATCAACAGACCCCCGCTCTCCAGTGCGAGCTGGAGGTGTAGAATAGCAGGGCGCTGTCTTTACGACCAAGTACCTATCAGCTCCTGGCTCTGTGTTTTTTACCCATTGCTTTTACACTGCAATTACTGTAAGCCTCTCTGGGTCTGCAATACCATTTCATCTCCAAGCACAACACTACAGAAACTCACTAACCGATGGAGAGCAGAGCTGATTAGAGCTTTCCCTACAGAGAAGGGAATGAAGTAGGACAGTCCAGAGCATCTGTTGTCAAAGGCTCAAGCCTCAGTCCCTACTGACTACCATAGCTGGTCTACCAGGCAAGAGACAAGGAGGTACAACCTGCTGCACCTCCAGGAGCGGCCACCTGCGCGGCAGGGAGACAGGGCTTCACTCGGCAGCGTCAGCAGCAGCCACGCAGGCCGACACGGTCTCCCATGGGAGAAGGGCTGGCTGCCTGCTGCCTTCACAGCGGCCGGTGATGGTGAGACCTCACCACATGTAATTTCTAGGTTCCCACATAAGGACTGGAGCTTCTCAAAGCAGCTTGGATTACATAAACATGACGATGTTGGCAATCAAGTGAAAGCCAGCCCACTCTGCCATACCCAAATTCAAATTATCGAGCACAGCAACCAAGCAGCTGTTTTCTGCAAGATTTATCATGGCCCTTTCAAGCTGCAGGATAAGGCAGAAATAGAGAGGGGAGAAGTGACTGCGAGAGAAAGCAATGCTTTGCAGGCGATAGCCGAATGCCTGGCAGCACATTGTGGGAGGAAGCAGCCCAAGAGATTTATGGCTGACTTGGAAACAACGACTGAAAGCTCTGCAAGTTCAAAGCTGAAAAGTTGGGGCTGTAATTTGGCACGGAGATGAGCTCTGCATCTGGCACGCTGGAAATCTATTGCCCCTGCTGTTCCCTGGAATAACACCCATGGTGTGGACATTAAGATCCGATACAACTTCAGCATCACTGGCTCTAGCTCCTTTGAAGAGAGGAGACATACCTAGAAAGAAACCTGCAATGAGGAGGGCAGGAAAAGAGGACAATAAGAAAGCGAATGAGAATTATGAACGAGCAAGCAAAATCGAATGAGAACCACTGCGAAGTTGCTTTGCACTGAATGCAAGGAGATGCCCATTGAGGCAGATATTTGTCTTCACAAGGGCAGCTGGGAAGGGCACTGAACCTCAAACAGACGTGCTGAACAAAGGCTTTCTTATAAAGGTCTCATTCAAGAGGCTGACTGGTACGAAATCTGCTCTGCCACAGGCGAGACGTGCATTCCTGGTGCCCGCTGGAGACAGGAGGGATGGACGACCCTGGGGTTTACCAGCTATGCTAGATCAGATCCAGTATAATACTTAAAAGAAACAAACAGCAAAGATATATATGTTATGTGTGACCATTTTAAGTTTTTCAAATAAACAATGGTATTCAACAAAACACGGAAAGCAGATAGGTTTTGGCAGCACAGGGCACTAGGGAGGCAAGTGACTAGTAGAAAATGCACAAGGTTTCTTTCACTGAGGGATAATTAACTTGCAGCATATGGATGGATCTATTCATCTCAAGATTACAGTCTTAATTTTTACATAATTATTATTTTTAAAACCTTAAGTATATTCTTTCAACGTTCATGTTTCAATATGCTGTTCAACATTTTCCAGTCTGAAAACAGGGCCCATCTATCACACCTCTGGAGCAGCACCCTGTTTTCCCAGAAAATAATGAAAACAAAAATCCCACAATTTTAAGGGTGTTTAAGGTTTGACAAAGAGAACAGAGCACCCATGCCTTCCTCCCCAGCTTGTGCCACCCCCGCCCCTAGAAATAAGTCACAGACACATTTGAAAAACTAGGACTACGCTAAAGTAACCCCTGGTGTATTACGGAATAATACAGGCTTAATTCTTCCGTAAATAAATAATAAAATCACTTCAACTAGAGAATATTCCGCATGGAAGCATTATTCACCGTAGCTTATTCTAACTAGAGAATATAGTTTTCCATTTAAACAAGCCCTTAGCTGTAAAGATTCAGTAAGTCCTGTCCCCCCAGCCCCCTATCCAAACGGGGTTACCTCGCCCAGACCATTGCAACTACCAAAAGACTTAAGGACAGAAAGCAGCATTAGGAAGCAGCCTGGGGTAGCCGAGTACGGATACGCCCGTGCGACAGCCCTGAGAGCGAGAACGCCAACTGAGGGAGATACCCTTACAGGAATGGCTCCTACCCCGCACGGTGAGCTTCCTTCCAGCAGCCCAAGCGACGCACCGCGTAACACAACCTCCCCTTGAATCACCACTAGGCACTCACACGCGTCTCCGGCTCTCCGGTTGCATAGCTGTAGTCACACCATATGTTCAGCTTCTTTATAAATCTAGCACAAAGCTAACTTCTTAGAGTCTTTTCAAAGAAGCAGGGAAAAGCTTGGGAACGAGCTCAGGCTAAACCCGCCATGTCTGCAAACCCCGGCACATACATACGTGCACAGTTGTCCACGGTTTCTTAGGCTGTGGGAATTTGTGAGGCACAAGCGTAGTTTCGGGGCTGCTGTTACGGAAGTGAAGACAGCTGCTCTCAGTGAGCTGATCCGATGACAAAAAGAAAGAAAAGGAGGCAGACACAGGTCTTTAATGAGACATTTATAAACGATTTCCCAGGCAGAGCACTGGCACTAGCACAGAGAGAGGAGCAGTCTTCAGGACACCTCCTGAACTGGAGAAATTTATCTTGAGTACCAAACATTGTAAAGAGCAGCCAAGCAAAGCATAGTGCTTTCTCTCCACCAGAAAAGCAATCAAGCAGCAGGGTTTTGAAATTTCACAGCCTTTTTAAGTGTAGGATTTTTGCTCAGGCATCATTCCCACATAAAACCCACTTGGATGGACTCTGGTGCCATTCCTGACCAGCTACGGCACTAACTGAAAGAGATGAGCGGCCAAGCAGTACATTGCTCAAGCAGGCACACGCAGAAAGGCCATTGACTTATTCACTCAGAAATGATGGAATTAGCTCACTATCAATAAAATGTATAAGAGAAGGTACCAAAAAATAGCGTGGCTTGATCCATCAAGAGAATAATTATTACTTTATGATCAGACTGGAGCCAGACCAGGGGATCAGCAGCTCCAAGAACAACAGCCTGTACAGGGAACGTGATGCAGGAGAAGCTGCTGTGTGTGCGTAACTCGGGATATTTACTCGCGGGACATAACCTGAGCAGCCATGCACAAGCAGAGTGGCCGTACCTTTAACAATCCAGGGGAAAGGAAGGTTAAATGACCAGGAGAGAGCCTAGTTCGACTCTGACTTTGGCATAGACTGCCTTTGGGCATAGTACTTACTCCAGCTGTACAACAAGCATTATAACCCTCTCTTACATTCTCACAGGGCTCAGATGATCTAGTTACCCCATTCAAGTCAGATTAGCTCTACTGTAGTGCAGCATTTTGCCTGGCGTGACAGCTGATGAGCCATGCCGCTCATACCTGTGCTCCTGCTGTGCTACCAGCTCAGGACCAGCAGCACTTTGGAGGCCCACGTGCCCCCAGCTCAAGCTTAAAGCATCCTTTAATTCAAGCCCGGGGTGCATTGGTGCAGCTGGAAGCTGCAAGCTCAGGCAGCAAGTGTTCCGCTGGCACCCAGGAGGTCTTCCCCATGTGAAGGGCTAGACATGCAGCAATAGACCACATCAGTAAGATCTTCCCTACTCTTTCTCTCTTGACTGATAACAACTTCTCATTAAATGTTTCCTAGGTACAAGCACAAGCTTTTCTCCGAGTTTCCGATATTACTTTGCTCTGCTTCCCTCTGGCAGGCATTGGGCTAATCCTCACGGTGATTGCTCTTTGCAAGAGCTCAACAGCCTGCAGCCGTGCAAGGTACTTTCTCATGACTTGTCTGCAGCTAGTCTTGAGGGAAAAGTACAAAAATGTAACACCTGACATGTAATAATGAAGGAGGATACATGGTTAGCTCCTTATCAGCATGCTGAGAGGCTTGTTTTCAGCATAACCAGCTATCCTGGAAGACAGCAGAGAGTTAAGCCACTGTTAATTGAACCACTGGGATGGTACCAGCAGAAAGGCAAGCACCATGCTTTCTATCTTGTATGTAGGTTTTTTCCCTTCTCAACAGAAACATGACAGCAATACAATTATACCATCTCTCTGAATCACCCATCCAACTTGCCTGAAAGAGGGACACTTTGGGGGCCTTCTGCAGCATTCCTAAGATCCCAGGGGAACTGTAGGAGAGGTAAAGACCAACATCTCTTAATTGCCAAACAAACTTGCGCACAACCCTAGGGCTGCACTGTGCTGAAACACAGCTTTGATTCATTACTTCATCAGCCATTTATTTTTGCAGCCATACATCCATGTGCAGATCACGCAGACTATACATCTCCTGCGAAGGTCACACAATAGACTGATTGTACACAGATCCACGCTACGCAGAATGCAGAGTTTGTTGGGCTGGTTTTGTTTTGCCTAATCTAATAAAAAAGATATTCGAGAGCAGATTAACACTGAGTCATCTACTTTATTCCAAATATCTGGCTTAAACAGCTAAGTATCCAATTCAAAAGGCAATGAGCCATACATGAACAGGCACTATTTGCAGAAAATCCAAATCACCTATTTGCAGCAGACATCTAATTTTTTTATTTTTTGAGAAAAAACATGACCATGATCCACATCTGACCCTAAACACTCTGAGCTACCTGCTGTGGGTCTGTATGTTCATATCATATCTCAAACCCAACAGCTGTAAGTCTCAGTGATCACCAGAAATGATACGTTATACCCTTCCAGGGGTGACGGTGGGTAAAGTGAGAAGCAGGGGGGGGGATTAAAAAAAAAGATCCATAACGTGAAGTGAGAGATCATGGACAAAGCTGTGGGAGCTAACTAGTTGAGCTGTACAAAATCTCCGTACATGGTCCCACCAGGCACCCTGACTACCCTTGAGCACGCAGTACGCTCGCAATCCCAGTACATCTTACTGGTTAGAAACATTCACATGTGAACTGACCCTCTCTCTTATGCTGCTGCTTCAAAACTTCATCAGATGATCAGTTTTATGCTTTTATCCTCCGAACACACCTGGCCAGGGCACTAGTCAGCCAGTGAGGATGAAGTCTCCAAACCCTTTTTTGGGGTCAGGATTTTCTCAATATCATACCATCCTTATCTAAAATTTTGTGTTCAAGGTCTGCATCAAGCCCTTCTAATTTCTGGCAGGTTTTTTTTAGCAAATACATCCAAATATAACATTCTGCAATAAGCAATTCTGTGAAATAAGTTATACAGCAATACATAAGGCTCCTGTCATCTTCAGGGATGTGAATCCTAAACAACCGTACAGGTTTAAGTGTGAAATAAGACAAGCACACCCCAAGTGCAGTACCGAGACGCTTGCCCTATATGCTCCATGACTGCATACCCTCAGCCAAATTACAAATGCACTAATGTTCACAGATGCAGCGCTTTAGTCAATGAAAAGGACTACGGGAAGCAGTGTCAGAGAGGGAAGCTGCTGCTCCCGGTGCCAGGAGCGGGAGGCCAAAAGGCCAGAAGAACCTGCTGGCCAGGATAACTGTTCCACTTTCACCTCTGACTCACAGGATGACACGGGGCAAGATTTAGTTCTCTAAGTTGCCTTGTGTGTAAAACACAGGTAACGCTGACCTACCTCGCAGCCCCAGGATTCACAGGCGGTGGTGAAGCATTCGGAGTGTCTAACCAGAGAGGTTTCATCTGTGCAGAGCAGGCTTATAATTAGAGAAAGCAAGAATGACTTACAGCTTGTGCTTGGTAGGAATGCATAAAGCAGCTTGGGAATACTCCTGTACAGCAGTTAACTCCTCTGTAACGCTGCCCTGCAAATTAGAGCACTGGCAGCACGCTAGATCACACAAAGCAATTTCTGAATTCTTGGTGTAGGTTTGGTTTTTAAGAGGTACTCATGGCAAAGTTCATCACTGCCTTCCTCTGCAATCATTTAAAATCCCCACGCACAAATATTTCCTTTCTCACAAAGAATTCTGTAAACAAGACCATGCAAGTAAAGCGCTCTGCTGCATCCTCTGGGCCAGCCACGACCCAGACGTAGCACAAGAGGACACACATTTACTGTGCTGGAAAACAGTCACATTTTGTAGTGGAGAGACCATCAACTGTGTTCTGAATGGAGTTGCTTAAGTCACAGACAGCCCAATTTTGACAGCTCTTATTATTTTATAGTGAGTATTGTGATACATGGGAGTTTTCCTACAGACCTCACTACTGCATAAAAAATAAATTAAGGGGATATTACTTTCTAGCATCTTTATAAAAAGTAAATAAATGTCCTACTGGACTCAAAACAAAGAGAGCAAAATCTCTGTATTCTAAATATTTTAAGGCTTTTGTGGAGACAAATTCACCCATTTAACTGCTTGCAAGGAGGATGCTCACATGCAAGGTCAGTGCGTGATGGGCAAATCCGACCAACAGCCAATACCGTGTAGCAACAGTCTGATGCCCCTGTAATCCTGTGGATTCTCATCCCAAATCCATCTATGCCAAAGGGAATCTTTCCTTTGATTTCAAGGAATATTGGCTCAGGCCTCTAATGATTAATCTGCTCTTGCAGGACTAGTTCAATTGTTCGAGGCAGAACATGCAGGAGCAGATTCTGCCCTGAAGCTGCACCCTTACTCCAATGGGTGTAACTGCAAGCATACTGATGTTACTACAGACTTACACCAGCACGGCTGAATAGGATTTGGTTCATTATATTCAAACCATCATAAGCTGAACATCTGTGGGAAGCAGATTTTCTTTCCCTGCTGTTCTGCAAGGAGCTACAGACAGAGAGAGCAGGAGGGCGTCTGACCTCCATATGCCTTCAGTGTGTGCTTGCATCTCATTCTACAAGGAGTGCACTGAATATTAAGGATTAACTATATCAAATCCTTCTAAGAGCATCTAATGATTAAGACAATTAAAATCAGACTCTCAGTTGTCTCTAGATGTCACCTGCAAAGCTGATTAAATCAAGATTGATTCAATGCCCTTTTATATTGCTTGGAACGCATCAAACCACTTCTCCTTGGGAGAGGAATGCTGCCAAAGCTCCTCTCCCTCCTCAAGAGGGGAACCAGAAGGGGTGGGAGAACCACCACCTCCAAAAACCCCGTAGAAACCCCAGTACCAAATGTATTTCAGACTGCGGGATGGCAGACAGAGTGGCTCATGAAAGGGACGTGTGAGCCAAATACAAGCCCTATGCAGATAGCCAAATGGTTCGTCCACAACCAGGCCAGAAAACATTTGACTTCTGGATACGCAGTGGGGATTAGAAGCAAATATGCAGGGTCTCACAAGAGCATCAGTGTCCGTGAGCGCGTGGATTTGTACAGTGATGTGCTCTGCACGCAGGGCACTCCAAGTCACCCCACAGTAACGATGAACAAACACGCTCAAGCTCTAACGATCACTCAGCAAAGCTTCTCTGGTGGTTGTCGCAGCTCCTACACCTCAGCCACCACAGTTCCCCTCCCTGCCTCACTTCTCCATTTGAGCTCCACATCAATCCTAAATCAGCAAACCAGCAACTCTCGTTTGTAGTTTTTCCTGGGCAGCCCTTGGAAACACACTCTGCTCGTGTGTTACTTTCAGATATCTGATAACTTCTTGAACAGACGACTGCCTGTGTGTATGTGGATACTGTAGCTCTTACTACCGATGGACAGATAATGTGCTGATACTGTAGTAGTCAGAGGCATTTGATCTTAAAACATGCTTGTTGGCACCTTGTCCTCCCAACTCCCCTAGGAACTGAAGATGCCACGTACACAGATCTGTTAAGCTAAAGCAAGAACTAATCAAACTTCAGACACCGATGGCATTTCCAGCAACGATCACTGCTCTGACCCGAGGAATATCCATTCACACTTGCAGCATGGATTTAATCGAGGACAGGGCTCAGATGAGAGCTGACAATACCGATCACTCCATGAGGCCTGAAGCGAAACAGCAAAAACAAGTGTTTGCCAGAAATAATAGCAGCCTCTGGCCCCACGACGTGGGGTCTTTTCTCTCAATTCGCCAGTGCACAACACCCCAAGTTAATATTAATCGAGAGCCACAAAGCCTTTGAATAGACAAGAATTAGCTCCCTATGTCTATGCCAGTCAATCAGCTGCTCCGGACACTACAATCCCATTTCTTTTGTTTCGGACAAAACAGTAGTTTAGTGTCTTTCATATTTATTTGGGAATGAGAATTAATAGATTGATACAAAACCAGCCTCAGCACTCTTTCTTGCAGCTTTATAAAAAAGCCTGTGTTAAGACACTGCCAAACCTTTGATGATTACCTGAGAATAACCTGTCCAAGCTCTCTTATTACCGAGGCGTGAATTCCTCATCAAGGACACCTTCCCTCCCTCTGTTTTACTGCAAAATAATCCCAGAGGCAACAAATTACTTCTTATTGCTATGCATCCAGCCAATTTACTCCAACAGAATCCTGAGAAACTTGAGGGGCAAATGATGGATTTCCAAGTTAATTTACCAAGATATGGCTCTTAACCCTGTTGCAGATAAATAAAAAAGAATGAAGATTTCCCACTGGGGAAGGTAAGAGCAAGGCACTAATCCTACAGAGGAGCGAAGGTGGTAGTGAGATTTAGACTCCTCCAGCAGAATTCATGCAGGTATAGCTCATTAATGATGGGGCCCAGATGTATGCAAAGAGACTTATCCATACAGCATTGCTGAGTCTGAAACTCGAAACAGCCCTCAGAAGATAACTGCATTTCTAGAAAACAAATCAGAAAACAAAGTTAACTCCCTCCCCACCCCCCCAGGAGACTCAAAACCAGATTCAACCCTGATAAAAAGATTACGCCGTGTAATTTTCAAAGGAAACCTCCTTTAATTGCAAAGAGGGACTTGGGATGTAACCCATGGAGTCCAGACTGTCCAACCCTCTGTTGGCCTCTTCTTATTCCCCGACAGTAGGAGTGACAGATCACACTCCGGCTGGAGCGACGGCTCTGCTCACGCATCCCACCTAATGCAAACGCAGCGACCGCACCCAGCGAACCCCTCCCAGCTGCCGCCTGAACACCGTGAAGCTCGTGCCCTCAGCACAGCCGCAGCCGTCCCCCAGGACGCAACCGCCCTCCGCCGATCAGCAACCAGAAACCACGCGCAACTCACCACCCCAACAACAAGCTCAGCCCAGGCTTATAAAACCCTCGTTACAACATACTTACTTTAATTACCCTATGGAGCCAGTCACCTAGTGCTCTTTAATGGCTCTGTGAGCGCTCCAGGCTGCTTCGCTTTTATTTTTAGTGAACAAAAGCGTCACACAGTATTTGCAAAGGCAGACATTATGCCAGCAAATATTAATAGTTCTATGCATTTATTTTTCATCAAAAATAACGTATGTACATTTATATGAAAACGAGAAGGCATTCCCAGGCTCCTGGCAATACTGTATAGTTTAGCTATCAAAGTACAGTTTTTGGCGGTAAAACCGGGCACCCACTGAAAAACAGTTTTGATACTCATAGCCACGCCTAAATACGATAGTCAGGCCACAGATACTTGCACCTGCCCACTCAGAAAGACAGGAGCCATCTGTAAAATTCAAGATCTAGGCTGGATTCAGACTGGACGCGTTTAAGTCTCACAGAAAATGTAACAGGTTTGGGCTTTTCCGCCTCCAGCACTGAAGTCCCAGTGTTGCCCAGCTCCATCTGCAAATACTAATTTTCCTTTTTTTCCTCCCCATTTGCCAGAATCATTTAATTGAAGAAGAGATTTAAGAACCATAAAAAGCACTGTAAATGAACACCAGAGCCAGCTGACAGCAAAATGCAGTATGAAAGGCAAGACTTTTTCCTCTAACCAAGTTACCCTAATGCTGCTCCGAGCAGACAAAAACCACTCTGCAATGCGCACGCTTCCCTTCCCAGCGGCGGTCACCGGTTCCACCAGCTGGGAGGGCTGCGTGGACCCATTCGTCACAGCTTCCATTCTCTCTCCATCTTGCAACTCCAGGCAAAAGCAGGCTTTTCCAGGAGGAGGGTGGGAAAGAAACCAAGACATATGAGCTTTGTAAGTAACAAGAAATCCAAACGTTATATCGAGCCCTTTACCAGCGACCCGCACCTTTTCCACAGAAACCTCTCTTGCACATGGGGTTGAGAGCAGTAGTTTTCTTTACTTGAAGCATGGGAAATAAGCCAATGCATTTGTGGGAAATCCTCTCCTGAGACAGCTGAAGATGAATTTTCAGTCTGGTTTTAAGGAAAATAGTTACCACAAAGCAGCAGAACTTCTTTTTTCCATTGTTCCAGCTTTATGAGAGAGAAGGGAGGGGGATAGTCGGCGTGGACACCACTCATCGAGGCTAACATTTTCCCAGGATCCCTGTCAGGTGCCAGTCCCCCACTGACTTTCAGTGGAAATGACCATTTCGGCTCTCCTTCATGGGAGAAAAAAAAAAAAAGCCCCCACCCACAACAAGCCAATGCACCTAACCCAGAATACCACCACAATTATACCTCATGGATCTTTGAAAGCGCCAGCTCAGGTAGGAGACACTAACTCTCCACTCTAGGAAAGTTCAAAGAGGACGCTCCATGAGCTGGTAGGAAACTGGGGCTCCAAATAAGTTTTCAGGAAAAAATAACTCTGATATACTGAGCCAGCTTGTCACACATGCTATGACTACATCATATTTGGTCTCTATAGAAACCTACAGCCATGAATTGTGAAATTATATATACATGCACACACAGCATCTTACATCTGCATCAGTCCTCTGTTCTGTTACTTGAGATGCAAGCTGTCAAGAGCACATGGAAATGTTTAACAGGGTACATCTCCACTGCCTGGGAAAGGAAGAGAGATGAGAGATGGATGAGACACTTGACTTTCTACAAAAGAACATGAACAGAGTGCTGGGTAACAGAGAAAGAAGGAATCAAAGCATCTTTGTGTATTCCAGACTAAGAATAAAGGAAAGTACATCTACTTGCACTTTTGCAGACAAGACTGATCAGCTTATGGGAAGGTAGGAGGAAGAAAGCGTGAAGCTTTTCAAAATTCATTTGCATCTAATGGCTCTCTGACAACTCTCAGGTACAACTGGAGAATGAGCACCTTCTTTTGACACCTGATCTGGAAGATATAACCTCGATGAGAGGCCTTTCTGAGCCAGCCCCAGGCTACCAGAGCCAACAGACTGTACACTGTTACAGTTTAATTCTGCACTTTATTAGATTTATGGTTTTCTTTTGCAATTATATTTCAAGCTTTTGAGATTTCTGTCTTCCCCCAAGGTAGCAAATTCATAGACATCAATGTTGTAGCTCCGTATTTTGCAATCCAGACCACACTGGTTTTCTTCCATCAAGCTACAGGGCTCAGGTGGTTCACCAAATGCCTAAGAAAACGGAGAAGTCTCTTTCGGCATTTCTGGCAAGAGGCAGGTAAGCGTGGAGGCAACCCATGAGTTCAGAAAAATCCAGTACACTCGGATCCCCCTGGAGTCAGGCAAACCTGACAGTCTCCCAGGAAGCACTCAGTGCACCGACACAGTTCACAGAGCTCGTTCAAAGACAGCACGGAGCAGAGCTCACGGTTTCTGCGGGGCTTCTCAAATGCCTCGCGTACAGCCTCCTTCACACAACTTTTTAAGACCTGATGTAAAGCTTGGTATCTTTAGAGGATCTTTCCATCCCAGCAGACACCCAATATATCACATGAAGGCACTTCCTTGGACAGTGACAGAAGAGGGAAGAAAAGCAGAAAAAGCCCTTTGCAGTATTCACATTAAACACACAAAAGAAAATTGTTTTCAGCCTCTCCATCTCTGCCATTGTCCCGCTGTACATTAGAAAGGCTCCGGCACCGTGATACCAGGGAAAGCACTCGGTGCTGACTGCACACCACCAGATCTAACAGCCCTCCGGCTGGCACGTAGTTACCTCCTCTTGATAAGCTTGGGTTATCAGTACTGCCATGAATTAACAGCAGTGATGATGCACTCAGAGGCCAGAGGTTGGGTGATGCAGGTTAGCAGGACAGAAGAGTGAGAAGAGACAGAAGTCTGTGGCCCAGACCTGATTAATCCCTGGAAAGGTGATGAAATCCAGCCTCCATGACCATCTACCAGCAGATCCTTTGGCCGCAGGCATCCTCAAGGTTTACGTCAGTGCCTGCTGTGGTTAGGAGTTTAGTGATGTGGACACTTGGCTCTGAAATAGAGCTAAACCACTTTGACAGAAAAAAAGACTATTTTCTCTTGGAGTTTTTCCCCCCCAAAGGCCTAATCTCACGATTGTCTGTGCTGCGGCTGGGCCCCACAGTCAGCACAGATGCTGCCGCTCTCAGAGAGGGGCACATAGGCAAGTCAACAGGATTTGGGGATGCACAGTTTGCCCACCACTTCAGATTATCGTTGGAAAGGAGCGGAGCAGGAGGCAGCGAGGGACTGGCCAGGCCTCTGGAGAGATTTGCAGGAGGAAGAGCAGGTACAAGCCATGCACGGACACAGCAGTAGCTCTTGTGCAGGACACGGAGCAAGAAGACGATGTTAGGGATGATGTCAAAGATGACGCTACAAGCCCTACTGCAGCTATCCAGCTAGCACACGCTGGGCAAACAGCCCCGTTGCGCTCTGTTCTCACCTTCCAGGTAGGAAGGGCTCAGTGCCGCGATCGCTCCGGCAGCTCCGTGCCTCCTGAAAGCCCCTGCACCGTCCCGAGAGGCAGAGGAGCAGCAGCACAGCTCACAGCACAGCGGTTGTGCAGTACCAACCCACCGTCCCAAGACTTCTCCCCTTCTCCATACACACATTTTTCCAGGAATATAACTAACTCATTTTAGAACTTCTCAGGCAAAGGTCAAAGTCAGTTTGATGCAGATTCTGCCCGCGCTCAGCCGGCTTTGCCGCACATCTATCCCAGTGACAGATGGCTATAGCTGAACAAGGCACAAAAGCTCCAGCGAACAAGTGCTGCATTCAGCTGAAAGGCTGCATCGGACCCCGGTGCTGACTGTCCGTGCTGACTAACTCTTTCATACCACAACACACGCACCGACTGTTTGCCGAGACGCCTCTGTGCACAGCCTCCAAGGGGAAGACAAGCCTTGGATCTTTTCCCTCATTTTGGTTTCAGGGGGTTTTTTTTAAGCGATAAAAATCAACTGAAAATAACTCCACGCCACACTGCAATTATAAATCCAGCATGAAGCACCTTGAGAGATTCACGACTGGTAGCTAAATAGTCACTTCACTGGAGTCCTTCAAATTCATTTCTCATTCATACCTAGGTGCTAGGAGAAACAAGGGGGAAACACAGAAATGGGTCTGGGGAATAACTTCCAAATAAACAGCCAAACCTATAAAACCTTATCCTAAGCATTTCCTTTGTCAATTTGCGCTTCCCTCTAGCAAACAGATATAAGGAGACTTCAGTATCTTTGATTTGCATACTAAATTAAGAAATTAGTCTTTCTAATACTAAAACCCACTCAAACACAGCAAAAGTGCAATTCGAACGTTTATGTCTACACCTAGGGCCAAGTCCTCAGCCGAGGAAGAGCAGTGCTGCTCCACTCCCTCTGATGCTGTATTACACCGAAGGATCTGGAACTCAGCCCATGATATCATGCAGCGACTGGCCCCTCAAACAAGACCTTGCACGTGTGCAAAAGAACAGGTTAAAACTATGGCTTTTACAATACCGTTCAAGGAAAGAATGTACAGAGTGGGAGAGATGATATATACACTATCAGTCACTGAAAGAAGAGAAAGCTCAGCTGAAGAAATCCATGAGCAAAGCAGAGCCCCCGAGGTGTAATAAGGGAGCAGAGCCAGGGTCGCTCAGCAGCGAGCAGGGTCTCTGCATGACAGTCCTGTGCAGAGGTTGTGCCTGAACCACCCTCTCAATGGAGGCTGGACAAGGACACGTGCCCCAGCGCAACAGAAACTTCGGAGATGGGGGTTTTTGTTTGTTTTCTTTAAATAACTAACACTTCTGCATTACTCTGACAAGAGACAGCATTCTCTGGTGACCCTCATTCTTGCAGTATCGTTATCACAGACTAATTGTAGCATGCTAAAGCAAAGTTTATCGCCAGTATTATCCCCTATACTAAAAATGTTGTCTGACCGGTACAAGGCTTTCCTGCCTCTGCCAAACGCTATATATTTTTGGGACTGAAACATATAGCAAAGTAACCAGGCGTGTGGGCAGTAGCCTGAATTATTATGGGACAAGAGGCTGACAGATCTCAAGAAGCAACCAGCAACACTCTCAAATGAAAGTGTAATATCCTGAATGTACAAGTGATTGATAGGATGTATATAATCCTGATGCTTTTCCCCAGAACCAAGAGGAAAGCCCTTTTTAACATAGTGAAAAGAAAAGCATTACATACAAAACTTGCACCTTGAATATTTGCTCAATTATATCTAATAAAAAAACAACCCAGCAGAAAAAGAAGCCAGAAAAATGAGTCCTAAGCAAAACACATCTCAAACGCTTTTGAAGCATTAATTATACTGCATAATGGCAGTCTGTATAGCTTATGTATACACTGGATATAGATCAACGGACAGTAAAGCATGTGTATGTATGTCTAGGTAAGTTATTATTCAAATCCCAGTGCTTCAAATGATTCTGTTCAAACAGAGGCACTAATTTGAGTTAATCAGCACAGGACAAATCACCTTAAGTGCCTTGTTCTTACATTATCTGTTTATCATTATCACAGCCAGCCATGGCATTATCACAGGCCAGAAGCAATGGCTATAGGACAGTGTTTAAGAAGGTCATGGGTGAGGTTCCCATCTGCCTAATTATCGCCAGCTCTTCAAATGTTAGTGTCTGTACAGGTACGTATGTGCAAACAAGCAAGACAGGAGACAGCACCTCTGTCAGCCCTAAACACCAGAGGACCCATCTGTCTCCCACCCACTCCACAACCTGCCTGGTTTGTGCGTTAGTTGGGAGAGGGAGGCCATTTACTCACCCCGTTACACTTGTTTTGAGCCATGCTCACAACCAAGCTACGTACAGAGGGGGAATTTCACGTCCTACTACACGCTGGCACCACGAGGCCTTTGCCTTTAAGCCAGGCTATCACCTGGGTCAGCTTGTGCCCCTGTCAAATCAAGCCCTTACCTTCTTTTGAGCCAGTGGTGACGGCAGCTGCAGTGGTCCCTGATGCCCGTCCCACCGGGCTGGAGTGCTTCCCAGCCCTGCCGGGGATTTTAAGTCCACTTGGCTTCAGCATGTTTGCTGTCTCCTGTATCTCAGGCTCGTGTTGCCAGTGTCTCAAAGAGCTGTCCTGGTATCACCGTTCAGGCTTCTCGATGATAGACCTCTTCTTCCATCGTCACAGACCTGGGAGAGAAGAGCACAAAGAAATCAGATAGAGAATGGGTGGGAGAACACCGAACAGGCTGCCAGAAAGCAGTGCCCAGCTCCCTCCTCACATCCCTAGGAGAGTCAGGATCTTTCATTTCTTCTCCTGTAAAACAAGGGTGATCATTTCCTTCATCTCCCATCTTAACGTTGCATTCTTTTCCTCAATCTCGCAGTCTCACTTTAACCCTGGAGTCCTGGACCAAAGCTGAAACCTCCTAGAACCACCAAACAAGAATTTAAATTCAGTTTGGGATTTGAGTGACTGAAATTGTTGACTGGTTTTAAGTTCTAAAGCCTCAGTTCATGCATCAGCCAAGACCTAGTTCTGCTGTCAGAGCCCTTACCGAACCTTTGGGGCATGGCCCCCATTTTCACAAGACTTCAGGGCAGCCTCTCCAAATTGACAGGAGGAAGAAGGAAGAGGCCAGTGTCCAACATGGGGCTTTCAGCTCCTTTCCTTAAGAATAAATCCAAAACTTTGTTACAGAAAAAGGGCATGTGGCCCCAGGGATTTGCAGTAAGACAAAAAAAACCCACCAACTTTCTGAAACCTAAGCATGACTCTACCAACCACTCATTAGTGAAGTCACATAACCCTTCCCTATGCCATTCCCCTCCTGGTAGTCAAACGGAATAAAACCTCCAAGGTCCTTGCAAGGATGTTGCATTAACAAGCACACAACTCCTCAAGCAAAAAGTTTTATGACAAGAAAAGAAAAATAAAGGAAATGACTAAGTTGCTTAAAAAAAATGCAAAAACATTCCTAATGGATAAAGAAAAACAATCAAAAAAATTGAGACTATCAGCCAAAAGGAAGCTAAGGCTGGCTGACTGAGCAGGCTGGGACGTGGAGGGAAGAAGGTGGCAGCAGAGCGAGCCAGGGACAACGTCGACATCGCGGCAGAGGAGAGCAAACCAAGGACCAGCCAGAAGCCAGGGGACACCCAGACCTGCTTCCTGGGCCAAGGAAGGAGGCAGCCTGCTGCAGGCAGCACTCCGGAGAATTAACGTAGCAAAGATTTACAGATGCTGCGAGGGGGGAATTGCAATAGTGGGGACGGGAAGTGATTAAGGCATGAGTAAGGATTTCAACACAGGCTGGGTCAGAGCGAGGGGAGGGCTGGCAGGGCTCCAGGGAAAGCTTGCAAGCAGACACAGAGGAGGAAAAACCGCAAGGAGAGTTCCAAAAACTGTATTCCTGAGGGCTCACAAATATCTGAGACACCAAAGCATGTTTCAGCACTAAGAGTCAGTCGTCCCACACCGGCTTAGAGAGACAAAGAAAGGAGGGATCAGCAGAGACAGCCTGGGGAGGGAGCCTGAGTGAAAACCCAAGGGATCAAGCCCCATCTCTTCCCCACGTCCCCCACAAAGGGTGTTCAACGCCTGGGGTGGCTTCAGACACCTGCAGACAGCACAGGTCTTACACAGAAATCAGGACTGTTTATGAGAAGTGGGATGCTTGGATCACATCCCTAGCAGCAGGAACAACGGACAAGAGCAAGCAGTTCTTGTTAAGGAAGAGAGGAAACGGCCTTCCTGCGACAGAGCCAGCGAGGACCAGATGCTGTCAGAGAGCTGGACAGGAGGCTGCAGTTTCCAGTTCTATTTAGCATAAAATAGGGAGACAAGTAACAGAATCTGGAGGTGAGAAACATTGATCAGCCTGGTTCCTCCTATCTGTCAAGCCATCAGACATCTCCCTCCCACCCACTCCATCTCGTATGACACGTTTTGCTCAGGGCTAGCTTTGATTTTACAGAGCACCTTGATTCCTAGCACTTCTGCTGGCAAGTGATGTGCTCTACCAAGAGATCTTGCCCCATCTCCATCACCTTCAACCGGAAGGTTTGCTCTCTTCACAGTACGCCCTTACTCCTCGATTTACAAATCTCATCGCCCGGTCCTGCCTTTTGGTTACAAGGTTTGATGCTGTACTTGCGATTAAGCAAGCTGGGGTTGCTGGTTCTTCCAGATAAAACACGATGGCTGGTTGAATCCACAACCAGGAATGTGGATGGAGGAAGGATAAAAGGACACTAGGGCAAGGATGAAACAGTCGTAGAGAAGAATGTAAGCAGGAAAGGGTGCCAGAAGAATAAAAATATTTTACAGTTTTTCAGGCGTCTGTTAGAGGGAGTCTCTGGATCCCTAACTTTGCAGCCAGAACCACATAAACTTTAGGAAGACAATGAATTTAGTCTGTTCCTCTGGTCTGCTGTTCATCTATGAAGAGACAGAGAACTTCAGTTCCTTCTCCCTCCACTACTCATTAACCCCGATGATCAGCTGGCCACACAAGTCACAGGATATTGTGATACTCTCCTTCTTCTCAGGATGACTGGATTTTATTTTTACGCAGGGGGAAGAGAAATAAGAGGAAGTGCATTCCCACTGCATAAAGATTTCTGCCAGAATCCTTTATGCAAACACATTTGCTTTCAACATACTAATGCTGAAAAACAAACGAGCTCCACAGGCTGCTAATTAAGCTACCCACTGAACAGATAGCTTCTTTTATCCAGAAATACAATCACCACAACTAGCTCATGGCCATACTCCCCGGGGGCTCCACGCCACACACCAGATCCAAAAACTTGCAAAGTGCCACCCTGCCTCACAGCCAGATACCCCCGCGTGCCCAGCCACGCTCGGCTCATAGGGACGTCTGATGGGGGTTCGCTCACGTATCTAAAGCTCATTCTCACCTCCGAGAGCTGCAGAACGACCAAAGCCAGGAAACAGGGGTGACTGCCTCAGTGTATACCTGCGCACCCATTACCACACAGGGAAACGAGTAAGAACTTGAGAAAATTTTATTATAAATGCAGCTCGTTAGAAATACATAGATAAAAACAAATGTCTGGGACTGTTAAAGAAGTCTACACTTGCTGCTAGGGACAGATACTCCTTCTCTGTCACTAGTTTCTCCCCCACTTCAACATAAAAATACATGAGCAGATTTTTAGGAAGCTCTGAACACTGAGCACGGAGCTCTGAGTTACACCATTAGGTCATCTTCACCACCCAGAGCAACGCGGCCCTGAGCCATCCAAGTTCCACGTTAGCTCCCAACTGAGCGATGCAGCTTTTGTGCTGCAGAAATATCCTCAGCCTGGGACACAGGCCAGTATCTCCACAGGCACTGCCCTGCTCCATTAGAGGCAACAACTTGCCCTGAGCTCCTGTATTGTACCCCCAGCATCCCAACAGGCTCCATTAACAGAGCCCTTCTGACAAATCTGTTTCCAGCAGTAGATGCTGAACACAGGCAAATATGATGCCGCATGTGGTGTAAGAAACATGAGCCATTTTCTCTTTCCTACTCCTTATATTACCTGCACAAGCTGTAAGCTTTGCCTTCCTGTATAACTTCACAGAAATGTGACTTTCTCCAGACACATGTAGAAAAAACCCATCTGCCCCTGTGGATACTCCGGGGCCACCAGCTCTGCTTATTTTGTTTTTCTTCCTTTTCCAAGATGACACAGATTACAAGGATTTTCTAGATCTCCGCTAGATTCTTCCTGCAATCTTTTCATACTGGGATGAATGGTTCTGTCTGTTCCCACAACCAAGAAAAGCATCCCAGGAATGCACAATATGAAAGCCTGCTTCAAATGACCAAAATATTCTGTTCTCCATCTTTCCATCAGAAAAGGGGACAGCTGGATCTGAGTCACCTAGGCTCAGATTCAAAAAAGGGAACAGTTCTCAACTAAGTACAGATGTACATCCAAAAAATACCTTTCATCAGGAGCAATATATCTGGATACGCAAGTATCCACAACGCTGGCCAGGCATCAGAACAGAACATTAAAAACAGAGAAACAATTGGAGGTGGTTAGACTTCAATTATTTCTCAAATGTGGTAGAGGAATAACACAAAACAAGGGTTGGAAGCAAAAGCCTTTGTCAGTCTTGGCAATATAGCTTATCTAGAAGTTCCTCTGCTTCATCCATCCCTCCTACCTTCAACAAGGCACATGAGTACTTGCTTGCCATGTGGAATACCATCCCGTTCAAGATGGACATCAGCAACAAAGCAGACTCCCAGATTCAGCACGCTCCCCAGAAGAAAGCCCTCGTGGGTATATGCCAATCTAAGGATCTGTTCACCTCGACATATTGAGTGAAACAACTGCAAGACACAGGAACAGGTTTCCAGACACCAGACTGAGTTGGCCTGAATCCCATCCTGTGCCTGGTGCTTCCTTCTGGATGGATCTAGATGTAAGAAGTGTTTACCCAACACAAAACCCCAGGCAAGGCACGGGGATTTCGTTCTGAATGCAGACCCAAGTGGAATTTAGACCGGCTGTATCTGAACACTGCTGTAACAGTTGGGTATATACAATATTTTGTGGGGAAATAACTCCTTATTTTCTTAAAATTAAATATATAGCCAAAAAAGCGAGTACCAAAATTTCAGTTTCTAATTTTCTAAATTTGGAAATCCACATGTAAGAAATTAAATTTGAAGTTTGCAGTCAGTCATGCGCACACCTTTTCAGGACAAGGGCCCATAAAAAAAAAAAGATAAAGAACAGTATCTAGTTATCAGACTGAAGGAAATCAAGGTTATCAAGTTGTACGGAAGGTTAATGATAAACAAAAACAATGCAGAGCAGCAGTAAAACACTTTTTTTTTTTTAAACAATCTTGACTCATGCAAATAATCAGTGACTTCAGAGACAACTATTTGGATAGGGAAAGGTTTGCACAATAAAGTCTTTCTGTTTTTACCTACTCCCATCTAAGATAATCTTTTGAGAAGCAATTGTTTGTGCTGTTATTTAAAACACTATGCCAGCTTTCCTCATGTTCCTGCTAAGGCTGAGGAACACGAGGGCAGGCAGAGTTACAGCCATGTTCAGGGCTATCATAAGACGTGGTGGTGCGGCTGAACCTGCACAAAGACTCTTGCATTAGTAATAAAGACGCAGCTTGGAAAGACCAGGAATTCTGTCTGCAGCTGCTCTGACAGTGTAATAACAGCGACTCCATATGGAGTAATGGAAAGTGCATTTTATGCCTGCAAGGTAAATCCCCATCCTCTACAGGAAAGAGAAACAATCCCACGTGCTGCCACACAATGTGCAGCTGGGGAAGGTCCAACAGCACTTTGGTTTTGACACATTGCATGCATGTTCAGGAGAGTTAAACATAAAAGCAGGAACTTAATTTTCTACCCACGTTCTGGCTTTGTATTTCGGGAAGAGTACAAAGCCTTGAAGAGGTTTCTGGGTTTGGTCCCCTAGCCTCTGTCATTCAAGAACCTCTGGGACTTTGGACAAGAGTGAACCTACCTTAGCACAGCCCGAGAACAACCCCTGCTCCCCACAAGACCCACAACTGCCTGTTCCAGCAATTCATTCTCGCATCTGTCGCACTCCCCACGCAGAATCTCCCACTGAAAACAGTATTACTGCTTGCAGAACCCTTCAGCACCAGGCACCGTAGATGTTGAAAACAATACCTGAAGCCCAACATCTCCCTGAAAACAAACTGCTAGAGAAGAATTTGGTCCACTGATCGCTGGAGAACCTCTTCACTCGCTTCAACAATAAGCGTAGAGAATAAAGACAAAAAGCTTTCAGTGCCAACTCTGGTATTCATTTATGAGACCTTACACAAAACCTTTACTGGCCTAAAGATACTGATCTTTTTAAGTTATGTAAAGTTATTTCGTTTCTTGTTTCCGAGCATTTGCTTGCATCCACTTCATATTTCCAAGCTTTTCTGCACCTTCCCACCCCCAGGAAAATGAGATTTTCAAGCAATAAAGCTCCATCTCCTAGAGTCGCATCCTAGACTCTAGGATACATCGCTGCCCAACTGACCGCATGCCAGAGGCAAGGACAGGTAAAGATTTGGTGCCCCAGGCTCACGACCCCACAACACTGGCCACGCCGCAAAGGTGGGCTAGGGATTTTAAGAACAGAATTTTGCCTTGAAATGAAACTCCAAAGGCCAGACTCAAACCGCTCAGTCTTCTGCGAAAAGGACAGGAAATGAATCCGATCAACATAGAGGCAGGATCTGATAAAGCCAAACTGCAGCTTTGCTAACAGAGACAGAGATTATGCCGAGGAGAAAGGGCAGTTTTATCTTTTAATTCCTTAAGATGTTCCATCCGATCCAAGGTAATCATACCATCGCCTTCTCACTTCTCCGATTAGTTACTCCTTCCAACAAGCAATCAGAAACCCATTTCTGAAGCACATGGCAGATTAGGTTTAAATCCTTTCACTTAATTGAAGTATAGAGGAAATAAGAGACCCTCATTCTTAATTAAGGTCAGACTTCTCTCCCAAGAAAACCTTTCCTTCTCCCATGAGGGAATGGAGGTAGAGTACTACAGCAATGAAAGAAAGGAGCATATTGCCTTCAGTTACACACAGGGAAAACCAGGGGATCCCAGTATTCTCTGTCAGCCACCAGGTTTTTTTTGCCCTTACAGCTGAAGAATTCGCATAGGTTCTTCAGCGGTAAAGCTCTGTTGTTACTATGTAGTCTCTCTTACGTGTCTGAAAGGTTATTAACCTCTAAAAAAGTCTGTGTTTAGTCTTCTTTCTCACTCAAGTTTTGTAATAATTAGCACAGAATGCAAAGGGAAAGCCTAGAGGCCTTTTATTTAAAAACTTAGATATTTTTTAAGCCAGTTCTAACCACTATAGACTAATCACCCTGTGATTTAGTTATAAAACAATGGTTATTAAAGGAAGAATGTGCAAAAACATCCCATTGCACTCTAACTAGAAACCACAATGCAAAACCTGAGGCAAAGTGGGGGAAAAAAAAAAAAAAAACAAAGGGCATTCAAGGAAGTCATCATATACAAACTGGGGAGTAATTATGGGCTTGCTGATGAGCTCACGCTCCCTGTGCTGGCAAAAAGCCTAGTGAAGACTGACACAGTAGATAGATAGCAACAATTCTGCACTAATTGCAGAGCAAAACTATCTCTAATTTGTGGGAAAAATCCTGGTCTTGGACCTACATGAGTTTCTGCTCCCTGGCGTTAAGCCCTGGGGACAGGGGACAGTGTCCCCAGAGAAATATATAGGGGCATGGCACCAAAATTGCATGGCTCACATGGGAAGGGAACAGAATACACAGAGAGATTTCAGAACTGCTGTCCTCCAGGTTAATTCAGACTTGATCCAATGGCTACTCAATTCCATGAAAGGTCTCTCTACAACTCAAGGGGCTTTGACAAAATCCAAGTTTCCTATTCACAGAAAGCGTTATTTGTCATAGAAACACGAGGAGAGCAGGCAGAGTGCAGGAAAGACAATGATAGATGATAAACATATTCCATTATAATGGCTTGGTATTTTACTGTTGGAGAAACAATTTCTTTAATTAAATATGAGCTATACAATAACTCAGCCATGCTACGCGCCCTGTCCAGAGCTGCAGAAGGATCTGAACTTTTGGAATTTCCTGGCTTTTGACTGCTTGATTTAGTGTAGCATTAAAGTTCACCCTGGCACTTAATCTGTTATTCCCTGGAGCTGAGGTTAACATACGGATTTTGACTTGTGCACTTCCGTAACCTAATCTCTGCCCTGGACTTTGATTTGAAACAAAAACAGGACCCAGGTCCCCCCCGCCCTGATTTTGTCCCCCTTTTTACAACCTGCACCTCCAACTAAGACATCTTCGCAGGCCAGCCTTGGTTTGTAGACTGTAACGGAAAGGCTGGAGCAACAAAGAGCTGAAAATAGGAAATAACTGGGCTTGCAACTTTCTTCTCTTTCTCTTTGCACATTTAAGTTTTTTGAAACTAAGAATTTTGTTTTCATTTTCAGTGCAGTGTTATGACAGCCTGTCTGACGGTAGTACAGTTGTACCGGTTTAAACTTGCAGATGATTTGGTTAAAAGCAAAGAAAATAGGAGTGGAATGCAACATGTTTCTGGTGTAACAGAATATTGGGCTTGCCCCTGAAGCCTCCACTGTGCTCTACTAATGCTGCCCAGTATCTGCACACACCCTCAAGCACACTAGGAAAAGACACCACGTTAATGCAGTCACACATTTAACGCAATTCCGTGTGCAGCGGAGACCCGGTCATTATAGCAGGAACAAGAGCAAAGCCTTGCCCTGGGCCATTGGTACTGTAGATGTAACATCTAGCACGGAAACCCCCTCAGAAGAACCCCAGAGCAAACAACGGCACATCAAGGGAAAACTGACCCTGCCTCTCCACAAGCTGCTGAGGCTTCAGGCAGGGATGCAGGATAGGAAGGGCCGACCCTGTACCCGATGCAACCCCCTTCATTTAGTTATGAACCACCTTACAAGATTTTTCATTCCTGCAGTTCAGCAGTGTTAGTTTCAGCCTCTGCTGGCTGGGAACCCCCCCACCAGTTGCCAGTCCAGATTTATTCAAGCCAGCCTTCTGCCCACATACCGACTCTGCCCTTTGCACAACTCCGACACTCTCCCATTGTGCCCAACCCCCATGAGACAGCTTCACCCTTTCTCCGCCTTCACCATGTCATTTTGAACAAGCAACGCTCTCCTTTGAGAGGTCCTGAGACACGAGACTCGCCATTTCCTGGTCCATCTTCAGAGACCTTCTCTAAACCTCCATCACTTGAACTCAGTCTGTTTTAGACATGGACAACCCAAAACGCACTCTGCATCCCAGGTGACATCTCACCAGGCCTTGGACAAACTCTGTGCCAAATGCTATGAGCTAACATCATCTCATTCCTTCAGACAAAGCAACTGTTCCCAAAAGCTGAAAGAATAACTAACCCACCTTCACATTCTGGCTGTTAAGAGTAAGCTGAGATACAAGAGGAGGTAAGCTGAAAAGGAAATACAGACCATCATCACACAGCTGAAACGCGGCACCGACAGCCAGGACTCCTGCTTTCTGCTTCCACAGTGGCCAGTAATCTCCTTGCCTCGTGAAGGGGGACGACAACGGTACCAAGCTTGCGAATAGAAGGGTGGTAGACCAGGAGGGTTACACCATGCTCCCATCACCACTGGGACCTACTGAACGATCAGAGATCACCAAACCAAAGATGCTAGGGAGGAGCAAACCCACTCCCTCCCCAGAGCACCACGGCGCTGTGCAAGCCCCATCCCTCTACCCACACCCAAGCACCCTGCTTCCCATCACCGTGCTGGCAGCAGCAGAGCAATGCTGGACGCAGTTGTTCCCTGGAGCACCCTCCTCCTCCTCTTCCTCCCTGCCGATTCACCGGCCTGCACTCAGCCTCCCACTTAAGAAGCTGGCCTCTGGGCTACATGCACTAAATGCTGCTTTCTCCCGAGCCTCTCTACAAGTACTACAGTTTCCCCAGACCTCAGCTGACACCGACACATCTACACAGCTCCCACCATAACCAGTGCTGGAGACAGGGAGGCCAGTAACCTAGAAAGTCTGCTTTCGGCCAGTACGCATCAATCATGGAGTTTCCTACTTTACCGCCTGCAACCCCAGCACAAAGGTGCTTAGAAAAGACAGGAGTTTAGATAGCTCCCAAATCTTACAGTACAAGAAGGAACATGTCTCTTACTCAAATTACATCCCTATCAATGACCAAAACCATAATAATTTTGGCAAGTTATATCAAATTGGATCTTAACTGTCAACATCGTTACGTTATCCCCTCCTGCCTCGCGGTTCCTTTCACCCACACCTTGCCATCGGCCTTGCAGAGGCCGTCATTTACTTTGGATTGCACCACTTGTAGAGAAACAGGAGATCCTAGCTCAAAGCCTCTGGGCCCTAAGCCACAACGGCACCATAGGATGGCTACCTAGTACGTTATACCAGAGGAGGTCAGAGATTACAGTTTCTAGGGGGGTGAAAAAAGAAAACACCGTCCTACACAGTCAGATTGCAAAGCAGGTGCGGAGACTGAACATGCTAGTGTGCTGCCCGTGCTCCAGCGGGACTTGTTGGGCTGGCAAGAACAAGAGAGGCTGTCACGGCACAGGCTGCACACCCTCTGGGAAAGGCTGTCAATCCCAGCCTCCTCCAGCAGCAACAGAGACCTTGCAAGAGCTGTGCTGCTCCACAGCCTGGTTTTAATCAGCATTTCGATCTATATGCTACCATGCCATGGGGAACCACACATACAGCAATGCTTGACGTATAGATGCTGGCAGCCAAATGGAAGAGGTCTGGCTAGATGGATCAGCGCTAAAAATGGGATTTAACGTTTCGTATCTCTGGAGATAAGCGTGACGCTGACGGGGTGAACCCAGCCTGCATGCAGGTAGGCAGGACAGATGGATCAACCCACCACACTCCTGGAGTACCGCAGCACTACATGTTCCAGCCAGAGCTTTACACAGCCACCACGTGTCCCTAGCTGCTCCTTCACTTCTTACAGAAACGGGTTGTTTCTATACCGCAAGTGTCGTTAATCTCTCCTCTAATGCAGGCAAGACCCCAGTCATGATTTTGTACAGAGATCAAATTATAATCTCATCTAGACAAGCAAGTACAGAGCGGTTACAGGCAGCAGCCTGAGTACATTACAATGCAGAGCGCTGGCCCAACGTAGACTAACACAGACCGGTCCTGCTTCAACCAAAAAGGAAGAGCAAAAACCAAGTTGTCACCTCTTCTAACAATGGCAATCAATGTTGCTGGTACCCTAAGGCAGAGTATATCATAGCACTCCATAAACCTGACCCATATGATCACCCAAAAGCACCGTTTGACCCTGACATTTCCATGTCAGTGTGCTGGAAGTACTCCCACACCTTCCTACCATCTAGGCAATGTGCTTTGGGGGGATTCAGAGATAAAAAGGGAAAAATTGCTTGCAGATGCTTCAGAGACATTAACATTAAGCTCACAGAAGGCATTGCTATTGTCAGTATCATTTACTAGAAATTATATATAAACATACATACACATATAAACATAAATTTTTCCTATGGAAGAGATTTAGCAAGTTCAAAAAGCTACTTCGTAGATCCCAGTAAAAGCCTACATAAACAGGCATGTGAAAGATGAACAGTGTAAGGCAAAACATCAGCTTCCTCTGCCTCAGCAGCATATTCCACACAAGCCTGCCTTTTTGTGCCATGCTGTCCGTCATTAAATCTCCATTAGGAATGGCTGGTGGATTGGTCATCAGCTAGAATGTCCCAAACCTACCAGCTGGGAAACAGAAGTCCAGAGAAAAAAAAAAAAAACACTTACTCAAGGTTACAGACTGACCTACTCCAGTTTGCATAGTAAGGATCTCGGTTATAAAACAAATAGCTATACGCTAAATATAGCTAAGGAGCAGACTTTAATCACCAGGATAGGCTTCATGCGGAGGGCTGACAGGAGCCACTGAGGTAGTGTAGCACACAATATATGACAGCCAAATATGAGGCTAAAAAACCCATTAAACACATCTCATGACATAAGTGCCTCTCCACATCTTCCAGGAGAGGTCTCTCTTTCTAGGGAGGTTTGTTCCCCAGCCAGGACAGCCTCTGCATCCAGGAGATGCGCTCGCAGGTCATAGATGGGAGTATTTGCAAGGGATGGGAAAGTGCTGTTTGTTTCAACAGGCAGCTGCTTTTCGCGCCTGTCAGGATTATGACAAGTTTCCAGCACTAGTTGGCGGACACAGAAGTTCTCAGAGCATGATGCAACAGATAAAGGGTGAGGGAATATGTGAAAGGAAGAAAAAGAACAGCCCAGCCAGAGAAAGCCTTTGTTAGTGACTACAGCAGAAGTTGGTGCCTCGGTTTGGAAGCCTTCCTCTGCCCCTCCAGAGGACGTGCTGCAAAAGAAGTTCACGCTGCAAAAGAAATCGTGCTGGTTTTGTCAATGAAACATCTTTGTACTTGCCCTTGGTACAATAACAGGCAGATACACAAAGTGACAACGACAACAAACAAAACAAAGGGGAAGACACACACTATGCAGTTCTAACTACAACATTTGTTCAAACTGAGCTAGACTGTCTAGAGAGGCTGGTAGAGATTCCCTCATTGCCCACACTATTCTTTCAAAAAAAAAAAAGAAAAAAATAAATCTTTGAACGACAGAGATGAAGACGGAGCTAACCTGGAACAGACAGATGCATCAGATGTCCTCTTGAAGTTTCTGGCACGCCAAATTTTTGTGAAGCCCTTCCAGTGTAACTAATATCCATGTAGTCTTTACTACACTAGGCAAGTTATTCACTAAAATAAAATAGGATTATTTTTGACCAAGAGCTCTGGCACAAACAATACAATTTATTTTGCATTATGTTTTTAAAGGAACCATGTGGGATTTAATGCACAGGAGAGGGATTAAAAAGCACCAAAAAGTGAGTAAAAAGTTCCAAGATCCACATATCCAACATCCACAGCGCATTTCATTTACAGACTTCAAAGGAGGTCAGAACTGCTGCACCCATTTTGTACCTGGGAGAAAGAGATACAGAGAAGGGAAAGATTTTTCCCAAGATTACTCAATAAAACAGTGGCAGAGATGAATAGTTGCCTGACTCTAGACACCACTATCTCTCTGAATATCCAACCCATCAAAGGACTTGGGAAGTCTTTCTGAAGTGTTTACTTCAGCGACACAGAGTATAAATACTTTTCAAAAATAATCATTTGGCTTTCCCAGGCACAAATGGAGTTCTCAAGGGAGTCAACATCAGAGTTCAGAACATTAACTCTCAAAATAAACCAAACAAACTTCAGATTCCCTTTGTGCTTCAGCACAGACAGGGATGGGGAGATGGGGACTTCACGGCCGGCTCAGAATCCGCAGCAGGGCATTTCGCTCGTCTGTGCCACATTTCCCTACAACCATCCTAAACACTAGCATAATAACAACAAACCACTGAAAGGAAAGTATCACCTAATTTCAGTGCCAATTCAAGTTAGCATCATATTTTATTCCATCATACTGAAGTAAAAAAATTTAAACTGTGACAACAAAATATGACAATGCTTCATTTTGTTTCTTCACATGTCTTTCTTTGCTTATGCTGCAGCTGAAACAACCATGGCTATTTTAGATACACAGTCTCACTCATTTAGAAGGAGATAACAAAAACCACGCCACTGCATGGGAATGATTTCCAAGAAGTCTGATGCACAAATATTGTGGGTTTGTTGTTTTTTTTTTAAATGGTGTTTCTTTGGGACTTTTTTTCAGGAATAGCAGTAAGTATCAGTTTAAGGTGCCAGACTCAGAGTCACGTGCAATGAAGTCATTTTTCCACGGGTAGCTACAGCAAGAGCTACTGAACAATCATATAAGAGCAAGAAATCAAAACCAAATACGAGGAAAGTAAATTTGCTTTGTCCTGTTTAGTGTTGCAGTTCAACAAAGTACAAAAGACAAAAACAGCACGCAGGTCCTCTCAGCAGAGCAGGGGGGAAATGCTCCGAGAGCACAGTGGTACTGCAGAAAGACTTTGTACATCAACGCACTGACGGACTTCTGTGTTTCTCTGCCAGTATCAGCCACAGAGACGAGAGCTTTCACACGGGACGGGAAGGACGGCCGCATGGAGAAGGCAGGATTAGAGCAGGACTCAGGAAGACCACGTCCAATTCCTTTCTCTAACCTGGGCTTCTGAAGTGACCTTGGACATTTGTCTTCTTTATTCAGCAACTTGCATAATTTGGTTGTTCTAGAAAACTGAACAGTAAAACAAAGCCCCAGTCTTGCTGGGGTCCGACATCACCAGTACTATCAGCCAAGGTGCTCTCCCAGGCAAGCAAGACCTGAAATTCTACTGTAAATATCATGAACAGCAATGAAAGAACAACAGCCAGAGATTGTTGGCTGTCTGTTGGCTGTCTTTAACTCAGCAAGAGAGCAGCAGAAAACATGCTTTCTCACCCCATGTCAGCACCTTCGTTGGTCATTCTTGTGCTCAGACCCCTTGGGAGATGGAGGGGGAAATGGGTCACAAGGTATTTATAAAAGATATTTATGAAAAAAATAGATCTCTCTAAAAATAAGTGCATACCAGTATCTCACGCAGGTTAGCAACAAGTCATGTTCAGGTCTAGTACCTGTACTTGGGCTTTCCCAGAGCTTTAAAAGTATATAAACCTTGCCATGCATTGTATAGACTCTGCAAAGTGGTACCGACACCATGTATCTGGGGGATGGAACTTTCTATATATATTGTCTCTTGTCCTTACCAGAATTATGACACCTCCCCCCTCAATTTATTCATTTCCCTGAGTTTCATGGATAGAGGAGGCATTTTGATAAATAAAAACAGCAACCTCAATCAGGAGGGGGAATCCATGCCCTTACCCATTCTAATCACCCAGTAACACAAGGAAAGAAGAACTGGCACGCGTACCCTTACATAGCTGTATCCCTTCACACTGGAAAATCCCCCTTTGGGTTCTTCATCATTTCTTCTGCCCGATCAAAAGCACAAGTGGGGAGAAAGAGGAAACGCACCAGGAACTGCTACTTGCTGGAGTAAATTATGGCAGCCTCCAAGGCTAGAAGCGGCAGGAAGCCAAGCAGAAGAGGAGCACATACCAACCCTTGGCCTCGGTAGATAACCCAGTCCATACTTATCCTAAGAGCATCTCCTGAAACACACAGGTTTTCCCTTAATTGAAGGCAGGCCCCACACGAGTGCTCCCGAGATGACAGACTGGTTCCAGCACAGCTTCTCTCTGACATGCCTGTAATGGCTGGTGCTAACATTTTAACTTGAGGCTTTTCTCAGAGCTGAGCCTTTGCAGTCCTGTACTCTCAGTGATTTCTGGCGGGCACAGTGACACCTTTTTGTGAGAACACAGCGGTTTGATGCAGACTCTCGCCTTCCTAGCCCTGGCAGGCTATAACAGCAGGCAGGTAATTTCTTAAAATGCCAAATCCCAGACCCAAGTTTAAGAACAGGCAGCTGCACCATGTTTAAAGCATCACCTCCCCAGCAATGGCGGGGCAGGACTGACCTGTGCCGATTAAAGGGGCTCTCTTGGAGCACCGCTAGATAGAGGAATGCTGCCTAGCAGGCGGCAGGCAGGGCAGAGGCTAAGGCCAACAAGCCTGGCCAGGCACCCCAAATATACCTCTGTCCACACACAGACCAATTCTTCTCAAATTGCAAGTCACCCTCAAGGAAACGCTTCTAGCCAACAGTAACGGACGGGCTGGTGAAACTTGACATCCATTCCAGCAGGATGAGTTTCCGAGACAAGGTTTGCAGGCCTACGAGACTGACGCTCAACAGAGCAGCAAATAACAGTCGGTGCTGACACCGTGCTTTGTCTCCCAGCACTTCCGAAACGCCGTTGCAGCCTGCCTAGATGCCCTGGAGATAACAACGCGTGCCTCTGCCTTCATCCCTGGATGCTTCCCCAAACGGACCATTCGCTGGTTTGTATCGGGAGATGCAAGGGGCAGAGACCTGCTCGATCTGCCCTGCCATCCACAACCTCAGCAGCGTGTGAATGGCAGCAGCCCGACCCAGTTGGGCCTTCCTCGGAAGCACACCTCCTTGCTAGAGACAAAAAGCCCTATCAAATCCTGCAGTATGTAGTTAATGTCGATATCTAGATCATTAAAGAACAAAAAAATCCAGAGAGGAGACTGAGCCCAGCAAGCAGTCCAGCTTCCCAGAGACAAAAGAAAATTTTCCCCCCGTTTCACAACCAAAACTCGCTCGGCACGGAGCAATCGATGCTGACACCCACTCTTATCTCCATCTTCCCAGCATCAGGCCCCTGCTCCTCCAGCTGCTCCCTGCCAGAGCCATTTGCTGTGACCCGGCGGGTGTGTTACCAGCCGCGGAGGTGCCGGGCAGGCTGCAGCCCTGGGTGTGTGGGTGGGTGCGTGGGGGTGCAGGTGGGGGTGCAGCAGGCCGGAGGCAGCCCGGCAGACCCCTCACCGCACGCTCGCACCCGAGCTCCCTCCCCGGCAGCCGGGGGGTGCCCCGCTCCCGCCCAGCCTTCGGGGCTGCAAAGGCAGGAGGGACCGGGAGCGCCGTCCCTCCTCGCCCAAAACGCAGCCCGTGACAAGGACGGTGCCTTTCCCCCCCCCGGCCAAGGACAATGCTTTCCCGCGGCCGAGCCTCCCCCAAGGAGACGGCGCGGCGCTGCCAGCGCCGCAGCCCCGCTGGCTCCGGGCTCTTCCCGCACCAGCTTCATTCATCCCCTCTCCTTTGTTGCCGGCGCGGGCTCGCAGAGCCGCTCCCCTCCCCGCCGTGCCCCTTACCCTCTCGCAGCCCGCCGGGGAGCTCGCTGCTGCCGCAGGCTGCAGCCCCTGGCAGGCGGCCGCCGTGCCACTCCCTGCGCGGCCGCGGCGGAGCCGAGCCGGGAAGGCGGGAGCGGGGCGGGCGGCCCGGCGGGGCGGAGCGGAGCCGGGGCCGGGGCGGAGCAGGGGCCGGGGCCGGCGCCGGCAGCGCGGCTGCCGCTCGCTCGCTCGCTCCCTCCTCCCGGCCGCTGCCGGCGGGGCCCGGCCGGGCCCTGCGGCCCGCGCGAACAAAGGGGCCGGCCCGGCGCCGCCCCGCGCCGAAGTCCTCCTGGTTGCCGGGCCCCAGCGCCGCCGGAAGGCGGGTGGGAGGGTGGAAAGGCAGCGCGGAGGCTCCTCCTGGCTGCCTGCAGCCCTTGGCACTCGCTCCCTAAAAACGGATTAATCGTGAAGTTCACCTTTTGCCCGGCAGAGATGCGGCCTCCCTTCCCCGCGGCTGTGGGTCCGGTCTCTGGAAAGGAGGAGCCCCTTAAGCACACCTGAATTTATGTGGTAGCGCATTTGATTGATGCGAGAAGGGCAGGAGGAGTTGGAGGTGCTTCCTGGAAAAAAGGAGAGAGCCCTAGTCACCGGGGATTTTCTGGGGAACGCAGCAAAGAGAAAGCACCTGCAGCCTTGGAAACTCACTCATTCAAAGCCAGGGAGGGTGGGCCGGGCTGACAATCATCACTTGTCCCTCATCCCAGTGTCCATCACTTGTCCCTGCTGGTAACTCCCAGAGCCGTACCTGGGCTGACGTTAGATGGAGGCATAACAGTGCAGGGCCATCTCTAGCGCCTATCCCCTGAGATTGCGTCTTCAGCTCGGACAGGAGCGGAAGCACTTCGTACAAGGGCCACAACTCTGCAATGTACTTGACTAGCTCTACAGACACCCCACATCACCCGCCGGGCAGTGATTTTGCACATCAGACACCGTGGTGGAAGGCCCCAGGCCACGCAATAACAGACGAGGGTCCCACCTGGCAACAGTCCTGAAATTCGGTGCTGTGACTCTGCATGGGCCCCGGAAAGCACAACGGAGGTGCAAGTAGCAAAGCGGAGAAGAACGAAGCTGAGGTCAATGGAGCATCACCCAGAATATGAGATTTAACAGCCCTGGCCTCAGCAAGACAATCCAGCCCCACAAGGCAGCCGCAAGCATCCTCGTTTTCCATCTTGCAGAGAGGAAGCCAAAGCGAAGTGAAATGGCTGGTCCAAGTCAAAAATAGAACCTGAAGCACCTGACTCCGACGCCTCTGCTTCAACTGTTAGTTCACTGTCTTTCCCTGGTATTTTCCCTACATCCAAACTCAAGTCATTGCTTTGCGGTTCTGGATACAAGATTTTTTGTCTCCTCTCTAATCTGTAGTTGCCTAGGGAGACAGTATGTCGCCAGGAGAAGAGCTAGACGAGAAGGTGCCTACGGAATCAGGCTCTGGGCTCCAACGGGAGGTCTCGTTCCTTCGTCCAGCTTCACCCCTGGCTTGCCAGCTCTGCCACTTCGTATCCTTAGGTCCGAGTTTCTTTCCTCATCAAAATGGTGATGGAGCGACGATGATGACCTCCCTTTGCGAGTTCCAGAGAGGCTAATGAGAAGTGTTACATGCAGCCATGCATTTTGTAAGAAGGAGGAGTGTAAATTTGAAGCACTTTTTAAAAAACATCCTCTCTAATGTTTTCAGGTGCTTCAGGGTAGGATTTGAAATCCAGTATTGCTCAGAAGTTAAACCTTCTCATTTTTGATCAATTGCACAATTTATGCTGTATCTTATACATGCTAATTTGTTCTTATTACAAAACCTTCCATATAAATGTTTAATATACAGCCCTAAGTCTACATTATGACCAAGAAGGTCGCAAGTCTGGGGTTATATTTTGCCTGCCAACACTCTGTGGTACACGCAGCAGCTCAGTGCCGTTTCCCGTCCTCAGTCTCGAACTGTTGCAGGACGGGGGCCCAGGACTGACACGCTACATTGCAAGCTGGCACGTTTCTCGTTGCTTCTCCATTTCAGCAGCAGAAGTCTTGAATTTTACAAGCACTTTTCTTTTCTTCTTTAGAACTCAGTCATCCCAAGGGCTCTGTGTGCAAATAGTCATATATTGTAATGACTATTATACTTTATATAGTCGTGACTCGAGGCATCCTGCGATCCGAGGCTGTTGTGCCAGGCACTGCACGCTCCCTGAAGAGGCAGACCCGCACACCACCGAGTCAGGTTTCCCTCGGGCGTTCTGCAACGCTGATGCAAAACCGAGAGGAGAATCAAGCCCACTGGCTTCAACAAGATGAAGCTGGAAAAATTTCACAGCTCTTAAGTCATTTCCTTGAATCATTTTGACAAATCTGCCTCTCTGACTAAACTTTCTCAGGGGAATTTCCAGGGAGAAAAGAAAAGCTTATCCGGGGCCAGAGCACTTGCGGTGATGTGGCTGAAGTACCCATAGACTTGAATTTGTGCCTTTGCCATCAAGTGCTCTCGCACAATGCTGTCCCTCAGCTTTTGCTGTACCTGCTTTTCAGAAACTAAGCTTCAGAATGAAAATAAATGTTGAAATCCCATCATTCTGCAGAATGGCACTGCTATTCCCCGTTAACCATTTATTTATTCACAGGGGCTGCGTGCAGGCAAGCAACCCTGCACTGATGATCCCAGACACAGAGAAGCACAGGAGACACTTAAGTTTCAGCCTATGAATATATGAAGACTTGTTAATTTTACACAGGTGAGCAGAGCCATGACTTTCAATTGAACCATTACGTGTAGAAAGCTGGTATGCTATCTCTGACATTTCTGGGCTATCACATTTGCCTGATAAACCTCTTGCTATATACTACCCTCCTGTTTTATGGATATGATATATATTTTGTTTTGAAGAGTGGCTTCTCACAGCTAGTCAAAACTGTCTCCACTTGATTGATCCATTATTCTGATTTGGTAAGTATTTGCATTAGCTGTTGGGATCACTAAAAAGCTTCACAGCTGCTTTCTTCTAAATTATCCTGACAAACTGAAGCATTACACAGCCAAAGTAATGTAAAAACCAAGGGAATACTCACGCATGCATCTAGGGAAACAAAAAGAGCAAATGTTTTGTGTTTTGCTGTTATCTCTATTGTTTGAATAAGGACGGCAGATAAGAAATGGCCGAAGTGTTCAAGTATCTTTCCATTATTAGCCAGCAGCAGGAGATGAAGCACCTCTCCGCAAAGAGCTGATGAGACACTTGATTTGTCACATACCAACAGGTTACGCTTCCTAAAGCCCTGATCCTGCACTTGTTCCCCAAAGGCAGCTACATTTGAAGGCTACAGAGAGCACACATAGGCCACATGAAGCGGTGACATCAGGACCCCAGAAGTCAACAAAAGCTTCAGAGCTGAATCCTTTCAGCCTTTTCCCTACCACATGCCTAGAAATCCCTGCCAAATATATCCCTTTGCCAATGTACTGTGGGAACTGAGTGGTGGCAGAAACAACTATATTTGAAAATATTGTGCAACTTCATTACTGTCAACTTGCAGTTATGTGATTTCCATCATCTCAAAGATGCAGCCGCAACAAGAGCGTAAGTTCTTACTATTCATTCAAGCTGACACTATAAATAGCCTGCTGTGTTTGGTGGCAGAGCACAAAATTCCAGCATTGGTGGGAGAAACGAGATTAAAGCAGTGATTTAAAGAAAAGCTGTTTTTTTCCTTTGATTACAGAGCTGCTGAAAGAATTTCTTGAGGATCAGTGACTGCTTTAGGCCTTACCCATTCTAGGCCAAGACTAAAGTTCAGAAACTTCTTGTAAACAGCTTTTAAATTGTTAAGATCTTGCACAATTGTAACAATTCAGCCAAGTGGCACCATGTTTTCAGGCATTTGTTACCCAACCGAGAGCCACTGCAAAGCCTCTAATATCCAGCAGACTCTGTTGTATCTCCTTAGGTGAAAGAAACTTCTCACCTATCTTCAGACATCTATATCCGAGCCAACTGTCTAGACTTCCTATATACTGAGTGCAGAGAAACAGGCACTGGGGTGCAATTCTGCTCATCATATTGCAGACATCTAAAATGGATTAATTGCTCTGTAACGATGCCCGCTTCCATCCCTGAATTACAGGGGTAGTCAAGAATTAGGCCAAATGAGATGTTTAAAGTTAAATGATGTGAATTCCACTCATCTTCATTCCAGAAATGCTCAGCACAGCTGATGATGCTTATTTGGGTGCATGTAGATCAGACGCGTTAGGTGCGTTCTTGTCTGAAGGCCTGACTTTGTTCTGTTTCACTGAAAGAAATTAAACTGTTGGCCAGGATTCAACAGGGGCAAGATCTGGCTTTAAGACCCTTCAGGGGAGCACACGTGGCTTGTGTGGTGTGACAGAAAGTGCTCTGAAAGAAGGCTTTCTACTAGGCTGACTGCTGTGCGTTCCTACACACTTGTTAACATAAAAGAAAGTGTGGGTGGAAATATGTTGAAGGATCATGGCAGTTCTCATTAATTATGAAGATCAAGAGGAGCTCTTACTGCTTTTTTAGTGTATTTCCTATACTGAAATTAGTGCATTAACTGTTACTTAAACTTTAACCATCAGCATAATTTAATCATTAGCACAGTCTGGTTCCTGTTGTTCTACATTTTTAAAGTAAACCTCCTTGCTGCAGTAGCAATGACTCTGAGGAATGTGGGACAGCACTCCACACAAATGCAACACAGTAAAATGGACCACACTGCATGATCGAAGAAATAGTGTAATTTTCACCACAAAGACTGTTCCCTATCCATGAGCCCAAAGGCAAGTGGGTTTTCAGAGAAATTCAGCATCCATGAAGTGCAGGCCTTCTGAAATTCTGTCCTCTGATACCGTATTTGTCCAAATGACCTACACAAGATCACACTGGCAATGGAGAACTTGGAATAGCTCTTTTTAAAGTCAGTAAATTATCACCAATCTTTCATCTGAAGATGAAGCTCCTCTTTACAGATGAAGTAAATGAGTCATGGAGAGAAAAAAATAACATATCTGAGATCATGCAGCTGAAACAGAAACATGTTGGTTGACATCTACATTTCAGTGTCGAACACCTACAACTAAGCATGGCCAAAAGAAGGTAATACAGGAGGATAAGAGCACGGAGAGACTGAAGGGAGATTTGGCACTAATGAGTATAACATCTTATTCCTGGAG
The DNA here is from genome assembly GCF_034638445.1 of Ciconia boyciana. NCBI lineage: Eukaryota > Metazoa > Chordata > Aves > Ciconiiformes > Ciconiidae > Ciconia > Ciconia boyciana. The sequence goes on from NC_132950.1 coordinate 3,576,666, forward strand.
GGGCAGGGAACAACACAGCAAAAACCCAGAGGTTAAGCAGTGGATAAGCCATTCTAAGCAGCCCTCCCATCCCAGCACAGTACCACGTATTTATTTTCATTTTCTTTGTTATTGCCTTAAAGCTTGTTGCTTCTCTGAATCGAGACTAAAGATCAGGCTGTCTTTTGCTTAGTCCATTTTTTAAAGATCAGGGCCGTTGACAGTTGCAGTTAGCCAGGCTTGCACAAATAAAGGGGCTTTTATGCCCACTGACCTCAAAGGTGAGCAAACATCACCTATATTTTGTAGACTCGGGAATCAAAATTGGGAGGAATTTGTTTATGTTCCCAAGGCCCACTCTAATGCAGCAGCACCGCTGGGTGCAGAACTTAGGTGGCCAGACTCTGGGCATTATCATGTTGTACTTCACTCAGTTCATGCGTTTCTTTTTATACACATTCAAGTCAGAGAAGAAAGCCAGCCTGAAAGCTCCCAGCATGGTGTCCTATACCCTATTCATCAGGTGAAGCTGCAGCCTATTTTATAAAGCCTCTGGTAATTCTCTGTATACCTCCGTGTAGCTCAGTGTGTCCTCAGGAAAATACAGGGAGACAAAGATCACTCATAATGGGGCAACTCTGCATTTTTCCAGTTGTCAAAGCATCATGTGTACCAGGCCCAGCCATTTGCAAACCATCCAAGCTCTGTCTCTGTGCATTGCAAATCAAAATTACTCCCGACTCACTGTTTTTCATTATATGTCAAAAAATTATTCCTCTCTTCTGCTGCTCCAAGTATGTGCCACCAGACTTTTCTCATTGTTGTCAGGGGTGTGAAGATTTATTGTTTTCTCTGACCTGGTTGAACAGGGTCTGTAACAAATTGGAGCCAGCCTGTACTTTATGAAAAAAAGCAGTCTATTTCCCTGTTGTTTGGGCCCTGACACAAATACTATTTCAGCCCAAATAGAAGCACCAGATGTTTTCTACCAGAGCTACAGAATGTGCAGCACCTGTGAGAGGCAAGAGAGTCCTGTTTCCTTTGCATGAACTGGAGTGTGTTAGAAGATCAAAGATGAGGGATGGGAGCCAGGACGAAAAAGCTTCCTATCTGTGCCTAGAACTTGAAAAAAGATTTCAGTACCTACAACCAAAGCTGTGTTTATTGGGGAAGGCGAGGGAAACGAGCTCCAATTTTTACACTTAGAGAAAAGCCAGACTTTTTAAATGTCTCCAGCAGGCAATGCACGGAGCTGGTGTGGACAGCTGGCCTGACTGTGGGCACTGACCACTGAAACATCCGGTCCTGCCACTTTGGGTTCTTAGCCTTTAATTCTCCAGAAAAGCAAGGCTATCCCCAAAAAGGTACTGACACTGTAATTTAACATAGGGCACGCTTTCCCAGAAGATCCTAAAGCGCACATGAAACAATCTTCGTAACGAGTTGCAGATGAGAAAATTGAAGTATAAAGAAGTTTACATGACTTACAGTCCCATGCAGGATCACCTACAGTCCACTAATTTCCAGTCATTAAAGTAGCCAATAAGCTAGTTGTTCCCCACCAGCTTTGCCTACTGGGTGAGATGTAAGCCTAGGTTAATGAGCTCTGCTAGAGCTCTGCTGGCTCCATACAGAGGTGTGGAATATTAGCAATTTTCTTGTGTAAGGCAGAAGGGGTACAGAAAAGGTAGGAGGCCATCCACAGTACAACTAGCTGCCCTCTACTTCCCGCAAACATATGCATGTTTTTAATTAAGGAGATGTTTCAACCAAAGACCCTGGCCGACCTAACTTAACTACCGCAGTAATGAGCATAGCATAAATACATAGTTCAAAACCCACAGCACATCTTGTTTCAGCATCGATGCATGGGAATGGGCTGCTATCCTGTCTCTGGGAGAGCACTGGATGGTAATTAAACTGCATTTTGTTCTCTTTCCACAGAAATGTCCATGCAACAGAAGCATGCTATTCTGGTACAGAGGAACTATCTACCATATGTTAGAATTTCAGTTTTCCCACCATAGTATGTCTCCACTATCAACCCATTCAACCATCCACTGATCCCAGCTGTCATTTTTCAGTATGACATTAAAAGGTTTAAAGAATTGGTGTGATGTCTTTATAAAAAGATTATTTCTTTACGCAGAAATAACATGTCTTGTGACAGCAGAGTAGCAACATGCCCCAAATGACCTCACTCACCGACTGGATATTGCTGGAGTGATTGCCAGGCGGAAAGGGCAGTCATGACTCCCAAAAATCCCAGTCTTACTAAAACGGACATAGAAAGGTTGAGAAAGCCTGATCCTTTGCCAGGTGATCATTTTCATTTTAGAATATTTATTACAGAAAATCCTTTATAACGTGGATTTTGTCTGTCAAATGCCATGATATAACCCAGATCCAGGAACTTGCACACACTTCTTCAGTTTCCTGCCAATTTAGTTTTATTAATTGCACTACATAAATTGTATTACATGTTCCAATGAGGAATAATCACCGCAAGAATGATGCCAGTGTGGCTTTCTATAGAGCACTGTACAGGGACACATGACAATTGGACTCTAATCTAGTTTCTGGTTTTACTGCTGGTGTAAAACACAAGCTCCCTCCATCTCAACAACTGTTTTCAGTAACAGTGAAAGAGGAACAATGATACTATCCTGATCTGTAAAGTTCTTTGAGTTGACCTGACTAAATGTGGAAGGTACATGTTAAAATAGCTTATGCTCCCTACTCTAATATTTGTCTCAGTCCTAAATACTCACAGACAAGCAAATACTCACAGAATGCTGCAAATGCTCAGTCCTTCTCAGTCCTGTCAGAACTGACACCTAGCCCTGATCTTCAGGGTGCGCTACAGCCACTACTGCAACAGTCCTCACAGTGCCCATAAAGCACACGCTTACTCCATTACATAACGAAAGGCATGCAGACACACAAGAACCGTATTTAGAAACAGGGGATGCGGTAATTATGCCCAATATTCCTGACAAGACTGCACTACAGGTCCCTCTGCAAATGTCAGGGCTCAGTCATGCCAGCACACACTGCAGTCCTAGCTTCAGACACGCAAGTGCACTATGCATGTCTCGGATTTGGCTGGTAGAAAATGCCAACTTCTTAGCTGTGAAGATATAAAAGAAAAAAAGGAAAGGAAGTAAATTGTGTGTACTTTTACCCTCTTTAGAAGAAACAGAATCTGAGGAGCAATCTGGCAACAAATATAAAGTTAACAAGTAGAAAAATACAATTAAATTAACCTGTGGAACTCAATGCCAGAATATATTAAAGGTAATTAAGATAATTATATTGCAGCAGTAGCTATGTTAATTTTAATTAGAATTAAAAAGTATGAGACTCTTAACTCTCGATGAAAAATAAACTTCTCTGAACAGATTCTATAATTGTTTGATATCATGCTTAAGGTTTGCCTCTCTTTCCTTTGAGCCTGTGATAACAGTCAGCTTCTCAGAGGGGATGTTTGCTTGGACAGGCTTCTGGTCTGTTCCAGTAGGTAATTTGCCTGTACCTTTCATTTTGTATTCTTTGCAATACATCTAAGAATGCTTGTGGCAAAAGAACAGAAATAGCGGATTACTATCTGAGATACTTATTGAAGAAGGGAAATAAGAAATTAGGGTTTTTTGTGAAAAACACTTTAAAATATGAATTAAGCCATGTCACACCCATCTAGCATGCAAATTGTATGTATAGCTAAAGAAAAGAGATGAAGATAGTTGCAAACTGGGCTTAAAATGTCATGGAAACAGTTGCCCTCCCAACAGACTGAAAATTCATTTCCTTGTATACGGGCAAGTATGGCAGAGAAACCCACCCACTCGCATCTATACCTATGTATTACACCAAAAGCTACGACATTTAAGCAGACTATGAATACTGACCAAGAAACCTAACAAATGATCAAATCTCATTGGGGGTTTTCTGCAAGTAGGCTTGTTTTAAGAGATTATTAATACTTTGTGACATCAAGGTCATAAAACAAAGCTATGACCATATTGCAATTCCAGAGAAAATTGCCTTGCGAATGACATACTGCAGTGACCTTCAGGTCCTAATAGTCAAGGAGCTGAAGTCTGACAATTTCCCCACTTGCAGTCCCTAGCTTATGCAGATCCCCCTTCACAGGGCTGACATGACTGATCTGGGGAAGAACAGCCAAGGAGATTTGTAATGCAAGGCTCTGCCCTGCAGTTGTTTCCATAGCAAATAAAGAGGATATTAGATGTAACCCCTGTAAACAGCACTTCAAACTTGCAGGGCAGTTTCACTCTCCCTATCCCCAATTGCAAAAAATCCACATCACTATATTTAAAGATCAGTTTGTGCACCTGGTAGATCTAGAAGTACGTAAGCAGGTCAGTCTGGGCAGCAGATTAAAAGAAACTAGAGCCTTGTTGGATTAATTCCATCACTGCTGCCTTGAGACTGTATTGTTTTGAGAGGTGTGGAGTACATAAAAAATATTGTAAGCCTGTATCACAGAAGCAAACAGAAGGGTGAAATACTTCTCCCATACCGGTGTAGGCTTGAAGGAGGCGGGTGTCATTCCCAACACAAAACAAGACCTGTCCCACAACAATTCTGGCGTTTGTTTTCACAGGAACTGTGCCTGCAGATTGCCAAAACCATGGGCTTAGCTAGGATGTGCTGCCACCCAGCTCTGCTGGAAGCCAGTCTCTGATCTCTGCAGTAGAAGATTATTTGCAATCATTTTCCACCTCCACAACCCTCTGGCCTACAGCAGGCTGTATGATTATATCAATGAGAAAGATGTTTTTGTCACCCATTGCAATGAATTCGCATCCAAGCACCCGGTGCTGGGAAACACGTCATACTCCCAGTCTGCTGATTTCAATAGGGAACTGAGGCCCCAATTTAGCAAAAGTCGTAAGTGCAGGTTTAACTTCATGTCTAGGAGCAATCCCCAATAAATTAATTAGATTAGACACATCGTGAAAGCCAACTCCATACCAAGTGTGCACTGTGTACTGTGGCTTGCAGGTGCACAGCCCCCTATCAGGATCAGGCCTTTCCCTGCATTATATTGTTTTGAGGCAGCAGAACACAGGTGCGATGGGATGCCATTAGAGACAGCACTAAGCTTTTAGTTTGTAAATCCTTTCTTTCTTCAAGAAAGATCCATTTTGCTGCAGCATTTGATTTTCCAATTATATTCCTGCCTTTTACCCTGTTTTCCTGCTGCATGAGGAAGTCAAATGTCTTGCTCAAGGTTACACTGACTGATGTACTGGGGAAATAAAGACTATTTCTGGCAGCTAAGATGTCTTTTCAAGCATTCATTTCTGTAAAATTCCAGTTCTAATAAACTGATTTATAACCTACAATCCTGCCAGGTGAGGTTTGTCTAGTTCACCTGTACTGCTTTCGCTCAATGTGCATGTGTATGCACACTATGTTCTGTAGCACCTTTATCATGAGTTTATTTTCAATGAGTAATAATAATATTTGCCTTCTGAGATGAGATTTATTAAGCACAGTTGTGTACATTACAATGCACTGAAACAAGGGATGTTCATAAAGGGCATTTTGCTGTATTCTGGTTGCATTGTGTCAAACCTTCACATCCACTAACAGTTAAGCCCAATGAAGCGGCTGACTGATAAACGGTACAATCAAACCTGTTCGTATAGCTGCTATATATTCGTTTTACAACAAAGATTGTCTGCGCAGCTCTGTCTTTCTCTATTCCGCTCCAACACATCTCCTAAGCTGAAGTAATTCAGTGCAGGTGGCATTTGTATTACTGTATCATCTATCTACAGGAGATGAACTCCTGAAAGGCAGAGAAAGCCAACAGCTCAAGCCCAGCTCATATTCACCCCAATGACAGTATGTAAGATTTTCTGGCCTTTCAGCACCTTTATCACCTGATGTCAGCATGCATTTCAGGAGGTTGTTAACTAGGAATTCACTGGTCAGACAAAGAGGGTTGTCTCTGAAGAAGAGTATAGTCCCAGAGGACTTATGGCACACTCAATTTATATAGCCCTATCTGCTTGGGAAGCAACGGACCTGATTAAGAATCCTCCTGTAGTGCAGCAGTAAACAGTGTCTTACATTAATGACAACTGAAATACTGAACAGATAACTTGAACAGCTCCATTTGTTTCATTTTAGCACCCAGAGAAGTGGGTGAAATAACCAAATAATCACCAAATAACCATTGTAGGGGTGAGGGAATCCATGTTTCATGTTTAGGGATTAAAAGTAGTATTTCTCAATATCTAAGACCTTTTTCTGAGCTACTGGTCAATTTGTATTTAACCCATATGACTACATAGTGTCATACACAAATGTCCTGCATGTACAGACATGTAAATACTTGCGTATAGGCATGCTTATTAACATGCATAAAACCTGCACAAATGTAATTGTGTAAGTAATTAAAGGAAGAAGTCAACTGTACTCAATATAGTGGACAAAGGGCACATTCTAGGCCAAAACTCTCTCTTCTTGGGCAAGACATTTCAAACTTTCCTGTTTCAGTTTCGCCACCCATATATTGGCAGTATCTTTTTTCCAGCAAGCGTGATGCCTGGATGAATGACGTTTTTAAGCCATTCAGTTAAAGATTCTATCAAAATATTACTAGCAAGCATACATGCAGAACTGGAAAGCTAAATCCCAGAGTAGACTTGGAAACTATTATAAAAATACACTTATATCTAGCAAACTGGCCTGTTCTCAGCTGATACAAGTACTGAATTCAGGAGCTATGTTAAGAGAATGATCAAGAGAGGGAAGCAGTAATGGTGTAGGAATCAGTCTCTGTTCTCAGCTCTGGTACAAGTCTAATAGTCAAAAGCAATACCTGCATGAAAAGCTTTGCTTGGCAGCCTGGAAGTCGCCAGGACAAGTGATGTTTAGGGAGATAACAGTTCCCAAAGCCCACAAAGAACATACTAAATACTTTTGTGGGTAAGACAACACATTGCTATTTACTCATATGGGTAAGAAAGTGGCATTCGACACCCCTTCACCTCATCCGTTAAGTTCTGTCTTCAAAGTATGGGAGCACAAGTACAGTCACCAAGAGGGTAAATGCTATTATTTAACATTATTATTTGCATAGCACGTCTATTAAATCTGAACAAGATGCCAAGACAAGAGGAGCTGCAAGAAAAGCAGAAAAACAAAGCTAATGCAAAATAATCTTGATAAACTGTGGAAACAGATGGAAAAATCAAGATGTGATTCTGCTAAGACAAGTGATTGTACAACTCTACATTCATCTGGACAAATATATAAAAAAAGGGGGAGGGGGGGGAACACCAGGGAAATATCCACTGGTTACAACAGACTGAAAACTGGACATTAGCCAGTGATGCGCTCTGAGCAAGAGGTAAGTCCTGGATAATTTCAGTTCAAACTGAAACATTTAAATTCCTCAGTTACAAACTGCTTGAAACAAAGTATGACAAAGCGAGCTGTTCCTCAGTATTGGCTCCAGACAGCACCGTTCACACTGGGAATGGTCACTAGACTACTAAAGCCTGGAGCTGTTCTCTCTTTTCTCAGCCTCCCTGCCTGCGAGGGCGAGGGCGGAGGCATCAGCAACCACAGCAGTAAAAAGCAGCGGCCACACCAGCTGGCAGCGGTTTCCTCCCTTCATGGCTTCAGGAGAACAGCTCATATTTTATTCATGAAAAATGAGGCCTCTGGAGGTCTAAGCAAAAAACCAGGAAGTAAATATTTCTTGGGGGCACTCGGTTGCAAGCTGGCGAGTGTCCAGGACATGAAGAAGGAGAGGCGGGGGTGGAGGATGGAAGCATGAAAGCTCCCTTCCTACCAGCCTTCCTGCGATGGTAAGAAGGAGGACCACAAAGGGCAAACTGCAGCCTGAGTGTCCTGTGTGGTGACTCGGTGCAGCAGGGAACAAACTCGGCTGGTGTCCTGTGGTGGGGGCCCTGCAGGGAGTCACTGCATCGCAGGGGGAATGCACGCTGCAGGGCCGGTGCGGATGCATACCAGGATGGGATCCCTCCAAGGTTTGGTTTGGAGAGGCTGATAGGTACCCCAGCCACTTGCATAAGCTGTTGCTTTGAGTTCTCCAGGTAATCTCTCTCCCCACTTCGGCACACTCCTCTCATGTCCTAAAACTACATCACCCTACAGGCTGTTTTGCATGTGCCCTCAGAACAGGAGCACACCTGAGCTCAGAATAAGCACCTTCCTGGGAAAAGAGATTTTGTCTTCCCACACAGCCAGACAGCCCTCTTCCATTTCCTTGTGCCCCCATAACAAAGACCACCCTTAAAATCAGTAGAGAAAACAATCTTCTGCAATCCTTCACTTTCCTGAGAAGACCGACGTGAAGCTGCAGATGTCATTTGTCGGCCACTAACTGGAGACACAGAAGTGTCCTGTAAGCTCTAATTGGGTGCAGAGGAGCAACCATCAGTCCCCTCACAGCTCAAACCTAACACACAGCACTGGCTGTTCCTAATTTCATAAGCCTTACTGTCAGGGTTGACTGTTTCTGAACTCTAATTATTTTGTACAGGACAGTATAAAAAGACCTTTCTCAGACGCCTGAACTCTTCCTTGCAGATTTCTGTAATTTGCAGAGAAAGAAAGAAGCTACCTATTACTTTTTGACAGATTCGTAAAAGAGGATGCATGCAGGGGAAGATTTATTTCTTGAAAATTACAAAAGAAATGTAGCATTTTACATTAACATCCATCCTTCGTTGTCTTAATTACCATGTAATGAATATTAGCCCTCAAAATATCTCCCCTGCAGGGCTAAGCAAATGAGAAACCAGTCATAGCAGGGCAGTCAGAATGAAAGGAAGGGAAAAAAACCAAGACAATAAAAAACCCACACATCAGGAGAGGCAGAAAAATATGCCCTGGGATACAGCAGCCAACATTCATCCAATAATGGCAACATCTTATATATGCAAAGCTTTCCTGGGTGGCAGTAAAACATATGGATTAATAATGGCATCTGGTGGGATTAGATGAAAAATAAATTAATATTTAAGGTGCTTTTTATGATATGGGGGGGCGAGGGGAGGAAGAAATCATTCTCCATCAGTGCAAGCATCACCTAAGATTACTGTTGTAGAAAGAAATTTTAAAAACAACAAAAACCCCTAAAGACCACCCCTAAATTAAATCCTGGTTTTACTCAAGTGCGTGGGAGTTTTCTCCTGCACTCCCATAGGACTAGGACTACACTCATTTCTCATTAGTTATCTTATTTTGAAAATCCCACTCAAATGCATCCAGCTGCCTCCAGCATGCAAATGCGCAAAGCCCACTGGAAACTGAAGTTCAGGCAGGCAAATTCTGAGTTGGTATCAGAAACCTCAGCCTTCAGAGCCAGGACACTTCTCCGCTCTTCAGTTACTGACAGGTTCTCCCTTACCAATGTATGCACTCCAATTCCCCCCTCAACAACACTTAGCCACAAATATCTGCAACAGAGATTACAAAAAAAACCCAGGCAACCCCACTTCAAAAACTCTCAGAATAGAGAAATAGTTTAAGTGCTCTAACTAGAAGCCAATTTAAACAGACATTTTTTAAATTCAAAGCTCTTTAAAAGCTTTACTAAAAATCAAGCTATTAAGAAAATAAACATTTAAGTAAAAGGTGAGCAAAATCCTCACATCACAAACAGTTATGCTAGGTGTACTGTATCGTAGCATCTGCCTGGCCTCTCTAAGACTGATAACGATTATACTGGTCTTACACTTATCCAGAGGGAGCCCAAAAGCATTTTACAAAATCTGACTCTGAACCTGCAAATGTATAAACATATCTTTAAGCATCTGGATATATCCTAAAGACAGCCTGACAATTTACCAAAGACAAATACAATAAACAATCCATATGTAAGAACTGGTTTCAGGCTTCTCCAAGCCAATTTTGACAGAAACTTGTTATCCTGTGACTTGCAGTGTGAAAGCTATACAAACAACCAAGGAAGCTGATTGAGCACAGCTTCTATGCAACCAAAATGCTCTTAAGATGCTTTGGGTGCATGAAACAAAGGAGACTGATACAAGGATTTTTTTCCCTTCCTGCCACAGTTAAAGCTGCTTTGAGGAAGTGCAGGTAAAAAAAAAACTACAAAAGAAGGGATATATAAGATAATGTTTAACTTTAATTTATTAGATTAACTCTGTTACTTTGACACACTATTAAAGCAAGGTTTACTGGATACCAGACAAGATAGGCAAACTGTCTCATTTTGTTTAAAATGTCCTGTTCTTACATAGCGCCTAAATGCAGTATCAATGAAGTGACAAATTACTCTGCTGCTTAAATGGAGCTCTCTCGACATTGGAACTTACTGCCTTTTCCTGTTGCGTTTGTGTTTCAGAGGACCACCACCTTACAATGGGTCAACCTGAAAAAGAGCAACCTGGCTGCAGGGACATCAGGTCTTTTCAAGGAAGTCACTAAACACCAGGAGATAATCCAACCTGCCTGCGTTCAAACCCGCAGGTGAGTCTTGCTTGCTTGGTGAGGCACACTCTGATAGGATTTGTTCACTTGGAAGGGGCAAAACCCAGATGACTAACACAGGAAAGAGAAACTTTTTCTCTCCTCACCCCTATTTCTGACTTGTGTGATAACTTCAGTACTGTAGCACTAGAAACAATGAACAACAAATGCCTTTAATCAGAGGATATACTGAAGCTAATTAAGGCAAGGGAAATTTAGGGAGGCAGCCCTACATTTAAGGAGTTAGCTCAGGTGGAATGGAGCCTGGATTGCAGGGTTAATCTCCAAAGGTTTACCTCCAGAGGGGTCTCCTGTCACATCTCATTTGAAAGATGCTGCCTGGAGCTCTAGGGCTGACCTGGCACCACACTGGACTGCGGCCAGCTCTAACTGTACAGTGCCAGCTAGTGCAGCACCCGGGTTTCCCTAGACTTTAACCCTGTAAAACAGAATACACCTTCACCCAGTAATGCAGGACTGTTTCCTTTCATGTTCTCCCAGACTAAGGAAAGGTTCACAATTGTCCCATTTTCTCTTGGGACAAAGTCTGAGTGCATATTTTGGTATTATGCTCTAGCCTTAATATAACATACCAAGTCATCCTTTAAATCCCAAATTGATATGCAGCCACTAAAACAAAGCTGAAGAGTACAAGTCCTATTTTTCATTGCATATCTAGGCAAAACCATACCAAACATTTGGAGTAAAATTCACCCGTACACACAGAGGTCTGAAGATAACAAGCACATTTTTATTGTTGTTAGATTTTACTCGCTTCCTCTATCATGAGCACTCTACTGTCAAGCCAGACTCAACCCTTACCTTAATCTTTTGCTAAATTCCTCCTTTATGCTTTAGGAACTTCCTGGTTTGGAATACTGCAGCTCTTCCTTCTGATACTTCTAAATCCATCCTCTGCAGACTTGAAGGAATCCAGAGTGCTACAGCCTGGTAATTCCTGGGCTCCTGATAAACAACATTATTGCATTTTCATCTTTTACATACAGAAAATGAGCACAAATGAATGTTATTTATTTTGTTGCATTCAGCCAAACAAGGTCTCTGATCAAGTTTGGCCCAGCATTTAAGAGACTAGATACAGCTGAAATGGATTGCATAATGTCATGCAGTACCAATTAGGGGCAGTCAGTGGAGAATATTATCAGACTGCCGACATAAGGAGCGAACACAAGAAAGTACAAATGCCGATGCACTAAACAGAAGTATTGTGCTATATCATGGGTGCACTGTGTCTGACCAAAAGTCAAGCAATACTGTAACTATTAAAAAAATAAAATCCACTTTGTATCAACTTCATTGCAAATTTCTTTTGAAGTTTCTGATAAACATCAATCAAGTCAGTCCACATTCCCATTATTATGGGAAACAGAGGCCACAGAGACCAAGTGTTACGTCTGAAAACACAAACTAAGTAGCACACTGGTAAACAAATGGATGAACACAGACTGTCTACCTCCATTTCAAACTATTGGATGGTATCATTCATCAGAGCTTAGCTGACAAAGCCCTCAAATCACTCCTCTGATTTTGCACCAGCCTGGAGCTGAGTCTTCAAGCAGAAGGCTCACAGAGCCATCAGGTTTGTTCTTCTTCATCAAGATCCTTCCTCTTACACAAAGGAGTCCCAGCAAGGCACTCGCTGCTGCAGGATACTCTTTGCAACATCTACATTTGGCAACAGAAGTCATGCACACAATCGCTTTCTCAGCTTCCTCAGTGAAAAGGGGGAGTCCATGTCCTCCCTGGAGGCAGGCATTTGCGCAAACAGACCCCTGCTACAGTGGCTAATGGTGACACGGATCCTGACATGGAGGAGAAAAGGTACTGCTCCACGGCAGCCCCAAGCTGCAGGTGAGAGTGCTCACAGGGTGACTGCCGCAAGGAGAAAAGCATGGCAGGCACAAAGGATCATTCCCCTCTCCTACACTTTCAGCTTTATCAACAGTGTTAGTAACCAACAGCTGCATTTTGGCATCTAGGAAAATGTATGCTTAAAGAATTTACCTTTTGTTGCAGACAACAGAGGAATTCTAGAAGAAAATCTGTTCCCTTGGCTGTCACGGGTGACCCTATGTGGCTTTTAATACAGGTGTCCATACTCCCTCTACTGACTAAAGCTGTAACCACATGTCTGGTCTTGTACTGGACACTCATCGCTCTCTATTATGTGCTTAAAAAAAAGAAAACAAGAAAGAAAGAAAATTTCAATTACACGGTTAGTCTTAAGCATCCAAAGAGCGGGAAAGTAGGACTAGCATGTCACTGCTCCTGAATCCTTTTCTTGTAACCTAGTGTAAAGCACTGGACAAATTATAATTTGTTCCTCAACACACGCATAAAAATCATAATAAAAGCTTCTCTGGCTTAAAATTGTGGTGATCTCAATCCACTCTTTTAAGCATTTTCAGGTGCTTATAGAAAAGAATTGTAAATATATACATTAGAGTCCTCCGGTAGCAATAAGCTGAAATTGATCTTTCCAGCTACTCTGTCACCACGGTCTGTGACTTGCCTCACTTCTAGCAGTATGAATTTCCTAACTGCAGACTAAGACAGCATGCTGCTTATAATTTCATGTGACAGCATTAAAAAAACATCTAAAGGTATTTAATGAAAATGTAAAAAGCAATGAGATGCCGTAAACAAAAGCGCTCAGGTAACAGGGCGGGCAGATGTCATGCTGTATTTACCCAGACTGTTCTGGTGAGCTGCCATTGCTCTGCAGCTCCTAGAGATGCTAACGAGAGAGGAAGGATGAGGCAGTGGATGGGGAAATAAACTAGGAGATGGCAGTGTGCTGGTGGAGAGTGAGTGTGTGACCTCAGCCATTATATTTAGGAAGAAATTTTAAATGGCATACATAACATTAGCTCAGGTCAGCACAACTGTACCTCCCAGGGACAGTCTCTAGATAAATACATGAAGAATGGAGGGTGCTATGATGCTACAAGAACAAAATAATATCCTGCGTATAATGACAATGTCATCCCTGGTTTTGCTCTTAGAGCTCAAGCATGGCAGCTCTACAGGAATCAGGGCCCCTGTCAGTCTGGGTGCAGACATGTCAAGCCCATGAAACCCCCTAACACAGTGATGCCCTATTTCATAAAGCACCAGTCCAGCCTCCCTTCTAACCACCCCATCATTACTTTTGCTCCTGGTACTTGTACCAGCTTTGCTTTATGCTTTCAGCCTCAGTGAACACAAGATAAAATGGTTGGTAGCATCAGAATTCGTTCCACTGTCTCCAACCTGTGTGAAAGGGAGAGCGAGCAAACAGGGAATAGCCTCAAAGGGGACTGCAAGCTCCGCATTTCCCTGGCAGCAAGACCATCTGTGCTACGTGACCTACTTGTGGCTGCTGAACAACAGCACGCTGCACTAGGAGGTGACAGCTTTAACAGAGACTGCAGGGCTGCTGGGGACGGGGAACGGACAGCCGAAGGAACTTCGCACTTCTCTTAAGCCTGTAATTTAAGGTCTCAGCCCCTGGCCTTTTAGACCTGGTGGATAACGTGTATTGGTGTTAGACCTAACGATAACAGTAAGCTGAACTCGCAGATTTAACCCAAAAGCAAAATGACCTTGAATACTAAACAGTTCTCCTCTCCCTCCCAAAACCACTGTATATAAGAAATTTCTTATTACTTATCTGTAGTGAATATGCAGTACAGAGATATACTTTCACTAACGATTGCCTGAAATTAGTTTCTTCTCTTATCCTTTATTTCTACTGTCTTCTGGATTTCACACCTCACATCCCCCATCATAATTTCATCACTGTTGCTCTTCGCTGCCTTCAACTACTGCCGCACTTTTAATATCTTCACTAACTTCAACTTCTTGTTCAGACTCAAAACAAGCTATCCTCAGTTTCACCAACCATAGCATGCAAAACAGCAATTCTTTTGCCACAACTTCTGCATTTACCCAACCCTCTGATGAAAACTGTTGCATTGGGCTTTAGTTTCCCTGTAGGGGCTAGAGCACGAGCCCTTGACTGGAGCTGATCCAAGAAGAGCCTCCGTATGGTCGTTAAAGGAATTGTTCCCTACATCAAGCACCTGCAGCTGGGACTTCCTTGCTCCTGGGATGACCACAAGATCACTATTTATTTCTCTGATGGTGATCTCCATTACTAGTAGTAGATGCTGTTTGAATGCACCCAAGAGGAGCATTCCCTTTGCTAACTAAATCATTAGCAAAAAGCCTTTATCTGTACTCTATACTAATTACAAATACTTAGTAAGCTTTTCCTATATAACTTTTGGGGTGGGAGGGAGACAGGTCAGAAAGAATAATCTTAAATTCAGGGTTATTCTCCTTTCAGGAGAATACAGTACATCTACTGCATGCATGTGTATTTGGGCACTGTTGATGACACATCAAAAGAGTTCTGCCATTTCGGCACCAAATTTGGAATTCATTTTATCCTGGATGTATCCTGTGATCTCAACAGACAGACTCCAATAAAAACAGTTCACAATTTGGGACAGATGGGTTTTAAAACTCATGTAGGCTCAGGTCTGCCTATCCACCTGCCACACAGCCCTATCAATATTGTTGTGTCTTCAATAAATACTAGTTCTGTGTTTGGTAAACTGCAGAACCACTGTGGATAAGCGAGGAGTTACTGCCTACACAGGGGCTGCAGTGCTTTAGAAGATCGTACTCCAGAGAAACACACATTGCAACTGGTTTGCAGAAACATATCACAAAATCTGTCATCAGGCTCTCTGCAACAATTTGTATGAAGAGCCTTTCTTACTGTCCTTTGGGTGCTTATCAGGTGCAATCCTACACATATAGTGGGATAATTAAAGCTGGCCAGAGAAATTGTATCTTATCTAGAGGCTGGTAATTCCTAAGAGCATAACAACTGTTTAATTTGGCAAGAAACCAAAGCATGTGTGCTGTAGTGACAGACTTATGACCAGCAGTGCTGTATGCAGCTGCAGTATTTCACTGTCTCATGTTGGGCTCTGCTGAGTACTGCAGTAAGTTAAATCCAAAGACAAGAGTAACATAGTAAGTTTGAGTTATTACAGGAACAATGTATTCATCCAGTATGTGTGCTACAAACAGTCTGAATAATGAAAAAAATGCCGACTGTCTCACCCTCACATGCCACATAATTGTGTTGTTATTTAATTTTCTACGCTACCTCCAATGGAGACAAAGTTAATCCACAGTTAATTCAGCCAGCCATGTAAAGGCTGCAGACCACTTACAATTTCACCCTTACATAACACTTGTCCTAAAACCACTAGGAACCATGTACAGCTATTAATAAAAAAAATACACAAAACAAGATTAAAGTACTGGCCACCCTGCCTACATAAGAACTCAGATATGAGACTGCATTTTGCGTAACAGAAACGTCACCCTCCAGAGTTTGCCTTATGAGAAACTCAGCAAACTTTGTCACCGTCGAGCCACAAGCTAAACCAGTTCCAGAGGCTGAAGGGAATGCTCTCATCTGCAAACATCCATGTGCCAACCTCAAAACACCAACAGGCACTGACAATAACATTGCAATGCAAATGCTGTAGCAAGTGACAGGAAGTTACTCCCTTAGAAGAGCATCACTGCTCACACAGGGCTTCAAATATGATTAGTTCAAGTTCCTGCCTTACACCAATCGTAAATTAGAAACGCTTTCCAATGAATCAGAGCTCAGACTGAAGGGCACATCCCCTGCTCACTGAACTAACACAAATGTAATTGATTACGTGGAGCATAACCAGAGCTTAATGATCTATCAAGGCACCAGTAACTACTGGGGTTTACAACTAGGACTGATACCCAAATTCTAACGGTAGCACCAGAACCACACCCCTCCATTATAACATAACTACTTACGGTATTTTGTGATCTATCTTTTATTGTTTGCATTTTATAGGGGGAAATAAAGGTAGCTAGAAGAAGAAACAAAGGTTTAGACTCCTGAAGCACAAACATATTACTGTTTTTCTTGACACTTAACCAGTCAGTAGGGCAGGAAAAGCAGCCAGACTCCAAAACAGCCCAGCACAAGCCCACCCAGCCGTGCTGTGAGCGGCCCCACGCCTAACCGCCAGTCCCTCCCCAGCAAAGCCCAGCCCCACCGCCCCCAGGGCCCGGCCCGCCGCCTCCTCCCCGCCTCTGCTCAACGGTCTCACAGAGCTGCCGAGGCCGCCAGCAGAGCACCTACAGTGCCCACCCCCGGGAAGGCCGCCCCGGCCGCGCAGGGAGCGCGGGGAAGGACCCACCCGCCGGCCTGCGCCGTCCCGCCCCGCGAGGCGGGCCCGGGAGCGCGGCCCTCCCCTCACGGAGGCGGCGGGGAGACGGGGGGCCGGGCCAGCCGCCGGCGGCATGGACATGGAGGTGGAGGCCGCGGAGGACGAGAAAGCCGGGCCCGCGCCAGGAGAGAAGCGGGGATCCGCCGATCCCCCGGGGGCCGCTCCCGCCGCCGGCGGCCATTACGAGCTGCCCTGGTGAGCCACGGAGGCGGCGCGGCCTGCGCGCGGGAACAGCTGCGCGCGAGGGAGTCGGGGCGGCTCTTGAGCGCCTGCGAGATGGAGCCCGGGGAGGGAGGAAGGGCCGAGGGCGCGCGGCCATTGGTGCAGAGCGTGGCGGGAGGCGGGGCCTGGCGGGGCATAGCCTATGGAGCGAGAGGGGGGCGGGGCGCGCCCTTGGCGGGAAGGCGGGGGCTCGCGCAGCACTGGGCCTGTGTCCGCGCGGCGCCTCCGCTGAGGGGATCGTGGAGCCTGGCCCCGGCCCCGGCCCCGGGCGGGCCTGGCCGCTTAGGGCCTTCCCCCGTGCCCGCCGAGCTGCAGGAGCTGGGTCTGACTCGGAAGTGGAGGGGTCCTGGCAGCGGTGAGGGCTCTGCCTGCACCCTGTAACCTGCCAGGCAGGGCTGGGGCCTGTGAAGTGGGAGGGGGCGGAGGGCACCGGGCAGCCTAGGGTGGAAAGCAAGAAGTCCCTGTCGAGTCCAGACAAAGCCGGCCCTGCCTTGTGTTAACCTTAAGAGAGTGCACAGGGCGGCATCTCCTCTTAGCCCTGATACCAGACTGAGGCACCAACCTCGTGTCCAAGTTGAGCATGTTTTCCTTCCTTTTCCCTTTTTATACTAATCGCAGTAAAACAACCATTAAGGAATTAGTGTTGTGGAATCCTGCACTTGGCAATCAGGGAGCACCCTGCAGCGTTGGCACTAAAGACACATCAAGTCATCTTTGTCCCATGTTATCTTAATGTAATCCTCCATTTCTGTCAGTGTAAAGCACTATTAAAGTTTTATTAGACATGCTGAAGTGTGTGGGGTTTTACTTTTACAGGGTGGAAAAATACAGACCCATGAAATTATGTGAAATAGTTGGAAATGAAGATACTGTGAGCAGGTTGGAGGTGTGTAGCTGTCCCTTTATCTTTTTATGGGTTAGCTCAAAAAACATTATTCTGCATACAGCCATAGACCAGTAAAAGCACTTTTATATTTTTACATCCATACTTGAGTATGTGGAAAAAACCTTTCTGATTTACTTAAGAAATTACACATTTTAGGACATGTTTGAGTGGTGTTCTAAGGAAATACAGCATCTTGAACTGGGATATTGTTTAAATTGGCCCTGCTTTGATACAACTTAGAAAATGTGTAGCTATTATAATAATATTGTTTCAATGAATACATATAATTTATATAACAACAAAAAGAAACATAAATATAATTTTTTCTGGAAGAAGATTATTTTCCTTGACAAATTAATTTGTAAACACAGTATTTGTTAACAGAAAGTTTATACTAGCAAACATATAACAGATGCAAAGGAAAGGCAAGAGCAGTAAAGACCTGTGGGATTAAGTGCTTTTAAGTTTTTCCATACTATTCTAGGGACTGACTTCTAATGGTTCAAATAAAAAAAAAATACAAAAGCAGCAAGGTCCAAAAAAATGAAAGCAGGAGGGAAGAAAAGAATGGGTTAGCTCTGTTTCTCATGCTTAAAATAGAATAGAATTGGAAACTATTTGTTCCCACTATTTTCTTATATCATTTTTTCTTATTGTTCTTTCTTAGGTCTTTGCAAAAGAGGGGAACGTACCAAATATTATAATTGCTGTAAGTATTGCTGTGTTGTACTGTGTTTCACTGTGTTGGTCCTGGCTTCTGAAATCTAGCCACAATAGCCTCCCAGTATAGATTTGCATTGTGCCTCAATGTATTGGTAAGAGCGATGTTGATTGTATGGTCACCGAGGAGCGGTCTTGACAGAATACACAAGTAGTGAACAGCCTTCTGTTAAATACTAACTTGGCCCTCAGGTGCCTATTGAAGCATGTCTTGTGCTTCTTTCTCCCTACAGCGTTGCTCTCCTCTCTTGGAGGCAGGATCCTGAACTCAGGCAGCCTCTGGTCTGAAGTTCTCTCTGCAGTTCCTCTGTGGCAGCTGTTTTTCATGACTGAGGACTTTTGTAGAGAGTACAGCTTAGAAAATGACATTAAACTTACCAGCAATTGCTGCATTGTTGCATTTCTAGGGTCCCCCAGGAACAGGTAAAACCACCAGTATCCTCTGCTTGGCTCGTGCTCTGCTTGGTCCTGCATTAAAGGATGCTGTTTTGGAGCTGAATGCCTCAAATGACAGGTGAGAATGAATAAACTTTATTATACTTTTAATGAAGAAGCAAGTATCCATTTTTCTTTTTTGTTCAACTTGGGCTGGCTTGATAGGCTTAATGCTGTATTAGTACTTATTTTAATACAGTTTTTCCAGCTAAAAGTTAGGCAATCTTTGGTGTCCAACTATCAACATAGATATTATTACTTGATGTTTTATAAACTTGATACTTTAATGCACAAAAATAGAAACAGATGGAGTGCAGAATCCATAATGGTACTGTTTTCCTGAATTTACTTTAAAGAGTTAAGCTTCCAGCATTCATGAAGATCCTCCTAAGAATGAGGAGTGAGCAAGTTGTTTGTAATGAAACTCTTCAGTGCTTAGGAAAAAAAGTTAAGTGGTAGAAATTAAGGCTATAAGGGCAGTTGGGGATTAAAATGTAGGATAAGGGTGTTAGGTACGTAGAGGACACTGACTCTACCCCGAGGATCAGGCACTAAGGGCTGATTATATTTCCCAAGTTCTGTAGCAGACCTGTCTTTAGAATACTTTAGGTATTCTGAGGACATTTCCTAGAGGGTTGTTTGAGAGTACAATACTTTTTACCTGCCTTTGTTAATGCCAGTTACAGAAGAGCTATAGAATCACAACATTCATTTTATAAACATATCAAAAAAGTGAAATCCTTTATTTTTAAAAGTAAAGTCTCTTTAAAGTCCCTTTGTTGGGACTCTGTCTAGGAAAACACCCGTGTTGTACTAAAATGATGCAGTCTGTCCAGCTGTTTTTCTTAAACTCTTCTGAGTTATAGCTGGGTCTGTAGGTGTAGCTGTGTGAAGTTCTGGCAAAGTAGCAAAGCAGTATTAAACAGTTCTGCCCTTGTTCATTTATTACCCCTACCTTTTGCCAAACATAAGTAATTTTGTGGCAGTCCTGTAAGGTTACTGATATATATACACTGATACTGTTAAATTATTTTTTCAAAGCCTCCAAAAATGAGGACTATTGGTGTTTAAATCTGAATCAGTTAAGCAGTCTGGCTTACAGCATGGTTTCACAACAGTTATACTGGCTCAGCTGAAGGGCCAGGAACAAACAGCGGGAGAATAGGGAGCTCAGGAGCGCTTCAGCCACTGTGGCTGATGAATAAAATCCATTATGTAATTTCACCCACCTGATCATGAATCACTTGAATTACTGTTCCAGAGGCATTGATGTTGTGAGAAACAAAATCAAAATGTTTGCCCAGCAAAAGGTCACCCTTCCAAAAGGTCGGCATAAAATAATCATCCTTGATGAAGCAGACAGGTACGTAGTTTTTTTCTTGACCTCAGCTACCGTGTGAAATGTGTTGCATCTATCTTGTCTGCAGAGTTGCTGTCTTGGACAATCTTAGATGTTTCTATCAGGCTATCAAAATAATTCGTTAGGAAATAAATATGCATTGAACAGCATTCTTATGAGATTACTCATATCAAGCAGAGATCATTGCTTCAAAGGAGATACTGAATATTGGGGTGAAACACTTTGTGATTTAGCTGGATATGAAATAGCATCTTCCAGTTTACTGGCTTTATCCCTTGGAAAAGAGACTGGCTTACATAGACAATTTCACTGGATGAAAATGGGACATTCTCCTCCATCTGCATATAAGTAGTAGTATTCTTAGTGGTATTCTTCAGAGTATTAATGATTTATTTTTGTGTGTTAGTTTTATGGAGGTCTCAGTGACTACCTGCATTGCAGGGTGATTTGTTCACATGACTAGAAAAAGCTGTTTAGTTTATCCCGCCAGAATATCAAGTAATTTACAAAGCACTGTTTAATATCAGTAAACTCTGAAGCCTGTAAAAAAATAGTTATTAGGCTGCACCTATAAGTCAGTGAAGGGCAAAATCTGTCCTAACTCTTTTCTCCCCCAGCATGACAGATGGAGCACAGCAAGCATTGAGAAGAACGATGGAAATTTATTCCAAAACAACACGCTTCGCACTTGCGTGCAATGCCTCTGACAAAATCATAGGTAAAGTGCTGCTAGTCCCTGGGAGTTTTTGTCGTATGTTCTCCATACTGTTGGCTAACTTCCAAGGCAGTTCTCAGAAATACCTTGGACCTGCTCATTGCAAGAAACCATGGTAGTTCTGAAAAATCAAACCACCTGTACATCCAGCTAGTAAAAGAAGAGTGTATTTGTGTGGCTGGTGAACCCTCTGAACAGCTGTTTTTGATGGATAGTGCTATGCATGACTGCAGAAGCAGATTTCCCATACTTTGGGCTTAATCTCCATGCAATTCTGCTACAGTTTAAGATGTTTGATGTATTGTTTACTGGGTATTGAACACCTTTTGTTGTCCTTTCTGAAACATGATCTTTAAGTTTGCCTATAGGCTAACGCATTGTAGACCTTTAGACTTTTCTTGTTTAGCCGTTAAAATAGCATGATAAACATATACATTCAGAAAACCAGGAGAACAGAAGCAGCTGAGCTTCATATATATTTGCACATATCTGGGAAAACTCAAGTAGCACATCTGGGCTCAAGTGAAGGACTATAACAATTGTATATGCTTAAGGAGATGCTATATTCCGTTTGGAGCTGACATAGTCTTTTTCTTTAAAAGGTGACAAATGAAGAGTTGGAAACTGAGATAGCTTTTTCCAAGATGAAAACAAATGTGTTTTGGTTTTTTTTTTTTTGAGAAAAAGAGGGAAATGCTAATTACACATCTCTGTCTTCAGAACCTATTCAATCCCGGTGTGCGGTGCTGCGTTATACCAAGCTGACAGATTCACAAATCCTTGCAAGGCTACTGAAAATTGTTGAGAAAGAGGATGTACCATATACAGATGATGGACTAGAAGCCATTATCTTTACAGCCCAAGGAGATATGAGACAGGTAAAAGAAGAAAGGCAACGAAACAAAGGCTTCTGTTTAAAGCAAAAAAACCTTTGAATTCTGGCGCTCAAGGATTTATCTTTGGAGAGTTGAAGCAAAGGGGATGTGACCTGTGGCACAACAGTAACTAAACTATTTGGCTTAGTGAGGTTTTAAAGCTGATCTGCTCCTTAAAAGTGAATTGGTGGGAACTGGATGCCAAATTTGTGGGAGGAAACAAAGTCTGCATACATTTGTGGTTTACTCTGTTGCTTCATTGAAAACTGCTTATTTGGCATCATTTTCTGAAAAGTGTATTTCATTGTGAGGAGGGGATTGAGAAGCAGAGCACTTCAGAAAATAAATGAAGTCTTATTTTTTCTTTCACAGGCATTAAACAACTTACAGTCCACATATTCTGGATTTGGCTTTATAAACAGTGAAAATGTCTTTAAGGTTAGTAATTGTGTAAAACAGTGATGCTAGAAGTTTAGCACTACAGCTGTGTGAGAACTTCCATTAGATATATAAGCCTTGAAAGTGCTCTGCCAGTTTGCAGACAGCACTACGTGTGCAGCAATTACAGCATTAGGCTGTAAAAAAGTGCATGTGCCTTTTCAAAAGGGAGAGCGCGCTAGCAGTCCCTAATGGCACATCTGGGACTCTGTGGCTTTCCAGCTCTCTCAAAGCACACAAATCACATATCACTGGGAAATTTCCCAGCAGTTAACTTTTGAATCTGTTACTTGGGTGTTCTCATTTCGTGCTATTGAGTCTGCCATGGCAGGATAGCTGTGTCACCAGAAAAGTCCTAGTACTTAAAATTTACTCTGTATTATAGAATGTGTCTGATTCAGTACTTCAACTGTATAGAAGCTTGGTGAAAATACCAGGGGTTTAATGCAGAGTCTTCCAATATTTTGAAGTGTAATATTTCTCTTTGATATAGGTATGTGACGAGCCTCACCCTCTGCTTGTGAAAGAAATGATACAACACTGCGTAAATGCAAATATTGATGAAGCATACAAGGTTGGTTTTCATGTGTTGTGTCTGCATAGACAGACACTTCTCCTCTACAGAATTCTTGTTTGTTTTGAAGAATTGACGGTGTGTGTTGTTTTTTAAGATAAGGGCAATACGATGCAGATGAGTTGATGAATTAAATCCTTTTTATGCAGGGGTCTGTTCAGATGAATAAGCCAACAAGCAAAAAAACCAAGTTGTATGGAAATTACTTGCTAAATAATTAAGGTTAAGTCGTTTGATAAATAGTACACGCAGTTCCAGTAGTTACATACAGCTGCTCCAAAAGTGAATATACTTGACTCACCTGATAGGTTTTGCAGATAAATGAGGGATTATTCTTGCCTGCACAGATTCTTGCCCACCTGTGGCGACTTGGATACTCTCCAGAAGATGTGATTGGCAACATCTTCCGTGTATGTAAAACCTTTCAAATGCCAGAATATCTGAAACTGGAATTTATCAAGGTTAGTACTATCCTAGTTCCCGGTGGGGTCTTTTGGGCCTTTTTAAGAAGAGGATGTGATCCCTAATACAGGGGCAGCCTCAGGATTTTCTCTTTGAGATTTACTAAATATTGGTGCGAAAAAAGTATTTCCTAACTTCTTATTACTGCTTTCTTTCCCACTCTGCATCACGAGTTTGTCAGTAGGAATGGTCACTTGAACTTTAAAGTCTAACCACCCATAGAAGTGCCAAAAGGCACTTTAGTGATCAACTAGAATTAATAACAAACGTAACGCTGGCTGCATTTATTGTTTACATCAAAGCCTCAAATAACTCCTTGAGAACTTTCTTCAAGCGCATACTTGATTCTAGTCCAATAGATAATAAAATATTCAATTATATTAACAACCAGTTGACGAGTGGTAAACTGGTGTAATGGAATCACTCTTCAGATTTAAAACCTGTCCTCAAATATATGCACCTTGCTCCTTACACAAAGGAATTGGGGAAATAAAGGCTTTGATTTTTTAAAAAAAGAAGAAAGTGCATTCTAGTTGCTCTACATGAGAAGATGTGCTTCTCTTAAGTTCGAGTGACTCTGAAGTTGGTCTCTTAGCAGTAAAGCATGTGTTCTATTTAGTCATACTATACATAGTCCGAGAGAGAAAACAGAAGATTTTACAAATGTCTTTATCACCAGGAAATCGGGTACACTCATATGAAGATAGCAGAAGGTGTGAACTCACTTTTACAAATGGCTGGACTGCTGGCCAGGCTGTGTCAGAAGACCGCAGCCCCTGCAGCAAGTTAGATATTTCACTGAGCTGAAGCCTGGGTTCTGGAAGGTGATGGCCTGGCACGTAAGGTCAGCAGCTCCGTGTGTCCCCTGCATTCTGCATGCAAAGAGCCTGTTCCCTTGGTTTTGCTAAACTGCAGAAAAATAATTAGGTTCTATTGTAAAAATGTTTTGTACTTTATGTAGACCAATAAAGCTTTAAAATTTACTTTGACACAAGAACTCTTACCTGTTGTATAACTGAGGTAGAAGAGAGGACTGTGACAGGCCAGAGCAATAAGGTCTGTCTAGTGCACTCAACAAAACTGCTTATGTCAGTGGTACCGAGACCTAACAGCAGGAGAAACAAAAATTGAATCCCGTTGTTAGTGATTACACTTCAAGCCTGGTTGTGAGTGGTGGTCTCACCAAGACCAAGAAAGAAAAACTTCTGCACAAAATAAGGCATTTAATGAGGTTACAACCGAGGCATCCCGAGCAGGTGCCACTACTGGGTGCTATCGAGGGGCTGTGGGTAACGAAGATATTTTCACCAAACAGGAGACCTATTACACATTTCTTCATGGTGCCAGATATTTATTTTGGATATTTCTTTAAAAAATTTACCAAATGCTGGGATGCTCTGCATTTGAGTTCCCTTTTCTGTTCTTGCTGTCCAGGTTAGGCAGTGTCATTTTACTATAGTTTCAGCATACCAAAAAGCTACAGCATCATGCTTTCCTGTCTGTTCAGTTTTGGAAACCACCTTGCCGGTGCAGATGAGCAATAAAGTGTGAAAGGCAGAGTGAAAACAAATACAAACTGAATTTGACCACCTCCATATCAGATGTGAGATACGTGCCTCCAGGCAGAGCTATCTTAATATAATTAAGTACATTCTGATTATAGGAGTCAAACAAGCATGGTAGAGGTACAAGTTACTGGTGCCTGCACTTCACCCTCGCCGTTCTGTTGAAGTTTTCCACCCCAAGTATTCAGCTGCCCACACCACAGCTGTCTCAGTGCCAAATTGATCTGCACTGGCAGCATAAGTCGGCTTCAGTGTAAAGACTGGCCCCTGCACCGAAGCAGTGGCTGGTTACATCCTCCATTTCTCTGACGCAGGCCCAGGGGTAATGAGTTTCAGCAGCAAGAGCTGGTAGCACTGTAAATTGCCCCGTCAAGACTTTCTGCCGCTCCTCCGCCAGAGCCTGAAGACAAGTCTTTTTAAGTCAAAGTGCAGGAGAGCAAGTTAATTGACAGCTAAAGCGCAGGCACATTTGAGCTTGCTCCCAAATGGAATAAAGCAAACAGCTCTTAGAATAATGGATATAATAGTCAAAGTACATTCTTCCTTCACTAGATATTTGTTGAACTTACCTTTTGATTCTCAGCCAGTGAATTGTCACTCCTAGCACAAACACTGTTAAATATATGACTAATAATTTAGTATTAAGGGGCCTAAGCTGCTGAGTTCTCTACGGACACAGCATCACAGCTTTTGTCCCCAAAAGCTTTAATAAGGCACATCTAAAGAGTAGGTTAATTTTGCTTTGGCTGTACATCACAGCCAGCCTACTCTGTCTTTGCTTTCTAGTTAAATATGTTCACTGCTGAACAGGGACAGAAGAGGTGTTACAGTGGAGGTTTCATAAAATAGCACACGTCGCGTTAGGAGGACTCATAGGGCTGGTCCTTACCCCACTGGACGTACCTACCTGCGCATCGTCTGGTTTGCTGTGTTGGTGCCAGCAGAAGGGTGAGAAACATGGAGGGTCACAGTTCCTGTTCCTGCCTGCTTTAAGTGGTTTTCTTCTTGACTGTATTCAGTAGCTGCTTTTTAGCTCCAGTTTGGAGCCAACTCTTTCCTGGGCTAACCCTTTACAGCACTGGGGGGACATAATCACACTCACTTTTCCTAAGAGGAACAGTATCGATTCGAGATCTACCAGAGGTGGTTGCTCACCCTCTCCGAGTGCACAGCTACTGCTTTCCGGCAGCCAGCTAAGGCTCCCCAGCTCCATTCGAGAGCCGCACCAGCGGTGCCAAAACTACTTTTCTAATGCGTCTTAAATTGAAAACAGGAAGTGAATTGCTCACTTGGCTGCCTACCTAATGTGAGGAAAGAGATACATGGACCCAGGGGAGATGTCATTTCTCCCTGCATTATGTTCAGACAACACAGGATCTGGCAATTTTAGTTGAGCACCAGAAATTCTTGCACACCTAAAAACGAGTCCTGAAAGGACAGTGCATCAGTGAACACACTCACGTGTATGTACTCACTCGTTGAAAGAAAAAAGGTAAGGTGTTTCAGAACAAGACTGTAATGACATTGACGAAAGTTCCCGTAACAGTCCCTGGATATCTTCCAGCGTAATGAGATCACTCGCTGAAAAGTACTTCAGGAACTTTACAAAGCCAAGAAACGATTTACCCCTCTCTACAGCTGGCTGTTCTGGAGAGCTGCAATTTGCTCAGGCTCCCACTAAGAAGAGGGAAGATACTCCATACCCAGCTCCTGCCCTGCCTGCGTCGGCTCCACAACTTCCAAACTCAGATTTTGGCAGTGGAGGAACCTCAGACCAGGAAAATGTAATTGGTCTAATCCACCTCCCTGCTTAGCGAGGAGAGCAGTAAATCTTGTATTTTAATGTTTTGGCCACGCACTCACCTAACAAGTAGAGCTTTCTGGGAGTTCTCTAGCTGGATGTATTACTGTGTGCCAAGGATCTTTTACTGCTGCTAATCTTCTCCTAATCATTAGTGGCTCCCTCCGGTTACGAGATGGATCACCAGTAGGCGTAACATCACCACACATCACTGAAAATGGAGCTTGCCCTTCCCCTCCAGCAAAAAATCCAGTCTGCAGGGAGCTTCTTCAGGTGCCGAGTTAATCACCAAGGATGACAATTTCAAGGCCCTGCGAGGGCCGGGCATGCTGTTTCAGTAACAAAGGCATCTCCTTGTTTCCTTGCCTGTCTGAGCCGCACAGGCTGTGGCTGTCACTGTGTCTGCTCCAGGCTTGCTGGTGTCCCCAACCTGTGCAAACTTTTTGCAGAGCGTTTCAACATCAGGAAACCAGAGGATGCGAGTAGAAGCTGGGCTGGGGTAAGCAGAAAACCAGGCTGTAGCTGACTGCGTGGGTGTGCATCCCTGAAGTGCACTAGATTGTCTCCGTTGTAAAAGTCCTGGGGAAGCAGGAACAAATGCAGTTGTAGGAGCTACAGGTAAATCTTCTCCTAAGCCACACTCCAAACCACCCACTGTTTCAGCTACATGAACAGTGGCCACCCATGGTCTCAGCGATTCTGCTAAAAATACAGCCAAGTCATTTGCGGAAGGAAGCACATGACATCCCCTTCTCCCACTCCAGGGCTCACTCACCCTTAGCTGCACTTCTCTGCTCACTCTTACCAGTCCCGGAGACACGAGCATGGGCTGCATCCCTTCTTGAAGCACAGTTTTCTGAATCAGTTTTGAGGAAGAAGGCTTTAAGGAGCTACATTTTCTCCCCATCAGATCCTGCACACCATTCCAGGTCATCTCACATGCTCCCATCTTAGTCTGTCTCACCCAACCATGCAGACACCACCTACATCATAGCAAACCATAATAAAACACCGGATTTTCTTTGGAGGCTTTTTAATTTTAATAAATAAGTGGTACAACGGTGCCAAATCTGTGCATCAGGGCTCAAGAGACAAGGGTTATGTTTCAGGGCTGATATTCCCTATGGCAATACTGAAAGACTGGTGCAGTTTCTGAGCCTGGCAGCCGCAGCTCAGACCTTCTCAGTTTGTCGCAGGGTCTTTGTATCGTTATAAAACGGATACTGAAACCCAAGGAAAACTGCCATAGACAAACACTGTGAATTACAAGCTGTGGATAAGACAGGGATTTAATCTTCTGTAGTCTTTAGCTTTTGTGAACAGGTTGGTATCTCATTTAGTTCCAGAGAGCCACTACTGTGGAACCAAAAGCAACCTCTGCCTTGCCAGTTCCTTTCTTGTAGGTAACCACTTCTGCGGGAGATCATAGGACTAAATCAGAACATAATCCCTATGTCTTAATACCATCGTGCATGAGTCACCCTGACAAATTAAGTAGCTGGCTGCATTACTGCTCAGCAATTTAAAGATTCATTTCATGCTTGACAGGAGAAAACATTGCATGGACTGGCCATCCTCCCTTGAGTAGATGTGCAGGGACATGAGACAGGATAACGAGCTCTTGGCTTGCCCGTGGTGACTGCCGGGCAGAGTGCTTTCTCCAGTTGCAGGTTTGCAGTTGGACTTCTGTGGGACTTCAAGCAGAGCATTTCTTCCTTTCAGCAGCACCCCTTCTACATGGTCTTGGGCACAATTTAGAGAAGAGATTTCACTGAGGGAACGAAATCTCCCCTCTCCCTGTGTGCGTGCTCGCTGGGTGTGCTCTTACAGCTCAGCAACGGACTTCTTCAGACTTTCTGCAGAATACTTGAAATAAGAGGGGGGAAAAAACAAAAATAGTGAGTCCACTATCTTTTAATCCCTGCTTTCAGTTTCTTAACTCTGCTGCCTGTTACGTTTTCTTTCCAGGGACAAGTAGCGAGGTACACTACAGAACATCCACGTCTAAGCAGAAGCCCCAGCTGCGCTCCCGGACGATGATCCCTGAGCAGAGCAGAGGGCACTGAGGTGCCAGGAGCCCAAATTCACCCTCCTTTGGTGGAGAACTTGTACTGGCATTTGTTGGTTGGACATGGGGATTTTATAGCGTTACTCTGGTAGCAAAGGCTATAACAGAGGCATCATTCTAATGGCAAAGAGTGCATTGGCAGTTTTAGTTTACTTACAGAGCTGCCAGAAGCTATTTACACATACAGCCATGACAGCATTTTGCTAGGGCTTACAACTGGAGGTTTTCCCCAGAAAATCTGTCTCACCAGTGCTTTGCAGGACAGCTCTTCCTCCCTCTTCTACCTTCCCAGCATCATTTATCACTTTGGGGGGTGGATTTATGGTAGTCCCTGTGCTGCTTTGATCATTGCTCTCTGCCAAATCAGGTGCGGTCATTACAGCAGCTCTGCTAAACGTTTTGGGCATCTATCAGCCCTGATTGTTCCTCTCAGCTCTGAAGGCTGTGGGCACTCCCCCCGTTACAAACGGCAAACAGAGCAGGCTGGTGTGCCTGGTGCCATGAAGCCACTATCAGAGCAAAAAGCAGGACCACGCTGTGACTAATGCAGAAATGTAATCCCCTCCTCCTTGAAATTTCTCTATGGAAGAGGAATAAATGCAGATTTGTTTATAAGAGTTACCATTATAGCACTTTTCATTTTTTCATGGGTAATCTGGCTTCCTTCCTCCAGATGCTTAGCCAACACAATGCCTGGCTATTCCATAAACACCTTCCAAAAAGAAGTTTCTCTGCAACCCCATCTGAAACAGTCCATTTTTATGATATTCTCTTGGTTTGCTCCAGCTCAAGCAAAGACAGACGCCTGGCAGCGAGGTACTGCTGCGGCAGGTTTCTCAGGCCGGGGGCTCCCGTGTTCAGCTGCATCCCAGCCCAGATTGGTGCTGGGCCGTGGGGAGCAGCGGGTGGCCGTGGGCAGGGGAAGAGGCGTTCACCAGGCTGAGCTGTATTTGCTGCCAGCCAGATCACGGGCACGTGCTGTTGGGAAGCAACTTGCGTGCCACGAGTGACACAGGCTAAATCCTTGACCAAAAAGCACAACCCGCCTTTGGTGCGGCTTCCCCTCCAGCACAGCCTTTGTCAGAGCTAACGCTGCCAGGACAGGCTGCTGAAGGTCAAAGCAAACACCGCGATGGGGAGAATAGTGACTGTGCCTTGCGTGGTGGGGACAAACCTTAAATACTTTGCATGGCTTCAGAAAAATCGGATTTTGGGGGTTTGCCCACTGCCGGTGCCCACAGTTTGGAGACTGTAAAACCCTGTAACTGGAGCTGCCAGCACGTGGCATAAGGACGATTCTCCGGGGTCTCTGCAGGTGCTCAGAGAGTAAAAACCCAACAAGGAGAGCGATACTGGTCCCAGTGCCTCTCCCAGCTGGAGTCCTAGTCCAGTCTGGAGCAGGGTGACCAGCACTACATGCTCTAGCCAGCATGCAGAGACACCACAGATCTATACATTAGCACAGCGGTGGTTTATTTTCCTCTTTCCCTGCGATCCACATACACTCGTCTGCTGAGAAGAGGCTCTGCAAGGCCTCCGAGAGCCCGTTTTGAGCCGTAACAGCTAATGCAGAGCCTGTCCCTGTGTTTGCTGTACCTGGGGCTGCTTTTCCTCCATACGTTACCATGCATTTACTGACACTGTGTTATATCACCCACTCATTCAGTATCATGCAACCTTCCTGCAGCTCTCCACAGATGGTTGTTACTTTAACTGCCTTGAGTTATTCTTTATCATCATCAGCATCAGGTCGCTGCTGATAGCGGGGCAGGATATGCGGTTGTCGCAGAGCAGGCAGGGCTCAGCTGAGCCCAGGGAATCCCTTCCGCTGCTCAGCCTCCGAGCTGCACAGACCAGAGGGGTTTTGGGGGTTCCTGTCCGCAGCACGTAGCAGTGCCACCCAAAGCTGCTCTGAAGCGGTTTTGAGTTCCTGTTGGAGGAGGGTGGCGCTGGGGCTGGGACACGGGCCTTGGTAGATTTGTCTCCACAGTCGGCGTTAGTCAGCTTGGCATCGGCCAGAGACGTGCCACGGCTGCCCTGCTCCCTGCGCAGCCTACGCGGGCTGCTGGGCACCGGCTGGCCCCACCAGCAAGGTGCCAAGCTCCAGCTGAGCTCTCTTTGGCATAAACGCAATCCTCCCACCCCTACATAAATACATCAACCTTTTGCTGGCTTTTTACCTTTGCTTTGACAGAGGAGCAGGGCCTGACGCAGGGGCCGTGTTGATGTAGTCTGGCTCGTCATCCGGGCTTTCTGTCTGCAGAGCTGCGAGTGAGGGTGGGAAGCACTGATCAGTAAGCAGGTTGATCTAAAGACACATACACACCGTAGACACGCTGTGCCTCCTGCCAACATTTAGCCTTCGGGGCCGACATGTTTTTGTGCCTGGGCTAAGAAACCTCCGATCACAGTGTGAAGGTCTCCTTGAAGGGGCTTCAAAATGGTCACACCAATTTGCAAACACTCTGCAAGCAGTGAGCATGGACAGCTTTTCAGAGCCAAAAGAGACTGACTTAGATTTAATCTGGAGAGTGCGCAAACAGGATAACAAGAATCAGTTTGCTTAGGCAGCTTTCACACCAGAGACAGAAAGCTCTTAAATATATATGTATACAGTCACCACTATCTCCCCGGCCAGACTACCCCCTACACTGCACAGGAAGCCACACGTTAGATTAAACTGTTCTTTAAAGGTTAGCTTAAGAAATATGCACCCCCGATTACTGCAGGAGAGTTGCGGGCTGACCCACTGGATGTGCACACTGCACATTTCTTTGTCGGAGGGGATTACCAGGCTGAGCTTGCACCAGGGCAACTTCAAAACGTAAGAGGATATAAGACACGAAGAGCGACATTCTTCTGTAGCTTCCCGTGGTCAGGGTTTAGGGACAGCCACCTGCACAGCAGCCTTTTGAGTACTAGAAACACCACGCCCCATCACAGCAGCATTCAATTACAAGGGTGTGTAGCAATTTGGACATTGCCTTAGATGTTTATCATGGACGACTGGGGAAAAAATAACTCAAGATGGGGGCGACGGCTGCATTGCCCTGAGTGTGGTCTGTACCGGTCTAGCGTGACAGGCACCCTGCCTGTGAGCCCCATCCCTAAATAGTAAACAATTGGTGACAACATACCTTCCGCTTGCTGCAGTTTCCATATGTGTATCGCCGCGCTGTTCTCGTAGTCTGCAGCGTCTTCTATGACTAAGAAGAGTTTGGACAGGATGATGCTGAACAGCAAGTGGACTAAAAATGGACCTTTGTGAAACCCCCCTCCTACCGCTGCACCCCAACCACCCCGTGCACGTGGCTGAGTTTCCAGCTGGGCGGCTGCCGTCATGCCACAGGTCTGCCGGTGCTGCCTCATCGCTTTTCCAGCCCTGACCACGCGCCTGGATATCTGCGGGCACGGATAGGGATCAGACTGGTCCCCACTGCTCCTGCCTCCTCTGATCGCTCCGTACAAAGCCAGGCAGGAGCAGGGCAGGCCCTAGCAGTGCAGAAAGCATTGTGCTAAATTGCTGAAGGAAACCAACTTGACTTCCTATTTTGATTGCAACAACCCAGGACAGAAGCTGGAAGCCCTTAAGCAGACACTGTGGTCCAACACCATCCTCCAGCAGCCCACTGGCTGCAGCCTTCTTGGGCTGGATGTGGTGAGAAACCTGAGCTGGGGGCTAGAACCACGATCAATCTTGGCTGTAACAACACTGAAAGACCTAGAGAAGCAATGCAGACCCCAAAGCTCCTGAATTGCTGCAGAGATCTCCTAACCAAAGGGATCAGCTCGGAGGTGAGCTCTTGGCCAGTAAGGCATCGCCACGTGCGTTTTCTTGCAGAAAGGGGAAATGCTCCAGGTCTGCTCTGCGCCTGCAGCAGCCCCTGCACCCCAGCTCCGCCAGCACGGAGCTGATAGGAAGAGCTGAGCCTGCGAACGAGCGGGTTTTCCCTCGGCTGAGCCGGTCGCCATCCCTCTCTGCGCTTCCAGATACCTTTGTACAACACACACAAACCACGACAGCAACACACCTACCTGGATCGGAGCCGTGAGACACTTCAATGATGACGTTTTGATAGGAATAGGAATCCTCCTCTTTCTCTGGCAGAAAGAAGAAAGGGGGACAAAGGGCTTAAGGAAGCGTAGGTGGCCTGGGAAGATCCCTCAGCACCTGCAGGAGAGGGCTGTTTCCCACAGCAAAATGCACATCAGCTAAAAAATCATTAGTCTTCACGACAGCCTGCGCTGATCCGGGGCGTCCCCAGCGCAGTCAAACCGGGCGATCGCTGCCCCACGGGCGCAGCGTCCCCACCGACGCCGTGGAGCGCCGGCCGAGCCTCTCCGGCCACGGCACCACCCACAGAGCCACTGTGGGCGAGTGGCCAAAGCTGGTCCCGAGCACCGTGACTTTTCTCACGGATAGGAATGTAAAACACTAAGCATGGTTACTAGCCCTACAGCAGCCCTAAGGCGAGCAGGGGGAGGGCTGGCTCTGGCACGGGGTGAATCCCCCGCGCCCAGCCCAGGGCAGCAGTCCGGAGGGGGTATTCCTTCCCAGAGAGCGTTAAGCTTGTGACTGCGGTGTCTTGGGCTTATTCTCCGTTTCTGGGAAGGAACTGAGGCCATTTCCAAGCACAACATCTGTCTGAGCACAGTACACAAATCTATTAGCATCTAGAACCAAAATCTGCTTAGGAGAATTAAAAAAACAAACCCCAAGCTCTTTGTTCTGTTGCTGGGTATTTCAGCTCTCCTGTGAGCAGCTGGGCCGTGCGAGTCCCCACATTGCTAACCTCAAAACCTGCACCGCCGCTGCTCACCGACGACCCTCTGCGCTTCTCCAAAGCTGAAGGGGAGAAGCGCCGAGCTCAGCGGGCCGACCCACCTCAGCCCCGGCAGCGCTGCGCCGGGGAGGGCTGCGCTGCCCAAACCCACGCCGGGCAGGAGGGAAGGCAGCAGCCGAGTCAGCGCTCAGGGCAGCTCCGCAACAGCTGGCCACTGTTAGGTAGCTAGGTAGTCCCCAGCCACTGAAAGAGTATTAACACCAATAAGGGATACAAAAACATTCATGGTAATACATTCAGGTTTCTCTTTCTCCCTTTTTTTAAAAAATAAGTTAATTTTTTTTGTAAACAGGGTATTTTTAAAATTTTTTTCCTCCCTCCAGTCTCTTTAAACAAAAAATAGGATTAATGTTTTGAAATTCATTTTATATAAAAATAGATTGATGTCTGAGTCAGCGCAGACAAATGCTGAGTACCCGGGGAGGTAAAAACATTTCACAGATGCAATATTTGCCTTGAAAAGATGCATTTGAATGGAGCGGTGCGTTTCATCCCACCTTCATTCACTAGCCTCATAAACCAAGCATACAAAATATTTGAAGGCCTCCCTTCCGCGAAAAGCTTCTGCCCTCCTGGGCAGGACACTGAGGGGCTGCAACCTCCGCTCACCCAAACCAGACCGAGCTACGAACAGGAAAATGGCCTCATTACCCCAAATGCCCCCGCAGGGATGGGTAATTTGCTGCTGCCCAGAGACGAAACAAGGTGAGAACAAAGTGTTTTGTGCAGTCGGAGCCATGGATGCGTTTGGGCTGTCCTGTTTATAACCAACGGATGGACTGTTTGGGGCTTGGGCATCCCTCACGTCCCACGGCTCCGCTACACCCCTTAACGAAAGGGTCTCCTGGCCCCATGCTCGCTTCAGGCTGCACGGCAATAACGCGCAGACCCAGGCGAGAGAAGTCTCGCAGGCCCCCTGGAGCCACGGGACAGCCGGGCCGGTGGCTGGAGAAGAAACCCATCTCGCTTGCGTGGAGACCTTACCGTTGGGTGGCGTGAAGAACTGGGCACAGTTGTAGTAATCCAGAGATATGGGCTCCCTGCAAGAAGAGCTGCCGTTAGCTCATGCCCAGGGCAGCCCACGGGCTTCCCAGCCGGAGCTACGAGAGCCAGGGGCGCATGACTGCGCTGGGACCAGTACGGCTCCGCTCGATCGCGCCGGCGGGCAGCGCCCAGCTACTTACACGTAGGCAGCATCCTCTCGCAGGCAGTCCTCTGCAAGCACAAAGGGTTTGCCGTCAGCACGCCACACCGTTGCATAAACTCAAGCCGCTGTCCCAAAGCACAGCCGGACAAATTCCCCGAGCGCAGCTATAGCAGATGCCCCCAGCAGCCAGAACGCCCCGGCACGGCCCCGAAGCCCGTCCACAAGCAGAGCCGGGAGGCTGGAGCAGGGGGAGGCAGCTCTGATCCACCCCAGGCCCTGAGAAACCCAGGGCTCACCACTGCTCATGGACAGATCCTGCCAGCTGGCAGGGAGATCGGGAATATCCTCCCGCATTTGGGAGAGGAGAGCACAGCTCGACGCGCCGGTAATCCTCTTAGGGCAAGCACCAGCTCACGCTGCCCCGGGAGGGAGCGGGGTGCTTGTGAGCATCCCATCGCCCTCCGCTCTGACCATTAATCAGATCAGCACCTGTCTTACAAGGCAATCACTAAATCAACCAAGCCAGAGCTCCGCCAGCTGCAGTGTCGGCTGCCTGCATGCTCCCTGCCAGCTCTCATCCCTGGTAACCTCTCACCGCCTCGGCAGCCTTCCCCCCCCCCAGCCCCGGACGTGCGACTGCAGCATTTACCTGTCAGGAAATTCTGATACCTGGACTCGATCCGACACCCTGGGGAAAAGCAGAGGGGCACGTTACGCCGGGGCTCAGGCTGAGCGATGCGAGCCGTTCGATGACCAGGCGTTGCGGCATCGGCAGCTCTGCCCCCGCTCAGCTCCTTGCTCGGGGCCGGGGAACACGGCTGCAAGGTTGGACACCCCAGGGCAGAGGTGTTGGGACAGCCAGGGTGATATTTTAAATAACCTGGCCCTGTGGCTCTAACCAGGACTCGTCAGCCGTAGCAGGACGAGCACTGGATTCTAAACTCAGACCCAGGCTAGTTCTTATGAAGTGTCGCTGCGCAGACCAGCCACAAGCATCGTGGGTAGGTGCTAATAACAGCAGTTAATTTTATCATCACCCAGCTTGTTTCCAGGATAACCCCGTGCCCTGCCCGGGGTCCAGCAGTGAGTAACCAGCCTCTCGGAGGCTCCGTCTTCCCAAAACTGATGGGAGCTCCCAGCCGGCACCTACACAAAGGAGCCGAGATTTGCAACATCCCCATTGATGAACGTTGCGATAGGTGCTTCCCCCGTGGCCATGTGGATAGGGAGAGCACTGAACCGGAGCCCGTCCCGGGGAAGATGCTCACCGTATCCAGTGCGGTGGGAGGCACCGAGCTCCTTGATGGTTTTCCTGAAAGAGAGAAAAAGGAGCTAAAAGCCCAAGTCTGAGCAAAGCGCACCAGGGGTTACAAACCACAGCAATGACCAAGCCTGAAGGACCATCCGTGAAGTCCCCCGTGAGTTTATACAGGAAACACATCAAGCAATGGGAAATGAAGAGTTTGGGGTCAAATCCCAAAATGGGAATAGCTGGGTTATTGCGGCAGGGTTATGGGCAGGGTTATTGCGGCCGTGTAGTTCTTGGGGGTTTTGGTGATGGGGAGAAGGGGATTTCTCATGTCAAACTGCTTATAAGCAAAGAACGGCCATTTCTTTTTCACGATGTGCCTATTATGGGCAGCCACAGCTTGTTTCCTCGGGTTTGATTTAAGTGGTTCCCAGTAGAACACAGCCAGACTGAAGAAAATCCAGAAGAAGTCTAAACCCACTATTGACCATCAATAAATTAAGTATAGCCCAAGCTCCATCTGTAGGGTCCAGAACCCAATCCCAAATCCTGAATGTTCATGTATGTTGGGTGAAGTTCATCCACCCTTGGCTCTATAGCTAGGTTTTGGTTTGGTTTTTTTACCTACCTTGCTATTGATAAGTTTTCAGGTTCCTTGATTTGTTCCAGCCTTCGGGTTGTAGCTAGCACCAAGACCAAAATGAGATGTTAATTATTATGGCAGAGCAGATATTTCAATGAGCACGGAGCATCCAACAGAGAGGATTCCCCAGTACTGGCAAGCATTCTTCTAATGCATCGCGAAACAGCTTCCAAATCGTTCCTCAAAAGTACATAGTGGCCAACATGGGAAACAAATAGAGGAAAAGCTGGTGTCTGTGCAGACCACAGAGCCAGCAAACACACATCGGAGGGACTTACAATCCCAACCGCTGCCTTATTGCCTATTCTCCTCCAAACCCCCTTGACTGGGGGCCTTTGCCACGCTCGGCACCAGAAGGTCATAAGCTTTGGTTGGGCTGGGCTGAAGCAAAGGCTCGTAGGGGATTTGTGGGGCTTGGGCCGAGAGAGGTCCCAGGGAAAGGAGCAGCCCCGCAGAGCCTGTCTGCAGACGGTGACATTTAATACAGACCCCGCCAGCAGCTCGTTTCAGGATAAAAATCAAAAGGTCAGCACCTAACCCAACTTGCCGCAGGAAGCAGCAAGGGGGTGATGATAAATGAGTCACTCTATCAATTCGGGTTCACCCACACTGTTGTTTTCACAGGGCAGAGCGGTGTGAAGAGCCCAAGCTAGTAAGGCATTGCATTTCAGTGACATTGCTTCAGTGATTTATTTTCAATGCGAAGGGACATTCTTTCCTAGAGCTCAGAATTCACATCACTGGAAGCATCTAATTAGGTTGGCTTTGGCAATCTCGGTCTAATATCATTCCACCGCCTGGCTTCGAGGTGACCCTTTTATTTTTACTTTCCCCCCATTCTGCGCACACAGGACCCCCACCCCGCAACGCAGGAGCCCTGTGCAACGTTCGTACTCACTGGAATGGGATCGAATCACCTCAAAACTCGGCTGGCTTTCAAGCCTGGAAAAAAAAAAAAGAGGTACAACCTCAGCTGAATTTTGGGGTCTATGACAAGGAAAGTAGATGCAAGAGACCTCCCTGTTTGGTGAGCGGAGGGAAGAGAGCACAGCCTCCACGCTGGGCCTGGTGAAATGCCGAGGTGCATTGCTCAGCGCGTCATGCGGGACCCACGCGAGCTGGGAGCCGCTTCCCGGACTCCTCTTTGACCCTTTAAAGTCAAGATGTGCCCATGGACCATTGGCAGAGCAGCCAACATCAGCTAAGGGAAGGACCCAGGGATGAGGAAAACATCATTTAGGATAATTCCTACTCTGACCCTTTATGCACCAGTTAAGGCCAGAAGAGCATTTTCACCCAGAAAAGAGCTGGGTGTTCACCCGTGAAATGCCTTCAAACCCCACTGCTTCACCCCCGCTGCTGTCCCTGCCCCTCCCAACATCCCTTAACATCAACCTGAAAAGAACAACATACATGATCAGTGATAAAAATAACATACATGCCCAATAACCTCTTTACTTTTTAGTTAACAGGAGAGCTGCTCTTCAGAGCACGAGAGGATTCCATGGCTCCTCAACTGCAGGTGCATACAGGCGCTTCTTAACTCTGCTTTTGGGACCCTGAAAGTGTCCCTTTCCCCCCACCTCCTTTTGTTCGGGTCACCCCCATCCCAAGCCCGTATTCACGGCACAGGGCTGGCGGGGAGCTGAGGTGTCAGGCAAAGGACCTCATTGCAAAGTCTGCAAATATACAGGGTTAAACCACTTCGCTTGCAAAAAGCCCTACCTAACCCAAAGCAGATCTCTAAAAAGAGCACACAATACCACGAGGCTGAAGTCAAAGGTATAAATTTCAGGAAGGCGAGACGATTCAGTACGAGCCCGCAGGGGACGGAGCCTGCGCTGGCTTCTCCATCGGTTTCCGACGGACCACACCGAAGCCTTTCCCCAGGTCCCAGGCAAGTGGGGCAACAGCAGACACCCCAACCCCACGGAGGCCTTCGCAGAGCCCCTCTGCGCCACGTTTGCTCCTATATCAAAGGTTACAAGCCAGCTTTTTTTTTTTCTTTATATCATTTAGCTGTGGTTTGTCTGTTGCTGAAGGAAATAAGGGGGTGTGCGTGTGTGTACAATGCATTTCCTTCGTTGCTTATGCTGCAGGTCGGTGGTTACTCTGGCACAGGGTCCCTCCAGCACCAGCCAAGGGCCGGGTCTTGTTTACGGAGCTACCAACCTCTCTACCTCATCTCAGGGCACGATGGGACAGGATAAGGACTTGCCCTTCCAATTCTCCCAGACCTTCTTCCAACTTGTTAATGACTCACAGGTATCACGGTCAGAGCTTCAGTTTCATTTTGGATTATTCTTTGTAAAGGCATTACCCCTTCAGCAGCGCCCTGGGCTGGGGCATGCCGCCCTGCACGCCCTATTCTGGGATTATTTTGTTTCATATAAATCCAGATTTCAGGTGCGAGGCATGGAGCAGGTCTGGCTCTGGCCAGGGTCTCACCCCGGGTGAGCTGCCTGGGGGAGAAGCGCAATTGTGAAAGGCAACTTACTGGCTCCTCCGCTCACTCAGCTGCTTCTCACGCTTGGTAGCTGGAAGACAAGGAAAATAAAAAAGCTCTTAGAAGGATGATTTGGGAGTTAAAGATCAGAAAGATGAATAAAACACATTCACAAAACTTCTTCAGCCAGGAGCACGAGAGGACAGCCAAAGCAGTGAGCAGCAGTTGCGATAGCGTTTTGATTTATTTTTTTTAAACCGTGTCTAAAGCGTAGTATGTGTCTTGGACACCGCAAAGCAATCGAGCCAGCCATTCCTGTCCCCAAACCCCCACCCTGCAGCCTCTCCCAGTAAAAGCCACCCAGCGCCGAGAGGTGGGCTCGATCCCCCTGCTCGCCCCACTCTCTTTGTATGCAATATATGTATATACGCATACACCCCCCAGCCTCTCCTTTCGTGCCTGCCCTCCTCCTGCCTGTCTGCCCCAGAGCCCCCGCAGGATGTGTGCATCTGGATATGGTCCTCCTGGGCGAGGTGTCCCAAAGCCACCCACCACGGTGCCCACGGAGAAGGGTCTGCAGCCCACGGCATTGCGCCCACCCCAGGGAAGGGGTGCTGCAGGGTCGGGGGGTCCTTCCCCCCCGGCTGCTCTCTGACCACCAGCAGAGACCCTTCCCAGCTCGAGCTGCTGGGAGCATCCCCACGAGGGCAAAGCTCCCCGAGCCAGCACACGGACGAGCAGGACCAAACCCGCCCGAGGGGACACCCCTAAAGGAAAGAGTCTGCCCAGCATGACCCCCCAGCCCAGCCCGGGGCTGTGGGCAGGACCCCAAAGCAAGGACGCGGGCAGGACCTTACCGGAGAGCTGGCACTTGACGCAGAGGCTGACGGCGGCCCCGAGCAGCATCAGCACGGCGGCCGCCCACAGCAGCTCCAGCTGCGCCATGGCCCGGCCGCATCCAGCCTGAAACACAGCGACGAGCGGAACCCTGTGAGCACCGGGGAGACGCGGGGCTGCGCGGCCGCCGCTCGGCAAGCTTTCACCCCGCACAGAGCCACGCCTTCGCACCCCCAAAGAGCCGGGTGTTTGCCGAGGATGCAGAAGAGACTTTAGGGTTCTGTTACGGGGCGGCAGAGGCAATGCCCTTTCCCCACGCTGCTCCGGTCCGAGGGGCTGCCCCCGCGCTTTCCGCTCCTGTAAGACCCGAGCGCGCCCCAGAGTCGAACCTCCCATTTCATCACAGGGAAGGAGAAGAGGTTCACGGGGTTTCCCTCGGGACACCGGCACAAAGAGAAAAAACCCACGTGGATTTACTCATTCCCAATCCCATAACCCGTGTTGCCATCATCAAACATTGTTAGCTATTTTTTTAATATCATGCTATTTTTTAATATCTAGAAGAGAGGGCAAAAAGGGAGGCACTTGGAACATTCAAAGCTGCCAAGACTTTTGCACAAGGCGCTCTGGCTATTTCCCTGCAGCACGGTATTACTTTACGTGTTAAATTCCCCACACTTTTTTCTACATTGAGCTGGCTCTTCCCCTCCTTTCTGTGACTCTTCCACAAACAGCAGCTAACATTTTGTAATAATCAGCATGACTTGGCTTCAATTTCTTCCTTTAAAATACAAAACATCCTATAAATACCACAGAAAACAGCCTGCTGGGACTGGGACGGATCATTTAGCCCATTCCTATTCCCCAGGGCCAGATTTTCTTTACTTACAGATTATTTTAATTTATTTTTGGTTTTAATAAACTTCTTCTTTGGCCCCTATGGATGGAGACGCTTCAACTTGCCAAAGGCCAGTACATCATTGCTCTGCCTGGTCGGAAGCTTCCCTACCACCTCCCTTGAATCTCCCTTATTACAACCTAAGCCTGTATTGTATGGGTACAGCCACTGTGGATGGGGGGAGGAAATATATATATATGGGGAAATAGATATGAGAATAATTAATAATTAAAATAATTAAAAGAGATCAATAACAGACAACAGAAAACAGCAGCTTGATTCTGCCCTGCTCAGCACCTTCTGCCTGTGCTTGTGTAAAGCAGAATAAACAACGTTCCTCTGCCCAAAGGGCAAGCCACACTGACAGCCCATTCGTGCAGGAGAAAACCCAGAGACCTCCTTGCAGCAGCCGAGCCTCGCGGTGCTGAGCGAGCATCCTCCTGCCCGCGCCACCGAGGATGCCGGTGGGAGGTTTGCGGTCCAGTTTGGCCTTGGGGTCCCAGTCCTACACCAGTGTCCTAATTACCAGGGCACGGCGTAAATGATTGCGGGGCAGGGGAAGGAAATGAAAGACACGGTCCCCATTTTTGTTCCAGACAGCCCCTCGAGCACAGCATTGCTCTGCCCCTGCCAGGAGGGAGCCGTCACTGAAGGGCAGGACGGGCTGCCTGGGGCTTGGCGTCAGCGTCCTCTCAGCAGTGCCCAAACGTGGCCCGACTGCCCCAAAGTCCCAAAAGACCCTAGATCAAGCAGGATGATGACTTGGCTTTGAGACCACCCTCTCTGCTTGTGCACAAACTGGGTTTATTTCCACTCCCTTCAAGGTCACCCAGACTCACGAGGCCACGGCAGCTCCCGGCACTCGCTGCACCGCGGCTTTGCTCTTTACAGACCCCCTGGGGGCCTTTCCCTGCAGAGTTTCTTGCAGCACTTTCTGGAGAAGCTGGGATGAGGCATTCTAGATTAATGGTGTGCCCAGCACACCAGGAGGTGCAGGACCAGCACCCCCAGCTGCAGCCAGGACATCGGGGATGGGACCTGGTCAAAACCATGTGGTTTCTCACATCATTTTTCCTTGGCTCAACACCCCCCTGGAAATCATGAGCCATGGATCATCTCTGAAACATCTGCAAGAAGCAGCTAAGGGAAGTTGGCCCAATGCTGGGGACCAAAATTCATTATACAAAGGGCTGTAACATTGCTGGTTTGTTGGGGGGGGGGGATAGGTGTTGGTTATTGGGTTGGGTGGGGTGTTTTTTGTTTGTTTAAGTAAAGACAAGGCAGAGCTGAAGGCACCTGGCAACACTGACCTAGTTTGTACCGTCATAGGGCAGGCCACCATCTCCCTTCCAGCGCCGGTTTTATTTCTGCAGCAGGGCAGTAACACAGCAAACCCCGGCTGCTCCCGAGCCCCCACTCGACAGGGACACAGAAGGTGGCGATTTGCAGGGGCTGCTGAACAAGGCACCGCACGTCCGATCCCCACACAGCATCCCCCACGCTGAAAGCCCCTGGGCACCGAGTCACAAGCACAACGCCAGCCCGGAGGTTATTATTTATGTTCACCAAACACCCCAGCCCATGGAAATCCTTTCTTTTGGTACAAAACCTCCTCTCGTAAGGAGCTGACGGAAGGAGGTGACGAACAGATTTATGAGAAGCAGAAGGCTGGAGGCACTTACTCACGGCTGGCAGGATATAAATAAAATATTTGGAAGGCTGAACATGCTTTCCCTGCTCTCCGCCTCGGGGAGACAGCGAGGAGACTAAATGGGCTCGAGCCGCTGAGGGCTGTGACGGGGCCCAGATATATCAGAAGGACGCAGAGAGTAAATAACTTGCTGATCAGCCATGCTTTCAAGATGCTGCATTCAAACACGGGGAGAAAACAGGTTCCCATCTAGTTTCAGCTCTTCAGGAGTAAAGTTCAGAGAGCAGCAAAATACCCTGTTCTCTTTATACACGTCTCTGTTCTCTTTTTATATGGTTTTTTTTCTCTCCCCCCCCCCCTTTTTTGCACCGACAGAAGTTTCTCCTTGCATGAGGAAGCCAGCGGGGCCATGGCGCGTGCCTCCAGCAGCAAGCGCTGCCCGGGCACCACGGCCCCGTGAAATCCCCTGGGAGCAGCCGCCCCGAATAAGCAATTCCAGGGAGAGGAACCCACTGGAGGCTGGATAAAGTCGTGGTCTCTGCAACACGGCACCTCTCCTGCGAGGGGACGCACGCCTTCCCACACAGGGGCTGCTCTCTTCATGGCCTCAGCTATTTTTAGCAATCAAAGAAACAGATTTTTTTTTTTTAAATGGGAAGGATTAATGAACTTGCAAAGAGTCACCCAGTGTGTACGTGCTAGGTCTTTTATTCCTGGCTGCTGGTGCAGAAGGTTTCTAGTCCTAAGTTATAGTGAGTCTCCAGTAACGGGGCTCGCTATAAACAGCCGAGGGAAGGAGAGGTGGTTTTATCAGGGAAGGCTGAAAGGTCTCTTGCTTTTAAGTCTACTAAAGCGGAGAGAGTACGTGGACATTCATTGTCAAACTGTCAGAGAGAGAAACACCAAAGCGAGAAAAGCTGTCTAAATTTAAATAAGACAACACTGGCTTATAAAAGGAGCGGGGTATAAGCTGGATACACGGGCTAGAAATAAAATTCCTAATGGATGGAAAATCTGGAAGAACTTTCCAACAGTATCAGAAGAGGCAAAAAGCTCACTTAAAAACCCTTTA
Organism: Ciconia boyciana; assembly: GCF_034638445.1. Classification (NCBI taxonomy): domain Eukaryota; kingdom Metazoa; phylum Chordata; class Aves; order Ciconiiformes; family Ciconiidae; genus Ciconia; species Ciconia boyciana. Next base: position 3,620,361 of record NC_132950.1, read on the forward strand.
AGAGTACTTAAAACATACTTAAACTTTTTGCTGAAAATGCAGGAGAGTGAGGAACATGTTGATGTGGCATCAGCAAAAATGGCTGGTTTCTGTAGGATCATTTCTGATGAAGCCGTTTTAACCCTTTGCAGACATCAAACCCACCCCTCAAGTTCACTGCGAGATAAAGGCTGAAATTGCAGGTTTATGTCATGTGTTCAACCTAAAAACGCCCAAGAGGTAAAATATAAAACAGTCTTCTCCTCTCCCCTACAGAAAGTTTTGTGGTCTGCTCCAGTTTGCAATAAATTAAGGCTAATTCAGACTGACTGGATGAGTCACCGGCATGAAATATAAAGTGGAGAGTTTATTTAAAACCTCACCATACGAGATTTAGCACACGGACTTGTTGAACAGATGCAATATTCAGCTTGACTCAATGTCTCTAACATTTCGAAGAAAAGAAACACTACTTTCTGTTTGTCTACATTGCACAGATTGCCGCAGAAAATCCCATCAATTTAGAAATTAAAGTCTCAGATCAAGGAAGCTCCTGTGGTTGGAACCACTTCCATGACCAGCCTTGAGCCTCCAGAAAAGCCCCTTTCCAGAGGTCTGCACATCCCATTTCCTACCAGATTTTATGCCAGTGTAAATTTTCTTAGGGAAGCTGCTACAGCATAGATAGTCTGGTTTTTATACAGCTATTCAAGCAGACTATGCTTTGTTTTATGCCAGGAGAACAGTAGATGCATTTTGGTAGAACATCGGACAAGAGGGAAAATTAGAATTGATAAATCAACTTTTAAGATAATTACCACTTTGTAAAATGCTTTAAAAAACCCAACTCAGGTGGAAAACACAGCGCAAAATCCTAATCACAACATGCATGCCAGCACAAGGAGGTGATTTACAGAAATCTCTTGTATTTGTCCTTAAGCGCCCCTGTTTCAGGCAGCGCCAAAGGCACAGCATCCTTGCCACTGCTGCGGAATCCAGGGGGACGCCACATTAGGAACCGCAGATACGGGCAACCCATATGTAAGTAACCAAGTACTCCTATTTAGTCCACAGCAATGAAAATGAGCCGGTATCACACAAGATTATCCCATAATTATCCCCTTTTGCTGAAGTGCCTGCCTCACAGCCCATTTTACACTGAACATTGATCACAAGAGAAAGCCGATGCGAAGACAGAGCTCTTTCCGCCTAGGATTAGCAATTTCAAGCACTTATATGCAGTAACATAAATACATTCATATACATGATGCCAGTCAGCCCTGAAACCAGTGGAAAACCCAGAAAGTGTAGTTCAAGTCAGCTATTTCGTAGGATTGGGCTTTGGAGGGGAAACATCGTGGGCTGCAGCGGTCCCAGAAGCTATAGGCAGGAACCAGAAGCAGGACCAAACAGATCTGGGATGAGGGCAGCACAGCTCGGCCTGAACCTTCCAGAATTTTTTTAGTAGATGTGAATGCAGAAATAATGTAATTAAAAAATAGCCACACTGCCATCGGCGGATGAAGCGGGCAGATGTAAAGAACAGTATCGTAAAACGGGCAACTAGGTTGCATGGGACAGACTCTCACCTTGGGTCCAGAGGGGTGCAAGTGCTGCTGAGAAGAGATATTGGGTAATTTTCATACCTTGGAGCTTGTCAGGTGATGGCCATGAGCAGCAGCGAGGAGTAACATCCAGCATGTTGCTTTTCAGAGGGGTTTTACAGGGATGACCTCGAACCCTCTTTAAAAGGGTCACCGACATCTAGCCTGGGATCTCCGAGCTCACCGAAATCAGCGGAACACCCCCACCTACCCCAAAGCCTTCACACGAACCCCGCGCATCCCCAGGCACCGTTCTCTCCCCATCCCTCCCTCTCCCCCGCAGCACCTTACCCGCAGCCTCAGCCGCTCTCCCCCATCTGTCCCATCTCCTCCTGCATGTCACGGCCGCAGCCACCGACACTGGAGCCAGTTCCTCTGGGGCTCGTTAGCCAGTTTCTGGTTTCCTGTCATCATCTGAATCACTAACCCCAACATCCGCCGCTCGGCCGGTCAGCCCCTTGCCAGCTTGCGAAGGGACCCACGGGTGGTGCTTGCACAAACTCGCCCCGGGCAGCTTCTTGCAGGACGTTACGGTTTATCTGCCGTGGGGACGGGACGAGGCTCAGACGGCGAGGAACCACGCACGCCGCCGAGGTCCCTTCCCAAGCAGCCCTTGAGTTTCAGATGGGGCTGGTGCCCCAAAAAAGTTCAAGTTTCCTTTTAGCAAAGAGCCTTTGCAGGCTTTAACATCGCACGCTGGAAGCAGCAGATACTGCCTGGAAAAACTCAGAGCAGCTAAAGCAAATAGCAAGTCCTCTCAGTTTTTACAGAAAAGATGATATCACGTCTCAAAGGCAGCAAATAGCCTGAGGTCACCGTTGCTAACAGCGAAACCTGGAGCTCCTGTCCAGAGCTGTAAGAGTAAAACTATTTCTTATGCTTCAGCATTGGCAGTTTGCAGACAACAGACACAATTTCACTGTACCCTTAAAAAAAATATAGTAGTTCCTTAATTTTTTTTGTGCTTGAATAGAATAAGGAGGGTTTATGAATAATGAGGAATTTATCTACTGGCTTAGAGCCCTGTTACAGTACATGAAATACGTATCCTGCTGGAGGAATAGGAAAGTCTGCACGCGCACATAACGGCCCTGTATAGGTGCAGCTACCGGAGAGCGCAGCAGACAGCTGGGCACATGCTTTACAACCGCAAACAAAATGACATTTCATGCTGCCTCTCATTAAGGCTCTATAATCTCTCTCTCACATACAGCCATATAAGTTATTCAGCAAAGGGAAACTTTGTTATACTCAAATTAGGGCACTCTCAAGCTACCACAGCCAGTCACCTACATCCACCTCTCTCTGTGAGAGAAGGTGGCTCTTCTACCATAAAAACGATAGAATAGCCAACTGCTTACAACTTTTGCAACCCTGGGATGGGAATTTTGCTGCCAAGCTTTCAGAGCAAACGTTGCTTTGATAAGATAGTTAACCACTGTATGTACAAATACATTCAGACTTTCTCTCTTCCAATTCTAACCCGAGATGCAAAAATCATTGCTTGCATGCACCTTCCAGAGCCGTTCCCCCACGAAATCCGGGTGCAGAAGCCTATCTTGAATCAGTACACACAACCTGAACCAGAGACTAGAAGAGAGAGACCCAGCTTTGAGTTGTTTGTATGGTTTCTGGCTGGCCTCTGTACAAGGAATACTATATAGTGTGAAATGCGTTGCTGACTGCTACAATGGTTGCTACAAAATTGGCATTTCTAGCAGAGGTCTTAGCTACCAAGTAGTTTATTAGGGGCTTTCTAGCAGGTTTTTTACATGTTTAAACATAAGCTGGTAACAGAAGTCTTAGAGAAGAGTTCTTCATAGCAGAACTCATGCTCTGAATATGCTGGAGACAGTTAGTTTGTCTTTCATATCAGAAATCTATTTCATTAGGAACAGCCACTGCTAAAAAGGTACCGTGCATTTGCTTACAGGTTCTCCGATGGGTCTCACAGCTTCAGAGATGACTCACTGCCGCAGTACGGACGTTACCACAGTTGGCATGGGCTGTAGCAAAGGCACCTCCTGTCAGTCCCCTGATCATCTCCTGGACCCCGGGACTCAGCCTCTCCAGAGCAGGTAGAAGCTGTTGCCTTGCCCGAGGCAGCAGGGTCACCCCCAGCGCGTTACAACAGCTCTTGGGTGGAGTGATGCCCTTTGAAGACATCAGTCCCCTCGAGAGGCCGATCACCTTGATTTCTAACTTTGATTAGAAGGCAATTACTGCAGTAACACACACTGCTGTATAGATACTATCTCCCTTCTTTGTATTTCTCACGAGAAGGGCTCGAAGTAGAGGTTTAGGATGAGAGCCCTCACTCCAAGCACCTACTAACACAACCACGAGTTCTGCTCTTCGTGAGGCCAGACCAAGCCCCCTCTCTGACACACACGCAATAACCCCTCAGGCACCAAACCCAGCTTGGGACCCCAGGCTCTACCCTGTGTCTCTCCTCTCCCTCCTGTAACCCCTGTGCCTCATCCAGACCTGCTGCTTAGAAACCATTTCTGGTCTGATAAAAGGTCAAAGACAGAGGAGCATCATGCTTTTATCTATGGCAATAAATTATGTAAAATGCCACATTACAATTCCACCTTTCCATGTCCTTTTCAAAGCTTACTCATTTCAGCTTCATTTTGTCTCCCCCCCCCCCCCCCCCCAACACATAGCATCTACTCCTTCAGTCAGTTTTACCAGCAAACTAAACCCTCTTTTTTTCTTTCCTTTTAATACATAGCTAACCAGCTGCAGAAATCTCTCTTTGGGCCCAGAGCGGTCATGAGACTCCATCTTCCACCCGCCCCAGCTTACCTGTTGGGGTTGGGAGACTGAATGCCCTGGGGACCAGTTTACATCCTTTCAGATAAAGGCGGGGTCTGCTCAAAGACCAGCTGGTTTTGCTTGAGCCAGGTGTTATGACTAATGCCAATCAGAAATTCTCAGTGAAACAATGATTAGCAATCAATGCATCATCTAAACCTGACCTTTCCGCAGGAACACACCCAATGCTGAAAATTTTGAGGAAAGGTTTCTGAGCTTTCTCCCAGAGCTCATAAGCTTTGCAAGTCAAGCGTTGCCTACTTTGCAGGAGACCAGCATTCAAATCCCCCTTGCCTTGGGACCAGAATAAGCATGTCTCATCTCAACCACTAAGTATTTGGTTTGCCAAATTTTCACGGCAGCTTTAATGAAAGCCACGTCTTGGAGGAAGTTTTCTCACATGCTAAAGAAGTGCACACACATTTCTGTACAGATCAAGAAACGGCTTTCCTCTTGGCTGTAGCTGCATGAGCATTTCCCCAGCTAAAGGGGAAGTGCCACCTCCTCCCCTGCCCCAGCTGCACGCCCCACTGCAAATCTGATCTCACCGAGCTGAAACCGAAAGCAGCTCCGTTACAGCTGAAGATACATGCTGCTACCACCCAGTGGAAAGACGGCTCACAGCTAGGATTTCTGGGTGCTTTACAAAAATTTGGCCAAGTAAGGTTTGCAAAGACTAATGCTGTACGTCCCTATGGCGCTATAAAGTTTCTTCCCATTCTTATCCTGCTCAGTTCATCCTTGTAGACACCATAATTCTTAAATTTGAACACAAAAACCTAGAAGGTTTGAATGCTTTTATTTGATTTTTTATACAGCAATACAAATTATACAGGTTCATTACAGTACAGATTTTGCAGGGGTTTATAGAGGTACTTAGTGATTTTTGGTTTATTTAAAAGAAAGAGGCAGATCTTGGGAGCACGGTGACATGAACAAAACAATCTCATAGTAGGAAGCAAATCCCTACTGTGCTGAACACCTACTGGGCGGAAAGGTGGTGGCAGCGTTCCCGGCAATAACATACCCAAAACATCAACCCTGGGATACTCTAGAGCTTTTCAGAAGAATTTGTGAGCTTACAGGTAAGCAGGTTGTTCCTGTAACAGCGCTGCAGGTCCTTAAAGCCCTTGGATGCACTTTGCTGCAAAGGGGACAGAAATGAGGGAAGCTGATGTTAAATTAACCTGCCATTGAGCAGGCAATGTCACGTAACCGAGTCGTTGCAGCTATGGAAAAGGAAACCATAAAATGCTTTAGATTTAGTCACCCAAACAGCTACAGTAAGATGAGGAACATGATCTTAGACCTAATAACAGCGACACCGCATGCACACCGTGACACTGCACGTGCAACCAGAACCCCGTTTCTTGCGCCCATCTAAGCTGCGGGTTTAAGTGAGCAGACACGGGCAGGAACCAGCAAAGCTCCCGTGCAGTCCCTAATGCGCAGGATAGGTGCAAGCTCTACACCTATAGCTTTGGTAAGTACGTTCCTCCAGTTAGTCCAGAACATGCAATGTCATCAGGATATTGCTATTACTGATGTGCCTCAGGCTTGAGAGTCAAGTGTCTGGCACTGAAGGGTTAAATCCTTTCAGAAAGCAAGGCCTAAGGATATGATTACACTGTTTTAAATGCTTCTAATGGGTTTAATACTGATCTAGTGAGTGGTATCACAAATAACAGAATAAATTGCAGACGATATAGATAAAACGTATGCACCAAATAAAAGATAGCCCTCTGCCACTGCAAATAGACTTGATTCCTTGAAATCCTGCAGTGGGTAAGTGGCATTTGAGAGGAGGGATTCAGCTACCAGATTAGAGAATTCCAATCTCAGCTGGAAATCAAATTCCTCTTCAGCCACAGGAACTCCCCTTTCTAAAAATTTAAGACAAGCATCACCTACAAAATTGCCTCCCAAGAATCCCGTCCAGAGAAGTGCCCTTGAGAACTACCAAGGTAACCGATTCTGCGCTAAAATACGCCAGGATATACGAACAGCCCCATTCCTTCAGAGCCTTCGCTCTCATCTGGTAGCGAAACACAGAACCCATCAGAATGCAAAACATAAACTTAACACAAATTTGAAGATGCTCGCAGTTAACAGCTTATTGCCCGTGTTCTTGCCGTAAGCCAGTGTGAATAAGCACGAGACGTACTTCCAGACGCTGAGAAGGAATGAGGTCGGCGTAGAGAACCAGTGATCTATGCCTGGCTTCAAACTGCACTGCTTGGAGCAAACGTGACGCACGCAGCCTTTCTCCAAAATACACTCTAGGTGAACAGGGGGATTCCCGGAAAGCAGTCACTCCAAACAGCTTTGTTCAAAGCAGTCCGCGGGACAAGGCCTGCTCTGAAAGTTGCTACACGCGAGCGCTCTGATGAAGGGGTCGCACATGCATTTCAAAATTTGCTGGCTTTATTATTGAATCTTTTCTACAAAAAGGAGGGGTTGCAATATCACAGGATTTGCTCTAAAATTCTCAAGATATTATCACCTTTTCTGAAGACAAGTCAGCAGCTAGTACTACAGGTAGCAAATGCTCCTATGATACTACGAGCTAAAGTCAGGATTGAAACTATAATAGAATTCGTAAGACAAGTTGAAAAATATCAGCATCATCCAAAACTGCCCTGGGACGACGAGTCTTGGCCACAATCACTCTCTATCACAACCAGCTCTGGGACACCTAGCAGAACTTCAGAAATTCATGGTCAGCATTGGAGACTCTTTTAGTAGTGCCAGTGCATCTCAGTAGTAGGTTAACAGCTTGTTGATATTTTAGAAAGGCAAGTAAGCCACCCTCGAGGGCATACATTTAACTTGACTCTATCACCAGCCCATCATTTGAATACGTGAACACTCCTCCACCTTTCTTCAGCCATCAGAACAACATTCACCACCACAAGCACAAAGAGCCCCCGCGGGCGCTGTTACAGACTTGCACACTCCAGCGAGTTGGCAACACACCCGTGCCAGCACTGGGCTGCTGCCGTTACAGGACTGGGATTAGCTCTCCCAGGACTGCTCCTGGGCTCGGGAGCTCAGGGGGGTTATTTTTTGGTGGTTGACAGTGGAGTTTCGCAGCACGTTAGATGCATGCGGCTTGCTCCTGCGTTGTCCCACAGCTCTTCCAGAGACACCGCACCAGCCTTCCCCACCTGCAACCCAGCTGGAGAGACACAACACAGCACTTTCTACAGTAGCAAAGCAGTGCTTATTCAATTTAATTCAATTTCAGTTCCAAAAACCATCTGCTGCATTCCTGACTTCAGTTTTGTTTAATTTTTAAGTTCAAGCTTGAAGAAAGCTCTGCACAGCTATTAGAAATAACTCGGTGAGAATATGAATAGCCACAAAGTGAATTATCCATTTGTTACCACTGCTGGTAACCTCCTCGGTCTAGGCTTTGCCATGCCAGGCTTAGCTTTAAGCTGCAGGTAAAATTAAGCATTACAGATTAAACCTTAACTGCTTTTTGCTGGTGGGATGGGGAAAAAATAATTTTGCTTCCTCCTACAAATCTTAAATGCCACGTCCATCTATTAAATACATTTTGTCAACTGTTGACACAAGCTAGTTTGATATGCTTCTGCATGGGAAAATGTTCATCAATTAGAATTTTGAAGGGAGGGGGGAAGAAAAAGGGCTGGAGGAGCCTGACCGTAAGCCATGTGGGACGCATAATGCAGAATGCTCCAAAGAAACCAGGCAATGCATTAATGTTTGCATACGAAGAACTACTAAAAAAAAAAGATATTAAATGATATTGGGATTAGGCTGCATTCACTACTGGGAAACCCTTGACCAAACAAATATTAGCAGATACAGAAAAATATTTATAGGACTAAGATGAGCCATTTTCAGTCTCACTACCTTTCTCCCAAACAAGTGTTACTATCCTCCATGCAGAGCGATGAGATTATTGCTCCCAACGTCAGAAGGTTTGAAAGACCAGCTATGAGCAAGCCTTGTGGTAGCCGCTGAAGGACAGCATCTCCACCCAGCTAGCCCTCCTCTGACATACAAAACTCAGGTTAGCATTCGGGTAGGACAGCCAGGTGCCAGCACACGCGCTGCTTCAGCAAGTGCCTCCAGAGCAGGATTCGGATTCTCTGCTCAAGCTGTCGTAAGAGCAGGTCTAAAGAGAGAGTGGACCGAGTAGCCGGAAGGCAGGAACACTTTCCATCCTTTCATGCTATGGAAAGCAGTAAAACCAGCAGGAAGGTCAGAGCTCATTTCCTCAATAAAAACACAGCTCTCCCTCTTTAAGTTACCCTGCAGTATGCATATACTTCAAAGACGCAGGGCAACAGACTCATTAACAGTTACATCTAGTGGGAAACAGGTCAGCTGAAAAAAGTTGGGAGAAACCGGGCAAGCAAGCAGCAAGCTGATCTATTTACTTCGTCTTACCACCAAGACTCCCCATGAAACTGACTGCTACGCAAACGGGAAGGACACACGCTTTGCCCTGTACCGGGCAGGGGATTCTGGTCAGAGGGTAGCAGAACCCAGCTTGTGGGAAATGGCACCAAGAGCTATATGGCCCGCAAGCATATACTATAGTACTTCCAAATTCTGCCTGGCAGCCTTCGCAACATAACTGAAGTTATACTGAAGCCACAGGACAAAGAATTTGGGCTCGCTTCCACTTGTACACAGTTTTTACTTCCCTGTGTCCTGCATGTTCCAGCACTTGTTTAGATTAGATTCCTCCCCTTTGTATTTTCCTCGCCCCCCCTTATTTGTATAAGAATGGGTCTGGTAGTGCTTCCCCATAAAATTTAAGGAAGCAAATTTCAAACATCGTGTTAATTTGGAAAACTGAGGGGGAGGAAAAAACATGCTATAGCAGACTCAAATAAAGACCAATGTTAAATATTACTTAATGTTTTCTTTTATTTAAAAGATCATTCACAAAATACCATATCCATAAATTTATTTTGTTATGAAGCAGAATGTGTTAAGTGTTTGGAATTCTTCTTTTCTTTTTTTGTTTTTACATTTAAAAGTCAACTGTCTTGACTAGAGGTGAGTTTTTATATGGGAATTTGTTCTTAAAATCTTTTCCACATTGAAGATGTAAATAGGTCAATTATTGGTTTGGAATACAACCACACAAATGCATGTCTGTCTTAAATTAAGTATTAGTGTTAGACAAATGGTTCTTATCTCAGAAGCAGATTAAGTGACAGGCAGAAGGAAGGAAAGAGTAGTTCTGTAAATTGCTGGGACTCTGATATTACAAAGGTAACTTCAGGGAAGAAATTCACTACTAGCAGCAATGCTGGTAGTGAAGCAGCCATGCTTCCAAACTCCTCTTGCAAGTACTCTGGTGTGCTGGCTGTTTTATCGGAAAGCTGTCAGCACTAGCATTAGGGGCCCAAGTTTCTCATGCATTGGACATATCCACACTTCAGTGTTGTAGATCCAGGTTTTGTTTTTAAACATTAATGATCTCTCTCCTTTTGCTCCAGCCTCCCCTCCCTCCTCCCACACAACACTGGCAAGAAACATGTCAAGAGAAGAGAGATGCAGCAATCAGAGATGCTTTTTACCCAAACTTCTACATGAAGAGAATCTATAGCAGAACGATTTCTAATCCGCCCATTTTCAAGGTATTCTGAAAGCAGAAGTCTTAAAACTGTACACCACTGGGCAAAGAAATACAGGGGATAATGGTGATTACATACTGCATGGCAAAGTATACACTCCTTAAACAAAAATAAAAAAGTCAATTTTATTTGTAGAAACTTCGTTTAAAAATTTACCAAACATGTAAAACCCAAAAAAAAAAGTAAGCAGAAAGAGCCAGTGAGCAGTTGTGCTCAAACAGGCACGTTTTTGCAGCACTAACCTTGAGCTCAGAGGTGTAGTATCATACCATTCTGAAGTCAACAGACAGCCACCAGCAAGAGTCTGCTGGCAGATGCTTTATGCATACTGATTCCACCACTTATTCACCAGGCTTCTTGTCAGCCAATTTTATTTGCATCTATTAAATTGATACTTCCTGGTAACCTGTGTGAAAGGGCAGCTGTCCCCCTTAGTTTTATAAGGGGCTCTGCTGTATACAGTAACTCTAACACCAATTGTCATAAATGGTATTGCACTACTTGGTTAGAACTGTAAATTTCTGTTCAACTCATCTGGACTCTCCAGTTTTCCTCTTCAGAGCCACAGCAATACAGAACAAGACATGCAGGTCAGAAGAGGAGCACTGAGGAAGTAAAAGGAAACAATACAGGGCAATAACTAAGTCTAACCTGTGCTTCTAAAGTAAAACAAACCCAGAAAGGAAGAAGTTGAAGCAGCACCTTTGTCCAGAGACCTCCACACTTGTGGAAGCAGCTACACTGCCTTATCTACTGGCAACTGTGCTGCTTGGAAGGAAACAGAAGAGGGAAACTCAGCACAAAGCAGGCACTAGATACAGCAAAGCCAAGAACGTACTAAAAACCACTTGTTAACAGCTGACATGCATTCACAAGCTCTGTGTTTTCAGTTTCAAAGAGGACAAATGCCAGATGGCAGGAATGGTAAACTGCAGGGTTGACATTCCAGCAGAGCTAGTCACTCTGTACTGTCTTGCTTTTTCTCCCGCCTCCCCATTCCCTCTCAACCCCAAACTCAGTCGTGCTCTTTTACTACTTCCTCTCGGGGCTTGGCTCCACCAAAGATAGCAGAGTTTGGGTTGGCTACTTGATTGAGGGGAGTAGCAACTGTTCGAGGTTTGAGCTGAAGTCGGGGTCGCTGTGCTCTTTCCTCTGAAAGAAAAAACATCAAGGTTTTAAGATCTGTCTGCCAAAGGTAGTAGCTTTAATCTGACAAAGAAAGCAGCAGTCTCCTTCATGAAGGAAGACTGAATTACAGAAGATATAAAGAGTTTACCTTCTGTTGGCTCTCTGAAGTCCATGGAAGATCCACGAAGGGGAGGCAGGTCTCTGAAGCGACCAGTGCCACCACTTCCCATTGAGGCACCTGGTGGTCGCCGGTCTCCAGGGCGGGTTCCTCTACCCCGGCCTCCCAAGAAGTCATCATCTTTGAATCCTGAAGATGGAAGACAGTGAATTTAAAGAGCACATTTTGCAATGCTTTTAATCTAGATTTTTATCTGGGTGACTGGAAAACCTTGCAAGTCACTGCTGTCAGTCCAAGATGATGCACTGAGAGCCTTTGTCTGTAGACAGATTGCTTCACAGATCTCTAACATTCTGGAAGAGTCATACAGATTCCATTTGAAACCAAGTATACTATGCCAAGTTCAGAAACTGGTTTATCCACCTAGAGGCTTATTGGAGTGTTGGAGAGTGGGTCATCAAGTGAGCTTAAAATATGAGCTTCAGCTGCAACTTCAGACTGAATTCAGCTAATGGTGTGAACAGAGACAACACTAGAAGTACCCAGAATACTTCTGTAGCCAGAAGATCCCACTGGCTACAGCCTTAGCATGAAATCTGCAGGAGCAAAGTAAATAGAAAAATAGCTAGGGAAATATACAGTCCTTATAAAACAGAGCCTTTGAAAAACAGAGCAAAACCCCAAGGCTTTTTAGTTGTACTATAAACTGACCAGGCATTTACTAGATTAATGAAAGAGCTGGAAAAAAAGCAATTCAGACTTTAAATATGAAACTGCCTGCATTTCTTCAGCTTATGTATCAAAACAAAAATCAAGAACTGTCTGTCACTGGCCAGAGTTCCAGTCTGTACCAATGACTATCCTAGAGTATCTCTCCAAGCCCTTATCATCTGCATTCAACAGGAGGAGGATACTTCAGGCTAACAGCACACCTAAGGGGAATATACTCAGTTTTTCAGAAGCCACCTGGAAGAGAAAGTTGTTTTGCTCCCATTTGAGATTTTCCTTTCCACTTCAGTATTTGGCAGAGTTGCAGAACTGTCCCTTACTTCAGTGCCAAACCACCATCTTTAAAGACTTGATCCAGAGCAAGGCTGTACAACCTGAGAAGAAAAGCTTCTGTAGCAGCTAAGACTTAAATGCTAAACTTTTGGCTCACAAATCACTCATCCAGCATCTAACAAGCCAAAATGCATCTGCATTTGAAGAAGCTGCCAAAAAAAGGTATAAAGCTATGACACCAGAATGCTTAGCTACGAAGGCATGTTAAGCGCAGCGCTGTAGCAAGCTTCCTCTCTCCAGCACCATGCTTCAGTCTCGTGCTAGTGCCAAGGGCACACTTTGTTACCGCTCCTTCTACTTTGTCCATTCTACTCACGCAGAGACCAGACATTGCAAAGTTGCACTTGCCAACATCTCCCCATCAGAAAATGGACCAAACCCACGATTTCAGAGGACAAAAGAAATTGTGTTAATGTCACCCTGGTTTCTAATAGCTAGAAACTGTCTGGAAGTCAAGAGCAAACCCGGTGGCTCCATCAATACCTTCCACTCAGCAAGCTCAGTCATTTGCTGCAACTTGCATTACTGTAACAGGTCTAAAAGTTTAGGAACATTTCGCATTTAAAAGTGCTTTGGAACACTAACATATTTTTGGAGAAGTCAGTTGCTTCAGGGATACACATATAATGATGTCACATCTCTCAAGAATGTGAAAACCTCTGCTCTGAAAGAATACAGTAACAGCTTTTCCACATGATCTGTCTGTTTCTGCTACTATTCAGAAATGTGCTTGGCCTCATGTTTGAGAAATGCTTAAAACCTAGACACCATAGACTATATTTGAACAAGTATTCTGTCATTTAGGACTGTTTCATAAAATTTACAATCAAGACTTTCCTCTGTCATAAGGCAATGGAAGATTCCCCCTGAAGAATCCCACTGCAGCTGTAGGATGTCCAAAGTTGGCATACAGTAGACTCAATCAAAACAGTAATGGGGACAAATGTAGCTGACATGAAAATGAGAACAATTCTGTGCCTTTTAGGCTGCCTGTCTGTATAAGTGTTAATACTGATACCAGAATTGAAGTCATCTCTGGAATCCCATCCACCTCCTCTGGATTCTCGGGAACCTCCTCCCATTCCTAGGAAAAAAGCCACAATTGCGTTCAGGTCTGAAGCTGTGGGAAAGACTGATCAAGGGGATACCAAACCAAAGTTTCAGTCCTTCAATATCCAAAGTCATGCTGCTGGGAAATCCTTCTGTTTCGGTACTATCAAGTTCCATTGTGTAGGTACAAAAGGTCAGTTTAAGTTAACCAAGAATAAGTGGTCAGAAAAGCTTCTCTAATACACTTTCAATGGAAACCTTTAGTGAGTCGAGTTCAATTAAGCTTCAACTACAGCAAAGCCTGTTTTTACACTGGAACAGGAGATAGTCAGTCCAAAATAAGTATTTGTCTGCTTGTGCTTACTTAGCTTACTCACTTTTCTTACATCATAATAAAATAGTAGCAGATCAGACTGTTGGGCTTATGATTGTCCTCTGCAAGACATTGTACACGACTAAGGGTATTGGTCTCACTTCCTGGGCTAGGAGTGACAACATATTCAGCTTTTGGACACAAAGCACATCTATTCCAGACATTTCAGGAGCGGCAGCAGCTAGGTTAGAAATATGTATATACATATAAGATTTCTCCTTCCTACATAATCTTCATGTTTACTTGCATGCCTTGTCTTAGTATTAGTTAGCACCAGAAGTCGTAACTACAACCATTATATTTAACAAGCTATTCAGAAAAATGGAAGTCACCTCTGTCATCAGGCCCGCCACCTTTTCTGAAGCCAAAGCCACCTTTATCCTGTTTTCTGCCTTCTGCTATGTCCACTCGGAGTGATCGATCACCCAAAAGCTGTTAAATAAAGGGGAGAATCTCTTCAGAATGTACCATACGGGCTGCCAAGGGGTTTGAGACTGTGCTTATCTTTTTATTTCACAAATTAATTGCAAGTATACTTACTGCACCATCATACGTAAGAGCTTCCTTGAGTGACTCCACCTCATCGAACTCTACGTAACAAAATCCTGTAAGAAGAATCTCACAAGTTAATACCAGCACTTTAAAAGGTCTTTGTAAGAAGCTACTCTTCCTTCATATCTGCTAATAGCCTCCCTTCTCTTTCAAAAGTGAGCTACGATATGATAAGTGCAAGGTGTACACAACTCAGAAACCAAACATCATTAACGATGAAAGCATTTACCTACGCCTATTAATGATGGGGACAAATCCTGAAATAGAACTCTGTATGGGCACAGCGCAAATACTAAGAGCCTGATTAATTCCCTTTGCCATAGGGTTCTCATTACAGATTAGATTTGATCTATGACTTAAGACAGTTATTTAGCTGAATATTGACATTTGGTTACTAGTGTTTTTAAACAAAAAGCTAAAGCACCTGCTTGGGCAGCAGTCTGATTTTGTGTCACCACATCATTTAGTGAATTTAATCCTTTTCTGAGGCCCTCTGTTACCTGAGTTAAGCCTTTCCCCCCAAAAAAAGTAACTTACAAATATACTCCCTTTCCACAGGCCAGTTGCAATGGACATCAGATCTGTGTCCTCTAAAACAATTCTCTGAATGGCTTATCTACTTGCTTTTTCTCCCTCTCTACTAAAAAAAGACAGAGCTGAAGCAGTGGGAGTCTTCTGAACTAAAGAAAGATTGTGTAAGTACTCAACACTTAAGGTCATGGATCTTAAGTGGGTCAGACACTTCAGCTTTGTTACAATTCATGTAAGACAAGGTTTGAGAAAGTCCTTTTATGGCAAGGCAAATATTGACTCTTGTCACTCAGGTTAGTCTGTATCTTCAGACGATGGAAGTAACAGTGAATCTCATTCAAATGAGATGTTTATTTGCTAGTGAATGAGAAACCTGTATAAGTCAACATAAACAAATGCAGATCAACAAGCTAACTGCGCTTTAGAGTAGGGACTGAAATTCGCCATTAAAGTGACTTTAGAAGTACCTCATTTTCTCCTACCGGTTAGTCATCTACAACTAAAACAACTCTGAACACTCACCTTTAAATTTGTCTGTTTCCTTGTCTCTGACTAGTCGTACGCTCCTTACGCTGAGATCCTTGAAGATGGCATCTATGTCTCCTTGAACAGTGTTGAAGGGTAGATTTCCCACATATGCTGTGAAAGGGGGTTCTGTTGGCAGCTCTTTCTGTTTGCGGGAACCAAGGCCGCCACCACGAGACCTGTTGAAAGAAAGCACAGTGTCTCTGGAACTTGACTCCCAAGGCACCCAGTAATATAGTATATAGCACTGCTCAGGTGCTGTTTGACTTTTTGGAAGTGGATTTTTCCACAACTTTGGTTACTTTTTCTATCCCTTTGCCTGCACCTGCCACCTCCACTATTGGCCAACTCCTTTCTAGTATTACCTGATGCAATACTTCAGTGGGAAAACAAATGAACAATATATTTAAATACGTTACAGGTGAACTCAGTAACAAAGCGATGAATGAACTTCCTTCTCATCTCACAATCCATTAAGAAAAGCAACATAAGGTTCTCTCTACTGTCCCCTACTCAAGATCATTACTTCTTAAAAAGCACATCCTAGACTAGATTTTAAGAATAATTTATAGCAGTGAAGAAATACTTGCATGGCACAGGCTCATCAGCTTATCCTGAAATTAAGCTGGATCCAACGCTTTTAACTAAATAGTGTATTACCAACATCCACTCCACCGTCTTCTAAATTATTTCAGCAGCATTTAGCTTAACAGAAACATCTTCTCATAACTCTGAAGTTATGGCAATAACTGTCAGATATCTGGACTGCAATGCTTTGAATTGAACACATAATAAAATACTTGGTTGAGCAAGGTGTTCTAAGGCAGAGAAACCAATTTCAGTGCTATTTGGATGTTTACTTCTTCCTTTGTGTCTCATGAATTACAGACTGAGGTCAACTAGGTTGTCTTTTCTTATCTTTTCCCTCAGTCTCAGTTAAGGCTACTGGCATTGGCTGAGGAACTAGATCGTACCAGCTAAATTCTTTACTGTATTAATGTAACACATCTGCATGTTAATTTCCCATAGAGCCTAATCTTCTAAAGCTAACTTTGATCTCCTTTACAGTCAGCAAGGTTTGTACTGTGGGCACAAGGCAACCTTAAGTTATAGCTCCTGGACTTCTAGACTAGAGGATTCCACTGGTTCCAACACCATTTGCCCCACATAAGCAATCTTGACTTTAACCCGAGATGTCTACCTACTACTCTGCCCATGTTCTCTTCAACACCTCACTTTTATTGGGCTTTGTTCATGTCTGCTCCCTTTCCCAAAGGCTCACTGTGCATTTAAAAGCATGGTGGAACACAAACTGTACCAAACCAGGATTTGCTAGTTGACATGGACTAATTAGATTTCTGCAGAGTCCTATCTAAAATACAGAAGGTCAAATAATTTTATTTCCTTTTATTCTGGCTGGTTGCATGCAGCCAGAAAATCCATTGGGCAAGCAATGTACTTGTCTGCCTTTTTTTTTTTTCATTCCAGAATAAATATTTTATTACTAATGAATCAGATAATGCAGAAATCTTGAATGAGATTCCTTAACTCTTTCTAGGCAAGCCTGTCATTTGTGCCTTTTTATGGTAGCAGCACCGTGCAGGAGTCATTTGTCACCAACATTATCAGCATGCTGCTAAGTGTACTTAAATCACAACCTACATATCTTTAATTAGTGTCCACCCAGGTTCATATTTTAGCATTTTTGACAATATTCCTCATCTGCCTTTGTCTCATTAACAAGTCCGTCAAAAAACATACTTGAGAACTAAAGCTGCTATAGTTGGGTGCTGTGTATGTATAGCAGAATTAACTTGAGTCACAAGACTGTTTTAAGGAGGAACTCCAAGCAAGCTGAGTTGCTCTTCTAAAGGATTCCGTAATATGTAGAATCAGTTCCATGTCTTTGCTCTTAATTCTCATCTATGGCCTTACAAACAGCTATTAAAATACCATACATCTAATTTGCAGCCAAAAACCTCAATTTTTATGTTCTATAGGAGCATCACAATTGCTTAGGCTGAGTTTAAATGAGCATACCCTACTTCTACACATTCTCACCATGTTCCTTGGACTGCCAGTCATCTGGTTCAGTGAGCTGATTCACCTGAAAATTCACCCTGAAGTTCAACAAGGTGATCTGGACAGCTGCAAAGACCACTCCTGCCAAGGTGGGAAGGAGAACAAAAGCAAGGGCTCCAACTACAGCTTTCAACAGCAACCTCTACTCAGATCAATTTGAGCTGCTTCTGAAACCACACCCTCAAGTTAGTAATCCTCAAAACAATTTTTTGTGCTACTGACAAACCTTGTTTCTACCATAGCGTACCAGAACTTCAAAGGGTGCATGTATGGAAACCCATGCCCTGTTGTGCAATCCCTACTGATATTAAGTCAGGAAATAAAGTATTCTTTTTGAATCTGATCCATTAAGGCCTCAGTTATCAAATACATAACTATCTATTGGGTATTTTAGTCTCCATTTGAAGAAGAGGAATAGTCAATAATTAGGTTCCAAACTTAGTTTCCTACAGAATCCAGGTACAGAAACACAAAAAGAAACTGTTTCTACACTCCCCTACATTTTTTCAACACTGAAACAGTGAAATAAAAAAACCCCTAAGGCTGACTTCAGTAAGCAAACAATGAGATTGAAAGAAGATGCTCTCATTTGTAACAAAATAGGACAAAAGTCAACTATAATTAAAAACATCGTTGAACTGGGTCACACCAAAGCGTTAAATGAGTATCTGCATTTCCCACTCAGTGTAACTTTTGCTCAGACACGATTAGGTAATAATTATGTCATCTTAATGTGGGAATCTGAAAGGCAACTATTTGATTTCTTTTTCAGAAAACCAAAGCAGAAACCTAAAGAGGAAAGCTTGCTTCTAGCAAATGCAGAAGTAAACGTCCCTATAATTGGACTTACTTTTGGTGGACTGAGTTAAGTGACATCATAAAGTCATATTGGGCTGAAAAAACAACCAAACTGTCGTTTTGAAGCTACTCTTTTAGAAAGTTTAGTTATTCTCCCCAGAAAACAAGATCTGTCAAAAGTTCAAAACAAATAATATTTTGAAAGCTAGTATTTGAGTTTAATAGCCTTTCACTAAAGATCAAAACATTGGTTCAGTATTGATCTTTTTGCACAGCACAGAGAATACAACCTAACTGGATTCCAATGTTAGTGCTTTACCAGAGGCAGCATAAGGTTCAGCAGGATGCAGGTTTTGTCAAGAATCTCCAACAACTCTAAATACATACCCAATTTATTCAAGCAACCTAGTACATCTCTACAACAAGCATTAGATGTCTTCAACAAAAACCTTACCCAAGCTTAAAAATTAGGAGACATTTATTAACACTAAATGGGTAAGACACAGGATCCAAAATGCCAGAAGGATAAAGACTAGCTCTCCATTTTTCACTTACTTTTACTTATTTCAGCAGATGAATCTCAACCTTTGAGTTAGGTGCCCAGCATTAAGCCCAGTGCTTAAAGCCACACCTAAATAAACAACCTACCAGCAAGTCAGGAGTGACAAATACTCAGTTTCCTTCAACTTTGAGAAGCTCTACGGATGTTCAGAGAGTTTCGGCTAAGCCTCAGTATGCTTAAGTACAGATTTTTGTGTCAAATTTTGGGCTCCAAAACACCAAAAAGCTTTTCAAGTAAGCCTTTTGTTATTAAAGTCAGCAGCATGTTCCTCATTCGGAATAAAGCAACTTTTGCATACCATAGTATTACGCTTCAGCTCTTAATCGGTGCGCTACCAGTGCGCTGGCAAAATCCCCTGTCTCATCATATTCTGTTACTCTTCCACCATAATTTTGAAGAGCATGAGGCATGAGAAAGAGGTAGATATCTTACATATGTTTGAACTTGTTGAGAACTACTGTTTTCTATCTGTCACACTTAAATCCTATGCTCACTCTCCATACAGACCAAAGGTTATGCAAAACACAGCTTCCACAAAAACTATTATATCTCAACTGAGTTTACAGTGTTCTTACAGTCCTAGAGCGCCTAAAAATGAGCACGAGTCTCTAAGTTAACACAGGATTCTTTAATCAGAACCTTCAAGAAGAACAGTCATGTTTTCATTATGGGACTTTATACATAGCACAGAGACCTGTTAAGGTCTGAAATTGTGAATTAGTTGTTGGTAACTTACCAGTAATACTGATAAATTAGATGCAAGTACAAGCTGCACTCTAATATTAGTAGCATCTGAGGCTTGAAACTACAGCTAATTCAGAATAAGTACATTTTCTCATCTGCAAAGCCATCTACTAATCAGCAGGGCACCTTTAGTTCACCAAGTATCCACATCTTGCCTGAGAGAAAGTTTAAGTACTCTATTAAAGAAATCTGAATATGAAAGTAACATTTTAACTTTAATCTTATTACTTCATAGAACATGCCTACATTGACTAGGGCAGGCTGAATAGTAACATCTGAATTTATTATGAGTGTCAAGTGCCACTTTAGGCTGCTGTCAAAGTTGTTTGTTACAGAATTTAAGAAATAACAGAACTGTAAGTGGCTACATCATCTGTTTGCTCTGGGACATCTCTTCTTTAGATACAAAGGGTAGCTATGCATAAAAACAAGCTTACAAAGCTTAAGTGTCAGAGTGTTTCCAAAGACAAGAAAACTTACTCCTGTTATAACCTCAGTAGTAGCTCCTCCCTGCTGCCTAAACAGTCTGAAATCAAACTGACTTATTCCACTAAGAACAGGAAAGGACAACACTGTTGATCAGGAAACATATCTTGGAAAATTAGATTATAAAATAGCATACTTGTTAAGATTTGTGCGCAAAGACAGTTTATTTCATAGTTTTATGCCTACCGCTTTATTTTAGTGCACATGGAAACTTATATGGCACCAACCTTCCAAAAAGTCAATTACTAATTGCATCTTCCTAACCTGATACAAGACAAACTTCGTAATTGCTGGTTGCATTACGCACTCTATATGCACTCTCCAGCAAAGAAACAGAGATGAGACAAGCCTTATTCCTACGGGTCAGAGATTTGGAGTCAGCACCCGGAGCCCCGGATAAGGCAGGACGGCGGCTCACAGCCCTCCCCGACCGGAGGCACCACAAAGCCCTCCCATTTCCTCCCCGCTGCAGGCATCACAACGCTGTCCTCTCTCGGGGGCACCTCGCCGTGCGGAGCTCGTCCCGCCAGAACAGGGGCCTCTCGCCCCCCTACAGTCCTGCAGGGGAAGCTCCCTCCTCCCTTCTGTCCCTGCAGGAGCTCCTCACGGCCTACCTTGGCTCTGGCCCAGCACCTCCCTAAATCCCCCCCCCAACTCGCCTCCGGCCGGCGGGAACACAGCGACACCCTCCTCCTCCCGCCCCTTCCCGGCGCTCCCAAGCCGCCAGGCCCTCAACCTTGCGGCACTCGCCCCGCGTAGCGAGGGGACGGCCGCTGCCCCCTCCCGGGACACCGCAGCCTCCTCCTCGCCTCACAAAGCGGGCCCGCCAAGGCCGGAGGAAAACGTGCCCCGCCGGGCTCACCCCCGTGCCCCGGAGAAGGGAAGGCGGCGGGGCAAGATGGGCCCGAAAGGTTCCTAGAGGCAGCGTCCCCCGTCCCTGTCTCCACCCGCCCCCCCCCCCCCCCGTGCCCGCCCGCCATCTCCACAGGGAAAGGGGCAGGCTGGGCCCTGCCCGGCCGCGCCCCCTCCTCGCCCGGCCCGGAGGGGGGGGGACGCGGAGCGCCACTCCCTCCTTCCCTGCCTGCTCCGGGGGGAGCCCTCGGCGCTCCCCAGCGGCCCAGGCCCTGGCGCCGCCCGCAGCGCCGCGCTCACCCCCGGCCGCCGCCGAAGCTGCTGTAGGCCCGATCGTCGTAAGGATCAAAATCCGCCATCGCCACCTCAGCCTCCTCCCCGTGCGAGCGTGACAGGACCGCGCCCGCAGGACCCCGCGCCGCTTATATACGGCGGAGCCCGGGCCAGGGCTGCCCCTCGCGGTGCCTGTCTCCAGCTCCCCGCCCTGCCGGGACTGTCCGCGCTACTGCCTGTCGGGAAGTCCCGCCGCCTGGGCGCTCCCCCGCCGCCGTCACGGGCGCTCACCGGCCGTCGCGGCCCAGCCCGGCCGCGGCTCTGCCCGCGGCTCCCGGGATAGCCTCCGGTACGGGCTGCGGGGGTCCGGGCTGGGCGTTTATCGGTGACGCGAGCCTCGGCCTTTGGCTCTGAAGCGTGCTCCAGCCGCCCCGGTGTGTTCGTCACTGGCCGCTCGTGTGTCCCCAAATCATCTCGGGGTCACTGCCGATAAGATCAAAGGCAGAGGTGGCTCACGCTCCGGGCGTTGCACTGATTCTCTGCGCTCCTGCGACTGGCATGAGATGAGACAGACTGGAAGGAAGGCAGCAAACGTGCGCAATTTCTGCATGGCAGCTGGAGAGTAGTGCTGTATTTTATTGTAAATAAAGATAACGGGCTGCACCCAAAAGTTTTTTGGTGTCCTTAAAAACGTACCCTTTGCATTAACTGATTTGTTTGCTTTTCCTGGGCCATTATTTCAGGTTTTACAATAACACCGCAAGACATACAGACTCTCATGCAATGACCAATATGTCTGGTGTCCTCTGACCCTGCACGGCCGGACCACCCTATTTTAGTCGAGCAGACAGAGCACTCCTGCCCCGCTCAGCCCGCAGGGTTTTAGCCCTCTTCCCCCACCGAGCCCCGCTTCCCCGCGGGGAAAGGATTCAAACCTCCCTCAAAAGCTGCTAACCAGGGCACGGGAGAGCAAAGGAAGCCCTCGGGGCAGGGCAGGGACGAACAAGGCCTGCGGGGGTGCTGGGCTGTGAGACGGGCAGGGGAATATGGCGCTGAGAGGCAGCCCTGAGGGGAGCGCGGCCCTGAGGGGAGCGCGGGGCGCTGAGGGGGCGCGGCCCTGAGGGGAGCGCGGGGCGCTGAGGAGAAGCCGCGGCGCTGAGGGGAGCGCGGGGCGCTGAGGAGAAGCCGCGGCCCTGAGGGGAGCGCGGGGCGCTGAGGAGAAGCCGCGGCGCTGAGGGGACGGGGAGGCCGCGGCTCGCCGGCGCTGACAGGCCCGTCCCCGCTCGGGCCCCATTGCCCCGGAAGAGGCGGGGCGGGCGGAGGACGGCGGCGGCCCCACGTGCGGTAGCGGAGGCATGGCGGAGCTGGAGGGCCAGCGCGGCGGCGTGGTCGCCGACCCCCGCGGGGTGCTGCGGCAGGGCCGCGCCTTCCTCGACTTCTTCTGGGACATCGCCAAGCCGGAGCAGGAGGTGCGGCTGGCGGCCACCGAGAACCTCCTGCGGCACCTGCGGGAGGGCAGGAAGGTGAGGCGGGGGCCGGGGCCGCGCCGGGCCGGCCGGAGGGGCTGTGGGCGCGGGCAGGCAGCGGGTCGGCAGGGCCCTTCCCTCCGCTCACGCTTGGAAACGCGCCTGTTCGAACGGCGGGGTGCCGGCCGGGCGTGCCGCGGGGGGCCTGGCAGCCGCGCTGGGTTCAGGGGAGCGCGGTCACCGCCGGAGCTGTGTCTCTCTTTCAGGACGATGAGCTGAAGTACACTCTCATGCGTCTGGTGGAAGGACTGGGAGCCACCCGAGAGGCCGCCCGCCCGGGCTTCAGCTTGGCCCTGGCGCAGGTCAGTATTTCCCAGAGCAGAGCAGAGGGCTGTGTTGCCCATCGCCAACCCCAGTCATTTCCTGGGGTCCCGCTTTGTAGTTTGTAAGGAGGCTCGAGGGCTCCCATCTGGCAACTTCTGCATGGAGAAGGCTCTTGCAGCGAGCATAGAAAAGCTGTGCAGTTTTAGATGGTGCTAGTCTGTTTTAGAAGCACTTATAAAGGTATAAGCTGTGCTAATATCACATTCATGCTACAGAATTCTGTCCTTCAAGAACCGTCCTTAATTTGCAAACTTTGGCTAGGTTTTCAAATACGCTGCATTTAGAACTATTGTGACTTCTTAAAATTGATTTGCTCCTGGTGTTGGGCTGCTTATGTAGGAGATCTGAAAAGACAACCCTTTAACACATGCTTCAGAGTTTTTTATTTCTCCCTGCTGTTTGAGTCTGTAACATAGCTAAGAGTCCCAACAATCAGGATCACCGGTGGGATCTGACCTCATCTCACCTAACAAGTTGATAATGCAGAAGAGCCTTGCCCATGCTGAAAAGTTTCATTACTTCTGTTACAGGGTCATGCAATTGCAGCAAAATGTTCTCATTATTAATCCCGCTAAGTCATGTACAGGGGGAAAAAAAAAGGAATATCAGCAGGTATATTTATGTCTACAGTAGTTCCTGTTCTGACACATCTTCTACTGATCTAGTTGTTTCTATTCTGGCCTAATAAAGCAGCACATCTGCTGCTATGCTGAGTGACTGTTCAGCTCTATTTTGGCTGAACTCGATAAAACTTCATAAAATGGAAGAACTGCAAACTGAGCTATTCCATCCATCTCTTCAGGTTTTACAGGCTTTTGAGGAAATTCCAATATGCAGTGTCCTGGAACAGATAAAAGAAAAACATGATCTGGAAAAAGTGAAAAAGGTGAGTCGGCTCATAGCAGCATTGGCCAACAGCTAGTTTGAATTAACCGCTCTGTATTCTTTGAAGGCTTGGTGCCGTGCCTGCATACTATAGTTTTGGGGTTCTTGCTAAGGCAAATGACCGTAATGAAATAACAGAAATATATGTAAAAACTGGAAGTTGATGACATTGTCATCTGGCCCTGTTTTGGCTGAGATTCATCTGTGTGACAGAAAGATAATTTAGGACAGTTCTTAAAGAGTGCAGGGGGTTGCTTTTCAGTGTGTTATCTTCATAGGGCAGGTTGTTCAAGGCTAGATCTTCCAGCCATCTTGTTCCACTGATCAGAGCTGTAGCTGAACGTGAAATCTAAGTGAAGTGGGTTTTTAATCCCCTTTTATTTTTCCTTTTCAGAAATTTGTGAGAAGTGCTGCTTTCGGAAACTTTTTTGGAGTTATGGCTCTGTTTCAATCTGGCCGTCTCATCAAGGTAACATTACCGTTCTTACGTTGTTTGTCAGTACTGGTTCTAGGGCTGTCTGAAGTAGAGAGAGGATCTAGAGAGAAAGGCTGGGTCATCGGCTGTTCAATGAGATGGGATTTGAAGCATCAAGTTCAGTTCATTTCATTTGCATTATCCATGGACTTTTTGTGCCTTTTAAGTGCCTGTTCCTGACTAGAATGTAGGAACTGTGTCAGATAGTACAGGAGCTTCCTACCTCTCCTGGAAGGAAGGGATCTGTTGCCATATACAGCCAGAAAACACCGTTTTGGAAAAAGCTGAGTGGCCTATCAGGAAGCAATTGTGTAGGTTTCTTATTACAAGTAGGCGTAAGGGTCTCAAGAGTGGATTATTGCCTGAGCCTTCAGCTTAATCTTTGATATATGTCCTCTGGTTTTGGCTTATCTTTCCTTTCTAGGACCGGAAAGCTCTGCTGGAGAGCATCCAGCTTCTCCAGCAGCTGGCGCATCACCAAGCACACCTCAGAGATCTCCCTCGCAAAACTCTTATCGACATCATGTCTGAGGTATAGCCACAGCACGTGGTGGGTGGGAGGAAGGAGGACTTTGCTTCGGGGACCAGTTTTTCCTTAGTTTGTTCATAGTTGAAAGTTAAAGGGGGGTGTGGAAGAGTGAGTTTAAACTGTGGGAGCTGTTTCCTTTATTGTTTGTGGGCAGATGCTTTTATTCTGGGAAGGATGCTCTGGTTTAGCTTAGTCTGATTTCATCATGGACAAACCTGTAGTCTGTTTTTTTCCCAGTTGACTTGCTTGGGTGGTTAGACTGTCTGCTCTTTTGAATAGAAGTATGCTGAAAACTCTGGACAGCAAACCTTCTTTTTTATGCACCAAGCCTGGGCCTAAGGTTGAATTTTGGGTTGTTGGGAGTGAAAGGATGTAGGGACAAGGCATAAAGAAACTCTGAGTATGTAGTAAAAGAAAAAAGTTTGTTTATTTCCTTCTTTTATATGGATATTGTTTGTAGATGTGACTAACAGTGTTAAATCAAAATTAAATAATGTTTTGTGTGGAAGTGTTCTGGGCCATTTAGTCTTGATGTTAGGTTTAAATGTATTTTGAATTCAATCTTTAAAAAATACAAATTAAAGCAGTTTTTGTGCATTTCTTATTTTATTGATGAAAATGTTGGATCCATTTTTCTCTAAAACCATTGAACACAGTTTTTTACCAACAAATCTTATTGAAACAAGTAACTTATTTTTGGGAAATAGAATTAAAAGCTAATACAAGAGTGTTTCCTCCTCCCTGGACTGCACGGCTATACAGACAGGAGCAGTCAGACAGCAAGAGAACAATTGCAGCTGGAGTCAGTTGACCAGAATTGCTATCTGATGACAACATATTGTACTACTCCACATGGTTAAGCACCTGGGGGCTGTATGGCAGTACTGGACACATCCATTATTTATTTTTGGTCGTGTCACCATAAGGACTATTTCTAAAGTTTCCAGAACACTGCAAGCTTTTACTAAAATGCCCTGCAATGCAGATATTTTAATATACTACACAGCAAGTTAGTAAAATGCCCTCAGATGTTTCTCATATGCTCTCACCTTCATTCCTGTCTAGGTTCCTGAAACTGTGTTTGAGGAGGTCCTGTTTGGCATCTTGCAAAGTGACCTCGCTTCAGCTTTCACATCTCCAGAGAACCTGCACCTTTTGCTTGTGGGCATACAGAAATTCCCTGGTGTTCTGAAACCTAAAAATCTGAAGAAGCTGTTTGGCTCACCTACTGTTGTAAATGAGGAAAATATTCCCAGGTAAGTTATTAAATAAGGAGCATTAAATGCAACATTCTCAGTCTCTTGGCTAGCAGTGAGAGAAATGTGGCTTTCATTCAGATACCTGCCTGTATTTGCCACTGCAGGTGCTGCTAAGGGTTAGGCGCTAACTGTTATGCAGGTTCCTAAATTATAGCTCTGTCATTTCTCCCAAGAGGCATAGCCTGCAGTGCTCAGGAAATGTTCTGTGTCCTTCAGCAGGATGAATTTGGCCTTCAGCAATCCCCTTCCAGGCCAGATCTCTCGCATTATTTTCTTTCTTCTTCTAGACTTGTAGAGCTTCTGCAAAGTGCTGCCAAGTCTGAGAAGAAGGACAAGAAATTGCCCAGTGTTGTGTTTGATTTGCTACAAGTTTCACTGAAGGAAAATGCCTTTGAACTGTTCTGGAAAGAAGGTGTGGAGAATAGGCTATTGAAGGAGAAATCGGGACCCGTGAGGTTTGTTTTAACATACATTGTTGTTTTCCATATCATCCTTCTGTTTCTTGCCCCAGTCTTTCTGCTGCCCTATGGTAGGGTGGAGCATATGGTTTCTCATGAACAATGTGAGAACGCTTGTTTTTGGTTATTTAGGTATTCATGAGAAATTTTATAGGGAGCCTAAATCCAGGAGTTAGTAAGATTTATTTTAGAATTGTGACATATAACAAATTTGAGGTTAAATTTAACTAGGACAGCACATAAAGGTGTCCCTCATTGGGCATAAAGGTGTCTTAAATCTATAGCTTGCTCCTACAAGACTCGTCAGAGGAGCTGTACTGTCCCTTTCTCTCTAAGTGGTTGAGAGGGAGAGTCATTTGGCTTTGTTTGCATGGTTTAAGAAGGATAGCTCCTGTGTAGACAAACCCTAGTTCTGAAATTTGTGTCTAATACTGCTGAACTTGTGCTTTGTGGGGTGGACTGAATTAAAATGCCTGGATATGTTTGGATTCTGACATGGTCCATTTTTTAAGTAGGATATGGCTGTGGCTGACATCATAACAGCAACTATTTCAGCCCCTTTTCCAAGTCTAATGCTAGATCTTTGTAGGGTTATTTGTCTGTTGACACTCATGCTGTATAAAAATTATGCAAAAGCAGGAATACAAATCT
Source organism: Ciconia boyciana (assembly GCF_034638445.1). Taxonomy (NCBI): domain Eukaryota; kingdom Metazoa; phylum Chordata; class Aves; order Ciconiiformes; family Ciconiidae; genus Ciconia; species Ciconia boyciana. Next base: position 3,647,631 of record NC_132950.1, read on the forward strand.
GTGAGCATTTGGGGGAAGCATAATTTGATTTGGACCATAGCAAGGCAGTCTGTGGCCAGGTTTAAATCTTTCTTAGCTCAAGAGTTGTGGAAGTGCACCTACAAAAAAATTTCTTAACATATTACATGAGTATATGTGAAAATAAAACATTTTCCAAGCCTGAGCAGTTTAAGTCTTCTTTTACTTCTTGAGTAAGTCTGAAAATACCCTTTGTATGCTCAGAAGTGTTGCTTTTTTAGCCTGATTTCCTCCAGAAATGAGGCTAGTGCTGTCTGTTTAATAACTCCTGAGCCCATTAGACAATTTTGATCAAATTTGACAGCAAGTTGCTGTCAAAACTAACTAAATTTGTGTAGTCAAAAACTAAGTAAGTTTTTATTAGGCCTGTGGAAATAAAATATCTGGGGAGAAGAGATCGAGAAAGTGGATTGAGGAAGGAACTGCTAGTGAGGACTCATCTATTTCTAGACAGCAGAGGACCCGCTATGGGGAGCGATCTTAGCAGCTATGCTAGTCGGAAGAAAAGCTTTGGGCAGTAGGATTTTTGAACAGAGGATCCATGAATTTTTGACTTCTGCCTTCCTGCATCCTCCATGTAGCCTGCCCCACCACTTCTTCTCTGTCTTAACCCTTGTGTGTGGCTTTAGTGCTGTGCCTCTACCTGAGGGAATCTTCTTTGTTTCCACTCAGTTACATGTGCTACCGGTTGCTGGGCAGTGCTCTCCCCTTGTTGTCTCTGGATCAGCTACAGATGGTTCTCAAAGGGAAGGTGATGCAGCACTATGGAGAACACGTGGTAACGACTCAGGTAGGTCTTCTGAAAGTACTCGTGCTCAGGGCTAAAGACCCTGTGCTGAGCAGAAGTCCTCTCTGCCCCCTTTTCTAGTTTCACATTGTCGTGTATAAAAAAAGTTTATGTAATTTTAGACCTTGGACTCTTTCTAAAAGCAAGGTTATTGTATGACCACTGGTTGCAGTGGGCTGAGTATAGACTGTGTTTAATCGTCATTGCCTATTTGTGTATTTTTTGTTCAGACTTATTTTAAGGGTTTTGAAATGGTTCAGCACTGACCCACCTGCTTTCGTTGATGTTGCTGGGAAAGCTCTAATGATGGGGGAAGCAGAGGAAGGGCAGCCCTCAGCATATTGACGATGTCATATGTCATCCTTTAACAGTCCTTTTGATTTTGTGTGTCCAGAAGCTCCTTTTTGTCTGTCATTGTGCTGGGTGTTGCATGAACATTTGAAGGCAAAGACAAAAACGGACAACTCGTGCTTTTGTTTATGTTAGTGCTTGTTTCAATAAGAACAAATTTTATTTGGGAATTGGATTTTGTAACTCCTCTTCCTCCTTCCCTCCTGGGAAGCCAGCAAACAACACGGCCCTGCAACAAAGGGAGGAAGAATAAAAGGGGAATACTGATAAAAACAGGCTTTGGCTTGGGTTTTTGTGGTAACATAATCCTAAGCCTCCTCATGTGGGCCCAAAAGTCATTTCCCTCTCTTGGGAGGAGTAGGACTTTCCAGTCTTTCTGTTCTGGTATCAAAGCAGCAATAGATACGCGGGTTTGCTCTGAAAATAATGCTTACCATGGTGTCTCCCTGTGTGGACCAACTTTCTTCAGGGTTTATCCACTCACTTAGTTCTTTTCCTGTTTCTTGCTTTTTATGCTTGTTGCACGGTGAATTAGGCTGTGTTCTTCCATGTGCATCAAAAAATTTGTTAATTCCTGTCTGAAATGTACAAATCCACTGACGACAATGACTGACTAAATGGAAGGAGAAACCCCTAATATTGTTGATGATGAGGAGGTAGAAAAGATCTAGTGTGAAGTTGTTGTTTTTGTGGGTTTGTTTTGTTTTATTCCTTGTCACAGGTTGTTTGTTTTGGAAAGCAAATACTGTTATCTTGTACTTTCTTATGGGATTCTGGTTGTTGTTGGAGATGGAACTAGACAAAGCTTGAGTCTGATATTTACTGACAGTTATCTTCCTGAATCCACTTTTTTCAACAGGGGAGCAAATGTACTTGATTTGCTTTTGTTGAGAGATGATTGATGAAACCCCTGTTGTGAGTTATTAGCCTATTTACAGCAGTCTCTCCTGGAGTTTTTCTCCCAGTTTTCATAATGATGTACAAGTATTGAGTTCCCTAAAGGTGGAAGCAGGAGCTTGCTAAGTTGTGTGAGATTTCCTGTGGGGGTATTTATCTTATAATTGGATGGATTTGTAGTTAATTAGGAATTTATAGCCCCTTTATTTAAAAGAACAGTGTTCCATAGACTTTCGTTACTGTTTCTGCTCCCACCAGGTCACTGTGTTGATCGTGATACTATACCAAACAAGTTGTTTTATTAATTTATGAAAGTCACATTGAATTTTTGGAACGAAGCCACAGCTTGCCCTCTTCAAGGTTTCTCCAGTTAACCTTTTGCTTTTTTCCAGAACAAATGAGTGGAATTGAACACTGTGGGCTATGAAAGAACATAAGGAAATGTGATGTGTGGTGAGATGGGACATGTTCTGGTGGTCTGCATGCTGCTGGACAGTGTTCCAAGGCCAGCAGCCTACCAGCTGTATGCCTTGCAGATCAGTGGCAGGACTGAGGATAGGACTTAGCACAAAACAGCAACACCTCAGGGATATGGTTTTTAGGTTAAACATGTCAACTCCCCCTCCTTTCAGAATGCCTCAACACTTCTGAGGCACCAGGGAGAGGAGGTGGGATTTGTTCTACCCACTGTAGGTCAGCAAGCTCCAGGGCTGCTAGATGAGACTGGAATTGATGTGGGGGAGTTTCCAAATTGAGAGAAACTCTAAGGCAGATAATGTGAGAAACACCCTGGACTTTCACCCAAAATAAGAGCTGATCGGCCTAGGAGCTTAGCTGCACTAGCCAGCATGTGGTCCAGCCCACTGAAGCCAGACTGTTAGGGAAGGTGCAAATTAAAGGGTTGAAGTTGGTACATGACAGGATTCTGTGGTTGCTTACAGTGGTTGCTCCTATGTGAGGAAGACCATGACGTGAAATTGATGAGCTGCTGTATGCCTTATGACAAATGTTCAGGCACGTGACTTTAATTTACTTACTGCAGGCAAATCTGTAAAGTGATTTGTACTTACAAAGACACTCAGACTCAGCGTGAGGTTCCTGACCTGCTTGTTTGACTGTGTTTTTCAGCTTCCAGACCGATTTAAGTTTGCTCCAGAGATGGAAGGATATATAGACGAATTTCTGAACGGCTGTGATGACCTGGAGAGGCAGCTGGCAGTGATGATCGGCTTCTCTACTCTCACCAATCAAGGCTATCCAGTGTTGTCCAGCTCTTCCAGGGTAGTCAGACACCTGCAGCCAGTGGCATTGCAAAAATACGTTGACTGGCTCAAAGACATGTTCCTCAGGCCAGACTTTGACTGTTGTTTAGACTTCTCAAGTAACCGGCAAAAACAGAACCAGGAAAATGTAAACATGTGAGTGTATAGGTGATGCACCTTCCTCTTCTCTTTCTGTTTTGTGGTTAAAGTAGCTACCTGTGTGAAGTCTGGTTTGGACAGCCAACGTTTGCTGGTTCCCTTGCCATGAGTTGACGATTGTCGCCTGTTCTATTTCCTCTGTCCCAGAAGGTTTAGCCCCAGCATCTGACTCTTTTGCTGGGACAAAATTCAATTCTGCAAATAGGAGCAATTCTGCAAATAGGAGCAAGGTTCTTACCTACGGTGAGAACCAACCAGCCTGACCAAAGCAGGCTGGATCACTGAAGAAGCCTTTTCTCTTGTTCCTCTAGCCCTGACAGCTGCTTTGGCAAAAATGTCCAGTGGCTTCCTTTTTCTCTACAGACTCTCAGGTCTTTGTAGGAATTGTGCATCCCTTTTATCTGACTATTAGCCTGGCCTGAGTGCTCTCGTTTCCTTGGCCCACAGCAAAGCACCCACTTGCATGTCTCAAGAGTAGCCTGTAAATACTTATATCCTTGATAGGCATTTGTAGCAATTTCCAGCCAGGAAAACTTCCCAAGAGAAAGTTCTATCCTCCTTGGCACTGCTGCTCGCCGAATACCCACAACTTGGTGCTGTGGGTACTGGGTTACTTGCAGGGGCTTCTTCCAAAGAAGATGTAAGTTAAAATGGTATGTCTGTGTGTTACTTGTCAGTAGAGTGAGATCATAAGTGCAGTACTGCAACTCTTGAAGTGCTTTTTGGTAGACTGCAGTACCTCAGTGGGGTAAATAGACTGTCTTTTGCATAGTAAAAAGCAAACTTGAGAAGATTATATCTCTTCTTACGTACCTGTTGCTTTCTTACTACGTAACTTTGCCATCTTCAGTGTAAAGCCTCTAAATAACTGAAAGTCATCTCCCATTGCAGTGGATTGTGTGGTTTGTGTGTATTTTGGGATAGTGTTCAAACTATTGATTGTGTCTGCTTCCTTATTGAAAGGGCACAACATAAGATTGCTCGATTAAGAAAATGGATCATCCACCGACTTGCTAACATCATTGAAAGTCCAGTGAAAAAGGAAGAGAGCCTTGTGATGGACATTTCCAGGTAAGAATGATTTAAAGACTTAATGCCACATATGCTTGGCATAATTCTGTTTAGCTCTACAACAATATTCCAAGTAAGCTGTCCCCATGACATTAGGCAAATTCAGTAGTGGAAATATTCCATAACATACATTGTTTAGGAGACTAGGTGCTGTTTTCAAAATACCTTCTGCAAACTTGGACAGCCTCTTGTCGTAAGTAGTTCAGGCACTTAAAATCTCCTTAGTCCCATTTGTTTTCAGTAAATTTTAGGTTCCTGGTTACCTAGACTGCTTGAAGATACTACTTCTTATCTTTGCATCAGGTCTTAATAAGTATTTATCTGTCAGTTTAAAAGTCTTGGAGAATATGACCCAAATCTGACAGTCTGAATATTGTGTTGTGTGGCCTCAAGTGTTGGCACTTCACTTTTGTGAAGTCCTGAGCATCCTTCTCTCTTCTTTACCTTGTGTACCTTGAGGAAAGGGTCTTATTGTAAATAGTGACTTTTTTTCAGTGGTTGGACAACCTTGAATAAAAATGTTCTGAATATGTGGTGCTATTTGGTTTGCGCACATGGGCTGTTTTTGCTTTGTTATGACCAAGCTGGCTGTTAATTTTGTTCTTGTTTCTGTCCATTCTAGGTTTTGCTTCTTCCATGCTTTCTTTGAGGCTAAGAAAAAGACTTCCCAAATACGTGAGACGAATGTCCTTCCATCAGAGCCTCTAGATGAACAGGCTCATTCAGTGACAGAAAACTACTTCTTTGGGTAAGGATTTTGCTTGCATGTTTTAAGCTTGGAAATTTCACTTTTTTCCTGAGGATAAGATCAGCCTGTGAATGGCAGGGCAAGAGATTTGGGATTGTGAGCTGCTATTGGAGCATTTGTTTGACTCCAGGACCAGGGAATGGCTTTTTTTAGAGATCCTAGATGGATTTCCCAAAGATTCTTATGTTTTGTCCAATAAAAACATAATTTTGCATGGCAAACCTGCTGAGTATGTGTGTGATGATCAGGTAGGTGTAGAGTTCAGCTCAGACTGCTTTTTGTGGTAAGATATCCATTGCCTCTATTGCAAGCCAGAAGTGAAAGGACCCAAGAGAGAGGTGGTGGGGTTGTGTGGGTTGCTGTTGGCTTTCTGTCCCCTCTGCATGCAAGCTGCTGGTGGCTCCACAGTCCTCCCTGTACTAAGGGAGATGGGGTTGGTAATAATACTTGTAGGTGATTGCTAAAGCTGGTGCTCCAGCCTTGGTAGGGGGAAAGCAGAGGACATGGTGGGACGCAGAGTGGGAAACAACTGAGAATAAGTCAGTGTCCTTAGGGCTACCAGGTGTACTTGGGGACACCAAGACAGTGAGCTATACATTAATGTGCTTGGATACATGCATGGGTTGAAACTTAGGCCCTGTGAATCTGGGTTGCAATGAGTGACTAGAGCTCTGGGATGAGAGTGCTCTACCGGTGGGCATTGTTTTGGAAAGTGTGAGGAGGCCATCTGGTTCCTCTGACAGTAACATGCTGGCTGTTTTTCTTTGCAGGTTACTTCAGACTTTAAACACCTTGACTGTTTTGGGGGATACAGCAAAGGCTGCAGCCTTGAGGGAGAAGCACATCCATGGTGTGACTGCAGATGGGAAACTGTGGATCTTTCTCCTTGTCGAGTATGCCAACAAGCTGCTCTCCAGTGAGCATGTCAAAGCTGTGAAGCCTTTTACCAAGGGACAGAGGGATGCCTGGGAGAGGTGAGACTGGGCCAATAAAAGAGAAATTGTATTCTCTCATCCTCCTGCTGTTGTTCTGGCTGCTGTAGCAGAGCCATTGCACGGCAGTGGCAGTTCTATTTCTTCCCTTTGAGTATCCTGCACCTGCGACTAGTTTTCAGGATGCCTCTCTCTTTCTCATCACCCCATTCCTTTCTTCCTGTTCCTTCTGTGAGTTAACTGTGTGTAGGTGGCCATGCCCTTTTCTGTTTTGGCTCATAATCCCTCTCCCAAGCATGATTGTAACTCTGCTAATCTTTTCCCCTAATAATGCCTGTACTAACTTCTCAGTGACGCTTTTCTGGTGCTCTTTTCTGAGCTTGATTTCCCATAAAGGTCTATGCCTTGGCTGCAGTATTAGGAATCTACCCTGTTCCCAAGTGCAGAGGTTTTTATAAGCCACACAAGGTGAGATGCTATTGTTGGGTTAAGATTGTATACTATATGTATGTCCAAGTTCAATAAATTAAATGTTAAGTACAGAAAATGATACTATAGATTTGGTCATGTTTTTAGTCTGATCATAAGAGAGGATTTATCGTTGTTATTGTGAAAGACTCAAAAGGGTTTCTTTCTTCAGAACACTTCAGTCTGCGAAGAATCTGCAGAAGAAGGAAAATAAATCGGACAGTGCCAAAGTCGTTGCTTTCCAGCAACTTCTGCTTTTAATGGCCATTCATCTTTTCAAGGTAAGACCTCTGAAGCATATTTGAGTGGTGTAAAATGGGCTGATAGCTGGGCTTTCTGAACACTGAGCTGGAGGGTTTCTTTGTGTTCAGAGATCCAATCTTTCACAGCCTATGGCTTCTAGAAATGGGCAATTGGCAGCTAATAAACTGTGATTCTTACGCTGACTGTAGACAACTTACAGGGGCAAAGCTTGGCCTGAGCATTAGTTTTGCCCTTGATTTACTGTTGAGTGGAGCAATTTTTACTTAGATTCATATTTTCTTCTGCAGAGGGGTTGTAATAGCTGATTTTAATATCTGTACCTATTTGGAGAGGTCCTTAGATTCGGGGTATATTCCTTCTGTTGCTGTTGGTAGTGCAGAATTCAGAGAGGGTTTTACTGTCTACTTGTGATCAAACAGAATCCATCTGAAACAATGGATGTTCTGAGTGACCTTCTGAGCTGCACAGAGAAGGCATTCAGCAAAGAACCTAAGAAGAAAAAGACTGGTGAGTTCTTCCTCGAGAAAGAAATGGAGTGGGATTGTTAACAGTCTGTCAAAAGACAAAAGATGGCAGTTCTGCATTAGTGAAGCACTCTGACTGCATCTGCTCTAGCTTGATGTAGTTATCCCTAAGAGAATTCCCTCTCCTTCATTCTCCTTCCTTGTCTTTCTAAATCTCTTGTCTCTTGCTTCAGCTCTTTATCCACATAGTCAGTGGGTTGTGTTCCTATGTGCCTCTTAAAGGATAGGTGGGCTTCAGAGCTGGCTGTTGTTCAGATGAGCAGTGTCCAAGGGAGTTCGCTCATTTTTGAGTCCTTGTTCTGTGCTGATCAAGAGCTTGACTGAAGTGGTGGTACCTGCCCGGGTAAAGCTGTGGGCTCTCCTAACAGCCAGTAGGCCTGAAACTTAGTAATTTCAGAGCTCAAGTTCTGGGCAAACTAAATGTGTCCTGTGTGTAGATACAGCCTGTTTGCTGACTTAGGGTAGTTCTTGTTTAGGGCCTGCGGAGCTAGGTTGGAACTTGACCAGGAAAGAACCTGGCTTGGTCTTTTGACTTCCTCTCTAACTGTGGTCTTGTTGTTCTCCTTAAATCTCTGTGTAAATTTGAGGGTACTGTGAAAATAAAACCTGTAATTCTATGGTGCCTTGGTTGTATGTAGATCAGGATTCCCAAACTTTTGAACTAAGGGACCAGTTTCAAATGTCAGCACTTTTCATGCGTTGCTGTGACTCCTGATTTCATTGGAAACACTACAAAATGTACATACTTTTGCTGACTAGCTGCTGATTACTTTAAGGTGGCCGGGTGGGTGTTGCATGGTTTGCAGAACTGCTAATCTAAGTAATGATTTAATGAATAATAGGTTTTGTTACCTGGTAAGGCTTTGCAGTGGCCTAAAGACAATTTCAGGCATGTTTCTCCCTACGGTTAATAGCCTTCCAATACAGCTACAATCTTTAGCTTCACACTTAATTACTTCTGGTCTGTGTTGCTGAATGAGTACTTCTAATAGTCAGCTAGAAGGACTGTCTTTTTTTCCTTGGTGATTTTTTCTGCAGTCTGTTATTGATGTGCCAGTGCCGTGGTTTTGCCCCTTCCTGTCATTGTTTGTTTGTTCCTGTGCAGACAACGCAGAACCAGGATGGGTTGAGGTGATGGTGGAAATCCTCCTCTCCCTCCTTGCCCAGCCCAGCCTACTCATACGTCGGATGTCGAAGAATGTGTTTGTACGGATATGCCCTAACCTGACCAAGAGGGGCTTGCAGCTGATCCTGGATGTAAGTGAGGCACTAGTAGGGTATTGTACTGTTCACCTGTGTTGTCCCTAACAGATGTACAAGCATGTCTCTATTTTCAGGTTAAATAAAAGCCTCCTGGTTAAATAAAAGGTTAAATAAAAGTATCTTACCTTTGTATCTTAAAGTATCTTAACCTAAAAGTATCTTAACCTATTTAAAAGGTTAAATAAAAATATCAGGTTAAATAAAGTCTGACAATGTGTGCTACTGAATTTAAAATGTAGCTTACAGAGAGTTGTTTTGGTTGTTTTTTTGTTTGTTTGTTTCTTTGTTTTATGGGAGCCTGAGATCTGCTAAATTTAAGCTGTATTCTTTGGTAGTTTTAGGCTGAAGGAATTCCTGGGTCAGTTTATATAGCTGGTAGATTTTATATCTGAGTATAAATGGTAACAACCTTTTTCTAGAAAGGCTAAGCCTAGAGGTGCTAAAAATAAGTGACACTGAAAATCTGAATTGGTCGTACCACTGAGTAGGGTGGTGTCTTCTGAGAGAGTAATATGGGGATTGCAAAGATGTGCTGTCAGGTACTTTATACGATGAACATAATACTTCATTTGTAGCAAATCAAAATGTGTGATGTCACCAACCTCTTCAGGTTTCCCCACCTTTTTTGTTACTTATAGAAAGAACTTAGCATATTAACAAACGTGATTTTGTAAGCCAGAAAGTTGAGTGCCCTTACTTACTATTTCATTATTCAACTGGCTTACTGTGCTGAAATTCCTGTCTGTTGTACACAAGAAATGCATCAAAACAAAACACTGAAAAACCACAAGGCCCTCTTTTTTGCAGGTTCTTGACCCATACCAAGAGCAAAATGAAGAAAGTGCTGTTGTTGTGATGGAGGAATCAGACAAAAAGATCAAATCTGCACAGGACACGGTAATTGATGTGCCATTGCCAGTGACAAACACTCTTCAGACCTTCACTGTTTAAAAACAATGTTTCTCCTGATCTGTGGTAATAGACGTAATTGCATTTCTCTCTCTTGAGTAAAATGGGTGTTGCTCTATTAAGATTTATTTTAAAAGTGCAACACACAAATGGCTTGTTGGAAGTGCATGTTTATTAGTCTCTTGGCCTTGAAGGAAAATGCCGTTGTAGGTACGGTGGTTTGAATAGATGACTTCCTGAGAACAAATGGCTGAAATTAGCACAGGCTTCTATTTTTTTACAGCCACAGACCGAATCGTTGCTGTGATGCACAGCCACCTAAATTCAAGATCTTGGGTTTTAAGAACTGCAGAGATTCAAGTCACAAAGCATTACAAGCATTAGCAGAAAGGAGAGTTAGATGGGGGCTGTTACTTCAGATGCTCCTTGGAAGCTTCTTTTTGATACTCATTTAATATGACAGAGAAGTCGGTATTAGGTTCTGCTTTTAGCTCTTGTGAAGATCTGGTATCTCCTTCTCTGAGGTGTCTTTACTTGAATCTGAGGGCTGGAGGCAAGGCAGTGGGGTGAGGGGAGGCTTGAGTTTTTATCTCTGAACACCTGAGAGTTGAGTGGGGCCTGAAGAACGGTGGGGTCAGGGGATGAACTTTTCTTCCTCAGGACGAGGAAGGAAGCGAGGACTCCTCAGATGAAGGCGACACTGAAGAAGAGAATGACAGTGGAGATGAGGAAGAGAATGAAGAAGTTGATGATGATTTTCGCAGTCAGCTGATGAATGTTCTCCAAGCAGGGAATGCATTGGTATGTTTTCACTGCCTACCTTGATACAGGTACCAGGAGGTTTGGGGTGGTGAAAGATTATCTAATACTCACATCCTATCTGAGCCCATGCAGTGATAACCCTGACAGTCATTGTTGTATGGCATTTGAAGCAGGAGGTCAGGATCTTCAAAGCAAGCTGTGGGATTAAGTCACTTGTTCTTTTATTTATTGTTAGTGTGTCTTGAGTGCTTTAGCTTGTCCAGTCTAGCCTGATACAGCTTGTATTCCGGCCTGTAATAAATAAGATTGATATGAACTAAAGCACTGAGATACTGTTACATGGTGCCTGTATTGACTGGCCTGTGTGGAGGAGCGTGATCCCTGTAGGCCACTCTGGAGACTTCTTGTAGCAGCATTGGAGTGTGGTTTAATGATTCCTATAAAGGCTACAGACATAGCAACATATGACACAGAGGGAGTCCGTGTCAAAACCTCAGCCTTTTCCCTCTCCTGATCCTCTAGCTCTACGTGTTAGTACTCTGCAGCCAGGATTACCTGATAGGAAATATGAGCTAGATTTCTCATGGGTCTGAGCATCTGTTTTCCCTCCCCATGTTGTTATTTTGGGTCTAGAGGTAGCTACATCACTACTGTGAGTCTGGTCTTGGCTGAGGTTCTCTCCCCACTGTCTTTTTGAAGTACATGAGATGACATGTTGTTTTTGCATTCTAAAAACAAAAGGGAGGAGATGAGAGTGATGAAGAGCTGGATGATGAGGCTATGATGGCTCTTGACAAGAACATCTCAGCCCTTTTTGCGGAGCAGCAGAAACGGATCCAGGCGAAGAAGGATGAGAAAGACAGGATGCGGAAGGAGAAGATCCTACGGAGGGATTTCAAGATTAAGGTGGGAGATCAGTGTTTGGTGTGAAGACCTCTGGCTTACTAGCACATTAGTTGTAGCCTACTGCATGCCATGAGCTACTTAACTCTGAACAGCTTGGACATTCATGTATGTCATAAGCTCCTGGATGTCGGGACTGGATTGTTCTGTACAGCACCTGGCACAGCAATATCGTGGTCAGTGACTGGGGCTTCACAGACCTACTTCAAAACAGAAAACAAGACTGTGCTTTTAAAAAGTGAACCATGGTTTCCATTTGCAGATCTGAAATGCTTCCATTTATTAGATCCTTCCCTACACATACCCAAAGGCAGGTGCCTGTCAATTTTTGTAAACTGGACAAGCTTGATGTGCCTTACGTTGACATGCATAAAATCCCTCTGGTAATTTTGCAGTATAAGCTTTTTTTTGGCTTATTATGCTAGTAAAATCAGGAGGATTATGATTAGCACTCCCTGGTTATTTGTAGCCGACTGTAATACTGACTTCAGGCCACCTGGTGTCAGCATGGACTGTCCAGGATATTCGGGCATCCAGGGACAGCTCCAGACACTCACTTATAGAAATGTCTGGTGTTAGATTAGCCAAGGTGAAGGCTGAACGGTGTAGCGAGCCATTGGCTTTACTGCATTTTCATTCTGATGCTGTGCTACAAGAGGCTGATTTTATGCTACTGCACTGTCTGGAAGTCAAGGGAGTTTGCCGGGGTGAGAACTATCAGTCAGTGGTGCTAACAGAGATCTGTGCCAAGTTATAGTGACTGCAGGTCTGTCCAGGTGGCAGTGATTCTCATAACTGCTGTTTCTAAATGGTGTCACTGCACAAAATAAAGCTGAAGTCAACAGACAGCCTTTAATCTTCAGTTTCAAATTTTTAATTTTCAGTTTCTCATGCCATAACAGTACATATGATAGCAGAAGGTGTACAGATCTCAGCTGCAAATAGTTTTCTTCAGCCCTCTCCAGCTGCTGTGTAGCCCACTCCAGTTTGAAGGAGCTGCTCTGGGTAGATCCATCATGTTTCCCTGTCTGCCTTAGTTCTCATGTCAGTAACTCTGTGTTTGCAGGTGCTGGACCTGATTGAAGCATTCCTGACTAAGCAATCAGAGAACCCCTTGGTGTTTGACATCATTGAGCCCCTGCTTCGGGTGATTGAACAATGCATGAGCTCAGACTCTGACAAGCAGGAGGTTGACTTTCTCCAGAAAACAGCCAATATCTTCAAGTAAGTGTCGTTAGTCCCCCAGATAACAGGCAGTGGCTTTTAATAGACACCAGTGGTGTTGGTTGAATCCCAGAAGTTGGTCTTTCTAAGACTGAAGGCCATTGCTATGCTTATAGATTGTGTAGAATTAGATTACTAGCACCACACACACACACACAATGCTTAGTCACAACGTGCAGGAAAGAAATTAGGATCTGGGTTTTGTAGTCTAAGGGACTTCAAGTGTCAAACCTGTTTGCAGGTGGAAACCTTAAGAACAAACACTGGTATTGCAGGCACAGTGCCATGTCACTGAATATCTCCACAGGCCTCTGACTTCCGAGTCAGACCATGCAACAACTCCCTAGGCTTACAGGGTTGCTGCTGTGGCTGGAACAAAACTCACAACAAGTTATTACTGAGACAGGCAGAGTGCAAATTCTCTCTGTTCATGGCCAGAAGTGAGGCATGATACAAGCTAGATGCAGACATAATGCATGGTGTGTGTCATGATGTGTCCTCTGCACACTGCTCCGTGACATCCTCAGCGCTGCTCTAAAGCATTTTCAGTGCTGCTCTCTGCCCCTGTTGAGAAGCAGTTCTGCAGTAGCAGGGTTTGAGGCAGCCAATCCCCTTTGTGGGAGCTCTGCAGGAAGGTTGACTCTGATGCTCAGATAGGTGCTTGAAGGCAAAGAGCAGTAAGTCTCCTCACCCTTCTTGCCACAGCAATGACTGCCTCTTTTGCTGCCCACAGCTAGCACCATTTTTGTTTATGTGTCGCCCTGAGCCCAGTGATAAGGGTTCACAGCAATCTGTTTCCCAGAGCTCTTTCTGTAGGTAATGGCTTTGGGTTTGTTTTTAATGCTCTTTCAGGAACTCATTGTGCCAAACTAAGCAGTACTGCAAGAGAGTGGATGCCCTGCAAGAAGATTTGCACGCTTTTGTGGAGAGGCTTGTGAAGAAAGCCTGCAAGCACACTAACTCTTCAGTGGCTCTCTATTATTTCAGGTGAGTGTTCAAAAGGAGCGTCTCTACTTGGTGCTGTGGGCTGGTCTGTAAGCAGGCATAATGTTGCGTGTTAAAACAGTCCAGAGAAGTGAGAGACTCGATGAAGGCTAGGTGCCAGCATCTGTGTCTTACGTGAGGACTAGTCAGTCATCCTGGTAGTCTGAAGCACTTTCAAACAGATGTCCATTTTTTGGTGATCATCTCGTATGGGCTCTGTGATACAGAAATGGTGTGGTATCAGCTTTGCTGATAGTGATGGGAAGCGCTTCCTTGAGGCTTCATTGGGGAGTAATGCATTGTGTGTGATTCAGTGCGGGGATGAGTGTAATTTATAGGGAATCTGTAATCATTCTGTAAATACAGCGGTTTACTGTCCCCATGATAGCACAATGAGGACAATAATGATTATGAGTCCTGACTGTACATACCAGTATTCACTCCTTTGCTGCTGAATACGAGTGGGTTAGGATAAGCCATATGTGTATTTGTTAGGAAACATGAGCAGTCTTGCTGTTTCCTGGTGTAAATGGGAGTGCCATTTACCAGTAGGCTCTCGTGTAACTTGCAGGCAGTTTCACAATGACTTTCATACTCAGTCTGGGATTTCTCAGCACAACTGTGTCTGCAGCGGGTACCATGTTGCGTGGTTAACCCAGTGCCATCGGGCAGTGTTGGCTCTGCAGCAAACCTGGCTTGTGGCTGTACAGGAACCGTGGTACTTCCTGGCAACACAGGGCTGGCTGCATGTGCCGCGTGGCTCCCTGACAGCTTCCTGGTGGTGGCGGTCCCGAGTGGAGCTGTGCCCAGTAAATACAACATTTCACAAAAGCAGAAAGCTGTCTGCATGCTCTCACTTGATCTGCCTGAGTTCTCCAGGCGCACAGCAGCCTGGGCTGAGAGGGCTGCACTGCAGTGCTGGCTGAGCTATGCATGCTCGGAAATCCTGGGCAAATACAGAAGTCGTCAAGCAGTGCTAGTCAAAAGCATGAGCTCAAGGAAACCAGGCTGATAGTGGGGATGTTTGACTGCAGTGACAGATAATGAAATGATGCAGCCTCCTAAGATTTATTTGTCTTTAGGTCTGGCAAGAGTGGGTTAGACTGGGAGAAGGGGCCCTCTCGGGCTCTAAAGAGCCCCCCTTGGTACAGAATAAGCTGCCTGCATCATTTGATCTCTGCCCTCAGGTGCCTTTGCAGTGGCACTGTGACACTGTGGTAACTGCTATGTTCTCCCCTTTTCCTTTTCTTTTTTAGTGCCTCATTATACCTGCTCAAAGTTTTGAGAGGAAACACATCTGATAAATCATCAACTCTTCCTACCCCTCTGCTAGAGAAACAGAGCAACACCATCCCACAGGCTTGTCAGGTAAGAAAGCAGGCTGCTCTTGAGGCAGTGTTTTTTGCCAGTAAAGTTGCATTACCCCATTTTGCTGAGTGGGCCTTGCTTATGCAGTCTCACTGTTCCTGCTGCCTGCAGATACCTGTCTACATGATTTCTTTTCTGTATAGCTGTCAGAGGTTTGGGCTGAGTTATCTCAGGGTGAAGACAGTGTGGAGCAGCCCTGATTTCAGTGGTAGCAATTTGCAGGGAGACTCTTCATCTGGTTGTGCTATAGGTGTCTATTACTTGGGGAGCCTTAGTGTCTGGTTCCCTTTCACCTACTGTCTCTGCTGAATTTCACAGGTCTCTGAATTTGGTGACCCTATATATTGGGCAGCCCAGTCCAGTCACCTCCATAGAAACCTAGCAAGTAGTGTTTTGCTAGCATGATACTTGCCTCTGAACCTCTCAAATTATGTGCAGGAATTAGTGCCCTAATCCTGTTGACATTTTGTGGGGGAGGAGAATAAACAGAGCTACCTCATGACAAGGAAGGGCCTGGAAATTACAAACACTGAGATATTATTAGCGGCTGAAAAGATAGCCAATGTTTCTAAGGCTTAGTGAGAGACTGAGTGTGTTAATTCAAGCAGCTCTTTTTCTGTGCTGGGCCTTCCTGGAAAGAAAAACAAAGTGGGAGATCTGTGGGGAATATAAACAACATACTTGAAGTTGAGGCTAGAGTGAGACATGCTTCACAGCATCCTTCTGCAGCTTCACAGGGAAGGCTATTATTCCTGCGGGAACAGAGCTGTGGTCTTGACCAGCCAAGGACACAGCCAGCAGCTGAAGTGAGTTGCTGGTTTGAGGGAAGTGACACAGTTTAGTTTGTGTGATGCTGCTGGTGCTGACGTTGTGTTGGGGCCAGGAAGGTTTTGCAGCGGAGAACCAGAGACAAAGGTGTGGTGTGTTTCCAGTAAGCAGTGCTTTGTGAGCATAATCTGCAGCTTTTCAGTAAGCAGCAAAGTGGAACTAGAGCAGACCCTGTGATGCAGTGGCCAAATTTATGGAAAAGCCTGTTACTATAGATGACATTTTTTACAGTAAACATCTGCATGGGAGGAGGAATCAATTTTTTAACCTGCATGTATGTCAAAGTACAGAACTTGACTAGGAAACTGGAGTCATATATTTCAAGATCCATCTCCCCTGTTCCACTTTAGCCTGTGTTCAGCTGCAGTAGCACTGGGAGTTCAACCTGAGAACAGGACACAACATTAACATGGCTTCAACTTGCTATGGGGCCATGGAAAAATTGCTTGGGCAGAGGTTCGTAAAAGGCCCTTCACTATTGTGAAGGTCATGGCTTTGACCTCCTGGGCCTTAATTTTTCTTCCCAAAGAGCTGTGCTTCCCTGGCAATATGAGAACAGTCAGGAATGTCGGGATGCGATGCTCCGCACTTTGCTGTTCGTTCACCCCGTGTTGTTAGTTGAGATCCATATGGCTTGTGCAGGTCTCAGCTGGTTATTGCGTGTCTGGGTTTCTTGTTCCCCACCAGAGGGGGATATTAGAGCATTTACACTGTTCTGGGAGTGCTGGATCCCTGACCACAGCTAGGGCTTGTCTGCTGGGTACCTAGAAATCCTGGACATAGCTGCTAAGTGTATATAGATCTAGATATCTACATACACTAGTATCTACAGATTCAAATAGCTCTACAGCTGAGAACACCATGTGCACAGCACAGCTGCTGCAGGATGGTCTTTGAGTGCTCTGTGAACCTAGTATATGTTAGACATGCCCACCACAAACCCAGAAGTACAGCCCCCACACTACACCATACTACATGCAGTGTTTGTAGTCTTACTAGAAAGCTGTGCTGCTCTTCACTAACATGGTTATATGGCTATCGGTACTTGGGTGAGCATGTCTGGGGCCTACTTTGTTGTTTCTTCATGGTTCTGTGTTGTATCTCGTAGGCCTGTACCATATGAACTACTCAAGAATATTTAGTTGTTGGAAAAATCTGAGTGCGCTGGTAGAAATTAATTACTTCATTGCTAGTGATTCATCCTTGTGTTTCACTGGAAACTTTTTTGTTCTGCTTTTTCCCTATAGCTTTTGAGCACAGGTTGTTTGGATATGGAGAGGGTGACTGTAATATATCAGCAAGCACTGACACAGTTCTTGACTAAACGGAACAGTGCCCTTACAAGCTCCATGTTCAATGATCTCTTCAGACGCTTCCCGGTAAGTGTTGCTGACTGTGTGGTATGTTGTCTTCTGGTGGCTCCAAAGTACAGTTGTAATTCTGGGGAAAGTAGGGAGAGAAACTCCTCCACTTTATTGTGGGCTTTTAAAACTGCTGTAAGGTTTCCTAGGATCTTCACCTGCTCAGACTCTTAATACTGCGTGTTTTGATAGCAACGCTGCAGAAGGCCAAGATTTCATTTCTGGTTTGGATTGGGATACCGCATGGAGAACATAGATGAACAGAAGGCTGCTCTTTGAAGCACAGCCTAAGAAGCTCTAATTTTTTACCAGTATTCAAGACAATGTGGATGAGCAAGGTTTGCACAAAGGCAACAGGGGCCAGTTTGTTTAAACAGCTAATGTAGCTCTTGTCCAGCTTTGCTCTGACTGCATGCTCAGTTTATCAGTTTTCTTCCAAGAAGACTGTAGAGCGTAGAGTCTAATTGGAATCTGATATGCAAGCCGGATGTTCAGACAGTGTCAGTGTCTGAAATGTTTGAGGTATTTCCTGCAAACTTGACCTATGCCTGGAGCTGGTCTCCAGTATGAGGACAGACAGTTTTTAAGACACAGGCCTTGGGTCTGAATGTTGTACAGTTCTTCAGGGATTTTTAGGTCAGAGTGAGGTAAAGACAGTTGCCAGCAGCCCTTTCTCAAGGGCTTCAACCTTTTAGAATTGATGTCTGACAGGAGGGTGGGAGGAGACATAGGCTTGTGTAACTGGGGGAAGACGCTTTCAGGGTCTGAGGGAATCCATGCAGGAGAGAGTTCTTTTGCATACCAGGTTTCTTAGGACACCAGCCCATGATGCCACCCACATAAGTTAGTGAAATAGGGGGAAGAGAAGGGACAGCAAGCTTAAGATCCCATCTGCAGGTTTCTAGAGCCTGTGGATTCCATGTGACTGTTCCTTGCAGAAATATCTTTTAAAATATTTAAGCTCATCCCTTTTATAAAGAAAGGTAATGATATACACAGATACTGGCCTGTTTAAAGCTGAGCTTTGCCCACTTGCTAGAGCTATCTGTTCTTTTAGTAGTCTTCTTATCCCAAAAAATAAGCCATTTCAGGTGGTGTGGTTGGAATAACCATCTGCACAATATGTCAGTGAACCGTGCAGCAAACTGCTGTCGGGGCTTTGTCAGGGCCAGACCTTCCAGTGCCTGACAGACAACATTAGAGGTATGCCAGTAAGGTATTTGCAGTCCAGATGCTTTCTCATTTCTTGTGTCTGGATTCCTTGTGCCTCTCAATTTGGAAATATTTTGCCTATAAACATAGAAATTGGTGGATTAGGCCAGAAAAGAGGTTCATCAAGCTTTGCTGACAAGTACCCCTCCTCTAGAAAGGTTGTTTTGATCAAGACTTGTTGCAGGGGACAACTCTAAGGTAACCTGTCCTAGGGAGGCTTTCCTCCTGACACAGTTGTTTCTGGCCCCTTTGGCACGTGGGTTCAGATCTTTCCCCAAGCTCTGACATTCTCCAGTCTAAGTCGGGATGTTCTCCTTTGCCTCTGGGACTGTTCCTCTGCGCGAACTGAACTACCTACATAAAGTATCAGGCAGATGCAGACTTAAATCAAGAACGAGGCAGAACACAGGAGGTGAAATCTTTGCCTGATTTTTCCAATTTACGAGTTTTGCTGCTGATTTAGTTGTGATCAAGATTTCACTCAGGGCTGGTGTGAGCAAAGCTGTTAATTTTCAAATAAGCTGTTGCTGATATCTGGGCACTTTTCTTTCTTGTGGCATTTTCTTCTCACTCAAGAAGCTGTGTAAAATATAGACTGTTTTGCTTGAAAAACAAACCTGTCTGTCAGCAAACCAGTAATAAGAGATTGGGTCTTTCTTTGTTACAGATCATGTGTAAGCCATTAGTAGATATTCTTGTCAAGTCTATCACAGCGGGAGCCAGGCAACATCAGCAGGTAAGAAGGAAAGCAAACAAATAAAGCTGTATTAAATAGTCAATCGGAGAAGTCACTTAATCACGGCAGCTCAGATGGTGCTTAACACGTTTATTGCTGCCTTTAGGGCTGCCCAGTTTTGAGAAGTGGGCTTCCTGGGGGAGAGCTTTTGCAAATACTTCCTTGCTGCTTCAGGTATGTGACTGAAGTTGTGGAAGTAGCTTATATATTCAAAGTCACAGGGGTTCTTTGGTAGCATCTCCTTTAAAAACTGCCTGCAGCTTTCAGGGTTCAGGCCTGATTGTTGTAGGGGTTGCCTTCAGTCACTTATTCCTTGATTACTTTCTGATTGGTAAGATGTTCCTCTGTATTAATGCAGCATGTTGTAATCCTTGCCTCCTAATGCTAACTCGAGGTTAGCTTCTTGAGTCTGTTCCGCGCCTTGCCAGCTGTCCCGCATTTTCTAGGCCATGTGCTTCTGTGTCTAGTTGAAAACCACCTGTACTATAGATCTGATTTTTGATGGTTGATTGCATGTGCCTGACACACAAAATTAGTGGAACCTTATCAATAAAACATTGCAGGGTGACTGCACAGCTCACTGTTGCATGAGCAGGGAATGTGGCCTGTCTGGATTTCCACTGCAGCATGCGCTGCAGTGGGGGTGCCTTCCACGCAGTTAATAATCAAAACCCCTTTAGGCCAATAGCACTGTGTCTCAAACTTTCCCACCCCCTAGCTGTAACATGCATCTGTCCCCTGCAGAAGTCCATCCTAGATTGACCTTTATGTTTCGTAAATAGCTGTTTTATTGTTTCTGATCATTGGAGGGAATGTGGAGGGCTAGGTGTGGGTTTACTGTAAGGCTGCTTTCTATTGTCAGTGTAAATTGCATTTCAGGCTCTTTTACCCAACAGGAATGCCTCTGATTTAAACAAGAACAAAAAAAAAAAGAGAGTGAATTAAGCTATTAGTAATTTCAGTGGATAGAAATAAGGATGTGTTACACAAATAACAAACAAATTAATTATAAGGCACATACTTGATCCTATCCTCAAGAGACCAAGAACAGCATCCCAAGCAGACAGCTTCATTTATGTGGGTATTTTTGCTTCCCCACAGGGAATAGCATTGTCCTTCTTTCAGGGCTTCCACCGATATCTGCTCAAGCTTTGTTTCCAGAGCCTGTTTATCTGTGGGTGGGAGGAGTAGAGGAGGATGTGCAGTGCGCTGTTTGTGGGACACCCGATAGAGAACATGGATATACTACTGTTTGAACAAAGGTGACATGGAGAGTAAGCTATGTAAAGCCTACGGAGTTTGGAGTTGCAGCTTTATGTCTTTTTGCAGACTGCTTCCTTTTCAGGAATTCTGGCTTCCCCTCATCAAATGTCCAATTTGCCAGGTTTTCAATTAAATTTTCCCCCTGATTCTGAAGGCAAATGTGCCTTGGTGGTATCCTAGGGTGTATGGTAGAGGGGCAAGCTAGGTGGGTGTACGTGGCAAAGTGATGTCCTGGGTAAAGCAGGGGGATAACTTCTCTGGAGTCTCTGCAGCTCCTGGCGGCCTCTGGGGGAGTGAGGTGGAGGGGCTCAGGTACCAAAAGGGCTGTCCTAACTCAGAGTCCCGAAGACACCAAAGGACTCCTGATACCCTGACTTTGGCCAGCCCCGATGGTTGAGAGGCAAGTGGGGTAGTCTCCTGTTTTCAGCCCCTGAATATTGGCCTCTAATCTTTAAACTAGCTTAGTCCCAGAGGCATGAGGCTTAATTCCCCTTCTAACACTCCTGTTATTAATGCCAATCATTCTGGCTATGCCTGCTGCATCTGTATGAACAGCTAATCCCACTGTGATTTTTGACTTCTTGTCTCTGCGGATCCCTTTGGCAGGGAGTCCTCAGGGCCGTGTGGGGTGGGGAGAGCCGTGCTCTGCAAGGCAAGGGGGAGGCTCACAGCTGTGGCCAGGTGTCTTGTGTTAGCCTAGTAATGAACCCTGGGGCTCTCGCCCAGCAGGGCTGCTGGCCACTATCAGTTGGCCTGGGGGAGGCCTTTCCCACAGGAGTAGGAGAAGTGGATGTGCCTTCAGGTTGGGCTTCTAGGTAGTTTTGAACAAAAGGAAAAGTGGTTCATGGATGTGGTTCAAACCCCCTTGGATGTAAGGGGTTTTTTTTCGGAGTCTCCTCACCCTGAATACCTGGGAGTTTGTGAGAGCAGCATGGACGTGGGGGGTCTGTTCCATCTGTCCTCTCAGCCAGACTGGTCCCTGAGTTTTTTAAGGCCTTTAAGGCAAGATCTTGTGACCACTGGCGTACATGTCCAGCTCTTACTTCAGGGGTCTCTGCTCTTCCTGGGGCCTCTAGTGTAAAGTCAAACTCTATCACTAAGTGGTCACCCTGCACTAGACTGGTTGAGGTGATTTGCAGCACATTTCCCTGTGTGGTCAGTAAGCCACACAGTGTACAGCGAGGCCTGGACCTGCCTGGGCTCTTGTCAAAAAACAGCAAACCCAAACTGTATGTGAAATGTTGTTCCTGTGCCTTCTGTTGTGGGCTGCTGCAGCTCTGTTGAACTCAATTTCTGGGCAGTTGTAACTGAGAGAGGATCCTCTAGGAAATGCAGGAGCCGTTCAAATGCTGCTCAGTGGCGTTGGCATGAAGAGGAGCAGTCTGGCCTCTCCAACCCCAGCCATTTGTCCTGACCCTGGGGACCTCGCTGTCTGTCTGGTGCACAAATGTTCATGCAGTTACGTCACAAAATGGACGTGAGGATGATCTGGCTGAAAACTTATCTTCCCCTTGCACACATACTTCCCCCCCCCGCTTTTGCTGTGTTAAAATTAACTTGTTCAGGGCACAGGGGTATTCAGTTCAGGGGCAGGAGTGGCTGGGTGAAAGCTGTGATTTATTTCATCAAACGGCAGTGTTCGTTAACATGGAATTATGGCTTCTGTGAAGTGAGTACGAGAATATTGGAAAGTAGAGTTTGTCTGTGTGGACTGTTGGCTGTAGCTGATGACTCGAGCAACGGGGTCTTGCATTGCTGCAGCCCTTCTGTGCATCCTGTCTCCCTCAGTTGCTCACCTCTAAAACCCGGAGAATGTCGAACCCTCAACAGTGGCGTTGCGTCGGTAAAGATAGAGGTGTTTGTAGCTATCGGATGGGCGTTCCATGCCTTTCTGGGAGGTGCATTTCTTTGGCCTGTGTGATTGCTGTAGAGAAGGGTCTTTTGGAGATATCCAAAGGCAGCTGTATCAGAGGGTGCATCTTGATGCAAAGCTTAGCAGAAAAAAAGTAAGCTTTAGAACAAAAACTTTAGATAGTATGACTGAAATCAAGTCAGTCCTTTTCCTCTGACACTGTTCCTACATGCCTAAAGCAGCAGTAAGGTTGTTCACCTCCATATTGAAGTAATTTGTGAGATAAAACGAACGGCACTTTGGGGGGTGAGAGCTCTTAAGGCAATTTTAAACCTGGCTCACAGTGGTTGGGTTGGTAGGTTTTCCTAGCAGTAAGCTCAACCTGTATAACAAGTTTTAAACTGGAAAGGTGAATTTGCAATGGTCTTACTGAGACTGAACTTGAAACTGAAGCGTGTACATGTGGCCAAGTTCTGTTCCTCTGATGTTACTCCTGGAGTGTGGATGCCTGCAGGAGACAGTAATACAACAGTTTCCCTGGAAAAGGAAAGAGCTGGAGAGATTGGTGTCAGTTATGAGTGGGGGAACAAAGGGCAAGCGATGCTTGACCCCAGGGAAGGGGAGTTGTCATCCCACCCTGAATTCACTTAGTGCCTGTTTAAATGTATAGATCAGAAAGATACAAGATGAAAATCTGTGTGACAGTGGATCTTCAAAATCACCTTGTTTCAGGGAGCTCATGCATCTCACCTTTTGTGAGACCATACTGACCGCAGGACACTATGAATCATATTCTGCCAGTTCAAATGCACTGTGACTCTGCCAGCTGGTGCTTTGAATGCTCAGTGTTACCTGTTGGCTGGCCTACTTTTCGAACTCTGCATTTCTTGAAGCGTGGAGCTAAAGAAGAAAGACTGCTGCCCCAAAGGTGCCTGTATACGAGTTAAAATGCTTCAGGCTTTTAAAAAATGAACACACTAACATTTGGGTGTCTTTCATTTATTGAACTGAGAAATATGGTGGGTTTTGCTGTGGTTTGTTTGGTTTTTTTTACTACAGTAGGAGTCGGCATCTTTTTCCTAAACTTTGATTGATCCTTGCTTTCCCAGATGTATAAGTTAAACCAACATATAACTTAAAGCTGCAGTGTTTTCTCAGAATACAGCCTGCCTCATGCCTGTGATGTGTTCTTGCACTGTTGTCTACTGTAGAAAGAAGTGGATAGGAATTGTATGAAATCACTAGATTGTAAGCAGTTACTATGAAGCTTTTCAAGAGGACCTTTAGTGTGTGAGAAGTGCTACAAGTTAAAGTAAAAAAGAAGGTGGTAAAGAATGAAATTTTTTGGGTAGTCTAATCCAGCTTGTTGGATATGGTTCTGAGGTCCTGAAAATCAGTTACACTAACGATGACCTTTTACTTGCTGTAATGGCCAGCAGAAATATCTTCAGTGGTAGAAAAATGGGACCAGTGCACACCTGATGATCTTTTTGTACATATAGGCAGATTTGATAGCTTTCTCTTGCCGAGAAGGTGCTTACACCTGAGTAAAGTGTAGCTAACATTTTTAGAATCCCGTACCTGCATGCATACCTGCATACATATATACGCTTTAAGTAGCTTAGGTACAAATGACAGCTAGGGATATAGTCTTCAGTGATAAGACCAGTATGGGAAAATGACAAGTCATCAAAAATGGAGCTTGTGTTATGCCTTTGAGTTGACCTAGTGCTAATGAATTGTATTAAGCTTCTGGCGCAGATGATCCCATTGGCAGTGCAAAGCCTTGCAATTAGCCAGGCAGAATGTGTGTGGTGCTAAGAGGTGGGGGAGGCTTGTGCTGTTTTGTTGACTAAGGATGTTACTGTCAGTCTGATGCCTTCCACAAGCACTAAACACATTCTCTCAAATTCTGTTTAGAAAAAAGATGCGTGTGAGCTTGTTCTCACTTCCTCCTTTCTTAATGCAATTTGATCTTAGTACTGCAATTGTTTTCCAGGAGACCTTGACCTTCAAATTACTTCCTTGTGCCTTGTTTCAGTGGGTGCAGTGTTGCTTTTTCAATACGCACAGAAGGCTTGTCTCTTTGACTTGTGCTGATGGAGTGTAAACTAGGGATCAAGATGTGTTTAATTTAATGATTGTTGCATGACTCAGCTACGTACCAGAACCCTCCTGAGCCTTAGGTGAGGAATGTCTTCCTGGTTTATTTTTAGCAGCATCAGTATGATGAGCATAGCTACAGTAACATCTTGTTCTGTAACTGTGTGCGGTCTTGGGCTGTCCCTCTGATGCTGTTACAGCACAAACCCCTCTGTGGTGCATTGTTAATTGTAGTGAGGTTCTGAATGCAGTGCCCCCCCCTGCTCCATTCTTTTGCATGCTGGGGCTGCCAGAGGACTGGATGAGTCCGTGAACTAATGCTTCTACCCTAATAACTTAACTCTGTTAGTCTGAGGATCAGGTGAAGAAGGAAGATGTGTGGCTGGTTACATTATGGTACCCAGGCTTACTGCTGATGCAGGGTTCTGCAGGCAAGTGCATACTCCAGGTGCCAGCTCTGAACTGGAAGCAGGCTGAAGCACAGCCTCTCTGGAAGCCTGGACTGGAACAACCATGCTTTTCCATGAGAAATCCAGCCTGTTGACCAACGGTATTGGAACCAGTTTGGAAAGGAAGACTAGTAAATGAAACATCCATTGCTACCAGGAGTAAGGTGTTGTCCCCATCTCGCTTGTGCTGGCAGACACTTAGACCACTTCTAGTCTGTAACTTTTTCCTAGGGTTTAGGCAAATACCTGTCCCATGTTCTTTTCCTTTGGGACAGGCGCTAGGAGTGTACATTTCAACACAGTTACTAAGAGCCTTTGCAATTATTTCTGCATTGTGGTCACACATCAGTTTGGATATATCCCTGCCTTCTTGTTTACATTTAAAGCTATATTGATTGAGGATGTTGCAGTAGCTGGGAGCATAATGATGCTATATTTGTCCATCAGGTGAGTTTATTTTCTATGATGTGGCTAGAACTCTGCAAAGCTGATGTAAGTGCAGAGCTGTCATGAAGCTAATAAAAGTAATTTTACTAAATGTGGAGATGAGAATGGGCACTGAGAGTTCAAAATGTCATCTTATGTCATATAGATTCATTAATGTTTCAAAAAGTGTTTTTATAAAGCAGTCTGTGACAAGGAAGCCTTTAAGATCTATCTAATAGATAGTGTATTTTAGGTAAGTTGCTAATTAATCTTGGTGCTTTGGCAGTCTCCCCAAAGGGATCAAACATATATAGACACAATTTTACAGAACTGAAGCAATTCTGTGCCAGAGCTGCCATCACCAGAAGAGTAAAATATGATCCCAAAGTCCTGCCAAAGAGGCCTTGGCTGGTTGACAGTTATCCTTCTGAATGGTTTAAGTTCTTTGTAAATATCTAAGTTAAAAAGTAATTAAACTTTAATACAGCAAGAACAGTAAAAGCACTGCAAAGCATCAGAAGCCAGCACCCCTCTGTGTGTATATGTGAGAGTATTCCTCCTTGTGCTGTGATAGATGAATGGATCACTACATTAATGCACTGCGCCTTGCCTGCATTCTCACAGATAGTTTCCAGCAGGTGGTATAGGAAGGACTTGTTGTGGAATATTTTGCATAAGCTGTTACTAAAAATGAAGCAAAATAAACCTCCCCAGATAAGTACCAGCACCAGTTCAACTCTACCTCCTTTGTATCAGAAATGAGAACCAGGCTGCTGATGCTAGCTAAGCAACAGGCCACGACTGAAGGGTACCATTCCTTCAAAGCATCCTCCGTCCCCTTGCAGAGATGGGACATGCTGCGCCTGTGTCCTCCACAGAGGTGTCACTAGGGGGAGGGCTCGTCCCAGGGTCCGGTTGAGGTGAGCAGACCTTCAGAGGGTGAGTTACCCACAGGCAGTGATAGCTTCTTGTGTGAGGTAGTGTTAGAGTGGCTGTTGCCTGCAGACTTCTTTTTTGTCTTCCTCTGTTCAGTACGCACCCTCTCTTCAATGAAGAGAAATCATTTGCAGCTGGAAAATGTATGTCAAACTGACATGCTTTGGCTCCAGTCAGTGTCCTACTCCTGTTCCTGTTTTTGTTTTGTGTAAGGAGATGGTCAAGGAGATCCTGTGTTTTGCAAGGTAAAGCTGAACTATGGGTGGGCTCTTGCACATTTTTGAGCTATCATGAGCCAGCAAAGCCCTGTGACATGTACTAGCTCTAGGTATGTAAACTGTCCCTCTGAAGTTGAAGGGGGAACAGTTGAATGCTTAAGTGCTTTGCTGGGTCAGGGCCAGAGTGCTCTACATTTTTGTGTAGAGATTTTTAATTCCTAGACCTTTAGGATGGTTGCGGATGTGGATTATTGCATCCCAACCTTTCATTTTTGAGCGTGTGTCTTGCATTGGGAGAGCTTAAAGAAACTATCTTCCTTGGGCGAGTTGGAGGATGTTGACAGCATCTATAAATAGTCTCCAATGTTCTTTGGAAAGGTGTCTGATGCCATAGTAAAACGTAGCTCTCTCTGATGAACTGTTTTAGAAGGCATGTTTCTCTCTCCTTTTCTGAAAATTTTAAAAGATCTGTTTAAATTTTTCAGAGCCTCCTGACAGCATTTAAGCTGAGTGTTTGAAATCCCATGGCAGGAGTTTTTACTTGGATTACTTACATTGAGAACTCTGTGTGCTTGTGGTGTATTTCAGTTGAATGAGGGACCCCTGTCACTGAGTCTGCAGGGTCTCTTTGGAGCGTCCGGCATGTTGTTAGCTGTTTATGGTTGTTTATTTTTTCCATTGTTGTGGTTTAACCCCAGTCAGCAACCAAGCACCACACAGCCACTCGCTCACCCTCTCCCCCCCGCACCTGATGGGATGGGGCAGTGAATCGGGGAAAAAAGTAAAACCTGTGGGTTGAGATAAAGGCAGTTTAAGAGGACAGCAGGGAAAGAGAAAATAATAATGATAAAAGAATGTACAAAACAAGTGATGCACAATGCAATTGCTCACCACCCACTGAACAATGCCCAGCCAGTCCCTGAGCAGCGATCGCTGCTCCCCAGCCAGCTCCCTGTTTCTACACTGCGCATGACGCCATATGGTATGGAACAGCCCTTTGGGCAGTGTGGGTCAGCTGTCCTGGCTGTGCTCCCTCCCAGCTCCTTGTGCACCTGGCAGAGCATGGGGAGCTGAAAAGTCCTTGGTTTAGTGTAAGCACTGCCTAGCAACAACTAAACCATCAGTGTGTTATCACGTTATTCTCATGCTAAATCCAAAACAGCACTATAGCAGCTACTAGGAAGAAATTAACTCTATCCCAGCTGAAACCAGGACACCGTCATATTGGGGGTTTTTTTGTTGTATTTCTTGGTGCCTTTTAATGGTCCCCGTGTCTTTTGCAAAAAGTGTCTAGCAGATAGATGCCTGCATTGCCCACGTACAAATCCATAATGATAGCAGGCATTAATTGACTGGCACAGAGAAACTGCCCTCTTAGCAGTCCCAGTCTTTATACTCCACCATATTTGGTACAGCACAAACAGAAGATGAAAAAGCTCCTACTTGCCTCTTTATTCTGATTCTGGAGATACAGACTGTTTATTCTGCTCACTACTGTTGAGCTGATTGTGTTGGTGATCATGTAGCAAATCCTCAGTAATGGAGGAAACATTCTAGTCTGTTGCTGGGAAGAAATAAGAAAATTAAAAGGTCACATACGCTTTAGTTGTTACCGTAGGCACAGCTTCTGGCAAGAGCTATCCAAGGATGGGACAGATCAGTAGCATTAACAGCCCTGCATATCGGATGGGCTTGCTGAGTTAGATATATACCATATTGCAGTGATTTTCCAAGACTGAGTAATTTCCTAGCCTACTAAATTAAACTTGCCATCTGACACATGGGGAGTTGATAGTTTTTAAAAAGAGAGTGAACCACCCAAGTGTGTTCTGCTCAGCCTGACAAACATAGCCCCTTCGACAATTTGATGAGTAGATACTTGTGTAGAGCAAATGGGAAAAGTTTGCTTGGAGGCAAGGTCATTGCCATATATTCAATAACAGCATAACAAAAACAGGAGGGGAAGAAATGTCTGTGGTTGTAATTAAATTGGTGACTATCTCAGTTGCATGGGCTTGAGTTATATTCATGCTACAAAATATTACAAAAACATTAAGATAGAATCCTGTTCTGTTGAAGTTCTGGGTAGTGATTTCTGCTGTGTTTACAGTGGGCTATTGGATCTTGGTTTGGAAATACTAGCAAGTGTGTTGGAAGGGTGTTTTGTTGGCAAGTGAAGAAAGATTAGGGCTTCTGCAGCCTAAAATGAAATGTCAACCTGGGCTGTATTCACTGTCAAGGATGTTCTTAAGAGTTCATGTAGAAAGTAGTAGGTCCCTTTTTGTTGTTGTTTGGGGGTGGGAGAGGAATGGGGTTGGGCTGCTTCTGTTTCTCCTTTCCTTGGCATGTATTAAAATGCCACTCTGCAAAAGGGAAAGCACAAGAAAGGAGTTCGGATTTCTCTGCAGGATTCTCAGCAACCTCCTAGCAGAATAGGGTCTCAAGCTACGTCCCTCTCCCCAAGGGCAATGTGCAGTCTGTCATGTCATGGTGCTTCTCTTAGTGGATTCTGCAAAATGAAAAGGTCTGCTGGCAAGTGTCCGAATTAAATCTACAAAGTTCAACCCAGTACAATTTCCAACTTTTTTTTTTTTGCTTAGCAATGCTGTTTATTTCAGTGTTCCAAGCTAACAATTTTACTGATGTTTCAGTACTTTTTTTTTATACTGCTTGAAAGCTAAACTTCAATAGTTGATGTTTGAGTGAATTGGAATTCTAATTTCTCATTATCTGCTGATAAATGTTCTCAAAAGATGAAAACCTTTGTCCTTGCAACATCAAGACTGGTCTAGTGAATTGGGGACAGCAGCTAAAAGGCACACAGTGCCTAGACAACGTGGCTTTTTTTTGAATGCGTACTGCTCTTCAATCTCCTAAATTACTAAATTTGACTTTAGCAAAGTCTCTTTAAATAGGCTGCATTATGCGGTAGCTGCCTTCTGAATAGCCTGAAGAAAATCCTATTGCATGTCTCTCCTGAATTGAGGAAAATTGGCTTTGTTGTGCAGAGGAGACATCTGGCTTAGAAAGTGTTGGGAGGAGCAGCCAGGTGAGAGAAGTGGAGGGGACAGTTTTGGTTTTGGTCTTACCAACATGTGCAAGTAACTTGAGGTGTCAGTGGAGCTTCCTGATGTTTGATAATACAATGTGTATGTGTGTAAACTAAAAATTGACAAAATGAAAGCTTTGGGGATAGGTTGTTTTTTTTCTTCAAGAGGAAAGCCAGGGTCGAGAGAAAGGATAGTGCCCCAGATGATTTCACAAGAGGTTTCTTGATATTTGGTAATGTTTCTTTGAGCCTCAGCTACTGGGACATTCTGTGAGAATCTTTGCTTTTATTTCTTAACAAAAGGTCATTTCTTGCCCTGGTGTTTAGAGTGAGGAGGTTGTAAAAGCGAAGTGGAAGTGCTCCAAAATAAACAGTGCCATATTAAGAAACTAAATTGTCTTAGATTATTATTATTTTTTTAAAAATGTGACTTTGTTCTTAACTTGGGAGAGAAGTGTATTTGGGAGTGGAGAGGGAAATGGGCATATTTCCTGATTGTTATTATTATTTTTTAATGTGGGAAGGGAGAGGCTTGGATGCATGGCACAGAATCCATTGCTGTTCTTTTCTCCTCTGGTCTCAGTATGCCCTATGGTACCAATATTCGCCACCAATGTTTCAGTCCTGTAATTGGGCGTTACAGAAAAAGCAAGAAAACATCAGTGCTCATGGGTGCTAATCTGTGTTCTGCTACTGATTTATCTTGTGTTCTCGTGGCTCACTTAATTATGGCATCTTTTCATTTTTCAAGAATTTAAGATAATAAGATACTGACTTTTTTTTTGGAGGGAAACGTTAAGACTGATTGGCCTTTCTGATATGGTAAGTGGTTACCCCTGGGAGAAATTAATCTCTGTGTTCACCAAAGCAGCAGACCAATATATGGATTGTTCTGTATGGATTGCTGTGTCCTGAGGTTCTGCCTGTTGGCTTCTGGTGAAAGAAGAGCACAAGGTAAATAGTGGCTTCCCCAGCCCTGAATGCTCACTAGCTGTATCTTTGTTGTATGCAAATGAAATATTCAAAGCTAGTATCTAATCCCATCAGCCAGGCCTGGCCCAGGAGTCCAGTGTGTTGTTTTATATTTTCATTGTTTTGACTGCCCAAATGTCCTGCAGACCCTTCATCTTGGGCAGAAAGCCTGCCAGTGAAGCCCAGTATTTAATGTGCCGATATCCTCTGAAAAATCGTGGTGTCAAGTCTTCTCCCTGTGTGTACTGACTCATCTCTACTGCCTTTAAAATCTAGCAACATCTTATTTCTGTCAGTAGTTCTTGTTAGATCGTGGTGATTGTAGGAGGGAGCTTTGATATTTTTTTTTTAAATATTATTTTTTAATATTTTTTTCCCCCCCTCCTTTCCCAGCTGCTGACAGAACAATGCTGAAGGAAGCAGCTATACGTTTGCCCACTTGTACTGGGCACAAATGTCCTGTTGCAGTGAGCAGGCTCTCACAAATGGGCTCCTCTGGTTAGGCAAGTGCAAGATGAGGTTTTTGCTCTGACAAGAACATCCTCCAGAGCACTGTTTGCAGAGGAACCAAGCATGGAAAAAATCCACTCCTCAGCAGCAGTGGGGAGAATGTGATTTGCAGAGTCCCTGATTAAACAAATTAAGTAATGATGTTTTAGGGAATGAGGAAACCTGTATGTAAGTGAATACTGTATATATGCCCTGGTATGTAGGCAGGCTGCTCCAGTGTCTCGACTGCTAGTGCTGGGTTCTCTGCTGGCTCAAGTACATTTAAAAAACCATACTAGCGTGACTTTGTCAGTGAAGGCAATGACTATTTTTACCTGTAGGGCTAAGGCTGACATAACTAGTGTAGGTGCAGCTGCATTATGTAAAGGTGCTTTCTATGGGGTGTAGCTCATTCCACATTTTCAGCCAGATTGAGCGGTGGTGGTTTAAGTGCTTGTGTCTTGCAATAGCTGTTTTCATGTTGTGGAGGAGGAGGATGTGCCGGCATAGCTAATGTGATAAAACTTTCTGTAGTGTAGACAAGTACTGAGTAGCAGCCGAATGAAGTTAACAGCCCATCTGATCGATGCGACAGCTGCTGTTCAGAGCCTTGGGAATAGTAGTAGAATTGTATAGCTTTCTTAACTTCTCATTGCTGCTGCTTAAAGCAAGACATCTGAGCCATGGGTGAAGAGGTTTATGAAGGATAATAAAAATAACAAGGAGAGGGGAGTCTGCAGGAGGGGTAGAAAGATGGAGATTTCTTCACAGTCAGTTTTGTCTCAATTGCTGTCTTCCAGGGAGCTTTGTTCTTTTTCAGTAAGCAAGGTTTTACTAACCTTAAATCCAAAAGCAGAGCTTCCACAGGAGGGACCAAGATCTGAGTGTAGCACCACATCCTGTGCAAGTTTTCCCCCACTTGCAGGTGTTTTAGCAAGAGATTTCCACCATCCCTGAGTCATTGGTGTTGAGCCTCTATCATGGAGGTGAGACCCAATTCGCCTGCTACTGAAGGGACTTAGCACTCCACCTAGCAGGTGATGAGCAGGTGATTGCTTTTCCATTTTTCCATTATGCTGAGATAGTGACTGGCAAGTTGGCCCACGCTAGGAATTACTGGGGTCATATGTTTCAGCAGCTTAAGAGGACACACAAACCCTTGTGTTTGCAAACCACTGTCTAGCTTGTTTAGAAACTAGCTAGAGAGGGGGACATTGGCTGTTTCAGTGGTTTAGAAATAAAAGTTAACATTAAAAAAACCACAAACCCAACAGAGTTCACTGCTAATTTTTTGCACTCAAGAAGGCCTAAACAGATCATCTACATGATGATGATCAAATGAGCAAAATGTGTCTTGTGTGACAATTATTTTCAATGTGCTAATATGCAAGCTTTTGTGAGTTGTTTAAAGGTTCCTGGATGGAAAACATCGTGCCGTATCTGTGGAAATCTGCTTTTTTACTAGGAAGGAGGAACAGGTACAATCTACTTTGCATGAAACTGGGTTGCAGTGCAGGTTGGCTTATTCTAAAACACTGAAAATTGCAAGAGCTTGATGACCTAGGATGTTTGGTGGGAGTACACTGAGTAAGATCGCCTGTCTCATCCAAGGTTGTAAAATGTGATTTAGGTGTCACTTAAATGCTTTACATGTTGTAATTAACTAGCCTTGCAAAATTTTTCAAATGCATTTGTCGCAGGAACTTAATTTAAACTGTAAAATATCATTTGTTTTGATCACTTTTTGGCAAGGAGAATTTTGTTCCTGGGCTTATAAATGTCCTGTTTGGTGTTTTTTTGGCAAGGCCAGACTGAGGGAGGGCTGGGAGGAAACTCCTTCCTGGCCCAGAGCTTGGCGTGTGGGCACAGGGAAGGTGTGGGAGCAGGGGGTAGTGGTTGATGGGTGGGGGTTTCTGATCAGTGTTTACTTCTACTGCATTATTGTGCCTTGTCTTGGAGGCAGGAGGGCAAATTTGCAGACTTGGAAACTGGCGGCTGGTAGGACAACTTCTGTGCTGGCCAAATTGGATCCTGCTCACGTTCTGCCTACCTCAGACAACAGTATTGGGCCTTGTCAAGGCTGGCTGAGAGAAGGTCTTGAAAGAGCCGATTGATTAGCCTGAAGACGCTGGATTGTAGCAGGAAATATTGAATTCAGCTCCTGAGCCAGATGATCGTGCAAAAGAGATTTGCATGGTCTTTCCTGGGCCAGCATGAACTCTCTCTGACTCTGCTTGCAGGCACCAGGAATCTGTGTAGTGATGGATAACACGGCTTTCCTGCTGAGAGCCGGCCGCACAGCCTAGGCACTGCACTGTGTCCGTGCTGTCACGCAGGTCTGTTTTGCCCGTGTCCCTGTGTGCAGTGGGGCCCTGCAGGCAGGAGCTCTGCACAGGAGGCTTTCTCATACTGGCTGCTGCAGCGTGGTGCACAGCAGGGTTTCACGCTCTGTTTGGGCTTGGCAATGTCTCTGGGCCAGGCAGGACAGAGGAGGCAGCCAGGAACAGGGTGCAGGAAAGGCATTCCCTGGGTCCCTTAATCAGAGGGGACAACAGGGTAAATCTGGGGTAAAAGTAGCTGTCTAATTTATGGTGCTGCCTTGGAGCATTGGCAGCACGTTTTTAAACCAAGAAATAGTTATGGAGATGCTCAGGTGCCCTGGCATGGGCAGTGCTGCATAACCAAACATGCCAGCCATGTTGTCGTAACAGTCCCATTTATCTCAGAAGGTGCTAGCATTTGTCACTCTGAAACATTTTAGATAGTGGCTAAATGAGAATCCTGGCTTCACTGCTAGTGAGTGCCTTGTTTCAGCAGTGCTGAGGAGGTTAAAATTAATTTTTGTTCTCAAAAATAGGGGTTTTTTTAAGCCACAGCCAGGGCTTTGCCTTATCCTCCCTTCCCCTTGAATGTGAAACATATATGGAATGTGTGTGTGTGTGCGCGCGCGCGCACCATGTGTGAAATACTGCAGTTACAGGTTGCGGATTGAGGAAAACTGGTTTGGCAAGTGTTTCTTAATCACCTCTGGTTTTCACTTTTTATATCTAAAGCCTTCAAATAAGTTTTGTACCTTTTAAGTAAATAATAGGCATTTGATGCTTGTTCAGTGAGGATACTTGTTAAGGATCTTGAAGGATAATTTTTTGTTTGTCCTTAACTTAGGAAAGAGTCCTTTTCCCCCCCCACCCCCCCACCCCCCACCCCCCTCTTCTTGCCTCCCCCAAGAGAATTTGCAGCTTGGTCCTGTTGAGGTCAACAGGCTGTGTGAAACTCTAGACTTTCTAAGTTAGTCACAAGTTTAAGTCCTCTGTTAAGTATTGTCTTGATAGTTCCTAGCCAAGCAGACTGTCTTGCTCACAGTGTTGGAGTGCTCAGTGTTTTATAATTCTGATTATAACGTGTCAAGAAACATTAGGAAACTTGCATATATATACCATACATTGAACTGCCATTGCTTCTGTACTGCCTGCTGTGAATTTGCTGTACGAAACAGGGAGCACCATTGTTGTGGGCCTTATTCTTCTTTTCCTTTAGTAATTTGCCCTTTTCAATAAGCTTCTAGGCTGTCCTAACTTGGACTGTGCCTGCCAAACCGTATCAAACTAACTTGTAGCTTATAGGCTCAGAAGTGCTCAAATGTACGAAATAAATGTGGTAGAGAAATGAAAAGCAAGCCCTGAAACTCAGGACTGCTCTGTTGGAGCCTTTCTTTCCATCCCACACCCAATGTAAATGTAAAAATAGAGTAGTTTAGCTGTGGGAGCAGAAATGGGGATAGATTGGCACTTGCTTCATGGCTTTGCATGCTGCTTGTTTTGTTTTTTACAAAAGCTTTGACAGTAATTGGAAGAGACTTTTGCTGTGGTGCTCTGCATATCCTGCCCTGTCATAATAAATGACAGGTTATTCTCCTATAACCAATAGTCCTGTTAGCTGGAGCTTGCTCTGAGGTTTTTGTTGGGGGGTTTTTTTGGTTTTTTTAAACATGTAACGAAATGCAGATAGCTGAGGAATTTATTTCATAGTTTGACTATTTCTTAAAATTCAAAGAAAGCTTATTTCGAATTTCCCATATTCTTGGCATATGTTCTTTTACCCCAGCTTTCCTGGTAGCATTTGTCACGAGTGCAGTATGTGATTCATGTGATTGCAGTCTCAAAGGGCTTGGTAGGTGAGAATTTCTAGAAGTGCAATTATTTTTTGCCATATCCCTATGGTTGTAGAATAGTCTTAATGCTGAGGATTACATACTGAGAGCTGCTGTTTTATAACGTGTGCTGGCACTGAATCAGTGTGCTGGCAGGTCAGGTTATGCTGTAGCTTTGCTACTGTAGCGTGTGTGCCAGAAGGGAGACATCAGTGCTCTGAAATACCAGTAGCCTGTGTGGTGTGATACCACCTGTATATTTTTGTCTCCTGGACTTCCAAGAGCAGAGAAATGATGATAGCACTAAAGCTCCTGATGCTTCTTCAGTTCTAAAAATATATTTGTGTTGCACAAACTTGTAATTTTCCAGGTAGCGTTTTATTTTTATATATGTATAAAGGGAAAAAGAAGCTCTTGCCACGCTGGTGACATGCTTCATGTTGATAAGACTATGTCCATGATGCAAAAATGATAGGCATAAGGTGGGGAAAATCCATCTTGATGTCTTTGGTAGGCATTTAAACTCCCTACTGCTTCTGTTATAATGTGCAGGGAGGTCTGATGTAGCTCCAATACTGTCGTGGGCCAGACCTAATGAGCTGTTTCTGTCCTGCCATGTGCTTCAGGCAAGCCAGTTAAACTCACCGCCTCTCTCCTGTAAGCTGGAGATGCCATAAGGGAATTTGGAAGGATTAATCAGCTGTAGCCTGCAAGCTGCTTTGAGATCATCTGGCAAAATGGCTGTGTGAAAACTCAGACTTGGTGTTTGGCTGTTGCAGTGTGGGTGCACCTTCAGTGTCTTGGTGGTGGCAGTGGGTGACCGCTGATTTCAGCGTCTTTTCTCATGGGAGTGTGTCTGTGTGATATCTTTTTTCACTTGCTTGCAAAGCCACCTCCAGCCAGCCTCCTAAAACACTTGGGACGGAGAAAAGCATTTCTTTTCACATAAGAAACAAGCGTCTTCTTATTAACGGTGTGCTTTTCTTTGAAAAACAACCCTGAATTTAGGTCATGCCTTCATCTCTTCAACATTGCAAACAGAATCTCTACATCATTGCAAATGCTTGTTTGTTTTTGGCTTTTCTCTTTCATAACTGCAGTGATTGAAAGACATCTTGATCTATTCCCCTCCATCCAGCTCACCTGGATGGTGAGTCACCTGGATGGGGACCGGGGAGAGCTGCTGTTCTGACCTACGTGGCTACTGTGCCTGTGCTAGACATTTGCTTTCAATAAGAAAATGGTGGCTGAATTGGTAGGGGTTAATCCGTTGCTTGCCATTTTTAATAGTCAGGCTGCATGTCTTGTCCTTTACTGGGAAGGGTAAAGGCAGGTTGTATAACCCAGCAACCCCGCCAGCTTGCTCTCGTTTTTAGCATCTAAATAAGGTAGGTGAGCACATCTGGGAATTACCAGCACATCTTGGTTACTGCAGTGAGCACGTTTACTATTTCAGAAAGAAATCTTGACCGTTTATACTGAATTGCATTTTGTGTAATCGTTGTAGATAAGAAAGAAATAAACAAAGCTGGCAGAAAATCAGAGGGTCAGCACTGCAGTTAGTTATTGTTTGTTCTCTTCTCCCACATGGACTGATAATGAGCGTTTCTGCCTCATTTAGTCATATGGTTGATAGATATATGTGGGAGTGTATGTATGTATCTACCATCCTTGCTTGAATAGACCTCACTTTTATTTATTTTTGTAATATTTTATGGTCTTTCTTTGTAAAAACTGACATTAAGGAGAAAATGTTTTGATTAGGCAACTGGGTGGCTCCTAGGGCACAGGATGGGCTGCAGCATTCTCCTCTGCCCTTAATGAAAAGCTCTAATGTGGCTGTCAACTGCTTGTAACTATTCTCACACATTCTCATTTCAGAGATTGTGCATATGGGAGGACGACAACTTTCTCTTCTGAACTGGACTGGAGTTTGGTAGCTGGGACTCTTGGGTCTTCTGCTATTTTTGTCCATTTGTGAAGTGTTGATAATACTTGGCGCTCTCGTAGGGCTGTCATGAACACAGCAGGCTTCATTTGGCACTGAGAAAATGCAGAGAATCCTCTATGATATTCTTGGGAACAATATTGTTCTGGCAGCCTCTAAAATTGCCAAATGCTTGTAAGACATTAAAAAAAAATCAGTGATGCTGGGGAGGGCAGGAGGGAGAGGGACAGAAATGGGTAGTTGTTGAGCTCCAGGTCTGTACTGGATTTTGTGGGAGTACTTTCCAAACTTTGAATTGCTGCTGGTCTGTGATGTGATGGTAAAACATGCAGCTGGTCCCTGTATCATGTATAAAAGACATATAATGAACATGTAAGGGCTGTGAGAAATTATGGGGGTTGATAGTGTTCTGATGCAAAATATTTGAACTAGCGGGGGTGGCTTGGCTCTTCCTAAGGTGTTCTCTGTGTGGCCTTGCACTTCAAAAGTCTTGGTGAGGAGGTAGGAATTGGTTGTTTGTGTAAGGTCAGTGCCTCCTCCAGTGAACAGGTCCCAACTGCTTCTGAGGAAGCTGTAAGAAAGTAGACAGGAGTCAGACATGCAATGTGTGCATTGGGAAAGTTTCTTTTTATTAGTGTTTCTTTTTTCTACTGCTCAGCAGGGAGAGGGCTTCTGTCTTCAAGCGCAAGCTTGTAAAATGCTGGTTTTTATTTTTCCTAAATGTGTGCGAATGAAAGCATCTTGCATGCTTGCATTCATGTAACTTTCTTGCACACATGTATTTTCTTGCATGCATGTGCACACACACTAGAACCTCTATTTCACAGAACAGAAAACAGGTAGATTTTGTGATGACTTTTTATTTCTAAAGGATCTTTTCGGATTACTAGTATCGTCACAGGAGCACCACCAAATGGTATTGGCGTGTGTTTTCAGAAGTGGCTAGCAATGGGAAGAGCCTCATTCCAGGAGTTGGCTTGAAAAATCCTCTGAGCAGCCTCATTTTTTTTGCGGCTGTTTTCATAAAAAACATTGAATGTCTGGGCTCCCAAAAATCAGGCTAGTGTGATGTGCCAAGATGGACAAGTAAGATGGCTTGTGGTATCTGGAAATTCTCACTAGCCCTCTAAAGCAGATGCAAGGAGGAGATGAACATTCACTTCCAAACGCATGGATGTTCACGCCTCTAATGTGTCTAGTTTCACCTGCATTGTGTCCATTTCTTTGAGAAGCTAAAACAAGGAAAGTGAACTGCAAAGAGAGAGCTGTCTCTTTGTGACCTCAAGGAAATGGTTCCTAGAGATCTAACTCACTTTGGGTCTTTCCTTACTTTTGCAAAGTGGTCTTAGCCCCTCTTATATTAGGTGATAAAGCATATGTTACCTGGTGAAGCTCCTGGAGGTCATGAAAGCGATTCCTCTTTGAGTGTTTAAAATCCGTTTTGCGAATCCTGCCAGGGACTATTCTATGGGGAGCTGTTTCATGCCCTTCCAGCCAGTGATTTCATGTTTCTTAGCCCTGACAGATGAACTTGTGGCTGAAAAGCCATTGCTGAGGACTGTTACTTTCCAAGGGGATGTGGCAGCTTTGTGGTCCTGGTTGCTAGATTGTTTTCTCTGAGTACATTTACTTGTTAAGCGATGTTCTGATGACATCCAGGATCCTTTTTCACATGCTGATAGATACTATGGGCAAGGTATGATGGTTGCACTGCTTTCTAAAGAAGAAACTTGGTCCCTCTCCTGTTTTGGTTTGAACTTGTTGAGATGGGATGGCATCAGCAGGACGAGTGGGAAGTGCTGTTTCTTACTGGGTTTACCCTTGGGCTGGGATTGAAGAACTGGGTTTTCGTTTTGGTTCTGCCCCTGATTTTTCTGGCTGACTCTGGTGATGTTGCTTCCTCTCCCTGTGGTTTAATTTTTGCTATTTAACTGTGCAGTTTGCTCTGGAAAAATAGGCTATACGAGAGCTACGTGTTAATAACTAGCTCTAGGAATAGAAGAGTCACTGACTCTGTGATGAATATGGTGACCTTAAACTACAGCATAGCATGGTACTGGGTGCTGAGGACCTTGTAATTATTAGTGTCACATTTGCTCTCTGACTGAGATGTTTTTAAGCCAAATTTTATTTCAACCAGCAAGTAAATCTTTTATTTTATTTTTATTCTGTCAAATGAGAAAAGTTGTTTGTGCTTAGTTCTAAGTTATCATTGGGTTATGAAACAATCAGGAAACATAGGATTGTGTTGAGTACAGCAATAGCAATGCTTTAATTAGGTGAAACTCAAAGCATATTTTCTCTTTGCTTGAATGTAATATATGGGCTGGAGGCGTGAAAGCTATGAGTGTGACAAAATTACTAAAGAGTGATAGCACCAGCCAAGATTCTCAGATGACTGGCTGTTTTGACTTCATCATTTATGACACACAGAAGGCAATGTTCAGTGGTTTTGGTTTTTCCTTTCTTTTAAAATCATTTTCAATCTTAGTGCTTACTGAGGACTAGGTCCCATTCAGGGTCTGTTCTGTCAGTCCAGCATTTGAGTCTTGGGTCTCCAGAGCTCCTTGTTCCTTTGGATGGCTTTGATTTCTTTCCAGTTCTTTTCCTCATTGACTTGCAGTGCTCCCACCCAATGCTGACTGGTACGACTCCTGACCAGGCCCTTATGACTGTAGCCTCTGGTCCTC
Source organism: Ciconia boyciana (assembly GCF_034638445.1). Lineage (NCBI taxonomy): Eukaryota > Metazoa > Chordata > Aves > Ciconiiformes > Ciconiidae > Ciconia > Ciconia boyciana. The sequence goes on from NC_132950.1 coordinate 3,687,207, forward strand.
TGTTCGCCTCTTGAGTAAATCTGTAGTCCTGAGGTACTATCAGGATAGCTTAACAGAACCCTTCTCTGTGCTTTGCACCCACTTGCAGTATGAATGCTTTTGTAATTGTCGAAGAAGAGATGGTGCCTTGAGGTTTATGACCCTGCCTGAGCCTTTCAGAATGAATTATGGCCTTTCATCTACTCCGAGGGTCACGTTCTCTTTGTAATTGCACTGAAGTGACTTTCCACTACATTTGGTACATGCACGCAGACATGCCATAATTTGTTCTGTAAGACACAGCCTCCCATAATTACAAGGAATATGTAAGCTTGCCTGCCTCGAATATGGCATTAGGGTGCTCTCTCTCATTAAATCAATATAAATCTTTTGACGTAGTCTCGTTGGTTCCCTGCCGCATTTTCTCCTTCGAGTAAAGAATAGAATTCCTGTTTGTGAGTGAAAGCTCATTCTGTTTGGATAATTCTCTTCATTGGCCATACTGGTGCAAACTGGAGGTAAGCTTACATAGATGTGTGACGTTACTCTGTTGTAACACAAATACAAGTGCTGGAATTATCCGGTGGGGGACCTGTGTTCAGTGTCCTGTCCCTCCCAGAAGCCTGGAGTATATTGTATAGGAAACACAGATCTCCTTGAACTTGTGAGGTGTTCTGTTCGACTGCCTACAACTTTGGATGGTCTTATTGCTCTCAGGAGATCCAGGGATTTCTTATCTTCCCTCACTTTCAATTCTTCAGTAAATAGTTCCCTAAAAATGCTCCAGTAGAAGTGTGGGTGCCATATGGCCAGTTCTTCGCCTCCTGCTACGTGTTTTCCAGGTTGCTTCCTTTGGACCCAAGGGGTATCTGGAGGCCAGGTATCACCAGGCTGCATTTTTTCTTGAGGCCTCTTAGACTTTTGATCTCAATGGTGTCTTTGATAAAGAGTTTTACAAACTCTGCTCAGTTGTTTTCTGTAGGGTGGGTTCAGTTGCAACATGTGGTTAAAAAATGGCAGCCCTTGCTTTCTTTGGACGAGATTAACTCTTGATATAATTCCCAATGGTTTTTGGTATTTATACCTGCACTCAATTTCACTCTGTGTGATGGCAGCTAGAGGCAACATTTTTTTCTTTATATGTGGGTAGAATTTGCTCACTAACTCCATGCTGCTGCAAAAATTTTCCCTTCAAATCCTCTAAACTATTTGCACTAATCCTCATTAGTGTATTCTGTGTATTTCTGTAATTTGCTTTTGTCTATTGCTGTGTTTTTCTTGTACCTAAGAAAGTCATAAAATAGGAATTCTGGAATAGAAAAGGACTTGTAAGAAGATTGCAGATTACTGTTGGTTTTCTAGTGGCTACTCTTTTTGTTGCTGTGTTAATGTAGAGACTTAATGAGCAAGTTTAACTCCAGGGCAAGGCTTGAGTGCTGCTCTGAACAGCAGTTTCCATCTAGGGTTCCTTTGAAAGGAAGCATTTGCTAACCTGCCAGCTTTTATTTTTGTTTATTTGTGCCTACTGCATTCATCAGGGCATGGTAAAGGGTACAGTCATGCAAAGGGCTGCCTGAAGACTTTTGAGGACTTACAGTGATGCACTCAAAGCAGCTACTAAAGCATATTTTGGATATTAAGGCCTGAATCTAGAAGTGGCATGATCCCTCCCCTCTCCTTTGACCTTCTCTTTTAAGTATGTGCATTCAACCAAAACCCACCACCCTGTCTCCTGAGGAGTGACTCTGTTAGGATCTAGACAATGTTTTCTAACAGAGCGACGTACATGTTGGTGAGGATATGCAGCATCTGTAACATGGCATTCCCTGGGTGCTATGCTTAGCTGTTTGCTTCAGCGGGGTATTTGCATTGCTAACACCTTTCCTGGAGAGTGCAGAATTTCACGTCTCTTGTCCCCTTTTTCTTTCAGGCCCAGGCCTGTTTGCTTCTCCAGAACGTTCTGCTACTTCGTGAACTGAAGCTCTTCATGACGGAGGAGGAGTGGGAGGAATTGATCAGAGAAAGCATCAGCCAAGTGACAGAGGTAACAAGCTTCAACATGTTAAACGTATAGATAGCACCTAATGGGTGCTGCTTTTACTAGCGTGGTGCTCGTTCTCAGAGCTGGAGTCTGTGGCTCTGCTCAGCTTAACTGATCTTAGAGGGGTAGTGCCTGCTTGCACCAGGTCTGAGCAGTGTCTGCCAGGATTACAGCATTCTTGAACACCACAGAGTGCAAGAAATGTGCCTGGTACAGCTCAGCGGTGCCTGTGTATGGATATGAGAGACAGAGCTTGAGTTTTAGGGAATACACTCATACAGATCAATTTCAGGTGGTTTTAAAAAATAAGTTTTGTACTGAAAGGTATTGTGAACATTTGCTTAATTTCAGAAAATGTTATGGAAGTTCTGCACTTGAATGAACTTCAGGGCCAAAGAGATAGAGCTGAGGTGCACTAGATTTCTGACTCCTGGTGCGTTGCAGGCCTTCTGGATGAGGCTCCCTTGCTAATATTGTTTATCAGGGAAACCTTAAAATACATTGGAAAATAATTTGTACAGAAAAAACAGTGACAGAAATTGCAGGGCTCCTGATTCAGTGGCAAGTGCGGATTGTACCTGAAGACAGTTTTTGGGTGCAGCTATTATGTAGGAAGTGATCTGTGGGACAGGAGACTGAAGAAGCAAATGCCATTCAATTATATTCTTGTGGATTGACGTGGGGGGAACCAAGCAGTCAAATTAATGTTATGATGTGGTTACTAAACCTGATGACATGGGAGATTCCAGTCTTGGTGTTCCTACGTAACTGTAGTATTGACGTCTTTCTAAGTGTAGGTTTCATTCTTTACTTACTTCTCTAAATGCTGGTTACATGGTAATTTAGGTCGTTCTATAATTTACCATATTGGAACAGAATGATTAGCTCTGTTTTCTTTTGTCAAGGAGGAACAAAATCTAAGTAAGTTTAAATCAAGGAATTCAGAGGTGCTGATTATAATTCTTGAGGAAGCAGGTGATCCTGGGATTCATTAAATAGCTTTTATTTAATGGTTGCATCAGGAATCCAATGCATGGAGTTAGGTATGATTTTGTTTTCCAGCTACGTAAAACATGCCACTCCTTCCAACCTGGTCATCTCCATGTTTCTCTTTAGCAGCTGAATACCTGCAGGACTCAATGATTCACTGGGAAACCACAAACATTTACAATGCCTTTATGTTGTTCTTGTCAGGGAAAGTTTAGCAACTTGCAACCCATCGAGTATTTTAATGAGCTTTGCTACCAAAGCCTCCTCAGTGCCTCTCATTTCTGTGGTCATCTGTGTTTAAAGAAAAATTTCTGGTAAATATTGTCAGTTTGTTTGGGCTGTCCAAGGTATACCCTGTGGGCAGGAGGCCTTCCATACTATTAACTGGCAGTGGCATATAGGTGCTAGTTCTCTTTTTGGCCTGAAAAAGCCTGACATAACATTTTTACAGAGTGTTCTGTTGCTGGACATATACATATTGGGTTTTGTCTCCCTTCCTCCTGCTCCCCCCTTGCACTAACACAGTGCTGGTATGGATCCTTGGAGCTGGGGCAGCTGCACGTCTTTAAATGTTGCTGTAATTAGGAGGGATCAAGGACTATAAATTCCATATAACAGTTTTGATTCATAGCCAAAGGTTGACACTTGTACTGCAAAACTTTCTAAAGCTTCAAAAGGTATTCTGTGTCTCTTTGGTGGCACAGAAATGCTCACTTATCTGAGTAATAGCTGTAAAAACATGCAGTGGCTTTATGGTGTAGTAAAACAATACTCATATCATGACCAATCTCTTTTGGAGATAGTAAAAAATCCCACGTAGCGGAAGTCAGAGGCTGGAAACTGAGCAAATTTAGAATTGTAGAAAGTATGTATTTGTCAAAGAGAGTAATCCCACCATTAAAATAACTTGCTGAAGAGTTTATTAGCTCTGAATCGCCAAGTGGAGATTGTTTGCTTGACTGAAAGAGAAGCTGCGGGGTGGGAGGAAGTTATGGGCTTGATGTTGAAATTATGGGGTGAGTTTGCTTGGACTGTTAGGCAAGAGCTTGGGCTAAACGATAGCCCTTTCTGTCCCTGATGTCCACACGTGCCTCTGCTTAGCTAGAGGGTAGGGAGGGCATTTGCAGAACTGAGAGTTTCTCCTGCAGCTCAGTCTCATCCCTTTTAATCTGAGACTGTTTCGGTGAGCCATTCCAGGTCAGCCATGATTTCGGAGGTGGGTAAGTAGGTAGATGTTGGCATGTGAGTGCTTACCCATGAGAACCTCGACTGAGAGCAGTAGTTTATGATGCTTTGGAAAATGATGAAGTTTTATTGCCCTGCCTCTAGTTGAAAGATCTACATTTGCTGTCATTGGCCACTCTCGCCACCATCCCTCACAAATTTTTAGGAGGAAAAAATGATAATGCGGGATTTTATACTTTCTTTGACCCAGAGAGAAGTCTGAAATAACCTGGGAGGGCCAACTCTTTAACTGACTGTACTCATGTACACTTGTAATTCACGCAGTGGTATTGTTCACAAGGAAGCTGTCACCTGAAGGCTTTGCTACGCTCTCTGTGTCCTTGGTCAGATTTGCAGCTATGGGGCTGGTAGCTCTTGAAGTGCAGGATTGCCATTGCAGGTGTAAGGCTGTGAGAGAGGATAGGATGCTATTTCCCGGTGCCTGCTTTCTCATCCTGTCTTGCCTCAGTGATTGCATTGCATACCTGCAGATCACTTGGTGAGGAGCAGGGAGCCTGGGATGGTTTTAGGCAGTGATATGTGCTGGAACTGGGAAAGAAGCAATGTGAGAAAACTGCAGTCTTGGATATCATTGAATTATGCGTGTAAAACTAAGAGGCAGATGAGGGAGAATCAATGGCCAAGAACTTTAAATGAAGAGACAGCTTCCTGAAATAGCAGCTCCGGCTGCTGCGAGGCAATGGTTCTTGTGCTTATGTAAGCTAACTTGACCTTATTTGTTCCCAAAATGTTTAAGCATGCTTATAAAACATATATCAGTCATGAAGGATTCATGTTTGCCATCTCCTTACTGTCAGCGAGGGAAGCCTTGATGTCCTAGCGGGTGCTTTGGAGTTGACTTGTTCTTGTGAGAGCCCTGCTTGCTGTTGGTGTGCTCTTGACTTGTTCTGCTGGGTCACCTGGGCAGAAAGCCTTGTCCACAAGCTGTGGGACTCCCTCTGTGAGCTGTTTTTTGTTGGACAGCAAGCAAAGGTAAGGAAGTAGAGAAATAGCTCTGGCACAGTTTTAGCCTTCCTGGTCCTAGTTACTTTAAACAAAGCAGAACCTTGCTAAGGTTGTTCAAGTTTATTCTAATGTTGGTAGTCTAGACAACTCGGTTGTGTTTACAGTATAAAGAAACAGAGTTGCTTCATGTTGTAAATGACAGAGCTCACCTGAGATGCTAGAGCATCTGACAGACTTCTTCCTCTTCGAGAGCTTTGTTCTTTTATCGGTAGGTCTCAAAGCGCTTTACAAAGGAAATTCAAACCAGTGAGTTGTTGATGTAATGAAGAAAGCTTTTTGCAGAAACCCAAGAGCTAATGCATTTAGTTGGTAAAGTTGTTCACCCTGTTTTACAGTTGACACGCTTGGCTGGGAGCTGAGCCAAGAATCAAACTTGGGTCTCCTGAGACATCCCAGAGACCCTCCTTCTGCATGGACAATCTGACTGTTTCTTAACTTGGCTTCAGAACGTCCCATTGTGTTGGATAGCAATCTCTGTCCCCGTGTTATCTAAGGAGGATGCTGGTTGTTGTGAGTTCAGACTGCCTGGAGTCATGCAATGAGGCTAGTGGCAGAACCCGAGAGGCCCCATTTCACGCAGGGAACTGCCGTACAGTTTTGGTGAGGGATCTCTGGGGGTTTGCTGCTAGGGCTCACACACTGTCTTTTTGACTCTATCAAGTGCCTCTCAATTTGGTCTTTCAGCTCTCCCAGTTGTCATTGTGGGCACATTTTGGTGTTTGTTCCCCCTGTTAGATATATTTCTGTTTTCTTTCTGGTATGTTACAAAATTGCTGTCTTGGCTTTAGAGTGATCTTGAAGCCATGCCAATTTTTTAGTAACTCAATGACAGATTTGGGGCAGGAAGCTCCAGGATCTGAATACATAGTTTCATTACCTTTTTATGTCATCCCTTTCCCAGGGACTGGCTTGCCCTCCTGAGCTGAGGTGCTTTAAGTCCCAACTTATGCTGAAATTCCCAGTTATGATGTGGAAGTCAGGGGGAAGTGGGAGAGGATTTTGAGGAATATTCCAGAAAACATGTATTTTCATGGCTGAGCAACTTCAAAACAAAACAGCCCTCAGAAAACTGTTGTTAAAACTGCTTTCTCTGGCTTGTACACAGCATTTTCCTAGGGGTTTCCTTTGTCTTCTGCAGTAAGTACATCATAGGAAGGGCCCAACTTTACTACTATTTTTTCCTGTGCTTGTTTTGTCAATGTCATAAGGGATGGGCAGAGCAGATCGTGTTCAGGTTGGCTGTTTGAAACCAAAATGGGATCAAGGCATCCTGGAATGTAAAAATGCTCATGGAATCTGATACCTAAGTTCAGTGCAAGACTAAAGCACTCCAGGACACCAGTATTGGAGAGTTTCAGATAAATATACATGTAATCCTAATGAGACGCATGTGATGCCTTCTTCCATTTAGGTGGTTACTTAGACTTGGACTGGGCAGGCAACAGTGTTTCTGTAGAAAGGCGTGAATGTAGACAGACAGGGGATTACATGGCCTGTGCAAGGGATGGTATAGATAACGCAAGACCTCTTTTCCAAGACTCGTACCATTTGAAAGTTACTGTATGCTCTCTGAAGACTTCTATGGTATGGCATTAGAAGGTTTTGTTGCTATTGTGTTGTTCAGCTAGGGATTTAAAATAACTAGCTGGAGCCACTCAGAGTGTTGGGGGGAGAGAGGGATATAGTATATAGCCTTCCAGTGTAGACATGCCCTTCATTTCTGAAGGGCATCACATTTGATTATCGGTGTCTTAATTTGTAGGGAGATAAATTATTAACAGTGACTTCATCAAATCTCTAAAAAAGCCATTCTTCAATTTTTTTCTTGATTGCCTGAACTTTTATCAGTCCATCTTTATAAAATCTTAATTCATTGCCCTTTCTCAGCCTCTTAGCTTGTAAAATGAGTCCAGTAGTGATTTAACTGATATTGTTGACGTGCTTTCAGACTACTGGATGTCTCTGTGGAGAATTAATTCTCCTCTGTTCCCTCAGCTGTCCTGAATGGTTTTTCCCTGCTGCATTTTCATATGGCCCATGGACAAAAAAAATCAGATCTTTAAACTTGGGAAAGCATTGACATTTTCTGTGAGAATGGTTTCTGGATTTTTGGGCTCCTCCCTCTAATAACAGCCAAAACAAACATTGCAAAAAATGCCCTTTAGTTATACCCTTCAGGATGTGGGTCTGCTTAGTCCCCTACCTTCCCTCTCTGTCTTGGTCAGAGAGAAACTTGGTGGTTCCCTTCCCTTTGTGAGCATTTCTTGATGACTTGTTTCTGCTAGAGATGCAAGGAAAAAACTTTTGAATATTTATACTTTCAGTCTTCAGAAACTTAGAGAGAACAGAGGGAGGAGGGACTGTCAGTGCTTTTTTGCCTCCTTTTAGTGCTCTCGGCAGCAGCTGCTGTGCTGTTCAGGTGGGTGGTGCGAGACCCTCTCCTTGTGTGCTTGTGTACCTTGTGTACATGGAGTTGAAAATGGATCTGGCTCTGTGGATAGATGGGAACTGGTGTGAAGAGGCATACTTTTCCTTCCTTGCTTCTTTGTCTTCCATGATTTAGCCCTAAGTTCTAGCTTGGGTTCTTCTATTGTATAGTGAATATTGTCATGAAAGGAAGTATTTGGTGGCTTGTCTGGGTTTTGGGAAGCTCAGAGTTGATTCCTGGCTCTGTCATAGTCAGTGTGACTCAGTCATGTTACTTGGCCTCTCTGAGCCTCTGTGAAATGGAGGGAATGATGCTGGCTTACCTCTTACCTCTCAGGAGAAATGTGAGAGTAATTACAGGTGAGGTGAGGGTGCTTACATCAGATAATAACAGGAGCTATGAGCATACGGAATACTAAAATACTTCATTTGGTTGTCAGTTTGTTATTAGCCTCTAACTAGCAGAGGAAGGCTGTGCCCCTCCCAAACCTCTCAGCTTACCTGTATGTGGACATGGGAAATCTTGTGCTTTGGCTCAGGTAATGGGCACGCGCTTGTAGGGCCCCAAAGCCACTTGCTGGGGCCCCTCTGGGTGTGACTCCACCATTGGGACCTGAGCCACAACAACAGCAAAATGCCGGGTTGTGTTTCTGCTCTGGGACCCTGCATGCAGCATGGAGCTAGGGCATAGCTTTAGCTTTCACAGTCAGTGTGAAAGCAGTCAGCATACTGAGTTCAGACCTCTTAAGCACTTTCACGTCGTGACTGTGGACGTTCAGTAGAGTGGAAATTTTGCTGAACTATTTGCTGCTGGAGAAGAGAGTTTACCTTAGCAACCTTGGGCTGTGCCAGGGGGTGTAAGGTCGGGCAGGGTGTGTGGGGGTATGTGTTTTGCCGAAGGCACTTGGCACTGTATTCAGCCATGAATCTGCACATTTATCCATCAGCATCAGGTCTGTTACGGGGGAGGAGGGGGAAGGATGGAGATAGCGCAGCGTGCGGAAAGAATGCAGGTTGGCTGGGCTTCTCCAGCTCACGGAGCAGTGATGGATCTGTCAGGCTGATCCCACGAAGGGGAAGGGCTGTTTGTTTTGAACAATGAAATAGGCTGAAGGACATGCTGGGAATGCATAAATATTAAATGGTGTTCAAACTTCCAGCTAGGAAATGTGCTCTTCTCTTGGTAGCAGAACACTCGTCTGCACTCTTGAGATACTGCTGTGTCTTGTAAGTCTGGGCTAAGTGTGCGCCCCACTGAGGTACCTGTGAAAGGGGAAGAGATGCAGGCAGGCTGAGATTGCAGGCGGGTGTGAATGTGGAGGCTTCCAAAAACATTGCCTTGCTCCCTGTAACAGCAAATTGCCATCTCCCTTGCAGGGAAAGCTGGGCAGTGGCTGGGATGCTGACTTTGGCTCTAGATGCACATGCACCACTTTTTGCTGTATTGCGGGTTTCAGGGGAGTCTTGGGCTTAGACTAAAATGCTACCTGGGAAACTGAGGCATGGAACTGTGTGTTTAACACCTCTTTCTAGCTGCCAGCCCTCAGTCCTACTTGTATGACTGAATTACTGCAGGTGTTCACCTTCTGTGCTCCAACAAACTTGTTTTATACTTTGTGAAGATGAAGGAATGCTGTGAAGTGCAGTGAGAGATGAAACGAAGGTTGGGTCCTGCAGTAGCTGGGATACCTCCATGTGTGATACAGGAATTAGGAATAAAAGAAAAAAACACAGATTGATAAGATGCTGGAGGTGTGCTGTTCTCCTTGTAGAAATCCTAGAAGCAGAGAATTTTGGATCCAGGAGTGCCATCCACCAGAAACAGCCAGAGGCTTTTGGAAGCAGCGTGTTTGACATAACAAGACAAAACCATCTCTGCCAGCTGAATCCATGTAGGGTGAGGCAGGAACTGTATTGCTGTATTGGCTTGAGATGAGATGGGAGTTCCAGCTGTGAAAACTGCCTCCATATTTTTTCCTTTTGGAAAATGACCTGCCCAGATCTGCTGACAGCTCAGATGTACGGGCATGATTAACCATTGCATGACAACCATCACAGGTATTACTGAGCTGTAACTGGAATTGAGACTCCCTGTAAAGTGGGACTGGCTGTTACTGAAGGAGCAGAGTAAGAAAAGCAGAAGATGGGAGAAGAACAACGTAATCAGCAAGTGATGCAAGTGTGGCTGTTGAATATAAGCCATGTAATCTCTCTGCTTTTAGTATTGAGTGATTGGGTTATGTGACTCAGGTTGGTAATGCTTTCAGAGGGCAGGGGAAGGGAGAGTTGGATATCTTTTCGAACAGCACATGGCAGAGAATCACAAAACAGGTGGTTAGACAAGTTCTTCTGGATTTTCGCTTAACCCTCCACCACTGACCTGTAGCATAGCTGGAAGCAAAACCCCTGCTTTGTGCCTCAGTCTTGCTATGTAAAATGGAGATACTTTGTGCAAGTCTTTTGTGATCTAATCGGTGTTTGAGGCTCTCCTAAGGATGCTGCAGATGACTGAAATACTACTTTTCTTTTTAAATCATGTTTGCCATGTGTTGCAGTTTGCCATCTGTTACATAATAGCTTTTGCTTTAATTTTATGATTGTATTTTATACATTCTCCAAATGAAATCACGGTAGGCCTGTGGAGGGATTGACCTATGCAATTGGGGTGGCAGTGCTAATTTCATCTTTCAGATAGCTGAGTGAGGGAGCAGACCAAAGCAATCTGCTGTGTGAACCCATAACGTAGAGGCAATGGTCGGTACCTTATGTAGCAAGAAGTTATGGCAAATACTTGGGAAAACTGCTTTTGAGGTTTGGACCCAGTTGCCCTTGAAGAGACTTGGGATTTCATTCCTTGTGAGCAGTTCCCCAAGGGCTTGCCAGCAGCCCCAGTCCAAAGTCAGCTTCTTTTTATGTAACCAGAGCGCAGCATGTTTGTATTGATGCCACATGCTAACACAAATCCCATGGAAGCAAACGCTCCACTGAGTGTACACTCGCTGCTGTGGGAGGACGAGAGTGAAGCAATGCATGCGTGACAGAAGATACCATCTCATGTAATGGGTAATGGGGAAGTGCTCCGAGACAGTGGTGGTGAGATCAGGGCAAGAGTGACACTGAGCTGAGCAGGAACTGGACTCAAGTCTGTAAGGAGGCTTGACTGTCTCAACCATACCACATACAGAGGTGCTGGTGTTTTTGTGCTCTTTGGAGTAAATTTCTTTTACACCCTTTGTAGCAGAAGGGAAAGGGAAAAGGAGAAGACATATATTGAGAAATAGTAAGACTTTATCTGAATCCAGCTTCCTTAAAGCCAATCCGTTCTGGACTGGAGAAAATTGTGCATTCTATAGGAATTAATTATCTGCTGCTGCTTTGCTGCTCCTTTGGCTTCCCCACCCATCCTCTCCCTTGTTCTTTCCTTTGAGTCTTTGAGAGCTGTTTAAAAGTGATCCATTTCAGTAGGGAGCTATTTGTTTGCAGAGCACCTAAATTGTATTGAATTGCTTCTGGCTATTTATGCTGGTGGAACTGTGCTTGTGTTTCCAGACTCATGCAAAACACTGCTTTTAATATAGATGCTTAGTCTTACAGCACTGATGTTGCTAGACCAGCGATATCTTCCATCTCCAGCAGGGCAAGCCACCCTTTTCGTTCTACAGGTCTGCCTGAATTTGGTTGGGCACCCCAAACTAGACACATGTCCCAGTTCCCCAAGCACCTGAAAACGGCTTGCAAACATCTGAAAATCAGCCCCTCAGGTGTTGTTCAGAGCTATAGGACTTTTCTGTTTACTTCAGTAGGATTTGTTTCAAACCCTTCAAAGCATCAGGGCAATTCTGGGAAGTAGAGATGGCAGCAAGAACAGAGAGAGTCAAGCCAGCACGATTTAAATGCAGTCATCTACATCACTCATCTACAGTGAAGAGAAAATGCAATTTATTTTTAACACCTTCTTAATTCCAAAATGTTTGTATATTAAAAGGATGAAATGACAGTTGACTTCACTGTGGCTCCTTCTCACAGTACTGCCCTGATTCCTCTTGTCCTGAAGAGCTGACAATCTGTACTGATTTTCTCTCACTGTGAACTTGTACGCAACTTAGCAAAACAGGGATCTCAACTTAACAGCCTCTCTGAAAGCTACTTTAACCACAAGTAATGACTGTTAGCCTGGTAATATCTTGTTCTTCAAATTGCAAAGAAAATTTTTATGCAAATCAATCTGTTTTGTTTTCATTGTTGTTGTTGTTGTTGTTATTATTAAGCCTAATAAATGGAGTGTGCGTGGCCTGTGGGAAGTTATATCCTACATGCGAAGATTTATATATATTTTTTTTTTTTTTTTTTAATCACACACCCTATATTTGTTTCTTGTTTTACCTGAGCGACTTTAGAGCAGCTGAATTGTATGACCTTGTAGGTTAATGACAGCTCTGGAATAGTGTTGCATGCATCTATATCAGGAGAGAGTAATTAGCAAGTTATTGATAGTCAGATGAAGTTGCAGCATGAATTCCAGCCAGCAGAATGTGGTGGCTTTCTAATACAGGGCTTGAGTGGACCATCCTGGTCAGGAAATAACAGTATCTTTAGTATTTAAAAAAGATACTCCCAAGGCGTGGAGCCTGTACAGATAGTAAATAATGCTACTTGAAGGCTGCTGTTCCTGCAGATGTGTTATCTGGTCTCCCCACTTTTTCTGCTGAAAGTGTTCCTTACGCTCTTGCTAACCATCATTATTTTTCTGTTGTGGGTGTCATTACTGAAGGAGCTTGCTTTGGGCAATACATTTCTTACTTCTGTCTGTGTCTGCAAGGATTTTTACTTTATTTGCCAGCTTTATGCTGATATTGATGGAGAATAGTTTGCTGGGAGTCCTTAAAATTACTTCCAGTCTGAATGGGGCAAAAGCAATAGATGGTCTAATGGGAGAGATTGCATCTCCTGGAGAACTAGGATCTTCCACCGCTGGGTACAGGTTTGGTGCAGTGACTTATCAGCGATGCGTGTTGCCTGAGGCACCGAGGGTGCTGAGCCTGGGGCGGACCTTGCCTGTTGGCCGGGTTGGCATGTTCGAACTCCAAGCAAAGGCGAGCTTGGCCACAAGTGCAGCCTCCTCTAGAGAGATAGGCTGTGATGGGGCATGTCACTGTCTACAATAAGCTCGTCCCTACAAATCCGATCTCGTATTAGTGTAATCTATGCAACCTGTGGTGCTTGCTGTGGTGTGTGCATCCACACAGAAATATAGCGGAGAAGAATACCACCATGTAAGCAGGGCTGTGAGGACTAGCTGCAGGCAGAGGATCAGCACCCCTGAGCCCCTGGGCCACCTCTTTGATCCAGCTGCCTTTTTATGGCTATTTTCTGCCCTTCTCCACTTGTAAATAACTCTGGCTTTTATTTGACCTATCTTTGGAGTGATTTTCTTCTAAGCCAGACCTTTCAGTGTCTCAGAAACCCTGCAGCACATAAAGGGAACACAAAGAGATGAGATTTTTTTCTCTCAGTCATTTCAGTGAATTTAAGCTTGATTGACAAGCCCTGTTCTAGTGGTGGCAACTGGGATTTCCTAGGCGTAAGTGTTAATGGATTTTTGCATTAGTGCTTTATGTGTAAATCCCAGCTTCTGCAGCTGAGTAGCTGTTGTCCCTCAGGTGAGTCTGTTGTCTGACAGCCTCCTGGCCTTTTCAGGGTGGGGGCGGATATTGTCTTTTCTCTTTTTCCAGGAGGCAGCAACATGTCTCCAGTTGTGCTTTAGCTTAGAAGCTAGGGAAGATAGCAGGGTTGTGCCTTTGTGGTATGCTTGCTCTTAGTTTGTTCAGTTGTTTCTTAATTAACCTGGGCATCAGCAGCTTCCACCATGTACCCTCCTGAGCATTTCCAGAGTTTGGTGGGTTTTGTGTTCCAGAGTTATTTTGGTGACAGGTTAATCCCGCCAGTTGCTACTCATTTTCTGCTTTCTCCTGAGAAGACTGATTGCTTCCCCATTTAATGCGTGCTCCTTCTCCATCTCCCCATTTAATTTGCAGAGTTTGAAAATGGTTGGCAAGTGTATCCTGAAGGCTGACAAAGAGAAAGTTGCCAAGAGCTTGGAGCTGTTGAACTTCCTCCTCAAAACTGTGACGGAGCAGGTGAGTGTGTGACCCAATGTGGGGCAAATGGCTGTTCTTCTGAATACCACCAAGGCCTCTCTTAAATGTCACACTTGGATTTTACCTTGTGACTGCTACATCCCACCCCATTTCTTACCAAAGGTACCCCTAGAGGGAATGCCTAGCTGGATTTGAGGACAGAAAAGCCCTCATGTCTGAAGGAGTGATTCATAGCTCCTATGAGCTGATCTCCAGGAGCTTGTTGAAGGATTTGTGCAGTGTTCTGCAAATGCATGTGGCATCTCCTTTCTTATCAGCAGAAATACAGCCTGGGGTATAGTGAGGGTGAGCTGGGTTTTGTCCCAGATGATTGCTCTGTCCTCTCCACTGAACCCCAGAGATTTTGCTTCCCAAAAACTGAGACTCAGAAGCTTTGTGAGCAGGAGTGAAGCTTTGTTCTGGGGCTTTGTTTTCCCTAATGAAAAATGTCAGTTTTGAACATGAGAAGATTTTTCTATAGGTGACAAAATAAGTCTCCAACATGGTCTTATTTAGTGGAGCAAAATACCACAGGCAGCAGAATTGCCGAAGCCCGGCTTCCTACTGATAAGCACTGAGCTCACACCACAGCCTGTTTCTTTGTGAAGACCTAATAGGAAAGTGGGTGGAGGAGAGAGATTATTTCCAAGGCTCTTGTAGGAACTGAATAGCCTTTGAGACGCCCCTTTCTGTCTGGTTTTACTGAAATTATCCAGTGGATTACGGAAGAGGCAGCCAGAGGCAGCATGATTGCATTCTTTAGAAACCAGACTGAAAATGCTGTTGCTTTTATTTTAGATAGGTACATAGTCATGTGTCGTCTTCCCCCTGCTGCCAGCCACAGACTGAAAAGGAAAGACGACCAAAGGACCGTTCAGTCCTTTTATGGCAGTACAATTCTAGCTGCTAGACTCATGCCTCTCATGCTAGAGACCCATTTTTCAAGCAAGCCCTGTACCTGGTGATGAGGTGTGACTCACCAATTTTTGCCCCCAAATTGAAGTGGCGTTGCAAATGGGCTCAGGGCAGTGGCTTGGAGAAGCCAGGCAGGATCGGTTATTCCTGCCATAGTCTTATCCTGAGGATGGCCTGTGCCCTGCTGCTGTGAGTCCCCCTTCTGAGTTGACTCTGCAGATTGTCTGTTTGTACTTGCCTCCTGCAGAAGCTGCCCGTGATGTTGACGGAGTTGGACAAAGTGCTGGTAGATCTGAACCAGCCAGAAGGCATTGGGAATTCGGCACGTCTCGACTCTCTCTACTGGAATGTCATGCGCTGGCTGAATTATACGTATGTATGCTTGGCACTCTGGCTTCTTGGCTTGCTTGGGGGACTGACTGCCTGTCCTACTTGTCTTCATTGACATGGGGAAGTAGGACGAGAAAGGAAGTCAAGGCACTGAGCTCAGGCTGGAGTTTGAGTTAAATGGAGCTCCTGGGTTGGTGAGGTTGAAACGCTTGTTGTTTTGTGTGTTTGGAATAATGCTAGGCTCATTGTTCCATGTGCTTATGGGCTTAGGATTGGTCCTTGATAGGAAAGGATTGTAACACATGTCTGAGATCTGATCGTGTCTTGCCAGTGGAGGTAAGACAGCTGATCACCCAAGAATAGCGTGCCTGCTTTCAGCAGTCCCAAGAGGTGGCCTGGTTTAAGAGCCATCGCCAAAGTTGCAGAGAAATTTCTAGGCTGGGATGGGTCACTAAGCTCCTACCACATCACTGTGGATTGATTCTGCAAATGTGAGGCTGGAGGGAATGAGTAGCTGCCCTGGGAAGTGACTGGATACCAGAGAGTACCTGCCAGGACCTTCAGTCCTCTCCAGTGATTTTTGGGCTCCTTAGTGTCTGGATCCCCAGGCTGATGCTTGGAGTGGTTGCCTTGCAGCTCGGAAAGCTGGGGAGCATTCAGCGTTTATGCTTTAGTGCTCCTGTGTTAAATGGCAGCTGGATTGGACTTTTGCTCCAGGGCAAAAAAAAAAAAAAAAGGGTAGGATCTTTTTCTCCTTTCTATCAATAGCTTGCAATCAGAACTTTTGTTTCCCCTTCCTGCTGGTAGTATTTAGTGAGACACACAGCATTAGGGAATGCTGGGTGCTCCGCTCACGACTGGGAGCTGCAGTCCCAGTGTGTGGGTGGCCTGGTCTGTAGTATCTCAGCCCAGCAAGAGGCTCTGAGGGAAATGCTTGCATGTGGCTCACTGTGAGAGGGCTCACAGGCAGGGAGGAATCGTACAAGGCAGTTGAAGCTGTTGTGGCCCCTTCTAATGCTTTGAACAGGCTTGCAGAGCACAGTGGCCTCACCCAGCCCTATGACACAGCCCCAGGCCCTTTCCCAGTCTCACACAGGTCCCCTGGCATCGTACTGCCAGGGCTGGCACGAGGATACGGCTTGGTTTAGGAGCTAGTAGAGACTGCAGCTAGGAGAGGGTTTGCTAAGGTAGGAAAGACTAAGCTTGTGCATGCTGTCTGAGGAAGGGATTGGGGTTCCAGGGTGCAGCCTGCTGTCACTGTTGGTGCCATCTTGCTATGACCCACGGAGATCTTTGTGCAGGTGAGTTGGAACAAGCCTACGGCAGGGGTGGTTTGTGCATAGGATCCTGGTGGAGGTGCTGAGAGGCAAGGGCTAATATCGGGTTGTCAGGATAGCGTTTTTCCACCCTGAAGAGATGCAGCTTGAAAAACTCTCGAAAAAGCTTCACATGGAAAACCAGGCCATGGGATTAGAGCCTGGTTCCTTTCAGGACTCCTCTCTGGGGACTGAGCTGGTGCAGAGCAGCATAGACTGGGTGGTGGTGCAGTTGCTGACAGACTCTGTCAGAGAACAGCAGCCGCGGTGGCTATGTTGCATGCATACAAAGGTTGCCTAGATGAGACTGCAATGGTCTGTCGGGGGTGCTTGCTGGAAGACCTCTGGGATTGTTAGCACAGTGAAGGCCTTGCTGGGGCTGTCACCCTGGACAGACAGACAGTGTCTCAGTAGCCTTGCACGGGGCCATAGGTGGCTGTGCTCGAGAAGGTGGTAAGTACAGTGTTATCTGGTCTGTCGAATGGGGATTCTTCCTCAAGTCTCTGTGTGCCTTCTTGAGTCCTGGTCTGGCTCCTGCTGTTCATTTAACCAGCCCCTGTGCAGTCTGAGGACCACCTCCAGGGATAGCACTCATCCTTGCAGCATGCCTGTGCTTCCTGCACCTTTCTTGTGCTTCTGCCTGTTTGTGGACTGCCTGTAGCATGGATCACACTGCTCCCTGGCTGTAAACTAAGTTGCTCTTGATTTTTGGTATTCTCTCTGCAGGAAGCCCAAGAAAGAGAAGACGGCCAATAAGCCTGCGCAGGAAGCAGAGCCGCTTAAGCGGAAGAAGAAAGGCTTCCTGCCAGAGACCAAGAAACGCAAGAATCGCAAGAAAGGCATCCAGGAGAATGGGGTAGTACCAGTAGCTAGTGAAGATGGAGAACCAGCAGCCCCA
Organism: Ciconia boyciana; assembly: GCF_034638445.1. NCBI lineage: Eukaryota > Metazoa > Chordata > Aves > Ciconiiformes > Ciconiidae > Ciconia > Ciconia boyciana. Next base: position 3,704,490 of record NC_132950.1, read on the forward strand.
GAGGACCAGCCCCTGGGAACAGAAACCCCCAAGCAGAAGAAAGGCCTCGTGCCTGGTAGCAGCAAACACAAGAATCAGAACAGAGGGCTCAGGGAGAATGGAGTGGCAATGGCGGGCAGTGGGGAGGAAGCTGTTAATGGAGAAGATGCTGTGGCTGACAAGAAGAAGAAGAAGAAGAAGAAGAATATGAACAGAAAAAGAAAAAGTGATACAAGCAATGAAGCCGAGCAGGTTCCAGCTGCAAAGAAAACCAAGGGGAGTGTCAGCCAGGGGACCCAGCAGAAGCAGGGCAAAGCCAACCAGCAGGAGCAGGGCAAAGCCAAGAAGAAAAGAAAAGAGAAAAAAACTCCAGTGCCCCAGGAGTAAACTCCATGGACTCACTCAGGCCTGGCATGGCTAGCATGGCTCAGAGGACTGTTTTAATATCTTTTATAACTATAGTTTTTATGTCCTCCATAACATTAAATAAACCTTCCAAGATGCTGAGCTCTAAAGCTGCAGGTCTGACTTGTGTGGAGGGTTCAGCCTAGAGCACAGGGAGCTTCAGGAGGTCACATACTCTCCAGGCTCCGGTAGATGCCCACTTTCTCTTCTCTGGCAGTGCCAAACAGCCTGTGCTTGAGAGCAGACTCCTGTCTCCATGATTTCCCAAGGCAGAAGTGAGAGGCTTGTTTGGATTTCTTGGGGAGTTGTGGTAGGTGTGCTGGCACTGCTGAGTTGTGCGGTCAAGCCCTGTGGGAGGTTCAGAAGTAACTCCTAAAGGCACATTTCTGTCCTGCCCAGGCCCAGCAGCACTCACAGCTTTTCCAGCCTGGGAGGTGCTGCCTCTTAAATGCCTGGGGTTAAATTGGCTTGCCCATGCATATTCTGGGGTCACATATTCTGGGGTCACCATATTCCGATTTGGCCACTCGGGTGTCATCAGTAACTACCATGATCTGGCTTTCTTGCCTTTTTGCTGCTGGGTGCAGGAGGGGTGATGGCCCCTGTGATAGCATAGGGACATCAATAAAACACTGAAATGATTGAAATGGTTGATTGATGTGCTAGTCTGCCAGGCCAGCAGGCTCTGTGCAGCCATGCAAGGCACCTGTTACCAGCAGGCTTACAACAGTCTATGAAGGTGACTGCTTGGAATTGCATCTGCTTATTTATCCCCGGGCTCCTGAATGCCAGAATGCCATCACCCCTTTGGAGAGGCCAGGACCAGGTTCTCGATGTGTTGGGCACCTGGCTCTTGTTGAGAGCTGAGTCTCAAAGTGTTTGAAACCCTACTCATGCTGTAGTTGCCTCTAAAGCCTCCTCCCTCCTTTCCTCACCCCCACCTGCTGACCGCCTTGCTCCGGAGGCCAGAAGGTGTGGGCTGGTGGCTGGCCCTGACTCCTCTCCCAGCATTGGAGGGAGCAGTCCCCATGAAGGCCCAGGTGCTCTCCTTCCTCCTGCAGAGGAGTTTGGTGCTGGCTCCTGTCCGAAGCAGGCGGCTGCTGGCAGAGTGAAGGGCCCTGGAGCAGGGCTGTTCCTGCTGTGCCTTCGGCTCTTGTCTTGCAGGTGGGTCTGTACCACCAGACATAGATAAGGGCACAGGAAATGTCATGTTGCTTTTGGAGGGAGTGAGAGAAGAGCTGCAAAGGGCTGTGTTTGCCTGTAGCTATTTATCTGCCTTTGCAGTGATTCTTTTCTCAAAAGGCATAAAGCTCCCTGGGGGAGCTGTTGGCAGCAATGCATACACGTTCAGCTGCAGACCCCTGGGTAGGTGCAGCCCTCTTCTCGTTTCCATGTCACAGCAGTGATCGTGCAAGGTCTGCTGCGCATCCTAAGGAATGCGCTGGCTCCTGTTAGCAGCAGGTGAGGGCTGGAGTTACTGTGCCTGTCTGCTGGCAGCCTTTAGCAGAGAATGTCCTTCCTTTCCCTGCCTTTCGCTTTCTGCCTTCACAGCTGGCTTCCTCTGGCACTTGAGGCAGGACTGAGGAGCACTGTCGTTGAGTTGGAGATCGCAGCCCTTGTACATCCTGGATGAGGAGGGGTAGGCGGACCGGAGCTGGAATTTGCAAATCAAGTGCCCTTCAGGTAGTGGCACAAATTGGGGCAGGAGGTGAAGGGGAGCTCTGCAAGGTTGCCGAGGTCCCTTAGCATGTGAAGGGAAGCTCTCCTTTTGCCCCCACACAGTAACTGTTGGCCTCCAGCCTCAGCAGGGGTTGCAGGAAGCCACTGGTCCCCAGGCAGGATGGAGGCTTAGGCTGCAGGTAGGTGGGCAGGACAATGCAGACCAGACCTTCAGTGAAGTGGCTGGTGCCTGCATCTCTGTGTGGTGCTCCCACACTTGGAATTTCTCCACCTCGAACACCAACCAATTCTGAGCAATTCAGGGCCGGACTCATCCTGCTGGACCTTTTCTCCCAAGCCACTTATTAATGTGAAGGTTGCTGTAGGGTCTTGACTGGAGTAGCTGCTGTTGCAGCCTGCAAATGAGCTGGAAGTCTTTGTTCCCAGTCAGGAGGTATTGGCAATTATTATTGCCAATCTTGTCTCCAAGAAAAAGGGTGCCTCTGCTTCAAAGGGGACTGTTGGCACTGGGGATGCTGCCCTGCCTCTGCCATTTAATGCTGAAAGCTGGTTCATTGCCTTGTTAAGACCTCAATCCCAACTAAGCCCCTCCAGATGTCTCCTGAGTGATGACTTTTTGTATATTATGCAAATGCAGCATACAAGAGGCCAGCAGGTCAGGGCCATCTGTGTTTAATGATCCGGAGATGCTCTGAAGGGGAGCAGGGGTTTCAAATCTGAACACTGTCTTCACTAAAGATTTCTTTCCTTCTTTCTGTGCCTGTAAATACGACATCCTGGGACTTCGTACCACTGCCCCTGGAGAACTAGAGAAACAGCATGCAGGTGTAGTGGGTGGTAAGCAAAGCGAGCACACAGGTACACGGGTGTGTTGGGAGTAGGAAGACAGCGTTAGAGCGCACTGGGCTGTCTCTTCGGACGTGCAGCAGGGCAGCAGCTTGATTGTGTTGGGGGAGCTGAGCCTGGTGCTCAAGTCAACAGGGCCTTGAGCAGCCTGGAGCAGCGCCAGGGCCATGCTGCACCAGGCTCTCCAGTCTGGGTGATGCCACCTCACTCTTCTGGGGGATCGTGAGCCTGCTCCTGGACCTGGCAGGTGATGGGCAGAGCAGGTACTGTGGCCTCACAACAGGGGCTTCTGTCCCTGTGAGACTTCTGGGGTGAAGCCTTGTCTACAAGTGTTCCGCACCCCCCCCCCAGCTGGTGTGGTTTCTGCCCCGTAGAGCATGCCGAGTTGTTTTAAGGAGCAGTTGAGCTCTCCATCACCTGCAGGCTCAGAGGTGCAATTGTAGCCAAGCTGTGGGACAGCAGAAGGTCCTGGTGAAAGTGTTACAGAAAGAGCCTTTCACGGTCCTCTCGGCAGAGCTGCTGCAGCAGGCTGAAGCCTACTTCCCCTGCACGTGGCATGTGGCAGGGCCAGTGCTTTTACTAGGGCTAGGCATAATGTTCTGTATCTACTCTGCCTAGCTTGCTGCTGCCAATATAGGACTGGTTTAAATAGCAAGTTTTGACTTAACAGCTCACTGGAGTGAGCTGGATGAGAGACGTCTCTCCAGGCAGCTCAGGCAGCAAAGCAGGGAACCTTCTCCTGTCTGCAGAGAGTGCATCTGGGTGCATCTGCCCGGCACCCCAGAGCTGCCGCGCTTCTGTCGTGGCCACTGCTGCCGGGTGCGTCCTTGCCCACATGAGTGCGAGCTGGGGCCACAGAGGCTAGCTGAGCCACTCTGGGATATCTGCCAGGGTCACAGGGCTTAAGTGTTCATGCGAGCAGTTTGTCACCGTCGTTTTGGGGAGAGACCAGGGAAGGGCAAAGCACGAGGCCGAAGCCATGCCAGCTGTTGTTTCTGACGGAGGCATGGCAACTGGGTAGTGCCAGATGGCAGCTGCCAAGCTGGAGGGGTTGACTTTGACCTCCACTTGCCAGCGTGGAGGCTGCTGTGCTCACGTGTGTCTTTAGTCTTCAGCACTTGCAGAGCAGTCAAGGGGAAGAGGGACAGGAAAGCTGCGAGGCATTGCGCGAGTTGTGCTTCAGTAACAACTCTTTTGCCAAGTAAATTACCTGACTTTAGACCGGCTTTGACGCACAGTTTATAGAAAGCGGTCGCTAATCCACCAAGTCAAATTGTGTTTCACCGGCACTTATTTGTGCCTTTTAACAATCGCAGAGGTTTCATTTTGCTTGATTTCATGTCCTGTCTGTCGCTGGACCTTAAGGGCTTTAGGGGATAGAGCATGCTTTGATTTTAATGAAGCCTTTTCTTTTCAGCTGTCCTGGGCTCAGATGCTCTTTGGCAGTGATAAGAGCTCAAGGGTTCTTCTGAATGCAAGAAAATAGCCGCAGGCCCTGAGCTCAAGGGAGCACTCCTCTGCGGTGCCCTGCTGGAGACTGGCCGCTGTCCCAGGCAAGGGGAGGCCTGGGAGGAGCAGGGCTGTGAACCCCCTTTCCCAGGCTGGTGCCTGCTTCTTGTGTGAAGGCTGTAGGCTGTCCTAACCAAAGTCACGACTGTTTGGGCCCAAGGTGCATTAAGACTCTCCCCACTGCCTGTGCCTGGCGGAAGAGTCAGTGCCGAATTGCTAGTGGAGGATTTGGACAGGGCGTAAAGGCTGGGACGGGGCTGTCTTGTCTGTGCAGGGGAGTAAGGCAGCATGTGGCAGCGAGGTGAAGCTGGGCTAAGCATTTTACTAAATGTGCTTCCTTGCAAAGGGGATTAAGAAAAAAAAAAAAATCTACCTGTCCCAAGCTGTGAGCCTGTGCTGGAACAGCCATGTTCTGGTCTCTGTCATCCCTCTGAATCTCATCCTTGCAGATGAGATCGGTCTTGATCAGCCCATGGCTTTCAAACCTCTGCCATGGCAGGAGGCCCTGCCTGCCGTTTGTCGAGGCGAACGGTGGCCCAGCCACCTTGCTAACAGGGCTGGTGGGGAATTAGCTGCCCTGTAGCGGTGGGATCTTGGTGATGCAAGAGAAGCCCCTGGTTATTTAGTGCCAGCAACGTGTTCCTGGGTGGTGGGAAGTGTCGTACAGCAGTGCAATGCACTGGCGCTGATGTGTCACTTTTGGCCAATATGCTTCATAGCATCAATGCTAAGTGGCAAATACAGTAGCTGTGATCAACTTGGCAGCAGCCACTCTTTTTCCAGAGAAAAACAGCTGCAATGGCTTTTACCCTGAAGTGTGGGACAACACCAAACAAAACAAAACAAAACAAAAAAACCCAAAAAACCTCCACCACAACCCAGAGATTTTTCTGAGTTGTTCTTGCTGCCAAGACGTGTCCCAAGCTTATTTCCGGCTGTTCCAGACTTACGTAAAATATGGCCTGGGACAGGCTGAAGACATACCTGGGAGGCAGGGAAGCCACGTGCCTGGTCCTGCTGCCTTCAGAAACACTTCACTGCAAGTCCAGCATGCAGAATGGCGAGTTGTAATTTTTTTTTTTTCCCCCCTCCCTTTCTCAGGCAAAGGAGAACCTGTCCTCCTCAAATCTTAGTGGAAGCCATTTCTCTGCTGTCTCTTAAAGGATTAATTCCTTATCATCAGAAGCCCTAAGGTTACAGGAATCGGCTCAAACTGGGGTGTTAACGTGGTTTGTGGTGTTCTGCTTTGTGCTGTGAGACTAGGGAAACCAGCCAGGTCACTGTTCAGCAGGAGGCCAGCAGCACGTGCTGGGGGTGGCAGGACGCTCCCGGTTGTTTGGTGCTGGTTTGGATCCGGGCACTGCAGCTCCCGACAGCCTGGCCGTGCTGTGAGGGGTGTCCCAGGCTGGCCAGCTGTGTGGAATCTCTGCCCCCGCACCCGGCCAGAAACAGGTTCACATCATGGCTCTTCTTGGCAGGAGGAAGCCTGGCCAGAGGGATTTCTTCCTGACTTGCCTTGCATCTGTTGGTCATCGCATATAGCCACAGAGAAGGAGGAATTGACTGCTAGCGAGGTAAATATTGTGTCTGTTTAAGAATACTTCAAATGCTAAAAAAACCTTCATTTTGAATTGATGTACTACATCATACAGAGATTTTGCCAGGGACACTAGGAGATGGTTGGAGTTGATGAGGAGTGAAGGCGAGGCTGCCATGCAGGCAGGACCTCTTTGTACAACCGTGGTGAATGCACCAGCACTCAGACCAGGACACCTACAGCATAAATGGCATCAGCTTGTACAAGCCAGCTCGGGCTTCACAAGGTGACGTGCAGCTCTGGTGTCAGTATGTGCTGGAGATGGTCGGTGTAGTCACCCTGTGCAAGCCCAGGCACCGGTTTGGTTTGTCACAAGTCTGTGTGTCAGACTGCAGCCGGTCTTGGTAAGTGCTCTACAGAAACAGTGTGGGGAGGATTTATGAAAAGGGAAGGCAAGTGGGGCTGGAAGAGTGAGAGCGTGGGTGCGCGTGCCCACGGATGTCCATGATCAAAAAAAATGTGAACAGTACAGTCACATTAGCAGTTGTTGGTCGATGGAAGTTAAAGCTGCTGGGCTTCAAAGCTTAGCTGCTGGGACATCAGAATTTATAAAATTATGCTTAGTCAAGTCATTTACACAGTATGATTAAGCTGAAAGCCCTGAGATGCACTGCCAGAAAGCGATCAGGGTTGATTGTTTAAGTGATAAATCTCTTGCTTGCAGGGGTGTCCTGGCCTGGACACTTGCCCTGCACTGAAGGAAAAGAATGCTGAAGGGAGGCACTGCGAGGGAGTGTAGGAGAGGTCTCTTCCACGGCTGGTAAGGGGAGACTCAAATGCACCTTGTCTGCTGGCACTGCAGACCAAGGCAGGAGAACAGGTGGGACGCAGTGCTCCTGAAGCAGCAGAACCAGCCCCTTCGCTCCTTCTTTTGCCCACAAGCGAGGTGCCACCATCCAGTGAAGCTGGCAGGCATGGCTGGGGCAGGATCCCTGGAGAAGGGCAGCCCTGGTGCCTACCACGGGGATTAATTTCCTGGCCTGCTTCCTGCCCGTCTTCCCAAGCACCTGACCCATTGCTACCACCACATTGGCCATTTTCATCAGTGGATCAGCCACGTCTTTTAGCTCCAACTTGTCGTGCTGTGCAGTGAGGGGCCTAGAAGGGGATGGAGCAGGACCCTGCCTCTGTGCCGACCACTGACTCCTTCCCCCCTGCTCTGATCCTGGGCTGGATCCCAGCAGCCGACTCGGAGGGAAAAGGAGGCTGTCAGCCATCACCCCTCTGCTCCCTCTGACCTTCCCAGCTTGTGGCGTTACTTTTTAAACGAGCTCCAGGCAGGCTGGTGTCCAGGCAGGTTCATTGCCATCCACATCAAAGCGTTCCCGGCAGGAGCTGTGTGGCTGGTGAGGCTCAGGGCAGCCTTGTCCCAGGGACCAGCCCTGCAGACAGCAACCACAGGAGTGCGCAACCAGAGAGAGAGGTGACACAAGAAAGGGAGCCAGGAGGTATGTTTTAAATACTTTTATTTCTTAATTTACATAAAGGTATATATTTGGCTTATTTATCTTTTTTTTTAATACTCTGAGATTCACAATCAATTGCTCTTAAAAAATAAAATAGTCATTTGCTTCTGAAAGAAATCAGAAAACTATTTTATACTCCTCCCTTGTATAACAAGAAAATATACTATATACTCCCGTACATCACGTAGCAAAAGTGATTGTAAGTGCTGGTTTACCAAACAATAAAGCAAATGGAGAAGAAAACACAAACAATTAGGACGGAGGATGCAGAGAGGAACGTACAGCCATTCATTTATAGGGTTTAGTCACCCTGAGGTTCTCTCTTAGGTAGTCTGTAAAAGGGGAGAGGCCCGTGGGTTCACCCACATTCTAGCTGTGTGAGCGATGGCAGCAGGAGGCATTATAGTTACTTGGGTTGGCAGCTTGCTGCTTTTTGGGTAATTTTCTTGCCTCTCTGTGCAGTTCCCATTACCTCTGTTCCTCTCACTGTGTACAAGCTGCCTAATTGCTGTAGTGGGCGCGCTGGTGCAAATGCAGTATTAGCTGTGGAAGGAGTTAATGCTTGCTTAAAAAAAAAAAAACACCATTTATGAGTGGATTAGAAGAAAGCCCTCATGATTAACTGAGGGGCATCTTGGACCCTCCCTGGTGCGCTCTGGACACCCTGCGCTCTGGACGGACCCCGATGAGTGCAGCAAGGCTGCATCTCACATTGTAGGTCCCAGAGAGTGCGGGGAAGTTGGAAGGAGCCTGCGCCTTGCAGGCAAACCATCGGCGACGGCTGACCCTCAGGGCAGCGGCGGGGAACAGCAGAGCACGGGGGAAGGACCAGTCGCAGCCCCCAGGAGCAGGGTGAGGCAGCAGGTACCAGGGAGCGGGGGCAAGACACAGCAGCACCAGCCGATAACCTGGAGACCCGTCCCCTCGCTTGGCTCCCTCTCCTGCGGAGAGGGGTACGTGCTGGCATGGGAGGGTGCGAGTAGCGCTCACTGCCTTTTGGTAGTATTTTCCCATATGTTTTCAAATGCATTCAAAGGCTCCTGTTTGTGTAGTCTAATTTTCAGACATTCACATGAAGAGATTTTGTGTGCAAGAGATCAGGGGGGCTTTAAAGGTATTTCTCTCCTTACTGAGACTATTTAATTTTGTGTTGAAGTTTAGAACCACAAACATAACCTTGATGACCTGTACAACTACTTATTTAAGTGACAGGCTGGAATCTTACTTCATTCAGTGTGATGGATACTAAAATACGTGGATTCTTTATTAAAAACTAATTATATTTTCCTATTAACAGCCTTTCTTTATAAAACCAGAAATACTAATTTTAATGAGGGTTGTTAGCTTGGATGTAAGTATTCAGTCTAGACTTCTGTTCTCATTCCAGAAACACTTCCTATGCATATACCAAAAATTGTTCCACTGCGCCACAAGTTCAACAACCAAATGGCACTAACAGCTCCCAAGGCTGGTTACATCTCTACCTATGTAAAATGGAGTCACAGGGGAAACCAGCACAGTGTTGCTTGCTAAGTCCAGAGTTCAGCACCAGTATAATACAATACTGTAAGTCTTTTTTTTTTTAATAAGGGGGAGCTTCTGACCTCTACTAGCGTACAGAAACACAACATCGCTTGTTTATACAGCATCTCAGCAGCGAGTATCTCGGCCTTGCACATAAACTGAGGCCAGGCAGTGACTCTCCCCAGGTCACGTACTGGCAGAAGTGGGCCGTGTCCTGGGACAGGGAACAGTATATTAGAATCCAGGGAAGGGGCTTATATGGCAGCACAGGTCCGGTTTCTGTTTGGCAATACGTATGTTTCATGTCCAGACTTGATGTACCTGTTATTGCCATAATCTATGGACCCTTGATCTAAGTGACCTCTAATAGACCAAATACCTTTACAGAAGCACTAACTGAGCAATTCTTCACAGCTAAACCAAGAAACACTCAACAAGAAGTGCAGCCTTTCAGCTTCTGGCCATTCGAATACAGGCCATCAACATGTAAAGGAGCAGCAGCATCCACAGGAGGTGGAAGGGCTGAGCTTCCTTTCCCTTCTGTTCATCTCCTCTGAGCTGTCATAGCTGCTGCTTTGGCTTCCCTCTCCTAGCCTGCAACATGTGGGAGCAGGGATCCAGGGATCCCTTGGTGTGGAACTGCTGCAGGCGGGACTCACTTCTCACTCCCTTGCTTGCTCCCTTCCCTCTTCCCTTGTTAAAAAGAAAGCCACAGCAATTTCCTTCATACGCACAGAAGATAAAGCTGGCCTGTAACAGCGCTGTGCTTCTCTGGGCAACAAGGACTGGGGCTTATGAACAAGGGGAGCTAGTGACATTACAAAACACTTAAGTTCCCTTTTCATTGTTGACTCCTGAGAATTAAGTTTAAGGACAATTCTGAATCTCTGAACTTTAGCAGGAATGCTTCATTTTGTTGACAGTAAATGCTACAACAGAGACAGCCTATCAGAAAAGCAACTTAGGAAATGTGGCTGATCTTCTTTGGTCTCTGAGATTAAATGACTGATTGTTAGGTTGCTTTTCGTTTCTTTTTAAACAGCTTAACAAGGAATTTCTTAACGGGAATCAGAAATTCATGTGCCTTTAAAGCCAAGTGTTTGGCTCCTAGACTACAGAGGCAGTATTTCCCCTACGAATGTAAATAGTGGCATGAGGTGGGAAATGAAGCATTGTTTTGGATTTGCTTTGCTTTATTATTTCTAGCACCCGCTTGCTGTTCTGCAGAGGATGCCCAGGCACTCGAGGAAAATTTCTGGCTCTAGTTGTTTAGCCAAATCCTAAAGCTATTGTTAAGGTATTTTAGGTGACAGAGCAACCTTTGCAGAAGAGTCCTGTGGAGTTTGATGAGGAGGAAAGGCTCGCACTGTTATAGGAGTCTCCCTCAGAACCCATCTGCCTGGGCAGAGACTGGCTACGCGGTGAGTATTAACCACTTTGCTCGTAACTGGAATTACCGACCATCTCTACTACAGTGCTGTACTGTAGGTCCTAGCACATCCTGGAAGTGAATGGCAGATAAAACCCAGATTTACTAACGGTACCTTCCTCTGTCTCTGAACAACCTTACGCCACAATCAGACAGCCAGCTTCCAGACTTAACTCGCATCCAGTCCCGGTTTGGCATTTCCTTTGCTGATTTAGTCCTACTTGCAGCCCAACCACAGCCTCTTGTTAAACGTGAGCACAAGAGTGAGGTGCATTCACCTGCCTGAGGTGTGTGCTGAACTGGAGGGGAGTATCTAAACTGTGGGAGACATCTAAGGAAAAAGGGGGTGGGGAGTTCACTGAATGCCCTTTCTCTGGAAGCCTGACTCTTTCGCCAGGGCCCGTGCTCGCCTTCCTTCTCCACATGGTTGCAGCATCAAGCTGACATAGCATAAAATGGGCATGTGGAGGCCAAGTGCAGGAAACAAGACTCTAGTGAAATGGCACTCTGACTGCTTTAGACACATGCTTCTGCATTTGAGACTAACACAGTTCAGACACTGGCCTTGAATATTAAAGATCTCAAATGCATCTTCATAAAGATAAAAGTGACCGACTGACACCCCAGGAAGAGTAGGCTGGGACTGTGCATGGGGTTGGGCATGCATTAAACCTAAGCAGTGTTCCAAAGGAAACGGCTACGGTAGAGTATCAGCCACTGGCCTTGAAAATACTGACAGAGGGAGAATTAGCATTGACAATACACGTACTATGATATGCATGTAAACAAAGCATGATGTCACCGGCACAGCAGTATTGCACTACCAGGCCCTAAGTAAAGCAATTCAGCCAGATGGATTTTGGTATTTTAAAAACCTGTCAACCTCCTAGGCAAGGCTGAATTTAGCATACTGAGCAAACTCTAGAGCCCCTAGGTATTTCTGTCCCAAGTTCTTCTGGGCCTTTCTGTAACAACCACCAGCACACCCAGTGCAGTGAAACTCTCCTCTGCCCCATTGCTCAGCCTCAGGTGACAGGTAGTCATCCGCTGGAATTTTTCCTACGGTGCCCTTGCAGGGCCCGATACCAGGGCACTGAGATGAGGAGAGTTGTGGACGTTATTCATGTCTGGTATGGTTGCACAGGCAGCTCCAGATTTTAAATGTTTAAATAAAAACTGTTTATCTAAATATATATATATCTATCTGTCATCTAATGTCTTCAGCAGAGATAAAGCATCTTATGACATATTTAAATAAAAAATAATAATCTGAATTCAGCCTTCAGTGGTAAAGAAAAGGTGATGTACAGAATAGGTCCCCAACTAGTGCAGTCTCTGGGTGTGGGAGTGCTGACAGAACAGCAGCATTCAATAGGACGTAAGTTGCCCTATAAACGATGCGGACTTCGTTGGCTACAACTAAAACCATATACACAATCGACAGTCACTCACTTGGGTAGCACATTGTGGGTCTAGTGGACAGTTGCTTTCGATGCTCAGAGGAACCTGTGAACGTCCTTATGCTCAAGAAGTACTTGTGTTCCAGGCTGCCCCGCTCACCTCCTGGTGCCTGACCCTGCAGGCTGGAGTGGTGCGATTGATTTGGTGCTAGATAACCCTTCCAGGGTGGTGTGGAGCTGAAGGATCCACTGGTTTCCAGTACGGAAGGGCTTCGAGCTTGAGATCAGTGTGGTGGTGGTGGGAGCAGCAGTCCATATGTCATTTCCTTCACTGGCAACTGCAAACAGGGAAGAGAAGAAGGTGGTTAATGGGGTAGTCACAGGAATGGATTGGTAACAGTGAACGCATGCACCCCAGCTTTGTGGCAGAGGCCAGCTAAGAGACCCCTTGCCTCCACGCAAGTTGGAGGCTAGCAAAGCTCGACCAGTGTGGAGACAGCACTTTGGGATGTACTGTAGGCTTTTGGAATTGGAAACACAAATACACTGTGATCCAGGCACGGTCTGCTTAAGAAGAACCAGTAACAGGTTTAGACTCCTGTCCGTAGTTATTTAAGGGCATCAACCACGTCTTGTTTATGTCAGTTGTATAGGTACAACTGTTCGTGATGTGGGTTGAAATAGCTCAGCGGATTACAGGGTTAATTTTTGCTCGACTGTTTTTAACGCCATCAGTTTACTAAAGAAAACGGGGACTGCTTCTTGCCTTAAATTGTCATTTTCAAAACTGCTGTCCTCTGGAGAGCCCAGTTCAGGGGGCCAGTCCAGCATGCACATCCCCAACAGCAGAGCTCAGCTATCAGTCTTGCTGCTAACGAAGCAGAGCAGACACTGGCTTTCTCCCAGCATGCTGGTGGTATACACTTGCTTTAAAGAGCAACATCAGCACATCTATTGACTGGTGAGATAGCACTTATGAGTGCTGTGGCATATCTAAGCGGCCAGCAGCTTTCCCAGATTATGTGGAAAGGATAACCAGTTCTCTTGCTGCAGGATTTCCTGTGAGAGGTTCTGTGCTCCATGTTATGCAGGAAATTGCCCCTGACCTTAAAAATCAGTGACTGCTGGGTTACAGAAAAACTCTGTAACAACGGCCTGGTTTCTCTCAACCTGTATAAAACCGGACCAAAAGAGAAGAAAGTACAGTGAAAAACCTAGGTGTGCACAGGACCCAAGTGTTCAGTGTTTCATAAGGCAAGTCTCAGCAACACCACCTAATATTTGCTCCCAGATTTTCTGAGGCTTTTTTAAAAAAAACAAACGAACAACTTTGTCTAAAAGCTACTCATAAATAATAATGTGTGAGTGCACATCCAGCCTGGAGACTGCAAGGTACAGGCAGGCTTATTATATCCTTAGCCTATACCAGAATATACTCCCCTCTGTGGAAATAACACATCTGCTGTACTAGAGATTGTATTAAATCTTTTCCCCCAAAAGGCCATTCTTAAGTGTGTTATTGAGTTCTGATTTTATGATTACTCTTTCAATGCATTTAATTTATGGGAAAGAAATCTCCTCTTCAAAAACTTGCTTTAATTAATTTTGGCTACAGTAAAATGCTGGGAAGTGTTTATCAATCATTGCAGCTCTGAGCTGCAATGCTGTGACTGTTGGTCAGTGATAAGAATAGCATGAACACAAGGGAGAAGAAAGGGCAGTGGGAGTGGGACTCTCCCTCTGGCTCGCTGCCGAGGCCTCAGCTTTGTCACCCTGGATCAAGGGTTGCACCGGGGACAGTCCTAGCAACAACATGCAAGTTCACGTGCCGCCAGAGAGCATTTTTCTGTGGAAAATTTGGAATATGCTAGGAATGGTCATTTGATAGCAAGCAGATGTCAGACCAAGAGCAATGCAGCAGCAGGTTTTATGCATGCAAGATAAGTTCAGGTAAAAACCTAAGTTCTGGCCTTGGACAATCACACCTGCTGGTGGTCAAGTCGATAGGGGTTGCATGGCCTTATCTGCTCAAAGAAGGGAGCACCAGGTTTCTGGAAGCAACTCAAGGCAACAAAGGACACTTGAGTTGACCCCTGGTTTCCCTGTCCTTGATTTGCTCCGATTTGGGTTGAGGGTAGCAAAGGTGCAGACCATGGCTGTCTAAGGTTAACTTCTTCCCAATTTATAAGGAAAGGAATGGGTTGATAGGGGTTTTGGAGCGGACGGGTAGCTTGAAACCGATTGCTGGTTTGGGTCACTCACCGTCTCAGACTTTCACAGAGGCTGGCGGCATCACAAGTTGATTCACCCTGGTGAAGGGAAAACAAAAGTGACATGTGAGAGCTGCAGTTAGCCAAGAAACAGGCTCCTAAAAACATACCAGCCTATTAAACCCAGGTTCCTGTTGCTTAACCGTTTCTAAAGAGATAGGCCATTAATAACTGTTCTGCACAGTGGTATAAAGCTGAAACCCTTTCACAGTGGTGTCTGATAGCTATTCTGACCATTGCTGGAACGTGCCAAGTAACATTGTTGACACTAATTGACAAGGATTTGGGAAGGCCCCAAAGGCATTCAGATGTCGCGATTGTTTCCCTAAGCCAGTAACAAGACTGTTTATACAGTGGCTGTTGAATGGTGTCCTTCAGACTGACAGCATAAATGTAAACAGTCACCACTGATAAAAATTAAATTAAGAAAAAAGTAGCTGTCTTTCAGTTTTCAGCTCCTGAAGACCTGCTGCTGTTCCAGACAGCTGCTCCCAAGTGATGGATGGAGTCCAGCGGGGACTGCGGTGTCACCAGGCAGAAGCTGTTCTCGGCAACGTGCTCTCCTGCACCTCCTGCTACTGAGGGCAGCGAGGGGAAGAGCTCCTGTTTGCTCTGTGGGGTACCCGGGAAAAGGCAGCAATAGCTTTACAAAGTTCATCCCTTAGACCTGCTCCTTCTCACTGCAGTATGTGCCTGTGCGATTCAGCCTTCCTCGTCAACAGGTCTCCTGCTGCAGCAGATCACCTCTCCCACACTGCCCATGCCTTCCCAGAGAGCGGTCACTTAGGGACAGGGGCAATCTCCTTTGACAGCGTTAAGCACAGCAGGGCCTGTGTGGACTGTAGCAAAGACAAGTCATCCTCAGACTCCAAGACCTTTGAGACTTGCTTTCTGTCTCGGATGCTCACTCTTGTCAGTGGGAACTCCTGGATTCTCAGGAACAACACTGGAAAACCCCCATCTCACCTAAGGACCTGGCTTGACGTTGCCACGTTTGAGTGCTTTTACCCAAATGCACTCTAGCTGTACTTGGCCAACAGGAGAAGAAATCTGAGTCACAAAGTAAGAGTCTTCTCATACCATTTTGCTGTGCTAACTTAAAATAACAAATAAGCTGAAACAGCAGTATTTTATACCTTAAAAGGATTGCAGCAGGAATTTGCCATCGCATGCAAATGCACAGCTTCTTTCTGCATCAGTGAAAAACCTGGGCAGATTTACGGGGAAGATCACAGAAACCATCACTGCCTGAGGTCCTATCAGGTAAGAACTTCTCAGTGAAACACGATTTTCCTTTGGAAGATGCTGATTCATTAAACCTCATCTGTGGCGCTTCACCAGCCTTCATACCTGACCCAGGACGCTCTTTTTTGCTGAAAAGGGATGATGCTGGATTCAGACACGTATTTCGGGATAAAATTAACCAGTGGTTAGGGGACACCTTCTAAGAAATCTCTGCATCAGAAATTGGCCCAGTTCAGCCTACAGCTCTTAACTTCACACCAGCCTCACAGAAAGCTTGTTCCAAGATGCATAGAAGCCTCTGTGCCTTTTCTGCCTTTCAAGGCTATGAGCTGAAATATTTTTGATGCAGGAGCTGACCCAAGTTTCTTTGTGGAATTACCATTCTTGGTAACCCTACTGCATTGGACTTTACATTGTAATGAACATTATAACTGTGCTTTAACTATCGGAATACATCAGAGAGAGAAAACAGATTACCTTGTAATGCTACAGTCAACTTCAGAAGTAGAAAGTAAACTATGATATGTTATGAAGCTATCACAGAATACTAGAACTCAGAGATGTTTGAATGCGCCGTAATGTTGTTTGAAAGTCACGTCCTTTAACATGTAATTCATTCCACATTTTTACAAGATACAGAATATATACAGAAGTTAGTTTTGCCATTACTTTCTGCTTAGCACAGAGAACCCACCTGCATTGCTGACAGATGAACCATAAACACACACACTACTTTCCTTCTTATATTACTTATAGTTCAGCCTCCTACGGGATAAAATGTACCTCCCGCATAAGTACTTACGTTGTCCCCGAGTCAGGAGCGTTACTTGTTCTTTGCATTTTAACACATTTCTCTCTCTCTTTTTACAGATGGGAACAGAGGCCTAGAGGGGCTAATCCTGAAATGCATTTAGAAGATTTCACAGGAAATTGGACCCCACATGACTTCAGAAGCTGCTGGGGAGAGAAGTGACTTTCAGGGATCACATAGGAAGGTAGTGGGCAGAGGAGGGAGCTGAAACAGTCTCCCACGTTTTGGACAGTGCAGTCGTCATTCTCTCTGAAGCACTGCGCTGCAGACAGTGGTCCACTGGCTTCTGCACAGCCTGATTTCAACAAGGCTCAGCTTGTGAGGTGGCAGCAGGTCAGCAGGGAATTTTTTATTTTTAAAATCCAAAATGCTAATAATAAATTTTAGATTCTCTTAGGTGGTAAAATGTAGTACATGGACTTAAGCTAACAAGGCTTAAGAGGATCTAAATCCCTGTTTAAGTCCCACTTGCCTTTCTAATAACGATAATCCCACACTGAATAGATTGTCGCTTCCGATTTGGGGATATCTGCTGACTAAACATTGGCTCCTAAATTGTTCTATTTTCTCTGCAGTGTTTTCTCAAGATTGTGAATGTTTTCATTCCTTGAAGAGAGCGGGGTGGGAACCACTCTGTTATTTCCTGAGGGGGAGGAAACTTACCCAAATTGCCTTTCAAGAACAGAAGCCGTACAACTTTTTTAGTTGTTTTTACGGGCTCCTCCAGCAGTTAAAAACGTGGCTGACTCCTTCTAACCCCATCATTTCCTCCCCTGTCAAACCTAAATATTTCTCCTAGATCCTATCAAACCATTTCCATGTAGTGTGACAGCATCTATAATTTTGAAGTATTTATAAGACTGTCTGTTTAATGTTAAATGACATGCTCTAGAACTGTTAAATATTTATACTATGTAAAATGGATCTAATTTCATAGCACCTCAGCCGGTTAGAGAACTGCATAAGAAAAAGGCGACGAATTTAAGATAACAGATGAGTGGCCAGGATCTTTTACAGGTCAGCTATGCTCTACTTTGTTTCAGGAATTGTGCAGAGATGATTCTCCAAATGCTGTGTCCCTTTCAGTCTAGCTGGTCACCAAGCCAACAGATACTGGAGATTACAGCTTGTAATACAGCCAGCACTGCTGTACAGTTCCTGGCACAATCTGGGCCTTACGAGGCCTTTGAAAGAGTTTTTGCTGCCCACATCCAATCCAAGAATGCTCTGCTCCACCCTGTGCCAGCAACAATAAAACCCAGATCTCCCTTCTCACCTGCAGCTACGTCTGCTCCAGCAGTTTAGGGTGAAGTTGTGAGAAGCAGTGGCAGGATATATGTCCCACTGACTTTCCATAAGCTATAGGCTACTGAATGTTTAAGCTCCATGAATTTAGATGTCTGTTCACGAGCTCAAACTCCAGCAAGTAACAGGACGTCAAGAAGGAGCACAGACTTGCAGGTTAGTGTGCGTGGCAGCATCACGCACAAGACTCCAAGAGAAAGGCTGTGCAATAAAGCGTTTGTGAATGCTGCCAACACTGTTTAATGTTAAGTTTCATATATAACTTAACATCCATATTTCAGTATCCTGCAGCTTTCCGAAAGCCTTGTTTTCTTGCTGTCTAAACAAGTCAGGCTCTGGCTTCTGTAAGAGAGAAGCATATTAGGAAATAGTGTCCTAATTTTTACAGCCTGCTGTACTTAACATCACTTAACTTTTACAACCAACAATAAAATGCTTCGGTGGGGTCCTTCTAGCCTGCAAATAACTCATTTTTTGACTAGCAGGAGCTCATTCAGCAGACAAGAGTATTGGGGCTACAGGGGCAGCTAGATCACCACACTTAGGAGCAACTCCTGCCTGTGATTAAGGATCCTTCTCCTTCCTTCATTTCACTGGAGAGATTTCTGTGTTTCTGAAGTACCGTGCAATACGCTATAAAGTGCCTGTTTGAAGCAGCACTTTAGGAAGGGATACCAGCATAACAGTCACTAATGGCACCCTTCAGCAGATTCCTCCCTGCCTGAACTTTCTCAAATGTTGCGAGGGGGGTAAACCTCTCCAAACGGCCTTGTGAACACACTGAAATCAGAAATTTTAGGTGATGAAATGTTTACATGGACAGACATCCTTGAAAGGTAATGTGACTTTATGGCCTTAAATCTATGGAAAACAAATCTCTTTTTCAAATACAGCTAGCTAAAGGGTTTTTTTGGCATCAAAGCGTTGGAGCCAACGACAGACTCCACGTGTGTATCAGTGATGATTAGCAGCCCAGCCAGGTGCAGCATTCTGCAAATCCCGCTACTGAAACTCATCAGCATTCAAATCTAATGTTGCTGTCTGGACCTGTGCAAGAAAGCAGAGGCTAAGGATTATCATTTGTAGCTCCACACCTGTATGACTATCAGATGTAACAGTGAATTTTATCGACTGATAAATGAACGCAGGAAGTTACTTGCACACGAGGTTGGCTCATGCTATTGTTATCACCGTATTCCTGCAGATAACCGACAAAACAATTACAGAGTAGGAGAGCTGGGGCAGCCTTCCACATTGGGTTTCCTGATCTTCAAATGCACACCACCTCATGTCCATCAGGTCAGTTAAAATCCTAGGGTAGAAGTAATACTGTCGCTGTGGGCTCCCTGACACGTACAAGAGGACAAGTGTAGTTGCAGCTGAAGGAGGAAAGACATCACTAAGGCAGAGGAGCATAAAGTGGGCTTAGGCACAGGCCGAGTCCTCTCTCTGCACAATAACCACCTCCTCGTTTACCAGCTCTGTGGTTCAGAAAGGGAGAAATGTCAGGAAAGTGGATGTTTCACATACTCGCTCACTTCATCCACCACCTTGTTGCTGCAGGGATCAACTGCCTTAAGTAAATCCTTGCTGAAGCCAATTGCCAAAAGACGTTAACATTTTAGTAAACAAAGGAGGGAAACGGACACAAGTTTACAGACCGTCCCACTCATATTTTCCCCCCCGTCTGCATACTGTCATCACCCTCATAAGCGGAGTCCGCTTCAAGAGGATATAAAGCTTATTGCAGTTGGCCTGCCCGCAATACACAGGACCAGGAAACGCCTCCTTAAAAACACAACCAGCCACCCCTCTTACCTTATCACACCTCATTCGTACTCTACACAGACCCTACTGCTTTGTCTCACCGATATTTCACCACATGGGGATTTATAGCTGCATTTCACTGGGATTTTGTCACATTTCCCTTGAGGACTTTGAATCAAACTCCATTAAATGCACGGAGTTTCATCTAGTAATGCACAGTGCAAACAGGGCTGCACATGTGGGCACTGAGTTCATGCAAAGATTTCTGCCCCTCAGAGCTATTCTGCTTTCTCTTATTATTTTGCCCGCTGCAGAAGCCAAACCCAGCTATCTTATCTACTGCAGAGCTCTCTTTCAGCTTGGCTCTCTACCACACTAGTAACATACTGGTCCCAACAACGCACCACCTTTTTGCCAGACACTTTATGAAGAGCAAATCCAGCAGGCTGGAGACTCCAGTTCAAGTGTGTACCTTTTATGCCCTTCATTATACAGAGTTTTTAATCATGCAGTGCAGAATGTAAATATGTTAGCCATTACTGTCCTCCAGTAACTAGGTATAGTTGCCATTTTCACCTGCAGTTGGAAGGAGCTGGCTTTGGTTCCCCCCTCTACAACAGAGTTCTCCCGGGATGCTGAACATTCTCCTGGGATGCTGAATAAACTGCTAGGTGCACTTGTGCCTCCATCTCCTCCCTAAAAAACGGCCGTAGAACGTTAAACCTTAGTACAACCCATTACCTCCTGAGCAGGGTGTAAGAACAGCCAAAGCAAGGTTTGTTTCCAGAGAGCACGTCCTGTTTTAACTGAACTCAAGCGATTTTGATAGTTAAGTCAGTAACTTTGGGACAAGACACCCACGATTAACAACATGCATTACTGCAGAAACTCAGTGCTTTGATTTAAAAGGCTCCTAGTATGCTGCAGCTGAAAACAATGACTGAAAGCAAAGATGCATGGAAGGTGAGCAATAATACTACATCAACCTAGAAAGATCCCAGTGAGTGGTGCAGGGACAGGACTGGCACAGCTAAAAATAGTCTACGCGCTGAGCTTCCTGATGCGTCCTGACGGGTTCATCCAGCCTCCTAGGAACAGGGTTTGTTTGATGAAGCTGAGGTCAGTTTGCTAAAGGAAAAGGACGCTAAGCAGAACGCTAAGATTTAACAAAGAATCAGGCACAGGAGTAGCTTGCATTGGAGTGGGAAACCATTGCCTAATTTAGCTCTGCTGGCTGCTTTTGCTCACTCAGTTCTACCCAGAGAGGAAGCCTGGGGCTTGTGTAAATCTGGAGCACTCCAAGGCTCAAACAGGACTTGGTTGTGTGCAGCCTTCCCGGCGGCCGTTGGCATGGAGTTGCCCTTCCCTCTGGAGATAGAAGTGGTGGATCAGCCTGTACGGAGCAGCAGCTCTCGTGAGACAGCCCGACGGGAGCTTCGTGCTGGTGGTGACAGGTGCTCCGCCAGCTGCACTAAAGAAATGAATTGGCTTAAATCCCCTTTTCTTCCTGCACGTCAGTGGGTTTAGCAAATGGAATATGATAATCACGTACAGCAAACACATTTTTTTCTCTCTATTCGGTACAGCTCCTTAAAGCTGCGCAGACTCTGTTAGTATTTTCCATTTGTTCATTTAATCTAGGTGCTGAGCGTATTTGCCTCCAGGGGAAGAAACACAGGTCAACTTCTGTTTTTCCTCTTTCGCAGACAGAGGAGAAAACTGGCATAAAGAAAAAATCAATAACCTTTCCTTCTATTTTTCCAGGCAGCTGCAACAGAGCAGATGTGAAGACGAGCGGTTAAACAGCACTCATTAGGTATCGAGGACTTGGATAGAAATGAACTCCAGAGACAAGTCTGCCTTCCTGCTCTGCAGTGGTACGCTAATGTGGACTCCTGAAGTTAGCGAAGATGTGGGTCTCTGAAGCCCTCAAAACTTTGTGCTTGAGTCTGTCCCTGTATGTATAATTCTGCCAGATATTGATGGGCTCAGAATTAAGGTGGTGGGATTTTTAGTGCCATGGAAGACGTGGGTAACATCATACTCTCATGTCCACTGAAATAATGGAGGAAAGAGAAAGTGGAGGGTCTTACTTTTTTCTTGGCAGGATTGAATGGGAAATGGGATAAAACATGACATAAAAAGCAGAAATGATCTAATTAAATCTTAAACAGAAAATCCTGTAGAACTTCCTGATGCCGCTTGATTAGAAACAGACTTCTTACCCTCCAAAATAACTGGCTCATGATACAGCCCTTTTCACCAACCTCTAAGCTACCAGGTCTGGGGAACCGTCCTTCTGTTTTGCTCCGCTGTAAGTCTGGGCAAGCCCCATCTGGCATGTGCTAGTGGTCTGGCTGCAACTTTAGGAATGAGCAAGCCAGAGCACTTAAGACACTCCTTATTGAAGCACTGAAAGTAATACTCCAACAGTTTTGTCCCTGTTTCACTAGAAGATGCCATTCAGGCCAAGGACCCAACCACAAGTAAATTACTCTAACACACCTACAATCACAGCTTGCTGAAAATCTGCAAGGCAGATTTTCTCCACACGAAGAGGTCATCTACTGTTGATAAAAGTCAATACCTTCATAATATGCTCTGTGACCGTGACAGGCTTCAGGAAACAGACTAGCAGGGCTGAATTTTTCATGATTTGTTCTATTTCCTTGTGTCAGAAAGGGTCTCTGGCTTGGAAGGCTGCCTTCTGTTCAGTGCTCCAGTCACCTGCGTGGGATCTGATCAGATTTCCTATCTGTGCCAGGGCAGGCTTAGCAAAGAAACCATCTTAGCGTGAGTTTAAAATATCTTCCTGCGTGATAAAGTCCCTGCATGCCAAGAACTGTCCTGTGCAATGACAATGCAAATTGACATATTGAATCCATTGTAAGCATATGGTTTAAGTGCCCCTTGTACCTTATGGGCAAGTGCTGTTAATCCTGTTTTACCGCTGATGAGCATTTTAGGGACAACACCTGACTTCCTGAAGGTCGCAGCAGAGAATCAGTAGCCAAGAGAGCAGTGGGACTCCAAGTAGTTCTTGATCTGGTGCTCTTCTTGGACAAGTAAGCTTTGCCTTCCTGTAACTTCAGGCCCATGGAGAAAGTCCATGCTTGCTGTAGAACAGCACTTAAGTAGCTAGGAATAGTCTAGGAATATTGTTTTCCTTTCTCCGTGGCACAGGAGATTAACCTCAAAAAGGCAGTATATGTGGGGAATTGATGGGCTTGGAGACCCATGAAGTTCTGCCTGCAGCCTCTTCCGCAGCTTGCAGTTAGCAAGAGCTATGCCAACACCAGCTGGCTCAATCCTTCTGCCTGTACTTAAGCAAAGCTCCTGCTGCCAACAATTAACTTGGAACAGCATATTTCAAGTGCCATGAGCATTTTGTGTAAGGACCACAATTGAGCTCAAAATGCCTGTGAACAACCAAACGGACCTTTGACATCTTCCTACCTAACCTGCAGGAAATCCACAGGTTGACTAAAGCAAGAGAACAAATCAGTATTTTTGCTATATGAGACCACATTTTCTATCTGCGTGAAACCAGCAGCTCCCAACTGAAGAAGCAAACCAGCATTTAAAATTCAGCCAGTCCCAAGCCATTACATTCTTATATTTGCTAGCTCCATTTATGGAGTTACAAACATGACTAGTAAACAGGGTAGGAAAAAAACAGCTCTACAAGCAGGCTTTTTCCGGCAATAATAAAACTACTTACATTCTCACCACCTCTTCCCTTCATATTCCCAACCCTTTGATTCCATATAAACCATCTAATAGTCTAATCTTATTCCATCTGCAGTCTATGCGTCTTTATCATGCCACTCTCGGATATTCAGAACACACTCTTTGCCTCTCTTCTTCCATCATCACAGATCCTCTGCATCCTAATCTTTTTGCTGTAAATTCACATGCCTTCCAAGGCCAAGGATATCTTACTGGGCTAAAAAAGCATTGTGAGTTTATATCACTGTAGGAAATATTTAATTATTGTTCTGCTTTTGTAAAGTAAAAAACAAACAAAGCAATCATACTATTCCCCCTAAACAGCTGAATATCAGCAGTGGGTGAACTGTTCCTCAAATATGCGTTTATGGAAGCTGTTTGATTAAATCCACTTTTCCTGAAATCCTCAAAATTCAAACTCTGCTCCAATGCAGCACTGAGACGTCTCTCTACAGTAAGTGTCCAGCCTCTTTAAGAAAACCCTCGCAATACATCTTAAAATATTTCATAGAAGAAGCACTCTTTTTAGTAATGCAAACTACCAGAATGGAATATGCTGTGTCTCATTCTAGCATGCCAGTTTAATACCTGTGACACTATTAATGGAGGGGACTCTATCCTTTGCTGGCAACAACATGAGGTGACTTGATGGGTCCTTTCTGTCTCTAACTGCTGCTACAGAAAAATCAGAGAAAAAGAGGGTTGACAACTCTGTGAGTCCTTCCCCTGCCCCACATAATAGAATCTGCAAAGCAAAAATAAGGTCAGACACTTTCAAATTGCTGCAATAGGAGAACTGGGAGATCATTTTATATCTAGTTCTAGAAAAGGCTAAAAATAAGCCTGATGCGAGGCAGAAGACAGAGTCTGAAAATGGATTATTCTCATTTTTCCTGTAATGTAATTTGCAGATGTGCCGTGTTTAAGTCAGCAGAAAAGGTGTATGGACTAGGGATTGTTCTTTTTGTGGCTTGCACTTTCTAGTCTCTAATGACTATTTTCTTTCTAGTGTTTGTACCCACCACTTTTTAAATGAAATGTTAATCAGCACTGCTACTTAGCAAGAGTTTCCACACTGATCAAAGGTGTTAAGAGTAATTTTTTTTTCTTACTGTTTAATTTTAATTTTAGGAGAGAAGAAAAACCTACTGGAGCTGTTTAACTAACCTGATTCTTGTCATGTAAACAAATGGGTGAACCATTTATGCT
The DNA here is from genome assembly GCF_034638445.1 of Ciconia boyciana. Lineage (NCBI taxonomy): Eukaryota > Metazoa > Chordata > Aves > Ciconiiformes > Ciconiidae > Ciconia > Ciconia boyciana. The sequence continues at coordinate 3,728,661 of NC_132950.1, forward strand.
TGCAGGTCTCTCTGAAGTGCTGAGTGGTAGCTAGCTAAATACTTACATTCTTTTGTTCTGACCAGCGGCATCAGTGCAGCTATTTATTCCTGTTCGTGCCTGCACCAGGGATACACACTGCAGTTGCATCCTGCTGCCTGATGTGCATTGCTGTATCTTTGGCGAAAATATCCAGCATGTATCATGCAGGATACAGAGAGGGACTGAACAATTATAAAACGGATATCTATCCAGAGCATCTTTCTGTACCTCTGAAAGGATATGGGGAAAAGACAGAAAATCTCATGCTTCCAGGTATAAAATCAGGGAAGAAATTAAAATAATTATTTAAAAAAATCCTTTGAGGGGTAGAGTATTCTACACCTGTACAGGGTGGTGTTTCTCAGGAAAAATCTACATGAGTTTGGGTTTTCCCACAGCAACAACTGGGAGTGGCCGTTGCTGGAGACAGGACTGCAGAATCACCCTGTGCCTGCTGCAGAGCATCAGTGGCCCCACAGGTCTGTGCCCGCCCAGAGACAGAGGATCACTGCTCAGCAAAGCTTCAGATGCTTAACACTCACGCTGACTGCCCAGGAAAGAATCATGTTACACGCTAATTACATTACAGTGATTTATATGCCCGGGCACCCAAAAGTCATCACAGCTTGGGGAAAGGACTTTTTTTTTTCCTTTTCCTAATAAACCCAGCACATTCTTCCCAATTACTGGTGAAGCCATTGCTTCTAATAAAATACCAACGTAGGCATTTCTTCTGCAGCTCTCTAGGGTGAAGCTTTGTTTTTTTCAAGTTATCTGCATTATGAGCGAGGAAGAGGACATAGACAGACCACAGATGGAATTCTCAGCAGTGCTGAGTTTTACATGCGAGTGAAGTACCTGAAGTACTCCTGACCTCTGAAAGTTGCCTTCTGGCTGATATCTGGCAAGGCCACACAGGTATCAGTGATGGAGTTAGGGAATAGAAGTAAGGTCATCAGATTTCTGATCCATTTCTGTAGGGCTGTACCATGGCAAGATACTGTACTTGTACGTATCATCTTCCAGAGGATGTCAAAGTATAGCTTGGGTCTCACAAATGTTCATCAAGCAGGTAAGAGAAATACAGTACAGAGTGCAGTCATGTTTGGAAATAAAATATGACTGCTTTAACCCTCCACTGCAGTACCACAGAACAGGAAAGGAACAACAATACAGTCAAGCAAAATCGCAGCAGGAATTGTAGTTGAGTGGTTTAAAAAATAACTGAAGTATTTATTATTGTGAGTGCATAACAGCTCTTACAGAAACCATTCTTAACCATTTTCTCTCTTATCACTTTGGAAGGGTGGGATTAAATTTGTGTTATAAAAATTGCACCAAAAATGATTGGATTATATTAGAGTGATGTACTATATCGTGTTCTCTGCTAGTCCTAAATTTACTAAAAGCCTCTTTAAGCTGTCAGACTTCTGAAGGAGTATGAAAATAGTTATAAAAGAATCGTGATTATTAAAAAAAAAAAAAAAAAAAGAACTGCTGTATAAAAAAATTTTTCTCATGAGTGTTTTTGTGAGAGGGGCAGCCTTATTGACTGGAATTCCTGTGCTAAAAAAGTAATCTACAAAATATGCCAGGAATTGTGGCAATGATAAAAGTAGTGTAAAAAAAGTCATGAGGCACTGAAAGCCTGGAAATTCTGTTTTTGAAAGGAAGTGTGATGGAAACTGGAGGAAGCTTTACAGGAAAGAGAGGTTGCTATCCTGATACTCTGTCCTGCCTGGAAGAAGAAATTATCTCTAACCAACGCCCAGAGACCAGTACACAAAGGAACAAACAAACGAAAAAATCCCAGCAATAAAACCCTGAACTACTTTTCCCAGAAGCATGGAAATTAAAGCAGAGAAAGCTTAATTTCCATAGGCAGAGCTGCAGAGAGCAGCGTTACACCTCTTTGCTTCCATATTAGTTCATTAGAGAGGTCTGTGACATCTGGCCTGCGTGCCCTGACCCCACTGGTGATGAATGGGTTTAATCTCTGGCGAGTGACACCAGCGTTTGTGGTTCCTGCAGGTTAATTGATTTCTTTTGGCAAAGCACATTTCCAAGTCCTGTTGTCTGAGCAGCATGACTGACTGCAGAGGGAAAACAAGGCATCTTGAAAAAGAAATTCTCCTGTACCCAGCAAGTGATAGGTAGGATGCAAGGGAGGACTGGCCAGGCAGAAAGCGACCCTTGCCAAAGGTGGGCAATGCCAAGTGCAGATGGCCTGTCGGGTAGGTGGGAGCTGGATGTCGGATTTGGAGTCCAGCAAGGAGTTTTAAACTGCTGATAGCAAAATGCTCTGTTGTCTTTTCTCAGGCAAGCATGTAGCTAATAACACACAAATCCTCCCCCATAACTTCTTCCGAGGAGACCACTGAACCTGTCGGCAATGGCAGACCGGACCCAGGCAACAGCACAGACGCCACTGCACATGGCAGGGAGAGAAGCCTTACTCCACAGTTGCCAACCTTAGTAAGAATACTGTCTTACTCTTCAGTAATGCGTCAAACTTGAATTAAACTGCACTCTCCAGGAATCTGACTGTAGGATGCCAGGGTATTTTTACTATGGGAGTGGGCATATCCCAGAAACAGTGCACTAGAAATTATTTTGTTAGCCATTATTTGTGACAACTGTTCCCCCTCTGTATCTGAGCCAGTTTGTAACACGAAAGATCTGTGGCTGAATAATATAAAATTCGTACACAAATGTGAATCAGACAGACCAGGAAAGGGAAGGATGCTGAAAGAGAGAGCACAACAAAACCAAGTCTGAAGCCTGAATATGTTTCTTCAAAAAGTGGACCTGTGACCGGTTGGGAAGCTGGTATGCTTTGGACGTGAACAGAGTACAACCAAATCTGCTCAGGCTAGACAGCAACAGACAGAAATAAACACTTTTATGCAGGAGAAAGCAGCGCTGTGGGATGTGATCGCCCTCCTACAGTAACACTGCTGCAAAGCTGGTGTGCTGGTGCACTGTAGAACAATCCTGTAAAACACACCAGCACTGGCACCCAAGCAGAGTCCATCAGATAGCAACCAGCCTGTGACCTGCAATGCCTCCTGAGAAAGCCCTCTTCCTTGAGAGCTCCGCTGGAGCTGTGACACCGGCCGCATACCACAGTGCACTGCCCAGTATAAAGGTCCAGGTGGGGTTAGACATGGTGATAAAGATGGGAGTGACCCGGAATTCCTCAGTACCTGAATACTGAAATCCTCCCTCACCACCTGAGATGCTGTCATGCCATGCTGGCAACACACGTGGTGCAAAGGGACACGCACCTCCACCGTAATTGTAAGTAAGCGGAACGAGCGCTCTCCCTTCTAAATACAGTGAAGACAAACACTGAAGTTTTCCTAGAAACAGGCGGGCCCTGAGCGAAGGCTAATGCTATGGCTACATGAGGGGGCTTTCGCCTCCTGCGCTGTATCGCTACCCTGTCACCAAACAGAACTTCTGGCTCCTTGCAGCAAAAAAAGCCACCCTGAGCACCTAGAAACTTATGTTCATCTTGCCATGTCCCCAAGTGATCACTACTTAGACTTGCATGTACAGCTTATGTGCACAATTACAGAAATAGGACTGGAAGGCAGCCAGAGAGCAGCTTCCATCTTCCTGCCTCAAGACCGAGCCAGGGAGGCCTTCAGAAACACAGGACAGCTTTCATGTCTTCTCCAAATAATCTGCTGTAGCATTTACCTCTTTTTTTCTCTTAGGAAGTTCTTCCTAACATCTAATGTCCAATTTCACTTCTTGCAATTTAAAGCCCTTATATGCAGATAACAAACCAGGCACACATCAGACATGTCACACCTCCAAAGCTACAATGAAGTTCAGCTGTGCAGGACTTAACCTCCTTACAAGATACATGATGAGGTCTTGGTTTTTCCACAATGTTTAAACATGTCATTCTAAGGGTAATGTATATATCTAAAGGCACCAGGAGGCAGAAAACCTTTCCTTTCTCTGGTATTTGTGCGTGTTAGTAGAAAGAAGGTGGAAGTGCTCTTACAGGGCCACAGCACCATCTGTGGCACTGCTTCCAAATCTCTTGCATCCATCTGATATGATAGTGTGAGCCAGAAAGTATCACCCAAACTGTTCACACACTTATGTCAACCTCCGGACACCTTCTTTTCCTCCTAGTTGTACTACGTCTAGTGCCAGTGATATGCCAGGGCCCTTCTCCTTAAGGTACAGCAAGGTATACTCAGAATCACAGAACTGTATAGGTTGGAAAAGACCTTTAAGATCGACTCTCTTTGTCTGCAGAATTACGACAGGCTGTTAACGTCTGCATTGTATGTCTGCATGTCTCCCATTCTCCCAGTGGGAGAAAGGCAAAGGCAACTTACAGTCAACACCAGAGTAGTCACCTACCCACATATTCAGTATGACATTATACAAAGATACTCTTATTTTTCGACAATTATGAGAAAGAGACTAACCCCAGAAGTTTGTATGTCATGTGGAAGCGTCTTCTGAATTACTGTAGTTGCCAACCGTGAGGTGGTCCGAATCGGTTTCTTTACTGAAAAACAGTAGCTCTTTTTTTACAAGCTGCAATAAGGGACTGGGAAAGACTATCTTTAATACAGCGACCCTTGAGCACATATGTCCCCACATACACAGCTTTCTTCCTTCTTGCCTGACGTTCCTGTGTATTGGAGGCAGTCAGCAGGGCACAGGGGGCTGAGATGAGACTGTGGGCTCAACGTTGACCACCAAGCCCTGTAAAGTATCTCTTGCTCTTCACCTAGCAGTCCACTGGTTCCAGCACACAGCAACCCAGATGGCCTGGGCCGTGGCATGCTCACGCAAGGGTAAAAGGGGCCTGTGATCTCAAATACTGTGCTCCCCTCCAGGCCATATAGCTAACAACCGAGATCCACCAGAGCAGAAGCGTGTAAAGGATGCCCAGCCAGCATGACCCAAGCCCCTGTGCTTCGTGCAGGCTCATGCACTCTGCTGAGCTGAGGTTCTTAACACACAACCCGACATCCTTTACCTGGAAGGACCAAGGCCAGGGAAAGAGTACAAGCATAACGTTCAAGACAGAAAACAGGCTTTGGTACCTCCCCATTTGCAATTGCCAGGTTACTCACTGTTGTTCAGCTTTGGCTCGGTCACTTAGGAAGAAGAGGGCTGTGGCCAGGAAAAACATCCCTCCTAGGACAACGACAAACGGGCAGAGCATGAGTGCATACCCCAAGCTGAGGAACTCCCAGACTGGGGACTCCTTTGTGCTTTGTCGTATCAGGTCTGAGATCTAGAAGAGAAGGGCAAAAAAATTAGTCACTTAGATGAAAAAGAGACACGATAATGGTGAAGGGAACACGATTCCCTAAACAACCGCCCACTGGACGTGTGCATGAGGTTTCAAATGGAACGGTGCATTCAGTAAAGGCTGAATGTCCTTTGCATGCTTCAGCCTTCCACATGCCACTCTGGAGCCTGGGCAACTTATGCTGCAAGCAGCTTGGCAGGGGTTCTCCTCTCCCTGTCGCTCTCCTGGCCTGATCTATTATTCTTCCCACAGCCCCCTTCATCTTCTCCCTGGCTGCTTCGGAGACTGAACGCGTGGGTGTCTAACCTTGCTGTACTGACCAAGCTTCCTGGGGTGCCGGCCCGGCCACACCAGCATTGCTTGGTGGGCGATGGAGAGATCAATCTTCTCCAATTTCTATCAAGTCCTGCTTACTCCTACACCTTACCTACCTTTCAGCAAAAGGAGCTATTAAATTCAATGTCCATGTATTGAGTGGGAAGAGGGAAATGTTTTTCACAGAACAAAAAACCAGAGATCCCATCTGATTTTCAGAAACAGAACTCTAACGTGGTTTTATCCTTGTGTCAGGTACGGGCCCCGTTCCCTCTTCTAACCTCCTAAGCTTGCTGCACTTTGAAGTGTAATTGTGTGCAAGATGTGACTCTGCCCGCCGGGCTCAGACAAGGTCTGTTGCCTAGGGGCTGCACTCACACCGAAGAACCACCACCACCAAGTTTATGGGCTAAGGCAACCTCCATCTTCCGACAGCCAAAAAGCATAATTATATGAAAGTGAACACAAGTTTGTGCTTACACGAAGGAGCAGTGACATGCAATGGCAGTAGTTCGTTCATTATGAAAAGCTTTTGCTAAAACTTAGTAATATTTAATGACTGTCTATAGCTAAAAAAATCACATTTTAATATTTACTGTCCAGCAAACAACTTTACTCTCCATAAATCCAACAGCAGTAGCAGCAGTAGGGACGAGTCTCAAGGCAGTGGGTATTTAAATGTCCAGCTGCTTTTATCTGTGACCTCTTGTTGAGGCAGAAATACTGGTTTATACCAAAAGACTGCAGGGAATTTGCAGCATAAAATCCTACTGCTGTGCACACATGCAAATCGGTTCCAGAAATAGTCAAAGCTTGTGCAGCAACTTCTAAACTGCTACGTTACTGCTAATGGAAAAGGTGGTCAGACACAAACTACAAGCAAAATCCAAGATTCGAGGCTTAAATCTAAAGACACTTGAAAATCAAGTGAGGAAATGTCACATGCAGGAGAAATCACCAACTCACAGCCCTGCAGCCAACTGCAGCGACCTGGAAGGTAAACGCATGTGAAGAGATGCCCCGGCAGAGGCCAAGCACAACAGATGGTGACAGAAAGGTGACACTCCTGGGGGCTCAAACGAGCAGGTCGCAGAGTGTGCTTTAGCAGGGAGGCTCTGGAGCGTTGGTGGTCTCCGTGCCTTAATATCCGTCTTAGAGCTCAGCCTGGCTCCTGCTAGAGCAAAGGGAAGGAGGAGCGGCCAGCCTGATGCTGGAGGTGAAACCACTGCACACAGAGAGCAGAGGACTGTCTTTCAGGATGGAGCATTCTCAAGTAGGGAGGAGTGAATAAACACTGGAAGAGTGTATCTACAGAAAGAATTGAAGATTTTTAGCCAGACTTCTCTGTTTCATTCCCTGCCCCAGAAAGAAGGAGGAGAAAATTTCAGTGCTTGGGATATAGCTAAGGAAGTGTTCCTGTCCTCTCAGAGAACTTTACACACAGTGTATAACACACACAAGGAAAAACAGGATTGTTATGGACAAGTCTCATAAGGACTGATGGTTAAAAAAGTCCTTAGACTGAAGGCAAATAACAGTGGCTATTAGTCTGAGAGACTTATTAAAAATAGCAACAAGACTTGAATGTGTAAAGAACGCACTCACAGGAAATTAGCAGAACATGCACTGCACCCAGAAGGCAGGGACATCAGTTGGTAATTTATTCCCTCTTGTATCCAGACGCCTTAATTCCCAACATTTCCCTGACTCTTCATTATGAACCAAAATTTGGCATTGAATCAGCCCCTCCGTGTCCAATAGCCAGAACTGAGGCTATTCTAAAATAGGAATTTAGAAATTCTAAATCACTTTTCATTTTTGGGAATGGATACAATTATCCTCCAAAAGGACCAGACAATAAATCACTCGACAAATTGATATGATAAATCAGCAGTAGAGGATGAAAAGCCAGGCATGCACTCCCGATTGCTTTCTCTTATGAATGACCTGACATTCTAAGCTAAAACCACCTTTGAAAATGGAAAGTCTCCAACAAATAAAACTCCCAATGCAGCTTGCCCCACACCTCCCTTCTAAGGCATCATGTTGACCTTTTATACCAACAAATCATGTTAATATTGAATCTGCTACCTTTTTCATTTGTAACCCAACATATTGTTTAAGTGCACGTTTTTGAAAAAGCAGTGTTTCCTCCCATCCAAGGTATAATTCTTCCCACCAAGCCAGCTGTGCTTTCTCATCTAGGTTTCATATAATCCCCTCACCCATGTCTGCATCTCTTAGCTCTAGAACTTTATCAGGGCCTACATATATGGTTTTGCTGTTAACTTACAGTCCCTATTCCCTGTTGTTTTCTTCCACTCGGTTACAAGCCACCTGCTAAGACTGGAACTTTGGCATCTCCTCTCAAGAGGACACAGGACATAATTACAGACTTGGGCTCCAAGAATGACATACTGTCTGCCAAATGGTCTGCTCTGTATTGCCAGTTCTTGGGTTTCCAGACTCCTTGCAATGATAGCATCCTGAGTTGTCTAACTGTGATTTGGCAAGACCCAATCTAGCATCATACTCGGTGTCTTCTCTCTATCACGAGTAACAAAAAGCGGGGGTTGCAAGCACAGTCAGTGCCAGTTCTTCAGCATGGAGTCATGTGTGGGATTCCTTCCTTTGTTCTGCCAATTGGTAGGTGGCAAAAAACTTCAAAACATTTACTCAAAACTTGGGGGTGGAAAATCAATAAGGAAGTCCTTCTGCTGCTTTGCAGTCTAATCAAAAGTCTTTGATTAACATCCTAACTATGAAAGTTCCCATCTTCTTTTCCCTCACTGCGTAACATAGATCTCAGACGGAGAGGAATGACTTTGCTAAATAAACTTCGGCTCATGGCATTTTTACAACAGAATACAAATGGCATGTGTTCAGCCGGTGGCAGCCAACTGGATGGAGCCCAGCTAGAGAAAATGCCCACTTGCCGGAGAACGAACAGTACAGCTAGCAGGCATGATACAAAACCCCAAAATCTCTGAGTGTGTCTCCATCGGAGTGCAGAAGGCAATGAAGGGAAAAAGGGCAACTTCATTACCTTTCTTGGGAAGCGTGTGCTGTGTTTTTTGGAACACTGGACAGGCTATCGATGTAATAAAAGCTCAGGTGGGCTGAAGCCCTACAAAGACAGCTTGCTTCTGTGTTACTGTCCCTCCTGACCAGCATGAGCAGTTAAACTAAACTGATTTACTAATTAGGCAGTGTAATGGTAACATCATCTCTGAAATCGTAATTTCATCTACCCTGTCTCATTGCCGAGTCTTACATCTCGATTCCTCTGCAATTGCTTGATTTTTCTAAATTTCTGATGTTGCCTCTTGGGCACAAATCTTGCTACATAAAAGGATATTTCCACTGCAGTATCTGGCACGAATACCTGATTTTCCTGATTACCAATTTGATACAAGCCAGGTTCTCCCTGGCTCCTCTCGTCAGTACAGTTCCCTAACCCAGCACTCCCTGTAACCCCACAGTGTCACCGCAATGGCTTGACATTCATCCACTCTGAATTCAGAGATGCATGTGAAAGGTTTCTTTGATTTCTTCTTTTAAAATCTAATATGAATGCAAATGAAGACTAGAAACCAAAAATAAGGGATTTTATAAAGTAAAAGTAAACAATTTGCTGGACCTGTGGGGGAGCACAAACATTTATACTGTGCTAAATAGCATGAGAAACACATTATAGAAGAGGAAGTAAAGCCAACTATTTTATGATACTCATTCTGAAAGCCACAGAAAGGTAAAAACAATTATATTCTAAAAGTTATTTCAATTTTAACATTGGCATGTTTGGATGTTGGAGGGAAAAAAAGCAAAGCATCCTGTTAATCTTAATTGTGTCCTTTTGAGCTCACAACCAAATTTAGTACTTGGCTGGTGACAATATCAGTGTCCTGCATTAGTGTGTGGTACCCGAGTTTGCCCCAGCAATACCTGTCGCAAGGATTCCTGCACTGCTTCCCCTGCGGCAGGCTCATCTGTGTGCCCTCGTACCCCCTTCCAGGATTAGCAGGCTGCAATATTAAGCGGTGCTTCCTTGAAAAGGCTGCAGTAAATTAAAAGACTCAATCAAGGGTTCTGCTTGCAATGCTAGCAAATGGACTTTGTACGTCTCTTGGTGTTAGAGCAACGTTTGCCTCCAGACAACATTTGCCCTGGAGAGGGTTGAAAGTCTGTTTTCTTCATGTCGTTCTCTCCTTGTCATTCATGCCTTTCCCTCCAGGTCTGGTCTGCCCAGGGATTTTCTAAGTTAACACTGGACTTTCTCCTGTCCCAGCAGGAGATGCCTTGTACCATGGGGAACGTGGAATCAAGGAACATGGCTCATGTGACAGGGCAGAGTTACTTAAATGTGTAGGGACGGGGGGTGCCCACTTACACGTAGAAATAGGTCTGTGGCACAGGACCACAGTTTGGGAGCGCACCCTTTAGCAGCATCCCTGTCCCCATCTCTCCTTGCAGCACAGGCCCCTTCCCTGGCAGTATATCCCAGGAGAGGGAAGTCATTCCCCCGTGTTGCAGAAATTGGACGCCTCATTCTGAAAGGTGCTCAGCGCCATGAAATCTCCGTGTCTGTATTGGGAGTGTACAGGGTCCTTGGCAGCTCAGAGAAAGAAGCCACTTATTTAATGAGATTTTTAGTGCACAGAAGGAGTGACAGAGCAGATGGGACAGAGCTTGAAATACTTGAGTGAAACAATGATCAACTCTGGATCTCTGGGCTTTCTTTAATGAAATACTTTTACATACTTTAAATGTCCGTTTATCAAAAATCCTGAGAACCTGCACTTCTAACCAAAGTCACGGGAAACGACAGGTGCACAGCAGCTCTGGAAAAAAACCAGAACAGGCTGTGAACCCTTGGCAAAGAGCATTTTATATATGGGAAGTCATTTGGTTTTTTAGGGCAGATATAAATCTTGTCTGTTGCTGAGTCATCAGAAGTGGGAAGCTTGTTAGCTCGTTGCAATGAGGAGATAAATCCAGTGTGGATTGGTCTCCAGGTGCTTCATTCTCCTCTTTTTTTGCAGCTGGCAGCCATGTCAAAGATTTGGTTTTTCCATGCACTACAAAAAAGGCTTTTAATTACTCAGCTCAGCCAGGACCAGAGAAATCCTCAACTTAAAGTTACTGCTTAAAGAAACAGAGAATAAGGATGAGGGGCTGGGGGCTCTCTTCCTCACAGTATTTCCCTGCCACATGTCCATCAGATGTTGGACTGCAAGGGCACGTCCCATTTTACCCACTGCAGTCCTGGCCATACGCAAGGATGAATGTGGGGGAAGATCTCTCCAGGAGGAGGGATACCGTGAGGGCTACGGAACACCAGTCAAGCAGCTGGCACTTGGTAAAGAAACAAAGAACAATAAAAAACATAAATGTGTATCACATTTCATCTACTATCTCCATCAGGTGATGGAAGACGCTGCCTATACACAGTCATATATACTATAAATATTAGAACATGTAACATGCTGCAAAAGGCAACAAGACAGAGACCTCTGTTCCATCCTTAATCCCACAACAGCAATGGCATAGCTCCCGATAGCCCGTAAAACAGAGAGTGGTGCTAGGAGAATAATTTGCACATTTTTGCTACAGGATACGCTTGCCTTTTTGAACTCAAGTTCATCTCGCACCCTGCTCTGGCCGCAGAGGCAGCACTATGTCATCACCAGCAAGCACATAAGGGGCCAGACTTGAGGAATGGCTGCACAGGTCAGACAGGGACAAAAAGCCCAGACAGCAGCATCACATCGTAACGGTGCACTTTATTCCACTACCCTGCTTTTAAGTCAGACCGCAGTGGATTTGAGCCCCAACAGGCTGTGGCCTGTTTTAATCTAGCAAACTAAACCGGAAAAAAATGTTACTCCAGATAAGCATATCCACAGATCTACTCTGAAGTAGCCATAGCACTTCAAACCATAAAATATGAATGTTAAACCATAATACATGAATTCCGCTCTCTCAGGCAGGCAAGTCTTTACGCAGAGAACTACTTTCTATACATATATGTTTACTGGCATGGGTAAACACCTTTGAAGCCAAATCAACAAAAAGGCTGTCTCAAACTGGGACAAGAAGGCTGTGAAATCTACACCTCCGATTATAACTTTCATTAAAAAAGTATCTTAATTGCCGCATTTGCTACAATTTTCCTTGAGCTGCCCCTAATCAAATGCTGATCTGCCTTCCCTGATACTCTGCACCAGTGATAATTAACACTGTTCCGCTAACTACTTGCTAAAGGAAGGTCATTAGCATTCTTGCTATTTAAGTAGCTCATTAAATCTAGTTTATCAACCCACTCACATAAGAAAGTTGGGGAAGGGAGAAAAGGGAAGGGTGACATGCGATAGGCTTATTCTTAAAATCTTTCCAGGTAACACTAGGAGCGGCACAAAACGCCTTCAGAACAGAACAGCTCAGATTTGCCTACAGTTAATTACAAGGTCGCTCATGCTCAGACCTCTTTTTGGAAAGGATTCTGTTCAAAGAGGAGATGCCTGTGCAGACACTTGTGATCTCTGCTGCCAGGCGAACCAGCGTGCCCGGGCACCGCAAACCGACACGGTGTTCGGTGGCAGGCTCTGCCAAGAGGAGGCCATCAAGAGGAGAGCAAGAGGAGACCCAGCAACTCAGGTAACGCTGCCATCTGCACAACTAGAGATGGACAGACGGGGGGAGCTTTTGCAGGACCCTCAGCACACGGATGAGTGACCGGGGTCCCCGCTCTCACAGAGCCCAGTTGCCAGACCGTGGCACGCTGTCCTGACGCTGCTCGGCTGGAGCGGCTGGAGGTTGTGGCCCTCAGGTAAAACTGAAGCAGCAGCCAAGGAGGTCAGGACAGGTGGGAACCACCACCAGTGGAGTACAGGGAGTAGCTTTCACAGAATCACAGAATCGTATAGGTTGGAAAAGACCTTTAAGATCATTGAGTCCAACTGTAAACCTAACACTGCCAAGCCCACCACTACACCATGTCCATAAGCACCTCATCCAAACGGCTTTTAAACACCTCCAGGGATGGCGACTCAACCACTTCCCTGGGCAGCCTGTTCCAGTGCTTGATAACCCTTTCAGTAAAGTAAAATTTCCCAATATCCAGTGTAAACCTCCCCTGGCGCAACTTGAGGCCATTTCCTCTCGTCCCATCACTTGTGACCTGGGAGAAGAGACCGACCCCACCTCTCTACAGCCTCCTTTCAGGCAGTTGTAGAGAGCAATAAGATCTCCCCTCAGCCTCCTTTTCCCCAGGCTCAACAACCCCAGGTCCCTCAGCCGCTCCCCATCAGCCTTGTGCTCCAGACCCTTCCCCAGCTTCGTTGCCCTTCTCTGGACACGCTCCAGCCCCTCAATGTCTCTCTTGGAGTGAGGGGCCCAACACTGAACACAGGATTCGAGGTGCGGCCTCACCAGTGCCAAGCACAGGGGCACGATCACTGCCCTAGTCCTGCTGCCCACACTATTTTTGATACAAGCCAGGATGCCATTGGCCTTCTTGGCCACCTTTTAGCCCATCAAAAGGTGCTGGTGGAGGAAAGCTGATCTCCAGCACTTTAAAACACCATCCTCGCACGTTGATGTCGGCAGATACAGACAGGTTTCAATCCCTAGACCTGATGGATGGCGGCACAGGGGAGATGAGAAAGAATTTAATAAAGCGGGAAGCTAACAGGAGAGCCAACAGCGCCAGCGCAGCAAGGACAGCCTGTGCCCACAACAGCCATTTCCCTGGCGCATGTGGCGAGAGGAAAGCCTGCAGTAGGTGCCCATTTCTCATCACAGCCAGGGCTAGAAGCAAGGCAAGGATGGAAGACGAAAGCACTGCTGTGCTCAGATGGGAAGTGAATGACAGACTTGGAGGAAGGAAAGAAAAAGTACCAAGGAACAGCCTCAAAAGAAAAAAATCACTGCCTGTACTCGGTTTTTCTGAAGCAAAAGAGTACGTCAGCGAGTGGAGGGAGACCGCTGTTTGTGTGAAGGAATAATGTAAACCCTGAGCAGGGAAGACAGGTTCATGCATCCATGTGCACAGATGAACACAGAAGCACAGAGTCACTGGCACTTCTTACAATTATTTAATTTGAAAGGGCGACAAAGGTATAACCAGAATTAATAATACAAAGAGCTGGAGCTATCATGCAGCCTGTGAAGAGTTAACTGTATTTCACATTCTGCTGCTAGCTACCTCCACTCAGCTCTTCTGAGCCTGACATGCTGTCTAGGTATTAGGGCATAGGAAGAGCAGTTAGAAGACCTTTATCTGATACTCAACATGAGTGGTGAGAATTGGGGTATTTCTCTTAATTCTGTGCTTCAGCAACCGTGTCTGCATAGTGGGACCTTTCAAAGATGGAAAAGTTTTTCTGTGTTATGCGAAAACTGCAGTTGACCTTTCAGTCACTGTAGCACAGGGAGCATGAGTCAGCCAAGCCGGTCCAGAGGCTACAGAAATGGATGCTGGTGCCTTCCATGGCATGAGTGCTTCACTCCTGCTCTCCTGCCACAGAGCCTTCTACTTGAGTAGTCTCCTCCCAAATGAGAACTGCCCAACAAGTACGGCATTAGAAAAGAGTAATTCAAAATCATAATTAATATTTTCCCAGTCTAAAGGAAGCCTAAGGCAGCTATTAAATTGGGGTTAAGCATATTTCAGGCAGGCATCCTTAAGTAACTCACAACTTGCTTGATCCCTGAATACCAGAAGGGCAAGGACATTATTTTCTACAACCAAAGTCCTTTTTTTTTCAATCTGTGACACTGAAGAGCCCTAGGCAACTTTCAAGATTAATTGCAATCATTCAGGGTCCTCGCCATTCCTCCCAGACATCCCTCTTATGTAAGAAAAAGAACGAACATGCAGCAGAGTCACCTGAGACAGCCTCGCCTGCATCTCAGACCCTGCCTTCAAAGCACGCTGCCCTGCTTATTTCATTCTCCTGCTTGACGTCCCCGTGTCACCTGCCCTGCACAAAGCAGTCTCTTCCAGTGATTCCTTTGTTCTTGCCACTTTCAAATAATTTCTAAAATAAGATCATTTCTCCCTGGGTGCCCAGAACATTGAAGTAAATAAAGAGTAAGGCAAATTGTACATATTTATTCTCTTGAGACATTTCTCATTTCTTTGGTCCTTTCAGCCTTATATGTATCTGTCTCTTCATGTATCCTTCGGAGGGCTACAGAGCAACTGTATAATTTTTGGGAGCTGGCATTTAAGAGTAAATATTTATTTATATTTAAATATAGATACACAGAATTAAATTTATATAAATAAATATGTATAGATACACACACCAGTGTCTATGGGATGAATAGATGAGAAATGACGGTTTTTAAAAAAAAAAAAAAAGGTCCACAGCACCCAGCAGCTGTGTCACATGGCAGTACTGAGCTGGAAGAGCACATCAAAGTTCTGTCCCTCAGGTGATGGGACTAGCGAAGATCCCAGTTACATCACTGGAAAACTGTAGCACCTCCAACACAGCATGAGCAGTGACACTTAGGGCTTTACACGGAAGCTACTACATTTTATAAATGATGATCTGTTTTCTCTGAAACTCAATGCATCAAACTCCCATGCATCAAACACAGAAGGGTGCAAGGGAAAGATACTACCCCAGTATATCTACATTTCTTTTCCTCATCAAATTTCTCAGGCTTAATATTTTGAACTATGAATGTTCTCTGATTGCCAGCTTTTGGAGCAGGGTCTTTTGTTTTGCTCTGCACTAGGATAATGGTGGCATAATAAGGGAGATCTCCAGACAGACCAAGGCCAACAACTGCAGCAGTAACAGAAAGGTATACTACTAATAAAAAAACCAAAGCATACACACCAGAAAGGAATACTAATAAAAACCCCAAAACATACACACCCATCCCGCCATGGATTCTACACCATCATTTATTATTGTGCAAAACGGTTTCAAAATATCAGCAGGTCAGAACAGCTGCATGTTGCTACCCATAAATAGATATTTGGTCTATGAGACCAGACTAACAGTCAAACACGCACACAACTGTTCCCGTCTGATTTCTAAAGGACCTACGTCCACACCACAGAAGCAACCGCTCTCCCTTTACAGAGCTGTCTATAAGCTTTACAAATGCCCTAGGCTAAAAAGATTTAGAAGCTCGCTTCTCATGCCCAAGCAGTCCTTCCACGTTTGAACTGTAGCCCACCGATAACAGGCATGTAAAAAAGTTGCATTGCACTGCACCGCTTCCCATTCTGCTGATAAATGTGGACCTTCCTTCCCTAGCATGGTTTAACTTGGCATTTTAGATAAGCAGTTAGTAAACAAAAACAAACATGGGCACACAACCCTGCCAAAACCCGCTGTGAGCACTTACAAATCCAATCAGATAAGGACTGCCAGCATCTCCCAGGAGGTGTGAAGTGAAACTCTGCAAGGCCACTGCGGTTGCACGGCGTGTTGGAATGACCACATACTGCAAAGAAGAACAGGAAAGAAAAAAAAATACATAAGGAAATTGAAGTAAGAACCTGTCCAGCTGTCTCGTATTGCTCAGTTTATACCCAGGTCAGGACAAAGTAAACAAGCTCCCGCAGATGTCGGTGGCAGACACAGGTCCATGGGTGGCTCAAACAACTGGGGATCTCAGCTGCCCCTCCTGGCCTTCCAGGACTCCTGATGGCAGGGGTTGAGGGAAGGAAGCTCTGTCCGGTCTGCACTCCTCTCAGCAGCACTGAATGCCTGAGTTTGACTAACAACTTTGCCCACAAAACACTTTGCTATTGCTCCTCAGCCTATAATTTGCTTGGCTGATGGGGAGAGCGAAGTTCGAGGTTGCCTGCAGCATGTAACTTGCTCAGCACCGCCAGCCTTCCAAATGAGGACTTTGCTGTAACCTAGGATATTGTGTTTATTCCATAATAAAGGTATCATTTTGTTTCCTAAACCATAAGTGATTCAAATCAGTATGAAAGGTCACACATCCTCCCCTCTCACTCCACCTCTAGCCACTTTATATTTTTCTCAAAAATTTGTGATTCCACTTGTGAAAAGTGACAAAGACACATTAGGAAAATTTTCCATAGCCAAGATATTGTAGTTTGGTCTCCACTCCTCTAATAGGACATGACACCCTCGGCCAGGTCATGCAGAATCAGTATGACTACACAGGACCAGAGCTCACAGAAAACAGCCCTAACCACGGAAGGGGATGAAAGATTAAAAAAATAAAAAAAACCAACAAACCCTCGTCCTGTGGAATGACCTTGATTTTATAACACACATTTAAGAGCAATTGTCTCCTGCATAAAACTTGCGAAAGAAGCTGGCTAAGAACATCTGCATCAAGTCCACATATCCCGGTTTATAAATTGATCCTGCCTTGATTCAAAGGCTGTGAGTAATGAAGAATGCAATAGGTCTCTAAATCCAAGTGAGCTTTGTTTCCACCTCTAAGCACTGAATCTTGTTCTGCCTTTTTCTGTTGCTCTGAAGAGCTATCTATCCTGCCAGAAATGACTCTCTTGTTTAGCTCTTTGTAGACCATGATCTCTTTTACTTGTCCACTTTCTCTCTGAAGCCTTTAGTCTTTCTTTAGAAGGCATGCCTTCCCAGACTTCAACTCATTCTTGGCAATCCTTTCCTGAAGTCATTTATTAATTAAGTGTGACATTTCAGGACTGGCATATCCCCAGCTAGAGATACACAGAGATCAATTTACCTTAGCTGACTGAGGTAGGGAGAACTCACTGCTCAGAGACGTATCTCAGGGCACAGGATCTGAAGCACTGTTTCAGTGCTTTAACACTTCCTCTTAGGGAAGGTGAGTTGCCCTGTCTGCAGTGGAAAGAGCCATAAAAAAAGGAAAGAAAAGAAACAGCATTGAGAAAATCCACACTAGAAGAGAAGTGATGCCTATTTAGAATTACCATCTCATTCCAAGCAGAGACAATTACGAACGATGGGTAAAATTAGATTAAATGCTTTTCCTTAGGGTTCTACCATGTGCTTTACCATGTTCTTTCATTACTGGTTTGACAAAGCTGCAAATGCACACTGCTAATGCACTTTGATGCCACATATTAAATGGGTACCCTGTTAAACTCCTGTTGTGCCACACAAGAGCAAAAGACGATCAGATCCACAGCAGCCACCTGGCTGCGGATGTTACGACACTGTCCTCCTTTTGCATCCAGGAGCTCAGAACAGACTTGAAGGCTCACAGAAATCCCAAGAGGAAAATAAGGTCTAGACTTTATTAGAGACACAGAAACGTACTGAAGGTCACACTGTGAAACAGTGGGAGGGCTACACAATTCATTACCAGTCCCCAAAGAGACAGGGTAATGGGTGCAACCTGGATAGATCAGACGGAAGAAGGGGGGGGGGGGGGGAGTGAGTTATTGTTGTTCTTCCCACCTGGCCCCAGTTCACACAGGTGCAATGGAGAAGCATTCTGCAAGAGCTGCTTGAGAAAGGGCATCTGAGAAGATAAAGTGAAATTCTACCTAATTCTAGAGTCCAGAGTTGTGTATCTCTGTGAAATGGGGAATTTTAAACTTACGTTAAAATATTTTTCTTTCTATAAAGTTTATATTAACAAATCTGGAAAGGAAAGCCTGCCTGGCTCTTTATCCTATCCATTTTCTTAACAAAATGACAAAGGAAACAGCAAATTTATTAAAAACTTATCATTTTCAGGGAGTTGCAGTGAATTGGTGCCAATTAGAGAAAGAAATTTGAATCATACCTGCATCATATGTGTGTGTGCATATATATATTTATATATATGAATACACACTCACACATATATTAGATGTGATTTTGCATGTACATCTGTATTATGCACACATATAGTTTTGCAAGTAGCAATACAATTTCCAGCAAGTTTTCAGTTTGCCTAGCTAAAGAAGTTATTGGTGGTTAAAACCATCGATACGGTTTGGCACTATAAAGTGCCAAAACTTAGCAAGTTTAGTCTGGAATTCAAGTGACAAACACACACACGCACCCCCCAACCCAAAAACCCAGCATGTGGCAAGCAAGTGAACATGAGATTTTTCCTCCTCCTCTAAAAAGATACTGGACAGAAAAAAAGGCTTAAACCAGCATCTCCAAACACCAAAAACCACTCCACCCTATCGCTACTTAAAAAGCATTTTATTCTGATGGAGAGGAAGCAGTTGGTAGCAAACATTATCTACTGTTCTAGGAAGACAGCAGTAAATTACAGCTCTAAATGGGCATTTTGATACTAAAATAGACCTAAATTCAAACCATATGTGGCCTGGTTTGAACATCCCACAGAAACTGGAGGTGGGAGAGCCACAGCAGCCGAGGCGGAAGCCCGTGGGATCGTCCTGGCTCATCTCTGACTCCAGGTTCAGAGGCAGGCAGCACAGAGGATGGGCAAGGAGCTGACCAAGCAGCTTTGGCAAACCCTGGCTCTTTAAATAGAGGTTCAGAAAGGCCATGGTTTACTGCTGACATCCCCTTCCTGTAGTGAAACCAGCAGAATGAGTCGGTCTGAAATAACCAGGAAAGGCAAGGAGAGATCACCCTTCTCCCAGTAAAAGGCCACGTGCCAAAGAGATAAGTTCTGATGTTTATGTCTAATCTTTGATAGAAAACTCTACTCTCTGAAACACTTTGCTACCCTTTCTGGGTCAGACAGTAATCTTCAGGACAATGCATACCGGCCTCTTTCAGCACCAAAGGCAAAGAAAACAGAGGCTAACCCCATTCTAGCCACTGACAGAGCCTGGAAATAGTCCAGGTGTCCCTGTTGTAACTACTGTTCAGAAAAGGCAAAGGCTGTGATCCAGAGAAACCAGCCTGGGAGAGACCCTTCACTCAAGCTAGGCAGACACTGCCTAAAATACTGCTGGTAAATGAAGTGAAAGGAGGCTGACCTGGTCTCCAAATCACAGCACGGAGCAGCGCACATTCACCTGCAGCCCTTGGAACAGAAGAGCTGCAGGGACGCCCCTTGGCACATCCCTCCTGGTCAGAGCGGTGCTCAAGCGTTTGAAGCGGGCCGTGTACCTTCATTCAAAGGCACTCCTCACCCTGCCTCAACATCTAAACCTCGGCACTCGGGTCACTGACGTGTGGAGGCACACTGAGAGAAGCAACAATGAGAATTTCTGGGAATGCTATTTCTCTTCGGCTGTGAAAATAGGGCAGTATTTTATACTACTTAAATAATTGGGGTTTATTTATAGGGAAGGTAATCAGAACAAAAGCAACATTCCTCCATGTCTATAGCACAGGTGAGTACCAGCCTATGCCTGTTTCAAGCCTAAAGGAAGACTTTGATTCTACAGCAAAACATTAAAGCAGCTCCTCCATGGCAGCTCATGACCATTTAAAAAGAACTCATGTTTTAAAAGAAAAAAGACATATGCAGAGCATTTTTTTGCATGAGTTTCAGGACTTCGCATAAACTGGAGGATGGCTTTTCTCAGCAAAGACCTAAAGAGATTGTGATCGCAATAGCTGAGGCCCTTTAAATTGCCTACGGGCTCTTACACAGAAATGCCACCAAGCCTCTGTCTATCATCTTTATTTTTGAGATGTGCTATGGAGGAAAAACCCCACTATTAGGACCAGATTCCACGAAGTCCCAAGCACTCAGCACATCTCAGAATGTTACACACTTGCCTGCTGCACTGAAGCTCATTCATTATTGCTGTTACAAGGCAGTTTTAATGCTACTTTGGGGTTCTGGTAATTTTGAGGCCAATTTGCAAAGATGGCTGATAAAATCTGTTTCATAATTAGCATGCTCCATAAGAAACATCCCCTCCTTCCCTAAGCACCATCTGAGCATGTGCCTGGGAGGAGATTTGGAGAGTTGTGCTCAGGAGAATAAGGCCTGTTTTGTACAAATTTGCATTTGGAACAACTATGAGCCTTTTAGAATCTCAGGCAGTGCAGTACATTCTGCAGTGCTGACAGTTTATCAAACCTAGCACTCAGCACCTTTTACTGCAGACAATTTGAGGAGCTGCACACCAACCGTTACACTGGTGAGAACAGTAGATGCAGTGGAAGCACGACGCTATGAAGAGCCAACAATTAAATTTGAAGATAATAAGCAAACATCCTTGTTTTGCCAAGGAAATTAAACTTGCGAAACCTCTGAAGATGCTTACCGACTTGCCTGATAGGGTTCTTAAGCAGTCGTGAGATCTGTACATCTTGGGAGAGCTATGATAAATCATTTGGGATGCAATTTCCAAAAAGCCTAACTTCTGGCATAATGAAATCAGCAGGAACAGTGTTCAGCCAGTATTGAGAGCTTTTTATCCATGGAAACAGGATAATATTTATGTATATGATGAAAGTGTTGTTAAGCTTACGCTAATAATGCTTTCAAACTCCTTACCAGCCTCAGGCAAGAACAGACACACTTCTGATTACACCAAATAAATAGTAATCACTAGAAATTAATTTGCCAAACATTTAAAGTGCATCTCACTAAAGCATATCCACACCTTTCTCTGGCTAGGAATTCTTCTAAAGCTGTCAAACATGGTTATAGCCCTGGCTCTCACCTATTGTCTGACTAAACATCCTCTGAAACCCCTTGTGTAATAGGAATGCACTTCAGACCATCTGTTTACAGGCTTGCGTTGATCTAAGTGGATGTTTACATTTATTTGTATAGCACTTTTACAGGTCTATTCGTGCTGATAATGCATTAAGCTGGGCATTATATATGACACTCAGTTCATTTGGCTAAGCAGACAAGAGAATAGCTAGCTTAACAGTTGGCATCAATTACCAAAATCCAATTTTTAAAACATGGTTTTAGTTTCTTTCCTATGTTTTGGAAATTGGAACTAAAAAATTATTTCTCATGATTTCCAATAATTTCTTATGGCATTCTTTTGCACTACAGCAACATAAATAACTGTAAATGCGTCCCTGCAAAACGCAACTGTCTATAGGATGCTGGTCACGTTAAAGACAGACAGCAAATCCTATAAAGCTATTAAAAAGCTACAGGTCACTGAAGTCACATTGAAATCAACACAAAAAAAATCAGTAATTGAAATGGGACAATGATAGCATCCTTAGTATACCTGATATAATGAAGTAGCTGGTTGAAAAATGTCTTTTGGGGTTAGCTTGAGACAACATAGGTCATGTTTCAGCTCTCTCTCTGGCACAGATTTTCTGGAGGACCTTGAACATGTCCGACAGGTACCCTCCCTCCAGCTGCACTACGCTGGCAGCAGAGATGCCTACCTCAGCTGCTCTTTGAGAGTGACTGCTGGAGGACTGCAGATGTGCTCCATGGCCAAGCCCTTACCTGTTTCAGCCAATGCTAGTGAGGATATAAAAGATCTGCTATTTAAGCCCATCAGCTAATTCTCACCAGAGAGAGTTGGGAATGCTCCTGGGAACATCCCAGCCAAAGGCAGGATGCGACAGGAAGCTCTGGCAGGAGGCAGTAATGACCAACTAGAAATATTGTACTATAATTTCTTCCTCAACACAGCTGTCTGTAGACTGCACATCTAAGTGTTGAGATACCACTTAACGAACGGCCACAGCAGCCTTGAACTCAGCACAAGGTGCAGAACCCATGTAAGTTCAGAGTAAACACCCGTTCAGCCCATGCAGAGCTCTATCACACTAAAGCTGAACTGGTAGAAAGAACAAACCTCGGTAATTAAAAGCTATCTAATGCTACTGCAGTACGCTGATAACCTTTGTTTCTCCGTGCTTTATTCACATCTGAGAGAAGTGGCATTAATCACCCCACCCACCTCCCAAACTGTTCTCTGCACAAATGAGTTAAAGATTGAAAGTTCATCAGGCAACGCAGTTATGGCAACTACACAGCTACCTTCAAAGATAAACACAACCTTGAACTGAAACCATAAACAGAACTTAAGCAGAAGCTTGAAGTTCTTTGCTGAATCAACGTATCAGCATCATTATCTTTACATCTAGGAATACTGAGCCAGATTGTTTTCTCGTTGATGTTTGCATAAGCAACAAATACAAGTCAAGGGAGTTTTCTATTGATGCCAGACTGATTATATTTTTAGGTCTGTCAACACCCTACCAAAAGACCTTGGGCAAGTCCTGTAATGGTTCTGTGCCCTAGTTTCTTTCTTTTTGATACAATAAGCAACAAGTAACCTCCCTCATAATGGGATTTCAACATACAGTATGTTTGACGGGCTCTGTACGTCTCTGATGGAAGCATCTACAAAACACGCAAGGCTCGCTAACAAACGTCCAGGCTATTTCATATGACAATCTAGCTGCTGAGGTCAGCTTGCTGATTTGAAAGACTTAAAAAGCTCTATGGTGGAGAAAGAATGGAAAATGAAGGACATGAGGTGAAAAGTCCCTGACAGTTTCCTCCTGGACAAGGTGGACATAGTCCAAAAATTCTTTATACTTTCTTTTCCTCCCTCCTCTCCCAGAGGTGGTTTTCTATTGTGTATGTGCTGAATGGTAGGTTTGCTGGAGTTAAGCCAGCGAGAGAGGTAGATGGCTGCCTTTGTGGTCAGAGGAGGGAGGGAGGGAAGGATTTCCTATTGCAGAACAAAGCGGAGTTATTGATAACAAAATCCACTAATGTGCTGACTATTAGGAAATGCTGGCTGATTTCTTTGCATGTGGGGGTTTGCGCAAATACTTAAAATTTGGGGAAAATATTTGAATTCAGTAATGGTGTCCCTTCTGGACTTTTCCTCTCCCTGGTGGTCGGAAAAAAGGACAAGAATAACCTTTTTTTCTTTCTCTCTCTCTATCTCACTTTCCTTTTCATCCAGTTAGGGAAAAAAAAGAATAATAATAATAAAAAAATAACAGGCTGAAGTAGGGGCTAGGCATTTGGAAGAAATTGTGAACTTCAGGTTGTTCTTGCAAGCTGACAAACTGCTCTGGCCACCAGAAGAGAAAGATTCTGTTCCAAAGTACACTCACCATTAGTATGTCTGCTGTGATAGCCCAGTTTGAAAACAGAAGAGTTTCTCCGATAAAAATGCAAATCTGTTGTAACAAAACACACAAAAAGGAGAAGATTTATTCACTTGACATTCAAGGGAAAAATAACCTGTCACAAACTTTCCTTTGTTGCTTATTTGCCTCAAACCTGCTCAAAGGATTCTTCTGTACACAATACACTCCTGGTTACTGTTGTGGTTTATCCTGAACATTAGAAAACTAGATTTTTATCAGAGCTCTAGAGGTTTGGCCTGCAACTTCATTAGTGTCAACTGTTTATGAACTACAGAGCAGCTAAATAAAAGGCTGACACACTTGGTAACAGAAGAATATGAGAAGCCAGCAAGAAGAGACAGCCCTGAGCTTCCACAGTTAAATCATTCTGTTCCAAAAAGCCAGTTAGAAAAGGCAAGAAGGCCACAACTCCCCAAAACACAGCCATTTTCATCACTAGGAATCAAGTTATATGTTAAGCTCTGTAGCAAACCAAATGAGGTTCTCTACCTACTATGTGCAAGATCCCTTCCCTCCCCTGCTAGCATATTGCTGTCCTTTTTGAGGGGGACATAGGTCTAGGCACTGTAACGACTCAGGCATTACACTGGTAATATCTACGTACGGTCAGGACGGGACTTAAGTATGGGTTTTGCAACATCAGTGTCTCACGGTGAAATATAACTCTTGACTCTGTGGAGACGGTCAACAAGATATATTAAAAGCCCCGTGTATGTAGTGGGATGAGAGCTTCTTTTTGTGTTGGTGTGGCATAAACAGCCACCACACATCCCTTCCGCCTCTGGCACTCCCTCCTCACTTACTCCCATCCCATACTGCCTTCCCAGTTGTGCTGGTACAACAGAGCCAGGGATTCGGGTCAGGAAACTGAGATGGAGCAAAGAATCTTTTGTTGGGGGGGAGGTAGGGGAAGAGGGGCTTGTTTTGCTTATTTTTCTTATTTTTAACCCAAATCAGTTCCGTGGTGCAGTTCACTAAATGGTTCTACAAACACTTACAGCAGGTGAAGAATCAGAAATGATCAAGAGGATAAACTAATTTAACCTGGCCTCATTATTAAAAGAAATGTTCATCAAACTGAGTCCAATGGAGCAAGGGTGACATGGCTTCAGGAAGAACACTGCCTTCATCAAAAAGCTTTTTACCCGTATTTCAATCATGGAACTTTTGCTTTTATGCTGTAGGTTAACAATTTAACAAAGAAACGGAGGTTCAACAGGATAAAAACCAAGGATGGAAGATCTTCCACACACATTTGCCTCTTCCTTTGTGTATTATGAAGAGCAGAACGCATAGACGAAGTGCTACATAAATAACCAGACTTGTAAAAACCAGCTCCCCTGTTCCCCACCAGCAAGAAGGCAAGGAAAACTCCTGTCCCCAAAAGGTAGCGTTTTGCCCAGCTAACCTGTTTCTTTTTGTGGCATCTAGAGAGAAAACATTACTCCTGGAATCCTTATTGGTAGTTGGAGATAACAGCTATGGAGATTTGGATTCAGGTAATTGAAGATTCCCCTTTTAATTGCCTTATGTTCAGTTTTTGTTATGTTGAATTGGCTACAATTCATTAATGAAACCAAGCCGGCAAGAAATACACGGTACACTTTGCCCTGAGGAAACATTGAGATGGATGTTGTTTTGTGGTGTTCTGGTGAGCTTTGATGGGCTGACAGTCACAGTCACTGTCCCAGTCCCTGTTGCCTGCACAGGCGCAGTTTGGGTGGGAGGAGGACCTCCAAGATTGGCAGCTATGGCTCTGATGTGACCACCGCAATTGTCTTTCCCACACACTGGTCGAGACTGCCTAAACCCCTCAGACCATCATGTCACTGCCAGGAATAGTTTGCTTTATTTAGCAAGTCTTACGCATTGACCTACAGAAAGCTTCCTCTATTTGTTTCTAAAATTGTCTTTGTTTCCCACACATTCTCCCTCCCTATCCCCTCTTTTTGTGACTGGATCTGCTTCCTCTGTGATGGTGTCTGAGACAGTCATTACGGCCCACCTGGTCAGCTAGGAAACCTCCTCTTTCCATTTTCCCACTGTCCACTGGCCTGCCTTGAACTTGGCTCTCACTGGAAATGACAACTGCCAAGCGAAGAAACACAGATCCAGTGAGTCAAGGTGCTGACAGGAGTTGAAGCCATGTGGCCTGTAGCAAGGGCATACCGGAGCCCCAGGTGGGCTCTCAGGACCTGCTCTGAAATCTGTCCTACTACAGCTTTGCAGCTGCTGTTGCTGGGGTTCTGTGGCTGGATAGATTAAATTGAGCTTGAGAAAGATGTAATCACACTTCTGAATGCAGCATCGACATGCCCTGCCTGTTCACACAATTTTGCAAACAGGCAACTGCTTGCCTTAAGGTTATATGAATTACATACACATAACACACATACGAATAGTTACACGCAGCAAGTAAAACTTGCCCCCTTCTGCAGGAATTCAGCACGAGTCCTATAAATAAATCACTGAAATGCTACAAGCTTCAGACCGCACCAGTTTTGAATTGTTGAATGTGTATTTCACCCAACACGTTTCCATGAAACACGTGCTTAATATGTGGATACTGATGAAAAGAAAAGAAGAACAAGAGGAAGATCAAAAAGTAGGACAAAAGATACTGACATTAAAAAAAGTCTGTCCTTCAGCTGCTAATGGGGATTTATAAAAATGAGTTCATGCACTGCAAAGGGCATGTGAGGATATGTGGCATTTCTGCTGGAGAGAGGCTCTAGGGATGCTTACTGCAAATAGGGCAGCCTCCAGAACAGATCAATAGCTCCTGAAACACTCACGGTTTTGACTCCTCGCACACTTTCTGAAGCCTCATTTTACACTGAGATTTCCGCTCTAGAGATATATCCACTTCTGAATCCAGCTGTGTTGTATAATATCTCACCATCTCCGTTTGGTGTCAATCACACAGCTCATGTGTGATGAGCTGATAGAAGTTATGTCCCCCTCAAGTCTTGTTTATGTGATCAGTTAGCAAATTTTGATTCCCAAAAATGGTAAGTAAAGTAGTTTCAGAGTGGTCGCACCAGCAGCTCTCACAGCAAGATCCAAGCAGGTTATAAACTCCTTCCATGGCTATTTGCAAAGCTGTCTACATCTTCATTATCTGTATTTCTCTTTGAAATGGTGGGTAAGACTCCCACGTGTACTCTTGAATTTGAAGCAAGTCTAACTCCATCTCAGTGCTGGGCAATATCAATGCCTCAGAAGTAGGTAAGTCACCAACACCACGTCAACAGAAAGTCCCTGGAGTTGAGCTTGAGATGCTGTAAAAGCTCTATGGCAAGTTTTTACCCTGGGAGTTGCTGTTTCTGCAAGATCATAAAATGTCTTTGAGGAATTGAAATAGATGTTGAAATTGAGGTACAACAGGAACTTGCAACAGCGTCAAAAGGAAGGCAAAGCAAAGCATCTCTCTACAGTCATTTGGAAATTTAAACTAGTCTAAAATCTGCTGTTGAAACGTCTGAGTAGTGTGATACAACAATGCCATACATCTAATGGGTTTCAAGAGACAGGTTTGAAAAACAACGTTTTAAAGAATAGATATTTCAGAAAGAGTGGGACCTAAATATATGCAAATTGCTGTTTTAAGGAGCCAGACTACAACGCACAAATCCACATGCTGCAAGGAACACAGAGTAAGAACTTATTGGACTATACAGCCAAGCAAGATAGTAAAAGACAGAAATACAAGTGTCTGGGCAGCTAAGTGATATAGAATGCTGTTTTATTCCGCCCTTCCAGCCACTTCTACCACTGCCAATAATTTACTGGATTAGTATAAAAAGATTGGACAGAAAAAAGAAGTCTGTCTACCTGCTCCAGGTAGGAGTGGCTGCTACAGAACTGGAAGAGCAGCTGCCCTCAGGGACCAAAACCACCTGCAAGACAGGACTGAGCAAGGGAGAAGTACGCATGTTCAGGGGAGGAAGAGAGCAGACAGTTGACAGCCTGTAAGGGACAAGGTGATCATGCCAAAGGATATGCAGGTCTTTTCCAAAAAAACAAAACACAAAAAGCCAAGAAATTAAAAAGCAAGAGCTCTGCTGATTCTTGCTGGAGTGCTGAACACTTCATTTATGCTGATGCCAGTATCAGTTGAAATTAAAAACTCTCGACTTTAACTAGAGCAGGGAGGGAGATGGTGATCTAGTGGCCACCACAGCTCAGTGTGAGAGAATACCATCTCATGGGGACCCATCTAAATGCTTGGAAGTGAAAATTTTAAGGCTCTGAGACAATGAGGTGTCCAAAACCAGTAACCCTTCAATTTTAGCACGGTGTGATCAATGACAGAAGTCTAAGGACAGTCACAGTACTGAAGGTCTGGAAATACCACCATGTTGGGGAACAGACCAGAACATTACTCTTGCCTTTCACAGTCATACAGAACTCAAGGATGTTGTTTCAGGATGAGAGCCAGGACATAGCCATCAAGGAAGCTATCAGAGATGAGAAAATCCACCCACAAATTTTACTGTATTCTTTCCAGAACAAGCTATTATCATGGATTTTGACATTAGGAAGCTAACCTAGTCCATCATGCTGTCCACCATGTCTGGGTGTTCCAACCCAACTCCAGAGTCAGAGAAGAGTCTCTCCTTCATTTTGGACCAATGAGACTTAAAACAGAGAGTAACAACAAAGTGCTACACCATGCAACCTTGCAAGACAGGTCTCCTAGG
Source organism: Ciconia boyciana (assembly GCF_034638445.1). NCBI lineage: Eukaryota > Metazoa > Chordata > Aves > Ciconiiformes > Ciconiidae > Ciconia > Ciconia boyciana. Next base: position 3,756,977 of record NC_132950.1, read on the forward strand.
GAAATACAAGGGAATTAAACACTCTGGAAGTCTGTAAGATTGCAACAGCATTGAATGGCATGGGAAAACAAGGGCCCATGTTTGAAACATGCCTTGAAAAGTCAATTCAGCTGATACATAGCACCACCATGATAATACCTTGTGTTACAAGACATTGGTAGCTCCAACATAGACCTGTTCTCTCCGTGGGGTTAGCACCTAACACTAAACAGCAACAGCAGCAGGTGTTGTGTCATTGTTTTCTGTTTGTATTAATTTATAGTGGATGGCTTGGCCACAGATCTTCTAACTCCAGGTGATTTACAAACATTAATGATCTAAGCTACTGTCATGATTTAACCCCAGTCAGCAACCAAGCACCACACAGCCACTCGCTCACCCTCCCCCTCAACCCCAGTGGGATGGGGGAGAGAATTGGAAATAAAGTAAAACCCGTGGGTTGAGATAAAGGCAGTTTAAGAGGACAGCAGGGGAAGAGAAAATAATAATGATAAAAGAACGTACAAAACCAGTGATGCACAATGCAACTGCTCACCACCCACTGAACAATGCCCAGCCAGTCCCCAGGCAGCGATCGCTGCCCCCAGCCAGCTTCCCCCAGTTTCTATACTGCGCATGACGCCATATGGTATGGAACAGCCCTTTGGGCAGTGTGGGTCAGCTGTCCTGGCTGTGCTCCCTCCCAGCTCCTTGTGCGCCTGGCAGAGCATGGGGAGCTGAAAAGTCCTTGGTTTAGTGTAAGCACTGCCTAGCGACAACTAAACCATCAGTGTGTTATCACATTATTCTCATGCTAAATCCAAAACACAGCACTATAGCAGCTACTAGCAAGAAAATTAACTCTATCCCAGTCGAAACCAGGACAGCTACCCTGACCCTTTCTAAGTTAAGAATCCTCATTTTTGCAGAGGCAAAACAAAGGTAAATAACTTTCCCACTGTCACGTGTAGAATCTGTTACAGAGAGTTCAGATCTCTGATTCCCCAGTCAGCACAATAGCTCAACTCTTATCTGCTTTCTATGCATCAGATTTCCAGCAGCAGAGAAGGCATATTTAGGGCTTTAGAGGCAGCGTTACCCGCAAAAAATGTACGCATCAGCCTAACAACATCAGCAAATAGGCTTATATTCCTCATACCCCCTCCATATGCAGATATAACTTCCTTTGTAAATCATTGACTCTTTATTAGATTTACTGCTCATGCATAATAAAATAAATTGTTTCTAAGACTGGTTAAATAACACCAGCTATATTTATATATTTACACAATGCAGGATAGCCACATGGCTATTAAAAAAAAAACTAAGAAAAAAAGATGAAAATGAGACCAATAACCGCCTTTTGTTGCAAAACTTTTGAAAACAGTATTTCCAGCTTAGGGAGGACTAAGGGACTTAGGGAGGACTTTCTGCATAACGAGACTACAAATGACACAAATGAACGTGTCTGTCATCAGGGTTGAGAAAGGAGAAAAATCACAGGGCTGGCTGCACAGAGAGGTGGAGGGGAGGGGCAGGTGGAGGGATGTGACAGATCCCTTCACTCCGAGACGGCTGATGATGAAAGGAGGGTTAATGCTTGGCCAATTAGTAACACCCTCTTACAGGTTGTCTGAGGTGATAATTTTTCTGCTCATCACTGAATCGAAGGTTAGTTCTAGACCATGCCACAAAACAGAGGCCCAAATCTCCTTCTGACACCTTCTAAATAGCCAGAGCAGGCATTCTTGGTTCTGTCTTAATGTTTTTAAACTTTAACTCTTTCTTCCCCATAACGATGGCAACTATTGAAATACTCAGAAAATAACCGTGGCTAGGCCAGTGCTAGAGATATAGAGAAACAAGGAACCGCAGGAGGTTGGTTGATTGGTTAATTGCAAATGAATTCTCCTTGCTGGGTGAAGTGTGCACTGCAATATGGAAGCGAAGGGTGGGCTTTCAGAAATTATCCCACTACTCCAACCATCTCATGTTTTCCCTTCAAAAACTTCTCCCAGTTCCCAGGCTTCTCTCTATTACATTGAAAGGGAACCTGGGACCTGTTCCATGTACTGGATTTCTACTCTCTACTGAAAGCACGATTCTAGCCTGAGGCTGGATTATTATACTTGAGTTTTTCCTTTTCCCTTCAGTCTATTTGTCTGGATCTATCTGATGTCTTTTTATGTATTTCCATTATAAACACTCTGGAGGGGCCATATTTTAATCTGCATTTGTGCAGCATCAAGTATTGTGGGTTCCTGGGCTATGACTAGGACTTTCAGGTGCTATGGTAATACAGATAACAACAAATTGAAATTACATGGTAATGACTATTGGTCTGCAGCAAGCTACCTAGTTATGGAAATTAATGGTACTTACAGGTAGCCAAAAGCGTGCCCACAGACAAATTATACTGTAATTATAATTTGGTACCACTGCAGCTACAATACTCTTATTGTAAGGGAAGTGGTAATTTTCCTGTACCAAAACATTAGGCAAGAGCAACAGAGGTATGGATAGAGGTATAGATAGAACAACGTTAGGCAAGAGTAATAGAGGTATGGATAGAGGTATAGATAGAACAACATTAGGCAAGAGTAATAGAGGTATGGATAGAGGTAAAGATAGAACAACATTAGGCAAGAGTAATAGAGGTATGGATAGAGGTATAGGGAACTGCGGATTTCCATGCATGCGCTAAATCCCCAGCTCTAAATTCTGATGACAGTTAGCAAGGGCATAAGTAGTTGAGATATCATTTTCCCTTCAGGCACATCTAGATAGTGCCAAAATGCCAAGGGGCAAAATGAAGGACATTCAGAAGGGGAAAAGCAAGACCAATATCTCAGGCTTCCTGCAGGGGACAATGCACGCAGTCTTCTAAGGAGTTTGGTAGAGAGAATGAGACTGGCATATGCAAGGGATTATACTTACATAGGCTCCCACAATGCTGCTCTTGGCAGCAACGAAGATCAGACAGATGAAGATGGCTGATCCTAGCATGCCAACGGCACAGACAAGAGGATCAGCTCGCTGGGTTTTTAACCGGCACCATTTGGTTGCCCCAGCCCCTGTGATTACACCCAGGAAACCAGTGAAGCATGTGATTGCTCCGAAGATCAAGCTATTAAAAACAAAAAAGAAAAAAAAGGAGACAGTTATTTTTTTTGGAGTTTTTCCCAAAAATGGGCATGGTCTTTGAACAAATTATTCGGGTAAACTGACTAACGGAAATCTGCATATTGGCTTTGCAAACTTAAAACAAAACAAATGAGCTCCCCTGCTGAGTGCTTGTGATTTTAGCACTCTTCCCCTGCAATTAAGAAAAACACAGCATATGAAATTCAGCCTTGTACACAGGCATTGATCAACACGCAAAGAGCGGCAAAGGGTTCAGACTGCTTCTTTGTGTGGAACTGAGCTTCCTGTCAAGTGCATTGTACAGCTAATTATGTATGCACAAAACTAAGTCATAACCTGCACATTGATCATGTAAGGGGAAATCATGGACAGAACAGACACCAGGAAGCTTAAGGGAAACGAAACCTAACAAGACTTTAAATACCAGTGACTTTCAATATCCTTTGACTTTCTAACTCCTTTTAGACCACTTCGAAGAAGCCTGATTAGATTATTTTGCTGTTATGTCACACATTCGGAAGGTGTTAATTTAAATTTAAAGAGCCAGGAGCTGTCGAGGATTCTTTGTATTCTATGTGCAGGACTTGGATTACAGAGTCTTTGGCAACTACACTACAGTAGCTCCAGGGCAGCTCAAAGTATAGGTGTCATCAAGGAGTGGAAAACTTCTCTTTGTAAAAGCAGATGGGCAGTCTGACTGGAGCTGTATTTTCTGCTCACTGCATTTTTGCAGAACAGACTAAGACTGCCCGCTGGGCACTCTAGTTGATGGTACTCCAAGCCACTAAGTAGTTTACTTGAGATGGGATTGTGTCAGCTAGAGCAAGAAGGTTTTCCTAATGTTATTTTTCCCTCACAAGCTAAAAAGCAAAGGAGCTGACAATAGGCAGTTTTTTGTATCTTTTTTTCACCTGGAGAAATGCTTTTTTAGCATTTTATGTTTTGTGCCACCATGGTAAAGCACAAAACGATGAATTACTTTCCATAGCTTATGTGCTGCAAGCGATATTATATAACTGGGACTGAAAAACCAAACCACCGTACAACATCAAGCAACCCAGACCAAAGTGTCCCAGATCTCTGCACCATTTTTCAGCAAAACTCAGCATACACGGCAGTGTGCAGAGCAATGAAATGCAGTGAAGTCCTCCCTCACACAGAAACAAGAGTCTTCAGGGTCAGACCCTGCAGCCTTTAGGGGAACCCTGAATTATAGCCACCACTGGTGGCTACCCAACCTGCCAGCTGATTCTGCTGCTATCACAGAAAACAGTGCGGGTCTTAAGAAACCAAGCTCTGCCTCAGGTCTCCAAACATCTTCTAAGGCAAAGATAGCAGTCTCTTTCCTACTTCTGCACTATAGCCTGCGAATTAAGATAGAGCTGAGGTCATTGCTTCTCCCTTGGTTTGACTTCATGCGATGAAGAAAAGAAGAGAAATAAAACCTAGTTTACAATCCCAGCATTTCCTATCATTGTTGTAAAAACCTAGAGGAAATTACAGACATTCTAGTAACTTGACTCCGTGGGACTTGCCTGTTTCCTCTGGTAAATAAGCCCCCACCCCCTTTTCCCCGTCTTTAAAGCAGCGGAGTATGAATCTCACCTATCTTTGGTGCTGCAGGGCGGTGAGCTGCAGGTCTCTGCTGTCTTCTGCACGACCTGTGCTCTGTGAAGGTAGAGAGGGATCCACATGCCAAGTGCCCCTGTGGCAAAGGAGACAGCTGAGGTGGCCAACGATGAGAACACGTAACTGCGGCTGTGGAGACGCAAGAGGCAAAACCAAGAGAAGATTTAGTGGGAAAAGTGAAAGAGCAGGAGCCCCAGGACAGGAAGCCAGTGCTTCAGTGACAAAACAGTGTTCCCCCATACTAGCGACCTCCCTTGCCAAGGGGCAGAGATAATACAAGGTACAAAGCAATGGAGAATAAGAGGCATGGAATATTTCTTCATATGTGATGCTCCATTGATAATTATGTACTTAACTCTTCCGAGGTGCTTCAAAGAGACCATTTTTCATGGGACGGTTTCAGAAGACAATTAGTACTCAGTCACTAAGACATGATGTGTGAATTACAGGGCTTTCACTGTAATATCACCTGTTTACCCGGATTACCAGTTTCACTCCTCCCTCCCCACCCATGCCACCATATGATTACTACTTGGATAAACTAACAAAAAAAGTAATATAGAAATACTGATAAATTAACCATCATCACTTTTCATTGTCCTTTGATACTGGATGACAATACCAGGAAGGCATTCTAGCCAGCAGTTCTAAAAATGAAGGACACCACAAGTTTCCCAACAGAATTCTGATGCAACATTGAATTCACAAGTGCAAGTATTTGCACATTCACAGGCAAGCTTTCTGGAAGCAAGGGCAGCTGCTTAAACACTCGTGAGCATGTGGTCTTTTATGCACCTATAGAAGCATCCAAGCACATTCAGTGCTTGTGCATTCAGTCATATGTGGTTGTATAAACAGATATATTTAAACTTGCCATGTAGTGCAAGCTTTTGTGTATTTTCTCCTCTTAAATTGCTCTGGCATTTAACTGTCTTTTTCCCCTCAGCAGAGTAGCTCTTTCAAGGAAGAAAAAGGATCTAAGTGTCTGAACAAGAGTGGCCCAACAATTAATACAGGAACACAGAATTTAGCAACACTTCAAAAGCCTTGATTTGTCTGAAGTATGAGCCAAACAAAGCAGACTGTCTCTTAGATCTCAATCTTGGAAAGGTTAGAGCAAAAGTTGGAATCCATCATTGTCACTGCAGTTGATACCTTGTGAAAATGTAACTGTGATTTTCTTTCCTAGGTCCACAGAATAAGCTTCCTGCAACTCCCTGCAAGTTGTCACTTTCCAGTCTCACAGTGCTAAGAAGTACAGGCCACTGGATGTTCCAAATTAAGCATTAGAGGCAAAGCATGCTTTCTACTAAAGTGCTCTTACTTTCTAATCAGTGCTTTCATGTCTCTCAGCCATGACGTCCGAGCCTTCAGCTGTCCCCCAAGTTGTTCAACATTCCCTCTTTTAGCAGCAGGTACAAATATCAAGATGAGTGTCCCTGTTATCATTCCCAGGAGAGGAGATACCTGCAAGAAAGGAACAGGGAATTAGCACAGGAGTCAGCAGGGTTTGCTTTGGTCAGTAAGAAGCAGATTATATTCGTTTCATTTCAGCAACTGGATTCTTCACAGCTAGCCAGAATCTGTAAGCACACTGAGGCATCTGCTCCTTTCCTTCCTCCCTGTCGTTCCCTGGACTCTCTTCTCTCACTCTGGAAGCATGCAGCTTTGAGAATACCCTGATTAAGGCAGTCCACTCCTTTGTGTTATTCAAGTACCAAGATTCATCTAAGTATGGTTCTTCAGTGATGTTTAACTCTTTGGAAACCTACTCCCAGCTGGGCTAAGAGACCAACTAGTTTCTGGGAGAGTGCAGAAGCCTTTTAAAGGCAATGAGGCCAGGTGAAAGATTTCTGGATGTAGGGAGCATGCGGGCTTTGAAAATCCTTGTTTGACATGCATCCCTCTTCCAGCTAACCCACAATGTCTTCCTAATCTCAGGCAGCTTCCTCAGATAACCTCAGCACAGCAGACCAAGAAACAATGAAAATTCAGGCTGGCAGACAGGAAAACGACACATCCAAGGCTTAGGTTTCCCAGTGTCCAATCCTTTCTCCCAATCACTAGACAAAAATACAAAGGTCCCACAGTGTTTTGCAAGCTACAAACATGATTCTTGACACTGAAATTCCATCATTGTTAGAATGGAAAATAGCTCCGTTAGGAAAACAGGAACACGGATTTTCATCGAACTATCGTCTCTTCTATACATGCCATTTTAAAAATAAATTCCTGTCTCCAAAAATATATGCTTTTAATAATAACCTGAGAATGGCCTTTACACATAGACCAGTGTTTCAGGTCCAAAGATGACAAACCCAGAAACCTTCTGGGAAGGGAAGGGAAGACAAAAATATTTCAGAACTGGAAAGTCAGGAAAATCACCCTCATCCATGGATAAATGAAGCCTGATACAGTATCCTTATCACAGTTGAACACAAGACACAGCACTGGTAAAACAAAAATTGAAATGCTGGGATTTTCTAGGGCCACATAATTTAAAGTCTCTTTGATTTTTACGTAAAGGCTTAATTCCCCAACAGGACAATATCCATTGATACTCAGTAACGCTCCAATGAAACGCTGACATTACTGTTAGATCCAGAGACAAAGCTGCCACTTGTCAAAGTGCCCTTCTGTCTTCTTCAGCCCATTGAAGCACAGATTATTCCTGACCTCCTCCGGATTCGGAGACCACAGGAGATCACAGAGGGAAGCATCACCTAGGGGAATCTTGTACATCTTGCAAGAGCACAATAATTGCCACAGGGACGGAGGCTGCTTTACGCTGATGTCTGAAGCTTTCAACACACGCTGTTTGACTACAAAAACTAAGCAATGCTGTCCAAAGCAACCATCATAGAGTGTGCAACTTCCCCACAATTTTGCACGGTCAGGAAATCATGCATCAATGTGTCATTTATAGTGGAAATCATGACCTCATAAGGGGTACAGTTTTGCAGATAGCCTGGATTTCTCAGGATAACTATGGAGACTTCATCTGAAGAGAAAGATGCTAGTGAGGATTTCTTTGCACAAATTAATCATTTGGGTTTTACAGACAGAAACACAAGAGCGCTCCAATGTATCAACCTCGTTAAAGCCCACTGACCAGGAGGAGGGGCTTTGGGGTTTCTTATTCCTTGTGCTGGCCTCTGCTCAAAAGCTAATTTTACCCTTAAAGCATTTCTGCTACTGAATAAAGTAGCCACCCTCTTGGTGTGAAGCTGTAGGCTATTAAACTTTTCATTTCAGGTTCACAGCTGGAAACTTCTCTCCACTCTCCTAGCTGCAGATGAACTGTTCGCGGTGATTTTCCTGGCTTTGCTCACCCTTGCTGGACAGGGAGGGAACGGCCTGTGTCACAGAAGGGCACATTTGCTTGAGATGGGAACCCATATATTTCATCACCTGCTGTTATAAATGGTGTTGGCCTGAGCTTCATGAGATTCATTGTCTTCATGAAGTGCCAGAGCCAGAGAATGCACCTCACAGGGGCTCATGCCACCCAGACTGCCAAAGGTCAGAAAACAGTTCTGCTGGGCCACTTCCTCTCAGCTCTTTCAAGACATCTTTGTGTGCAGGATCTGTTTGTGCGTATGTGATTGGAGTGTATTATCTTTTCAACACATTTATCAAGGTCCCAAGAGGTTAAAATAGAAGGAAACCGACTGTCTCAGGGCACAAAAACAAGCGGAAACTGGAACAAAGTGTTTTTTCCTCAAAGCAGGAAGCCATTCTCAGAGTTTCTTGACAGCAGGGGACTGAAAGACTGTGGAGTTGATTTAAGGCCAATGCCTCGTCTTCCCATCCCCATCAAGAAATCATGGTTGAATGATAATAAAGTGATTGGAACATTCTTGCTCCCAGGGAGGGAAAAAAACAAGTACAACGAGCCAAAACCACATACCTCTCCCATTTGCTTAGAGAATGCATCTTCTATGCACTTAATATCCATAAATGCAATTTCCAATCCTTTACCTTCTATATATAATAACAGGTTGAGGAATTGTGTGATAGAACTCTTCCTAACACTGATCAACCGATGCAACTGTTATTACGATGTTTATTAAGAGTAGCTTACCCGCAATGCCCAGTGCCAGTCTCCAGCAACCTGCTTCACACTTGATCCAGTGATGTATCCCAAGCCACTGCAAGAAACACAAAGATGAGAGTCAGAGTACCACAATCATAGCTGTTCTTAAACAAAGATTTAAAAAGTCACAATCAATTGTGTGTCCTAGGCGCTCTTTTCCTGCAGGAAGAAAGATGGGCGATGAAGCTGATGGTGGCTAATGTGTAACTCTTCCCAGCACTGTTGACCTAAAAATGCTCAAATCTGATGGAAATTCAGACACTGATCTCAAGTTTATAGCTGACCTTTCGACCCACAGTGGATGGAAACAAAGCCTCAAAAAGAATTTATTTCCCAATTCGATTTCTACATCAGGCCTTTCTGTGCAGTAATACGAATACTTAACAACTTTATGTTCAAGCTCTCAGTTAAGAAGTGCCCTTCAAGGACACACCATATTCTATCATTAAACTTTTTTCTTGCCATTTAATAGTACTTGGTTCTGATTACTCATGAAGAGACCGTTTTCCATAAGCTTATTAAAAAAACCGAGAAGAATATGCAAGGCAGTCTGACGGGAGAACATCAGATGTGAATCTTGGAAATCCCCTCTGAAGATAAAGGAGCAGCAGGACCTTCAGCTACATGCTACGAATCACGCTGTGGTAACAAAAGGTGGCTCACAGGAGACTAGATAAAGGTGAATGTAGCCATGCTTCTCTCAAAGTGAACTGAATGGATGTGAATTTCCTTTTTGTCCAAACTGCTGCATTTGTTGCTGAGATTGCCTCGGCTGAAAGTTGCCAAGACTGCTGCAGGGCAGCTGTCAGCCATCACATGCCTTTATTGAACAGTCTGCTAAGCTTTGGAGGTTGCCATCTATAATCACCCCCAAACTGGGCTTTTTACACACACGGGCCCCAAAATCAAACCATGGATCCAAACCTCTGTTGGATATTGAGAGAATTAAGTCCCAAAATCAGGCTCAACAGGATGAATATTTGTTATTTCTTGCTAGCCACAATTCACTGAATTCTCTATGGCAATCCTTGGCATCCTTGGCCCTCTTGGGAAAATATTCTTTTCACCACTTAAGGACTTGGCGATCTCTTTTTCCTCAAGAGCAAATGGATGTTTGTGAGTTTGATCTCTGGGATGAGTGCTCTAACTTGTAAAGTGCACCACCCTAAACCAGAAGTTTTTCCCTGAGTTGGGGGGGATTAAACTGCTGCCCATGTTTTCCCTGCTGGAAATGAACCCATGATGCCACTCATGCACAGGATGTTGTCCAACTCCAGGAATCAATATGCAGACTATGTGAACCCACCCTGCCTACAACCTCACAACAGAGGGTCAGCCATTATTTAAAAAAAAAAAAAAAAATCGGAAATTTCCTCCTGTCCCAACAATCAGATACTGCATTGGGCTCATAAGGGAACTCAACTGAAAGAAAATGCCAGAGGAAATAACTACTCCAAATCTGTCTGTTGCTTTCATCAAGCCTCTATGGGCTTAGCTGTCCTCCACTGCTCTGCGTTAAGACTGATTGTGAACGATCATTACAGTTCCTCTCTTCAGCCTTATCTACGCTAGACTTCACAATTTCTCCTAATTGCTGTTTCAGTGGCAATAGCACTAAAATGGCCACTACTATTGCAACTACCAAGTCATCTAAGATTGGCTTAGCCACATCGTTCAAACTTGGTCAGATTGACCAAATTCACAGTTGGGCAGAATTTGAGCTGAAACTATTTTTAAAAGTCAAAATTTCAAATTGTGTATGTTATATAGCATACTCCCCTTGAAACCTCTGATATTTAGACTGTCACATAGAAGCAGGTACCCATTCGCAAACTTTTGAAAACTCAGCCCAGTGTCTTAAGAGATGTTGATTTCACAGTAACCTAAAAGACATTGGCTAAAGAAGTCCTAGACCTCAAATGAATTGAAGCAATGATTCAGAGAACCAGTATAACATTATTCAAAATGATATTTTAATTTAATAATGATAAAAAATAAGTCAGCTAAAATATTTTTATTCCATTTCCACCCCATTGCTGAAAAAAAAAATAAAAATCCTTCCCACTGATTCCCAAAAGTCACACATGAACCAGTAACAGGGCTAGAAAAAGAATCCAATTCCTGCAACTAATTAGTCACCGCTCACAGTATTTTCCTGTCTAAACCATTCCAACCAAAGACAGAAGAACTATAATTGTTAGCAACTTAAGACCTGTGTGAACTTAAAGAGAAAAGCCAAAACCAGATGAAAGAAGCATTATGTCACTTACCTGCCAAGAGGAATTGCAAAATAGAAAACAGACAGCATAAGGGTCCTTGTGTTTTTGGTGAAAAGGTCTCCTATGATGGTTGGTGCAATAGTGGAGTAACTTGCTTCACCGATGCCAACCAAACCTCGTGAGAGCACAAGAAGCCAGAAATACTGAGAAAAGAAATAAAACACCTTAGTAGGTCTTCCCTTGTCTTTTTGAGTTCAGGATGGGCAACAGTGCAAGCTGTGCAAATAGGGAAATACAAACCCATGTGACTGGAAAGTGCCCCCCATATGCATTTATTTTTTAAAACCTCAGACTCTTTTCATTTGCCTCTTGCTGGGGAGGAAAGGGACTATATTTTTTGTGAAGATTTATAGGCATGAAAGAAAAGTAGTAATAACACATCTACCCAGTGACACTCAAGAAGGTATTTCTAATACAGGCAGAAGACCTTCAGTTTATTCTCAGGGTGTAGCTCACTCTTGTTAAGCCAAAGTGCCAGCAACCGGCACTGACAGAGGAAGGTTTGGGGAGGCGGGTGAGTGTAACAAATCCTGCTCTGGGATCCAGAAAAGCAATACCTGCTGAGCACAGTCCCAACCTCCCCAGCACGCCAAAGGGCAAGTTAAGACTGGTGAAATCCAAAAGGCTCTTCAAAGCTGTGAAAGAGTTGAACCTGCAACCCCCCAAACTCTCAATTTTCAGCTTTATTAGAAGCTACTGAATAAGGGAAGTTTTTCAAAGGTGCTAAGCACCTTTCTCACTCCAGTTGCCTTGGAAAAAAGCATAAATCTCCCCCTCACAGCAGTAAGGTAGAGTAAACCGACACTGAACACTTCTGAAAAACCTCAGGTTACGATCTGAGCTGAGATGCACACAGTTACGAAGAGAGAAGACTTGAGCTTTAGGGTGAACCACGGGAACAGCAGCGTGCTCAGTAAGCTGTACCACCAGGTGAAAGATTCAGAGCCAGACAAGGCAATGGCACAGGTTGAAAAGGCATTAAGCTGCCCAGAGAATTACATGCCCTTCTGAGTACAGGGCGATCCAACAGAACGAGGAGATGGACTTCACATTCAGCACAATGCAGCCTCAAATGGAAGAAAAGGAATTGTTCATCTAATAAAATTTTCTTCATGGCCCGTTGCCCTGTTTCAGCCAACAGTTTCGTAAACTGCAAGGACCTGATTTTCAAGCCGATCTCTTTCACTACACTTGCAGTTTTCTGGGTGCTGCTGTGTGAAGGCATAAGGCACAATACTTTGATGCCTAAATACCTGATACATGAGCACAATCAAGTTCTGAGACATCTAAGCAGCTTGAGCTACACCCAGAAGTAATTGCAGGTGCAGAAATTAAACAGTCAATCGCAGAAAACTGTAAGCACAGGGAAATCTATTTCTACAAATGTAACCTCTACAAATCCTCAATTTACTGTTATTATTCTATCAATCACCTGTGAGAAGAGCAGCAGGGATTATGATATGTCCTTAAACACGAAAGTGCTTTGAGAACAATGAGCGATTACTGATTCCCCTTCTTCAGATGGGAAAAAGTTGAGTTACAGGGAGGTGACTGACTTTGTGCCTTACAGCAAAGCTAAGCCAGGATACAGGGCTCTCATTCACAAACATGGAAAAAGCCATGCAGACATCAAGACACGTGCCTCAGTCAAATATATCCATCAGCAGACAAAAATCTACCACTGACAGGTTTTCGTTGTCTTCCTCACTGTAACCCTCTGGTTGAAAAGAATTTCTTGAGGATTCCTATAGTCACACAGAACAAATACTTTTGTGCACTCTTCATTTCCTCTTACTTTGATGTAAATTCTGCATCAATTCCTATTTTCTGAGTGTATACAAGTTCCTTGTTTGCTGGCAGGGCGTTTGCAGTGCTGCTATCATTCATATATCTCCCATAAGCTGCACATACGTAACAGACACGTGGGTGTATGCAGAAAGGGCAATACTGTGACTCAAGCAATTTAATTTATGACAATTACCCAATGCTAAACCACCCCACTGCAGAAATATGCTGACAATGATTGGTGCACAGGTATCCAATGTATTTGGAATGAGCAACAGTATTTATAACATGCTGAATGACTTAGTCAGGCAGAATTAGAAAGCGGGGGAACTGGAGGCTGATTTTGGTTTCTTAAGAGGTTCAGTCCTGGATCACAGAGAGGGTGACAGGCAAAATAGTCATCTGCCAGACCTAGAATGAGTACATAGACACCTGCAGGATGACAGATTTTCAAATGCACTGGATGTTCCTCAAATTTGAAATACCTACGTAAAAATGACACAAGTTTGTGCTCACCAGCCAGTATCACTCCCAGTGAATGCACTGGACAGGAATTTCCTCCAAATAATGCAGTTACAAGGTTCCTCTTACAGTCCTTGCATAAAGCAGGAAAACTGTACAAAGTTTTCCTATTGTGGTAAAGAGTGACTCGGTTCCATCAATACCATTGAATCAGAGTCCCAACACAATGAAATCATCTGCACCAAGTAACACGTTTATTCTTCTCCCCCGGTTCCTCCTTGAATCCTCCTCCCTGGCTTAATCCCATGCTTACACACTCCAAATATCTATTTAATAATTACACTATATTCTCTGAAGCAGCGGTATCCAAATTTAAGTCATGAGATTCTGACTTCAGTTGGCAATAAAAGCATAATCTACATAAAGACATGAATGGTATTGTCCTTCTGAGATCATATATTCAAGACGACGGACAATGCAGCTATTTAGGTGTAACAACTAGGCAAAACATACAAACATCTAAAACAATATTAGGGAATTATTTATAGTCAGTTCTATGTTGTGCCTTGTTTTGGAGCTCTATATCTAGGATTAAAGAGCTAATGCCTCTTCTTATCCTGCTGAAAGATCTCTTCTGGATCTTTGGCTAGCATGCATCCTATTGGAACCTATACAACAAAATTATGCAGTAATTTGTTACAGTAAGCTAGAACCCCTGATCTTCCATCTCTAATCAGTCAGTCAAAACTTACATTTTTGTCATCTCTGAAGGTAGCTCCCCGAGACAAAAAGTGGTCCTTTCCAAGAGAGGCCTAATCTTTTCATTTTTCATATAGGAAGAAAAAAAAATACAAACAACAAAACAGCTCCAAAATTCTTACGCTGCTACTCATTTGGACCACAGACTTACCATGAACCACTTAGAAACTGGTCCCAAAACCACTATGTTCGCAATATAGACAACTGCTATTTTTTGTGTGTTCATTTATATATACATACACCCATAGGCACATCTCTCTCCCTCTCTGAGTTATGTGAACATGACAACCAACATAAACAAATGGGTAAGTCAGATATTGCCCACGCAGAGGAAGCACCGTTCTCCTCCACAGCTGTAGCAGGACACTTCTACCATTTCCTCTGCAGTACATTTTCCCCCAAGTGCTTTTTCCTCTCTGTCCTACCCCAGGATTCTCAGCAGTTTAGTGAGACAAAAAGGGCTGACGCCAGCCAAATTCTTCTCTACATTATCTGTGCTTAAAAGCAGTACAGGCAGCTAAGACTTTTAACTGAATTTCACTGTTCCCCAAGCAGAAATTGATATATATTAAAGAAACTTACTCCTTTCTACATTACTTTGGAACTCTTCTGTAACTTGTTCGCCTGTGCAAATAGTTCTCATTCTGGCAGGAAAACTGAAAATATCTGAAGTCAGCTTTCAGCACCTGAGCTTATTCCTTTTCCATCGGTTAAGCCCAGCAACCTCAATACTTCAGTGTCTTTTTCTCTGGGTCAGTGCTTGCAACTAAAGTTTTTTGAAACAAAGAGCAATTACAGCAACAATTTATTTATGTCTTTAATTTTGGTTAGCAGTCATGTCAGAGACGTCTGCACCTCCATGAGAGCTCCCAACACCTCCTGGTTTGTAGAGATGCAATGGTTTTCTTTGAATGACTGTATGGCAGAAATCCCCCTCCCTGCCTGTGCTTCAGCCTGAAGAGCTACAGGGACTATCGCAGTCGCAGCCATGCGGCAGCAGAGCTCGTAGGCACCAGCTTGGGTGCGGACAGCTGGAGAGGGGTTATCACGGCAAGACCTGAACCATACAACGCGACTGCTATGAGCTCTGGTGGCAATTTAGGATGCAAAGGTGCTGCGAGTCCCCTTCTCCAACTTGCTTGTGCCACAAAGGGACTGATGAGACACAAGCCAGGGAAGATTCCAGTATACAATAAACCATCAACATATGGAAAGAATGGTGGCTGACAGACACCCAGAACCACCACAGTCTTCCTGGGAATTTCCCTTCAAGAGGTGCCATCACCAGAAAGCAGCGCACGGAGAAAGCACTCATACGCGCCTACGTGAGGCAGAAAAGATCAATAGACCTGCTCTCTTCTTCCCATCTCTGAACTCTATGGAAGGAAAAATATGCCCTAGTTCTAAAGCTGAAGACTTTACTACTTTGTAATTTGAAGACTAACAAACCCAAACAAAAAAGAAACCCAATCCCCCAAAAGAGATATGAGTTTTGGAAGGGATACAAATCCTTATGCCTCAGAATCGGAATGCACCGATCACTAATAGGAATGCACAACCTACCAATTTCTAAATTTCTTAAACTATCAGCAAACCATAGGCAACAGCAGCAATAGATCACGGGGACAGATGGACCTGGTCTGATCAGCGCTGCCAATGACACTATCCCACTAGAAGCTACAGGCCTGACACCATCCTTTCAGAATTTGCATCTGAAAAAAGCTGTTATGATTTGAGTTAAATATTTATAATATGCCAAAAGATAGTTCATGTATTTTCTCTGCAAAGTATGACATGGTTTATATTCACATTTTCATACTAACTTTACTCTCAATCTCATGCACACATAAATGTTTGACGGCCTAGGACACGTGACTAGCTTTAATCATGTTTGGACAAACCTCCTAATTATACATTTATCCTAGTTGTATAGGCCATTGAGTGAGTAATACATGTTTTAATAGGTCTAATTACAGCTTTAACTTCTTTCTCTTTTTTTAATTAGTTAACAAAAGGAATTAAGCCACAGTTCTCTAAAAGATTAGCTGTCAGTGATAAACCTATAATCTGCCAAATATGTGTACAACTCCGAACCACCAGATTTACTGTCTAAAGAGTCATATGATCCTTAAGCTTCAGTTATTAAGTATTTGCATTTGAATGTGGAGTAGCTTGTAAGGGTCTCATAAAACAAGCTGAATGCTTCTTTCAGATTAGGGACACACGGACTGATGAGATCGCACAGATATAGCTAACCTAGTACAAATTACTAGTAGGGATGCACAGCACCAGTGCAAGCCATGTTTTGAACTGATGTTGCTGGTCTAAAAGAAGGATCTTCTGTACAGCTACAGCAACTGCACCTGCAGCCTTTCCTATATGAGGACATTGAGTTAACCTCCTACAGTTTCTACATTTAGCTTCTGTAAAAGAGGGCTCAGCACCATGAACTTCCATATTTGAACTGCTGAGGTTTGCCATATTTTCCTTCTTTTATTATATAAACATTATGCAGCAAACAAGGATATAGAATTAGGGTTTGCATCCTTGGAAAGAAGACATGCATAAGGAAAGTCATCCATGCCACCAGGCAGCTAGGATTGCCACACAAAGCCTAATACACATGTGTGTGGAATGACAATAAACTAAGGAGAAAGCGTTGGGATTATTTTAATTTCCCTGAGTTTCTAGAGCAAACCCAGTTGAACTGTACTGCAGTTACACTCTTGTATTTCTACAGCCGGCAGGGTCTTGGCACTGACAACATCCAGGGTACCACAGCAGTCACAAGTGATCAGTTAGATCAGCTGAAGATAGATAAATCTGATATACTGCAGGAGTCAGCTGACCAAAGGAAAACCCACAGGGCTCAAATGTATATTCAAGGGCTGCACAACAGTGGTCCCTTTTGACAGCTACACTCATGTGCAAGCATTTGCCTTTCCCGAGCAGAACCTGTTTTCTGGCCAGGCAAACACCACTTCTTCTTGCACTCCATTAAGTTTTCCCAGCCGTATCAGTACTTTGCAGGGATCTAAGTGGTTAGACATGACGCACCACACCCTTCACCGCAGGTATGGCAAAGATGTACCATTAACCATGATGCAAACCAAACCAGGAACATGCTTCTGAGTATTGGTATTGTGACTAAGAGCATTGGCTCCTGTAAACTCACAGTTCAAATTCCAGCTCATTAGCTGAGAGTCACTAGAAGGGCTGAGCAATGGAATGACATTACAAACGCAGGTGACATACTTGCTTAAACACTAAATGCTTCATTTCTCTTAGCTCTCCCAGTAACGATGGGGTCACCTTTAAGAACCTGACAGTTTCCAAGTCAAACAGGGACATTGACATATCATGAAAGACAAGATGACATTAAATGATGATGTTCATATTTTAAATTCCATTCTGTGTCTGGATGGATGACAAAGGCTACAGCAGAATAGATAAGCCTAAATACATCTTCCGCCTCTGTGCACCCCTAAAGCTTTACAAATTTTGAATACATATAACCAAGGCACCTGGCTTCCATTGGCAGATACAAGTCCTGGGTCCACACACTTGTTAGGAATGGTGTGTCAAATCCAGATACGGACCACAAAGTCACACGCCCTACCTTCTCAAACGTGAATAGTTCTAACTCTCCTTTAATAAAAGGAGAATAAATATTGTAAAGAGCTAGAGAGGGGTTACATATTTAGTACTGGTGAATTGTTCTGTGCCAATCCTGAAGAACAAGTCTTCCTGTCAAGTCCAGCCCAGGTACTTTTAAGTAACTGAATATTCAGGCCAAATTTTGGCCTTTTAGTATTTTACTATTTAGGAGATCTTTGCACAGGAACAAAGGAAGATGAGTATCTACCTTTATCCACAAGTAATCTTAACTAATCCCTCATGGGGATTGCCAGCAGAGAGACCAAAATACAAAATAACATGGGGGCAGAACTGTTTACTGTGATGTTTTGTTGATTGGTACTGTTCTCCCCCATTCATAGATTGGGTAAGCATTGTTTTCAGGATTCCCTACAACCAAAAGGAGTTGATTGTGTTTAATCTCTGGGTGGCATAGATAGCGACTAGCCAGTGATGAGTTATCAGCTCTGATGCAATGCTGTGAGCTATCAGTATTTTATCTGTTTTCTGTAGAGATACAAGTGCACTTAGAGGTTCATGCTACAGTTACCTGTCTGATAAATGTAACTATAAACTACCCTTCTCACCTCCAACAAGATGTTTTTCCCCTATCAGACGTGAGTCATGCTGGCCTGGGGGAGATTCACTGCAGTTGCTGGTTCTTTTGCCATTTGGCCCACTGCAGAGACGTGATTGGGTTTACACGCCTCTTTTCTTCCCTCATTGTGTGTGTCATCACTTACCCATAACTACTTTTCCCTTCCCATCTCTATACAATCACAAGTGCCTTTTAAGTCACTACTGCACACAACATTTCCCGTAACTTCCATCACCACTGGATTTAAGTTCTACAGTTTCCTCCCTTCAAATTGAACTCTGTGATGCCAAGCCCATCTTTCATCACCATTTTCAAACTGCTCTTCTCCTTTGCATGCAGATCACAGCATCAGAGAATAGTTGAGATCGGAAGTGACCTCTGGAGATTGTCTAGTCTAAGCCCCCTGCTCAAAGAGGGGTCAACTACAACAGGTTGCTCAAGACCATGTCCAGTTGAGTTTTGAATATCTTCAAGGATGGAGAAGCCACAACCTCGCTAGACAACCTGTTCCAGAGTTTGACCATCCTCACAGTAAGAATGTTTCTTTGTAAGTTTAAATTGAATTTCCTGTATTTTAGCTTGTGCCTGTTACCCCATCTTTTCATTGGGCACCATTGAGAAGAGTCTGGCTCCATCTTTACTGCCTCCTGTCAGGTATTGATACACACTGAAGCAGCACTACGGGCTCTCTAGGGATACAAGCACAGTTCTAGAGCAAGGATACCACTTTAGCAAAGGTAAGCTATTCAAAGTCTCAGTTAAATCCATACGGCAGACACCACCTCATCTACTGCACCTCTGTTGCATTCACCCTAAACAGATTTTTTCTTCACTTTGTTTCCCTGAAGCCTGCTTGGGCATGGGAAGTATACAAGTTTAAATATTTGTGTCCAATGAAGGACGCTTCTCTTACCCAAAGGTCTTCCCCTGAACTCTGAAGGGCAGGTCACTAACACTGAAGTGAAAATGCCCTGGGCCTTCCTTCAAGTATTCACACATTTTATTCACACATTCACATTTGTTTTATTCACACATGCTTATTATACATTGGGTAGAGGTTATCAGCATCTTACAGACGAGATCACTACACCATGTCAAGATTTAATAGCAAGCTACTGAGTTATTGAAATCTTAGTATACTTCATTAATCATTTGCTCAAGGGTCAATATATAAACCCTTTGCAATTAGGATGGACTTATAGCATAGCTTCTAAAGCAGTTCTGATTCTTCTACAGCATTCATCTACGCTATGTCAAACACTTCAAAACTTCAGCTCATTTTGGATGCATTAAGTGTCCTACCAATTCTCAGCTCTAAGCACCTCACCTTTGAACAATTCCCTTTTGGGAAAATTCAGCTGGTATTCAGAGACCCACAAGGAGGAGAAGAGAGACTACAACAAGTAGAAAGAGAAAAAAAAACACATATTTAAATATAGAAATGAGCAGGGGAGACGAAGCAAAGTCCACTCACCTTTCCTTTGATTGTCTCTAGTATTTGCTAATGGCTTTAGTTCTCCCAGGTGACCTGTTCAGGCATGCTTAATTGAATGTGGAAAGTTTTATTTGGAAATGTACCTGAGATTCTGGCTGATTAAAGTGTCCTAATTTTATGAGATTTATATTATTATTTAGTACATAAAAATAACCAATAAAGACTGTAAGATACTCCTTTTTCACTCATCACACCCTTCAATCAGCAACTAAAGTGTTTAACAACTGGATTCCTACAGATGGGCTCTAATGTGAAGCACCTAATTAAGCATTCTGGAGAAAAAACAAAAACACCCTGGAAGTACCAAGACTCCCCACAGCGCTTCCCAGGGTCGGCGGGGAGCTGCTGTGTGCAAAAATCAGGGCCAAGATTTTCTTAGCTACTTGCAAATTTTGAACGTGAAATTCCCTTTCAACATTAAAATTGCAGCGTCTGCAACCCAAGTTCCCATCACTGCCCTCCCTTCACACCTGTGGCAGTTCTGAGAGACTCCTCTATTACTTTTCAGTCATTTTTGGGTAGCACCAAAAAAAAAAGGGGGGGGGGGAGAGTAAGCCCAATTCCCATTCTCCATCCAATTAGGTGATGTAATTACAAGACACTGGGTGATGAAGCAGCACCATCAGGTCCTGACAATAGCCTCAGCTAAGACAAAGCAGCATTTCAGCTTACTAATTGAAGGGCTTTTCATCTGATTGACCTGCCAGTGGTAAAAATATTACATGACATTCAAATGGTGGGATTTATGTTCTTCTCAATTTAGTCTCTTGGTCATTAATATTGCATTAATGACAGGGGTCCGGAATGAAATTGGAAGGAACATAACAGATTAGCTTGCTTATTCACCAGAACACCATCCGGCAGAGTGCTACATGCATAGCTACTTATAAAATAGACCTTAAAGAAAAAGGTTCATGTTTTCAAATAAATCATAGGGATCATAAAGAGCCCCATGTTACCAGTGCCTGCTAGAATATTGAGTTAAAGCACTTATTTTCATCCTTGTGGCTCTGGTGTAAGACGCAGAGGAGTTCACAGCATGTCACATGGCTGACATAGTGGTCATTTATCCATGTTACAAAACCATTACATGCAGCTCGGCCAGAATGTATCTTCCAAAACTGTTCCCCTGAGAACCTTAACAGTTCTGGGTCGGAAGCAAACTGTTGCTTTTTGTTCCAGATCTGTCAGGTGGGACACACTTATCAGCACTTGCAACAAATACCTCTGGCATTAGGTAGTATCACCATTCCCTTCCTGAGACGTGCAAAGACAATCATAACATAATCACAAAAATAGGGATTGGGAGAACTACAACGTATTTTTGCAACTGTGGAAACAATGCAAGGTTCTTGACACCCAAAAGTTTTCAAATACCAATAGCTGGAATATGACCTGACATACATGAAACTAAAGAATATTCACAGGCAGTAACAGGTTGCTGTGTTCCAGCCACAGATGAGTCACAACCAAAGACTGAATCCAAGCAACCCAGCTATAAACAGATACCAGATTTTTCAGAACAAATAGTTACAGGCACTGATACATAACACTAACAACATCTCCACCTTCAATAGCTATAGAAACGTGTGAGATCCAACCATATCAACCCGATGGGCTGTCTTGGCTCAAACGCTCTTTGGTTTGGACCGATTCTTAAACCGAAAACTAAAACTTTAGTCAAATCCAACAGACAGGTCTCATTCTTGGAGAGCACAACCCCATGTTCCTATCCCTGAGACAACTGCAGAAGCTATGATTTCTCAGCACCCTTTGAAAAAAGCATCAGCCAACTGACTGAGACACCCAGGTGTGAATGTTTTGCCCTAACTATACGCATTTTCAAGGGTAGAACAAGTTTTGAGAGTCCATGAAGGACACATTTTAATGGAATGCCTCAAGGTTTAAATGAAAATACCACAAACAAAGTTATAGTCCCAGCAACTTTACCTAGACTGTTGGTTCCGCTGATTCTTGGCATATTTTATTTTGCACATGCTAAAAATTTAACCAGCAGGTCAGACCTTTTAGGCAACTTTGCTGAAAACCCATCCGAATCATTCCAAACTCTGAAATTTTTTCTTCCTGCTTTCTGTTTTCACACTTCTCTGGCTTGCTGACTCAATCAAGATCCAGAAGCACCCAAGTACTGTGAGAAAGGCTGACCTTGCAGTACGTTTGGCCTACATCTGAGAGATGTCTCATTTTTAGCATCAGATTTCCAGAGGTGCTAAACTGATGCATCTACCAATTCCTCCTGCCTAGCAGCAGCTTCTTATTTATGATCTTCTTTGAACAGTTGTTATATTGCTAGTTGAAGCGTTATTAATTGGCAAGGTTTTGTCATGCTGTAGCTTCATTTCATTCTCAACAGCCAGCCTATTTGACAAAATGACAATCCTATTTAACTGTATTAAATGCATTTGCATGTTTTGTCACTATCTTCTCATAAGACTTCGTCAATCATGTTTTCAGACGTGATGATCAGCACCATTCCCAGGGATTTCCAGCTCAAAATCTGTTACATGGGTTTGAGATTAGTACTCCAATTCAATGTTATCTGAATTGCAAATGCAGTGTTTTGTGTAGTATGTGAACTTTATGCATTTAAAAGAAATGTCAACACTTCAAAAGACTAATTTAGCACCTGGTACTATAAGACATTTCCCATCCTCACACTATTTATTTCCCATCCTCACATTACTCAGAACACAATGGTCCTTTTTTCAGCCTTTCTGCATGACCCAGGAGGCCACAGATTGTGTGTGCCATTGAAGAAGCACTTACACTTCCTATAGCATGACTGATGCTTTTGTATCAGCAGGCAAGCAAGAGCTCAACCAAAGAAAAGCCCAAATCCATACTTTTGCACCTGAACACAAGCCAAAGAGGCTTAATAACACTTTCCCTCTCTCCTGCATCCTGTTTTTCAGGACAATATGCATAACCGTCAAGAACTACCAAGGCCCTGCTAATACAAAGTTTAGATTTGTTTCCAGGCCTCCTAATGAGCCTAAAACTGGGTTTAATGAATTATTTTCTTTGTCTGTGAGGCATCGTTAACCAAGCTCTCCTGAAGCATCAAGCTTCTTTCCAAGTCATAAGCCTCAAGAACACAAGCCATAAGCTGCCTCATTTACATCCGTGCTAAGTACCTGTCAACTTACATCCTTAAACAGTAACATTTCTCCAGACCCATATTTGAACACCCCAGTGAAGCATGAAGGGACATGTTCTACCCCACCAACTTGGCATCCTCTCAATACCCTCAACGCACAATTATCTGGGAAGGTTACTTCCAAAGGAACAGGATCACATGGTGCCATCCAGACACTGCAGCAGTGACTTGCTTTGCCTTCTGAACTCGTCTGACCAAGCCAGACTTCCCCACTACTGAAGCACAGCAGGCAACAGAGGAGCACTGCATTGGGAATGACTTGTGTTCCTCAGGTCACAACCACTACCGCAAGGATCACGTTAAGCTGATAGGAAATTTTATAATTCCTTACTCTGTATTTTAACATTTGCATGGAAACTTACATGCAGCACTACTTTTTTTTTTAACTTTTTTTTTTTAAATTCTTTTTTTCCCCCCCAGCTGGTTCAGTCTGTCTATTTAAGGAGAACTTTCCCTCTCTTCCATTCCTGGGATGTTTTGAACGAGGCTGAGCTTAAGATGCTGTAATAATTATTTATAAAGCATAATGCTAAAGCTTTATGGAGACTTCCAATAAGACAGGGTTGAAGCAATAAGACATCCCTTTTGTGTTCCATCAGCACGCTCTGTGGTTAGGCAGTATGACAAGCAGAATATACATTTTAATAGACAACACGAGAAGAAGGAATGCTTCCAAGACACACGCAGCCTGGCGATGAAATAAATATGCCTTCTTCCCTCTGCCTCCTCAGCAAATAACTGACCCAGGTGAAATTTCCTGCTCAGGCACAATAAAAGCAGGACAGGCAGGATGACAGTTACAGGCAGGCATTGCTTGCAAACCATCCATTAACTGACATAGTGGCTGAACTTTCCTACTCTTCAACCTAGAGACTGTAAATTCAGGTTTCTGCATAAAAATGGGACAACACTGTAAAGGTCTTTGGCCTGTAAAGATCTTCTGTGCTGGCACCACAGTCCTCAGCTGTTGTCTCTAGGCATTTTCGTGATCTGATGAAACAGCATCAAACGTAAGCATATTGATTTAAAAAGATATAGGGTCTGACTCAATTCCCACAAAGACACAAAAGGTTCCCACAGACTTCCAAAGGAGGAGCTGAATCAGAACCACAATCACAGGCCCTACGATAACGATTTCAACATCTTCCAGTAACCTAGATAACCAACGGTTCTCTAAAAAAGAGGGTAGGCAATTACAGGGAGTCCTCACTGAGACCTGCTGCAAATTAGCATTAAGCCTCAAGCCTATTTCTTGATACTTTCCCAGCACAAACCTCTGTCCCCCTGCTCCAGAACATGCTTGAGCTCTGAGGAGCAGTTCTGACATTTCAGTGCAAGTCAGTGCCTTCGTTTTAATGAACCGGCAATAGAAGCCTCTGCAGCAGCACGCATCAGTTCAGGTGTGCTATGACACTCAGTGACAGAAATATCTCTTCTTATTTCAGCATCCACAGATACTGCATGATTTCAGACCAATTAATGACCCAAAAGTAGGTAGCAGAGGGCAGGAGGCACACTTACGAACATAACAGCACAGATTGGGGTGATTTGAGAAGTTTGAATGGGACGTGGTGCCAAACTGCCCCTGCCTGGGGAAGGTGGGACCTGGGGCTGTGATCTTGATTGCTCTCGGATCCCAGAGGGGAGAGCAGAACCGACCCTGTTCCAGACACACTGCAGACGGGAAACGCTATGTATGGTAGAGATACTCCTTATGACAGTTTAAGTTCATTTTTCTCATCACACAAATAAGCTTTCTGAATAAGCTTTGGAGCCATACTCTGTCTCTCTCCTGGTAGCCATCACCAGCTGTGTTTTCAATAACTCTTTCCAAATGCTTTACAGATACATAGATGCGGATACTGGAGGGAAAAAGCCAACACTCAGGGCAGAAAATACAACACTTCAATTTCTGATAACACCTATGAAAAGCCTCCTCCTCTCATAGATTGGCTTTTTGGGGCTGATGCTCTGAGAACACCCTAACCTGTTTTTCATTTATAGTTTCCCTTGGAAGAGGGACAGGTAGAAAGGGACAAGGTAAGAATATAAAGCAGCTAGGAGACAAACACATGACAGTAATTCTGCAGTCTATTTCAGCAAGCTGCAACTATTTAATCTCTATAAATCTTCTCCCATCTCTTCTGTCCTAGGTCAGCAAAATCTGAGGGAACAATGAAGACCCAAGATACCAGAGTTCAAATCATTACGCTTGTCTGTGCAAGAGATGTTGCTCTTACATGAAAACAGTTTCCCATTCAGTATTTGGTATCAGCTGTGCTGAAGATGCTAGCAGACTCGACAGATGCCCAGAATACCTTAAGACCAGCTCAGTCAATGCTTCATTATTGAAGGAATAAGCAATGGAGTATTCTTTTCCTACAGTACACCTCACATAATCCACATTAAAAAAAATGCAAGATAGTAAAACTCACAAGAGTGCCGTGAATAGCACTGGGAAGGAGCAGCAGGTGCCTTCTTGCTGAAGAGGAGTCAAAGAAATGGTGCCTTTCAATTCCCATAGAAACTCTCCTATTTCCTTGTCCAGGGAGCATGGATTTTGTTATGTCTTGATCTAATAGTAGCTAGAGCTGGAGAGTCAAGTAGCCATGAAAACACAAAGGAAGATTCTCACAGCAGAACTGCTGCAGGAACCCGACAATTTCTATGTCCAAGAGCTGCAGCTCTTAAAAGTGACCCTTGGTGGGGTAACTCCATCTCCAGCAGCCACATGGGTGTAGGTACACATAACCAGACTTGAGGTAGGTTCTTCTCCTGATGGGCAATGCCATCACCAGCACACTGCAGTGCCAGTAAACCTTTTGCATAGCAGGCTGCTGAGAGGGGAAGCAGGTCTAAAGGGGGCTGTGGGAATTATCTTTCTTCAAACTATCTGCTTTCAGGCATACGGCAGAGGGACAGTGAGGCAGAACCAGTCTGTAAAGGATTTCACTCTGCAGTGTAAAGCGGTGATGAGAACCCCTATCCTTTCCCTCTCTTCTGGGACTTCAGAGCCACCTAACTCCAGCACAGCACCCTTCCTCACCCGGCACCCGCTGATCCCCGGCCCTCCAGCACAGCAGCTCTCCGGTGGGGAGGAGCTGGGGAGAAGAGATGTATAGATTGTCATGTCTCATCTTAACAGAGCAGAGGCAAAGCAGGAGCAGGTAACAGCTGCCAGGTAATGCAGCGGGGCACTATACCAGCATTACACATAGGGCCGTAACAGTAGCACTCAGTAATCTGAGTGTTGACACCGCTGGCAGTTAGAATAGCAACACTATTGTAGTATATTACCCACCCTAATCTCTTCCTTTCTGATAAGAGAGTACGCAGTGGACTATATTTTTCCTGAGCAGTCTAGCAAAAGGGCGAGCGTGCAGAAATCCAAATGTCAATAGCACATGCTCATCTGTAGGGTTCCAGTACCACATTAAAGGCTGGCAAAATACACCAGAGCCATCTAACAGCCTTTGTCCACGAACACCCCGTACCGATTCCTGTAACAGCCACACGAACTGGCAGGGATTGCACGTGAAGGAAGGGATTGAATGTATGTGCAGCAGACTTCACAAAGCTGCTTGGGAGAATCTAATTTGCCTTCTTTCTAAAAGATAGTTCTGCTCAAAAGTAATAAGATGGAACAGTGGGATATAAACATTCCAGTAATTCATGGCGACTTCAAAGGTAACACTCAGTACTCTTCTTACATACAAAACGATGGCTTGGGGCTTTTGGTTTTGTTTGTTTCTGTTTTTCAAACTGTGGATTTACGCTACACAGTGGAAGCAAAGGAACAGAAGCTGTATGTTTTATAATACAACTTCTGCCAGAGTGCATAAGACGAAAGGCACCTTTTTTTTTTTTTTTTTGAGTGAATCATCATGTGTAGGGGGGCAGGGTTGGTTTATGTTTACATTTTTTAAAATTAACCCAGCTAACCATTTGTTCCATACAGCACGTAATTTGTTGCTTCTCTTTTAGCACTCCTTGAAAGACAAGCTTTGGAAATAAACATACATCTGGCAAGTCTGAAAGACAGGACTTTAGCAAGCGCTGCAGGCTAACTGGAATTCCACAGTGGACTATTTGCTTCCCCTTTCAGAGATAAATCAAAAGGAGAGAAAAAGAAAAAAATCACTAGTAGAAATACCTATCCAGATTAACTGGCAGTGGGAGCAAAAAGGTTTTATCATGTTAGCTATATCCACATTTAAACAGAAATATTTACCAAGAACTGGAGGATTCAAAAGCATGTTCCTGGTTTACCTTCTTAATTCTTTGCTTTTCCATTTCCAGACTTTCTGCCATCTGCAGCTCTGATGTCTCCCAGCAAACCCACATTACCACAGCCTGGTCTAGCTGATTATTAGGTACACTTGGTCTCCCAGCCTAGTGGAGCCAAACTACTTAGAATACTTTGCTCATCTGTAAACCAGCATCCCTTTTTCACAGCATATGCTTTATTCAAGATCTTTACATGGGAAATAGCAGTATTTCACAAGACTGGAGAACAGTCTGCAACTTACCACCTCCAAGCTCTTTCTCGCTTTAAGAAACTGGTGTCTGCCCATGAGGGAGAGGGGTCCTGATCTCTCAGAAGTTTGTGCTAAGATGGTTAGGAAGGCTAGCACCAAAAGCAAGGTTTCATGTAAGACAAATTTCTGGCCGAAGTAGTCAGCTGTAAGAACTATTATTACGCCTAACAGATGTGGATATCCAAGCAGCCAGAAACAAACTCTCAGCACATGGCGTAATCACTCCTGATAACCAAGTTGCTTCACATGAAACTGTTCAGAAAGGGAGAATGGTGCAATTGGGATTACAGACTCTTTCCAGTGACATTCTGGAATATAAACCAGCTCAAGATGATCAGCCACAACACAGGCAATTACGCACTATGCTCATCAAAATTATATCTAGACAAAAAACTGGTTACTTAATAAATCAGAGTTTATATTGATACAGAGGCAGACAGACACGTATTTAGCTTTTTGTGCGGATGGAAATGCATCTTGGTAAAGAAACTCCGTGAAGTCTGTGCGCTCACTGCATTTCTCTGTGATACGACCCTATACGGCACAGCAGCTCACTTATTTTTTGCTGATTTATTATGGAGCATGAACCAACCACCAGAAAGCGTTTTCTCCAAATGCTTGCCAAAAGCCAAAACAACACAAGAAAGGGTTTTGCAGGTGAAAGTACCAGAATTTGTGTACCCGCAGGTGCAGAACTGATTAAAAGGCATGCATAAAGGGAGGTAATTTCTAAGCAGGTGTTTGTACTTACAAAATACAAATTAAGATATATGCATACTTTACTGAAGTTTCTATAAATGGAGTTAATCTAGAGATACATCTAAATATGTACCAACTTTAACTAATTTTATACTAATGAACAAGTTTGTTAATGTTTTTTAATGCAACTTTTATTTTAGAAAGTGACAAACAGTGTTACAGAACAGAAATGTGCAAGTACCAGAGACAAAGTACAGGAGGACTCATTTCTTATTTTTCTACAGAGAAATTCTGCACTAATATAAATTGTCAAATCACATTATTTGACAGAATAAAAAGTGAACTTTTCAGTATTATCCCAGTGTCGTTACTTCTGATTATTTTCTTTAGTTAAATTTATCATTAGCTATTTTTATGCATGAAACCAGGTGTATTTATGGAATTAGTCTCTGTTATGTATTTATTTGGGTTTCTTATTTTGATCTGTTTTAAATTAATTTAAGACCTCATGAACAGTAACCAAACATTTACGTATCTATTTGTCCTATTGCTATTTTGCTATGCATGGAATTCATGCATTGTTGTTTTCTGTAACTATCACCCCTTATATACTCTGGAACTATCCGTAAATTTTGGTCTGATTTTCTTTTTTTCCTGTGAGAGCCTATTATTTAGTTATTTAGTAACTACTAGCAGATAAGAGATTCATTCTTCATTTATTTGATGGTCATTATTCCATATTAAAAGCCCAAAGATATTTGGTAATAAATAACTAAGGATATTTTAATAAGTGGTTACAAAACCTTAATGCAGTGCTCTCTAGCAACTACGTGTCTGCATGGCATATATATGCAATTCCCTGTTTTATCTGCCAATTTTCAGTCACTATCTTTTTAACCCAAACAGCATGAAATAGCATTTAGATAGTATCTTAGATGAACTGTTTCATTGTGCTCCAATCCTTTTTTCCACATCAAAATCCATCTCTCTGAGGCAGTTTCTCACTCCATGTCCTTTTCTTGCCACACAGGTATTTCTTTATTGAATAACTTGATAGATAAGAATTAACACATCCTTTTCTGTATGCTTGTTTGCACGATAAATTACAAATAATCTAGACATTCGCTCAAATGATAGAATTTTGATTGTTTTCCTTTAAGTGTCCAAATTTTAGCCAGGAACTAATATTAACACCACACTGCCAAAAACCTTTACAAATTGGGTGCCTTCAGAGTCCACCAGCTCTGTAGCTGCTTTCTGCCTTTGTTAAGCTGTCTCTTTCCATTTACACTCCAAATTTGAACTCTGCGGATGCATACTCTATTTAATTACACAGTGTTAGCACACACGAGGCACTAGACACTGTCAAAATTTGAAGAAAGGCAATCCCTGAAGACACAGTTTGCTATTTCTACTGAATGGCTATTGTTTCTCGCCTAGTTCGGTATTTTTGCTGTCGCCACATAAAGGAGTTTTCTGTACGGTATGTCAATGGGCTCAGCCTGTGCCAACTTGCTCCTTCTAGCCCTGTGTTTTCATGTTGATTTGGATGTGAGTCCTTATCTACTTACAGTAGTCTTACTATTGCTTTTATTTGTGCCAGCAAAGAGTTTTTCATATTTCAGCTCCTAGCCTTCCTCCCCAACAAACACATATACTGTCTTAAAAGAAAAAAAGAAAGTTGAGAGAAGAGCCAGTGTTTTGCTCCTCAAATGAATCCTATAAGAGAAAGATCAGGAAAAATGCCTAGTTAGTCACTGCATAAAGAAAAAAAAGCTGCATCAGCTCTTCTCTGACCCGTTTTCTCATTAGTACTTCAGGAATTCACCTTGTTCAATGTGGCATGTCTTCCCAATTAGAGATCAGGCCTCCAAAAAGGATACCAAAGTGGTAGGGATACTATGTGAAGTTGGGATTATTCTTACGACCTTGCTCAAATGCTGCGCCACTGGGTTGAGCACATCCATACCGCAGCTGCAAAATTTTCCATAATCTCCTGGAGCAGGTAACAAGAGCTGGGCATGAGACCTCTGGCTTAATAGGTAAGTCTTCCAGTAGAGTTGAGGATCACAGTAAAACCAGGACAGGGGATTTTTCTCAGTATTTAGGAGATTGTGTCCAAGGTTGTAGTTTGGGTCCAGAGTTAGCAAGAATGCAAACCCAGGAGGAATCAACACAGGTCAGGCTATTTTGGTCTTGGCTCTCTTGTGACTTCCAGAACATTGGGGTTTGGATTCCAAACATATTCCAGCTTTATAAACATTATTCCCCCTTTCTTTGGCTAAAAATATGCCACTTCCACTCTGAGCTCCTGTATACTGATGACCATATGCATTAATCCATGAACTACTTCAGCTAATAAGCCCCAAACCCTTCAACTGAAAATCAACTCTGAAAACATAGATTACACCAGGTAGTGTTCCACTACCTGCGACTACGGGACTAGGTCTATTGCAGAGGGAGCGATGAGAACCTGAGCATGAATGCGTGTTTATAAGCAGGTAATCTGTCCCTTCATAAAATGCTTCCCTCTTTGGGCTCTGATCACAGCTGCTTTTGCAGAATTTTATGAAGATAAATTACAAAAACAAAAACAACCCCCCCCCCAAAAAAAAAACCAAAAACAAAAAACCCAAAAGAAAACCAAAACACCCTCTTCATTTTACATGGGAGATGTTCTTTCTCTGGAAAGGATGCTTCCTGTCCAATTATAAACCAGAACAATTTACTAAGTTAAAGGCTTCTACATTTGGCCATATGCATTTTTCTTTGGAAATGCAGTGAACACGAAAGCCAGACAGACATGTGACTGCCACTGCCCACTTTGGGTGGAAATTCTCTTTTATTAGAAACTGCAGAGCATGTGTGTGGGCAGAAGGGAGCAGGGCGGAGAGGTTTAGTCCCTGGTTGTCATTCTTTAGGCGTGACCACAATGCTGCAATCTCTGGAACGCAGCTGGACAGAAAGGATGAGGAATGCCCCTGCCTCCCTTGGGGAAAACAGCCTGATGATGCCAGGAGCTGTGATTTCTCTCTCCAGGAATGTTGCCACCTGCAGCAATTAAACCTCCTCTATAATATGATTTAAACAAGAGGATGTTTTTCCCCAGAAAATTCCAGATCATTGTTTCCTCCAAGTGCCTCTGACAGGCAAGAGAATTAATGCAATAAAGAGTCCTCAAAACGGGGTACCGTGGCTGTCCTGAAAGCAGGTGAGAGATGCTGTGCATAGCTTGACAAAACCAAGTGAGCCTGACAACTCCATCATCAGTTCCACAGACATATCCATCAACGAGCATTAAAGGAGCTGAAACTCTGTCTAATCTCTATGCTATCATCCACCTTCACCGCCTTTGTTGGACAGGAAACACAGCGCATGCGTAGAACCACTGCTGGATGCATTTTGTCATTCCACACATTTTGTCATTCCACGCTTCCCAACAAACTCCAGTGGCTTCTGTTACATATCAGAAGACAAGAGAACCACTATATAGCCACGGATTATTTTTTTCCAAGTCTTTTTTAAAACCTTTTAAAGTTTGTTTAGGATCTCCCTCAAACCAAAACCCTTATGTCAACAGAAATTCTTGCTTAGACATGCTTCACCTGTTATTTTTTATGAATGTGCATTATCAAAGAATAACAGCTTTCACAGTTAAGAAAACACAGTTACACAGATCACACTGTGCTCACAAAAGGTCAGATAATGCAACATGCTCTATGTCAAATACAGACCAGAGGGATGTGTTCCCCTTGAGTACCCTGCGATGGGGAGTGGGGCTTTTTTTAGGAACTTACTGTCCCTCTTTTCAGGACATCCCGCAAAGTGCCTTTGCAAAGATCTTACCTGTTCAGTGATGAAGGAGCTTGAAAAAGTGACAGCTGACCAAAAGAAGATCCCACAGCTGAGAATGATCTTTCTGTTGAAACGGTCACCAAGGTAACCAAAGATAGGCGCCGCAACCATGAAACTACAGATGAAAACTGCAAAGGAGAGAAAAAGGAAAGAATCATTTAATGAACATCAGGCCAAGAACATGAAAACTAATTTTCTGCAAGCCAAATCCTCTAGAGAGCAGTTCCATTTAATTAGACATTCTGCAGCCCTGACTTACAAAGTTGCGCAGTCTGATAGGCTTTCAGAAGTCAGTGTTTCCTTAATCAAACAGATTTTTCATTCCCAGAGAAACTTCAGACCAGCGAACTCGTATTACATTTGAAAGCACCAGCCCCTCACAGTCTGCCGAGAGCTCAGCATCCGGGAGTGGCCAAAACCAGGACAGAATAAATTAAGAGCTTCTGCCTAAATGTCACTGAGAAGGTGAAGTGGAGGTTGGAAGGAGTTTCGAGCAAACAGAAGGCAAGCCAAGGGCTCCTTATTGGCTCTTGCAGCAGAGACCAGAGAGA
The DNA here is from genome assembly GCF_034638445.1 of Ciconia boyciana. Classification (NCBI taxonomy): domain Eukaryota; kingdom Metazoa; phylum Chordata; class Aves; order Ciconiiformes; family Ciconiidae; genus Ciconia; species Ciconia boyciana. The sequence goes on from NC_132950.1 coordinate 3,789,660, forward strand.
AATAGGCCACAGAAACTGAAGTTCTTTCATCCTTCCTAGCAGTATTTTAAGGCAACCATGAAACAGTGAGGAAAAACGGTTAACACTACTATCATCCTACTGGCACCAGCCTGTAGTTAGACAGAAAGCTCCCATCTCCTCATTAGATCCTTTCACCAGCACTGAACTTGTATTTAAACCCATCACTGAGCAACAACTTCACTAAAAGAAAGAGTTTTAACCTCCAAAGCCCTAATAGGCCACAAATGTCCTCATCTGAAAGACTACAAATTCACCTTTTCCCTTTGTTTCCCCTACAAAAAACCTCAAAGGATTAACCCAAGACCTTCTGTCATGTAGGAATGAGGCTCTTGCTAGAATAACCTCTGCAAAATCTCCTCGACTTCAGAGTTCACTCCTCCAGCCTAGCTCAAAACAATCTGGCCAGTGACACCACTGAAAACACCTGAGATAAGGCACTCGCACCATATTCACGATTAATTTGGAACTTGGCAGAAATCGCCAGATTTTAAGCTGATTTATACCTGGCTTTTGTCTGTCCACATTAGAGATTTGGATAAGAGCAGCCATGTTGATTTTATTGCCCTGTAGTATGAACTTTTTGACTTTCACTGACTGTCTGGGTTCAGCAAACCCAGGAGGATTTGGGTGGGACACTGGAATACCTGGAGATCCCTGTTTAGTCACAGAGTTATGACGCTCACTAATTATGGGGCAGTTCCTGCAAGGCAGGATGGGTTTTTGGCATTGTCTCACTCTAGCCGTCTACTTTTTATTGTATAAAAGGGGGTGGGATGGATAGAATAGGAAAAAAAAAAGAAAAGGTAAGAGCAGAGGACACACACCCCTTTGGTTGGAATGCGCACATAAAATTAGAGTGGTTAAGACCCAAATTATGAATTTTCATGGCTGATGATATACGATAGTTCAAAAACATGCAGAATGCTGAACTATGAAATGATCTAAATGTCTCTTCTTTTTTAATATATTGAGATGTCAAAGCTGCTTTATAAATAATACATATCCATTTGCATCTATATTTTGTGAGCCATATGATTGTGTGTATATCAATTTTGCACTGTGATATTTGATAGGAATTACAGATTTACTCTTTTTACATTTAAAGTAAAATAAATGGAGATAATACAGAAATGGTAAGACATGAAAAGAAGCACATGCAACATTATTTCACATAGTTTCAATAGTATTTCAACATATTTCAATACTATTTCAACAATACATTTCAATAGTAATGCCATGAACAATGTTGCTGTTAAGCTAGCACATAAACCCTATTGATAGACAGAACGCTCAGTCCCTGCATCTATCCCAAAATCCTTGTGCAAACAAAACCTGTTGAATACGACTACAAGAACTTATGCAGTGTTTTCATCTCCTGTAGAGAAACTACACAGCTAGTCTGAAACCCAGCTTAGCACTCTATCCCCAGGAAACCGGTCCCCATGTCAGTTTGTGGGGCTGGTACCTCTTAGGGAGACCGGGCAGCACTGCTGGCCCTTCCCTGTCGCATGCACGCCCCCGGTGCAGAGCCCAGCTTTGCCAGACAGGGCTGTTGCATCTTTCCGGCGCCGGTCTCTGCTCTTGCAGGCTCCAACCTCCTGCTCAGTTGGTGCACGCAATGCTTGGCGTAGCCCAAGAACCCAACCGTTCTGCTGACCCTGGTTCCCTGCTTAGTCGCAGGACAGGGACTGCCTGGGTAAACGCTCTCCTTCCCACGCAGGGGCATTTTGTCGTGCTTGCCCACCCCTGCAGCACCATCCAGCTCCCTGAGCTGCACATCCCTGAAAGCCTTGATCTCCAGTGAGCTTGGATCTAGTAGTCCAGAAGTGGTTTACAAATCTCTGCTCTGCAAGGGAACATCTGCACTGGCCCCAGTCCAACAAGGCACTTAAGCACGCGCTTATATTAAGGACTTTAGAGTCATCAATTCCATGATTAAGTGCTTTCCTGAATTAACACCAAAGCGTTCGGCACCTTGCAAATGTGCAGCAACCTGGCATGAAGGATATGTGACTGTTTATTGGGAACGAGAAGCAGAAAATTACTCTGACTTGTACAGAGCAGCATGCCCATTGTAATTTGACCTTACCCTTGGAAGGACACTGAAATTCATTCATCTCAGAATCAGATATTCTGCCATTTTTACGATGTAAAAAGACACGAAGCTAAAAAGGCTTCCAAGGGAAAATTAGAAACATCCAAGTCAGCATCCCACCATTTCAAATATCAAATAACTTGATTAATTCAACTTTGAGACATGGAGGGTGTGATCCAAAATTCACATTAATCAGTGGGATTATTAGCTTCAATGACCTCTGGATCATAAATGCAAAGTCTAATTCTGGAATTTGGGCAAAAGCAGGCAAAAAGCACAAACCTCCTCTTTCCAATAAAACAAACCGAAAAAAAAAGACCGTCCAACGCCTTTCCAGCAACATACGTCCTACTGTTACTCAAATACCTTTGGAAAATTTATTTTTGGAAGATTCTGAACTGAGCTGTGAGCTTTGTCACCAGTAAGCAGCTGACTTGACAGCTCTACAAGGTATAAAACGAAAGGACAGCAGAACCTAATAAATAATAGGTAATGGAACACAGCTGTCATAATAATAAATGCAATTTATATCAGAGTATTTATGACCCAAATATGCATCAGAGCATTGATTGACTCAAATAAATGCAGAGTATGATGCTGTGTGGTCTGTCAAAAGGATCTGCCTGTTACAGGCATTTCTCATGAATCAATTTTTGCAATTATTCCTGCAAATGACAGACAAGACTCCTGGACAACAGACTGGGTCGGCAGAATAGAGGTGAATAGATCGAGGGCACATTACCAGGTGGGATGGAAACCTGAGGGACTCTAGACCAGGAGTTGAGGTTCTGCGACAAGTAAAACACCATGAAGGAGAGATCTGCTCCAGAAGACAGAAAACCGCCAGCACATTCAGTTGGAGAGAGGGGCAGTAGAAACATGATTAATTTGTAGAGAAAGATGGCCACAGCATAAGGTAGAGGGATGCAATCCAGTGAAGGAGCCTGGCACTTGTGCCAGCCTCTTCCTCTCTTGCTCCTCTCCCCTCTTCCACAGCATTTTCTGCTCCTTGCACGCACCCGCTCCCCAGTTAACACCAAAGTGACACCACAGCAGCTGCTGCTTGGGCTCAACCCACTGCCACAAATCTTTTATATTAGGAGAGCGCTATGACAGAGGCTGGCATTTCATTTGCCTCTTTAAATCAACAGCTCCTCTTCCCATTTACACTTAAAGCCATCTCAGAATATTACCAGCTCTTGAGAAGACGTACAGTGCAAGCCAGGGCAGAGTTAGAAATCCAGTGGGATTTGGGATGAGCTGCTGAAAAGGTAGTGATCGCCTTTGGAGAAGCTGTGGGCAGGTATAGCTATGTCAGTCAACATTATGTATGCTGTACAGCTAATTTCTCTCGGTAAATGATCTCCAGCAGTGCCAGCAGAAGTGGCTCAGTCCTAGCACTGGGTGGAGCTGAGATACATTTCTGCAGGAGCAAATTATCATGTGAGCAAAGGATGAATAAACAGACACATAATGAATGCCATCCCAGGAGGGAGGTTCTTTTAAGTACAGGTATTTTCAAAAGGAGATCCCATTTGTCTTTATACCTCCCTTTGTGGCTTAGCTGCTGAACTGCCGACTGCGGTGAGAATGCAGGAAGAGAGTAATTGCCCAAACAGGATGGCTTGGTGTCTATTTCTGCCTCTGAATGCCTGTCCCACCCTGTACAGGTGCACCTTCACAGCCAGCACTGCCCAGCTTTTTCTGTGCATGGCTGGAATTACAAAAATGTGCAGCATAAAAAAAATATGAAAATCTTAAAATTCCCACCCAAACACCCACCAGAGAAGGAAAGCATCCTCCCCAGCCTCTATTGCCTACTTCACGTACTGTAGGTTCAGTGATCTGCCAGGGACTATGGCCAGGGAGCTGCTATGCAGCCCACACTTTCCCCTCTCAAGAGCTGTCTCTGTACCCAGTGGAAAACTAAACCCCCAGACAGTGGAAGCACAGGAGATGAGGGGAGAGGGAGAAACTGAAGGCTTTATATTTAACGGTCACAAAAAGCTCCTGCCTACTGGAACTAGACCTCATTACTCTTATTTTTCTCCTCTTTCCCTCCAAACAAAAGTTGACCAGCTTGACTCTACAACTGTTCCCTGAAACAGCTCTGACCCATCAGCTTTCCACCCCTTGACTCCAAAGACACTGTTGCCTCTGTCTCACTTGCTCTTTTCTTACGTGGACTGATCACCCTTTGTATCTCAGAGAGGGGCTTCTCCTGCCAGCGGGCCATCCATGTAGGATAACCAAGAAGGAAGAGAAGCGTTGACACAGAGGCACACGCAGAGGCTGCATTTCCTCAGTTACTGGAAGGCTGAGAGGATCACAGGCACCTCCAAGAAAAGATCAGTTTTTCGGTTTTAACTTCAAGCGCACAGGTTTTATTTTTTCCTATCAGGAATAATGCTAGAAAGGTTCAGGTTCAGGTAAAGATAGCCCGCTCTCTCTACACAGGGATGCTCAACAAGAAAAAAAATAGTGGCTGTCTTTGAGCTCTGAGTCAGCATGAAACCGGCTAATTGAGAGCTGACAATGTGTTGGCTCTGTGGAAGGCAAACCCAGACAGCCTCTGCCTCAAGGGACTGGCAATCCACTTAGACACAGCAAAGAACTATGAGCTGTGAGGTTGTTAATATTTTCCCAACAACAAATTTCCAAACAATGAGAACGCCTAAACACCCAGCTCGCTCTGGATGGGATAATTCATGGGTGTGTACAAGCACAATCCTGCTCCTTCTGCATGAGACACTGGCATTTGTTCGAGCTACTTCTACTCCAGGGACTTTTAGTCTGAATGCACGTGTTCCTCAAGCTGCTTATGGGACCAGCTGCCATCTACCTGCAATGGTGAATAAAGATTCTCCCAACAGCCCAACCAGCCCCTCTGTTTCAAAGACATGTTTTTGCAATGCTTCTTTTTTTATTTTCATTATAGTTTTATGCTGTTATACTACTACTCAGCACAGACATACACAGCACATTTAATCACAGTGAGGCTTGATTAAAGAGGGACAGAGGGACAATTTAGAAAGGAAGTTAAACATCATTAATTTCTACTTCAGGGCTAAGGAAATTAAGACACGGGAAAGTGACCTGCCCAGGATGAACCACGCCGGTCTTCCACCTTCAGCAGTGCCCTGTTTACGGGACAATATCTATGCTAAAGGTATTTTTGAAGGTCTACAATCACAATTAAAAGTGAATTTTTTTCTTACAGCACCATACAAGCCAAGCAATAACAAAGCTCCTTTCATGCTACTTAACCTGATAGTTCAGACACAACATGGTGACATGACCAAGGTAAAAGTGATACCTGACTAGGGGGCAATCCAAGGCCCCGGGAAATCTCAGCCGTGTGATTTAAAATGTTCATCCTTTGATGGAGATGAATTCTGACAATACAATTGCTTGTACAAAATATCACCCTTCAAATCATCATTATCACAAACTCTGCTATAGGTATGCTGTTAGATCATTCTCCACATGGACTTTGTTTTACTTCATTTCTAATTCAACAGCCAACAGATGGATCATGTTACTGCGTTTTGCCAAGTGCAAAACACAAGATCACCAGGTTCCAGACTATCATGCAGACTAGAAGTTTCTGACAAGTGTAAGGAGCTTTGAAACACACCATCAGTTCCGTATGTCATGCAAAGCTGTCATATACTGACAAGACTGAACACAGGAGCATTTAAAAAAAAAAAGGCTTGAGAACACACCAAATCAATTGGACTTAAGCATACAAATGTTTGGTTTGGACATGGCCTGAAATGCTCTCCTAGAACAGACCACAGTACAAGAAGAAATAGAGAATTTCATAAATGCCTCATTCTTGTGTGCTTGTGTCCTCAGCAAATTAACAAGGAGTTTTCGCCTTTTAAAGCAGTGCTTTAAAAGGTGTGGACCTAATTACTCACACTGATTGCATTTCTCTAGTATCTCTCTGTTTGGCAGGACACTCTAGATTGCCTTTCCCTCACTGCAGATGCCACTCATCAGTATTCAAGCTCCAACCTTGTCTTCTCCGTAGGGAGCATGTTGCAGCATGACGTGCCAGTTCTTCCCTTGAAGCAAACTGATATAAAATATAAACAACACGTTTAGAATGACTATATACACACGCAGTTGACATACACATCTACGTTGAGAAGAAGGCTGCTGTACGATAGCACTCAACTTCATTTGCTGTGACAGGGTCAGAACCTGGTTACAAAAACACACTTATGAAGACAGACAAGGCCTGAACACAGCTTTCCTGGCAAGTTCATGATTACCTCAACAGTACACAAGATGCAGCCCCGGGAAGAATTCAGTACTGATAATTCCACCCCTTTTCCTCACTGCAGAAACCAGATTCTTCCAAGAGTTAGCCCTTATATTCCCAGCAAAGGATATCCTGAAGGCTTGCTTTGTTCACCTTACCCAACAAGAATAATTGCTTCAGTGGGAATTGTTGGGAAATCCAATCCTTGGAAACAGAAAGTCAGATAAGAATAGTCAGAAAACCAGTCCAATAACACACTAATGCCACCTGAGCTTTGAGAGGAACTGTGGTGGGCAAAGAGCAACCACTGTGGTCAAATATAAGTAACTGCTGTCAAAACTGCCGTATATATAGTACAGTATACCATTGATCCATATGGGGTGAGTATGTGATGTCATGGATGCGAGAGATAGTTCACTCACTCTGTGCATTGCTGCGTAGGGGTGGAAAAATATTCCTCTTCAGTCCCAAATACCTAGACAACAGCTACAAGCAGTAACTCCAACAAAAGTGAAGGCTAAAAAGGGAAACAACCCTTACACGCGAGCACTGCTGCCCACAGACTGGCAAAGACTGGAGTCCAATGGCCATGGCAGTTCCTTACATGAGTAGGCTTACAGAGAAAATCATTCAAATACAAATCAAACCATTGAACATTGAACTCAGCAAATCCATCTGCAAGTACTGCTGCATGTCCAGTAGTGGAAGTAAAACCATAGCTGTAAGATGTGAACTACCGCCATTCTGGTCTCCTAAAAAGCCCATTTTAAGGGCTGTTCAGGGGATACAGGACAGTTTGATGACCACCAGTGAGAGGTGACTATCACCAGTGAGCTGTCAACTACTGACTCTGGCACTGCTACCGGCAGGCTGAGACAGGCACATGCCTGCAGCAGTACTGCTCATAACCAGAAGACAGAGACCCAGAAACTATCAGGTACAATGCACTGCAGAGAACACGAACCCTGCCATAATATATACTGCCTCCCACAGAAACTTAGAGGAAAGACAAACAATGCCTCCAGCCTACTTTCTATAGGCCTAAGCCAGTATCTCTATAAAACTGACCACTCTATGGTCCTAGCTTCTATAGTCCATAGCATACCAGCACTCCCTAAAGAGTAGTAATGATGCTCCTTTCACTTAGGTCTCACAAATACTGCTGTAACATTTCAAAGTTTGAAATCAGTCTTGGTTTCCTGATTCAGGCAATCAGTGTTGTAAAGGCAAGGAAAAAATGGCTTTGAATTAAAAGCCAAGATCTAAAACAGCACTCAGATTTTTCACTTTTTTTTAATTAATTTCCGATATTATGTCAATTGAAGCTGCATCTAAAGATTCAGCTGTTCATATCTTGCTTATTGCTAAAGCAATTAAGTAGAAGGTTATTCACAGTTATTATTTCACAACCATTTTCCACATCCACTGAGGTCCAATTCTATCACGCTGCACTTCAAAATTTTTTATCTAAGTATACAGTGGAAAAGCTAGCATTTTACTGTGTTGTTCAGTCTCTCTGAATGTTCAGCAAATTTACTTGGAGCAGGAGCTAACTTGCTGCTAGACTGAATTTTGAACAGCTATACACAGACAACATAATTTAAAAAGAAGAGAGGAAAAACCCAAACCCACCTTCTGCTTTTCACTTTGGGAATTACAGTGATTACATTACCATTGTTTTAAAGGGATTTGGGCAACCTGGACATCAATAAACCAGTTACTGTATTCCTAGAGATCTGCTTCATAATACAACACCGCAGGCAGCAGCCCAAAGGGACGGTTCCAGCGTGCAGCTTGCAGTCCACTGCGTCCCTCTCGCCTAAGCTGGCACTTGCCTGACCCTGCAGCGAGCTGGTTCTGGGAGACCAGCAGATAGCCAGCCCTGATGAACACCTTTTGCAATGAAATATATAGTGTATTTGCTAGCGGAATGTCTTCTGTGGCTACACAGTGCGTTTGATCAGGGGATTAAAAATTTACCCATGAGAACATTTGAGGAGGAGCAGACACCACATCTCCAAATCAATTAAAAAAAAAAAAAAATCTTCACATCAGGGTCAGTTCCACAGTCTGGTTCATTACAGGGCGGCCAAAAAGAGGGGGCAGGAACAGGAGGCTGTGGCAGAGTTTGCTTTCCACAGTAGTGCCATACAAAGGGCATGCAAATTATTGCCTAAGACAGCATTAGATTGCTGACACTTAGCAGCAGAACCCAGAAAATGAGCTTGCCTGTCAGTGTTTAAACTCTGCTTTTGCATTTCTTACCGCTCGGAAATGAATGATTAAATAAGTGAAGGCCACTTTTGTTTTATAGCCACCTCCACTTTGAGTTGTATTTCTGCAAAACGCTTTTAGTGTGGTTTGATTTAGACTCCTGACCAAAGTCGATGGAAGGACTCCCACTTGATTGAGTGGGCATTAGAGCTGAGCTTTTTGTTTAGATCTAATGGCTTACGAATCCCCAATGACAGCAGAGATCAGAACCTCTTTACTGCTAAACACGTTTTAGTACTTGTAAGTTTACTGCATCCCTGTAACGTAAAAGGTTGTTACTGGGAAAAGTACAGAGAGCATCAACAAGAATTGTCAAAAGGATGAAACAGGCCCTTTTACAGTAAAGCATTAAACATACTGGAAAAGAAACAACTGAGGTGGGATATAGAAGAGATCTAGCACCATGAGTACCATGGAAAAGGGGAAAACTGAATCAGCTCCTCTCTTAGAAGACTGACCAGGTGGCATCAAATAAGACTGGCAGCTGCAAAATTCAAATCAAAGGAGGTATTTCATGCACAAAACTTTACTAAACACTGGGATTTTATCACAGGAGGCTATGGGAGCTCAGAGTTTATGTTATTTCAAAACAGGAATGGACAAAGTCCTGGAAGAATAGTAATTTAAGGACTGTTAAAAGATAACTCCTCTGGTTCAGAGAGTCCTCAACTATCTAGTTGACAGGGTATACCAGGGACCTATCACCATAAACTTGCCCTGTTCTTTTATCTTTTCCCCTATATATGTGCTATTGATCACAGCAAAGACTGAATAATACACTAAAAGGACCTCTGGTCTGGACTGGTACAACTATTCCCATGTTATTCTGAAAAAAAATTAAAAATTAGGAAGACAAAATTGCATCGGCATCATTTCCGCCAGCTTGATTAGGTAATGGCTTATTAACATATTATTGAGTTTCACCTAAAATTATTTCTAAAAGCTGGAACGTGGTTCACAGTTACTTTTCTAAAACCACAAGTGACTTTGTCCCCACACATGCACACTCACAGAGTAAAGTAATGAAGTACCTGGTCAGTTAACAGAAGCTTCGTCCCCTTGCAATTTCTTCTCCATTTGACTGAACCGGCTCTGACTATTTGAGAACTTTGGAGCGAGAGAGGACATCGTCCCTGCCTGGCTGCAGCCTCGCTGCTCATACAATGCATGACATGGGGCGGTTTGCCATTGCCCGATCAGTTGCAGGGAAACTTCATTAACTTAGCTAGCCAATTAGGATGGATTTGTATTTGTTCTGGTCAATCCTGAATTAGACGTGAGATCCCAGAGGTACAGAGATTGGTCAACAGCTTTGCAGCGCTGCAACGTCGTGAGGGACGCGGCTACAAGATTGGTTTTGCCTCAACACAACTAAAACAAACACACCTAAAACAATCTTAGCTGCTGTTACAGAAACAGCCAGTAATCACTCCTAGCACTCATTAAAGTCCACATTTGAAAGAACAGCAGTTTTGCTTTCCCTTTTCTGTGCAGTTTTTCAGGATGTTCTGCACACATGCCGTCCATCCAAGAGCTTCAGTCACAAAGAAGCTTCCAGCAGGGAGGAGGGCAGCTCTCATTTCCCAGGAAGATGAAGCACCTATACCCAGGGCTCAGGGCTAGAGAAAGGCATTTTTAAAAAATGCTTTTTAAATGCTTTTAAAAAATGCTCCACAAACCCAAAGGATCTTTATTTTATTGTATTCCCTTCCTCTACTTGAGATCTTGCTTTTGCCATTGCAACTATGATACCAGGCATGCATTACAACCGCATTCACAGAAGCCTTTGGAAAGAAAGGTGAGATCTTTTGAAAGAACTGGTCAGACTCTCCCTTGTGCCAGTACTGGAGCATGTGTGGCCATCTGGAGAGCAGAATCAGGGGACTGGTGAGGACTGAAAATTAACCTTATCTCTTTTCTGGCAGGTTCTCTGATCCATGGCACAGCAGTGCAAGTGCCAGGCAGGCAGCACAAACAGGCGGACAGGAGCAAGCCCATTTCCTTAGGGCAGGAACAGTTACGTGCACCTTTGCCCATTAAAGCCTTTTCGACCACAGCGTGCACTTAAACACACAAGAAATGACAGCCTAAAGCTGATAATGCAGAATAATCTAAATCCCTTGATCCTTGAAATCTGCATTGAGTACCATGAATTAGATTTAACTAGCAATAAAATACTTTAAATCTGTTATTCTCTTAATAGAATGATACATCATTTGTATCTGGTATAAAGAGAAATAGTAGTCCTTGTTTCCAATTTGAGATAGAGGGGGAAGACTGTTTTCATCCTAAAATGAGGTTTACCATCCTTCTTTACAACTGCACCACTAATCCTGCATCCTACCTCAACTAACATTTTAATTTCAAATAATTAACTAGCGTGCAATAGGAGTTATTCTGCCTCAAAGAGAAATCAATCTCAAAACCTACTTCCTGCAGCAACAGAGAACAGCAGAGAGAGGAGACACTTTGAAAGTGTACGGTGTATTACTAATACATTCTTTGCTACATGTAATTTACCAACAGCAGCAGCTTCCTAAGAAAAACAATGCAATAGGAAGTGCTTCCCTTGCTCTTTAGAGTGGAATCAAGAGCTGCTCATGCCACGGTACTCACAGAAACTTGCTCAAAGAAATGTTCATCTGACATATTCTTATCCCAGAGCTTTTGTCAGACTTTAGGTTTGTTTGGGTTTGTTTTTAAAAGGAAATTCACAAATAAATGACCATTCCGCAGTAGGAATGCCTTGCTAACCTCTACACATGAGCTCCAAATAGCTGCTGGTTGCATTTGCAAAGCAGGAGAAACCCTGCAGTGACCAAACATTTACTTCAGAAATGTGCCGTACAAACGGCTAGGGCACAGGCCAGCTAACGCAGTTGCAGTCCCATTACAGGGCGAGGGATTCGGGGAAGGCTGGTGCACAGATGCTGGTTTTGCTAGTAGTCTCGGCCAGAAAGAGACCCTCAGCCATCACCTTCCACCAGGGCCGCAAACCGAGGGGGATGTTGCAGCTCTCAGTCCTGAGGGCTGTCCTGGTGGGAGCTGCGGGGATGCCGCGAGGGGCAAGGAAAAGCAACGTCGGAGCCGTGCAAATCCACATGGCTCCGCTTTGGGAACGGGGAAGGGGACACAGTTCTTTGCTGGCATTCTCCCCGGGCAGCCAGTGGGACTGACTGATTTCTTTTTAATTATTATTACAGTTCTTTAGGGGGCTGTTGTACCATCTATAGTGGGCTTGGCAAAACACATGCTCCCTCTTTTGAAGGGAAAATGGTCATACTCTCATTTTAATTATGCAATTGGCTATCAACTAACACAGCACTGACAGCCTCATTACAAACACTGCTCTACTCTACATTACAAACATACTCTACTCTGGCCAGGACAGAGGTATGAAATGAGACTTTGCTCTCAAGCTTTTAATGTCTATCATTGACACCCACACAAGTTGTCCTACTGAGAGTTAAAACTGAAGACGTATCTGCAGATTACATGTTCCAAGAAATTGCTTGGGAAAGCCTGTAAACACAGGGCAAATGGACAGGAAACACTTTGGGGTTAATGAGCGACCTCCAGTGCACTCCAGATCCTGCTTCGGTGTTATCACCAAAGTGCAGGAGCGGAGCACCGATGTCTGGACAGGGAAGGACAAGGAATCACATTCACAATGTGCGTTTGTACACGTGCAAATAAAAGTGTGGCAGGGTTTGGTAAGCAGACTCCTTTCACACCTTTCTTCTGCAAAATTGTTACCTTTCCAATTCAAGTCATACATCTTCAAGAGTGCTTTTAGCAGACCAGGAAAACGGCAGCTTTTAAAATCAATAAAACCTCAATAAGTAAGAAAATTATCAATCTGAAGGGAAAATTGCCGATTCATCTCTGTGTATTGTAGCTAACTTCCTTCACAGAGGTCAGTTCAGATCTTTCTAAATTTCTAAACAGACTAACTTCACCCTGGGCTTACGCTGCCTGCCTCTAGTTATCTAGAGGAAGGCAGACATTTCTCAGATTAAACTGAATTTTAAGGGATGAAAATATATTACCTCTCATCACAAGACCTTCAAGAGGACATCTGAAATACCTGATTTTTATTCACTTGCTCTAAGATGCAGACAGCACCAAGAAGAGGTATTGCTTTTAAAATCCTGCCAACTGCAGCCTTATGCTAATTCACTTTTTTAGGAATAGAAATCGCCATGGAATGGGAGTATGCTAAAATCCACAGAAGATATGGATGCAAAAGCAATTGTGGGTAAGTGTTTTTGTTTGATGCCAATCCAACAGCCTGGGATTGTCTTATTCTCCTCAAAGTTTTTCCTCCAACCTTCCCCCCTCTCAGGGATCTTAGTGCTTGACATAGATAGCTTCATATTTATTTGTGGAGGAAGCACATAAATGTCTTAATGCTGCCCACCAAACCCTTACTTCTAAAAAGCTGCTTGCTGGTCACAGAGGGAATTTCAGTATTTTGTCCTGCTCAATTGCCTGCTTTTTTCTGAGTTGCCTGTAAAATACCATAGCGTCTCATGCAATGATAGCTCTTGCTATATAAGCTACCACCCATCAGGGACTGGACCAAAACCACACTAGTTTTACAGAGGAAATTTCTATAGTACTGGCTGGATTTCAATTCAAAGCAGCAACACAGAAGGAGAGAAAAGCATCTCTCGATGGAATCTCCCAGTTTCTCCTTAACAGCAGTGTCCATCTTTCTGCCCAAGGCACTGGCAGTGTATAAATAATAAGTCCCCCAATAAAAAAAATCTTTCATGTAACCTCAGGAGACCACTTCATAAGAACACGACAACAATGGCAACAGATCAGAAAACCATGTAGTCTTGCATCCTGTCTGTGACAGTAATCAGATCCTTCCGAGGAAAGTACATAAAATTCCTACACAGGCAGCTGAATTACTCAGAGGGTGGCTTAAGCCCTCCCAAGAATTATAATGTGTTATCCACATAAAGATCTGGTGTTTTAAGCTCTGGCCCTGACAACACTCCTTTTGGCATTCATGCCCACAAGCTACCTGTTCGGTGATAAGTTTTTGGAGTGCTTTCCGGCAAACTGACCTGTACTGATTGTTTCTGCATGATGAGGAAAACATAAGAAAAACACACACCCTACCTTTTCAAGACATTAATTACTTTATGTGCTTTTACATTACCCCCCCCCCCCCCTTAAGAACAAGCAAATTAATAATACAAATTATCTTTAAAACTACTCTCGTAAGAAGGAAGTGAAGGGCATGCATGTGAAGACAAAATGTGAGTACACGCAGGGGCCAGGGCTGGCTGGCTGAATTGGACTAGACACGGTGGCCAAGAGCGTCGTGTGTGTAAATGCACTTGCTGTCTAGTTTCATTATGAGTCACGAATTCTCTAAAAGGCAAGGAAGGAACCATTTGTGCTCTCACTTACCTTGTACCCTGAACTAATTCTTACTTGTTTTATTACCCCAGTCATTACACTTGCACAGTCACAGACACTGCGTGTTTAGACAAAAACAATTCACCAGTAGCTGCAAGGGCCAGGCAATGAAACGCTGAACCACTAGCCATGGCTGATTAACAGTACAGTGCGGGTCAGGGAGACTCTGGATCTACCTTTGGCAGAAAACAAGGCTCTAGCCCCTCAGCAGTTACCATGCTGCTTTCTCTTACCAATAAAGTCCATCAGGTAACTCCACCTATGCTTCTCTTGGGGACTGGCATCTAAACTACAAGAGACAGGCTTTCCAGACAACCACCAAACCCCACCATCCTAACACGATCCACTCACGAGCCAGAGGCATTAGGAACATGATCTTACGACATCCAGAATACCCTCAACTGCCACGGCTTTGAGTGTCCGGCACGCTTTAGAGGGAGTCTCATCATCATTTAAGCAGCAGTGGTCTGAGCACAGGATAGGGGTCATAAATACTTCCCCCTTCCTATCCAGTTCCACACAATGCCCATCAGCACTTAAACAACTCTCTGCCAAGGTACAGGCTTATCCACCTACTTTTCCAAATGCCAGCAAGATTTCAATAGGCTTTTGTACCACAAAGTAAACACAAAGAAACACTGCTGTTGCCTGCAATTTGCAATTACATATTGACGAGTAGGACAAGAGAGCTGAACAAACAGCAGGCCACAAATAAACACCTACAATGACAAGCAGTCTGCATCCTACAATGAAGAGGGATCACAGAATATGTAAGGAAGCCTCTCACAATTGTAAGTGGCTGGTGCTATTCGACAGAAATTATTCGCTGATTCAATTTTGCTGGCAGTATTTAGAAATGCTCTTGCCTCTTGCTGTTATAAATGGCAATTTGGACAAAGAGCAAGTGTTTCAGAGCGGCTGGGCGGCCTTCAAAAAGCGATAAATTCATTTAAGGAAATTGTTGAAATACTAACGTATCCCAATGTTTAATTTGCCATGGTTTGTAAAAGGAAAAGGATCGTAACTACACCGGAGAATGAATCGGGTCTCTGTCTGTCTTACAGTTGTTATTTCTAAGATTATCACCCACATGAATTTCCAAAGTGTCGTCCCTGACTTGCAAAAACACTTTAATACCAAGTTGAACTGCAGCTCCAGGAGTGAGCTTTGCAACTAAACTTGCATCTGTGGATAAAGGAACACGACCTCTGTAAAAGATCCCAAGGTTAATAGTTTCAATAGCCATGGTGCATGACTGGACCCTGTTTTAAATAATCCCTCGTTTTAAATTTATTTTGACTAGTATCTTTCTGGTAGAGTGAGTACTACTGGAAAACAACATACTGAAATGAATACTGCAATGCGCAAGGTTTGCAAACGCAATGCTTTCATGCACCATCAATTACATTAATGGAAAAAAGGAAAGACAATATTTGGTGAATCCATGGATTGTTAATGTATTAAAAAAGCCCATTTTATTCAGGCCTAAATATGTAGAAGGTGAGACTGATGACTGACCAGTGGCCCATGTGAAGTCAGTTTGTGTTCAGCACCTATTCCATTCCCTTCTGTAGAGACCACACCATCATGCATGTCCCAAGATGTCAGCTGGGCTTCATTATTAGCAGTCCTATACAGCCGAAAACTGAACCTTGGGGGAAAACTTGTCATGGCATTGCCAGCAGTTTATTTGGCTGGTGATCAGACAAAGGAGTCTAGTTTCTGGACTACAAATCCATAAAGAACAAGTTCAATAAGTACAAACAAGAAAAAATCAGGTCTTTTATATGCAATGCAAACATTTTCTCAGCTCAGTGTGTCATATACTGTATTGTCCAAGTCATTGGAAGGTATAACATTAGCAGCTGGTAGGAATATCTCACTGGGGAGCTTTTAGTGAAAATTCAACATCCATTGTATAATATCCTGTATTATTACCCTTGCTGCCATAAAACATCCTCAGTGAGAACAAGGGCAACTTTGGACAACTTGCTTTTCAGGAAAATCTGTTCTCTCTCTCCGCATTTTTTTCCAGAGACATCATCTTTTAATATTTTCTCTTTGTCTTGCCACCTTCCCCCCCCCCCGCCCCCAAATATGACACATTGTGTATCATACTTGCTGCCATATTATTACACCCATGGGTTTCAAAGCAGTTAGCACGCAGCATGATTGCTATGTTAGTCAAAAAGCTGGCAGTAACTGAAGGCTCTGGATGGGTTAAACAGAAATGAAACCACCTGCACCTCCTAGTGCAGGTACTGTGCAGACCCACATCGCAATGGAGCATAAAGACCTCACCCATCAGCAGGTTAGACAGACGTTTGTGGATTTAGCCTCACTGATCTTGTGAGGAGTTGGGAGGTTGTGTTTCCAAAGCATGCTGAGCTCTGTTTCACTTCCCGTACCCAAACCTGAATGTCCCTTGTGAAGAACACACTAATGACCTCTGTGCCCAGGACACTGGACAGCACAAGAGCCAGAGCAGAGCACTCCTCTACTAGATTCCACTTATTATTGTATCCACATCTAAAACGTCTGTCCCTTGACAGTCGCTCTGTAGCCAACAAACCCAAGTACCTTCAGCATAATAGCCAACTTGCAAGGCTGGTGTTTTGACAGATCGCGACAGATACTAGGGAAGCTAAACATCTTGAAGAAGTAGGTTTCTTTATAAGAAGAATCGCATGTTATATCATCGCATGTTATAATCTCATTGCATGTTATAAGAAATGCAAAAAAATAACCCTCAGAGATATATCCTCTTTCTAGGCTGGCATGACTAAGCAAAAGCAACCACGTAGCTGATGACAGTTTCAGCACTGTGAGCTATAGCAATGTAGTAGTACCTTAGATTTATATATTCCAGCAGTGTTCCTGTGAACCATCATATGGGCAGCATCTTGACGGTGGAAGATGTCAATTTAAAAACAAAATGGGGGAGGGAGAACAAAACCAGCAAAAATTATGAGACATTTTCATGTTCTCGTTCTGTAATTTTACCTTCAAGAAGATTGATAAAGGAGGTGGATTTATCTAGTCAAACACTTGCATGGTTCTCACCATAATAACTTTTTACATTAGCCCTTCTGAACTAAAATTTATTTTTAGTATCAGGTTTTTAAAGGATCCTCAACTCAATCACTAATTTTGAGCTTGCAATTTACCCTGGAAACATTTTTGCTGGTGCAATTTGTGCCACTTAACTACTTTGATTTGCAGGCACAATTAGTAAGTTAAGCATTTATATATCCTAAACTACACCTGTAAAATGGAAGGCTGCTTTTAAAAACAGCCCATATGCTTAAATTGAATGCAACTCAGTTCAATGACACATGGATCTCTAAAGCACCCTGCACATTCCAGAGCAAGCAGAAAAAAAACTTACTTTTTTTTTCTGTGGCAGTTATTCTTTAACTTGCCCATCTTTCTTATATGACTCATTTTAGTCACAAAGGCTCTCATGAAACAGTACCTTTCTTTGTCAGACTTTGTCAATGATTTCTAGTGCTCAAAAGGTGTGGCCAAGGGCACTTAGGCACTTTTATTGTTATTTATATTGCCAGGTAGGTTGGACAAAACCACAGGGTGCTGAATAGACAAGCATGGAGCTGACAGCTAACACCATCAATTGCCTTGGTGACCAGGACCACTCAAATCCCAGGGTGGGTAAAGGCAAGAATAAAACCAGTAACTGTGATTAAGGTGGAATTAAAAATAAAGAATTCAGAGCATATTTCAAACATCCTTCAAGGAAAACAAAACAAAACAAACGCCCCCAAAAACACCAGACAGACAAACCCTGTCCTGAAAATTTCACTCAGCCAAAACTCTTAACAAGGTCAGTTTTAACAAGCGTTTCCTGACAGGCTTACAGGGTAGGTGATCGCCTTGCCTCTACAAACTGATGATCCAGAGAGAAGAAAGGGAAGAGGGAAAAGACCCAGAGAAGAGAGCACCTTGGCCAGTGCCATCAGCAGAATTGTAAAAAGAAATCAAAGCTCGTTTGCTTTACCTGTACTGCCTCCCTAATTCACTTCCAAGTCTACCCCAATAGTAATTTATTGTAACCATCCATTTAAAATTAGTTCAGCTCCAAAGAAGCAAGTGAAAGTTATTATAACTTCTTATTTCTTTAAGGCAACTCTTCGCAGGAAAGGTATATTACTATTAATGTTCTCAGTTCAACACTACTGTCCCACAAGAGAATAAATTAGAGTTGCCACATCTCCAATGCAGCTCATCTACAAAGAGCACGGAGAATGATGCAGTAGAATATGTAAAATAAATCTTGCTTCTGTAAACATCAGTGGATGAAAAGGTCGGAAGGAGGAAATGGTAAAAACTGTCCAAATGTTTAATTAGGAATAATCCAATGTATAACTGAGTGGGGGAATAAAAGAGGTCAGAACTGAACTTTCACTGGAAACATCCTTTCCACTGACAACCAAAGCACTTCCCTGCTCGCAGCAGCAAAGAACACGAGTGTGTGTGAACCCCTCCTCCTACTATTCATCCCATCAAATAACTGTTTGTTTTTCATCGGAGATTTAAAAACCTAAGCCATCCTCAGTCATTTGACTAAAACTTGAAAACAACTGAAGAGAGTTTTAGCAAAAAAAGTTTATGTACATTTACATTTTTTGTGAGAACTAACTTTGAATTGGGGTAAGTAGTGGACAGTAATACTTTCCCTCCAAAAAGAGGTTCCCTGCATAATCTAAGCAGAAAATTGGTCTTTGTTCTATAACCTTACATCAGCATACAGGAAAAATCCCGGAATATGTGCACGTATTGGGGGTAAGGGGAGCGCATTGCGAGATTTCTTTTGAATTGGTGCAACAATACACCATTCTTGCAATTCAGACTTACTTGTGTTAATTGGAATCTAGTTCTGCAGGCTGGTAACACTACCGAGTACCATGAGGAATGTTCACTTTTTATGTAACTGATGCCCTGGAATTCATTTTCAAAGCCAGGTATATGTGTCTACAAACGAGTCACTCCTCCTCAAGTGTGTATGGGTCTATACACGGGAATCACTGCAGCCCGTACTGAAATGTAGTTGCTTCTGCCTGGAAAACACCACCTGTTTTGGCAGCTTATAACAGTTAAAGGCTATAGTTCCCAAAATCGTGTTCCACAAGGTAACAGCAAGTTCTTTGCAGCCAGCCACACAGCAATATGATTTTTATAGTCGTCTGATGATAAATCACAATAAAAATTTGATTGTAAGGATGCGGAGCGGTCTAGTACTCAGCCCAAAAGGTTTGAGAAGCGCTGGTTTGGAGGAAAAGCCACCTGGAACTCAAGACAGGACATTAGAGAAGCAAAATGATCGCATGGACTGGTCTAGGACCCCAACATTCCCACTGCTACAAAAACACCCTGGTACTTCCAGAGTCTACTAGATGCCTGCTGTATTACAACAGCTAACATCAGTGCTCATTGCAAGACAGTACCTTCAGTGCTCCACAGCTCCTTCACACTCTGTCAAGACTACTTGGTTTATCCAAATGATCTCTCTCTCTCTCAAATCAAACACCTCCTCCAACAGCAATGCTTCCAACTATACTATATTAACTTGGAAATCTCCCAGCGGGCACAGACCAAGCCTGACCTCTTTTTATCACCCGATCTCAGATCCCTGTATGAATATAGCTGCGTATGTTTTTCACAACACAGTATGTTGCCCTGCAGAACTGTAGGTTTGTGCTCTAAGAAAATGAGAGTTCTTCAGGTGTGGGAGGCAAGACAAAACCAAAACAACGTTAAAATAAATCTTTTAAGAGAGAACACTTACGGCTCCCCTGGGATTAAACATATTAAATATACAAAATGTACTATAAAAGTTAGTTCTATTTTCTCACTCCCAGTTCATAGAAGACCCTGATCCAACTTCCCTTAAAGTCAAGGCAAAAAATCTTCCCCTCTGGGCTAACACTTATCTTTAAATTGGGCCCAATAGGTATCAGTAGCAACTGTATGCACAGACCTAGATCAGAGTATAGAGAAGAAACACAGGGCTCCTTTTGATTTAGACCATCTACAAACACTCCTCTGGTCACCACACTTGAAAATTAAACTTACAGGCTCAGTGAAAAGCAAGAATTAAAGCTAAGCAGGTTTTCTACTTACTACCAAAGGCTTTTAGTGTCACTGCAGAGGGGGAGGGAAAAAAGTAAGCTACTCGTGAGGTATTGAATACAAGTACACACCTCTCTTCCAGCAACTAGTAGCCATTAGACGTCTAATAACAGCATTAAAATAGCTGTTAATGTAACTCAAACGTTCATCTCCCTCTTTCAAAATTCCAAACACGGTGTTAATGAAAAAAGCAAAGGCGGCAAGACCAGCCCTTCTGAACTATTTGTGCATGAAACACACAATACAGTGCAGATGCCTGCTACGTGAGATTGCATAGCTGGTATTAAGAGGAAGTTGTTGTTTAAAAGAATTACACAATACCAACAAAAATTCCATCTTCCACTATAAAGAGCTTGAATGAAATTCTGAGGTTTGAGGAGCATGTGTAGGGGGAGATGGACAGGCTACGTTAAAAACTGTTAGGGCTTTGGGTGGAATGATAACTACTTCTCTAAAATCTGTGGGAAATCTTTCCCCTCATTATTATAATAAATTACAGAAGTGAACACAACCTTGGCAAGAGGTGCTTGAACTACAGCCTAAGGGAAAATAGGCCAATATGTACTTACAGAACAGACATGCCACAGGCAGCACAAGTGCAAGTTTCTCTTGCAACAACCAGCCCAAGTAGCTGCCCTGTCTGACAGGGCAATAGCTAGGACAAACCTTCCTTCTGCAAAGCAGGAAGACAGGATGGGAAAATGAATTGTTGCGTTGCGTTAGTGGCCATGCAGTATCATAAAATCAAGATGTTAATGAAGACAAGCCAGCCTGGAGAGTTTCCCTGTTCTAGTAGCCTGCACTCATTTGCTGACACGTACAACAAAAAGACGAAGTGCAACACGGGCTCAAGCATTTACCTCCTCTCAAGCAGGAGGCAAGGACATCTTCCCCTCCCTTCCCCTTCTCCCCCACCAAAGATTATTTACTTTGCAATCTAGGGCTGTCCAGTGAGAGTGCACGTTGTAAACAGCATCTTTATAGTTTGCTCCTTGGTGTACAGGGGACTGGGCTAGGGCACAAACATATTTTCCTATAACCTGCTCACTGATTCGAGAAAATATTTTCATTCTTGATTGCAGAGGGATTTCCAAATAGGCTTCATGAATCAGACCCTCACATTGCCATGACTTCTTAGTGTATCAGGTACCATTCTTGCACGCAGGACTGTCGGAACTTGTAAAGGACTTATGCAGGAAATAATCAGGCTCTGGACTATCTCAGCTTACTCTACCTTGATAAGTAAAAGACCTATCCTTCTCACAACATTAATCGAGGCACAGTAAATGCAGAGCCCTGCTTTTTCATCTTTATTGCTTAAACTGGAGCTGTGCTATACAAACTGTTTAATCCCTAGATCAGCGGAATGCTACAGAAGGCTGGAGAAGTTCAGAAAAAATTATATAAAATCAGGTATGGAGGGGGAAATGGGGAAAAACGTTTTGCTCGCTGTTGATATGACTTAGAGGATCTCCTTCTGGCAGAAAGAGAGCTCCACCTCGTCCTGGCATTCAGAGCCCCAGATTGCCAGAGAAGTAACCTGGGTTTAAGAATGCTTAGCGTGGCTGGGGTAAGGGAAGATGACAGTGGCATGACCTGCTCTGGGTAGGACATGGTGGTCCAAACCATTGCATGAAGAGCAACTACAAAGCATTCTGTCTTGCCTTCTGGATTGGACACCTGAGATACCAGGGCCTTGGGAGGTGCTCTGGTGTAAGAAGTCATTCACTCAAAAGGAAAGACCATGAATTTTAAATAGAAAGCAGGAAAGTGTCCAGAATATGAGTTCCTCTGTTCTAGCAAGAACAACAGTTAAGCAGGTGCAGTGGGAAGTGAAAGATGAAGATTTGATACAGTTATGCATAGCACAGATGAAGAGCAGGACAGTATCTATTCAGGTAGAAGCAGATGGTAGAAAAGAAATATGCGGCACCTGCAACTCATGTAATATACACGTATTCAAGGTTAGCACCCAGAGGAGGTGGTCTCTGTGTGGAATAAGTAAAAAATGTTAGAGCAGTATAGGCTGTCATCATAAGCCAATGACAAGAAGATGGGAGTCAAAGGGAGTTGAAAGAAAAACCTTCAATTTAGAAAGTCTGATTTATCCCATCATTGCACTCCACTATTTCAAGTCCCCTACTCACTGCACATGCTTATAGCTCGGTTGGTACAATCAGAGCACACCAGAGCTGCTAACATATTTGCAAGGTTGCAATCTAATGCAAGGTTACACTAGGTCAGCTCAAGAGGTAGGGGAACTCAGGTAGGTAAAGGTTTCACTTTTCAAATGAAGAGAGGTTTTAGTTGGAATTGACCCTTACAGGAAAAATGAGACTTAAGAAAGTACTTAGCATTGCTAAGCTTCCTGGGAAACCAGGGGCTGAAAGGCATTTGGGAGAATGCCCATCTCTCTCCACGTGAGAAGAGACAAGTTCTTTCAGAGCCCCAGTTATCTAGGATTATTCATCTTTAACGAGTCTTTCCAGATCTCTCACTTCCTTACATTCTGACCTTACGGTATAAACTTCTGGTTACCAGGGTTTCCTCTAATGACATCCCTATGCTCTTTCTGAAGACAGGCAGTTTTTCTCTCCTCTGCATTTCAATGGACTCCTTGCCATACCCTCCATTTGATGCCTCACAGTTTCTGCTTGCAGAAGTGCCCACTGTTTTATGTGCTTTCCTGTGAGCTTGAGCTGCCTAGGCGAGAAGATTAAGGTGCCCATTAACAAGGACCAAATCTCTGGGTCTAAGCATTAACCTGGTTGAATGCTGCGTATTCAGAACTGGACCGCAGTTCATTCTGGCTCTGCCTCAGACCCGCTGTGTGACTTTGGGCAGGTCATTTCTCCCATGTGGCTTTCTTGGTTTCCTCATCTGTAGAAAAGGGCAAGCCTCGTTATCCCTCCCTATATAAAACATCCTGAAATCTACAGAAGACAAACTGTATTGAGAGCCAGGCACTATTATTGTTAGAGCTCTGGTGTGCTAAATAGACACTGGCAAGGGACACAAAAGCAAAATAAATCCTAGGGCAAGGAAAGCAGACAGAGCAATAAAGCACAAAAATTGAAGAAAGAAGGGGAAAAAATCTAGTGAAAACCAGAGTACAGCACTGGGGCACTACTCCTGTGGTCTAAGTATATATGGTACGATAACACTATTTTGAAGCAATCCTAAAAATCCAGTGGTCCACCCTCTCAGTCTTTGTGTTTTTAGAGGCCTGTAGTTTTGGTGAGTCCAAATTGCTGCTCCTACCTAACTCCACACATGGGAAAGACTTTTTGTGTGGTTTGGCTTATAAATGTATCGACTGACTACAGCTGTACAGCTCGAGTAGGCAAGGAGATGCTCTATCACCTTTTGAGATCAGCCAGCATTATCCTTTCTCCAGCTGGGAAAGGCAACCAATAAGAAATGAAAAGCACAAGAAAGCTTGGATGCAGACCTGTAGGAGAGTTAAGTGAACTTAACTAATATTTATGTAACTGCGTATGTAGTGCTCTGAAAAGGAAGATCAGCACAGAATTATAGCATCATCAAGAGATAACTGAGGCTCTGGAATCAACATAGTTATATGCCTGTTACTCTACAATGCTACTGAGCAAGCAGCAATTGCGATCCATCTGTCAGCATGTCCTTTGCTGTCACAGGATCCTTGCTACAGAGGCTACCACGTTCTGCTCCTTTCCATTATGGATGAGGCTGAAGTGTCCCTGTGATTTTTCTGTACAGGAGTTACAGTGCCCCTCTAACCAGTTTTCATTATATCTCTTAGGCAAAGAGCAGCTTGTACCTTGGGATTAATATAAAAGAAGACAAAAATTAAAATTCTGTCTTTGCAACTCCTAAGAAACCAGTCACCTTTGCTTTCCAGAGAGCAGCAGAAGCTGAGATTGTACAAATTGGCTTTTGAACATTTGGAGCGAGAGCTATGAGACCGGCTGTGCCTGCAAAGAATGGGTTATGGTATGAATGCAGGGTCATACATTGCCTTTGGTGGATTTCTTTTTCCCTTGCTGTTTGAGTTTTCAGTACCGTCTCTTCCTAAAACTGTGTGCAGCCTTGTTTCTCAGTTAAAAGGATTTTCTTTTTTATTTTTTAAAGCCTGTTTGATGAGTGATATGAACTGCCAGTGAATACTACATTTCACTCCCCCTCATTAACATTGTAAATTAATTTAGGACTCATTTAGATGCAGGATTAACAACCTGAGGACTAATCCACTCTTTATTCAGAGGACATATTCAGGATGAGCAGCCTTTCGTCTCACATCACTCAATTAGTTAGCAGGACCATCTCCTGGGAATAAGATGATATTTCTGTCTCTCTGCTTGCAAAGGAACTGTTCAAGGTTAAGGCAGAGGTCTGGGAGACATCAGTCCTGGCCCCAGTTCTACTACAGACTTCCTCTGCAACCTTGGTCAAATGCTTCTACACTCTGCATGCATTTTCCCCAATTTACACATCTAGAGAGGTCAGACTCAGAGAACAGACAAAAGATTAAAAGTAGTGTTTACGATGGTTTAGGCCAGCGTGTTTTATTTCACCAGGGTTAAGGGTACATGGGCCAGGTGCCAACACACAAACTTGTGAAGCTGAAGTAATACATTTAATAAGTTTTCAGTTACGTGCCCCTACCCTTACTTACATGAAATGGTGTTTTATTTTGTGAGGACTCTTTTCCTGTGATGGCACTGTGATTAATACACTATTATCTGCATTGCAGGGGCACAGTCAAGCCCTCAGTTTTCAGATGAGCAAAAAAAACAAGAGAAAATGTTGCTTTTCTTAAAGCAACAGTTATCAGTTACAAAACTCTTGAAACAGCAGCAATCTTGCAATATGTCAGTGACACTGTTTTCAGATGCCCTGTATGTTTGCTAGAGAAATAAATAACATTTCTTGCAATTAACAAATGAAATGCCCTGTTGGAGCTTAGCTCTTACTTGCTGTCAGCAAATCATCTGCAGGAGGATTTCATCCACTGAGGGGAATGAAGATTAAATATATGCTTTGGCAAGTGTCGTTTTCCACCAGAATATTTTCTTGAAGGCACTTTGTGTCTAATGATACATTGAGGACCTGTTCCTCTGAGTACAATAAATAAATACAAATAATTGCTGTAGAAAAGAGCCTGACGGACAGCCAGTGCCGCTTTGGGCATAACTGATTGATGCTACTTATAATCAGTAACACTTGTAAAGCTCAGGCCTTCTGTTCTGGACACGTGCTGCACACATCAGCTTAGCTGAACTCTGCCATCCCACAAGGAGAGCATTTTTAAAGCCCCAATACAAACGGTTATTAATTGTTTGCGTTGCAACATTACCAAGCAGCTATAACCACAGATGAGGACCCCGTGGTGCCATGGGTTGCAGAAAATAAAAAGGAGGAGATACTGCAGTGGTTCACATAGTTTGAAATCAAAGGCCAACTGACGGAGCTCCAGAGCATTCTCACCTCTAGTGTGATCATAAAGAATGAATGATTTTACACACTTTATGTTAGCTACAGTTTCACAGACAAGCTCCTGATGAGCATTTGGTATCCACTGTGATAGCATAAGAAAAAAAGCATGGGAAAAAAGGTCTTTCTGGCACACTATTTCTAATCCAAATTGAATTCTAATTTTTTCAGAGATGTAATTGTTCCAGTGTGGTTCCCTCAGACAGATGACAGTGACAAGACAACCACAGCACCACAAATCTATGACTCCAACTAATAATTCTGTAGGAAGTTTCCAACCAGACCATTTCGCTCCTTAAAATACTGCATTTGGTCTCTGGCTAGTGCTTTCAACTTTCCATAAAGATCAAATGTGCTGTCATAACTACATGAGACTGCTACTCAATGTCATCAAATCCAGCCCATTGACAAAAGCGCTCCTCTAAACCACCTCAGGACTAGAGGCCAGAAAAGCTGGGTTTGGCCTGGGGTTGTACAGCTCTGCCTGCAGATATCTGCAACATTAAAATGTCTGCTACATTAAAAGGACATCACAATTGCAATAATCCTTCTTCCTTAAATACAAGGAGAGAAATGTCTGAAGCTAACAGCACCAAAATCATAGGGATATTGTTAATCCATGAGCTACCATGAATGCAATGATTGTTAGCCTTCCCTGCAGTTTTCATCCTCAGGTACTTGTCCTGATGAGTTTTACATTTTCATGCCACACTGTACTCCCAATTACTGTACATTCAGCAGATTGTCTTTAGAGCACATGAAGGGCATCATACATCACGCTTATTACCAACCTACAGAGAGTAAAGAGAAGCAAGAACAACAGGATCCTGCTGTTGGTTTATCATGAGTTTTCTGATCTAGGGGAAGTAGCCGTCTCCTCTTTGAATTTAGTTGTCATAAATAATATCATAAGGTTTGTTTGCTTTTGGCCCATTCTGCACTCAAGTCTGATCTCCCATCAGCAAATCAAAACGAAAAAAACCTCTCATGTTTACTCATCTTCCTAGTAAGAGTATATTTCACAGCCAATGTGCCCAAGGGCCATAACTGAAGAAATCTGAAAGCACCCTTCTGAGAAGAGGAAGGTTACAAAAACCAGTGAGAAAACAAATACTCTTACCTGTCTGTAATAAGCCAGCCCCACTGTCTTTGACTCCAAAGTGCTGCTGGATGTCTAGTAACACACCTGCAAGGAAAACAGAGAGAAGAAACTCAGTGCCCTCAGCCTTTGAAAAGCATATAACTCGAACCTTTTGTGAAGCATCAGCAAAGCTTCAAATTTCAGCAGTTTAGACACATAACTTCTAAAGTTTGCACATTGGCTTCTTTTGCGTACACATACACTCAATAATTTTGGGCTACTACAATAAAAGCAGAGGTAGGTAGACACAACATCATGCAAAGAGTTTGGGAATGAAATCGTCATGCATGAGAAACTGGTCTTTGCTTTCTACTTAAATAGGATCAGGGTTTTCTTTTTGTTTGTTTTCTGCAGAATTCAGATCCCTTCTGTCATTTTACAGAAATACAGGGAAACTGATTCTGCGCCTTAGGTGCTTCAAATGGTTCGATAAGACAGACAAACTGAATCCAAGACAAGTTTTAACAAATCTCTGTTGCGAGGAGATATGACACATCAATAGGAGCAATTATGGAAGTTTTCACATTTAACTAGTTCTGGGGGTTTCTCATTTCCAAAACAAATGTAGAAAATAAATTTAAAATAGCTTAGTAAAGGGGGGTTAAGTGACCAAATGCTTAGCTTTAAAGCAACTACAAGCAGAACCAAAACCAACCTTCTCTCTTTCCTGAACTCCCAACAGATTAATTGGCATAAGCACAATTAACAGGGTTTGTAGTATTTACATATTCAGCTAGATTTAGCACTTGGGTATCGAACATATAAATACATATCATGTCAGGTACATATGAACAGGCATGCTTTTGTAACCAACTAGCCAACAGAGAAAACCCACAAGAGAGCTTTTACAACTCATCTTGGGGGACACGCATTTGCCAAGCTGTAGATGGTCCAGTTGTGTCAGGTACAGATCCGTAGGCCTGAACATTTGTCTATGGTCTAAACAAACTGCACTCTGACTTCTTGGGTCTGGAACAGAGACAGTTGCTCTCTTAATATCTGGGACTTCCTTATTTAGTCTACTGTCTTCCCCAAAACTGAGGATATGCAAGTTTCTTTTTTTAAAAACGAGAAACACCATTCTCCAACTATACTGAACATCTCTAAAAGTTCACCTCCAGTTCAAAATTTGATCCAAGGCTTTATCCAAAGTGATTCTGCTCATTACTGCAGGTCATGGGAATCAACTAAACACCAACCTGAACTCACTCACCATAAATATCTTAGCTTTTGGGACTGCCAGGATCACACTAAATGACAAACACAAAGAGATAAAAGACTCAAAGATAACTATTCCCAGAAGACATCTGGGACAATGCCAAGAAAACAGACATAAATTAAAGGTACTAAAGGAAAAAAAGATACAGAGAAGGAAGGAAAAAGCAAGAAAGCTCATTTGTCCTATTCCATATTACTTGTACGTCACCATTTACTCAGGGCAGCATTCAAGCTGGCTTTTAGACTACCACTACCTGCCCAGTAACATTAGTTCAAACTCCTACCTCCTACAACAATCCCCCCTTCCTTACTCTCTCTATCAGGCTGTTTAGCCCCAAGCAGAGAAGGCTTGGGGTGGGGAACAGTGTGAATCTTATCAATGTGTATCAATACCTGATAGGAGAGGGGGTAATGAAGCAGAGCCAGGCTCTTCACACTGGTGCCCAGTGAAAAGAGGCAAAGGGCACAAACCAAAACACAGGAAATTCCATTTAAACATAAGAAAAAAACCTTTTTACTGTGAGGGTGGTCAAACACTGGAACAGTGTTGTCCAGAGAGGTTGTGGATTCCCCATCCCTGGAGATATTAAAAACCCAGTAGGACACGGTCCTGAGCAACCTGCTCTAGTTGACCCCGCTTTTAGCAGAGGGCTTGGACTAGATGATCTCCCGAGGTTGCTTCCAACCTTGATTATTCTATGATTCCTTAATTTGCTGAAGTATTAAGTGCCTGATTATATCCAGCCTGACACAGTTTTCCCCTGGCCTTTCTTTTCCTTTGGAGCATTGCTGTCTACTATAATTCCAAAAGGAACTTCTTCGCTTCCTCTTGGATGGCAGATTTACCTCCATTTTCAAAGTGCCCTGGCATTTCTTGGCTGTCCTTCCCTCATTTGCTCCATTAATAACTGAGATATCATTATCCAGGCAATATCTGATGAACAAAAATAAATTTTGCATTTGCCTAGCAAAACCCTCTGTGGTTTAGATGACTTACATACTCCCCTTGGTGTCCCACCCTTTCACAAAAAAGCAGTTCTCTTGCAACCCAACCTAGAAACCTTACTTAGCTTAACCAGCTCTGAACACCTTCAGTTTGTGCTCCATTATTGGTTGGTCCCAGACTGCCCACATCAGGTGAAGCTCAGCAAGTCAGAACAACTTGTGGCTACTATAATCCCAATTTTATAGAAGATGTACCCATCAACATTCTCAAGAACATGGAAGAAGGGAGGAAATAGCGAATACAATGTTTTCTTACGCTCTCCTATCATCACTCAGTTGTGCTGCACAGAAATGAAATATCCTACTCACTCCCTGCAGCTGAGCCCCAGACACTCCAGCTGGAGAAGCCAAGTCAGAGGGATCCAAGCTCTCCTTACTTCTACAGACACATTCAGTACCAGACTTAATCCGAGCAGGTACATCACTGGGTGGTCAAAGTGATGCCCATTCACCTCCTTGTCCATGGGCAAATGGCTTGCTGCTGGATGCCATGCTCCTGTTCAGCCCATCAACTTGCAGCTTCTTTTATTTCAGTAATAAAGGGCTAAGTTTTGCACCCACCTTTCTTTCAGGATGAGGATTCAACTCCCACTGACATGATCACAGATTTTAATTTTAATAATTAAACTCTGTGAAACAGGCTACAAGTATATTACCTAAAGTCTGCAAAGAAAACCAAAGTAGTAAGGGACACTGCAACTGTACTGTTCCCAGCAAACACTCTAGGTAGGATGGCAACTGATGAAAAAAAATCTACCCTGAAGCTAGTGCAGACAGACCACCCTGATGTGGGTTTCATGGTAGAAACCTCTGCACTGAAGTGATCACCAAGCAGGATTCACACCTTCTAAACTAGCAGGTGCAGAAGGGTCAAGAGCAAGCCAGTAACAGAATCTCACCTGTTCAAGGAGCAAAATGGCACAACCTACTGTCCTGCCACAGAATACCAAAGGGACTGATTCAGTGATGGGAAAACGGAGACTAAGAGCTGTAGCCCTGCCTTACTGAAACTGTCTGAGGAGGCAGATCCTCGGAGCAGGGGGGTTGGACTAGATTATCTCCACAGGTCCCTTCCAGTCTCAACTACTCTGGGATTCTGTGCTCCTCATCCCATGACAGAATACCCACGCACGTCCAGAGCTCCCTCCACCGCCCTGAAAGGTGCCTGCCCTGCCTACAGCAACATAACCCCAGCCATGCCAGAAAGGCACATTAAACCACCAAAAGTTACAAGGAGCAGGAACCCGGGATGTGATGGAAAACATAGCCTCAGAAAGAAGAATTTTTTTGGATTTGCATCAGAAACCAGAACAGCAAGCGCAAGGGATTATAACGGTGCCTACACGACAAAGCAGAGGAGGTCTTCCGGTTCATGACAAAGAAATTACCTGTCCGGTGACAATGGCTTTACAGTTCTACAGTGCTTTTTTCCACAAGAGAGCATAATGTGTTTACAAGCTTGAACTACTGTAGCCACAAATGAAACACATTTAGGACACTGAAGTGCAGACACCTTGGATTAAGCCTACAACTTCTTTCTGGTGGTGGAGAGGGAAGTGGGTTCTGTGGATAGTCAATGCAACAGGAAAATACAGAACCACAATTATAAGTCCTGTGTGAGCTTGGAAGAAGGTCTCAGATGATTAAGAGAGATCTGCATGTCTAATTGGCATGAATTTCCTACTCCAAGTCTATTTTATATTCTCTTTGGACTACAGGTGTTTTAATATGGGATTCAGAGCATTAAATTAGAGGCAGCAGCAAGCAGATGATGCAACACATCTATGAAGAGATATGAGTTTCTCTCTGCTGTGGGAGTTCTGCTCAGCACGCTCACGTGGGAAGACACTCCTCCTCTCTTAAATTTGCTCAGCTCTGTTTCCACCTCACCATGGCAATGACTCACCCAAAACTTTAATAAGATTTAGGGATACAATTAAGCAATGATAGACCAGGGGAGAATACAGGAAAATGATAGAGCTTTTGACTTTCCCTTCTGCTTCTAGATGATGGGAAGGCAGAGATAGCTGGAGCCAGGCTCCAGACAATGATCATCTTGCTTGTAGGGATGTGCTCCCAGGTCTCTCACAGCACCTGATGCAATCCAAGAAAGGGAAGCCGCCACACGTGGCTGACGAGGCCTTTCTTGGATTAAAGTTCATACCTATGTCCCAGGAGGATCTCAAAACAGCCATGAGCAGCTAACAGGCACCACTCTTCCTGAGACAGCCTCTCTGCAGGGCTGATGGCCGTTTGGGATGTCTTCATGATTACATGGCACACGTTAGTGCTATCATCTATTATTTCTTAAGCACATTCGGCATTTTCAGGACTGAACAAACGTACAGGAAACATGGTGCCAACCTTCCAAAGTATCATACCAGCTGAACCAGACACTGTTAATGCTGATGTAGAGCTTGGAACTCAATGAGATGAAACACAGGCAGCACCTAGCCAGGAGTGCTGATCAAGATGGGCACAGAGACAGGACTTACTGGGAAACCCAGACAGAGGAATGACTAGTTACTTCAGCCCTATCTAGGTTACTTTACTAGGCCTGCCATGCTAGTGTCTAAGTACCTGACAAAGACACCAAGGCAGTTATCGGATTTTTGTGGGCACTGGGCATGAAGAGGACTTTTAAGAGCAATTTGGAGGATAAAAGGTCTTTGGGTGTGGAGTGTTAGGTAGGGAGGGAATGTCAAGTAAATGGGGAAGAGGAATGTAGCTGACCTCATCCACTCACAGTGTCAGAGGGTTTCTAGCATCTAGTGCAGGATCCAGAGTACTGTTACCGTTTTTAATGGCCATTTCACAAACAGTGAATATAAAAGACCTGATTCTGAGGCTTTTGGAATGCAGGTCCACATTTAATGGCCTAAGTTATCTCTGATTTAGGGGAAATGCTTTGGGAAAGGCAAATTTTCCTGGAAGTGCACAGTTCGGGCTTCAAACAGGGAGGGAGGTGGTACAGATCACACATGAGGCAAGCTGCTTGCCTAGATAGGCTTTGTGTTCCTGACCAGAGCTGCAACAAAACAAAAGTTGCAGGACTGGAAGGTCATCTGACACGGGGTAAAAAGATGCTCTGAACAGAAGGTCATCTTAGTACAGATGTTTCTTGTGCTAGCCATCATGTACAGAACTACTCCATAGCAGATCTAGTGTGCAGAGTGCCTTGGTTATCCTTTATATTTAAAAGAAACGTGGGCTCTTCACCTAACTACTGCTACCTGTATATATGAATAAAGAGTCGCCAAGGTAAGAAACAGCGTTCATAAGCTAAGCCACAATGAAATCACCATTTCAAAGCAAAAAAACATTAGAGCTTCCCTGGGAGAGCCCCATTTTCCACTCGCCAAAACAAAACATCATGATTTGATCTCAAACTGCTCCCAAGGCAGGTGTAAAATATAGAGTTAGCCTGCGCACCGAGCGCAAAGCTACAGAAACAAAGCCACAGGTTTTCAGCTCACCAAGCCTTGCATCAGTAATGCCAATACACATTCTTTAAACTCTGCGTGTGTGCTGCAATACCATTGGCCAATGTAACTACTTACTTAAAAAGCACATGTATTTTTAAAGGTATCTTTTAATGGGGAAAAATTATGGTGCTTGAAAGGAACCAGCACACAACTTTCCACACGACGCAGGCTGGGCGCTGACAGCAATCATGCGTGCCCCCAGCACCCTCTCTCCTGCCCCACTGCAGCCCTGGACTTGCACCGATCTTTGGGGAAGCCTCAAAGGAGGTGGAGGAGAACCCACACTCACACGCTCTCTTTGTTCCCAAAAAGCCATAGCAGACTCTACTGACAACTTTTTTCCCCTCCATTACCTGTTGCTGCCTACCTCTCCTCCTTTGTCAAGGCATTTTCCTTCCCAGGCTACGTCCCCTGGTTCTTCCAGGACCAGCTCCCTCCGGTGGAGGTAACTAAGCAGGGATAGCCAAGCCCTGGCCTCCTAGCCATTAAAGGCACAAGTCACCTTCCTACCATCGGGCTCTTCCTCATGCCTGCAGCCATATTCAACCTGCTTCAAATAATGCACTAAGGAGACACAGGAGTGGTGTACACACCTGTCTGTTCAGAGACACGTGAAAAGATTAGGTGGAGAGAAGTTTATTCTGAGGTCTCTGCGATTATATCTTGACTGCAACCCCAAGGTGTGACTGCAGTTCACACACAGATCCCTAAGCTTCAAACGAGCTGGCCTCAGCTCAGCCACCCACCAGCCATTAAACACCGGCTTCACAATTTGGACCCTGTTTAAATACTCAGCTGCAGAAAACCACCGTGGTAGCCCTGCTGATATTTGTACCTCAAGATAAATTCTCACTGCTGCCAGAACTAGCAAGTCTAGAATTAAAATGCAGTACCACCTTCTTTGGATTGCCATGAAAGCACTCCCTGTCTTACATGCAAAAAGAAGCAGGCCTGATCTTTAAGTATTGCTACATGAGTGGTGACATCTTGCTTGAAAACATTGACAGGAGTTTCCTTAGGACATACACACAAACTTGCCTTCTGCAAAACTAATTTCCACCGTTGCATGATGTGACAATATGCACTGGTGAAATAGTCTTTGGTTTTGAAATAGTGTTGCAGGATTAAAAAGAAACAAACAAAACCAAACCAGCAACTAGACAAATCAAAACAAGGGTTTCCTAAGATCTGCTCACACTGGCATGCAAGAAAACTTGTGACCTAGAAAGCACTGAAAAGAAACTGCCAGCACCCACAGTGGCATGTTTAGAAAGGGGTTTCCCTGAGTAATAAAGTGGAGCACTGTGAAGAGAGAAATCCAGCACAGCAGCTCAAGCTGAAGATCGGAGTGAGCCAGGGTCTCGGCGCCCGGCACTGCGGTCATTCACAGGCCACAGAACAGCTGCTTAAAAACCTGCTAACAAAACCCCAGGGTACGCAAGCGTGAGAGCGCAAAGCCTTCGCAGACACCGATAGCCTCCCATTACCTGCCCGTACAGAGAGGTGACGGGGTGAAGGCTCCTCTCAGCAGACTGTGTTCGAAACGGAGAGCAGACCTGTAAGGCCATACACCTGCAGCTCTGACACACACGAGGACTTGCTGTTTACCCCGAGTAGCATTTTCAGTGGGCTTTCATGAGGATAGGTGCTGGACACTCTGCCGAGCACACTACTGCTTGGGAAACGAAATAAAAATTTCCTTCTGTCTGCTTTGTAGTGACATTCCTATTCTGAATCAAAACCCAATATTATCCTGAGAGACTTGCACCACCTGTCACACCCACTTTTTCCATTCAGTGTTTTTATCATTATTGTAATATCAGGGGGGAAGTATCTGAGCTATTCATTCATTCCCAAAGGCTATTGACTTACCTGCACGGCATGTAACAAGTAATTAAGCATTAGGAAAAAAAATAAGGAATGCAATTAACCAAGGGCTTGGAGAAGAAATTATATTAAAAAACCAACTTCTCCCTCTCTCTCTGGCACAGGCTACGTAGTAATAAATGATGGTTCCTCTAACATAGCTAGAACTTCACTGTAATGTATGCAAAGCACAAAATCATCTCCAAGAGTGGGAGGGGATAAAAAATGTTCATCAGGTGTAGAATCGATTAGCACAAGGCATCATTACACAGGGTCAGGGCGTCTAGGGAAGGCAGCACAGGACAGCTAGTCCTGCTCAGATTTAAAAAAAAATCAAAACAAAACAAATAGGAATTTGAATGCAACCATGGCTGCCAAATGCTGGGTGCCTCACTGGCAAAACCACACCCTAATCAAATCCCTCATCTCCCTAATTACAGTGTAGGCCTGTTCCCAGGACTATGGCTGGGAAGGAAGCCCTTGTCAAATGGGGAACATGGGATACTCAGCCAACATGAGCCCAAGAGCTTAAATAAATTCCATAACATGGAAGATTTTCCATTTATGATCCAATGCAACAACAGCTCTCACCGGTAAAACTGCAAAATGACATGGGTCAAATCTGAGACTAAGCTCACCATGTCACTTTGCTCTTCCTTCCACCCCCGCCATACAGCTCTCTATAAAGTGATCCTTAATTTCACCCCTGCCTCATCTCACTTTGAGACTCCTGCCCTGGCCTATCTTAATCAGCCTTGCAATTCTCGCAAGGCAAGGAAAGACTTCGATTAGAGATAAATGATGTGATTTGGCCAAAAGGACAGGCTAAAATGAATTGGCACCTAAACCTGAACTTAAAAACAAACAAAGTCTCTTATTTATTGAGACT
Source organism: Ciconia boyciana (assembly GCF_034638445.1). NCBI lineage: Eukaryota > Metazoa > Chordata > Aves > Ciconiiformes > Ciconiidae > Ciconia > Ciconia boyciana. Next base: position 3,824,979 of record NC_132950.1, read on the forward strand.
TGGACAGATTCCTTTATGTGGAATGGTAAAAATCAGAAGCTGTTACAACTTTAAACAACCAACAGAAACATAAGTAGTAGCTAAGGTTTACATTAGTCATCTGAAACGACAGGAATCATTAACAGCTTCCAGATGAAGCTGGCCAGACCTTTCTCCCATACCCAGCATCTCTATGTCAGGACTCAATTCAGACCCTCTTTCTCGTTTTTTAACTCACACAAACCAAGCAAGGCATGCTTTACACTGCAATGCCTTGGCTCTAACACAGAACAAAACCCAGTCTTTACTGAGGGAATAGGCTACTCTTGTGACATTTTTAGATCTAATCAGCAGCCTTAACAGATTTTAGGACCAAAGAGCAGAGTCTCAAAAAATAAGAAGATTATTTCACTTATTCAAATCTTGGAAAATTCAGAGACTCCCCCCATTCATACTCTCCTTACGCATGCTACGGCAGAAAAAAGTGGGCCTGCCACCAAAAGCTCTAGTTGTCTTCTGGCTTTCTAATCTTTACAGAAGACTAACAAGTCTAGCTAATTCATGCAATGAAATCATCTCTCATTTGTATATGAACTAATTAAAATAAATAAAAACAGTATAGATAATGATAGAGCAAATCAAGTGCATATGAATTCAGCCAGTGACTCACCACTCCCTTGTTTTCCTTATTGGAAAACTTGGCATATCACCATACCGGAGTGACGATGAGTCAGGAAACTGGCATGAGCCACAAATTGCAAGGAAATTAAAATAAGTATCTACAAAATCTCTTTTTGGAGAGATTTTGGAGATTTTTGCTGGCTTTGTACGGATGTGGCTATGGACTTCACAGCTCTATTCTCATGGTTTTCTGGCTAGACAAAATCAACAAAGGAAAGAGTCATTTACACGTTCTTCTAGAGACAATACATAATGATTAGGCTCTTGTTCTCAGAATCAATTTGATGCCTTTACTTTTACATCTTCTTGCTTGTATTTTAACCAAATACATCTGAAGCATACTACCATATCCTACTGAATACTCGGTAACACCTTATCTAGTAAATAGGCAGATATTACTCACTTAGAACCAGCCAAAGTACATGCAAATATTTTAACAGTACTAAACTGAGAACTAATGGCGTGCACGACATGAGGATAACGGTTCTCAGCCTAATTCTGTGCAAGCATAGCCACTTTGTTGTCTGCCGCGTTCACGCAGAGCATGAGAACTTGCAGTGTTACCTCCTGACACAGCCCCTGTCGGACTCGAGATTTTCAGGCAGGCTGGGAAGAGGAAGCCCACCAAAAAGCCTGTGCTATCAGGTGTACCTTCTATGCACAAGCAGCTATGTCTCTGGGGCTGTCAATACATCACATTTTACTATAATAAAATTCAATTCAAAATGTTAAACTAAAAAAATTACTTAGAGAGAAATAAAAAACGCAGATTTCAAGGTTGTGAAGGCTAACGGAAGAAAGCCTCTATGTTCTCTAATGTCACAGACTCTAGTGACTGAGGATTTTTTACCCACTCCCTCCCCTTTTATAGCCACACACACTTCTGTGACACAGAAGACTGAGATACGAGTGAATAACTGGGGTAATTAGTGACTGATGAGTTACAGCAGATGACAGCTAATTTCTCCAGTTAAGAAGATTTCTATCAAATCCGTAGAAATACGCACTCAGATTGGACATGCTTCCAAGTGACTGCATCTCATTTGCATTTTGCTTCTGCTTAGCAATGCCTCGAAGCTATTTTGGAACATCACAAGCTGTCCAGGGCATGCTGTTATATCTGTATGTAATTGTAAGGAGCTTTCTATTCTTTTTAACTACAAAGAATGTTTTATAAAATGCAGGGGAGATTCCAGATACAGAGGTACCCTGTAGAGAGTGGCCTGCAGAAGAACAGCAGCCTGGCAGGGAACGTCAGGCACATCTCAGGCAGGTTTCTGCTGCGCAGAACCACCAGTTTCTCAGTCAAAGCACGACACATCTGCTGTCCTGGTCTGGGCTAGTAAGGAGTTCTGGTAATCAACTTCACGTCAGGATGGGGGTATACGAGCGCATCTCCAGCGCTCCTGCCAAGCTGCATACTGATTTTAAAAAGTGGCTCTTCAATGTTAGTTAATGTCCGCTACACAAATCTCCCTCTGGGACCTAGATCTGGAGAGGATCATGAGGCTTTAAGTGCAAAAGCCGGAAAGGCTGGAATTGCCTATAGCATAGCCTCCACAGATGAAAACCTGGATAAAACGGTGATGTCAAATTGGTGCCCACTTCTAAGATGACAGGAAATCTGTTTAAAAAAAAAACAAATCAAAACAAAACCAAAACCCAAAGTCCTACTATTTCAAGTAGCTACCTACATCTTCTTGTTTTAACTTCCAGACGCAAAAAGTTTTGGCTGCAGATAAAAATAGCTACCCTAATGTTAGTAATCCCAGAATGGCCCTTACTGTTAAATACATGCTTTAAACATCTCTGAAGCACCGCTGCCAAACATGGCAAATAGGTTTATGAGTCTGTCACCCTGCATAACGAAAGGAGGATAAAGCTACTAAGTCCACCCTTGCACACCTTTCATCCACCTGTTTTCCCTGTTCTCTCTAGAGCACCATAACCAGGGGTTTCTGGGTCTCCTTGCCCATCTCCTGATCTAGAAGGCACTATGATCCATACAGCAGCTTCGCATACCCAACGCATATTCCTTTCCTCCTTCCCCCTCCCCATTCTTGTCTTCACTCGGGGAACTCTCCCATCACAAGCACACTGATCTAAATGAGAACCCTACTACGTGATGCATTAATATATAACACATGATGTAAATAAATCAAAAGGTCCTGTTTAGAGGAGCTTTTGTCATATCCTCGCATGACCCGAGGAAGACATTTTTCCCCGCAGATGAGGCTTGAGGGTATATTACTACACACCGCCAACGCAGGCTCCTGGAACCCTCTTGTGTTTTCTTCCATAACCATTTAAAGCAGCCACTGCAGTCCTCTAATCATGGGCATTTTTTAATCTGCGTGTGGGTGGAAGTGTCCTTCTGTCATTGCCCACTCCAACATCTCCCACTGACTGAAAATACCTTTCCCTGAGCACAAAGCAATGTGACACTCCTCCTTTTCTGCACACACACACGTGCATGTGCATGCACCTCCCACAGAAATCCACTAAGCATTTGTATTTCATGCTGGGTCCCGATCAAGCTGTGCTAGGAAATGATCAAGCATGGTGCACAACTGTCGATGGCTACGTTAGTTATTGTAAGCAACGTGTCTTTAAATTCATCTAGCTGACAAGGCAAGTGGCTTTGTACAGTTAATTAGTAAGGCACACAGGTATTCAAAGAAGATATGTGTGGGGCACAAAAGCTTGTTAAGGAACCCAGAGCTCACCCACAGCACTGTTAGGGAAAAGAGAAAAGAAACCAGCTTTGGAGTTATCACAGGAGATTATTTAAATGCCTCAATCTAGCTTCCTAAATATGACCTATTAAAGAATTTACTATGTTCTACAAAAGCTCCATGGCTGATATAGCAGTAAAATCTGTGTATAAAACCTTATACCTACATGAGGGTGTGTACTCAGATGAGAACAGAGTGCACTAAAATAAGCATGACACCTAGGGCTTCTCTATAATTGGAAGAGGTCATTGGTGTAGCCACGTGACTACAGCAATACCAGGAAATTCTCATAGCACAAACAGGGCTTGCCCTGTTTTATTTATAGAGCGTTTTATTCGGTGTGAGTTGTAGCAATTTCTGAAGCTAAAACACCCTCCACAGCAACGCTTTTTTTTTTTTGCCTAGCCGCATTGCCACGGGACCTCTATGAGAAGGGCTATGGTAACAGGACAGTGACGCACACTCCTAAATGACACAGCCACGTTAGCAAAACCTGAATTCAACCCAGGCTAAAGAGACAGGACTGCTCTGTTCCCAATCCTGACACTACATCACCATTTAACCTTGGGTAAGTTACTTGATCATGCAGAATGTCAGAGTCTGCATTAGGCTAATGAGGATAATAACAATAATCATGTGTGTCACAGATACAGTAGGGCTTGGTTATTATGTTCTTGTGAAGTGCTTAGAAGAGCCCCAGATGAAAGGGAAATTAGGAGAAGGAAGATTAATTAAAAGATGTGTGCATCCCAAATAAAAAACAGACAGGAACATTTTTGTTGTTGCTATTATTACGAGAGAGAGTCTCTCTGATTTAGGGCAGCTTTTATTTCATGTTGGTAAAGCAGACCTATTTTAACCACTTTCCATGTTCAAACTTTATTTGTAGATTGTGGGCAGGTGATAAAGGCTGCTGAGCCTCTGATATTGCAAATATAAAGGCCTTTGATCAAAGGTCTGATTTCACAGTAACTGGCGTCTGTGATATGACAAAGCTGACAGGCCTGCCTCTATTTCAACTGTTGCAAGGCAATACAAGGAATCAAAAATTTACTGCCATGCTGAAGGAAAGACTAGGATTGAAGAAAAGGAGACTTTTCCTGTGGATAAACACACCATAGCGAGCATAGCCACTAGTGAGAAATGTTGCAATGAAATTATGTTAAATGGCCAAGTGCTTGTTAATAACAGACTTGTGCAAACGGAAACATCTTTTCTACAGTGCTTTTTAACTAGGAAGTCCTAGGCACTTATCATATAGGTCAGTATCATTACCTGTTATAAACACAGGGAAAGGGACACAGCGAGAGGTGCGGCGACACATCTGAGCTCACGTATAATTGAGCTGCACAGCCCAGAAAGAGACTCAAGCTCCCTACTTTTTCCCCAAGCCTCAGCCTGGACTGCTGTGCACTGGAGTAGGCTTCCTCCTTTGCCAGAGCTGAACCCTAGCTCTTCCTGCAGCATGCCAGGAGCGTTAGATGCCATGCTTCAATTCAACATCATCCAGTGACAAATACAGTTCTAACTCTAACTTCACCGCGTGAATTTCAAAGCGATACCAAATTCCATGAACTATGCCTCGGGGCATTCAGTAATGAATTTCTTAAAAAATAGGTGAGTACAGGAACCTGGGAAAAAATTAATAATTGTACATTCTTTCCAGGACATAGAAAAACCTTTCTTTCACCTTGCACAGAAAGTTTTCTGTTTTTAAAAAAAACAGGGTGGTACTGAACCCTTCATTTCTCAAGAGTCAGGTTTTTTTAACTTGCTGTCAGCAAGTCATCTACACTTTAATTTGTGATAATTAACAACACAGTAGAAGAAAAAAAAAGGACATCGCCTCCACTCATTTCAGGAGACACTGCAATACTGCTAGTTAAAGATGGAGTTTGGGTTTCCCCCCTTAACTATAAAAAGGAAAAGGCTCTAATTTGTTAAGCTTCTGCTCATGAAATGTGCATTAATTCTTTAATGACAGGTGTACCTCAGAGTCAGGACAGCTAATCACAAGATCAAGAGTTAACCACAGTACACAGCTCATAGAAGCCCACATCTTTTTCAAAGAACAGCTTGGCAAGGTCCCACAAGCCAGTTCACAGCAAGTTTAGAGCAAAAAGTTATTTCCTAAAAGCAGAACTAATAATCCCTATTTTCCTATGGCTCTATGTCTTGAGGCAGCATTCTCCAATGCTGTCAGTGGTGGCGGATGTTCAAAATCTTTTGCCTTTGTGGTTTCCTTCACATCTAATAAATGTTAAGCTCATATTACAGGGACTCCCTCATTTCCCTGGCTCCAAATTTCTATGAAACCTCTAGCAGCATTGTATCTTTCAGAAGTCTTCCTTCTTCAAGTATGGCCGAAATTGGCCAATGGATTAAAACAGTAAGGGGTGAGGGGAATAAAGAATAACCTAGAGAAAGACTGACTTACAATACCTCCATTTAAAAGAAACTGCTTCCATTGCAATTCATGTCTTCATTTACTGGAATTCTGAAGTTCTATTTTGGTCATGGTGGCCACATTTTATTCCAGAGTGACCCTCCTGTTTCAGAACAGCTATATGCATTATAGATCTGAAGCCAGCCATAGTGGCTTTTCCTTTCCATACAGAAGCAAATCAGCAGTATTACTCCACTGTATCTAGAAACTCAGAAATGCGTGCATTACCCCGTGTCAGTTACAGCTCTCACTTCTGTTAGTCAACACTGTCAGTCTTTTAGTAAGATGAAACACCACACAACTCTGGTGAAAAACAGACCTAGCAAAATTTCTTGCAATGATGTTCAATAACCTTAAGTTTCACAGCTGGCCAATAAAACATCACTTTCGGGACAGACAGTCCCTAACTCATTCCTTATCTCAGGATGTTTTTATGTATGAAGTGGAAAACTGTTAAATCTTCAGAGATAATCAAGATTGGACACAGGTGCTGCACATAAGGGACTATCAGTGAAATAAAGCAAACAGTGTTTATCTTTCCCTCCCTACCCACACCCTACTTTTGCACAGTAGTATCTAAGCAGCTGAAGAGATGGGGTCAGGAGGAAAATGCTTAGCCACTGAACTTGTACAGAACATAAAAGGCAGAGCTCCCTTTGAAGAAACAGCCTCTCGGGGTCCTGTGAACATGCTTTCTCACTGAAAAGGGAAGAAAAAGAAAAGATCCATTTTAAAATTAAAAAGCAACTCAGTCCTCAATCTAAACAGTAAGCCACGCTCTTTGGTCCTGCACTTCAGTCACTGGAATTAAAGGTACTTCTTTTAGGATACATGTCAATCCTTTTGATCATTTATTCTTGATTTAGATGTTGAGCAGAAAATAAAGCATCTTAGTTGTATGCCTATTAGAATGCTGCATAATATAGAGGGGATGAAATAAAAAAAAGCAGTGCCAGTCCAAGGCAAAGGGGGGAAAAAAACCTCAATGCTGTCTGATTATTGAAAATAGCTCACAAAGTATTGCAAAGTGCCCGTGCGGTCAATAAATTTAAAGTAAATGAGGATTCAGTAAGTACTGCAAACTCTGAGCACCAAAATTGGTGCTATCAGATAAAGCGATTCTCAGGTAAAAGAAACTCCTTGTCAAGCATTCTGCTGGGGGGGTATACATACTGCAGGTAGAGAGCAGACCTAAGGCCTTGCCTAAGCATGCCATGCCCAAAAGCCTTTATTCCTTCTGCTCATGACATTGGCTGGAATCATGCTTGAGTATGAGTACCCACATGGTCTGCAAGATATTTGCTGGGAAGCTGGGCTGTAGAGTACCTGCTGACCGCTGCTTCTGTCAATCCCTCAGTGCTGAACCAAGAGAAGTTTGGTCTGTATAGAAGTGCAAAACACACCATAGTAGAGATATAGCTCACCACTGAACATGTTTTAGCATATATAGATGGTACGTAAATGCACAAGGACCTGACAAGATAGATATGAGAGCTGCTACCATAGCACAAAGAACTTTATTTTCCACCAGGCAAATGCCAAGCTAGCGAGGACGCTTTCAAGTCAGTCCAACAGCCAGACATGAATGCCACCCAAACACCAGCAGATAGCTCTGTGCAGGTCTGAACAAGCACGCCAGGTGTTCCCAGGAGGTACGCACTTTACCAGGGGAGCTGCAGCATTCCTCACCAACCTCCGCATTGGAATGGTTTTCAGATGGGGTCCCAGAAGTCATTTACTATATAAGCTATTCCCTGAAAGGTATTGGGGATGGTGGAAATGAAAACAAGAGAAAATTAATCTTTTCATTAATTTAGAAAGATGCAATTCATGACTCACAGCAAGCTGGTGTAAATAAATGGCATTGTTTAAATCTTATTTGTAATTATACTTCAAGCCAGAGACTTTCAAAGCTGCACTGAGAATATGGCATCCAATTGTCTAATTTATTGTTATTTTAAGCAGGTACTGTATGCCCAAATTCCCTTGGCAGATTATATCTGAGCTTAAGTGTTTCGCTAGAGGTAATTTTCACGTTTTCATGACAGCAGCAATGAGAGGAAGGAAATCAAACATAAGATAATTCCATCTATGTTGTCCAATTTCTTCCTCTCTCTGTGCCAAGTTGAAAGAGATTTGTGCACAACTGCAAAGCTGTACACTCGCTGTGCTCTGCCTGGTTTGGCACGTAAGAGAAAGTGGAAGTGCGGAAGGACCAAATGCAAGTGGTTTGGGAAAGGAAACAAACCAGTAGGTTTTCTTTACCAGCCATGCATTTCTTAGAAATATGAAAAACTGCTCTTTGTGCTATTTCTGCTCACTATACTAGCCACCTGTTCATTACAACGATGGTAATTAATAAAGAACAAAAACTCTTAAGTAGATCACCTTGAAAGTCTTGTTCATACTTCATCAGCCTCCTGCAGTCCCCAACCACAGACTTAAATTTCATAAGGATCAAAAACGTATAGAGAAGTAGAAGTTACTGAGGAGAAAATCATTTGTGCTAACGCATATATAAATCTGGAACACCAATCTGCCTAGGAAATGAGTCCTATTAACACCTTGCCTGAAATACCCTAGGCATGCTTAGAAGGCACCTGGTGATCCCCAAATAAATTGATGCAATTTTGAGGAACTGTCACATAGCTGGTTGTTCTTGAAAAGTTGGACAGAGAACAAAAGTGGTTGGAGAAGTGCCTATCACGTATCTACTGCTTTTTAATACCTGTCACAGTGCTGCGGTGTTGCATGAAACCTAAGACGTAGCAAACACATGGAAAATTAGCAGCCTCCTAATATATATCACTGCTAATAGCCAGAAGGATCATAGTCACCCATTTATTCACTACAGAAGTTAGTTGGGAAAGAGAGTTACCATCTGTTCTTTTCTCGAGGCACTGTTTTAACCAAGAGAGATTTCTACATGAAAGTATAGCCAAATCCTAAAATGCTATATTTAGTAGGACTGTAAGATGTATGTGTATATACATTCAGAAAAAAAATGTTCCCTCAATCAGTTTAACTTTTTTCTTCTGCTGCTAGAATATCTGGACTGCTCCTCCCTCAATTAAGAAACTTGCCTTTCATGTCAACTTAAATTCCCATGCAATGGATTTGATTTTGGTTTTGTCTCCTGCTCATTCTGCTCCCACTTCGTCATGACACTGACTGAGGAATCAGTACTGCTCCATGCACACTAAAACTGAACCCAAATATAGTGGGTTTTCCTTCTCTGTTCAGAAACGCTATCAGCAGTTTAATTTTCATATGATCACTATTTAAAAATACATACATAACCCTATGCAATCTTGAATCAACTTCAAATTTATTTCTTTACTTCGCTGCATTCCTACTAAGTGCCTGCTACACGCAAGAAAATATAACTTGATATCTGAAATGGCAGAGACAGAGAGAAATCTCTTGCAATTACTTTTAAAAGACCTGGAATTTCAGAGAACACTGTTAATTCATCTCCTTGTAGGTGGGGTCACAAACTGCTGTTCCCTATCTTCTGATGCTCTAAGGGTCCAGAGGAGGACTGCAGATATTCAGGGACAACTGATGATCACAGAATCATTTAGGTTGGAAAAGACCTTGAAGATCATTGAGTCCAACCACTAGCCTAGCACTGCCAAGTCCACCACTACACCATGTCCCTAAGCACCACATCTACACGTCTCTTAAATACCTCCAGGGATGGTGGCTCCACCACTTCCCTGGGCAGCCTGCCCCATTGTCTGACAACCCTTTTGGTGAAGATGTTTTTCCTAATACCCAATCTAAACCTCCCCTGGCACAACTTGAGGCCATTTCCTCTCGTCCTATGGCTTGTTACTTGGGAGAAGAGACCAACCCCCACCTCTCTACAGCCTCCTTTCAGGCAGTTGTAGAGAGCGATGAGGTCTCCCCTCAGCCTCCTTTTCTCCAGGCTAAACAACCCCAGGTCCCTCAGCCGCTCCCCATCAGCCTTGTGCTCCAGACCCTTCCCCAGCTTCGTTGCCCTTCTCTGGACACGCTCCAGCCCCTCAATGTCTCTCTTGTAGTGAGGGGCCCAAAGATGATGTTAGAAGATGCAGGCGTTAGAAATGACAAAGACATTTGGCAAATGCAGACATAATCCATCCTACTCCTACCTTCTTTTTTGTGTAATTTCCTGGTTTTATGTTGTTATTAATACCACTTTTTAGGGGTGAGGAGAAAGAAAATATTCACCTCAGGCACACCACCCTAGGATATTGCAAAAAGAAAACACTGCACAAAACATCTATAGACATAAGGATCCTGCTGTGTGCTGGAGGCATAATACATCTCCATTCAGCTAAACTGTGCAATAGAGAAGTGGAGAAAAAAAATGCAGAAATTGCTTTGAAAACAAAAACAAAAAAGTGTTTTCCTAGAGCCATCATCAGGTTTGCTTGTCAGATCAGATGCCTTTTTTTGTGCTCCATTCAAATGCAAAGAAAATGCTTGAAGAAAATTGCTAGTTCTGATATTTACACCCTTCACATACGCAGCTGGAGTGAGATTTCTGCCATGGTGGAGCAACAGCATCAACAAAATAGTCTAAACCTAATGGCAGTCATACTGCAAGATAAACATATATGCAAAAGACTTCTTCATTCCCTACTACACACTCTCTAATAAACTTTATGCTTATACAATTTTTAACTACTTATTTTTACAGCAAGTTTTAGGAAAATGGGCCGTTTTAGGCTAAAGATTATGATCTTGGCAGTAGGACTGAAGGAAGGAGGTTAATAAAAGGTAGATGAGTCATGAGAAACCTTCTCCCCACTTCAGCAAGGAAAGCAGAAGCTTCACAGAAGCTCCACAGACGGCAAATCTTTTTGGAGTTACCAGCAGACATTTGTCTTGTTTTAGCTTCCCATCTGACAACAGCATACACTGCCTCGTGCTGCGGCTTTTTAAAGAAACACTTACAGAATCAGTTCTAACTTTTTAAGAAGTAGGATTTAAGCACTGCCATCTCCTCTGTGTTTGTTTACCCTTGTGATATTTGGCACTCTCCTTAAAACAACTGCTACTGCAGTTACTAAATTCTTTTAAGACTAAACTCTTCAAAATCGCATGGTTGTGCAGAAAATCCCCAAAACAGAAAAAAAAAACAGGCTCCAAACCCAGAATACAACTCAATCACACCCAAAAAGTACTTATTTCTAAGTTTCATGGCAAACTTGAAAGGCCTGCTCATTATTGTGTCCATAGCTGTGGCAATTATTATCTGTAGGGTGTAAGTTTCCATCAGACACCACCATTATTTATGTTTTTTGCAAACAGAACAATGATGATTCCTAATACAAAAAGCTTGTTCAGACATAAGACAACAAGGCCACAGGTCAATAGAGAGACAAATGAAAGGAGAATGCAAGAAAACAATGCATCCTTTCTGTCCCTCTGACAGGTATCCTGATCGGATGAGAGGAAACGGCCTCAAGTTGCACCAGGGGAGGTTTAGATTGGATATTAGGAAAAATTTCTTCACCAAAAGGGTTGTCAGACATGCTGACATGCTTGGGACAGGCTGCCCAGGGAAGTGGTTGAGCCACCATCCCTGAAGGTATTTAAGAGACGTGTAGATGTGGTGCTTAGGGATGTGGTTTAGTGGTAGACTTGGCAGTGCTAGGTTAATGGTTGGACTCAATGGTCTTCCAGGTCGTTTCCAACCTAAATGATTCTATCCTGACCAACTCAATGCCCTCTTTTTCATGTAACTGCTGCAAAACAACCCCTGTGCCTGTAAAGCTAGAAGTAAATAAAATCCTCTGCCCTTTGCTTTGCTACCAAAATACTACTATGGCTATCCGGCCGGATAAAGGACAAACTATTTGTCTGGTTTTTTACCCCCACAAAAATTTAATTGCTTATCTTTCTTATCTGATCAGCACAGCGTCCCAGTACCTTGCTTATCAGCTGCTTATCCCCCCCTACCTGCCCTGCCCCGCTTGCTGCTGCTCCCTAAGTCACCTGCCAGAGCAACTACTTGTGTGTCATGCCCACGGTTAGAGAGGGGGCAAAAGCACCTGGAAGGGAAAGGGGAATGCATGGTTTTGCTTTACTTTCTCCTCCCTGCAGAAAACAATAACTAATTTGCTTTAGAAGACAAAATTAACAATGTTACTGCCTACAAATACTCAAGTAAGCCTTCAGAAATGACCAAGCACATCTTATTTCAGCAGAAGCATGTCTTAACGCTCACCTCCATTGCTCCAGCTAGATACAGACTAGTTCCGGAGCCTCCTAAAGTGCTCTGAGTTGCATCCATTTCCTCTCCAAGTCCTTCATATTAATTGATGTGCTCTGAATTACATCATCAATTTCTGTCAAAGTACAGGTATTTAAATGCCACCCCATCATATTTTCACTTAAGAGCCCTTGCCCACTTTCTCCCTTTCGCACACACGCTCACTCTCTCTCTCTCGGCATAACGCAGGGAAAGCTTCATGTTTTAATACACGCTAACATCAGCTGCAAACAAGAGGTGTGAAAGGAAATTAGGTATGCAGGTCAACTCATTCACAAATTAACTGCCTATTCATTTGCAGCAGCATGGTGCTTTGCCACACTGGAAAGCGCTTGCCAAACAAGAGGCAGCTAGGGGAGCACCAGTGTTTTTCCAACAGCTTGAAAACAACTGGAGCAGGTAGAAGAAAAGCTACCTTTGCTGTTCTCAGTTTCCAAACACAAGGCAGACATCGGCATCATCACCAACATTAGGATATTAACAATAATGAACTAACTTACAGGACCACTGCAAGTACTGATTATTTGTGAGGACTTCTTATATGCTAGACAGTCTTGCTATGCTAGGTGGGAGAGCAGAGCTAGAGAGGCTGTGCCCAGTCATCCCAGAGCACACAGCAGCTCTGCAGGATGGTCACTCTGGAACACGGACCATCTGCGTGTCTCGTGTGTTCCTGCCGAAGTCCCCCGACATGACTGAGCCTCCTCCCTATCCTCTTTCTCTTTGCTGTCCTGCTTCCAGCACCACTTTCAGGGATGCAACAGGGTTAAAGAACACAGTGACTTCTGCAATAGGATCCACTCTTGTGGACCTTAGGACTCTGCAGTAACATAAACAGCATGCTTCATGGCAGTGTCCAAAACATAGCTTGAGCTCTCTGTTCCTTCTGCCATTTATCCTTTCTAACACAGGAAAATAAAGTAGTAAAATCTTGATCTCAGCTGTACAGTGTAAACACTCTGCAACTGCCCTGTATTCACACTAACATGAAAAGACTTCAGCCCGGCTATTTTCCTTACAAACTTCACATTACTCAACTTCGATCACGATATGAATATCAATTCCTTTCTGAAACTTTTCAACCCAAAATAAACATTCCTCCTTCACAATCAAACATTTTTATACAAACCCACTACTAACATTTCACAGCACGTTTGAAAAATAAATGGTTGCAGCCTATCAAGTAAAGCATTTTGCTTAAATTACACACTCTTCTTTCATAAAATTACAGAATGTGGTTTTGCCTTCTCGCCGTACCAGGGACTGCACAGAGGTGCACTGCAGCACTGCTACTGCACCACATATGCATCCTGCAAACTGCTTAAGCCCAGTCTTCTGCTTCATATTAAACAACATAGAACCCCATTAATTTGTTCAGAAGCAGAGATAACAGTGGTCAGCCTTACTGGTTGAGGGCTGCCAACTGCCAAGAGATCCTATTATACATAAGGAAAGGCCAGTGAAGGAATTAGCGCGTATAGGTATGGCACAGGTGATCCACGTGCTAAGCAGAGAGCTCCGTTCTCCCGATACAGAACACGGCATGACAGTGTCCTTAACTGCAATTCCTAACTGTAAATGGAAATACATAATTAGTGTATAACCAAAAAGCCTTCCCCAGGCATTTCAGATTTGTTTAAGAAGCATCCATGACTACTTTAGTAAGCATCAAAACTCTACTAAATTTTAGAGCTGAGCAGAAAAGTAAAAATATCAGGAGCTTAAAGTATCTTTGTACTTCAGGACCAACCTCCATCCACAGGTTAGGTTACATATAAGCCCTTGAAGAAGATCTGAATAGTTCGGTTAATTGCATTTACTTGTCACGTCCTCTTACTTGAGAAATCCATACTAAGGCTATGAGTATAGTAACAGTTATAACAACAACAGGGGATGCCCAGAGGATCAAACCAATGTAAAAAGCAAAAAACAACAAATAAGGTTTAATTTCTCAGGGGTCCTAAAAAAAAAAAAATCAACAAAAAAGCCACTAAGATGAAACCCAACTGAAATTATGAAAACCAGATGAAAGTGCAACTCAGATCCATCTCTCCCTTCACCTCAGCATTATAAGTTTTCAGACTTTATAATAAATGATATATTCTTTCAGTTTAAGACAAAACAATTAAACATATGGCCTAAAATGAGAGACTGGGTGCTAGCTGAAACTAAAAACATGATAGCTAGGGATTTCAAACCAGCCAAAGGCTTATAGCAATATCTGACCCTTCCACTAGCCGACAGGAATTAAAGAGCAGAGCACATTATTTGGGAGATTCTTGGATTTTGCATAGCAAACACCTCAGAATTTTTCCTGCAGTAGCTCTTGATCTCACATTTTGAGGTGTCCTAGAAGAGGACAGCCTGGTTCTCCAGCACATCCTTCTGCCGGACGGTTACGCTGCTGACGAAGAACACAAACTTCTCTCTATAGCCAACGTGCAATCCAAGCACCGCCTTTACACATACAGCGGGCCCCCTCCGCACCCCAGCGCCCTGCTCCTCCCCACTGCCTTCTCAGGGCTTTCTACTACAGCACAACAGAGAGCTTCCCATCCTCCCCGAGAGGCAAGCCTCTCTACCTAGATTAAAGAGAAAACGAGCATGCTGAGGAGTTTAAAACATTCAAAATTCCAGCTCAGAAAGAGAGAGCTGCCAGTGGCCAACATTTCTAAGGGCAAAATTACAGCATGTGGGAATTACAGATCTGCAGACAAACCAGCAATTTGTGAGGAATTCAAGTCACCAGAAGCGACAAATTAGGACCACAATGCTAACAAAATTAGACACAGTCTCCTTTTAACCTCATCTCTATTTTTAAGGGCTTTTTTTTTTTTTAAGGTTTTGTATTTGTTGTGTTGTTAAAGTTTCTGTGAAATTGGGCTGAGAGCAACTGTTTAGGAACGAAGTTTCCCCATAATTTACTCCCATTACCTTAAGATGTGTGAAAATATGCCCATGCCTGTACAAGGAGGTTTCTCTCAGCTATTTAACAGTGACAGAATCACCCAGCAAAGATAAAACTCAGTAGCAACACGAAAATTTCCATAATCTTTGCAAATATGCTGCTTGACAGGACGCTGTCAGCTGTAGGATTTTTTTTTTTCTTTTTTGAGGTTCCCTTGCATTCTTCAGTCTTCTCTCTGTTTGGGGACACTGCTAGAATCAAAAGGCAGCTCTTTCCCAATGTGACTCTTGCTCATCTACATGTCAATAGACTGAACTATGGAAAAACAAAACAAGAACCAAGCCAATTTCCACCCCCCTCCACTCAATAACAATAAAATCACACAACAGCATCTTTAAAACCATGCCTATTCATTTTGATAATTATTCTAACAGTCCATCTAAGCATGGCCTCTCAGCCCCCGACTCCAAAGGAGAAACCAAACCCTGAAGGAGGAGGAGGAAACGGCTCATCTGCTGAATACAATATTCGGAAATGTGAGGTGAACATTCCTCACCAAAGCAAGATGAATGTTCCCACCCGAGCACAAAGAAAGTGTTCATATTTCATATATTTTCCATTGTTTGACCTTGCTTGTACATAAGTAACTACATTTAGCAATCGCCAATGGGAGATATTTAGCAGCTAAAAAGATTACTGTTTTTAATCGTGCAATAGCAGAAGCAACAAGGCAGGCTACACCCTGTTCAGTTCCATGAACGTTCTCCAGTTCTGACACAGAGATCCACCCTCCCATGGGCACAGTCACCTCTGTAACACCCACCAGTGAGATGTGCAACATCCACTGCCCAAAATGAAAACATCACATTAAAATGATCCACAATGAGGGGGCTGCAGCAACGAACCCCCAAGGAAACCAAAGCCACAGTTTGCTGCTTGGTTTAAGCAGGGCTCTTAGAAAGCTCCACTGCACAATGCTGTCTCAATTTGCAATGATGGAAAGAGAGTGGATACGAAGTCTGTGTGGAGCCAAAGAATTCTGGATTGAAACAAGTGAATACTTCGAAGTATAAAATATTTAAATGAGATGGCTTCATGGCATAAGGAAATATCCTGCAGGTAGTGATGGAGGCAGCGGTTTCAAATTTCCACATTGAAAAAGCATTGGTTTGACTCCAAGGGGGTCATCAGACAGCGAAAAGCACGGTGGAAGGACTTTGTGCAGGGCAGGCAGACTTGGCAAGTGTCACAGCCCGATGGCCGTTTCACACTGGCGTGCTGCTGCACCTCAACCCTACTCAGCCAAGTGCAGCTGCTAAGGCAGGTGTGTCTGGCACACAGGGTCCTGCACGGGGAAAAGGCAGCAGCCCTGTACCCCAGAGAAGGCACAATGCCCAGAAGATCTGAATAGAAACAGCACGAGAGGCTTTACCAACCTACAGTGGGTTTCAAACAGAAGTCTGCAGTGTTCCACAAGTGACTGCTCCTGTCTTGAATGACCCAGCATCCTTGCACAGTTATCACTTGACACCAATTGCTGGTCATTTGGGTTGCTGCCTTTCTTTATATATTTAACAGAAACCTCGTAACACTGCCCTTTCTAGCTTTCATTACATGCGCTGAAAGCACTCTTCAAAGCACCCCGTAAAAATATAATGCAAAGTGTTTATGGACAAAGACAAGCTTTAGAAGACTGGCAAGGAATTAAGTGTCTTTAAAACTATTAATTGAGATAGAAGGAACAGGGAACACTTATCAGCACAGGCTGCTGGCACACAAGGTCATAGCAGCAGCCAGCAACGGCAGGTGCAAATGATGAAATCTGTGTGCAAATTCTAGAGGGACAGCTTTCTAACAGAGGAGCTCTTCTCCACAGGGGCTGGTGCCACTGCTTAATTTGATTACGCACAAGTGAGAGCCTGGGGGAGGGAGAGAAGGAAAGAAACAGAAAGAGCGAGGATCCTCTAAGCACCCATGCTGAACGTAAAGGGCGCATGCAGCTGCAGTCTCGGCAGCAGGGGTACTGAACAGTGGTCCACAGCAAAATTACAGGGGGCTCAGACAGCTGACATGGCATGATCCTTTGGTAGACAAAAAATTACTTGCTTTCCCCTCAGCAAACCACATGCCGCATAGCAATTTTGACTGGAAAGACGCTATCCCAGATTTAAAGGGAAACTAATCTGTTAAACGAAATACATCACGGAGCAGGAGAGCCTGGAATCTGTGCGTGAACAGACCACCACACGCACACAGCGACACTTCGTCCCTAGCACTTGCAGGGGCTACACTCTTTCTGCTTACCACCAACCAAGTCTCTTACAACCTGGCTTTTTAAGAGCTGCCAAGAGACTCTTTTCTAACCATAACTTGTAACCTGAAAGTACACAAACTGTGCTCTTGCTTCCCTCTAGCCCTGAAATCTTATAGCTTATAGAAGCACCCTGGGACTGTTTCTTTTAAAGACAGAACAATTCAGTCTCTATTGCATTCTGGGTTAAAAGGCAACAAACCCAAAACAAAAAAACCACCAGTCTAGGATCAGGTCCTCCAGACTAAGCCCAAGAATATAACTAAAGAAGAAAATTGCTCTTGTTGAGATATTTACGTACAATTTTTTTTTAAGCCTACCTTAAAATTGTCATGACACTACCTACCAGAGTCTAAATTATACTTTCAAAATTATATGTATTAATATCTAAAGTGTGTAATTATAAAGGAGCAGATGCATTTTAGAAACACCATACTTATAAACCTATTTTTTAAAATAGAAACTTTCTGCATGACTAAGATCTGTATTTTAGGTCTCCTGTCTTTATGATTCAATACTAGCAGAGGCAACTGGAGTCCACATGTTGAAATGGAAGCTGCAAACAGTGATCTTCTATATTATGTCAATGGCATTGATTAAAAAAAAAGAAAAAGTAAAAGCAAACCTTACTCCTGCAGACCAAAAGAAACCCCTGAAAACAGTGGAAAAACTGTGCTGCTAATAATTTTTCTTCTCACCAGTTTCCTTCATTAAAGCCAAACTCATGCAAGCAGAAAGTGTTATATATTTGTTTAAATCTACCAAGAAAACTGAAGCACTGAAAAATAGTGGGTTTGCCAGTGAAAAGTGTGATTAATGAAATTTACAGACAGCTTAATTATCAGATCAGTGATTTAAATCTACTAACTAGTGATGTCCACACCATGACCGATCCTACCTGTTGTTTTCTGGCAGTCTCTGCACAGAGACCAGAGGCTGAATGCCTACGACTATCTAGAGAAACCGAACTCTCCCACTGCTGGGCTTGCTCTGTATACACAAACCTCTCGCTACAGATAGCGATTGCATAGGAAATCTCTCCCACCCAAGATTGAAGCAGTTTGTACTTCAGTTGCACAAGTCTTCCAGTGAATAAAACCAAACATCGTCAGGTTACAAAGTCCAGTAATTCCTAAATCGTGACGAACCTATTTCCTATTCACATAGAAAATGTGAAGGGATGGTATAATAGAGCTTGACTAAATATTTAAATCAAGAAGGTTAAATCCTGATTTAGATTGTATTGCATGTGCTTACAGATAGAAACCTCTATCCAGCCACTCACATAACTCGTGTTTTTATTCAAACAGTACTTAACAAGAATAAAATAGCAGTAGGGCTAAAGTGGCTTTCAGCAATGCAAGTGATTTAAATGTACACTTGTGAGGCAAATGTAAGCTGCAATGATGTACACAGTTTGTCATTTATACCATTATATATTTTTGAACATAATATGACTACAGAAGCATTACTAATTTTGAGTCACTTCTAAATGAGAAAAAGAAGTTTAACAAGAACAGTGAAATGCAGAGCAAAAGTGATTTACCTCTCTTTTCTTCAGCTACTGTTGCAATCCCTCTCGATCCACAGTCCAAAAACCTGATAATTTCGGTAGCTTTGTAATAACTTAAAGTATACCCACTGCACCTTCAATAGCTGCCAAAAATATGCCTTAATATCACATGCATCTTAGCGCACCTTTAAGGACAAAGGTAATTTTAACCCTACTTGGAAAAGTGTTTTAGCTTGCAAGAACTTTACTGAAGCATGACATGAGACACGAAGAACCTCTGGAAGGGCACTATGCAGCGACTCAACAAATGTGTTTTCACTAGAAATAAACTCCAAGAAGCAACAGCTGTTCTCCCTGCACTGCCTCTGTAACTTTAAAAGACATACAGGTTCAGAAAGATGCCCCGCTCCTCCAGTGCCCCCAACCCCAGCGACTTAGAGTATGACGTCAAATTTATTTAAGTAGTGAAAGGTCTACCCAATTTCATGGGTTTTAAAGCACATATAAAACAGTGCACTAGCTTCCAAAACTGGTCACACATCTAAGCTTACAAAATAACTGCGAGTGCTTTCCATTTATGCCAAGCTGAAATTTGCCAACATATAAGAGGTGCAGATTATGACTACCTAAAAATACATGTTTTATGAAGGAAATAGCAAGTGACCCTAAATTTTAGCAGTTCTACCAAGACCCTGCTATAAGGAAATAGGCAAGAGGTGCAAACCCATTAATTTTATTGTTTTTTCAGCACTTCTGTACAGTACAAAGTGCATCACAGGGCCAACAAGCACACACTACATGCTACAGAAGCGTTGCAAACTGCTCATGAGCATCCAGCACCTGCATACATATAAAAAGTAGATTAAATGAACACACAGGTAAATGCAATAAAGTTGGTTATTGCCCTGACAGCTAAGAAATGCTGTTGGGGAGAAAGGTAGGGAGGAAAGGGCAGGAGATACACTCACTGCGCAGAGTACTAGTGGGTGAGTGCCCAACCTTTGGCCAGAATTAGCACCCAACAACCTCACGTTCTGACCCGTGACTCAAGGTTTTTCATTAGGGATTGTGTAATTGTTTATGCAGTCTGTAGGCAAGCACAGATGAACAAAAACACCAGGACTCCTCTCATTTAGAAAGGGGGAAAAAAAAAAATCTCCCTTACTTTAATACCAGTTGGGAATAAAACACACACACACTTTTTTGTGTCCCCAACACTATAGCTTAATTGATCATTAGAAGCTCAGGAATCTCAGCATATTGTTATTATAGTCAAAAAATCAATTACTAGAAACCAGCACCTTAGTATTTTCTGTATCTTATTATCGGAAGGTCATCATGGAGAGATCAATGTTTGCCCTTCCAAGCACTATTACTCAGGTACCTTGTCTGGTACTTCCAAGTTACAAATTCCTCAAAAATTGCAAAGGAAAAAAAAAAAGTCTAATCTCCTAATACTATCACATTACATCGCTTTTTGTCCTCCCCCTTCTCTTCCCCATCAGAGAAGGGACTAACACATCCAAGACCGAGCTGATCAGGAACTGTCAGTTTTAATCAGAGTATTGTAGCTGTCAGTCACCAGTAGCCCTTGGGTATTTTGTTTCCTGAATATATAAAAGATTGTTATCCTGGAAGGTTAGTCAGCATTTCTGGCTGCTAGACGGAAATAACAAGACTATTATAAATGTTTTAACATTAGTATAGCTGCAGCAGTATTTGAGTTCTAATAGCTTAACACACAAGCACATGCAATGGCCACTCTTTATGAGGCACACTGGTGCATTAAAAATCATTTTTCCTTATTGCATAGTTTGTTTCCTAACTTACACAGTCAGCATTTATTAATAGTGTTGCAATTCTATATTAATTATTATTTAGCACTGACAGCATGCCTGGAACTGCACAAAATTAGGCTCTGACCCAAAGTGCTTAAGCAGCCCTGATTCAGTGTCCCATAACCAACATTTCATACACCAACCTGCTCAATTACTAAAGCCTGGAGAGCTGACCAAATCATTTAACTCGTGCTGCTCAGGACAGCCAAGCCACAGCGGGTCTAGCTGGGATAAAGTTTACAAGCACAAGCCTGTTGGAGAAAACCACCCAACACTAAAGGCAATGGAAAAATGAGAATCCAGTATCTTACGGGGAAAAAAGAAATCCTGTCAGTCTCATATTTTCAAATGAAAAGTCTCACTGAAGAGGTATACAGTGAGAGCACACAGTGGTTTGTGAACTTCCCAAACTGCACACCTGGTAGCAAAACTGTGCTAAAGCAACTATATATGCCAGCATAAACGCAAAACATCCCAAGTCATCACTACAACACAGTCACAAATCATGAAATACAGAGGTGACAGGCAGAAAGAAGTGAAAATTGCAAAACAACAGGGCAAGACCCCCCTTTCAGATCTGTAGTGCTCTGTTGGCACGCTCTCCCAAAGGATCACTTCTCTGAAATGAGAGTATGCAGAGAGAACAGATCATCAAATCATAGGACAGCCATATGAATCAAAGTTAACCTTCGGGTAGGTTTAATTCAAGCCCTGCA
Source organism: Ciconia boyciana (assembly GCF_034638445.1). Classification (NCBI taxonomy): domain Eukaryota; kingdom Metazoa; phylum Chordata; class Aves; order Ciconiiformes; family Ciconiidae; genus Ciconia; species Ciconia boyciana. The sequence goes on from NC_132950.1 coordinate 3,846,371, forward strand.
GGCTTCACACAGACAGAAGTCCTGTTGACTCTGTCAGTTCACCCAGTCTTGTTGTTTTCCATGTTGCCAAGAACACAGGGCTCACATTCTAAGACAATAATGACATGTTTCTAATACAAATAAAGAAAATGGGAAGCTATGAAACAAATAATTAACTGTGTTCTGTTATTTACATAATTATTGGCAGAAGCCTGAAGAAGGAGTAAAATGGATTGCTGCAAGTTTTGGTTCAATGCAGCCTTAAAATGAAAAAATATCATCACATGCCAAGGCTGAAAGGATTTTCGTTCCAGCATGTGGTTCTCTCATTCTGCCAGCCAAGCTCCAAGCTGCTACTGCAGCTATTCTCCGTATAACCCTGATCTTTTCCCTCTGCTGTTCTGTTCAGCCACTGCAGTTGCTGGCCACCAGCAGAAGCATAGGAAAGGTATTTAAAAAAAAAAGCCTCTAGGAGATAATATCGTTCACCAACAATATAATCCTGGTACGTTCAGATTGCTGAAGCCTGAATTTAGGTCTGGCAAGGCACAAAGCTGACTTTTTCTTCTGTACTTCTCTCCCTTCTCTTCAGCTAAGATTTCTCTATGATTTCAGTTGTGGTAGAAGATCAACAGTTCTGGAGAAGGATGATTGATATTTATTCCCTCAAAACCAGAAGTACAGAATAGGTAGGAGCAGCTACATTGCTCTCATGACATGCTTCACTGCTGTCTAGAAGGATCAGCCTGACAGAAGAACTCAATGCCTTACTCTGTCATTTTATATATTGAGAGATAACATGGTGGTTCCCCCAGCCATGTCTTGTGTGGAGGCTTTCGTGAAACACACAGCATCATGAAGAGTGGAAAGAGACCACCACAGGGTCCTGAACAGCTCATCCATGAGCCTTCCAAAAGAAACCTTCAGCCACTCCTGACTGGCAATAGGTCCAAAGCAATGACCTCAGAAGTGAAGGATTCTACATCCCTTTAGTCATCCCGGATCCCTCACATTCTCACTTTCTTGATTATTTATACTGCTGTAAAACCAGAAGGACGGAAATTAGTGTTCCCTCCCTTTCACTTCCTTTCCCTGCAACCCTACAGAAATAGCTGAGTTACATAAGACAGAAACACCCACAAAATAACAATGAAAACAGATGTATCAAAAAAAGAAAAAGTGTGTATGAGATGCTCACTGTGCGTGCCAATTCTAAGTAAGGTACTTGTCCAGTCTATGAATAGTGCAGTGCACTATTTTAATAGTGCCAAACTCAAAGGGAGGTTCTAGTAATTAGAGCTCAGAACTAAGGAGTTGGGTTTGGGGGTGGGTTTTTTGGTATTTTATTTGGTTCGTTGGTTTGGTTTTTTCCCTGTGCCTGTCTCAGATTTGCTTCTTGACTTTCAGACCAAGAATTTCAGACCAGTTCACTAAAAAGGCAATTTTCAAGAGAGGTCTATGCCAAGTTCAGTACCCAAACTTCTCTGGAAGCCACCAGGGGTTGTTCACCTCACTTACACCTCTCTGGGCTCTGAGCCCAAGCCCATTTTGCTCAGCTCCCACAGCCTCTTAGGCACTTTACAGGTCCTGTGTAGAACTCATTTTGAACATACCTTATTTTTTCTAGAATATTCATCACCTGACATCCATAGTGCCAATTTCCAGAAAACTCCCTCAAACAGTAGAAGGGTGTCATCCTCCATCATCTATTTCCAACAGGCATCTTCACACTTTCTCCTGTGATGCTCATCATGTTTGGCAGATGCTGTCTGTAAACACTTGCTGAAAGCTACCGTTGTCTTCCCTCAAATCCATCCTCACTCTTTGGCTACGCTGCCTACCAAATAAGTCATATCTGCTAATCTCCTAGGGCCCCTTACAGTAACCAATGTTGTCTCTTGTCTCCTCCAGGCTCTCCTACCCATGGCTTACAGCTCTCCGATATCTCTTGATGTACATGGATTAGAAGTACCTTGGGTGCACCATCTGATTCAGTAGAAGCTGCACAATGATGTCCTGGTCTATAATACACATAAAGCAACGATGATGCAAACAAGCAACTCGGCAAGAGTTCCGATCTCTGAATTTCCTAATTTCTATCTGTAAAATAAAATTATGGTTTCCCATTGAATCTCCTGAATAGGTACCATGAGACTTTATTAACAGTTATAAGGAACCTCAAGACCTTTACAAACTTTGATTCAGGCAACACATTATAACACCTTTCAATCGCAAGTTCCTCAGCACTTGAAAGCCCAAGCAAGAGCTATGGGACTTCATATTAGGGGAAAAGTCACCAGCTTTTAACAACATCTATTGAACTTAGTAGCCCACCATGCCACCTAATCAGCAGCTTATTTGCTTCTGATGTACAGTCTACCAGAAGCAATAGAGAATAAATGTATAATAAATAGGAACAACTAAAAACAAGTTATCTGATGGAATTTAATCCTATTACAGCTTGGCATGGTATTTGAAAATTCCTGAAGGAATGATTCACAGAATTCCCACACTTTTGACCAGAGAAGCTTTTCCACACAGCTTCTGATATTGACAGTCTCAGAGATCAAGGGACTAGTAAGATCATCACATTATTCTTAAGAACACACTCAATATTTATGAGGATCTTAACTCCATGTAATAAAGGCCACGTTCACCGACTGTGATGACTTGGATGCTTTGGGGATAAAATTAATCAACATGCATGAAAGAGGATCTCAGAGTCAAACAGGAAAATCTGCACATAATAACAAAGATAGTTACTATCTGGCAAACCTACATCACAAGGAAGAAAAATACTATGATTAAACATAATAAGACTTCACTTGAAATGTAAAATACTCTGGAACAAATCCTGCCAACTCGCGTAAGAACTGGCAAACAGAAAGCAGCTGACTATGTAATAAAGCCCATCACACAGGGAAAACACAACGTTAGAGAACTAGATGCTACTACACAGTCCTTGTCATCGTGCTTTCAGAGTGCTTTTGAAGTGCATGAGGTTCAGTCCTTCTAGCTTTTGCTCACAGTGCAGTGCTTCTTGAATTTTGAGCCAGTAACAGGTACCTATTGTCCAAGCAAGACATTGTCGTCCTTTTGCAAATTCTCACGTGTGTGAGCTAGTGGCACTGCTGGCTCAAGTAGGTTTTGTCAATGTTCTTTTCTAATATTTTCCAACATGACTCTCCTTCCACAGCTGAGTCCTAGGTTGAGATTAGCTCAACAAGAGACAAAAAAATGAAAAGCTTGCACTGCCACTTAATGGTTTCCTCCCTGAAACTATAAGCACTGAGCATAGTCTTGTTACAATGGGGATAAGGGGCTCTCTTTATCCCATTACATATATGGGATCTCAGACTGCATGAAGATCATTCAGTATTGAACATCCTACAAGGTCATATATTACTATCATAAGTGTGAGCTCACAAATAAAAAACAAAGAAAAAAAGCAGTTTGGGCTTATAAAATCTTGAATGTCTTTGCACAAATTAGTGTTGAACCTTTTCTAACCCTTCAGTTATAGCTTGTACTACATAGTTTTAAACTTGACTTTCAACTTTCAATAATCATTTGCATGTATGTATCTTCAAAGAATGGTATTTGATTTGCAACTATGTGTTGTAATGAGAGGCTAATTAACACAAATATGGTTATTAGCAAGTTACAGACATTTACAGGACAAAAACAGCAGACCAAAGCCTATGGCGTACTGTGTCACAGGGATAGAGAACCTCAAGGATGAACTAATACCAGCCAAGACTTTGCCACTAACTACATTACCACAGGCAAATCGCCGACACTCTACAACTCTGTTTCCCCTTCTGTAGTGGGGTAGTAAGACTCATTTACTTTGCTGGCTAGTTCTCCAGCTTAATTAAATCATTACCTTTAAATTAAAGGCACCACAGAAATGCCAGGAAGTAGCGTCTGAATTAGAAGGTGGAGGTGACACCCTAATGAAGCAAGACTGTTTTCATCGACAACAGCAGGCATAGTAAAAGGTCATCCACGGCATAATTGTGAAACCACATTCCAAGCTTCTGAAGGTAAGATGACTTTTCCCAAAACTTCATTAAGGAAGAAGGTATGTCCCAGCATCACCAGATGGCTGAAATGCTGTAGTTTCACAGGTAACCTGCAATGGTTTCATTACTGCTAGTGTCCCCCTTTCCTTACTCTTTGCTTTCCTAATAGCAGCAAAATATCATGGCTCTTGAAAGAATGCTTTTTCCACGGGCAACTGTTTTCAGTATGATCAAAGACCTATTAAGAAAATTGCAGATCACCACTTCCCTTCAAGTCAGTAATGTTCAGCCCAGAGTTTTCAATCTTTTCTTTAGAAGAGCCACAGTAGAGGCACTCCCACTTTTTGTCTGGGACAGCTTCTCCCAAATATCATTATATCTTAACATTCCCCATACATACTGGAAATTTCCAACTCCGTGTAAACATAGGGACATTATTGAAAGATACACTATTACTCTGCAGGTTTTTTATTTTTAAAGTACTGGAAGAAACTTAAGCAGTAAGAAGCAGGCCAGTCCTCAGTGGAGACCCAGTTTCATCATGTATTCCCAGAAGAGCTGCAACTCAGTGGCAGGTGTGAAGCTGTCCATGTCCTGTATCTCAGAAACTGCACTCAAGGTCTGTCATGGAACATCCCAGATACCAAAAGGCATATGCCATCCTAAATTCATTTAGTCTCTACTGGGAAGTCGTTAAATCAAAACTAGGGAAACAGGCAGCTACTTCCTTGTTTGTCGCACCTGAAGAAAGATTACCCAAGAACAACTCGTTATACACAATGTCTTTGTATCCCAAGTGTAAACACCAAGAAATACTACATTTGCTGTTTACTTTTTAGCAATGCAAAAGCACTTGCTTTTTACTTTTAGGAGCAAGATGTACCTATAGGAGGTACCTATAAGATTTCCTTGTGTTGACTGGATGCATGTTATCTAGCTTCCATGTGGTCATGTTAGAAAATAGTGGAAGAGACCCAGGGAACTACCTTTGCAACAAAGAACTCTGTATATGATCTTTTTTTCTCCTATTGACTAAAAATATACTAAATATGTACTTGTATATACTTATTATATATACACTAAATATATACTTGCTTTTTTTTATACTTGCATTCGTGACTAGGAAAACCAAAATGGTTGCAACCAAGTTTTCAAGTAAGATATAAGATGTACTTGTAGTATCATGCCCATAAACTGCATTCTCTGTTTGCTTATGTCCGTCTGTCAGCTGCCTACTAATCACTTTTTAGTCCACTGACCTGCTTTTGACTAAATTCAACAGCAGGAAGAAGTCCCAAAGCTCCCAACACTTTCATTTAAAAAAAATGGTTGGGTAGAGGAGAGACTCTTACAAGACAAGAAGAGAAAGGTTAATGACAAAGGTCAACTCTTACTTGACGTCAGAGAACCCACAGGAGGGATCGCCCTAGAGACACAAATCCTCAGGAACCAGTTTCCATTGGTGCTGCTGCTCTTCTAACACTTGTTTCAAATAAAGCTGGAACCAGAAAGTAATTCCAGTTCTCACAACAGTTCACTGGCCTTAGGTAAATCATAACTTCTGACGCTACTTCCCCTGCCATAATGTGGCTAGTGTTAAACTCCCTTATTACGATGCTGCAACAATTCATATTTGAAATGTACTTTGAAGGTCTGAAGAGTTGTATTCACTAATTATTACCTGTCTTGAGACATGAGCTGAATATTCAAAGTGCTAGCTTGATTCATATGTAAGTGCACATCACATAAGCATGCGGTATGCACTAAGACTCAAAATATAAAAGCAAAGATTGCTTTTACAGAAGACTTTATAATAACGTCAGTTTTGAGCTCAAAAAAAACATAATTTTTATTATCACAACTCTTCTGTTAGACTGGATTTAAATTCTTCCTTGTTTTGGATTGGCACTTTATAAAACATCAGTTTCAAAAATAAATACCAATTGACAGAAGACAAAAAGATCATGCGAAATTTGATTCTGTCCCCAAAGGAAAGTCTGATGTCTGAGATCTTAAACCTTTGATATCAAGCTGAAAGCTAACAGATAAGTTCCACGGGGCAGTTACTGGGCACTGCAAGTTCCACGGGGCAGTTACTGGGCACTGCAAAACCAGAGCTTATCCTAGAAGTACTGGCAATCGTAGCGTTAGGACTGGGAATACTACATCCCTGTAGGCAGGCATTTTTAGCCTCTGGTCAGGGCACTTTCCAGCCTTCCCAGAAATGAAGATGCTTCTGCCTTCCTTTGCCAGAGCATCCCATGCCTTCTGTTCTTGCAGGCAGAAAAAAAATCAGATGATCAAGGTCTTGCTGAAAGTACTACAGCAAATAGGTGAACAACATAATGCTTTTTTTAAAAAAAATAAATAAATAGACTGAGTGTGCATGAAGGGGGATAGCTTCCTGAAAAAGAAACTTTCCATGCATTAAAGGAAAATGGTGCTTTGTGGTAAATCTCTTTACTAGAGAGATTCCTATTTGAGGGTGAGGGAGCAAACGACAATTTCCTTCAGTAATAACAGATCAACCTTTTATCTTCAAGCTTCCTCCTGTAACATACTGACTACCAACCAAGTACTCAATACCTCCCAAGACTGGCCTTTACGTTTCCTGAAGGAGCAAGCCCTGTCTAAAAATAATAATAAAAAAGCCACAACAGTGTCAGTTAAGTTTTCCTTCTAATCCTCCCCATCTCCCTACCCTAGACAAAATAAAGCCAACCTGGCCAACTTACTCTGACAACAGTGACTAGATTTATGTCTCTTGCACCCTATTACTGCCCTACAAACATATTTGTTTATACTACATTAAAATAATATATCTGATTTGTTTAACACCACATTGAGTCTTAGTGATTAAAATACGTATATGCATAGAACAAAATTTATACATGCACAAACCCCTTTCTAAGCTCTGAAGATAAAATTATCAGTATTACCAGACAGAGAACATGTATTATATTTTAATTACATGAGACAGTTGAATACCAACAAGCCTACTTCATTTCTAATTAGAAAAAGTTCAGTAATCATCTTCTTCCCTGCTGTTATTGCCTGACAAGAATAAATGAGGAGTCCCCTCTAGGGACGATACAGTAAACATCCTAACACACATTTGTTTCGGAGCTGAGCTGCCTAGTAGTAGTAATGACTGAGGCACATAGTGCCTTTCACACAGCACAGCTGGTAAAACGTATCCGTCGGGGAGCGCATGATTTTAAAACGTCTACCTCCAGAAAATAGACGCTTTGCAAGTGCAATGCAGCTGCCCTGCTGCTCCTTCTGCGCATCGCTCCACGGCTAGCCAGCCAGCAGAAACTATCAGGCAGCTCCGTGTCACCTACTCGTGAGTTCTGCAGAGAAGGGACCCTCCTTGGCAAAGGACTGAAGGACAGCCTGGGTTTTCAGGCTGGAGGGACTCAGCAGAAACAAAGCAAAGGTGATGTGCTTCAGCGCTATTTTCACCCGCAGAGACAAAAGTGATGGCATTCCCCTATTTCCCCCCTTCCACAGCAGGCTGTATTTATCTGACAGCAGCTGCACCTGTCACCCGCCGCATTTATCCTGTTCAGAAGATCAATAACGCTTCTCCCATCAGCCCCCAAAATCACATAAAGTATCCTCCACGTTTGCCAGCCCTACCCGGCATCAGTCCTTTCCGAAAAGCCCCGCCGAACACTTACTCCGCCACCGAGCCGAGACAAACAAAGGACACCTCCTTCTATTTTCGATAAAATCCAGACAAACTAGAGAACAATACCGGAGGGTCTGCACAACGGGCACCAGCCGCAGCCCGCCACACCGCATCCCTCACGACTTACTCCAGCTCGGGCACGGCGAACCGCAGCCCCCGGCCCGGCTCGCCGAGCGAGCCCCGCTGCCCCCCGCCCCCGGGACGGCCCTACCGGCCGGGCGGCGGCGGGGATGGAGGCGGCCACACCGCGCCCGGGCAGGGGCTGTCCCCGCGGCGGCAGGGGACGCCTCCCGCCGCGGCGGGCCCGGGCGCCCCGCACGGGGAGGCAGGCCGAGGGGTGCTGCCCTCACCTGCCACCGTGTACCGGTCCAGGTAGTTGAGCACGTTGCCCACGCTGAGGATGCCGGCGGCCGCCACCCGGGCCCGGCCGAGGCTCGGCGCCTTGTGGCGGGCGGCCGGGCGCTCGGGGTGCTTGCCGGCCGCCGGCGGGTTCATCCTGCCCGACAGGGTCTGCACCTCGCCCTCGGCGCCCCGGCCGCAGCAGCCCCGCTCGCCGTCCTCCTCCTCCTCCTCGTCGCCGGCTCGGAGCCGCCCGCCGCAGCCCGGGCTGCTGCCGGAGGAGCCGTCGCTTTCCAGACACATCATGGGCTGCGGGAGGCAACCGCGGCGCGCAGGAGCCCGCGCGGAGTGACCGGCGGAGCGCGCTCAGCGCCGCATCCCGCGGCCGCCCCAGCCGCCTGCCTGCGGGACCCGCCGCCGCCGCCGCCTCCCCTGACAGCTGCCCGGGCGGGGCGGGGCCCGGCGCACGCTCCGCCCCCGCCCCCGCGCGCCCCGTCCCGCCTCAACGGCCGCGCGCAGCCGCGCGCGTCCCGCCCCAACGGCCGCCACGCGCCGCGCAGGGGCAGGGTCTGCTCCGGCCGCCTCAGGGCCGCGGCTGCCCCTCGGGCCCGGGAGCGCGGGCCTCACCTGCTCGGCAGCGCCGGCGCGGTGCGACTGTCATCCGTTCCCTTCATCTGCCTTTATTATTCTACAGCGGTGCACAGCGGGCGTAGAAGACGTTGAGTGGCAGAATTGTGTGGTTAGATGGAAAAAAAAAAAAAAAAACCCAACCCAAAACCAAACAAAAACAAGGAGTCAAGCAATACTGGCTTGTACCCAACTCCACGTGGGCCACACAGGCCCACAACCCTCAGATCTGGCTTTCACAGCAAATAGTATAAAAAAGTCTCCTTGCCTACTTCCAACCCCCAGAACCACCGACAGTCACGAAAAGACTAATGTCGGGGAAGGACGGCGTTGTGAGGCACGGTGAGGGCAGGCTGGAATGTGCTACCAACCTCGCAGCTTCCTGCTAGGCCCCCCCCAGATGATTTTCCTTTTGCGCAGAAGTTGCTTCAGGAACAACACGCATCTTCAAAGGAAGTAAAATTGCTCCCAAGTCCCCCCCACTGAAAACAGTTTTCATCCCGCTCCCTATAAAGTGCCACCTTTGAGCTAAGAACGGCCAAGAGAAATTTCATTTCAAAAGGAGAAGTCTTCAAAGAGATAAAAGCGTTCACAACCAGAGTGGCTCCAGCCTGTCATACCTGTAGTAAAACTACAAAAGCTAACTAAAAACAGAGAAATAAAATGACTGCTAGAGAGCTAACGTGCACTTGTCCGAGAACAGTAGGTTACGATTTCAGATTTCACTCAGTTTGTTGATCTTACCTATGAAACTGTGTCATGATTAAAGCCTTTGTCTCCAGGACACACATTTAAACAAAACCCTGTCACCTACCTCCGAGGAAACCAGAGTTACTCACAGCACAATGCAGTGTGTGTGTACTCAACATACCTGGCTTTGTCACACCCTTTCCAGAGAGCTCACACCGATGACGCCGGGGCAGGACTATGCCCGCAATCTGGTGAGATACTGCAAAAGGAACCCCCAGGATGCAGCCGGTGAAAAGGGCACTTTCTGGTGAGTCAGCGTGCAATTCAGTGCTGTTTGAGCAAGGTGCCATTGAGAAAAGGAGCAAACGCTGTTTCTGATGACGCACGACACTCCCAAATAGTGGTAAGTGACATTTTTACGTTGAGAGTAGGTCTGCACAGATCTTCCAGAGCTAGTTTAAGTAGCAGAAACAACATAGCTGGATTAACACAGGATAACGTTCTGGCTGACTTGTCCAAATCTAGGGAATCATTTTTTACTCCATAGCAGCATCTGCAGTTCAGATGTGACTGACATGGTAAAGTTTATACTAACAAAACTGCTTCTTCACATTCCCAACTAATTTCAGAATTTCCAGAATTCCTGGTGTACACTAACGTGGTCAAGTGACAGTGCTCACCCAGAATATTCTATAGCCCAAAAGGAGAAAAAATAGGGTAGAACTGAACAAAAGAAAAAAAAAGGAAAAAAGAAGAAAAAAAAAAAAAAGAGTGAAATAGCTTCACAAAGACCACACAGCTTGGCCAGCAGTGGAGCCAAAACTCGTGCGTTCTTTAAGTTAGACATATCAGGCACTAAACACAGCTGAGCTACAGGCTCAAGGAGTTCCACAGAGACCAGTTAAAGTATCCAGGAGCCCTCAAATGTGTATGGTCTGCTCCAAAGTCTATTCCACTCTTTTTTTTTTTTTCCCCCCACTGCTTGGACTACCCCTGGGCTTTGCACACATAAAACAATGTTCAGAAGATGTTAATGAGATTAAAAGGTAAGGCAAAATTAAAGACCTTAGTCTTATGGATCAAATGGTTCCCCTGAAAGCAACTAAGAAAGCACGGTTTTCTTAAGAAACAGAAGTTTCATTTTCATTTCTTTCTTTTCATTTGTGACCAATACCAAGCACACAAACTCAGCTGACACTGAAGCCAAGGTGGCTCACTGCACATTAAAATAACTGCCTAAAAAGGCTGGAGAGCAACTTTTCCAAATCCCCAAGAAAAGAGAAACCAGCCCAAATACAAACTTACTATTAAAGGTCAACATATATGCTCCAAAGTTCGGGCAGGCTTCTGATGGCCATTGAACACAGAGCAACGCAGGACCAAGCTGAAGGGACTTGCAAGATCATCCTTTTATTTTTGACACAGAGAGGAGTTTCAGCTCAGACACATCTACACACATAGCACAAAGAGGTGTTAGTTAGTTAGTTACATGGACATGCAGAGTCTTACAGCCAACCCTGACACCTTCAACTGTACGTGGAAACTCACAGACAAACAGAGCAGATGCCAGTGCATCCATGTCATGAGATTTCTGTAAAGGAAAAGCAGAGGGAACTGGAAAAAATGTGATGGAATTGGCTTTACTGGCAGGATGATTCATATGACTGAACTGCTAAAATCACTGATTACTACCTCTTAAGAGGAACAGGGTAGATTCTAGCTTAGAGACATTGCTGGGTTTTGCTGTTACAGGTTGTTGAGAGGCAATTTGATTACAGAGTGCAAGTTCTATCATGGGGAGAAAAACGCCAGTTCTAAGAGCTCTAATCAAGTGGGAAAAGGCATAGCAAGAACCAGAACAATGGCTGAGAGCTGGAGTTAGAAAAATCCTAATGAATCATCTGGTTCACATTTGTTACAGAGCGATTATCCTCTGGAACAAAATGCTAAAGAAGGGGTGTATTCTCTGTCCCTTTATGTCCTTGAATCCAGGTTGATTGCCTTTCTAGAAAGTGCGTTATTGAACTTAAACATGGGCTATTGCACTCCACGCAGAGAGAACTGACTAATATGATGATACAGGAGGTCAGGCTAGATGGGTTAAAGTCCCAACCCTGAAGATACAAGTTCTTACTCTGCTTACCGAGCACACAACATTTTCTGCACCCACTTCAGTCACTAGATTGATCTGAGCATAGCCCCTAGGAAAGCACATTACACCAACCTAACCTTGAAATGGTGATTACAAAACAGTAGTGTTCTCATAGCCCTGGTGATAAAGATGGACAGCATCTTTCTAGAAACTGGTGAGACTGTGTTCTGTCTAAAAGCTAGGAAGCTCCCTCACACTGGGAACACTACCAAGAGTTGTGTAGATACAATTAAAAGCAGGTCTGCTCTTAGGTAGCTCATCCTTCTGCTTCTTCCTGATTATGCATCACATCTCTGCTCCAGAATGAGCTCTGGCCAGTTTTGTAGATTCCAGCTAACAGATACTAGCTAGGGATAAGAGAGTCAGCAGCCTTTCTGCAGAGAAGTAACGTAGCCTTGGGCATGTCTCTAAGAGCACCTCAGCCCATACCCCATCACTGTCTTGTCCCAGTGACCTCAAACACAGATATGCTGTCTGGATGAGACCAAATGAAACCATGCACAAGTCCTTAACCATGCTCTGCTGAAAGGTACTTGTGACATCTTGCTGAGTGTTCAACGAGGAAAAGAACAAATTCACCTGTTAGTAGCCCTGCTCTCTCCCAGGGCAGTCAACAGAGCTTATCCCTTCAGGGATTATTTTCTTCCTTTCATTATTTTGTTAGTATCTTAAAAGCTTGACAATGTTTATTTTATTTTACCCTAGTCTGCACTTACTGATTTTTCCCCATCTCTAGAGTTCTAGAGGTGGTCAGTACGAGCAAAAGCACTTCTGTTTGACAACAGCCTATAATTTATCTTTGAGGAAACAAAACCACATTTGCTGTCGCACCAATATTAACTCCGGTGACGTAGTCCGGTAGCTGGTCCATGGGCTAGACCTGCCTACAGGAAGTTTATGACCAGCCTGACACCTTCTCTCCCAAGGGGCAATGCTGATCCTCTGGTGCTAGGTGCCAGCAACCGCCTCCTCGCTTTCCTCCTTCCCCCTTGCCAGCTGTTGCTGTGAGGGAAAGGGAGGAGGGGACTGTTGGCAGAGGAGAATGGCAAAACCCAGACCTGAGCCCTGTTGATAACCAGGTTGGACCTTACCTAATCGAAGCAGTTACTACAGCCTGAGGAACTAGACCATCAAGAGGACATCACATTGCTGTTTTGCAAATAATGAAAATTAAAAGAAAATGCCTTGTACTTCAAAAAGTCACAATAATCTCTAATGCACAACTGTCAAAGGACTGGAGTCTCCCTGAAGTAATGCTTTGCCAAAATGTACAGCAGTCTAGCCACCACTATTATCAGGAGCAGTAACTGCCTACAATAGTCTAACATGTTAGACTGTAAATAACTATGACTTAAAACGACTTTTGTCCTTTTCCCATGTTTTGCTTAATCTGGTTCAAAACCAGGACTTAAACACAGGGGGACACCCACAATCTCTCACTTAAGAAAAATAAAGCTACACAGAACACCAAATGATAGGATCACAAGCCCCTGATTTAGGTTATCCAGATATAAGCCTTAACCTGAACAAATGTTATGAAAGATCATATCATCAGGTGGTCATCAAGGCTGCAAGAGCAAAACACAGGACAACAACAGAACTCTGTCTAGCCCTACCCATTCTTGGGCTTCAAACAGATTGCAGCTCTGCAAGAACAAGAATCACAACCCTGCAATTACACACCTCCGTTCCCCATTATGCCCACTGTATCTCCTGGCTTTTTTCTTCAGAAACTTCTTAGCTGAATTTACCTGTTACTAACCATTGATATTACACAGCAGCATTTACAAGCTCGTCCAGCTCAGAGGTTTCTTGTGCGAGATGCTGTACCAGGGAGACCTGCTGAGCATCAAGCAGGTCCTCCAAACCAGCGAAGGGGGTTACACATTAGCATATACCTCCATGTTTTCCAGCAGTCACTCTCTCAAACAGGCTCTCTACCTTAAACTACCTAGGGAGACCAGCCTCCTAATTTAGCTATTTAAGAAGTGTTCAATGCTCAGTGATGTCAATAACCCCCTGGTTATCATCCTGTTCCCTCCACACTCACATATGATGCGTCTCACTGAGGAGAGCTTTGGGCACTGGTAGGCTGAAACCTGTTTGTGCAGGGTGCCGTATGCACAGAGCAACGTGGCCAGACCATGTCACCTTCAGAACAATTTCATTAAGCAGAGAAGATATGAACAGTGCCCCAAGATGCACAGAAGTTTTAAAATATCTCAGAAGGCAAATTAGGCTTAATCTTGATGTTGAAAGCGTAGTGGTGTTTTAACTCCTTGAATTCAACAGAAACGTGATGGAGGCAGAGGCAGCGAATCAAAGGAAAAATCCATGAACAGAAGTTGGCATCCCAAGGCCCAGTTCCCTTTCTAACCCTTGCGCTGTAGTGTGGGAAATGATAAATTGGATGCAGAAGAAGCTGTATTTCCATTAAAACATTTAGCTTTTGCAACAATATGAGCAGCTGCTCTCACCCTCCCCTACAATCCTACATAAGTGCCTGAATATTTGTTTGTGAATTTTTCAGTTACAACATTTGTATAGCATTCCAGCCTGCCTGGCATGTAATACCTCATGCCAACCAAAACTAAACAAAAAAACCCCAAACAAACAAACAAACAAAACCCCAAACAACCCAGAACCCCCCTACCCTCCCCTTACCCAACAAGAAAAAAACCCACATGCAAACTCCAAACCAAAAATCTGCAGGCATAGCAGACTGCTCAGAATCACAGTATCCAGAAGCAGTTGGTACAGCAGGCACACACCACCGCTGTCCTTTGCAATTTCATAGTGAACGGCCTTTGCTGTTCAGGACTGTTGAATGTAGTGATCCATCTCCAAAAGTACTGACCTTCATTATACTTGGAGGAGTCTCAATGCTCCATATAAACGGAGTTTGTGGTCTCACCTCAGGTCCCAGTGGGGACTACAATTACTAGTATGCCATATTTTTGGTCAGTTTTGTCCCATGTTTGAGTGAAGGATGTTGAGCCTGAACTACTGCCTCCTCCCACTAGAGGAGTCAGATTCTGCAGATGATAACATGCATATTTGCCGTTAGCGTCCCACTTCTCAGAACAGCTAAATACTTGAGGTCTGATTAACTAGCATTTAAGAATCCAGTGTGGAATGGATAGTTACAGAAATAGCATTCTTGCACTACCCCAGCATTTTAGGAAGGGACTGCCAGGTCCATGTGGGAGCAGAGGAATCCCAAAACAATAAGGACAGACCGAGCAGTTACCAATTTATAAACAGCTTCCTGGCATCGCACGAAAGGGCTCAAGCCATGAGAAGGGGATCCTTACAAAAACAACATTAACAGAAATGGTTCCACTGTTTGTTTTTGCCCACATGAGGACAGATAAAAGATGAGGTCACACAAAGTGGAACAGGCTGAAACTGTACAGCTCTAACTGCATGGTTTTCTCAGTCAAGTTGACTTAACTCATTTCAAGACCAAATTTCCTCGAGCAACTTTGAAAATTCCAGCTTAATACTAGCAGCTGTAATTAGGGCTGAGCATCCACTGTCCCAGACATTGTCCCCAAAGTTACAATCCCAGTCTCATAACCTCATGTGATTTATGTTAATACATCATCAGGGTTACTTGAATTTATAGTACTCCAAGGGGGCTGAAGCATTTGCAGTCAAAAAAAACATCTATAGCCTCAGCACCTGAAGGGCCAATCTGTGCTTTCAGAAGAGAGGTTTATTTTATTTCACACTTAGTAATTTTCACGCCTTTTCAGCATTTACAGTGAAGCCATTTGGTTTATAATAGGATATTGGGGATGCACTCTACTGGACTAACAGTAATTACATCCTTGGACTGAATGATTGCCTACAAATACATGGGACAGGATTTGACAACTAGGTATATAGGATGGAAGGAACCAGCTATTATTCTTAGTGATTCAACAGTTCAAGCTCCGAAGTCCACACTGGTGACCGGTCCACTTGATCAAACACAACAGAACATACAGGGGTTGCTTCACTAGTGAATTGTCCTGCCCAGCTTATAAAGAGACCAAGAACATTGGTCAAAGAGCTCTTTGTACATCACAGCAGATTCTATACCATGAGCATTAAAAAAGAAAAAAAAAAAGTCATTCTTCAAAGCCAAAGCACTCCTCCAAAACTAGAATGCTGAGGTAGGTTTCTACCCAAGGTAATGGTGGTTACAGGTACTAGTGACATTCTTTGACGGGATCACAGTTTGAATGTAGTCAAGATCAGGGAACTTAAGAGCAATTTGAAGAAGAACATCCAAATTATTCTAAGATCATTCATGTCTTTAAAGGAAAGACGAAGAAGGAGGTTCTCAATCCACTGCCTAGGTAAAGTAGCATGGAGTAGGAGCTAGGTAGATTTGAACTTAAACTTATCTTTTATGGGATGGAGAGCTAAGGGAGAGAAAAAAAAAATCAGTGAGATAGATGCAGAGTAAAGGCACATGTGTAGCTAGTTAAAAAGTTAACTGCAACTCCGTAAATTATTAGCAACTACTATTTCTGAGTTCAAGCAATCTTGTGTCCTAATCAGAGAAGTTTTAAATTAGGTTTCATTTTCAACACGAAAGGGAACTGATCACATAATGAAATGTTAGTTGTGATTCACACAGGCATGCTTACACCTGGATCATCTTTCTTTTGTGCAAACAGAATATAGCCAGTGAGTAATTACCTAAGCAGTGTATAGCGCTTGGTGTTTTAACAGGGACTGTTTCACAGAGCTGAAACAATCATGAGTCCAATTAGTCAAGAGAAAAGTTAGAGAATGATAACAATCTAGGAACCCATCCGTTTACTGAGAAAGAGGCTATAAAATACATACTATTACCATAAAAAGGACAAATTTTGATCAATTGGAATCTAGAAATAAAACAAATTGATAATGAAGCAAAAGAACACAATATTCTGTAAGCAATATTTTCATTTTCAAGTCTATTTTAACATAAGAGTAGTGTTGACAGTATAATACCTCATCATTAGATAAAGGAGTAGAGCTGTCAACAACAGACCATGCTGCAGTCTGAAGCTACCGAAGCCTAGACACTTTCAAGTCAGAACTTCAGAGATTGTTAAAAGAGCAGGATAAGGGCTCTCTGGTGTGCTGACACGAGACATACTGATAACTTAACAGAGAGAACTTCCAGGAGCCTGGGAGGATGCTCATGTTGTGCCAATATTTTATAAACATAAATGTAGGCCTGCCAGCCTGGCATCAGTCCTGAGTAAAATAATCTAAGGGCTCACACGGGACTCAACTAATAGAGAAAGAGGGGGCTCATATAATCAGTACCAATAAACAAAAGTTTATTAAAAGGTAAACTTGCCAAACTAAATTGATTTTTATTTTAATGGGATCAAAAATTTGCTTGCCTGCTGAAAGGTAGCAATATCACTGTAATGGACTTTTGCACAACACTTAACTTGGTATCACGTGACATGCTGATTAGGGATGCACAACAGTTCAGACTTACTATGACACATTAAATGAATTAAACCTGACTATATAACAAGTCACAAAATATAATTATAAGTGGGGATATATTACTAAGCATATTTCTGAAGGAGTCCCTCAGGAACTTCAGCTCTGTTTGTTTTAATACGTTGTTAGTGACAAGGAAGAAAGCAATCAACAGCCATGTTCCAATGCCGTAGCATTTAGTAAATAAGGACAGCAGAGCTTAGTGCTGGAATGATATGGATTGCTTGGCAAGTTGGAATAATACGTTTTAATGTCTAGGGACACAGACCATAAGTCTTCCAGGATAAATGATTTTACTCTGGAAAGCAGTCACTTTGGAAAGGCGAGTAGGCTGACAGTGAAAAGTCAATTAAACGTGAGCTCCCCGTGCAGTGCTGTAAGCAAAAGGGCTATGAACACCGCAGGAACCTGGAGTAGGAAGCAAGTGATATCACCTTTCAGTTGTGGTGTCACATCTACTTCTGACACAGCAAGTACAGTTTTGTTGACTACCACTCAAGAAGGCTGTTGATAAATAGATGAGCACTCGGGAAACAGCTGCAAGAAAGATGAAGGGGCTGGGAATGATGTTTTATAATAACAGATTCAAAAAGCATAAATGGGTTTAGATTTTTAGGCCAAGGGCTGATTTGCACAGGTTTTTGTGCACATACATAGGAAAACTAATTCAATTGTAACAGAGTCATCTGCATGACAAAACTGTAAAAAAGCCCTTACCAGCTAGGGTGTGAAGCTACATAGATTCAAACAACAAACAAGATGCACATTTATTATCTGATCTTAAGGGTCTTTTCCAACCTAAATGATTCTATGATTACTACTGAGGATAATTAGATGGACCAATTCCCCAGCAATTGTAGCAGTTCTACTTTACCAAAAATTATTCAAGTCAAAATTAGATTTTTTTCTAAAACCTGTGTAGTTCAAACAGGAAATTATTTACAGAAGTCTATAGCTATAACATACAGGCTATCAGATTAAATAGCCAGAAAAGGTCCCATCTGCTGTGATAATCTGTTTTTAAATACAGCCAAACTCAACTTAAATGTATATGCACATATACATGTATATATACACATACATGTATACATACACACACACACACACATATATATATAAATAAGAATAAAACCTAGGGCAGGCTTTTCTTTTTGTTCAAATGCTTTTTTCTTGCTGAACAAGTATAAAGGGGGGAAAAAAAAAAAGCTTTAACTACAGTGGCAATTGGTGCTACCGAAGAGCCTAAATGACAGCTGTTCTTATCACTTGTCTATTCCTATGCTCATTGCTGCAAAACATAGTGAACCGCAATTGATACATAGCAAGAGGGCAAGTTTTATAAGCTTCGCTAAATAACAGATAATTACAAGTCAGAACAAAGCTAGAGGGCATTGCTTAAGTGCTTAATTATCAACAATACAACAAACTTCTTGGGACTACTGCTTCCACCTGGCTCTTTTTAGCAGCTAATTCTTCTAAGATAGATACATCAGCATAACTACTGCTCATTTGAGCTGCCAGAGCTGATCTTCTCCAACTTCATCCTGAAATGCAACCTGCAGCAAGACCAATGTGCAGCTCTTCTTACATCCAATCAAATAACCACGCAGGCCAAGGCAAAAGGAACAAGGTAACACTATGCCTACAAGTGTAGCACTGGAAACTCTTGTCACTTTCCTGCTGTTCAGGACTATCTGCCTGGACACCTACAACAGAGTCCTGCTGGAATCTGGTGTTTTGATGGAAAGCTACAGCTAAGGTAGTGAAGCCTCTAACAGATCAATTCTTGCTGCATCCCAGCTTACTAGAAAACACTTTGGTTGCAGACAGAGCCTCTCTCTGCCTCTCTCTCTCTTTTTTTTTTTTTCCCCTCTTTTCTTTTTAAGACAGAGCACTGAGCATTCATTGTCAGACTTCTTCACTGTAAAGAGGGCTGGGCTGCACACTGGAAAAATCCAATCCAGCAGGAAGAATATTGTAAGGTCTCCAACCTGCATCATTTCCTAAATGACTTGAACAGCAATATTCACACAGATGTATCCTATGCCTTATTTTATGAATTCCACACATTCACCTGTATCACTGTAAAGAACATTAAAAATAAAACCTTTGCAAGTGAGGTCCATGTCTCACAGTAGAGGATCTGGTTGAATGCAACTAACTCACGTTTTCCTGCCATTCATAAGCTGCACGAACTGCCATCAGCAGTTCCTTTAATTGAATTAGAGCCTGGTTGTAGAATCAGGAAACATGTTTTCTACTCTGAGGGGAAGAGAATGTAAAGGGAGAGGCTGGCACACGTTCTTTCAGAACACATACGTTCAACATTGATTCACAGGCAGGTCTGAAAGCATTGTCGCAAAATGTGTGTTGGCCAGAAAGCTGCCCAGTTATCCCAAAAACCAGACATGAGTGGCATTTGGTAAACACTGATGGAGATAACCAGACCGCACCTTAATGCTGCTCCTAAAAAAATTGTTCAGTTTCCAGCCACCTAGAAAAAAATTATTATCTCCTGATAGCACCGGCTGCTTTTAATTTCAGCTAGTTCAGTTGTGTCTGCGTTATCCTTTCCATAAAACATGGGGCTGGAAAGGCCTTCCAGACCTCCATTTTCTAAAATAAGTTTCTTTCCCCACACCTCCAATTTGGAGACTCTTTTAAAGCCTCCCTGTTCTGAGGATTATGAATTTTTATCTTGTTTCCAGACTAAGTTCATTCTTGGCCCAGTCATACCCTTTTGCTCTTTGGCTAATGCTATCCTTTCGTTTAAAGGTATTTCTCTTTCTGTTGTTCATTCCTGTAGTGCATTTATAGGTGGAATCTTGCCCCTCACAGGGTAGACTCTTTCCTTCTCTCATAAAATGGGTTCCTAGGATGACTGGAAAATGGATAATCTTTTTCTGCACTTGTTTCAGAGCTAAGAACCTGATGCAAAACTAGATTTCATTCCTGCTTTCAACAGTGCATTAATACCCCCTTATCCTTTCCTGATTACTAGAACTGCAATTGCATTTTTCCCATCTGGCAGGTCAGATCCATCCTTTGACTGTCCCTTACACCTATTCCTCTCCCTCCTCTGATTGCGCCTAGATGTTGTGTATAGCAGAAATCGTTGTCAATCTGTAGGTTCATAATCATTCATTTTGTATGGCTGAATTTTATCCATTTCAATTCCATTACATTTTAAAATTATCCATAAATGTAAACCAATACAAATATTGAATAAGATCACCTGTACTGTTAGGAACGTCATTACTCACTACCCTCATCTCATTTCAATGCTGCCTGGTTTCATCCCCTCTTCTTCACCTATATGGTCCTATTCTCAAAGGGCAGATTTGTTCAAACACTTTTGGCTGCTATATTCCAGTTCTTTCAGTGTGTTGGAGTGGAGACTCCTGTACTCAGAGAAATCCTGGTAATATTTGTACAACAGCTGGCAAAGAAATTCCAGACCTTTTCCATATTCAAGTATGTTGCTTTCCCTAATCGGTTTTCCCTTTGAAACGGAAAATCTGAATTGCAAACCTACTTTTGTTTTTCCTTTCATATGGTTTAAATAGAATCAATTTATGATCACCCAAGCTAGGATAATGTTTTTCAGCAACTTCTTTATCATATTCTTAACACTTGCAAGAATCATATTTGAAGTCATATCATCTCTTGTTGATTCAGGCACATTTTGATGAGAAGAATCTATGAAATATGATATCCAGGATTATCTGACCTTAGATTTAATAGCATTTGCTCTCCAGTCTATTATCTGGGAGGCTTGTCTTCATATGCTAGTTCCCAGTAATATGTCTCTCTTTAATAACACTACAAAGATTTTATGCAGATATGATTCTAATAAAAGAGAGAAGCCTTCTAGCACCAACCTGGCAGAACCTTTTATCCATGCTGTCCCTTTCTGGTTCCTTACAGCCTGTCTTGTCATTAGCACAAGACAGAAAGGGGAGCAGTTGTCATACTTGGAATTTTCTGGATAATGCAGATGGATTTCAGAGAAGTAATTTACATAACTTCCGCGTTGCAAGGAAGATTGAGAAGTTTGAAATCTCGCCATAAAGTAAACCTTTTATGCTAGAAAAAACAAATAACACGGCACCTGCCATTAGTTCTGTTTGCACAAGCGTTAGACTGCACCATAGCCAGACAACAGCTAGAAGATAATAGCTGTGAAAGCTTATTTTATTATCACTGTTGATCCCATCTGCAAAACATTTTCTGGTAGAAAAATAGGCTCAGTGATACCCTTGAATCTTCAGCTTTTGCTTATAGAAGCAAAACCAAGGCCTTGGAAATATTACTGTTGAAAAAAGCTATCAGATCTGTCTCTCTGAAGAAACCACAACTTGTTGAACTGCAAAGTCCTTCACAATATACAAGCCACAGCACTTTTATCACCACAAAGTAGCTGGCCCTTGATACCACATGAATGTGCTGTGGGTTTTCTTTTCCATATCAATATTTTTAGCATTTGGATTTTCCTTAATTTTTGGTGGACTGAACTCCCTGAGGAATGGGTGGTGAAATACAAAGAACTTTCTCACATCTGAGCACCATGGGAATAGCCCTGCCCTCCTCCACATCCAGCCCATGGTGAAGTGTGCCATAAAAACAACATAATTAGGTAACTGACTTCTTAAAAGGCAGCTTTCTTTCCTAGCGCTTGGAAACATCCTCCTCCCACACAAACACGGTAGAGTTGATTTACAGCTTGTTTGGATCACACAGGTAGGAGCTCATTTCCTTTTGTCGGTTATCACTGAGAGGGTGAGAAAAACTAGTTTCATAGGAGGCAAAACCCAAGCTGACTCCAGGCCATAAGAATGCCCTGCTCCATCGAACCAGCTCACTGGAGAGGTGCAGTTTGGGCACAGCATTGGGAAAAATTATACCGCATACATAAATGCAGTTCTGACAGACTCCATTGCTGGCCCTGGACAAGCCACTTCACCTCCTGTCTTCCTCCATTCAATAGTCACCACGTAAAAGTCAAGTCTCCCTGAAGAGATAAGAAAGTAGTACCACTTTGGTGGAAACATGATAAAAAATTAGGCTAGCCCAATGGGTGCAAACCTTTACACAAATAAACCCACAGAATGCCCACTTGTTCACAGTCAACTTAAAAAAAAAAAAAGTTAGAAGTGTCCCCTACAAGACCCATATAAATATCTATAGGTTATACCTGTACAACTTTCTCATGTTGATAATCTCCAGCTTATCCATGAGCATTTCCAAGGGGAACTCAATGTCTATAATCATCTTTGAAGTGATGCAGAAATACTCAAACATCCAGACAGTCCAAATAAGATTCTAGGTGAGCAGTGAGTTACTCTCTGTGCTGAGCTCTGGTTAGTCAGAAGAGCTGGAAAGCAAATGGCTAGGAAAGCTGTCACCACCAACCAGTGTGGCAGGTGTTCCCCAGATAAGTGATGATGGCTGTGGAGCCATCCCAGTGGTATTTTACTGCCTTAGGTAGGAAATCCAAGGCTAGGGGACGACTTCTTCTAGAATCCTCATCTAGGTTTGTAGATGTGGAAAGAAGGGATCCCTTCAGAAAGGGCCTACCAGCAACCTGACTTGTCCTTCTGGTCTTTAATAGTGGCAAAGAGCTCCAGGTTGGGTGTTCTGCAATGGGAAGGTATCTACCCATCATGTGTGAAGCCTCAAAGAGATCTCTCCAGCACCAGCTGTGAGCCTACTTGTTGAAAAGATCCTAAAAGCAGGAAGGTGAACAACCAAAAGAACCAGAGAAAGAGTAGCCAGCCCTCAAGGAGCAACCAGAACTCATTGCACTGCAAGACCTAGCGTAAGGCTGCCAAATACAGCAGCCAGTCACTGACAGGTTCAGTGGCAGCCTCCAGACAAGCCGCTGCCAGCCTGTCCTTGCTAGTCTCTGGAGGCAGAGAGAATTCCCTCTGAACCAGCTCTCCGCAGGCTGGTGCTCACCTCTTGCGGCATGAGCTTGGACAAAGCACAGAACCTAATGGGCTTCTTCCAGGGCACAGCCGCCAGCCCATGCTCCTTATACCTTGGGGTGCAACACTCCTTTAGTCAAGGCCTTTCACACCAACATCTTTATTTTTATTTTTCTGGTTTCTTTTGAAAATAAGTATTTCCATGTGAGGGGAGAGGCAGAGTCTGCATAGCAAAGAGGACCTGAATCCTTTACCTTTGGGTGCAGTATGCTTCTTGCGGCACTACAATGACACAGTCTGCTCTGTGGGGAGGCTCTTGTTTCAAAGCAGGCTACTTCCATGGTACTTGTTGCAAGGACAAAACATTTTATAGCTGCAGATTTACATACAGGGGCAGAGAAGTAGCCAGGAGTTTTAGTTAAAGTATCTGAATATAAGATGTTTGATAAGAGAAACGGCAGAAGAGTCTCACAAAGTTTTGGATGAAGCAGTAACCCCTCAGGAAATTCATCGTGACAGCTGCGCCGGGGTCCTAATGGAGCAGTGCCACCGCCATGGCATGCGAAGGAAGGTGCAGCGTCCCGCCCAGTGGGTGTTCGTGGTATAACAAGCCCAGGAGCACGAACATTTCTGCCATTGCGGGATTTTTACCTCACTGAACAATCTGGTAGCACTTCTAGTTTCTTGAAATTGCTGTGTTGAGGCATCCATATAATTTTCTATGCTCGTCCCGTAACCGAGTTCATAGCACAAGCCTGGAAATAGAGATAGACTCCACCAGGTCCATGCTGCCCAGGGTTAAGTCTTCTCCCTCACACCTCCCAGTATGCACATTACCAAAAAGCACAAGAATATGCTCCCATTTCCTAGTGGCAGCAGGACTTCAGCATAGCTTGCAAAACACTTTGCAAGTCTCTGATGACAGGTGCAATAGAAACATTATTTACTACTATATTTTCCTGGCAGCTTTCCTAGATCTTCCTTGGAGCAGATGGAGAATGAGCAGCACTGACACTGAAGCTGTGGGTGCAGTCATTCACACATGCCTAATACTCCCCTGAGTAGCAATCACTTATTTCAGTATGGAAAAGTGTGCTTACTATTGGTACTACAACAACCAGAGGCCTTCCCTTACACAGCAACCCAGAAGATACTATTCACAAGTGCCCCCAGGGCAGTTAGGAAAGGGCTTGTTGATGCCACAAGCTGTGAGAGACCAGGGCTGAGAGTTCCAGCAAAGGAGCAGCGATGAGGAAAAATATGTGAAGTATTTTCCTCCACCCCCAGGGGACAGGTCGCAATCCTATTACCACGAAGGAGGGGGAAGGGAGAGAGAAGGCTTTGAGTATTGTAATCAACCAACCTTGTGGGAACAAGGAAATACTCTGTTTCTTGCAGAATGGTGTGAGCAACCAGACGCATTAGAAATCCCAAATCCTCAGCACACATGACTCACCTTAAAATCCCCTCTGATACTTCCTCACCTTTCATTTCACAGCCCCTAACAGGCAGCGAGAGCACGTGCCCTGTACTTGAGCTAGAGACACAGTTTGCTCAACCCGGGAGGTCAGCAGCAGGTGCAGAGCATACCTCCGTGGGGCATGGTTCTCTCGGTGTAACCGGACAGTGCCCCGCATGGCTATGCCTAACCTGGAACATAGGTAAGGGTTTCCTGGATTAGTTAAAATTTCTTGTAAAAAGTGACAGAACAAATAGAAAGGGGGAAAAAAATACTCACAGCAATTTGAAAATACTCATACAGTGAAGACTGTTGTTACACCAGCTCAGTCACAGCAATTTAAATGCATATCCTGGTGGATGTGGGCATTCCTTTCCCATGTGGACAGGGTTCCCAGAGCTAATACTCTGCAGCTTCCTGTACCCACTGATTTTGTTGTGGCCATCCCAGCCAGGCAGGCAAGCAGAATACCAGTCACTTGCATTTAAAGGTCCCTTCCAACCCAAACTATTCTATGATTCTATGATTTGAGCCTCGTTGTTTGGCTCTAGGGACAATGGTGGGTATAAGCACCTATCTCAGCCTTGAAAAAGGCCAGCGCAAGTTCTGTTCATATTCTCTGCTTCCCTTCCCCCTTGGCCTCCCTCCAGCCTTTGAAGAAGCAGGTGCAGAAGGACAAACTGTCCTTCTGCAGGGAGGGGTGGGACAGGGCATTGCCCAGGTCCTGCATTCCCGTATAACCACATCACCGTGTCTGCTCCTTCAGAGGGCAGGCAGCTCCCTCTCCTGGTGGATGGCCATCTGCCACCTTCAGCTCACCTACCGACACTGTTGCATGAGGACCAAGTTCCCCAGTCCCCTGTCTTCTGCCCACGGGAGCTAATCTGGCAAGCACACACCGACTTCTCTGCATAACCAGCATGCTCCAGATGAAAAGCAAAAATAGAAAAAAAAACAAAACCAGAAGAGAGCATCTGGTAAATGTCTTTCATCCATGTCAGATAGCCTTCACCCTGCAGTTGAACCTCAGGCCAGGTTAGTTTGCAAATATTTCTAGGTGAAGAAGATGCTTGGAGATAAAAGAGGTGGCGAGTCATCTGCATTTCAGTCAGCCCTAGTGGATGGCAGGGCCCCATTCTTCTCCCCCATACCACCTCCCCCGCATATGGTGAAAACCAATCACTGCCACATGGTGCTTCATACGAATTAGGAAAACACAAGTGCGGTAGAAATCCCCACATGACAGATGGGGGTCTGTGGCACAGAGCAGTTTGATGACTTGCTAAAGGTCTCGTCGTAAGTCTCTAGCAAAGCCAAGGACTGAATAAAGATGTCAAATGCCAGTAACGCTCCTGTGCTTTCCCCAGGGGACTATCTAAAAATCAAGGCTATCAAAATTCACCTAGATGATACAGGCATGAGAAAAATACCCTCCCTGCCAAATTCGATCCTTACCTCCATTTTTCGGGTGTCCCTGTCCATTCCTCCCCTGACCTCTAGTGGTTTAGGCTTTGTCCGAAGTAGAAGAATGACTAAGCTGAAAAGTGACTTTGCTAGTTCTGGCTCAGTAAAATGCAGTCTTTCTTTAGTAAAAACAAGTGTATAAACAGAAACTGAATCCTAACAGCCTCCAAATGACATTTGGAACTTGTCAAGTTCGAACTAGACAAGCCTGGTTTGTTTTTACTATTTGTAAGCCTGTTTCTGCAGAAAGCAAAGAAGGTTTTTCAAAGGAAATATTAACCTTGGTTTCGCCCTTCCTAAGCTCAAGCATGTGCAGGTTTCTAAGGAATCAGTCTGTTCCTCTTGCAGACTAAGCATGGGAGGGGGAAGAAGCTGGGAGGTGCCTACAAACCCAGATAATACAGAGACATCAGAACTTGGGACAGTCACCTCAGAGACATGCACCAACACAGTAGTAGCCAATTAAAACAATCATGTTCCTGTAACCCAGATGTGATTGCCTATAAAATATCCTTGCATGGGTAAATGGATAAAAACACATCATGCTTAAGTTTTGGGTTTTCTGGGTTGAGGGTGCCTTAGATATACAAAGTACCGTTTGTTGCTACATTAATTGAGTAGGATTTGTCTGGATACTTTATGAAGAAATAAGACTTGCACCAGAACATGCCTGGTATCCAGTTTCTCTAATGAATTAATGCACTGCTTGTAAAGACAAACTACAAGGTCATTGTGCCTGAGCTCTAATTGCTATACGATACAAATATGGATATGCCAACAGAAAGCCAGGAGCTACTAAAGGAACGTACACATTTCCAAAAGGAGCATTTGCCCCCATCTAATTGAAGTTACCATCATAACTAGGGCCAAAGCCTCCTCTTCATGTCTACATCTCGGGGTGGGGGGCGGGAAGAAGCAAGGAAAAGAACATATTCCCTCTTCTATCCCTTCCTATACATTGGCCCCTGCAAACAGAGCCCAGACAAAGGAATAAATCTGGTTCATGTATCCAGATAACTTGGAAATAGTCAAAACATGCTTTTAGCTGCATCATATTCTCCTATTGCCTTGGTCTTCAGGCTGTTCAGGGAGTGACTGCCACTGCTCTGTAAGGGGTCCAATGCACACCTAGCTCTATATGCTAAATAATTAATACTGAACATGTTTACAAATTGCATTTTCCCTCTGCTGTCTCCATGTGTTTCACTCATTGATGATGAGGGACCTCACTGGGCTGTTAAGTACTAAAACCTCACCCCAGCAGCTGACCTTGACAGCCTGCACTGTGAGGAGCAGGGGAACACTCGCACAATAAGCCTCACAGGAATATTGGAATTGCTCCCACTGGTGAGGCTGCCTCAGAAGTCGTGCTATATGGTCCCTGCCAGAACAGGGGACTAGTAGTCCAGGAGCCTGCTTTGGGTACTAAAGTGCTGTACCTTTGATGAAATACACCATTACCTATCCCGTTTCCTTGGCAGCCTCATTTCAGGGTAAAGAACAAAGAGGATACTTATCCTCTTCTAATTGGAAGATGGCAAGCACTTTATAGATGCTGCTGTACGCACTAGTAAGTGCTATTTCTCTCCTGGGACTGCTTCCTGTATGCACACTGTGGTCATTTAGATGGATGAAGGTGTAGTCTGTTCTTTTTGGAGCTGCCTTATATATATATATGAGCTTCCATTCACCTACATCAGCCTCTGAGCTCTATCTTCTCTTCAGGCTAGTGCCAGAATGAGAAGGCTGTTCGGCTATAGATCTCTAGCTTCTCTTTTAGTTAACAGAACCAAAAAAAATTGCTTAGAGATAGCCCAGCTTTTTTAGTTTCTATTTTCTAGCAGAAAACTAAACCAAAATAAAAATTTCAGTAGAACACATTTTAAAACTTGTTAAATCTAAGTAAATTTCTACACTAAGCATTGTTTTCAAATGAAAAGTGTTTTCCTTAAAAAAAAAAAGTCAGCAAAACTCAGACCTGCATTTTGAGGAAACAAGATATTTTTAGAGTATGCACCAGGAACGCGGTACTATGTGAGGGTTACACGAAGGCACAGCATACTGCACGCTAATTAATTTGTCTTAACGTATCACAGTAAGATATAATAAAGGTAGAGCATTTACAGCAGCATCTCCAAGTTTTCTCTAAATGTAAGACCCCATTCTGCTGAGACCCAATAGTTACACTTCAGTGATTTCGGAGCAGTATATTACCAACCATCTCAACAGATCAGGCAGAGCAAACAGAAGCATCTAGAAAAAGCAGTATGAGCAGATCTGGAATTCAAACTCAGTCCAATATGTAGTTCAGTGCCATATGAAACACTAGTATTTATGCTTTTCTGTAGCTTATGAGACCTGTAGTGACCCTCAGTCTTCTGCATGAACAGGTATCTCCCCTCTAGTTATAGCAGAGGCATAAAGGTCTTTGGACCTAAGGAAAGAAAATGTTAAAACAGTAAGATAAACGTTGCTTGCTATATTTGAAGCACTAGAAGGTCCCTAAATGGGTTACTGGCCTTGTGAGAGTAACTTTTGCTCCTTGCAGAAACACTTGCACATCTAGCCTTCATTACCAGTGTTTTGGGATAAAACCACAAGTGATGCTCTTACCCAAGCTCTCCTGGTTTTCCTCCCCTTCTGCCAATACCAGCAGAGACTGCTCATTGCTCTCTCTGCTAAAGCAGAGAGAGTTAAAGCAGTCCTTGCAAGAGGAACAGGGACCTGGGAAAGATTACGGCAGAAATTGACTCTCTACTTTTTCTAACCAGGAATAGTTCCAGGTGGTCAATGGCTCATAATTTGCTATTGACTTAGAAATAGATTCCTAATAATCTCCTTGTACAGAGGATGCAGTAAAAAGCAAGAGAAAGGTGGACAAAGGATCCTGGAAAGGATGTTTTATTGCTCAGTAAGAGGCAAAGCAGGTCTTCCTTGTTATTTTTAACTCCAAGGACCCGCTCTCCTTCCCAGCTTCAAGTCTGGAGTTTCAGCCAAAAAACAGATCCCAGACTACCTTCAGAGCCCTTACAGGCAATGTCTAAAACATTAGGACAGCAGCAGGAGTCTTTGCCTGCACTTGTCAGTAATGCTAAGAATAAAACCATTTGCAGGAACGAGGATCCGTTTGTGAACGGAAAGAGGGCAAGAATTTTCACCGAACTTTCTTTGCAACCAGTCTCTGTCTCTGTTCCTGGCATCACACTATGTTCCTTAAAGCAAAGGGAAGTTATTTTCCACTATAAAACACATTTTCTGATATCAGAATAGAAGCAACATGGGTAGAAGCTGATGTAACAGCCGTTCAGTTTGGTTTGAACTGCACCCTAGTCACATACCTGCAGAACATCCAAGTGTCATACAGGACTTGGCAGGTACAATTTAACACCAGCTATGTAAAAAAAATAAATCATCCAAACTACAGGCAGAGGGGTTGGGTGCATGGAGAAATACAAAGTATTCCAGCTTCTCTACAGAAATTCTGCTACCTATTAGAAATAGAAAAGTCGCTTAAAACTATTAGCTTTACAGCAACGCTTCTTTATTAGTCTGCCTTCATCCAAGAATGTTCCCAGAAGAGATTGTTATTTTCAACTTTCTTCGAGCTAACCCTTCAGATGGGTAAGAGCAACCTTGTTCTCCTAAAAGCTAAAGTTCCACACAATGTGATCCTCAGCCCAGGTTTGCAGAAGTGGAAACACAGCCAGATCCTTCCAGGCATTTCCAGCTGACATAGTTCAAATCTGTCTTTATGTTGTGACCATGCTGTAACTTACTTTCCCTAGCTCTTGGATTCAGACGTACAAAAATTGCCAAATGCCCATCAGTCCTCATTCCCCCTCAGACAAGCCTCTCTGCATCATGTGCAGAAACCCTGATAGCCACTTGCTGTTCCTAAAACATTTATTCCTGCCCTGGCTTGTTATTGCAGGGCTGTTCTTGGCCATATGTGCCTTTTGAAAGAGACAAGAAGACTCACACTTAGGGCTGACTGAGATTTTCACATGCTTTCAGTTTTGTTTTCTTGTCTGCTAATTTTTTGCTCAAAATACTGCTTTGAAGCAATTAAAATTATTTATTTAGGTTAAAAGTAACATCATTTATTTATATGGCTTCTTACATATCCCTGGCTTGAGTGAGGGACAGATAGAAATGTCACCGCTTTAAGAACCACTCACAGTTTAGCAGCTGACATATGGCCCGACTGCCTGAATCCAGTCCCCTGCCATGAGGGCAGACAATCACGCACTAGACATCCAGCCCGGAGGGATCCACAGTACTCACATCACACACCCCTCCAAGGCAGGCCCCAAATTTGACAACAAGGCTACAATTGCCATGTGTCACAAAGGCCACAGGAAAGGTCAGGTCACCGCAAGTGTCTTTGGTCCCTGAGAGGGCACTGTTGAATAAGTAGTGCCCTGACGGTCCTAGGAAATAGCCATGCTATGGGGGAGACATAAGCTCCAACAGTACCAGTTAATGGGAACATCAAAATTTGTTCTTAACCTGAAATCTGATAATCGGTTTAACCTTGAATACGACTGGATACACCTAAAAGATTTTAACATCACTCACAGCAGTAGCCTTTGCAAGAGATTTAGGGTGGGTCTGTACGTACTTAACTAGCCAGCAGATATCTTGATTTCACAAAGAGGATCTACAGAATTAGATCAGTTAATGCTGCCAGTAACGTTTCACTGCAGCAAATTACCATAGAGACCCAGACTCTGATCCAATCATCATGTCTACAAAAAGACTCCCACCAGCCTCATTCTTTAAAGTCAGACAGGTTCCCTGAGAGTTTAGCATGGGCTCTTTCTAAATGCACCTAATGGGAACACATATCTCAGCCATTAATGCCTTAGAAAATACCACTTCTCACAGGACATTGCATTTTGTTACTAGACCTCATTTTCTTGCTGTTATTTACACGGACTTCATTACCTTAGCTGCTGTCCAGCTCATGCTCTTGGATGTACTTAACCTCACAAACACCCAGTGACATTGGTGCCCCCATTTTCCTAATGATGGCCCAAGGCATAATGACTACATCTCCACTGTATTGGGGAAGGAGTGAGGTACCTTGGTAACTTAGAATACCTGGGTTTAAGAGACTCAACACTATCAAGTAGGAAGGTTGTGGCAGAGTAGGGCTTCTCCAAATCCTATGCAAATGACTATTTTTAACTTTCTGCCATAATGCCTTAAATTTAAAAAAAAAAAAAAAAAAAAAATGTTGGAGGAGCGCCTACAGAGTCCATTGAGGAGTTTTCCAGGAGGAGATTGCTGTCAGCTTGGGTGTCATTGTGGGGATACCGCTATCTCTTCAACATGTACAGTTTGTCAGCACAGAAACATAGGAGGAGACCAAATCCAACAGCCAGAATTAAGAATGTAGAAACAATTGCCTCCTCGCTTTTCGCACTCCTGGGGGGTTATTGTCCAGATCTGTTTTGACATGATTACTTTGGGGTTTAACGCTAATAAGAATAAATTTAATTGCAATCTTGCTATTCCCTCTGAAATCATAAAGGATACATGTAAATAATTTTAAGGGAATAATCTTTTTCACTGCACTTTCCCATAAAGAAAACCACTGAGGGAAGAACCTTCTATACGCTGGTGTTGATAATATGGCCTCCAGAGAGGTGTTCACTTTAGATCAGAAGGCACTGGACTAGATTGCATCCTTAGTATTGATAATTTACACACAAGGCTCCCAAAGACTGGGTTTGGGAAGCCTTCCAGCAAATGAAGAGATCCCTGTGGTCACTTCAAAGTGGTACACAGCGATTATTTTTCTTTCTCTTTCCCTGTTTTGATGAGACTGAGGTTATGCTAGGTATGCTGCCAATTCCCATTCATTTATCTTTTAACCATCTGCTTCTGGTAGCTTTTGTATGTGCCAGACACTTTGGATTTTTATTACCCATAGTTAATGCAATTATCTGGGAGTCTCTCCCTGTCTATCCTTCCCTCCCTTTCTTCCAGTCCTGAGCAAGCAGTAGTGGAAAAGGAGAGAAGAGTGATCCCGTCATTCACAAGATGCCTTGACTTAGCATCTCTGACTTAATAGAATCTGCATCAATACATTATGATATACTATAGCATCAGTTATTAACATATCATCGTTGTATTTCAACAAGTTTCCCTGTTCATAAAGTATTTTTGATTACCCCTCAATTTTGTTGCTAACAGCCATAGTCCACAACCTTTCCACAAGTGGAACTTCTTCACATCTACAAGGAGATGCATAGAGTGGTGTCATCATGATCAAGACAGAGGAGACCTAAAGAAATCTTTCTTTTTTGCAGTACCCCAGCCAGGGTATCTTTGAGACAGAACTCAACTCCGTGGCACGACTTTCTGCACTATGAAGGCATGGTTACAAGGACCCATGAGGAGACACTTTTCTAGATCAAATTAGCCCAGCAGAAAAAGAATAATAATAAAAAAAAAAAAAACGTGTAAGGTGGAACAGGGCTACTGGATCCACACAAGTGCAAAAAAAAGGTCAGGATATCCCAGTCACAGAAGGAATACTAGCCACTGAGGGTGACGTTGCAGGCAGTGCACGTTTGGCAGCTTGTTTTAACTCTTTGGATGGAGTCCACAGAGCTGTTCATATCTTCGTGCTGGCTGCAAGAAAGAGGTCCCAGTAAAGCAGCAGGCCAGGGCCAGTAAGAGGTACCAAGGGTGAACTCTTTGAAAAATAAATGCAAAATAAATATATTAAAAGCTTCTTCCTATATGTAATCTTACTGCCAGAGAGTTAATAGAGCAGAGTTAGCCCACTCAGTGGGGTAGTGGGGTCTTTAGCTGGCAGACCGCGCACCGAGCTGCTCCTTCTGCTCAGAGAGTAAAGGAGCACTTCAAGCCGGAGCAAGAAAAGCCCCTCAGATTCAGATTTGATGGAACTTCAGCCAGACCTTAGGGTTACTGCAGTGTTTTAAGTTCTGGAGAAGCTGCTGATCACACCACAACAGACAGCTTCATCCTTCAACAAAACCCATGTGCAGACAGCCAGTGGAGCTGCTACATTTATTAAAAAAAAAAAAAAAAGAAAAAAGGAAAAAGGTGTAGCTGCATTTACTGGTTGAAAACAGCCCACACGGCAATTCAACTCGAGCTTCCCTTCCCTTGAAGTCTGTGAGCATGTTCTCACCCCATTAAAGATAAATAGAAACATTGTCATTGCAGAGCCTTACTCTGAAAACAAAGTCTGCAAAGGGATGCTGTAGAACAGTAGATTTCTCATGGCATTTTGTTTTGATAAGCTTTGTATACTTAGTGACAGATACGACAGCTCTTCCTCAAACTACATGAAGCTTTCACGTAATAATGCAGAAAGGTAAGAGTCAAGTTTACTGTTCATTATGGATTTTTTGTTCGTTTGTTTGTTTGTTTTTTTAAACTGAACTCCGCTTACAATGAGAAGCTACTTATCAAAGCCCATTGCAAGCTGTGAAGTGCATGTATTTAACTCCAAAAAGCACAGCTAGTATTGCAGGGATCTTAATGCATTTGTGGGAAGTCACAGTGAGCATGCAACTATCTTTTATAGGTGACAATGACACCTTACCCTCAATAGCCACAAGCATCCCAGCCTTCCAGATCCCTCACCACTGCCCAGCAATATGATTCTCTTAGCGCTAAGTACTGACATGGATGCAGTTTTGATATAAAGAGAATAACACAACTTACACAGCAAGCAAATTATTGATCTTCCTTAAGAAAATCCTGTCAGCATAATAAGTGACATTTAATTAGATGGATAGAGGGAAGGCAGAAGAAGTAGTCTGCACTGGGAGAAGAAAACAGAGAATTCCTACCTGGGACAGGGAATAAGAGAACAGCACAAGGACAGTTGTTGTCTTTTTGCTATTGTAATGGAAAAGAGGAGTGGGCAGCTGCCTGGCTGTTTTACTGAGTTGCAGGGGAGAAAGGACAGCGAAGAGAAGCTGCCTGGCAGACTACAGGTCTAGACCCTGTGCTGAGTTTAGGTGTGGTTCCATGGTTAGCAGTACATCTCTGCACTTAACAGGAGAAGTGAATTGGTAGAGAAGTAGAAAGGGAAGACGTAGTTTGCTCTGAAGGCTAAGGCAGCAACTATCCTCTTTTGCTATACAAGAAGCACAGGGGCTAGCAAGAGTGCCACTTACAGGCACAAAATGAAGATTTACAGAATACATGCTGTTGGTGCTAATCAGGGTTTTGCTAAAATATGTATGTGCACTAAATAAAATATCAAGTGATAGAAATACATCTCTGTCCCAATTCATTCTGCTCTGTCAGGAAAGCACAGCAGTCTATATAGATTCATTAGGGCTTTCTTCCACGTGACACTGAGCTTCAGTCCTCAGCTGTTTTACTCCTGGCAGCTACATGACAAGAGAGTTCTGCTGACAGATATCGATCACATTAGGTGTTTCCCTGCCCATCTGTCCCCGTTAAAGTCCCAGGATTGCTTCTAAGCTTATACTGTTTTGCAGTTATTTGCTTTTAAATGGACCATTATGAACCAAATGTGCAGGCTCTAACTTTAAAAATCCCTTCAGTTCTCTGGTTTCCATGCAATGGGACTGATAAAACATTTAAACTGATAAAACACCATAACATAGATTTGCATGGGGGTTTTTAGTTAGCTCTCTTACCAGGTGAAGGTCAATGCACATTAAGTAACAGCAGGTGCAAATGCCAAAGTGCTCCATTTACCTTTGTACAAAGGCTTATACCATCTCAGTCCCCGTACAACCCAAGTGGGATTCACCACTCCTCTGCACTTTCTAAATCAAGTCTGACAAGCAGCTGCTGAGAGCCACAAGCTGCTGACATTTCACATCAGCTCCCTTTTAAGTCCCCACTTGTAAGCAGGGGACAAAGCGAGGCTAAACCAACTCTTACAGGTCCCCCTCAGGCACAGCTGCCATGTGTCCAGCCTTTCAGTGACTTTCCCCATAGCGCTGCCTCCTTCTTTGACCTCGTAGGGCACTTGCTAGGGACTGTCTGGGAGCGGCTCTCTCTTACGCTGCCAGGGAAGCACGGTGCTGCCAGACAGAAGGCAGACGAATGCTAATTCATCCTCCCTTGCAGAAAGCTAACTTCGCCCTTTCCCCAAGATTGAAGGCATTTTGGGTTAACAGTTCACTTCCACCAAGATCCTTTAGGATTTTTCCAACAAAGGTTATCTTAGGGTTCTAAAACATCAATTATTGTTTAGTTTCTTTTATGCTGACTGAAAAGATCTAGGCAGAACTGCACCCCCCAGCACACACCATCCTCTCTCCCTGATGCTTGTGCCTTCTTTGGCACACTTGAGTTTCCAGCAAAGCCCAGACCATCTCTGACAGGATGTTCTCCTAGCACCGTGCACCATCTATTACTTAGTAGCAACAGATTTCTAGCCATGCAGAGTGAAGCTTAGGCATCTTAAACACCTTGGGGCAGAATGGTAGCTTTTGATCACTTTCACACACGCTCCATCCTCATGAAGCACACCCCAAAGTGGCTGTCCTTGCAGGAGGAGGGGAAGGAGTGGAGCTCAGATTAAGCTGACTTGGCTCTTTCTTAACAGAAATAGCTATTGGGGTCCATTTATGATTTATGAGCAGGGTCAGTTTTACAATACAAATGATTAAAGCCCGTAAGAACAATATTATATGGAGATACAAACCCCATTGAAAATGGGTCAGTGTTTGTGGTACTAATAGTACCTCTGGTAGAAAGAACATCATTCTCAAGCTAGTATGTATTTTCCTGCAACTCCACCTGGTTATTTTGGACAATACAGTCCCAGTCCTTAAATATCTGCAGAAATATCATTCACAGGGAGAAGTGGCTGTTTTGATTCACTTTGTCTGCACTGCTACCTGTACTTCTCCCAAGGCAGAAGTGTGATGCAGGGGAAGGTGAAAATTGACTCAGGCTCTATCTAAACTGTTGGTTTCAGATTGGAAAAATAAGATAAAGGCTTTTAAATAGTTAGGAAGTAATTTTGTTGCATGGTGCCCATGCAGTTTTACATACTGATGAATGACTAGATGAAGGCAAAAGCAAATCCTGTAAGACACCAGGCAAAATCTCATGGATCGGACCATTTACCAAGATGGGGTGATACAGCCAGGGCCTTTTTACCAGTTTTGAACACTGGGAAATGTCAGAACATTCTTGAGAGAAGCATTCACCCCCTGAGCTTGCTTGATATTTTTGATGTTACAGGGTGCTGTTCTCCTTTTCAGTAACCCAGCTGGCCTCAGCAGCACTTCACTGACAGCAAACTTGTCCCTCTGTATTTAACAGCAGATTTTCTGGTTTTCCTCTCATGCCCTGTCCCAAGGGCAATAACTGGCATTTTTGTCAAGCATCTTTTGATTTGACTCTCACAGCTACAGCTTTATGAAACTGCAACTTATCTGTTTTTCCAACCCATCCAATATAGCAGCATATTACAGTGTTTCACCCGACGTTTGCTGCCAAGCGTTATCCTTTTTAACTGTGGCTTTCAAGGGACTGATGAAATTTAAGTTATTTGATGTTGATAGACATGAAAGTGAGCTTCCCAATGTAACCAGAGGAGTGCCCACGTATACCATAAGGTTCAGAGGCAGAGGGATCCACACACAGCTTTTCTGAGTCAGAACTGGGATTCTCAAGGTATCTCCAAATTTTTTTAATTCAAATTCAGTTTGTGAAACCTGTAGAGTGTGGCGGAAGAACAGAGTTGTTCATATTTCTTTTTGTGTTAGTGCTTAGATAAGAAAATGCAGCAGGACTTAGTCACTTTGCCTCTCAATGCTCAAAGGGAAGCAATTTGCTGCGTAAGAATATGTAAGCTTCCTATAGTTTATTTTCAGAGAATAATCAAAATGTAAGGAAAAAAGTCAAACGAATTAGAGGGATGAATACCTTTCTGAACTTTTTTTTCTTTTTTAAATCTAGAATAGACAAAAGCCTACCAAAAAAATAAAAAATCAGTCCTCCCCATCAGTGAAGTATGGGGAAGTGACAGTCTCTCTAACCTCTGTACTATTATCCTACACTACTCCTACATGCCACATGGAAACACGTGTATCTAGTTGTCCCCAGCAATTTAAGGAACTCATTTCAATATAAGCTGAGATCTGTAGAAAGTCTTTGTCTGTGCTGCCAAATTCTTTGAGTTTTCTGAAAGAAATGCTCAGTCATCCATGCCACTGGAACAGGCTTGCTAACCTTAACTCATTTGGGAAGAAAACCTGTTAATGAATCGGAGTGGAAAGGAAGCAATCTGTGCAATACTGAGCAGTGCTTCCCTTAAGAGTCTGTCATGGCACTGGCAGCACAACTGCCAAACCGACCGGATAACAACAGGAGTGTCCAGGTGACACCTAGGCAGAGATGGCTGAAGAATCCACATGCAGAGCATTGCGCTGTGTACTGAAGTGCTGAACCCAGCTCCACGTGTTTAACGGGGCTTGCTGGCCACACATCCAACCCCTTTGGCTGCACACGGTGCGGTGCTCATGTATCCCACGCTCATTTCCACCTGTAATCCAGACCAAGTGTGCTGTTAGATGTGTAACAGGGACTGCCTTGTCCCCCCACACCCTTAAAGAAGCAACGTCTCCATGCCACTACTCTTCATGCGAGCACGTACATAGTTGTGCAGGTTGCCCAGCTCCAAAGCACATGAAGAACAAATACCTCTGGCCACCTTCATCCTTACATCCCAGTACCTGAGAGGAAAAGAAAGCTGCAAGAACATTTGACATCTCTTCTCAAAGCTTTATACGAAATAACTCCTGCTTATAGCAAATCAGCTTTGCACGGCTCTTGTACACTCAGGCTGGGCAAGTATTACATTTGCGTGAAGTACATGTATCTCCAAAGCCCATCGTTGCCCTTCACATCACAGTTATCACTTGTTGCACTGACAGTAGCTTGAATATTTCTTCTAGACTGTGATGCCTCCTCACTTTGTTCAACTCTCCTGCTAAATAAATTGCAAGACCACCCTCTTGCTTTGATTTCTCCACAGATATGAGGCTGAACTGTTTTCATTATTGTCACTACATTAGAGAGCCCCATAAAGTGGCTGCCGTGCTTTAAAGCATGGAGACAATTCTGAACTGACTTTACTGTCCAAATGAATTCCTTTCAGCTGTTATTCATTCTAGCTAAATCACAGTTAGGGTAAAAACACCCACCCAGACTGCCACCTTGGCTCAGCTTCTGGGAGTACGTCAAGCCTGCAGCCAAACTCACTGATGCTGTGCTGTCAAAGGGACTGCGCAAGGGGTGTAAGGCAACCCAGAGTCCAGCCCAAAACATTTCCTTGCCAGATGTACAAGCCTTCCATTTCAGTGACTAAGTCACCCACGGCAAATGCCATGCTGACAGCATGGGGGCATTATGACTCCTGCAGCTTGAAGACTGGGAAAGAAATGGTACATTCAGCCTGCAGGAACTGTTCAAAAGTACCGAATTTGTACTCTAAACTGGACAGATGTGAACCATGACTGAACAGTACCTGGGCAAGGAGAGCAAAAGAGTTTCATGTTAGCTTAAGAAATCCTGTTACCATTGGAATCAATGTTACCAATGATTTTCATAGATGCCGATGCCAAGTGTTTTGGAGATGTCACACTCCCCCACCCCCATTTAGACCAGTTGGAAGGGTATTTTATTTCTTTGCACTACTGGCCCTAATAATTTGAACTGAGAGCCACAATCCGCATCACATAAATGAAAAAGGTGCCTAGTGTTCATCAGTACTGACTCAAGTTGGCTTTTAGCGGAGATTTAGATGAAAGCTCACCATCAGCTAGAATGTCTGCTGCCGAGTTGAGTCCTCTTCCGAGTACAAGTCTGAGCGATGAGGCTAATTTCTGAAACCACTGAGAGGATTTTATCCAGGGTCTATTAGCCATTGTAGCAGCAGGAAGTAGATTACCATGGAACAACTCGCAGGAAAATAGCTTAGATTTACCATGCAACTGAACAAACTGGGAAATTAAGTAGCCCCAGGTGCAGCCTGAGTAAGCTCCCTGTAACAGGAAGCAAAGCTGAGTGAAAACTAGACAGGAGTGTCTCCAGGAAGGGATCTCTCTCATTTTCCTAGAGATGTAATATCTACTTAATATTAAGAATTGTACATTTTATCCAAATTTTTACCATAATGGTAAATTTTACCACACCTATGTGTATACAACAAATATGCTTTGACTCACTACAGACATGGACAGAAGTATAAATCCATTTGCAACTAATATTGTGCAGATATAGCAAGTTACAGTCCTGTATGTGAACAACTCTTTACCAAAATATTGATGTGCCTGCTGTTGTGTGTACGTGTCTTTACGAAATACTACTAAGTCTAGAATACACAAAAGCATCATCGTGTGTAGATCACAGTCCCGCACTGTCATGATGACATGATGCTAAATGCTCATATCGTGTTGAAAACTCAGTGAAGTGAGGGGTCTGGTTTACATACTTCTAGAGCAAAAACCAACAAAGGAAAGAGCGGGGGAGGGGAGAAGACACCCACAAGCTTTACCATAGCAGTCAAAATAAAATGAATAAATAAGAAATCAAGGGAAAGATAATCAAGCATGTACAGCATTGTGCACTAAAGATTGCATTACATGGTTGAGCAAACACAGTGAAATACTCCCAAGAGCTCTTTGTCCTT
The DNA here is from genome assembly GCF_034638445.1 of Ciconia boyciana. Taxonomy (NCBI): domain Eukaryota; kingdom Metazoa; phylum Chordata; class Aves; order Ciconiiformes; family Ciconiidae; genus Ciconia; species Ciconia boyciana. The sequence continues at coordinate 3,885,901 of NC_132950.1, forward strand.
CCAGTAGTGCAATCCACGTCCTTGACTAAGGTTCAGATATAGCTTCCCCTGCATATGTCTGCAAGGGAGAAGGCAGCTGGGAGGCAAACCCTTTGTCCTGTGCAGGAGCTTACCTGTATTGTAACACCTTTTGCAAGGTAAAGCATGGTGGGGAGCTGTTGCTCCCAGCCCCGAGCATAGGGAAAGCCTGCATGTGTAGATTTCCTTTTCCACCTCACTGGTAACTCCAACTAGTGCAGATCTGGAAATAGCCTGCACTAGCATGAGAGCCAGTACTGCTTACCTCCATCTGTAGCAAAGGATTCAGGATGATTAAACCACAGCATGATCCCTGCTCTGCCTCCGGGGCAGCAAAACTGGCACCTTTTACCTCAGCCTGGACATCCTAACACAGCTCTGCAAGTCTGAGGAACCTCCCTGCACATAATATCCCCAGTGGCATCTTTAATTATTTACAGGGTAAAGGATTCCACATTTGTCTTTTATATAGCATAATTGGCTTGTCCATTTGGGGAAAAAGCTAAATGATATTTTACTGCCATGCTTCCCCTCCCCATGTTTTCAATTTGCACATACATTCACAGATCTCAATTGCAAAATGACTGCACTAGACCAAAACTCAGAGGCTTTTTGAACTAGTCCTAAAGCGTTAGTTCTGCTCATGTCTAAGGCATAAGGCAAAAAAAACCCAAATCCCCAAAACTCCCCACCAAAATTTAAGTGAAGAAAAACCAGCACTACTTCATTACTTGCTAGTATTGCATGGTAATTACTAGATTGCTGCACAGTACCAAGACAAGATTTGAGGGAGCCTGGATACTCCTCTCAGGTCAGAGATGATGGGGTATATTAGCTTTGTCAGGTTTTTCTTATCTAAGAACTGGAGTATGCCCGTCTAGAAGGGAAGGATGATAGGACTTACAGACTTACATTAGACCATTTTGTTCACCTCCCGCTGATCACAGAACAGGAGTTGTCCAGCATCCCCATAAAGCCCACCTCTAAGTGCCTAGCTTTAGCCATCCAAGCTTGAAAGTGGCAACCTATACAGAGAATGTGTCAAGAGTTGAGCAATTCCATTTTTCTGTTATTCAGAACCATGTACTGGAACAGTTTTACAGTCATAACCAAAGATATCACTCAATGGCCAGTTAATTTATACATTTAATTCAAGGATTTGACCTGGAGATGGCAGGAAAACATATGCATTCTGCCTCAATTTCTGGAGAAAAGCCATTCCAATACCTTAGCCCATAAACAATGATCTAGGATCACAACAAGTCTTTCTACTGTATAACAGACAAGGTTTTGGGGCTGCAGCTATGAAAAAGTACCCACCAGGACAAAGCAGACTGACTAAAATCCAGGTTCTGACTAGACTGGGTGCATATAACCGAAGTGCCTCACTGCAAAGGAATAATCCCTTGACTTCTTGGTATAAGGAAGTGTGGACCAAATGGCTCTTTAGAAAAAGGAAGCCTGGAAGCTGTGTGCAAACTTGCTCTGTCTGTCAGGCGAGAGACACCCCATAGGGCCAGGGAAACCAGTCGATAACACATGGTGTTTGTGCACTCCAAATCAATGTTCTGCCATCAGCGATGAAGGCATCCTGCATGGGAAGCTACAACTTCAGAGCAACTAATGGCATGAGTGGAAACCACGGTAAGCGTGTGTTTGACTGTCAAAGAGGTCACAAAGGTCCTCCGATGCTCCCCTTCATACGACAGTGAATTTGTGGGGAGATGCAAGTTGAGGGATGATGTAGTATTGCACCTGCTTTAGTTCACAGATTTTTTTTCCCCAGTGTCTCTGCATTTCTAACGCTAAGTTCTATAAATGAGCAAATTTTTACTGTTCCTATTACATTTGGATTTGCATACAAACTGTTACAAACAAAACCATTACAAGCTATTTACATACATAATATATGAAATTCCTCCATTGCATCTTCATGACCTTGACTATTATCTGTCCTGCTTCTCTTACATTTTTTGAATTTGTAAAGCCCTATTTTTCATGCTCCAACTATTTTGCCCTGCCTAATCCTGAAGTATCTTATTTTCATTAAGGCCTCTGGGGTCCCAACATGTAATTGACACGTGCTTTCAAGACAAATTTACCCAAGGCAAAACTGAAAATTCTGATTCACACATCATGTAGCATCTCATCTGTAGTGCCAGGTACATAACAAAGTTAAATACAACAGAGATATTTATTTTCCAAGTCTGTGTTCCAAAACTCACTGCACTCACTGCTCCAATTTTAAGTTCTGTGCAAGGGAGCAAGCAAAACCTACACAATTATCCTCCTGGAATAGGCTCATTTATATTAAAAGCAAATGAAAGTACATCTGAGATGAGCATCCTTAGTTTGACAGAGGAGCAATGCCTCTGCATATTGGTAATAAGAGGAGTTGTTAGAAGAACATTGGTTTGTAATATGGTTGTATTTATGAAAATACTTACTGCAAATGCTGCTTAAACACGTTGACCCCTTAAAGGCAATTGCTGACTTTATGATTACAGTTCAGATTGGTAATATATTGTGTTTAGCCTTCTGGGAAATATTCAAGAACAGAAATCTAATTGAAATTTTATATTTTCTTACTGTACATTCCTTGTGCCTTCCACCAGAAAAATTTCAGTTCCAAGAAAACCTGGGGTGCTTTAGTGTGAAATCCTGCTACATCTCTGATGTTACAGTCCGGTAGAAAAGGGCCTTCCAATGCACATGTACAGCTAAACTGACTACATTGAAGCTGAAAGGCAGCCTACTTTGATGTGAAATAAAATGCTTCTTTACATCATCTAACTTACCTAGGGAAATCAGGGTGGCAAAAAATGTAACATGCATGAAAGAAAAACAGTAGATCTATATCCACAGAAATAGATTTCCTCGCAAGATAACCAGAACAGTGTCTAGGTGAGACAAACCTGCCACAGTTCTCCTTTTCACTGGGGCAAAATTAATCTCTTTTGCAGAAGAGCTGAGCAAGTCTGTTCACCCCTTCGGGTTACCTCACAGATGGAAGCATTCTGGCAAAAATTCTGGCCTTTTGTTTGGATCCTATCACTTGCATCTGTTCTTATGCTTCATAAGCTGCTCCGGCAGGCAGTGTAGAAAGAACATCCACATCTGTCAGTAGGACATAACAATCTCTTGGAGAAATCAGACTTTGGATGGAGTCACAGAATGGACTGTATTCCCATGCCATCCTGTAATGATCTGTAGTGATGCAAATACCTGTTACACATGCACAGCTGCATCCTCACAAGACTAGCGAAGAATAATATGTAGAGAAGTCCCAGATATCCTTTAGCAGAACTCCCCTGTATCCGTATTGGGATTGTTTCACTTAAAATGTGATACACCCAGTCTCCTGTCTTGCATCCACCCATTGTGATCCACCAGGGATGCCAAAATTAAGAGCAACAGTAAACAGAGAAAAAGCAGAAAGCATAATTCAAAGAAATGCCCCTATCACATCACAAGTTTTACTCGCATCTCATCCTAACGCTTTGTTGGAAGGCACATACCTTCCTCATCACAAGGAAGACAAGAGGCCTCGGTCAGGACTCAGATGCTTGCTCCTTAGACATGGTTCACAGTACAGTAATACTCAGGCAATAAAAGTCTGGAATGCTTATGTGTCATGACATTTAGCTGGTCAGATGAATGATGTATTTAATGGTGTGATCCTTTTAGGAGGCAGGAAGGACTAAGTTACAAATAAATACAACAAGAGGGAGTTAATTTCTGCAGCAAAAAAATATCGCTTCAAATCACAGTTCTAGACATAATGCAGGTATTCTCAAATGCTCAGTATTGCTCATGATGGCAAAGTATCTACACATGGCAGATGAGAAGCAGCTGGAAGGGAATGACTTGGCTGCTCACAGACTTTGCAGATCAGGGCACTGGTACAAAACATGGCAACTTCACTGTCTTACCAAAACCTGGCTGCAGTCAGACCTCCTGAGCAAGAAATTCCCAGTGAAAGGCATTGCTGGAGTCAGTGGGATGCATTTTGAAAACTATGCAGAATGAAAGCACATCAGCTCCTATTGCTCTGCAGGCTACTGTCCCATTGCAACCTCTTCAATGGTGTGACCTCCAGGAGTTATAGGAAACACAGCAGTAACTCAGCTTAGCATCCTCATTAAAATACTTACTGTTTATGTATTCTTTCCTCCTTCAGATCTACAAGTGCTTTTGCACATAAGCATTGCAACTCATCTTACGTATGGCCAAACTACCGACCTTTGTTTTCCGGCCAAAGTCACACGCCCAGTTCCCTGTCCCCTGGTGCAATTCAGGTATCCTCCTCTTGCTCAAATGCTAGACATATGGGACACAGCAAGAAAACCACTGGAATATTTCACCTGGAAACATGGAGGATACCTAGACACAGAACTTCCTTTTCACAATTTGGAGCAGCACAATTCCAAAGAGAGAACCCCCCCTACAGGGCTGCTGGTAAGAAAGTTCGAGTAACTCGGCCTCAGACACATGCTATCCAGGGTACCAGACATCTTTCTGACAGACGCTCTCAAACCCATATCGTTTAATATCAGAAAACAAAGCTTTATGGAAGTCTTTTTCCATTGGTCTCTCCCTGTGAGAGTTTATCCTGGGTCCCAGGGCACGTCCTGTTAGAAGATTGTTTAAGCATTGCAAAATCACTGAGAAAATACACCAGGAACTCCTTGGACCACATCTTTAAAATGTTTAAAACAACCTAGTATAGCATGGAATCAAATATTCACTATGCCCTGGAAGGATGCATAGGGTCACTTTAAAACATCAATAGTACAGTCTCTCTGTCATTAAAGTAATCACTTCATTTCTCTTGCTACTGTCTGGAAAACAAATTCTTCAGCAATGATGGACCTAATCTTTGCGTTTTATCAGTCAGGACTTAAATTCGGTTGTTTGGTCACTCAAACTTTACCTTGCTGCTCTGCATATCACAGTCAAGGTTTATCCCAGAGGTCACTGCATTTTTAATCAGCATTTCAAAATCTCTGTGAATGGAAAACACTACATAAAGTGTCAGGGCTTTTTTTTTTTCTTTTTTTTTTTTTTTAAATGAACTGCTGTTCTGTTTCTTTAATAGGTTTAGTTCTCACCAGTGCCCAGTTCTTACTGATTTGTTAAGTCTAATTAGTCAGTATTCAAATGTGCCATGCATTAATTTGGACACTGCTCAAATTCCACACAGGTTTCATATGAAAATGGATTATTTGAATTTTAAACACAGTCTGTTCTACCAATTCTGACATATTAAGCAAGCTCAGAAGCCATTAAAGCCGTAAAATGCCAGTTGACCTAACAACCTGCAATGGTAGGGAATGAACAAAGCTATTTACTTCATTAACTGATGCTCAGAAGCAAGAGCTACATGCACACTCTGATTCTGTATCCTTTGATTTCTCCAAGATTTGGGTGAACTCCAGATGCTGGACTATGTTAGTGTCCGCACAGACCTGCTGGCCATTCCAACACAGAAGCAGAGCCTTGAGATTCCCCAGTGCCAGAAAGCACTCCAGCCTTCTCAGGCTACAGCCACAGAATACAAATCATCCTGCCTGCTTCACCTTTTGAATATGATAATTAAGTCATTTTAGCTAATGGGCTTTAAGTACATCTTTTAGGGTAGTCTAGACAGCTCGTGGAGACTACTCCTTAGCATTGTCGAGGTTCCTTTTATATTTCTGTGCCAGTTTGTATTGGAGAAAAGGCACAGGCTGATCAGAGCTCAACATAACCAGTTAAAGCCGAACATAACCAGTTAAAGCCGAACATAAGCCCCCACTCCTTCTCTGACTGATGTCACAGTCAAGTTTACCAAGGTTTTGCCTCCACTAGGATTTCTGCATTTAGTTTTGGGTTAAAATTCTCCTTTGTGAGGTGAAGGAAGAGTCATACACGCCAGCCTTTCAATGTTCACCCATTGCCTCTGGCACATAAATCTATGGACATTTGCTTGTCTAGACTAGAAATGTATGGGGTGCTAGCTAGACTATTGACGTTAGCATAGAAAAAGAAAAGTGCATTTTAACACATGCATTAAAGTATGCTCTACCTCTGCTAATGCATTTTAGCAATCTAGCATAGACACTGCCTCTCCGAGTCAGTCTAGACAAGGCCAGAGAGACTCTTTGGAATCTGGGCTGAGCACTCAACATTTGTTTCCCAGAATTGCAATAGCTTTATTTTAATTCAGCACGATAGCACCTTCCAAACACAGCAACCTGTGAAATAAGCATTTCAGGGTTCATACTAGGGTTAACCTGACTCCTTTGGCAATGCTTCCTCCTCCAAATAAGTGCAGAAATTATAGGAGAAAAGCAAATCCACCCAAACGATGGCAACAATCCAGGACAAGAACGATTAGTAAAACTACTTTAAGGTGAAAAAAATGCAGGACTGCTAAGACCTTGGTAAATAACAAGCCCTGTAATTCCACCACTGAAGCTTCCCTAAGGCAGCAATATTAAGGCAGCAAAGAAAGGTGATACTATCCTCAAATTATGCAAAAGGAAATGAGAACAGGAAACTATTTCAGCTCTGATTGTCTCTTCACACAGTAGCAGAAAAAAAAGCAAAGGAAAACCTCAGAAAGAAGTCGAGTTGTTTTGGCTGCCACTGTCTGTAGGCACAACTGACTTGGTAGTTCTTTTCCAAATGAATGCGGGACCAGGTAGAGAAGGGGGGTTGGCAAACGCTGTTTCACAACGCTGCCCTGGCAACAGGACCGGTTCCATATATCAGTGTGACATGAAAACCAATTAACTTCTTTAGGTCCTATGGACCCACAGATGAGCTAATAAAGGATTTCTTTTTTGCTTCACTAGTGGAATTGCATGTACATATGAATGTGCGGGGCAGGAGAGAGAAATTTCAGGGTGGGGAGAAACAGCTTTTCTTTGGGGTAAACAAGCAGACAAGTTTTTCCAGATCCACAGAAAAAAGCACTTAGCTTTTGACCAGAGAGTATCTCTCTAGCCCAAATGAAGTATTTTACTTTGCCTTTATAATATGTAACACTTAAAAAAAATTAAGATTGATATTTTTTCCATTTCAAATTTTTCATTTCCTAAGTAAAAGCCAGTTTTTCAACTGAAAGTCTTAAAGCAAAATGCTTTGGTATTTTAAAAGTGCTGTCCTTTTTCTTTTTGTCATTTTTAGCTAAAATTATTTGCAAACTGGTTCACTCTTTCCTCGGTAAATTTGAAAGACAGCATAGCTGGTCAGGCATTTAGTGCTGAGCACAGCAATGGTGGTTCTTATTGCACATTGTAGTATGGACACATCCTTGGGAATCAAGTCTGGTAACTTTTTTTAAGCTATCAAGGACTGCCTGATATCAACACTCTATATCGTAGGAGCCCCTTGCAATTCCTGTTTTAGTCTGTCTTAAACCTTCTGGTCAGCACAATGGGGTTAGGAAGCCTGCAGATAAGAGGAACGAGAGAGAATGGCTAAAGCTTCCCATGTTTGAACGCATCTAATGGTGTTTTCTTCTGCCCAGGTTTTTTCCTGCAGCAACTGTCCTTCCAGCATAGTCTTCAGCTGGATATAATTAAGCTGGTAAATGGCAAAGAAGAAACTGAAGAGCTCTGTCTGACCACTGCAGTGGAGATTAAACAAAAGCCTTTATATAGCATACAACTGAATTTTCTTTGTGCAGGTGCCAGCTGTGAACACTTCACTAATGAGGAAGAGCCCAACTTCTGTAAGCAAGGAGAGAAGATGCTCTCTCAAGGGTTTGGTAATTTTTTTCCAAGAGATGGACAGTGACAAGACAGCAGAGACATTGCTGCGTTGTGCTGCTCTCCCCTGACTCAGAGTAGCTTTGCACTGCAGCATTGACCCAGAAGATCACTGCTCAAGGGAGCAAATCACCAAGTCACTGCGCCTTCTGGAGCATCGTGTTCACTCATCTGCGTACTGCTGAGGCACAATCCACAGCTCTCCTCCAGCACTATGAGCTGCTCCAGGATTGATTTCCCCGTGAACCATAGGAAGATACACGTCTCTCTGGGCAGAAGAAAAGAGCCTTGTGAGAAGTCATTGGGAGACTATGAAATGACTTAATCATCTCTCCTGCAAAGTGGGAGGATACCAGCTTTCACGATAGCAGCATTTTGGCACTTGCCATGGCCCTAGTATGCCAGCCAGTTTGGGCTGAAATCACCTCTTAGCTCACCTGACGGCTGAATGGGAAAGGGACTGCACCCTTGTAGGGGTGCAGATGCACAGAAGGCAACAGCTGTAAGCAACTGGTCAAGCAGCTTCTGCATGGACACCTTATTAGCGATGGTCCGATTCACACATTCTCTCTGCTACTGCTGTTTGCAGACACCTGACTGCTGTGGTGCCAACTTATCTGGGGCCCAGGAGCAGCTCAGCAGAATCATAATCACAAGGCAGATCTTAAAAAATACTGATTTTTCCCTTCACTCTGCATATTAATGAAGCATTTGGGAATGCTGATATCATAAGCAGAAGGAAAAAAATCTTTCCCTTCAGAATAATCACAGCAGGAGCCTTCTATGTCTCCCTATGAGAAGAATTGCTTTTAGGTTATGCTTAATGACTGAGCAACCACACAAGCAATGCAAGAGGCAAGAGTCATCTGCTGAGATAACAAGCAAGACTCTCCACACATTTAGATTCTCCACATCTCAGACACTTGCGAGCTTTCATACCGTTCCCAGTGCTGCAGAGGATCTGCCTCTCAATGCATTCACTGCCCAACCCCCATCTGGTAAGCCTGTGGGAAGCAAAGACAGAAGGTGAATTTGACTGTCACTCACTCGGATAAATCAGTGCCAAAATGAGACTAGAGCTTAGATTTCCAAACTGCTTTCTCAGTCTTCACCAAAACCTACTTAGCGAGCCAGACTTGCCGAGGCTTCAAATCTTAACCAAACTAATCAATAAAAACAGTGAAATCAGAAAAATCACACAGGCAGACGAGGCCACATGGGCAAGAAATATGCTTTGCTGTCTGAAGGGAAAAAATGATGAAGTAATGGGATATGTTTTGCGATGGAAGATCAAGTTTCCATTACCCTTGCCATTCGTAGGTCAAAAATCATTGAAACTCACTAAAGCAAAAAGGAAAGAGATGCACCTATGCTACTAGCAAATGAAAGATGAGGATGAAGAAATAAAAATAGAGGTAGAGAGGCCTTTGACATTACTCAGGAGAGAAAGGCTTTTTTCATGGATTTAAATTAAAACTGTGCAAGGAGAACACTTTGCTGGTAAGAAAAGACGGATGGCTGTCATTAGCGTGAATAAGCTTGTCTGACACGTTTTGTCTGCAACCCTTTGCTGTAACAGGGAAGGCAGGACCTCGCCAGATTGTTGTGGCTAAAAAAATTCACCAGAATAATGGTGAAAGAAAGTCTGCAAAAAAAATTTTTTAAATCCACTTACCGTAGTGCTATTAAGGATTGAACTCCAGCGCATATTTCCTTTTCAGAAACAGGGAAAAGGTTCTTTTTGCCTGATTTACAAAGGAAATAAGGCCTATGCAATTGTGATCCATGCATCTATTAGCATCTGTGCCCTCTGCTGCCAGAATTACTCAGATCTCTGCCAAGAGGTTAGCAACTTCATCCTAGTAAAGTAGGAGGTCTGACTCTGGATGATGAAACTGGAAACGGTAACTGAAAAGAAGAGCACCTTATGAAAGGCAACTCTAAATCACATTTTCAAACACAGCGAAATGTTTGCTCCTGCCTCTGGTTTTGGAGACAGCTTGATTAGGATTCCGAGGCGCGCACAGGTCTGGTAGTCAGGAATATGCACGTACCTACAAAGCAGCAATGGACAGTTTGTGGGCTGGTTTGCTTGGGGTTGTTGGGGGACAGGATGGAGAGTAGCAAGAGGAAAGGAGGGGGTTGCTTGTTTTCTCCACACATTTAAGCAGCAGTTAAGCAATATGAATGTGCTCAGTCAGCATTTGGTATTTGAAGTTATAGAAGTGTTTTACCTCCTTCTAACACTACTGCACAAGCATGTCCATTTTGGAGTATGGACTGCCTCAGTTTGCAGGCAGGGAACAACAGGCACTGATGTTGGCAACAGGACTACTTAAAACTAGAATTTACCACTACAACTAAGACTTGTGGAAGGTGAAACCCAATCCATCAACAGTGGAAAACCATTTTAAATGGGACACTTACATTTCTACTGCAGTTGGAGTAGCAGAAAACAGCATATTTGCAAAACAGCTTTACATTCAGCATGGTATTTTATCCAATAAATTTGATGCCAATGAAGGGCATCTGGTGTCTCTGATCCATTTTGCTTCCACACTGGAACTGCAGAGCAGGCAAAACAGTATTAGTTTTGGGTGCATGCCTGACCAGATAAATAAGACTTCCCTGCACTTTCCATGACCTTCTCAATCTTTGGACCCCACCACAGGGGCTGACTGAGCGTGCCAGCTACTGCTAGTGGTCGAACACTGTCAGGTACTAGAAGGATTTGCACTCTCAAGGTATTGCTTCTCTCTTCCATAACAAAAGCAGCTTTATCTCACAACCTTAGCACAAGCGCACATCTGTCTAGCAATCCAGACTGGATCTAACACTGTATCCTGTATGTGACAATACATCATTCCATTGCCAAAACACCCCCAAACCCTCAGGTGTTATTAATGATGAACGAAGCACTAAACTTCGTGTTCTCAGTTGTTAAACACTTCAGGCAGATACTGTATCGCACTAGAGATGAGAATGTATTTAACTTGTACCAGGCCACATCTCTCTCCTGTTTGCAAGGCAAGATGTATGACAGAGGCATGCAACACAGATTGGTTTTGTTTGCTGGCTGGCAGTGTGATAGAATGTGAGTTTACATCAGTGTGGTGCAATCCCGGCAGTGCAGCCCTTCCCACAGAGAGGAGAGCAGAGGCAGGCTCAGATAAGCACGCCAGAAGGGAACAGGAGGTATTTCCGTCTAACTTTGTTCTTTAAATGTGTTTGAAGAAGATGTAAATACTCAGCGCTCTGGAGAAGGGGAGAGTGGCCCTCCCTCCTATGACTAGGTTGGCTATTCATTAGTCAGCAGGCAGCCCTCCAAAGCACACTGGTACATCATGAGCTTTCAGCCTGCTTCCTGCTGTGCTGTCTGCTTCATTTATATTTTATTCTGTTCCCTTCAGGACAGCACTTTGTCTTACTCCCTCCAAAAGCAACCTGCATGCGATGAGCACAAGCGCTTGGTAAAGGCCTAAGTAAAGGCCAACAAGTACCATCTGCTGCGGAGCAAGAAGCACCCAAAGAGAGGAGCTTGGCTAGAGAAGTGTCCTGACATTCAATATCAAAGTCTCACGCAAACCCCTGAGGCTCACAAACACTGATTCATAGGAAGGCAGAAGTTGTAACAGTAACGGGAGAAAAGCTCAGGAGTATCTGGATGTTCCAGCACACTGGAAGTCAGAGTCGTTTAGGTTGGAAAAGACCTTTAAGATCATCGAGTCCAACCATTAAGCTAGCACTGCCAAGTCCACCACTACACCATGTCCCTAAGCACCACATCTACACGTCTCTTAAATACCTCCAGGGATGGAGACTCAACCACTTCCCTGAGCAGCCTGTTCCAATGCTTGACAACCCTTTTGGTGAAGATGTTTTTCCTAATACCCAATCTAAACCTCCCCTGGCACAACTTGAGGCCATTTCCTCTCGTCCTATCACTTGTGACCTGGGAGAAGAGACCAATCCCCACCTCTCTACAGCCTCCTTTCAGGCAGTTGTAGAGAGGGATAAGGTCTCCCCTCAGCCTCCTTTTCTCCAGGCTAAACAACTCCAGTTCCCTCAGCCGCTCCCCATCAGCCTTGTGCTCCAGACCCTTCCCCAGCTTCGTTGCCCTTCTCTGGACACGCTCCAGCCCCTCAATGTCTCTCTTGTAGTGGGGGGCCCAAAACTGAACACAGGATTCGAGGTGCGGCCTCACCGGTGCCAAGTACAGGGGGACGATCACTGCCCTAGTCCTGCTGCCCACACTATTTGTGATACAAGCCAGGATGCCATTGGCCTTCTTGGCCACCTGGCCACACTGCTGGCTCATACTCAGGCAGCTGTTGACCAACCCCAGGTCCCCTTCTGCCAGGCAGCTTTCCAGCCACTCTTCCCCAAGCCTGTAGCGTTGCCTGGGGTTGCTGTGGCCCAAGTGCAGGACCCAGCACTGAGCCTTGTTGAACCTCATACAATTGGCCCCAGCCCATCGATCCAGCCTGTCCAGGTCCCTCTGCAGAGCCTTCCTCCCCTCAAGCAGATCAACACTCCCACACAACTTGGTGTCGTCTGCAAACTTACTGAGGGTGCACTCGATCCCCTCGCCCAGATCATTGATAAAGATATTAAGTCATAAAGATCAAAGAAAGTACTTGCTATGTGCGAGAGGAAGTGTTACTTAGCCCAGCTCTTCTGTGAAACTGAAGTCAATCATCACTGTTAGCATGACAAATTAACAGCAACTCTAGATTGTTAATACTTCTAAAGGTCTCAAATTTTCCAAGGGTGATAGAGAAAAATATACCACCCTCCAAACCCATCACACAGGGTTTGCAGTTAGAGATCCTTTAAAGGTCATTTTCCAGATAGCTCAATATTCCATATGCCACACTACTGAAAATACCTGGCGCATATTTAAGGTAATGGAAAAGGCATCTTCATAACACTGATGCCAAATGCAACTGCTACCCTCTTGATAACGCAACTCCTACACTTTCCTGTGAAAACGCAGGGAGCAGGTATCAGAAGGCTTGTAAACAGCAAAATAGGTCAGACAGAGCTATAAGCTACTGACGTCCCAACGCTTAATAGAAGAAAGTCTGCAGTAGGTAGTTAGATAATACAGCCCTAGAAAAAGGTGTGTTTTTTCTCCACAGTTAGAGGGGTAGACACATTTTGAAGATCTCTCTCCCCTAAATTGCTATTAACTGTATTAAAAATGACACGAGTATGCCCAGACAGGCAGTACTCGAGCCACTTGGGCACAGAAGGATTCCTTCTATGCAACCAGCGTGAACTGGAGGTACAGTAAACTCATGACGCAATAAATGCTGTATCAGACAGGTATGAATTTCTTCTTCATTAGAGTAGAAGAGCAGGTACAGACACTTAACAGCACACACATTCCACAAAGGAGACAGTCTGTTGTTAACTCTTTAGATGCCTCCTTCTGGTACAAGGGGTAATGTATTAAATCTTGTGCTGGTGGTTCTATATACACTAGGGATTTGACCACCTGTTTTAAACTCTTTTTATTCTGCCTAAATAAGACCACTCCAACAGTCAGTAGCATTTGCCTCTAAGCAGGGACCCAGCAACATTAACTACGTAGGAATTCAGCTTCACAAGTGTCAAGATTTGCATGTTTGCTTCCATCCTGACCTGAAACAAAACGAAGGCTTTTCAATGCCAACAAAGCAGCCTCAACCTAAAGTAGCCACTTAGCCACTTGCTAGGGCACTAGACAGAAAATCCTGGCTCAAACTCGTGCTATTTCTCTTCTTGACCATAGATTTGACCCTAGATCCACTTTAGGCAGGGGTTGAGACTAGCTTTCACCCATGAGGTAATCTCAGAAACTTAAAAGCAAAAAAAGAAAAAAGTTTTGCTTAAATCCAAAAGACAAATCCACAAGAATGATGTGCTGAACTGTGCTCTAGAATATCAGACCTTCCCTTCCTGGGCAGAGCTTTTGAATATCATTGCAGATTCCTGAAATCTAATATTTTTTTTTTTATTATTTTAAATTACTCAGATGTTGTCCAGGAAATAACATTTAAAGCTGACGTCAGACAATGGAATTGTTTGGACTGCTTCAGAAGCAGCCTCATGGAGTAGCATCCAACCTTTTGTCAGTAAGCAGTAATAGGTATTACACATGAGAGCTCAGGACAGAAATCAGTTCTCTTTCATGTGATCTCATTTCCCTGATGAACAAACCTTTTATTTAACAAAGCATTGCAATTGGTTCAATCCTGCAGCAGCACTGCTGACTTACTGTGTAAAGAGAAGCTGCTGCAGAGAGAACAAGTCAACTGAAGAAAAAGGAAGCTGCACTGCAATCTTTCAGAGAGATTGTATTATTACAACGAAGTTAAATCAAGAGATTAATCCAATTCTCATTTGCCCTGTTTGCCAACAAAAGCTTATGCATGACATGGAACAGTTTCTTCACTTTTTAACCACAGTCTGGAATGCAAATTTAATTTTTATTTTCTCTTTTGAGAGATCAGTCTAACATTAGAGGAAGCCTGAAAAAGTAACTTCTCCAGGTTTTAATTCACTGCTATTACCCTTTCGCTAGTGGTACCCTGAGGCACCAACTTGGGCGAGATATCCCTCAGCGCCAGGTACTAGGTGGTCTCCTATAAACAAGATGGTGCTACTTCTCTGCTTCCCAAAATAGCTTATACTTCACCAACAGAGGCCATCAGTTACCTTCTGCGTGCTGGGGATCACTGCAAGACGTTCCAACTCCCTTCACTGGCCAGAGGTTTGACAGCAGCAGTGAATTTTTAGCAACTAATAGAGAAAGTTGAATAAACAACGCACCTCGGAGAGCACTTTCACTGTGGCCATAACTCTTTGCGCATACAGCAGTTAGAGTGCACCCAAACTCATCGGAGATTGCTCCACGCTGTTCTCACGCAGCTGGTTTCAAATTGTTTATGGAGTTCAAAGGGAAGGCTGATGAGCGAGAAGCAGTCTACGTGCTGACAGCTCAATCAGAACATGCTTTGCATGGCATGAACTTAGCAAGATAGGTACCAGCACCCTTCACCCCAGCCTGAATTAATCTGCCATCGCAGCCTTCAGTCAGGTAAGGATACCTAACTCGTTTCAAGAGCCATCAGCTTAACGAAGGCACGCTTGTTTTGCCCTGTTTTTGAAACCAATGTAAATGTGACCCGTAAGAAGTTGTCAAACCTCCAATACTTAATTTATGGCACTATGATAAGAGTCAAAATTAAGCTGGATCCAGGGCAAAGCAATTAAAAACATGACTGGGGAACAGTCCTACTTGCATCTGCCTCAGGCACCTTTATCTGCTACAGAAACATGTTAGCGATATCCCTGCAGGATTCAGAGGACTAGCGACCCACCTCAGCAATGCACGATTAGAGGCTTTGAAGTTGCAAAAGCTACAGGAATGCTAAGGGGAACCTTTTCGTTCATCCTGATGGCATTCACTGCAGGGATGATTGCTAGAAACACAAATGAGATGAGTGTCAGTGTAGTGACAAAATTGGTAACGGAGTCTGATGGCTTTACATAGCCTACCTGCGAGGGAAACAGCTCTACTACCCATATTCACTGCCTGATAATAGCAGTGGGTTGTTTGTTGTTTTGGGGGGTTTTTTTGTTGTGGGGTTTTTTTTTTTTTTTAATCTACACAATTGTTTGAATTCACTTTTCAGCATTTACCTGACATAAATTTTAGGAGAAGCCTGGGTTTGCTGCAATCAGCTAACTTACATGAAGATTAAAGGTGGCAGTGGAGAGGCAACAAGGTCTAGCAATAGTGCTGTGGCCTCCTGTTAGGCACAAAATGCTCTTTCCATTCAGTACACTGAACAATGTGTAGAATATTCATGTAGGTTGTCCATGGCAGAACCAAAAATGGAAATCCATTTCTGGTAATTCTACCTGGAGAGGATCTGCCTTACATAAACCATAGGACTTCAGCTGCAGAGCCTCTTTTCTCCTAAAGCAGCATATCAGACCTCTTTGCAAACTCGAGGCAGGTGTCATGCCTCTGAACAGGAAGCATTCTCTTTCTCCAGCAGGCAAAAAAACCCACAATAAACTTGGTAGCTTGTCTTACAAAAATCCAGGAATCCTGGATTCTAGCACATTTCCCCAGCCAGCCACATCATCTTCCCTCCTGTTATTAAATGGCAGCACATATAGATCAGAGTGCATCAGCTAGCATGCAGGTGAAGTATTGGGGAAAAGCTGGCTTCAAGTCCTCTTTCAAGATGAAGTAGAAAACAGCGTAATCTCCAGTTATCTATTGTTATTCATTATTAGAGAAAGAAGAGTCTTACACTGATAGCTTACATAGCGAGACGTATACAAAACTAAATTACCTGTCATGCCACAGCTATTTCATCTTACTCTCTTCAGCCTACTCTGCCAGTTAATCTCAATGTAGTCAGCAGAAAGCAGTACATATACCAGCCGCTTCATTACACTCCACAAGGGGAAGGTACATACAAGCTGCTCGTGTAGCTTCTCCAGCCTTTTGCCCGGTTGCGCAGGGGACCCAGAGCTTAGGGTGTTTGCCAGCTCCTTATTTTCTTTTTATGTTATTGGGTTCATTACCTGACCCTCAAGGACCTTGCTGTCACTCATAAGCAAAAGCATTTTGATGCATGTGTTCTTTGTTACAGAAAATTATGCTCGGAGCAAGTTCCTGGTAAATCATGTGGGGAAAAAAAAAATTATCTCCATGTGAAGAGATCCCCAAACCACTACAACCAGCCTTTCAATTATTAGAAAAAGCACTTTGGGGAGGAGGCAGAGCTAAACAAAGGCTGTACCATATGTAGTGTGCAATGCTTTCAGCTGCACGATGTATTCTCATTTAGATAATGTCACTTACAGCACAAGTTAAACAAGATGTTATAGAAGATGAGCTTGTCAGCCAAACAAGGATTTCGGGCAATATCTTAATTCTTGAATGCAGCGTACTGACAGTGATCTACGTATGACAGGAAAGCTCCCTAGCAGATGGGAAACTGGCAGGCTGTTTTGATAGTTGTAGTCCAAGGAAGATTGCCACTGAAAACTGACAGTTCTATAGTAGCATAGACGAACTAAATACGCAAACTGTAAATATAATTAAAAGGACTAGAGGGATTGGTTATCAAGGGAGAGCTAGAAGGGTTTGAAAGGTATATGGGGAAATATTTAGGCTAACACATAGGAGTTGTATGACAACATTAAAATACGAGAATGATGAGTATCAGGAAAAGAATAAATTCATGGCAAAATCCACAAGGCTGTTTACTAAAGCTACAGATACACTTAACTAAGATAATTAAAAGCTATAAACAGACATGACATTTAAGGAAAAAAAGACTATAGGAAACAGCCTGGCATCAGCAAAGAATAAGCAATCCAACATAGTTTTCATGATTAAGCTTTACAAAGGACGCACTGCAAACCACAGGTACGATACGCACATATACACACACACAGTTGCTATCTCTCCACGCTCACTTGGTTTCTACACGTTTAGGTCTCTTGGTTCAGCACCGATATTGTCATTTCTCATATGATATTAGGACTTGTCTTCTCAGAGTCAACAACATTTGGCTCTGTCTGGGAGGAATACATACTCAACCGTCCGTGTGTGCCAGCGGTAGAGAGGGGCCCGGAGCAGCCCGCTCTTGAAGGTCAGGTAACCCGTGACGGCGCAGGGACGGGTACGAGCGAGCAGGCAGCCCTCGCACAGTGCGGCAGCCGGGGTTTGACACCTGCTCCGGGTGCATGGGTCAGCACAGCAGGCAATCCCAGTGCTCTGCAAAACCAAAGGCGCTGACAAGGCACATTCAGACAGCCTGTTTACAGAGGGGGATGTCATCAGTTAAAGCAAGCGACAAAAAATGCTCTGCACAGAGTTTACTTTTAGCCGACAGATACCAAACTGATTGTGTGTCCATCCATCCAAGGTGCATATTCATTTTCCTCTTTGTTGTAGTACGCCTTAGCTACTACTTTTACACTAGGCATAAAGAGAACATAACTGAGAGTAGCAGCGATGTCTGACTCCAGGCCCTTCTATCTAAAGGAAAGTTCCTCTGAGACCCCTGCAAGCAATGACAAAGAGAGCATCCAGTGTGATGGGGGACAGACACCAGTAACACTCCTGGGGGTATGGAGGTTATACATGAACCAGTGCGCTCTTCTTGCATCAACACCAGTAAGGTCACCTCCCAAACACATGACAGACAGTTGTACATTTTATCTTCATTTTTGTATTCAAGATGAAGTAGTGACAGGCCAACAACTCTTTCAAAGCACAGTTAACAGACAAAAACTTACCAACACCATTGCTAAGATTTCCTTCTATAGTCAGCAGTCTTCTTATAGCTAAAGAGATAAATTCCCCAGAGGAGGCTTTATTTTTCTTACCTCCCAGGACTGTTCCTTGTTCCATAATGCTTCTTACACCTTCTCTCTCAGACAATTCACTGAGAGCTTGAAGCTGTTTGACTTGCTATTTCTCTACAGATACAGAAATCTGTCTTAATACTTTATATCTAAAACCAGCCTTGAGCATCCCAGCACACACCTGTTGCTGGAGACTCTAGTTAGTGATATCCTGAGCATGACAAACCAGAAATACTTCCTCAACAAAGCAGCGTTACCCAAATTAAAGTATTCATCATTTACAATAAACCATGTATGGCTAAGGGAGACATACAAACAGAAAATAACTGAGAAGCCTAACTAAAAAACTATGAACTCTTCTATCCTGGTTTCGGCTGGGATAGAGTTGATTTCCTTCCTAGTGGCTGGTGTAGTACTGTGTTTTGGGTTAGGCCTCAAGACTTAGAGACCTACCTGTACTTGGGACAAGACTGAAGTAAGTTTGCAGTGGTCTTAATTTAAAATGAGAGAGAACACATGGTTGCTATTAAAGGAGCAATCAGCACAATTACAGTCACGTGTAACATTTAGCGCCTTTGTAACTAGAAAATAAGGATGTCTGAGCACCACGTACCTTTATAAAACATTAGCAAAGTTACTGTTTGACAAGGGTGTGTTCGATAAAATTTTAAAATAGGAGTAATGCAAGTGCAATGTAAACTGATTGATGAAGGTACATTAAATATGGGCAAAGTACATAGCCCAAGACATAGTTTACAAGTATGTAAAATATGTAATTTATATATTAAAAGCTACACTTCTGGTTTCAGCAGTTTTCCTGCAAAGAGAGCAATGTTGCATACCCATTCCTGCTACTCCCCTACTGAGTCAAAGAGATTGGGATTCTGAAATGGTTAGGGTGTGGATGTTAGTAACAGGAGTTTAACATCCCTCTTCCGTTTTCTGCTGTACAAACATAATGTAACGTCATTAATTTTCGTGGAACTTTTTGGAGGTGAAACGTAAGTAAATGACATATTGAACTGCATTGTCTAGCAGCACTGTGAATGACTGTTTTACGGAGAAGTATGGTAACAAAGGCGCTGCTACCCCTGAGTTTGTCTCTCAGTGGGAGCTGCTCAGTGACACAGAGAATTTAGAGTTGCTGCTCCAGCAGTGCTAGGCCAGGAGTTAAACCAGGACTGTATCACACAGGTGAGTCATTCCTACCCTGGAGAGAGAGAAAGACAGGCAGACAGACTCACACGGCGATGTTAAAATAACACCACCCTTAGCTTGCCAGGAGCGTGTAGCCATTTCACTCCCTCATAGCCAGTTTAGTGTCTTCACTTTAAAAGCAGGTGGATAGATTTTTCCTTTGCCTCTTATCAGCACAAGTCTTTTCACCACAGAGCAGATCAAGACTCTTATTTCTTAAACCAGTGTGTTCAGTGAGCACTCTCTGCTGGGTTTGGCAAGTCTCCCTGCATGCATGATTGTTTATTCTTGACAGACTGAGACACACTCCAGCCACCTATGGAAATGAATCTTCATTCGTATTTCATCTTTCCACTTAAGTAGTTCCCTTTCTACTCCAGGTCACTATATTTATTTTTTAAAGTAATCAACACATGTGCCCTTTAATGTGTGTTTTATCCTGTAATACAGAAAATGGGCTTGGTGCCACTGAAGCTCTACAAAAATACTTCTAAAGCTGATTTTCACTAGATTTGATTTTTTAGAAGCAGGAGCTGTGTCTGGCCAACAGACACTTTTCTGTGTTCCCTGTGTCCCTTCTGCTGTCACAGAAAGACAGATGGCCCTTCTGAGTACCATGTAAAACTCAAGTAAGACTACGCTCCTCTCAAGCTCCAACTGTTTGGAAGCAACAGTCAAGACTCGGTTCCCTCTGCCTCCCTCCCCAATTAATAAGTGACCAGATTTTCCAAGCTACTCTGCACAGTATATCCATCCTGTAGGAATGCTGCCTAAAAGTGTAACAATCTCAGCTGAAGACATAAAATATTTTTGAAAACTCAACATTTGTTTAGGTAGCTCCTAGGGATTGTGCAATGAGTTTTCCAGTGGTTAAATCTGTATACTCCTCATGTGTCAGATTTATTTAAAGTGAGATCTTGCACCTTGTCCGACCAGACCATTACAATATAAAACAATTCAATGTTAGTCTCAAACTGCACATCATTGTTGCGTATCAGCATTTTTTGCGGATACTAACAAAAAATCTTGCTTTCACTGAAATTTTGGCAGCATCTTCAATCAGGGGAGACTCAGGAGTAATTTTATCAGATCAGACCAGCAAAAAACTAATATCTTGCCTCCATCAGGGACCAGCCTGGGTTACTTCAGGAAAAAATACAAGAAACACTGTATAGGGTTTAAAACTACTGTCTAATCTTATAATAAAACAGTTCCCTAATAAACTTTAAAGTAACTGCTGTTCATCTCATGGATCTTTTTTCTTGTTGCCCACCAAAAATCTTTGGAAATGTTTCTCTGTAGTTAACTCTCAGGACTGCATAGGAAGGTATGCAGTGGTCTTCTCTTTTGGTTTTATTTTGGTGGTGGGGAATGCTTTGCTTCAAGAAGTCTTACCATAGTTTTGGACAACAGAGTTCCACAAGCCAATTGTGCAAGGACAAAATAAACAGCTTTGATTTTAACTTCATAGCCTTCTGTGATTTCATCCTCTCATGATTCCTTGCTCTTTTACTGTGAAGCAGGGTGGGTGAAGCCAGTAAAACACAACATCTTTGTTGAGATAGTTTAGAGAATCTTCTTCTATCAGGCACTGCATAAATGCAGCCTTTTCACTCTTGTCTTATTTGTCTCCTCTTCAGAGCAAGTGGTCACAACCATTCAGGAACTACCTCTTCTGAATAATTTCGGCACTTGAGTGATGCACACAAATTTGTCACTTGCTGTACCTTGGGTGAGGGGGTACAGATGTATTTTACTGCTACAGCTAGTCCACTGGCTCAAGTTCAACTATCTTCTTAGTACTGTATTTTGTGTATATATATATGTTAAGCATCAGACTGCAATGTTTTATGTACCTGTAAAATTACAATGCAACCAGTAATGGACACTGAATAAACAACACCCTGAGTTTATAAAGAGACCTAAATTGTCTCCAAACTTACCACACCATTTTAAAAAGGAGTGTCACAGACATCATACTTTTTAAAAGACAAACACAGCTGGGGGTTATCACAAGGTGTGAAGTAGAACAATGTTTGGATAGCAATTATAACATTCTTCACTGTTACATATAAATATCAGAGGAATACAAATCACTTTGATCTAGGGAAGAAGTAGTGCAGTATTCCAGGTAGAGTTTAGCAGAAATTTATTTCATTAAAAGCTTCATTAGCCTGAGTCGTTTTACATCACATTAGCTTCAGACACTCTGGTTTAGCATATGTTCACTTTCTTCCACTCTTACATTCCTTCCTCATCTGTCAAACCCTTCCTGAATGCTTTTTCTATACACCATCATTAGCTTCCACCACCACCTGTTGCACTACACCACTACACCATTAAAAGATGCTGATTCAGAAAATACTTCATCTGGCACTAAAGATACCCTCTAGGAGGAAGGCTGAAAGCAGGATTCATCTTGGCTACAGAAAATTCATTTTTCTAAAATTTAAATTTACACATCGTGCTAGACAGAATTCCCTTTCACATCCTTCGTGATACCGGATCTAGTCAACAAAAATTAGTGAAACTTCCACATCCCCTATTTTACAGTGATCACTACACTCAGGAGACAGAGGCCACCAAGTCTTTGTCTTGGTATTCCTATGTGAAAGCCAGTAACTTTCTACCTAACTAGACTACATCTTTTAGTCAGACATTCGGCAGCCCCTTTGCTCCTTTTTGTGGATCCCTACTGTCTGCCTCTAATCCTATCATATCTCCTTTGATTTTCCCATCTTCAGCTTTCGTTATAGTCCTGGCTTTGTGTGCCATTTCCTACTTTTCAGTTATGGCACTAAGCATGTTTAAATTCCTGCCAATGAAAACTGCAGAGCAGTGAGCCCTCCTGAGAAATCTCACCTGTTTTCTGTGGTTTAGGCTGTAAGAACTGACCATTTGAAAGCTTTACTTTAGTCTCTGTGAAGATCTGATCTTGAAGATGGCACTCTCCATTGGCCCTTTGCTGGCCCACGTCCCCTGCTCTGGTGGCTGTTATTTCAAAGCCTTTCAGAATGTTGTCTCGCAAACAGAGCTCATTACCCGGTGTGCAACAAGAACAGTCTTCTCCCCAACTCCACTCTGAGCAAAGGCAGCAAGTAAATACGGTGAGGTGGTCTCACGAAGCAATCTGCGTGCAAGATGTGTGTGGCTTCGCTCACTGCCCTGTGAGGCTGACAGGCTTCAGGCTCCCTAGGTGGCTGTTTTATACATTCAGAATTGTCAGAACAGACTTTTTTTTTCAAGATGAAAAAGAGAAACTGAAGAAATCTGGAGAAAAGTCAGCACTTAAATGCTGTGAAATAACCATGGCTTAGGTACTCCATCTTAACTCACTGCAGGACATTTTTCTAGTTCTAAAAGGAATAGCACGATAATTGAGATCTCACCTGCTCTGGCAACACTATCAGTGAATACCACTGGGAACATTTTTAATTAGCATTTTAATTATCAGCATCTACTTTTGAGCCCTCTTAAAATCTTTCTAAACAGGTCTGTGCAAAGAGCACCTTACTACTACATGAAAATGCAAGGCTGGATCATAGTTTCTTTGGGTTTCCATCCCTACCCATCCATCAGTCAATTTGCTGCAGCGAATGGGCTGTATCGCTCAGTTACTCTTCTAATCTACATTAGGAACAGTGCTGTAAAATCCAAGGGCAAAACTGCAAGGGACAAGCCTAAAGGACTTGTAAACCCATCTGTGGTTGCTGCAACAATGTGAGCTCTGGACACTCATCAGAGGGAAGCACTAAGCGCTAGCAGGGAACATACCAGCCTAAGAGTTAAGACAGTCAAGTTCAAATCCCAGCTCTGCCTTGACTAATACACTTCTCTGGGCTTTAGGGTTCTATTGCCATTAAAAAACCCACGGATGACACTGATCCATCTTAGTGAAATACTACTCAGTTGGGGTTTTTTTGGCTAGTTACAAGTGAACTGAGTGTTATACCCTTCCCTCCTTCCAATTTCTTTCTTTTTTAAACAGACATGATCTCATAAGATGGGAGAAAACTACAATACTGGTGCCAAAGTCCTCTTGTCGGTCTCTTCAGAAGCTGAGAGAACTACTGGCAGTAGCCCAGGAAAAGCAACAAAGAACAGTACAAGTTTGGATAGCAGCTAGACTTGCAAACCTAAGAGCAATGCAAAGTAAACCAAACACCAAATAGAATGATGATTGGCAGAGATATGATGACTCTACTGCTGGAAATGAAAGTGCTATGAATAATTAGCCACCTCTGACCCACGAAAACATTGACTTCATTTGCAGCACAAAACTGATGCAGATGGTATTGGGGAGGAGAATCAAGCTATTCACTATGCTTTCCCCTCATCAGAAAAATTCATTTCCTCTCTACTGTTGAGCAATGAAATATACCTGATTGGATCTGCTGAGACGACTTCACATAGAAGATTTGGAATGAAGAATTAAAGAGCCCATGGGGTGATGCTAAAGGTAATGCTAATAAAACAGTGGGCCAGAGGGGAAAATGCACATATATCTCCTATTTTAATAAAGAATTAAAATAAGGAACAAATTTATTTGGACATTTCTTTGAAATCCTAATGTCATTGTTGCTGAATGGGATGCTGGATATCAGTGCACGAACGAGGACATTTCTCATTCCCTACTCCTCCTCCTCTTCGTTCCCATTACTGCTCACTTCTTCCTACACTGCCAGCTGCTTCCTGCCTTCCTACTCCACTGCTTTCTCTGCACGCCTGCCAGCCCTCTCTCCATCCGACTCACGTCCTTGCCAAGTGCCAGTTCTTGTCCAGCCTTGTCTGGTGGTAGGTCTCAACTTCACACGGGTGACAGCTTCATTTCAGCCTCTCAGCACTCCCTGGCCACCATAATACATTTCCTATAGCCATGACTCCGAGGCTTAAGAGAGAGAAAAGGCAAAGATACATGCTTACAGTAGGCTGAGATACCTGTCTCCTGTGTGTTCTTTGTCCAGCACCTTTACCTTTCCTCAGCTGACATCAGAAGAGTGAGGCATCTCAGGCTGGAAAGAAGCCTGAAGATGAAGAATAACATTATCCCTCATTATCCCTTGCCACAGCCTTTGGCTAGCGGAGGACAGGACGGAGCAAAGCCTGACTGGAAAGAAAATACAAACAGCTCAAACTAACTGTCTCTCTGGCAATCTCCATTGCCTTCAGCATGTACAACATGTTTGACATATGCAGGTACTCGTTGGAAATCAGTTGTTACAGCCCCTCTGTTGAACGCTGCCTCAGAACAAACAAGTTTTAACACTGGCTTTCCAAGGCCATTAGAAATAAAGTCTAAAGGCTAGGAGGAGGAGGAGGCATTTGGATCCTTTTCTTGCACCTCTGCAGCACCATTGGCAGGCAGACATTTCTCACATCAGCAAGAAAAACAGGCACCTTAAAGTAGGCAGCTCAGCTTGGTTTTAAGGCAAGTTTGCAATGCTCAAGAAGCTAAATGTACTTACTTGTAGTTAAAGAAGTCTGCTCTGGAATTGTTGGGATCACAAAAAAGCCAATCACTTGTCGAAGCAGACCCATCCCGTGGCCACACCTCTTCTCTAGGCAGTTACAAGCTCCCTACTAGATCTCTCTGTTCACTTAAACAAGCTCTTCTTTTTGGGTTAAACATTTGCTTTTTATGGAATATCAGCAAATGTAAATCTTTCCCCTTTCCTCTCATACCTTGCCTTTAAAGAAAGATAAAAGTTCCTTAATAAAGTTGGCAAGTCCAGGTAACCCCAGTAAGCATGAAAATGTCCTTCTCTCCCAGACACAGGTAACTGGCTTCCTTCAAAGCCACCAGTGTCCATGCTTCAGTCCTGTTGTTTCTGTCAGCCTCACCCTTTCCAGTAGCACTTTGAGCCTCTGGTAAAGCGCAGCAGAGAACATTAGTCATTGCACTAAATCAGGAGACACAGACCCCTTCAGACAACATGACAGTGTTTAACAATACAAACTAAATTTACAGGAGAAAGCAGCTGGTATGAAAATAACTGCATCTGCTTCACTACCAACGTTCTCCCACTTGCATGCGCTTAGTGGAGATGATGATGAATCACATTTAATCACATGCTATTAGAGGAGGATCAGACCACACAGTGTGGCCAGGTTAATAGGCCGGAGATACGCATATCCGATGCCCAATTAAAACAATTCTAAAAATAGAACTGCAGTTTTCTTTAGGAGCTATGCCTCCTCACTTTACAGATCAGGCAAGCAGCTCTGTCTTCCATGACTTCCAGGCAAACAAAGGGCCAAAGAAAAATAATTCACTTGCTCAGGAGCCTACCATGCAATTCCCAATGAATTATCCTAGGTTACCCAGATTAATTGGAGGGACGACTAAGAGAGATTGCTGGCTTGCAGAGGCTTTTGTGGTAAAAATCAGATCATGAACATAATTTTCTAGGATAAGATATTGCTTAAACACTGTCTAGCTGCCATTAACCATCCTGTAGGTGTTCACCATCTCTACTGACTCCTAACACAAAACCCAGACTAATATGTCAACTATAAAAAGAACTGGATTGCTTAACCAGCATTTTTCCTCTATCGCCTCTCCTCTTCACCTCCATGCTCGTACCCACATACCTCTCTTCCATCATACCATGCTCGTACCCGCGTACCTCTCTTACATCATACCACAAGGCTGCCTTCCTGCAAAGCTCTTAAAAATCAGAGATGGGGAGTCTGTTCCTTTATACTGTGATCCGTGTTTTATTCCACTACCGGACGAATCCACAGAGTTATCCAAATGGGTTGAAGAAACATCTTTTCACCTGGTTTTACTGAGGAAATATTCTCCGCAAGAACTCAGGTGTCCTTTTTCACTTCATGTCCTCTTTTATGACAGCTCTGTCTGCTCCCAGCTCTGACATACCAGTTCCAGTGACATCTCCTCTGCAGTGGGTTGTCAATACACACAAAGAGCAAGTTCATTCACTGAAAATGTAAACTATAAAGGCAAAAAGCTATGAAGAAGTTAACAGTTGCGCTATCTACCAGACTGCAGATTAAGAAGTACTCACAGACCTGCATTTCTTTAAGTGATGTTTTCATTTAGCAGGATAGAGATATTCCTGAAAAAAATGCCTACAACCCATATTTCAAAAATGAGACGTCCAAGATTAGGCTCCTAAACCCATAATTAAGTAAGTCTTTAAGTAAATGGCATTATTTTCTTGAGTGTTGAAGACACAGCTGCTCAGACCACCTTCATTAGGAACAGAGGGATGCAAGGCTCTTTGAAAAAAAGGAATGAAGAAAGACAAAAGTCAGGCCACTTACTAGGGTACATTATGGTGGAATTAAAAAGCTAGCTTGGAGTCAGTACTTTCAAAAATGGTTACCTTCATCTTTTTTACATCCGTTTCAAGCCTACTGCCCAACACATTAAATACTGAAAAGAAAATCATACCTGTATACATGAATGCGTGAATTTACATTTCAATTCCATTTAAAAGCATTTTTCATAATAATATGGAAAAATATTAACTGTAGGAAAAAACTCACCAGAGTATATGAGCAGATGAAGTCAGATCTTAGTACCACAATATGAGCCAAGTCCTGTACAGGTCAGATTTGTTCATTGTATAGAATCCCGATGTTACAGAGAGAGTGTACATTTCTCGAGCCCTGCTCTAGCTCCATTGGCAGGGTTTGGCCTGCTGGGATTCAGTCACATTCCAAATCTGTATACATTTAACAGTGCATTTACAAAAGACCTTTCTACAATGGGATTTGACAGCACTTACATTAATCTCTCAAAATTACCGCCATTTTATTACTGCAGGATACATAGTCAATTTACATACTAATAACAAAACCGTTATGAAAACATTAAATTACACAAAGTGAGATCAACACAATTTTGGTCAGCTATACAGCATTAGGATCAAGAGTCTTTTCATATCAACCTTTGTTTCAGTTATAAACAAAAAGCTTTCTAAGAACCTTTCCAAGGCTTTATTGGATTACAATGAAGGTAATTATAGAACTGAGATGAACCCAGTGGCTTTCTTGTAATG
Source organism: Ciconia boyciana (assembly GCF_034638445.1). Classification (NCBI taxonomy): domain Eukaryota; kingdom Metazoa; phylum Chordata; class Aves; order Ciconiiformes; family Ciconiidae; genus Ciconia; species Ciconia boyciana. The sequence goes on from NC_132950.1 coordinate 3,913,283, forward strand.
GAATACAGCCAGTTCCAGCTACTTGAATGCCAGCATAACTTGGCAGGGACCCACAGACATTGTTCTTTCATTGCTTTTTTTTGCCTATCATCTCAAGGGAGGAGGTGACTTCTCTCCAGGTCCCAGGTACCCTCACAGGCAGCAGTAACTAGCAGTATTGCAGGCAGGGTAGGAGAACCCAGAACTCGAAGGAGGCCTGAAGAGTGAACAGCGTTTGCAAAACAGCAGAAGGCTATCTCTGAAGAGAACTTTTGCCATAAAGGTTTTGGGATGATGGAGATTTTTAGGTTTCTTAGTTATTTCAGAATTTATTTCAACAGACACTGCATCTGCATTTTAATGTGAGGAGGGGAAGGTAAAAAAGCAGAGATGATGGATCTACTGCTAAGAAAAAACTAATGATGTCACCTACAGCATAAATTGGGCTGATCGGGCCTTTCTGTACTCACATTATGCTATTGGCAGGTGGACAGTGTCTACTTCTTTCAGCTTACTTTCTAAACAGTAATCAGTTAATTATTCTACAGATTCTAAACTAAGAGGACATATATACCTAATGATAAAGGCATCAGGTAAATCTCTAGTCACTAGACAATGGAGGGAGTACAAGGGAAGACAAGTGAGGGGAGACGGGCAAGACAGAATTCAGCCAATTATTCTGCAACAGAATAGTAGGAGAGAAAATACCAGTTTTTCATTGATGGAGTACTGACACAGGCCAGCTATGAAGGTGATAAAATCTTCTTCAGTGGAAGTTAGGAATGAGTTAATAAAACAGCCGTCAGGGTTGGTACTGTCATAACTGATCCAGGTTCAACACAGGTCCCTCAGAACGACAGCAGCAACCCTGGGCCTTTTTCTGAAGCTAAATGATGCTTTTGACACCCATGGCTACATCAGTAGCATTATAAAGGATCACAGCTGTTCTGCAAAATATTTTGCAACAGACAATTCAGCTGCACAAGTGATTAGGCCAAAGAGGAATAAAACACCAGCTCTTCTTAGGAGGGAGCAGCCTAGACAGAATATATAACTCTGTAGCCTGGAAAGCTGTGGTGTGCCATCTGCCCACCTTCAGCCACAGTACAGAAAGATTTCTTAGGTGCTCCAAAACCCCTTTCAGGAGCAGTGCACAGGGGTACGTCCTTGGGAAGGAGAGGGAGACAGAGAGAAAAAGTTACATAAAACGTCTTTGACAATTAAAATTCTGCTGATAGCAATCTCACACAACACCACTGGTGGAAGGAATCACTCTGGAGAAGGAGTTATATGCCATAGTACTGTTGTATCTTAGACATGTCCTGCCCTCTTGATGCCTTTACAGGCATTTAGCAGAAGCTAGAAATAATCATGACTCTGAAGGCAATTTTTATGCCAAGCAGAATTCTAAAACTTCTTCAAAAAAACAGTCACATAAACAGCACTAAAGGTCAGTACCAATCACCTGTCCCTGCTTTGGGGAATAAGGGAAGGGGAGGAAAAGATCAAAATCATTACCTGAATGGACTTATAAAATCTCACCTTTTGGAGCTGTTCCAAAGTGCCTCTTACCCACTATTTTGGTTGGAAAGAGCAAAGAAGAAATGTTAAGGGTAGGAGGAGAATACATGAACAGTTGCAGAAAATACAAGTTTGTCAACTTGTCCGATTGTCATTTGTTTGATGCAAGGGACAGAGATTCCAAGCAACTTGAATGCTGCAGAACAAACTATCTCAATAACCAGCAGCTTCCAGCAGCAGCTCTTTCCCATCTAGACAGAGCAGCACATTCAATAACTTCTTTTTTCTTCCACTTTTTTCTTACTTCTACTCAGTTGGAACCATAGAAAATAACTGGTATTTCAATTGATGCCTAAAGAGAACTTTTGTTTCTTTGCTGGCCGTGTGACCAGACTCCGTGAGTTTCTCTAATACAGGTTTTTGATGACATGCAAGAAGTGCAATGTCTTAAACAGCTACAATGTACAACAGCCCCCTCCAGCACTAAGAAACTGTTGTGTTAATCCCTCAGTGCAGAATTTGGTGCCCCCTGCTAAGAAGCAAATTCAAGACATGCAGAAAATTTTAAGAAATTCTACTCCTTTTACATATCCTAGTGAGAAAGTTTTATCTTTATGTAAGACACAGAGCCAAAGAGATGATGGAAACAGTTTCCCTGCTTTGGAGGCAGAGCCTCCCAGGGCTGTTTCACACAGGCACTGCACCTTTGCATGACCTCTAAGTCAGCAGCTCTCAGCAAGGCAGAGGACAGTGCAGCTCCAGGGAGGCCCAGGCACAGCTCAGAGCATCCTGCCTCTTGGCTTGGATGTTAGTCTTACTAAAATGCAGAAAAAAATTTAACAAAAATAAAAGTCCTCTCCTCTTACATTACAAAGAAAAGAGAGAAGCATTTGAAAAGATGGAATTCAACTAGTCAGTGTGATCCTGCTAATTTCTAGGCGCTGACATTCACAGAGAGTAGGAGTAGGAATGAATTTGTCACGGACTTCATGTACCATCTACAGAACAGCATTTGGGATCTCTTGCTCATATGTCAAATGCGTGCCTCTGCAGTATTCCAGATAGAGTTTCTGAATTTTTTTTTTAAGAAGAATTAATGCTGACTTAACAAAAGTGATAAAGAGATCATCTGTTTACAGGGCAAATCATGAACATACCAATAGATACGTACTATCAAGCTGCTTAAATCCTACCATAGCTGAATAATGGGAAAAATTATTCTCAAGATCTTGGCCTGTCTGCCTGAGTTTCAAGGAATCAGCTGTGGTGTTGGGGACATCTGGTTTGCAGCTGTCAATGATTTTAGCAATTGCAAACTTTATCTCAGGAGTTTGGCAACTGAGGTAGAATCTTGTGATTCTGTTACTGATCCTCAGAGCTCTGTAAATCCAAGCTCAACACCTTTCATAGTATCAGGTTACCTTACAAAATGAATTCTTTACCAAAAACAAACCATTACCTAATACCAATATTCCCAGATAATTTCAGAATTAGGCTGTACATAATATACATGTCTATATATTGTGTACAAGAGACTCGAAGCACAATGCAAAGCTTTATGGCGGTACGCTTATATGCAGCTTCTGAGAAATTTTGATAAAACCCTAAGGAAGGATCTGGCACTGTTGCCACCAACAAATATCACAGAATTAAACAAAATCAAAATAAGTTTATGGCCTCAAATACTGATGTGCACTTGTCACAGAACTCTTCCACCAGTTTCTGGGCATAAAGTGATGTAACAGTAAATGGTATCCAGTGAAGGTACCGCTGTACAAGATATTGCATTGGTGAATTTCACCTCATCTCAGAATTTAACTTTTCGACAAAGCAGCAGTTTGCCAGAGCCATGTGGATATCATCAAACAGCACACATAGAACAGTAACAGTGTACCAGACGAATCTCAGACTCTTGCAAGTCCAACCTCAAGTGTGCAGTGAGTTAAGTCCTTAAAGAATGTTTTTAGACCTCCCAAATTCATCCTACAATGAGGCATTGGTGCAAAGTGAATTGTTCTCCTTCTAGCTGGAAGACAAAATGCTACAAATTTCACCAGGTCTGCCAAATATAAGCAAGAGGTTTCAGTCCAAACATTCCTACCAGGTACTTAAAAAATAGCCTGAAAAATGTTAAGACAAGCACTTAGGACCTCTACAAGCTGATGTGTCCATATCCAATAGTAAAAATCCCTTGTTGGACATGGGTTCTCTGGCACCACATGAATTTCCAAAAAGTCATCGGTATAATGGCTTTGGCTAGTTTTTACAACCAGAAAAAGTTGCTCAGTTTTTCAGAATGGCAATTTTTATTTTAAAGACAATTATGATATGTGACATAATTATGTGATATAATAATGTGATATAATTCATAATAATGTGATATAATTATGTGATATATATATAATGTGATATAATTATGTAGTACTCTTACTGAGTATCACAAAAAAGTTTGTCTATTATTTCCCATAATGGCATAAGCTCTGGCCAAATTTCAGTACCTGGGTTTAAGTCAAGTTTCTGAACAGAATTTTTAAAAATGAGGGAGAGAGAGGGAGAAACAAAAACCTGCAGTTGCTGAATTATGCTATTTATAATGACATTAGATATTCACAGTCATTACAGAGATATTGCGCTTTATGATCCTTATGATTTACTGGGAGAATCAGGCAAGATTCAGAATACTTCACAATTCACTTGCTAATATCTTCCTCAGGCTTTGGCTTTCAGGTGCTGCTGGGAACTACATTACATCAAACAATGAAAGCTGGCTCCACTAATCGTGTCCTGTTTGGCACCTGGCATGATATTATGACAACAGATACCATATCCGAAGTCTTATGCACTTTAGAGATAAGAGCTCAAATGAATCGTTACATTTAAGTGGTTTTACAGCTACTGCTGTTCACTCATGAGAGGAAATACTTACCCAAGGCCTGAGGATACGCTGAAGAGCCTCAAAGGATTAGAAAGAAGCCATTAGCATATTACATATAAAATGATCACAACCCTCCACTCCTGAATCTGACACTGACTTTGATAGTTTCTGCTTCTCTTGGTCATTTCAGACGACTGAAAACACTTCTTGTACTATCTACATTTTCCAAATTCTACAGGAAAGTCTTATCCTGCTGAGAATTCATAGTCCTGGCTTCCTAATCTCCATGAGATGTTCTGCCTTAAATGCTACTGTCTTGTTTAGGTTAGCAGTCGTGCCTGTGACAGCTCTATACACTACCTTCTGGAGCTCCCCAGCACCACAGAATACTCGTGCCTGTTTTGCAGATGGGGGAGGGCTGCCATATGCCAATGCAGTAGCAATTTTTGACTCGCAGTCAAAAGCATCCAAAAAAGTCAGTATGCAGGATTTTCTGCCATATGGAGGAATTGTTATTTGGCCTTTTCTCTAGCTGTATCTCATTAAGCAAAAAGGAAACAAAAAGGGGAGGACATTCTTTTCTTCTTTGGAAATCTTGCCCCAGAGCTCATTTGAAAGACAGAGTTCATTTCTGGTACCTAGAAAACCAAGTCAGAGCAGAAGGAATTTGTAAGAATCTAGGTGACTGAGGACAATATTCTGTCCAATTCAAGAGGTTTTCTTTAAGTCTTTTACACTTTGAATATGACTTCTTTCAGGGAAGAGGGAGGAGTATTACAGAGAGCTAGGACTGGTTCTACCGGACTCAGAAAGACCAGAGTAGAAAAAGAACTGCACCTTCCATGAAGTCTGTAATGGTGCATTTCCTACAGTGAAGCTATTTTATTACCTCCCTAGACTGCAGCATTTTGAAGGTGTCACTAATAGCACTTCGCTGATCCTTGTGTGTTCTGCAGTCTGTTTTGCTCAATATGGGAGGTTTGTTTAATCTGAGACGCTGCTGGGATTTTGCCTTTATTTTTTTATATAAACTAACGTGGTATTAACATAATGCAGACATTTGTGTTTTAACTTTACAGAGCCGATATGATAGCTAGTGTACAAACAGGAAAGCAATCAGATACAGGTTTAAAAGTTATAAAGATATATAGAAACCTCAATGCCGCTCCGCTTCCTTACGATCTTCCTCAATGTAGAAAGATGTCAGGAGGAAAAAACCTCCTCCAAAGACACCAACAAAAGCACACACAATGAAGCTGTACTGCATGCTCCAGAAACTCCACTGGAATGAGTGAGCATTCTTGGCCTGGATAGCATTGGAGATCTAGGGAGTGAACAAGGCTGTCATTAATCTGGGATAATATCATCATCCTCTCTTGGTTTAAGCAGACTGTTTACCATGTCGTCCTTGAAAAGAATAAAACTAGGCAGATAGGGACAAAAAGCCTGGTACCAAAGTTTGTCAAACCCAGTACCCAATATGCCTATACTTCACTGCTGTCCAGCTTCCACCTGGTCAAGGAATCTCATGTTCTTTTATACCTTCAGTGCCTCCAGTCACAAGAGTAGGAAATACTGCAACCAATGTTTATGATGTTTGGTAAACATTAACTCATTTTACCATTTTCTAGCCCATCTCCAGATAGCTAGCACAGAATAGACATTTGGTCAATATAAATGACCTTTATAATTTCTTGATGTTATTCAATAACTTTATACCCTAATCAGCATCCAATGGATAGAAACAGGGGGTTAGCATCAATACAGGCACAAGCAGCAAAGCTCATTAAAAAGGGAAGAGCTGGAAATTAGTTTGAGACAAGAGTGGAGTCTGCTTTTGAGCCAAAAGGCATTCGAGGAGTCATGGAGTGACATTATGAGGAACTGGGAAGTAGAAGATACCAGGCAGCTGCTTTCTGCACTGACTGGAGGATGAGGTTGTAAAAACTATAAATGATACACATTGTTTTTGTAGACAGAAGGAAGAGCTGATTTCAAGAAACTCAGTAAGATTCAATATTTAACCCAGGAACTTAAAATCTCTTGTTAGCATAAACAAAAAGATGAATGTTGAATGCAGTCATTTTTATTCTCACATTTGTTCTTGATGGTTAGAAAGCGCTACGTGACTTGAAATACACAAATACGAGACTCTTCAACCTTTGCTGGGTTCAGTATGATTATTTATGACAGTTTAAGCAAAGAAGAGCAAGATCAACTCTAAATGGGCACCTAGGGACTACAGCAAGCATAATGGCCAAAATACAAACCTAATGCATTTATTTAATTTTAAAATGCTTAGTAAGAAAATCTCTGGACTGCCAAGGGAAGAAAAACAGACTCTGAAAAAGACTATTCCCTGACTCTCCAGCCAGCTTTTAAGCTAAAGGGTTAGCTGAAGCAGGTTAGTAAACAATAGCAAGACATAAATGCAGAAGATTTGGTGGTTAATCAATAGCGGGCATGGGCAGTGTTGGTATATTGGTTCACAGAAGCATTCCAGGAGACAATGTTTTGCTTATTGCATAGGACCCCACTTGGACATACAGCAGTATTATTCATGGATTTATTGTCTCTGTTCTTGGCAAAGTTGCAAGGTTACCTGAGGTTAATCTCATCTGGATAAGCTTTTTTTGTCTTTGCACTTTTCGATTAGCTGCTATTTAAGGCAACTGCATGGAAGGTACTGCATAAGAAGTAGTCTGCACACAGTCACTAGCAGGATGCAGCAGCACATCCAGCAAGAAGCCTCAATTCTGCCTGTGCCTCAAAGATGGCAAAGAACAGTGGGTAAGAGATACAAACATTTTCATCTTTCAGGCAGGAAGCATAAATCAATAGAATAGTCAGAGAAGGGAGAATGCACAAGAGATATTTCCGCTTTTAAGATACCTCCCATTTTTGCATATCATTTCAGCCATTTTTCATGACACAGGGATGTTGGTTATCATGTGCCCCCAGGCATACAGCCAAATCAGTGCGAGGGCAATAGTTTCATAATACACACCAATGAGCAAAGCGATCTCTTCGTTTGCCAAAAAAAAGAGAGCCAGCAGGAGGAATCTCGGGGAGAGACGGCTGTCTTCTCTGCCAGACAGATTACACAGTTGAGACTCTGGTTTTCACCCAGTTGAGGACAAGGGGGATCTCCTGGCTGGCTGGACCAGCAGCAGCTGTGCCTGCAGGCCCAGCTCCACTCGGGCATTTCTGTCTGGCCTTGTCTAACCCTAACACTGTTAACATGTGACAAAGAAAGAACAGATATTCCCCAGCTGAACTTCTTAAAATAAACTTCCATCTAAACAAAACTTTAAAACAACAACAACGACGACTCACTCTCTCTCCCATGTCCAGTAAAGCAGAAAAATCAAAGTGAGTGATCGGTTAGCTACTGTGTGCAGAATTACTGTGTCTTAAATCAAAAATAATGAAGGAAGGAAACAACACTGACAGATATCGTCCACTGGAACTAAAACAAATGAACTGCAAGGAGAACAGTACTAGGCTGCTTGGTCCAGAAGCACCTAAGATCAAATAAATGTAGGAAGGGCAAAGAAATTAGGGCTCAAGCAATATGGGAATCCAACGTTAAGGTAATTTGAGACCAGAGCTTTGAATGCTAAGTAGTATCAAAAGGCAACCATTGCAGTCACTCTTGTTCTGATTTTCAAGAGAGCATTGACTAGTTGCAAGATTTCAAACCTTAAGATTTGAACTAAGAGTTTTAGGTTTCAAGATATAAGATGGTATTTGATTGATTTCCATGAAACTCCTCACAAACTTAGCAGAAAGTGGTTAAATCCAAGTACAATACCCATGACACTGTCTTTGCAAAAATGTACACCTTCAAAAATTTATCAGTTTGCAAATTTAAAATAAAAATAAATTTCTACACACTGCATGGAACTACTCACACCTACAGGTATAGGATGATATTCTGCATACCTGCAGTGTCACAGGACCAGAAGCTGCATGCATGTAAAAATGTTTAGAAAAATGTCTTTCTGTATTCTAGTATCAAGGTCACCAATTCAAGTAACTTCTAATTTTGGACCAGGAAGTGCCTACAATCTGTGAGTGTCTGTCTTTCAGTTTCTAAAAGTTTTACCCTAAGGAAAGCTCAATAAGCAGAGAATTCACTTACAGTCCCAATGAGATATGGGCTGCCTGCATCTCCCAGCAAATGGCTCACCAAAATCTGCAGGGCAATAGCTGTAGACTGCCGTCTTGGTGTCACAACATACTGAAACAAAACACAACCCACAAGAGAATGAATATTAACAGAGTGAAGCTCATGAATGGCCAACTACTTATATAACATCCTAGAGAGATTAATATATTCATTATATATTTCATATTCAAACACTGTTTACAAGTTTGGAGACAGATAAGTTATTCTGAGCAAAAGGGTACACTGGGTGTTTTGTTGAGGAAAAAAACATTCAAGAAAGCAACACACAAGGGGGAATGACAATAAAGTCAGAAAAACATGACTCTCCTGCGTCCATTCATAGCTTCACAGCAGCTAGTACAGATTCACTTGGCCATGCAACTAAGAGAAACCTCCAACCAGTAACCCGTCCAGTTGTGCTGATTTACTAATAAGGAGATTCAGCACTGACAGCCTCTGAGAAAAATCTCTTATGACACTGTGTCAGCAGGCATGGTCTAGACTGCTGGGGGCAACTGGGGTACCTGGAACCTGAAGTAGCTGCCATGGATATAAAGGATGTCAGCTGAGACCTTGCAGACCAGGTGAAGACAGAGGGAGGGGACCCAACCTGGCAGACCAGAAGTGGCTGATGGTGCTTTGATGATAGCTCTGATGGTAGAAGTTTGCTGCTTGTAACTGGATAGCACCTGAGATACAGCTAATCTAGTAACAATATCTCAAAATGAATATGCTTTTGCATGCACACAGTTTAAATAACAAGCTGAAGAAGAAGATGTGGTGCACATCCAGAACATGGCAAAGCATCACATAGATTAAAACTATTTTTTAAAATGAAATATAGTCATTTTGGGGTAATAAGGGCTTTATGTCTATGTTGCTGAAGATCAACTGTGCTTGAAGAAGTACAGTAGGATTCTATATAATTTGTGTCTCTCTCTTTCAATAATACATTTACACAAAAAAGCATTCACAGTTAGAATGAGACAGAAGCAATTTTAAACCTTCATACCTTTGTTTTCCAACCACTTGCTTATATCAGAGACAAAATGCTTAATATCCTCCTGCTCCTCTATACCCCAACTTGATTTTTTTGGAAACTGATCTGAACATCACTTAGGGTATCTCAAACACTAATTAACAGGGTGACTGGTGTTTTACCAAGAGACAAACTCAAGGTATATAAGCTATTGTGGCTCTATAGCTGTCTTCAAAGAAACACTAATATGCATGACAAGTTGGGTTTAGAAGGACAAAAAAGATCCTGCTCTCACATTTAACTTAGAGTTTTATTAACATTCTTTGTGTTTAAAGAGGCCTCAGAACACGAGATCAAAAAATATTTACCTACCACTAAGATGTAGCTATATCACAATAGCAACATCAATGCCACATCTTTAGGGTGGGTGGAACTCCATTAATAGACATTAAAACAGGCGGGTAAGGAAGCAACATTGTCCAAGACACCAAGGTTAATTACTCTTGTGAGAATAAGAGCAAAAAATACTTCAGTGCCACATGCAGTCAGGACCTATACATACCAGTAAGTTACAGCATTTTAACTATACTGAAACTACAAATCCATAGCACAGATGCAGAAAGAGGAAGGACAATAAGCTATATTAAGGTAATGGTTTGCATTCAGGGGTGGATTGACAGAGGGTTCTGTAGCACTGCATTCCTTTCCCTCTTGCAGCCCCCCATCTGCAGGAGCTAGCAGGACATACATTCTTGGTACAAAGATTGATTCTATATGAATCAAAACACCTCAAAACCATTATTTTAATAAAAACCCATTCATAGAATAATGCACGATTTACATCTTGTAGTTTAAGTATCATGCCAAGCTTTTTCCATTGCTATGGTTTTCATGCTATACGTCTCTCTCTCACAAACCTATTTCTACCATTTTCTCTCATGTTTGACAAGATGTTTGTGCTGCAGAGTCTTTCCCTAAAACACGGCTCTTCTGGGGGGTGCCAATTTGGATAATTTTTCTCAGCAAGGTGACCTATTTTCACAAGGCCTGCATGAACTCGGGTCTTCCTGAGGGGCCTAACTCTTTATCAAACTTGGTTGAAATCCATGGTTTCAAAATTTAAAGAGAAAGCAGACACAGACTGTAGTAAGTCTTGTTTCCTTAGGAAGTGAGGCTATGAATCCCATTGAGATTTAACAGAGCATTTGATCTAAAATGAGAAAGAAAACAGACAGATTTCCCCAATACAATTAGCAAAAATTATAGCCAACTTGGCTATCTGTCCTCTTATCTCTGCCTAGTAAACCCTTCTTGTAGGCAGGGTTTTCTAAGCAGCAACATGCCTTACACCCTGCTGGAATGCCAGAAACACAGCAATGAGCAGTGATGTCCTTTTTTCTACAGCCAGATTTCCTCTGTTCAGAGAGGGAGTTTCTCAAAAGCTCATATAACCCATTCCACTCAGTGGGAGCCTTTTGATCCTGCTTACCCCATATTGCAACCAGTTTCAGTAAAGAACCAGTCCACATTGGCAGTGCCTCTTTTAGCCGGAAATGGCCACAAACTTGGATACACAAATCATTCAATATCTTAAAACAGCATCTTTGCACCCAGTAGGAGTACTCTATACAATGCAGTTTTGTTAAAAGACACAACCTCCTTCCTTATTTTGTACACATACAGCTAGCTTGTATCCCTTTCCATTCCTAGTCTCTCCAAAGTAGATCTTTCTAACCATGGATGGAACATTTACTTTTCATTAGGCATATTTAGACAGAGTGCTTCAACAATACTAAATATTAAAACAGGGATGTCTTGGAAATCTCTTCAGAGTTACAGAAAACCACTTTAATGTCATGTTGCCATTGCACTGCATCCAGTCCCCTGCCAGTGTAAGAAGAGAGTCATGTGAGATTGGCTGATCTGGAAGCTGAAATCTTTGTCATCCATGGGATGAAGGAACAGTCCAACAGCTCCTCCTCACTGTGGTCATGGCACACTTTGGCCTAGACTTTGGTCATGGCACACTTTGGCCTGAGGGCATGCAGTCTACCCAAGTTTTGTTTTCTCTCAGAACCTGCTTGGAGTACCAGCTGAGCATCTGCACTTTGGGAACAGGCTCTTGTACAGAAAGAGAGATAAAGAAACTACAGTAGAAAACTCTGAGCTTGGGAAGTAGACCTTGCTATGACAGACTGCACTAGACTGGAGACTGTCAGTTCTTGGCTATCCAAGGATATCATGTTATCTGTCCTAGACTCAGATTTCTCTTCTTTTATTGATAATGACAGGCTGTGTTTGAGAAATACAAATCAAATATTGTTATGCACTTAATATATTGTGGGCACTGCAGGCATGAGAAAAGGTAAGTGCACTTCCGCTCTCTCAGTGCCCTGCACCGCTTCCTTACCATATTCTCTTGTATCTGTAACTACAAGAGACACATGGAACAAAGCTGTAACAAGAAAAATGGAAGAGAAGAACAGGACATTTCCTATAGTTACGAGGCTCATACAAACTCTGCCTGTGCTATTATTCAGGTTCTTCTGCACAATGGAAACCATATGCAAGAGCTCAAGGCACTGCAGGATTCACTAGGAAAAGAAGAAACCAAACACTCCCACACACAGGGACTTTGAAATAGCCATAGCATCCTGCCTGTCCACAGTGACTGCCCAGTTACCCACGCCATGTCAGTGATGCAGATGACATCCTACACACTGTCATCTCCTAGGAGATCCCAGTCCAGATGCCTTGACAGATAAGCAGGGTGCCCCAAATAGATATAGTTTGCAAACCCTGTCGTGGTGTCCCTGGAGGTTTTAGACATCCTTCTGCAGACTATGTGACAGAGTTGTCTGCTAAAAAAGCAGATGGAACAGACAGGCTGGTAAACGCTCCTATACCTCCCAGGGCACTTCCAAACAAAGATGGGGACATGTTGGTGGCCTTCCCAATCCCCATATTAGCTTCCAGTTCCCGCATCTCCTATGCTATTAGCTGCCAAAACCCTAAAAGACAGAGTCCCATTACCTCACAGATGGCAAACGTATTTCATAAGGGACACTCCACGTACAGCCTCCCAGTAAGCCAGCGTATTGTAAGCAAGGCAGCTACAGCACTTCTCCACTTGCACATTATGACTAGTTGTACAGTAGATACCTTCATGTTTACAGCTGAACAAGGGGCACAAAGGTTGCTACAGGCAATGCATCTTGATGTATTAGCCACAAAGGAAGAAAGTCCTTATCATTCAGTCAGCATCTTCCTTTGTCTTCAGCTCCACAGGTCGCAGGATAAATGAATTCCTAGCTACATTGTCTGGCTAGTAGTGCCATGTGAGAAGAAAGAAAAGTCATTTTCATGGCAAAATAAGAACATGCGCTAGCAAATCCATCCACATTATCAGAAATCCTACCAGTTCACATGGGAAACAATAAAAAAAGAGAAATTACTGTCGTTATCTATGGCACCCTTCAGTCAACGTAATAGCACTAATACACTGAACCCATGTGTTTTCAGCGGGATGAAACACAACTCCCAAATAAGATTGCCACTGAATGAGCAGACATCCACAGATTCAGCTGAATTCCATCATTTTTCTGATAAAACAATTAGTAACATTTAGAATTCAACAGATCCAATCTGAAGCACATTCATGGTAATCCACTGTCTGCTCTCAGGGGGAACACGCCACTACAGAGCTCTGCTCCACCAAACTTTTCACCTTCCCACTTGTTGCCAATCGATGCAATATTGCTTGTACCTAAACCCAACATTTTCTAAAATAAATACAAATGAGGGGTGGCAGTCACTTGGGAGACAAGAACTTCCTCCTTTTCTGGATTTACATGGATCCAGGATATGGCAATGACGCTCCCACTAGACTTCCTGCAGGCTGCAATATGATGCATCATTCCCTAAGCAGGCTGAGACCTGAGTGATTGAACTGAATGAAAGCACAGCTCCTTGCAGACTTTGCAGTTTGGGTTCAGAAAGGAATTGAAGGAAAGAGCTGACAGTAATCACCTGCCTTACTTTCCCCATCATATATCAACAGTATCTAACTCAGTGTTGTCACCTTCCTCTTTAACAATGACAGAGGAGAGAATTAAAATGCAGATGTAGGAGTTCAAAGAAAAGTAAATTGAGAAACATTTTAAAAATCCTTCAATGGTGCCTCAACTGATGTAAAAAGAATGCTAATTGTAATAGTACTTGATTCTGTTGCAAAAACCCAGTGATTTCAAAATAAACTGAAATAGAAGCTAATAAAAAGTTTCAATTTGGACCAGTGATAGTTTCTCTGCACCTGTTCACTGCTTCAAGGCTACAGCTCTTGTCCCATAGGATAATGGTTTCTGGCCATTCTTTGAGAGTCAAAGAAGAAACAAAGCCCTCTTGCTGCTGGCTGAGGTTTTAAGCAGGCAACCAATTCACTAATGCTGACTGCAATTGTTTTTTTTAAAACTAAAATTCCAGAGTGCAGAAAACTGACATGTAGAGAGCAGTACCATGAAACAGTAACTTGAGAACATAATGCAATAGCCAGTATCAGCAGTGCTTTGTTGAAGAACCATGAAATATCAGTTGTTTCATTCCTTCATCTCAATCAGAATGTAAAGAAAGATTCTTCAAGCTATGAAGTGTGAGGATAAACAGGCTCATGTCAACAAGGCAAGGTCAAGTCAGTGGAAGGAGAGTTCTATAGTGCTTCACAGCTAGTTCATTTTGTCACTAGACAGTGCTCAGCGTTTGGCTATATTCTTTCACATCCTTTTACATGGAAGACTGTAATAGAGAGACTTTTATCTCTGCTGAGCTTTTCTACTACTCATTTTTAGTTAGCTGTTAGGAATACTAAGCAAGTTGTATATCTGAGCAACTAAGACCATAGTGACAGCAACCTCAGTTGTAAATTTTCAATTCCTGTGGTAGCAAGCAATGATGATAGCCTTGTAGGCAACGGTGTTCCACATGAGCCACAGGCTGCAAGTTTTCTTTACTGTCCTAAACTCTTGTGACATGTTATTGTGCATCACTGCATGTTGTGCTACATACTAATGCATTCACTGAGGTTCTTATATGAAAGATTTATTATGACAGTGGAGTTTGCAGTAGCAATCTGCAAATAGACTTGAGCTCCCGTAGAAGGAAAACTATTACATAAAATGGAAGATGCTCACGTGACTCTTGCTTAGGCTCTCTTCAGCTACTGGTTTTCCATCATTAGCCCGAGGGTGGGAAACAGTCAGAGATTTCTGTTCTGCTTTGCCCTTACTTTTGTGTCTTCTCTCACTTGTCCTGATGGCTTTACACAATTTCCCTACTTTGCCTTCTATCAGTACCAACTGCATCAGCATTTTGCCCGTGCCACACTTATCTCAAGACTCTCTGTCTCTCAGGTAGCATTGTGCTTAAAGTGTTTGGGTTACAGTCACACTCACCGTTCTGCAACACAGTGATCCCACAGAAGAAGATTCTTCAAAGTAGAGAGTCTGGGTCTCATTTGTGGTGCAGTACTCTTTGTAGAAAAGGATAGTGCCAATTTAAATGCTTTGTCTTATGCCCATGGGTAGCAACAAAAGGATTGTCAATCATTTTAATAGCTCTGGCTTTGGTACTTAAATCAGCTTTCTGCAGTCTGATTACTAGATATGAACAAGGTAGACCACTTCTTTGCTTATTTGACTGATAAACTATATTCAGCTTGTTCATACTATGGATTTTTTTTTAAAAAGTCATATAAACTACTTCATAAGACTGTGATGATCTGCGTAGTTCAGTGATAGTAACAACAATATCGATCCCATGTTTTACACAGACACTGATTAGTGACTGTGGAGCTACAGCATAAACCAAAGGTTGCCAAATTTTTCCTTTGAGTAAAAATTCAAGTGCATTAAAAAATTACTAACCCTAAAAGCCTTTGCAAAGATAAAAAGAACTAGCTGCTTATTGATACCTAGACTAACTGTGCCACAAGACGCGTGCTTTTCACATCACTCCTTTCTAAAGAAAGTTACTGATGACAGAATTCAAATGAAATAATGCACTGCTATTCTTTGGGCTTGTGTCGTCAGTCCTGGAATCCCCAAGAGTCTCATAAGCATTGCTGCTTGCCTAACGCTTTGGCAGTATAGCACCACTTATGAACTGGACTTGCAAGTGCTGGAATTTATCTGCACTGTATTCTGGAATAAGGGAACTTGCCAGTAGTTCACAGAATGATGAACTGTAATGGATTCACTAACTTTAGTTTACAGAATATTGACTTTCCCTCATTTGGATCATCTTTTCAAACCTTTGGAGCACAAATAGAAAATCTCTGATTATAGACAGAAAGTGACCCTCTTTCTGGTGCAGACCATTTTCTGGCAGATATCCAACAATACAGAGCTGTACAGAAAAGCCAAACTAGTGTGGGTACCAGGAGCACTAGATAGTTCCACTTGCATGAGTTTCATCCAGATCAGTACATCTCCTTTCTGGGCTTACAATGCACTTGGACTACTGCACCACCACACCTATGTTGTTACTGGCATCTTTGCACAGCAGTGCGTTGTGGCATGTGATTACATCCCTAACGTTAGCAGGGTACCAATAAGGGTATTCTTAGTAAGAGTTCATTCATCTCTTCCTAGAAGACGGAGGTCCTTCTGGCCACCAAGATGCAGGCTTACGAACAATATGAGAAAAGCTGAAAAACTCAAAATAAGGAAATAGTTCCACAAGCACTTACCAACAGTATGTCCGTCACAACAGCCCAGTTTACAGATAAAAACAGTTCTCCAAATGCAATAAAAATCTGCAAAAAAGAAGAAAACAGTGACTATACACACTGCATTGACATTCTTTATTGTGAAGATGAAGGCAGGCTCAGTGACTATGCTTATCTATTGAAGAGTTGTTGTGCTTATAAATTAAACATCTCTGTCTATGCTTACAAACACTAACTTCATCTTAAAAGGGGGGAAAGGAACCAGAGAAAGTATGTGGGTTGCTTTGTGTCACAAATCCTCAGGAGAAGAGCCAAAATAGGAAACATATACCACCCTCCCAAATAAACTGTAATGAACTGCTGAACCCAAGAAGAGGAAAGCAAGAGCCTGTGAAGAGGAACATTTGGCACAGTTTTAGAAAGTGCTCAAAGATCTCCCTTTGCTCAGGTTTCCAAATGAAACCAACAGAACACCTCTGTGCCAGTACAAGTACTCCTAAAGGCTCCTTCAGAGAGAGAACTTCCAAAATGAAATGGACTCCAAGAGATAGGCAGCCTCAAAGCCTTGGTGCCCTGTGGGAATTCCCTAATTCATCACAGATGGAGACCCAGCCATCAGGAAAAGGGGTAGGGCCCCCAACAGTTCTTACAGCTGTGGTCTTAGAAAAGATTAAACCTTTCAGCCAGCCCTGGACATAGATTTGAGCAGGCTGTACAGACTAATCAATACTTGAGGAAAGCATTAAAGCTATGCTATTAAGCTGGAGCAGTTCTAGAAGGCAGAATCTATTTAGTGACACAGGCCACAAAGTCAGATGGCACCTAGGAAATAAAATCCACTATAACAGGTGCCAGAATCTTATTCTGTAAGGTCTTGGTCAAGATGTTGTTTCTGGTTGATGAAAATGCGGTCCCAAGAAAGGCACAGTGGCAAACTAACAGATGTTTTCAGAGGGGTACCTTACATTCTCCTAAGAAGAACCAGATCTATTATACATCTTCCTGTGATACCCCTACCTCCTCTGTGTTTCTTGCCTGTACTGTTCACGTGTTTTCTTCTCCAAACCAGTCTGGAGAAAAAGTTCCTTGAAGTACAGAGATATTTAGTATAGACCTTTATCCAGACATTTTTTCCTTCAAAGTGCTTTATATAGGTTTTCTAATTTGCAGTTGAATCTATTCCTCCATACATAATTACTTTTCTTTAAGTTTTATAACAAATATCACTCATTTCACATACTCCTTGACTATGTCTTAGCTATTGGATTTATGTATCCCACTATCAAAGTCCTTTCACTGACACAACCTTGGCAGACCTTGCCCTTGCAAAAGACAGAATGCAGTAATTCTTCTCCAATTCCATGACTATTGCAGTAAGTTTATAGACTACAGAATCGATGCTGCATGCCACTCTTAGCTGGAAAGCAAGTGACACACCTTTTATTAGAGAACTTTGGGCCAAACACAAAATGAAATGTGTTTGTTAACATGGGTAGCAATATCACAGAGTTCAGCTTTTTGCCAAGCCACCTGGCAAAGGACGAACAATGGACGAAAAATAAGGACGAACAATGTCAAATCTTGCAGCCACCAGAAAATATTAGCCCTTCATCGTCTTATTTCAAGCTAATACTCTCTGAACTCTCTTGGAAGACCCAAATTCATCAAGGACCTTCCTTTCTTTTTTTCCCCCTGATTCCATACAAATAAACTTTAAATGTGCTATTGCTTAACCTAGAATTGCAGCCTGTGAAGTGGTCAAAGCAGTACTCACAGAGGAATTACAGGCAAATGCAGGAGTTGAATCCTGCTATGCAGCGATAATGGCATGAACTTACATAAATTCCGTCAGTTCTGCCATAGCTAGCAAGAGATAGTGCAGGTTAAAGTGAAACAGGAAGGAGACAAAGAACAAAGAAATTTATTTAAATCCTGGCTGATACTTTAGATATAACAAGATGCAAATACAACAGTTAGAGCAGAAGGTTCTGAAGACTTCCAAACTGTTCCTAGATACCATCAATGGAATACATGACTGCCTTTATACATCAAATGAGAGCTTCGTCTATCTCCCTTATAGGAATCTTGTGATGTTTAGCACTTATGAAGTGTTGTTTCCACTTTTCCTTTCTCTTCATGCTTTTTCCAAGTTATTTAGTCTCTACGAGCCCCTAAGAACAAGAGCATGTCATGCCTAGTGCAAGAAAAGAAAGTAAAATTCATGTTCTCAACCTAGAGTTCGAAGGAATAGGAATTAATGAAAAATTATCCATGATAAGAAAATGTGATACTTGGTGGCTAAGGCCTCATATTCCGGAGAGTAATTATTTCATCCGGACTTGTGTTAACATTAGAGACACAACTTTGTTAGCTTTTCTTTTCTTTCCTAAGGTCTTGTGTGGATTGCAGCTGTAGGGTCACCAGAAAAATTTAACCCAGACAGCTTTGGAAGGTAATAAATTGTTCTACAGATTGTATCAAGGTATTCTGCCTAAAACCAATATCAATTTTGTACTCTCCCATGCAGAATAAATGTAATATGGTTGAATAGCTGGCATACTAAGCCATCCAACTGCAAAACAACTGCAATCAATAAAGACAAGAGACTTGTATGTTCTTTTCTCCAAAACAGGTGGAGACATCCTGGAAGTACTGTACTTAGGGAGAAGGGCTGAGGATGGCAGGAAAACAATAGAGCAATGCTCTATTTAAAGTGTATCCTTCTGTTCCTATCATCTCTCAATATTCCTCATACTGTCTCAAGTTCTTATTTTAAATTAATATAGAAAAGGTTTCCATTAAATTTGTGCAATCATGTTTGTGGCATGCCCATTCTAATCTGCTAAGTGTACCTAGAAAAGAGTGAAACATCATACTTTATTGCTGTCACCTTCTCCAGGATCCCCAACTGTTTTAACAGACAACACTTAAAGTTGGTCTTCAAAGGATACAACCAGAATAACGTCCCAAATTTTAAGGTGATTTTGCTTTGTAGATGACTGTTTACATTCACACCTAAAGCTAATATGGCGAGAATTAGATTGTAATCAATGTCAGTGCCAAACACACATTCTGCTTTTAAACAGTCACATGCCTCAACAAGAAAGTAGGGAATCAGCATGGCTGGACCATATGTGATCAACGATTTCTGTCTTTTCAAAAAGAACCACACCAGGCAGGTGTGTCAGAGACTAGAGCCGTAGAATGCCTCCTTCAAAGGCAAGTTGCAGGTCAAGACTGCATCCTGATACAGCATTACCATCAAAGACAAGTCTGTTTAAGTTACTGCAACACCAAATATTGTCCAAGGTTCCCAGTCACAGGGTTCAGCCATGACTTTCCAAAGCACCTGCAGAGCACACGTCTTACATCTTCTTTTGGAGACAGGAACAGATTTAGACAGAGCCTCCTCTGAGATAACAAAGCCAGGCAATTTTCCGCTGTCTTTTCAAAGGCAGTCTTTGAAATCAAGAACTGGGTGTCCAGAAAGAGAAGAGAAATCTCATGGCATTTCAGTTCACCTACCCCAACAGAAACCCTAGAAGTCCTGCCATATTTCCACGTTAACTTGAGAATTCTTGTGCTTTGAAATATTTCTTCCAGCTTTGGTCACAGCTGATTAAACCTGACTCGTTCCCTCTCATTGTCCACTCAAGACAGTGGAAAGCACCATACAGAAACTACTGTAATTGCACGCTGATGCACGTATGCTTTTTTGCTTCAGTAGCTTCTGCACTGTGAAGTGATGGAGACAGGTTTGCTAACGTCAGTGTGCCTGAGTAGACAGTGACTGGAAAGCCAGTTTCCTGCTAGTGTCCCACACAAATCGAAGATTTATTTCAGTGGGACCTTCAAATTAGATGCACCAGCTGGCACGCCACTCCAATTCTCACACCAGTATGACTAGTGTCAGGTCTCGTTTAGAAAGCAAGGAGAGGCACGCCTGGTGCCAGAGAAGGCAATAGTTAAGCAGCTGTAGTGGTAAAAGTACAAGAAGAATCAGGTGCTTAGATTACGTGCAATTTATTACCAGTGCACACTGTTGACATTACATGTTGGAACACCTGAATCAAGCACATCAAACAGAAGACAAAACAGCAAAGTCTCTGGTTAAAAGACCAATGGGTCTGCCCATGGGAAAAAGCTTAAGGAAAACAGCTATCCATATCCCAGTTCAGAATTTCATCGCAGGTAACACACTGCTTGAAAACAGAATGCTGTTTGCAAGGAGATAAACATTTTAAACAAATTTCTTTTTATCAGTCCTAATAAAAGGTATATTTTGGTAATTCAAAACCAATATATTGATTCACTCATCTCACACAGAGTGGCAAATGAAACTGTTGTTCTCCACCCTTAATGACAAAAAAAGAACTGAAGAACATACTCAGAGCAGGACTAGGTGGGAACCTGAGAAGCAGAAAAAGAAAATGGCTAATTCTTTTGACACTCAGATCTCCACTTTTGAATCTAAAAATAATCTTCAATTTCACATTTTGTTTTGTGTACACACACTCAGACATGCAAATACATTTGGTTTTTTCCCTTGGTGTAAAGGCGTTTTTCCACAGGAATACACATTCCTGAGGAGTCAAAAGGAAAACCTCTTTGAATAAGTGTTATTCTTAGAAGCAAAAAACCTGCAAAAGTACCCTTTTGCAGAGAACTGTTGATTACTGTAATTAGCTTTACTTGGATCCTCTTATTTATGTTAATCATGGTAATTGTGGCTATGGAGTCACAGGAAAAAAGCTTGGAGTCTTTCCCTAGCTGTTACCAGATTATAGTTAAAATAAGGTTTACATTCAGTTCGTTCTCACAGGGATTTTTTGGAACTATTCATCATTCCTAGTAAGTTTCTGGTTTTCCCTTTACTGAGAACAGAATTCAAGTGATTTATACTTCAGTTTGCATTGCCAAAAGCTTGACTTTGAAGATCAGCTAGTGATTTGGGGCTTTGAAGGTGATGGCTAAATTATTCTTAGCAAGAACTGTGTGTATTGTACAGTCACAAGTACACCAATCTTTCAGTATTCAGAGAGCAAAAATAAATAAGAATACTAAATTAGTCACATAGCATTAAAAATTAACATAAGATTGAGACTTCCTTTAACTACATATTTGGATAAGGGACACTCTAGCTTCATGCAGCTAACTACATAGGCTTACTATTCTCTTCTTTAGTGTGGGCAGACTCTGTAGGTCCTAATGCCCAATGTATAATGCTCTGACTGCCTGCCCTTTTCACTGGGCAAAGTAATCCACAACGTGGCTCTCACAAGACAGACCGCAGCTGCGGGCAGCATTAGAGCAACATGCACAGTGCTTAGCTGGCAGGCCACCTTGTCACAAGTCACTGAAACCTCTTAATGGTCTAGAAGATTGCAGAGAATTCTGCAAACGCCACCCCTCGCCTCCTCCTCCCCCTTCCCTTTCTCCCCAGGATCCCAGAAGACATTTTGCTAATGACAGACAGATCGGCACTTACAAAAGCGGAAAGGATGTTCGTCTGGGCCACCATCAGAGCTATGTAGAGGCACAGAGCAGAAATGAACATGCTTGTGGCACAGATCAGAGGATCAGCTTTATTGTTTATCTTCCTTAATCTTCTTGCAGCTTCTGCCCCAGCAATGACACCCAAGATTCCCGTCCCAATGGTGATGCCTCCAAATATCAGGCTGGTGACAAAGCAAAGGATTCAACTGAGCACAGTAAGATGATACAGAGGAAGAAAAATGGTGTTGGCTATACATTTAGTTTCAGAGGAATCTTTAATGGAGAACTTGAATTTTATTCCACTAGATCTAGCCCTCCTACTCCTTCTAAATGGATTTAATCCCAAGCCTCAATTGAAGCTATGCCTCTGCAACTGAGGCTCTACCCTGTGGAGCAGATATTTACCCATTTACAGAGCAGGTGTTATGCACCCAGGCTCAAAGAGGACCCTTCTCAGTATGACCTGGCTTGGACATCCAGTGATTTAGAGGAGACACAGTCATCTCGGTTACCCTGTGAACCAATCTACTCAGTCATCCCTAAAATACAGATGGAATAACTCTGTATCACAATCTGCTGTCTTGGAAGAGATCCTATCACATGGAATTATATACATCTAAATTATAACCCTCTAGTTAGCACAGCTGAGATGAGTCACTTCTCTCACTATGGGAAACATCTACCACTTCCAAAAGAGGTCAAAGAATACTGAATAGTTAACTAGTGGGAGGTCCATGTAGCATTTTCTGAACGCAGAATTTCAAATGACACTCAGCTTTGTGTGCCTGCAAATGCAATTGTGTTCTCCAGGAATGACAAGTTCATGTTTTAAAAGTATATGTTTGAATAGCTTAGAAGATTCAGCTTCCAAAGGGACTTCCATGTATGCTTTTCTCTCTGTGCCAAATGAGATCCTAATGACAAAGCAAGTCTCTTGCAACAAGACCAGTGGTGCCACTGATTGTTTAATGCATCATAATTCTCCTGAGGCAAACAGGGACAGGAGCATTGTGTTCTGAGCACAAGTGCTTCTAAATATTTCAGAGTGCTACATGGTTAGTTCTGTACATTTTCCTAAGCTTTCTCTGACTGCAAAGTAAAGTAACCAGCTAGGATATGATCTATTCCTTTAAACTACAGTGCATCTACTTTTTAGTTTCTTTCTGGCTGACTAGGAAGAACTCAATAATTCTACAAGAAAAAAACCCAAACCTATTGCTATACAAGATAACAAACTTGAAGCGTATTTGTACTCTCCCTGTAAGTTCTTCAGGATTCTGATCCATCACTCACTATAGCTTGATAGTGACAATATAGATTGTCACTAGGCAGAATAACTATCTTAGAGATTTGTGCAGGAGAGGCAAGTTCGAAGGTGACATTAGTTGATGGAAGTATTCATGGAATTGTGCTTAGAAGATTTTAGAAGATTCATGTGTTGTAAACTGCAGTTGAAATAAACCTACAGCTGGAAGAAAAGGCAACAGCCAAAACTAAATCCAAGCACAGTTCAATTGTCAGGGAGTAGGAAAGTACAGAAGTCTAGTCCTGGGGAAAGGCTCCTATGGGATCTTTTAGGGTCTGAGAATGCTCACTTATCTGTCTGATCTGTTCGAAAGTGTCTGCACAAAGACCTGAATAAAAACTTCATGCTGCCTATTTATCTACCTTGAAAGGACTGAGACCTGAGTCAGCTGTGGTGCCGTTTGAATTTGTGTTTCCAGGGAGTCCAAGTGACACAGCCCTGATCCTTAAACAAAGCCTGCAACTACTGAACAGCCAGAGGGGAAAATGTCCTTAAAGTATCCCTGGGCAGGTCTGGGAATGTGCAGCTCAGTTCTTCCAGCACTGTCAGCTACAGGTCTGACATAGTTGTTTATATTATGTTTCTTTACATCCCCCTGGAATAACAGTCTAAAACCAGCCTTATGCTGCTTCTGGCACTAGCTTACGCCAAGGTTATTTTTAAAGCATCCTGTAAGAAGCAGTACATGAGGTTAAACTATCAGGTGCTCCATTTCACTTCCCTGAAGACATTGTCTGCTCTAGCAACATTACTGTGGAATAATAATTCAGAAGGTGGATTAGAAAACAAAACATAGGCTAACACCTTCAGCTTAATAAAGGAAGTATTTAAACTGTATCTGTTAACAGATACAGCCGAACAGTTTAAACTGTTCGTCTTCCCTTCTCTGCTTACCCCGAGCCAGACTCCTGCGTTCACTCCCCTCCTCAGCATTATTTGCTATTAAGTAATGCGCCAATGGTGGCATCCATGGAAGGACAATTGCATCGCCCATTGAAGTACTTGTGGATGACTATTCAATCCATCTGGTTACACTACAACTCAGAAACCACTTTTGAGTTGACTCAGTTCTTCCATTGCAGAAAAGCAAAAGAACCCCATTACCAGAGGACAAGCTCAAGGTATGATTACTGCTTTTCCCTTTAATTGTCTTTACCTGGAAAGACAATGTAGTAAGCAGTTAGCTCCTGGAAATCCATCACGAAGGCAGAGACTGAAAACAGATTTGGGATACCTCCAGAAGAAAGGTAGGGACACTTGTATGGAGCCCACTGGTAGGGAGTCAGTACATAGAGAAGTGTCCCAGTGCTCACTGTTCTTGAGGGTAGCCATGAAGACTCAAGAGCAACACCGAATACATTTTTCTATTCTGGATAACACATTGTAAGGAAAAAAATCCTCTTCCTACCTGGGGAAAAGTGATCTCCAAAAAGTTGTATTATGATTACTTCAGAGTCCTCTCCTGTTGTAAATTCCCCTTGCCAACATTTGATACTTATTCATTAATCTTTATTGGTCTGGACAGCCTCTGTAAGCGGAGCTCTGCTGGCAGTTACTCACAAGAACAAATTATCCTGTTTTGATGTAATGATATGATACTAGATCAAATTCATCAAGCTTGCTTTATGCTGGGAGTCACAATGACCTGGCCAACACGGCAGGAGTTTTAAAACCTGACTAACAAGAAGATAGTAGGAAAGTTACCAGGATCTAACATACTTAAGGATCTAAACATACTTAAATGGGTATTTAAGTAGTTTGGGGTGCACAGTCGATTGTCAACTGAAGTCTCCTGGCTAAAGCTGCTCCTTTTTTCCCACAAGCGTTCCTGTTACTGCTTCTTTCCACTTTACTTAAATAGGGCTGGCAGCATCTTTCCAGTTAACCAAGTGATTATAAACAAACAAATAGGAGTGTCTTACCATACCTGGAAGCAATTTAGTCTAACATTCACACTCAATTGCCTTCACAAGAAGTGTTCACAGTCACATCCTATCTTCTGCCTTTGGAAACAAACTGATTTAGCACTGCGCAGTGTTTCCAAGTGCATTTCCACAGTTGTGTGCACCTCACCTGTTAGATGAATTGCATGATTCTTGGAAGCATGGTGATACAATGCCCTGGACAACCTGAGCCCTGTAAAGAAACAGCGGTACCCACATCCCCAGGGCTCCAGTAACGAAGGCCATGGCAGTCAGACCCAGTGAGGACCAGACAAAACTCGAACTGAAAGTCAAAAGAAAGAAATGAGAGATATTAGAAAGAATGGGGTGTGAGGAAAAAGGGAAAGCCTACCTGCAATACCCAGGATTTCAAGCAGTAACAAAACAATTCTTTCAGCCATCTTAGAATCAAAATGTGCTCCCTTGAAGAGATGAAATTTGATGAGGCCTTATCTATGAACTTCAACAGGAAAGTACTAATTAGAGCGAAGAGTATGACCTATTGCATGTTAAATCCCAGTCCTGGTCTCTTGCAGATTTCATTGCCAACTTTTCCTAAAACAATTGCTGTGAAATTTTTGATAGCAGAACTACAACAACAGAGAGTGGGCAAGAATTTAATGGTTTAGTAGCTAAATGAAAATGTTCTATGTGCAAGTCTAAATGCCTCAGGATGGTTTTAAGTTGTTTGGGTAACCAGTATAAATGAGAGTAACATCTGGGTCTTCCAAACTGTTAATGCAGCAGCTGAAGCCCTCTGTAACTCCACCTGAGTAAGTAAAAATAAGACTCTTAGTCTGCACAGTGAGTTTTCAGACAAAAGGAGAAGCATTTTTTAAAACTGTCCAAATCTTGTCTCCTTCCTGCCCTTTTCTAGGAGAAAATTAACTTTTTACTGGTCTCTTTCTAGTCAATAGTTTAGGAGAAAGTCCCCTTCGAGGTCAATAGGGAGGCATGAAATCTTAAGACTAAATAAGAATGCTGCAAATGACCAGGTGACCACCAGACTAGACGATTTGTTAAGATATGAACCTAATTCTTCATCTTCTAAAGAAAAAGGGCTCTTGGACTTGATTAAAAGTAGAACCACCTGTTTTTTGGCAGTATGTCCTTATGCTCCGGAAATCAATTGCTAAAGAAAACTAAAATCTGTTTTTACAACCTTGCTGTAAGGAACATCTTTGTAGGAAAGCAACTTTGACGACAGTCTAGTTGTTGAAATGGCAGGAAGGTTCCTTTTTTATTCACTTCAGACTGTACTGCCTACAAATGGTGCTCCAACAAACTGCATCTCTAATGTACTTGCTGTTCTGGATGCAAACAGGATGCGAATCTAATTGTCAATTAGAAAACGCTGCATCCGCTAGAAGAAGAACACGCCAAAGACAGACGAGGCCCCAGGAAAGGAAGCCTTTGAACTAAAAGCACTTGCCCGGCACGCGGGGCAGCAGCCCGCCGCGCGGGCGGCGCGGAGCCGGGACTGGCGCAGGCGCACAGCGGCACCTGCCGTTCCCCCGCCGGACGCAGCGCTTCCTGCCTGCCGCGGCGAGGGCCTGCTGCAGGCTGCCGGGAGCGGGCGCCCTGCTGCCGGCGGTATCGTCCTTCGCCCCGCAGGTCAGCTGGTGTTGGCTTTAATTTTTGTGTGGTCAAAAGGAAGAGGTCATCTGCCAGCCACAGGTTACAGTGTGTAGTGACGGTTACTTTATAAACCATATTGGGGTCCTGCAGGCTCTGACCTCTTCTCTCAGAGGCGCAGCAGGCTCACAAATACCATATAAAGACTGCCTGAGACATGCTGATCCAACCTTCCGCAGGCACTAAGAATTACAGATAAAGTTGCACCTGCAAAATGTGCACTTTTACCGATCTAGCTTACCCTACGTGTTAAAGCAAGAGGGATGGGGAAACTTAGTAGAAAGTAGAGTTGGATTTAAATAGGAGCACGCTGCCATCATAACTTTGCCTCCTTCCCCCTCCTCAAAACGGGAGGATAGCAGAAGCAAATAAATTTTTAATCTCTTATGGAGCACTCCTGTAAAAGAGTGGAAGAAAGATTTTTATTAATGGTGTGTCAATCATCTTGTATACAGCATGCGATACAAAGGAGCTGAGGGGGATTTGATGGCCATATTTCTAATAATGGAATGGCCATTCTTCAATGGAGGGAACCTTTGTCGCTAAAATCACTTACTTCTTGGCAAGTGATGTGACGTCTTGACACCAAGTAGTCTTGGCAGTTCTCTGTACACCTGGTTTCTCAGCCGCTACTCGTAGTGTGCCGGAGATGCTCAGTGCTCTGTGTGCTGCTGTCCTTCTCTGGGTCCTGTGAGGGACCAGTAGAATCAGAAGAACCAGTGCTAGACCTCCCATGCAAGGAGTTATCTGTAGACAGAAGGCTGGTTAGATCAAGTATACCTTTTTTCTTATAGTGAAAACTCCACAGCAATTCAAATTCAGCATTAGAATTAGATATCGGAGAATCGCAGATATGTTCAGAAATAGATGTGACTTGCTGTTGTAAGTCATATTTGTAAAGAAGAAGAGTGACTTTGGTGATTTATGGTGACTTTGGAGGAAAGATAATAGATCCTCCCTCTCCATCATACAGATACATGATCACTCCCTCTGATTTTGGAGAAAAACACGTGAAGAAAGAAAACTGTACCGTAGTACTCTGGTCACAAATGCAAGAATCACTGATGCAGTCATCAGTGTTATCTGAATAACATCAGACTGTTATTCCAGTAAACATTCTTCCCCGCTTATCCTGTACTTGCTAGTGAATTTTATAGATAAATTAGGGGGATCTGACAAAGTACTTCCAAAGCACTAGGTGTTCAGTATGGAAAGACATCGTGATGACATGACCAGAACAGAAGAGGTTTTTTTTCTTGAAACCCTCAAATAATAGAAGTTGTTCCCAACAGCATTTCAGAAAACAACCTCTCTGTACTTTCCTGAAGAATTCTACTGGTGCTACCAGTATAATGATCATTTTACCTTCAGTTTCCTCTGTTTGAGGAGATCTTGGTGCACTGACAACCATTCCAAGTGTGTCCTCAGGTGAGAGGAATGTCAGCACCTGCCCTGGCTGCTGTACAATTTCACCTATGCCTGCTTTCATTCTGCAAGAGCTAGGCATAAATCTTCCACTTGTCCTGCAGGAAGAGTTCTCTTAAACACCAAGTTCATGACCAGTCAGACAGTAGAAAGTCCTTCCACTGCTCAGCTCTTTTAACACAACGAATATAAATAATCCAAACCCCAGTGATGATTCTGATTTTACAGTGAATGGCTCAGCCCCATGAGTGAAAGTGAGTAACTCACCCTGAATGCCCAGTGCCAGTCACCAGTGACATCTGCCATGCCAGCTGCTAGGACATAACCAAGACCACTGCAAGCAACAGAAAGGAATAATCAGTAGGCACCAATGAATTCTTGCTGGCTGAAATGACATGTCTTGCCAGCTAAGGAGAGCATAGAGAAGTATTCTGTCATAGTTTTCAAAACAAATAAACAGAAACAACTCTCATGGTCTATGCTAGTCTATTTGCCAGCCCATATTAAAAAGAGATTCTAACCTCCTCAGAGCAGACTTGAGATGATGGCAGTAATGTCCCAGATTCCCCTTGGAATACATATTCTGTAGAATGACACTGCAAACCCAGATCAGACAGCCCATAAAGCAGTTTATTATTTAATCTTTTCTGTGCTAGCCACATGAATTAAGCCCTGAAGGAATTCCTTTAGTTTTAATCTGCCTTCTGGGCTCAGCCTTGCCTGCCTGCTCTAATAAAGACTATGCCTCCAAACCACTTGAAAAGCCCTTCTCCACAAGAAGGCTCTCCTCTTCTTACTCTCCTCTCCTCTTCTTACTCTCCTCTTCTTCAGACACAATGTCAATTTAACTAAAAGAGGAGAGGGAAGTGCCAAGTCTTCCCTGGGAGACATTTAATGGAGGGTTCTTGAAAAATTTGTCAAGTAAATAAATATCTGAAAGCTTTTGTCTTCCAAAACCCAGAAATAAATTACCTACTCCCATGCACATATTTATTTTAGAATTGATTCAATATTTTATTCAAAGCCTACTGGTTTTCAGAGTTTAGATTCTCCCTAAATATGTTGGGGGAAAAAAGCAAATTTTTCTTCAAGGTAGATACAGAAATAAGCCTAACGAGCTCTATTTAAACATGCTAAGCAAGTGACAAATCATTTTGCAAGAGCCAATGCAGATATACATCAAAATATGTCTATTCAAGGCTCAGAGTATATTGAATTGCAGGCATGGTCAGACAGAATTTCAAAAGGCGGATCAGTTACTAGCAAGAAAACCAACCTTCCCACTGGGATGAAGATATAGAAGATAGATAACATTGCGGTCCTTTTTCCTTCCTCAAACAGGTCTGCAATGATGGTAGGTGCTATTGTGGAATAACTGGCCGTGCCAATGCCAACTAGTCCTCGTGAAAGAAAGAATATCCAGTAATACTGCAGGCAAAAGACATATTATAGTCCAAAAAAGCCCATGCAAGAAAGAAAGCTTACTATTAAAGAGGTGCATTTTAGTGGATCAAATGCAGCAGAGGAAATAAGAATTCAGCTGCCTTTTGCATATGTCTGTATTCCCTCCACTCACACCTGCTTCCCTTGCATCCCACTGATGTGCTTTCTACTTTCTGCACAGTAGTGACTTCTCAGAGTGACTCCCAGAGGGAATTACGGGATAGGGTCGACAGACCACAAGCTTGTCCAGCAAGCTGCTACACTGTAAGGTCATAATCAACAAACATTCGGGACAAAAATAAGATCCCATCAACTGCAACAGTAATGTGCGGGTTCTCCATTGCCTAGGCTGGACTCCACCATCCTATAAATCATTCCTGCACAAAGTCCATTTAGTCCAGGCTTGGGGAGTGAGTGCTCACTGATAGCTTTTCCAAATGTGATCAGAGAAGGACTCTATCAACTCCTGCAAGATGTATGCAGATTATTTTCATAGTACCCTCTAAAAAAGCAACATACCAATTCGCTGATGAATGAACTGCCTAATGTTACACCAGACCAGAAGAAAATACCAGCTCCAAGGATGACTTTCCTATTGTACCGGTCACCAAGGTATCCAAAGATGGGGGCAGCCAGCATGTAACACAAGATGAAGACTGGAAATCCAAGAAGAAACAAAGACAATATTGGTAAAATTAGTTTTATCGTATGTACTCCTCACCCCTCAGACAAACTCAGGTTATTTTTTAGGGCAGAGGTTAAAGGCAGTCTGAGTTTGTAGAACCAGTAAGTAGACTGATATTTAGAAAAAGATAAATGCAGATTCAAAAAAAACTGTACAAAAATAAAACGTGTGAATTGCTTAAGTTCTGTATTTCTTGAGAAATTCCTTCATCTTTTGTGATTCACATACATACGGTGGGATTTTTGAAGGACTCAGCTCCAGTCTGCCCTGAACCAAAGACTTTCAGTTTTGCATTATAGTCAGCCTGCCCACAAGTGGAAGTGAGCAATACCAGACACGAGTAGGAACTAGAAGAAATAAGTAACTAGACTGTGTTTTAGGAACAGACCACATAGATGCAAAGCAAAGTAAACTATCTGAACTTAAGAGGTTTTATTACCTGTTTGCAGTAGACCTGTATCCCCATCGCTAAGCTTGAAGTATCTCTGTATATCTAACAGGATCCCTGCAACAGAGTCAAACACTGAATGACAGCAAAGTACCCGGCTCATTCCTTGTAATTCTATTCATTTGCCAACTCAAAAGATTTATTTCAAGAACAGGGCTTGCAAGAACTGCAGCACATTTAGCTTGCTAGTTTGCATGTAAACCATTACTCTACCACAAGCAGAGATACACAGAGGATTAAAAATTCTTATCACTATAGATAAAATTCATTATCTTCCACTAGATAGGTCTTATGAGAGTCAGTTTACCCGCTATTTCAATCACAACTGTTCTGTTTCTTTTGCACCGTTAGTACCTAAGCACATAAACAGTTTACAGTTCAAAGTTTAATGGACACAACGTGGAAAAAAACAGTGGCAAAGTTTTGCAGCCTGGAGATTGCTATCTTCATACAGCTAATCCTAAAATTTTCTTGATGACCTTAAAATGTTAAGATGAGTTCAAATGCCTTCTGTTAAGAATAACAGAATTAATATTTTCAGTATATACAGTATTCAAATTAGTGCATGTTAGATTTTTCAGGATGCAAATGGCGACAGTCTTCATTAGCCAATGGTGGCTAAATCAGCCCATAGCCAGGGATGTACTACTGTAATTCAGATCATGGTTCTGATCGTGTAATTCTGTTCATATTTCTATGGCAATTTTGCAGAGATCAGATGAGATACAGATAACTGTGGATTTACAAATTAACATTTTTAGTGGTGACAATGATAGACAAACCACCAAAAGTGATCATTTCTATTTGTGATAAACGGCTGACAGAAATTCCATCTTGATTTCTAACCATTCAATAGCTGTGGAAAAAAGTTAGAAGAGTTGTCAAAAAGTGTGGAAGAAAGTCACACAAGCAACAAACTGAGGGAGGATCCGTGGATCTGGCACCTCGTGGACGCATGAATGCTTTTGAGACAAAAGGGTCATTTTCATCTCTCCATCATGCCAAGACTGCAAATCTACCGTCTCACCTATCTTGCATTTCTGCCTTATGTTCCTGAAAAAAAATTAAAAATAGCAGAAGATACTGCTTTGAATAAGCATACCTTTACTCTGATATTGAAAGATATCAATTAAAAAAGAAATTTCTTCTCATGCAGCTTTAGTTTTGCCAAAACAGTCAAAATCAAAACATTATCAAGAGGATGAAGCCACCATGTAAGAAAACAAGTTCTGTGTAAATTGTCTGCTATGTTCACGGAAGCTGATCTGCAGCAGAATGGAGCTCAGGGTGAGGTTAGCAAGAGGTACCTATTCTGCTCCTACAGTGTATTTTACATGTTATGCCGTATATGATGCTGCTGCAGCCGCTTAAAAACATTCTTGAGCCAGCTAGTTTAAAGCTAAATGCATGCTCTCCCACAGTCCCCATGGCTGCAACGTGATCAGTCTCCTGATGTGACTTGAAGTTTACTGATGTGACTTGAAGTCAGTGTAGATCAAGGTCTAGCCTAACAGCAGCACCAGAGGTTTTACAGCTGTTTCTCAATGACTCTTGAACATATCCTGCATTTAGGCTTTTCTTAATGGTCTCAGAAGTTTAAGTCAGTGACTTCATTCAAACATTTTGCATCAGTAAAACAGGACAATCAATTGTATCTATTCTTTCTGGTAGCTGATTATCAACACACAGAAATACTGTATTACAGGAACTTCAGTTTTGGACTAATAGAGTACTTAGAACAAATCACAGCTAACACAAGACTTGAACTGAACCACAGCTTCATCTCAAACTAACTTTCTGACTGAGCACCATTAAAATGTTTTCCCCTCCACATAACTGAAATAATTGGCCTGACCAGTTATTGGCAAATTACAAAGCATTGATCTGAACAGCTTGGAACAGGGTAACAGATCAGAGGGGAAAAAGTCTGCATGATCACCATTTTTAACAAACTGAAGACTCAATTCCAGCAGACAATTAAGTGGAAGAGCTTGTTTTGTGCGTGAAGATTGATGCAAACTCTGTCAAAGCCTGTGACCAAAACTGCCCGGAAACCACAACTTCATAACTGCCACCAGCTTACTTTTAAAGAAATACTCATGCCTCTCCATCTTCACTTTCATGCTAACTTACATTTAACAATATGTTCATACATATGGACAGCCAAACTCAAAAGTACTGATCCAAGAATTCTGCAATGCAGCTGAATTCTAGCAGATGAACAGTGTATTGCTGTGGTATAAACTGCAATTTACAGATTTCCCCCATGGCCCAAGAGGTCATAGAGTTAACTAAAAAGTGTTTTAGTCATATATTGTAATTAAAGTAGATGTTTGATATTTCAGAGGCCTGGACACTATCCCCACCTCTACTCTTGAATTCTTACAGGTCCCTGAAGGTACCTCATTCACAAGAAACTGAGCATGTTAACAAGTAGGCAAGCTTGACTTCACAGGCCTTCTTGAAAATTTTAAGCTCTTAGCAGGTACAGGAGCCAAAGAATAGTTCAAAGCCTGGAATGAGCCAAATGACTGCTTGCACTTAAAACTTCCAAGTGCATATCCTCCTAGCATGCCAGTTCTTGCTCAAAGATATTTTCATCCTCTCCTGTCCCCTGCCCTTCTCCAGGGAAAGTTACCTGACAATAGAACTCGTACATTGAAGTTTTTCACTAACAGTCTTGCAGTATCATTCAGCATGCACTACTACTTGTTTCCTTCCCTCTTATATGTGTGGTTAAGAAGTATTCAAAAGAAAAAAGCTTAAACTCCTAAACCCACTGGCCTCTCAATTTTTAAAGATACTGACCAAATATCTTAAATTTCTGAATGGTCTAAGTAGTAAAAATAATTAGTTTGTGTACTGTCATTAGATATTAATTCCAAATTTAACAATCCATCCTTTGGGTTATTTCAAGCTTTTAGAACATTTATGATTTCCTGGCCACTCAGAAGCTCAAAACAAGTGTTTCCTCCTAATTTATAAATCAGATCCCTGGAACCATGGTAGATGCTTAGGAGTGATGCTAAACAGACAAATTTACACAGACCACAGTTTACATGGGAGGAAAAAACATGAATTTCCCACCAGTTTACTAGAAGCAATGCTTTGCTATTCATGGCTAGGTAAAAAAAAAATTTTAAAAAATCACATTTTGGAAGAAGGATGTTATTTATTAGAAAACAAGTTGTAAATTTGGTAGGTGATGCTTAAGGAAGTGGGTCTCTGTTCTGTGTTCTCTTTACACAATCATGTTACACTCTTCGTTGCAGAAATCACACAATTTCTAGCAGATCATGAGGAAGTTAAGCCTCCCCTAAACAAACCTGCACAAAGATAACATAATTTTTGTACTTTTAATGGGGGGAATGGCATCACTGTATTTCAGATAAAGGAATGTTATATCTAATCTACTAGATCCAAAGAAGGCCTGGTAAGCTGCTGTATACAATAAAGGGAAGCTTCTTAGTCAAATCTCTGTAGAATCCAGACACAAAAATAGACCGGTTGCTCTGTATGCTAAAGTCTGTTTATAAGATACTTAGATTTAAAAATATGAATCTTAAGCATTTAACAGATGTGATTTTTATAAGCATCAATAACTAATACATCATTTATTGGCCTTTCAAGATTTATAATTGGAAGTTTCATTTTGAGTATGACCAGCAGGCTAAAGCAGATAAGTGAGAAAGATTAAAAAGACATAAAGCATATCCTTACTTTAGAAAACATTTGTAACTACAGAGTAAGTAGAGCTGTTGAGAACTTAAATTTCTTTTTCCTTAGAGGGAGAAAATAGGCTCTCACCTGGTACAATGAACCAATCCATGAAATTTATTAAATTCCCATAGCACAGCAGAGCAACTGTCAGGTAATCTCTCTTTGCTGGACTGTTCCTTGACACAGACACAAATGGACCTTGTCTCACATGTGCTGCGGTAGCTCCATAATTCTGCTCCTTAGGAGGCGGCTGGGACTGCAAGCCTATGTTTTCATGTGCACTGGAGTTTTGCATATTTCCCAGTGCAGAAAGTCACCATAGATTATGAAGTGTTTCCTTAGTGCACCAAGCTACAAGTCTATTTTGTGTACAGACTATGAGGAACTTCAATCACTACAGTCATTTCCGGCAATGAAGCCAGCCACTAAAAACTGAAATTAAATGTTCCTTGCCG
The DNA here is from genome assembly GCF_034638445.1 of Ciconia boyciana. Classification (NCBI taxonomy): domain Eukaryota; kingdom Metazoa; phylum Chordata; class Aves; order Ciconiiformes; family Ciconiidae; genus Ciconia; species Ciconia boyciana. Next base: position 3,948,085 of record NC_132950.1, read on the forward strand.
TAGGAAGAACTTTGCAAAGAAAGAAGTTGCAGTCCTCTGTTTTTGCAAAAGCAAAAGTGCTGAAGTGCTATACCTTGAAGACAAGGAAAAGTAAACAGAAACAAAAGCAAAATAAGCCATTGTGCATCCAAGAAATAAAAGTGCACAACTTTGCAATGATGCAAAGAAATTGCATATGCAAAATTAATAATAATCTTTGCTAAGGTCTCAGTGAGTTGCCAGAGCTAAAAATAGCCTTTCTAGAGAAGAGAGGGAAAGAAAAAAAGAGACGCTTGTTTTCTAGACCAGGTACCTATCTTTGACTTGAGCCCTCCTTTACCACAGACTTCTTGTGCAACTCTGGACAAGTAATTTGCTTCCTCTGCACCTCAGATCTGTATTCCTGCCACACACACAACCCTCTCTGGCCTTTAAAATAGGGCTGCCTAGCCTTGTCCCTGCCACCTGACCAGTCACTTCTCCCTGTTACCACCCATCTGCTTTGCACTGGCCAGACCTACCCCCAGAACAAAATCCTTTCCAATAAGGTCCTGAGTTTTTAGGTCAAATCAGCAGAAGACTCATACTCCAGACTACTTGCTGATTTGGGGTTTTTTTAGGGGGGAATACCAAACAAAAAGAAAAGAAGAAAAAAAAAAGGAAAAAAAACAACCCAGAATGCTACAGTAAGCAGAGAAAGGGAGATGGAAACAAAACCACTCTTCTTCACCCCTGCTGGAAGTGTGCACATTCCACAGTTCTGAATTGTGCAGTGGGATTTCTTCCCCTTTCTCCCCCAAAAAGGGGTCTGAAAGGGGAAGAAAGGAGGGCACAGGAAGGCATTCTTGTTCTTTCAGGGTGTGTAGATACCTTTCTTCCCTGTCTTTCTTCTGGCCACTCAGATTTGCAGAAGTATTCTTACTTAATTCTTCCAGCATCAGTTTTCCTATTATATTAATTATTTTTTAGACACATAACTAGTCACATGCCTTTTGAGCCATTTTGTGGATTACCAACTTCAGAAGGTAATTTATTTTTTGCATCCTGTTAAGGAAGTTTAAAGTGAAAATTAACAGTAAACTGTAAGAGTTTGAGAGTGAGGCAGCTAATTGGAATGAGTACCAATTACAGGTTATGACTCATGCATGAGGACAAGAGTCTATGGGTTTTTTTTAAGAACTGTGTGTTTCTCACTTCATACTAAACTGAAAAACAAAATAGCACCTAGTATTCTTGGCCATTTTGTAAAATGCAGACTCCTTTACTTTCGTGTGCTCAACACTGTAGGATTTCATTCTATCTTCATTTCATGAAGTTCTAGTTCTTCATGAACCAGAAGGCATGTTTGATTTAATCATAGGTAAGTCTATATTAATTTTATTTCAAGAGGGGTCTTTTTTTTGGTAACGTCTTAGCTCTCCGCTTTCTAAGGGAGGATTTAGATATAGATTACAGGCATCTCTGCCCACTCCTGCTCAAGGGAGCTCCACGTAAGTCAGCTTGTGTCTGAAAACATTTCAGAGTGTGTCAACTTACTATCAGGAAGCAATTTTTGCTCTCTATTCAATATTATCATTACTACCTTTTTCTCTACTATAGACTATTGAACCTTCACTGAGCAAATGTCACATTATCTATGCATCCCACTGCTTTATTAAACCAATGAAGTCAAGAGCTGACTATACTTGGGAGCAATAAAGAATCAGCACAATTTTGTAGAGATTAAAAATTTTACCTACATCCACAACCGTGGATTAAAAAAAAAAATGCAAAAAACCCCCCACCCCATTAAAATTACTTTGAAGAATTACAGTTGGCTTTAAAGGTGGGCAAGGTGAACGTCAGCTCCGCTTTACTTCAGCCCAAAAGCAAGTGTGAGGAGGAAGCGGCGGCAGAGGCTGCTCCCCTGCGGCTCCCGGCAGCCGCCGCAGCGCCGCGCCGCGCCGCTGGGTGGCGCCCAAACACCGGCACCGGGCAGAGCCTCGGGGGCCGGCCCCGCCCCCCGCACACAACTGCTGCGCTGAGCAGTGTAACACCAAACGCTGCCTCCTGCAACTATTTATTCACTTTAAAACCAAGTAAAATAAAAAAGAAAACCCAACAGCAACAGGCAGAAGTAGAGCTTAGACAGGCTGTTGGAGACTCAAACTGATGGATCTTAGCTGCTTGCAGCAGAGAGGTTCATTAGCAATAGAAGTGGAACAGTCCCAAGTTGTGCTATTTTTTTCATCTTTGTTCTCTTCAAAAGCAAGGCAGCAGTGGATCTGGGCTCTCTATCCTTTAGTACGAATATTTTCCATATTTGATGCCCAGCCACATCTCAAACCTTGTAAGGAAGGCCCCACAGGGCAGCTCATCAGGATTTAACTCTCACTCTGGATAACTTAAATGTCTCTTGGTCCAAATGTCCTTTGAGTTTCTGGGGCACATCCTATATTGCTCTCAAATCCTGACATCTACTGCTAGACTTGATGTTTATAGACAGTTAAAAGCAGATTTTTAACTAATACTGTTATGGCAAGAACTCAGTTCTGCTTTCCTAAAATGGAATTTCCAAATTCCACATTTTCCGAAGATAGAATCAGTTTAAACAAAAAATGTTCCTCACAAACACCAAACCACCAGTTCTAAACTCTTCTTAAACTCTTGATTGCCCTTTTGCCCTTCATCAAAGCTTCCAGACATCACTTCCACTTTATGCTTTTTGATGCTATACTAGCTGGCCATTTTTCTATCTGCAGCACCAAACCTGTGAGCCAGGTTGTCACGTGGGACCTCAGTGCCGAATATACCACAGCTCTGCCACCGTTACCGGTACCCAACATCACCCTCCCTTTGCACTGTCCCCCCTCTCTCCCTTACCTCCGGGTCACAAGCCATACCCTTCCATCCACTCCGGTTTTCATTGCTGGGCACAAGTCTGCAGTCGGTTCTAAAAGGCCTGCTGTGATTGAGCCTTACTCTGTCAGCTTTTATAGACATCATTCCTTGATAGCTATCCTGCCTTTAACTGCCTACTTGTCCTTTCCTCCGATTACATTTTTCATGTTCATGCAGACAACGCCATGCCAAAAAATTCCTGCAAAACTTTGTCACGATCCACTTTTGCCGTGTGGGCTACAGAATGCCACTCTACAATACAAGTCCACTTTTGTTAGGCAAGATTACAGCTCATTTCTTTTTAGCCAAATATTTCTTTTTTTCCTTATTTGTTCATTTCTGTCAGTCAGGATATGGACTGACTGACTTGGAACGAAGTGCAGTGTTTGTCTACATAGCTTACACTAGGAGTGCCAGGTGCCAATGCAATGTAAAAAGTAGCTTTTTATCCCTATCATACTCCCTTCACCAGCTCTGTTCTCTTGATGGCTTGTTTAAGCATGGGATCTCATAGCTGTGTCATGCAAGAAGTCACCAGCAGTTAAATCCTTCTATGGTAGCAGCAAGTCAGAACCTGTTTATTCCAGGCATTTGGCATGAGTCCACACACACAGCAACGTGTTTTCTTACACCATTCTGAACCTGGCTATGGTACCGAAAGTTGTTTTGACGGCTGAACCTGACAAATGCAACTGAGACTCCCCAGATGAACAGGCACATTTGGTGATAGCTAGAACTGGTTGGCTGATACTCAGCAGGCCAAGCCATGGGATTTTTATGCACTTGGGAAGCTGGTTTGTTTCAGCTAGACCATTCAAGTAAGTTCTCCTTGGCTATTACTCATCTCAAGTGTCCTGTCTGTCTAGGCACCCACTCAGTATCTGGGCAGCAGTCCTGTTGGGTCTTCACTCTGTGCGATGTGCTCCACCTGTGAGACTGAGGAACTACCCTCTCTTGGCCACAACCCTACCCTGTGCTGCCACTCTTATTAGCAATAAACAAGCCAGTGATGTGGCTAGGAGGCAGCTAATGAAGAGATGCCTTGTGCGCTCAAAGGCAGGGCTACGTTAACCCACTAAGACTCGTGGAAGCAGCACGCGTAACAGCCGCTGGTGTATTCCTGTCAGTTTAACTAAATCCAGGTGAGATGCTGCCAGCAAACGTGCGATGCCTGCAATCTAGACAGGACTGTTTACAGACATCTGATGTGAGAGCCTCCAGTTTTCCCTGAAAAGATGTCCAAGTATTTACTACAAAATGCCTTTGAATGTATTTATTTATCCAAATAGCCTTTAATGGCGGCTGCTGCCGCATCGATGAACAGCTTTGGAGGTTTTGCCAGAGCTTTCCCAGAAAGCTACATCAGAAGGGGCATTAATAGTGAACCAAGATGTCAGAAAGATATAAATTGAAAAATATTTTATTATCCTGATTAACTCAAAACAATTTCTACACATGAAACAAAAAGAAGCTTATTAACCCACTGAATAGCAAACAGCAACAAAGTCTATGAAAGAACTGAATACAGAAATAATGTTAATTGTTGACTAGATCTACCAATACTGATTTTAGGAAGAAAAAAATAAGCTGCTTTTGGTATCTTACTTCTCTCATGCATTGCCCAGACAGAGAACATAAAGTAGCCAAAAGAAAATACATGCTTATTTGTATTTGCAAGCATATATGGGAATGGTCTGCATTTTGAGATGTACATACTTTAAACCTATTGTGATGGAAGCAAATTCATAAATCATGAGATTCTGGAAATAATTGAAATATGGATTTCTGCAAGACAGTAATTTTAGTGTCTGACAAGATCAGAAAAATGAAATTCAACATAATTCTGGTAGGCAGACAGCTTAATAAATGCATGCCTGGACCTACCTGAAATATTCCACTCCAAGGATATTCAAAGACAACGGTAATGACTACAAAAGAGCTGCAGAGTGACAGAGACTTAGGTAAGAGGCTGTGTTTTTTTTAAGGTTTCTCACTGTAGTCTCTATTTGAACCAAGGCTGCACAATAAATCACTTTTGGTTTTGAACCCAGTCTGCAATGATAAAATGTAAAGACAAACTTAGACCTAGACATTAATATCTGGGTTGCATGTCTGGACAGACGGCAGTTTGACCTGCAGTTTAAACCAAACAGTGACCAAACTGACACAAGAGCAAGCTGCTCAATGTAATCATGCGTAAAATTCAACATGATTTTCAGTTTCAGATATATTATAGAATCAATAGTGTATCCTGTTCTTGTAAAAGACCATATTGCAAAACTCCAGGGATGACTCATCTACTAACGTGTATATTTTTCCTGCATTTCAGTCCTCCGGGCTGATGCACATTTGCCAAATTGTTATTCCCTTGGAATATACACCCTGTACTAGCTGGAAGGGACAGAACCTGAGTGCTCTTCTTCGATGGAAGTTTGAGAAATTCTGCACCTGTAGTTTGTTGAATCTGCTGTATCTCAGTGTATTGCTTGTGGCCACATTTAGTCATGATTAACATTCAGGTAGCAACTGTTAATGAGTTAAAAAACTGTTATGAAATACTTAGTACTTTAGAATAAAATTTAGTAGCTGCATAATCAAGACTAGATTGCCAACAGTTTTTCTTCAGACCTTTGCAGGCAGAACTAACAGTATGAGCCATTACTCAAATTTGTGTGTCTTTTGCCTTTGCATGGATCTTGTGGAACAAATATGTAGCGAGGGACAGAACCATCCAGACTAACAATCTCTATGAGTCCAGTACACTTCATGAGCAGTCTTCTGTTACCAAAAAACTTCAAGAAAACCAGCTGGACCACCTGTTTCACTATACACTTAATTGAAAAATATCTGCTTGGAAGATTCTCATTCTGTGAGTTTCAATAAATGCTACATTTTTAGTTACCTCATCCTTTTTACCTCCTCTGCCTGAATTTCCTTTTAAAATGCTTTCTTTCACATTGCTGGGTAATAGCACAAAATGAGTGTGGATCCAGCGTAAGCATACTTTAGCCTTGTGATAGCAGCAAATAAAATTTACAGACTCTATACTGTAAAATCCACTTTTTTCATTATTATTGACAAATAAGCTATATATAACTTTAAACTTCCTGGAATGCAGATCATGCTTTTGGTTTGGCAGGGAGGCTAGTTCAGACTCTTCTCCTACACCTTTTTAATTAGGACACAAACTGCAACTTTATGAAAAATTTCTTAGGGTGCTTACCTAAATAACTAATTTCACAGGTAACAATCTCCTCGGTTGTATCCATATAATTCTGCCTCAAAAGGTATAGCAGAAGAAATTACAGTTCCAGCCCATAATCACAAAGCAGTAAAAGATGAACACACTCCAATTCTATTAACTGTTCCCTCCTTCTTGTCTGGAAAAAAAATTTTAAAAGAAGGAAAAGAAAGAAAAGAAAAAACCTTCTTTGCAACTGAGAACATTTTGCATTAACATCAGACAAAGGAGGAAGCTGCACATCACTGGAACAGAGCTTCCTCTTCTAGCTGAGATTTATTCAAGCACAGAACAGCTCGTGGAGGTCAAGAGAAGCGAGTCATTATAGTTACTATGCACCAAAGATACCATTTTGCTAACCAATTTAACTGCTTTTGTCTTTACCATTTTTTTAGCTCAAGCTCACTTTTAGTGGTGTACCTGATAACTGGATTTCTTGCATTTTAGGATTCTGGATGCTTCTGCCATGATTGTAGCAGAAAAGGGCTGTGAAATCTGCATGGATCTGGGAAGAAAACTATGGAATTAAATGTCTGTTTAACCTATGTTTTGACCTTTCTACCACAGTGAAACATTCATCCCCAGAAGAACCATTAGTTGACCACTGCAGTCTTCACTTTTATACACCAGTGCCCTCTTAATTAAGAAGACAGCATAACAGATAAGGAGCCATTTATTACGAGTAATGACAAACAGACAAGCACTGACAGAACAAAAATGGGGGCCTTTCCCTAGGAGGCCTTTTTCTTCCTAGCCTCACAACCTCCAGACTGAAAGAGAAGCCTATTCTGCAGGTGAACACAGTATTTTAATCACTACAGAGAACGTTAAGGTTAGGGTTAACTAAAACCTTGAATAAACATAGATTTAAATTAAGAATAACCTAATTTAGTATTGAAAATGTCTTTATTTCCCAGAAGAGCATCCTGCACAAACAAAATTTACTGTCACTCTCAATGCTTCCAATATGGCAAAGTGCAAGCTGTATTCACCCTTTTGGTAAGGGTAAGTACATGAACTCCCTATAGCCATGCATGGGAGCACTGGGAAACACATTCTGCCAGCAATAAGAGAAAACTTTGTCATTTCAAAGCTCTTCGTTTTACTAACCCCAGGATGCTGATGTTTATGACAGTTATTGTGCAGATATTTGGAAGTACTTAAAGTTATGAAGCAATTTAAATACAAAATTGGGATTAAAATATATCTATACTATCCCTGATAGGTACCCACCTTAGGCAGAGGGTAGCTTCCAATCCAACAACAAGAGAACAAATGCAGAAAGTGGCCACAGTCACTCTTTTCCTGGGCATCTTCTGTTTGATTTTCATCAGCTAGTGATAAAGAAGTCTGTAAAACAACTTGGCCAGTGAAACATCTGCTTTTAATAAAAAATAAACCAAAAAAATCCATAAACATGGAGCAAAAAAATGTAAAGTGTGGGAAGGATAGTCTATCAGTTATATCGGTAATCTGCGAGACAAAGAGTTGGGAAGAATTCCCTGCTCTGCTACCAATTTCCTTTGCTAAAGCAAAGGGACCTCAAGTCCCTAGCTCTAAAGCAAATGGTACCATTGATCCTTAAAAGGGAGAAAGAAATCAATAAACATTAAAACTTTGAAACACTCATGGAGTTCTACTTACCATCTGATTTTTGTTAATTAACGCACAAGATGTTTTCAGGCTCCAGCACTTGGTTCTTCAGGCTCTGTTTTGCATACAATAGTCTTTACAAAATTTGCAACCACAGTAATAAAACCATGATATGAATAATTTATATTTATTAATTACTTAGCAATACTAAACTAAAAAGTAGACATATTCATATCTTACACTTCTATTCTATCTATTCATTCCAAACATAATCTCCTTCCATCCACTCTTTATACTACCAGTAATTTTACCTGGTCTGAAGACAATCTCAAAAGGTTTTCCATATAAAACTAAAAGGTGTATGAACAAAACCCGGCCTTTCTTTCTTGCCTGGAATCATGCTGGCATTTGCACGCTTTACACATTTTCGATACAGCATAATAATACAGAATCTCAGGCTGCTAATAAAAGAATTTTATTCTCATGGCTTTAGTAGCTACTTTTGCTTAAGACAAGTTCAGCACCAGTGAAAGAACTATTACCGCTGTGTTCTTATGAGCCAGCAACCAGCAAAGTCTGTACTTCAAAGCAGCTTTTCAGATGCTTTTCATTAATAGTTGATATTTAGTTTTTAATCATGTTCCCTTCTTATGTAACACTGTTGTATTGAGCTAAAAATAACGTCAGAAAGTAATACTCACATGATGCTACGACTCTAATCAATAAGAGCATTAATATCAACTTCAGCTGGTATATTTACTTGAAAAAAAGTGTTAGGAGAATTTATAATTGTAAATCCCTAAATTAAATGAAGCTAAGAAGAAGCTTTGTTTCAAAGTCTAGAACAGTTGCAGGAGTTTAACTAGCTTCATCAAAGTAATGGAAGAACTGCAGTCACTCCATTTTCTAAACTGTAAAAAAAAAAGATTTTCTTTACCTCACAACAAGGCTTATGTCAATAGAATGTTTTCTGAATTAGTTCATTAAGATGCTTCCTTAAGAAAGAATTCAAAAGTGCAGAATAAGGACGGTGTGAATCAGCAAAGTGATTAATCTGTTCAAAAAAGCCAAATATAACTCAAGCCACCCGCGTTTTCACTGCCTCCATTCCCCCTCCCCCCTTTTCTCCTCCTCTCAGAAGTTCATAGTGTAGTCCTAACAGAAAAACAAACCAGTCATACACAGCAAGAAATTAAGATCAGAAAAATCCAGCACTGTAGCAAGATCTCAGCAAGAAGTTACCAGACTCCACAGGTCAGAGGCATTCATCCCTTTCGTCCGCTCACCTGTTTCCAGCAACAGGCTGGCTTGGTATGTCCTTGTCTGCTTCAAAGCCCAGTTTTTCCTTGGGCTTCTGTAGAAATTCAATTAAATGCTAGAGTACCTGTGTATATTATAAGAATGATGGTAGTATAATTTTCTAGTAGAGGCAAATACTGTATTACATGATAACACTACAGCCCACAGATGTCTGTAGTTACACTGTCTTAACCTATTTTTCTTCCCATATGGGACTAATCCTCATATATTGTATAACTGTGTTCACATTAAGGGATTTGCCACTTGAACCATACCAGTATAGGTCGTGTTGCTTACGTTCATGTACAGCCCTTGTGCAAGTTACAGTTATATCCATTGCTCCATTAATCTCTATGGCAATTTGCTACAAAATACCTACCCGTCATGCATACATATTTTCTTCCTTTTTGTACACTGTACTAATTTTGTACTAGCAAAGGTGCTAGAATGCGTCACGTACAAATATGAGTGTATCTCAAAGAACTGCAAGTTTACTGTTCCAGACGATTCCAGGAAAAAATTAACTTTGTTGCAGAGTACTTTATATACCTCCTGACCAACAATTATCAGCCACAATTTGAGGTAAGTGGTATCAACTATGATACATTTTGCAAAATGTGAGCAAAAGCAAAGAATTTACCAGTTTAAAAGGCAAAACAATTTTTAAAGTGTCATTCTTTATTTTAAACCAAGTATGTCTGTCCATTTAAAAACAGCCCTATTTAAAATAAAATGTGAAATAAGGGCAACCCACAGTACAGTGAAGTCTAGAATCACTAAGTGCAAAACATACAAGCAGTCCAGGCTTGCTGCAAAAATTTCAGAGAAAGTCAAAACACCAAACTGGTGGGTGTTACTGAGTAAGTGGCTAGAAATAGCATGTTGAGTGCTGAACCAGCTTTTTACAACACTAGCTTCATCTGCAGGTGCAGAAAGAAAGTTAATTCTTCCTTTCAGTTTATTCAACAAGTTCATTTTGATTACTGGTTCATTCAGAGATGAGAACTAAACTGGGATTTGAAAAAGGAAGCCAGCTTGTTTTTCCCTTTTCCAGACTATGAGCAAAATCAAGATGCAGGATGAGTAGCTCTAACTTGTGGGAGGATAAGATCTGGTAGTATTAATATCTTGGAAGTAGGGGAAGCTAAAAACAAATTTTCATCTCTCATTAATGATTCCTTTGTGCATTTTAACTGAATCCCATCTAAATGTAACTTAACAGAAATAATCAGTTAAAAGCTTACAGCATCTAGTAAACAAAAGATCTCAAATAGTACTTAACGACTTAAAAAAACAAAATCAGAAGTTCAAATAGATATATGTTGACATATCTTAAATCAATGACTACTCCTGTCCTTCTGACTAACAAAAAGTAACGTCCTGCCAAGCACAAGGAATCTGCTTTTATTTAAGAAAAGAATTGAGAATTAGAAATGTAAAATAAGATTAAAATAAATTATGTAAATTAAGATTTCCTGCATGCCATTTTAAATCATGAAGCAATTATTTAAATCTCTGGTTTAAGCCAACAATAGAAAAAGTAATACATACTTTTATCAATACTGAAAACAGTATTTTAACTTCTGGCATCAAATTTATATACAAATAACCGTTCTCAAATATGTCCTTGTTTTCTTCAAGTAAGAATACTGATGTTTATTTTCTTCCAGTAACATGCCAGCATTTCAGAAAAGGCAAATCAATTACTACCTGCCTCATATTTCACACCCTTGTATTTGTTCCAGGGATTGAAAACTGACACAGTGGTGGATCTCATGACTGCTTTCCATCAGGTATATTAAACTGATTGTCAATTAGGTCAGGCTTTGCAGGTAGTGAAGCAAAAATTTCTCACACTCAGTTCTTTAGAAATATGAGCTAGAAAATTGCAATTTTCATTTTAGTTTAACCCTTCCCATAACTATTTTGGCATTCAGGCCAGTCTTTCATCATTACTTTAATTTCTGCTGCTTTCATTTGCTGTCTTATTTTGAAGTCAACTATTTCTCACTAATAATGAGGGAAGAAATCCAATGTATTCTGAAGAAATTATGTCCATGTTGTGTAAAGTGAACACCTCTCAGGTGGGCATTTTACCCTGATCCTAACGTTAATGACTAGGCAAAGTCGCGGTTTCCCAGCTGAGAATGCTATCTGTTTAAGTAATAGTTTAAGCTTATACAAATAAAGTTTAGAACAAGGTCATTCTGATTTACCTAGGTCTTAAACAGCGCCTTCCTGCCAAAAGTCTGAGTCAACACCACCATAAGAATCCATAAGGATTTCCTGCAGTTCCAGACACTGTTTTACCATGACCATTCCTGTTGATTCATACCAGAAATCATATACAAAAGCCACGTCAGAACACTTTGGTTAGGTGCCACCCTTCAGTGAACAACTTAGTCTACATCTACATACCTTCAGCCTGGCTCAAGCAAGCATTCTCCACGCTTCATCCCACAACCAAAACCTTTATCTATGGTCAGTGACCTAGGTGGAATACTGCTGGATTTATTAAGGAATGACAGACAGACACATGGTGAGGTTTGAACATGAAAGCCACTGTGGTTTCATGTATCAGGGAATGGAAGTCAGGACCATCTCCTATTTCTGGCTCCAGTACAGGCTTGCTCTGGCATCTTGGGCAAGACATTTTAGCACCATGGACTGCCACACATGTCCATCCTAACTATTTGGACTCTTACAGAAGAATGGAGATTCTTACCTCTACAGGAGATCATCAAGGATTAGTGTTAACCCAGCGGGACTCTGATCTTAGTTGGAGAATCTAAACATTGCTACAATACAAGTAAATATAAACATTTTCATCATACTCTGCACGGAGGTATGTTCTGAAGAGATGTGTTGTAGCAGCTGCAGCGATTCCTGTACCAGGTTTCTCTCTGTTTGCCGTGCTACTGATTCACTGGTCCATTTTTTTCCAGGAAACCCCCCTTCTTCACACACATCCCCACTTCCCAGTGAAACATGAGCCCAACAACATTTGAGTAACAGTTAAACTTTTGAACTTGTTATGTAGGACTAGCCTTGAACTTATGCAAAATACTTCTGGCCAGACTGATGTGTTCAGCCCAGGTTTAGTCCCCTACTTTATTTATAGGTCATACCGAATTGGAAACAAAACAGCTTTTAGTCCTTGTTACGCTCTTATTCAAGCCAGCAGGGAGCTATGAATTGAAGACAAAATACTGTGAATTGCTGTCTCCTTTTTCCCAAATTCTCTTGTAACACGGAATTTTCAGAGCTTTTGCCTTCATGATACATACACATGGTAGCAGCCAAATATTACCTCTGCATACAATATATGAAGAAGTAATTTGGATTTTACTACTCACAAGCAAACTCAGTCAAGGCTCATTCAAAGAGAGACTCCTTAGAGCAAACTACTTACCTATCAGCGAATGCACAGCAAAAAAAAGTGTAAGAGGGTAGACCGGTACACCACAGCTCAGCAAACATACTTTTTCCTGGTGACAATTTGGATCCAGAATATAAGCCTTAAAAATACTTAGCATTTATTGTTAAGAAAAAAACTTGTTTGCTAGATACAAACTGCAAGAAACTCAAGCCTGAAAATGTTATAATGGACATATAAATGGTTCCTGTTTGCCTAACAGGAACTTTTTTAAAGCCTAAAAACTGATACCTCACATTGCTACCATTTAAAATGTCTCTTCACTGACTCCAGCATGTAAAATTAGATGAACATTGCAGAACATGTTACAGGGAGCTATGTCTGTCTTACCATCAGCTTTTTGTTTTTGCCAAGAAGCTGAAGTAGGGGAGCAGATGTTGCTAACTGTGAATCCAGCTGGAAGACTCTCTACTGAGCAGAAACTATCTCCTAGTGTAACCTGTGATTTGTGTCGTGAATGAGGAATTGGAGGAGAAAGTCAAACGAAAGACATCATAGTCAAGCAAAGTAAGATGCTGAATGGGAAACCTTGGTGCTTTTTAAGGTGACAGAAAAACTTCCAGGATTTCCTATTCTAACCACAAGATGAATGATTATGATAATATACCCTTGCCAAGGGAGAAAGATTAATGCAGTACGGACCACAGCAAATGGCTGTAAGATCTGAATGGTCATTATACAAGAAATGGTCTCAGGAAAGAGAAAGTAATCTAAATTCTTATTGCCATTCCATTTAATGCAGAGATGGGAGAGACAGTTGCAGAGAGGCTGCATGCCAGAGACAGTAAAACAAATTTAAGAAAACAATCTCTCCTATCTCAAGATCTTTTCCTAAAACGTACTGCATGTTGCCTCAGCAAACAATAGGATAAGGTGTTTGTGCATAGGGAGTACAGAGAGTAGATATTAACAGAAGATCACTTCATCTAGCCACGGAAAGGCCTTTATCTCTTTTCAGATAGCCTGTTGTGTTTAAGGACAGGCAACATGAACTGTGAGCCGACAGAGTTCCCACTCTGCTGTGGCATGACGGCTTCATTTTGATGATGAGATTCCATGGAGTCTTTATTGCTGTAAGGAAACACTAAACTAGTTTATGTCTCAGTCACACACCTGCCCTCACCAGCAGTAGCCATGTTCTACATTTTGCAGCTGCACGCAAGGTGATTTGACGGAGCAAGGTTAGAGTACTTTAAGTTGCCAATGCTTCCTATAATGAAACACATACTACTTTTATAAACTAGGGTTGAATCCACTGCCAAAATAAAGGAATCCAGGTCATCTGTGCCAACTTAAACCATATCCTTTCTCTCCCAACTCACAGCCTCCTATGTTCCTTATAAGGAAAATCATACACAAGCCATAGGAGACTGTAGAAAACTTCCCTTCTTGAGTAAGATGACTGTCAGCGAGTGACCTAATGGTGAACAATTCAGGATGATTTTGATTAATAGAATGTAATAGAAATAGAGTTGTTTCATATAACCTTTCAGTCTTCAATGCTGTAGTTAGCTCCTCTATTAATAGAACTGTCAGAAATGTGTGCTCATGCCTGAATTGACATCAGGTACAGAAAGTTGAGTGAGTGAATTTAGTGCTGACTTAACTGACATTGTGAACAAAGCCTACCTTTTATTCCTGAAAGAGAAATACCATCCACAATAGTGTCACTTCCCATCAACACACCTGAATTCCAATCTGGGTGACTGTCTCTCAGCATAATAAATTTATAAAACGCACTTGCATATGATAGCCTTCTATGTTTAAATGGATAGATTATTTTTTAAGATTGAATGAACCTGACTGAAGCAATACAAAATACAAATACAAAATACATTTAGGAATTAGAGTCAACCTACAAATGAGAAAGACTTTCACAAAGACTTTATTTGACTAAGAACACCATTTATGAGATGAATTTCAGTAATAGTAGCATACACTGTGGGATGTCTTGTATCACCCTTGTTTAATCATTGAAGAGGACACAGATTTAATCAGAACTGCAAGAATATCTGGGAATAGTATTCTGATTAATTGTACTAGCACAGTAATGAAACTCTCAGACTATACTAGGCCTTCCAAACTGCAGCACAGGAAATGACTTTAGCATTGCCAACTGAAAACATCTCTCTTATAGGCTAGTTCTCTTTCCTTCATTGCAAGCCAAGTTTGGTGTTCACAAACAAAATAAACCCCCTGTAGTATAAAAAATAAAGAGAGCTCTTTTTCAAAGGGATTTGAACATTTTGGCAAACCATAACAGGATAAATCCCTTTGTAGTAACTTCTTTCTGCAATAGAGCAGTGAGTTTCCTGCTTTCTGTCACTGGTAATAATGGTTCATCCAATTAGCCAGAAACTGCATTTCCTTGAGAATGAAAATGTAAACTCAGAGAATCCAATAGGATGCTCAAAGCCTATGGCAGAGGAGCAGAGCAGCCCATACCTTTTATTTTAGAGTCTTATACACCTGTTTATCACAGTATATTTTTCACAGTCAATACAAGAATATACAGTTTGTATTTTTGTCAGTCCTTCCCTGGCCATCTACTTAATTCTTTGGGATAAGCTATCCTAATTTTTAGCTCTTCCTCTCAGCAGTGCCTGTCCTCAGACTTGCAGTCATCTTCCAAAAGCTCCTTTTCTGAAAGCTTGTGCCAGAGATCCAAAATCAAGCCTACGTCCTTCAGGGATAAACTAATGCAGGAGAGCCCCTTTACCTCACAAGCACAACAAGGGGTTTGACTTAGGCCTTTTATACCTCTTTCTCTTTCCTGGGCACATCTTCAGCGCAGCAGCTCGCTCCCCCTCACACAAGCATCCCCATCACACCCACAGACAAAAATCTCCTACATTTTGCAGCAATCCTGCATGAGCAACTTTCACCCAGCAGCTGCTCTTTTTAGCCTGTTCTTTTTAGCTGCTCTTTTTAGCCCCTCCTCAAAAACTCACGTATTTTACTGGGTTGGGGAGATGGCTGCAGTCTAAGGGCAAGCAGGGCTTTGAGGAGGGACAAAATGCCCAGATAGCTTTTGTTACTTACTGCCCTGTATCTGAGAATAGTCTTGTGCAGTGTGGTAACTGAGGGAAGACGTGCCTCTCACAGGGAGCAGCCAGCTGTCCCTCAGAAGCCCCTCTGCCCTCAGTGAGGTGCGAAGCAGAGGCAGCCAGGAAAGCAGTCAGCAGCACAAGCACCGTGCTGAGGGAAGTCCTCCTTAGCAGTAGCTCTCTCCCTCCTTCCCTGAAGGCTAGGGCTTTAAAATGAGGGGGGGGCGGACCTTCTCAATATGGCGGCCGAAAGACGGCTCGCCCCGCCTTCCAGCCCCCCACATACCCTCTCAAGATGGCGGCGCGGAAGGGCCGGCGGCCGGCCGGAGTGCGCCTGCGCGCCGCGGCCCGGAGTGCAGTGAAATTCCTGGCGGGCGGGGGGAGAGGAGGTGGCGGCGGTGAGGAGGAGGAGGAGGAGGAGGGCGGCACGGAGCCACGGCCGCGCGCCCCTGCCAGGGACCCTGCGTGCTGTGGCGGCGGCCGGCGCGGAGCCAGACCCCCGGGGGGCGCGGTGCGGGCGGGCTGAGGGCCACTCGCCGCCGCCTCGGGCGCTCGCAGCACCAGGAGCCGCGCCGTCCCCGCCGCCGCTGGGACTCCCTCCCCGGACAGAGAGGGGGAGAATGACGGAGCTCCAGTCCGCCTTGCTACTGCGGAGACAACTAGCAGGTACCCGGGCTGGGGGCCGGCGGGGGGGAGGGAGGCGATCCGCCGCGGGGGGGGTGGGGGAGCGGCGGGGAGGGGAGTGGAGGCCGGCCTCTGAGGGGACAGGGGCCGGGGCCTGCGGTGGGGAAGGGGCGCCGGCTCGGGGAAGGAGGCGGGCGGCCGGCGGGGGGTGTGTGTGTGAGGGGGAAGGGGAGATTACGGCCCCCCCTCGCCGCTCTCATGCCCAGCCGGGAGCTGAGGGAACTAGGCCGAGGGGGGGAGGGGGAGCCTGCCTGGCGATCGCTGCCAGGGGAGCCGGGGGGAGGGGTGCGGAGGGCCGTCATGGCGGGGGGGAGCGCTTCCTTCGCTGCCCCCGTCCCGTCGGGGAAGTGGGGGTTGGCAACGGCCCTGCTCGCCTGTCCCCTCGCCCCGTGCCCGGCAGCCTCCCCGATCTCTCTTGCGGCCCCGTCTCCCCGGGGCGGGGGTGGGGGAAGAAGGGAGCCAGAGCTTTCCTCCCCGCAGCGTGGGGGGTGTGTGCGGGGAAGTCTCCGTGGTGTGAGGGGATGTTTGTCAGGCACCGACAAGAAGTGGAGAGGGAGGGCTCCCCCCCTGGAAACGCTACTTCGGGCCCGGGGTGAATCGCCCCACTACGCACACCTTCCTGTGGGGACCTGAGGTGCCCCCGTCCCGCCTCCCCTCCCCGGCTCCCACCCTCACCTCCCGTGCCCTGCGCCGGGGAGGGCGGATCGGGAGGGGGAGGCCGCTTCCCCCTTTGTTGTCAGGAGAAGAGTCGGGGGCTCTGCAGGCACTGACGGCGGACCGGGCGGCAGCGCGACCCGGGCGGGGGCGGGGAACGAACCCGGCCCTGGGGAGGGTGAGCGGGACTGCCTGCCGCGTGCTGCGGGAGGGAGCCCGCAGGGAGGGGCGAGGGGGTCCGCCGGGGGCGAGAGGGCGGGACGGGTGCGGGGAAGGAGGAGTTGGAGACTGGGCTCGGGGGCAGGAAGGGCCGGAGCGCCGGGCCCGGCCGCGCCGCCGAGGCGGCAGTGCGGCGGAGGGGAGCGGGCTGGCAGCTCGGCTTCGCGTCGCGAGTCGTCGCCGCGCCCCCGCCCCCTGCCTTTGTCCCCGGGCGGGCGGCCGTGCGCGCTGGCCCTGCCTGGGCCGCCGCCGCGGAGGGGACCTGGCTCGGCCCGGCCCGGCGGCGGCGCGCATGCGCGGGGCCGCCCGGGCGGCGGGGCGCACAATGCGGCTCCATGTGTCGCTCGCTGCCAGATTTAAAGAGAAACGAGCCGGCAGCCGGGTGCGGCGAGGAGCCTGCCGCCACTCCCTCCCCCGCTCGCACGTGTTCCCCCGCATCCTCTGCCTTCTGCGTTCCTGCGGCCGGGATAAAGTAATCCCCTCGAGAAAACGCGCAGGTCTGCCCGGCACCTCGGGCGAATCTGATTGCCTTTTTCGTCCCTTACGTAAAAATTGCTTCATACCCAGATAAGGAAATGTGTGCTAGGTGTACCTAAGCTCGGGCAAATACGGCGCTGGCTGAAGTTTGCTCAGTAGCCGTACAAAGGGACGGGGTCACTGAGTGGCACAGGAATTCCTGGAGGAGGATTTTGGCCTGAGACTTCAGTAATGTCTTTGAAAGCATAAGGGTGGAAAACAACACTGTTAGCAGTAAGGAGGTGAAGTTGTATAACCAGGTATAGCAAGCTAGATGATGTGTTTGTTGTACCTCCAGCACTATCTTCTGGTTTTAGCTGATGATAAGTTTGAGAAACTTCAATGTAGTTAACTATTAGCACAGGATTTTTTTTACTTCTTTAAGGTGACATTATTTAAAAAAAAAAACCAACAACTTCATACGTACTGTGGCTGCACTCCTGAACATAAGCATGCACCTCTTAATGCCTTAGTAACTACTGAAGTTGTTGCTGAGGTTCAATGAGGTGTCTGCATGTTTGGATATGCTAATAACACTAGGTATGGGCTTACTACAGGAGCTCCAGACTGGATTTGATGCGAGGCTTCCCTTTCCTATAAACGATCCCTCTAGGGAAGCAATAGCGTAGAGTAGTTGCTCTCTAACTTGATAAAAATGAGCATTTGGTAACCTAATATAGTTCTCTGGCTGTCTGGAATTTCTCTTTTAACCAATTAATTGTGCTTCATGAAAGAGAGTTTGACATTTAGCTGAAGTTTCTTGATGATAAGTATTAGCTGTCAGCTTCTGTTGTGTAGTGGGTTTTTTTTTTTGTCTTGTGAGGCCTTAAGACCTTCTGTGAGCGCAGGCTGGTTGGATATGTAAGTAGACCTGTAGATTGTTAGATTTGGGGGTTAACTTCTTATTACCGTTCTGCTCACTCTTTTCTGAAAGCTTCATGTGTAATGGTAAGAACTGATAAGCTTTGCCAGTTGCCCCTATAACTGTACTGATTCAACTGTGTTGACTCAAGTACTGCAACCATTTACATGTAACTCTTTTGTGGGGTTTTTGTGTTTGAAGTAATATTAGTGCCTTTGGTATCCTTTTACATTTATTAAAAAAAAATTGAAACCATATTAAAAGTGATTGTGTGTGTGCATACTTAAGTGTGTGGTGAGTACTGAAGACGAGTCTTGAACTCTTCAAAAGTCTTATTTGGAGTAACTAACCTGAGAAAGAAAACGGTTTCTTCCATATGTGATAACCTAAGTAACATCTGAACTGAGCTGAAACTAGACTCTGACACTGCTTTTTCTGATGGCAGGCTAATTGAAGTCGCAATGCAGAGACTGAGCTTCATGATGTCTGATCTTCCTTCCTTCCCTACTGCTGACTGTCTTCTTCCAAGTCTGAGCTGCTCCAATGTGTCCCTTTGTTTACACCCACACTACTTGTTCTACCTCAAAACAAAAATCAACATTGTGGTATTCTTTCCCCTGGTGGGGCTGATACTTCAGTCCTTCTGCTACATGCAGCTTTTGCATTATATCAAGTGTGGTGAGTCATTGGGTTGTACCTAGTGGTTGGGTTTTGGAGGACAGCGAACAGTCAGTGGATATGAGTTATGTGATCTAAACTAGTTTAAATTGCTCTAGATCACTCAATTTTCAAATTAGCATTATTCAAGCACAAGAGACCTCAAGTCGGAACTGTTAGACTTGGAGCAAGACATCCAGAAGTGGAGGGAGGTTGAAGGGGGAATCTGACACCCATATAATGGTGGAGCAGTTGAGGAATACAGAAATTCGTTAATGGGTGAGACCCTGGCTAGCTCTTTTCAATGCCAAGAGGAAAAAACAATGATGGGAAGAAAAAGGAATGTAGAACAGTAGTTCTCAGAATGGTTACCTGTGCGGTAACGTGGATGGTCTCCCATATGCTTTGGTTCTTAATAAAGGCATTATGGGGAAAATAGGTGTCTATGGCATGTAGCACTTCAGTGAGTTGTTTTGATTCTTGAAGACTTCGTTAAAGTGAAGGTCAGCTGGTAAGTCTTCTTGGTTGCCAATGAGACTTAAAATCAAGGGTCTTATCAAAACACAGAATGAAACTTGTCAACATAATTCCAGGTTGCTCCAGTAAGTGTATGAAGACAGACTTGTATTTTTTTCTGGAGCAAGCTGCCTTGTATTGTAACTTGAGCAGGTAGCCAGTACCACAGCACCATATATGCAACATGCTTGTCAACTTAAGAGGCATGTTCTGGATGCTGATGGTGCTCTAAGAGGAGGGATATTTAATGACAGTCACAAAATATAACTTCAGGTTAGATGTGGGTTGGTTTGGTTTTGTTGTTTCCCCACCCCCCCCAAGTAGCTTTACAGTGCCTTTGCTAATAAAATATTGAGCTACATTACCAGGGAATTAGTATAGTAGCTGTTTTTATATTGATGTGTGGTTGCCCCCATTTAGGCACAAGAACAGTTCAAATAAAGATAGTCAGGACTTTGGGTAGTTTTTATTTGTTTTTTTCTTAAGTGTTTAAAGGAACTGCTGAGTGTGGCTCTCTTGACTACTAAAGCCAGTTAGAGCACTAGTCTAACTAGCTTGAGCTAAAGGGATGTTCTCCTCTATGGATATCTGTGAAGCTAAATGGCTGTTTCTTTGCAAATCAACTTAGCTGTAAGGTCTAGCAGCTTCTGGAAATATCTTAAAATTCAATAAATGTATTTGTTCTTACAGATGTTTGTTCTTTTTTTGAAGGAGAAAGGCAGTTTGTTGTGGATTGGTAATAATGTGAAATAGAAGCCATGACCTGTCCATTTCCTCTTATGGGTAAGGTGCAGGAAAAACTAAAAGAATGAAGTGCCTCTGAACTTCCAAAAAAAGCCAACAGCAAGTATGTAGATTGGTATAGCACTAGATTAGCAGAGTTCACCTGCCAAGGGAGATGGGGGGAGGGTAAGCTGTGTTCTCTGTACAGCCCCAAAACTTTGTGCTCTTTAAAAGGAGGCAGGAGACAACTGAGAGTGTAAAGCTACTCTTCTGGTCTCCGGAGCTGTCAAGCCCAAGGGTTTTGCAGACTGAGCCGTTTCTCTGAATGCTATTATTTCACCTTTCTGCCAAATCCTTGCTAACAGAGACTTGTTAGAGTAGGCAGACTTGTCTAGTTCATGCAGCAGAATCATGTAGGGAGGATGCAGTTAAATCAGTAGTACACAGTGGAACCAGAAGTGTGAGTCCTCTAACATAAACATGGATCACTGAAAACAGGGGAATAACCATGCCCTCATTGGCTAAAGTTGTATTGTGTTGTAAATATTCTCCAACTTAGGATACAAAAAAGCCATACTAACATTTTTCTCAAACATGAGAAACATGGCATTATGTCAATTTAAAGTGTATACAGTTCCTAGTTCAAAGTAAAAATGTCTAATTAAAAATTAACAAGTTGTGAAACTGTATTAAATACTTAATGTGACAGTTCAATGATTTTACTGCTTTGTGTGGAAAGATCTTGTAGTGTAATGTTGAGCTAGTTACATTTCTGGCAATTACATAGGAATTACTTCTAAAATATTCGAGTAGTGAATTCTGAGGGGATTATGGAATTAAGATTGCTTTATAGATCGAAGCTGAGATGGCATATCTCCTGGGTGGCTGGTGGTGCAAACCCCCTTTGTTTACAGTTTAGTACTGGCTTACAGTATGTTTGTCTACAAGATAATAATTTGAGTGGCACTGGTCTGAAGTATTAAGTTGATAATAGTCTGCCTATTAGCTTCCTTGGAGAGGTTTATTTCTATGATCAATAACATTCTGTATTATCCTGAATAGTTAAGGCTCCAAGGTCCTGCACGTCAAACTTAACTTCAGTATCACTTAATGCAATAACCCCCCTTGCCTTTTTTTAAAAGGACTCTTTCATATTTTTAAATAACCATCAATCTTCATTGCTCTGATGCTTTTTGGGATGCCTAGATACAGCATGTGTGTGCCACTCACCTTAACACTTTTGCAATGTAGGGCCCCATTATAGCAGATAAGATAATCCTGTTTCTTGTGAGAATGTGTTGACAGAAGCATCAAAGCTACCTTGCTCATGCTGACTTAATAGATAGTATCATTGCTAAAACACATGCCTTGTTACAGTGACTAGAGTCTGGGCAGTACAAGTGGCCTGAATTTCTGTTGCACTGCAAATAACATAATGGATGTGACTTGTAGCAAACTTTACTAGCTGCATGTTAGTTTTTCAAATGTTCCTCTTGCAGAAATAAGCTGAACTCTGCCTCTTCAAAGAAAAGAGTATTTATGAAAGCAGTCACGAGCAAAAATTCAGGGATGCTGGCAGTTCTGGAAAGTGAGGTTTAGCTAAACCTCAGAATGGAGGGGCTTGATGAAGTCAACCACTTGCTTGAACGGGGTGAAGCAACAACAACCTGCTTCATAAGCTTACCCCTTGATGGGGCACCCATAGTCACAGCCAGTTGGCTCTGGCTAGGTCAGCTTACTAATCTTTCAGGGAAAGAACCAAGCTTACCATAAATGATGGCTTCTTTCCGTTTCTGCTCCCCCCAAACAAGGCATTGCAAGTTACACCAAAGTGTGGACATATCTGGCAGTAAAGTGACTTTGTTCTGTTAGAGAATGGTGGAATGGGAGTGTGCTGCTGGAGATCCTGTAAAATAAGGGACAAATTAAAACCTATTGAGAAAATACTTTCATTTGAAGAATTTCTGCTTTATTGACAAGATCTTTATTTGGAGATATTAAATAATCCAGATCCCACTAAAATGTCTTGCCTTGTGTGATTGATAGTGATTCCAACTTTAGTATTAAAGAGCTGTCTGCTGCAGAAATGTAAACTGTAAGGATTTGATTTGCTATAAATGTCTTTTTTTGGTTTAAGAGAAACTGATCTGGGATAAATCGAGTGAATAGTCCTCAAATAAAACCACATATTAGAACTATAACTGATTCTGCCTTGACTCTTCTATATCTCTGACTTTTTTTTTTAATACATGGAAGACTTGGAACAGTACATGCGTATTCAACTGAGATAGGATTACTTGGTCCCTTTTGTGGTTGGTATTGGTATAAGGTTTTTTTTCTTCCCTCAAACTCCTATTCTAAACAGTTTGAAAATAAGTGAACTTTGCAGGTAAAACTTGTTTGCCTCAAATAGGCATTCTGCTAAATTTTCTTCTTCTAATGTGATTAATGCAACCTCTGTTTTGATCTAGATGTTGTTGTTTGCCACCTGTAAGGCTGGGGTTTTTGAAAGTCTTTAAGCATGTGGCATATTCTGCAAAAGTAAGCTTCAAGTATTGGTATAGAATAGGGTGGAAGCATTAAAAAAAAAAAACAACAAACAAAACAAAAATAAACAAAAAAACCCAAACCCCAAAACAGTGTTTTTTTCCAGCATAAAGATTGGGTTCTAATGAAGTGGAACTGAACTGAAAGGTGGCTGCTGTTCTGAAAGTATAAACTAACCAGATACTAAAAATGAGTGTGCCACGTTAGGTGCCTGGAGAAAGAAGCAGGTGGCTTGGGTGAGGAAGAGGGCATGTAACTCTCGAAACTCGCACTGTCTGCTTTTTGTCCCAACGTATGGGAACAGACTCTGAGTAACACTTCACATGCAGGCCTGTGCTATCACCATGTTGCACCTGCCTTGTACTTCAGTTTTCAGTGGTGTGTGGATATGTCAGTAGACTGGTCTTGGCAAGATCTTTCACTTACGGAATCTAGTAGGTCTGAGTTTTAGGCCACCCTGCAAGCGTAAATGTTCATATTTGCTCTCCTTCCTACTCTCAGGTCCAAGGCATATCAGGTGGAACAGAGATCAGATATCCAGACCTTGTAAGAACACTAAGTATAGCAATCTAAATGAAATAGGATTCCATAAAAATAACTGCTCTCTTGGGCATGAGTGTTAGCAGTGATTGTACAGGCTTAAAATAACAGTGAAGACTTTTTGATAGAAACCCTTTGTAAAGGCTTTCACATACAGTCTTTCAGTATGTGAATTGTTAATTAAGGGAAACCTATTTCCATGTAGCCCTCACAATACCTAGTATGCCAGACTGGCTGGTTTTTTTTAGTTGGCTTGCACTTGGTGCTAATCTAAAAGATGATGCTGTCAGGAGTCACTTAAGAGAAACGTCTTAAAACAATTCTGAATAACAATGTAGCTCAAATTAGGACATGCAAACCTGTTATTCATATTATAAGCAAGAGGGAAAACAAGCTGGAAAAGCGTCCTTGACTTGCACAACAACTTACGCATATGAAGAAAGCTTCTGATGAACTCTTCAGATGTTAACATCTCCCTATGGCATAGTCTTGTGACACAGACTTTCTAGTGGATTTCCTAGAATCATAGTCTATTCTTGTATGTAAACCACATGCACCCTAGAGCTCTTAGCTCTGTTCAACAGTGCCATTTCATGACTGATATATACATGACTGCTCAGAAGATACTTGGATGGAATCTTTTTGTAGCTTTAGTCTGTTGGTAATTTGCAAACAGCTGTTACAAAGTTAATTAACTTTTCCTGATGTCCATTCTAAACCCAACTACATTAATATGACTGGCACCTAGGATGACACTTGTCTTGCCAAATTCTAGCAGTTGTATGCAGTAGACATCTGAAGCTCTGTAGGCCCCTTTGTAGGGGAGAGAAGTAAGTACATGTAGAGTGTGATTTATCTGACCTGTTTTTGACATCTGCTTTGGGATGAGATAATCATGGAGTCTTGGGAACTACTTAACCTGATAAGGTCTCTTTTGAACACTTCTGAGAGTGACAGTCTCAAATACAGGCAGATGCATGTACCCACCTAATACTTAAGTGGGTATGTATGTACCCCTGACTCTTAAGAGTGGAAACATGCGTTGGACACTGAGGACAAAATGAAGGTGGCGTTTCTAGGATACTGCATGTGATAGATGAATGTGGCCCTGTGCTGCAGTTGACTCTTTACAGGCAAACCACTGAATGTTTCCTGGTGAGATACTTGCTTCCTTTCAGGTGTGGACTTCAGAATTGGGGTTATTCCAGTCCTTTTGACTATCCTTGTTCTTCCCTTCCTCATACCGCTTCTGCCCCAAAATTCAGACCTTACTAGGAATTTTGTTTTAACAGACCTGTTCAACCTCCATTTTAACCTGGGTGATGTAACTGTGCTAGATTCTGATGTGATAGGATGCTTCAAGCAGTCTAGCCAAAGAGGAAACAGTTTATCTCAATTTCTAGCAAAAATACGTGATTGATATTAATTTGAACATATGTTCTAAGCTTACTGCTGAGAATCTTAATTCTGGAAGCATAACTATTTCAAAACTTTAAACAATACTATAGAATTCAAAGGATTTCATCAGTATCTTTTTTTATTTCCAGTGTTCTGTGGAGGCTGATTTGGACAGAAAAGTAACTTGAACACCACCTTCATCTTGAGAGAAAAGACTTGTGGGCATAGTAGGCACACTGAGCTCTGCAGTTACTTAAGTTACTGAGTTGCAGATATTTGTTTAATGGCAAACACATCGGGGGAGGGGGAAAGAGACCTTTCTGTGCATGGTAAGTGTGGGATGTTGGAAAAGGACTGGCTTGAGTGTGTGTACACAGAAGGCTTCTATGTATGAAGAGTGCTACAGAAAGAAAATGTCTCAAAATAGGTCATCTCTATTCTTGCCTGTCTTTACTCTCAGGTAAAATGGTGCATGGGAACAGATCATGGGCTGAGTAAAAACTGGGTTGCCAGGTCAGATTGGTAGCTGGATATCTGTGGTCTAATTGAGACTGTGTGAGAGAGCTGGCTTTGAGACCTTTAAGCTGAGATCGATGTCTAAAGGAACATTGACAAAGTCTATCAGTGGCCACCGCAATGGAGTTAAGGGAGTATGGGAAACTCCTTAAGAACCAAGACAGTACCAAAGACCTGCAAGCTTCTGATTAGTGTGTTAAGAGTCAGTTTTCAACTAAATAGCTAACCTGAACTTTCATTTGTCGGTCTTCAGGTATGTCACAACTCGTGCAAACATGGAGCTACAGAACATACACAACAAAGAAACTTGATTCTTAGCTTATGCCTAGAATAACAGAACACCTTACTAGTAAAAGAATTCCAGTCGCTATCTAGTCAAGTTCCTCTGGTACTATAACCTTAATCCACAGACCCATAGTGGCAGTTATAGGAGCTTCTGCCTCCTCACTTTGGGCTAGTGCTGCTGTCCTCTTGTTTGCAGAGCTGAGCTGTGGCCCTGGCTAGGAAGTTGATCAGGCGTAAAAACAAAAATCAAACAAGAACCCCCCAACCTTGTCCTCCATCCTTCCAAAACCTGCTTCACTGGGCAAATGCTTGGAAGGTACGACAGGTGTAGCTGAGGAGATGGCAAGCAAAGCATGTTGATGCAGCAGTGCAGGAAGCTCTGTAGCACTGCACTGAGATGATTTCTGTGAGCAACTTGCCTGTTAATGCTAACTATACAACCCTCCCTACAAATTCTCTGAACTGATAGGAGAATTAGATTTGTAGAAGTCTGTAATGCTGCCCTTATCAACAGGGGGTGATGTGTAGAGCACTGGAAATCAGTTGCCAGGCTAAAGTTGAGAGTCAAATCTAGAGCTGCTACTGAACTGATTGGTAGAGATCTCTCTAAGACAGGTTTGTCTTTACTGCTTCAGTCTGACTCCAAAATAATTACAATGTCCTTCTGAGACTAAAACTATTCTGTCTTAACTGTTATCTTATTTGTCACTGCCAAAATGGCTACCCAGAGTGTGTGCATATCTTGTGCTATGTTTTGTCTGAAACTTTGGATGAGCTTGTGGAGCAAGACAGAACATGATGAAAGTAGATAATATGGAGAGCTCTGGGAATACATCTTTGCAAGGAGATCATGTTACTTTATCATTATCTCAGCCCTAATCTTCTAGAATCGGAGACTTACAGCTGGGTATGCAGGCAGAAAGGAAAGTCTTAGAAATCATAACTGACCTCAGTTAAGTAATGGAACTGTATGGAAGTCACGGCTTGGAGTATGGAGAAGAGTCTAGAACAAGGATTTTCAGTCTGTACAGTTGTTAGAAGCTCCTGGACTAGTGCCGAGACCCTCAAAAAGCAACCAAGACAACACAAGCCTAAGGTATAGCAAATGTAAACCAGTGGTATGGCCTGCTTGTTCTGGGAACTGTAAGTCAGCTAGATGATTTCTGCAACAAGCCTTAGCTAGAACTTGGGCTGTCCGGTCTCTGTTTTTATGCTGGACTCAGTCCACTGGCTGCATAAAACTCAACCACTGTGTAACTTACTAAAGAGGCTGCTATTAAAAATAATGTAGAAGCTTATATTTTTGAAAGCTTTGTTCTGTAATGTAGCTTAAAATACTCTGAAGTGTTCATATGCAGTGGCTGGCTGTGTGAAACGTCAAGCTGAAAAGTTTAGATGCCGTACATAGCTGCTACATGTAGCCATGGGGCTGTTTCTGCTTAGTCATTTTTGTTGACGCCGTTTTGCTTTTGGATTGGTGGAAGTCTCTTGGCGCTTATAAAGGCAGTTTTAGTGAGTGTGGGAACATCAGTAGCTTGGTGTCAACTAAACACTGAAACTGGAAGCACAGCTTATGGTACTGAGTTGGCTCAAGTTTAAGGCAACGGTAACTTAGTTCTGCTTTAGTAAGAGCTAAACTGCTAAAGGAGCACTGTGTTGTGTTGGCAGATCATGTGGGAGACTAGCCATTGGACATTAAAGTCTGTTCTGAACTTAAACAGCTCTGTTGGATTATGGGCCTGTAGTCTTCCTCATCTCCCAAATCGAGTATTGATTCAGGACTGGGATTAAAGGGACTGAATGTCTAATTTATAAGCAGCCACAGGATTCTTTCCCCAGTATGTTGCTGCTCGGCAGCTGTCCAGGTTTGTGCTGCCTTGGCTGTCAGCCGCTGCTGGAGCTGCGAAGGACTCTACCTGAAACTGCTTCTAGAGTGAATGTAAGAATTTTTTCCTGGGAAGAAAAATTTCTATTACATTAAACTATCAGAAATGCAGAAAATATTGGCAGAAATACTAGACCATAGTGTGTAATATATAGTAGGAAGTAAATTGCACTTACTCAGGCATGGACATGATGGAAATGTGTTAATATACTCATTTACTTTTTAAAAAGTACAGAATATCTTTAAACAAGAAATCTCAAAGGAAAACTAAGTGTTGAAAAAATAATGTGGAGGGATTCAGTTCTTCATAGGTGTCTGACTTCTCTGCTTTTCCGTGACTTGTAGGCTAGCTCTTCAGCAGGGCCTGGTAGAGCACCTGCACCAAGGGCTTGTTCCCTCTCCCTGCCTGGGGGAGGGAATTGAATCCTTTGTTTTATGAAGCATACTGACCATCCATGTGTTTGTCTAGGAAAACTCTTGTTCAGGCTGCAAGTAGTTAACTACTGTAGTTGGTAGGAAATGACAGACACAGAGAACAGGTGTCTCACTTTCTGGAGTGCAGTGTCAGTGTCACCAGAGGCTCTGGTTGGTGGGCAGAAGTCCCTCTGCCTAGCAGCTGACTCCTGTGGCTCTGAGCACAGTGTGTGTGTGCTCCTTTCTTGCCATGGTGGCATCACTATTCATCTGGGATTTTGGTGCGTGGATTTCACTACTGTGTGAGTCTCAACTCATTAAGAGATAGGTGGTACTACTAGTTAACTCTTTTGATATGCAGCATTGGTATATCCAGGGGAAAAAACCAAACAAACACTAGGCTTCAGTGTTTGCAAGTTTTAACGAGTAGCAACTCTTCGCTACCCATGGCAAAGCAGCCAAGGATGATGTTTTTCATGTCCCAGTGCAAAACTTTCCTGAGATTTCCTTTTCTGTCTGCCAACTAGCCATTAGTTGATGTTCAGTTTAGCATAAATAATCTGGATGGAAAACTCATTTTAACTTGCCTATGGTAATTCTACATACCTCTAGTGCAGAAGGTGCCTGAGCTTATATCCATTGTTTTACCTCAAGTGAAAGTATTTGTGCAAGCAGTAGCTATTTGAACTAAGCTACAGTATTGCTACTGTGGAAGGAAAATGAGAACCTCTTACAAGCAGAGACCAATGCCACCTCCTGTAAAAGAAGTAACATCATGATTTGTTTTATAGGCAACCTCCATTAAGCAAATTTCCATAACTGCTGTAACTGAAGGTTTTTGTCAATGGCTGTCCCTTTCATAGTTTACAGATTTTCTGCATTACAAGAGTTGGCATCCAGCAATCTTATTCCTTCTCACAAGATCTCTTGCAATATAGTGCTGCAAGGTCTCAAGTATGAGTCAGAATGTAAGAGCTGGCTTTCATTGGGAACAAGTACATGAAAAATGTTTCAAAGGGCTTGAGGATGAAAAAAGTTATTTGAGGCTGAGACAGATGTAAAAAGAAATTGAAATAGCACAAATCACGAAATAGAGGAAAAAAGTATATGTTGGACTCAGATAGTGTGGCATACTTAGGTAGAGAAGCATGCTGAATTTTCCAGAGTTTTAACTTCTGGCAGGCTTGTTTACAGTCTTATCACTGAGGAGTGATAACTAGCAAACAATAAGGAATCTAAATGTGAGTAGCTTGAGTTACAGCAGTTTACACAGAACTCAGCACAAACCCTTTTCTCCCTGTGGAAATGCAGAAATGAGGGAACTTGTGTTTTGGAGGCTTAAATTCAAGTTTGAAAGTCTTAAGGTGAGATGCTCAAGTCTAATATTTGCACTCTTTCTGTTGACTTCTGTAGCTGTTATGCTGGCTATTCTGTATTACAATACTAATATAATAGCCAAAAAGATGATGTAAGTGTCCTGAACAGAGGTGGCTTTTTTGCACAAGCAATAGACAAATTTCTTTTTATAAAATCCTGCATGAAAAAGCAGGTTATATTCAGCTACTAATGTGGTGGAACTCTTAATATCTGATGCTGGAGGAATGTCTGTAGTAGGGAGGTAGTAAGGGACTGGTGAAGTCTTCACTTCATGTGAGACACTTACCTAGTCTCTCTGCCCCTTTCACCTAAAATTAAATAGAACTGTTACTCAAGCTCATGCAGCTGTTTCCACAAAGTTTCATAGATGTCAGAGGGTGAAAACCCGGTCTGCTTAGTGGAGGTGTGGCCATGCTATAGTTTTTGGTTTTGAAGCTTGCATCTTGGTTAAATAGCCTGTGACATTACCTTTTGTTTCAGGCATTGTCTTGAGAAAACATGATTTGGTTCAATACCTAAGTCTTTGTCCTGCAACTTGGAGAGTGAATGGTTGACCTCATCTGTTGACTAAACCCCTGCTGAGTAGGTTCTAAGAAAAGCCCTTCCAATCCATTTCTTGGGATTTTAGCATTGAGTCATCTCTGTGGATAAATTTGACTCTGAATTACCAGGGGCCAAAGTTGGTATTCCTGCTATCTACCTCTTCAGGACCTCAGTCCTTCATGTGAGCTGAGCACTTTCTTTTCCCCATGTGGACTTAGACTCTTCTGTGTAGGGCTTAAATTAATTTTTCTTGCATTTTTTTAACCAAGCTTTAAATAGCTGAGAACTTAACTGGCAAACAATGACTGCAAGCTTATGGGCAAATCAGTTTGGACTTAATGGTAGCCTTTTCTCCATAAAGGTATGAGGTTCTCACTTGAAGTTTTTCTGCGTGTATATGAGGGCATTATAAGGACCTCTGAACTGAAGTCTGTAATGCTTAGAAATCAACAGAAAATACAGCTATTGGGTTTACAAAGAGGGAATATGTAGACTAACTGTACTGTGGAGTATAATAATGAGGACTGTATAATGTCTGACAAGATTTAAAATAAGTGCAGTAGTAATTGTAAAACAAAATCCCTAATTTAATCTGGAAATTACTGACCAGTTGAAGGGATAACTTTTCCTTCCCTTCCTCTATCTTAAATATCCAAGATCCATCAGGACTTTACGTACTGTTGGAAATGCTGGATCAAGTATTTCAATTTGGCATCAGTAGGGCATTTAAATTAGTTTTTGACACAAAGCCATTGGTTAAGACATGTTCTCTCCCTCCCACCCCACCCCCACCCAAGCTGAATTTTAGGCAGAACTCATTTGAGGTGTTTATTTCCAAATCTTACACTTTTTCCTGGAGCAGGCTGAAAATGGAAACTCAGTGGAGTCTACATCTAGGTCTGACTTCTGCATCGCTATTTCCAGATAAGCCTTTTATCTGGCAGTAGCTATATGAAGTAGCCTATAAACTTAGAATCCTGTATTGCTTATCACTAGTGGATAAAACTGTGAAACAAAAGAAACAAACAAAACAAAAAAAACCCCAAAAACCTAAACAGCATAACAGCTTGTCTTCTATGTTCTCTTCTAGTAGTTCAGAATGTAGTAAATCATTATCTCCAGAATGCACTGGGCACAGGTCTCAAATGCTTTCGGATTCTGAAAAAAATCATTTAAGGGAAGTAGGATGTTAGTTTTAAACAAAGCATAGTGTGACTTTGTTCTTCTGTTAACATTTTCTAGAGTTAAAGGTAGAGTTCGGTTTAATCTGGCTCCTCAGGGTTCTTATAAAGCAGTATGGCTTTTTTATTAGTAGAAAATCTGTTTTCTGACTTGTACACCCCCCCACCCCCCCCCCATTGGTACCTTATTTAGGAGACCATGTCCCACAGTTCTGAGTTATTTTGGCCCTTCTGCTCATGATGTACTTCAGTTTTAGAATCAGACTATGGGTTTCAGCTCTGGCAGCATGCTGTTGTGTGTGGTAGGGAGTTGAGGATACTCACCCAGGCCATAAGTCCATCAGTAGGCGCCAAATCACTGAAAGTCATGGGGTGTTTTGATCACGTATAGAGGCATGAGCAAAAACAGCGAATGCATATCGCAGACACCTAAAGTCACTCTTAAATTCTTTTTCCTACACAGAGCTCAACAAAAATCCAGTGGAAGGCTTTTCAGCGGGCTTAATAGATGACAATGATCTTTATCGATGGGAAGTCCTTATTATTGGTCCTCCAGATACACTATAGTAAGTACTGATACTTATACAGAAACTTAAGTGAACTTGGATTTACTAGTTGTAGTTTGGTCTAAGTGAGTAGAAGTTACCTAAATCTTCATGCTGACTAAGTTAGGTAATACTGTTCTGCTGCTAGTAAAATACCTGTAAATAGCTGGATTTGCTATATAGAAGTTCTAAACTGCTTTGCTCCCTTGGGAAAATGCAACACTGATCCCTTTGTACTTGTGTAGAAATGAGAAATAGGCTATACTTAGAGGCAGCTTCTGTTTTCTTACACATCTAGGTAAGGCAGGTATAATCTACTCTTTGCTGTTGTTGCTGTGAGGCTCTGGTTTAGCTGATAGTACAATTTTAAACCATTACAACTTCATGCTGGTGATTGTAGGAAAATATTCAAGAGGGATGTAGTTGAGGAAACTGCAGCAGACCATAGAATTAGCTTCAAGTCCTGTCAGTTTGAGATGGGGGAGCTTCCTAGTGTGACCTAGAGTACCTCAAGTGTTGATCAAATTTGAATTGCTGGCAAACCTTGCACAGAGGGCTTCAAAAAGCTTATATGTTTATCCTAAGGACTTGGTTCTTTAATTGACATTTGAACACACAACTATGCAGTTCATACAATAACTCCTTTTACTGGACTTTAAGTTTGCTGTTTTTTTGCATTGCTGTATACCTGAAGCACTCTGGCACATGCAGTGTGGATTTTTTTGGTGTGTTGGGGTGGGTTTTTTGGGTTTTTTTGGAGGTGTTTTTTTGTTTTTAAAAAGGGCTCTAGCTAATTGAGAGAACAATTTCTCTTTCTCAAAGAGTTTATATATGATCATCTACTCTAGCTCCTAGGAAAAGGTTTTATGCTCAGAAGAGGTCAGTTTAAAGTGAAGATGAACTCTGTTCTTCTTCATTAAGCTGTTCCAGTGGTAAATTACTGATACAGAAAGCCTAGTGACATTTACTTGAGGTCAATTTTAGTTCCAACATGAAGTTGTTGTATACTTCTGTCTGCAGACTTCTGAATAAATACTTAAGCACAGTAATTGAATTGCTGTGCTTCTCCTCAGGCTCACTACATTGTGATTCTCAAGTCTTGCATGAGATGAATTCTCCAACTTCTGTTGACCTCTTTTGAACAGTCTTGTAGTGGCTCCATTATATTTTCATGGCCATTTTGTAAATACTGTCAGTAAAGAAATACTGCTTCTAACTGAACCTCTTCTTACATGTTAAAAATGGCAGTAGCATTTTTTTCCCCACTTCAATAAGGTGCTGAGCTTGTTTTGAGGCTTTTTAGATGAGAAGCTCTCTTCTGTTCCAGTCTCTAGTTGCTGCTGTTCAAGGTAGCATTATCCTGAATCCTTCCTCCCTGGTCTGTTTTATGATGACAGTAGAACTTAATAGTTTAACTTAAGCAGGTGGTTCAAAATTTTCAAACTTTAGTCTCATTCCTGGTCCTACTTTTACTTATTCCAAGTTTACCTAAAAAGACTTCAGAGTCAGTGCAGGACTCAACTGACAGAGACCCCTTTATCAGGAATATTGCTTAAAATGGCACTGATCTCCCTTAATTGGCAGCTGTATCTCATTATCTGATTTCTAATGTGTATCCAGTTAAAGAGCTGTATTTATATGTAGTTGATGAGGGGCAACCAGGGATGCCATACAGCCTAGTAGCTTTAGGATCTGTTTCTTTAAAAAGGGAAAGAAGAACTTTCTCACTTTGAAAGAAGGGACTTAACTGGTTTGGGGCTATCAACAAATGTAATCTAACTCTCCTTTGTCTTGACTAGTATGGATGTTAAAATAGCCAGTGTTTCTGGCATTCTTACCCTTACCAGAATCAAGGATTCTTTGGAAACTGCCTGCCTTTTCTAAAACTTGTGGAAAATGAATGCTGTGGGTTCAGATCCTCTCAGCTGCTTTATTTTAAGAGCCAAGCCACTTGGATCTAGTGCTTTTTGGGTTTGGGTTTTTTGAGACACTTGCTAGAATTGCACATCTCTGGTTAGTGGTGGTAAAACTTGTTGTTTTCTCAGTAGCCTGTGGGCTTGGGATACTGGCTCCTCCTCCTTTACAAATAGAGGGGGAAAAAATTGTACTGAACAGCTTTGTCTTTTCTACACCAATTCTTTTGTCTGCATGGCTACTGAGGAGTAGCTTGTCATACTGCACATCTCGTGCCACCTTCTTTGGAGGTTATGTTCCAGTTTTTGTAATCTCTGCCTTTGCAATTTTGAATTTGTTACAAACTTCAATTACAAGGAATGACAGTTACAGGGCAAATGTTATAGTACTTACATTAGCTAAGTGTTCCATCTATAAGGCTTTCCATTTAATGTAGCCTTCATATTTTTCAAAAGGGACTATTCCTGGGTATTGAAACCTAGTTATTTTAAAAAAAAACAAAACAACCAATAACAAATGGTTACCTTAGTTAAATATGGGCCTGTAACTTCACATGAAAACTGGATGTCTCTTGTCTATTATTGTTTCTCAGTTTAGTGAGTAACTGTAATGCAGAATACCTCACTGTCGTGTCTGAGTCCCTTTAGCTTAGTGTTGAAAAGGTAGCATTGGAAGCCTTTTTACAAAGGAATGCTGTAGATATAACTATAAAGCTTTTTGTAACTTTTCACTGAGGCTCACTGCTGCAGACTGATACCAAGAAATTAGGACTGAGGTGTCTAATGGAGGGAAATAAACAGGTATCTGCTGGGCTGTACTTGAGAAGGGGAGTTACTGGCAATATCTTTTTTTACTGTTAATAAATGTACTGGGAGGAAAAATGTGAGTTGTAATTCCAGATGGTGAATTCCTTGGCAGTTTTTTGATTTTTTTTTTGTGTGTGTAGCTTTTCCCCTCTGGAACATCATCCTAATTCTAAAAAAAGATACAGTGTTGGGGAACTTGCAGTATCTTGTGAAAGGATCTTTTCAATGTAGAAACTCTTTGCATTGCATATGGAAATGATGGTACTGTTAATTACTAACATGATGTTAAGCTGTGTGAGGGGTAAACTTAGAGCTTTTGATACATCAGTAAGTTCCAATCTTCAGCTTAAGCTTACAAGAAACTCTAAGATATTTTTGATTCCCCAGTGAAGGTGGTGTTTTCAAGGCTCATCTTACTTTTCCAAAAGACTATCCACTGAGGCCGCCAAAAATGAAATTCATCACAGAAATCTGGCATCCAAATGGTAAGAAATGTCAAAGTTTCAATTTCTTTTTGCATTTAAGAACTAAAATGCAGTGAAGACAAATGGATACATTTCTGTTTGTGTTAGAAATATGAAACTCTGTGTTTACTTTGCCATCTTCACTCCATAAAGAAGTAATAACCATGGCAGAGTTTTCAATAGTGCTGCTCTGAAAGGCTGCTCCTGAAGTATTTTCAGAAGCTACTGAAAGTAGCTTCTTGAATTCTTGCTAACTGTTTAGGGATCTTTTTCTTTCTAAGTGCGAAAATCTGGTGTGAGGAGAAACTTCACTTCTTCTATAGCTGCCTTTTGTTATACCTTCAAATATTTCATCTTAGTATTACTAACTTGGCAGTTCAATATAGAAGACTCAAGGTTGTCCTCCTCCTGTGAAGCATGAAAGGAAATAACAGCATCTTTTAGTCCCTCCAAAGAAGACTCCTCCTAATATTTGATTTACTTATGGACTGCTGGACATAGATGGGAAGGTACAATAAAATGGAAGAAGGTTTTTACTGGGAAGGAGGAATGCTCTTCAGTTTCTGAAGTCATTATTGAAGTTGTAGATGTTGAAAGCTGGGAGGAGACCAGCACAGTGCTCCCATCATAAGGGACAGAGAGACTGTTTTGATGCTGTGTCAGTTTCTGCTCTGGAAATACCAGAGTACTTGTCAGGCAGTTTCTAATTCCAGCAGCTTAAATCGTATTCCAATATATTGCAGTAATATCCAGCTGTTGCTGTAGGGAAAAAAGTCACTGTCTCATTTGCTGAACTTAACAGCAAAAGCTTTAGTGGAAGCCTATGTAAATAGTCTTGAAAGTTGCAACATGATGTTAGAATTAAGTTCTTCCTCCCTGTGCCTCCTCTCTGCCAGAGGTCCAGGCATAATAGCAGACCTCCACCAAGCCCTATTTATTACAGATTGAGTTCTGTAATAGTTAATTACTTTCCTTTTTTGTAAAACATCTTCACCGATGTGTTTTCAGACTAGCTGGAGTGAAGATTAACAGTTCCATAACTACCCTGAAGAAACGCCAGCGTGTTGTTCACTACTGAAATATGCCTTGTTCTATTTTGTAGTTGACAAGAATGGCGATGTCTGCATTTCAATTCTTCATGAGCCTGGAGAAGACAAATATGGCTATGAAAAACCTGAGGAACGCTGGCTTCCCATTCACACAGTGGAAACTATAATGATTAGTGTTATTTCTATGCTGGCAGATCCCAATGGTGATTCTCCTGCTAATGTTGATGCAGCGGTAAGATTTTTTTCTTGATCTGCCAATTGTCTTCAGTGTAGAAACCTAAACTTGCAATGGAGTTTTCCTTCTAGTTTGACAAACAGTACAATAACTTTTGGAAGAACCTTTTATATCACAGGCTAAGGCTGCCTTTTTGTTGGGAAAAGCAGTCATGTTGTGAAACAGAATTAGTAGTTAGCCCTGGGAAATTTCTTACGGATTGCAAGGGACAGATTTCATAGGCAGTGGTTTAATTTCTTCTATGCAATAATGCATTTATTATAGTAAGAAACTTGTGCACAGAGGTGCTTAATGGGTAAACTTCATGTCCTTTAGTTTTAAAAAAATTCAAGGAAGCTGGCTGTAAAATCCCATGTGGCTATATACATGTAGCAGTTACAGCTGCCATTAAGTTTAGCTGCAGAAGTTAACATATATTCTAGAACCTTTTTTGGTTTCTAGTATGTTATTAGTATAACGCAGCAAAATTTTTTGTCTTGGAAATTAATAAGCTGTTAACAAATTTATTGATTTGAATGGAAGGAGAAAATGTGGTGGGGTCCCTCAGGAAAATTATGTTGTGACTTTTTGCATCCACCTCTCTACAGCAGTCTTCCTGGGTCATGGATGAAAGAAGTAGGTTTGACTGTGTAGGCCTGTGCTCATAGAAGGTACTTGAAAGCTTCACCGGGCATCTGGCCTTCGACTCTGGAGGAAGTGTTGTCCCAGACTAGAGTGACTGGCTAAGGAGTGAGGAAGAATGGCCTGGTTTATAGTCGAAGACCAGGGTGAATCTGCAGTAAGGATTCTGTCATAAGTGAGATGCAAGTGTTTCACACAGCATAGTGTTTCTGGAGCATGGCCTCTTCTGTGTGGGTGTATAAACACAGCTATCAGCTCTCTAGAAGAGCTGCGTTTATAGCAGAATAGCAATTAGACTAATAACTATTTGTGGTGGGGAGGGAAAAAATTCTCAGTTCTGAGGGGAGTAGGGCAACAGACTCGGGTCCCATTCATCTGAGATACGCCAACGTACTTTCCTTTGAATTACTCTAGAATTGTAGATCAGCAGTGACTAATACGTGATATCCTCTCACAAAAGAGAAGTTCTAGGTCTTTTAACTGGGATAGTGAGAAAAAGGGAGATAGTAATCAGAAGATGCGAAGCTTTCTTAGAAGCATGTTAACCTGCTCTGTCAAGCTAGCTATACCTTCCCAAAGTAGGTGGGAGTTTAGTTTCCTGACGCTGTACTGAAACTTCCTGACGCAGTTTCCTGATCTACTGTACTGTTAGTATTTCCAAAGGTGGTTGAGGTCTGCTGGGAAATCATGATGGGAATAGTCCCATGTGGAACAAACTTAATGGGAAGAAAACAAAACAAAAAAAACCCCACAAAGTTGTAGTGAAGAATTCCCTCATTTAGCATTATTTTGAGTGTTGGACCTCCCCATCTTGTGTTGCATTACTAGTGGAAACAAATACCCAGGACACATGGACGTTTTCTGCTGGCAAACCTGAGAGCACTGGAAGGAGCAAGGTGTTAATGAAATGCTAAAAGTACAATTAGAATTCCTCAGTTTACAGACTCATGTATGTTGAATGTAGTCGACCTAACACTAGAGAAAGCTTATACTTCCAGCTATGCTTGTCACCTTCCTGGCATCTCACAAGCTTTTTAATCTTGCTGTAGTGTGCTCTACTCTCTGCCAGCCACTTCAGGAGTGAATTTTTTTTTTCCTCAGAGGGAGATTTTTAGATAGAAAACTATGAATTTGTTTACTGAAACCTTAGGGTAAAGGTTGAAAATGTTTTAATGAAACACAGCATTTTCTAGCCCAGCTTGAAAGAACAAAAACTTAAATCTGAATCCAACTGTGAAAACAGGACTGAGGCATCACTGATGTAACCTTTGGATGCTAGTAACTATTTTTCTGACTGTGGTATTAGGTGTTCCAAGTAACTTTTAAACTTAATGTGGTGCTTGAGCAGCTTAGCATCTCCTGCTGGCTTGTAGATTGCATCCTCTTCATATTAACCAGAACATACTCATCAGGGTAATGAAGAATCAGCAGCTGATGTGCTTTATTCTGAGCTGCTATCAAAACCTCTTTTATTTGGTTTACAAAGTACAAGTTTACTGCAGCAACAGTATTTGGCAGTTACTAAAAGATACTTTGTCTGTTTTCATTAATTTCTAGTTTTAAATGAGTCTAGAGGATAAGGTGTTACAGGCAGGTCACAGCATTATAGGAGCAGGGGATATACCCGCTTCCTGGAAAAATGAACTATGCATGTTGGAGTACTGTCTCTTGGAGTGGGAGAAAAATGAGGGACAGGAGCCTGAATAGGTATTGTGAGAAGCAAATAGAACGGTTCATGACCTAAAATAAGAGTTTTGGAGAGGGTGCTGTCAAATTGG
The DNA here is from genome assembly GCF_034638445.1 of Ciconia boyciana. NCBI lineage: Eukaryota > Metazoa > Chordata > Aves > Ciconiiformes > Ciconiidae > Ciconia > Ciconia boyciana. The sequence continues at coordinate 3,986,489 of NC_132950.1, forward strand.
AAACTTTACTTGCTATTCAATTCTGAACACTTGTTTCATAGAACTACAAATATAAAAGGTAGAAACAAAACTAGGAATCTGAAGCTAGGAGGGCACAAATTCAATGCTTTTCTTGCCCTTAAGCCATGTTTTGTAAGCTGTCCTATGTCCCAATCCAAGAAACCAAATGCTTGCTGTATTAATTGCTGAAAAAACAAATTAATTAGTAGCCTTATTTGTGCTTTCACTGGAAAGGTAAGACATGCTGGGCTTTCCAACATGGTGACTGGCTAGGTGAGCTTGGAGGTGGTGAATGTTAGGATATACCAGTTAGCCTAATCTTCTCTCACTCAGGTGTGCTACAATCTTCCCTCCAAGTAGGGGGTGAAAAGGTGTTGTGTGCTAGGTTGCTTCAGGTAAAACAGTGTGGGTTTTTTAACCCCTTCCCCCACTCCTGCAGTAAGAATATATTGCTTATCTCAAAAACTAAGAACTGTAGAACTTATTTCATTAAATAAGGGGTTCTTCATATTTTCCCACCACTTCCTTGCCAGTACCCAACATGTCAACCTTAGTCAGAGTGTATGATGCTCCTGTGCTTTCATCTGAGCTTGCGGTGAGGCTGGCACAAAAAACTTAAAACTGACTGTGCTTTTTCCTGTGGTTTTTGGTGATACCATGGTGTGTACATCTTTGGGTTCAGATTTACCTCTTGCCTATCTTCCTGTTCATATTTGTTCTTCATCTATGCAGTTCTGAAATCAGATACCTGTCACAGAGACCATCCCCATAGGTGTGCTGAGTATTCTGTTGTGGTCTTCTTCCTGGAGCCAATATCTTGCAGCCATATCTAACTAGGAGGTGTTTTCTTTAAGGATGTTGCTGTGCCTCTTCTGAATACTGTGACTTCTGTATTTCTATCCTGGAGTGTCCTGGCTAGATTGAGAGGGAGTTGAAACTGTCCCAAAAATCACAGAATAACTACTGGCTCCACAGTAGCTATGTACCTTTTTTCATCACTGCAGTTAAAGACATTTTCTCTAACCCATAACGATAGCTTGTGGTCTACAGATTGAGTTTGCTGCTACTTTGCAGGCTGAAGTGAATAGATTTTGACCTAGACATAGTGAAATATTTGTAGCCACCACGTTAGTCTTGGAGAACGCCTAAAATCCAAGGGGGAAAGGCTGCATCCTCACTGTCTTGTGAACAGCTTGCATAGAAACCCAGAGCAAGCTTTCAAAAGTCCTGAATGTCACAGGTTTTCAGTGACTAGCTCAATGGTGGTAAGCAAATTTAGGTGTTGACTAGATGGCTAATGTCTAAAAACACCAAGAGTCTTCCTAGAACTTGTACATTGTTATAGGACTGACATCTGAAAGCTGTCTATTCAATTACAGAAAGAATGGAGAGAAGACAGAAATGGAGAATTTAAAAGAAAAGTTGCCCGCTGTGTAAGAAAAAGCCAAGAAACTGCTTTTGAGTGACACTTATTCAGCAGCTAGTAGCTTCACTTTTTTCAGGGTAAGTATCCTTCTAAAGTCAAGTCAGTTACCTGAGTTGAGGATTTCCTGCCTAAGTGTTGCTGAACTAATTTTTTTTATTCCTCAAAAGTGCAAAAAAACCCCCAGCCAAACAACCTTTCTTCTCAGCTGCATGATCTCAGTGGTGTTCTTTGGCTGTATGATACTAAAGACTAAAAGAATTTTCAAGTGCCCCTTGAAACAGCCCCTTCTGCCAAGATCAGGGAACTTCTCTAGTACTCTTGTATTTATGCTGTTCAGAAGTTGAAATTCTCTTTATCAGTATTCATCCTGCTTTATTAATAGTGCTTAGGGGTTACTAGAGCTATAATAGAAGGGAATAATCATTCTTTCATTGTTGTGAAGAACACTTGTTTGAATCTTAAAAGCATCCTGTCTTGCTATCTCAAGTTCATATATATATATGGAGTTTATCTTGCAGATCTTGGTGGCATGTTGCATGTAGGTTTTAAATAAGACTTCAGTGAGGTTGTTACAGACCATTTGGAAAGGATTGCTTCAGATATTTATGGGAATTTTAATAGAAAGTCTAGTAGCCTATCAGAAGGGATCAAGTTGAGATATTACCCATCAATAATATCAAGAAAGGTGGTGTTCTTTTCAGCAGCCCAAAAAACTTTTTTACTGGGGAAGGCTTAGGAATAGCTTCAGAAAAACAGCTATATTCTGCTTGGAAACTGAACTGTAGCATATCTGAGAGCCTGGACAAGTTTTGACCTGAGAGTAGCTGACGTGATATTTACACTTTATGCCACCCTGTTAAAAATGAGTTTCTGACTCAAGATACTTACTCTAATTTGAACAACCCCATCCTAGTTTTAATGGGACTTTTTTCTTTTTACACAATAAGCTCTTGTAGAAAGCTCTGTATTAAAATGTGGCCATTAAATACCTGGCCTTTGGTCACTTTAAGCTTGGTATGCCAAGGAAAAACTTCCTCCACTAGCTAATAATTTCCCACTCTTGCTTTTCAAAGCAAAACAGAGCTTCGTGTTGAAGCTGCCCTTTCTTAATGGTTGGTTTGGCAAATAAACTACTCTGACCCGTTTGGCTGGAGAAGCCCAAAACTGTATGTACTAGTTAGCTTCAGTGTACAAAACTTGTGGGGGGAAGAATATGGCACTGTATGTAGTTTAAAGGGGTTGTACTGTCTGAACAACTAGAACAGCTTACTAAATGCTCCTGCTAGTTAGTTTTTATTCACCAAGATTGTACAGGAGATACTTCCTTTCTTACACTTTTGTAAGAATTGGGGGGGTTGGGGGTGGGGGAGAGCTCCATCTGTGACAAACTAGTACTGCAGTATTTCTTCTCTGCAGAAATGCTTTGATTGAACAGAACTTTCTCCAGTATAGAGAAAGTATGAAGTTGCTTAACATTGATCAAAAGACTAAGCAAAGGAACTGAATGTCTTGTACAACTGCCTATAACTAGAGTGTAAGAATTGTTAATGCAGCTGACAGTTTTTTCTGTCTTGGAGAAAGGGAGTAACTGAGTAATGCTCCAGAGTATCCTTAACTAACCTCAGCTCTGTTGCCATGTTAAACTTGGCCATAGTGAAACAATGCTCATGACAAATATTTAAGTAATTGGCTGTGTTGCTTTTTGGAAGGCAAAAGCTTTTCTGAGTCCTGGTGACTCCTCCTAAGTAAGTGATGGGCAATGAATTGGATGAGAAGGGGCCACAGAGCTGGTTTCAAACAAGTACAGCCTGACTTGGTAGCTGTGGTGTTATTGCTTAATGAAGTACTGCTGTGCCATTTTGTACTGCACTTGGCTGTTGAAGCAGCATCCATCATTCACAGTAAGTGATGCATGGAAGTTTCAATGGTAAATCTACAAGTGTTTAGCCCTGTGTGTGAATAATCAAACTTTTACACGCTATGCACTTGACAAGCAACGTGAGTAACAGGAACCTGAAAGTCTGATAGTTGAGCTTGGATACACAGTATGCTGAACTAACTCAAGTCTTTCTCAGGTGATGATTTTGGATTTATGCATCTTCTGTTTAGAGGTATGTAAAGTTCTTGAACAAGTAATTATTATATTCCTTGAGCTTGAAACACTGTTTAACATCTTTAAAATAATTGAGGATGATGAGGGGTTTTATTTTAATAACTGTAATTTCTTTGTAGGTCTTCAATTGAGAAACATGGCACTGTTTGTTTTTTTCCTGCACTCTACCCACCTATTGCTGGACTTCTGTTGTTACAAGTTGGCAGACACTGGCTGGAACTGGGCTGCAATAAAACATGCCAGTTATCAATGCTGACAAGAGCCTAACAAGTGCCAACACAAGATGATTACGCATTTTGAAATCTAATGAACTGCTTTAACCTTCAGGAAGAATTGTAAAGATGTGTACATAGCACAACATGATCCGGATAATATATATACTGTTCATGTACATCCACAAATACACATTGTACCAAATAATGCTGTCTGTAGTTAGGAATAGAATCGTGTAAATTCTAAAGATTTTAGCAGGTTTTTCTCTCCCTATTCATTGTTTCCTATCAGTTTAAAAAAAAAAAACAACAAACAACAACTTGTGAAGCATGTCAAACTAAAACCAATTAGGATAAAGTTGTGGGTTTTTTTTTCCCCACTTTAATTTTCCTTTGACCCCCTAAGGCTTAATTAAAATCTCTTGCTTATTAAAGTTTAGTATCTCTTTTTTTTGTTTTGTTTTTGGAAATGTGCTCCCTTTTATTTCCCCCATCAGAACTTAAAATTTTCCTAATTAAACCCTGAAACAATTTGCTATCAATTACTTGTGTCTTCTTTTATGATGACCTTTGTAGTCTCAAAGGTGCTTTTTTTTCCCCACCCCCTTTTTAAACCCAATTGCACATACTTCTTGAATTGGGTATAGCAATAAAACTGGCCATGGAGCACCCTTGAGCAGTCTGCTGGATTTTTAACTTCCAAGGGACTTGAGTGCTTTCACTGGGAAGTTCAGTTGACTAAGTTAGTCCAAGATAGGAATGAGCTGCTTTTTATGGGTGACTTTTTTTTTGCCTTTTTCATTGCCTGTTTGTGGGGCGGGGTGCGTGTGGGGAGGCTTGTTTTTTCTCAAGGTTGAGTTCAAGCATGCACATCTGTAGGCTTTCAAATGACTAACTTCTGGGTTTGGTATAAAAAATAGTTTCCCTCCTTTTCCCTTTTCTCTCTTCTGTGGCCCTTCATATTCTTTGCCTTCTACTTCAGAGTTTTCCTCACCTAATGTACAAAGAAAATTGCGATGTATATTTTCATGTAATTTGATTTTTGGAATTCTGTCACCTTCTGTAGTGAGTTCTTCCAAAATATAATTTTTTCCAATAATAATGTGTCAAACTGGCTGTCTTGAGTATCTAAATAGGAAGAATAACTGCAGCTGGAGCACAACTTCCCTGAACATCTTCAACAACATAACATCAGCAAACATTTGTTGAATTTGACATACTGTATTTAACCTTGAAGTAATTAAAAGGCAAACAAAACACACACCTTTCTTCCTATTGTAACCATCTTTGGCCCTCCAGTGAGCAAATACTAATCTCGGAGTATCTGGTAACAAGAGTTTCCGAAGCCTCCCTGAAATACCTTTCTACCAAAGAAACTTCATAAAGGAACTTGCAGCTACTTGACTGTTCTCTGCTCTGTCACAGATTTACCACAGCTTTTACCAGCAGAGAGTAACCCACTAATAAATCAAGGGTTCCAGGGTTAAAGAGTCACCTCATAAGAAGCCTTCAGTACTAATTTGCTAGCTGGCTGCAATTTGTTTCAGGTTGCTGTGCAACATGCATATACTAAAAGGCATATATTACAGGTTTCTTGAGGGGTGAGCTGGGGTGGAAGGAGATGCCATTTATTAGTGGCAATACAGCCATATGGTACAAAAGAGCCATTTAGTGAGTATAAGGTGACTTACAAGTAAAGGTATTGCTTCCTCCTACAGGTGTCTTAGGTAAGCATAGATGTGTTTAATGTCCACATTTACATATTTGGTAACAAATTATTTTGAGAAATCATTAGTTAAGTTTGCTTTTAATTGGATAGCCTGCTCATGTAGGCAGGCAGATGAGTGCAGTACTTCAGAGCTGTCAGTGCCCAGACACAATACTGATTTTAGTTCTTGTTTGAGTGGTTGTCTAAAATTGCTTGAGAGGAGGTTTCTTGCTCACCAGTTGGCTACCCTTTTTCACTTACCTAAGAGTTGGGACTGTGCAGGATCTCAGTGGCACAGTGCCATTCTTTCCATAAACAAAACATTGGGAAGAAGCTACTCTTCCTAAACCTAGCAGTGGACTTCTTCCCCCATGGGCTGCCCTTCCTTTTCCCTTTCTGCAGTGTATCTAAAGAGCTGGCAGCAATTCAAGGTAATTGGTACATGCTGCTTTCAGCAAGTTCAACAGTGTTCTCTGTTTTGTCTACCTAAGTAACACATACCGTTCACAACTGACTCATCTGTAAACTTGAAAAAATAGTTTAAAGCTTTATTTTTCTCATTTGTTCTCCAGAAGAGCTGCTTGTTTGTTCTTTAAGGGGTAGACCTGGATACGTTAGTCTTGCATCAGTGGTATGGAAGAACTGTTAATTCCACAGCAGTATTGGTTCCCCTCTTTCTAAATCACTCAAATATAAACCCACTTCTGTTTGGCTTACCCAGGTGGTTTGTGATTCCATGTGATCCAGATGCTCCAAAGGAAGGAGCGTTACTGTGAGGTACTGTTAAGATGTACAAGCTGCAGGTATGGCTAATGCCCAGTGATTAATGAGAGGCAGCTGAGGGTCTGGTGCCAAATGTCCAGGTTGTAGAAAGCCCCTGGCAGGCAGAGAAATGGCCTATTTAACTTCTCTGTGATCGCAGTTGGCTTTTTGTTTGTTCTTGCCCCACATGTGAAAGGGATCTGGCTATGACAGTTACTAATATGACTAGAAGTTTCTGCTTAGCCTCAAGATAGGAACACTGTTGAAGAGATGCAGTACATACGAGTAGTACTAGAATACTTGTTGAAGAATCAAGTAAACCAGCATTCTTACTCAGTTTCACTTGTACCACAATCTTGTATCTAGTTTGGTTTATGTAGGCTGTCAGTGTACTGGATGATCAGTTACACTTTTTCTAGTTCTCTGGAGGCTTGCAATGATGGTTGTGTTTTTGTGCTGTTTTCTCCCCCAACACGTGGTGGCCTGCTTTCCAGATAACACTGCATCACTGAGGGAAAAGGAAAAGCAAAGCCTGGAATTCTAATAAATATCAAAGTAGTATGGCCATCCTGATTCCTTTTTTATATTTCTCCATGCTGCCCCTTACACATCAGAGAAGATCTCTGTAAAGATCTGAAGGGCTGTTCAGCTGTCATGGTAAAATTCTTTCCTGCTGTGATGCCTAGAAAATGCTTACTGAAACTAGACAATCAATAAATGGAGAACGTTAATTCTGAAGTGATTATAAGTGTATTTTGGTTTTTTTGGTAGGCCGATGGGGGGTGGACTTTTTATTGCGTCCGTACCATCTGGTGCACTGCTCTTGGCACAGTGCCATCACAATGCTAACAGTGGAGCACCACAAGTCTTACAATTTCTGCGTATCTTCAGAAGCATGTACGAGTGATTTCAAACCAAACCAGAAGGTGCTTGTGTTTTACAGAGAGGCTGTAATAAGATGGCTTCCTGCCCAGGCAAATCCTCAACAGAAGATGAGATTGCCGATTCCCCAGATGCAAAACATAGCAGCAGTTTGAAATCTGATCTCAGTTGTTGCTCAGAAATTCAACTAAGACTAAATCTGATCAGGCAGTAATAACTGTTTCCTCACAGTTACTCAAGATGATCAATAGCACCCATAAAGCCACGGTGTAAGTTAGCTAAGTACCAAAGTCGTACACGTTTGTCATTGAGCTGTGAAAAATGAGACGGGTCATGTTTCATGATATGTCTAGAAACTGCCGTCTGTGGCTCTCCTAGGTCTAGGCCCAGTTCTGGTTTCCCTGTTTTATCCAACAGGCACAGAAAAGGTATGAGGCAAAGCAACTTTTCAAAGATCACTTAATGGGGAAGTCAGGAGAAAATTATGTCTGTAAAACAATACTGTGCATAATGTGTTCAAACATTTATTTGAAATTCGCTCTTTAAAGCAAACAAATTGCTGTTGGAGCAGTGTAGAATATTTTGGTATTTCTGTTGCATCTAGGCAGGAAAGATCATGAGCAATGAAAACAGTCGGGAGTCAGCTGTGTTGTACACATGGCTTGAGAAAACGATCTGTTACTGTTACTTGGTCATTGCCTGTCTGGACTCTCAACCACACTTTTTACCCACCGGGCACAGATCCAGTTGCCGGGACTGTCGACTCTGGAACAAGAGCCGTATGCGTGGGGAACCAAAGTAACGATGATACGAGTAATGGCTGTGCGCTAAAGAGACCCCATCAGATTGAAAACCCGTGTTGGCACTGCCATGAGCTGTACTGGAACTGGAACAAGGCATGTGTTGCTCGTGGGGTGTGCTAAAGCCAGTGCAGGATGGCGGCTTTCGATGCAGGTCGAACCGCAGGGGGAGCGAGGGCCGCCGTCACGCCCTGGCCCCGGGTGCGTTTTCCGCCGGTGCCGGGTGGTTTTCTCCAGCCTTTCCCAGCCCTCCACCTCTGACCGTCGGCGTTTGGCTGCAAACACGGCCATCGCGCTGTTCAACAGCGAGGCAGCAGCCGGGATGATCCGGGCAGGACGCCTTAGCTAAGAAGGAAACAGAAACCCCCGAGCGGGTAACACCAGCCGCCGGCTGCCTCCTGCCGCTCCCGGGCGAAACGCCTCAGGCGCAGAACCGCGGGCCGCTGGGTCCCCCCGCCTCCTGAGGGGACGGGCCCGCCGGCCGGCTCCCAGGGGGCCGTTCCTGCCTGAGGCGGGGAGGAGCCGCCGGTATAAAGCGGCGCGGTGCCAACCCCGCCCCGGCGTGCCCGGGGCTCCCGCTGAGAGCAGGCGGCGGCCGGAGCGGGGGGGTGGTGCTGCGCTGGTCTCGCGAGAGCGCCGGGCTCGGGCGGTGGGGCGGGCGACGGCTCTCGCGAGAGCTGCGGTGCCGGACCCAAGATGGCGGAAGGTAAGGGGGGGAGCCCGGGTGAGGGGCCGGGCGGGGCCGCGGGCGCACGGGGAGCGCTGCCGGCCGGGGTGGCCTCTCCGCTCGCGGGGGGCCGCGGCAGCCCCGGCATGCGGCTCCTGCCGCTTCCCTGTGTGGGACGGGGTCGGCCCTGCCCGCGGCGGGTGGGGCAGGCCGCCCCCGAGGTGTATGTGAAATGGCGGGGGGGGGGGGGCTCTGCCCTGCCCGGGGCCGCGGGCTAAGACACCCGGGGGTAGGGCGGGCCTGGCACGGGCGCCTTTGCCCCTCAGGAGGGACATTTTTGGGGTAGCTGGGGCTCCGGGCTGCTGTGGGTGGTGCGGAGCTCGTTGGGACATCCCGCCGACCCCCTGCCCGCACTTCGCCGGTCAGGCGGGAGCTGCGGTGGGTGATGCCGCCTGTCCCGAGGCTGCCGGGGTGAGGAGGGCCGGCGTGGTCTGTCGGAGTCGCTGCGGGCGGCGGCTTTTCTTGGAGTAAGGTGGAGAGGCTGTGCTGCAGCCTTCCTGGTCACTTGCTGCTGGGAGTCCTTTTGTCAGTTTGGGCTCTGATGAGCTCTGCAGAACTCCTAGACTGCTTTTGTTTTGCTTGGAGGCTATCAATTATACCCTTTCAAAATTAATTTAACTGAGGTAATGGGATTTGAAAAAACACTTGGCTCTTTACAGTCCTACTCCTTTCTGCAAGACAAAAGCTTCCTCTTTTCCTCCCTGGAGGAAACTGAGTCGGCAAACTGAGCTAAAATGCCCCAAGTTACAAAGGAAATGAAGGCTCTAACTCCCAGTCTTAAAAGCACAGCCTTCAACTCTTGAAGTGCAACTCTCAGACAGTGGTGGAATTTTAAAACCACTTGTGGAAGATTAACTAGATGTAGCAGATGCTGATCTCCTGGCATGCATCAGCTGAGAGGATGCTGCAGTCAAGCTGGTTTAATAAATCCTTAGAGCAATTCCTGACTTTGTGTGCTGAAATACCACTGTTTCATATTCAGCTGTCCAGCCTCTTAGGCTTGCTTTTAAGCCTTGGTGACCCAGTTCTGGTGGGCATTCGATGTCAGAGATGTGTTCAGGTGGTAAAACTTTCCCCATGGAGATCCTCAAGGGTCTGAGGCTCTGGTTCAGGGTCCTGCTCTGCAGAATGAACCTGCAGTTGATGCAAGTCCTGTTTCAGACATCTGTACTTCTCAAAGATTCTTCCCTAATACAAGTAATTCTCTGATCTTTTGGCTAAAGAAAGTGCATGACCAATGAGTGATCCTGCAAGAACAGGAGTAATAAGCTGGAGCTGTAGCTCTCCTCACTCAATTCCTTATGATATCTAGGTGGAGGGGCTCACTTTGTCCCTTCAAACAAAGTACCTATCTGCACCAACACTTTTCTAGTTAAGAACTGATGGTATTGGAGAGTCAGCTGAAAAGTGAAGGCTTATTAAGGAAGGGAGCTTGTCAAACTCATCATCTGCTCAGAAACTTAGTGCTTTTTCTTACAGAAGTGTTGCTTCTGTGTGCAGAAGTCCTGAATTAGGTTTATTGCAATTACTAGCTACAAATTGATTGAACAGTTTATAAAGACAAGAGTTGAGCTTGCTTTTGTAACTTCTGTAAGAGTTCTGTACCACCAATACCAGATATCTCAGAGTATCCTCTGGGATACTAGGTTACATGCAGGCATGGGTGAAAATTGTTGGATTAATGTTTGAGTCTAGAGCAGCAGGAAGTATGCTGTAGTACTTTGGGATGGTTGTCAGGGTAAAGATCATAAGTGTGCAAAAATGAGGAGGAACAAGAAAGCAGTAACTGGCACAGCCTTGGGGATTAGACTGTGGAGCAGTGGATGAAGGACCTGACTTGAGGGGTCAGGGAGATAATATATTTTTCTGAAATGCTTCACACAGGTCCACTTCATAAGTAAACAAGCTTATCCATATTGCTTCTGTGACTGCTCTTGATGGGTGGGATGGGCAGTGTAATGGGTTCCACTAGGCCCTCCCTCTAGTTTTTGGTACATGCTATCTGTCACCCCATTGCTTGTTGCCTCCCTACTTATCTCTTTGGATTCAGCTATCTAGTTGCTCTCGAGTACTTTTGTGCCTTCTCCTATGAGAAAATGATAGTAGCCTTTTCTGAAGTCCTCTTGAAAGTCTTTGATGTGGAACATAAACTTCTGCCAGTTCACGAGATACTAGTCTAGCTGCCAGAAATCTGTTAACAAACACTGCCTTTATTTTCTTGTCTAGCCATCTGTTAACTCTATACCTGGGCTATGAGCTCAGAAAGGGAGTCACTTTGTGTACGCCTCTCTGCTGAACCCAAGCATCCTGTTCACTGATGCATGTGAATTAGTTTAGCCAGAGACTTAGTGGTATCATCCAGGAAGGCTGTCTCTTTGGTGTCTTCATGCAAGGATCTTCATTAGATGTGTGTATGCATGCAGTAATTGTACGTTATGCTTGGGAGAGAGATGAATGGTCATATGTAATGTGGGCTGGCAATAATACATGTTCTGTCAAAATGATTGTCAGTGTAGAGATACAGTGGTCGTACAATGACACCCCCCCAGCCCCTTCCAAATTTGAGGACAGTAAATAGTAGCACCACAACTCCAGGGTTACTTGTTTAAACAGAGGTGATGCTTCTACCTGAGTTTGAGTGGGTTTTGCTTTTGAAGCAACAGCGCAATATGAGCTCTTTAAATGAACAGTGTACAGGGAAAACTTGAGGCTTTGCTCTCTTGCAGTGAATGTTGATTAACTGGGCATTGAGGACTGTCTTGAATGTGCACCTGAAATGTGCTGTAAGATCAAATATTGTCTGCAAGTGTGCAGTAGTAGCTAGTACACAACTGGGGTGCATGTTGTTGTATAGAATAAGAGAAACGCTTATTTTACAACTCCTGTAATTCTTACAGTAAGCAAATACCTATCAGTCCCTCTCACTGAGGTTACAGGAAGTGTATGTTGTCAATCTGAAAACAAGATTTCTCAAAGCTTCAGTTCTTTGAGGTACTTTCACTGCCAGTAGTGATTGTCTTGGATTGCCCTGGAAGCAACAGTAACAAGCTTGACTGTTGGTCATGCATAAAGCTTAAGCTACTGCTGTTTGAGGGTTTAAGGTAGTTCTGCATTGTGTCCTGCTGACTTCAGAGTAATTTGGAGCCAGTGAGCTGACTTTGGTAAAATAACAGTATTTGAGATGTTACCTTCTGGTACTGATTCTTTATTTCCACCTTCACGCACTCATTGCTTGACTGGAGGATGCAGTATTTCTTTAAGATGATACACGCTATGAGGTTCAGCAGGCAACTTCTTATTGCTAGTATTTGAATTTGTATGGCACCTAAAAATCTCACTGTATGAACAGTGGTGGTGTTCATACACTAATGTTTGGCGCAGTTCTCGAAGTGTCTTTCAGTGATTACTCTTGGCTCCTATCAGACTTTTGCTCTCCCTGCTGTAACAGTAGGGCTTGCTTTGTGCCACCCTTGACGCCTTCCTTATGAATCAGTAGGGAAGGAGCTGTTACTCAAGAAACCTATCCTTCTCGTTCTGGGAACACCGAAACTGCATTTATCTTTAGATAGAAAGACAGACCAGAGCAGAATTTCAAACCCTCTTTGAGGCTTGGTGTGGTATTCGAGCACAGTTCTGAAATCAGAGTATATTTCAATAGAATAAGGGAAGTATCCCAAAGGAGATGCTATCTATTAACTTTTAAAGGATGAAGCTAAATAAAAGGCTGTTGAAGGAAGTATGCTGCCAAACCTGCTTAAGTAGTATTAACTGAAGAGTAAAATAGGGTAAATTACCTTCTGTTTATCCGTTACAGTAGTTGTTAAGTTAAAAGACTTATGAGGGAGCATTTGCTGCAGCAGTCCATAGAGGAAAGACTAAATAAGGCATTCTGTCTGCAGCTCAGCTAGAGAAGGATGCTCTGCCCTGGGGACCTGTGCTGGAGCAAGGCCAAGGTCAGTGGTGCTGTTGAACTTTTCTACAGAAGCAAGACAAAAACACTGGTCAATAGAGCTCAGTTTCTCATTGTTTGTAATAGTGACTTACATTTAGTAAATATTTGAGAAAAATTGTTGAACAATGAATTCCTGGCTGGTAGGGAGTAATCTTGTAGGAACTTTCCCACTTGAAATCATTGACTAGCTTCCAAATTTCTCCTCCCTGCCCCCTCTCATTTTAGGACTGGTTTTGGATTTGTACCGTATTTGGAAAATCAACTTAATGATGGGGGGAGATAATCAATTAAGCACAACGATCGATAGGTACATGTAGTTTGTGCAACTAATCCATAAAAAAGTATTCATAAGATGGACTGTTTTTAAGCACCTGTACAGATGTTTCCTTCCAGCAGTGAAGTAGAGGTTTTTAATACGGGTGGCCTGGGTTGAGTTCAGTGAACTAACTTACCGCAACATGTTGTGGAGTGACCATTTAAGTGTGGTGGAAAAGTGGCTTCTGCAATGGGATGGAAATACTTGGTCAGGGATCAGATTCCCAGGTGCTGTTCCTGTGCTACTCCTGAATCGAAATAGCCACCATGGACCCGACTGCGTTGTGATGCCTTGTCAGTGCAGTGCCTCCAGTGGAGGAATGTGTGTGTGCCAGTAGTAAGTAGAGTTTTATATATTTTTGACTGGCCTTTAAAACATAGATTCTGGGGAGAATCTGTTTTCTACTCTGGCCATTTCTTAAGGAGTTTCTTAGCTGAGAGTGTGAGGAGTTCTAAACAGGTCTTTTAAGTACTCTGAGGTAGATATGGTACATCAGCAACTGTTCTAATGCTCACTTGTGGTTGGTGTCTCAGCTGTAAAGTCACAGCATCTTAACTAAACTGAAAAAATGGGTAAGAACCAAAGAGTTAGTCCTCTACCCCACCATATAATTCCCACAGTCATGGACTCCCATGATTTTAGAAAGCTTATGGTATTCCTGACTGGACAGGATTTGGGAACTTTCTTTGTGACTTCTAGCACTGTGTTCTGATGATTTTTGATGTGTTTATGGCTAGCAATGATATAAAATAAAAGGTTTAGGATTGGGGGTGAGATGCTCAAGTAGTGTGGAAGAGGAGACACTCTTACTGGAGTGTTCCATAGTTAAACTAGATGTGTAATGTGCTTGTAGGGTTAAGTTACCCTCACATGTGCAAAGGTGCGCGTGTTTCAACCTTGTAGCAACACTGTGTGCCTCTGCAGAGGAGGTGGCCAAGCTGGAAAAGCACCTGATGCTTCTTCGCCAGGAGTATGTAAAGCTGCAGAAGAAACTAGCTGATACAGAAAGGAGATGCAATCTTCTGGCTGCCCAGGCTAACCAAGACAATGCCAGTGACACCTTCATCAGTCGACTTCTTGCCATTGTAGCTGAACTCTATCAGCAGGAGCAGTACAGGTAAGAAATCCCCTTTTGGGGAAAGGGTCATTACAGGAACCTTTGACTTTATTGACTGCAGTAGGTGCTAGTCTTAGACAAGGAAAATTCTTTCTCTACTGCCTCGTATGAATAGAGTCCTCAGTTGCAATTGCAGTTGGAAGAGCACACTAAGATCAGGTAGCGTACTGAATCCAGTTCTTGAATCAAGAGCTCTAAGTAGAAGTTCATCTCTGAGACTGACATTTAAGACAAGTTTAAAGAAGACTGACCATCTTCACTGTCAACAGCAAAGCTCCCTTTGAACAGAAGTAACTTTAAACTGTATTTTGATCTATACCTAGTTGATGGATTAATTACACGATGTGTCTTCTACCAACTGGAAAGCTCTCCTTTCTTGAAAGGGTATGTCCTTGAAACCAGTTCTGTACTCCTGTTGTCTGTAATGAAACCTGATTAAATTGGCTTGTCTGGTTGTATGATGTAAGAGGTCTTAGACAGTGATATATGTGCCTTAATGATATAAATGATATTGTATCTTTGAATCTCAACACAAAATTAGGTTTAATGGTTTCTTTTCCATAGGCACATTAAGGATCACCTTCAAAACTCTAGATCCCTTAACTGATTTAGTTCCAAAAGTGCAATGACACTTATCAATTTCTTTGCTATTACTGAAAGCAATGCCAATAGAGTAAAGGAGTTCAGTCGTGTAAGGGGAAAATGTATAGTTTTCACTAAGATTTCCTTCCCCTAACAACTCTTCATGAGCCTCCCTGAGAAAAGGCTCTGTGCCTGGCAACTTATAGCATGCTGGGTAAAAGATTTGTTAGGTAGCATATGTCAGAAGAGCTGGATCACTGCAATTCTGTTCAGCTTTTGAGTTTTAAAGGCGTAGAGTAGTTGTCTAGTTATAAAAGGAAAAAAGAATCAAGTCCTAATGCAAGTTTTGTTAAGTAACATCTGTGTTTTGCACTTTAGTTTATAGCAGTGCTTTGATTTAGAAAAGGATCTGGAAAATACACCTACGCAGTCAGAACATTTACAAGCTATGGGATTTTAAAATAACAAGGCAGGTACTTTCTAACGACAAAGGATAACCTGGTGTTAAAGGGGTCAGAATGGAATCAAAATGTTCTTGACAGCTGGTCGCCTGGGAACGAGAGGATTCTTGGAGTCTGCCTTGTACTCAGACTATTGTCAAACATTGTTTGTTCTCTTGCTGGTCTTGCCTGAAACCATTGGTGCTTAGCTGACAGTATTAATATGGACACTGCAATGTGAATATTTAACCTCGAGATTGCTGGATTTTCCTATCTTCTACAATAGTTCCCTTGCAGTTTATTCCAAAATGGTTAACAAAAAAACCCCAAACACTTTAAATATTAATACCTCACTGCATTTCTCCCTAGAAAAATAAGAATTCTGTCATTTGGCAACATGTTCTACTTAACCAATTAAATGTATTTTGTCTCAAACAACTCGAGTCTAAATGTGGATACCAGGACATAGATACTATGGAGATGCTGAATCCATATGTATCTAAGCAGAGGGGAAGCCTGCATTATACATGTATATGCTTTTTTTCTCTTATCAGTGATCTGAAAATAAAGGTTGGGGACAAGCACATCAGTGCTCACAAATTTGTCTTGGCGGCACGCAGTGATACTTGGAGTCTTGCCAACCTTGCCTCAACAGAGGAGCTGGATCTGTCAGGTCAGTCATTGCTTAGTAGTATGATGCTTAGATTGTCTTTAGGATGACTCATGAAAGAGCCTGTTGGGAAAAAGTTCCTTATGTGCCTTTCAGACTGCTACTGTCTGCAAAAAGTGGTGCTTAGTCCATTAGTTATGGAGCTCTGTCTCTGAAACATGGTAGTACGCTTGTGAACTTGGTGCTAGTGCTAGTTAAATCAATAACCTACCTTCTTTCTCTTTAATGAACAGGGGTTGAGAATGATGGCCTGTTTGTCTTTTCTAAAGTCAACTAAACATAATGAAAAACAAATCTATATGGAGGAGCTTGACTTCTTCCTTTCTAAGGACAGGGCTTTTTGAGGTAGTGTGCATAATTTCTCTGAAGTGTGTCATGGAAATACCTTGCTTCTTGTTAACATAGTGTGTGTGGGAAATGAATACAAATACTGATGTGTTATTAAAAAGTTATTTGCTTTGGCACTTCGATACCTTTGCAAAAATAGGTGAGGAAGAGAAGTTTTCTAAAAGACAGTCTTCTACAAGACAGTATTTTGTTCTGCTGTAGCTGTTTCTTGCATGTACTTACACTGGGCAGTGTTTCTGCAGATTGAACCTCTTGACAGGCTTTTCTTCTGTACTTAACATATAGTAGAAGAGTCTTACACAAATAATTTGTGAGCAATAAAAACAGGCATGAAGTTAAGCAGGTTTGCTGGCTGGCATGTTGAATATTAAGCATTGGCTTCACTTTCTGCACTTAATCTTATCATGAATCCTAAGTGCAGACAAACTGGAAAGAAGCAAGTCACAGCAAGCTAGTTTTATGAGACAGCATAGGCTTTCTTGCAAAAAGATTTATGGATCTTTCTGCCACCACAAGAAAATGGATGCCAAGGATTTTTTAAATTGAGTGCTATGCTAACAGAAGATTATTACCAAAAAGCTCTTATATTAATTGTAGTTTTGTTGCAAGTGGCAGTCCATAGCGTTTCTAGCTCCACATTTAAGGTAGTCTGAGAATAAAAAATGTTACTGTAGTCTTGCATGTTTAACAATGCAAACACTTCCTATTATAGAATGATGCTTAAAGTAAGTGCTAGTAAATGATACTTTCCGCTGTGTAAAATTGAATTTTTTATAAAATTTGATAAATGGCACAAGGATTAGGTTATGGAATAGTTGTACCAAGCAACAAGCTGTTCCCTAAAAACTGTCAGGGTTTTCTTAAGAGGTTCTCTTAAGAACTTGTAAGCTAAGATTGCCTGAATCCTAACTTCAAAATACAGGCAGCATTTAAAATTGAGTGTTTTTAGAGTTCATGTAATCTGCAGAATTTTCTGCTCTTTAAAAAGAGTAGACAGACTAACACAGGCTCTCTTGTTGGGAGGGGGAAAATGAACTCTGATCTCTACCAAGGCAGAGCTGATATTACAGCTCAAGTAGGTTTTCTGATTACTTCAAGTTTGGCAAAAGATACCTGCCTTACTGAAACCTGCTGTTTCTTAGGAGGCAGACTGCCTCCTATGCCAAGTACTGTCTGTTACTCTGCAGATAATCTAGGGCAACCCTCCATGTACAGGAGAAGTTTTAGGATGGATATTTCAGTGTCTTAAACGTGTGTTTTTGTTTTAAAGACAAAACAGCTTAAGGGACTAATGTTACTTTTCTAAATGAATGGTATTTTTTGTTGTAATTGGTCTGATCATACGTTGTGGAGTAATTCTCATCTACATCCTTGTAAGTAGGATTGTCACTATACTTCTGACTAGGTGACAAAGGTCCCTGGCCACTGGGTTTCTGTATTTCGAGTCCTGTGGTGTAGGCTTCTAGTCTTCTTGCTGTGTAAAAACATGAGGCTTGTGATCAGTGTTGTAAACACCTGAAATCTAACCAGCTTCTTAAAACTGGTGGGAACCATTTCTAGGAAAGGTGCAAAAGAGTCAGTTTAAGTACTTTGTAGTCATTACTAAGGTTTAAGTACCTTTATTGGAATGCAACAATTCATAACATATGGCCATGATATAAAAGAGCAAGTATTCTTAAATCGAAAAGGGTGTTTGTGCTTGTCAAATGTAGATGTGGATTTAGCAATACGTGAGGGACCAAAGACTTTAAAGGGGCATCATTGGCCTCTGAATGTGCAATACTTGTGTAGCAGGCAGGAGATGTTACAGGACTCCCTGCATTCTGCAGTGTTCCAGTGGAAAAAAGGTTTTCCTGCTTGGTGCCAACATTGTTACCAGTTTTGCCTCTGTTTTGACACTTTGATTGAACTAAAGCAGTACAGTTTCAATGAGGCTATCTTTTTTCATGGTAGCTGTGACTTTAACAGTCAGAGGAATAGCAACTACTTGAATAGGCGATTGTTCTTTGGGTATTTTATTAATCCCTGTTGCTCCCTGTACCAGATGCTGACCCAGAGGTAACCATGGCAATGCTGCGGTGGATCTACACAGATGAACTTGAGCTAAGAGAAGATGATATCTTCTTGACAGAGCTCATGAAACTAGCTAATAAATTTCAGCTCCAGCTGCTTAGGGAAAGGTGAGTCTTGGTAAATACAGTGAATCTTCTTGAACTCTTCAACCTTGTTTGAATAGAAATAAGATGATAGCTGCTGGCAATTGTATAAAATTTTGCTTTTTCAAAGTCTTGAGGTTTTCAGTAATACAGCATGACATTCAGTTGATCACAGGAAATGAAGCCTTGCACTACAGTTTAACTGTAGCAGTTTTTCTCATAGCTTTTATGTTTACTTTCCAGTTCCTCTCCCAGTCAAACTAATAACCTTAATTTGGCATTAAGAGGAAGTAGAGATCAGTATATTAGTAACAAGGTCTGGAGAGTTGCAAGAAAGGAATTGTTAAAGAGAATGCTAGGAAGAGTCAATGGCAAGTAGTTTGCAGTATACTACAGGTGAAAAATTTTTAACTTAAGTAGCTGTTTTTCTGTGCATCTTGGTAGCAACTTTTCTTCATAATGAAGGCTAATGTAACAGTACAATACTTTGTCATTTTGAGATTGATTACACCATTGTAGTAGGGGCCAGGTTGTTACCTTGAATGTATAGAGTGCTCTAAATAACCATGCAGAGTTAGTGAGAAGCCTGAATGTACAAATTGAAACCTCTTAAAGTTTTGTAGAACTTCGAAGCCTTGAATTTAGTCAAAGATAAAATACCCTTTGATATAATAATCTTTTGCCCAAGGGGTGTCTGGGACTGTAGTGGTATATGGCACTCATAATCTATGATTTAAGTGTGACTCAATGTGAAGCAAACTAAATTGCTGTCAGTTCTTCTGACCAAAAGTTGACATCTGTAAGGCTAATGCGAAAACTGCCTTCAAGCTTTGTACCAGCCTGAAACTGTCTTCATGTTGTACTGCCTAAACATTCCTCAGCTGTTGTCTGGTCATGGTAGTCTAGTGACAAGTCCATGTACAGTAAGCTACTAGTAATTATTAGATGTCTTGGTAGGTGTCTGCACCTGGAGACAAGTATTTCCATTTTTTGGTCTTAATATCTTCTTGGCGATCACTGGCATGTTTAACTTCTTCATTTTGAGGTACTTGGATTTTCTTCCCATAAACTCAAACTAATAGTTTCACACCCATAAAGATTAGGTGGATCTGCTGTTAAAGCTTATCCCTTCTCTTTATTAAACAAATAGCTGTATTTGGCGTGCCTTTTTCTAGCTTTGACACAAAAGCTGCTTGTGATCACTGTAGTACTTTTTAAAGATAGACATCTTCCCCACTTCATAACTGTGAATGAACTGCAGTTTGTTCCCTTGGGAGAACTAGCATGTCTGTCTCTACTTGCAGGCTCCTGCAGTGTGTGGGGTTATCACGGGACCTTAGCTTAGAGGGACTCTAAGAGTCTGCTCTTATGGAAACTGTCTTACAGGGCTTTTCATTAAAGTATGTTTATGCTGCTTAGCTGTATAGTAAAGTAAGGCCAAGCCATTTTCTACTGGCATCTAGGAAAAGGAGTATACAGGACCCTGCTACAGCATGGGAGAGTGATTACAGTAAAGCTCTTTCCTGACTACTGAACACTGGCTTTCCTATTTTGACAGATGTGAAAAAGGAGTTATGTCACTAGTTAATGTCAGGAACTGCATTCGTTTCTATCAGACTGCTGAGGAGCTGAATGCTGGCACTCTTCTGAACTATTGTGCTGAGATAATTGCTAGTCACTGGGTAAGTATTGTCAGAAGGAAGCAAGAGGAAAAATGTTTGCAGAGTATAGGAACTTAATCAGTAGAATTTTGCTTAACTTACTGTACTGTCTAACCTCAGTAGTATCTCTTGGTATGCTAGCATTCAAGCATTCCAGTTGGGATGGGGATTACATGGATTCCTGATGACTTTCAGTGACTGAGGTGACCTATTATGCTAAGCCTTATATGTTTGTAAGGAGCAACAGTGTTGATAAAAAGCTGTCGAATCTGCCTGCCCTGCTCCCTGGTGTGAGTGAAGAGGCTTCTTCTGAGGCAGGAGTGACTCTTCCCTTCCCATCTGTCTTGGTTATCTTTATAATATGTGCTTTTGATGCTGTGTGTGATTTGGTATTCTCTACAATGCTAATTCATAGTTACATTTGAACCAAAGCACATTAAATGGCTAGTTCTCTAAGATTTTTTGTTGTTGTTGTCTTCAGAGGTTATGTTTGTTGCCTATCTTGGTGTGAATGCTTTGTCTGGCGGGAATTAGCTTATAGCCTGAGGAGTTGTTCTGTTCATTGGAAATACTTCACTGTAAAAAGCATCTTACCTTCCTAAACATGAGCCAAACCAAAGGGACTGTATTCTAATTAGCAAGAGGATTGTTTATCAAATCTGGACTCTGAACTGTTTAGAAGTTCATCCGTAGTTGGTCCCTGTCTATACAGATCTCAGGCCTGCTTTTACTTCTAAAAATAATCCAGGGAAGCCAGGGAAGACATTATCTTCTGTAATGGAGGGAGTGGCAAGGAGTCTTGCAACTGACTTGGAAGTTTCATTTGCTCTGATCTGTTATTCTGAGGAAAGTTTGATTAACTGTGCAATGGATTAGCCTTTAAAATAAGACTTGTCAACAGCAGGCTAGTGTGTGAGGATTTGGGTTATTCTAAATCTAAAGTGCATCATCCAGATGTGGATGTTTCTCTGTTTGGCTAATGCCAAAGCAGAGGGGAGTGCTTTGATATGTGAATATATAAAAAACCATTATTGTATCTGAACCTGCAGGTCAGCCATTTTAACCTTTTTCCTGCTTCTGGCTCCTAACTTTTGATGTTGTATTCTATCTGGAAATGAGGTTGTTTGTGTTTAGTCAAATGAGCGCTAACTCAAACATAAGGTCTTTATACTTCTAAGTTTCTGTTTACTTTTATTCAGAGTATTTTTCAAAGTTCTGTGGAGTTGTCAGTCTTCAATAGTTATGGGTATCTTTGTCAGAAAACTCTAATCTGTGATTTAAGTCCAGATAGAGAATTAGTTTAGAGACTAGATGTTAATCTACTGTAATGTCTGGTAAAACGCTAGTTTTCCATGTCTGTAGACAAAAGGAAAGAAATTTCACTAACTGATCTTGAAACTAAGACGTAAGATGTAAAACTTCCTGAGTGTTTCTTCCTAATCTTAAAAGGCTATCTTGAATTGTGCCTGCTTGTTGTGATGTTATCAAAATGAGCTTTTAACTGAACTTGTTTTGTGGACTTCATAATTACATTGTGCAATGCCTTGTTTATAAATAAAATAGGAGTGTTGCTTATGCTTTTCTTTTTTTTTTATTGCTTCTAGGATGACTTGCGTAAAGAAGACTTCAGTAGCATGAGTGCTCAGTTATTGTATAAAATGTTCAAGTCAAAGACAGAATATCCGTTGCATAAGGCTATTAAAGTTGAGAGAGAAGATGTAGTCTTTTTGTATCTTATTGAAATGGATTCACAGGTATAGTGAGACTGACTTGATCTGTCTTCTAGAATTTGGTGTTTCAAATAACAAGGTTCAGACTAGTAGTTAGAAACTGGTTATTGATTTTTTTGTTACTAGTTCTTATTTGCATGTTTATCACTGCCATAGCTGCTACTGTATATGTAATGGAGGTCTAGCAGTAAAGGCTCCATAAAGACATAATTAAGTGTTATGAGTCAAATTCTGAAAATCTTGCATGCAACAGATTGTATCTAATAAAATCCAGTACTTGATATTGCTATGCACATTTAAAATTGAATGGTATAATAGCCAACTTTGCTGCTTCATGGCAGGTCAGTAAGCATCGTTTCTTTGAACAAAAACTTTCCCTCTTCCATTGAATATTTGAAGTAACAGGTATTTGTACTGTTTGGATGAACACTCTAAACAACTAGCAAATAAGTTGTCCCTCAACAAGGGGAAGGAAGAATTATTCCAGTATTAATTATCAAGAATTATTCAATTAGTCCTTTAAGATGCCTCAAATCCTAATTGGAAGCTGGGACTGTAGTAGCAGTACTTAGCACCCTTAGGTGCTAATCCAATTGGGATTTGAGGTATCTTAAAGGAATAATTGAATAATTCTTCCTAGTACTATGTTGAATGTGCCTGTACATAAAAGGCAGCATCTTTTAAGAGAGTACTAGTCTTGCTTCGTGTGAGTTAACAGGAGTTCTGTTTGCAAGCCTTGTTTTTCTTATTGAATAGCCCTCTGGGTAGACTTGCATGCGGTGATGCTAGTCTTGTGATTGTTTTCCTGTGTAAGATGCACTTACCTAATGCAACACTAGCATTTTTCCATTAGAGCTGAAGGTCTAACATTGTGGTATTTGGAACAGGCTGTTAAAACATTGGGCTGGTGAGCGCACCCCTGACTAATGTCAATTAACTGAATTTGTGTTGTAGCTTCCTGGGAAGCTCAATGAATTGGATCACAATGGAGACCTTGCTTTGGATCTAGCCCTTGCCCAAAGACTGGAGAGTATCGCAACTACACTGGTCAACTACAAGGCTGATGTCGATAGAGCAGACAAGAGAGGCTGGAGTCTATTACATAAAGCCATCCAAAGAGGTGAGTAAATAGGATATGAAGCCTTGTTAACTTGGAGCTGTTCCTGGTGGGGAATATATATTCCGAAGTCTATTCCTGTGTCACTTTGTAGTTGACACTTCAGTTAGAAAATTGTAATCAACGATGAACTTTGTCCTATTTCTTTTTTTTTAAACTTAAAAACAAACTCACTCTTATTTGGGACCTGAAAGCTAGCCTGCTGGCTGGCGAAGTAAACTTATACTACGTAACATCCAGAAGCAATCTAGTAGAATATTGTCTGCTAAAGGAAGAAATGTAGGGAGATACTGAGAATAGTCTAATTTGACAACATGATGTCTTTCTGACAAATGGTTGAATCAAGCATGACAGTCTAATCACAAATAAAGATGAAGCCTTTTTCTAGATCTGGGTTGAATGCAGCATATGCTTCTTTGTGATTGTGGTTAACAGCAAGGGTCCTTGCTACTGGACAGCAGTTTTAGGGGAGTCAAAACTGTCTGGAAGATGATGAAGAGCAGGTGGAGGTGCTTCTATGACAGCCTGAATATCTTCAAAGTTCCAGTGAATAGTAGCATAGTTATCAGAGTGGAGTCTGAGTACAACTACATTATTATCTTGAGCTGTTCTCCACCTTAGAGTGGAAAATGTATCTTATGAGAACTGGAGCATGGTAGGACCTGGTCACCATGGCCACAGTACTCTGAAGGCTTTGGAGCAGCAGCAGCATCTTGGCCTATGGCCAAAGTCTGGTAAAAGTCTGTAGTGAATGCCTTGTGCTACTAGTTGCCTGCAATGAGACCTTTGGCAGCTCTGTTCCAGAAGGCCAAGCACAACAGGAACCTTACCTGTGACTGGACCTCATGGGTATTGTAGTGCTACAAATTAAAAGTGTAAGTTTATTTTTAACAGCAAGTTCTTTTGGACTCTTATAAGTAGTTTCAGTTTTGTGAGCTCAAAATACAGCTCCCAACTTCTTCCTTTAATCTCCTACATATCTAAACAGGGTAATGCTGGTGTCTGATCCTGTGAATTAAACTTCAGCAGCAGGAGTAGGAGACCTTCTAGGCATAGGTCAGTGTTGTGATGGCTGCAGCCCTATAAAGCACTAGAAAGATTGCAGCAGGCTGCTCTTAATACTAGCATTTGTCCTCCAGTTCTAATGTCTGCTTTCAGTCTGAGCTAGAGCCCTGAAAATGAATGCTTGCTTTTCAGTAACCAAAGCTTCAGTGAATTAATCACTGTTAACAATCACATGTTTTGGAAATGAAGCTAAAGCAAATTGTCTGAACTTGCCACATGATTCTTATTTCTTATGATCACTGGAAAGGGGGGGAGTGTCAGATAGGGAAATCAGAAAATGGGATTTTGGTTTTTGCTGGCAGAGATAATACAGCAATCTATATTGCTTATACAGGCAAACAGTCGTCTTTGTTCTCCAGCCTTGCATTTAGGACAAGCAACTTGTGAATATGTCTATTCAAAGTAGTCTTTGGAGTAAGGGGAATTAGTACTATCCTCAAGTCATCCTCTGCATCTTGGGTGTTTCAAGTCCAAGGTTTCATGTACTGAAGTGGGCCTAAGCTCTGACTTCTGAGAAGTTCTCAAGAGGGGGTTCTTAGGAATGCTGTGTGTGGTGGGTCCTAACTGTTGAAGCCTTTACCCTATGTATAATGGGGCCTAAACTTTCAAGAGCTAAGGCTGTGTTATTGCTTGTTTAGGTAGCAGTACTGAACAGATGGTGACTAACTTCAGCTACACACTTTTGACTGATACCCTGGAATAGTACCTTTTGTTCAAAAACTGCTTGTATGTTTAGTCTCACAATTTGTCCAATTGTGCATTAAAGCAGCAGTGGATTTTTCTTGATAGAGGAACTAGAAAACTCAGTATCACCATAACAGATAAACTAGTGTGTGAACTTGTCACATGTAACCTCTGGGCAAAACACTTTTTCCAAGAGGTTGTTATAAAGTACTTTAATCCTGACTTTGCAGTGAAGTGTTCTTGAAGTTACCTATTGCTAAGACATTCTAAGAGCAGACACTTATATTGGAATGATTATATAGTATAGAGGGAAATCACATGTATCCATTTTCTGGACTTGTATAAAGTGTATAGGATTCCAGTGTATCCATAAATAACCTTATTTTGTTTCACAAAAGGAGATAAATTTGCTGCGAACTTTCTCATTAAAAACGGTGCCCGTGTGAATGCTGCTACACTGGGAGACCAGGAGACTCCTCTGCACCTTGTGGCATCGTACAGCCCCAAGAAGCATCTGCCAGATGTCATGGCAGAGATGGCACAGATAGCAGAGTCCCTCTTACAGG
This sequence comes from Ciconia boyciana, assembly GCF_034638445.1. NCBI lineage: Eukaryota > Metazoa > Chordata > Aves > Ciconiiformes > Ciconiidae > Ciconia > Ciconia boyciana. The sequence continues at coordinate 4,011,523 of NC_132950.1, forward strand.
CGGGAGCCAATCCAAATATGCAAGACAACAGAGGAAGGTAAATACTGGGTGATGTAAAGTCTGCTACCAGTTCAACAGGTAATACTGTAGTGATTAGATGCAGCCCACTGAGAACCTGCTCAGGTCTGCCAGCAAAGCACAGGTGATACTGGAAGCAGGAAGGGTGAATTCATTAATCCAGTTTGAGACCTGTGGGTAGCAGTCAAAGGAGAAAGCTGTGCAGGCTGAATGGTACCCTGTCATGACTAAGCATAGCCCAGCTATAGAAAGCTGGGATGAGTTGATTGTGTTGGAACACATGGCACACAATTAATTTGCCTTTATTGAATCACTGAACAATAAAGCAAGTGAACTAAGATGACCAATAGTATTCCTGAAAGGTACTTCTCTTTGAACCTGTCAATGAAATTGAAATTATCTCAAAGAGCCAGTATCTGCAGCGTGTTTATCTGAAGTGTAGGGCCTGTAAACTGCTCTACAGGTTAGGTTGGGCTGGCAAACAAGTACATAAAATGATATAGAAGCTTGGAGTATATCAGCTACTCAATTCTGATAGGTCGAGCTCTTGTACTTTTTTCTTGAAGGTTAGCTCTTACACTAGTGTAAAGAGTTGCTTACTACTAAATTAATTGGAATCATGCCCACTAAAAGGGTAGATTGCTCTTTCTTTCAAGATGTGCTTGTGCCCTTCTGCTGGAAGCAGAGACAAAAGTTAACCTCATAAATCTGTAGGGGCATGTTGGTGACCATGGACAAAATCTTAAGTGTCTCACTTATTACTAATGTACCTGTACTTTGCTCCAATTGCAGGACCCCATTACATGTGTCAATTGTGGTCAGGAATGAACCTGTATTCAGTCAGCTTCTTCAGTGCAAACAGTAAGTCTCACTTAAATGTAAAATATATTGAGGTTACCTTGTACAGTGAAGATAGGAAAACCTGGTTTAACAACTCTTCTGTGCCTTTTTGCCTTATAATAAGGCTAGCAATAGGCTTGGGATGCAAAAGTGTAAAGGCTTTGCATAACTTAAGGTGCCAGAATAATGCCAGAAGCCAAGTAAGTTTTTGCCCTACTGTAAAGAGGAAGCAAACTGTATCTCAGTGTTTTTCAAAGAGGACTAGGTGAAATAATGTAGCAATAACTTCACTTGTAGTGGAGCTGAACGGAGTAATAAGACTCTTAAAATGTCTGAATACGTTCTTGAGTTCAGCTTGGGTTCTGGTTAAAGCTAATACGGGTGACTTTAGGGTGATGAAGCAGAATACTTCATTTGACTCGGTTTCCTTGTAGTTGAATTTGCAGTTCTTGTACACAATTTATGCAAATACAAGAGGATTTGTCTCTTTGTTACATTTAGTGGGAGCCCAAATCTGGGAGGGCCATGCCTCTCCTAGGAGCAAAGAGCTTAAATCTAGTAGTCACTAAAAGGTGTCTTGCTTGTTTCAGAGCATTCACAAATTCTCTGAAGTAACTGGAGCTATAGTAGGCTTCTTGGCAAGCAAAAGTTGTCAGTGAGGTATTAGATAAGCTAGTACAGCTGTTCAGACACTTGAAACCTAAGCTGCATTGGGGACCACTTTTTAAGGTATAAATTGGGGAACATTAACTCTTATTTTTAGACTAGACTTGGAGCTGAAGGATCATGAAGGAAGCACAGCTCTGTGGCTTGCAGTTCAGTATATCACTGTATCGTCTGATCAGTCTGTAAACCCTTTTGAGGATGCCCCTGTTGTAAATGGAACCTCATTTGATGAGAACAGTTTTGCAGCAAGGCTGATCCAACGAGGCAGCAATACAGATGCTCCAGACACAGTAACAGGTAAAACAGAGGTTTGTATTTGTGTGCAGGTGGAAAGCTTGTGCTTGTAAGGTAACTGCTTAATGCTAACTGCACTCTGAGGAGCTGAATGAGGTTTCAACAGCATTTGCTGTGTAATAAATGGTAGATGGTAGTAGCTTTAACCAGAGCTGGAACACTGACAAGTCCCAAGCTGAGCTTGACTTGCAGGAAGTGACAGAAAATCTGGACTCCTTGCTGGGTCCTAACATCCTCTTTACAGTTTCAAAATGTGTAATTGCGAAATGGTGGTGCACATGACAGTCCAGCATTGCAAGGGGACTACGAGTAGGTAGGATTTTCCTCGTTGGCTTCAAACTTTAGCGTTGTAAGGTAGAGGTGAAGGTGCTATCACACTTCTTGGTATCAAAGTGTGGTTGGAATAGCACTCTAACAGTGTTCATGGTTTTTCTTTAGGAAACTGCTTGCTTCAGAGGGCAGCTGGTGCAGGAAATGAGGCAGCTTCTCTCTTCCTAGCAACTCATGGAGCAAAAGTTAACCACCAAAACAAATGGGTAAAAGCAGAAACCTACAGACTATAGTCTGAAAGTTTTCTTATTTCTCTTTAGAAACAAGATAGCAGAGCGCTCTTGTTGCTAACCATAGCTTAAAGCAAGTTGGAACACCTGCTGAGCCTTTTGCATGTTTTCAGATATTTACTAGTGATCAGACAACTGTTGCATTCTTATGGCACTGTTCTTGCAGCATCACCAGTTGTCAACATGCTTTTAACACTTCCCTCAGTGCCTGTTGTAATAAAGTCCTTAATATAAGCTAACTCATGTAGTTTGAAAGTCCTAAGGAGCTTCAACTACTAGGACTTCACACTAATCTTCACACCAATTCTTGTGGGCATAGTAGTTTTGAAAGCTACTTCTCTGGGTTTCATGTCTTAAGCTGTTAACCTAGTACTTGGTTTATTAAAGGGAGAAACACCACTGCATACAGCCTGTAGGCACGGCCTAGCAAACCTGACAGCAGAACTTCTACAACAAGGAGCCAATCCAAACATCCAGACAGCAGAAGCAATGCTTGGTCAGAAGGATGCATCTTCTCCAACAGCAGAGAATGTCTATCTGCAAACTCCCCTTCACATGGCTATTGCTTACAATCACCCAGATGTGGTGTCAGTCATCCTGGAACAAAAAGGTAGGTTTTGTCTGGTGCAGACTGTATCGATGCTGTAGTGGATTGGTGCGTCAAGATGGCATCTAAACTGTGTTTTGACAAACTACTGACAAAGCATGTCTTCCTGTAAATGGTGTTTAAGTAGAGCAATTAAGACTGGCTAAACATAGTCTTAAACTCAAACCATCTGCTTGTTAAGACTAGAAAATTAATTTGCCCATAAATCTTTCTAAATTCTCTACTGTAGATAATGGACTTGAACACGTAGCCCCAGGTTGTATTCTAGCTGTACAACTGAGATCCCTTTTCTCTCCCCATCAAAGCATGTGGTTCAGGTAAATGCTGGAATCAAATATGGATAAAGGCATCTTTCTGCAGTGAGACTTCTGCCTCCTTCAGCTCGTTCAGTAAGAGGATTTTGTACAGAGTAATGCTAGTATTGTAGTAGAGTTGAGACTTGAGTACTGAAATACTAGCAGATGACAGTTTATTAAATGCCACTACTTCAGCTTCTTTCTAGCAGTAGGAAGGTAGTTTGACAGCTGAAGCAAGGCCTATTTTGTCTCCTACTATAAGTGGGATTTAGAGGGAGTAGGTGAATGGAAGAGAATATCCTCCATCCCAGGGAGCTGAGAAGGATGCTGCTGCTGTCTTGCAGTACAGCCTCCCTTCTTAATTCTCAGAACTTTGTGTACACCACTCTATTTGGAAATGGAGGTAGAAAGGCGACAGGTTAAGTCTCTTAGCTAGAAAGTTGAAATTTTTTTTAGTATAAGTATTAAGATTAGGCAGTAGTGGCAATACTGCCTGAATCCTAAGTAGTATTGCATCTGGGAAACTGAAGGTATCTTGCTCAGATCTTTCAAACTGACTGCCAAAGGAACAGCCTACTTCAAAATGTGACGTTGCTACTCCTGCAGTTTTCAATGTGCAACTGCAGGTGAAGTACAAGAGTGCTCTAACTCCTTATGCTTTTTTCTAGCTAATGCTCTTCATGCTACCAACAACTTGCAAATTATTCCTGACTTTAGTCTAAAGGACTCGAGAGACCAGACTGTGCTGGGATTGGCTCTTTGGACAGGTATGTGCCTTCAAAACAAGATGAGAATTTACGAAGACGTGGAAGCTATGATGTGGATAAGATTTTTAAGACAAAACGGCACGTATGTGTTCATGTCCTGGCTTGTGCTGCTAGTGAGAAGCTGTCAAGGAGAGCTTTAGATGATTCTTCAGCTTCTAATACTGAATGTTCACATCTGACTTACTGATAGATTTCTAGCGCTACAGCTTCCCTTGTTCACTAGCAGGTAGCCTGGAGCCTCTTGCCCACAACTGTACTTGCAGTTGGGTGGAATTGTTCCACTGTGAACTCCCTGGTAGTTTTTGTATCAGATCAACATGTTTCTGTTCATGGTTAACTCTGTTCTAGACACTGGTTAATACAGTAATGCTGACCTTTACAAAGGGATGGTGAGCTACTTTAAGTAGCTATTAAGGGGAATGGATCTTGAAATACTGATTCAGAAGATGCTTTCTTGTCTGAAATGTGGAGGGGAATGGTTTGGGGAAAACTAGATATTTTTGTTTGCAGCCAAGTGACTTTTCAACAGTATCAGGACACTTTCAAAAGAAAAAGGTGGTGCGGTTGCTACCGAATCAATTTAAGTATGGTCCTAATACACTGGAAACAGCAGCTGTATGGGGGATGACTACTCGTACTCTGGACTTAAGAGATGAGGCAGAACACTTAGTGATGTTGCTCTGTACAGGAGTGCTAGATGTCATCCATATGTAACAAACATCTTTACTGTCCAGGCTTTTCACTTTCCTTTCCAATGAAAGGAAACCAAAATGTAGCTTTCTCCCTACCATTGCCCTTCTCTGCTTCTGAGATAAAGGAGGAAGAATTAAGCTAAACATCTAGTACAGTAATATTCAAGGGAATCGCTTATGAATGTAATACTAAAGTTAAAATGTTTGTTGGACAAAAGTCTGAAGTGATATGAAGGATTAGGCTAGGTATGGTTAAGGAGGACTCTACTACATTTAAGTTGCCAGGATTAATGAGAAAGCTCTGCTATATACCAGACCATATCTTGTGTCTTTAAGCAAAACCAAAAGGGCTCAGTAATCAATATTCAGTAAGTCTGTAAATGAATATTCAAGCTGGGTAGAGTAATGAGTTGGTTTAGCTCATGTATATCAATTTTAATAGGCTCTAGCATTGATTCAGTGCATCTCTTACTGTAGCTGCTGAAAATTGAAAGCTTGAAGCTTTATTTATTAATCTCCAGTGTGTCTGTTTTATAGAACTGAAGGTAGAATGCTAATGAGCTTTAACTCTTTAGGGATGCACACAATAGCAGCTCAGCTGCTTGGATCTGGGGCGTCCATCAATGACACAATGTCAGACGGACAGACTCTACTACATACAGCAATACAGAGACAAGACAGTAAGAGTGCACTCTTCCTGCTGGAACATCAGGCAGATATAAATGTCAGGTAAGATCTTAACTGATACAACACTCAACTGAATATGTATTTAAGAGCGGGTAGTGATGACTGCTTTTATAGAATGGCTTGAAGTTGGCTTCAAATCATGATTTGCGCATAGTTCTGCATTTTAGTACTTCTTATGGCAGTAGTTATGGCTGAGGGATTACGTATGTGAACTTGGACCTACATATAGCTCCATTGGTCAGTGCCTCCTCTTGAGGCTGCAGAGGGAGGTGCCATTTAAGTCAAGGTAGAACAGAATCCTCTGTAACAGACTCTCAAGTCCTAGAGACATGGTACTGAACTTCTGTAGTCTCATCTATTTGCCAGCTTGTTGGAGCTGCATGTTTTCTTAATTAGACGGTAGAAAACATGGAGCTACATCTAAACTAGATGGTAGAAACTGGTAGCTCCAGCAACAAGATTCCAGTAGAACTTGCCTCCTGAGCATCTCCTAGACAAGTTGTTATTAGACTGAACAAAACATTTATCTGCTTAAATTACTGACAGGCTGTCTTTGAAATTTGAGCTACACTGTAATGGATGTAATGGGTACAAGCTGCCTAATACTGCTGTTCTAACTTCAGTTATTTAACAGTTGGTATTTCTGACTGTTACTCAAAGTGTTACCACAGTGCAGACAAAGCTGTTCGCTTCTGTGGCAGTAGGCTTTCTCTGAAGGAACTCTGTTCAAATAGTGGCTGCACTTAAGGAAATGACAGTGTGTCAGCTAAGAACACTTAACATGCTCTTCAAATTTCAGAAATCAATCACTTGCTACTAAAGTGAGGGGGAAAAGAAAGGTAAACTGCACAGCTGTGATGAAAAACTAATATGGTGTGTTTGTTTGGATGTAGAGATACAGTCTTACTACAGCAAAAATACATGCATGGGGAGATAATTCTTGGCTTTGCCAATAAACTACCATAACACGAGGCCTAACTTTATAATGCAGTAGTAACACACTTCAAACTGTACCTATTGCAGAACACAGGATGGAGAGACTGCTTTGCAGCTGGCTATAAAAAACCAGCTCCCTCTTGTGGTTGATGCTATTTGTACCAGGGGAGCAGACATGTCTGTGCCAGATGAGAAAGGAAATCCTCCTTTATGGCTTGCCTTAGAAAATAACCTGGAAGATATTGCATCAACTCTGGTAAGACTGTCAGTTGACTTAATTTAGTCTCACTTCTGTGCATCTTGCTAGCAACAAAGGGCTCATCAGCAAAACCAAACTCAATGCATGAAAAGAACAGAGTAGTCCTATACCACTATCTAACTTCTAGAGGCTTTTCTTCACGGAAGTTCCTTTTTCTTGGGAAATCTTTATCAACACTGTGGCCATTACATAGCCAAATATCTTGCAGCCACTGTAATGGTGCAATGTATAGATGTAATGTTGTAACAGTATGTGATATATATATGTAATGGTGCAATAGTATAGAATATGCCATTGGGATTCCTGATTCTGGAAAGAGTAAGGATCTACTAAAAACATCAGTCTGTAGCATACCAGGCTTGTATAATGATAGGCTTCCTGAATGAAACTGAACACCCATATGTATGCTTTAGAGTATGTGCTGGTTTTATCGGATCTTAAAGTTCCATCAAGAATGTCTTTGAAGGCTTATATTTACTTCTAAGACTATTTACTTTCAGGCACAGGTGATCCAGCAGGAGACTTCTTAGGAGACTTAAGTAGACCTCCATATGTCTCCTTTATAAGGAAGTTACCTGAAAGCTTTGTCTCTGATACCCAGTTATTGTGTGCTAGAGACAACTATTTAAAAGCTGTGCTGATGAGCTGAGAAATACATCTTGTAATTGTACTTGACCATTTGTGCTGGTATTGAATAAGAATCTTTGTGGAGTCAGCACTGAAACTACTCATGTATAAACCTTGTAAATAGTTTGTAAAGTGGGGTGGAACAAGTCTGAAGTGCCACATTGTTCAAGTAAGTAGTTCTGTAGTAGAAGAATACGAATACTAGAAATAGAGTTCCTGGAAAAAACTATTTCTGTATAGCTGAATTTATAGGAAAGCGAGTAAATGGACCAGACCTTCAAAGGCAATGTCTGCTGATGCTACTTGACTCGCTTTAGGTGCTTGTCACTGCAGAAAGTGAGGTAACTGTGACCCAAACTGGCTTAAGACCTGTCTATTCAGAGTATATGAGTGAACACCTGAATTGTTAGTAAACACTACCTAATTAAGAATTACATAGTAGACCAATAAAATATTGGTCTGGAAGACGTTAAAGTAGCTTCCTGAAATTCAGTGACTGTCACAAGAATAGATAAGGCATCTCAAATTCTATCTCTAAGGGATAATGTTTCAGAAGCATTAGTCAAGGACTATATAGTAGGAGCCTGCTGGAGACATAAAACTTCACTGCCTCATTGTGCTTCTCCTTCCAGGTTAGACATGGCTGTGATTCAACCTGTTGGGGGTCAGGACCAAGTGGCTGCTTACAAACTCTTCTTCATAGAGCTATTGATGAAAACAGTGAACAAATAGCATGCTTTCTTATTCGCAGGTCAGACCCCCTTCTAAAATACAAACCTTCTAATGTGCATGTACATATTTTCCTGGCATAAATTAACTGAATGCTATTTTGAGCCAGTAACAGGTATGTGCTTCATTAGATTTTTTGGTGGGTGGATGGCACTTATGGAATTCTGACTGATCTTAAAGACACATTCTGTTACCTATATTAGCATCATCTTCTTGATGACAAGAGTCAAATTAAAACCAGGAACTTGTGCTTACGTAGAATGTGTCGGCAGTTGCTGGATCAGCTCTTGCAAACTTTTTTCTGACCCTTGTTTGGAACAGTTTAATCTGGATTAAACATAATAAGTTGACTATATTGTGTTTGTTTTAGTGGTTGTGATGTGAATAGTCCCAGAAAGCCAGGCCCAAATGGAGAAGGAGAAGAGGAAGCTCATGATGGACAGACACCCCTACACTTGGCAGCCTGCTGGGGACTAGAAGAGGTGATCCAGTGCCTTTTGGAGTTTGGTGCCAATGTCAATGCTCAGGTTTGTAGAGAAATTGTGCACGGTTTCTTTGAAGTTGATTCTTTGCCTCTAATGTAGTGAAAACAAACTTCCCTCTCACTGTGTATTTTGCTTGACAGGAAAAAGAACATCCTTCTGTTACAGCTGAGCCAATGCGATGAGTGGCTGCAGCTCTGCCTTCTCTCCTGTCCCTTGTTACCAGATCTAGTGCCCATCTGCCCATATGATGGGTTAATTCAGGAAGCTATACTGAAGGAAAATAATGATACAGAAAACTTCTTGCAGTGTTAGTTTTCTGATGTAATGATTAGAATTCAACTCTTCTGTCCCTAGTGTGAATTGAAGGCAGGAGCAGGGCTGTATTCTGCTGCAATTGATCATTAGATCAGCTATAGTGTAAAACTACAGAATACTCTACTTTGTTAGTATGTTTGGGAAGTGTCTTCTGTTACTGAGTAAACTGAGGTGATGTAACTATGAGTTACACTTCATTTTTGATTACACAGTAATTCTTAAACAGAAGCTTTTGACAAATAGCAACAAAAGAAATGAATGCAGAACATCTTCAACAGCATCAGGACCTAGAAATGACATCAAAATGAATGACAGAACACATAGTCGCAAAGCAGCCGTGGCTGTAAACTGCTGCTTGATACAGACAAGTGATTAAACACCTTATTTGAATTTGCTAGACTTTAATATACTGTTTGCATAACAGACATGCCTGATGCTGTTATATTTTCAATGAGGGAACTTCCAAGTGTTTAGCTTCTAGAAAACTTAGCACTCGTCCCTGAGAGTCAAGCTAGGGAAATATCTGTAGTGCTGAATCTATGGAAATGATACTTCAGGTTTGTATACTGTAGTCTGTACATCATTCTTTCAGATAAAAATTGAATTCTACAAATTGCTATTACTATAAAGTATTAACATTAAATACCCCAAACTGATATTAGTTTGAAAGCGTTCTCTTGGAATGCTTGGCTATGGTCTTGAATGCTCATCTCTGTCCCCAAAATGTCTGACTACATGGGAAATGTTACTCTGAGCTACTTAAATGGTTATATAGCACAAGATTGAGGTCAACCTATTTGGAGAAACAAATACCAATTTGCTTCACTTACACTGTGGATTTGAGCTCCCACTGCAACTGTTTGGTGTCCCAGCTGAAGGCAGCTGGGTATGTCACAGAACTAAACTAGTAAGCTTCCTCTACTTTTCGGAGTTAGGAAAGGATTTGTGTATTCCTGAATTTTCATATAACAAACTTCCTGGTTTCCTTCTAGGATGCAGAAGGAAGAACTCCAATCCATGTTGCCATTAGCAACCAACATAATGTTATCATTCAGCTTATGATTTCACATCCAGATATTAAGCTAAATGTACGTGACAGGCAAGGAATGACTCCCTTTGCATGTGCTATGACGTATAAAAATAACAAAGCAGCTGAAGCAATTTTGAAGAGGGAACCAGGAGCTGCTGAACAGGTAAGCTGGGAGTATTCTAAGCATGCTGGTGGTCTTCCTGCACTAGTCCATGGTAACAGGTGTTCCACAAGCAAATTCTGCTTTATCCTTTTGTGGCTTTATATGCAATAACATTTGCCAGATGCCAGTTTTCTGTAGCAGGATTTATTAGGAAACTGTAGGTGTGTACGTGCTATGTGTGAGTAAGAACATGAAGGGTTAGTGTCTCATCAAACCTTATCTCATTTTGTCAGTACTAAATTGAGAAACAGGCATATGTGTATATATAAGGAGAAAGTTCTAACTCTACTTTTGTTTTGTGCTGGACTAGTACAGAAAATAATCCATTACCTAGCTTTCCTAAAGCTATCCAAAATAGAAACCCTGACCTAAAATAACTGAATAATAGATATTATGCTGCACTGCTGAACTATAAAACCTCCAACTGTATCTTCAGGCTTCTGGTGTGACACTTCAGGCAGCTGTTCAGGAGTTTCTTCCTACCCTATGTAAGTTTAATTACTAGTAAAGTATTTGAGTGCTTAGTGAACTCTTGTAATATATCTAAAACGTCTTTACAAATACAGCCAGTTCTAAATATGCTTTAACATCAGCTTCAAGGCAAAGATGAACAACATCATGCACTTGGTATTAAGCCAAAAGACAAATACACTCTGCATCAGTGTGGCAGGATTGCATGCTGCTTCCTTCTCAGGTGTTAACTGCCAGATTGACTCAAGTTTGTTTCATTTAACTGAGTTTATCATTAACTGCTGCTCAGTACTTACTACAACAGCTGTTAACCTTTTGTCTGTCATAATACTCTCCAGTGTGTGGTCAAGAAATGACAAGGTTATAAAGTAGAAGTAAAGTAGTCTGAAGCAGACTAGAGTGAGGAATTGCAGCTGATAATTTCTCAGTTCAGTTTATTTGATGGTCACATCTATCAAATAAGTCTCCTGTCAAGCACTGAAAGGAACAAGGCTCTACAGTTCATCTCAAGTGGAGGGAGCAAGTATCTCTTGGTGAAAGTATGTCCTACTACATAACAATTTGCTGTTCTACAGAAATAATGCATTTCATTTCACATGCCCTTTCTGCCACAGGTTGATAATAAAGGTCGGAATTTCCTACATGTAGCTGTTCAGAACTCAGACATTGAGAGCGTGCTGTTCCTGATAAGTGTACAGGCTAATGTAAACTCTCGGGTCCAGGATGCCTCCAAACTAACGCCTCTCCACCTGGCTGTACAAGCTGGCTCGGAGATCATTGTGCGTAATCTGGTATGTACTGGAGAGTCATTTTTTCCTCTACTTAAAAGTGCACGTTCTGTTGTAGTGCACACTACCTGTAGGCTGGAGAAGTCAGCTGAAGGTGACACCACTTTTTCTGAAACAGAACTCAGACTTGCATAAAGTTCCCTTAGCTTGTACTGTTAGCTGAGCTGCATCAGTAGCCTTTGTATGAGCATGTTTGATTTGCAGCAATCATTAGGTAGTGTGGCTCACTTTAAAGGAAGAACCTTACCTTGCACTTTCTGCAGATTTAAACGTGAAGACAAGTTGCAGCAGCTCAGTAATGATAGCATTTTATATATGCTAGAGGCCTAGAAGTATCTCTGCACAGTGGAGTCTTGTGTGCTTCATTCACAGAAATAAACTGTTGGCTAATAGCCCTGAAAACACCTTTGAACATATTCCTTCTTGCATCTTGACAGCTGCTTGCAGGTGCCCAGGTGAATGAACTGACTAAGCATCGTCAGACTGCTCTTCACTTAGCAGCCCAGCAAGATTTGCCCACAATTTGTTCAGTCCTTCTGGAGAATGGAGTAGACTTTGCAGCTGTAGATGAAAATGGAAATAATGGTAAACTTCTGAAGTTCTACAAGTAGATGTAAACACTTCAGTAGGTCTGCTAATGATATCTCCTGGTTGCAGAGATAGCCCACTGAATGGGCTCACTCTTCAAAGGTGAAAAAGAATGAAAGTCCAAGAAATCAAAGCTGGTGGAAGGAGTTTTGGAGAGGGAAGGTGGAGGAAGTGGAAAGGGAGTGCTTAATTTTATCAGGCTGTAATTATTGCTGATATTAACTACTTCAGATTCTTGAAGCTTCTCTCTTACTTTTCAGCTCTTCATCTGGCAGTGATGCATGGCCGCCTAAACAATATCCGGGTCCTCCTCACAGAGTGCAATGTAGATGCAGAAGCCTTTAATATTAGGTAATTAGTGTAGTCTTAACAGACTAAAAGAACCACAATGTAATTTAAAATATGTGCTGGTATGACTAGATAAAAATATCCAGAGATTTAGCTTGGATTATAGTATTTCTACACTAGTTTTACAGTGAAGTGTGCCGAGCATGCTGTGTCTAAATTGTGTGGAAATTATGCATACCAGGAAAAGGAAGGTAAAGTAGGCAGTTGTGTATGATGTACTGAGTTACTTAGGTGTAGCATTGTTTAAGTCTGAACCAGACTTGAAAACAAAGAGTTGGATGAGTAACTGTAGTAGCAAGCAGACTTTGATCAGGATAACAAATGCTTTTTTTTTTTTTCCCAGAGGCCAGTCACCAATGCATATTTTGGGACAATATGGGAAAGATAATGCAGCAGCCATCTGTGACCTCTTCTTGGAGTGTATGCCAGAATACCCTCTAGACAAACCCGATGCTGAAGGAAACACAGGTAGGTGAGATTCAAGAGGTATTAAACTTGAAAGTCACTCAAGTTGTATTAATGGTATGTCACTTTTAAAGCTGGAATAATTGGCAGTAGTATGTTAAATACAGTAAGGTGCAAACATTACATGGAAACTTAGTCCAGAGTAGGATTGTTAGTTCTTCTGAGTGTAACACAAGACCTACCACTCTGTTAGCAGGGAACTGTCTGGCTTTTATCTTGCAGTCCTCCTGTTGGCTTACATGAAGGGAAATGCTAACTTGTGTCGTGCAATAGTGAGAGCTGGGGCTCGTCTTGGAGTTAACAATAATCAAGGAGTCAATATCTTCAACTACCAAGTTGCTACAAAACAGCTTCTCTTTAGACTGCTGGGTAAGTACTACTTGCTGCAGTCGGAAAGTGGTTTTAGCTTGTGCTTCTGAGATACTTTGGTGGAGGAAAGAACTGTGGACATCTAACTTAGATGACAGTAATTCCACAGGGGCGGAACTTCTGAATATTCTACTGCTTTAAATGGGGGGTAGAAATACTAATTTTTCTCATGATCAGCTGAAAAGCTGCACAATGCAGACCTGTCAAACTTAAATATTACTTTTTCTGGAAGGATAGACATGGAGACTCCTGGCTGGTGTTGTAGTCTAATGTATCTTAAAACCTAGATATTGCTTTTTAACTTGTGCTGTATAGTTGCTGTGGATAATGTGATGTTGATGAAAGCAGCTATACACGGTCTACAAACAAGACTGCAGCTATTGCAAGAGTAGTTCAATCAGTTATACTGGAAAAAACTTTTTTTTCTAAAACTGGAAAAAGCCTCCTTAATATTGCAGTGTACTCAAGAGGTGCCTGAGCCCATTTTGCCTTTACATTTTTGCCTCTAACAGATATGCTGACAAAAGAACCTCCCTGGTGTGATGGCTCCAACTGCTATGAATGCACTGCCAAATTTGGAGTCACGACAAGAAAGCATCACTGGTAATATGACACATCTTGCTGTGCTTACAAGGAAACAGATTCCTCTTCCAAATGTAGCTAGGCTTGTTCCTTCTGGTGGTTTAGGAAACCTCTATGTTAATGTAGGTGTAGAACCAGTAATCCAGCTGAAATGTTCCACCCTGTCCTAGATCAGTAACTTGTGGTCTGACTAAAATCCTATCTTAAGCTGTTTGTGCACTTAATTAATATTCTGATTTGTTGGAAATGAGAAATCATGTCAAAGTTCCAGTAGTAAAACAAGGATTTAGATGCCCGCTTTCAGTAGGGGGGCTGACTTGCTCTGAAACAGGTGACAGATTTGGGTAGCCACTGCCAGCTTAGGTTAGGGGTGCTGTTTGTAATGTGGAAATGACTGAAGACGCTGACATGAGTTGCTCTTGTGTAGGTATGAGTTGCCTTTCCTTAACAAGTCTGAACTTCTGCAGAATATGCTGGGTTAGATGGGTGTTAAGCTAAGATTTTTTTTTTTTCTCTTAGCCCAGTGTTCCAGAGAAACTACACATGCATCAGGTGAAGTAGTACTAGGTGACTGACTAGTATAGAAGCAGCATGTGGTTTTGGCATTAGTGTTCAACTGTTACATGACAGAGATCAGAAGATACAAGAAAGGTAGCATTTCAATCGCTACTGTACCTTTTTAGTGATACTATCATTGATAAAGAATATCAAACAGTAAAACCCTGGTGTTCACTATGAGTGAATTAACTTTTCTCCCACCCCTCTTCTACCAACAGCCGACACTGTGGACGCCTGCTCTGCCATAAGTGCTCAACAAAGGAGATTCCTATCATAAAATTTGATCTGAACAAGCCAGTTCGAGTTTGCAACATCTGCTTTGATGTCCTGACTCTGGGAGGAGTCTCCTAGTATGCTGTGGAAGTAAAGGGATTCCTAGTCAGTGCTCCTGACAGCAGCTCTGCTTACAAGCCCTCTGGGTAGGGAAGAGGAGGCCTATACATGTCTTCTGCAATAGACTGAACTAATTAAGGACCCTGTTATGATATATTCTGGTATAAGTGACTTTGTATGACTGTAAATGTATTGGGCTGCGATAGACTTCACTAGGAATTCGAGTGGATTGCTGAAACCAAGTGACAAAAGAATTTAGACCCTCTTCTAGTTGCAGTGGGGTATGGAAGCTAAAATTGTTAGGCTGATGTTTGAATTGACATAAAACAGGTCTGTCCTTGACATGGTGCTTTGCACTGAGCAACTCTATTAAGTCCTGTGGCTTTCAGGCTGCTTAGTAGAGATGGCATTAAGTTTCAGGGTAACCAGGTATCTTTCTTTGCTTTGTCTTAAATGTTCCCTTTCTCTAGAGAAGACTTCTTGTGAAGCTAGACTGAGCATTGCAACCACTGTTCATTTCAAGAAACTCTTCAAAAATGGGGTAGTTCTAAGCATAGCTCAAGAATTGTGGCCTTACAACAGAAAGCTTTACAACATCTGATGCAAAGCAGTCAGAATTGCAGATCCACATCTTGATACCTCCTTGGTAAATGTCTCATTAGCTTTAGCATGTTCAAGAGAAGTGCAAGATTGTTTTAGCCAGTAAATACTCTTGCTCATACCTGCTAGAGCTGTCAGTCTACTTTGTTGCACTTTCATATTTACGTTGCTAGTCCTTCCACTTCATGAAACTTGTACAAATGAACATATGTGCGCTGAAAGGCCTAAGCAGATGCTAAACAGAGAAACACTAAAACTGGTTAAGTAGTCTAACTCTCAATACAGCAATAAATGCTGAAGTGCATTATGAATCCCATGAGGGAGAGTAGCACTTTCCTTTGGTTTAAAGACCCTGGTTAACTGCTGCAGGAGAGTCAGTAACCCTACCAGTGTAGAAAGTGCTGCACCTCTAGACATTAAATTTGGGTCCATTTTCAGCAGGATCGCTGGTGAGTGGGAGTGTATTTGGAGGTTTCCTATTAACGTTAAGCCTCTGGCCTTGAAGGAGGGATTCTGAATTGGTAGTGCAGTGCCAGGCATTTAGATTAAGCTGCAGTATTTTAATCTAGGCTGGTCATGCTCTATTAAACATGCTGAATCTGTAAAAATCCAACTCCACATTGTCTAGGTAAACAAGGAAGTACTTTGCTGATAGTCAAGGTTATGATTTGGTGGGCAAAGGCTTCAGTCAGGAAAAAAATCTGTACTTAAGCAAAACTACATGCCATGTTAAGGCTGTTTTCATCCCAAGAGATGAACCTACTTTAGACTCAACTCAGCATTCCTCATCTCTACTCCATGAACTGGTGTGCATTTATTTAATGACTGTTATCTCCAGTGTACCATATGGACAAGTTGGTGACACATTGACAAGTCACTAGTCCAGACAGGGCAGTCGTAAAGAGTAAGATGAGACTATAAACCAGACTGCTGCTTTTATGGAAGACTTGCTCGAGGTTTTTTTCTCAAACTTGTACAAGAGAAGGATGGGAGAGGGTGTAATTGCTGACATTTGCACAATGAATTTCACATCAAATCTCACTTGATCTGCACTTTGATCTTCCAATATGCATATATTATAACTGGAATCTCACCCTTGTAACACTAGAGAAGAATAATGGATGATAATATGAATTTGCCTCCCTGTTTAATGTCTGCTGCTGTCATGTTCCAACAGAATGCCCTGGGTAGCACAACTGGTCTTTGTAACACAGTTACTAATACAAATGGTGCATCTCTGGCATAATATTCTAGGTGAATGAGGTGTAAAATAATGGTGTCTGAAGCATTTAACTGCAAGCTACAGTTTGGTTTTTTGAGTGAAATAGATGATGGAAAGCATTGTACTTCTAGTCCATTGCTTTCTGATGTTTCAGAATATCATTGGTTGCAAGTCTCTAGCAGTGACAGATAACAATGATGGAGATTAAGTGCATTTGGTGAAAGAAGTCTTGACTATAGTGTACCCCATTAACATGTTGACTTCCTTCTTGGTTTGGAGCTGCAGTGCTGTGGAGTGGTGTGTGCTCAGAATACTGAAAGATAGTGGTAGAAGAGCGTTCTTCCAAGGCCACAGCCTACAGACTTCAACTTAACTGGAAAACTGCACAACATATAATTGCTAAAGCATTTAAACATTGCTTTTTCAGTGACTTCTCTGATGGAAGAGGCAAGGCAACAGGGAGCTCAGTTCTAATGGAATAAGCAACCTTTTAAATGATGAAAAATGTACATCTTGTGAAAATTCAGCTTAACTGAATGGCAAGTTTAAGGCTGGCTAGTTGCTCTTTTAAAAAGTAGAATATTAATTATAACTGCCTGAAATCCTGGGAAAGATCTGGGAAACCATATGTAATGCTCCTAGTTTGCTTTTTACAGCCAATACTGTACCAGCTTTCTTTTTCCTTTCAGACTTCAGTGAGTTAAGATTATTGATAAACTAATGTACAGCCTGAAGTGCAACTAAATTCAGCAAATTTGATCATTTTAAAGTGCCTTTGAGGTAGTTTCCTTCCAGCCCACTCTAAATAGCTTTCTGCCAGAGTTAAAGAGGAAAAGCTTACAACTTGAAACAAAACCCAAGTTAGTTCTCTTCTAGTTCTTCAACTAAAGAGGTTGACCCTACCAAACAACTGGTGGGGCTCAGTCCTTTATGCACTCTGCCTAGCATCGGTCTGAACTCTCAGACCTCAGACTTTTTTGGGGGGAGTTTTGCTGGCAATGCTCCACCACAAGGTACAAACGTGAACGGAGGCACTTGGTAATGTAGTAGTGGTCAACACATTTCTAACTCCATAAACAACTGCTCTTCCTTGTTGTAGCATACTACAGTTGTGACCAAAAACCCCACCCCTCTTACCCCTGCTGTCTTCAAGTGGTATCTGTTAACTTGAGGCTCATGTCTGCCAAGCATTGAACAAAAGGGTAAATGGAAAAAAACCTAACTTCTGTCCCTGGGAAGTGATGCTGTCAAACCAGGCTTCAGGCACTTCAGGGCTGCATGGGAAGTCTGTGGTGGTTCATGCTGTTGCTTTTTTGTTCTTAGACTGGATTCCTTTTGATTGCAGTCATCCAGCACTCTTATACAAGCACAAAATGTGGTATGGCTTAAGTTTTGTCTATCTGAAAAAGGTGTAGTCACTGTTTCACACCACTAAGTGGAGTGAGAATGTTAGTGTTGAAGGTACTAACAGAGTGTAGCAAGTTGCTGGCTAAAAGCTGACAGATGCCTTAATGACTTCCTGTGCTGGAGATCAATGGCTTGTACAACTTCTCATATAGTGCTTATAGATTAACATGTAACAATCTGGAAGGCCAAGGCTGGATTTTCCTGTAGATCAAATGTTAATAGGCAAGTCCTCTTTTTTCCTGTAACCAGCAGAGTCGGGTACTGCAGCAAACTCGTCTCTAGAAAAATCAAAGCTTTTATGAGTGACAAAAATAACTCTGAACCTTCTAATACCCTCTGTGAAATAGAAAAGGAAGTCTTAGAACAATGGCATTTTATCTGCAATGTTTGTCTGGAGTAATTGTAAAAATGTATTTTTCCAATATGCGTTACTTTGTTGTGTAATGATTCTACTTGTAATAAAATGCATAACTAGATAATGCATTGTGAGGTGGAAACCTTGTCAAGAAAGTATCTTCTCCTGTAGAGACAGCTGCCCCTCTGCAAGCTATCCTTTACAAGCCACAAAGAAAACTAGGGATATAACATCAATTGGGCATGACAACTTTTCTTCTTTGTTCTGAAGTTATTCCAGGTATTCATTTTAATGTTGAACTGCTACAACTGTTCTTTTGGCTGACAAGGTCTGGTGTTCTGGTTTATACCATATAGTCATCTTGAATGCCTTATACTGGACTTACCTATAATCACTCTTATGAAACAATCCTAACTTTCTACAGGCCAGAGCTGGTTAATGGAGTAAATCAGTTCTCGGCTCAGATGCATTTAAATGGCCAAGCTGAGTCAATGTAACATCCTATTAGTGCATTCAGTTGTATGCGGGTGGGCAGCTTAGCCTCCTGGAAGAGCATATAACTACTGCAGCTTTACTTTGCAGAAAGAAAAGCTTCAGTGTAATAGCAAAACCAACCAAAACATCTTGGTGATGCATTAGTCTTTATTAATAAACTTACTAAAGTACAGATGAATGGTGAGCTTTATTAGAGCACTGTCTATGTAGACTTGATCCCTGTGTAACTATCATGATTTTCTTCCCACCCTTTTCTACCATGGGAGAATCTAGCTGAGCTTTTGAATGAGAGTAGAAACACTTCAGGTCAGTGAGGGAGCCTCCTTATTTGCTTAAATATATGACATCCCTAGTGCAAGACAAAATTCCCCCCCTAGTGTTTCCAAACACTAAACTGAGGAATAAGCTGTGAATTGGTTTTCAACCAACTTTAGCTTAAAGCAACACTATCCTATCTTGCCTTCCTGCAGCAGCTTATTTGCTTTTTGTGTAGCTCTTAAGATCAAAACCATCCTGCTCAGCATTTCAGCACTATTTGCATAGTGCTCAAGCATTACAGCAAGATGAAACTTGCTTAGAAGTTACATAGCTGATAAACCTTTACTAGGACTCCACCTTGTGACACTGACTTGCCCTTACAAACTACTTTTTACAGTATTTAATAATCTGGAATTTGCTGCAACTTTTAAAGCTATTTTTAAAGACACTTGCCAAGCATTTTTGGGGATGGTTTGACCACTAAATGCAAGTTCTTGTTAAAGATGTGTCCAAAAGCAAGTGACATGCTGACACTTACAATGCCCACTAAGTTGCTGAGACAGTGAAGCACTGCTTTGCAGCTTTCCTGCAGATTTTGCACAGCTTTATCTTTAGGATTGTTATGTGAGTAGCCCACTCCAGTCCCAGAGATGGCATAAGCCCGTGGCTGAGTTTGGGGACTTGAATGGGGACTAAAAGTGTGACTGGGGACTTGAATGCTGTGTGCTGGCTCTGCTGCCACTCATCTACACATACAACTTCCGCTCATGACCAGTAAGAGCTGGCACATCTGCCTGAAAGTGCCTTGGAGGACTTGTCTTCAAGGTTATGGTAGAAAAGAAACACAACAGAACCAGGTTAAAAAAAACCCAAACACAAAACTCCAAGCATTTATTACAGTAAGCATGTACATGTTTAAATTGCAGTTGTATCCATGTAATCCATGGCAGTTGTAGCCTCATTTAAACCTCATAGGTGAAAAGTGCTGTAATATGTCCTGCTGTCACTGCCATGAAGTGATTACTCTTGCTTTGAAGCAATGCTGCCAGGCCTCCTGTAATCTCACTAATTATTAACTAATTACTTAGATTTGTGGGACTTTCTTTAGAGGTGGTAGTAACTCAAAGCTCATGAGTTTATAAATGCCTCCTGGCTGTTTATAAATAGCTGGCAGCTGCCTTAAGGAAAAGAACTGAACACAGCTCAGCACGGATCTGTGCTGGTCTCTGTGTAATCTGGGTGTCTCTCTCAAGGCTGCAGCTACACCAGAAACCAATTCTAACAGCAGACTCCATGAAAAACAGCAACTGCTTCCCTGCAGCCTGGGGTTTATAATAGCACCTAGCCCCTACACAGGTATTCCCTTGTCCTTTTCAGCCCACACAGAAATGGTAGTAACTTGCTCTGCTCTTCTAAGAGTCACTCACATTACTGAATTTTGCCAGCTATGATAAAGTATGTATGGACTTTAAGAGAGCTGGGCCTTGTGAGGATACATCCAGCCTCAGGTTATAGCCTGATGGACACGTACCAGATGGGAGGAGGTCATATAGCAGAATGGAAATAGGAGGCAGATTACAGCAGGATGGTCGTGTTACTGCGTAGCTTTTGTTACTGCCTTTTTAAAACTACTAATTCCTGATCCGAGTAGTTTGAAAGTAGTGAATCAGAGGGCCAGGATGGCAAGGTTAATATAAAACAACAATCCTCATGGGTGGCTTCCAATATCTTCTTTGCACGCTATCTAATGTAAACACTAAGTGAGGAAATAACAGCTATGACCTTTGCCTCCTGTACTCGCAACAATTTCATAAAGCTTGTGTATAACTAAACTGCACTCCCAGATACTACATACCTTAATTGTAGGAGAAACTCAGGCTTCTCCCTGCTACCTTTAAACTCTTTGGAGTAAATCGGGTGACTGGGAAGGTGCATTAGCACTACAACGCAGTAGGCAGAGTTCAAGACACTGGAGGACTGTGCATAAACTGAGGTCAGCGATGCTGCAGTTCCTGTGCTCGCTACCTTGCTGCCTTAAAACACACTGCACCCGCCACCATGCACACAAGCATCTCTTTCCAGACAGCACAAGAAATCAGTTTTTAAATATAATTCAGGCTGTGCGTCTTACTGTTTGTTGCCAGATGTAAAAATACAATAGGAATAACGCACCGAGAAAGAAAGTATCCTGTTACTGACTTTTTAGCCACTAACTTGGCTAAAGTGTTTCCTCCTTCTCTCAACTCCATCTCCACACGTTAAAAAAGAGTCACAAATAACATGAAATTGTTATTGCTCCCTTCACACAGACAGATGGGAGGGAATGGAGCTGGAGCTGCAAATGCCCACCTAAAGTGCAACATTTTGCTGCAGGACTCTACGCCCCCTTGAATCCGGCACTCGGAGTCACACCTTTAGAACACACTGCTCGGCCAGCGGATGGCAGCCGTCGTATTCCTCCAGGTGAGGGTTATCCAGATCACCTCTGTCGCTGTGCTCGGTGGAGTCCGGCTGGCCCCACGGGGGACCAGTAGTCCTCACGCACACACAGTGACTCCCCTTCGAACCAGGTCGGTACAGCTTCCGAGGGACTCCAGTCCAGTCTCTGTTCACTCCCCCACTAAGAATGGAAAATTAGAATAAATTACTATTCAAACCCATGAAAATGCTTCCAGCAAATTGAGAATCATTAGATAAAAACCAAGACAATCTGGGAGAGTTACAACTAACGATACACTCACTGAGGTAGCCTTTGCTCCCAACAGCCAACATCCCACAGCTTTCTGATACCTTTTTATTGGCTGTGCTTCAGAAACCTGTGGCCTGAACCTGGTTTCATCAGTGCTGCTACATGCTCTCAGCCTTCTGGAAGCAACCATATTTCTATTGCTGGAAAAGGAACCATAGCTTTATGTAGCATGGCGTGTCTAGTGGCAAAATGCCTTTTCTGGGGGTAGCTAATTGCTCATAGATAACCACACGCCGCCTTCTGTGCCGTGACTGAACACAGTGGTTTTGAGAACTAGGGCAAAACAAAAAAAAAAAGTCTCAAGTACTTCCGCAGCTACTTCATAGTGTCTCTTTATGGGCCAAATCCTGCCTGTTGCCCTAACTACTGCATCTTTTAAACCTGTAAACTCTTACACAAGTGACTGCCACGCAACACCCAGTCCCAAGGCTGCACTCAAGCTCATTCATGCACAGAAGCAGATCCCCCAAGGTATGTGGTGCTACAGGTGTACCGAAATGAAGCCTAAGCATTTTGCAATGTGGTCTGTGAAATGATTTCATCTTCAGACAAAACAGTCCCTAAACTGAGAGGAATACAACTAAATAGGCCAAGTAGGAAATGACTGTTCAAAGCTCAACCTCATTTTTATGTGGTTTTAAGTGAAAACTGTTGTGGCAGTAGCCTGAGACAGGCTGTGAAACCATCTGAAAAACACGAGCTAATCCTTGCATTCCTGATAGGTGAGAAAACCTGTTTGAATGCAGCAGACAGTCCTAGTGGGATTTCTGTCCTGTTTTCCTGAGAACAGGAGGATCATGTGCATGTGGCAAATTCTGAAGCCTGATTTTGATTCCAGTGTGACCGAAGAATTTTTGCCTCAGAAATAAAATTCCTAAAAGTATTAATGATTGGGATGAAACTTTATTTTCCTTTTACCCGCTCACCAGGTCAGTGAGCAGAGTTCCCCTCCACTGCCTCACACTGGAGAACATTTTCACTAGCCCAGCCTACACCTCTGTGCAACTCCAGGCTGGGTGGAGGCTATCAGCGGTTGCTGGACGGGCAGAGAAAATCTAAGGGCTCCAATTCACACAGCAGCAGTGGCTCAACCTGGCACAGCAGAGGACAGCACCACTGCTCCTTGCCGGTTGGCTCTGCCTCTGTCAGAAAGCACAGCCTGAGGAATGCAGACAGGGGAAGGGACCATGCCTGGGGTATTCCAGCCATGCCAGCACTCAGCACATTAGGACCAACCTATGCCCTTCTGTGGAGAAGTCAGCAGACCTCACCTACAGACTACGGAGTGCGGTAGCTGCAGGAGCCAGGACATCTTCCTATGCCACTCCTGCTAGGAGAGGCAATGACAAAGCTCAGGGAGTCCAAAAAAAAGGGCAGAAGTGCTCTGCTCCAAAGGGTCCAAGCATGATGGCAGGAAGGCAGAGTTTACCTCTGTCTGGAGCACCAGAATCGGCTGCCCCCAGCAGAGCTCCATTCAGAGTTGCAGGGTGGAAACTGCTGCTTCCTCTGCTCCCTTTCTGCTTGGAACTTCAGAGCTTCCTCAATCGCAGCCTCAGCCTGCCTTAAGGCTTCTGTCGGTGCCCCATTTTCATCATAGAATCTGCCGACCAGCTTCCCTGGGAGAGAAGATCAATTAAGATCGCAGTGGCTCCAGGCAAGGAAAATGAATAGTTTGGGTTTTTTTTTTTAAATTGTTATTTAAAGACAAAAAAAGGAGGATCTCACCATGGCCCAATTTTAAAACCAAAGTGAGCTTGCATCACTTCCATTCTTGGATCACACAGCAACTTACCCACATTAATGAATCCATGCAGGACACGCTCAGGCACAGCCTCATTAAAGATCACAAAGTCAATGCCACTTTCAGCTGCAGAACCCGGAATTCTTTCCCGCCCATGCACCTCGTTCCCCAAAATAGGTTCCCTGCATTGCTGCTCCTACGGTCTCCCGAGTCCTGCTAATTTCAGTACTCGCAGCGCTGGCTCCATGCCTTTTTGCTCAGCAGAGACTAATAAAAGCAGGGCAGAGAGCTGCAGCTGACCTCCCAGGGCAGGAAAACTGTTAAGCTTCGCCTTAGAGGAAAGCACACCTCAAACTAGGTCTGGTTTAGCAGCCGCTCCAGCTGATCGCTCACAGCTTTCGGTACGCTGGTCTCCAGCGGCCACCTGCAGCAGAGGTGAAACACCCTCACCAAGGCGGCCGCGTCGTAGCTGAAACACGTTGCTGCGTCCCCCGACGTCCCATCGCCGCGCCGCAGGCCCGCCCTCGCCCACCCGCTCTCCTCCGCAGGCCCTTCCCTTGTGCGCGGCCACCCCAGCCAGAGCCGCCTACCCACGGGATCGTAGTTGTCGCCGTAGAAGGCGAGCCAGCTCTGGACGGCGAGCAGCTCGCCCGGCGACAGCGCCGAGACGTCGTCCACCAGCCCCGCCTGGGTGAAGTCGCCGGTGGCAAACGCCCTGGTGGCATCTCTCCCTGCGGGGCGGGCAGGCGGTCAGGCCCCTGACAGGGCCTCGTCAGGCCCCAGCGAGGCCCGAACCCGGGGCCGCGGAGGCGTCCCCCCCCCGCCCCGCCAGCGGTACCTGCGAGGCCGCTGTAGGCGCCGCCGGGGCCGTAGTGCCTGCGGCCGCGCTCCACGTCGAAGACGCGGCCCAGCACGGCGAGGTAGAGGCCGGGCTCGCCCGCCGCCCCACGGTACCGGGCCAGCTCGGCGGGGCTCAGCAGGCGGCCGCGGGACGGCAGCAGCCAGGCGCGGGGATCGAACCCGCGGCCCAGCAGGCAGGCGGCCCCCAGGCACAGCAGCGCCGCCGCCGCCGCCGCGCCCCGCCGCATGGGGCCGCGCCACCCCGCCGGGCGGGTCACGTGTCCGCCACGAACGCGCCCGACCCCTTCACGACACTTTCCTCGCCGCGCGGCAGCGTGGCGGCGGCTGACGGCAGCGTGGCCGGCGCGGTGCACGCCTGTGGGGAACTCGCTCCTTCCCGCGGCGTCGCTTTACGGCGAGCGTCGCGCGGCGCGGCCGCGCCGTGCCTTTCCGGGGCGGGGCGGGGCGGGGCGGGGCGGGACTTTGCGGCGCCGGGCGTCGCTTGGCGGCAGTGTGGCGCGGCCGCCGCCGGCCGGGAGCTGACAGGTGCGGCGGGCCGGGAAGTTGCTGACTAAGCCGGGCCGGGCGGAGCCGGGGCGGCGGCGGCCGGAGGAGGGGGGAAGGAGAAGCGGCTCTGCCGAGCGTCGGGTCGCAGCGTCGGCGCTCTCCGAGGGGCTCATGGGGACGGCGGCGAGCCACAGCAGCGAGGAGGAGGAGGAGGGCGCCGAGGAAGGCATGGAGGGGGCGGCCGCCGCGCCTCAGCCCGGCGCTCCCTTCCCGCCCGGCGCCGCCGCCAGCCCGGCGCCGCCGCTGCCCCCGGCCGAGGTGCTGCTGGACCAGGCCCGGCTGCGGGAAGCCACGGCGCGGCTGCGGGAGGCGGCGCTGCCCGAGTCGCTGGTGTCGCGGCACCACAGCACGCTGGTGCGCTGGCTGGAGGAGCGCCTCAGCCGCGGCGACGAGGCCGTCAGCCTGGAGCAGTTCTGCGAGGTGCTGGAGAGCGTCTCCCGCCTGGCAGCCGGCTCCCGCGGCGAGAGCGAGGAGGTGAGGAGGCGGCCGGCGGGGTCCGGCCTCGGCCCGGGCCGGGCGGGCTGCGCGGGGGCGGCGTGCCGGCCAGCAACGCGCCCTGCGGAGAGCCCTGCCTGCCCGGCTGGGGGGCGGCGAGGGCGGGAGCGGGGTCGGCGGGGCAGCCCGGGCGCCGCTGCAGGTGGGTCTCCCTCAGCCGGGGGTCTTGCCGGGCCCTCGGTGCGGGCGCGCTGGCGCCGGGGCCGTGGCACGGGGTCCCACCGGCGCGGCCGTCGGGACGAGCGTGGAGACCCCGGTCAGCCCTTCCTGCTCACTGGGGCGAGGCCGGGCCGGCGGGTTCTGCAGCAAGGTTCAGACGGTGGCTGCCGCTGCTGATAGGCAGGCTGTCAGCTTATAGATGTGGTTTTTTAATTTACGCCTGTTTGCAGTGATCGTGCTCAGCAGCCGCTTGTGAATAAAACGGTTACTTACGACAATATTTCTGCTCTCGCTGCCGCTAGTGCAGCGGGTGTTAGCACAGATAGGAAATTCTGTACATGTAATTCCTCCGAGAGATACTTCTTAACGGTGTCGGCAAGTCTAAGTTTACCAGGCTTAATTTTATTGTCGCTTTTCAAAATCAGCAGTGAAATTGTCAAGTACCTCATCGGTATCCCATTATGTGTATCGTGAAGTAAGAGTTTTGGAAAACTTGTAAGAAAGTAGTGCAAGAGAGTTCCCCCCACCCTCCCAGACAGAAGGTCTTAAGGTAAGGTTTCAATGGTAGAAGAGAGTACTGTTTCCTTTCTGCTGTGGGAAGGAATATGAGGAACTTGACATCTAGAACATTTGATCTTTAGCTTTACTCTCTAGCTAGCATTTAAAATGCAGTAGAATACCCTGTTGGGAATTTCACACTCAGTTGAGAAAGGGGTTATGTCTGAATTCCTTACTGCATGCAGTTCCTGAGTCTCACCAGTGACTTCCTCCGGTCTTTGTATTGCTCCCAAGTAGTAGAATAACTTGCTAAACTGTTAAATCACACATACGCTCCTTGAAATCAGTGCTGACGTATTAACAAAACTACTGGAAACTGGGAAGAGATTAATTTTGTTGTACAGATAGGTATGTTTACACCAGACTGTTTTAAGTAGCTTGCTAAAATGCTGTCTCCGTTTCCAGTTCCTTTACAAGAGCCAATAAAGAACATTTCTTCATTTGTAATGACAGTAAGGGTGAAATTAGTACATCGGGGTTCTTTCTGTTAATACAAACAAATGAGCTTTGTGGGCTGCAGAAATATTTTGAGGATTGTCTGTATTGCACATCCTCCTCTGCATGAAGAATATAGGTTTGGGGTGGTTTGTTTTTTTTTTTCCTGCTCTTGGGAGTGGGGAAAAAACTTGCCAAAGGATTTATCATGGTACGGATATGTCGTCGCATCTAGTCTATCCTGCAAAGCTGAGATGTCGGGATTTGTGTGGAAAATCTTGATGTCATTGTTTCTGTAACTGGCACTAGCCCATGGGCTGTAGTATTTCAGATTTCCAGGATGTATTTTAAACTGATGAGAAGTTAGTTTGTGGATGGCAGGTCAATAGGTTTCACTTTTCAATGTTTATAGAATGCTGTCTGGAATAGACTAAGTTTTGATCTGCCCATCAAGTTTTTCTGTTCTCAGTGTGGGGCTTGTGAACCACATACTTTGAATGCTTTATGAACAAAATGAACCTTGTTTAAATGCAAAATCTGTTTTCTAGATAAACTGAACCTCTGAATCCTTTTTTATTCATTAGTGCTTCAGCAGCTATCATGTAACATATCCAACTTTTGCTTGAAACATTAATGCTTCAGCTCTGTGGAGAGCGAAGGATGAAATACAGAGTTTTCCTAAGTCACACTTTAGATATTCTGTCATGCTGTCCAACTCCTGAGCTGCCTGTCAGATGAGGGGGTGACTTTTCCATGGGCCATGTTTCCTAGTGATCAACTTAGCCATCATTCCCCAGGAAAGATGTTGCTTCATGTTCAGGGTTGAACTGGGTAGGAAGCGTGTGGGCTTAATGCTTTTATCAAGGAGCAGAGTGCAGCTGGGTTGTGGTGAAGCTGCTACTGCATTTGTGTCGTGTCCCAGTCGTGAACACAACTCAAAAGCTCTGAGGACAGATTTGCATACGGATTTTTAAATTTAATTATTTTTTTTTTGCTTATACCCCCATTGCACAGGGCAGCTTGTCTGAGCAGCGGAAACTGTGTATGTTTTGTGTCAGATACAGAGTTTAAGTTATACTGAACGGTCAAAAAATAATTTTAGTGTTCTAGGGTCAGTGCAATCTCCTGAGATCATAGGAAGAGTTTAAAAATAAAATAACGAAATCCTGTATTAGGATGCAAAGAAAAGCATATATGTGGTAATCTCTCCTTACATGAAAGTATAAGAAATTGGTCTAAAGTAGCTATCAGCAGGTCCAGCCTTGTCATCTTGTGCGTGGTTTGTTTTCACTAGTTATATCACAGAACTTGCTCGCTTGTTCACTTCGTGTTTTAGTAATTGCACAGTCTGACTCCAAATATGAGGAGAAAAAGTCATAATGGCAAGAATGGCGTGGTACAAAACTGTACATGAAATTTTTTTGGCAAGTGAGTTATATTTGTTAAAATTAATTCCCTCTGTATTGTTGTCCTCAAGCAAAGGTCTTAATTTTTTGCTTCGGTATCTACCTGATGCCCAGCACCAGTTGTCTGTGCTGGCTGTGGTAGCTACTGGATGCCCAACACCAGACCTCTTTGCTGCTAAGAATAAGTTTTTTAAAGGTGTTCATTGTTAGCATGGGTTCAGCTGTATGTTTAACAAGAGTTTATAAAATGCTAAGCTAAAATTCAGATCTGTGCCACAGAAGTGCCGTTGGAGCTTTAGTCAGCTAAAATATGGCATTTTTATTCTGTTATCTTCTGAGGACTTTGCTCTTACTTAAGTGGTATAATTATGTCATGGTTAATTGGCAGGTTATTTTGATCTAATCATTTTGGTTTATTTCTCTCTAGGGTAGTGCTTTTAATGGTACACCAAGATTGATAATCAGGTAGCAAATCAAGAGATTCAAGGATAAGCTTCTTCCCGAACAGCAGTGATTTCTTGACTCTGTCAGACACTTGTGAGATGATCTGTTCTTAGAGGCCAGATTTACTTAGCTATGTAGCTGAACTTGAAATACCAAGTTCAGGGCTGGGAGACGGAAGTCTTGCTTGTAAAGAAATATCTTTTCTAAGTGCATTCCTAATTTATATGAAAAAAACCCCACCAGATGTTCCTGAAATATTGCATTTCTTTTTGGGGTACATTCAATTTTTTTTTAGCAATTAAACAGAGGTTTGTTTCAAAATTAAGTACGATTGTAAAAATATAGCTAGGTTTTTTTAATAGTAGTGTGTCACTGGATCATGAATTCTCTGAAGCGGCCAGTTAAAAAAATTCACTTTTATAAGCTTGGTTCTGTTTTATGGGCTTAGCTGAATAAAAATATCTTGTACTTTTGTTAGTACAAAGATGTGAAATGCATACCTATGCGAGTTACTTTTTACACATGCTCAGTACAACTTTTTGTATTAAAAATTTATATTAAGGTCAAAGTTAATAAAGCTGGCAATGGCTCCCTTCAATAAGAAAAAAAAATCTTTTCGAACTGTCTCCATTGTTTTCACAAATACTTTGACAAACTATGTTAAACTGGTATTTTGTGTAGGAGGACAGTATATGGAAGGAAATACACATCTAAAAAATATTCTGGTTCGAAGGACACTTTCTTAGATAAAGAAAATATTTAAAACCTGAAAGAATTTGAGTGGATACAGCGTGAGATGGATGCAGCAGTAATGAGTAATGGATGGTATGGCTTTTAGAACTAACTCACCCTTTAATGGAAGAGCTTTTTAGTGTTCTTTTGTGAGCACCTTCTCCACAGTCACAGATGTCGGGTGGATGTATACTGCTGATTCACTGGTATAGATGATGTGCTGTCTCCACCTAAGCATAACTACAGGTGACTTTCATAGGAAGGTAGTGCAAATGCCTTAAAACTTGCTTAAAAGTCTGCAGATTTCCAGCCAGGCTGTTTCCTGTTGTCATGAATTCAATACTACGGAAAGCTGATTCTTTTGATTTTTATTTAATGGTGTTATAATGTTTACTGCTATGGTTTCTATGAATTACCTTGAATTTCTGCTTGGAGTAAATATGCTGAAATGAATTTTCTTTTTTTATAGAATCATAAAATTGTTTAGGTTGGAAAAGACCTTTAAGATTATCAAGTCCAACTGTTAACCTAGCACTGCCAAATCCACCACTAAACCATGTCCCTAAGCACCACATCTACGTCTTTTAAATACCTCCAGGGATGGTGACTCAACCACTTCCCTGGGCAGCCTGTTCCAATGCCCAACAACTCTTTTGGTGAAGAAATTTTTCCTAATATCCAATCTAAACCTCCCCTGGTGTAACTTGAGGCCGTTTTTTGTTGTTGTTGTTCCTCTTCAGGCCTTTGCACAATTTGACGCTGAAGGAGATGGCACCGTAGATGTGGAGAATATGCTGGAGGCTCTCAAGAATTCTAGTGGAGCTAATCTTCAAGGGGAGCTTAGCCATGTAATCAGGCAACTGCAAGCTTGTTCACTGGTTCCAGGTATGAGAAGAGAGTGACAAAACAAATAGTTTCCCAACTCCTGCCCCATATAAGGAGTGCTGCTTCAATAAATTGCTTTAATAGTGGTGTTTGTCCTAATCTTCTTAAAGCCATAGTACAAGTCATTCTCACTTCTCTCGTATCAAACAAGTGAAGTTGCTGTAAATTAAAAATTTCCCATAATTACATCCAGCTAACTTACTTTCATAAATAACCAATATTTTCTTCTCTGT
Organism: Ciconia boyciana; assembly: GCF_034638445.1. NCBI lineage: Eukaryota > Metazoa > Chordata > Aves > Ciconiiformes > Ciconiidae > Ciconia > Ciconia boyciana. The sequence continues at coordinate 4,041,577 of NC_132950.1, forward strand.
GTGACTGGGGAGCTTCTTATCCTTGTTTGGTTTATCTCACAGACAGAAAACCGTTCCTTGCAAAATTTTGGTGCGTGCCTAACTAATGCAGTCTTGTACTTGGTAACTGGAGGAATAAATCCTCCATTCAGTCTGTTTCAGGTGATGAGTCATATAGTTTATTATTATTATATTGTTACTTAGCATTTGAAGTCCTGCTAAAACATAATTCATGTTTTATAGCATAGAGTTTGGAAAGTGTCAGTTTCCAGAACTTGATTTCTGGGATAAGTATCAGTTGCTGGGTTTCCTTCCAAGCTTTTGACGATAAGTGGCTAAAGGGGATTTGCCTTAGAGGATCAGACAAGAAGTGTTAGAACTGGCTAATAGATAAGTCAGAGGAGAGTACTTACGGGGTAGTATTCGATGCATCTAAATGCACTGTGATTCAGAGTACTCCTGTTCAGGAGCTGAAATGTCTTACGAAGTTGTTGGAAAGCATTAGGCACCTCTTTGGGAATAATCCACAATGCCAAAGTGAGATGCTTAGCGTAGCTCAATGTGAGTGATGTGAGTGCATCAGCTCGTTAGCCAAGCAGCATCTGTTTCACCTAGATATTGAAGGTAAGGGTTTGGAACTTTTGGGACAGCAAAATAAGTATAAGAACTAAGACTTTTGGGGTTCAAAAAAAATTACTTTCAGTCATTGCAAGTAACTGGCAAAAATATTTGTCTGCACCTTTCACAGTCCTGTAAAGACTGCAAACTTGAGCTACTTCATATGGTGGAATGTAGTTCCAATATTAGCTTCCATGCTTAATTTGGATTTACCTAGTAATAAGATGTAGAGTAAGTAATAAGATTATGACTTGGTCAAGTCAGGTGTTGCAATAAAGATAGAAATAATGTCTCTTTCTAGGTTTTATTGATATATTTTCTGAGTCAAAAGAGCGTCTTGGTCTTCATGCTTCAATGATACTGAGATTCTTGCACCGCAATCGGATTTCTAGTACTGCCATCCCTTACCCGGTGTTGGAGTACTTCAACAATATCTGTACTATGCGGTCTTCTGTATTGAAGGATTCTTTAGATCGACTGCTCCTAAAAGAGAGAGGTATGTAATATCTTTCTTTCTTTTCAGGATGGTAGTGTAACCATAGCTTGAAGAAGAGATTACAGATAAAATAAAAAGCTTTCTTTACTGTTTAATCTTTAATAGGCATGACTTTTTGTGAAGTTGATCTGCATGCTTCTGTGGGGTGTTTTTGTTGTTTTTTTGAGGCACATAAAGTGATTTCCTAACTGCCTAGCAATCGGAGTAACACACTGGGATGTTTTTCGTCTTTCTCCTGACCTGTTTCAGAATGCTGATTACTAATTTGCGATATTCTCTGTTCAGTCAGATATCTCTACTAGTTGCTGGAAACTTAGTTTCCGTGTGAAGGTGAATATTTTCTGAAGTTGACTGCTCAGTATTAAAAAATAATTTATTGGTTAGGGGTGGAGGTAATGAATCTTTTATTCTATGTCAGATGGGACTGTCCTGGTTGTCTCCCTAGAGGAAGGGCTCTTTTCTTCACAGCTTGACTTGATATTTTCAGATCTGTGGACTTCTATTGAAACAGATTGAGTTACTTGGGGAAACAGTCTGCTTTGTCCCTTCCCTAGAACAGCTGAATTGAGGTTTTCTCCATTGTATTTTACTTTTTCCTTTCATCTGTTTGTATTTTGACATCATAATAATAAAGCACTGATGAGGCCAGTAATGAAAGGAGGAGATAAAGGCTATTGAACTCCAGGCAAAGTAGGTGTTTTCGTACTGCAAGTGGCAGGTTGAGATGATTGTGATTTCATCTGAAATGAAACTTCGCTGTCTTTTAGGTTCTGTCAGAAACGCTTCTTCAGGAGCTGTGTTCTGTGCCAACAAGTTAATTAATATGAGATAATTATTATAAAAGTATAATAATTCTCAAAAACAAGCAAAAGAAGAATGTTATGAGTGATTTCTCTTCTTTGCAGAATACCCCAGTGACCTGAATGGTAATCAGGAGTCGGACAAACTGAAGTCTGTCACAAAGTGCTATACTCACATAGAAACCTCATCCAATTCCGCTGATATTGACAAGATGACAAATGGAGAAACTACATCCTTCTGGCAGTCGGATGGGAGTGCTCGCTCACATTGGATACGGTGAGCGCCACAGCAATATACAGCCTAGTGTAGTTAGTCCTTAGGTTTTACAGCCAGTGGGGTGCAATTGAAAAAAAATTGTGGAATTAATGAGTGGCAGATGAATATAGTTGAAAGCAGAAGTCATTAATCTCTGCATAAAGTTTAAAGGCCTAATCACCAAGTGTTCACTTGTAAAATGCATGCATCTTCCATGATGACACATACCCTTGGTTTGTAGCTAAGCTTTCCAAACTGTATTATAGATGCAGTGGTTAGTACTTGAATAGAAGCGCTTTGCCACTGTCTAGCAAGTTACTGCTCCATGAAACAGAAATGTTTAGTGGTTTTTCAGTAGTATGTATAGAATGTATACTTTAAAAAAAAAATAATCTCATTTTGGTCATTATTGGCACTACATTTTTATTCCTGAGGAATGAATTCTCAGTTGAAAAGCTGAACAATAGAAAATTCTAAATTCTCACTGTCAGAGGTGACTGTCTTTTAAGTCAATTACAAGTTTTCTAACTCATCCACCATGATGTGGGGTTGGTAATGCCTGTGAAGCATTAGATAACTTCCAGTGGATTTATTTGTGTTTGTAGAAGTGGAAACTGAGTGAAGCTTAGCTGAAAGTGAAGTGCTTGACTTCTCTTTGCAAGAACTGTTTTATCTTCTTTGCTTTGCAGGTTAAAGATGAAACCAGATGTTGTTTTGAGACATTTGTCCATTGCGGTGGCAGCTAATGACCAGAGTTACATGCCACAGCAAGTTACAGTGGCAGTGGGAAGGAATGCCAGCAGTCTTCAGGAGGTCCGAGATGTTCACATTCCAAGCAATATCACTGGCTACGTAACACTGTTGGAAAACGCTAACATTAGTCAGATGTGTGAGTCAATAAAGATACCATTGGTATATTGCTTTGCTGCTTTTTTGAAGGTGAAAGGTTGGGTAATCATAGAATGGTGTGTTGAAATGTCAGTCATTAGAGCAGGAGCTTTTGCCCTCATCCTTGGGTCAGAGAAATTGTTTTAATTGTAGTTTAATTTCTAGCGTATAAGAGAGTCTTCGGAGTCTTTCTCATGGCATCTGTCTAACTTGGGCTAAGGGTTGAAGAGCTGGAATGACTGAAGATGCAGTTTTAGCCTCTCAATTTGAAGGCACTGGGCAATTTTAAAATATCTTTGCTTGCAGAGTGAAAGCATATGTTGGATAATAGTATCTAGCAAGAAATCTGCTTCTGAGCAACCTTTTTTTTTTGTAGCAAAACTCTGAAGTTGGTCAGATGATTTTTGTAAAGCAGGTTTTATGCTAAGGATTTTTAAGTAGTGTTATTTTTAAGTCTGGTAGATCTGTGGGTGCTATATTGGAATCCATCAGAGGAAAGCTGCTCCTTCCTAAGATGGTGTCTGCAGCTTCAGAGATTTTGTCCCTTCAGTTCAAATAGGCACTTTTCACTAAGCTGAACTTTCACTGCCACGGAAGCGGGCAGCAAAGATGTTGTTCCTCAAAAGTAACTAGGACAATGTTAGCTATGCAAAAGGGTCAAGAACTTATGTGAAAATTTTTATGTAACTTAAAAATTTGCTTTTAGGCTTTACTCTTTTTCCTTATCTTCTCCACTACCACTCCCAAGATACTTCCCTATGTATGTAGGTAAAAAGGTACTGGTGAAATAATCTATAATCTATTTTCTACTTTGAGGGTCTCTTACTACTTTTTTCCTAATTTCTAGCTGTACAATATGTAATAGATCACATAGGCCATTCAAAGGCTAGATTTTCCAAATCGTAGGGTGCACGGTGAAGAAACACATGTGTATAGTTGTCTATATGTGGGAGTACTGTTACATATCTGCTGCTATTTTTCTAAGAGGTTTTGCAGTAATTATTGTTTTGAATATCCAGATTGTTCTAGATCTAATCCAGCAGAAGAAATGGGAAAAAAATTCTGTTTTATGTTTTGACAGATGTACAGATAAACATCAAGCGTTGCCTTAGTGATGGATGTGACACTAGAATCCATGGACTCAGGGCCATCGGTTATCAAAGAGTTAAGAAGGTGGGCGTCTCTGTGTGTGATGCTTCGGCTATCTGGTACTGGTCTCTGCTGACCTCTCTGGTAACAGCTTCCATGGAAACAAATCCAGCATTCGTTCACACTATTTTACAAAATACTCAGTAAGTACCAAACTTCTGTGGTGTGTGGATTTTCTTTTTTTTAAATTATTTTTTTAAAAATACTTCTAGCTTTAGTAAACTAATCTACCTTGTGTAACTGGTTTCCACTCCCTCCGTTAAGGTGTTTAAACATCTTTTTAGCTGTCACACTGTTTAACTTTTGATATCTCTCTTTTATCTATTTGCACATACTAGAACAAGTGTAATTCTCTTAGCTGTTGTATCTAATCTAGTTGTTAAGCCATGACTGAATGGACACTGAAAAATACATTTGTCTTGTAATAATTCCAAGAAGCCTAAAATTAATTAATTTGCATTGTTAATTTTATTGATTATAAATATTGGACACCTTCCACTTACGACTGGAGCTTAATTTAGCTTAATTTTCAGCAAATTTTTGCTTGTGTAATGCCTTGTCATGCATTACAAGGGGATATAGTCAGCATATGCAATGTCTCTGTGCAGACGTTTGCTTGTGGTGATCGGCCGTTTTCTGTGTAACATTTCCTTGTTTGACTGCCAAACGCTTCTGCTCAATGACTTGAAGGATTGGAATCCTAATAAAACCGCTACACGCCCACATCAACTTTTATAGAGCTTAGTTAGCATGATGCCACCACGCTTAAGAACACTGCTGTCAATAGGTTAATGAGTACTGTAGGCTAAAGTCCATTAAGCCTATCTTTTAATTTGTGTCATCTATTAATCCTCTTTAAAGTTTAGATAACTTTATACATGCTTATGTCTGAGGAAGGTTCATAGTTGCAAGCTTTACTAAAACAGAGGGCCTTCAGTTTTGCTACAGTGTAGATATTTTTTAGAAATATAACATGAATACTGAGCTAATAAAACCTAAAAAAGTTATAACAGGAAATCTTGTCTAAAAATATGCTTTCAGAAATTACAAATTCAGTATTTGGAATTATAAAGCAAAAAACCAAACTTTAGTATTGGATAGAATGACTTCGATGAAACCGCTTAAGAATTCCTATTTTCAGGGGTTATTACATTATCTTCAGAAATCTAACAGAAATTCTGATCTGAGCTAACAAGTTTCTCTCTTAGTTTCCGTAGTTGTTCTGAAAGAATTAAAAAGCAATTTCCCCTTTATTAACAGGCTCCTGCTCAATTCTAGAACTATTTAAAATGAAGCAGTACTTGGACACTAAGCTATTTCTAATGCTGTCAGTGATTTAATTCAAAATGCCTTGATTTATTTGTCTCATTAAATCTGAGATTATAAGACTAGATTCAAGATTACCTACCAGTCGTTGAACTTTCCCTGCCTAGAATGCAATACTGTTTTTACCTTTTAAAGAGATTCTCTGTGTAAATAGATTTTCTGCACTCAGAAGCTATTTGTAGAGACCCGCTCGCAAAAAGCGTGAAGATTCAAATGTCTAATTCATTTTAGAAGGCTGTTTTCTCTAATTCTGTCTGGTTTTCTGATGTTATGTATGTTTTACTAGGAAAGCACTGCAACACATGCCACCTCTATCCCTAACACCGGGCTCTACAGATTTTTCAAGCTTCTTATCTCCAAATGTTTTGGAAGAAGTAGATAGCTTCCTTATAAGAATAACAAGGTGAGTTTGTGTTGATGTATTTTGATGCTGGTTTGATGCTGGAAAATGGTTTAGAAGAATTTGTATAGCAAATTTATCTCATTTTTACTCACCTGCTCTTTTTTTTTAAGTATCTTGAAAAATTCAAAGACATTAAGAAACAGGCACCTTAGATTTTTCCATGTGAGCATTATTTGTCTTTATTTAAAAACACGCTGTCCTGGGCTTTCTTTTCATACTGTTGTTTTTTTCCCTCCCCAGTTGTTGTACTACTCCAGAGGTTGAACTTACGCTCTTGGCCTTTGCCTTAGCCAGAGGGAGTGTCGCTAAAGTGATAAGTTCCCTTTGTACGATCACCGATCATTTGGACACTCCATACAAGGCTTCATCCCTTATCGCTTCCATGGCAACAGTCAGACAGAACCTGCTGTATAAATATGGTAAATGAATAATTGTTGGATCCTTTACTGTACATACCTAAGACAATATGCAGCTTTGAGTTGTTTTACTCGTTGTTTTGTTGGGGTTTAAAATTATACAAGACTTCTAAATTAACAACTGTTACCAAGAAGATAACCTGTGAACCTGAACTGCCCTAAAGGTTGGTGATTAGATCAGCTTTCTGGGATCTAAGAATTGAACCAGGTGCGTCATCTTGAGGGAGAAAACGTGAAATTTATAGACAGTGGCCTCTATATCAAGATGGTGATAGTGTTTGTATCGTATAAAAGGCAAATGATATAAAGTAATTTTATTCTTCCAGTAACACGTTTTTTCGTGTGTTTAGCCTCAGTAAGTGGTCTCTCTTGCAGACGTGCACAAATTTAAGATGTGTTTTAAATGTGATGTCATTAACATATATTTACAGTTCTTTTATTTTCACTTTTATAAATTAATCTGAGTATGTCATGAATGTAGAGCTGTGCATGGTCTGGCATAAGGTGGTAAGATTTTGCTGTATTGACTCTACTTGTTTGATAAATCTGTATTTTCTCTGGTGTCAACTTCTGAGATTACCATTAGTCTCTCATGAAGAATTTTTCCCTTTGTTTGCCTCTTAGTCTGTTTTTGTCAGGACTTCTTGGCTTGTGCCAAAGAATACATTAATTATTTTATAATTATAATATCAGTATTTACTTTCAAATGTTTTGAAAATTGCTTCGTTTTTCCTGGAGTAGCTGCTGCTTTTTGTAAGACAAGAGTGATATTTCATCTATTGTGAATTCCAAAGTGTGCAAACAGTTGAAAGAGCATTGGTTGTCATGATTTGCATTCTCCTGCCTGTATCTAAAACTTGAGCTATTTTAGATTAACGTACCTCTCATACTCCAGTTTCTTCACCTTTTTTTGTCTGACAGTGTCAAAAATCTCACAGTATTGTAATTGTTTTCATTTGTTTTCTGTATGAAGAACTTTAGAAAGCATATTTTCCATTTTTTTAATGAATTTGATAAACCTGTTGATTTTCTTGCTTAGGAAATCCCTTACGACTAACTCTGCAAGCATGTGATGTAAAGGGAAAAGAAGATAAATCAGGGCCTGAAAACCTCCTTGTAGAGCCATGGACTGGGGATGGTAAGAGCCTGGACTTAAAATCCAGAATATTCAACCAGACACGAAGGCTGTTAACAAGGCTGTGGTGCCGTTCCATATATATTTATATATATTTGGTGCTACTCAATAGTTTTATGATATGGAAGATCTGTAATTAAAAGCCAAAACAAAACCAAAGCAAAACAACAACAAAAAAACCCCCAAATCAAAACAATATGCAAATTCTATTTTACAACGAGGTGGATTTCTCAAGAGCCAGTTTATTGTTAAAACAAAACAAACAAACAAAAAGATTGGATTTGGGGGAGAATTATTGATATTCTATGTGGAAGTCAGCAATGAGCTGTCACAAAGAAAATTATACTAGACCACATTTTGTGGGTTGAAGTCATAAATCATTCACTGCTAGCTTCCCAAATATTGATGGAGAGATATGGTAGAAATCATTGAAATTTTCACTGGCTGCACGTAGCTATTAATTCTCCTTTAAAGCCTCTCTTTGTTAATGCAGTGCTTTTATGTACTGGATGCAACCTAAAGAAAGAGGTTTGTGTTCCTTGACCTCTTTTTAAAGTGAAAATACCACCTAATCTTTTTTAAAAAAAATTGTGTATTGTCTTGTGCAGTGCTACTGGTAAATGAAAGCTATTGTGATAGAAAATCAGGCACATTCTAAATGCTTGTTTTACCCCTTTGTTTGCGTGTATATAGTGTTTGATTTTATTCTTTAGTTATTTTGTGGATTGTCTTCTGTTGTTTTATGGATCACAGTTTGGTGAACAGTGAATTACATCAGTGACCAGAGCCACAAGCCAAAGTAATATTTGGGAGTTACTAATAACCTTTAATGGGGAACCACTCTTGAAATGGCTGTAGATACTGCAGCCCCAAGAGAGACACTGGCTGGAGAGACCAGCGTATGCTCTGTATACTCTTTTATTTGGAAACATTTCCTAATGGGTATTTCACTAGAAAAGCATCATGTGTTTGTTTCCCCTCTTTAGTCCACAATCTTAGTATTCTCTTTCAAACAGCTTGCACTAGCAGTCCTCCCAACCTCATTCCATTCCCACTGCTGCCTTAGGTTTTCTTACTGAAACTGGGAAGACCAGAGCAAGTATCATTCTTTCTGCTGGAACTGAATCTTCATTTCAAGTGACACAAATTAGAATAAAGGTATGTAGTTCCTCTCTGCTTTTCAAGTAGAAGGCTTGCTTTTTTCCCTAATGGTAGAGATAAGTTGGAAAATTTTTTTGTATGAAGTGAAACATTAAATTAGTCATGCAATAGTCATTTTGGGGTTTTACTTTTATTTTACTTTTACTTTTACTTTTTAGTTTTACTTACTTTTACTAAGTCACAGGGAGCTTAAGGAAATGGAGGTCTTAAATTGTTTCAGGGTACCACAAGTATGTAGTAAAGACTATTTTCTATTGCTTTTGTCTGTATCTTGTAATATGCTCAAGCCAGTGAGCCTTAGGTTTATGGTTTCTCTCTAAAGAGTATGTATTTATTTGTAGGGTTATATACCTTATACTTAAAATAATTTTTCAACTCTGTGAATAGCAGATTTCAAGATACATAGCATGTGAGTTCAGATTAAATGTAGGGTCTTTCAAATTCTTTTTAGAGACATCAGTGTAATTTGAACACTTGGCACAATTTTATCTGGTTTAAAAGCAAGGTCTTGTGATTAAATCTCATGGCCAGGACAAAACTTCAGTGAGATTTCTGCAGCTGAATTAATTAATTAATTAATTAAAGGCAAAGCAGTAGTTTTATTCCTGGAACAAGGATGCATATTTCAACGTCAAAGAGAATTAAACATGGATGGACTTCTGGCAAGTAAATTCTAGTTGGAGCTGGAGAGGCAGCTAAGCTGTTTTGTGGTGTAGGATACATAATTTTAGTTTTGTTTGGTTTTTTAAAATTAAAAAAGTATATGAAATTAGAATGAGAATTAATATGTGGAAGTGTAGTTAATTTTAGGGTGTTAGGAGAGTGATAAATGTAGCAAATATTAACCGTGTACATGATCCTTGTTCAGTGAGTTACAAAAGACTTCATAACATTTCTCTAAATGTGTTTCATTTTTTCTTTAGGTAAAAAGTGCAATTCCAGAGATCAGTATTGTCAGTACTTAGTTGCTTTCCATAACTTTTTTTCTGTGAAAGCAACACCTTCTTTTATTGTCAGCTTTTTAATACATTGCTCTGGATTTTTTCTTCTAGGTCCGAAGAGGTGCCATTGGGGCCCAGTGTGGGCTGGTGTTTGCTTATAATAGTGCTTCAGAAAAGTTCCACGCAGAGGAACACTTCAAAAGATTTGAAAGCTATGACAAATGGAAGCTGCGGGAATTCAAACAATTTTTAAAAAACAGGTATAGGTGGACTTTTTGTAATGAATACATGGAAAATAAATGTTGTATTAGATCTTTTTGCAATGCCACTTGAACTACTGAGAATTGTTCCAAATGACTTAAAAATGATGCATCATTTAATTGTTACTTGTTTGATTTTAATGAGCCTCAGTTTGATGTGTTTGAGGAAATATGTATATAGCTGTTGTTTTCAACCTCTTGATTTAAAGACCTCTTTAGAAAAGGATATAACAAAACAAACTTTCTACTTGAGGTGCAGATCACTGATAACAGAAACAATTAATATGCTAATTAGCTTTTATTAAATAACTTTCTCAGAACTGTTGCTTAGGAGTGAGGGGAGGTTAGGAAATCTAAATCTAAAGGAAATCTAAAAAGAATTCCTTAATTTTCTTACCTTGCATGTGATAGAGTTTGGGTATGTGAAAGTTTCTGTTGTCTCACTTCTCATCTTTATAGCCATAACATGCTAAAAATATTTTGGTGGAATATCAACAGCTTTGCAATTTCTGTGAACTTCTTCTTTACAAAGTTTGCTACGTTCTTTTATACATAGAAGCAGTTGTTCGTGTGATGATTTGGGAGATGATGATCCTATTGGCTGGTTTGAAGTGGAAGAAGAATGGGATGAAGTTGATGTCAAAATGCAGCAATGCAGAATTTCCCAAGTAAGAAACCGTGAAAATCCATTGGCCTAGTCACAGTGAGCAGAGGCTTATCGCTGTGCTTTGTTGTAATGCCAGTTGAAATAAACGTAACTCTTTTTTGTGCAAGGAGAACTCTTCTGGATAGAGGTAAAAATCAACGGGCTTCTAGTTAAACGAATGATTCAACTTTTGTCCACTGAGTTTTATTCTTTTTCTCTGTATGTACACGTATATAGCTGTAGTTAAATGGTACTTCGGGATCAAATTTAATGCAAAATGATGTGATAATGCGCAGACTACCTACTGGTTTTACCATGAGGAAATATTTCTAAAAAGGGTGACATGATTGTTGCTTTATTCTAATATCTAGGCTACGAGACTACTACTAGACTATAACTACTGTATAGTTATAGGATTTATTCTTTCAGAGCCAGGTTCTTCAGCCCTTGTTTTAAGGGACAAACAATTACTAAGCAGTTCCATCAGTTAGGTTGATTTCCTTGACGAATGTGGGACTTTTCTCTTTCAAGAGTGGCAGAATATGGGTTTAGATTTGTAGTGCTTAAGTAGGAAACTTGGCTTTTCAGATCCTGCATTTGTCTTGTTTCTGGAGTCAGCTGTTGTGTAGTTCCCCAATCCTTTTTTGTACGGTGGAAATTAGCAGAAGTGGTAGCACAGTTAGAAGTCAACTGGGAATTTTTCTAAAACCGTCACTGCTTGCTAAGACATTCTGCTGTTGTCTGTGTAACCCTTAGTCCCTGAGACTTAGCGTGTGCAGAGTTACTAGGTATATTTGGATGGCAGAACTTGCTGTTCCCTTCAGCTTTGCGTTCGGTACCTCACTGTGGGCAGATTGCATAGAAGTATGTTTTAAATATTACATATTGATCCTCTGCTTGCTTTTAAATGCAGCTAATAATTTTTTAACCTGCAAAAATGCTGTAACTATAGAGCCAAAGAACAGAGTATGCAGAATGAATGGAACTGATAATGAATTAACTACCTTTGCAGATGCTTGTAGAGGTCACAGAACCATCGCTGTGACTTTTTTTTGGACGTGGGGAGAGTTCAAGCTTAGCCTGAACCTCAGGCTCAGTATTTTAAACTTCTGGGGGTGATTGACAGGCGATAAGGCTTGCCCCCCCCTCCACCTGCCGACTCCTCACATATGTGCACTCATGTCTTTTAAAAGCCAAATTTGTACTAACTTTTAAAACCAAATCTTGTGCTGTGTTTATATCCTTCTAGTACTTGATGATAAAGTTCTTGTGCACAAGACAAGACACAGCAGAACGGCTTGGAGTTCAAGGCTTGAGTGTTCTTGGCTATCTTCGGCCTATGCGAGACAAGCCCAATAGGAGCATGAACTGCTTGCAGTGCAGGAAAACCGATGACGACACAGTTTGTGGCACAACTCTTCTCCTGAAGACGCTTCATTTCATCCAGCAGCTGGCCCAGGACCTGGTATTTTTACTTCTTGGTTCTTTTTAAGCGTGTATTTACCATGCTAAAAGTAATAAGGCTATGCTTACAGTAATTGTGAACGGATAAAGGCAAGTCTTGCTACTAGGTACTAGTAACTGTTAAAACCATGCTGTGGAGAGAAAAAAAAATGGTTTCTGAACAATAGCATTCTGTGTATGTTTACTGAAGTTGACTAGGAATATGGTCGCTTTGGGTCTAGGAGAGAGTTAAGCACCATTTTTCAGCATCAGGTTACAATGCTGGGTGAAGTACATGCAACAGGAGAGGATGTTCTACTGTCTATTAGATAATGTAGCCATTCTGAAGCTAGCATGGGGAAAAGTGCTCAGAGAGGTAACTCTAAGTTGCATAGATTAAAACATGTCCTCTTTTTGTCTGAAATAATTCTGTAAATATCTAGGGCGAGATGTATACAGTTAAGAGATATGGCTGGTGTGTGCTGATGTATGTCAGCATGATGTACCCTACTTCTGAGGATACATGTCAAAAGCATGTTTTGTTCATACAGTGCATGCATCTGTGCCTTTTCAACTTTGATTCTGAGCCATGGGCAGTCTCCTTTTGGCTATTACTTACTGTCAATCAAGTTAGATGAAGAGGTAGAGGTTGTAAAGTCTTTTGGTGGTGGAGGACAGGGATGGTGGACTAGACACCTGGGAAGAGGAGAGAGAGTCCTTGTTAGTAGCTCTGTGGAGGGGAAGGTTTCAGCATGAACTGTCACATTTAGACACTGCAATATCCATGAAAGAAGTTATACCAGAATTCATGTTAGCTGCAAATTTATGGGAAACTAGGCTGCTTTAAGCCCAGTGCTCAGGGATTTACTTTTATGAATGTGTTCTGTATAGTGTTAATTATCCAATCCTGCATTTTCTTTGCCTTTTTAAGGTTCAACAGAAGGAGAGTGGATTAAAATACAAGTCATTTTTAGATTTCACAGGCCTTGATTTGCAGCTGTTCTGGAATTTTTACAATAAACTTCACCAAAAGTAAGTAACTTCTTTACTGTGTGGTGGAGCGCTAATCTGTGTGTGTATGTATAAATAAAGTATGCTTAGCTTAGTTGCAGCAGTTTCTTCTTCCTAAACTACATCATTTACATAAATAACATTTTCCTACTGCTGCCATATGTGTTTTTAACTATAATGTTATGTAGAAGCTTGAGATGTAGATTAATTTAGCTGGTAGCTATACTTTTTTTGGCTATGTGCTCTTTACTCAGTGTTTTTTATCCATCTGAGATAGTGACTTTCATAGCATTATCTATTTGGTGCAAAAGAGCTGCTTTTCTAGTTTTTGCTTCTGTTTGTTTTATGCTTTCTTACAGCCCAAGGGAAGAATGCATCTTTGCTCAAACACTGCTATTGCAGCTTCTCCAGAGCTGCTTCTCTGTACTTACTGGAGACAATAAAACTGCTAAACCTCAAGAAACTTCTCAGAGCAAAACATTTGGTCACACAGAAGCTGCAGAAGAGCTTTATAGACATTTGTGCGAAGGTAATTTATATTGAATATATTAACTGTTTTGTCTGTTCTGGCTTACAAGTGTGTTGCAATAGTTACAATCTGGGAGAAGATACTTATTCCTAGAGGTCAAGTCAGCTACTGTTCCTTTGTTTCTTCTTCAGGTCAGTGTGTGCTAATAGTCTATCACAGTGAAACTTTCCTTGACCCTATGAAATGGTTTCATAGACTTTCTGATAACATGTGGTATGGGAAAAGCTGCAATAGAAAACTTATTTCCAACATGTCACCTGCTTGAACCAGCAGGGAATGTGATCCTTTAACTGTTATGTTACTGGGGTTCATTTATTTCTGATATTTCACGTAAATATAAATGATCTTACAAGGAGCCTGTAAGGTTTACAGAAACACAGGTAAGATTCTGTAGCCAGTGAAGGGAAAGGGAATTACACATTAGGTTTCATTGCAAGTAGCATGGTACCCTCTTTATTCAAATGTAATTTTTTTGTTAATTACCTAACAGTCTCCTGAAAAGCAAGCTAGAGATAAACCAGTTTATACAGAATCTGTCACATCTTGAAAACTTCATTAGCTTCGATAGTTGTCAAGTCTTAATGTTCCTAGAATTAATTTACTCAATGAACAAATATATCCTTAGAAAAATCTTCCTTGCTAGAAGTCAAAAAGTTCCCCCTCACTTTCTATGCGTATAATGGGGTTGCAAGGAGTTAAGTTGTATAAAATAACACATTTAATTGAATTATGCCTCTAGTGAATTAGATGGAGGATTAATTTGAACTTGTGATTTTGTTTCCTTTTTATATGAGCAGTAGTGGATATGGGAGACAGTAACTTCATGCCAATGAAAATGCTAAAAGAGGAAGTTAAGAACACCTTACTCAGTGGAGCAGCGATCTTTTTCCCAGATAGACAGACCAGACGACACCAGCTCTTCACCATGATGGTAAACCATTAAATGAGAAATTGATTGTTTAGTACCTGCTTTCTTTATGCAGAAAAGAGGACAAATCTGAGTTGTTGTTGTCAAATATTGCATAGTTTGTCCCATTAAAGTAAAAATCTCTTTTTTTTTTCTTTGCCTCTTTTTACCTCCCCTTCTCTGCAGCCTATTCAAAGAAAGAGGAGTTAACCCTGCCTTTCTTACCAAAAATGAATAGTAGACTGCAGAAATTAGAATTCTTTCTCACAGAGGAGGGAAATGGAACATACCATAAAAATAAATCTTTTTCCTTTTCTAGAAAAACATCACAGAGCAAGAACATAAGCAATCTGTACATCTTGCCTTCAGATCCCTGTGTACTCACTTCAGGTAAGGAGTCTTGAAGTTGAAAATAACTGTCTGATACCCCACATCTGTTAATAAGTTCATATTTAATCGTTTTTAGAAATGTTATTCCTCTGGAAAATAATTCTCCAAAATAATCAACGGACTTTGCTTTAGAAAGGAGAATACTACTACTTAATATGTGTAACTGAATAGCTACATAAAACATTGTCCAAGGATAGCAGTTGGTGCTGAAATCACAGTATACTGCTCATAGGCTTCTCCTAGACTGTCTTCCAGTACTTTAAGTGATTGTTTGTCCATGGTGATGGACAAACATTGATTTAATTACATTGATTTAATCAGTTTGGTGTCATCAGAACCCAAACACTTTTGATTTTTGTAGCAATGGTAGAGTAGGATCTGTACAGATTTTCACAAGGATAACTAAATTTGTATTTTGGAACTATGCTACTTGTTGGTTAGTAAGAAGATCTTTGTTTTGTAGTGATCAAGATCCAGGTGGACTCTTATTATTACCAGAGAAAGGAGTTTCTGCAAATTTTGACATAAGTGAAGTGCTATCAGTCATGGATACCCTTCTGCTAGTGGCAGCAAGAGAGGTAACTGTCTTTGTACTGTTTCTCTTCCTACTTCTTTGCCGTGATTTTTGTATGCATTCAAACACAAGCTGCACGCCTGAGATGTATGGTAAAGAACTAGCTTTCCTGTTCTTTTGGATAAAACTATTCATGGCTATTCAAGCCTGTAGGATTAGGTTTTCCAACCAATTGAAATATTTTCCTTTAAGCATTAACATTTCATAATAGTAAAGTAATGTATAAGACGAGGAATTTTTCCATAAAGTAATCATCCCATATTGAGAGGTTAGAATTGGTCATGCCACTAAGGAAGGTGTAAATGGAGGAGGGTTATTTACATATGCAGAAAAAATGTGCTGAGAACATTGAGTGACTCGTACGTAGCTTTTCCTACCTAAAATTGTGATTTATCAAAACAAAATACATTAGTTGCTTCATGGTGTTATATGCTGCTTGTCAGTTGCATTTAATCTTTTTTGTGGGGTGAGTGGGATGATAATGTCCATCACAGTTTACTTAGTACATATTGTGTGTCATTCTGCAGCAGAAGAGGATATCCTTTTGTTACATTCTTTATTTTTCAGTGTGAAATGATGATGCTGGATGTTGCACAGCAAGAGAGTGGCACAGTCTTGTCTTCCTTATTCTGGTCTGTTCAAGGTAGCCTCCTTTCATGGTGCTACCTGCAACTTAAGGGTAACGATAATTCAGCCAAGGATCTTGCTGTAGAAATACTTAAAAACTGTAAGTGCTGGGATTGAATACAGAATTAGATGTGGTGTAATACAGGACTTTAAAATGTGATTTTGCAAATTGCAGTATGATAAGGGTTCACCAGTGGTTGCCTGAGGCATACTTGTAACTGCCATAGCATTTCTAATGTCTCTAGGAAGGAATTGGTAAGGCATATTGAGCAACTTCAAATTTTAACCGTACCGATAATTTTATGTTGGGAGAATCTTCAGAAAACATTTCAGTAAGTTTTGGGTGTCTAATAATGGAAAAAAACAATAGAGTTACAGACTTTAATTTGAACATTTTGGTTTCTTTAAATTTCCCTTATTTTGATAAGCTTCTATGTGGTGGTATATATTTTCCCAGAAGCTTGTAATAGAAAGAAGAAAGGAACTTAAGAATCGGGACACTTCTAAGGGGTGTTTTGCTACAGCTTTTTTTTTTTTTTTTTAATGCAGCAGCTCAGTATTGAGTAGTTAGTTAATTGGGCCAAGTACTTAATGGACATGTAATTTGATGTAAAATTACTTCATGTATTTGTTATTTGTGTATAAATAAGTTTGTATTCCTGTCTTACATTTTAAAATGGAGTAGGGCTATAGCTAAAAATTACTAGCCTCATTTGTTACTTAAGCTGCACATAAGTTTACATGGAGAGGAGGCTATTTGATACGCTGAGGTTGTTGAAACAATATTGGAGTGTATGATTAAATTACTCATCACTCCTCTTTTTTTTTTTTTTTTAATATCGTTGATAAGCATGACTTGTTTCCACAATAGAAATATCACAGAAAACTTCTCTGAACTGTTTTTGCTCTTGAGTGTCACTGCCTTGGGGCAGCAGATGCCTTTCCTGCTGTCTTTCTTCTTGTGCACATCACCATGCACTTAAGTGTTTGATAAAGCAGGTTGTGGTAGCAAATCCATAAGGTGGCTATTAAGGGTTTTTTTTCTCTTTAGATGTGGGCCAGTTCCTGTCAAATATCAGAACGATTTTGCAGTCACTTTTATCTCAATATAGTGGCAAAACAATAGTAGAAAAAATAAGTAACTCTGTCTTTGCTATGGCAACTCGTCAGCTGGTAAGTGAACACTGGGATTTTGTACTATTTCCGGGTAGCATGGCTATGGTTATGTGTGTTTTCATGAGACTTGTGTTTTCTCCTAGGTCATCTTCTTGTTGGATTTTTGCACTTTAGACATTCCATACTGTACTCTGCTACAGGGATTCAGCACTTTGATAGAACCATTGAAAAGCCTTTGTAGTGAGCCTCATAAGGTAACTAAAGATACAGGCACTATGAAATACAGTGAAGCAAAAGCAAAATTGCAAGAAAGACATAGAAAACTCAGGTGGTTCTATTGGTGAGTGCTTGAAAGGAGCTGGAAAGCTTCTAAAAGCATGGGATGTGTAATGAAATGTTGAGTGAAGAATTAAATATCTGTACTGATACGGAAGGTGCGCAAAGTGACCAGAAAGCGCAACTGGAATGAGAAGCCTAGAAGGTAGATAGGAGGGAGGGATTCTGAGGATGAAAGAGGAAAATAAATTAAAAATAGTACATGCTTAACGATTTTAGCTTCATTTCTTGTGGTGATGCAAATAAAGTCTGGATGTCTGTAGTGTAGATGTTTAAATCTGCATTAGTCATCCAGACTCTCTTTTGTTATCATTGGAGACTTGTAGGCTCTTCTGGGGTGAGGCTGTCTCCTCCCCTGGTAGACTAGATGAATTTTGCTTTAGAAGTGCCTCTTTACCGTGATTGTCAAGGGTATCTTTATAACTAGTTCAGGTGTAAATCAGTGCTGTAGCGTCTTAAATGACGCTTTGTATGTACACCTGGCAACTTGAAAGTATAGACAAAAATCTAGTGTGGTAATTTTATTTTTTTAAATGCTTACATTTGTATCTCAAGAATGCATTTTTGTTCTACAGATGGAAATGGAAAGCTGGCAGCAAGAACAGCCTGTAGTATTGCGAACGTGGACAATGGAATCACCTCATAACTATGAAAATAATTGCCATGAGGTCTCAGTCTTCCTATGTCATGGGGCAACTTACTTTGAGGTGGAATTTGATGAAAAATGTGAAACTGAAAGGAGGTAATTTAATCTTGTGCTGCATTAGATTCCAATAACTATTTGCAGAGGGGCAATTCATGTTTCAATGTGCAAGGAATACTTCTTGCACTCCCAGCATGCCATTTCAATTTCTTCATTGTCCTGCGTAATATACAAAGTGTTATTTTGAATAACTTCTCGTGCTGAAACCCACTTCTCCTGGCAAATGTACAGACATGTTGTTTGTATGAATTTTGCTTCTTTTGGCCTTGATATGTTTTGTAATATTGCTGTGACCGCCGCAGTTTGTGCTTGTGGTATTTATTTTGCCCTCTTTAGGCAAAACTATTGGCTTGGTTTGTCTTGGTAACATATCAAGCTACTGCTTAGTTAAGGCATATGCCAGATGTTAAAATTAGCACCTATTACCAGTTCTGAAGGGTTGGGAAAGTTCTGCAGGAAAGCAGGTCTGTGTTGGCTTGGGCTATTGCATTAAAACATGAAATAAATTCCTTCGCAGTCACGTGAAGCATTGCAGGTGTGGTTCAGAAAGATGTGACAGGGTACTCTGAGATGCAGCACTTGTGAAAATCCAAAAGCAAACATTTTCCCCCAAGACTTGAAAAGTAATTTCGAACTAATGAAGTGCAATTTTCACAGGTATGATTACCTGGAGTTTACTGATGCCAGAGGTGCAAAAACTCGTTACGATACAAAGGTTGGCACTGAGAAGTGGCCTAAGGTGAGCACCTTTAAAATTCTGAACCAAGTGATATATCCAGTCTTAGGAAATTCTTAGGATTCTTGTGGAAAAACTATTGTCTAAGAGCATGTGTGCTTGCGTGTGTGTGTGTGTGTGTGTGTTTACTCCCTCTCAAAGATGGGGGGGCAGGAGGTGGGGAAGAAGGTCTGCACTGATGCAAATAAAAGGAGTGAATGAGTAAAGAATCCCTCTTTGTTGCTGTTATCAAAGGAGCAGTTAGTCAAAATGAAAAGTAATAATCATGCTTAACTGCCAGTAACTACATGGGTAAAACTTATTTTTTACATTGTGAGATGAGTGTAGTGCTTCCTGCAGCTACTCTTTCCAATGACACCTGCTCAAATGGGATGCTTCTCTATTGTTTTATGGCTCCGACTTCTAAAGCTCAATCATCTGTGAAATTTCTCATTAAGCTGTTGAATAGAAATTTTATCTGCTTAGTATTGTGGGTTTCTCATTCAGATGGTGGGGGAAATTAGATCTGTTATGGACAGAACATAATACTGAAAAACCACAGTTGCTGAAGGAAATTCATTACCCTGAAATGTCTTCCTGTCATCTACATTTGGCAAAATGACTGTTTTGTTGCTCTGTAGAAAGTGACCTTTAAGGCTGGCCCACGGCTGCAGTTTCTCTTTCACTCTGACAGCAGTAATAATGAGTGGGGCTACAAGTTTTCCGTCACTGCTTATGGCCTACCAGATGTTGCCGTTTCTTGGGGCTTGGATTTACAGCTTCTTGTATCCCGGTTGATGGGGCGCTTGGCTTCCCGAAGTATGGCACTGAAATCTCTACGAGGTGAGTGCGCTTAATAGCTCCAGAAGTTGTGGTGCCATATAAATAGAAGATACAAGGACTTTAATTTTCGAATCCCCTGTGAAAATAAAGTTCCTTCTGTATTTCCCTCTTGACTGAAGATGGAAGACTTGCTGTATTGCTGCTGAACGATGTTTGGTCATTGAGCTAGAGCCATTTTTTGTGGCCTCTGTGCAGCAAGCCTGACCACTGTTCTGCGGGACTACTCTGAAAGGGATCACTGTGATTTTTCTAATAGTCAGAAGCCAATATTAGGAAGAGGTGGACACCTGAAAGTAATCATACTAAGCTGAATTACATTTATGAAGTAATATCAGAGTTTGCCCAATCAAATTAAGTTTGGCTAATTCCAGAAGTTAAGCACACGTAGGATTTGGGCCACTGAAGATAAGTAGAATACAAAACGCGAGATGGGTGCCATAAGGAAAAAAAAAAAAAGTTGTTTAATTTCAAAACCAGAACACTTCTAGCTAGATTCCTAAATATGAATTCATTCGCCACTTTGGAGAAATTAAACAAAGTTAAAGAGTTCTTGCTGCAATCAGGTGGTCAGTGCTTAACTTGGAAAATTAGGCAGGTACTTATCTGTGGATTTAGGGAACTAATTGAAGTGTTCTTATCATAGAATATTTTTCTCCTTTGTTAATTATGAGCTTCCTTACATATAGCAAATTATTAGGTCTTTTGTAGGAGAAAAAGCTTTTAAACTCTTGCAAATTGTCCGGTAATTTCTATGGATAGAAGTAGAGCAAAAATGTTTAGATTGAAGTCCTTCCATAGTGTAACATACTGTCACTATAAGATATTGATGCTATCATTAAAGAAAGGGTACATCAGTTTTCTGCACCACATTAGAGAAACAGAAGTTAGAGAGCGTTGTTAAATTACTCGTTCAGTCTATTTGCATTACCTCCCCCCCCACTGGATGTTTAACACTTACTCTTTTCATTAATCTGTAAAAATGAACAAAAATAGTTAGTAACTGAAGTGTCTGTTCTGAATTTCTTGCAGAACTAGGTAGTGAAGCAGACTTGCCTCCTTTGAAAGTAACATCAGTTCTTAATTCTCCTCTGTGGAAACCTGTCTTCAGGCATCAGATGTGTCCTGAGGCCCTCCTGGGAGCCAGTCAAAGCAGTAGACTGCACCAAGATAAAAAAGAGGTACTTGCACCACTGCTTCTGTTTCATTGGCATGAAATCCCTGGATATCACACGGTTTCATTCAGACTTAATTAGTTGATAGGTCCTTAAGCATATACAGTTGTGCTAAAGTTGTCATCACTTGTGCTGTTTAATGCAAATATCAAGGAGTAAAGAGACTACTGTTCTGTGCCCTTATTAGTTTCCATTTTCATAGAATCATAGAATGGTTGGGAGGGACCTTCAAAGATTGGCTAATTCACCCCCCCTGCCTTGGGCAGGGACAGCTTTCATTAGATCAGGTTGCTCAGCAGCAGTAGATATACTGCAAGTTGACTTAATTGTAGAAATGAGCTGCAACAAATTTTCAGGTAATATTAAAGTAAATGTTTTCTAATGTTCTTTCCAGGCTAGGAGCTCTCACCAAGATGACTGCCGTAACTTTCTTATCGACTTTGCAAAATCAGATCCTGCCCAGGACTTCAGTGGGCAAAAATCTGAACTTTTCAAAGGACTTATACAGGCATGTAAAAAACAGGCCCCAAAGACAGATATAGTTGCTGGTTCTACTGTTGATCAAGCTGTGAACTCAACATTTGCTGCTTTGGTGTATCTCTCTCCAGATTTATATGAGAAGCTTCAAAAATATGGTAACTCTAATATTAGACTATCTTAATAATGAAGACTTAAAGTTTGTAAAAGGCTATCTTATAGTTCAATTTATAAACTTTGAAAAATCAGTTTAGTGTTACTTTTAAAAAGATGTTCTGTATAAAGAAGTCATTATTTAGGTAGACTAGGTAAGCCTTATCTCTAGAGTGTTTAATTTTTATTAATATATGCTTTTCTCTTCAGAGCTCTGTCCAAATATTAATCACCATCATAAGCTACTGACTAATCCTTATAAGGATATACCCAAAGAGACTAGTGATGTCCTCTGGGGTTTTAATTCAGAACAATGTGGCTCCCAGTGATTGGAGGTTCTTATATAGTTTTCCACTCTCATTGTATCTTTTCTAAAAGACCAGCACCAACTTATATATGTTTTTAAATGTTGGGGGTGGAGGAGGTGTGAATTACCTCCCAAAATGTTATACTGTGGAAACTAACTTTGGCATCCTCAAAGCATACGTATTTTTTAATTTTTTTTTAAATAAAAGGCAATGTTTGCCTTTTAACTTGTATAATGTCCATTGTATTACAATTTATACATTTTCAGTAGGTAAAATGAACAACTTTTTAACTTACACCATCCTTCTGTTAAGCTTATTGATACGTTTGAAGTATTGGATAATAAGGTGTTACTTGGTTTTGAAAGGTTTCATTTCAGACGTTCACTTTCTGTCAGAATTTTGAAGCTAAACATCTTACATTTTGAGCTATAAAGTTATGGGTAAAAATGATTGACACAAAGACTGACTTGATGACTAAAGTGGTTATTGCCTTCAGTCATTTTGCCTATGTCTGACAATTGATCTAACTTTCTGAGTAAGATTGAAAACTGTGGTAGCTCAGGAAGATATTAATGAGTGGATAAGATATCCATCCTACTATTAGGTTAATGGCTTTGTCAGTCGGTCTTGCTGGGGCAGGCTGATTTCAGGACCCATGTTCACCTATGCCATGTGAACTATGTACAAGTGTTGCTGAAAAGAAGAAGGAAAAAAAGAAATGGGGGAATAGGAGAGGGAAGACTCTGAATAGGAAGGTCTTTTTCTCCATAGTCATTGTCAGGCCAGTTTTGATGGAAACTGTTTTGTCAGGGCTTTAATTTTTGTAAATTGATCTTGAAAGACCATTCTAGAAATTCATAGCATAAAACAAAAGGGAAAAAAAATTTATAATTAAATACAACTATAGAGCTTCAAGTTAATACTAAGCATGTCTTGATTATTCTGATAGCAGTTTGCATTAGTAATATTTGCATGTATAGGGAGAGGTTTTTTGTTTTCCATGGTTGCAGGCATCAGTTTTGGGAAGAGACGAAGAAGATATTCATAATTTAACTTTACAAATAACTCTGTCAAGGTGCAGTTTATGTATTTAAGGCATATGAAAGTTGGCAGGTTTTATCCCCTATTTTTCTTACAGGCATAATTCCAAGTATTGACTAAGAGATGAAGGGAAGGCTCTAGCATAATTTTAGTTAAGTAGTCAAGTTGTGTGAAAATGGAGCTGTAAATAAACAGGACTCTTCTTTCTCTCATTTCCAGTCAACAGTGGAGGCAAGGTGCCTTTGAGTGATGAGTTTGCACAAGTATATTCCCTGGCTGATTCAATTAGAATATGGATGGTAAGATAACTCAGGAGGATATCTATTAATGTCATTTACCTTAATATTTTACCATGCTGTGTTAAGGAGTAGGGTGGAACCATGTTTTCCTTCACTGATTCTAGGTCAACTGTTTTCACTTAGGAAGAACATATATTCGCTTCTAAACTTTGAACTTAAACATTTAAATGCATTCTTACACTCCCCTCCTTCCCTCAGCCCCAGATGTCTCATCATGAGTATTTAGGACTGAATTTGACTCAAAATCAGTTGCATTTGTGTTATTTTTCAGCAAGAATGTGTGTTGTTTATTAGGAAGATTCTTGCATAGCAGTTGGAGTTCTTTTGAGGTATAGCATAGAAAGAAATCTGTCTTAAACATCATTCTCACAGTAATGCAGTGCTAACAGAAAAGGAAATAATTGCTTCTTTGACAAGCAGGTAACTGGCTGCAGTTCAGAGTATGTTTTTTGCACGTAATTTTCCTTGAAACATAAGCCTTATGTCAAGAGCTGGTGTCATCAGCTCACAACCTGGTGAGAGGGGTCCGTGTCATCCCCTGCAGCTGTGGAAAGTCAAAATTCATTTAGATTTCACTAGTCTGCAGGAGATTCTAAGGTTAACAGTCATGCAGGTTAACAGCCATGTGGCCTTCAAGAACAGCTAATTCAGTCTATGGCCCGCTTTTTTGCTACTCTTGTGAGCCCTTCAGATATGGGCTGGCCAAATTAACTGTTCTAGTATCTTGTGATCTCCTCTCTCCTCTTTCCTGCCTGCAAGAACTCCTGGCAGCTTAATACACTAGAGATGCAATGAGTGCAGATGCATGTTGAGATGAGTAATTGCATTGCACCTGTTGCATGACAGGTGATGTTTGCATCTGACGGTACTCAGTAGTTAGGTGACATGATGCTTTTGGAGAATCTTATGACTAGATGTGTATCTTTTCCTGAGTGGTGGGGGTAGAGGGGAAGCCTTCTTTTTGTTGGAGGGCTGATGCACATCCAGTCACAAGACAGGGAAGGGTCTCGGCCTACGAACCTTGAGCATCTCAGTGTGAGGCTGTGTTATCTGCTCTGATAATTTAGGTATTGCTCTTTTAGACTACTGGGTGTTTTGTTCTGCAGTAGGGAATAGTGAATACTGTCATCTGTTCCTGAGATTAAACTCCTTTAATGCAGTGCAGTCTTCATACTGCCTTGCTGTATAGATATACAGGGGGAGTCATATTTTAACGATTTTAACATCCTGTTTACAGTTGGAAATGAAGCAGAAATCCCTGATGGGTAGGGGAAATGATACCGAGGAGAAGCAGAACACAGAAGCAAGTGAGGTGAACCCAGAAACTCTTGGTAAGTGTTGCCTTTCCAAATATATAAGCACTCCAGGTAGTTTAGTAAAGCATTGCCTTGTAAATCTTAGGTATTATTTTCGCTGTAAAATGTAAGTTAGCAACTGGGGTTACTTTTTAATACCTTAAGAGAGAAACTAGTGTACATCACATGAACTATCTGGGATTGTGTTCCGCTGTTCTTTGCAGAAAATAGTACGTGAGAAAATTCTACAGGGAGTGACCTCTCACTTGGGTCACCTGGTTCTGAACTTAACATTCATCTATTTTTGTAGGTACTTGTTACCACAAGTAACTGATGTTAGAAGAGCAGCTGATTGTTATTAGACTAAAATGTGTTCTCATTGACTACTGTGTGCTTCATACGGTTCAGTGTGATTATTCAAATCTAGCATTTGGAAATCTAGAATTAGGTAACTGATAGCGTCATGATCAATATAATAAGAAAAAACAGTATTTTCTAGCTGTCTTGGCTCAGAATAAACAAGATAAACCACTTTCTTCCTAAGCAGAAGATAGCAAGTTTGGTGTTCTATTGTCATGATTTTAACTCTTCCAATTTTTGTGCTGCAGCAAAACTTTGTATGCAGAAGAGCCTTTTGTTACTGAATTTTTTGCCTGTAAGAGCAAAGACGAAAGATTCTGCTTCAGACAGTTTGGAAGCCCAAGATACTGATGATACCCGACACTACGTCAGTGATAAATGCCAAAGAAAAGGTTCTGTTGTGGACACAGACTTCCAGGCAGCACGCTCATTGTCTTCCAGTGGAGTAACTCATTCTGTTTTAAAAGAGGGGGGCCAAATGACGCAATCCGATACGAAGATTAAACAAGTTCCAGACCCCCTCCAAACAGAAGAAGCATCTGCATTTCATAGTAAGCCTGCTGAGAATACAGTTTCACAGCAAGAAGATATATCATCACCGCCTTCCACTCCTACACGAAAATCTCAGTTCAGCCGTGGAAGACTAAGGCTGCTGTCTTTCAGATCAATGGAAGAGCCGAGAGCTGTGCCTACTGTGAAGGAGAAATATCCTATATTGAAAAACACATTAGACTTTATTAAGGATCAATCACTTTCACATGAAACGTAAGCAAATTGAAAATGTTGCCAATTATAAAGTACAGAAACTTGTCTTCAGACCTCTTCAGATGGAATAAAACATCTTTTAGCTGCAAGATAGCATTGAAAACAATTTTGTACATAAATAGTTGGCAGATTTATGTATCAAACTTCAGTTATTCACAACCATGTAGGGCCTCGTAGAGAGTATTATTTCCTTTGATTCACTTCTATCATGTAGAACTTCAGCATGTGAAAAACAATTACTTGGCTATTTCTTGTTTTACTTCCTGAGATCTGTTTGGAGTAGCATTTTGCTGATCTACAAACAGCGAAGACATGGTATAGCAGTACTAGAAATCTTTGATACCAAATATACAATAGTTGCATCTCTCATTAAATTACCTGATATTCTGAAAATGTAAATCAAAATAGAGATTTCCAATTCTCAGTTGTCTATTTTAGGGTCTAAAACTTGGACTGGTGCAGGAGTCCTGGATTCTGGTTGAAGCTTTATCACTCACTCCAACTGCAATATACTGCTGCTGAAATATAATTGGAAATTTAGATACCAAACTCTTGTTTAACTAGTCAAGTACTTCTTGAATTGCGATTTATTTGAGTTATTTTAAGCACAAAGTTTTGAAGTCCTCATAGATGTTTTTTGCTCTTCTTAGTGTTTTAAAGGTTCTTGCTTTGAGAAAATCCCAAGGGCAGAGTATTATGGAAGTGCTCAAGACAATCCGCCAGTGCCTAGACTCACTTGGGCAGCCACACTGTTTTCATCCACCGTGTGTACTTTTTCTCTTAGAACTTCTAGCCTGTCAGAAAGATTTTACAAAGTAAGTAATTATTTAGACAAGTCTCAGCCATGTGATTTAATATGTCTTAGTCCTTGTGTTCTCCCAGTCATGTATATTGAAAACAGTAGAAAGTTATTGTTTTTAATCCATGTGGATAATAAAAATGTGACCCGAGGATTAGTTTTTAGGTTACTATGCATATATTGCGTGCTTCATTTTAAAAAAATTAATAATTATTTTCAAGTGGGACTTAGTTGTACAGCTGTTCATGGCAGTGGGTATCATGCGGTTGAACCACAGTGTGGATACCTAGAAACATCTTTACAGTTCCAACCAGATCAAAACAAACTCGAAAAGATTGTAGAGTCTTCGGTTATTGCTTAAGTTCCTGTCTAATTCTAGATTGGTTTCTTTCTCGTCCAGTAAAGCTGTAGTGATCTAACCCGTTTAACTTGTACTTACTTATGCAGCATTGCATCTTCATAATTTTTGTGAACTTACATTGTAAATCAAGGTAATGCCTATCTGGCAGAAGAACTAACTTCCAATAATGGTGCATGTTATGTCTTGTTAGTCAAGCATTTGCTTGTTCGTGAATTTTCATAACTTTGGATGTGATACCTGTACAAGACAAATTTTATTGTGGGGTGATATATTCCACTCGTGTGCCAGAGGCTAAAGTGATGGACATGCAAGCTAAGGTCTGCAGTGCTATGTACCAGTTACAGGTCATGCACATACACACACCAAAAAAAAAAAAAAGGCAAAAAGATCATATCGATTATGTGCATGTGCAATTGTTGTTCTAAGTAAGGAAAGATAGTTCGGAAGTTTTTTCAAATTTTATACAAATAGAAAGCACTACAACTAGAAAGCACTGTCTCAAAGCAGGAGCTAATACTATGCTATTCTGGTTCATGAATTTAGGTCTGATTTCTATTGTGTGTCTGGACAGCACTGAACTCTGTCAGCTGGTTTCTCACTTGTCAAGAGCTTTTTATGGTCATCTTGCAGTGCACTGATTTCCTTTAAGATCTTGATTAGATTTTTGTAAAGCACCTTTTTAATTTGAAGAAATGTTCTTTCGTTAATGTCATGAGAATATTCTCTTTGCCTGTTTTGTTTCTTAACTTCTGATTCCTGGTACAGGATTCTTTTATTTTTCTTTGAAAGTGGCAGGCTGCATTTTAAACAAAACTAATACCCTTCCTGCTTGTGGGGAGTGTTTAAAAGATTGGCCATTTGAAAAATTTGCACAAGTCACGATACCTAAAATGTAGCAGTGAATTCTAGACTACTAAACTGAGTCTTTAATTTCTAGCTACTTTGGAAACTTGGAAGGCTGTGGTGCTGAGCTACACAAAGAGATTCGAGAGTCCTACTATCAGCTTGTTTTGTTCCTGGTAAATTCTGTGAAGGGATTTAGTACTATTAACGACAGGTACAGTACATTGCCTGCATTATTTATGTGAGATTTTTTTTCTGTTCTTCCTCACCTCTTCCCTTGTCAGTTGTTATTTATTGTTTAATGTCTTAATTAAGTTTGACTATACTTTGCATTTTTTACAGAAGTAAATAAGGAACCTTGATCTTGTGATCAAAAATGCCAAGTTACCTTTTTATTAATACTATGCAGGAAAGCATGATAAATTTATCAGTGTTAAAACTTTGACATATGGCATTTTGTAGTTATAATTCTGCAGTGTGTTTCTGAAGCTTAGTAGTAAAATACTAGCAATAGCAAATTTATTGTGGAATACTTTGGCAAGAGTAATGCCACAATGAATATCACAATTCTGCAACTATGTTTTAATGTTAAAGCTCGTGTTTTGGTAGCATCCTGGTTAGAATTGTTGGGATTTATAGCCAGGTGTCCTAACGAAATGAGAGGTTTGTGACTATAATGTCTGTTTGCCTGCCAGTAACTTCCAAGTCCTTTGTCTAGTTTCAACTGAACATGGCAAAGGTTTCAAAGAGAACAAGTTCCTGCAAATATCAAGAAAATGTACTGCAGAGAAGAGATGGACGCTCTTGCTAATGCTCAGGCAATAGCATAAGCTCTATCTCAACTGAATCCATAAAAGACACCATCTTTATTTCAAATTGCATTGGCTATGCTTCTTGCTAAATTGTATAAGTTTAGTAAACCTGAGTTTCTGCCACATAGTTAATTTAATGCAGAGTAAAGCCTGGATATCAGTGTACAGTGACCGTCCCCCTCTTAATCCCCAAATATGCAATTTCAGCTTTAGGTTAGAGCAGTCACGTTTTGTTGTCGTCTTTTTTATTTAGATCATTGCTTCCTGCCTTATCATGTGTGCAGACAACTCTCCTTCACCTTTTGGATATGAGTTGGGAACCAAGTGATCTTTCCTTCTTTGTTGAGATTCAGTTACCACATCTTCTTATGACTACGTCACAAGAAAACATAAGTATTCATGACAGTGTCATTTGGTGAGTCAGGAAGAAGGCAACTTTCACATGGTACTAACTACTGATACCATTTTTACCAAGAAAGGCTCCTGAACTTTGTGCTGGAACAAGCAGTAAAAATACTACTAACAAGTATGGCAAAATTTTGGCCAGTATCCAAGGGCTTAACTGAAGTATTTGAAAATTTTTGCAGCGTTACTAGTGCAAAAACTATTAAAATTTTATCTTTAACCCGATTACTGCTGGAACATTTCACTCGTTTAGTAGTGTAGCAGGAGGTGGATAATGCTGTTTCTTGTCTTGATAAATACCAAATTTTTTAACACCTGCATGTTTCATTTTTATAGTAGTTCATTTTCACTTCTGACACATGAGTAAATGTAAAGGCCAAAAAGCTTTTAAAATTTCTCATCTGATCTGCCAGCATTACCAAAAGCAGTTTTGTAAGTGTGGATTTTTCTGATTTTGCATTATGCTCCCTATATGTATTTAAGAATTTGTCACAGAGGCAAGAAGCAGGTTGTCTATATGGTCATTTATTAACCAAGTGAACTGGAGTTCTCACAATTCTGTTTTTATTAGCATGTTATAGCACTTTGTTCTTTAAAAAAAAAAAGTATCCCAAGTTATATTAGAGGGAAGCCTGATTGCATTCAAACTTGATTTTGAGCTTGCTTTTCTTTTAGTCAGTGGAGTGAAGAAGATGAAATTGCAGACTACAAGCAAAACTGTGAGTGGATGGATGAATGTCAGGATGTAATGTTTGAGACCTGGTATGAAAAGATAGCTCAAGCTGACCCAGAGAAGCAGAGAAAGGTGACCTCATGATTTGCTTATTTATCTGCAGAAGGGGTAATTAGGAGACTTTTAAAAGCATAAAGGAGAGAAAGGAATCTGACTTAAACTGATCTTTCATGAGTTGGATCCCTGGCTCCTTGTAGGCCTTCAAAAGTCTAAAATGATGAAAAGATCCCCATCCTTTTTTGGCAGGGGAGGTGTTCTGCTTTCTGTCTAAAAAGAGCTTTCTCAACGTCAGAAAATAATACTCAAGTGGATTGTGTCCATTTATTGCTCTAGATGCACATGTTTGTTGCTCGTTACTGTGACCTGTTAAATGTGGACATATCCTGTGATGGCTGTGATGAAATTGCACCATGGCATCGCTACCGCTGTCTGCAATGCAATGACATGGATCTGTGTAAAACTTGTTTTCTTGGTAAGAATCATTAAAAAAACCCTCAAAACCCTATACTCGAAGGCAAAAGTATGTCTTCTAAATTATATATAAAATACAGTGAAAGACTTTTCTTCTGGATATTTTAGAAATGTTAAGCTTTTCTTTTCCTAATCTGAATGTGAACTTGAAATTAAGAAAGATCCTTTATCAAAAAGGATTTACAGGGAAATCTTAAAACATTTCTCTACAGGTGGAGTTAAACCTGAAGGACATGAGGACGACCATGAAATGGTTAACATGGAGTATGCCTGTGATCACTGTCAAGGAGTTATCATAGGTCGGAGAATGAACTGCAACGTGTGTGATGACTTTGACCTGTGCTATGGATGCTATTCTGCAAAGAAATACTCTGACAGGTATTAAATACGTGTTTTTGTTCCCCCACTTCACTTGGCAGAAAAGCAGTAATTAGCAACTAAGTACAGTCTACAGTCAGTCATTCTGATGTCGCTTGCTACAAGGTTGTGTCTGACATCAGAACGTCTAGTTAGTGTCCTTCAGGGAAACGTAACAAATATAGGGCCAGTTCAGCAAAAACTTCTGCAGTTTGGAAACCTGCCCCAAGCTCTGAAGTAACTTAGTAGCAATTGTTTTCTAGCCATGGCTGTGAAAGTTGCAGAAGGAGAGTTATCAACCCTGAAGAAATGCACAGTGGTGTGGTTAGACAACATAGGTTTCAGTGCTTGACACCAAAGATCTTAAAAAATTTCATGTCTAGAGCAGGAGCTCTCGTGACAGTTCAGGCTCTGTTAAATGAGCACTACTGAAGTCGGTGAGGATCTGACAGTTTACAGCACATGAAGGTCTACGGTTTGAAACTCTGGAATGTGTTAGGTTTTTCAGTCTCCGTAAAGGTGTCGTGTGTTACTAACTACATTTGTTAGCAAGAAAGTGGCTGCATTTCAAAATTATGTACCTTCTTCTTTCAGTCACTTGCCCACTCACAGCATCACAGTGTATCCAATGGTGACTATTCGAATCAGTGACCGACAGAGGCTCATCCAGCCATATGTCCACAATTATTCCTGGCTGTTGTTTGCAGCTTTGACTCTCTACAGTGCAGATCTGGCAAATGGGGAGGAAGTAGAAGGAGAGAAACTAGATCCACAGGTCCTCAGTCATGCCAGAGTTCTGCAGCATCAGTGCATACAGCTCATTGGAGACTGCTTGATGAAAGCACAGCACGGAAAAGGTGAGTCAGCTCCTCCTTCACTGAAACAATGGTTTCTAGCAAGTGTCAGAAAAGTCTGTGATTACTCACTTTGAAGTTTCCAAAGGAAAGGGGAAGCTACTGTGTACTTCACTGAGCATAACTGTTTATGCAGAAAGCAAATGTAGAACAAGTGTTGTTCAAGGTCACTGGAACATGGAAAATAGAGTGCTTGAGAAAATTAATTTTATGCTTACATAAATACTGAAGACAACTTGGCAACTCTTTGGTTGTTTTTTTTTCCATCTTAGATGTTGTAAAGGGATCAATCAGTATAGCTTCATGTTCTGTTACTAATGTGTTACTGACAACTGAAGGACTTGAAGCAAAGCAAATAACTTGGTGGAAAATGTTTTTTGTTCTGCATCTTTTTGCAAGAATTTTTTAACCTTATTTGTGGTATGAGATAAGTTTCTGGGGATGATGTCCATTTGTCTGGAAATTAGGATTTCTGTGAACTAAGACCTACTACAGAAAATAGGGTGATACAGTAGAGACCTATGTTGAGGCTAGAATTTTTGATACATTCAAGTTCACATAAGTTTACTGGTAGTTTTTTGAGCAGCTCTAATACAGCTGAAATACCATCACCACCAAATACTTACGCATACTCATTATTTAATCTGTTCGTTTTTAACATACAGTTTTATTGTGTAGGTATTTAAGTGGTCAGAAGATTAAAAGCTAAGACAAATTTCATTTACCTTTCATAATTTACACTGTTGGGAGATATCTCTAATGCTTTCTTGATTAAGACTTCTACCCTGATGGTATCTTTGAGGTGGAAAATGTCACCACCTGTTCATCACTATTATGTAATGGAACTACATCATTAAGTGAAGATGATGGGGAGCATCTTTTTGATGGAGTTGATATTCAAAAGAAGTGTGTGAGGGGAATTTTGCAGTTCTCTTTCAAAATGTTTCAGTTCTGCTTTTTGCCTATCTTGCCACTCAACAGCTAAATAGCTTTTATAACTTGCTTGCTTTCAGGTCTGAAAAATTTAGCTCTCCTCTGCATGTTACCAGAAGGTGAATCCTTCTCAGAGAACGACACTGTTTCAGTCAGTCCTCCCACAGATGGTGCTCCAAAAAGTCATGCTGGTGATAAAGCAGTGAAGGGAAGAGATGAGAAACCGAGCATAGGCTCTTCTATGCATTGTAATGTAAGTACCCGTTATTTACAGAACCCCTGATATCAATTAGATGTGTGTTCTTCAGAAGCTTAAACATCCTATTCTGGATATGTAACTGAAATAATGGATAGTAATGATTTCATTTGTAGGTAAAAATTGAGGGGCAAAGGAACAGTTGTTGGTTCATTTTTTATTAGATCCAGCTGATCAAAGATGAAGGCATCAGCTTATGTTCTTACAGGCAACTGATTCACAAAAGCGTTGGAGGGAAGGGGCAAAGGACATTCTTTCTGAAAGAGTTGTCATTTCCCCTAGTTGCTAGCACTGTTTAGGTAGGAGAACGAGTTTCCTACAGTTTTATACAGTGTATAAAACTATTACAGTATAATAATTTTATGCATAGAGATGTGAGCAAAATAGAAAAATGTATTTTCACTGTATGGAAGCTTAAGACATGTATACATCAAGAAGTTCTTAATAAAGGTTTTAATTCGAGGAAAAATGTTTGTCAAATGCAGATGACTGGCTGCTTCTTTCTGTGGCTGTTTCTGCAGGTATTAAATTTTGTTTTAATCTTTTAGTGTCTTTGTTTTATTTTTAGGGGAAAGGAGATGCTCGCAATGAAATCCAGTCTCCTGCAGAAGATAAAGTAGGAAAACAAGGAAGTGAAAGCAAAGCTGTCTTTGCAAAGAAAGCTGTTTTGAGACAGGAGTCAGACTTGTCTGTGGATGATAATGTTTCTCCAACAGGTAAAAGATTATTTCTCATTTTCCCTGCCACAGAAATATCCATTCAGATGCAAAGCGAACAGCTGTATTTTTTGTTCCTAACCCATTTTTGTGTATTTGCAAATGTCTTTAATGCAAGCGAGCTGTCTGCTTTCTAAAAACCTGCCAAGCATACTGCTTTGAACAACTGCTACCTTGCAGTCGGTTTAAAGGATTCTAGAAATCAGAGTAGAATTCCACTGATATATATCCATATATAGAGATTATAGTTCCTGTTGGTCTAACACAATACTTGTGTATTCTTATGTACTTGGAACCAGAAGTTAAGCGTCTTATTCTATTAAAGACTAGTATTGTTAGAATTATGATAGTAAAATGGATCTGTCCATAGTACTGTCCTTTATGTTTTTGAATAGAAGGGTGTAAATCTCTTCACCTGCTATCTTTTATATACTTTTATAAAGACGTGCTTTCCCAATTTTAATAAAATTTTTAAAAAGGTTTTTTATCCTTAGATTGTAATTCTTAAAATTAAGCTGTCACTTACTTCTTTTATTTTTAATGTCATTTTGGGGATTTTCTTCTTTTATTTTAATTTAAAAAGCAGATGACTACCTCTTGGAGGATTCAGCCCAGAAGCAAGCAGAGAAGGTTTTAATACCTAGCCAGGAACAAGTTTTTGCTGAATGCTCTCAGAAGAGGATTCTAGGATTGCTGGCAGCTATGTTACCACCTTTCAAATCAGTTAGTTCTTTTTACTTTCAATCTGTGTAGTTTTCTAGGTGTCACAAATAACATGAATAAAATTCATAGCTAATTAAATGTGGGAGATGGGCTCTTGTTGCTTACATGTTATAAAATGTGAATCAGAATGTCTTAAGACATTTCACATTACTAAGGAATGTGAGGGCTTGTTCCTGGGTGGGGGGAGAGGGAAAGGAATTTTAATTTATCTGTAAAGCAGTCTATCTTAACTGTTCAACAGCTGCAAAGTTTAAAGCATCAACTTAGGTTTATGTGTCAGGTCAGCTTAACTAGTCAGGAACAGAAGGAGGAACCTAGTTTCTCATTTCCTTTTGTCCCACTTGAAAGAGCATTAGGACAGAAGCTTTTGTATGTGCTATGACTTTGACTAAAAGTCTTGTTGTCTTTCCCTGTCTTACTGAGACTTTTCTTTTTCCATAGGGCTCCACAATGTCTTTGATTAACCTGGAACAAATACTTCCACTGATGTTTCAGGTTGTAATCTCAAACGCTGGCCACCTAAATGAAACTTACCATTTAACATTGGGACTTCTGGGCCAGTTAATCCTGAGACTTATGCCTGCAGAAGTGGATGCTGCAGTGGCTAAAGTCCTTTCAGCCAAACATAATTTGTTTGCTGCGGGAGATGGGTCTACAGTGCCAGAAGGCTGGAAGACAACTCATCTTCTGTTCAGTCTGGGAGCTGTGTGTTTAGACAGGTGCTTTTTAATTTAAACCTATTAGTTACTCTCTGACTAATACTAATTTTCTTTTATGTGTGCCTCATGCATAGAGCCTTTTTAACAGAAAGTCGATTAAACCTGCGCCCTGATCGTGGGAAGGGCTTAGCATCTGCCACCCTTGTTGCAGTGAGAATCTCTTGATTTCCTTCCAAAAGGAGGCTGCCTGTTGAAGAGTGGCTTGATTTCCTGCGATTACCTACTTAGCATGTTATGGTGGAAGTAGTAAGGTTTGGAAACTTCAAGGAAAACCAAAACACAGTCCTATATTTTTTTTGTATAACATTAATTCTCTCCTGTTGAGTTACATATCTCTTCTGTAACTTGGGAAAGTGGAGAGTGTGTCACGTGGTAACTATCAACAGTGCTGTGTTCTGGATCTGGCCCTTTTATGTAAGAGTATTAGAGAGAGAGATTTTTGTATAGTAAAATTGCACTGGAAACAGCAAGGAGGGGCAGGGCAGATGTTCTATTTTGAAGATCTTGAGAAAGCTCTCAAGCATTCTAAGATTAATGTCGTGCCTGTTAAATATGAAAGTGCTATTTTTCATTGTAGCTATGTTTTACAGGGAAGGTTCATAAGCAAATAGAAAAAGCATATGGAATTTAAAGGCAGATTTAATTTATTAAATTTAAAATTATCCAGAGGATCAGCTGAGGGAAAGGAGTTTCTCAAAGACTAACTTTAGAGCAAGGAGGCCAGTCTCTCTAGATTATTTGTGTAGTCCACAGAGAGAGAGCAGGTGGTCACATACGTGGGAAATAAACCACTTGCTGTTGTGCAAAGTAGAACTTCTGAACTCTAAACTAAGATTAGGAATTAAAGGTGACAACGTTCAGGTACACTTTGATTTGGGACTGTAAACCCTTTAAGAAAACAGAGTAGTATTTATGCTCTAGTGATGAAAAATAAAACAGAATTCATGTGTCAGCTGACATGAAAGCTTCAAGTATTTGGAAAAACAGTTATATAATGCTATGAAAGCTATAGCTATGACAGATTAACAGTGATACGCTGTCTTGAGGAAAAATAGTTTCAGGTAAGTCTGTAGTCAGCCCTCCTAATACAGACTGCTCTTGCTTTCCAGTCGTGTAGGTCTGGACTGGGCAAGCTCCATGGCAGATATTCTTCGATCTTTGAACTCTTCTGCGCAGTGGCATAATGTGATCGCTGCTTTCACTGACCATTGCATTAAACAACTGCCCTTCCAGCTAAAGCACACCAATATCTTCACTTTATTGGTGCTGGTTGGGTTTCCTGAGGTAAGTGGCCTATTGATTCTAAAGGAAGCAAAATTGGTTAGAGCTTTTAGGTTTCTATTTCTAAACGCTACAGATTTCATCAATTGGGGACATCCATTATAAACTGTCAAAACACGGTGTATGTCAGAGTTCACATCTTTCCACTTGCGCACAATTAATGTTTATTTAATGAAGAATAATGTAGCTGGTTTTGCCTTGTATTTCTTTGAGTGCTACTTGTAACTATCATGAGAAAACCAGCTTAGTATGTTTGAGTATCAAAAAGGGCTTTCTATACAAGTGAAACAAACCAATCTCACTCTTGATAGTCATAACTCTGATATATCGCCTATGTAGCATTAGGTTGTTTGTCGTAGGCATTTCTTTTATAGAAAGGAACTGCCTTTTTCTAAAGATCAGCAAATACCTGGTAGCGAGCAGATTTTTCAGCTAAGAAGTACAATACCAAGTATAAGCAAATGTAACCAATATAAAAGATGACTGTGTATTTGCAAATAAGTATTCCAAACCACAACTGAAACTTTTGCTGCAATTTCAGGTGCTGTGTATGGGGACTCGTTCTGTGTACATGGATAATGCTAATGAGCCTCATAACGTGATCATCCTGAAGCATTTCACGGAGAAAAACAGGGCAGTTGTAGTAGACATCAAAACTCGAAAGAGAAAAACAGGTTCTGTGACACTTTTATTTTATCAAAGAATCACACAGTATTTCCTTACAGTTTTTTATGGATACCCAAAAGCGTATTTTAACTAGACCACTTGATGCAGGTCTGCAGAGTTTGATTTCCATTATTAGTAAGTCGCCTGATTTTCCGCTCGTAAGTTAAACCAAATTGTGAAGCTTCTGCAGTAAAGATTATGGAGACTCATTTTCTTTTTAAAACTCTGGCATTTCTTTTCATTCAGAAAATGATTTAGGGAACTCTTGACCATTTTATTAATTGAAAAATCTCAGACATAGGCCTTTGATTAAGCAATTGTTTCTGTTTTGAGATATGCTTACTGCTTGTGTCTTACCCTTTACAGACATGTGCTTAATGTCTTAATTGCAAATCTAAAAAATGCACATGCTGCCTCTGTGTAGTTAGATGCTGCTATATAAAGGAAAAGTACGCAGAGCCTGAACGTTTTTGGGATAGTCCATTTTGTTGCTCCAAAAATGCTCTGAATTTTTATGAAGTGCCTGTTTCCACTGTGGGCGAGATGTGCTACCTACTAGCAAATGAAGACTAAGAACTAACACAAACATACCCATTATTGATTGATTGCTTCTGAAATGATGCTGTGTTGGCTGTTTTTTCCTGATCCTGTAAAAAAGCATGCCATGAGGACAGGCCTAACTTCTTGAATCAGAAAATACACGAGAAAACACCAACAAAAACCCAGAGATAGATTTTGCCTCCTGGGTCCCATTCGTTGTACCAGAGAGAATTTTATTCCTTTATTTCACCTTGTTTAAAAGTTAGTCAAGCTAAATGTTTAACATATAACAAATCAGTTGGATTTGTAGGAGTGCAGGCTTTCAGCTTTGGCATACGTGACCTGATATTGTGAAGTTAATAAAGCAAAGGTTGTCCTAAGATTTGACTATGGAAGTTCTTTAAAAGACACTTGGAAAAATCAACAGTCTAAACTGCTTTTTGATATTGAAGAAAGATTTGAATATAAAAGCTTGCTTTTTTTTTTTGACTGTTGACATTTTAAACAGTAAAATCAGCAAGATTTATTTCATCGTATCAACTGCAGGTCAGAATTTTCCCCATTTTAGTTGTAAAATACAACATGTGCTGCTTTGTATGCCGTACTGTTTATGTGCAAATATGTGCAGACAATCAGCTGTTGCCAGAAGTTACCTAGGGGTTTTTTAACTTGCACTGAAAAATGAAACATTTTCTTGACTATTCGATGATTCTGAGATAATTTCAGTACAAGAGTATGATTTTGCCACAGCAAAGCAGATAGGTGGTTCTCCTACAGTCTCTTTAATGTGACATTAGAATGTACTTCACGTATGGATCGTGTTCATGTCTCAGCCTACTCATATCTACTGGTAAGAAATGATTGCACAATATTTTAAGATTAACCTAGTGAATTGTGTTTTTTCTCTCTTGTAGTGAAAGACTATCAGTTGATTCAGAAATGTGGACAAGAAGGCAGTGATTCTCAGACCCAGCTGAGACAGTACCTCCAGCACTTTGTTCTTATATCCACTCATCTTCTGCAAACCAGCATGGACAGTAGCTATGCTGAGGCAGTGGAAGCAACTTGGGTCTTATCACTCGCTCTAAAGGGGCTTTACAGAACACTTAAGGTATCTTTTGCCTGACATGTAGGATATAATAGATAATAAAAGTTCGTATTCTACCTTGCGCTACAGGAACTTGGGTATTAACTAAGCACATTGGGGAACTAACACAAGTTTGTTTCTCTCACAGCTGGCTACTTTTATCCCCTGTCTGTAGGGGCCTGAAAATGTTGCTAGGCTTTAAATAGTATTTGTGAGTCTGAGTTGGAAGTTGGATCGCTTTTCCTCTGTGGGGGCTGACCGTTCATGAAAGGTGAAGACGAAATTTAGAGAGACGAAATTTAGACGAAAGTCATGGAGTGAAGCTCACTTGCCCCTTTTCTTACTCTTCAAGTATTTGAAGAGGGGATCTGTATTTTTTTGGACTGTCAGAGTAAAACAGATATCCAGTTACTACTCTTTGTGTGCCATAGATGATACTCAAGGTATTTGTGGGGATTTGTATTTTGGGGTTTTTTAGGGAAATGAAAGAAAAAGATTCCCAACGTAGTTCATCTGAGCAGGAAGTTTATCTGAGGCCTTGCAAGCATTGTGATGCATTGTTCCCTTTTTACTTATTTATTTGCATGTGTCTGTGTGTGTGTAGACTCATGGCTTTAAGGAGATCCAAGCTGCCTTTCTTCAGTCTGGTTTACTCAAGCTTCTAGTGAAGAAATGTAGCAAAGGAACTGGCTTCAGTAAGACCTGGCTTCTCAGAGACTTGGAGGTAAGAAAAGTTAGGTTTTGTAAAAAGTCAGGCTTCACGCAGTGGCATGAAAGGTTATGGCACTGCACTTCCCTTTTGTGAAGAAAGTCTCAAGAGTATTTCTAATTAGTCTTTATAAAAATGTTAACTGTATCCCTGAATCTGCCTTCCTCTGTCCATCATTATTGTGTAGATAATAGTCTAACTTCTTTAAAGCAGGAGCTGATTTGAATTAATCTGATTGTATTTGAAAGAAATTTGCAAGATGAGGCATTAATCACCTACTCAGTTTCTTTTATGAATTTTATTTAGACTGGTCTTGAAAATTCCATTCTTCAATTTAAAAAATAATAATTAATCTTGAAGAAAAACATTACTTGCATTACTCACTGATACGTACAAGGTATTACTGCAGTGCAATATGGGGAGACCAATATGCGTGTGGGCACGTTCTTTCTGAATGTTTGTTAATTGCTGGAAGATAAGTGTGGTTCAACTGTTAGTTATGTTTTATCATACGCAAGAGTTGTGCTAATTCATACTTAGGACTGTAGCAACAGTAAGAGAGAGAAAGAGTAATGCCTTGGATTTCCTCTGAAAAGTTGCCCCAAGGAGTTGGTTAGAAATACTGCAGAATCAGATCTGGACTGGGAGATCTTGCTGCCTCCTGACCTACAGCCAGAGAACCAGCCCTGACTCAGAGGCGTCCCACCTTCCTCCCCTTTGGGCAGCATCGTACCAAATGAACGTTCTGCTCTGAGCACTACAATGTCTCGCCATAGCTCTGCCTGCGTTAATCCTCAGAACTGAGGCTGACACAACTCGGAGGACCAAGGAAGCGTGTGACGTTATTTTCTTCCTGTTATGACTACTAGTGGTGTTGGCTGTGCTGAAGCCAACAGTATGTTTTCAAAGGAGGAGAGTGGTGTAGGGGCATCACTGGCTTTTTGGTGGTAGTCACCTCTGCTCTGTTCTTGTCTAAGAATCCTCAAACCTTTGATGTACTGAAATGGTTAAATAATTATTTTCTCAATTTTTTACACTTTCGGCTAATCACTGAAGTTGTCTTTGTAGCAGCCTGGAAGGCTGCTACATTTGTTAAGTAGGAAATGGTTTGGTTTTGTGTTTTGGGTTTGGTGTTTTTTTTTTTTTCTTTTTTAGGTGCGGCAGCTTTATAGAGTAGGATGTGTTAACCACTGTCCAAGTCTTATAATGTTCTTATAAAATGCTGATTGCAGATACACTAATAATATCTACAGCTTTCACACAATATGCTACCTTTTTTCTATGTAGATTTTGTCAATAATGCTGTATTCCTCAAAGAAAGAGATCAGTTCCCTGGCTGAACGTGAGGATACAGAACTGGAAGAAAGGGAACAAGATCAAGATGTGGAGCAACCCATTGTTGGTCCTGTTGATTCAGAGCAGAACAAACTTGATCCTCTGGAGGGTTTGGATGAAGCCACCAAAATATGCTTCTTGGTACTTAATTTTACCTCCTTTGAAACTACTGTGAATTTGCTAGTTGCATAAAATATTTGGTAGTTTATATGGCTGTTTTTCTTCTAAATTTACAGAATATGGGTCTATTATTTCAATGTATTGTTATCTAAAGGAAATAAACTAGAACTACAGTACTAAACACTACAAAATCATTATAAAGCTTTTTGCTAAACTAATCCAGATTTTAAATTCATTAATTCTCTACCTGTATAATAAGTGGGAAAATAATACCTAGGTCATCCTTAAAGAAACTCATCTTTCTTTTTCCCTGTAATGTCATCTTTTTTTCTCTTTCTTTTTTTCCCTTGCTCAGATGACACATGATGCACTTAATGCACCTCTCCATATTCTTCGAGCCATGTATGAGTTGCAAATGAAAAGAACTGATTCTTTTTTCCTGGAAGTCCAAAAGAGGTATGTGAAAGACTGGGTCCAGCAGAAAAACAAAGTTACTAGATGTGGGTGGTAACCTAAAATCTAATAGGTGCCGAACAGAAATTGTTCCAAGGATACGCTTTGGTTTTCATGTGTGAAAAAGTAAGGAAATAAACTCCTACTAAGTTGTATTTATGGAAACAAGTCACCATCTTCTGAAATACATTGCATGTTCTTTTCAATATGATAACTCCCATACGAAGATCTACTATGTTTCTAAATTATCCTAACTGAGGAAGAATGGAGAGCTTACATGTGGCTTCTAGTAATCAAAGCATGTCGTGGAGCCACCACATTCTCACAGAGATGAGCAATTTTATAACATGTAAAACCTTTGACTTGTTAGAACAGCGAAGCTAGTTAACATGGTATGATAAAAATAGGCAGAGTTTAATGAATCTTTCTAAAACAGAAGGTGGGAAGATTAATTTGCATTTAATTGCACTAATTTAGTTTGCATTACTTTCAAAACACATTTGTGTATTTTTTTTTTCTTTTGCCTCTTTTAAGGTTTGATGGTGATGTAATTACAACAGATGAGAGGATCCGAACACTGGCTCAGAAATGGCAACCTAGCAAGCGTTTGAGGTTGGAGGAGCAGAGTTCAAAAGCAGTAGATACAGATATGATCATTTTACCCTGTTTGGTACGTACGTCTCCGCAAAAAGGAGTGGTTGTGAAATAATTAATTTAGGCATTGAATAACTTCAGTTTTGCTTAGTAACTTCAAACGTGAGGTTTTGGTTTTTCTTTTAACATCTGAAATAATCTGTTGTTAATGTTTTACATAAAAATGAATGAGCAGGTACAACAAGAAGCAAGTATTTCTTCCTTGTAATTTCTTCCTTAAGGAAGTAAGAGAACTTGATCCTCAGGTCAGGAGAATAAATTGTGATTGCATGCTGTAATTTCCTCTTGTTATGCAAGAAATATTGTATCCAATTACTGTAAACTTATGCCTAAGTAAGCTTATGCCTAAGTGTTACCAGTTTAGCATGTTATTGTTATCTTACAGTAATTTCAACAGAACAAGAAAGCAATTAATTTGTCTTGTAAAGTAGACACTACACTTGCAAGCTTGAGGTTTTGCATTCAGTAGCATGGTCCCACAGCTCTTTGATTTATTTTGGGTGCTGGTTCCTGGCTGTGTGGTACCACCAGCATAGTTGTCTATCAGTTGCATAGCAAACTGGATCAAGGGCTTCCTAAAGTAGTTTCACATAATTGTAAGAAAAAAAAAAAATAGGCCTTACAACAGCTTATACAGAGGCTGTGAAATATCCACCCCTGGAAGTTCTCCAAACTTAACTGGACAAAGTCTTGATTTTGAAGTTGGCTCAGCTTGTAGCTTGGATTTGGACCAAATGATCTCCAAAGATCCCTCCCAACTTGCCTCATTCTGTGTCACCAATAGCATGGCACTTTGTTGCTTTACCTCTGTAGGTCAGCTTAAATTTAATGCTTCTGGTTAGAATTTTAACTACTGTTTCTGTTCATGTGTACAGTCATGAATGCATTAGCATAAGTGAAGTCTGTTGACATAAACAGTCTTTTTGAGGAAATCTGTCCCTGTAGGTGCATGAGAGATCACACTTTTGTGTTCTTTGATGCATCTGATTTTCAGTATGTAAAAGACAAATTAATCTGTAAATTCAGCTTGCAGTCTGATGAACTGGTCAGATATCCAAACATAAGGAAGTAAATTGTTGAGAGCCTGTTTTCAAACTTGCTTTTCTTTTTTGCAGTCAAAGCCTGCTCTCTGTGATAAAGCAACAGAAGAAACCAATCCGGTCGCCCAGAAACTGATAACCAACACAGAGAGTGATCTACAGCTTAGTTATGCCAAGCAACGTCGCACTAAGAGTTCAATACTCCTGCACAAGGAGCTGGACTCTAGAAGTAAAAAGGCTGTGAGGGACTACCTGTATCGTGTGAATGAGGCAACTGCTGTTCTTTATGCCAGGCATGTGCTGGCATCATTGTTAGCTGAGTGGCCAGATGATGTGGCAATAAATGAGGAAATCCTAGATCTTAGTGGCCCAGCCCATATGACATACATACTGGACATGCTTATGCAGCTAGAGGAAAAGCAGTTATGGGAAAAAGTAAGTGGATTTCACTTATGCATGTGAACAAGCCCTGTGCTTATGTGCCACGAGACTCTGACTAGCAAAAATACTTGCAGTACCTTTTTTAAACTAAATTGAAACTCCAAAATTTAAATTAGTTCTGAAAAAGCAGTTGGAATCTGTCAGTGTCTTAATGTGCTGATTTTGTTAACAGAAAATGGAAAAACTAGCTCCGCAGCAACAACTCTTTCAGTTATGAAAGAGCTATATGGGAAAATAAATCCTATAGAGAAACTGGTAAAGTAGGCAGTCCGTTTTGAAAGCTGCTTTTGTTAGATCTCAATGTGTATATTGTAATACCTGCTACTCCATTGATGAGCTGACTGTTACCGTGGTGGAAGTGATCTTGGAATTACAATAGAATGTTGTAATGAAAATGTCAGCTCAATGCTTCACAGCAGTCGAAGCAAATCAAGTGCTGGGAATCTTCAAAGAAGGAATTAAAAATAAAACAGAAGGCATCGGTGTGCCACTGAACCAATAGTATGCTCTCATCTGGACTGCAGCATGTGACCTGACTCCCTCATGTCATTTAAAAAAAAAAAAAAAAAAGATGCAGTACAACTGGAAGAGGTCTGGAGTGGCAGGGATTATTATAGCCATGGAATAACTTCAGTTTGAGGAACCAACTAGTTTTCTTCATCCTGGATCTTTGCCCTGTGGGCGCATTGAGGGAGGAGGAGTAATGAAAAAGGCTGCTCCTCTTTCTCTGTATTTTTAAAACAGTAAGCAGCATACAAGAGTTAACAGCAAGTATTATTCACTGGCCTTCCCAGTAAGAAAACAAAGGAGTGTCAGATTAAGGTAATAAGTAGCAGGTCCTAAACAAACCAAAAGAACTGGTTCTTGACACAGTATGTCATTGAAATTTTTGCCACAGGGTGTTTATATAGGTTCAGCAAATGACGGGATGAACTGATAGAATAAAAATCTGTTAAGGCGTATTAAATACAAA
The DNA here is from genome assembly GCF_034638445.1 of Ciconia boyciana. NCBI lineage: Eukaryota > Metazoa > Chordata > Aves > Ciconiiformes > Ciconiidae > Ciconia > Ciconia boyciana. Next base: position 4,085,396 of record NC_132950.1, read on the forward strand.
AGCGTAGCCTTTGTCTTAGGCTATTCTGCCTGTGTGGAGGCAAAGAATGCATTCAGGGAACTACGCTACATACTGCTTTTGTTTTTTAAACTCCCTTTCCCCAATAAATCCATCTTTAGCTGATTTGGAGATGAACCTTTTGGTCTGAGCTAGTATTGCATTTTATAGGAGTTAGAAAATTGCAGGTGAAGAGATGTAATAGGTTGCTATAATGACCTGGAAAGGGCCTCGAGTAGCAGGACTCCTGATTCGGAGCTTTTGTGCACTTCTGAAAAATAAGAAAGTGGAGACTCAGGTTGTTCTGAATTATCATTTAGTGTGTCCTGATAGACTAAATGGCATTTATTTGTATTTTTAAAGGCAGAGCTCTTGCATCTAGTGCTTTCAAACACTGCAACCACTTAACTGATACTTAATCATTCCTTCTTATACGTGGAGTTGTACATTTTGAAGGCTAAAGCATATGACATATTCTATTCAAATCAAAACCCGTAGGTATAGAAGGTAAAGGTGTCTGTTTATTATGCTAACAAAGTTGCTTTAAAATTATCTTCCTTGTTTACAGCTTTAGTTTACTGTTAATTACTGTACGAATTAGCCTTGATTCTAGCATTTGTGGAAAGAGATGTAGCTAACTGCTCTCGTTTTTATCAGATAAAGACTGAAGGATCTGGAACAGAGGACAGAGTAAAATCTCCTGCACTTATGGAGATGACACTTGTAGACATAATTTGTGACTTTGTCTTGTTTCTTGCTAGTAGCTTGATTCTCTCTTCTGAAATGTTATGTGGCTAGAAATGACTCTTGTGTCAGTCATCAGCATGTAAGTTTGCAAATGTTGTTTTGATAGCAAGTTGTATTTACATGATGTGTTGCTTCTCCCCAGATTCTACAGAAAGTACTGCATGGGTGCAATGAGAGCATGCTAGGAACAATGGCATTGACAGCTTGCCAGTTCATGGAGGAACCTGGAATGGCAGTCCAGATGCGTGAATCTAAACATCCTTATAACAACAATACTAATTTTGAGGTAAGTTATACATGTATTACAGTGCAGTGGACTTGCATGACTTGAAGACTGGTTGAAAAATATTAATGCTCCATGTGTATACCTGTGGGACTTCTGCACTTGAAGCACCTGTGAAATGTCCTCTTCAGTCTTGCTTTTGAAGAGGCTGATTCCAAATGACTGAGGCCTTGCCCTGTAAGAAATGTGTTCAATAAGGCACTTTAATGTAGTCCTAATTCAGTCACAAGAGAAGTGCATAACTTAAATGGTTTTACTACGCATGTGTTTGAAGCAGATCAGATACTTAAATGGTTTCAGGGCCTTAAATGAGCAAATATTTCTACCCTTTCATCCAAAGGTCTGTTTCACTTGGCCTGTTACTTCCTTGTGCTCTTAGACGAAAGCTAGGAGTGGAGCCTGTTTTTTCTTGTATTTCTCATTTTAGACTATCTTCTTCTGACACAAACAGCTTCTGATTTTCTTTTCTTGGTATTGTTTGAAAGCATTTTTCTACTATAGTTTGCTAAGTAATTATTGCCTCTGGGCAGGATTTTTAACCTTACTGCAGCTCTGACTCTTCTGATTTTTATTTTTAAAATGCATATAAACCTTTAGGTTCTATCAGTGAGATCAATGTCAGCAACGATTACAGCTTTTAAAAAACTAAAGTATAGCTAGCAATTAATTTTTACACTCTTAACAGCTAATGCAAACAATAGACCATGCTTTACATTTGTTAAATTAACTCCTGATAAAAATAACGCAGACCTCCCCCTCGCCCCGGAGATGCTGTAATATTTGTTATATCTCCCTTGTTTGTATGGTGAAAGTTAAGTGGCTTCTTGGTAATATAGTATTATAGTATACAAAGACCATGTGTTTATTTCTCAGGATAAAGTTCACATTCCCGGTGCTATCTACCTCTCAATCAAATTTGACTCTCAGTGTAATACAGAAGAAGGCTGTGATGAGTTGCTCATGTCCAGTAGCAGTGATTTCCAGCAGGATCGGCACAGCTTCAGTGGGTCTCCGCAGAAATGGAATGATTTTGAGCTTCCAGGTAAATATGCAGTGCTTTACAGTGCAAATGTATAGGGTTTTGCTGGTATCCAGGACTCTTGAGAGAAACTACTGAAAGATGACAGTTAAATGCAGATGTTCCTGAGATGTGTGGGGAAAAAAACTCCTTTTCTTGTCCCAGTCTGTTTGCTCTGATGTGCTGCTCTTGCATTTGTTTCTTAAAAGTAGGCTTATCTGTTGTTCTGCTACTTGACCTTTTTTTTCCACACTTCAGTCAAAGCATGCACTTAGCTACTGGAAACAAATTTTGATCTTGATTCTGTTCCAATGCAGTCCTTGTTCTGCACAATATTCACTTACATTGTTTCTGCCTTGTCTTACTTTCCACAGGAAGCACATTTAAAAAAAAAAAAAAAAAAAGATAGGCTTATCTCTTGTCTCTGTGCTATACTAGTGCTCAGAGCAAATAAAGAGTGTGTGCCAATGCCTTGTCTCCAGTTGTTGCCACAGAGCATAGCTGAAAAAAAAATCAGTCATTTGACTGACAACTTCAGTTTGTATTCTCTAAGCATGTTTTTGATAACACAGTAGCAAATGCCAGCGAGCTGAAGGACTGCATGGTCCCATGCTTCTTAAGTTGTTTTAACCCGCTGAGCACTGTGGCACTGCAGGAAGCTTTTGACTTCGAGTACTTTCAGTAGCTGTAAATAGATTTAGGAACTTTCTTAGCAAAGCAGTTTGGCTTACAAGGTGCTAGTTAGAAACAAATGTGTGCTCTGTAGAAACATTTTGGATTTTTATGAACTTCTTTCTGTCCTCCTTTTTCTCCTAAGTAGTTGCAGAGGTTTGCCAAGAAACTTAACTTTGGGGCCCATTGTTTTGGAGCAGCCTTGACTGTGAAACTTGAGTTTCACCTTGTGAAACTTCATTTCCAGCCAAGGCTGTCTGTATTAAGGCTCTTGATTTCTCACTCAGCAGGCTTTAGCTGACACCAGGCATTTGAAAGCTTCTGGGCTTTTCATTTGATGGCAGGGCTTTCTCAAGACTCCTAAGAGTAGGAGAGAGCAATGGATCCATTTCACGATGAAAAGGGGAACAGGTTTTTAGTTTTGTGGTTTTGTTTTTTTCTTAAAGCCTAAAAAATATTTTCAAAATTTTTCTTTGTCATGAAACTTTGAAAATTCTGCTTCCCAATGAAAACTAGCATGCTTGTCCCAGGGTGATAGGATTTTTCATGGAACAGAAGGAAATTCTAAGTTTTAACCAGATCTAATATTACAGAGCACAATAGGTAAGGGTATGTTTTGTTTAGCATTACAGCTAACTACCAGTGTTTGTCTCTGTGAAGCTGTAGATGCTACAATGACAAGAACTTCTTGAATGTTCCACTGCCTGATTGTAAAATGGTCAAACATTTTGGTAGTTCTTCCACTTTTAAGTGGTTAACAATTTTGTTCCCTAGAGTAAAAGTGTGCGGTTTAATTTTCTGACATGTGAAAGCAGTGCAACTTTACTTTCACATTTTTTTAACCTTTTGTTTAATGGACTGTGAACTTGGCTGCCTATGTAGAGGTTCTTTTTTCATAAATCATAACTGATCCATAACACAATTGGAAAAGAGAAGTTTAACTGCGTACAGTATAGAGTTTCTTTAACTCCCTTTTCTTCTATGTAGTTGACAAAAATGTAAGAGACGTTATCCTTGTAAGTATCTTCATATAGTGGAAACCATTCCGGGTCTTACTTCAGCCTTCCATTTATCATACTGTTCTGTGCATTTCATAATTACCCAAAAGTAAAAGATCACTTCTCTTGAATGGCGATATCTAGGTTTAATTTATGACAGACTTTTCATTTGAATTGTATTTGTGATAGCAAAACTAACTCGGAAGGTAGTAATGTGGATTTTCTTCCTTCGCTTGTACACAGGAGACACACTCTACTACCGATTTACTTCTGACATGTCTAACACTGAGTGGGGTTATAAGTTTACAGTGACAGCAGGTCATCTTGGAAGGTTTCAGACAGGTAAGCGCTCCTCAGAATGTATTGGAAAGGACTTTTTGGAGTTATTTTGCCGAGCTTTCACAGACTTGTGGTTATCCCTTCTTTTTTGACTTAGAATTTGCTTTCTCCAATGCTTTGGAAATAACGTGATTAGTTTTGTTCAAGTTGAAACTTGACTAATGTCTCTTACTTGCTGTGACTTTATGCTAGAAATACCAAATCTTCACAGAGACTTGGAGATAATTATAATAATGTTATTTGCATTCAAAGTCTCATTATATGACAGTAATTACACACAGAATTTAGTAAACACTCCAAGGTGCTGTAATTGGAAACAGAAATAATTGTAATTGTGTTTTTAAAAAGTAGTTATCCATTAGAATAGGCTGGCTCTGGATCTAATTTCTAGATGTAGCATGAAAGGTTTTGTTAGTTTATTTTAGAGTTTAAATATTTTTAATGAAATTGAGGCTGGTTGATGATTTGCAATCAGCAAAACTCTACTGCATATCACATAATAGTGAGGACCTGTTTTGTTTGCCTTATTTGGGCAAAACTTTAATTTCAGATAGGATTCTTTCTAATTTTTAGCCAAGATTTGCCCCAGAAAAGACTTGCAATGTCAGGATGTAATCTAGAATTACCTCAGATTTTTGTTTGGTATTTTTCTTTGATATTTCTTGCTTGCCAGAGAAATACTTAGTATATGGAGAAGAGAAAACAATATATGAACAGAATGGGTCCCTACAAAAGTAACAGCTGTTTGAATTTTTTTTTTTTTTGCAGGGTTTGAAATTCTAAAGCAGATGCTGTCTGAGGAAAGGGTAGTTCCTCACCTCCCACTGGCCAAAATCTGGGAATGGCAGGTCGGGGTAGCGTGCCGTCAGACTGGTCACCAGCGTTTGAAGGCTATCCACTTGCTCTTGAAGATAGTGCAGTGCAGTGCCCAGAGGTAAGTGTGCTGTTCTGTGTCGCACACTAAAAGGCAAAGGACAGGAGAAGAAAAAGTGACGAAGCTGATATTATTTTGAAGCCAGAAAACCATGATTTGGAGTTGGTATTCTTAATTTGCCTTTCGGATACAATTCACAGTGCCTTGATAGCAGAAACTTATTATAAGGGAGTTTTTGGAAAACATTTTCTCTTCTTTCTTGGCTTTTAAAAAAGGTCCAATGAATTCAAATGCTGTTGTAAAGAAAAAAAAATCACCCCGAAACAGGACAAAAAGTAGATATCAATTAATTTTCTAGAAATTTATTCTCTTTGTATTAGTCGTACTTAAGAATTAAGGAGAGGATGGAATAATAAACTGGTGAAATGATGATCTGATTCTCTATAAAGTAAATTACTTTTAAATTATTATCTTTAGTTGTACCACTAAGCCTGTAATTGAGTTTTAGAAGGGATAGGTGTGCTAATGCTTAAGTATGTATGGCATGGGTATTTCTTATGAAAATACACATTCAAAACAATGTTGAGCTTTTATAGTGTTTTGCAAATGTATACGGTCACGTTAACTCAGTAGAAATGCTGGAAACAAAGACTATAATGCTGGAATGCTGACGCTTATCTCGGTTATGTCCTTTCAGTTCAGAACAAGCCAAATCATGAAAATAACAGCATCTTACTAGCTTACTTTGATAAGGAGAAGTCAAAAAGGATATTCACATATAGTAATAAAAATGGACAATTACATAAAACCATTGCCTGACTCTGTAAATTTTAGATACACCGATCTGCATCCAAGTCTGAAAAGCTGATTTTGGTATTACTTGTAATCACGGATTTATTATTTTTTTCAAGTTCCCTTAGTTTTTTTTCATCAGGAAATGTCTGCTTTGTCATGTGGACAACAAATTTAGTTGCTAAAAGATCAAGTCTGTTGTGCTTATAATATTTAATATTTTTCATGTGTTAATCTGATGATAGATTCTGAAATTGAGTTTCCCCCCTTTTCCCCCCTACTGAATGATATTTGTCATCCTATCTGTATGAACAGTGACATTTGGGTTAACTAGCTCTAACTCAGGAGTAGGAATGAGGCAGGGTGGGAATTGTTTGTAAAGCTATATATCAATTTTTGTCTGTCTGCTCTATACAAGGGCCATCACCTGCTCAGTGCTGTAGTTCAGTGTTGTGTAATTTCAAGCAGTGGAGCTAGAGCATTTAGCAAAGTGATGTATATCGTTATTTTAAAGTCCTCATTTCAGGAGGCCGCTCAGTTTTAGAAAAGTCATTTAGACATATTCATGGATATGAGGTTTTCTCCACTTCACTGATTGAGAAATGAAATTCATTGTGCTGAAACACCTGACTGAATTTAGATTTTAAAATACTTCTTGTGCTTCTTCCTTCATTTATACATCTAACTGTCAAAACTGTATGGTTTTGTTCTCTTAAATTTGTTTGGGGTTGGTTTTTTTGTGTTTTTTTTTTTTTTCCCTCTCCTAGAAACATAAGATCATGGTTACTCACTATTTCATTTAAATTACCTTTTTTCAGGGACTGTGACCTCACCTTGTTGAAGCCACTTTGGCAGCTTTTCACCCATATGGAAAACAACTTGTGTCATGACATGACCAAGCCTGGTATTCTCCTTCCTCTTCATCGTGCACTTGCAGAACTCTTCTTTGTTACAGAAAACAGAGTTACTGTAAGCAGTTCCTATATTTGTAACCCTCTTCTCCCCAGTGCTGGGAATGATACGTAGTTCAGTGTTAAACTAAATGCAGTTTTTCTTTATCTTGGCAAAGTTCATCAGAGCTTTAGAAACTTTAAATGCCTCAGAAACGCTAACAACTTTCTCTTGTGGAGTCTGGTAGCAAATTCTAATAGAGGGGCATGCTGTTGCCTTATCCATCATGGGACCTTAAGTAATAGTCATGACTCTTCCTTGTGCGATTAAGGCAGTAGGCCCTAAAGCCACTCTTTATTCTGAGAGGAATTGTGATTTAATAATTAATTTAAAGGTATTTGAATGTGGTTTTCATAGAATCCTAGAATGCTTTGGATTGGAAGGGACCTTTACAGGTCATCTAGTCCAACCCCCTTGCAAGAGCAGGGACATTTTTAACTGGATCAGGTTGCTCAGAGCCCCATCCAACCTGAGCTTGAATGTTCCCAGGGATGGGGCCTCCACCACCTCTCTGGGCAACCTGCTCCAGTGCCTCACCACCCTCATTGTAAAAAATTTCTTTCTTAAATCCAGTCTAAATCTGCCCTCCCTTAGTTTTCCTTGAGTTGATTTTGAACATTACATATGAACAGTCTGTAATGAACTGATTTATGTGGCCACAAACTGTGTTCTAGTCCAGGAGAGTCTTGTGTGTAGTTCTGAAACCTTTGGTTCTTGGACTGCTATGATGATCAGCATTTTAATGTTAATTAGTAGGATGATACCTTTGGTAGAAACACTGCTGTTTATTAAATGCTTTCTGGCTGCAGGAGCTTGGATCTCTACAGGAGTATTTGCTTGCCTTAAATACTGAAGATCATCTTCATCGCTGCACAGCACAGGTAATAAGATTACACAACCCCAGAGATGTGTGTTTTTGTGATATTTTTCTGGCAGACAGAGGTAATGAATGATTTCTGATTGCCCAGTGGAGTTTTATAAAATAGGTATCAATGTACTTGGGCTTTACAATACTGTGACAGGCCTCTGAAATTTGTGAATGAACTAAGCACAAATGCTGTTCTCCTTTAGTAGTCAGATGATGTGCCACAAACTGGCGGTTGGGTGTAATCGGCTATATCTGTTTTACCGAATTGACCTCTCAACTGCCAAAACGTGGAAATAGGGAAGGGGGCTGGTCTTTCAGCAACTGGAAATGCAGTTGCCTTGCTGAAACTGCCTGGATGCATGACAATTACAGCACTACCAGGAGATGGCCAGGTAGAAACAGGATGGGTATTTATCTCTTTCTGTTTAATTTCATACAAGGATTTCTTTACAGTTTTGGATTGAGGAGAATCTTTGATGTGACTTTGTGTTCCCTTCTCTTTTCCAGGCCCTGAAAAACATTGCTGCTATCAGCCTTGCCATTAACTATCCGAACAAATCAACAAGTTTCTGGAATGTTTAATACTGGCTCAGGCCGGAGTGCATGGGATAGAGTAGTTTGTCCATAGGACATTGGAACAAACATCTTAACTCCGTTCAGGAAAAGTTCCTTCAGCTTCAGTGTATGAGCACTCTGCAGCCTTCCTTCCTTCCACCTTGATGTAGAATTTGTAAAAGTAAAAGCGCACTTCAATGAAAAAGCACATCTTGAAGTAACTCACGCGTCGCCTACAGTTATGTATGCACATATTGTAGCATGTTAGAGTAAACAGAACAATATTTTTTTTTATTCAGAGGAAGTAAACGAAAGAAAGTAGCTGAAGTACGAGAATGGAAGGCCCCCGCGTTGGTATCATCTGCTCCCAAGGAAATTTGATTGATGGAACATGACAGCTTTGAAAATACTGCTGAACTCAGAGTGATGCCATCAGCAGCATCTATTATATCATTGAAGTGAAACAGGGAAACCAGAATCTGGTGGGCTGATGCAGAAATGGTCCACACTTGAATCCTGTCATGTTTGCTTTTGCTTTGAAGGCTACTACCCAAGGAAAAGAACTTTAATTCTTGCTAAACTACAGGTTGTAAAACAAATTCTGGGTGATTCGCATAGCAGTTAAAGGATTCCGGTTTCAGAGCATCCTTGTGCAAGAGATTAATCTTTCTCCTGTTCTTTGATTCGATCAGCTGGATCATCTAGTCTTACCTTAATTTATCTCCAATGTGTTATTCTAAATAGTACATGATTCTAGTGCAGAGAGCAAAGGCTGGCCTCCATTCACAAAGCAGTGGTAATACGAAGAACTGAGGAACGTACATGTTTCTCAAAGATCACATCTTTACAAGAAATTATTCATGAGGCTTTTTTCTTTTAATTATTTCGATACTAGTGGCTTAGGAGGTCCTTCTCGGCAATGTTGGGAACCCGGACTCTCAGCACTCAGGTTGGGGGTTAATGATCAATCCAGTCTTATCTTATAGAGCAATAACTGCATTACTCTTAGTGAACATGGAATTAATTGCAGACCTTCTATGCTGAAATAAATTGGCTTTCTTCCTGCTCAACTACGCTGGTTATTCCCTTTCCAAAGAGTTAAAAAGAACATAGAAGGATTTGGGGGTGTATTTTTTTTATACCATTATACAGTATGTAGAGCTGGTCTTGTCAAGTATGAATTCAGAGAACTTTTTATGCTAATTATTTTCTTCTTCCCTTCCTCACCTCAACATTAGGATATGAAAAAAAGGCAACCAAAAGCTTCAGTAGTAACTGAATGCAGGTTGTGTAAAGGCAGTGGCTCTGTCAGAGGGAATATGCTTATTGGCCTTGCTTGTCCAGAAGGTGAGTGGTGCCTAAATAGCCATGTGCAACGTGCACAGGAGCACCGCTTTGGGGGATGACCTCTGAATTGATGGTCTTATCAGCTGGGGCTGAAATTTTAAGCATGGCCCAGTCTCCCTCTGAGAGGGAAACATGCAGTAACCCATCCCCTTTTTTTGGATGGCCTCTAGTGCTGTAGTTAAAGATGTTTTGATTTCTGTTCAGCCAGGGGAATGCAAAGTGAATGCTTCTTCAGGGTATGAGGTTGAATCAGAATGTGATTATTCTGCCTGAAAGACTTAAAACTGAAGACCAAGAAGCACTAAGCTGAAGCCATTGCCTTCAGGAATGGAGTGGCCCTCTTAGCAAATGAGAATGCCAGAGTTCAGGAAAAACGTACTATTTATCAAAGACTGAAGGGAGGCGGAGAGATACTGCTCTGAAACCCCTCCTCGAGCACACTGTAGTTGAACGTTAAAGCCCTCCTTCCTTCCTGAATGAGATCACGATGGGAAGGGAATTATCAAAGTTGTGGCATATCTTTAACGCATGGATCATTTTGTTCCCACATCTGAGTAACGTATTTGAGTTTGCAGTCTCACTGCAGGGATGTCTGAGAGATCCCTGAGGAACCAACTGTTTCACACTTTTTAATAGCATGAACAGATTCTGGGAAGGGGGAGTTGCTCCACCAAAATGAGACATTCTTAAGTCTACTTTAGGGAGTCGTATCGATGGGACAGGTGAGCATTTTGAAATTGCTCTTCTTGAGCAGTAGGACTTTCTATTCACTGCCTCAGTGTGAATCCATGGCTAAGCAGTCAAGGATATGCAATGGGCTGATTTGCTAAGGCATGTAGCATGCTGCTGAGATCTACCTGTTTTAGTCAAAGAAGGCTTTTTTCTTTTTTCACATCAGGGATGAAGACTGTAAATAAACCATTCATAGAACCTGTCATGGCTCTATCATACTCACATTTTTTTCCATTGGACTGTCTTTTTGCTTTCTATATGAAGACATGAGGCTGCAAGGATGACACAGGAGTGGCCAGTGTTCCTTACTAGGTGTACCACTTAACTTACTCTACCAGCAGTAACTGGCCTTGCGAATCAGTCATCTTGCCCTGAAGGAACTGTCTAGGAACAGTGTCCACTAATATAATTTCTACCCACTAGATGGAACTGAAGGACTGTGACCTGAGTTGACACTGAATCTGTTGCTGCCTTACAACTCAATCATTCATTATGGATTTTTTTAAGAGACAAAAAACACTGATTTTTTTTTTTTCTGATGGTTTTAAAGAGGAAGAGAATACCAATAATGAATATTCATGATCAATCACATTTTGAAAATCCTGCAGCAGATGCGAATGATACTATTGAATAGTATAAAACTGTCTGGAAAACAGGTATGCTGAAAAAAATGTGCCTAATATTAAAAAAAAAAAAAAACAACAAAAAAGTTGTCCTGCCTGAATCACCTATGATGTGTTTAAAACAAACCACATTGTTCCTAATGATACATTTGACTTGCTTTCATTAAACACTTAAAGAGAGTTTTATAATTTCTTTTCTTACAGGTTTACTACTTTGCAATTTTTATCAGTTGTTTAAAATATGTCAGACCTTTAGATTTATTCCAGTTCAGTTCAACATGTAAAAAGAAAGCTACAGATGTGGGTAAAATATGCAAATGAAGAGAAATATATTGTAAAAATTCTATAAAAACAAAGAAGTACAACACGGTGTCTGTTGTTTGTTTGCTTTTCTCCTCTCCTCACTGAATGTTAAATGCTTGAATTTGCAGTGAGATCCAGGGTTTTTCTTATGAATCTTCACTTTCAGTGCCTGTAAGCAAATCTGCTTTTCCTCATGCAGTTAGCATATATCTGATATTGTATCAAACTATGCAGGATACATACTTCTGGAGTTGTCTCTTAAATTGCACTCCTGCTGTTTACATTCCAGTGGCCTTATCCTAAAAATGAAGTTTTCCTGTGGATATCCATTGGTTTCAGTGCTTGTGTGGGTTTACTTTCAGACCTGAAACACACATCTGGGGCCTCGGATGTCTCATGTAAAGCTGAGATGTGTCTTAGTAGCTCTTGATTCTAATTAGTGGTGTTTATCAGCAAAGGTGCTTGTACCTGCCTAGTCCAGTGGGCTTAGTTTAAAAGCTTGGGTTTAGCTCGAGGAAAGTGTAAGTGAGGAAGTCGGTATCTTTCTATATTTACTGAAAGCTGCAAGTTGTTTCACTGGTTCCATGTGCTCAGAGAATGGTCTTATTAGGTAATTTTATTAAATACAAATAAATAGTATGATTGTGAAGTTGTGGGAGAGTGGGGACCATTCCCTGAGACAACCAGCTGTGAGCTTTCAGCCGGTGTAAGCAAGGTGATGAATCTAACAAATTCAGTTTAATCTGCTATTGAACGTAGTGTTGTCCCAGGCATTGGAATGTAACAGGTCACAACCATAATGTTTGGGAACCACTGTTTTTCAGATCAAGTTAATTAAGACTGTTTTTCTTCCAAGAGATCAAAATTAGGCTGAAAGCTAACTTAAAAGTGGGTGACTTTTTTTTTTTAACCTACTTTTAGAAGGCTACACTATGCTTAAAACAGAACTGTCCCAAATGCCCCGCGTTTTCAGAGCCCAGCTCAGATGTAACGTTTCCAGTGGGTCTTGTATCTTTGCAAACGTTAGGGCAAGACCTGCCCTTTTATACCATTTTAAATCTGGAGCGACTGTCCACAAATCCATGAAGGTGCCCTGCTATAAAATCTGGGCACGTTGGAGCAGAGCAAGGCCCAATCATCTGATTCAGTACTTTCCTTTCTCTTTCTAATGCCAAATGTGGTTTCTTGCAACCAGAAGTGAGTGGTGTTGGGTATCTGCTGGGAAGCCACCAGCACAAGCATCATACCTTGTTTTCAGGGGACAAATAACAACCGCAACCATGGGAGCCTGTAAAAAGCATGACCTGGTCTTTAAGTAAAGCTACGAGAATGTTAGAAAACAGATTAATATATGTAAAGAGGATGCTTTTCAACACTCAGCTGGGTCCTCTGTAGGAGGTCAGGCTGGATAATAACTGGAGCAAAGAATGTGCATTGGTAAAATGGCCTGGAAAAAAAGGAGCTGTGCTGGGCTTTGTAGGGGGAAAGAGAAATCTGGCCCACCTCTGAATTTAAGGCAAAGAAGTCAATTCCAATTCAAGTGAATAAGAGAGAAATCCACTGTGAATAGGGAAGGAATTAAGTAAGAGGTGAGGAAGTAAGATTAAAGCTCATTCTTTCCATGATGGTCAGGTCTAATTTAATCGGATCTATTCTGCAGTAATCTTTCCTGATTTTTACCTAAGAAAGCACAAATAATAAAAAGCTGGGGCCCAGCTCAAACCCAGGCTGCAGCGTTGTGGTGGGGCTCATAAATGGGTATGCAGCCTAAGGAGTAGTAAACACCTAAAAAAACCCTCAAAGCCTTATTTCCTCCAACTGGAAACATCAACAAGCAGTCCTGAAAAATAGATGGGAATCTCAGACAGTTTTGTAGCAGTCCTTAGCATTTAGAGATGCGTTCTTTTTATATGCAAGGGCTGAGACTGCTTGGATTTAGGGACCACGGGAAAAGAAGTAGCGAAAGGATAACTGGACTGTCTTGGAGACAGGGTCTTTCCACCTAAGGGTTAGGCAGTTTGCTGGGGAGCTTCTCCTACTAATACTTTTCTGACAACTTTAATGATTTTTCTTTTAAGCTGGTTTCTTGCTTCCATTCCCCGCTTTACTGTCTGGCTTTCCATAAATCTTACTGCATTATTTTTTTTTTAACATTTGCAGTGCAAATAGCAAATATTTAAGCTTGCATTGCATGGAAAAAAGTCAATTTTATGAAAACTAAAGAAATGTAAAATTAAAGTGCCTGCAAATATTTGTCAGTGGTACCTTCTCTCGCAGGCTTATTTCCAAAATACTTCGTCAGCGTCTCCTATCACCTGTATCACCTGTATCCAAGCCATTTGATACCGGCATGTGCACATGAGTGCGTGCTGAGATGCTCCATTCAGACGCGATGCTCCATTCCATACGCAGACAGACGAGATGCTCCATTGCATACGCACGGCGTGGGCCGCCTCCGGCAGTGAATGCCCCCTCCTCTCTTCACAGGCACTCTGGGGAGCGTTCCCCATCCCCACCTGCAAAAGACTGGGATTTGGCGAATTGTGGTGAGCTTAATTGTATTCTCTCCTCTGAAGGCTCTGGGCGGTGACTGGAGTAATACATTCTCAGTTGTCTCGTACTTTTGTGACCTGCTTTAGTGCATCTCTGTGCCTTGCCGCGAGTTCCCCACGAAGCCGCGTTTTGTGGCTCCGTCGCTTGGCAGAGCCGAGACGCGCGGCGTTTCCTCGGGGGTGCGGGGGACTGGCACTCGGGCTTTCTGGTGGTTTCTGAAGACGGCCCTTTGCTGCTCTCAGATGGTGTTTGCGCTCTTCCAGGAGGCGTTGGCAAGGTCGGTGCTAAACATCACACCTTCTTACTAGCTCTTTGTAATGAGTCATTCCCCTTGTCTTTAACGCACCTCTGTGGAGGTGGGCTGGGAGCTCAGCTCTCACCGCGCTGCCTTTCAGGCACCCAAAGGTTTTAATCCCCTCAACCACATAAAATTTCTAGGAACCAACACAACATCTTATTGAACTCCAAAGGAGCTGCTGCTCTGCTCTTCTAGCGGCGTTGCTGCCGCATCAAATGCGAAATGAAGTGAAAAGAGGCGAAGTGATGCGCAGCGTGTTTTGGTAATTATTTTATTTAAATATATTCCCCATGTGTTTTCAGCCAGACCCAGTAAGTTTCCTCAAACTACGTGACAGAGTTATTTCTGTGCTGTGGGATGGCTGCTGAGCGTTGCTCTGGGAGGGCTTTGCAGGTACGGGCTGCGGGGCAGGTATGGGTTGTAGCGCAGTTACTGCCGTCAGCCGCAGGTTGTTGAAGCTTGGTCTGAATTTCTGGGTGAAAGATCCCATGCCTGAGGAATCACAGGAAATGCTTCCTTTTATGACTTTATACTTTCTAATCAGTAAAAGCATCCTGTACAGATTTTTCTCTTTTCAACAAGTCTCCTATGGTATAACTCCTATGATAGGAGGACTTCAATATACATATAAAGGTAGACATTTATTAGGGCTTCAGTTCATCACCGTGCTTATCTTCCATAAATCAAATATGGAATTAAGGTGTAATCTTAAACACATCTAGTTAAGTGTTTAAAGGTAGGCTTTAAATTGGTTTTGTTGCCTTGGAGCCTAAACAGACCGCACTGTTGAAATGAAGTTCACAAATTGTACGGCTTTCTCTTGTATCCAGCTAGATCTGCAAAGGCAAAAGAAAAAAAAGATGAATTCTTGAGTCAGGAGAACTGTTGAGTCAGGAGACCTTTAGTCTCATCGGCTTGCTTGAGAATAAGTCATGTCTGCGTTCTTACCCTTCTCCTTTACATAAACCACCCACAGAAAACTCATTAATCAAAAATGTCAATGGTTTCACAGAAATCCCCCCCCCCTCACACCTTGGGTTTTATGTTCCTCAGAGTTGCAGGTTGGGCTTTTTTCTCCCTACCAATTGTATTTTTCTATTTTTTAAAATGTTTTTGTTCCTTCATACTGTGAGTGTTCATATTTAAAGAGAAAAGAGCGTTTCATTCTCTGTGGGGTCAGTTTTGGATACGCTGCTGGATTTTAAACGACATCACTTTGCCTTCAATAATTGTCCTTCTTGCGTTACTCTGAAAAATTGCGTTTTCCTCCACTCGTTCGCCAGTCTCAAAATACACCGCGATGCCTTTGATCTTTGGCACCTTATTTTTCTGCGGAAGACGTCTCAGCTTCTTCAAAGCTGACGGCATCTCAGAGGGTGTGCTCTTTGCTCGCCGCCTTCCCCAGCACACCGGCTCGCTGCTGCGGCTTCTGCCTTTTCATTCGGTCGGGGGAGGCAAACCTCCCGTGGAGGCAGGACCCGGGGAGCTGCAAATAGTTGCTTTATTTACCAGAAACTCAAAGGCTCTCTAAGAGTAAAGCAAATCCCTCCTGAATTTTGCGCTAATAATGCTTAAAACCAGCAGAGACGGCTGCTGAGAGGTTATAGCTTTTCTTTAATTAAGTCTTCACAGGGGCGAGGGGGGGGATCCTTGCATGAGGAGCATGGACCGATGTCCAGGAGCTCTCACTGCCTGTCCCCCATGCTTGCCAGGTACTATAGGAATTGGAGATGCTGCTCTGCTCCACGACGTCTCCTCACAGCCAAAATAGGGTTGGAAGGGCACGAGAAAGATCCCTCCAGTTCCCTGGGGTTTTTGCCTGCTTTCTTTCCGATGCTCAATGCACCTTCGTGCCCCCTGGGCCAGCAAAGGTTGCAGGGCCACTGCACACAGTGTAAGAGCTGTCGGTGCTATCGCCTGCCGCAGGTGAGTGGCTGCTGCTGTTAGACGGTGTCTTCTGCAAAAAAAAATCACACGTTTACTTCCCAGCTTGTTGCCTCAAGCACATCCAGAGCCCTCGCCAGGCAGCTGAGCGCCGAGGCTCGCTGGCTGGGAACAGCCTGTCCCGTCGCGGGGACCAGGAAGCGCCTGTTCTTGGTACGGTGACAACGGTGGCATACGGCCTTGGCGGGGCTGCCCGCCCCCGGAGCGGCTGCCGGCGGCCCATGGCGCTGGGCGCACGCTGCCAGCTCTGCCCGCGGGCCACTGCGGGGCAAGCTGGGTGCCTGCCGGGGCTCCTGGGGGTCGGAGCGTGGGGCAGCTGGAGATGCACCAGCTTCCGCGGCTAAAAGCAGCTCTGCAGCTTCTCCGAGTGGCAAACCCCCTGTGTGTCACTGCGGGGACAGCTCTGCCCTTTGCAGTACATGTTTTATTCCTGGGCTCCTGACCAGGAGGAGCTTGCTTTCCCTGGGGCAAAGTCCTGCTCTTGATTTCCCCCAAGAAAGCAGCCGCTACTCCTCACCCCGGGGTGCTGCACCCTGCGCAGCAGCACTGGCCTTACCTGGGCTTGTGGCCGGTTCGTTCCCCGCCTCGGGACGTGGCTCCCGGCACACGAGTGACCCACCAGCAGTTTTATTGCCCTGACAGACACAGTCACGATGCCACTGTGGGCCGTTGATGCCTGCAATCCATCGTCTGCCCAAGGCAGCCTTTGGCTTTTTTTTCTTTTAAGGCTTTTCCTGCTTTGAGGGTTTCAGAGAACTGCAGAGCCTCACCTGGTTCAGCAAGACTTCAGCCCAGCTTGAGCTAACAGAGACCAGAGAGTGGCAATCGCTTCGCTTGCACAGGCGTAAGCTGCAGGTGACTGTCTTAACTTGACTTATGGCTTCTGATTTTTACACCACCCTTTGCATGAGGCTGGTGGGAGGCTCCCGGGGGGAGAAGGCAGATCCCTGCTGCACCCATAAAGCTGCCTGTGCCTCCGGCTGGCACATCCTGAAGGGAGAGGCATCGCCGCTTGCTTGTTCTCTCAAATATCCCTCAGGCTCCCACACTAGCCCTGAAATAGAAAATTTGCTTGCCGGTGAGTTCTGGGCTCCTCTTACCCCGGGCTGCCGCGAGATGCAGGCATCTTCATGCGGCATTGTGCGGCTGTATGTGACTTCACGCAGTTGTCAGCGCTGATCTATGGCTTTAATTACAAACTAGTCTTCTGGTAAGTCTCGGATAAGTCAAAACAGACAATGGCAGCTCAGCCCCAGCTTGTGAGCGGTTCAGTTCAGTATTCAGGAGCCCTCATCTGTGGCAAAACTCAACCTGATCGTGAATCTCTCCGTGCAAAAGCCGGTTTTTGTGTCCCACCGCCCACCCCCTGGCAGCAAGCCGCCGGCTCCCCAAGCCTTGCTCTGCCCTCGCGATGGTGCAGCTTGGCCCTCTGCTCTCCTCTTCTGGTGGCATGGCCCAGCTCCTTGCTCAGATGAGCCTCCTTTGGCTGCGTCAGGTGTCCCGGGAGGTTTTTGCTGAGGCAGAGCACCCCCTCCCTGAGGGGACGCAGGAGGAGGAAAGCAGGACAAGGGCCTGTGGCTGTTTGGGGATGCTGCACCCCCAGACTCGGCGTGATGGCTCAGGTGTTGAGTTGATCTGCTGTTGTTGATGGTTTTGCTTTGGGCACTGCCATCGGGGCTGTCCGAGCGGCGGCACGACCCGGCAGCACCATCGCGCCTCTCCCATTGCGGATGCCTGGGGCGGGAGCAAGGGAGACTTGAGGGCAGCATCCAGCCAGGGCACCAGGCAGAGCACCTACGATCCCCACCCAAACTTTGGAGACCTCTACAAGGCAGCGAGCATTCGGCCCAGGCTGTGACTGCAGATGGTGACGCTGGAAGAGCAGCGTCCTGGTGAGCAGAGCTGGGGGGATCCCCCAAATAAACCGGTCCCTTTGGGGTAGCTGCTGCAGAGCCGGGACCCTGCTGTGGTGCTGGCAGCAACGGAGCAGCCCCGTGCACGACTGTCCCATTTGCACGGACCACCGCGGAATCCCAGCCCAGCTCAGGCCCCGGGGGGATGCTGGAGGCGGCAGGTTTGTGCCCGGTGCATGTTGCCCCCATCCTGCTTTGTCAGCTATTGCCTCCTGCAGCCCTGGTAGCAGCCCCGGCGCCTTCCCAGGGAGCCCTGCCAGCTAATAAACCGCTTTTAATCTCTAAAGAAGGTCCTTTGTGCAGCCTTTTGTCAACAGGGCCTGTCCCATTGCTATAGCTACGGCCCCTTTGCCACCGGACACACCTGTTTGTTTTTCCAGCTCCTTTCTGTTGCCATCAGATTTCTCTGCCACCTAAATAAAAATACTGAGAAAAGCCCTGCCCCAGTCCTGCGCCCTCGTCGCCTTTCCCGATGAAGGAAACTCCTCGCTCCCCTGGGACCAGTTTTCTGCAGGCAACGGCCTCAAACCAGCCTGCTCAGCTAGGGCCCCTCGGCACGGCTTCATTTTTCTGCCTTTTACCCTTAAAATTATTGTGCTCGTGGTGGAGCAGGGCTGGGGACAGCGTGGTTCACAGAGGTCCCCGGGCGAAGCAGACACCTTGGGAAAGGCAGGGGACGGTGATGTCCCCATAGCCCGTCAGCAGGAATTTTGCAGATACACCATGGGGTTTTCTTGCTGAATGCTTCCCCCCCAATGCATAAAACCCCCCAAAATATGCTTTTGGCATATCGGCCTCGTGCACCTGCTTGGGCAACAAGAACTGCCCTGGCTCCTGGGCTGCAGCACGGTGCGGAGCAAGATATTTTCCCCAGAGTCCCCTGCCCTGCATCTCCGGCACCAGGAGCCTTCCCAGGGGTTTGCATCACCCTTTAGGGACATTAAAAAACTAACGTATATACCGGCTTCATGAGCTGTGGCTGCTGCGTGCCCAGAGAAAAACACCCAGAGGTGGAAATGATCTTGGGGGAATTTCCCTTCATTTGCAAACCTTGCAGGGTGTTTCTCCTGCACCAGGTTCAGGATGGCGATTTGTGATGGGTATCGAAAGCATTTCCATGAGCGAAGAGAGCTTATCTTGATCTTTATTGGAGCAACCTGACCATAAATACCTTGTTTTTCTCTTCCTGCATTTCATTTCTTCCCACACCAGATGCAGCTGAGGTTTTTCCCTGGCACCGGGGCCGTGGGATCCGCCGTTTCGGCACAGCAGAGCTGCCGGTATTTGCTTTCCCTGCTCCGTGCACTGAACCTCGGCATGGCTGAGTCACGCTCTGCGCTGCCGCCTGACTCACCGCCGCGCCGAGACCGCCGGGAAACCTCCGGAGTCAGGCAGAGAAATCCACCCCCGGGCTGCGAGGTTGAATCCCACAGCGCCGGAGCTCCAGCTCTTTCCGCTGGGATCCAAAGTGATGCTGAAAAGGAGAGGGGAGAAGCCTCGGGGGACACGCAGCCCCTGTCAGGCATGAAGGCAGGATGGTCCTGGTGACAAGGATGGGCTGGAGGCCGGGAGCAGGTTTCCAGGATTTGGCCTTACTTTTGCTACAAGCTGGCAATGAAATAATTAAACAAAACCTTCTTATTTCACCTGAACATTATTGCTATTTATTGTCCTGCTGCTTTGGCGTTGCTTCTAAATATTTAATGTGTTGGAAATTGTATTTTTGATTAATGGGATGTATTTGGTACGTGATGTGTGCATTACCATTTGGAAAAAAAAAAAAGACCTTAATGATCTTCATAAAACAAGGCTGGGTTTAGCAACGTTGCGCCTCATCCGGCCCCGTGCTGGCCGTCCCCCCGTGCACGTGCTGACCCCGAGCACCGTATTGCATCTGTCAAAGCTTGCCTGAAATTCGAGTTATTTGGAATCTGCTATAAAACAAGCCGTGTCCCCGATGCCAGCTCTGTGGGGGCATGCGCGAGGGCTGCCGCGGGTTCGCAGCAGCGCTGCACAGCTGGAGCACGGGCACATCTGGGCAGCTGCTCCGGGAGGGATGGAGCGGTGTTGGGGTGCGTAAGCGGGAAGGACAGGGGAACAGCCGGAGAGTTTCAGCGATGGTCCGGCTCTCCTGCTGCTCATCACCCTGCGGTCAGACAAAACCAAGCTGCCGTTGGGTGGAAAACAGGCTTTTCAGGAGAAATCGGTCACGCTCGGTTGGATGTTTCTGTAAATGAAGAGGGCTGCAGGGAGCGTGGCGTGCGGCGTGGCAGCGGCTGCTGACCTGCCCCGCGGTTGGATTTGTCTTTTAGAAAAACATCCAGTTTTGGTATTTAAGATTTCCAGCAATGGAAAATTCACAGCAGCTGCGGGGCTGGGGAGCCAGGCGCTAATTGGCGGAACTTGTAGAAAAAGCGTTCCTCCAGCTCTTTTCCATTGGAAAATCCAAAAGCTTTCTCCAACTGTTGATTTCTCACAAAATCTAAAACAAAACACGCTGGGTGGGGGAGCAGGGGTGAGGGAAGATCTTGACAATGTTGGAGCAGCCCTTTTCACTCCATCAGGACAAATATTTACATTTTTTTCATTTTCAAGTTACTCTTGTTTGGAAATCATTTGTTTTATATTGCACTCTGTTACCACGCTTTGAAAAATCACAAAGAAAACAAAGTGATTTTGCAGAAATACAATGTTTTGGCCAAAGCAGAATGACTTTTTTTTTCCAAATTTTCCCTGGGAACGTTGACATTTCGGGGCCTTTTCCAACTCGGAAATTTCAGAATGATCTCTCCTTCCCGTTTGTCCAGCTACAGCATAGGATAATAATTCCAGAAGGGTTAATAATAAATCTTTTAATAAATTTTTAATCAATCCTCAGCGTCCACCAGGCACTTGCACTGCCTGGTTCTCGGGACTGGAGCCATCTGCGACGCTTCCTACCGCCGTGCTCAAGCCCACCCGGAGCATCTGCTGCTCCTGTCGGTGGCATTGCTGTCGTTTAGTAAAGCAGTTAGAAATCATCCCTAAACGAGCGCTGCAGGTAGCACCTATAGATCTTGCAAGCAGCATTTGAAAAGAAAATCTTTTCCTATTGCAAAAACCTCTCTCGCTGGGGGAGCGCGGGTGCGGTTTCGCCCTAGGTGGATGCTGTAACGTCCTTCCAGGTGTTATTTTCCCTGCTTTGGAGAGGGTGGGAGTGATTCGGGTAATTAGCACTGGGAATACGACCAGAACTAACGGGGCCAGGCAAAGGCTGCGTGGCCGCATCCCTGCCTGAGGTGGGAACACGCTCCGCATTTCTCATGGAGATGAAAGGTGAAGGATGGGAGAGGTCCTGGGAAGGCTGCGGGCTCAGGAACAGCTCTTAATCATCCACGTGATATCACATCACGGCAAAATCCAGTCTCAGCTTGGGGTTTTCCTTCGGGAGATGGATTTGAGACCCATTGAATTGACTGTCCCCGTAACCCTGGTGCGGGTTGCAGCAAGGCGGACACGAGTGCTTTGCATCCCAAAACTCGTGATGCCACACCTCTCCCCAGGGCAGCGGCTCCGGCATTGCAATCCTGGTCATGCTTTTCCTTCCCAAAATCTCCCTAGGCTCCTGCACACCCCATCTCCTCCGATCCTAACATCTTTCCTGATGCGACCAAAGCATGTTGCGATGCATCCCGGCACCCGTGGGTGAGGAGAGGTGCCGTCCCTTCCATCCTGCAGAGCCGTTCCCAGCGGGAGCTTTGCGGCAGGGGGTGTGGGGGGAGGTCCGGGGAGGGGGGAGCCGATGTCAAAGCTCCAGCCCCTTCTCAGCAGCCTGAACCTCCCTGGCCCTGAGGACGTGCTTGAGAAAAGCCACCATTGAGGTGCTGGGCCTGTCCCTCAGTGAATAATGTGCACGGTTGGGTGTCATGGCCGGGGGGGCCCCGCACCCCCCGGGGCTGCCCAGATCCTGCAGAAGCTCCTTGGCCGTCCCCTCCGGCCGGTGAGGCCGTTCCCTGCTTCGACCGTGGGAAAACCGGCCCCGACGGGCATCAGCGGCTCCCGGCTCACAGCCAGCCCAGGGCTGTGGGTTGTGCGTGGGGTCCAGGGTGCGGGTTGGGGACAGGCAGCTCGCTGTCCGTGAGCTTTCTGCTGGAAAACTTCCCTTTTGGTGAAAATGTGCCCTTTGTGCATCAGGTGGGGGGAGCTAATCCCAGTTTGCAGGTGTAGGCAGCTGGCTCAGGTGTCTGGATTAGGGCTAAACCCTGCCTAATCAGTAGGGATGGAAAAGGGCCATTCCCTCCTTTAAACGCCCTTTGCAGGGAGCCCACGTCCCTGGTGATGTCCTGCCTGGGGTGGGATGTGCAGTGCTGCCTCATGTGAGCTCTCCCTCTGCTTCCAGCAGGTCCAGCATCGCCTCCCACCCCGCATCTCCTGCTCCTGCTGCCAGCTCTCCCGGCGAGCAGGTTTTCTAAACCTCTGGTCCTTTGTGCAGCTTTTTGGGATGCTGTCCCGGTCCGAGGCCGCCAGACAGGGACCCCGGGGTCGTGAGTGCAGCCAGGACTGACCCCTCCGGGAGCCCCACGACGCTGAGCTCCTGGGGGGACACTGCGTGAACAGGGGCTCCTGCTGTGCCCCCCATGTTGCTGTGGGGCACCCCCATGTCCTGACCCTGTGGCATGAGCACCAGTGCTTGGGGCAGGGCCGTGGGCACCCGCTCCAGCACCCCTTTTTGGGATGCTCTGAGGAAGAGGCTCAGCAAAGCCCAGGGGAGGCTGGCGGGGGGACAGCGGGGTGCCCTGGCCATGCCGTGGGGTCTCGGCCGGCGTGGGGCCATCTGCCGCTGCCTGTTCCCCCTCCCCTCCGGCACATCCCCTCGCTCGAGCACTTCCTTCCTCCTGTCCCGTTTTTCCAGCGATGCTTCTCCTCTGCCGCTGTCTCCTGTCCCAGCAGCTGTTTCGTAGCACCAGCTATTTTGACTACTCGGTTAACTATTTATCCAGATGGAGCGGGTCTGTTGTCGTGCGCCTGGCATGTTTTTTCCATATACAAATTCTGCGCCAAAGCAGAGAGGACAAAACCCAACAAGCTCTGCGAGTTGTCCTGAGCGCTGGGTGTGCCTGCTTTGGCTGGCGTTCAGCCTCCCCAGGTCACAGCCCCTGCTCCAGCCCCTGCCCTCGCCCCCTTTTACATCGGATTCGGGGGTTTTGTCCTCCTCATCCCTGCTCTTTCCCTCGCACCGGTCACGCCGTCGGACTTCTCCCTCCTCGCCCTGGACCGGCTGCAATAAGGAACTGGCGTGCCTTTATTTTCCTAGCACTTAATTTTAATCAAATGCAAATACCGAACACTTTACAAACGCAGCGACCTGTGCAGATGTTAATTGCCGGGGCTGGGGATGCTGTTTGCCGCCCTGGGAAGGGGCAGGATGGGACCCCTGGCCCCCTTGGCGTGACGGGACGGTGTGGCCCTGTGGCCATTCCTGGCTCTGCCCCAAATCGAGGACACGCCAGGTCGCCAGCCTCCAGCAAAGGAGCTCAGGGAGGATTTTGGGACCCGTGCATCCTCCCAGGGGCCCAAACGCTTCACTGCGGCTTTGGAGCTGGGTCTCTGCAGCCCCTATTAGGGCGCAAACCCACCGCAGAGCTCAGCTCCCAAACATGCTGCTTCTTCACCCACTTCTGCTGCTAGATAAAGGCTTTTGCCCTAAAGCTGCCTCTTCCCCAGCAGGGTGGTGTGATCACCTCTCCAACCCTCGGAGCTCCCCATCGCCATTAGGGACAAGAAATGGCTTCACCCGAGCACCTCCCTGAGCAAATTCCTCGGAGGATTTTCACCTCCATCCCATGCTCCAGCAGGACTGAGGAGTTCCCCATGAGCAAAACCCGTGGCTGGTGGTCAGCAGAGCTGAGGGTGCCCTGATACCTGCTACCCGGACGGCAGCAGGGCCCAGGTTTGGCTGCTCAGCAGCATTTGCATTGAAAATCCCAGCTTTGAAATGCAAAAAGTGCCCTGCTGCGATGTGAGACATTGCAGCAGAGAGTTTATAGCAAAGCCTAAATATTTGTGCAGAAACTTTGTGTTTTCTCCCTGCTCTTGAATTTCATGATATTTATTTCCTTTGCTCCCTCCTGGGCTGGGGATGAGCAAGGGCAGCCCCTGGCTCGGTCATGCTGGAGGGGTCATTTCTCACCATCGCACAGCAGAACTAGATGAAATTCAGAAAACCACGCCAAAACTTCCTCCTTAGCAAGATTTCTTTTCTTTTCAGCTCTTTTCTTTGCAGAGAGCCTGAAGTTTCCGAGCACGCTTGTCACTCAGTGCATGAAAGGAAAGTTGGCAGCTCTCCGGGCTATTGTCAACCCCCTTACGAAACTCAAGGATTTCGGCTGCATTTCCTACCCGCTGACCTTATCGAGGTTTTGCATGCTCTTGGCATTTCTTCATGCCTCGGGGCGTTTGCATGGTGCAAAACGCCGGCGGCACCGGGGCGAGGGGCCACAGCACTGAAAGCGCCGCGGCCCCTTGCCCCGATGCCACCAGCCCCTTGTAGGGGTGCATCCCCTGCGCGTGGGTATTTTAATGGAGATAAGCGACTCTCGTCACAATTTATTTAGCAAATGCCCTGCTATTTCTGTTTGTGAGTTGTCGGCCGAGGTTTGCTGAGCGGCTCGTGCTTGTTTCTTGCTTATAGTAATTTGCCAAAGGCTTTGCAGCAGCAGCTTGGGGTGCATCCCTTGTTCTGCATCACTCACATGGCCTGGGGACACCTGGGGACCTCAAATGTCAGATCTCACCCGCAGAGCACAGGGATTGCCTTCAGCACATCTCCTGATATTCCCACCCTGGCTCTTAGCACGTCTGCAAAAATATGTGCCGAAGTAGATGCAAAGATGCCTTGCAGCAGGTGTGCAGGCAGGGGTGGCTGCTCTGGTGGCCTGTCCCCAAGGACGTCCTCAAGACAGACCTCAGCAGCACATGTCGGGGTCTGCTGGCCCCCATGGGAAGCCATCCCGTGCCGGGGTCACCCGACGCTACAAGATGGGACCAAACACCCAGGGATTCGCCCCAGCCATTGGAGAAGCAGTCCATCTTTCTTTCAGAGTGAATCTAGTATCATGGCCAAGCGCTGCTGTGTGCTCGTGCAATACTAAACTGATTTTCCAGGATGGTTTTTGGGCCCAGGTTGGACATTCATGGAAGCTAAGTGGCTCCTGTGCCAGGAGAGCAAGCCTCGCTTTTCAGGAGCAGGGACTTGGTTTGTAGTTGAATCCCATCTGTGGGCTAGGGTGAGCGCTGCAGGCACGCGTCCCCTGAGCTGCCCAAGGTTTGGGTCACGCTGCTGCGCCTTCGTGAAGTGGGTTGTGGAGCCCATTAGTGGGGGACGAGGGACACAACGTGGGCTTGGTCATCTCCTCCCCCTTGAGAGCTCTCATGCAGGAGCAAAGCCACGTGTAAGCGGGAGCTGCGCTTGGGCGCATCAGGAAGAGGTTTAATACTTGGGGGGTGTCTGGGGCTTTGCACGTGCCCCGGGTGAGGGTCTCTCCAGGGACCCCCTCACCCCCCCGGGACCCACTGCCCCCCGGGACACAGCAGTGGCAGTTTGTGCTTGACCTGCACCCTGCAGCCATTGCTGGCGTCCTCTGGAGCGCTCGTGAGGAGGTGACCGGGGAGGGATCGGGCGCGGGGAAGCGACAGACGTGGGGTCCCGACGCTGCCTCTGCTGAACCGCGAGACCCACAACGCCCCGAAGCGCATCCCCCAAAGGCTTTCCCCAGGGGAGCATCAGGATCCAGCAGGGCCGGGATCGCCGGGTGCACGGCGAGGACGTGTCCATGCGGATTTGCGTGAGAGAGATCAGGCCCAAAATATTTATCTTCGGTCTGTGCTGCTCGTGGGGGCACGCTGCTGCCACGGGACGCCGCTGACCAAACCCCGCGTGCCATGCCCACAGTGGGAGCGACTGGCCCCGCTGTGTTTGTGCCAAACACAAGCGCACCCTTGGCCAGCAGCCACCGAGCAACGGCGCGAGGGTGTTCGGCTTCCTCGAGGCTGCCTGGCCATGGAGATAAGCGCCGGAGCAGGAAGCGTCTCGCTTCGTGCCGGGCTAGAGCGAGTTGTGGCTCCCCGGCACGGGGGGGGCCGGGGCTGCAAGCCGAAGGGCAGCACCGAGCTCCTTGCCCGCGGGACGGCGGTGGTGGGGATGTCCCTGGGGTCTGTCTCCCGCTTTCCTACGAGGTCCCCTCCTGGGGACGGTCCCAGCAGGGGTATGGTGGGACTGGAGGATGCAGCGGGCAGCAGGAGGAGGCAGGGCAGCACCTGCCAACGTCCCCGTCCCACGGCCGCGTAACCGTCCTGGCTGTGACCCTGCAGTAAAACACGAGCATCGCGGCCTGCCCGTGCCCACCCTCGCAGCACCCCAGCTGCATTCACGGGGCAGTGCAGGCATCGCTCTGACCAGCTACAGACCCAAGGACATCTTGTGCTCAGCATCCACAGCATCACTGCTAATAGCCAGTCTGCCTGGGGAAAGGGAGGCTTTTGCATGCTTTGCACGGGTGTGGAGTGATTTCCTAATGCCCGGCACTTGCTGGGGCACAGGAGACCCCTCTGCCCCGGCCGGCTCTGGTGCTGATGCTGGAGCAAGACGCTGCACCCTCTCTTGCAGCCGGCGTCAGGAGCTGCATGCATCCAGTGCGGCTGCCGCTGAGGTTTGTGGTGGGCTGTGTTTTGCCAACAGCATTTAGTAAACAGCCCCGAGCGTGGTGCACAAGAAAGATCCTAATCTGGCTCAAAAAAAAGCAAACCAGCCCAAAGTTATCTTTGCAAGCCAAGTCTGCAAATGCAGGAAAAATTCCTGCACCCTCTGCAAAACAGCATCTGCCCTCCTCCTTGCCGGAGATAATTGCTCTGTCTACCAGCAAGCCGCTCCTGGCAGCGCTTGGCCAGGACATGGTGTGCTGGGGACCGGCTGCTTCCCCCGGGCCTTGGTGCCGTCACAGCCGCCGAGACAAGACGTTTGCTCGCTGCCATCTCGGAACTGGGATTCCCTTTTGGAGGGGAGCAGGCAGGCAGCGGGATGAAAGGGTCGCCGTGGCTGGAGGCAGCAGGAGGGTTCGCGAAACAACAGCTCTTATTAAAAGACCTTAATATTTAACGTGGGGCCCGATTTTGAAGGGCTTTTGCACACAAGCTTTCCTGGAGGGAAAAAAAAATTAATTGGAGTAATAAAGCAGGGGGTGCACACAGGACTGAGCATCAGGTAACCCCAGCACATGGCGTGCCCTGGACAGCAGCTGCGTATCTTCATTTTTTTTTTAAATGTAGTGAGGGCAGGAGAGAGCAATGGCTTGGCTCAGCGGGGCCAGAACTAGCCCTGCTGTGCCTGGGGTCGGGTCTGCAGCGAGCTCGAGGAGCAGGACCTGACTCATGCAGTCACTAGCAGATCGTTTAGGGGTTTTATTTCTTTATTGGTGATTAATGGCAGTGTTTCATTTCTAATGGAAGGAAATAGGGAGGAAATGGTTTCTTGCATTCATACATCAGGGGTTTGTTTAAATGAGCGCTCGCGTTCCCTGGAAATGGGTCACGGTTGTGTATTTTCATGGACAAGAAGCTGGTTGGGCTGGATGTCAGATGTTTGGACGGTGGAGCGCTCGCAGGCTTTCCTGTGCGAGCCCATTCCCCTCGCCTTTCCCATCCCCATCCTCTTGGCCCCGCGCCAGGGACGCCTGCGTCCTGCTGCGGGGGGACGGAGCGAGATGGTTTGCGGTTCCCAGCCGAAGTAGCCTCTGACTGCTATTCCCAGGCTGCATAGGGGTTCATCAGTTAATCAGGTAGCAATTAATTTTCCTGGCATCTCCCCGGAGCAGGGCTCTGCCACGGGCAGTGGGGCCAGGCACGTGGGGTGTGCAAGGAGCGTGCATCGCCTCTGGGAGATGTGTGTCCCCCCCCGAGCAGTTTCAGAGCCGGTAGTCATCGGGCACAGAGGTTTTAAAAGAAAAATCCCATTTTTGAGTGGAGTGATGGTGTTGCACACAACTCCCTCTGCAAAACAGGGACTTGAAAGAGTCTGGTTCAAGCTCCAAGAAGTCCCAGACCATCCGTGGATCCTGTGCAGGTGCTTTAGATGCTTCACGTTGGAGCACCGTGAGCATGGGGAGCCTCGTGGCAGTCTAAATAGACATGAAACTCTGGTCTTTGGTGTGCCTGGAGCCCAGGGCTGTGCAACGGCCTCGCTGGCATGGTTTTGCAGGGTTGGGGGGTGTATTCACGGCTGGCTTGAGGGGTATGGGAAATGCAAGGCTGCCTGTCGTATTACTGCAACCCCTGGGCAGTAATGCAGCTGGTAGCTGCTGTGGGACAGCAAGGAGAAAAGTAGAGCTCTCCAGCCAGCCGAATTTGGATGACATGGGGGGAAATTGGTGGCTTTTTGGGAGCGGTATAGTCAAAATCCTTTGCTGCGGGTGTATTTGCCTGTGGGCAGCCTGTGGAGGCGGGAACCCACCGCTGTGCCGGCACAGATGCCCCGGGAAAGCTCGGGGCAGGGGTCGGCTCCCGTGGTGCGAAGGAAGCCACCCTGGAGGCAAGGCTGGGGCAGCCGCGTGGGCAGGCGATGGCCAAGCCACTGTCCCCTGTCCTCGCCGCTGCCAGGGCAGCAGCAGCAGCAGACCTGAGACGGGGTCACCGCTGCTGGAGCGTTTGCCTTGTGCCATGTCTTGTGCGTTGGCCACGCGGCGGGACGCAGCGGGGAGACATGGGGGGGTTTAATGGGGCTTTGCCCCTTGTTGCTGCCCTGGGGCTGTGGTCGGTCTGGCACTGAGGGAGAGTTTCAGGGGTAAATAGGGATGCCTGGTGTTTTACAAATACCAATTTCTGGTCGTTTTGGGCATTGACGTTGAGATAGTTCCGTGAGTTCAGAGCTCGGGGCTGGGGCTGAGCAAACCCGGGACATCGGGTCACTTGGGGTGGCTCTCACTGCCGTCCCAAAACCCACAGCAGACACATGCTTTGATGTCCTTGAGGCCCACAGGAGCCAAAAGTGTTATTGATAACTGATATCTGAGCCATTTAAAAAATGCATTTGTGCACTGAGAGGACTCAGCCTTTAGAAAAGTTACTCATCTTCCTCTTCATCTGAAATAACACCATTCCTTGCAGCCGTCCTTCCCCGGTATCGCCACGCACTCTCAGCCTGGCCAGGCAGCCGGAACCCAAAAATCCTAGCAACAATGACATTGTTTTCTATATTTGCATCACTTAAGGCTGAGCAGAACCGATGACACACCGTGGAGCTGGCAGTGAAGCTGGTATTGATGCCATCTGCAGAGAGCCGCCTCCTCACCGTGTTAAAATTAAATTTACTTAACTGTTTGGTTTGTGCTTCTCTGGGGCCGGCGTGCAGGGTGCTCGTGGTGGGCACCGCGGTGCCTGGCCGGGAGCCCAGGGTGGCCCCAAACTGGGGGATGCTCTTTGCATCTTGCACCAAGCATGGATATGGAGATATCGCATCTCGTCCCCTTCCTTGGCGCACGCTGTGTGCACAGGCTCCTTCCAGACATCGCACCCTTCCCATGAGCAGCTTCCAGCAGCAAATGTTCTTGTGATTTTTTTTTTTCTTTTCTTTTTATCACAGGCTGCTTCAGATGTGGAAGACAAGGGCTCAGCTCCGCTCTGTCTGCAGAGGGATGCAGGCTGGGTGCCTTGCAAACCCTCTTAGGCTTTATGCACCTTTGGATGCTTATGTTTTAAAAGTAGATTTGGCTCTTTGTATTTTACTTAAAGTGCACTTGGGGACTCATGAACTTGTGTGATCAGGTTGACTGGGGGGAGAGAGCTTCTGCTTTCTTAGGGAAGCTTGAAAATAGTCAAGTGTCATTTTACAGGCTGGGAAAGCATAAAGGACACACCACGACCTTTGCTTTCGAGTTTTTTTGGGGGGTTTATTGCGCAGAGCCACGGGCCTTTGGATGCAGGCAGAGAGCAGTGCGGTCTGGCCAGGGCCGAGCGAACGTCTCCCTGCTGCATTAAGCCTCCCCAGGGGAAATCCACCCGCGGTGGAAAAACCTCCGCTGTGGAAAAACCTCCGCCGTGCCTGCAGGGTCTCTCCCAGCCCAGCTTTGTGCTGCTGCTGCGTAAAGCTGAGAGCGGTCAAGGTCAGGTTCCCGGCGATCCTTCAGAGAGACGGGAACTTCCAGCACCGCCGAGCTCCCGCCCGGCACTGCCGTTCAGGGGATGAAGGAAGCCAAGTCCTGCAGCCGCATCCCACCGCTAACAGGAGATGCCCTGTGTGGTCCTCCCTCCAGAGCCGTGAGCTTGGGCCTTAGAGCAATGAATTTTGTTGTTTTTTTTTAAAATAAATGCTGGATTCTAAGTGCATGAATTCTGGGTTTTGCATTTGGAGAGCACTGGCTGCATGTCTACAGCTAGAAACTTGGAGTGTAAAAATAATGTAAAAGCCAAGATTGGTGTGAGAGCCTTCCAGGAGAAGAGGCAGGCAGGCACGCAGCACGCCAGGACTCGCACGAAGCCCCGTGGGTTGGCGCAGGGGGCCCGGCGCAGCCCCAAAACGCCATCAGGGCTGCGGCGTGCCGGGGTGCAGCGCTGACCCCCGCCAGGCGAGCTGCCAGGCGACGGGGGATCCCACACCGCTGGCCACGGCACGGGGGGAGACGCACGAAGCGTGACAGTGGGGAAATGCGGTGGCAGCTGTGGGCAGAGCATCCCTCTGCCCTCCTCCTGCCCGGCCCCGGGATGAGCAAGGAAGCAGAAATAGAATAGCAAAATTACAGCTGGGAGGCGCAAATGAAACAGCGGAGGGACGAGGATGGGGTCAGCTCTGTTTACTCGCTGGGGTTGTGCTCGGTAGCAGCGATGCCATCGGCAAAAGGTGAACTTTAAAATTGCTGACTGCTCCTCGCTGCCGGGAAGGGGAGCCGAGCCAGTCGAGGGTTTATTTCCCACCCATAGTGGGTTACTTTTGCTTAGTAAGTGATGAAGACTTACAGATACTAAAAATAATCAAAGCAAACCAAAAACATCCCAGCCCCGATGGCCCACACGAGCAGGCAGCCCTGCATCAAGCCAGCCCCAGCCCCGTTTTCCTTTAACGATATTTTTCTAGTTCCTCGCCGTGGGACCGATGTTTTTCCCGTTGTTGGCTTGCTTTTCCTCTTTGCAGCTTTGCACGGGAATAAAAGAAGCGGCTTTGGGAGATGAGTTATCCCACAGGTCTCATCTTTTTCCCTTGAGCTTTGGGGTTCATTTTCCTCCACGTGCCTGGTCCTGCTGAGCACCGAGCCCCGCGCAGACCTGGGCTGATGGGGAGCATTTCCCATGGCAATTGCCGGAAGCAGAGGCCAACCCGCGGCAGCAGCACTCTGGCCAGGTGGCATTTTAAGCATCATCGGTTTTGGCTTTCCCACCCCACCGGCTCCCGCAGGCAGCTGCCTTTGCCTCACGTGCCTGTGCCAAGCAGCGGAGCCGCTCGGCGTCCTCAGCCCTCTCGGACCCGGTGGTGTGGGGAGCAGCGGCATGCCGGGCTGATGGAGAGCGTTTTCTCGGCAGCGGGTGCTTTTGCCGCCCGGGCTGAGCGTGGGAGAGCACCGCCGGCTCTGTTTTAACTGGCAGTAGTCGATCGGCCCCACGAGCGCTGGGCTTGATTATCGCTGCCGGCGTTTACGAGAGGGTACGTTTCCACTCTCGCAGTGAGGGCAGGAGCCAGGAGAAGCCTCCGTGGCTGTGCCAGGACTGAGTCACCCGGGTTAGGAGGAAAGGAGAGTGTGTGTGTGGGAATTAAACAGTCAATCATGCTTTCAGCAAGCCTGAAATCATGTGTGATATTTTTATTTTCAGATTCCCGGCTTCGATTTTTGTGGCAAGGTTGTTCCCGACGTCCCGACCGCAGTGACGCCATGCCGAGGGCAGCCTCTGCCGCGCTGGTGCCGGGGGTGGCGAGCGAAGGCTGGCTCCATCCCACCACCACCCCAGAGCCCCTGCTCTACCCTGCCCAACGAGCTGGGGGCCGGGGGAACTTCTCGGCTGCTAATTTGCTTTGCAGCCCCTTGATGGCCCAGGGGAACATGGGTGCCTTTTCCCCTCGGTCACTGGCTCCTCCCTTTCATCCGTGCACGGCCCCAACGGCTGTGGCACTGCCGAGATCCCCGGCAGCCGCCTGCCAGGGCGGGGAATTGTGTGCAGATGAAAAGTATTTTTGGGAAAGCCCAGGGATGGAGGGAGCCCGCTGGGACGGAGCCTCTGCACTGGCGTGAGCAAGAGCAGGAGTGCAAAGCAAGCCATGCCTTCATAAAAAAAAACATATAAAAAAAATAAAAGCAGGCAGAATTGGCCCATGGTTTGAGGAGGATGAGATGTGATGTTTCCCCTTGGTGAAGCCACAAGGGCTTTGCATGAGGTTCGGGGTCTGCACGGAGGCTGCAGGATGGCAAGCACCAGCCTGAGCCACTGCCGGCAGAAGCGGTGCCCGCGGTGGTGGTCCCGGCTGAGACCCAGGCTGGACCTGCACAAACACAGCCGAGATGTGGCTTGCGTTGCGGGAAGCTGAAAAGTCCCCCTGAGCTCTCCCAGGGTCACCCCAGCCGGGCTCCGGATGCTGAGGTGGAGGCCATCGCTCGTGACGTTACCATACATCTCGGGAACGGTCCCAAAGCCCCGGTCCCTGGAGCTGTGCAAAGAGGAGAATTTCAAAGGGTTGGGGTTTTTGGGTTGATTTCTTTATTTTTACTTCCTTAGCCCCTGGTTGCAGGACACAGGCACAGCCTGAACCCGCTCAATCCAAGCCCAGCGAGAAGGTAAGACCAGCTAGAACAGCTTGATTTGGAGAGATGCTCAGGCGTGACGTCTGAGCCAGGAAACCATCACCAATTTCTCAAGCTGGAAAAAAAACAGGCAAAAAATGGTGGGAAAAAAGCTTTATATCTCCCGCAAAGGCCACTGCTTTCGGCGTGAGCAGCTGTCAGCGTTTCTGGGCTCGGCATCCAAACCAAAATGAACTGAGCAATCGCACATGTTCTTCCTTTGCAGAGCCAAAAGCTGTTCCTGTCATGCTATATATTTGCTCTCTGATTAATGTAGGATATATTTTTTTTCAGGGAAGAGAATCGGAGAAACCAACAGCAGCATGTTAAGTGTTTGGCAAACAATTTCTTTTATGTTGCGCGTAGGTAGCGCTTGATATATTTGCGAGCTATATATACCTAAAAACATATATAACTAGCTCCACATAATGTTTCCACTTTTTTGCAGACTACCTGCAAAACACAGACACTATCAGAAGCTGTAAATACAGTCATTACACCAGCGACTGACAGCCAGTTCCCTAAAGATCTTTGATGCAAAACATTTTTGTGTTTTCCAGGGAAAGACAAGGGGGTTTGGTCCCATCTTGCCCATCCTGCAGGCAGGGATGTGGCTCAAATGTTTCAGGGTATCGATGCACCCAGAAGAATAAGGTGTGCTGGAGCTGTAGATGCGTGTTGGTAATTCATGGCAAATTTTCAGGAGGTGTTTGAGAAATTTCCTTGGTGCAGGCATCAAATTGGGGTGGTGGTGGTTTGGCTTCTCCTTTCAAGACAAAAAATAAAGTAAAAACTTTGGGAAAGGGAGCTACAACAAATGCAACCTTTTTTTTTTTTTTTTTTTTGATTCCTACACTTCTTAAATAGAGCTAAATCTGTGTTACTTTAAAGGGAAAAATTCCTGTGTTTTTTTTGTTTAGGAAGTGTTGGAACAAGATCCTAGGACTTCTGGAAAAAGTAATGCTGCTGCTTTTTATTTTTCCCCTGTTCCTTCCAGCTTGACTCCCCACTCAAACCAGTCCCTTTTACCCCAGCTGCATTTTTTTTTGCTAAAAAAGCATCAGTAGAGTCACTGCTGTATTTTCCCAATTCGCAGAGAAATTTGCAGCCTGAACAGTCCATCCTGACGCTGTACAGAAATGTGCTGGGTTACCTTTTTTTTTTCTCATGGGCTTCCCTGCCTCAAAGTGGAGGGTTTGTGGAGGTTTATCTGGTTTTCCTTTGTTCAGCGCTCACGAAAGAGAAAGAGGAAGGAAACCCGCCATCGCTCGGCCTGATACTTGGTTAAAAATAGCAGGGCTGGCTGGGCCGGGGTTCCCGTCCTCGCTAAAGGTCACTTCCCCAAGCCCCGCCGCTGAAAATATGCCACCGAATGTCCCATTTTGGCACATTTCTGATGGTTTGGAGGCAGCGAAGAGCCCAGAGGAAGGAGGGGTGCTCACGCCCTGCAAAGCTCGGCTCCAGGCTGTGCATGGGTTTTGTTTTCCATCCCAATGAACCATGTCCAGGGTCCCCTCCTCGGGGTCAGAACGTGACGGCCATGGCGGGATCTGCACAGCTGAAGATCTGAAGCTGGCACCTCCCGGCTCCCTTCGTCCGCTGCGAGGAGGGTGTCCCGCTGGCTGTGCATGCGGCCTGGCCCCCCCAGTGCCTTTTCTTCTAAATTGTTATTTATTTTTTTTATTATTATTATTATTTTAATTTTATTTTTATTTTTCCCCATGCAGCTCAGCTCCTGTCTGAGATCAGGGCAGCCCCAGGGCTCAGCAGCGTGGCCCCAGTGGCTTGCAGGGGGACAGGAGGTGGGGAGATGGTGCAGGGCTGGGGGACAGCTCCAGTCCTGCCTTCAGCATCACCCAGTGCGGGCAGCCGACCTCCAGACTCCTCGGAAACTGCGGAAGGACTCGGTGCAGTCACCAAACCCCCCCAGTTTCCCCATTTCCCACCCTCCAGACCTGGGAATCAGTCTTAAAAAGGAATTGCATGGTAAAAAAACCAGCTCCAGCAAATCATCCCACATAGCGTGTCAGGTGCCGGCATCCCCTTTGCTTCCAAAAAGGCTGCTTGATGCTGGGGTGGGCACCCTCCTCCCCAGCCCCACAGCACCCACCCCTCCGCGGGGCCGGGGTGCAGGAAGGACGAGGGCATCCCTTCGGGCAGCGCTGCGGCCGGTTTGCACTTCAGAGGGGCCACCTCCCGCGGGCATCTTTGGCTTCGAAGCCACCGTGATGCATTTGTCTGCTATCGAGGGAGATCTGTGGTCGGAGGGGACCGGTTTCTGGCGCAGTGATATTGTGCAATGCCTGCTTGGTAGGAGAGAGAAAAGGCGTCGTAGATGTGAAAGAAAGAGAGGCAACACCCCTTTGACGCTGGTTCAGCGCCGAGTGTGCCGGCCAGCCCTTACCCTCCCCTTGGTGAATGTTGCATCTCCATGGAGAGCCGGAATCGTTCCTTCTGCCTAGTTAAAACCAGACGTTTTTCCATTTTTGGCTTGTGCTTTTGCTGGAGGGAAATATGGAGTGAAATTTTGCCCATAGCGAGAGGGCTGAATTAACCACCTCAACCATCAGCCCAGCTCCAGGTACGTGCAGGGCTCTCGGCTTGCTCAGCGCTGCCTTGGAGCCTCCTGTTGTGTTATTTGCTTTCGCTGTTTCCTAAACTCCATCAAAAACCTCGGGAATGACACGCCACAAAGGCAGGGTTTTTTTTTTTCCAGGAGGTATTTTGCATCAGGGAAAAACCCATGTGAGCGTCAGCGCGAGTGTCATGGTGTTCCCCCTTTGATGGATATTAATGTATTTTCCTACCTGTGAAAGGGATCGGAATACAGTTTTAAAAAAAATAAATGCCCAATATAGGTCTGGATTCATAAACAGACACTTCTAAGTGTGCTGCTGCTGGGAAAATGAGTTCAGAAACGCCGCAAGATCCTCGCTCAAGTCCTGCCTGGCAGAGCTTGGGTGATCGTTCCAGAAATGCCCTGACTGGGGCATTGCACCTAGGAAAGCCCCGTTTCCAGCGGAATTACAGACGTAGCCATGAAAGGAAAGGCAACCTCAATGCATGTGCTTTATAGCTGCCACTCTAAATATCGCCTGACACTGGGAATCCTATTCCTCGTAGCCATTTGCGGTGGAAGCAGAGCTGGAAAATAGGGCGACTGTCCCGTGCATCCATCGCCTCCCAACAGAAAAGCCTTGTCTGTACGGACCATTCCTCCTCATTTTCCCTAGATGTAACCGCCCTGCCTGCCTCGAAATCCTGTGCCGGCCGGGTGTTTCCAGGATCTCCGTCCCTCTGCATCCACGGTCCCGGGTGGGCTCCCCAGGGCCGGGACTGCCGCAGCCCCGTGCTGCAAATCCGTGTCATCCCCTGCGCCCCGGCGGGATGCGTGGCAGGGCTGGCGCTTCCCTGCCACCTTCAATGGCCGCGTTTATGCTCCGAGAAGCCAAATCCTGATGGTCACCGCGCTCCTACACCACCTCAAGGTGCACAGGACACACAGCCGAGGGTATGTATTTCCAGCAAGGGTGGAAATACCGGAGGTCCCACCCTGAGCATTGCGGCGGTGAGGGTTGATGCTGCCTTTGAGTGTGTTTCGGTGCTCTTTGGTTCCAGCCCTCGGGGAGCAGAATTGGCCCGCAGCTGCTGGAAGTCCTGGCTGGGGGATTAAAAATAAACCCCTAAACCTGGCTCTGAAAGGTCGGCCGACGTGTAACATTTAGAAGAGCCTCAAACTGTTATTTCAAGGAGAATTTTTTTTTTTTCTCCATAGGAAAAGCAAATATCAAAGCTGCCCTGGAAAAAAAGCCGTTCCTGACTCTCCCCTGTGGATGGGAATTCACTGCACATGAACTGGGGGGATGCGATGGGAGAAAGCCTGGGAGCGGGATGGCAAATGGCAGTGGCACTGTCACCTTTAATTAAGTAATGCCACCTTGTGTGACAGCCCCAGAGCCGGGGAGGGTGCTGGAGCAGTGCAGAGGGCAGCTGCACATAACCCCAGGTTGCTTTATGAAGGTGAGCTGTTGACAGAAGAGATTCGCACCTCCTTGTGTGGCATTAGCCTCTCTGTTTGGGGTGGTTAACCCTGGATTTGTTCTTTTTAGGCTCACAGCTCCTCTCCTGGGAGCAACCCACGGGGGCATGGGAGGGTGCAGCTGCAGGTGAGCTCAGGGGATGGCAGTGAGATTCCCGAAATGGTGTTAAATGCACACGCCAAGGGCTGGCTTCTGCATCTGTCACCCGCTCCTAACTCCCTCCTGAATTAAGATGACCTTGACCTGAGCGAGGAGTGCAGATGTGGACCCTAAACCATGTTGCCGCAGAAACGAAGAGGATGAAATACAGTCAACCGAAAGCGCTGTACATTTTCTCCCATCCTTCAAGCCATAATTGCCGCTGACAGTCCCTAAACCTATGGTTAGCCTGCGCTCAGGCTTGGTGAGCGTGCATTATCCAGCGCTACTTCACATGCTGGAGCCGGAGCCTGGGGGCTGCTTACCAGCACACAGGCTGCTCTCTCAGCCTTTCCAGCAAACATAATTTTTTCCTCATCTCCGAGGAACAAAGTGGAGACAAAAGATTAATCTTCCATGGATTGTAAAATCCTTGGGGCGAGGAGCGTGGCGTCGGTTCAGCGTTGCTGGCAGCCTTTCTGCTGGCTCCGACGGGCTCTGGAGCGGCTCCAGCCATCCCACTCCCCTCTCCCCCAGCCCAGGAGCACAGCAGTGCAAAGCCACGGCTTTCGGGAGAATTATTCCCAATTTCCTTTTGTAGCAACAAGATAAAAATCAAAACCGGCTGTAGACTTCCATGCCTCGTACGGTGCTCGGTCAGCACTAGCTGGGCCCTGCTCTCCCTCCCGCACCGCAGCCGCCGCTGAAAAAGCCTCCTCAGAAGCTTGGGAGGTGTTAAACCCATTCCTTTCTTCTTTTTATGACCCTCTTAAGCTTGTCTACCTCCAAAAATTATTACCGTGGGGGAAGCCAAGATAAATAAGGAGGTTTGCCTTTCGTTTCAGGGCTGACATGCTGCAGAAGGGAATCCCCCAGACCGGGGGGGCTGCCAGGGTTGGAGCCCGGCTCCCCCCAGCCCAACTTGCTCCAGTGGCCACGGGCTCTTCGCTTACAATATTGAGGGTGTTTTCAGTCCAGACCATTTTCCCTCACTGGTGATTGTTGGACTGACTAATTTACGGCTCCGAGTCGCTAATAATTTTCATGGGTTGCATAATTATAGGTGGGGTGGATGGTGCTGCCTATTACTAGGGCTGCCAGATGTTCCCTTTGTAACTCTGTTCTCAATCGCTCCCAACTTTGTCAAACTTTAACTTTTGGAGCTGGGACATCGTCTTCGCGCTCTCTTCCAGTAAGGACTGGCATCATCCGATGAAACTGGGAGGAGCAGGAGCAACAGGAGTGGGTCGTCATCCAGTGCCGAGCAGAGCCATGGGGTGCCCTGCCTGGGGGCACGGTGTGAGCGGGGAGGTGGCATGTCCCCAGGGGCAGCCGAGGCGAGGGCTGGGAGGAGAGATCATTGGAGGTTACAGAATAAAATGCTCAAATGCTGGAAGGGTGCTAGTGGAAAACCCCGCAGGTGCCTTCCCGTGCCTTGCCCGGTGGTAGGGGCTCATGTGTGCGGTGGGTCACTGCCGGGGAGCCACTGCTGGGTTCGTGGCCTGAACCGCTGCGGTTGCAGAACATGATAAAGGGGTCAGGAGATGTCGGGGAAAGAAATGGGGGTCTCCTGGTTGTACATACATGGTCACGCAGCATGACCTCAGTGTGTCTTGCCTCTGGTCTTCATCTGAACAATGAGCATTAAATCAGACCCTCACCTTCTCGGGTGCAGATGAAGGCAATTTGTGGTGTAGGGCCTTGCCTAAATCACGTCCAGGAGGACACGAAGAACCCTCTTTCCAAAACCCTCGCTCTAGGGGCTGCACGTTTGCTCTGGAGCAGGGTAACCAGGGTCGGGCAGCTGCCTGTAAGCAGGCTCCTGTCCAGGCTGCAGGCTGGGTGACGCAGGACTCCAGTCTGACCCCCTGCGAAAGCAGCTGCTTTGAGGGCAGTTCCCAAGTTTTGGGGACTGCATTAAGTCCCCTCTGCACCTTGTCGAGAGCACATCATATTTTAATGATATCAGATTGCATTAGCTCTCCCCAGGCACCTGGTGGAACTGCTCAGCCCCGTGAGCCAGAGAGCCCCGGGGCAGACCCCGGCCGAGGGCAGCACTATCGCCCAGGGGGCTCAGCAGCAGAAACACCGCTTTTCCCCGCAAAACAGTCACGAGAGGCAGATGAATACAACGACAGAGCTTGAAGCGAGGCCAGACCGCAGGGCTGGGAGCTGTGCTTCCTGCAGGAGGGCCTGCGGCACCGCTCGGGGGGGCCCGCCAGGCTGCAGCTCGGCGAAAGCACCCCTCCGCCTCCCACGCCGTCGGCTGTGGTGAACCGAAAAAATGAGTTTAACAAACTAAAAAAAATGAACCTACGTTTCCTTCAGGACCTCCGCTCCAGTGGGAGCTGCAAAACATTTTCTATAAATGAAGCTACATAGAAATAAATAAGCTAGAGCTCCTCCCCGAGATGTCTGCTGCCACTTCCTCACGCTTGCCGCTGTCTCCAGGCTCTGCTTTGGGTACGTTTCCACAGAAGTTGGGTTCGTCACCCCAGCTGTCTCGCCTCTCGGCCCGTTCCTGCTCCCCACAGCTGGAGAGCGGCACCGGTTACCGTCAGCTTCTTCCAGCGGCAGGTGCAGTGGGAAAACTGGAAGTACCTGAAAAGTCAGAAGTTGGTGTTCACGTGGGGACAGTCACCGGGAGCGGGTTTTAACCGGGTCATAGAAAAACTGCTCGAGTGAAGAGCCCGGTTAGGTGCACTATGTGGAAAAGTCCTGCATATGGGGGTGGTGGTGGTTACCTTTAGCTGGGTTGCACCCATGGATTCTGGGGGAAACCCTCCTTTTCCAGATCAGGGTTACTCCTCACATTGCTGCTGCTGGTCTCTGCTCCATGGGGGATCTGCTAGAAACAGGCATTTTGCTGCTAGAAACAGTCATTTCAGTAGCCCGTTGCGAGCAAGTGTTGCAAGAGTGATGTAAAGCACTTGTGTTGTGTAACCGGGGCGCTGGCCCCTCCTGAGCCGAGCAAGAAGGGGACGGGGGACCTGGTTAAATAGGGCGGCGAGAGGGGCCGAGGCCAGCCCTGCTGTGCTGAACCCTTGCAAAAACACAAGTGCCCCCAGGATGAGCCCGTTCGCTCGAATAGGATGCCCTGCCTTATGCCGTGGGGACGGCGAGCGCTAAACAGCGTGAAGAAGCGTGATGCCCTGGGATGCCCGGGACACACGCCGTGAGGCTGATGCTCAGGTTTTGCCATGTGCGAGGTGCGAGGTGCCGTGGTTCCTTCCTGCGTCTCCCTGCGGTGACATTTTACGTTTCACGTTTCAAAAGGCGAAGGCGGCACAGCACGGCTGCCTCTCTCCGGATACGGTGCGTCGATGGGGACAGTGTCGGTGGTGATTTTAACAAGTGGCAGGCAGCGATTCGTAAATCCAGGGCTCCCGCTGCCATCAGACACCGCTCCTGATCCGCAGGGGTGCAGGGGCACGGCCCCGGCCTGCTTCCAGCGGGGCGGAGGAGCGGGCGTGGGGCCTGCCCGGCGTCCAGCGGGAGGGGGGCCAAGGAGGGGACCCTCTCTCCCCGCACAGCCCGCGCTGGGCCCGGGCAGGGGCTGAGCGACGCCTTCCCGCGTCTCCCAGCACCTGAACGAGCAACCAGCGACCGGGGGACGTTTCCCCTTCGGCGGGAGGATTTCCCTGGCCGCCAGCATCACTTCCGAGAAGTTTGGGAATAATTACAGAAACATTGGGGGGGGGGGAGGGACGTTTGGAGGGGGCCAGCCCGGGCTGCAAAGGGGCGGGCGCCGGAGCCCGGCCCCCCCCCGCCCCCCCGCCGCGGTCCCCGGGGCTGCCCCGCGGGGGGCGGCGCTGGCGCGGCGGCCCCGGGAGAGGCGGGGCGGGGCGGGGCGGTGCCGCCCGTGGAGGCGGGCCCGGCGGCGGGGACCTTCCCGCGGCGGCGGAGAGGCGCGGAGCAGCGCCGTGCGAGCGGCGCCCCGTGTGCCCTCCCCGCGCCCCCGCCGAGCATCGCCCCGGCCCGGGCCGCCGCCGGGGCATGGAGGCGGCGCACAGCCTGCCGGTGCTCGACGTCCTCCGCCGCTTCGGTGTAACCGAGAGCTGCGGGCTCAGCCCGGAGCAGGTCCGCCGCAGCCGGGAGAAGTACGGCCCCAATGGTTAGTGCGGCGGGACGGGACCGCGGGATGCTGCCGGTGGGGACGGGAGGGGCTGGGGAACCCGGCGTGATGGGGCAGCCCTAACGGGACGCCGGCATCCCGCCGGAGGCGGCTGGGACCCTTCGTCGGGGCTCTCCCCGCCGGGACCGGCACCGGGAGCGGGAGCGGGGCTCTCCCCGCCGGGACCGGCACCGGGACCGGGAAGGGCCGGGGCGCTGCCCTGGGGCCCCCCCGGAGCGTCCGCCCCCCCCCGGGGTGCGGAGGAGCCG
Source organism: Ciconia boyciana (assembly GCF_034638445.1). NCBI lineage: Eukaryota > Metazoa > Chordata > Aves > Ciconiiformes > Ciconiidae > Ciconia > Ciconia boyciana. Next base: position 4,126,556 of record NC_132950.1, read on the forward strand.
CGGGGCTTTGCCGCGGGACACCTGCTGCTGAGGGGAGCAGCGGCCGGCGCCGATTAAGGGCTGGGTACGGGGGTGCGGGCGGGCAGCGGTGGCGATTGGCGGGGCATTCATTCCTCTGGTGGAGCGTCTGAAAGCGGGGGGGACACAGGGATATGTCGCCAGGAAAGGGAGGAGGAAGTTCCCCCGTCGCCTGCGGGTGAAAGAGGGAAGCCCCAAAATCGAGGCGAGGGGTGTCGCGGCGGGGGGACCCCGCTCCCAGCTCGCTGCAGCCCTGGGTGCCTGGGTGCTGCTGCGGAAGAGGAAGGGGTGGCGGGGGGAGATAGGGTGACGGGACCTGTGCCAGCTTCGCTGACCCGGGGAACCCTCTTTCAGCAGCTGGGCATCTTCTTGGGTTTGATAAGGGGACTTTTTAAACTCGTGTTTTATAAGTGCTCGGTGTGCACGGGAGGGACTTTCTGGGGTGCCTGAGCCTACCTGGGTAAATAGTGATTTTGGTCGTTCAGGCTGTAGGTGTAGGTAGGTCGTTGACTCCGAATACAGAAACAGGAGGGGTTTAGGGGGAGTTTGCTCCAGTGCTTTGGAGTGGCAAGTCCTTTCTTGAAGTTGTGCAAGGAGAGCAGTGTGTAAATTCTCTCCTGGGTTGGAGCTTCTTGCATCTGCTTTTCACTTGATCCTCATGGATGAGGCTAAGGAAAGCCCGAGCAGATGCTGGCAGGATTGCTGTCTGCATCTTTAGTCATTGGGAGGGCTGGGTCAGCTGGGGTCCGAGGGCTGTGCCTCCTCCAGACAAGCCCTGCGAGCAGCAGTCCTGCGTGCTGGGCTGTGCTCGGGATCCCCCTTCCACCAGCGCTCCCCATACCGGGCGGCTTCTGCTCCGTTCCCTGAGTCAGCGTGGTCAGGGCTGGACCTGGGAGCTCTTACCACGGAGCACTCCGCACGAGGCGTAAGCGATGGAGCATCGCACCCGCCCGTGTCTGACCTGATTTTGAAGGAGGGCAGCTGGGGACCCCTCTGGTTAGCTGGGAGGGGAGCAATCCCTCTGCTTTGGGGGGCTGAATGCAAAACGCACCCTTAGCGAAGAGGTGTGCTGCTCTGATTTCAAGGTATAATTGCTCCCAACGTTTCTGCGCTGCCCCTCGGCCCCACAGGAACGTGGGGATGACGGGTTGTACGGGTGATCTGTGCTGTGCAGCAGCGTGTCACCTACAGACATGGCCGGCACGGGGCTCACGGTGGCTTTATCCTCCTGTTTGCCCAAGTGAATCATCGTTGCTGACTCAGGCACGTTGGCTGCTCGGTGGCACCGGGCTCTCTGCCTTGAAAAAGGTAGCTCGAACATATGATGTAGGTGCAAAGCAAAGGGTTAGCAGTGGCAATTAGTTTGTCTTTTTATTTTTTTCTTCTTCCTTCCCCCTCTTGCAAGCAATGCTTCTGTGCTCACCTCTCGCTACAGTTTTGCTTCCCATACAGTCCAGTGTTGGGCTTCTTGCAGGCTGTTGGTTTGCAAGAGCTTACGACTTTGGGACGTCCCATGGCTTTTGCCTTCAAAGCGGAGCTCTGCATCTCCTGTACAACACAGCTTACAGTGATGTGCACAGACATTGAGAGCAGTAACGTGGGCAGTGCAACCACCAGTGAAAATGTGGTCAAAGATTTTTAAGAATTCAGAATTTTTGCAACTTTTGTGCAGTATTTATATTTTTCTCATGGCACAGATGAGATATGGATGGGTCAGCACAGCTTAAAATCATGCAGAATGGGACCCTGTGTGGTCTGTTTGGGGTTTTTTCTTTTGTTTGGTTGGTTTAAAACCTCGATATTAAGCAAATAGCCTTTTTTCCAGTATGGCGAGAAGTTGCAGGTTGTGTCACGGCAGCAGGAGCCGACCTCCCCAGCTGCGCTGGGGTACCCTTGGGTGCCCCGTTTGGGAGAGCTGCTGTGGGGAGCAGCGTGGGGCGGCGAGCTGGGCTTGCACCGGAGCGCAGGTCTTGAAGATGGCCCGTATTGAATTGCATTTTAATTTAGGCTTAAATTAAGCTCTGGCAGCGGAAGTGCAGGGCAGTTTGGTGACTTGCTTGAGCTCACGCAGAAGGGGGAAGAAGATTCAAATCTTGCTTGGCTTGAAGCGCAGAGCAGACCTTCAGCTCCAGCTAGTTTCATTTTTGCACCCTCGTGTCTCACATTCATTCATTTCCTTCTAAACCTGAAATCAAACTGCCAGTGTGGTCGTGAATCACAATCTAAAATACATTGTCTTTCTTAAAACCTGCCTCCCGACGTACTTTGGAGAGCTGCTGTCTGCTTTTTTTTATTGTGTTGATGCATTTCAAAAATATGAGCTGCAAAGAGCTCCAACATTAAGTGAGAAGCAGTGGCCATTGGCGTGTTTCATATTAAAAAAATATATATTTTTTGGAGGAGGTATTCTTTTGGAGCCTAAAATTGCTTTTTCAGTTCCAGTGCTCGCATTTACATTTGCAGGAGGAAACAGAGAGCAATACTGATTACTTAATATCTCCAGTTCGTGGCTTGGCAGCCAAGCAGTGAGATATAGATTACTGGACTGGAAGAAGATATTTCTCCGTTAGGAAGAGCTCTTGTTCTAGTTTCAGATCTGTCATCGGTGCTGTCAGCATGGCCATTTCATTTGCCGAGGAAACTGGAGAAGCTGCAGAACATTTAGGTCTCACCATGGTGATTCTCAAAAGGCTCCTGAATCTCCAAAGTCAATTTTAACTGATAAACACTTTGCGATGCTCCATGTGTGCCGGGCGGACGCTCCCCTACGCCCCCTCCCATCCGCCAGCACCGAGCTCCACAGGTTGCTTTTAGAGCACAACACTTAAAAAAATAAAAATATAAAAGCAAAAAATGCGCATCTCTTCTTTTCTAATAGACTGAGCAGGAGGATACAGGGGTGCAAACCCTTTTCTTTCTAAATATAAAACCAGGGGCACAATTTACCCTGAAATGATTTCAGTTTTGCCAAGGAATGACAGATGTAAACGGGAGTTGCCCCGTGGACAGTCAAGTGATTTTCTGTTTTAAATATAGCTCCGATTTCTCTCTTCTAAATGGATTTCCATGTGTAAATGAGCATACATTTCAGGCAGGATATTGCCAGCGTTAATGCATATGCATAATTTTATTTGCTTCATCAGTAACCTAAATGGACTGTGAATGTCAGTGGAGTCAAGTGCTCGGCTGTTTGCAGCATACGGGCGTTTATCTCTTCTTGCATTTCATCTCTTCTGACTCCAAAGCAAAAGCCCTGATGCCGTCTGTGGTTGGAAACGCTACTGGGCAGGATCAGGCCCTGCCCGCCAGCCCTCCTCGGGGTCTCGCCCGTCCCCTCCTTTACCCTGGCTGCCCCTGGGGCTGCCCCCAGCGTGGTACCCAATGCTCTTCGAAACCTCCTGCGCCTCACTGCAGGGTGCGATGATAACGGTATCTGTCTGATGGCTATTTAAATGTTATTCAAGCCAGCTTCAGCACTGGGCAAGCTCAAAGCCCATGAGTAAATTGGCTTTTCTTTTATAACGCACCTCTCTACATCTCCGTAAGCTTTATTTCAGGATCTCGGAGCCCTTGTGTGTATTTTTGCATGTGTGTGCCTGAGCTTACCTGGGCAGGAGGAGGTGACATCCCCAAGCCCAAATCCAGCCTGTGATGTGTCGCCGCTCTCCCGAAACCCACCAAGGCTCATCCACGAGGAGCTTTCTGCTATTCAGCGCAAGCACACGCATCCGAGCCCCTGTTTTGCTAGAAGCAGCAGCAAAAACCACTGATATATTATTTGTTTCCATCCTTTTCCCAGTCTATACCCAGGGCTGTGTGTGCATGTGTGTATATGTCCATCGGCACACGCGTGTGCGTGCACGCACCCCTGTGCGTACTCTAATTGCAGTGCATTACTTAACGTCGGAATAGCTGCTGGCGGTTGCTAACCAGCCAAGGTTACGCTCCAACTCTCTCTTGACGATAAAAAAAAAAAAAAAAGAAATAAAATTTCTATTTCATGCTGAAATATTTGAGATGCCGGTAAGGAGAGGAAAAGCAGCATTTTCTGACTCATCTAACTCTGCTCTCTGTTCCTCTGTGCATCGCCCACCTTTTCCACCCCCGAAACACACGCTTAACAGTCTGATTCATAAACATGCTACGGGGTTTTTTTTTCCCTCCTCCAAATCCTTTCCCTTAGGAGAAATGCTGAGGCATTGAAACCTTGTGAGCGCCTTCAAATTTGGGGAGAGACTACACAAAATTTTCCTAATTGGACAAGAGGAAATTTGGGATTTTCATCCCTGCGCCATCCTCTGAGGTTACCTGGTTGTGTACCTACCTTTAAAAAAATTGTGAATAAAGAGCAATGTTCAGAAAAACTGATGTCTGCTCTTAAAATGCTGCAGGATCCAGGCAGGGAAAATTTCCAGGGTGAGGAGAGGCAGGGGCTGCGCTGAAGGGGAAGGGATTTTGTGTGCAGGTCTCGTGCGTACCCTTGGGGCTGGCCTCCCCTATTGCACAAGTGTTATTTCATTAATATTTTTATTTCATTGCTGGTTTTAAAGCTGGGGGTGGTGGAGCTGGTGCTACGAAACACTGGGTTAGGAGTCAGATGCACTGTGGGTGCCCGGATGCTGGCTTGGGATGCACCGTTTCCAGAAGGGCTGGCGCGGGTCCTCCAAAAACACCATTAGCAGCAAAATATCCCCCGCTCCCCCAGGCTAATCCTCTTCCCCAGGGTTTCAGGTGCCTATTTTGACCTTCCTCCTGGAGCCGAGCGTTTTTGGCCCGCCCGGTGCGGTCCTCGCCATCCCCACGCAGCCGTGCGGCTGCTCGCTCTTTGCCTTTTTGGTGGCGTTGGTCTTTCTGTGTGTTTAAGCCTTCTCCGATTGCCAGATCTGATTTTTAAGCTCTTGAGTAGCATTTCTATGGTCATCTCCCTCCAGGGTAAATCTCTGAAAAATACTATTGATATTTATGTTGCAAGTATGTTTGTTTTTTTTCTTTTAAAAACTTCTCCTGAAAACCATTTTTCTTGAGTAAAAAGCATCACCCGACGCCTGGTGTTGCTTTTGCTTTCTTCCTACCAAGGAGAATTTTAATTTGAGAGGCATCCAAATCGCTGCCTTTTCACTCTGCGTTTGATCTCCTCCTGCAAATGGGATGGTGTGAAAGCTGGAAGCTTCTGGCTGCTGCTAAATCCCCCCTGTCCTGCAGGTCGGGTCTGCCCTGGCACGCCTGCAGCCCGGGCGATGCTTCTGGCACGGGCCCCCGCGGGACATCCCTGCCGGATGCCGAGAATTGCAGGTGCTGGTGTGAAGCAGGGCTGAGCAAGGGCAACTTTGGGCAACTTAAAGCAGATGGTTGTTATTTTCTGGTGGGGATAGCTGCCTGTGCAGCACTCGAGAGCTACGGCAAGGTGGGGTGCGTGAATCCCCCCTCGAGAGCGGCATTCCCATTGCCCTCCTGCGATCTGCAGCGGGGATCTGAACTGGTTATCGAAAGGCATCAGAAACCTTGCGGGGCTGGCGGGGCTGCACACAACCGTGGGATGCTTTCATTTTCCTGGTCCTGAATAACGAGGTTATTTGATGTTTTTTCATATATTCAAACCTCTGGAGGAGCCAGCTTTGATTTTTCTCCTATGCGGAGCATTTGCAGAGTCGGTCAGGATGCTGATGCCCCTCCAAAATGTTTTTTTTTTAGGGTTATTCTTTGTAAACCATCAGCCAGATGTTGAGTGTTTGTGCCCTGTGCCTCTCGCTCAGCTGGTCCAGCCCCGCTCCTGGAGAAAGGGCTCCTCCCTGGGAGGCATCGCGGTGGCCGGATCAGCCACAAAACCCTTCTCCCGGCTCATTGAGCTCGCCTGGTGGGTCAGTGGATGCCCCATCCCCATTAATATTTTCAGGGCTGTTAAAGGGAGCGTTAAGAAGTTGTAAGCAACACCTAAGCCGTACTCCATGGGGAATTAGGGCAGGAAAAGCAGAATTGCAAACCTCTTTCGGCAGGTAAGGCCGGGTGTCCGGGTGCTCTAAAACTCCTGTTTAATTTTTTCCCTCGGGAAAAGCCCATTAGGGTGCTTGGGCAGCTCTGGCACAGGGCAGCGCTCCCTGCCCGGCCCGTTGGCTCGCTCGGCTAATCACAGCCAGCGGTGGTGCGGAGAGGAGGACGTTGGCTCCGGGGCTGGCTGGTTTGGTGTGGGTTAGTTCCGTAACCGGCTGGCAGAGGGGTCCGGAGGGGGAGGCGCTTGGGAGCAGGACGGGGACCGGGAGCCAAGCTGCTGGGCTGACGTTTTCCGGGAGTGTTGCTGGCGCTCGCGGTCTCAATTACACGGTGGAAATATTAAGGCAGGTTGTGATTATCAGGAGAGGGATGGGGTTTTCTGCTTGCCTTTTTTATCTTTTCTTTCTCCCCCCCCCCCCCCCCCCCTTTTTCTTCCTCTCCTTCCCCTGGTTCTCACGTAGCACTCATGGATGACATCCCATTGCATCTCAGGTTGGGGAGATGGCAACGAAGGCAGCCCCTCCTGGCCAGTCGGTACACTTCGTGCAGGAGAAACGGCTGATGCTGGGGAGACTGGGAGGACTGGGGAAGGCGGGAGGGATGGAGGAGAGGGGCCCGCGGCCGCTGTGAGTGGGCTGGGGGGGCAGGCAGCAGCAGGGCAGAGCTGTCTGGAACCCACCCAACCCGGTGCAATAGTAATACCCAGCAAAACCTGGAAAGCACTAACCCCCCTCCTACCTCCACTTATTATTGTGTATCTGATTTTTTTTTTTTTTTTTGCCAGTATTGTGACTCATGATCATTTTTTATATCTCAATGTTGGTAGCATTGGAGGTAGAAAGTATAAAAGTAACCCATATTAAAAAAAATTTACCGACTGCTCAGTTGAGCTGCTGTCTGTACCAATTACCTCGCTGGAAACAGGTAGCAGAGATCTGGGCTAGAAGTGTAGAAATGTTGAAGAACCGGAGCCAAAAAGCAATAGAGAAAATTGTGGTTACTTGAGTATTTCCATGACGTGAGCGTGCGCCAGAGGCTCCTCCGTGGGCGGTTAACCCCTCGCAGGCAGGGCTGCAGGCAGCTGCCTGCTCCGCCAGCATCCGAGCAATGACGGCGCAGGTGGTGATGAGCAGTGCTGGGACAGGAGACTCATTATTCCTGCTAGGATTAATGCAATTAATGCTAATGGTTCTTTTCCAAGGTGGGTGACTTGCCGGAGTTGAGCCAATCGTCTCATGAAGGGAGGGTTGGATTTGAGTCCAAAGGGTTGCTCTTTTGAAGAGAAGATGAATTAATCCTTGCTAGCAATTAGCCTCCTGTCTATAACTACTATTTGCTGTTTTTTTGTGGGAACCTCCCAGTTTTTGAGGTTTGGCTGCTCGTTATCACTCTGTAATAGCCTTTTCTCTTTCTTACCCGCAGAGGTGGCGAGAGCAAGGTCAGGCTGTGGTTTGGTAGCAGTCCCGTCTACCTCCCGGGATGGGGTCCGTGCCCATGCACCGCCTGGTCCCATGCGTCCCCGGGCATCAGGCTTCTTCGGGGCGTGCCATGGCATCTCTTTGTGACCTGTGGTGGCTGAAATGGAAATTTTGTACCTCTTTTTGAAGTCTAGACCTATAGTACCCCTAAATGCAAGTGTCTCCACTCTGATCATCAAAATCCTCCTGAAATTTAAATGTTCAGCAACCTGCTGGATGTGCCAGCGGAGGTCCTGGCTTCGTCAGCTGTGCTCCCACATGAACCCATTTGAGATTATCGTGTGCTCTCTCTCTCCAAATATCCCATTTGAGATTATCTCTGTCTCTCTCTCTCTCCCCCATCTGAGATTTTATATATCTATCTATATGTCTAACCCATTTGAGATGATATCTCTCTATCCCATTTGAGATGATATCTCTCTATCCCATTTGAGATTTTATATATATATATATAAAATTATAATTGTAATTCCCCGCCCCCCCCACATTTGCAAGTCACTCTGGCAGACTTTTGGATAAAAGATCGCTTTACGGAGAGGAAGCAAAACAGACAGTAAAAAGATGTTTATTCCCTATCGAGAGCTAACAGGTCCGAGCCCATCCCGGGCTCTGCAGGGCTGAAGGGTGAAGGCGCGTGAGGACGAGTGACACCGCGCTGGTGGCCCGGCCCAGCTGCGCGGCAGGGTCCCCGTCAGCGTCGGAGGTGCGATGTTGTGGGGAGGAAATCCGCTTCTTGCTCTTGTGCGTCCCCTGTGCCCCTGGGTTCCTGTGCACAGTATTTTTGCTTTGGGTGTTTCCTGCTATTTAGCCTCTCTGTGTATTTTAAACCAGCGCTGGGGGGAGGCGGGGAAGGGACGTGAGTGAATTCGGACTGAAGGGCAGGGTTGTGTCGGGCGTCCTTCTCCAGGCGGCTGCAGGAGCCGTTGGGGACGCGGTGCCGGGGACAGCCCTGGCGCTGACAGGTTTTGCTCCATCCCGGTGAAACCACCTCCAGCACGTCCGTGTGGTCCCCAAAGCCACCGGCCGCGGCCGCGCTGCGGGGTGGGAAAGCTGTCCCTTGTGCTGGGACCAGTCCCCACGGCCAGTCCGTGCCCCTCCTGGGGGCTGGATGGCCAAAGTGCCTTTTGTCCTCATGTCACTGAAGCAGATCCGTGCTGTCCTTGCCACCCTCCAAGCAAATGCAAGGGCTGTGTTTTGTATGTTCTATATTTGCTTTATTATATGGGGGGTTTTTTTGGTTTTGTTTTGTTTTCTTCTGGTTTGGAAGCAGTTTTTCTTGCATTTGTTGCTGATAAAAATTAGTTATTTTTTTGGGAGGGCTGCGTGGGCAGGGGAGATTCTCTCTTCTGCTTTCTTCGCCACAGGGAGCGAAAGCCCAGAGATCCTCGAGGAGGAACTCGATTAGCTGGGCAGTGACTCCGGCCCCTCCGGCGGCCAGCGATGGCCGAATCCCCAGGGATTTGCCCTGTAAAACGTCAGCTCAGCTGGATTTTGCCGAGCAGGCAGCGCCTGTCCCCAGGAGACGGGCAGCCAGGGTCGGGATAACCCTCCCTTTGCCTGCCTGTTTGCACTTTTCTTTTTCCATTTTGCAACCTCCAAGTCAACAGAAGGTCTAAGATAAGGAAAAGGTGGGGAGTGAGTGGAAAAATAAAAATAAAAAAGGCCGGCTCAGCGGTGCGGGGTGGAGAGGGGAAGCGATGGAGCTGTGTCGCTGGCCCTCCTGCTCCGGCCACCGCAGAGGGTTCCCCTCAGGGCGCTGCGTCCTTGGGGTTTTTGCAGGTTTTCTGGGTTTTTGCACGCTTTGGAGGTCAGGGGCCTTCTGCTGCCTGCAGGTCAATGGAAACCCCGTCAGAGGAGGAGCAGTGTTGTGATCCGCTCCCCTCCGAGGGCAGTCCTGCCGTGACCCGGGGGGAGATGGGGCTGCTCTGCAGTGCCGGCTCGGGGCTGCTCTGGGGCTCCTCTTTTGTCTATAAAAGCCTAATTCAAATTATTCTTCCCTTTTTCACCCCTTTTTGACATAAATATATATAAGTATCTATGTATATATACATATGTATAGAATATTTCATCCTTATAGGCACGCACACAGATATTATACATAGTTGGAAGGAGATTATGGAAAAAGCCTAGATGGGACTCATGTCTCCAGGGATCTCGTGAGCGTCTCGCTCCAGGAAAGGAACTACTTAACTACACAGAGATGTGTGATCCCCAGAGAGTTCATCCATGAAAAGTATTAATTGTCCAACTTGCCCCTTTTTCCCATCCAGAAGAACAGATCTTTTCTATCCTACAGAAATTTTTGTCTTCTGATATAATCTAAACTAAGGGCAGTGTAGACTTCATTTTCCATGAAAACCCATCCAAGAGGATTGCTGAAAATAGATCGTGCTCTGAGAACAGATACCAGAAAAAGCAAGTGTGTGTGTGGTGGGGGGAGCCAGGTCAGCTGGGGCAAGGAATTCTGCAAAAAAAATTAATACTAATAATCTCAGTTTGAGTTAATTTAGTTGAGAAGCAGCTGCTCAGCGCCCGTGTGAGTCGGGGGCAGAGGATGCACCACCCTGCGGGTACGCTGCCTGCGTTTTATCAGCCTGATTTTATTTACTGGCAGGTGGGAGATGGGTTGAGATGCGCTATTCAAACTTTTAAATTTCACAAAAGTTTGCCGTGGCAGAGGCATTTCCTCCAGAAAACGGACAAATGGAAAAAAAAAACCCAAACCCCAACCCCCTCCAGACCTCTGCTTTTAGGATGGAGTTGGCTCCCTTCAGCCCCGAGCTTGGGGCAGGGTCTCCTTCCAACCCGGCGTGCAAAGTTTGGGTTTTCCTGATCCATACGTACACAGCCCAGCTCGTACGCTGTGGCTCGGCTACAGGTGGCAGCAGGATCGATTAAAATATTTATTGAAATACCAGCTTTTGGAGCAGGGAGAGAGAGCAGCTTCCTCGTCTTGGCAGGGAAGGGGAGAAAATGCTGCTTGGATTTAAAAGCAATATCTGGAAGTTCTTTTTTTTTTTCTTTCTTAATTGAGGTTACTGGTTTGGGGCTATGCTTTTGGGGGGGTTCATCTTGCAAACCCCCCTGGGTCGGCTCTTACACATGTCCCGGGAGTTGGGTCCACGCCGGTTGCAATTCAATCCAAAACCTGCCACGTGCAAGATGTCGAGCAAAAGAAGTGGCAAAGCAAATGAATTGCTGTGCTGTGCCATGAGGGCTGCAGAGCGAGCCCCGTTTTGGGGGAAGGCGAGAATGTTTAGTGTGGTTTTGTGCCGGCAGGTTCATGCGGGAGGTGGGGCGGGATGTCAAAGCGCTTCCCCTCTGGGCCGGGAGGGTTTGGTGCCAGACACTGATGTGGGCACCCTACAGCGGGGAAAAAGCTGGGGTCACGCCAGGGAGGAAGGCAACCCCTTCCCTGCCTGCCTTCTCCCGGAGAGGCGGCTACCGAGTGTTTTATTGCTGAGAGCCCCTGGCCCGGCTGGTCCCCGAGCCCCGTGGGGCAGCGGGAGAAACGTCCTGTGAGCGGGGCACGGGATGCACCTGAGCTGCTCGGCCGCTGCTGGGTGAGCAACCGGGAGCCACCCACGCTTTCCACAGCACTTGGCGAGTGCAATACTTTAGTTGCGTTTATTTATAAATTACTATTATTACTTATTATTTTTTATTACTTAGTGTTTTAATTATTACTTCTTATGAATTATTGTTTATTTTATTGTTTTATTTTGCATGCTAAGGAAGTGTGATGTCCTCAGTGGTTGCTTACAGCCTCGTCAAAGATGCTCGGCTCAGTGTGAACACCCACCAGATCCTTGGGGCGGCAGTTTTGGGGGACACTGTTCCCCCCACCGAGCCACAGCAGCCCTTTGCTGCGTGCTGAGCAGCGTCTGTCCTCCAGGAGCAAATGCATCTTATTTTGAAAATGCATCCTATTTTGAAAATGCATCCTCGTCCCATTTTCTTACCTGCCTTTTCAGCCCCAATATCCCTTTTTTCCTACTTTTTAGGAAAAAAAAAAAACAAAACCAAAAAAACAAAAAACCAAACACAGTCCCACCTTGCTCTTCCCTAAGTCTTGCAGAATTCAGCTGAAAGGTGCTGAAATTCCTCCCCTGGGACATTCGAAGCCTCCCGGGGCCGTGCGTGTTTTCCTGCTGCGGGCAGGGACCGGCGGCCGAGCTGACCCAGCGGCGCGGAGCATCGCCGGGGCTCCTGGCACCGCCGCCTCCGCAGGTCCACGTGTTTGGTTTCCTAAACCGGTCCCCAGCGCTGCCAGGAAAATGTTATTAAATTTTCTGTCGCCGGGTGTTGGACTCGCTGCGAGTGGCCTATTTGTGGTGGTGTGTGGCAGTCCGGCGTGGGTTACGAATTCGCCGTAGCATTTTTCCCTGGCCTGGATGCTACTTTTCGGCCGCCATGCTGGGTCGGAGGAGTTTTGGCATCTGCTGGCATCTGGGCATCGTGCTCGTGATGTCGGGGCAGCTGAGAGCCGAGCGGCTGAGGGCAGGAGGCTGCAGCAGAGCCCTAAAGGGTGAAAAAACATTACTGGGCAAAAACCCCCAATTTATTAACCCTTACCACTAGGGTGTCAATGGGAAATTAGCTGAAAAAATAGTTTTAGGGCAATAAAGCAGGAAATATGATGTGTATAGGGTGCAAGAAGAGGATATACTGAAATTGCAGCGTGCCCTTTGGGTTGGCGTTGTGGCAGTTCTGGCAGAAGTTTCCCAAGCTCGGCAGAGTCGCTGCCTCACCTTTCTTCGGGATTATGGAAAGGATCTGCTTGAAGCAGAGATAAGGAGAAGCTAAAAACACCCCAACACAACCCCAAAACTAAAAAAAAGCAACCCCAGCTTAAACTTTATTTTATTCAAGCTCCTGTGGTGTGGGTTTTTTTCTTTTTCTTTTTCCAAAACCTGTTACTATTTAAATGCAGATTTTTAGCTTTTCCACCCGGGAGCCAGAGCTGGAAATTCTTTCCACTGCGTTGGTGCAGGAGGGAACAAACCGCTGCTTTTAGTTTGCTCAAATAATCCATCCCAGGCTGGAGCCACAGGTTTCCTCCGCCCCGCTCCCTCCCACTCCCAAAACGAGCCCGGGGATCCGCTGTGGGTGCTGACGGGGACAGGGACGGGGGGACAAGGCCGCCGGTTGCAGCCCCATTTCCCCAGGGTTTTTCCCCTAAATTTCCCCAAGACTTTATTCTTGCAAATGCCACATGGGCACTGGAGCTGCAAGCCTAGCTGGCAGCTCATTTGTGGGGCACAGTGGGTGAAATCTTCTCCCCTTATTTTCATAGCATTAAGAAAAGGAGGTGGGTTATCAACAGGGAAGCAATTTGCTTTTTGCCGCGGCACGGGAGGAGGGTGCTCGGTGCTGGCTGGGCTTCGTGGCCCCGTGCCGGGACCCCCTGCACTGTGTTGGAGGGAAGCTTGTGCTATCCAATGTTTTGGGGATGAGCCATTTCCAAGAATAAAGGAAGGGAAGTTTGGGGTGGGATGGGCAGGTTTTTCCTTATTTATTTTACACAGCTCCTTGGACCATCGGCCCAATGCCGCACTCCCTCCTCCATCCCTGTTTCTCTCTACCCAGACAGCAGGACGTGGCGGTGGTGGCTTATCCTTCGGCATGGGGACACACTGATTTTCCAGGGAAAAGGAGATACCGTGGGGCCGGATTTGCACGGTGCTTCGCTGCCATTGAGGAGCACATCCAGGATAACTGTGTTTCCTATTCCCTGACCTGCAGAGAGAAGCTTAGCTGGCCAGAAAAGGAACAAATGAGCCTTTCAGCTTCTCCCCTCCAACCACAGCAGCGGGGCTGTGGGTGCCCAAATGCCCCTGTTCTCCCCTGGGACTCTGTCCCCATTCTGGAGGGACCGATGGTGTTGGCCTGGGTTCAATACCGGTGGGTTTGGAAGAGCAGCGTGAGGGTAGGACGAGGATTTGGTCCAGAGCCCCGACTGCCGTGGGAAGCCCTGCAACCCAAACCAGAAATTTTGGGGGGTGATTTTATTGCTGGCCACGTATGGTGTCCAGGTGCCAGGCAGAAAAACGGTTGCATCATTTTACCCTAAAGCATCACCTGGAAAATGGCAAGGACGTTTCTAGCCCTTAAACCTCTGCTAACCTGTGCCGCCTCGCCTGCCCCGGGCTGCCGCCATCCCCAGCGCTTCCTCGGGCCCCAAATTTGCTTATTTTTGGGGCTGTGGATTCCCCAGCCAGGAGGGGCACTTTGCAAAGCACGGGGCAGAGCTCGAGCAGGGACGAGCGCCGGGGAGTTACAGGAACAGCAAACCGCCAGTGTTTGCCGTGGGAGTGGGGGTTGTATCTCGTTCCTTTTATCTTCCTGCCGCCGTTCGAAGCAGCCCCGAGCGAGCGGCTGTCGCGGGCAGCCAGCGTAACCAAAACTCGCCCGGCGCGCAGGAAGAAGCAGCTGCGAGGCGGTAAGCAAATAAGGTGCTGGGGGCCGGAGGTGCTTCCCCCACCCATGGCACACCCAGGGCCACCACCGCCTTCGCTCAGGAGGGAAGGACGCGGGAGGAAAAGCACCCGTGGCTTTGGGGCCGGCTTTGGGGATGATGGAGGAGACGGGGAAGAGCCGCATCCTCCGGGAGTGGGCTGCGGTGCAAAGCAGAGCTCAGCGATGGCGCCCGGCACGAGGATGGGGATGTTCCCAGTGCCGTGCCTGCACCCGTGAGGTGCCGCTTAATGCTCGGTTAATTGCTGTTTTCCTTGGGTCACAGGGGCTCGGTGCAGCCGGAGAGGCCGGTTGCCACAGCCCGGTGGGCTCACGTGCCGCACACGTGCCTGCCGCAGCTGCACCCACCCAGGGATGCGACTTCCGCGCGTGGGCGGTTGGGGTGTGCGAGCTGCCGCTCTGCCGGCCCTGCCCTCGCCTTCACCTTCACCTCGGCCCCTCTCGCCGGCGATGGGGGTGCCCCGGGGCAGCCCTGCTGCGATTCCAGCGCATGGCTGCTGGGGGTTTTACACTGTGGGGCTTTTTTGGGAAACGGCTGGTTCAGCTCGGCGGTGTCCGTAGCTCCCCCGTCTCGCCGCAACAGCGCACGGCGTCCGTGGGTCCGGCTTCCCCTCCAGCCAGGCCGGGCTCCAGCAGGCGACGCGGTGCCAGGGCGGGTCGAGGGTGGCCCCTTGGCTGAAGCCCGGCTGCTTCTGAAGAAGCTGAAGCAACATCAGAAAGCCCCTGAGCTGCACCCTGAAGGTCTTGCTCTTCCCGAGCAGAGCCGCATCCTGCCCGGGCGTGTGGCCGGAGCCTGGGCGAGATGCGAGGTGCAGGACAGTCTCCGGGGATGCAGCGGCGTTCAGGAAGCGCAGGCGTGAAGCTGCCCGCGAAAGCAAAGCCGTGTGGGTTAATTTAAGTAATACACAGCTGAGGCACGTGGATAACTACGCTTTGTGAACATCACCTAGCATTAGCACCGTTAGGCTTTGAGTGTTTGTCATCCCAGGTAACGCTAAAACACCCAGGATTAGTCTGCAAACGCTGGTTTTTTACGCTTCTGCGGCTCAAGTGCGACTGCGCAAGGCTTAACGCCCCCGTCCCCAGGTGGGATTTACACCCAGCAGGTGATGGGCTGAGCTGGCTTTCAAACGGCGCGGCAAAGCCTTTCCCGGTTGTGCAGTCCGGCAGCTTTGCAGAGCACCGGGGACGTGTGGCAGTGCCGGCTGTCACCGGGGATGAAGCAGAGCAGACGTCCCTCCGGGACAGGATCCTCCCAGCGCAGCCAGCCCTGGGAAAGGCAGCCAGTTAAAATAACAATTTATTCTGCCCAGCGTCTTGCGGGACAGTGGAAGGATCCCAGAGCAGCCCTGCCTGGGTTCCTGCTTTATGTCACGGGAGAGGGGCTGCTCTCCCAGCTGGGGATATTTTAGGGTTTTTATACTCTTTTCACTGCTTTCTTCGGCCCTTTTTCCTGCCTGTCGGCAAAGTCCAGGAATCGGATGTGTCCCTTGTTTTGCCTGTCTGTTTCCCCTTCCCCGCATACGGAAAAATTAAAGGCAGGAAAAAAAAAAAAAGAGTTTACAACATAGAAATACGGCTTGAAGGAAGTTATTTGGAGCAGAAAGCTGGGTCCAGGCGTGATGCTCGCTGTTATCCCCACGGTGGGCACCGTGCCATTACCCTTCCCGCATCACGTGGGGTCAGAAGTGTTTCCCATAAGGGAAATCTGATTTTGTCCTAGGGAAGCTCCTGAAACAGTGGGGAAAATGGTATTTCAGTGTTCACCTTGCAAAGTGTTTGCTGTTGTGGGTTGCAAGCTGGGTCTGAGCATGCACCAGGGTTTGCTTTGCTGTGCGCTGGCCTGGGAGAGTGTTTCCTTGTGCCTCAGTTTCCCCAAAAGCAGAATGGGATGCGATACCTCAATGCACGATGGAGAAATGCCGGCTGCTGTAGGGCTGTGCTGCTCCAGGGATTTTTGATCCTGTTACAGCAGGAGAAACTCAAACATTTCCTTAAAGCGACCCCAACGCCACCCTGTCACGTTTTATTTGTTTCCTTTGGCCCGGAAAGCGGGTCAGGGTCTCCTCGGGGACGTGAAAGCTGTTGCAGAGCCCCGGGGTGGCAGCCCGTACCCGCACCACCTCGCTCGTGGGTGGCACCCGTGTTTATGTACCTTTTCATCACCTGATTACCGTGCCCTGCCATGGTGCAGGCGCCAGCCTGCGGCCTGCCAGCCCTGTTTGAGTTGGCAGGAGCTGGAGATTAACCTCCGGCTAAAATAGTCCAATGCCAGGCCCACGTCTGCCCAGCGTGGCCGGGCTTGTTGCATGCCCTTAGAGCATCTCGTGTCGATATTTTGTGGTGGAGCCAGGGCTGCCTGCACCGCTCGATAACACAGAGGAGAGCATGTTCTTCTGCCGGTGGGAATGGTCCTGTTACCTCCAGGGGTTGCCACCAGGCACCCATCACCCTCTACTTTCTTGGCTCTGCTCTCCAAAGCCGCGATGCAGAAGAGCAGGAGCAGAGAAATTGCAGATACGCGTCCACAAGCTGCAGGGCCCGCAGCGGGACTGCTCAGCTCGGGAAGCTGAAAATTTATGGTGCAAGTGGGTGGCCCCGTTTTGGGATACTTTGAGCAACCGTTATCATTTTCTGCCCTTGGTGGTGTTATTGCATTGGTCTTCTGGCTGTATTGGGGAGCTTGGGCACAGAGCAGGATCTCTGTGCTGAGCTCTGAGCCACCGACCGAAGAAAGGGGCTATTCAGGTGCTGGCCGGGAGTTTCCATTTCAGCCTGTTGGCACTCACCGTGTTGTCCCAAGGGAATTGCAGATTTGGGCTTTCGCTGGTTCCCTGCCTCCACGGTGGGTTTCCCGGCCAGGTGGGACATGGCAAGGCTGCAGCTCGGCGGAGCAGTGCCAGCTCTGCTGCCCTGCCCGGTGCCGCGGGACTAACTCACGTAAAACTTGAGTTTTGGCGAATGGCAAACCCTCTTATTTCTAGTGAGACTTTGGAAGTGAGGGGGGAGACTTTGGAAGAGAGGGGAAGGCTTCTACCCCCAAATTTTTCTGTTTTCTGGTGGCTTTGATTGATTCGGACCCAAAAATGTGAGTTTATTGTGACTTTCTGCCCTTTTTCTTTGGGTATTTGGTGCAAAATGGGTGCTGAGCTGCCACGTGCAGGGCGCTGGAAGGAGTCACTGATGGCAGGGGAGGTGCTTGGTTCTCAGGATACTCAAAATTGGGGGATTTTTGGAAGGTGCCCGCAGCAGCATTGCTAGTGTTTGGGGTTTGGTGGCAGCGATGGCGCGGTGTCAGTCTGTCACCAGCGGTATTTCGGCTGGCCGCCCCGCTGCACGTGCTTCCTCCTGAGTTCACGGAAACCCATTTTCATGCTTTAATCAAGAGCTCATGCAAAGTCCCCGCTCTGCAAACGGCATCGCTGCGGCTCTTCATGCAAACGCCACACGGCAGAAGCACTAAGAGGACCACGGCGTTTCGGGTGGCTGCTCAGGGGGGGAAAGTCACCCCTGGGCACCCCAGCAGAGCCGAGACCTGCGGGAGCCCCATCCGCCTCCCTCGGGGCACCCCGCCTGCCCCCAGCCCTCTCACCTCGCACGTTCGCACCCTTAAAATGGAGCCTGGATGGAAATAGCAGCAGCAGACCTCTTCTACTTTTAATTTTGGTGGCTCTCTGGGCCGAGGAGAGGAAGCCGGGGGTGGAGAGGAGCCGGCTGCAAAAGGGAGAAGAGCCACTTTCCTGCTGACACGCTCTGCAGACTGATTGGAAACGTTGAAGCCACTCCAAGATTTTTTTTTTTTTTTGCTATACGAATAATTATAGGCGTTATGTACTGGTCTGTCTGCTCCTTGTGATGGCAGGGGATCGGAGTAGTCTTATCTAGGGGGGACATGGGTTTAAAACAACTCGTCCTAAGTGTCTCTGTGAACACTGAGGAGCTGATGCAGTTTGAAGCGTAAACACGTTCAGGCTTCTTGTTTTCACTGGTTTGTTCAGTGAAGGTGGGTTTGGTTTTGTTGTTTTTTTTTCATTTCTCTGAATGAAAATAGATGATGGAAAACAGCCGAGCTGGTTTCGCTTCCTGCTCTCGCCCAGGGCTCCGCGCTGGGGGTGCTCGGAGACAACCCCGCGTTCGGTCCAGCGACGGGGCACTGAGCGTGTCTGCCTGGGGCCGATTCCTCCTGAACTTCAGCTGTTCCCTTATTCCTTCCCAGAAACACAAGGAGTTGGAGGAACATCTTGTTTTATTATCACCCCATGGGGCGCAGAAGTAGGTGGCAGACAGTGGAGGCTTTGGGACGGCTCTTCGGGGGGTTTCTGCCTGAATTTTTCCTCGTTGGGAGGTTTGGGATTGGGGGGTTTCTGTCTGCTCCCCTCCTGCCCCGGAGCACCGAAGGATGGAGGCAGCGGGTGCCCTGCCCTGGTGCCATGTCACCTCAGTGCTGGCACCCGCGGTCCCTTGCAGCGCTGTGCGATGCCTTTGAGCCACCCGCACAGCCCTCCTGAGGGTTTGCTGATGCGTGGCTCCGGCGTTGGTTTCTCCATCTCCAGCAAACTCTGCCGCACTCAGCGAATCCTGGATTTCCTTTTCCATTAGACAGCTGTGACGTCCGTATTCCCCCGCCTTGGGGCAGCTGGCGGAGGTTTTGGTCCGGCTCCCCCGGGAGCTGCTCTGCGGGCAACCAAAGGATTCACCCCGAATGCAGGAACAGCGGGTGCAAACAGAGACACCCACCCATGCCAGCACCCATCAGCAGCCAAAACCGGGGGAGTCAATCCTGAGTCCTCCCTGGGTGCAGGACCTTGCACTCCTTGGCCAAACCTTGCCTGCAGCAGGGCCAGCACATCCATTACTGACCGGGTGAGGAAGCAGGAGTGGTGCCCTTGGTGGGTACCGGCGTTTGTGCACTGCCCAGCGGCCGTGGGGCCCGTCGGTGCATGCGGCGTGCAACGGTGATGGTCATCCCATGGGGACGTGGGAGTCTCGGGGAGGCCGTGGTGGGTGTTTGGGAGCCCTTGGGGTTTTTTCAGGTTGTGCAGGTGACTGGGAACAGTGTGGATGGAGGCTCTGCACCCACCCAGGTGGATTCAGGAGGACAGCTTGGACCAGCTGAGCATCGGCTTTGGATTTCTTTCCTAGAGCATTGCAGGCTGTAAAGCACAACTGATTAATAGGAAACGTGGTCTGAAAGTTACAGTCCGCAGCGGGTCCGTATTGGGTTTCTGGCCGGGCGTTTTACGGGATGGTGGCACCGCTGTGTCCTGGGTTTGGAGAGGGCAGCTCCTGAGGAGTATTTTTTAGGCAGGCTGAGTGCAGGAATAAATACTGCCGGAGCCGCTTGCAGCAGGGAAATGATGTTTCCCTGGTGCGGGGAGCGTCCAGTGCTTCCTCCTTGGTGTCAGACTGAGAAGTTCAATGACTGGCTGTCTTGATGTGGGAACACGTGCAGGACGAGTTGCATTTTGGGGTACTGGATGGACTGCTGGGGCATAAGGAAAGGGATTGCTAGTCTGGGCCCAAATCACTAATTCATCTTTTTATTTTTATCATTTTTTACTTCGTTATGCTTGCTGGGCTGTCGATGGAAACCCACAGAGCTCCCTGCAGAAGAAGGTAAGTCGTGGGCTGGGGGCGAGGGTGGGTGCGTGCTTTGAGGCTGGGTAGGGAGTGCTGGGGCCGAGACTGCTGGAGGAGGAGCAGTCTCTGGGGTCTTTTAATCTTGGTTTTGATCCCAGGGAAAGCTGGGCTGACAGCAGAGCTTTCCTCTGATGGCAAGGCTACCAGCTGTGAAGAGAAACACAGAGGTTTTGGTTTCTGTAGTTAAAAACGGATGTAGTAAAGCCAGACCAATGCCAGAAATGAAGGTGTTTAATATTGGAGAGAAAAATCCCCCATTGCAGTGCTGGATGTCCTTGCTAGTGCCCACAGCCAACGGGCGCTGGAGCAGCTCTGCTGCAAGGAGGGGACGGGGTCCTGTTGGCCTTAGTGGTCTAAATTACCTGTCTTCTGGGGTGTTTTTGAGCACTGACTGTGCTTGGCTTCGTGTTTTCCCACCAGGAAAGTCCCTCTGGGAGTTGGTGCTGGAGCAGTTTGAAGATCTCCTCGTCCGCATCCTTTTGATGGCAGCTTTTCTGTCATTCGTAAGTACCCCAGACGCAGGGGTGGGCACCTGCCAGGGCACGCACGGACCCGGGTGGAAGGTGCATGTTGGATGAAGGAGATGTAGCAGCAGTGCAGGGGTTTTCTAGGGCATGGTGACAATATCATTGTATCTCCTTAAAAGATGGGACTGTAGGATTTTTCAGTAATGCTGATCCACACAAAATTGATATCGAAAACCTACCTGGACTTCTTTCTATTTCCCCAAGACTATACCAGGCAAAGGCAGAAGAGGGCCATGGAAGTGTTCAGTCCCGGGCACGTGTTGGTGGGACGCCGGGTGGGATGGGTATTGGCCCTGGGCACCGGTAGGGTTGGGCTTAGGGTTTGGGGGGAGCAAGCATGGAGCCCCCGCGAGAGCGGGGCTGTGAAGGGGCTGCCAAAGGCAGGCGAGGGCTGCCCAAAGCTGTCAGTCCTGGGATGCTTTTTCCTATGATCCATAGCTTTTAGCATTGTTTGCAGACCCTACCTGAGAGAGCGCAGTCCTTTGGACGTGTCTCTATCTCATTGCAAGATTTTTATCAACAAAGTTTCCTATGTTTTTAGGTTAGAAGGTACCTTTGTTACTATCTCTTTTACCTTCCCTCTTAAATCCATTCTATGTTTTCCCTTCATCCTTTTTCATGCTGTCAGCTTTCCTGCATTTCCCTGTACTTGCTGTCATGGCCAGTGTCTGGACTGAGGTCTGTGCTCAGGCTCTTCACTGAGTTAGGACCCAAACAGCCTATTTGCAATTAATTCTGATTGCAATTAATTCTGATTTTAATTCTTACTGATTGCTTTTCATCCAGTAAAACGTGTCTTGTGCCTTGCCTTGCCTTGCATAGATGGTTAAAACAGAAAGGGAAAGTTTTTTCTTTATTCATCTGTATTTTTTCCTTGGATATTTTTGAAAGTATTGTCAGCATGACCAGATCCATGTCAGGATCTGCTGAAAGGGAGGACAATGTCTCTGACACATGGAGATGTGCATGTCCGTGGTGCAGATATGTTCCTGGTGTAATGGCCAAGCCACGTATCCTCCCGGAACTGGGAGGTGCTGGGAGCTGGGGGGTTCCACCTCCCTGCATGCCCGGAGAGGCTGCCAGGACATCGCACGGCTTGCTTGTTCTTGGCCAGAGCGCTGGGTGATGGGTGATGAGAGGTGAGAGCAGCGCTTCAGGCGCCTGAAGCCGACTCGGAAGCTCCACTTATCACCTTCTCCTCCATTGGGGTGCAGGCAGCGGGGCAGGCACCTGCCTAAAGCGTGCGCATCCACGTACGCAGGCAAAGATGGGGCCGGGAGCGTTTCCAAACCCCATGTGGCTGCCCACCTTGGAGTGAAGTCTCCCTCCCGGAGCTCTTCTGCTGCTGCACAGTAGCATTCACATTTTCAATTAAAAATGAAAATCCAATCTGTTGTTTAAATATTAATTTTTTTTCCCTCCCTCTGGCTGAGCCAGGCTGGCAGCGTTGCGGCTGCCCGCGTGGGAGCTGCCTCCTGCCTGCTCTTCGCTGCCTTCCCGTCCTGCCCACGTGGCCGGGAGGGTTTGGAGACCCCAGGCTGGTGATGCCCAAGCTAGTGATGCTCAGGGCAGGTTTCGGGTACGGCCGGGCACAGCGCGGGGCATATAGCTTTCCTTTACATCTTTGCCGACGTGTGGGGCAGGGTTAACGCTCGCTGACAAAATACACCTGCCAGTGCGTCATGCAGCAGGAAAACGTGATGTCACGTTTGGGTAATGTCAGAGAGCTGCTTAGGGCTGGGTTTTCCTTGTGTTTAGCAGGGCGTGAAGCACAGCCCAGGCTGCTCCTGCCACCGGCGCTGCCAGCGTGGTGCCTTCAGGGTGTCCCTGGTGCCATCCAGCCTTTACTTCCCCGGATGGTGTTCTCGCTCATCTTCAAACATTTCCTTTTTCAGTGGCGTATCTCCTGCAGGGCTCTTCTCCGGCCTTCGCTGGGGGAGAGGCTACATCCCTACGTGCCTTTCCCCGGGAGGAGCCGTGATTCACCCCAGCACCTCCTGCGAGCGCAGAGCAGCTTCTCCTCCCCAGGCCATGCAGGCAAAGCCAGCCGGCAGCGGGTGCATCACCAGGCTTGGTGAGCTGGCACCCGTGAGCGCCGCTGACCTCCTCCACGCTTAATAATGCTGAGAGGTGGTGTGGGATCAGCTAAACTCAACGTCCATGTGATTAGCAAAGCTGCCTTTACGGGTGGCACTGAGTAATTGCAATGTGAACCCCTTTGTTCTTGCGCTCCGTGGTGCCTTGGAAGTGCTCATCATCAGCGGCACCTCGCTCCCCAGTTGCTGATTTGAGCCTTATTTTTGGTGCCCAAGTACCATCAGCTCAGTTTTGCCCACAATTTACCTTGGGAGCAACTCTGCATGAGGAGATATTTCCCACTTAGCTACTGGAGAAATACTTATTTTTTGAGTATACTCAGGGTGTTTGGCAGCGGGATGGCAAAGCCGAGTCTCGTGTCCCCTCCTTTCGGATACGACTCATGGGCAGATAAGGAGGGAGGCTGGTGCCTTGCGAGGTTCCATACATTCCTGAAACAACATGCAGCAACCTGTTTGCTGGTGAATTTGCAGAGCTGTTGCAATCTGCTTGATGGCCGAGTCTGCTGCGGTGGCTGTGTGAATCGGTAAAGCATGTGTGAACCCCTGTGTCAGAGGTCCTTTGTGCCGGTGCCTCCGCCGCAGAGCAGCGAGGTGTTGCTATATTGACACAGCGCAGGTCGACAAGCGGTTAAAGGGAGTGAAAATACCTGTGTGTGTGTGTGCTTCATTTGTAGTACGGTATAGGGTCTTCGTGGGATGGAGAGGGGGCTCAGGGCGGTAAGAAGCCACGAGGTCAGTCCCTGCTCTGCTCCAGCCCTGCTCATTTGATGCATTAGGTTATCATCTCCAGCGGAAGAGTGGAGGCACCTGATTTAAGCACCAACAGTGGGATATGGCAAGTCCACACCCTAACCAAGCCGCATGAGGCTGGCCACCACTCTGGGTTGTCTTCTCTCCAGCAAACACCACGTGTTGGTTGGCTCGTTTCGTCCTTCTTAAAATGTTGGCACTTGTTGTTTCAACCACATTATGGTCCTTCTCTTCTCTTGCCTACCAGATCCTGGCCTGGTTTGAAGAAGGAGAGGAGACCACGACGGCGTTCGTGGAGCCCATCGTCATTATTATGATCCTGATCGCCAATGCCGTGGTGGGCGTGTGGCAGGTAAGTCGCAGCCCTGCCCTGCCTGTCCCGCAGGTCTCTGCTCCACATGGCTGAGACGCTTCCTTTGAAGGTCTGGTTGCTTCTGGCCATTGGAAACTCATTTCTCAAAGGTTCAATTTTCGTGTTGGCCATGCTGCCCCATGCCGCAGCGCAGATGCTCAGTCGTTGGCTGCCTCGTGGCTCATTCCTTCAGTCTTTCTTTGGCAACTTTTGCAGTTTGGAGTTTAGGATCTTGCACTTATTTGCCATCCAAGCAAACGCTGCTTGTCTCCTGACCGTGGCCAAATGTGTTTTTCCAAGGGAAGCTTTTTGCCCTGTCCACCAGAAAGCCACGGTGGCTGCTGCACCTCATCTCGCTGTATCGCTGGGGGATGAGCGAACACCTCAGCCAGCGATGCTCCTCTTCTTGTATATATTCACTTTAAGGCCATTTATTATCTGCAGCTTGATCTGAGGTGGTGTTGCTGGATGGGGAAAAATACATCTGGGTAGGATATGCTGCTTCCCAAATCAAGAATGAGAAAATCAAGCCCAAAGGTCCCTGCAGTGTCCAGGACCTGGTGTGATTTCAGCCAGTGGGGACCATTTCAGAGCAGCTGAAGAAGACCCGGTGCTTGCCACATCCACGGTGCAAATGGACACCAAAGCCAGGGCTGGGGTTCGGGTGCTCCTGTCTTCGCAGCTGGTGGGGAAGGAGCCTGCCAGCAGCTCTGCTCCTCCTCTGCTTGCAGGAGAGAAACGCTGAGAGCGCCATCGAAGCCTTGAAGGAATACGAGCCCGAGATGGGGAAGGTGATCCGCGCCGACCGCAGCGGGGTGCAGCGGATCCGCGCCCGGGACATTGTCCCCGGGGACATCGTGGAGGTGGCAGGTAGGGTGCCATCACCCCAGGGCATGGGGTGGGATGGGGAGGTGGTGCTGGCCAGGGGGGCTTTGGTGACGGGCACCCTATGGTCCTCGTGGCGGGTGGGCTCTGCCGCGGCATCCAGGCACATCTCCTCCGGAGGCACGGCCACCAAGTCACCTCATCGTTGTACACTTGAGATCTTAGTTTCTCTTCTCAGATCCAGAGAGGTGAAATGATTTGGGCCAAAGCTGGGGCTCGTCAGCCTGCCGAGGCTTCGCCCCGAGTGTAGGGCGGTAGAGAACAGCAGAAAAGAAAAAAAAAAAAGTGTATATTTCTGGCGCAGGTTTTGTGTCTCAGGAGGGTTTCCCCATTTTCTGGAAGAACTAGAAATCTTCCAGAATCTTTCCGCCAAGATTCCCTCTCTCTGGAAGCGGCTCTCCCATGTGCCTCCCCCGGACAAGGCGTGGGTGAAGGGCCGGTGCTGGGTGCCGCACCGGTGGTGCCAGGCGAGTGCTGCCGCCAGCGCGGGGGGGTTCCGTGCTGCGGGCGGCGGGGCTGGCCCTGCCTGCGTGGGCAGGCTTCCTTGGTAACTGGGGTTTGTTACTCGGGGAGGGCGAGAGGCAGAGGGGACCGGCTGTAGGGTGCTTTTGCCTCCCCGGCCGGGTTGTCCCCCCCAGCCCTTCTGTGGGGGTTTTGCATTCAGGGAAGGATGCGTGGGGGCCTCCCGCCTGCCCCACCAGAGCTAAAGAGGATGCATTTCAATTATCCCATTTTGTTTGTTCGTTAAACGATGCCGTAAACCCCCAGAGCCGCAAAACTAATCCTCTCCTTTCCTCCTCGTGGCCCTGCTAGTGGAAACATGCTGCAATCCCTCCCGCGCCCAGCCAGCTCGCTGTTATTTATGTCTTCCAGTTGGGCTTCGGCTGGAAGATGAACATAAAAATAATGCAGGGAGGATCAAGCGGAGGAGTGCCGGCCAGATCCTCAGCTGGGCGAGCTGGCGGCGCTCCCAAGCCAGCGCCGGCAATGCACTCCAGCTGCTGACCTGGCCTTTAATTAAATTAATTAATTAATAATTAATTAAATTCTGCCATCTCTCCCCAAATCAAGTGCTTGCTGCCTGCCCATCAGCGGCCGAATATTACTTTTTAATGGCACAATCAGCATTATGACTTGGGAGGGAAAGAGCTGAGCTCTCCTCTGGAGGAGTTTGCAGATTATTACCAAATTAATTAGCAAATTGTGGGTTTAGGAGGTTATAGCAAGTGGCAAGGATGCTGTCAGGCTGCCTGATAGGGCAGTGCACCAGGAGCAATAGCTCTGAACG
The DNA here is from genome assembly GCF_034638445.1 of Ciconia boyciana. NCBI lineage: Eukaryota > Metazoa > Chordata > Aves > Ciconiiformes > Ciconiidae > Ciconia > Ciconia boyciana. The sequence goes on from NC_132950.1 coordinate 4,152,058, forward strand.
TGCAGTGGACATCCAGGTGACATCCTGGGGACGGCAGGGACAGCGCAGGCAGGAGGGATGCCGGCTTCTGTTTGCATGTGCAAATGCAATAAATTTGGCAAGCTGGCAAGCTGTTTAAGCCCAGCGGATTTTTGCCCTTTTGTAACAAGGCAATCAAGGTGAGTCTTTGTGCAGGCAGCTGCACGGGGATTAGATTTGGCTGCAGCACCAGCTTTCTGCCTTGCCCAGGACGCACGGGCAGGGCACGGCCCAGGGAGCTCCGTCAGCTCCTGCACCACCTGCCCGCTCCTGCTTTGCTCGGGCAGCGTTGCCTCCCATTTTCCTCTCTTTTCCCTTGCCTTTCAGCACGGGGGAGACTTGCAGTGCTTGGGCGATCGGCGCATGCTTAATAGCTGGCTATCGGCTGTCGGGTCCGTACAGGACGTCTGTCCCACGCCCTGCGAGTCTCCTGGGTTGCTATCGCACTATCGACCCCCACGGCACCAGGGCGCGACGCTGTCTCTGGATGCTGGCAACAGATCTTTCATCTGCAGGTTGAGCTGATGTTCGCAAACCCTCCCTGCCTTTCCCAGGGGGGAAGAGGAACTCTTCACTCCCTTTAAGGTGCTCCGGCTCCCTCAAGCAGCTGCAAAGTCTGAGGGAAACATCTGGGGGGGCTCTGTGAGTCCCTGTGCTTAGTACCCCCCCAGCTCAGCCCCCCAAAAAAAGGGTGCGATGGTGAGCGGGGCAGGTCTGTCCGGACAGCAGATGTTGCACGCTGCATCCAAGAGCCCTCACATCTGCAGCTGGAATAAATGGCTGAGCGGTGGAGAGGTGCCAGCCCCCTCCCGCTGCGCTCAGGAGAGGGGTTTATGAGCCCCGGGAGGAAGCGCTCGTTAAAGTCTGGGATTTGAGACGATCGTTAGCGGCCAAGCCGGCAGTGTTGTGTAACGTGATGTAAGGCGCTGGGAACCAGGGCGCGCTCTGCCTCAGTATTTCCGAAGCGCGGTTGCATCCAGCTGATAAGAGAGCAGGAGGAAGAAACCCAGCGGGAAAAGCAGCTTTAAATGTTTTTTTTAAGGAAGCACACACGCCTCGGTGGGTGGTGATCAATGGCTGTCAGTTGGTGGGGCTGCTTTCACCCGTAACCGCTGTGCCAGGAGACCCATGGACGGCTGTTTGTCTTGGCCACAAAAGGTCTTCCAGTGTCAACAGCTTCCAGTCAGTCCACGGAGCCCTGAAATGGGGTTAAGAATGGCATTGGGAGGCTTGGGCTGCTCCAAAACGGCCATGTTTTGGGGTTTTTGCAGGGAAGAGGCAGGATGGGGGTGCTGCGGGGGTTTTGCAGGGAAGAGGAGAGATGGGGACGTGGCGGGGCAGGCAATGCAGGGCAGCAGGCAGGGCCGTGCCGGGGTTTGGCTGGAGGGCAGAGGGTGTGATGCTTGCTGCCCTGAGGACCGCGGGCCTGCGCCTCTAACTGCAGCAGCTCTGCTCCAAAAAGAAGAGAAAAGATACCTGTCCTCCTGCCCGCTCGCTGGTGAACCTGGCTCGAACCAGCATGGCAGCATCCATGTGCAGCCGGGCCGGGGCAGTGCTCAGTCCCGCCGAATTTTGCACAGGGAGGTGATGCTTGAAACATGCGGTCAGTCCATGGGAGAGGGTGGAGCGTGCCTGGCACGGCACGAGTAACCCCTCAGCCTTGGCGCTGCTGCCCGCTCCCCGGGCTGGCTGCTTTTGTGCAAGGTAATCCCCTAAAATTAGAAATTCCTCAAGGTCCCATCACTGTGCTGCCCGATGTCTGATTGCAACTGATGGCGCCTCTTTCCAGCTTTCTTTTTTTGACTTATAAATTATAGACACACAAAATTAAGCTTTAAATGCAGAAAGGAGGCCTCCCGGGGCAGGACCCTGGTTTTCCACGGGCTGGACCCCTCGTTGCTGCAGGCTGGGTGCTGCCGTGTGCCTGCACCGCACAGGGACGTGGTGATTCTCAGCCAAAGCCGGTCCCTGCCCTGGAGACCGGGCAGTTGAAATAGAAAACAAGGGGAGACAGCAGGAACGGAGGTGCAAACCGGTGGCCCCATGCCTTGGGGCAGAGCCCGGCTGTGCTGGCGCGTTCAGGGTTTGCCGTCCCCCTTCCCCGGGGCGGCGGGCGCTGCCGGTCCCGCCTGACGGAGCTGCTTTACTCTTGCCCTTGTAGTTGGCGACAAGGTGCCGGCAGACATCCGGATCATCGAAATCCGGTCCACCACCCTGCGGGTCGACCAGTCCATCCTCACAGGTGCGTGCAGGCGTGGTGGGGCAGAGGCAGCTGCTGAAGGCAGAGCTTTCCCTCTGCCATCTGCCCCAAGCCAAAGTTTGGGGCTGACACCGGGCTAAGTGCTTTGCCGGGGTGGGAAACGGGTGGGAGAATGAGACTGAGGACGTGGGGAGGTCCCAGCATCATCTAAAAGTCATGGCATAGGTGAGACGTGCCCGGTGCTTGGGTACCCCTCCTGCAAAGTGCAAAGCATGGGGCTTTCCTGTGCGACGCGTGGAGTTTCACAAGGGGTGCTCAGTCCCTGCCCACGCTCCCCCCATGCAGCCGTCGCACGATGACGGCTGGTGCTCGGGCCTTCAGGGAGAGGTGACAATATTTGGGGCTTTTTTTTAAGCACTGGAAAAGCCCTTAAAGCTGATAATCTATCATATTTCAAAAATTCTCTCTCTCTGCTGTCAGGGAAGGCCAGTGAATGATCAGCTAACAAAAAGGGCTTCCAGTATTTCAGCTCTCGTGCATGATTTTGTAAAGGCATCGGGTTAGGAGATGGCGGCAGGGAAGGAAAAGCAATCAGAAAAAAATGTTAAGAACACGGGGAAGGATCCCAGTCTCCTTGAAAAGTGGCTTTGCATTAACTTAGTTCTCCAAGGGCAAAAGGAGATGCAGCAAAAGGGCAAATCTGCAAAGGACAAAATAGAAACCTTCAGCAGAAGGGCACCTTTCCTGTTGTGCTGCCCTATGAACCCCATCTGACCGTGCAAACCTGCGCTGCAGCCAGTGGGCTCCCTGGCACGGGGATTTGGCCCCATCCCTATGGGCTGTACCGGAGCTCATGGCCGCTCGCCATCTGCACAGGTCGTTTTTCTGCAGCCCTCATCTTCAGAGTGCCTTGGCCCGGCTCTGACATCCCCACGATGGCTGTTTTGATGGTTTGGTGGCAAAGTGCTGCTTTCAAAAGCCGTGGGGTTTGTGATGCAGGCTCATAGCAGCATTGAGCAGAGGCTCAACGCTGGTGGAAACGTGGGTGGTTCACCTCCCCCCTCTTGTCTCGGCAGGGGAGTCTGTGTCGGTGATCAAACATGCTGACCCCATCCCTGACCCCCGGGCTGTCAACCAGGACAAGAAGAACATGCTTTTCTCCGTAAGTCCCTTAAGCCTGTCCTGTCCCCGCCCCCCCCCCCCGTGGTTTTGCAAAGAGCCACCAAGTGAAGAGGCTGATGGATACAGGAGGTCTCTGAGCAGGGAGCAGTAAATGCCTGCATGAGAAAGACCCGAATCCATAAAAACAGCCACAAATCCGTAAAAATGAGAACCTGCTTCCACGGGATTTCATTTGGGCTGTGGCACGTGACGCCCTTAAATGCCTTGGGTGATCTCAGTGAGTTTTCCATCAAGTAGGATGCATTATGGTCAGGGAGAAGGTTTGTGGAGCTGTTGCGAGTTTGGGTTTCCGCCTTGCTCATGCTCCTCTTAGGAAGAAGCCAAGTCCTTGAGGGGCAAGAGAGCTCTCAGGCAGGGGTTTCCTGCTGCTTTAGGGTGTATTTATATAAAATCCCAGAATGTCTCATTTTCCCCTTAACCAAGATCTCATGTTCTCCTTTCACAACAAGCGACCCGTTTCCCCACTCAAGCTGAGAGGTTTCCTCCCATGTATCCACTCTGGCCCCTTTCTTCCCTCCCAGGGCACCAACATCGCAGCTGGGAAGGCCGTAGGGATCGTCATTGCAACAGGGGTGTACACTGAGATCGGGAAGATCCGAAACCAGATGGCGGAGACCGAGCCCGAGAAGACCCCCTTGCAGCAGAAGCTGGACGAGTTCAGCCAGCAGCTCTCCAAAGTGATCTTCCTGGTGTGCATCGCCGTCTGGGTCATCAACGTCAGCCACTTCAGCGACCCCGTCCACGGTGGCTCCTGGTTTCGGGGAGCCATCTACTATTTCAAGATTTCGGTGGCGCTGGCAGTGGCCGCCATTCCTGAGGGCCTCCCGGCCGTCATCACCACCTGCCTGGCGCTGGGCACACGCCGCATGGCGAAGAAGAACGCCATTGTCCGGAGCCTGCCCTCGGTGGAAACCCTGGGCTGCACCTCCGTCATCTGCTCCGACAAGACCGGCACCCTCACCACCAACCAGATGTCTGTCTGCCGGGTGAGTGCCAGGGGCCTTTTGGGTTTTGGGGTGCAGGGGGGATGCTCTGTAAGCCCCGAGCACTCTGCATTGCTCCATCCCCATGCTGGGGTGATGGGCTTTGCTGTCCTCACCAGACTCGTTTCATATTAGGAATTGGAAGGTGAGCACGGAAGATGGTTTGTAGGAAGCCCTGAGCTTCCTCTCTGCCTGACCAGGGTCAATAAGGTTTATGGCTTCTCTTGGCATGGTTGTAATGAGAAAACTCACTTTTATGAGCACACCAGTCTGGAGGTGCTGTGTTGCAGACTTATTTCAGGGCTGCCTCTCCAGAGAGCATTTCTTCCTGCTGGGATGTGGTGTTGAAATAGAGCTCCTGGAGAAGCCAATGCAGTAAGCCTCCTCTGCTCTTTTGCCCATTTCCCCCTGTTTTTAACCAAACCAATGAGAAACCCTGGCCCACGCAAAATTACAAAGCCTGGACCTGTGAGCCCAAAACTTGGAGGGTCAGCGCAGCGTGTGGGTCTCGCTGGCCATGATGCACTCATGCAGAAATCCAGGGGTTAAGAGAAGATGCCCGTGACCTGGTGAAACGGTGCTTCAGTTACCCGTCCTCGCCTGGCAGAAGGTCTGCAGTCCGCAGTTGTGTGCAGCTGGGCTCAGACCAAAAAGCACTTCTGACGGAGGGAGCCCTGGGGTGGTTTGGCAAAGAGGTTGAAAGCTCCTGGTCTACCGAAGAGCTTTGCTCCCACGTGCCTGGCCATACGGTGAGGTGACTTGTTAGGAACGCCTGGACCATCCGAGTGCTTCTCAGTTTCCCCATTAATCCTCAAGTCTCAGGAAAGCTTTTTTTCATGGCCTTGGCATGTTGGTTTTATAGGAGAACCTTGGAAAATATGTTGCTGTGGGGAAAAATGGACCTGGCCACCGTCCCTCCTCTCTGACACTTGGGTAGCGTGGCGGGAAGCCGTGACCGTGCTGCAGGCTGGCCACAGGCTTTGGCCACTGGTTTGCTCAGCACAAAATACAGATGACTGGAAACGTCTGATATTTCTGCCCTGTAAATGATTTAAAATGAGACGCGGCTGGAACAAGGCAGTGACCAAGCTGCCCACATCTTGCGTGAAGAGATGGTTCTCGCCAGCCCTTCCCAAAAAGCAGCCCAGGGGACACCAGCACGTCCTGCCCTGGGGCTGTGGGGTCATGGCCGGCTCGTGTGGCGTTTGCCATCCCTCCGGTTTCTGGTGCTGAGCCCATGGTGATGGTGCGGGAGGGTGCCAGAAATGCGGCTCTGCCAGGATGGGGCAGTGCCTCCTGCTTATCAGCTGGGTATCCCCAGGCACGTGCTCACGCCTCTTTCATATGAAAACCAGGGGTTATTTTTATGGGCTGATTTTCATGCTGGGACAATGGCCACTTTGTTCCTACCTCCTCAATTTTGGGGTTTTCATTTTCGGGCTGTTGGGACAAAGTGGCCAAAGCACATCCACACCGGTGGGCTGCAGCAGTGTGGAGCTCAGAGCGGTGCGTGCCGCCCCCAGCCCGGCCACAGGACTCGGCCGATTCTCTACCCCGGGTTGCAGGGAAGGGAGTAAAGGGTGACCCCAGCGTTCGGGGTCTCTTTAGCTCTGCAGACTGCAGCGGGAGAGGTAGGACGTGATCACGCCTTCCCCAAACCGCTTCCTACGGGAGGATCTGCTCCTTGAACTAGGGCCCAAGTGCCACCGTCCCCCGCAGTGCGGTGCGGCGGGGAGAGGCAGGATTAGCGATGCTGGGACAGGGAGCGGGCAGGAGGGGACGGAGCGGGGCAGCAGCACTCACGAGGTTTTTAGCTTCAATCAGCCCTAACTTGGCCCAAGTTAAAATTTGCAAAGCAGCACATTTGAAGAAAAAAAAAAAAGGCAATCCAAAATTCCATGTATCCTCCACCCCGTCTCCCCGCAACCCCCTTCCGATATCCATGTTATTCACTTGGCTGAATCCTGACTCCCAGGGCGTGATACCGAGAGCCAGGCTGGCCTCAGGACACACAGACACAGCTGTTAATGTTTAACGGACAGGGATTCCCGCATTGACGCAGGCAGTACAGAGGCTGCCGGCAGCTCTGCCGAGCGGCGGGTGGGTAAATATTTGCGCTGGGCGGCCTTTGGCGTGTCCTGGACGTGCCTGCACCGAGCAGCCGGCTGAGCTACGGGGGTGCAAAAGCCGTGGAAGCCTATCGATAACCTGGAAAAATGTATTAATTGAGTGTGATTTAATTAACGCACACATTTAATTTGAGTGAGCGCAGCTGCTCGGCCACAGGGTATGCTGCCGAGCGGTGCTTGGCCTTTACGTCTCGCTGCCGGCGTCAGGTCTGTAGAGCTGTAAAGTGACTCTTGGAAGGCTTCGAGTCTGTTTTAAAACACTTAGCTGTTTTTTAAGGGCTGCGCCACCAGCTCCGGGTCTCGCTTGGCACCCAGGACTAGTGGCCAGGGTGCCGGCTGAGCCAGCTCGGCAGGGTGCATACGGATGCCATGCAGTCGGTATGGGCGAAGCGGTGCCCCCCCAAATGCCTCTGGGGGTTAAGTGTCCCCTGAAGGGCTTTGTGCCGGGGGCCTCGTCCATCTGGGGTGGCTGAAGCTTTGGTGCTTTTGCTCTGGCCTCGAGTCTGCCAGAGGTTACAGCTCTGCAGTAATGCAGTAAAGGCACAAACCCACTCGGTAAATCAGATTAAACCTGTGATTTGTGTTGCTCACCTTATGGTCAACCGGGGGTCTCCGAGACCCCCATCTCACCCAGCCCAGGGTGCGGAGCAACCAGGGACAGCCTTCTCCCAACCATTAAATAATGGTGCAGGTGGGAGTGATGGGGGTCTGGCAGGGGGGAGAAGGGGGCAGAGAGGCCTTGCAGCTCTGCTCTTGCACATTTAAATCAGTCGCCTAAAAGTTGCAGCACCCTTTTATGCACCGTAACTTAATTTTCCAGGAGCATGAGGGTGGCATTTGAAAGTCAGGACCCAAAGCGGAGATGGGAGTGTGGCTGTGCGGGCTCGGGGCTGCTGCTGCGTGGGGCAGAGCAGGACGGGGCTGGAGGGGGGAGATGCTGATACCCCGTGTCCGGGAGAAGGAGGTGGCTGGTGGTGTTTGGCTGCCTCCCAGAAGGCTGGTGTTTTGGGGAACAACAGCAGAACGGGGTTTATTTTCAATAAACCTTGTAGCAGAGCCTGGATGCGGAAACTCCCGTCTCTGGTGCAGCTGCCCAGGAGCTGTGCGGGCACTGTTTGCTTTTTAATCTCCAGGACACTGTGCCGTGATTCAGCGGTTTTGTTTGTCTAAACCAGTCACTAATTAATGGGAGACCTTCCTGGGGGTTTCCCAGGGGCTGTGGCCGAGCCGCCGGCTGTGGCAGTTGCCGGTGGGTGCCTGTCGGCCAGGGCGGCTTCCAGCGGAGGAGGAAAATGGTGCTGATCCGTGGGCTGATTGATGGGTAAATGACTGATGATTACAGCCTCTTACTATTCCAGACAGCAATCCTATCTTGTCTGCCTTTTGATGAGTAGCTCTTTTGATGAGAAAATACAGAAATGCGGAGACGTATCCTTCACGTCTCTCCTCCCCGTGAGCCTGCACCAGATGCCCCGTGCTGCTGCGGGGACGGTGCAGCTGCAAGTGCCCTTCGCTTTCTAAAAATACCTGCGATACAGCGCCGGGGCCAGGCAAGGTCTGCGGGACAGGAGGAGCAGGGTGCGTTCCTCATAAGCACGTAGGAACGTTTTTCTTTCCATCTCTCTGTTGCGTTAAACCCCCAAATCGCTGGCGTGGGTTTAGAAGGGTTCAGGGCAGGGGGGTGAGCAGGGGGAAGCCCTGGGGGTGCTGGCTGCGTTCCCCTCGCTGGATGCTGGAGCTGGGGTTCACCATGGCAGTGCAAGAGCTCGGGCAGCCACTCTGCGAGCATCTTTCTTCGGCAGCCTCCCCAAACCGCCCAGCCGAGCTGCGGCGCGCAGCTTTGCCGCCTCCTTCTATTGCTCCTGTTATTATTTATATTATTTTTGCGATGGGAACCTTACCTATCCTCTTTACGGATTAAGACACAGCTATTTCCTCTGGACTGTGTCTGCTGCCTGCAAACCTGCCCCCTTTTCAGCCTGGAAATCTGCTGAAGCATCCTGCCAAAAACCTGCAAACACCTTTGCAATCCCCTGGCCACCCCCTCCCTCTGCCAGTCACGCAAGCCAGGAGCAGGCAGGAAATTTGATATAACCTCTGGTTGCTGTGGGTTACGCAGCACCTATTTAAATAGGCATGGAAAAATAAAGGGCCTGGAATGATTTTTCTTTTTCCGTTTCTAATAAGAAAGTTGCTATTGTGAAAGTAGTAATTGTTTTGTGGCCGTGAGCGTTTGAAAACAAACAGGCCCGTATCAGGCAAAACCACCGGTGCCTAGGGTGGATGCTTTCAGATTTTTTAATAAACAGGAGTCCAGTCGGCATTTCTGAGCGCAGGAGTCCATTTTCTGAAGAGACCAGGAGATTTTGGCTCTCTGGAAGGCCAATGGCCTTGGACATCTCAAAAAGAGATGAAGGAGGCTCACCCTTCGAAGGGCCCTTTTGGTGTTGCAGAAGCCTCCGCTTTGGGAAATTTCAGCCACACTTCACCTCCATTCCTGGAGCCCGTCATCTCGGGGCAATTCAGTCGCCGAAGGAGAGGCGATGTGTTTTGGCTCTCTTTATCGAGGTCCTTCATGCGTTAGTGTTGTCAGCTCCTGCCAGAGGAGCTCAGTGCCTCGGCGGAGGGCCTGGGACGTCCTGAGTCTCTTCGGCAACCCTTTGGCTTGTGATCTGCTTTGAAACCCTTCAGGGTTGCTCAGGGGCCTCGAGGATGGGCTCTGGGAAAGGAGCTGAGGGCAACAGCCCAGCAAACGGGGTATCTGCAAATAGCTATGAAGCTGTGGGGCTGCGGGAGGGTTGCTTTGGGCTCAGAAGTATTTCCATAGGAGGGATACGCTTTCAACCTCCTGCTTTGATTTGCCCAAACCTGTAAAATACGGAGGTGAGAAAACCCGCCAAGGTGTCCCAGTGCTAAGCCTGCCATAAACATGCTTCCCCGAGCTTGACCTTTTTTCCTCGGCTTGGCCCTAAGCTTGCACCCGGGGATACCGGGCTGCATGGGGAGGTCTCGCACTCACCAGCCAACATGGCTGCACTGGTGGGGTGTCCTTGTATTATTAACAATAATTAATAATAATAGCAAATTAACCTCTGTTAGTTGCTGGAGGAAGCGCGGAGGGGAGAGAAGCGGATGGTACCCAGAGCCGTTGCATCTCTGGTGCTGAGCGATGCTTCCCGATTTCTCCTGGCGAACATCTCAAATGAACAGAGGAAAATAAAGAAGGAAAATAAATTATTTGCGACGGGGTGGAGGGGGACACATGCCCCGCACCCGCTTTCTGGAGCTGCCGAGCAGGCTGGTGTTGCTGAGGAGCATCGCTTTCCTGCAGCCCTCCTCCCTCCTGGCTGCTCCCCGCAGGCAATTGCGGCTGGGGAAATGCATTCATCAAACCAATTTTATTTATTTATTATGTTATTTTTTGGCTGCAGTGTGGGTCATAAATAACAATTAAGCAGAAACAAGCGTCGCTGAACTGTCGCCCCAGCTGGGGTCAGGCACTGCTCTTGCTCCCGCTGGAGGTGCCCCGAAGGGTGGGCTGTGCAAGGGGGGATTGGGAGAGCTTGGGGAGAAGGGGGATTTTTACTGTATTTTTGGTTTTGTTGCTCTCACTATAGCAGCAAGAGAGAAACTGGAAGGAGTTTGAAAGGCAAATATCACTAAAAATAGAGCGTGTGGGACTTTTAAGGCTTCTCGGGGCTTTATTACTGAGCTGCCGGTGCCCGGAGCTGAGCTGTGATCCCAGTAACGTGCAAGGCGAGCTGGTGGCCGAGAGCTCTGGCTGGAAAAGGGTGGCAGGGGCAGCACCTTCCCGCAGCTCCTGGCTGGTCAGATCCTGCCCTGCGGAGGCTTTCCAGGGCAGCTGGGGCAGGAGTGGAAACCCGGACCCGGCTCCTTCTCTGCTCCAAGAGAAACACAGGCACCTTCTTAGGAACTGGCTCGGCATCGCTCCTCTCCGATGGAAAAAAGGAGCTGGAGGAGGCGAATGTGAAAAAGGCAGGGGAGAGCTGGAAGGATTCGGGGATGGCCAGGAGCGGTGGGTGACCAGGGAGGGGGCTGAGCCCGGCGCTGGGATGGTACCGGTGGTGGCTCTCCAGGCTGGGCACGTGGGTTGTACCAAAAAATCGATGCCTAATGCTCTGTCTCCATCTTTCCCCCTTGCAGATGTTCATTATGGAGAAGGTGGAGGGTGCTCAGTGCAGCCTGCACGAGTTCAGCATCACCGGCTCCACCTACGCCCCCGAGGGACAGATGTGAGTGCGAGTCCCCTCCGCTTCGCGGGTGACACGGGGTGGCCCTGGGCTGGCAGCACCGTCGGGGGGAGGGTCGAGCTCGTGGCCGTTGCTGGGGGACCCCAGGCTCGCCCCGCGAGCCGGGGAGAACGGAGAGTTTTCTGTGGTGGGTTGCAGCCACGCTGAACCCTGCCTATGGAGATACCCTCTAGGCACTGGTTTTTGGCCACGCTGGGCTTGCAAGTGTTGGGTGGCTGCCCTTCGCTTTCGGTGAGAGCCAGGGCAATTGTTTCACCGTCCCTTGTTGTCGGCTCCTGCCTGACACGATGCAGGGGGCATGCACCCGGCTCTGCCTGCCGCCCTCCCGCTGCTCAGCAAAGGGGCTCCCATGCACTCGCCTCTCCCTTCGTTAGCAATCCCAATAAAATGAGCCCGCTTTGAACCGGGGAAGATGGCAAGTGTGGGAATAGTGATGAACGAGGCTTTTCGCAGTACGTGCTCGCTCTACAAATTTCTGAAGCCTGCGCGTTTTCGGTATTGGCCGGCAACTGTTGCCCCCACCCCAAGCAGGACCCGGGACCAGCAGCTTGTCCGGGAGCCATGCCACCGACGATTTGCGGAGGGACTTGTTAATGGCTACAAACCCCGTCAGGAAAGCGCTCAGCGAGGCCCGTGTCCTTGGCAGGGACGGCCGAGATGGCTGCCGTGCCTGGGGCACGATCCTACTGATGTCGGGACATGTTTTGGGGGAGCCATGGGCTTTGCTGAGCTGCAGCCGAGGGCGGGGAGTGGAAGCCAGGGGCTTTTCCCTGGTGCGTTATTACACACATGGGGTTTTCTGCTGTTGTGTTTGTTTATCCCCCCTCCTTTGAATGGAGGTGATGCTCCCCGGTGTGGGGAAAGTCTGGGAAGGGAGAAGATGAGAAGCTCAGCTGGTGGTTGGAGCACTCTCCACTCCCCTTTGCTTTGCTGTGTGATCCCGGGCACGTTCTTCACCATGGTCCCTTCTGCTCATCTGTGGAGCAACTATAATTCATCACAGCCTCAGACTTAATTTCATGGATATTTATAGAGCCAATTTGATCCTTGGCTAGGAATCTCCATTAAAAAGTGAGTCAGGTCATAAGCTGGTATCAATCAGTGCGTTTCAATTAAATGAGGAGGACTGAGGGGCTGAACTTGTGTCTGCTAACCTCTGAAGCTCAGTGTCCCCTCTCCTCTGGGGACTGCCTGCAGGGAGGCTCCGCGTTGGTCTGCAACAATTCGTGTTGCTTTTGAGTTTTGCTTCAGCCCTGTGCTTGCATTGCGCATCGAGGGGGGTGCAAGGGCTCGCTGAGGTGTCACGGAGAGAAACCCCCCCATTGCCCCAGGGCTGGTGGGACTGAAACGCTTGTTTTGCTTTAGCCTGGCCTCGGCGTGGGGGATCTTACGTGCTTGACCTTGGGCTTGCTCGCATCCCCGCACAGCACCCAGCCAGCAGCACCTTTGCTGATGCTTTTCCCCGCACACGAGTCTTGCCCGGCTCCGTGCAGGGACAGCCGACGATGGGCTCTTGCCCCCCATCCCTTCCCAGCAATATGCAGGGGATCACACGCTGCAAAAGCCATCCCTGGTATTTCCACCTTCCCAAACATCAAAACCCAGCCCAGAGTGTCTGCAGGCTCCCTCCTCCACCCGCTGCCTTCCCCCTGCCCGTGAGCCCGGGGCTGGGCAGCATCCTCTGGGCAGGAGGCAGCAGCTCTCCCCTGCCCGCTCTCAGCCCGGCGTGGCTTTTTGTCCCTCAGCAAACAGATTTTTCAGATTTTCTTGGCTGCTCCCTGTTTTCCGCTCCTGAGCTGTAACAAGGGCTCCAAAGTGTTCTTTCCATTGGGAACCAGCAGTGGAATAAACTGATCCTAATAAATGCCTGACAAATTATTTTTCCAGCAAGCGGATGAGCGGCTGGGTTTATACAGCTCTAACCTGCAGTTACCTCTCCTGGAGCCGGGATAATTTTTTATTTCCCCTGAAAACCACCGCTGCCACTTCTGCCACTGGGCAAGAAGCAGTGTCCGGCGTGACTGGGGTGTTCAGGGCTGCTCCTTTCCAGCAACGTTTCTGCTCCTTTATGTAGCAAAGAGCTGCTATTTAGGAAGCAAAGGCCACAGTTCGCCGTTTGCTTAGAAACAGCCACAGCAGTGCAGTTGTTAAATTTGTCTGCCGCTCTTCAACACTCCCTTGGGTGCCCTTTGGCTCTTCGGAGCACGAAGCAGCATCATGGGGAGGAGAAGGGACTTGCTGCCAGTCCTACAGCTCCTCTGGATCCCCAGCAACTGGAAACCCCCGGGGGAGTGAACATTAACTTGAATTTCTTTACCCCTTTTCTCATCCATCATCTTCATCATCAGCCTTTTGACAGCCCCTGCTTTCAGGGCCAATGCTCTTTTGAGAGCTCCTCTGCAGCCCCCTTTATTCTGGGGCACTTCCAGAGTTTATTTGCTTCCTGTGACATTTTATTTGCAACTAGTCCTGCCCCATTTGGCAAAGCACGGAATGCAAACCCAAGTGTTCATTGCCAAGCCCGGGGCTTTAACTGGGCTCCTTCTCCCTCTTTTCAGAAAATTTTACAAGGAATATATAGGAGAAGCTAAGTATTATTTGAACGTGTAACCTGGCGAAGTGTAAGGCTTTGGGGGTTGTTTTCTCCCCGCAGCCTGAAGGACGAGCAGCCGGTGCAGTGCGGGCAGTACGACGGGCTGGTGGAGCTGGCCACCATCTGCGCCCTCTGCAACGACTCCTCGCTGGACTACAATGAGGTGCGGGGGCCACCGGGGCTGGGGCGGTGGGGGGGCACCGGCGATGCTCTTCCCTTTGCGGCGGGCCCCTTTGCAGCAGAGGTTTGTCCCTTGGGATCCCCTGCCCTGGCTTCAGCCCATCCCAGGTCGATGCCCTGGGAGCCCTGGGACGGTGCAGTGGGTGACAGCAGCCTTGGTCAGAGTAGCAGGTAGGGGATGTGCTCTAAAGCTTAAGCTCCTTTTTTTTTTTCTCTCCTCTAGTCCAAAAAAGTCTACGAGAAGGTGGGGGAAGCCACTGAAACAGCCCTGACGTGCCTGGTGGAGAAGATGAACGTCTTCAACACTGACACCAGCAAACTCTCCAAGGTGGAGCGAGCCAACGCCTGCAATTCGGTGAGTGGGGGGAGGCCCCTGTGAGCTCCGGTGCCGGGGGACAGGAGGGAGAGGAGGGCTTTGGGACGACTGTTATTTGAGCAATAACCACTTGCAATAATCTAGGGGACTGATCTGCCACAAGGATGCAATTTCCTGGCTTGCAGGGGGCTGAGCTGGTTTTGGAGCAGATAGCGCAATGGCCCTGGGGGGGCTGATGCCGGGGCCGTGGGGACCAACCTGGGTCTGCATAGAGCTTTGGAGCGGGTGATCCCTGAGGCTCCTACTCAGCCCAGTCCCTGCTCAGCTGGGAGAGACCCGCCTCGGTGATGGCCAGAGCTCCGGCTGCAGAGGAGGAGGTTTGGAGTTTTGTGGCTCTGCAGCAAATCTTTAGGTGCCCGGTTTGCACCGAGCAGCCGTCCTCCATAGCATGAACTAAACCCCATTCCCCACAGCCATGCCTGCCTGAACAAGGCTTGCCCTTTGGAAACTTCTATGTTTGATGTGAAAATATCCCGTGCTGGCTATTCCCCTACTCCAGCTCTCTAGTGTCTCCCTGTCCTCCTGATGAAAATACACTTCATTTCATGTCTGGATTTCCTCGGCTTTGGTATCATGCTGTCAGATCTTATAATGTCTTTGCTCGCTTGAAGGAAAGGCACTCTGTTCCTCTCCGTTCTGGCATTTTTTCCCCAGATGGTTCCAAGCAGGTCATAATAAATCCCCTGACTCCTTTCTGATAAGGGAGATGGAATTTCCCAGCTGTACATCAGTCCGGCAGCTGCTTCGTTACGCGTGCCTCTCGCTGCCCTTCCACTCCGATGCCAAGCTGGGTTCGGTCACTGGTGCTTCTCTCCTTACTCTTGTGTTTGGGCAGGACAAAAAACCCTTCCTTGGAGTTTCCTGCTGGGGTTTCTTCACTGCTTCTTGATTTTGCTCTCAGTGGCTCTGTGCTTTGAAATCTCTGGTGGGATTTTGGGGTTTCCACAGCGGCTGGCTGCTCCCAGGTGTCCTTGCTGCTGCGCTGAGCGTGCAATGCCCAGCGGGGACAGCACTGCTCTTGCAGGCACAAAACTTCCCACCTACGTGTAGCCACCGCACTTGTACCCTGTTTGGCCTCCGAGAGTCACTTGGTGTTTGCCTGGTGTATCCACAGACAGTGCCCGTGTTTTGCGTGGGCAAATCCCCTTTGCACATCTCTCCACCTCCCCAGCTCCTGCTCACAGGTTCGCTGCAGTCGGAGAATCCTTTTAACTTTGAACTTGCAAGGTTTTACCCCAAAAGAAGTTTTCTTTTCTTTTGCCCCCTTCACAGATTTATTTAGATTTAAGTTGCTGGAAAAGTCCTGTGCAAAAAGCTGCTTGTGCCCCCATTGCAAGCAACACCCTCCTGGCAACAAAAAATAATAATCACGTCAGCAGTTGAGCCATGCAGAGCAAGGTGGGCACCAACGTCCCCGCTGCTCTCTCTGGAAAATACTGTGGCTCGGCCCCAGATGCCCTGCTCATGAAACGGCTTTTTTGGGACAAGATGTGTCCTCCCAGGAGCCGGGCTCAGCTGCCACGATGCTGATGTGGATGCGCAAGAGGGGGACTGCTCTGGGGAGGACTGGCTGCTGCCTCGCTGGGCGTTTGGCTCCTTGAGTAATTAACCAGTAGCAGTAACAGAGCCTGGGTTGTGGTGGGGTTTTGGGGGGTGCTGGGGTGCAGGAGCCTGTCTGTGGGCACTGCCTGTGCCCATGGGTCCATGGCTGGGACAGCCCCTGCTCTGTCCTCGCCCTGCAAATCTGCAGGTACCGTTTGAGTGAATGATTGTTACTGCTTAGCTGGCAGTCCTCAGGGTGATCAGCCTGTCCTGAAATGAGCCTAATTAGTCTCAGCTGCAGAGCTGGTTAATTTGATGGGAAGCAATCTGGCCTGGAGTGATGCTGGTGCTCCCACTCCCACTGACCCACGTGGGTGCAGGGTCAGGGCAAACCCCTCAACTGGAACGAGGGGGTGCAATTCCCCATTCTGCAGCACAGCTGGAGGCCAATGCGGGGGGAAAGTCTCCCCCACCTCTCTGGCAAACGGGGCTTTATCTTAGGCTACAGCAGCTGTTTGGCATCCCATGTGGGGTCAATAAAATAAAGGTCTGGCACGTGCTGTGGGCTGTGCAGCAATGGTGTAGTTAGAGGGGTTAAAATTCTCCCGAAAAATTGCATAGGGGAAGCTCCTTCTGCTTTTTGCCCTGTCCCATCCCTCCTGGCTCCTGTGGTTGCCTTTCTCCTCCCATCACGGTGCTGTGCCGGCTCGGCAGGGCTGTTAGCCAAGGCGGAGAGCACCGGCAGCTGTCTCCCTGTCATGTCCCGGCTCAGCCCCGCGCTGTCCCCGCAGGTGATCAAGCAGCTGATGAGGAAGGAGTGCACCCTGGAGTTCTCCCGCGACCGCAAGTCCATGTCAGTGTACTGCACACCCACCGGCCCTGGCCACAACTCCGCCGGCAGCAAGATGTTCGTCAAGGTAGGGGAGAAGGTCCTCAGCACCCTGCTGGATCCTCCTTCCCCGTGCACACCCCAGCAGGATTTGGCCCTTATGGCAGCCGGGAGTGATGCTTTGCAGTCTGTCTCCTCCCTTAGCTGTCGCCAGCAGGTAGACTGGTGTGGTCAGGGAGGAGGCGAGTCTTTGCAGTATTGATAGGAAAAGGAGGAGGTAAAATGATTCAGAAGGAGGAAAAGGCGCTGAGTGTGCTGGTGCTGAGGCCAGGGGAGAGCTACCCCTGTGCAAAACTTGGGCACTTGCCTTTATTAAAGGCTTGGACCCGCTGGACACCAGTGATGCCCAAAGGGTGATGTCCAGCTTTCCACTGTAACCAGAAATAAAACGGTCTTTTAAAGGGCATTTTCTTCCCAAGAGAAGAGATGCGGCAGGAATTTCCCCCTGCTGACTCTGAGAGGATTTGTATATTGTTGTTCCCCCTGGGAGATCTTCGGGGTGGGTGAACTCTGTCCTCCGGGTCAGGTCGGGACCCTCCAGAGCCAAGGCATCTGTGGCCCTGCCGGTCCTGGGCGAGCTTTTTTAAGAGGAGCAATAGAAGGATTGCAAGTTTTATATTAAAAAGCAATGTCAGGTGTCCTTTGTAAGGTCAGAAGGGATGGGGTGAGATGCTGCGATGCTAAAGGACGTGTTTTCCTGAATCGCAAAGGCATCGCAAGCATTCGCTGAGCATCCCGCAGGCAGCGCACGTTTTCAGCAGAGATTTACAGCCCTGGTCCCCTTTAGGTCTGAGAGGGGATCTGTGGTGCGGGAGCATCTCGGCCAGACCTCGGGGTTTTGCAGGAGTCAGACGGATCCGCTGCAGAGCAGATCCTGCTCGCTGGTGACCTGACGCGGGTTCGTCCTTCCCGGCCACGGTCCCCGCGCGCTCGGTCGGAGGCTGCCATCTAGCGCGCTGAGCCGCCGTGCCGGGATGTGCGTGCGGGAGTTTTGGGGAGATTGCCTTCTCCTTTGCCCAAACTTGGTGCCTTCCTTCCCTCCTTCTGGCACTTCCTTCAGTGCTGGCAAGAGATGCGCATCCTCCAGGTTCATTCCAGCCCCTAAGCCCTCCACTCCTCTCCAGGGCGCCCCGGAAAGCGTGATCGAGCGCTGCACCCACGTCCGTGTGGGCACCGCCAGGGTCCCGCTGACGGCCCCGGTGCGGGAGAAGATCCTGGGCAGGATCCGGGACTGGGGCATGGGCATCGACACGCTGCGCTGCCTGGCCCTGGCCACCCACGATGCGCCCGTCCGCAGGGAGACCATGCAGCTGCACGACTCTGCCACCTTCATCCACTATGAGGTACGGCACTGGGGGCTTTCTCCAGGAGCTTTTTTCCTTATTCTCAAAGTTTTTCCACCCACTTCCAGCTGCCTTAGCAGTATTTTCTCTCTGGTTTCTCTGCGGCCACTGGGCAGTGCAATGGTTCAGCTCCTCCTCTGCAAACCCTGGTGCAGAGCTGCATGCAGTGGGGCCGGTCCTGAGGCCAGCAGCCCCATCCCACCGTGCATCCATCCCTATGGGGTGGCCGCCAAGAGGGGTCCAGGGACCACCAAGAGGGACAGAGAGGAGGGAAGCAAAGTGGAAAGGTGTGAGGAGCAGCAGAGGGGATGGGAACATCCCATTGCTTTGGGGCTATAGGGTGCATCCACGGGGCCCTTGGTAGGAAACCTCCTGAAAGTTTCCTCCCAGGGAAATCCCTGTGCCCAGGGTGGTTTCACAGCGCAGAGGGAAGCGACTGCGTCCCCAGGGTTAATGTGGGTCTGGGTCTGTCCCTCCCCAGAACAACCTGACCTTCGTGGGCTGCGTGGGGATGCTGGACCCGCCCCGCAAGGAGGTCACCTCCTCCATCGAGATGTGCCGCAAGGCTGGCATCCGTGTCATCATGATCACCGGCGACAACAAGGGCACGGCGGTGGCCATCTGCCGCAGGATCGGCATCTTCTTGGAGACCGAGGATGTGGCCGGCAAAGCCTACACGGGCCGGGAGTTCGACGAGCTGCCCCCCGAGGCGCAGCGGCAGGCGTGCCGTGATGCCCGATGCTTCGCCCGCGTGGAGCCAGCACACAAGTCCCGTATTGTCGAGTACCTCCAGTCCTTCCACGAGATCACAGCCATGGTGAGTCCCCTGGGGACGCCCCACCACCCCTCGGTCCCCTCCTCTCCACCCAGCCCAGTCCCTTGCACCCCATTAATCACGGCTTCGTGCAGACAGGCGACGGCGTCAATGATGCCCCAGCCCTGAAGAAAGCCGAGATTGGCATCGCCATGGGGTCAGGCACAGCCGTCGCCAAGTCGGCCGCCGAGATGGTGCTCTCCGATGACAACTTCTCCACCATTGTGTCGGCCGTCGAGGAGGGCAGGGCCATTTACAACAACATGAAGCAGTTCATCCGCTATCTCATCTCCTCCAACGTCGGGGAGGTCGTTTGGTGAGAGCCCCCCGCACCGGGCACCACGCAGCGGGGAGCAGTGGTAGGGATGCGTCCCCTGGGGCAGGTGACCTGGTCGTGTCCCCTGCCCCTGGCAGCATGTGGTGCCCAAAATTGTAACCCCGGGTACCAAACCGAACAGCTCTGCGTTGTCCCCCAGGGATAGGGGGATTTTTCTTTTGTGGTTTTATAAACACACCAGCCCCCAGGAGCTGTTAATGCGTTGCCTGTTTAAGCCCATGCCAGCGTCTAAGAGGGGTGCCGATATTTGTGCACAGGCTGTTGTCACCAGATCGCACCAATGCACTTTGCATCAGGTCCTGGGCAGCTCTCCCTGTCCCTGTCCTTGTCCCCTGCCCATCCCTCCCGGTAAATCAGTGCTGTCCTCAGCAACACGGGCACAGCCTGGGGATCACTTGGGCGTCCTTTGCCCTTGCGTTTCAGCAGGGGTGTTTGTGCTGGGAATGAGAACCCACGTGGCCGTGGGGATGTCAATGGTTGGGTTTCAACTGCAAAGCAAATTGTAATAGCAACAGGAACAAATTTTAGCTGCAAAATTCAGTCCTGGACTTCAGGTTCCTGACTCAGGGGCTGCGGGTTCATCTGCAGGACTTTGGGTGAATTCAGTTTGGGGTATTTGGATCCCAGGTGCCTGCTCGCTCTCCCCTTGCACGACACAGACACTTTCTCTGGCTGCCCCAAAACTCATCTAATTCGGCATCTCTGGGTTTTTCCCTGCAGCATCTTCCTGACGGCCATCCTGGGCTTGCCTGAGGCCCTCATCCCCGTGCAGCTGCTGTGGGTGAACCTGGTGACAGATGGGCTGCCGGCCACCGCACTGGGCTTCAACCCCCCTGACCTGGACATCATGGACAAGCTGCCCCGCAACCCCAAGGAGCCCCTTATCAGCGGCTGGCTCTTCTTCCGCTATCTGGCCATCGGAGGTGAGCCCCCGCAGGCACCAGCGGGCAGAGGATGAGGATGGGCATGGCGTGCCATGGGGTGGGGGGCCCCTTGCCTAGTGCTGGGGTTAAGGGTGTCTCTCTTGGCCGCAGTGTACGTGGGCCTGGCCACAGTGGGTGCAGCGACCTGGTGGTTCTTGTATGACGCCGAGGGACCGCAGGTCTCCTTCCATCAGCTGGTGAGTTGGGAGGGGAACGGGCCGACGTGTTGAGCAGGTGGCTGAGGGCATGGATTCAGGCATTGGGGTCTTCCCTCTACCTTTCTTCTGTGGTTACTGTAGCATTCCCAAATTACTGGTGGAGAAGACATTAATTTAAAAAGAAAAGCAAATTCTCTCCCTCGGGCTCATGTTTCTAGCCTTGCTTCTGCCTGCAATCAGCTTGATCCAAAGCAGCTGAAAGTAGCTCCTGTACCTGATCCCACATTGAAAGGGATCGATTTTTACATTACTGTAGGTCTGAACAAGGTGATGGGAAAGCGGGTGCCATCGCACCCCAATGTCACGTGCAATGGAAGACGTATTCTTGATGGAGACGCGTGTGTGCTCAAACACCTTATTAACTGCACGTGAACATCTCTAAGCCACTATCCAGTCGCAACTGCCCAAAGCCCCAACCGCAGCAGAAGCTGGGTCACGTTAGACAGTTGTATCGGTTCTCTGAACTGTGGGATATTTAATAGCACCCCTGATAATCAAGGTTCACCACGTGCCCCCAACCAGTCGACCTCTTCCTCCTCTTTCCTGCCTTTCCTACACTGCTGCTCTGCCGTGTATTTACCAGCGGTTTGCTGTGCCGACAGAGGAACTTCATGAGATGCACTGAGGACAACCCCATCTTTGAAGGGATCAACTGTGAGATCTTTGAGTCCCGATACCCAACCACGATGGCTCTGTCCGTGCTGGTGACAATCGAAATGTGCAACGCTCTGAACAGGTAGGGTGGCCGCAGGATTGCTCCATATGCTCTCCATGTGACTGATTTTGCAAGCATCCGTTGAGCTGAGGGCTTTGCTTTGACTCAGCAGAGCCATTTGGAGCGTCCTTGCAGGGGGACGCCATAAATAAGCTCCTCCAAGCCAGTGTGCTGCTGCCGATAGTGGTGGAGGAAGGACTGGATCCACATCCGTTAGCAGTTTGGCCCTGTTAACGACCGGTCCTAATCCATGCGTGGCTGATTGCGTTGAGATGGGTGTCCAGATCCAAATCACGGCAAAGCCTGAAACTAAACCATCTGGAAGAGAAGGGCTATAGCACCTACGGCCCTGCACCTTGGAGACGAGTGGGAACCCCCAGCTTGGGCAGGCGTGGGGAGCAGGGGTTTTTGGGGCTAACGCTGTCCTCTCGCTTTTGCAGTCTCTCTGAGAACCAGTCGCTGCTGCGGATGCCACCGTGGCTCAACATCTGGCTGCTGGGGGCCATCGTCATGTCCATGGCTCTGCACTTCCTCATCCTCTACGTCAAGCCCATGCCTGTGAGTGCCTTCTGCCACCTCCGTGCGCAGCCCAGGGGCTCCTCCTGTGGGTGAGGACATCCCCTGGAGCAATCTTTGGGTCTGGAAGCTTCTGGGATGGTTGTCCCCAGCGTGCGCCCTCAGAACCAGGTCCTGTGAGTTGAACCAACATGGGGACCAGGAGTCACCCTGCCCAATGAGCCTTTACTTAAGTCAGAAGCTCTCCTTAGAGGCAACGCAAAGGGGTATGGATATCTCAGCTCCTTTTGGAGGCATTGCCTCCCTTTGCAGTCCAAGGCTGGTGACGACTTGGTTGATGCCCAAGAGTGCTTAAGATGAAGCGGGTCGCTGTCCCCAGGAGGTTATGTCCGTTGTCCCCTGCTAAGTGCCTGTGAGGACATACATTCCTAGCTTGTGCCTCACTTACCTCATCTGCAGGAGAGGTGAAGGACGTTGTTTTTAACTGACCTTGGCCAAGAGCCACGTTGGGATCATGACAGACCTTGAAGAAATCCTGTTCTTTGGGCTGTCTGGATCCTCCCTACTTGTACCTGGGATGACCCTCTCTCAACCCATGCCATACAACAACCTGACCTTTAAAACAAACAAAAAAATCCCACCTCCTTCCCTATTGACGTGTCCGATCCTTTCCGCCTTGCAGCTCATCTTCCAGGTAACCCCCCTGAGCTGGCCGCAGTGGGTGGTTGTAATGAAAATCTCCCTGCCCGTTATCCTGCTGGACGAAGGACTCAAGTACCTTTCCCGCAACCACCTGGATGGTGAGCATGGTCTGCACCACATTGAGTTACGTTTGCTCCGTGGCACTTCGCTTGGGGTTCGTGGTGGCTTTGCGGACACCTCGCTCGCCTCCTCTGCTCGCGTGGTGTCTGCCCCTGCATGTTCATGCACCTTTGCTATGAAAAAGGGACTTTTTCTCCTACCCCCTTCCTTCCCAGGTGCCAAGCCAGGCAGAGCAGTTGGTACTTACGTCTGCTTGAAATACTTGCTTAGGAGCTGGAGCACTAGATACATCTGCCACGTGTGTTTATCCAGCTCCTCTCGAACCTCTGGACACTGGATCCCTTCTCTTATAAAGCAAAACAAATCAAATCCTGGTTGCTAGCAGGAATCCTTCCTTTTTCCCTCAATCTTCCACCCCTCTATGGCCGTCCTTATCTTGTGTTTGTTACCTCTATGTTAAGATCAAACTAGAACTGAACGTCTTATAAACTGGTTATGATCGGATTGCCCCGGCCAGCACCTCTCAGGATCCATCCCGTGGCACACGCGGAGGAGAAGCAGCTCCTGTGACCCCGGGCAGGGGTTCCCATGTGCTCCTGGGCTGTGTGCTGTAAATCACGACTTGTTTAGGCAGCCCTCCAAAGAGATGATACCATCTTTTATTTTGTTTCCTGCAAAAGATGTTGCTGTGGGTGATATCTCGGTGCTGAGTTGAACCTGCAAGTTTTCCTGGCAGTGGCTGTGGGGCCGTGGCTGCTGAGCGGTGCTGTGCCTGCCGCAGGGCTGGTCCCTCTCCAGGAAAACAGATTTTTACTCATTTTTTAGGGTGTGTTTGCCCCGACAGTGATAGCAGGGAGAAGAAGGGCAGGAGAGACGAAGGGCAGGAGAGACATCGTCCTTGCCTGAGGAAAACGTGGTGGCACTGGGGGGCAGATGAGCAACCTGAGCGTGGGGACTGGAGGTCCTTCCGCAGCATCACCTTGCTCAAGCCTTTTTCCCCCTTAGGCAACCAGCATCCTAGCAAACCCCTCCTTTTACCTTCACCCTTTAATAATGACCCAGGAAAACTGTGCAAAGCCACTCTTGCCTTTCAGGGCTGAAGGCAGGTCCGTCCAGCCCTGGCAGGGAGGGATCTGGGGCATCGTAACAGCTCTGTTTGGTTTCTCAGGGAGCAGAACCATACAAAAAGCTGGAAATACGGGATGGGAAATGATTGCAAGCAGGAAACAATCACAAA
This sequence comes from Ciconia boyciana, assembly GCF_034638445.1. Taxonomy (NCBI): domain Eukaryota; kingdom Metazoa; phylum Chordata; class Aves; order Ciconiiformes; family Ciconiidae; genus Ciconia; species Ciconia boyciana. The sequence continues at coordinate 4,175,286 of NC_132950.1, forward strand.
CTGGTTGTGCTCCCCATCGCTGGATCCCGGTGCAGTGGGGGTGCTCCCATCAGCTTTCCTTTCTGCGGCGAGCTGATGCATAACCACAGCGATTGCTCAGCAAAGCCTCTGCTGAGAAACAGAGGCGCAGGGGCTCCTATTGTTACAGACCAGATAGAAATTGCTTCTAGGGTATTTTTATTTAATTGTTGCATCTCTCAACAGACGGATAGGTGCTTTGCATCACCCCGGTCTGTTTTATCGTATGATTACAAGCCTGTAGCAGCAATTTTATGGCACGGCACTGGGCTGGGGCGTAGGAGAGCTGATTTAATTCCTGGCTGTTGCATCCCGTGCATGCCCTTGGTCTTCACTTCACCATCTGTGATCTGGGGATGAGTCTGTCTTTCTCCCACACTTTGCATTTCTCTATAAAAACTCGGTGCTGTTGGAGGAAGGGCACTTCTTCGGCTCTGCCAGCGCAGCTCCGAGCACTGTGGGGTTTCTGGCAGGCGTACGATCCTTTCGAGTCCCAGCTCAGAGTGTTTCCTCCTCCCATGCTCCCAGCATGCCGGGTCCTCTGAGCCACCCTCATCCCCACGGTCACGATGTTGCTGATGCTCACGGGTCGCTCTGTGTCTCATCCAGCAAGGGTTTCCCACGCAGCTATTCAATCATGGCTACGGGGCAAAATCATGCTTAAATCATCACATTTGAAAGACATAATTGAAATCCTGCATTTTCCTAATTCCTCTGGGCTTTGAAAAGCAAAGAAAAAACCTCCAAAAGCCACTTTTAAATGTGGTATTGTGATTTTTTTTACCAGGCATTCTCAGGACGGTAAGACACATGTGGAGCGGGGAGCACCAGTTGAAAACCTGCAGGACTCCAGAGCAAGGGTTGGCTTTCTTACGTGTCTCATCCCTGAATATCATATTCCCGTGCTTCCTCCAAAGTCTTGCTCCTGTGTGGTGGGGACCTGCTCAGACTGTCTCCGGGTGAATGTGGCTTGGAAAACCAGCCGATAACAGAGCCCAGGGACGCCGTGCCCAGACAGGGTCTCCTTTCCCACACTGACCTCTGTGAGGTCTAAAAAGGTCTAATAAGGTCTAAAAAGGTCTAAAAAGCCCGTGAAGCAGCCATTTGCATGGTAGTTTTGGTCAGAGGCCAGGCTACTGCTTGGTCTCTGCAAGGCAGTGCTTGGGGATGGTCTCCAGCATGGGGCCAAAATCTGAGGCCAAGGGTATTCAGTTGGGGGATGCAAATGTATAGCTGTGAGTTCTGCCGATTCAGGTTTTGCATGGAAGAGTTTCTCCTTTGATCAGATTTAGATAAGTCGTGTTTCCATTATACTGCATTTTCCTTGTCCTTGAAGCGGCAGAAAGCTGAGACTCTTCCGTTTTCACTGTAGTCTCAGTGCTTTACCTTCCTCTCCCCATCATCCCAGTCACTCCTAACCTCTCATCTTGTATGCCTTGTGTGTATTGCTGCCTTCATCCATCTCTGGCCCCTCTGAGGTTTCTGCTCTCTCAGTTTTGGGATGCAATGCAAGCGCACGGCTGAGCTAGGTTGGCTTGGTGGGACCTGCAGATGTTCTGGCCAGGAACGTGGAGATATTCTGCAAGACCCTCTCAGGTGTTCATCACACCCTTAGATACACGCTGGCAGGCTCCCAAGGGCTGGCCACCCTCAAGGACCTCTTGCCCTAGTATTTTTAATATTTGCCATCCCCTGTACATTTAAGTGCATTGCGTTCTGAGCCCTGTGGCATGCAGGAGGAAGGTTTCCAGGCATCTGTGCCAAGACCTTGCAGAAGTCTTCTTTCTGAGTGGTTCTCAAAAGGTACAAAATCCAGACAGGACACTGAGATAACCCCGGTGCTCGTACCTCTCTGTGCACCATCAGCCCGCTGCTGCGGCCACCCTGCTCCTATCCAGCCTTCCTGCACCATCCCTGGGACTCCTCATCCTCACCATCTCAAAGCAAACCCATCGCAGGTGTCGGTGTTGCCACCGTGGTGTTTGTTTTCAGCACGTTAAGCAGCAGGCCCTGCCTGGGTGCTCGGGCTTTGCCATTTCTCACCTGTGCCGTGGTAAAAGCAGGGGCAAGTCAAGAAGCGAGTGCTTTGTGCAACACAGCTACGCAGCAGCAGCGTCACTGAAAATCAAAAGTTTTGGTGCACAAGAATTGTCTTGGCGTGTTTTGTGGCAGATTAGCCTTTATGCAGCCGTTTGTCCTTACATGCGGTGAGGACGGCAGCCCCTGGGCCATTTTGCAGGAGCTGCAATGTGGTGGCCACACCGCTGGGTACCTGTCTGCTCCGGGTACCCGTCCGCTCCCTGGGTACCACGCTCTGCAGCCTCCTGCCACCGCAGCTGATGTGCGGGTGAGATTGCACCCTTGGGTGAGCATCTCCACCACCAAGGCAGATTTGGCCTCTTATCTGCAAAGTCGGTGTCAGCTTTATGCTTTAACGTCCTCCCACAGGAGAGCAGCTGGCAGAGGTGGCTGTGCAGTGACAACTGCATCACGCTCCCTGCTAGGGCCGGCCGGGGCTCTGCATCCCTCCGAGACAGCCCCAGATCTGCAGGGACCAAAATCTCCGTGTCCCATCACAAAAAACCTCCAGCACTCTGCGAAAAGGAAGCTGCTCGCCCTCATCTCCCCCGCGCGCCCACAGCTGGGGGCGAAGGCAGCCCCCGAAGCCCCCCCGGGAGCACAGGGGCTGCTCAGCCGCCCGCTTTCCCCGTGGAGGAGGCAGGCCTCCCTCTCCCTGGCGTGTCAGAGAGCCGGGAGCGAGCGCCCGCGGCCGTGGCTGCCCTTGTAGGGTAATCTCTGCGCCGAGCTACCTTGGCTGGGCGCTGGCGCCGGGGGAGGAATGCGTCCCCACGGGCCAAGTCGTTTGCTTGAGCTGTGGGATGCTCTGAAGGAGAGCAGCACCGCACCTTTTGGTGCCGGAATCTCTCCAGACAGGGTTCTACAGCTCTGCCTTGCTCCCCCCCCCGCCCCGTTTTTTTTTTTGATGTGTGTGCATGTGCCATGCTTTAGCAATGGAAGAGCAGAGGAGAGCAGAGGGAAGCTCTCGGTGCTGCTGCCCTGGTATTGCAAAGGGATGGGAGGAGGATTTCCCTTTTGGTTTTCTCCTGGGGTCCGGGGTCTCGGCTGAAGCTCGGGGTGCCCTGGTGCAATGGCGGAGATGTGCAATTTTCAGAACTACGAGGGCTGCAGCGTTTCCGTGGGCGGAGGGAGTGATCTGGGCTGGCGGCTGGAGCCTGCATCCCTCCAGCATCACCTTTTACAGGAACCCGTTAAGAGGAAAGTCAAAAGCAATAAGGAAAAACCTCCCAAAAAGCCTCGGCTGTCCTGGTGGGGAGCAGATCTTGTAGGAGATGCGGTTGCGTTGTTCGGTTGCAGGTTTGCAAGAGTTGAAGGGCTGTGGCAACCCTGAGAAACTTGGTGTGAGGCAGGATCCAGATGGATCGTGACCGCCCCAGCATTCCTGCAGAGAGATCCCCACATTCCCCCTGCTCCTGTCACCGGTGTGCGGAGAGGAGAGCCAGACACTGGCACGTAGGGACCTGCATCCTATTAAAGCGCAGTGGGCGCCGGACCCTCGACTGGCTGCGGTTCTCATAGAAACACCCGACTCGCTCTGTGCCGGGGGGCTTACTTACAGGCCTGACAGTAGCATTTTGGAGAACATCTGCTGTGGTTAAACGCTCGCTGTCGGCACTGCAGCAGTGTCCCCTTCCTGTCCCTGCCCGCCGTGCAGCACAGCTGCCCCCCTGTTGGCACAACCAACAGGGTAAAGCTTTTAGGGGAAGCGCCGTGGCTGGCAAATAACCACCGTCGTTACTCGCGGGGACTGCTTAGCGGCCGGAGCTGCTGAAGGGACACCCCTGCAACGCGGAGGAGATGAATTTTGATCGTTGCAATGAGATATAATACAGCGTGGTCACCAGCATCCCTGCTTTGCTCTGAAGCCTGTGGCGTGGACGTCATCCAGAGGGATGCTGCCGTTGCAGCAATCGGTTTTATCTCGGGACACGAGGGCCGGGCTCTCCAGCCAGCGCTGGAAAGAAATTTTGGCAGAAGTTGCGAAAAAGTTTTTTCTTCCTCTCTCTCTCTCTCTCCTCTGTTATTTATTAATTCCCCTGGAAGCTTGTCGGCACCAGGGTTGGCAGCGCAGGCGCTGAGCCTCGCTGGTAACCCCAGGCAGGACCCCTATTTATCAAGAGCACAGGAACAGCAGTCCTCTGCGAGATGCGTTTGGTGATGTGTGCAGCGATGAAAGAGAGAAATAGGGTTGTAAGATTCATGATAAGTGATTTTTCTGACTCTTCTCAGAAAGTGCTGCCTTGTGGTTTTGTTTTTTTTTTTAGAAAAAATCCTGTTCTGGGCAGACGGAGCTGCCAGCAGGGTCTCTCCCACCCCCGGGCTGAAGAGTAGCTGCTGCCTCGGGGGGCCCGGGGACGCTGCTGTCAACTCCTTGAAAATTTGGGATCTAGTTGGTGTGAGTCAAGCTCTGGCAGAGATTTCAAGGCTGCTCACACCGAGTTCAGGCTGAACACCGTAATTTTCCTTCAGGCCGCGTGTTGCCTGTTACCTTCCATGTCCGACTCCATCCATCAGTAGGGTGGGGAGAAGGGAGGAGGGCAGCCCTGGGGCTGGGACAGCGACTGCAATGGGTGGATTGGTCCTTGCTAGTTGTTCTGGAGGTATATGTGGATGTAAAGGTATATATAGTGTGTGTAAGCGGTGTCAGCTCATGGAGCAATATCCATCCATCTGTCTGTGGCAGGGACGGGGCTTTGGGATGGGCGGTGGGGTGCAGCGAGCTTCCTCCTCCCTGCACCACTGCTTTCCCTGGGTGCTCCCTGATGCTTTCCTTAGGAGCGGTAACGAGGGATCCCTGCCTGCTCGCCTTCCTGCTGTTCCTGCCTGCACGGCTCTGACTCATCCCTTTTCCTACCTCCTGCAGGCTGAGCGTGCTGAGCCCTTCCTCGCCCGGGGACCGGCATCCTCCTCCTCGTGCAGCCTGAGCTGCCATGGCTGCAGTCAGGCCAGCTCTGTGCAGACGGGATCCCAGGTCCCTTCTGGGCTCAACCCAGGAGCAACCTGTCTTGATAACAAAAACAGGGAGCTGGTTTGCTTTTGAATCTTCACCAATACTTTTTCTTCTCTTTTTTTGCTTTGTTTCAGGAGAAGAGGACAAGAAATGAATGATGCGAAGGAAACGCTCCTAACTAAAAGATCCCTAACTTGTAACTCGGACTGAAGTCTTGCATGCGTGACCATCGCTAGAAGCCAGCAGGACATGCATGTGTCCGACTATCAGACAAATGCGGGTGAATCGTCGAAAAGAAAAATACTGATTTTGTTTTGTTTCGTAGCTTTCTTTTTCCTGTACATAAGAGTGCAATTACTGGACAGCTGGAGCAGGGTTTGGGGATGGAGCTGTGTGGACCTGGGTCGTCGTAACGTCGTTCTTTGGTGATTTGTTCCTGCAAAATTTGAGACCCTCTTTCCAATTTTCACCCTGATGGGTTGAGCTCAGGCAAGGTGTCCTTCACGGGAGATCAAGGCGGGGGAGTCGGGATTTGAGGCAATACACTGAGTGCGGGCGGGAGGCTGCATCCCCCAGCGGGGCGGGATGCGCAAGGGCAGCTCGCAGGGCCGGGCAAGGCTTGGTGGTGGGCGAGGGCAGGGGAGGGAGGCGAGGGTGCCGTGGGTTGGGGCTGCCAGCCCTCGATGATGTCTGCGATGTTGGTGGGCACATCGCTGCGGCTACTGCGCTCTGCTCCGGTAGCCGCTGTGCCTGCAGGCTGCAGCAGCTGAAAATAGCTTCAAGGTGTGACCACTGGTGGTGTGGATCTCGCGGACGTGTGTTAATACGTCGAGGCCGGGTGCATGCGGTGGAAGGTGAAGTTCTCCCTATTTATTACACTGTCCTGTTTGATCCCTGTGTTGTGGAAAGCCCTGCACCTTCTCAGGCTCATCCGACACCAAAGTGCGAAGTAGTCTTGTCTGTTCTCCTCTGTCCGATGTCTTGTTAGATCCCATCTGCACTATTTAAGCTGGAGCCATCTTCCTCGTAGGGGCAACCATTTAAAGCAAAGCATGGGGATGACCGACTTTGCATTCCTCATGTCTACCGCTCACTCCTGGTCACGCTTTCTGTACTCAGTTGATTTTTAACTATTTCCCTAGCAGGAGTAGAGCTTAAGTCCTTAGGACCGCGTCCACAAGTTCATGTCCTCTGCCTTGGAGGACATCGCTGTCTTGCACAGTGCATCCTTGACACCGGTGATCTGCCTTCAAGACGGGAATGAATGTATGCTTGTACATAACGTAGTCCTTCTCCGTGAGCGGTGTTTGTTGTGCCATCCCTTTTTACAAGGCACCAACTTTATTTTATCCTCTTGGGATTTTTCTGCAGCAGGAGTGACGAGGCTGCAGCGAGAGTTTGTGGATCAGGGGTGGATTTTGGGATCCAGTAAATTGATCTTTCTCCATTGAGCTGCATCAGCTGAGGAGCTGATAGCGGGTGATTTCTTCTCCAGCTCTCCAAATCCTCCCTCCTGTTTTCCTCATGTTCCCCTATGATCCGTCCTGATGATATTTAGTTAGCCAGACCCTATCTCTTGCCTTTCTCTTAAATTCCAGCAACAGCACTAGAGCCAGGGTTTTGGATAGCATTTTGCTCCTTTGCTGTTGGGTTTTTTCTTTTATTTTTTGCCTCTTAAAAGCCTCCAGTGCTTTTCTGTTTCTCTCTCACCTGGGCAAGAGCTACTCTTCCTCTGTGCCGTAGGTGCCAAATACCATCCTTCCTTTCTTTTCTCCATCACCAGCATTGAAGATGAGCAGAGCCCCCAGACCAATGGGAATGTACAGAATTGTTATACTACTGAGCTGATTTAATTGTACAGAAAACCTTGCATGAAATGTTGTTACTGTATTTAATATATAATGTATTCAAGGAATTTTAATATGGAGCTCTTTAAAAAGATCTTTATAGATACTCTGTGGTTAGAAGATTGTTGCTGATTTTTTTTTAATATTATTATACTTTGTCTTGAAGAAGTTTTATTTTTCAAATGTGTTACGTCTAATTGATTTAATTGGTGATCCCATGGGGCAACCAATTCCTCTTTAAAGATTTTCACCGTGGATGAGACTCACCCTGGCGCAGAGGACCAGGGCATGACCCAGGTACTGCTTAAGCCTTCAAACTAAGGCTTCAGTAAGACTCACACTGTAGACGTGTGATTTGCCCTTCCCCAAAAGTGTGGTTTTCACCTTGTTTTAGTACAGATCATCTCCAGCACTCTGTGCAGGGAAAGAACCAGTGGGAATTTAATCCAGTACCAGCTGAGTGACTTCAGAGGAAATTGCTTCTCTGTTTCCCTGAGGCCAAAAACCAGTTTGGGAGAGGCTGGACCCGATTCAGAGCATCCCAGCCCAGTTCGGAGGGTCCAGCGGGGCTTTCAGCTGCCCGATGGCATCTCCCTGGGGCATGGTGGCCTTGGACCATCACGCCTGTGGAGACCTGCTTGGTCCATCCACTCCAAATTGCACCACCTGAGTTAAACTGGTTTCCCTGGGCTTAAGGTCTGGTGTAGGATTATTAATTTTACCATTAAGGTCTGGTGTAGGGTTATTAATTTTACCCAAATATGTATGTGTGTGGAGGAGTTTCTTGTGGAAAGGTCCCACTAATGAGTACTGAATAATGGATGGGAGTCTCTAATGTAAGGAGACATAAAAGGAAAAAAAAATAAAGAAGAGCTCTGTTTCAGAGCAGAGATGAAATCATGAAATTTTAACTCGCTATTAAATTCCTGCTGGTAATTTTTGCTTAGTCTCACCTGAGGCCGGAGAGCCGGGGGTGGTTGTACCAGGCATCCTTCTGAACCCACTAACAGAAAGGCTCTGTGAAGAGATGCCGAGTTTGTTATTTTATTGTTGATAGAGATGCCAAGTTGCTGTTATTTTATCGGTGATGGAGATGCCACGCTGCCGCAAGCCCGGGCAATGTCGGTCTGTTTGTGCAGTCGGTGGGTTGCAGTTGCGCGTTACCAAAACCCAAGCCATCGTGGGCAAGAAGCCAGAGCTGTGTTCCAGCCAAAGGCTTGTTCTTTCCAGCAGCAGAAAATTGCATTTGCTTTTTTTATTGTAAGCCTCTAGATCTACCTAGAAAATAGTGCAGGAAACCTGCACTAAGGCTACCTGGAGCAGGCATCCCCCTTGCTAGGAGGGACCATTTTGACACATCCCCATTTCCCCTTCTGAACGCTTGACCACGTCTCTCTCTTTCCCCCCATCCTTTAATTACTTGGAATACAGGTTTCACGCCATGCTTTTTGATTACAGAGGCTTATAGTGCAAATATTTTAATGAAGTAGAAAAATACCTGTAGATCTAATTATTTTTCCTTTATGCTTTGGTGAAGGGTCAGGATAAATCACGGAGTAGTTATTTATTGCGTGTATGCCACCAGCAGCGTGCTGGGCGCTTTTACAGGCTGGAGCATGTTCTTGTGCAAACTTGGAGATCCCAGAGCCGAGACCATTGCTTTGGGATCGGGTCTTGTGTCTTACCAAGGCATCCAACGGTGTGCAATACAAGGGAGAGGGACACTGGGTGGCTGTTTTGCCCAAGAGCTTGTTAAAAAAGGCAGCTTAGGGGCAAAGCCTCTGGGATCCTTGCTTTTTTGACAGCAGAGTTTAGGAATTATTTCCTTTTTAGTTTTATATTGATGGTGCTGCCTGGCATATTCAAAGTTTTTAAGTAAAACTTAGGTCTTTCCAGCAAGACCTTTAGCATCCGTGGGCTGCTGTTAGAGATGCTCCCCCGCACAGGGAAGCAGCGATGCCAGATGCCCGGTGGAGGACGCGCTGGGATGGCGGCGCGGGGCTGTCCACGAGCACTTTATACTCCTTTCTCAGGGGCCAGGCGCCGGGCCGAGTTACAGCCAAGGCGGGAGGCGAGGGTCCCGCGTCCCTGGAGCGAGCACCCGGGGGGTCAGCTTTGGGCAGCAGCTGTGACAAGTCTGTTGTGCTGTTTTGGGACATGGTGTCATCGTGGCCAGTTGCTGGATGAGCTCTTCCCCCTGCGATGTGTGATCCCGTCGGGAGGCATGTTGGAAAAGGAAAAGGAGAGATGCTCTTCAGAGCAAAGCAGTACTGCATCCTGTGTTTTATTTCGGTCATGTGGCCACCGTACGGCTCAGGGTCTGGAATGAGGTTTTTGATTTGTGTGTTTGAGACTTTGGCACTGTGAAGACGTTGTACATGTGTTTCTGATGCTCAGCTCAAACAAGGCTGGATGGTACCACCAGGCGCTGGAGGTCAGGAGCAGGAGGGACAGGCTTTACTGGAGGGGCTGCGGGACTTTGTTCCTGTAAGAGCATCAAATCTGGGATTGAACTGGAGTCTCTGCTCACGTATGGATGGCAGAGGTAGCCAGAGGAGCAATAGGAAAACTCAGCAGCAATTTTTGGTCTCTCTTTTGTACATGAGGTTGATAGCGCTGCTTCCCAGTCAGGGTCCTGCTCCGCCAAAACTCATCAAATAACCGTTGTGCAGGGGCTCAGGCTAACGCTGTCCCGGTTGGTGGGAGATGTTCACGAGGACCTTGGCATCGTATTGCTCCTGAAACTCAAACACACAGGAGTCCCCAGTACCAGCTCCTAAGACTTATTGTGATTCCCCCCCCTGGGAAGACCGCCCGGGGGGTCCGGTTTTTGGGATGAAGGAGAAGGGCTTCACCCCGTGCAGAGCTTGCATGGCACAGTTTGGGTTAGGGATCGCAGGGCTGCAGTGAGGAAGGGGACACAGAGGGTAAATTGTGCTCCCTGGACCTGTCCTCTTGGTGCCATTCAGCTTTCGGTATGAGTGGGGCATTAAATGATCTTAAATCTGTGTGCACCTGCAGCGATGGGGACATGGGCGCCGCCGGCTGGTGTCCGAGCTGGGGATGCTGCTGGGTCGATCCAGGTGCTTGGGACCAAGAGGAGGGTGACCGCTGCGCTGCCGGCGGGTGCCCTCAGCGGCTTCAATCTATTTGGGAATATGCTGATTTTTTTTATATATGAGATGCCCGAACAACCAAATCTAGAAATCTGAGTTTGTGCTTCGTAGCGAAAGGTAAATCATTATATCTTGGGGGGTGGGGGGGGTGGGAGGGTGTTATTTGAGGGGTAGAATTGAAAGAAACAAGGTTTCCTATTTTATTATATGAGAGATATTTTTCCACTAAATTACCGCTTCCTAAATCGTGTCCTTTGTCCAACTGTAAATAGCCAGGTGTGTCGTGAAGACGTGGGAAGGCTCCTCGTGGTCACATCCATACGATCCACTCTGTTCACACAATATTGGGCTGATTTGTTTTATACTTACGAAATTACAGAAATAAAAGCAATTTTACTGGATGACTCTGGGGGTTTTTTGTTGGTGTTTTTTTGGTTGTTGTTTTATTAATTTTTTTTGCGTTTCTTACCCTGTTTGTGGCCGATTTGGGGGACATTTGGGAGCCCATGGAGCTGTACGGGAGTGCCTGAGGGCATTCTTCAGCCGTAAAAGGAGCTGTGCTCACCAGATCAGGATTTCTTGTGGGTTTTCAGAGCAGCCAAACTAGAAATGGAGCTGAGCTTGTCTCTGGCATGGGACAACAAAGGCGAAATGAAAGGACTGGCATGATATGACTGTTGGGAATTTTTTAAAGTACCAGCTAATTTGCTCTCGGGGCACAAGAATACAAATAACAGTGCTAATTTTGACTGTATCCAGAATAGACCTCACCTTATCTCCCCCCAGCTGAGAGAGGAGGCTTAAATAAGCCCTGCAATGACCTCCGCAAGAAATAATTATTAAATAAATAATAATTAAATAACTTGGCCTCCTCTGGAGGTGGCACAGGGCCTCGGGGCCATGCGTTTCCATCTCCACATCGCCCGGAGCTCTGCCCATGGTCATGTTTTGAGCGGAAAATCCTGCTGCAGCTGTGGGTCATGTTATGGAGCAAATCTGGTTTATGGTAAGATCTGCCCGTGGTGTGTTTTTGCTGGGATATGGCCCCATGTGCCCCTTCCCAATGCTACGAGCAGGAGAAAGGTGCTGCACAGGGTAACCCAAAACCTTTGTAACCCAAAGGGGGTTACAAAGAGGGACGTGGGACACCCAGGTAACACTGGTTTTTGGAAAGGGCCATTGCTTGGCCTTCTCTTTCCAAATGCAGACCTGATCTCCAGCGTCGGCACATGAGGGCCACCACTGCTGTGGCTGGAGGTGACCCTCGAGCTGGTCCCCTGTACCAGCCGCTCCTGAGGATGCAGCGCTGTCTCAGCACGTAGCGGTGAGGGCAAAATCCCCCAAATTCCCCACCTGCTGTTGCATGGGTCCCTGGACCGCTGGGGACCATCACCACTGGGGCTATGCTCGTCTTTCAGAGGCATGATTCAGAAAACAGGTGTTACCCCCAAAAAAAAACTGCCCAAGGGTCCCTGTACCCCACGGCAAGTGTTCCCTGCCCCACGGGGTGTGCATGCCGCACACCCAGCGGCTGCGATGGGAATAGGGGCCACTGACGCCCTTCGGTACCCCCAGCATCTCAGGTTCATGCGTTTGCTTTGGCGTTGGCTACACCACCACCGAGGTATTTCCAGGGAGACGTGTTGCCGCAGCAACTGGGGATGGAAACGCCGCTTCTGTGGGGTGAGTACCACCAAAAACATCTGTCTGTGCCAGGGCGTCGCAGCGCGGGATGGGCACGGAGCGGAGCCAGCCCTGCTGGGAAGGAGCGAAGAGAGGTCAAGGACAAGTTAAAATTGGAAAGAAAACTGAACATGCTGTTTCGTAGGACCTTGCTTGCTCTCATCTGCCAATTTTTTTCCACTGCCCCCCCCCCCCCCCATGGCCAGCGGGGCGGTGTGAGCATCTCCTCTGGCCGGTGGGGGCAAGGGGGTCTGTGGCAGCCAAAATTTCTGGGAAGAGCCACCAACTTGCAGGGGCTCTCGACCACCACAGGTTCCCTTTTCACCCACCGTCATATTTTAAATCTACTTGCCATTGTGTTATTCCTCCCCATCCCCAGATTTGCAGCGTGCTGCACATTTTTGTGCTGAAAATCAGAGCTCCATGCTGGAAGCTGCCAAGCGTGAGTCTGGATTGTGTAATGAGCTTCATCTATTTCCCCTCCCCGCCCCCCCCCAAGAAGTGTTTGGAAAAGCAATGTCTGAGAGCCTGGAAAGACCTGGTAGCTTTTATGCCTACCACAGCTTTGCTTTCCTGGGTGCAGGTAGGCTCAAGCCCCATGCAGAGACTTTCAGACCTCCCCCCCACACACTTTATGCCCCAGCTCCTCCATCCTCTGGCTCCATGTCCCAGCTTGCAGCAAGGATGAACTCACATTTCCAAATGTCTCCCTTAAAAATACCATTTTTTGCATTTTTCTCTCGACAGCCCCAAGCAGAGGTTGAGTCTGTTTAACAGGCAGGGGGAAGGAGCTGCTTTTGCAGCCATGGACGGGGAGTCCTGTGCTAAGCCCACGGCAGCACTTCCAGGGATGCCCTTGGTGGGTCACCAGCCCTCGATGCCCTCGGCACCCGACCCAGCTGGAGCTGAAGGAGATGCCGGATGAGGCCAAGCCCAGTGCTGGGGACTGGGTAATGCTGGCTGGCCCAGGAGAGCATTTGGGCACTCTGGTCCTGGGGCTTTGCAACCCTGAGCGCTAACCCAGGGGCTTTAGTGCCTTATCTGCTGTTGCTACTTCCGTTTTCACCTCCCGTGGGCAGTGGAGCTAGATAGGTTCATTTTCCTTATCTCTAACTAGTTTTGCCCTCTGTGTCCCCACGTTGTCCCGCTCCCACCCCACCTGGTCCCACGTTTGCATGCTGCTGGGGTCAAGCCCAGCTCAGCACCTTCTGTGCCCAGGGCAGACCCGGCTTCGGTGCCCAGGACCTGCTGCAGCCGAGCTCAAGCTGCCAGGGCTCCTCCAGCAGCAACTGCAGTCTTTGCACGTCATCCCCCAGGCAGAGCACCCCCGGGGCCTCCTGCCTGCTCTGCTTGAAAGCAGACGAGAGATGCAAAAGCTGTTCAGAGGAAATGACTGTGAGCGTATCAACAGCATCATACAAGTTTGTGTCTGCAGGAACCCAAAATAAAAATATCCCCAAGGTCACAGCTGCTGTGCAAACATCTGTGCAGCGGGTCGTGGGCACCCCTCTGGGCTGCACCTTCCACAATACACTTCTAAAACCTTCTTTCCACTAATTCTTTTTTTATTTGTATTTTTCATTTAGGCATTACAGTAACATATTTATTATCACAGCAGATTATTGCAAACAGGAAGCAAGCTCTGACCTCACATCAGGACAGCCCAGAACCTGAGCCGCAGCAGAAAGCCTCACAGCCCCGTGAACTCAACATCTCCCGGCAGGCGACCACCCTGTCTGGGCAGGTAATTTAACATTTTAACAGCCCAAGCAGAGCACTCCCCCGCGATAACCACCTGGCAGAGGCGGGGAGGTGTGTTAGCAGCTCACGCGGGTTACCACCGGGCAAAGCATCACCGCAAACAGGGGTGTGCAGGATGCAGCCCCGGCAGGCAGCCGGGCACGCCCGCCAGCTGGCACCGCTCGCACACCCACGTCACTGTTGTGGGGCCAGGTAGCTTAGCAATGCCAGCCCAAACCTATTAAATTCCCTGTTATAAAGTAATTTAAAGAATGGTAAACCCAGGGATGGTGTGGGCACAGGAGAGGTGTGAGCTATGACGGGGGGTTTAGGCTATGATCTTTTTTTCAAACATTTAGACGTCATGGCCAAGAGGGTGCCCGTGCTGGGTGCTGCTGGCAGCCCGGACACGGCAGGAGGAGACCCAGGCCCCATGGGTGCCCCCATGTGGGGGTCCCCCCTTCCCGCATCACCCCAGCCACATCCCCGGGGTCCAGCCCCACTCACCAGCTACAACGTGGCTCCAAGAGATACTAAAATGGGAGATGCATATTCTCTCCCAATGGAAAGTATTTTAGCTAAATCCATGCTATAACCATTTTATTGACTCCAAGTACCAGAGAGAAGGTTAGAAGTGACTCTTTTACAAGTCATTTTGCTGTTAAATTTAGCTGTCCTATTTTCATTATCCCCATGGCTTTGGCAAGGGGGAGCAGCCTTCCCTAAAAGGCCTCGTTTCATACAGTAAGTTATTTGCTTCTCTCCTGGCAGATATCTAAGCTTATAAGGTTTGTCTGCTCCACTCAATAGCAGTATCAGCCTTCAATCTTATATGATTAGCATCAGCATTTCATATTTGCTTTTGGCTCCCCGTCTGACAGCTTTCCACATCGCTCAGGACTGGGGTGTTGGGATGGCGTCACATCACTTGTAATGTGGGATCATCTGATTTTGATTCCCAAGGTTCATGGTACACCCAAAAGATTTGGATAAATGCCTTATCTGCTTTTTCCCCCCATGTTCCCTATTGCCCAGCAAAGATAATCGATTCGTTCCACTCATTTCACAGTTGTCAGGTCTATAAAATATTGAGTCGACAGGCCAACATGATGCCAAATGATGGGTAATTGAAGACGAAAGGTGATGATGTTAAAAGAAACATTCCGGAAAGGAAAGATTTATCCCATCAGGTTAAACTTGTCCATATTTCCAAAAACATTTCTTCCTGCAGAGAGGGACCTTGTCCCAGCCCCAGTGGCCATGGGCAGCCGGCACCTCCTCCGAGGTCACGGGAGGCAGTGGGTGAACCGGGGCTCGTGGGATGGCGCCTGTCCTCGCAGGGAGCGCTGAAGCTGCTGGGCTCTGGGCTTTTTGGGGGAATCTTCCTCTGTTTTCCCCAGAAACAACCCGCCACAGCCCCAGTGCTCCCCAGCAAAGAGCTCACTCCCGTGAGGCCGTGCCCTTGAGGCTGCCCGGTGGGATGCGGTGTGGGTACGGGGTCCCCTGCTCACAGCCTCTGCGCTTTCCCCAGCAATGAGCCAATCCCCCCCAAAGCTTCCCACTGCAACCATGTCGGGTCCCAGATTTCAGTCCGGCGTGTACAAATCCAGCCCCTTCTCAGTGATATTCACTTAGAGCGGTGCCCGCACCACCCTGCCGAGCATCCCTCGCTGTGACCCAGGCTCACCCGCCCGGCCCCGCTCATAGCCGTGCCTTTCAGGAAATGCTGGAAATGCTGAAAATGCTTCGAAATGTGCCCGGCCCGGCCCTGTGCGAGCGCTGGGAACCAGCCAAGCCCCAGCTGGGTGGCCTCACCAGGGGAGGGGGCCAAGCCGGGCACCCAGCTGCCTGCGGGTCAGCTCCAAATTGCTGGGCTGGGGTTTCTGTGCCCCCACCCTCCCCTTTCCCGACCCTTTTCCTGGGGCAGCCTTTGGGGGACAGAGCAGGACATGGGTTAGGGACAAGGATGGGACACCCACCGGCTGAGATGGCTGCTGAGGCAGGAAAGATGATACCCCAACCCCAGTTCCTAAAACCCTCTCCTGGGACCCCCACCATCTCCTCCATCCTGACGTTGCCCCCCGGGATGCCTCGTGGTCCCTGCTCACCCTGAGCCCTGCCCACAGCCCCTTCGTACCCAGGGAGGGCCCCTGCCCGGGCGAGGGTGCATCCCCCGTGGGCGGGCAGCTCTGTCCCGGTGGCACGTAGGCTCAGCAGCAGGGTGGCCCTGCACCCTCCCGCACCCCGTCCCACCCCCGGACCATGTAGGGCACTGGTTGCTCCCAGCCCAGAGCTTATAGGAAGAGGAAACCCCGTCCCCATGCAGAGGAGGAAACCCGACAGCCCAGATGTGCGCAGAGCAACGCCGATAGCGTTTTTATTATTTATTATTTTTTTTTTCCCCTCCTCTCTGCAAACAGAGGAGTTGCACGAGCAGTGGCAGGCACGGCCCAGCCCACGGCACGGCGAGCAGCAGGGCTGGCAGAGGCTGCGGCACAGCCCTGGTGCAGCCATGGGGCAGAAGTGCATGGAGAAGGTGTCCTCCTTCCTCTTCGAGTATGACACCCCCAGGATGGTGCTGGTGAGGAACAAGAAGGTAGGACTGACCTTCCGGCTGATCCAGCTCATCGTCCTGGCATACATCATCGGGTAAGGCTCCCTGGTGCCTGCTTTCCCCCAAATTAATGCTTTGCCACCGGGTTAAAAAGCACTGGAGATGAAGGGGCTCATATATCCCGATGCGGGGGGGTTTATTGCCGATGACATTGAATCCCCCCAGCCGTGGCCACTCCCGTGCTGCCCAGTGTCCCACCATGGGTCTTCCAGACAGCCGCCTGGTCCCCGTGTCCTCCCCAGAAGTGGCGGCATGTGTGGGCTGGAGGCTCATCCCTGCCCAGCCCTGCTCCGCACGCCAGGGCCCCGTCTCCTCGCTAAGCCACATCCAAATCCCACTCGAGATGCTGGACGGTGGCCTGAGAATCTGTTGTTATTTTTATTTTCATTTATGTTAACGAAGAGGCATCTGGGGCCAGCACAGTGATTTGTGAGGCCCAAGCGGCTCGAGACAGGACCGTAAATCTCCTCGTCCACCGCCCCGCTGGGGAGGCAGGGCCAGCCCCACGGCTGGGGCCGGGACGGAGCCTCGCTCCAAATCCCTGGTTTGCTTTGCTTGTAGGAGACAGCCCTGAGAGCAGCCGCCGTGCAAGAGCAACTGCTTTAAAAAGGCAGCGAGTGGAGCAGGCGGGCTCAGAGCCATGCGAGGATGCGTGTCCTTGGGTGCCCTGGGACTGCTGCTCCTGCCACAGTGATTCGGTCCCTGTCCTCTCGGTGTGGGACGATGTGCTGTGCTATGGGATGCAATGGTTGATAAAAATCTTTGCTGTGCCCCCATGGCTGCTGTGGGCTCAGCCTTTGAGAGAGAGACGGGCATGCCTTCCATTGGAAGGGCTCCACAGCAGGAGGTCTGCAGGGTGAGGGGGTGTCTGGCCATGAATTGGAAAACAATGGGTATTTTTTAGGGTGCAGGGTGCCTACCGCAGCCCAAACGAGAGGCAGTAGCTCCCAGGGCTCAGTGCAAGCAAGTAGCTGTGGGGAGCAGCGGTGCCCATCCTGGCTTTTAGCACAGATCCCCTGGAAAGGGGGAAGAGCTTCCCAGGGGGTCAATCGTGGGACCCCGCATCGCTCCCACCCCGCTCACCAGCACTTCGGCTCACAAGGGTAATCCTCATCCCAAACTGCTTCCGAGCCAAGGTCTCAAGGATGCTCCGTTGCAAAGGGTTTTTCACTGGCCCAGACTGGTGTTACTGGGAGCAGCGCTGGCTGTCCTAAGGGCTGAGCCCATGAAACCCCCGGGCTCCAGCAAACGCAGCCGGGGGCAGCCGCCCCTGCGGATGGGGAACTGGCAGAGGCGGTTGCTCAGAGTGGGGCTTCCTAAGGAAACGCGGCTTAAGCAACCCAGCTAAAACGGGACAGGCAGCCAGGAGGGAGCAGAAAGAGAACCAGCTTGGGGGGGACAGCAGAGGGGAGGAGGCTGGCATGAAGTTGCTGTAATTCCTGCATTTTTGCTGTCTCAGTGTGGTCAGGCTCCATTAGCAAGGCACTGCCTGTGAGTGCGGCTGCCCGTAGCCCCACCGGCCATCGGCATCCCTTCACTGCCTGCAGCACTGCCTCCGGTTCCCTGCCTGCACTGAGCCACGATGCTTGAGATTTTCTCTTCTTTGAAAGCAAGTTTGGAAGGCAGATATTTATTTATTTACAATTACCCCAGCTTTGGTCCCCCTTGGCAGCAGGCGTGGGACGCTTGTGGGGATGCGTGCGATGCGTGGGTGCTCTGGAGGGATGTGTGGTAGTGCCATCAGTGCAGAGGAGGGACGTGGGGCTGACCCTGACGAGATACCCAGCGTTACCTTTGGGGAGCAGCTCTTCTTTCTGCTGATGTGCTGCGATAAGGCGGTATCGCTGCTGGCCAGGCAATGCCAGGCGCTCCCCAGCTCGGCATCGCTTTCTGGCTTTCATTTCCTGAAAATCTCGCATGCAAGGAGGCTGCGGGCTGAGCTGCAGGATGGGGCTGGCGAGGGAAGAGGGCTTGGTGACTGCCACATCGGGGAGTAATAGCAGGGGACTTTTACCACCTGGGCAGGGCTCAATGCGGCATTTACAGCATGAAGGGGAAATGACGCCTTGCTTGCCGTGACCGTGGCTCAGCGGCAGGGTGAGGCCGCATTCTGCCCTGCCATGGGGAGGCTGTATTGCAGTGGGGTGCCCAGCCCTGTGTGCCTGCAGTCACCTCCTCCAGGGAGGGACAGGGTGGCAGCGGCAGAGGCTGCCCTGGAGGCAGATTTAGGGAAACGCTCTGCCATGGTGCCACCCAGCTCACAGCCTCCTGCAGCCCCGAGGGCAGTGGGGAAGATGCCCACTGTAACCAGTATAACCCAGCATGGTCATCTGCCTCGGAGGAGGAGGTTGGAGCTGGGGGTCCCAGCTGAGGTGGCAGCAGTGCTGAATTTGTGCTCCCATCCCCAGGTGTTGGGACAGATGCCATGCCTGAGGTTCCCTCGCCCCCTGTCCCAGGATGCCAACAGGGCTGCAAGACAAAAAGCACCGTCCCCAAGAGGTCCCCGTAAGGTCCAGCACCCGTAGGGCAGACCTCTGGGCAGCACTTGGGGTTCCCCATTTTCCCCCATGCCCACCAGTCAGGTGCCTGAGGATGGGCTGACATGCCGGGCTGGCATCACGGGCCGTCCCATGGGCAACCCGCTGCCTCTGTTGCAGCCAGCGGGACCGGTACCCGCGGCGGCGGGGACAAAAACCAGATCACTCCTTTTTTAGTGCCAGGAGTGCTCCGCGCTGCCGGGAGCACTACCCGAAATGGTTGCTCACCCATGTTTATAGTCTCCCTGAGCCAGAGTTAATCCAGCGGCAGCTTGTTTATGCCATAGGTTAAATAGTGTCAGGAGCCGGACCTAATGGCTACACGATGGGCTGGGAAATGCATGGAGAGCCCCGTGTTGGCCACAGCAGTGTCCCCAACCCTGCTGCTGCAGCCCTCTTGCAGCCAGGGCCATGGCTCCATGGTTCCCTTTGCTGTATGGGGAACGGTGGCCCTGGACGTGAGCCATGTCCAGACTGACTCCTGTCTTAGCCCTGGAGGCACTGATTTTTGGAGAGTGCCTATGAAGTGGATCAGGAGGGTGCAGGTGGGTCGCCAAGCCCAGCAAGCTGCAAACTCTCCATAGGCTTTAATCCCAAATGGCCGATGGCCACCCTGCTCCACCTGCCTTCACATAGCCTCAACCACAAAATGTGTCCCAGTCCCCAAAATAAATCATCCCACTGTGCAAGTCAGGTCCCGCAGCTACTGCATGCCTGGGGCAACGGGTGAGAGAGCTCAGCAACATGTCCTTCATCCAGCTGGAGGAAATTTGGCAAATAAACAGCCAGGCGAGACTTGGTAGAAGAAGCCCCAGTCCATAGCGATGTGCTGGGACTTGGGGCTCCTGTGGATGAGTGCCAGTGGCCATGCTCATCCCACCACCTTTCCCCATCCAGGTGGGTCTTCCTCTATGAGAAGGGCTACCAGTCTCAGGACAGCATCGTCAGCTCAGTCTCGGTGAAGATGAAAGGCCTTACGCTGACCAACGAGAGCGTCATGGGCCCTCACATCTGGGACGTGGTGGATTACGTTTTCCCACCCCAGGTAAGAAGGCAGGGTGGGTGGGTGGGTTTGGGGGTGTTGCTTTTGTCTCGACCGCTGCTTTTACCCATGCGCTGGGGTGCAGAGGGGTTCCTCAGCGTAGGCTTTCCATGGGGCTAACTATGACATGGTGTCCCTGTGGTGGAAAGGAGGTTGCTCCTGCCACAAACCTCTGCCCACATATCACCCCTGGGGAGCATTCGGTGCTTGGGACCCGCTGTGGTTGATGGGGCATGTTTGAGGCTGCCTCCAAAAGGCTCAAGGCTGCTCCGGTGCCTCCAGACGAGCATCTCGGGCAGCAAGGGGGGTCCTCTACTGTCGCTGGGGCTGGTGGCATTGCAGGTCCCCAGGGCCACCACCAGCTTCCCAAGCTGTGGCAACAGAGGGCAGAGGACCCAAAGTTAGGGAGAAAGGTGCCACCTGCCTGGACATGCCCCGGTGGTTTGGGTGCCCCTACCCCTTGCCCCAGGGAGAGGCTCCTTGCAGAGACTCCATCAGAAAACGCTGTGCCAGCTGTGAGCTCGTTGGCTGTGTCTCCTCAGGGGGATAGCTCGTTCGTGGTGATGACCAACTTCATTGTCACCCCTGGACAGAAACAAGGAACCTGCCCAGAGGTAAACGCGCTGGCTTCCTTCAGCGGTCTCAGCTTCTGTAATTTAGGGGGGTTGTGTGGTGGCACTGGGGAAGGGGTTTTCCTGACCTTGAGAGGTTTGGTGAAAGCCTGAGCCTGGCCCCATGTTATTGTTCCTGACTTGCAAGTACTATGTGAAGGTTTTTATTCTGCTGAAAAACAGCCAGCATCCATTTAAGTTTTCTTCCCTTTGAGATGATCAAGCGGAGCAGGCTCGAGGCTTGAATAAAAGCATCTGCCTGGAGTTAAAAAAATAAATCCCCCCTTTTTCCTGCTTAATCTGGACATCCTTGGCTGGGAAGAGGTACGGATGAGGCTCTGGCTGCAGCCGAGTGGCATTTCCCCTGGGGAAAACGCTGTGTGGTGAGGCAGGAGGGACAGGGGACCGAAACCGTGGGGTATGATGCTGAGAGGCGGCTGCCTGCTTTCTCCAAACAGCTGCCGGACGCCGGGCTCTGCTTGCGGGACAGCGACTGCAGCAAAGGGAAATACAGCCGCCAGGGACAAGGTACGGCGCGGGGCCCTGAGGCTCTGGCACCGGCGTTTCTGGTGAGACACGGCGAAGCCGCAGGGCTGGGGTGTCTGGCTGGGGGACCTCCTTTGGAGCACCAGTTGACGGGGTTTGGGAAAAGCATCCGGCAGCGCGGGTGAGGGTCCCACCTGGGCTAGTCCTGCTTTTCTCTTCTGAAAGAGATCTGAGCTGTAAAAAGCTCTCCCAACAAAAGGTTAATCAACACTAAAACATTTCCCCCAAACTGCTATCTTTCTAACAGCTAGGCATTTTCTGAGGTGTATTTTAGCAAGAAAAATGCCCAGTTGCTTCCCTGTACAATAGTGCAAGACAAACCACTGCCCTGAGCTGAGAGGCCACAATTAATTGCCCTTTTCATAAAGGGGCACCAAAGCCCTGATTATTTTGTGCCTTGGATGTCTGCGGCAGGGCTGAAGCTCCAACCAGATCCTATCCATCCCAGTGGGAAGCTGGGATTTCCCAGTATACAGGGGTGTGAGCAGCCATCTCTCTTCCCCACAGGGCTCATGACGGGCAAGTGTGTGCATTTCAACAGCTCTGTGAAGACCTGCGAGATCTTTGGCTGGTGCCCCGTTGAAGTTGATGACCATATTCCCAAGTAAGCAATGATGTCAGTGCCCCCTTTTCCATCCCAGTCCCACCCCAGCTGCACCAGCAGCACTCGGTGTAGGGCAGGGCAAGCCGGGGCTCTGCAGGTTGCTGCCAGGACAGCCTGGGTCGATGCAGACTCCATGGCTGTACATGCTGCCTGGTGTCCCCAGGGGGTGTGTGCCTCTCCTGGCATGGTTTGCTCCCCACCTCGCTGGTGGCTCACCCCATCTCTGCTGGATGTTCTGTGCATGGACCAGCAGCTCCCGTCTATCCTGTTTGCCTTCAGAGCAAAGTTGTGCTCTGCCCATGAGATGTTCTCCACCTCCAGCCTCCATGGGCCACTGTGAAGCACCTCCTGGTAGATGCAAAGTCCTGTTCCTCCTTGCCTGCACTCCTCACAGGGGGTCCGCAGGGACAGCCGTGGGTCTGCCAAGGAGCCCAGGGAAGCACCCAGGGCCCTTGAGCTCGCTTCCAGCCACTTCACTGTGCTTTTGGGGTTTCTTAACTGAAATCCCAGCACCTAACTCCATCTCTGTTCCCTAACAAGCACTTTCCTCCTTCCTTGGGGCTTTTCTGAACCATGGTGGGATCTTTCACTTAGAAAGGGTAGGGATGAGATCACCAGTTTTGCTGGGTCCTGCTTGTCCCAGTTTGGATGAATCTCCACCAAATGGGGCTTTCTCTAGAGGCTGGAGAGCTGAGCGGTGGGCACATGCCAACACTTGTGTTTTTCAGCCCTGCCCTGTTGTCAGAAGCAGAGAAGTTCACCCTGTTCATCAAGAACAGCATCACCTTCCCCAGGTTCAAGGTGTCCAGGTAAGAGGTTTGGGGGAACAGCTTCTGCTCAGTTCACCCAGCTGCGTCCCTAAGGGGAATCCATGGGTGTAGCTGGATGCTTGATACAGAAGACGCTGTCCCTCACCAGCAAGCCCAGGTCTACTCTAACTGCCGCACCGATCACCAGATTAGCTGATAGGAACTGAGACATTTCCCTCCCAAATCCGTCCCACCTCAGCTGGTAGCTGTGGTTACAGCAAAGGAGGTTTCTGGAATTAATGTCCCCTGAGTTACCCTGATATGATGCACATTAAAATACAGTTTCTCTGATTCTTCATTTTTCTTCTCCCTTTTCCTCCCCGAAGATAACAGTAAAATACTAAATGCCTCAGTGGGGTGTGAGCAGCCAGGATGAGCTTGCTGCCCAAAAACGAGCAGAGGCCCCTTACTGTCGTGGTTCCCACCTGCTTCTGGAGCGGGCTGTAGGGTCAGCCCCTTCCAGGCAGCGCTGGAAACGGTGCTGCCAGCTGAAGGCACACACATAAGAGGATCTGTGATGACACTGATTATATATCTGATTTGGAACAAATTAACGGAAGCTATTTGTGCTGAAGATGGCGGATTCCTCTCTCTAAGCCGATCACGTCCCTGCGCTGCAGCCAAGGTTAAATGCCCTGGCAGCCAGCACGTTTGACAAAGTCTCGAGCTGGCCTCGAGCTGCACCCCGGGAGGTGGCTGGGAGAGGGGATCCCCACCAGCAGTGAGGAGAGTCAGCAAGCTGAGTGAGGGCAGGCAGGAGGGGGGACGCGATGAGGGACAGCAGGTCCTGGGAGGTGAAGGCGGCCGGGCTGGCTGCCATGGCAGGCGCTGAGCTGGAGCCGGCTGGTGTCATGGGGAAACTTCCTGCCTTTGATCACTGCTGCTAATTAACTGCTGAGCATAAATGATGGGACAGCGTTGAGCCAGGCACAAGGCTTACAAAACCCTCTGGGTCAGGGAGGCCTCACAGAAAGACTATTTTTAGGCAAAAGAGCAGGGTAGGGTGGAAGGCAAGACATTGTCCTTCCCTTTTCACCCTTTTTGGAGGAGACGGCAAAATCCAGCTAAATGTAAAAGCTGTGGGATATGCTATCCATCAGCTGTCCCAGATGAAAACTGTTGGTGCGTGGAGCATTGCCTGGCAGAACCCATGGATGAGCTGATGTGCAAATGGGATAGGCAGCTGGGAGGGATGGTGGAGGCCACGGGAGGGTTTGCAAAGCTGAGGAACGAGAGAGGGGGTTGCTAGAAGAGGTGAGGACAGGCAGACGTGCACTGAAGAAATGGGTTTGGGCAGCAGGCAAAGCAGCAACCCCAAAGCAGAGGTGGAGACCATTTGCAGCAGAGAAAACAGCAGAGAGGCTGCTTCTGCAACAGGAGGTTCAGGGGACAAGAGTCGCTGATGGGGTGGGAGAAACCAGGCAGGGCTGGAGGAAAGGGCCCACTCTCCATGTGCGGGGTCTGCTGAGCACGTGGGGGGGGAGGACGAAGCCCTGAGCTTTGAAGTTAACTGACTTTGAGCAATGGGTTGGACCAGGGACTTCCAGAGGTCCTTTGCCACCCAAATTATTGGGTTATTCAGACTCTTTCTCGCTCTCTTTTCCTTCACAGGCGCAACTTGGTTGAGAGCATTACCAAACAGTACCTGAAGAAATGCACCTATCACAAAGTCACCGATTCCTTATGCCCCGTGTTTGACCTGGGATACATAGTGAAGGAATCGGGTCAGAATTTTACCTTCCTGGCTGTTAAGGTACTTCAATTTCAAATAATGTTTCTTGCTGACACGGGGAGGGGCACACCAAGAGAGCAATCATCCCCGAGCTGTTGAGGTGTGAGGGATCTGTTTTCTCAAGGACTTGCGAGGCAGTGTCAGAATTAGCTCTTAAAGATTATGAATCTCCTTGGGCATGACCTAATATTTAAGCCTTTCTTGGAAAGTCCCCTGTAAGACTGACAAGATTTGACCTACTGGCAATAAATCCAGGGTTCAGTTTGTTTTAATTTGTGCAATAAACTACTAGAGTTTGTGGCCAAATCCCAGCCAACTGAGCTCGGGAGCCTCGGCTGGGTGGTCAAATACTGGTCATCGCATAATGCAAACTGCAGCCTCTCCCCAGGCTCAGAAATGCAGCTTTGCCCAACGCTTCTCAGGGTGGTATGCAAGAGTATCTGCTATTTCTGCACTGCAGAGCCTTAAGCTAACTTTGCCAGGCATTGAATAAAATCAGAGGCTTGCATATATTAAAGGTGCAAAAAGATGAGCTTCTGGGGCACAGCTAGTTACAACCTGGACCGAGCTCAGGAGGGACTGCTTCATTTCCTAGCAGAAAACCTCTTAGAGGAGGTTTTCTTCTGATTTTAATGGGTTCATTTCACTCTCCTCTATGACCTTGTTAAATTGCCTTTCATTTTCCCTGTGACGTTAACGGTTTGATGGCAGGGTTAAGCCACAGGGCAGGCAAATCTTACGGGTGAAATCAGGCAAGAAAAGGCTGTGCCACTAGGACCATGGGGGATCTGCAGTGGGCACTGTTTCTCATGACCATGCCTTGGGCACGGGATGCTGACCAGGAACAAGAGGGCATGAATTTAGTTGTGTATCCAGCATTTAGGGCAGAAGCAAGCGCCTCCACATAGGGTGATTAGGGCACGAAGCTGAGGCTGCCCAGGAGGTCTGAGACAGTAGTGGGGTCCGTGTACCCTGGCGAGCCAGGGCACCTTTTAGCATCGAGAAAGACCACATATGAGGAGAGAAGGAGTTTCTCCATGCAAGCTAGGTCCAAGGAGGTTGGGCCAAGTGGGGCAACCTCATGACTCCTCTCTCGGCTGCAGGGTGGAGTGGTGGGCATCACCATAGACTGGAACTGTGACCTTGACTGGCCCGTCCGGTACTGCAAACCCATTTACCAGTTCCACGGCCTTTACAATGATGACAGTAATGTTTCACCGGGCTTCAACTTCAGGTAAGGAGACCCCTGTTAACTCTCCAGGAAGAATTCAGAGGTGACATCTTTCAGGATCCCACAGCACTCAAGGGATGGTGGAAGATCAGGGACCATTCTCCAAAATACTCACTACCTTTGCAGTTCCAGACAGCAGTGCTCTCTTTAAAATGGCATGAGAAAAGTGATAGCCCATCCCTTGGCCTCAAAATTACCCCGTTGCCTTTTCCTGTACATGTCCTCACCCCTGCAGACTCTCCTGCTCAGCTGAGCTCTTAGGAAGCCCCTTGAGAGAGACTGGAGAT
Organism: Ciconia boyciana; assembly: GCF_034638445.1. NCBI lineage: Eukaryota > Metazoa > Chordata > Aves > Ciconiiformes > Ciconiidae > Ciconia > Ciconia boyciana. Next base: position 4,200,732 of record NC_132950.1, read on the forward strand.
GGTGCAAGGTCATCTCACATGTTCCCACACTTTGAAGCATTCAGCCACAGGATGACATTTAGGCATGAGCTGCTGCTCTGACTGCTGCTCTGTGAAGCTGCCACTAGTGCTGCGCTAATATCCGCTGTCACGTAGCACCTGGGGTCACCAAGTATCAGCACAAGCAGGAGCTTTAGCTCCAACCTGCAGGCAGGGAAACTGAGACACAGAGGGGAGAGGTGCCAACAGCCCAGCTCCTTCTGGGGGATTAAGGAGAGGGTCAGGACCAGGTTCGTGACGGTGCATCCCCAGACCCCTGTCCTGCTCCCACCAAGATCCCGATGCCATTGGGTTGCAGGGGACTGTTGGACACCCTGGCAGGCCATTAATGCTCACCATCCAATTGGACAGATACGCCAAATACTACAAAGAAAACGGGACAGACAAGAGGACGCTGTACAAGGTGTTTGGGATCCGGTTCGACATTTTGGTGAATGGCAAGGTAAGGGTGGCCAGGCACTGGGTTCGCCCCCAGCTCCCCAGGATGGCAGTGCCATGTCCTCAGGCAGGTACCAGCTCTGTAACACAGCACCAGGGTCTCGTGGGGCCAGGAAAACCAATGCAAGTGGTTTCCTTGGGTCAGTGGTTTTGTCCCAAAAAACGTCACGATGGGTTGGGAGGGAACTGTGGAAAGTCAAAACCTTTCACTAATATTTCCAAAAGCTGAACATCTGCATTTTTCTATTTTGTCTTTTTCTTCCCACTGGGAGAGAAGACTTTCCTTGTTGTGTTCCCACTGGGAATATTTAAAGGGTATACTTTCTTTTTTTTTTTTTAATTAAAAATACAGGAAGCAAAGTAATTTCAATTTGTGTCAGCCTAAAACAAACCTACCATATTTTTCTTTTTGACCAATGAGCTTCAAACCAGCTCTTACCCAGCTCCTGTTTCGCTCTGTGCTGTGGTTGTGGTTTGGGTCGCTGCAAGGCTCTTAGCTGAGCTCCACCTATAGCTATGGCACCTTTTTTTGTTTTTCCTGGGGTGGTTGTAACATATCACTTGTTTTCTCTGATTTTATTCAGGCAGGCAAATTTGACATCATCCCAACCATGACCACAATCGGCTCCGGGATTGGTATTTTTGGAGTGGTAAGTTCAGATATTTCCGGCCTCCATATGGAGACTCAAATTATTCTCCTTGCCTGTGACATCCCTGGGGAAGTGTCCCTGAGCAGCAGTGACATACTGGTTCCCACTCAGAGGGGATGGGCAAAAGGAGGAAAGAAGGTGCTCTTCTGCCTCACTGGCTCAGGAAAATAGATTCCTGCTGCCCACCGGCTGATGTGAATTCTTCTAGCAGGAGCCACTGCCCTGCTGAGTGAGGGGAAGCAGGCTTTCGTGTCAGGGCCATGTCTTGGTATCTTGATAGTTTCAAGTTAGAGCCGGTACTGAGGGGATTTTGGAGGTGATGGGCAGTATTTCATGCACGACAGAAAACCAATATCCTATTTGGTTACGGTCATTAAAGACTTTGGCGTGACCCAAAGGGTGTTGTGCTCTGCATATATCTAAAGTGGAAGCACTCAACTTCTGTTGACTTAAATTGCCCAGTATTGAACCCAGCACACTTCACTTCTGTCCTAAATGGACATTCAGGGGCTGTACGGTCTTTATCAGCTGCCACATTGTGGGTTGAAGCAGAAGGGACCCTAATTTGCGGGGCAAACTGGAACAAGCTGGAAGTACAAGGTGGCACAGGTGAGCTGGGAGGGCAGCCCCAACCCTAACTGCACTTTGATTTAAGGCCTCTGTCCTCTGCGACCTGCTCCTGCTGCATTTTCTCCAAGGACGGGACTATTACAAGCAGAAGAAATTCAAATATGCGGAACCGGAACCTGTGAGTAATAGCGTGTCCCTCCCCTGCAGAGGCTCTTGCGGGTGCAAGTGTGGATGTGTGCATGGGTGACGAAGCTGTAACAGAAACAACATTTATACAATATATTGAGGAGCAACCAGGCGCCTTCCTGAGCTAGTGGGAAACCTGAGCCCTTGGGACTGTCAGAGATTGGGATCCATGAATCTCCTCTCCAAAATTATAGAGATCTTCTGTGTGACTCACTATTAAGAGCTTTATTCCCTCCCTTTATCCCCAGATATTCCAGTATCTGTTAACACTTGCATTGCTTTAAGGGAAGCACAGATGGACCAGTGCTTTAACAAACTGGAAAATGTCCCCTTTTCTGCTTTCTGAGAACATCTCCATGACCATGGCATGTTTTGTGGCCTTTCATGGGACATGAAAACAGCTCCCCTCAAATTCATTTGAAATTATGCTTATACATTGGGGATTAGAAGTTGCTGTTCAACCGCATTTTTCCCTGGCATTAGAAAGGGGCAGGTCTGTAAAAGAATCATCATTTTGTCTCATTTAATCCCCAGTCGAAGTTGCATAAGAAGGAAAAGGAGCTGGACAACACACAGTGAGAGGTGAGTGGTGTTACCCCAGCCCCGCTAGCATACGGCTATGGTGGGGCGAGGGCTATGGGTCTCAGGGCTATCCCAAGGCCCCTGGGAAGGCAGCAGGGCTCCACAGAGGCATGGAGGAGGTCTGAGCTGTGGGCTGTAATATCTAACCTGGGGTCAGCGTTTCCCAGGGCAGGCATGTGCGCAGGGCTGCACTTGGTGCAGGATGTGGGACTGACATCGCATCTTTGATGGCAGCATTGCTCAAAGAGGGGCAGTGGGGGGCAAGACACCAGAAATCACTGTGCACCTCTCTCTCTTGGCAGAATCCACACTGACCAACAAACCTGCACCCTCTTCCTCCTCCTCCTCCTCTCCTAAAACACGGTTGTCATCCCCTGTCACCAGCCTGCACCAGCCCCAAGGCCAGCAGAAGCAGCGTCCGACACCAGCTCATGGGAACGTGGGCACCCTGCAGCCAGGGCAGGGTCCGGCCAGCTGGGCGCTCCGCCTCCGGTGGGACACGCTGCGATGCTGCGGGTGGGTTAAACTCGTGTTGGGCATCAGGGAGCCACTAAGGCACACTTGGGGCCCTCCACCAGCCCTGCTGCAGGGCACCGGGGTCTGCCACCTTTGCAGGCACTTCCTAAGGGCTCCTGCTGTGCCCTGCCTGGTGTGCCGGGGCCATGCCAGGGCACCCTGCACCCTGAAGCCCCTGGGGAGGGCATCGCTGCCTCTCCTTCCCCAGTGGCCCCCTTGGACAGCTCCAAAGCGAGGAGAGGGGGAGGGAAGGAGAGCTAGCAAGAACCATGCCCAGTCCCTCAGCATGGGAGAAAAATGGTTATTTTGTAAGGATGTATTTTATTAAAAAAAATAAACGTTTAGTTTTTCTACTACATCCCTTTGCGGTGCCCATGCTTGCCCCTGGGCACAGGTTACGCAGAGCTTTTAAGCGCTGGGGAGGTTGCGCATGCAAAGCAATCCTATAAATCAGGCTGGAGCATGGGGCCTCTGCAATGGGCTCAGTGCAGGCTCCCCCGGGCTCTGCCTTCCCATGCAGGGCCCCTGGGCCTCTGGCCACAAGCAGAGGTTGTTATCAGGGTTGTCACTTGGGTTTCCTCTTCAGACAGGCTGGCTGGCGGAGAGCGCTGGCGCACTGCCGGCCATCAAGAACAGCTGCCCCGTGCCAGCTCTGCCTCCTGCTGCCCACGCCGGTCAGTATTAGCCAGTCAGAACTGACCTTCTCGGCGGTAGCCTCACAAACCAGCTCTTTGCACCCCGGAACAAAACTTCCCATCTCTGCTAGAAGATTTGCACTAGTCAGTGTGTGCAGCTGGACATCATGAACTATGCCCAAGCCCCACATGGCTATGAGCAGCCCCTGCCCTGTGCTGCTGGCTCTGTTCAGTTCTCCAGGATGCATCAGCACAGACTTTCTGCACAGTCTCTCTCTGAATGTCATTTTGCACCCCGCCCCCCCGGAGGAAATTTTGCCTCGGTCCCTTCAAAACTGGATCCCAGCTCTCGTGGGAAAGTCAGTAAAGAAGCTATAGGGATTGCTCTGCCTGTGACTGCAACGCCACTGACGGTGGTGGGGAGCGTGAGCTAGCGGCCTGCAGGATGGACGCACCATGCTGGGCTCGGAGCGACACAGAGGCACGTGCCCCAGACAGTTGCAGATGATATTTGGTCATAAGCTCAACAAACATTTCAAGCCATACATTCCCCGTGGGGAGATTATTTGCTCTCAGAAGGATGCCTCAGCTTTCACAGGCAGGGGTTATTTTTTAAGATTATCCCTTTGGCTAACTTTTTCACCCTTTCTCATGATGCTGTCCTGTGTAAGAGAGGTGCTTATATTAAAGATGCAGAGGTGAGGGTGAGGGAAAGCTCCCCGGTCTCTGGAGGAGTTAGTGCCTTCTTAGCGGGTGCTGAGGGCACGGGGCTGGTGGCCTCCCCGCGCAGCCTGCGCTCTCCTCCAGCGCTCATCGAGGCGAAGCACTGCACAGTTATGGTCTAGGGCAACGGTGCAGCTCTCCAGCAAGCTGCAACCAGCAGAGGGGACTGGAAGACCATTTCACACAGACATGCCTGGGGAAAAGTCAGTTGCCAACGATTAGAGGCAGCGAAGCGAGAGTGTTCAGGTAACCTTTTGCACCCACTTAAACCGGGTCAGTCTCCAGTCATAACTTAAAATAACCAGTGCAAGGCTGCAGGTAGAGCAGGGGGTTGTTTCTGCCTGCTTAATCTTTCAAGCTGCTTGTAATGCAAAGCCCCTATTCTTTCCTAGGCAGTATTAAAAGGCAGAATAGGAAATTAGGAAAAATGCTACTTGTAAATGATCCCCTGTAGTTGCTATTCAAAACCTCTGAGCTGGGATCCCTAGAAGTCCCAAGACTGCTTTAAAAATCGTGGGAGGGTTTATTTTCATCTCCTTGCTTGCTTTTTAAAATACACAGTCTTTGGGGATCCTTTTCTTTGCTTTTCATTCACCGACCATCTCTGCAACCAGCAGAATGAGATATTGTAATTTTAATTCTTTCACCAAAACAAGCTCCTCCCCTCAGACAGGGCCCCCAGGGCCCGTGGCTTTCAGGTGGGTACCATGCAGAGCGGTAGCTGTCTGGAGGAAACCGAGCAAGTGTCTCATTTTAACATACGCTGGTCCCCTCTGCAGTATGAAAAGGCAGGGAAAGCCCATGGCAAGCATTTCGGTCCCTCCTTTTGCCAGAGGGGCCAGAGCTGGTGCTCAGGGGTGGGAGAGCGAGGAGGAAGGGCTGGTCTGCTCAGCTCCACACGCCTCAGCGCAAGTCCCGGTGGGGAGGTGTGGGTGACCAGCAGGACCATCCTCCTCTCCTCTTCGTTTGACCTACTCTTGCTCTTAGGGTCAGGGAAGAATTTCCTGTGCTCGGCATCTGTTATGGCCAGAAAGCGGCTGTATATGAAGCTGTAAAAATGCAGCCGGTGTATCTTGCTGCTCTCTGCCCTCTGAGCAGCGAGCCAAAGTGTCACAGAAACCCAAAGGGATTTGGTCATCATGCGAAGACTCCTTCAATGACAATTTGCTGTGTTGCTTCCTGTTTATGCTGTGACAATTGAGGGTTGGGTTTTGTTTTTTTAAACTCCTTGTTTAATTGCGTTTTGCTTTTTACATGGTTATTTAACTAATAGAAAAGTACTAATAGAAAAGGAACCTTCAGCAAATCAAACACTGCCTCCAGTCCTTTCAGCCAGAAAACACACAAGAAAATATATATATTGTCCGGCTAATCATTACAAACAGCACTAACAAGCCCTCATATGCGATGTTGTCAGTATAATGCTCTAAGGGTCTAACAGAGGACTCTTGTCCGATCACCAGTGTCAGCTGAAGAGAGCGAGCCATGAGTGCAGTGTTACTACTCCCATTTTACAGAAACCGAGACACAAGCAAATAATTTCTGAATGTGTATGGAAATGTGGTGAGCAGATTCTGTATCTGAACAGTTATTATTATCTGTGAAGGTTACCAGGTTGGACCTGGAACAAATATCTCTTTTCATCCCCTCAGGCGTGGTTACTCTGAAAGAAATCAAGTGGCACAGATATTCCAGAAAAGCAATTGCAGAAAAACTTGTTCTGCAATAATTATGCTGGTTAGTGATGCTGCAGAGATGAGGAATTATATTTCAACCTCTGCAGAGCTGGCAACATTTAATCATTATGTTTGTGCACAATTCCCAGCACAATGAGGCCCTGATTTCCACCTGGTGCTTCCAGACACTATAACAATGCAAATTAAAAATGAATAACACTAAAGAAAAAGATAGCTCCTTCCCTGTGCAGTCTCTCCTATCTCTAATCCCACTCATTCTTTCTCTGGCACAGCAGACTCCCTTTTATTTTTAACCCCGTCCTCCATTTAGGACACTCTTGGATTTTTCCCTAAGAAAGCACCTGCCTTTCTGGGTACACTAATTCCCTTTCTCTTTTGATGCGGGAGCATATTTTCAGTCAGATGAATCCTCTGGCTGACACACAGTGAAGGACTGACAGGAACATTTATGTCCTCCCAGCTCTAAATGATGCTTTTATTTCCTTCTGTCCCAAAGACATGCATTCTCGGGCCAGATTGTGCCGGGTGGCAAAAGGACCCTCTCTGCCATTACAGCCTCAGACATCTGCAGCTCAGCCTGCAGTCGTACTCCCGGTGACAGTACGGTTGTTACAGCTCATTTTCGCTGCTGCCAGCTCTGTATTAATTATGCCACGCTATTTTCTTTTGCTTTCTTTGGTGAAGTGCTCTCTCCTTCTGTTATCTAATTGCTTTATTGCCTTATTTTAGAAAGCGTAAAAGTCAAAAGTGTCCAAATGGATTCTGAATATAGCAACAGCGCAGTCAACCGATGGGCTCTTTTGCAGGGGTGAATCGGGATTGTTCCAGTGAACGGAGCTCTGCCTACCGGTACCAAGCACGGATCCTGCTCAGCTTTATGGCACCACAAAGAGATTTGGCCCAAGCTGCTCTTAAAAGAAATTATGGCTTCAACTCTTTTTTTATCTAAACATACTTGTGAAATGCCTGGGGAAATGTAAAGTCTCCCTCTCATGACTATAACTCAAGGACAGGTTAAATAAACACCCGCCCAGTCCTTGCACCCAGAAAACACATGGGAAACAACAGTTACCAACCAACTACACCCAATCATTATTGAACAGAAATACCGAAGTCTTATTTTAACGTTATTGTAGCCATCATGGTCTAAGCATCAGAGAGAGTGATGGGTTTGGGACTCTTTTTTACACTGGTCATTGCTGCTTTGCCATGTAATCACCTGTGTATTATGAAAAGGGAAACTGAGGCACATGATTTGGGTTTTGTTTTTTTTTTTTCCCCGGAAGATACAGCAACTTGTGACTGAGACTAGCTAACCAGGTTATTTCATTAGGTCAAGTGCTAGCAGTCTTTGCCAGAGACAATAGTTTCAAGCCCTGATGCTGGTGCTAAAACTGTGCTTCAGACGTCACTGGTGATTTAAACTGCTTGATGCTAAAGGAGACAGGTCTTCAGGGGACAATCCTCAGCACTTTCCACACAGTCAGCATCTTCTAGGCACCTCAAAGCCAACCGTGAATCAGCCCAAATGACTTCTGAAACCCTTGAAAACACTTCTCAGCAGTAGTTATGGCAAGAGGAGCAGGAGGCTGAAAGTTTTACTCATTGCTCAGGAGAAGCTTAAGTTGTGTCCGTATAAGCAAGACCCTGCTTGACTGAAATGAAAGCGCCTGTGAAACAGGTCAATGTTTTACCTTATATACGTTATGGTCTTTCAGAGCATCTTTCGCGCCTTGGAGCCACAGGAGCACAGTCTCTCCACAGGCACAGCCACGTTCCTGGGTCCTGGGCACTTACACCCAGGCATCTGAGAAGGAGGTTGCTGGGGCTTTCACTGCTCAGGGCTGGGAAGAGGTGTTGCTTTTGCTCATGGGCATGTCCCACTTTTCCTGAGAGTCCACCATAGCCAACAGACAGCCCAGGAGCTCAGGCTGGTGGCTGTCTTGAGATGATATCTAATTGGTGATTGCAGATAAGCAGTCTTGAGATGGTATCTAATCAGTGATCATTAGCTAAGATCCAGAGCTGCTGGAAGAAGGCAACAGCTTTGGAAGCATGAACTTGAGGTGATGAGTGTCTCTGCTGTCCTGTTACAATCATAGAATTGTTTAGGTTGGAAAAGACCTTGAAGATCGAGTCCAACCGTTAACCTAGCACTGCCAAGTCCACCACTACACCATGTCCCTAAGCATCTACATCTACGTCTTTTAAATACCTCCAGGGATGGTGACTCAACCACTTCCCTGGGCAGCCTGTCCCAATGCTTGACAACCCTTTTGGTCAAGAAATTTTTCCGAATATCCAGTCTAAACCTCCTCTGGCGTAACTTGAGGCCATTTCCTCTCGTCCTATCACTTGTTACCTGGGAGAAGAGACCGACCCCCACCTCACTACAGCCTCCTTTCAGGCAGTTGTAGAGAGGGATAAGGTCTCCCCTCAGCCTCCTTTTCTCCAGGCTAAACAACCCCACTTCCCTCAGCCACTCTTCATAAGACTTCTGCTCTAGACCCTTCACCAGCTTTGTTGCTCTTCTTTGGACACGCAGGGGAACCAGGGAACTGCTAGAGAAAGACCAGCCAAATCCCTGCTCCTAAATGCCCTGGTTTTTAGCCAAATGAAGCTCCACTGCCTTGAGCAGAGACCAAACATGGGCTGGAAGGGGGAGGTCCCAGAAAACCTGGGCAGTGTGAGATGCTGGAAACCTTTTGTGCCAGGCTTTGGTGTTGAAAATAAACCTTAGCATTTTCTTGCCTTCTTATTTCTGTCAGAAAGGCTTTCTGCATGGAAAGAGAAATGAAAAAGTATTTCCAGCTGCTGGTGGTTTATCCAAGGGTGGAGAAATGCTGTCCCAACCATCCTCCTTCAGAAACCATGAGACCTCAATGCATCATTTATATTTTTGTTTTGGTTTCTTTGCTCTGGCTGCCACAGGAAGGAATTGTGTACACCTGAAGTGCAAAACTGGACCAAATGATAGTTACATGAAACCACGGAAACACTGTCAGAATTATTAATAAAATACGTTGAAGGAGACTAACGGATGAATTGCTGATAGTAAAAACTAGAAAACACATTTTTTGGTCACTCTAAAATATGGCAGGCTCTGCCACTGGTTCATGTCACACTGCTGTTCACCTGGTCCAAGAGCCCTTCTCTGCCCCAGTGCTTCCTGTTCATGGAAGATCTTCTCTGCTGGATTTTCTCTGTGACAAGCTGAAAGAACAAGCCTTTCTAGCTTTCTGACAGGGATAGTTTCACTGAATGTAACAACTCTTTAATAGTCAAGTTTAGAACCACACAAGTACCGGATTTTTAGCTTGCTGGTTAAAGAAAAAAAACCACTTTTTTTTTGTTTTCTTCCTTGCAAAATAAATAAGGGGACAGAGTATGCTGTGGTCATGTAATTGGATCCATTATTTTATTAGCCAATTTGAAGATCAACAGTAGGCAAATAAGGTCTCAAAGGTTTCAAGCGAAATTCAAAACATTTCAGTTCAAAGTATTTTTGACTGAAAATTGGCAAGTAGAATGGACAAATATTTTAGGTGGAAGTGAAAGGGCATTAGCCCTGGATAAACCTGTTCATCTGTAGAGAGCTGCTCAGCTGCCTATGACCAACCAGGGTGACAAAGCACATTTCTGCAGGAAACGTTAAGACTTGGATGCACATGGTAAATTGCAGTAGGTTATGTCTGACTAAATACACATGCCCACAGAATGAGTAAGTGAAAAAGTTCACGGTCTTCGCAAAGCTTACAACACAACTTCACTGTTTGAATGATTAGTGTCTCTTAATTACATTTCAATACTTCTCTAAACACAGTGACAACCCCAGGAAGGTTTTTTTGGGATGGGAAACAAAGTTGGTAGTAAACCACAAGCTGCACTATTAGTATGTTGAGCTGTTTTGAGGTATGAAACCCATGGTAAGAAATCACTTTCCAAAGCAGAGGATTATTTGAGACCCACTGGAAGTAGGTGCAGGCATTTCTATCCACTTGCTGTCAAGTGGGAAGGAGCAGCAGTCAGCAGTGGGTTGAGTCAGGATGTGGATTTAATCCAGCTCTTGCTCTCCGGCTAAAGCCAAGATCCCCTGGTGGGGACCCTGACCGCGAGTGGGGTCACAGCAGAGCCCAGTGAGCCCGGCCACGAGTCACTTGTCACAAAATCAACATCCTCACGAATCTCATGGGAAACACACTTCACAGCTGGGTGCGGGGCTGCAGTGGGAACCCCTTGACTCAGGGGCACGGTCAACCGTGAGCCAAGTAGGTAAAAGAGAGTGGGGAAAAAAATAAAAGCCTAAACATGAGTCATGAAACATAGAGGGCATCTGCTTGTGGGAATTCCTTGAGTGATGGCAGTGGAATTAGTTGATGTGCAGCATTTCTCCCCATTGCCCTAAGACTTAGAAAATGCTTATGCATATGGTCAGGGTTGACTGTTATTAATCTAGAGACAGAGCCTGGATGAGCGGACACCCGGCCATGTGGAGGGCGAGTAGGCGCCCCTGTGCCAGCACCCCAGAGAACAAGGCCACCCTGCCTCAGGGACTGTGCTCTCACCACCGCCTCCTTGGTGCCAGGGGAGACCATGGGCACGGCGCTTCGGCACCGGGAAAACCACCCGCACCCACAGCCCAACTGCCCGTGACCCAGGGAGCAGCCCATTTGCTGCGTCCCCACACCATCGGGGTCCCCCCCACAGCCCGTCCCCACACCGTGTCCCTTACACCCTGTCCCCATGCTGTCCCTCATAGCCCATGCCTCACACACCGTCCCTCACCCTGGAGCGCGCCCCCGGGCCCAGCGGACCCTCCGCTCCCTTCCCCGTCAGCACCACTTTGCCGGGTTATATTGGCAAAAATCCCCGCGTTTTTACCCAAGAGCCGGCCCCCAGCCCAGGTGTGCTTCTGGTTGGACACCACACGGCCACACGCCCCCGAAAAAGGGGGGGGGGGGTTGCCTCAAAACCACGGCTGTGCCTGCCCGCCCCCCCCTCACCCTCACGGCCACAGGGCGGCCGCCGGGCAGCGACCAACGGCCGCCGCGCGGGCCCCGGGAGGCGCGGCCGCCGCCAGCCAATGGGAGCGGGCGCGCGGGCGGTTATTTACACCCGGCGGGCGGGGGGCTCAGGCCCCGCGCGGCCAATGGGGGGCGGGCGGCCGCGGCGGCGCGGGGGCGGCGCGCGCTGATAGGGCGCGGGCCGGGGAGTTTCGCCGGGCGCTGCAAACAGAGGCACGTTGGAGCCCAGCGGCGCCGAGCGCAGGTGAGCGCGGGGCGGCGGCGGGCGCGCGCGCCCGGGGCGGGCTCCCCTCCCCTCCGCGGCCGCGGGGCTCCCGCGCGGGCCGTTGCCGTCGCCTCAGCGGGGGCTCCGCTGCCGGGCGACGTGAGGGGCCGAGCGCCCCGGCCCAGGGGCCGCCTAGGCCGCGCTGCCCCTGCCCCGCGGGTCGCCCGCCTTCAGGTCGCCCGCCTGGGGCGGCGGCTCCTCCCCGGCATGGGGTAGGTGCAGCGCGGAGGGACGGACACACGCGGGTTTCCGCCCGGGGGCAGCGTCCCGGCGGCTGTGGAGTGGGGACGCGGGTGGGATCCGAGGTCCGGGTGCCGGAGGTGTGCACCGGCCGAGGGCAGGTCGCCGGTGCGGGTGGGCTCTCCCAGGCCGGCGTGCTCGGGCAGCTGCTTCATTCCCCCGGGCTGCGGGGAGCTGCTTTCCGCCGCCGCAGCGGGGTCGGGACTGCGCTGGGCAGCCGCAGCTCCAGAGCTGTTGCTTTTACTAAACGCAGAAATAAATGAGAAAAAAAAAAAATCCTTCCAAAAACAGGGATTTTGAGCAGTTTTCCTGTCATGCCAATCATCTCTTGCCCACGTCTGGAGGGAGAGAGAGGGCAGAAGAGAAGGTACGAAGTGTGGAGAGCTCCATGCAGGTCTGTCACTGTTTCCTAATCCTCCTTGCTGCCCTTGGGGATCAGTCTGAGCTCCTCACAGTTTGGATTTTCTCTTGGGTCAGTGCTTTGGTCTGAGCTGTCCTGCCCTGGCAGTGTCCCAGAGCACACACCTTGCAGCCAGGCTGGTGTGAAGAGGGGCTTATCTTCTCTCTGCTTACCTTGGCTCTGAGGGAGAATAAACTGCAGCTCTCAAAGGCCTGTATGCTGTGAACAAGGAAAACTGCTGATCCTGCAGGGATATCACTTTCTTCAGCTGCTCTGATGAAGCTGAAATTACCATTCTGTTGTAGTTGTAACTTAATGGAAAAGGTTTTGTTTAATAGGAAACTGTTGCTTTTCTATTTATAATAGTCTCTGATTCTGAGTTAAGCTTACAGCGCCACTTCCCATAATGTGTTAATTTCCTCCCTGTGAGGCATCTCTGGCAGCTTCAATTTGTTCTGGCGTTTGACATGGGATGGCTTTGAAGTGTTGCTTTTGAAACTGGATAAGGCAAGCGGAGAGCCGTTATCTCAGTTGCTTGAAAAGAAAAACCAAAGCCAACGTGCTAAGGCCGTGCTCCAACATGTCCCTGCACCTGGCGCAGCTTGCTGTGCTGCACCCCGTGCTCGGGCTGGGGTGCGTGGTGTGAATAGGATTAATCTCCAGGCATAGCAATAAATTGCTTTCCCGGGCTTGTTCTCTTGTCTTTTGCCTGGAGAAGGCCAGATCTTAGCAGCTAGGAGCGTAGGCACCAGCCTGTTATCATTCCAGTGAGGAGTTCAGGCATGTTATTGTTTGATACCGTATGAAGGCTGGGCTTTAAGTCACAGTAGGTGCTGGGCCACTGGGTCCTGATAGTTTTCTTTTTGAGGTAAGCTGTGTTCACTGGCATGAAGTGTCATCAGTCTGAACTGTCTCCAGCTATTTCTTCTCCTTGCTTTTGGGATATGTCTTGTGGTCGGAGCTGGCATGCTTGGAGTGGGATATGTGTGAGTGCATGTGTTCCCAGGACAGCTCCTGGCCCAGAGAGGGTGGGCAGAGCTGCTCATCCAGCCTCTTCTGGAGCTGAGCTGCAAGAGGACCTCATCTGTCCCAGCATTGCCCCAGGGAGCAGTGAGGTGCTCCCATTGCTTCACACAGCCTGTTGGTGCTTTACTTCTGCCATGGCTTTCCAAGCCTGTGCTGCTGGGGGCACAGATGCCCTGTGCCCCCTAATTAGGGTGTTCATTAAGCCCTAAATGTCTTTGCCTGATACAATCAATTGTCCTTGCACTAACCAGACTTTCAAGGCCCAGCTTTCTTTTACTGGGAAGGGGTTGTGGGATTTCTCTTCCCTTATGGGCTCATCAGCCTGTGGCAGAGGAGATACTTGGAAGGACAGTGTAGCAGTGTTCTGTTTGCTGGAGGAAGAAGCACTGCTTAGGCAGCGGTCACAACAGAGCTTATGTTATGGTTTAGACCTTGGCTGGGTTTGAAGAGGTGGCACTATGCTGAGCATGTCACTGTACTTCAGCCAAGGGTCTGCTTGCCAGAGTACAGGATCTCTTCTTGCTGGTGTTTGTTCCCTGAAGTTACTGAAGGGTGTATTAACCCAGTTGTTCATGCCAGCCTCTCTCAAACTATGGAAAGAACAGTCCTGTCTGGAAGCCAAGTCTTCTGTGAAGTGTCAGTGCTGACCTTAGAAGAGCCTTATAGGGTCATTGCTACCTGAGAGTGGGAGAAGGAGAAACTTCTTTTGTAGGAGGCTTCAGGAAAAGGCTGGGGGTGCTGGACGGCTTCTGCAGGCTATTAGCAGGGTGGTTTGGGTCTCCAGAGTATGTATCTGCCTAGCTGAGGGGCAGAGAGGATAGACTGATGCAAATCAGGGCATGCCAAGCTAGTGGAGGGGAAGGGATGTGTGTTGGTGGGGAGCTCAGTGTGAGGATAGTGACAGTGCTGGAGTTGTGGAAGGCAGTTTGTTTGATAACATCTGAAATCAATATGTGCAATTACTCTGCCTTGGGAAGATGCCTGGAGAGAGCATACCCATTAGTGCCCTAAAGCGCGGGTGGAGTGTCCATGGGTCTGTTCAGCAGCTCAAAGCACTGACAAACCCTGCGTGTAGGAGGGTGTAGGCTCTGCTTACGTAGGAGGTTGTGCTTGGCTTGGGGAGTCTGAGGGAAAATGGTTTGTATGGGGTCAGCAGCAGAGCCCAGCTTTGGGCAGTATCAGGCTGTAGTAGGAGCTTTCTTGACACCTGAGTGTGAAGGAGGGTGGGCAAACAAGGCTTCTGGGTGGGTTTTGACCCCCCTCTAACTTGTGTGTGTGGGATGACTTCTTCCTGCACAGCCTCTGGCAGATGCTTGCTGCTACTCAGCCCTGCCACTGCTGCTGACGTTTGGCAGTTGGTGATGGCAGGAAGCTGAGCCTGTCCCTTTGCTGAGGGCCAATGAGGAGGCAAGTTATCCCTTTGGCTTCTGGCCAAAAGTGAGGCCTGAGCTGTGTAAAAGCCAAGTATAAAGTTGGTATGAAATAAAACGTTACTGGCTTGTGCCTTAAAAGGTAGGAAAGCAGACACATCCGGGGAAAACTAGGTATACAGTAACCCTTACCAAAATTCTTGCTCTTATGTCTTTCTCTTCATGATTTCTTCTCCTCTCATCTTCAGTCCTTTATTTTTTGGCACAGGATGTCGCTTGCTTTGAGAACCAAGCATCTGACATGCAGGGAGGTGACCCAGTCATCAGAAAATATGTGGTTGAAGAAATGAATGTGGGTAGCTGGCTGTAAAGGCGGTGGGGATGATTGAAGTGTACAGAAGCAATTGTTGACATAACGTAGTCATTGTGGCAGATCTGAAGGCTAGTGATGTTTGTGATGGATAAAGCATCAAAGCATTGGGTACAGTAGATAAATGAATGATATAAAATAATGTCATGTCATCAAGCATGTTGTTTTAATTAAGAAGTGGTTAAGCTTAGCATGGTTGGAGAAAAATGTCTGATACCTTCTAAAAAGAAGAAATCCTGATAATTGATAAATTGGGGTAGGATACTAATCTGAAAGATAATGGTGGGAAGAAGCTGCTGTGACTTCATGGATGTGTGGGAGGGTGGCTGCTGATTTGTGGTGGTGGGTGAGGTGTAAGTACATGTGTGTTGCCAGCTTTCCAGAAACTCAGGTATTTCTTGGGCTTGTGTAGTTGGTGACAGGTGGTGGCTTTAAGGATTGAGTCCTTAATCACAGAAAAACATGCTCAGTTAGGGACATCTGCACCAGACAGGGATGTTGCAGAACTGTCAAGAAATGGAGCTGCTCAGGCCCTGGGCGGCAGCATCAGCCTTGCACCAGCAAGTAGTGTGCCTCGGGCCCAGAGCTGCCTGTCCTACAGATGGGGTCCCTTGGTGTTGGTCTGGGTGAGAAGTAGTGCCTAGTGACAGGCACAGGGAGAAGGGGATGAAACCAGAGATGTGGTGAAGCAGGGAGGTCTCCCGTGGGTTCTTGGGGAAGGCTTGTGCCTTACTGCAAGGGTTGCTATGAATTAGCAAGTGTAGTATTTTTTTTCCGGAATCAAACATAAGGGCTATCAAAAAATCCATCTGGAAATCTGACTCAACCTTTCCTATTTTCCTAGTTTCCAGCTACTGTGTTGCCTTCCAGTCTTTTTTCACTGTACCCTATACAAATACAGTCATTTTATAGACTTCATCATTAATGATGGGGTGTAGTCAAGCACTGCATAACTTGCAGTTCTAACTTGCTTAGGCATTTGCAGTCTGGATTTGTTGGTCACTTTTCCTACTGGGTTAAGTCTTTAGAAACATTTTCCTGTTCCATTGCAGTCTTCAGTTTTATTTCTGGCATAAGTGATATGGACAGAAAGAGAGGGAGAAGCATAAATATTTGTCGTAAGTATCAAGTACATTACACTGGTGAATTTTTTTTTGTATTGCTTTCATGTGCTGGTGTCTCTGGATGGGGAAGTTCTCCTGAAAGGTCAAAACCTTTTGGGGAAACAGCTTCTCAGTGGGCTGAGGCTTGCAGCTGAAAGGAAAGGCTGTCCCATGGCAGCTGGGAACTTCTTAGTCCAGCAACCTGCTGGTTTAGGGAGTGAACCTGGCTGAATATGAACCCTTGTATTTTATTTCTTGATGGCACCCAGCACGTGAGCTGAGTCATGCCTTGTGGATAAAGCTGTGGTTTGTTGAGGACTTGTTTCTTTTGGGTTGCTGCCCTGGGCAGGCATTATTTTAGGGCAAGTACCTCTGAAATAGTTGTAGTTCTTTTTGCCAGAAGCCATGTGGGATTGATTTAGCCTGTTTGTCTCTGGGGTGGTTTTGGTGTTTCTGCAGATTGGTGGCTGTGTTCAGGGAAGGCTGTGAAATGTTGTGATTAATTCTTCAGTATTGTTCAGAGAGTTTATGGTGAAGTTGTTAGCTAGTTAACAGTGACTGCTCTAATTATTCTGGTGTGAGTGTAAACAGCGAGGCTGTGATGTGCTACTGTCTGCTGGAGCAGCACTTGAATGTGTCTTTCTCAGATACAAGCATCCTTCCCCTTTTTCCTGTTCCCGTGCTGTATGCTCTGCAGAAGAGCCATGTGTATGTCTTGGACAAGCAGGAAAATCCATGGAAGTCCAGCCTTCCTTTCTGCTGATACTGGTGCTGAGTGGCAGCTGCTCCCCTGAGGTCAGTGGAGCCAAATCCATTACCTTACTTTTTTGCTGCCTTCTGCAATTCCCTGTCTCCAGTAGTTTCCACTCACTCACACCAGTATAAGTGAGGACGACTGTCCCATCCTTTCCAGCTGGCAGCAGAGCTTGGGGTTTTGATGGGAGTCCTTGCTGCAGAGCAGAGATGGGGCAGAGGGGTCTGTATTAAGCTATCACGAGCACAGAGCTGTGTGCCAAGGTGGGAAGAAGAGAGCAGCTCCCTGAAACCTGCAGTTCCTGTGCAATATCCCATGAATCTTTCTGGGGTGTGCTGATTGTTTTTTCTCAGCCAAGTGGCTCCATAATTGTGTGACCTCGTGAGGACAAAGCATTAATGACACCTTTTGGATGGACGTTAGGTCCCTGTTCCCATGGGGAAACTGTGCAGGGCAAGACTCCTGAGTTTGCACAGCTGTGCAGGTAACATTTTCTTCAACTTCAGAGAAAGTCTTGTCTCTGGTATTCTCACTTTACATAGATTTCTGGTATGGCTGTTGAACTCTAAGTATGCTATGTATAAGAAAGTCCTACAGCCTCACAAGGCTTTCAACTGGAGAAGGATGATTTGGTATGTAGGATGTTAAATTAACACAAAGAAGACTCACTCAGTTGTCTCCTCTGGCTACAGATTTCCTTGGTAACCTGGAGCTCCAATTCACAGATAGACCCAAACATAAAGTGCTTAGCATGGGTGTTAAACTAGGAGCAGACATGAGGGGCTCAGCTGGGGTGGGAAAAGGAGGAATAAAGTGCTGTGGAAGTCCAGGCTGAATAACACCTTCTGAGGATGTGTTAGTGTTGGATCTGTGACTGCTGGTGACTGGTGAAGGTGTGAATCAGTTGTACCAAGGGGTGTGAGATCATCATACTCTAGTGACCTGGACTTTAGTGTCTACATTTGACAGTTTGGTACTGTATTGGAGCACTGCTCTGCAGTCAGATGCTGCTGTCCTCCTTTTGGTGGCTTGTGTTTCTCAGCTGTTCCTCTGTTGCAGAGATTATTCACAATTTTATCTTGCAGTCTTGTGAGTGCAGCAAAGCTTAGACCAGCCACCCCATAGTTTGTCTTGGTTTTGCCCTGCTTTTGCATGGTGTACATATTAACTCAAAGACTATTTTGTTGTTGGTCCCTTGTAGTAATGAGAGAGACTTTATCAGGGGTGTCTCTCTTCTTCCCCCCCCCCCCACTCTAGGCAGTAGTTCAGGTTTCTATTCTATAGAATAAAAGTGAGTCCTAAAACCACAAAAGAGCTGGTGAGGATAGGATTTTTTTATATACAAGTGGTATGGACACAGCCTCGTGAAGCCCACAGTTGCAGGCTGTCACATCTACAGTAGATAAAGCTGATGGAATCGGGTAGCAGCAGGAAAAAAAGTGCCAGCACAGCTTTGCAGAGTACTATGTGCATGCATACCTACCTGAGGCTGGCTCTAATTACCAGCTCCCATGCTGTTCTGCTGCTGTATCCAGCTCTGTCAAGTTACTCTCAACTAGCTCCTGCTTCCTCACCATGGGGCTGGCAACACGCAGGCATCACTGGAGCTTTTCTCCTGCCTTTGGACCTCCTCATGTGCTAGGTGCAGCTGGTGGTCTTAGTCTGATCTGCTGCTCTGATGTGGGCTCTTGGAGAGAAACTGGGATGCTCAAAGGGACCCCTGCTAGAAGAGGATCTGTAGCTGTTGCTTCATGCTGGGTGTCTGCTACCAGACCCTCCCTTCCCCTCATACAATCCCAGCATATGGGGCCTTGCCTGTTTGTGGACAAGAAGCTGGAGGATGTGAGCTGCCTCCTTATTAGGAGCCTGGGATGGATGTGATCTGAGGATGAATCACAGCTCCATTAGGGAAGGAGGCCTCCTTGCTGCAGCATGTGAAAAGTGATTGATGGTAACATGAAAGAAAAAGGATGGATTTGCCCCTCAAGGGAGTTGAGTGCTGCCTTGGAAAAGTGTATTCTGCTTCTTCAGAGCTTCCCTCCCTGTCTTTTACAAGTGGTTACAGATCAGTGTGGAAAAACTGGGAGGGAAGGAGAGAGAACTGGGTTTGGATACTGATGATATAGAAGGCAGTAGCCCTGTGCCAAAGAAATCAAGGTACCTGAAAGGCAGCAGGACCTGGTGCAGTGTTCCTGTGACAAAAATTATTACAGTACACATGCATAAGCCAGCCACTTAGACAAGTCAAGTCCTAATTTTGGCACTTCCTAACACCTGCTTCTGGTAATGCTGTCTGGCTAGTGCTGTCCTGTGATATTATTTGTGCCGGAACCAAGGGTTTGGGTCTGCTTGTGCTAATGGCATGTCTGCCTCAGGTGGCAGTGTGAGGACAGAAGATTCATCCACTGACCTCTTACTGATGAGGTGCTTTGATGCTGAAGTCCAGATTGACCCTTCTATAGCTGTCATGTAGCTTGACTGACAAAGGTTAATGATATCTGAGGCTCCCAGCTCTGCAAGGTGGAGTGTAAAACAGACCTGAGATGAGGGGTTTTTTACCTTGCTGTGTCAGCACCTCATCCCCAGGCTGAGACACAGGCCTGGGGAAGTGGAAGATGTCTGAGTGCAGCTTTTCAGGCCAACCCTTGCTGAGTGCAGAGGGAACAGAAACTCTGCCTCAGGGCTGGAGTATGGGGTTACTGTGTGTGCAGGGTGTGATTTGTTGGAATGGTGAGAACAAGGTCCTATGGCTCCCCTTGTCTAGTGTGCACAGCGCTGGCTGAGGAAAGGCTAGGGAAGTGTGAAAGGAAGGAAAAGAGGCAGAAGGAAGGGTTTTATGCAAACTTGAGAGGGCTTGTAGCTTCCTCTACTGTGCTGTCAGGTCAGTCCAGTCCATTCAAGGGTGTGATGTAGGCTATGCCTGCCTTTGTCCTGCAGTAGTGGTCATGAATTTCAGTGCTCTCAGCTGGCAAATCAGGCCATATTACCACTGTGCACTTACATGTTAGAGATACCAGGCACCTCTTCCAGCATGTTTCCATAACTCTAATCAGGCTTCTACTTTTTCCTTTGTCATACAGTATTGATGTGAGCAGTGCTTGTAATTTGCCTTGAAGCAATAGTAAAAAGGCATGGTTTATTCATAGCAATTGCTGGGATTCCATTCCTTAATGCCAGATAGATTGATTTAAGTCAGACTGCAGAATGGAACTGGCATTTTTGTTAGTTTTCAGAGTTTGCTGTTTCCAAGGAGCCAAAAAGTGGCTATGCTCCATCTGAATGCCACTGCATGTCTGCCATCCAGAATGATTATCACAGATGCAAAAGGGCAATATAAGGCTATGCCCCACCTGTGGGAATTGGTTCTTCTGTGGCATGTCCTCCCAGCCACCAAATGAATGAATGAGCAAAACCAGTACAGCTTTCTGCGTGCTCTTCCAAACATCTGTCTGCTTGCCTCATGGTTTCTTGTGTTAGGAGCATAAACTTCACAGCAGGGAACAGTGTTTTCTCAGTACAGCATCAGGCACAGGTGATAACTGTGTCTGAAATGCCACAGTGGTGGAAAATAAGCCTCCAGATCAGAGTCAAAGAACTGCAGATGCTCTGGGGATGCAAGGCCAAAGGGCTGTTTGTTAGCTAAAGTGATGTCTCCGATTTGACTTCAGAGTAGTGTGTTGCTGGGCTGCCTTTGGTTCAGCGCCTGCCTAGCTTCCCTGGGGAAGCCTCTTCCCCTCATACCCAGAGAAGTCCCTGACCCTTGCTGCTGTCAGGGCTCAGGCTGCTTGCCCTTGCTTGCTGCTCGCAGTGGGTGCACCAGCCTCCTGCTAATGGCATGGCTGCAATGACAAGGTATTTTTGAGTTTTTGCTGTGGGCTGGATAAAAACACCTGGATTCACTCTGGGTGTGCTGTGGTTACTGCAAAGTGCTGAGAGTCTCATTCCACTAATATCTTGTGGAGGAAAGGAAACCTTCCAGAGTCTCTAATATTCCATGTTCTTTAGGTATGAATAAATATTTCCTTGGCCTGAAACATTCTCCTGCTGTGAAATCTGTTCCAGTCTCTTTGTCTAAGACAATCAGTCTCCTTCGTTCCTTCTCTCCTTCCATGCCCCAGCTTTTATTAACCTAGAAATGTGCTGACACTTCACCATCAAACTGGTTTCTAGCATGTTAGGGAGCTCTGCAGAGTGTCTTTGCAAGTTGTCAGTGTAGCTGCATGCAAGAGAAGAGGAAGGTGGCTCAGAGTTGACATCTCCTGGGGAATTTGCTCTTCCTAGCTGAGGGCTTTCTGCAAAAGTGTCTGACAGCTCTGTCCATGTGTATCTGTTCCCCTCTAAAGGAAGGGTGTGGGATTGGGGAGTCAATGAAGAAAGATTTCATCATTGTGCTTTAATACATTTATTTTGACAGTGCTCCCTCCTGTAGAGAATCCCTGTCCCATCATGCAAGTGTACTGATTTGAGCCTCTTTGAAGCTGTCTGTTCCACTGTCATGACCTGTGGATCACTCAGTGCTGCTGCAGTTCTTGTTCTACTTTCTTAGCAAGAAGCCTGTGACTCATACTAAGCCCCTTCCTGCTCCATTCTGCAGGAGGCTGAGCTGTCTAACACTCTCAAGAGTTTTTTGGTTCATCTGTGGGATTTCTGCAGTCCCTTGATTTGGTGGCAGGTGTGGCTCCTGAGGGGCAGAAGGCCTGAGTGAAGCCCTGTGGTTTTCAGGAGCAGGTACAGGTGACTGCACTGTTCAGGATGGACTGAGCTCCTGTCAGCAGCTGAAGGCAGCTTGCTTGTACCTGGACAGTTAATATCTTGAACCAAACTCATCCCAGCCACTCCTTACTTGCTGACATTGAGAAGCACCATTTCCAACAGTAACTTGGCTATTCCAAAGTCCTTGACCTCCTCTGAACCTTTCTGCAGCCCTGCTATCTTCCAAGCTGAGCAGTGCTGGCAGTTGGGAACTCTGGTGTCCAGGCCGAGGCACTTGTGTCAGCCAGCTGAGGCAAATGGCGTGTCCATTCTCCTGATGGCTTCCAACCTCAGGACCTGGCTCTTCCTGCCCTGCAGAGCCCCATCCTCTTGCTTAGTCCTGTGGGGATTCACCAGAGCCAAAGGCTTTGTGGGGATCAGCTGAGCAGCTCCTGGAGGCAGGCAGGAAGCCAAGAGCTGGAGCACAGGCTGCCGAGCAGGAGGGGCTGTGGAGAACTGGGGAACTTATGGTTGGACTCGATGATCTTAAAGGTCTTTTCCAACCTATACGATTCTGTGAAGCCTGCCCAAAAGGGACTCTGAAGATGCTCTGAGGTCACTGCTAAGTCTGAGGCCACAGCAACACTCAGTTGGGAACCTGACCTGCAAAAGCTGGAGCCTTAAAGGATGTGACAGGGAAAGGAATGCAACACCCCTTTGTCAGGGTGAAGACCTGGGCTATATGGCCTTGGGAATCCACATCCTCCCTGCCTTGTTCCTGTGCAAAGCTGGGGCTGTTGGGAATGCGGTACAGCTGCTGCAGTGGCTGTCACTGTGACCAGCTGAAACTGGTTAAGGAGTAAGTGTGACACTATCAAAATCCCAGAAGCAAACCAGTCTTCTGATTGCTGGGTCACTTATTGAGAAAGAGCTGGGTGCTCTCTGGGCTTGTCTGTGGGAAATGGCTGTCTCTGACCAAGTGTAAACCACAGCCTTGCTGTTCTTTGTCCATTCCCCATACCGAAACTGCCACAAGCTGTGATCCTAGTAGAAGTGATGCCCAAAGTGTCTGTGGGCTTTGGGTCCCTTCCCTTTAGACACCTCTGAAAACTGCAATGATAACACCTCCCAGGCATCTGTGGTGATGCTGATGAAAGGAGGTTCCTTGCATTGAAACCAGATGGACTGCAGCTGCTCCTTCATGTATGAAGCTGGAAGCTGTTGGGCTTGCCACACCTCTCCCAGATGCTGGGGAGCAGCTGCTCCTTCCCCTGGTGCCAGGCAGGTCCTGCATGTGGCTCTGCAGTGTATTAGACCAAACATGCTCTGATGATTAGGGTGGGCAGTCTCTCTCCTGTCAAACTGTTTGTTCTGGCTACAATTTTGTCTGCTTGGAAACTTGTCACTTTTCTAGCCTTTCAAGCCTACCTCCCAGAGAGCATGGGAATTGTAAGTATTTAGACATATAATAAGAATAATGTAATTAAAATCCTTAATTTTATTTTTCTTGTTTGAGTTTTTTAATTCCTTTGATTTAAAGGGTGGTAGTAGCTAATTGGATTCTGGGCCAGACTTGCACAGGCAGCCAGGGGGGAAGGGACTGCAAATGAGCCTAGTCAGGAAATTGCACATTTAAATATAGTTCTCGGTAGGGTCAGCAAAACACCCAAGGGACAAATTAAGAATAAAATTTCTGCTGTAATGTGTTCATTTAGCTGCAGACATCATCTTAAGGGAAACAAAAAGGAAGCTTGAGAGTGAGGGGAGCAAATTGAAGGGTAGGCATCCCTTCTGCAGTGCATTTGTGTACTGCTGCAGGTCTCTCCCAGGCAGTAGCATCCTTCTCCTGTCCTCTGAGTTGGCTGGTGCATTGGCTGATTCCAAGAAGAAACCACTGAAGGGATTTTTGGGTTTAGAGGGGGGTTGGTGGTTTTACTGGAGGATGTAAATCCATAGTTCACATAACGCTATGGGGCTGCCATTGCTGTTAGCTTTGGCACGGGTTGCCTGGGTCACACTGTTCATTAGGGCATAGGGAGATGGGACCAACCACCACCTTGTCTGCACTATTTGGGTTAATGGGGCTCACAGCTTTCCCTGTGAGGCTGCTGCTTTCTTCCCAAATGGGTGGGTGGGATGGTGCTTCCCACCTCTGTGGGTACTGACCAGTTTCCCTGAACTGGTATGCTGGGAAGGTGATTGGAGTTGGTGGCAGGAGGTGGATTCAACCTGAATAAAGGGAATTCAGGGAAGTGAAGTACTGGATTTGTCCCTTTGGAAATCTGCAGCCTTGTGTTTTTCCTGCTGGCACCTGTGACCCTTTCAGCAGAGGGACAAATCATTGTCCCTGCTGTGGACATGAGTGAGGAAAGCAATGTGTAAAGCAGCCAAAGCCCAAGATGCAGGACACAGCATGTCTGGAGTAACCCCTGGCTGAAAGCCAGCACTGCTTTTGAGTTTGACTAATGTGGGCATTAGTTTTCCAGCCCTGCTTGTCCCTTGGTTCCTGCATGGCCAGTGGACTGTGCAGCAGAGCTCACCACCTCCTTGGTGGTGCTTTAAGAACAGCCTGAATTAGTCCTTGGCAATTTTAATTTCTCCTTAAGGCTAAGATAAAGAAATACTGCTGGTGATGGGGGGAGGGGAGATGCAGAAGAGCAGCTTGGTTTGTGTTTCCCAGGACCTCAGATCCAGCCTTCAGTGCTCTCCCTTTGATTTTGACCGTCTCCCCAGGGGAAGGCCATGTGCTCAGGGAGGCAGAGCTTGTCAGGAATGAGGCCTGATCCTACATCCCTCCCTCTCTGGCGGGCTGCAGAGCTGTTGGCTGTTCAGTCTAGCTGGAATAAGATTTTATGAAAGCTGTGGACCTCCAAAGGTGCAGTGAGGAGCTCATCCCACCCTGCCTGCAGCTTTTCGGAGCTCTCTGTATCACATTCCCTGGGCAAGTTTCACAGCGCCAAATTAAGAGCTCTGTGTGCAGCCTGAGTATGGTATTTGGGTGCCTTCAAAACCTGCTGGAGGCCTGTAACTGGATGACTTTCACCTTGTCATTTATAAATGGCATGCAGGAAATACCTTGGGATCACAGAGAAACAGTTGAAACCTTGAACTTGGAAGGCTGCAAACCTGGAAGACAAATGAAAGGAGGCATTAAGGAAGGAGCAAAATGTCTTTTTTTTTGTTTTAAATCTGGGAGTATAATTAATCTCCTGAGTGGTCAGTTTGTCACAGATGCTGTATATTGTATGAACCCTTTGAAAAATCAGACCTCAAAGGATAGCCCTGTGTCACTTGATAGGGTTTGCCTTGCTGCTGCTCCCTAAACAGACATAGTAGGCTTCTTTGTGCAGGTGCCAGTTGGGGCTAGACTTTCAAGGGAGTTTAGCACCCACTTAAATGCACTGGCCTTTTGGGGATAATTTCTTACACTTTCTTTTTAATGCCTGCTTTGATTATAAGCTCTTTGAGCCAAAGCTTGCCTTCAGTGTGCCTTGCAGCATTAAGCACAGTGGGGCAGTGAGCTCTATATTAATTGGTGCTGTTGCTAGGCTATTGAAAAGTTGTAATAACCTGGCCAAATTTTCAAGTGCTGGTCTATGTGCTCTGCCTGGATGTCAAAGAGGGAAAGCTAATTACAGTGTGAACCAAGGAGAATAGGCTGGCCTGAAGGAAATGTTGTTAAGGTTCTCCTCAGGCCCCAGGTCAGCCCATGTCAAATCACAGCTCCATCAACCTCTAAATTTCTTCCTCCTTCAGTTAAATTACCACCAAGTGACTTCTTGCAAGTGTAACCACCTTTTATACCAAGAGAATGAATACTGGCTGTTTTCTCTAAATCCAGATAATAGATGTTGGGCTGGGATTGCAGAAGCAAATAGAAGAGGGCAGTTTCTTCCCTTGCCCTTCCTTCTTGCTCTGTAACACCGTGCAGAGTAGTTGTGTTGGCTTCCTGCCGACCCTGTGTTGAGGTCTACCATGGGGCAGTGAATGTGTGTGGGATTTATCCTCTCTAATACCATATGAGATGGGTGTTGGGGAAGCCTGAACTTCCTGATGTGTCTGGCAGGTATGGCAGAAATGGTGGTTTCTGTGCAGTGCTTGTCACGTTGCAGAGCTCAATTCTCTACAGTGTTGTGGATGCTGAAAAAATAAATAGCTTCAAAATGGTGGTAGACAGATTCAGAGATGCTCTCTTGGGGCTCCCTGAGTGACTGCTTGAAGCTGGGAGGTGCTGTCAGGAGGATGAACTCTGAATTTTTCCTGATTATCATTACTATTTTTAAGCTCTTAACTTCTGCATCAGCACTCCTCCAAGCATCTACTACTGGCCCCTGTTGGAGATAGAAATCAGGGCAAGGTGGATATGTGGCCTGACTCAGTATGGCTTTTCCTAGAAACAATCTGCTGGCTTGTTTTCTAGAAGCTCTTGACCTACATCTCAAACTTAGTGCTGGTTCAGGAAGGAAGAGCAGTCACAAGTCCATAATGCACGTGAGTGCAGAGTTTCATCGTTACCTCTTGCAGCTCCTTCTCAAGATGGGAGGTCTTGGTGTCAGCTGGGGCCAGGAGCTGGGACTAGAACTGTGTAAATCAGAGCTTGCTGTAAAAAAAAAAAAATTAACTTGGTTTCCTTCTGAAACCAGACCCTGTGTGAAAGACAAGCCAGACATCTGTTGTGTATCTGTCTGTCAGTCCTGTCTCCCACCCTGCCACCTGTCAGCTTCTGGAGCCTTTGTCCTCCTGGACCCAAGTGTCTTACAGTGGTTAAGGCTTCAAATATTTGTTGCAAGTTTTCATGGAAATGGATGGCTGGTTGGGGGGGAAGATGTTATGGTGAGGGGCTCCAGTCATTAGTTCTGCTCATATCAGGACAAGGTGACTTAATGCTGCTTCTCTCATCTTCAGTCTCTCTCCTACCATCCTTCTAGTGCCATTCTTTCCCTTTGCCTGCCACCAATGCTTGGTCCTGAAGGATCCTTGTCCTGTGACTGTTTCTGAGGCTGAGCAGGGACTGCTCTGGTTCAGGGCTGGGCTGCTGGGGGGGGTGCAGTGCTGGTCAAAGCTTGGGTCATCTTGGGGGAGCAGCGGGGCAGCGATGCTGGGACACTTGGAGACTGAGCCTCAGAGCTGCTGCATGCTTTCTGCGACGGAGCAGAGAGCTTGGGGGGACTAGCACGTTGGAGGTCCAGGATGCAAGTAGCTTGCCTGACCACAACTTTGTACAGAAACCTTAACTCTAAGACGACATCATAGAAGCCTTCACAGGACAGCCAGCAAGGCTAACTTGCATGATGCTGCACTGCCATGCTGTTGCTACACCAGTTCAGTTGGTGTTCGTTTTCATCCTCTAGGATGGTCCATCTCAGACTGTGGTCTTTCTGAGACCACTCCAAGCCTTTCTGAGACCATTTTTCTCCCTTTAAAAGTTCATATGGGGAGTGAATATGGAAAAGAAATCCCTGAAAGATAAATAATCCTACAGTCTTCAGCTGGGCACAGCTCCCCAGCAAACAGAATTTCTGGTGCTCTTTTTAACACTTCATCATCCTCCAGTGGTCCCTGGGCAGGCAGCATTGAACCCCTGTGGGACAGAGGGAAGAAGATGCTGTGTTTTGACATTGGAGTGAACTGAACAGTGTCAGATTCAGCCACAAGTTTACCTGTGTGTCTTGGATCACAAACCATTGAAGGATTCTGTGGGATGTTTGCATGTGGGTAAGGAGTAGGCAAATGCAGTTTGACTTGGGTGCTGGCTAATAAAGAGTGTAGCACAGAAAATAAAATCCTCAGAGGAGACTTAATAACTGGGGAGAATAATTGTAAAGTACTTCAGAATATTAACCAATGGCTGAATGTCTCTAATTAGCTTAATGAAGCTGGGTGGTTGGGTTCTTTTTTAATGAAACAGATGGGCAAAACATTATGCACAAAAAATGAGATCTGAATACAATGAATGCATTTAATTAGCAAATAAAAGACAGAGAAAGGGTTTGTTTTTCAACTTGAGAAGGGAGAGATTTGTCTTCACTGAATGCTGAAAAAGAGCCTTAAATGTCATGGTTTCTCAGAAGTCTCAGATTGTTACAATTATTATTTGTAATGGCTTGGGTGTTTGAGATGGGAGTCAGCCTGGGGCTGGCCATGCCTGTGGGGAGATGAGTGGGCGCTGGTGGCAGCAATGCCTTGCCAGCCCCAGCAGTGCTGCAGCGGCACGGAGCAATCTGTGGCTGCTGTTGTGGGTTGGATTCCCCAAGGGCAGACTCAGTAGCAGTAATACTGCTTAACCCACTGCTACAAAGCTTTTTACCTAAGTGTTCATATGTGATCATCTCTGTTTTGCAGAAGGGGAAAGCGAGGAAGCAGTAGCTTGATGTTAAGCAGGGCGTAAGTTCAGTGTTGAACATATGGTGCTGGTCAAGGTGCCCTCAGTATTCAGGACACCTGTGGAGCATTTCCCTGATGGCCTGTGCTTGTGTTGTCTGTGCCTGGAGTTCCTGCAGCCACGCATCTAATGCTGCTGGCCCCAGTCAAAAAGATCAATTCCTGTCACTGATTTCACTGGCCTTGCTGCAGTGCTGGCTGCTGTCCCTGTTGGTGCCCTTTACAACATGTACGCTCTTCTGCTAATCTGTCTAACCAGTCTTGCTCTGCCATGGAAACCTGGTACAAATCAATGCCTTGTCTCTCCAGACAGGAGACTCCTTTCCATATGAACCTCAAGTGCTTATGTAGGTGTGTAATGTAGATCTGTAGTATCTCTGAGTCTTGCTGAGGCTGGGAGCATTTGCTCCAGTCTAATATTATAAGCTGAACAAGCCATTTTGATATTAAGCCTATAATAATAACATCTTGTAGCTAAAGAGTATGTTTTTCCCCATTGGTGGATTACTCAGCTCTGTTCTTTTAAGGCAGTGTTTAACAAAAGCAGAGACTTTCCCAGACTATATTTAATTAAACAGAGCTCAGATCTCTTCCGCTTCATTTCAATGCTGTGACTATATTGCTCTACAGTCTCATCTCTGGGGCAGTTAGAAATGGAGCTTGTGCTCTGCCTGCACACAGGCCAGGCGGGTCACTGTCTCCTGCCCAGATGTGCCTGTCCAGATGTGTCCAATGGTATGCTAATCCTGGAGGGGCTCATGTATTTAGGGACCCACAGGCTCCAGCTGCTCTTTAGTATGATGGGGAATATGGCACTTTGGGCAGCCTCTGAAGCTGGATGTGGCCCGTTCAAGTGGCAGCTCAACTAACAGGCTTTACATTACAACTAAGACTTAGGGTCCTAATTTCTACCTGTTTCACTTTTTGTGGCTGATGTTAGGTATAGGAGCATTTGGAGTATGATGGCTTGGTTATCAGCAGTTAGGTACAAAGTGAAGACTTCAATTTGAAGGCTCCTTATTTCTGCCTTAGGAGGTATCTGAGCAGATGGTGATATGCTCTGGTTTTGCTTATTGTTGCAGATTATTTGCCAGATAATTTTTCTGACTAATCCTTTGGCCTGTAGACTGTTTAAAATCCTGGAGTCAGGTTTCTGGTAAAAACACTTGTGTCTGCAAATTTTAAAATCTGTTCCTGTGCCTGCTTGCTGATGTCACTGTGAGCAGGAGACTTCTCTGGGTGGCAGATGCCCTCTGCTCTGTGGGAGAGGGGCAGCTCCTAAAGCAGAACCTCCCTCCCAGTGGCAGGATGGGAAGTAGCACCTTCACGCCTGGTTTTGGGTTTATTTTAAAGTGTGGTATGGCTGAAGTCCTAACATCAGCATCAGTGCTATCATACTGACTCCCCTGAGGTCTCATTGCTGTTTCATGTGGCATGGTAAGGAGGCAGTCCTGCCAACACAGAGCTTGTGTTTTGTGCAGGTGGTGCTGCATAGCTTCACCTGTGCAGAGCAGCAGTCAGGTGATTTGCCTGTACGTAGCTGGGCAGGATGCTGGTAGCAGCACTGATGGTGGTACTGCAGCCACCAGCACAGATCTCCCCCTGCTGAAAGGCTGCTGTGATATTTTTTTCCCCCTCATCTCTTGCCACCTCTCCCTTTTAAAAAAAAAAAATTCTCTTGGATGTCTCTGGAGAGCTGGCTATGGTAACTGCTTGACTGATTTATTCTAGTATTTTAACATTTACTGGATTTACATAACAGCCAAACAATCTGTTTCAGGAGTTTAATATAAACCCAACTCTAGTGAGTCACATCCATGTTAGCAATAATGCAAAGGGAGGCAGCTGGGGGAGTGAGGAGGTGACTTTTTCTGGGTTTCTTCATGGGAATATCTGGCTGCCTAAAATATCTCTGACACCTCATAGCCGAGCGATGCTGCCAGTTCTCCTCTGCCATCAGGGAGTTGTTCTGAAACTTTGAAAGAGCAATGGGTGCGTCACATCAGTGCTCCCCTTGCTGCTCCTGGCCAAGCTTGGTGGCCTTTCCAGAGGCACCCAGGCAGTGCTGTGTGTCCCTGGTGCTCTGCAGCCTCGTGGTATGTTAGGTACCTTTACCTGGTGTGTGCATGTTTGAAAGAGAGGGAGCATAACTGAGAGTTGCAGGATAAAGCCTGTAGTGATTTGCTGCTTGCTTTTTCAGTTAAAAAAGCACGTAGCCTTTGTTTGTGCCAGAACTTTGTGGGCCGGGTCCTCAAGGCGTGCAGATCAGCGCAGCAGCAAGCAGGGTGCTGATGTGTACCAGTGGGCATCCCTGCTCTCCTCCTGGGGTCTGGCTGCACCAACCCATGTGCGGGCTTTGGGGGCTGGAGTTGGTTTGAGCCCAGCTGGGTGAGAGCTGGCCCTGTGCAGTCACGGCAAGATGGTGGAGCAGTCGGAGTCTCCCTGCCCAGGCATCAGCCATGTACGCAGGACTTGTTCCTTGGGGACAGCAGGAGTGAGATCTATCAGGATGATTAGCAGTTCCCTAAGTGTGGTGCGTAACTTGCTGCTTCGGGTCCTGTCTAGGCAGAATAATTTTGGGACTCCTTCAGTTGTCTCATACAGTTATATGAATGCAGCAAACCTCTGGAGCACCTCTGCCATGGGCAGCCTGGCCCTCCCTGCTCCAGAGGCTCTTGTCACCTGTGTAATAGTGGGGTTGTAATGTGGTCAAGCAAAAATGGGTCTCCAACTTGAGTTGTCCTTTAGGAAGATCCAGAGCAAGAGACTGCAGGAATGGAATAGCTGGGTTTGCATTGCTGCCTGGGTTAGAGGTTGTCTGTTCAGCTAAGCAAGTGATTCACTTGCTGCAGCTTGCTTATTTGAATTCTTGTCTTTACAAAGGAAAATAAATGCTGGCTGATGAGATCCATTACAGCACTAATTTTAGAGCATGCCAAACATGAGGAAATTGTTTTCAACCTTCAGTCTCATTTCTCCTTTATTTCCCCCCTCCATTTGTGAAAACTGCCTTTGTCATTCTTCTAAATGCCTGGTGATGTCCCGCTCACTGGTATCTTCAGGCATTCTCCTTCCAGCCCTCTTCTGATACTTCTTTGTTCAGCCACTTGACACTGCTGTTAAAAGCTCTCTCGAGGGCTGCAGGCAGCAAGCACTTGGCCAGCTGGTGCAGGATGCCTGCAGAGCCCCCTGCAAGGCTGGGGGGACCAGAGGAGGCAGCATCAGAGTGGAATTTCTTGTCCTTGGGTGCCCAGGCCGTTGCAAGTCTTTCCAGCCCCACCCCAGCCTGCTTTCTCGACGAGCAAGAGCAAAAATACAAATTTCCCTCTGGTCTGCTGAAGAGTTTAAAAAGGAGTCCCAAAGCTTCAGTGTGTGTCCTTGGCACTAATGAAAACCTGAGTTGTTGCTCAAGAGGATGGAGCAGGCAGTGAGTTAGGAATCAAAATGCTTGATCAATGCTGGAGGGAGATTTTTAAAACATGATTGCTTTTCATTGGCTGGAAGCTCGTACTGGTTTGAGAAGAGCCTGGATGTTTAACTGGTGGTCTCCTTTGAAACCTTCAGGGTGGCTGCAGACACCAGTGCTTCCTTTAGCACTGCTCCTTGCTCACAGTGTTTAGCAGAGTCTGTCTGAGCTCTAGATTAAAGTTGGTGGCAAAAGTCCAATGTTTCACCCCATGCAATTTTCAGAAGCTCTCTGGAATATGTTTCATGGGTTTGGCAACCAGACATCCCTGACGGCAGCTGCTGTGACCATTAGCAGACAGATTGCTGAAAGACTTGGCGCCTGCCCTGAGGGGGGGCTTTGAAAACCTTCCCTCTCTTGCCCCCAGCTCTCACCCTTCTCTCATCTGGAGAGCCCGGTCCCCTGGCAGCCAGTGGTGGCCATATCCCTCAAAAAGAGCTGTCTCTTGCCCTGGCTTCTTGTGCCGGAGACCAGTGAAAAAGTCCCTACTTCTAGCGATTATCATTTCATGCCTTCCCTGGATGCGCTCTGAGCCCTCCGGCTGCTCGAGATGTCAGCCCGCGGGAATTCGGCAGAGGAATGTCTTCATAGTCAGACTTTGTGAACGTGGCTGAGATAAACCCTTTACTGAACTAAATGCAGTAACAGCTAATCCCTTGGAAACAGTCACCTGGGCCCTGCGCAATGAAAAGAGGCTTTGCTGCTCTGATTAACAGCACTGGCAAGAACATTAACTCACTTTTCTTTGGAAATGAAAAGCACCTCTCCAGGAGAGTTTAAGGGATTAGGTACCAGCTGGAATATTAAGGTAGGTTTTTTTGCACCTTCCTTCTAATATGTAGCTTAAAAGACCGTTCAGCCCTGATGGGATGGGTGATTACAGCTGAGTGTCCCCATGCCATGGTAGAGAAGAGACTCGATGTGGTGCAGAGGCCAGTGTGAGATCGGTGTCACCTGAGGAGCTTCCCTGAGGACGGCAGTGGTGAGCAGCTTTTGGCACTGGCTGCCTATGCTGGGGTGTCTTGCAGGGTGCCAGGGCTCAGTATTGTAAATTAAGCCCTGTCAGACTGGGCAGCTCGCACCTAAAGGGCTGAAGCTCACTTAAGCCTTGCTAAGAGCCAAATTACACTGACCTTTTCCAGCCCCTTCTTTAGCAAATGCTGAAGGCTATGGAGAGCATTCCAGCTGTTCTGACAACTCCACTTTCCTTTTCTGGGGAAGATTTTCACTGATTTCTTTATTATTTT
This sequence comes from Ciconia boyciana, assembly GCF_034638445.1. Taxonomy (NCBI): domain Eukaryota; kingdom Metazoa; phylum Chordata; class Aves; order Ciconiiformes; family Ciconiidae; genus Ciconia; species Ciconia boyciana. The sequence goes on from NC_132950.1 coordinate 4,233,106, forward strand.
TTAACACAAGACTTGGTTTCAAAAGCCTGAACTAGAAATTCCACCTACATTAAAAGCAAAGTTCTTGTACTTCAGCGAAGGCTGCTTTGGGCTGTATTTTTGAGGCCAGGCTTTTATCTTGGTGTTGGTTTCCATGAGGCTGCATGCCCAAGCTCTGCCCTGGCAGGAGTGCAGCCTGACCAGTGAGCATCACATGTGATGCTTGCTGGTGAAGGCTGTTGACCAGCAGCCTGGCTGGCTGAAGGGATTAAAACAGGTGTATAAAATTTGTCTATAAAACAATGTAAGATTGAGAAAAGATTGAACACTTGTATTAAGTATTTGTTGTTCAGAGCAGGTTTGAGTGCTCAAAATACTTCCAAAATCCTGTTACCTTTCAACCTGTCTTTCTCCTACTGAAATTTCTATTTTAAGTAAATAGTGCAGAGTTAGCTCAGAAGGGAAAAGATACAAGTATCACTGTTCAAAGTGTGCTTTACTGGTTAGATATTTATGGGAGACATCCAGGAAATGAGCAAACACTTGAAAGTATATGTATTATTTATTATTGTAGCTGATTAATTACCACTTGAAACCTTTTGGTTGGTGTTATGGCTCTGTATACTCTTCAACAAGCAATGCTCCAGCAATGTATACGCTGGCATTTGTCCCAGTTAAACATTGCAGGAGATGAAAGTGCTGCAGTTGATTTATGGAAGTTGGGAGTTTGAGCAGTGGAAGAGGACAGTGTGGCACTTGGTGCAAACACTGGTGGAAGTGAGTGAGATCTGCAAGCGGATGGGACCAGTGAGACACTTGGTGGTGGCTCAGTCCTCCCAGCACCTGGATGAGGAGTTGCTGGCCCCATTTTAGGGAGAAGCAGCAAGGTGGGGTTAATGTGTCTGACTCTGTGTGATGACAGTCAGGAGTAACACTTGGTTCCGAAGCATTGGGCTACCAGAAGGGGCTTGGGCTCCCTGCTTCTACAGTGCTGATTCCTCCTCTGGACTGGAAAAGAGAAGCGCAGAGTAATTGCTTGAAAAAAGAGGTGACTTCTACCTGTCCCAGCTGTGCAACTGGTTCTGAATCCATGGGCTCGCAGGGCATGCTGTGCAGCAACCTGCTGTCTCCACATCCTCTGTGGACCCATCGTTAGATGTTGCTATATGTAAGACCATGCACCATCATCTCTCTTCCTGCCCAGGTTCCTGAGCTGTGACTGGAAAACTTCTTTAATTCATGTGAAGCCCACCCAAAGCACTGGGTAAGCAATGCACAGATCCCATCTAGCAGTTCTTCCCTAAGCAATATGTGCTCTTAAGCATTTGCTTAGCTTTAACAAGACCTAAGCAAATGAGGCATGTGTTGAGGTAGTTATTTAGTTCTAATCTGCACATCTGGAAGAATAATATGATAAAATCACAGTGGAAGGGGTGGTGGGACTCCCTTTGCCTTCAGCAAAGTAGATGGGTTGCTCAGTTGCCATGGGAAGAATCCCCTTCCCCTTGCTATTGCTAGTGTAACCAGAGGTGGGTCCTTTCCTCGAGTGTCAGCCATCCCCACAGGGATATGGTCATTTAATCCTTCTGCAAAAAAGTTTGCGGAGTGCCGCAATCAGAAAAGTTCCTTAATCAAATGACTCCTGCAGGAGAGGAGTGAGGGGGCCTGGAGAGGAATGGAAGAGTCATAAGAGATGTAGGAAAATGCTTTTTATGGAATGAATAATTTTTGGTGCAGAGGCGGCAGCGTTGTATTTAATTCTAATTTGGGGATTTTTTGGGAGCGCGTGATTGCCCAACGTGGGGTGCAGGATGTTGTTTCTCAGCAGGCTGTTGTTCCTGCACTCCATTTACCTGCCAGCACTCCTGCAGAGACTTCTCTCTTTGGATGCCATTAACGCATTTCCCACAACACGTCCCTGCAGCCTCTCCTGGGAGCTGGCGGCACACGAGGGGCCCCGTCCAGTCCCCACAGCTGTGGGGAACCACTTTGGGGTTGTGCTTTGGCTTGTTTTTCTTGGCTGTACTTTTGCACTGGTGAGCAGGAGCATTCCTGCTGTAAGTCTAGCTGTGGCTTGCCACTGATGGGCTGGGCACATCCCAGCGCTGCTCAGCCCTGAGCTGGCCGATGTCCCATCAGCTCCAAGCTTGCTCCTGCCCATGTGATGTGGTTTTACCTACCTTGCATACGGCATCTCCAGCTCTCCTTTCTCCCTGATGTGGCTGTTGTCTCCATGGGGAAGGACTAGCTCTTGTTGTATGTGGGTTCAGTGCCTGGCCTGCAGCAGCATGGGTCCCTGCACAGCATTGTGCCCAGACCCTGCTGGGTCAGGGGAAGCGATGCTGGCACCAGGACTCCTTTCTCTCCCATGCTGGCCTTCCTCAGGAGAGGAGGGACTGGTAGTCCTACCCAGAAAGGTCTGTTAAGAGTTTTGTTTTGCTGCAGTATAAATTTCAGCCAAATTCTTCCTCTTGGACCTGTCCCCTTAATTAAGAGTGTGTATGTTAAGTTCTGTGAGCCTGGGCAGAGTCTCATTGCAAAGGAAACCAAGAGCATGGGACTTAGGTCAGTCTTTTGTTACTGCTGTACAGGGCTTATGCTAATAACAGCAGCAGAGGTTGAACCCAATGCCTGATGAGCTTTCCAAAAGTCTGATTAATCTGTTTAACAACGGAGATGGGTTTTTGTTTTCATCTTTTTCATGAGAGTTAAATTTTTGTCCCTTTCATAGTTATTGTGGATCATGTAAGGACAGCAGTATTGCTTTCCTAATTGGCTTCAGGTTTATCTCTATCTACTCTGTGAAGGGTTTGCAAGAGCACCTGTCACTATGGCATCAGAATGCTTCCTATGCCAGAAATGCTTGATAAAAACATGCATATATGTGTGCACACACTTTTTTTGGTCCGTTAGAAAGTGTGAAGACATTGTGCTGGCAGATCATGTTTTTGCATGATTGTATTCCCCCAAATAGTTAGCTCTGCAAATAGCTCTTTTCTGCTCATGCTGGTACTATGGCTCTGGTCCACATGCTGTTGAAGAGAGAGACATCTTTCTGATGAGCTTTGGACCCTGTACAAGCAGAATTTTGCATTTCTATTGTTTATGGTTCATACTGTGGGGATGGTGGGGCAGGGTCCTGTTGTGCTGGTGCTGTACAAAGACAGTCGGTGACAGACCCTGACTCAAACTTCTTGTCTAAAGGTCAAGATAACAGCAAGGGGAGGAGAGAAGGGTGGGGAAGCAGGGGGGAGAGTACAAATTCTTAGTCAGACTAAGAATCAGCCTGCCCCTGGGCAGGCCACGAATGCTTTGGCTGGCTTTGACTAGCTGAAAAATACAGCAGCAGTATGGAGAAGCAAGATACTTAAAGTCAAGATGCAGATGTTGAAGGTAACAGGATTTAAAGGCTGCGTGGCACAAAATAAAATGTGGCATAGAGCTGGAGGAACCAGGCTACGCAATGTGCACTCAGAAATGTTCCACTATTTATAGCAAAAGCTTCTTCCACTCTTGGTTTCACCTCTTCTTGAATGCACTCAGTGATTGCTTTTCATGTATGAATGCTTGTAAAAACGGAGCTCCCTAAACAGACGGGAAATGTTTATACGAGTTAATGACTTCAGAGAGCTCTGGCTGTTTAAAAACAGAGCGGCGATGAAGTTGCCTTGGCTGCAGTCGGCAGTCCTGCACGGAGCAGATCCGGTGCCAGTGGGGGGACAGTGTGGTGGTGGCTGCGCACAGTTTTATCCTTGGGGAGCTTCATCATTACTGACTTTACTAACGTGCTTACAGCGGGGTGGGAAGGAGTCTTCCCGGGGGTGAGAAATCCATGTGAAGTGCTAACCTCTCTTGGATTTGTGCTGTCACAGAGCAGAGTGAATGAAATCTCACCAGTGATTTCCAGTTGGAGCAGGATGAAACTCTTAGCCTGAAACCAGGGGCTCGTAATGGGTGACCAGGGGCTTGTAATGGGTGGGTCTTTATAAAGTGTTATGTTCTGGGTGTTTTCCTACTGCTTCTTTGCTCCCCACAGTCCCCTTTGAATTCAGCTACCGGGAAAGAGAGCTGCATCAGTGTGTTGCTGGTTACCCGGGGGGCAGACCTGCCTTCCCTGCAGGTGGGCTGCAAACAGCTGAGGGAGTATTTCCAGGGGTGAGACTGTCCTTATGTCTCTGCAGCGGACTCCTAGAGAAAGAGATTAAGGATAAGAGTAAGCTTCTTTCTGCCTGCCTCTCTCCTTCCCCAAGGTACAGCTATTTGCTGAGGGGATCTGTCTGTCTTTGAGTTTGTTTTTCACCAATTGCCAGAGGCGTAAGTTCAAAGTGCTGCAGCAGCGTGCCGGTTTGTAATCCTCCAGAAGCCAGCGAGTGCCTTGTATGATGGCCAGGAGAGCTGGAGGTGGCCGGTGGAGTCTTGCTGCCTTATCAGTCCTTGGGAGAGTGGCTTGGACAGAGACAGACACATGGAGCGGTTATCTCAGCAGGGAGCAGACAGATCTCATGATGTTATAACCGTAGGAGAAGAGCTGGTAATTACTCTTTATTTTGAAGGATGCCTTTAGTGTAGAAGAGGGGACGTGTTTGCAGCAGTGTGAAGTGGATTCGCAGTGGAGCTGCTGTGCACCCTTCTTGAAGGCTGTCGGGTTTTCCTCCCTCCTGGAGACTTTGTTCGTGCATCTGATACAATGGCCATGCAGAGCAATAGATGATGATGTGCTGGTGGGATCTGAGCTGTTTGCTTAAATTTGTGTGCACACATGTCTCTAAGGGTGTGTGTGCCATCCTGGCAGCAGCTGGGTTGTGGTCACAGCTGAGCTGTCAGTCCCGACGACCTCCATCCAAACCCTTTGGAGGTGTGTGTCAACCCACCAGCAGCTTTAGTGATGTTTGTTGTAATGATGCTGAAAACAGGCTTATCTTTTGCTAATCTTGTACCTGCACCCACAGGCAGCTGTTGTGAGCCTTTGTGGAGATTTTCAGCCTTTTCATCCTTCCTCATCAATGCTAGCAGCTGCTGCTTCTGCATTGTGGTAATTTTGACTGAATTAACATCCAGATTTTTCTGGGCTGTTTCTTTGGGTGTAAGCCTCTCCATCCTCAGGCCAGCCTGTTGCCTGGGCTCTCTTCCCTTCTGCTATCTGAGATGGGTCATCTTCCATGTTAGTAGATTATTTCAGTGGTGAAGTTGAAGTTTTTGCAGGGAAGGCAGGGCATAGAAAGATGGCCAGGAGGCATGGGCAGACATGGTCTAATGTTTCAGCCAAGGAAGATCACTGCCACACTGTGGCACAGCAGCTGTGGAGCCAAGGCTGACTGTCTTTATGGGATTAAGCCCCATTATCTGGCCTCGGTTTGCGAGAGGTTGAGTCGTGGTCACTGGATTTAGCACAAAAGGGTGCAAGGTTTTCCTCTGGGCCAAAGGGAATAGTGAAGCAAAGCAGCCTCAGCCCTGTGGAGGAAAGCAGGTGGGTGTTGGTGACTGTTAACACCTTTAGTCCAGCACAGGCAAATTGCAAATTCACTCCCTGGCGAGAAGTCTCGGTTCTTTTATATTTGTTTATGTAAAGGCAGATGCTCACAGGGCTGGCCAGTTAGGTGAAAACCCTGGCTGCGTTCTCCTGCGAGTCTGTTGAAAGATTCAGAAAACCTAAAAACTGTGGAAATGCAGTACTAAGACACTGGTCATAGTGTGATGCCAGCAGGAGAGTGCAGAATGATTTAAATTAGTTCTGTGAAGTTATTCCACTTAGGAGTGTATTTTTTGTGCTGTGTTAATTGAACATGGAGAAATTAGCAGCCCCACAGAAAGGCTGTGCACTGGACTGTAAAACAGATTGAACAGACTAATAATTTCTGGGGGTGCCCAGGCTGTTTGCTGGGTGCTGCTTTGCTTGTGGCTGCCCTGATGGAGCACAGTGGTGCAAGGGGCCTTCGCAGGAGACCTGCTGACTGATGTCCTCACCTGGATTTTAGGAAGAGGGCAGAGGGACATCTGCCATAGACCTGCTGTTGGATCTTAAGCTAGCATTTCAAAGGTATCAAGGTGTCTGCTGGTGTCTGTTAAGAAGTATTTATGGGAATTACATCTGTTCCCCAGTGCTCTATTTTCCTGCCCATGAATGTATCCCACAGGATGTCTGTGAAGATGAGTGCATTTGTTTTGCGAGGTGCTCATATTCCTCCAGAATGGAGAGATATTTAAGTACCATAAGTGGTTTAACTTAATGCTTTTGCAGCTTCTTATAAGAGCTTTTGCGAGAGTAACAGAAGGGTGTTGAAAGAGTTTGGCTGCAGTCCTGGCACCTGCCTATGCTGAGCCCCGCTGGCTCCAGGAGCTGGGCTCTGCCTGTCCTTGCTGCCAGGAGCAGGGCTTGTGTTTGCATTTGCAGGGGTGCTGAGCTGCATGATCCGCTGGTGCCAGCAGCTTGTACGTGCTTAACCCAAGTGTTAGCTGAGGTTGGAGGCGTCTCCAAAGTTGACTTTCAGAACACTTTAAAATGCAAACTCTCAATGTGGTTTTCCTCTGCTGTTTCAGCACAGGCTTTCCTAGCAGTGCTTGTCATATCTTAGCATGACAAGATCAGCAGCAATTACACTGGTGTTGGAAATGGGAGCCTCTTTCTGACCTTGGAGTGCTGCTGCATTAGCATATAAAATGGACAAGTGATTTAGGTAACGAAATGATCTGGATTTGGTCATGGATTGAATGAGATTTCTAGAGCCAATGTGCTTACTCATCAGATGACTCACATCTTAGTCACTTTTAGAATAAGTGCTTCTCTTTTTGGGTGTTTCCAGAATGGCATGGGTAGCAATGAGCTTAAAATTTCCACCTCCCCCTTTGATAATTAAAAAAAAAAAATCTAAAAAAAGAATGATTGTGGGAGGGAAGATAATGCAGTCAAATCAAGGCCTTTGGAAAGAACGGGATGGGATGGTTTATTGGACAGAAGAAGAAACAGCTCTATCTAGCAATTAAGGTGCACCCCAGGTACTTAGCCTGACTTTTACAGTACTGTGAGACTTTAATATTGTTCTTTGCTTCCTGGTCAGGCAGAGTGACCTCATGCTTCAAATCAGACTTCTCAAGATGTGTTCTCAGAGTACTCAAGTGAGTCCATGTTGTGGGTAGGTGCAAGTCTGAGCCTATTCTCAAATTCCTGTGCCACCAGCAGTACATAAAAGCATCCCTAGTTGGAAGCTGGTCCCTGAAACTCTCAAGATTGCTGTGCAAATAAAACCCTGCTGTTCTCAACTTTTATTTATACATAATTATATTTTTCCTTACCAAAATATTGAAGTTGACTTGAAACCTGATTGTGCAGAAACATGTACGTGTTTAAGCAAGTGTAAATATCATGTCTGAGAACCTGGGGAAACAATGAAAAATTACTTTGTAATCCACTGCCAGCTTTATCTAGTAAATAAACTGGGATTTTTGTTTTCCTTTTTCTTCCTAATCTTTCTCCTTCTTTCTAATCTCAGTCATCCTGCAACAAATATAATGTAGGCTATTCTTGATCTAACCAGGTTCATGTTGAATCAGGTGAGCTCAGAGTGGCATGGTGTGATCTCTGCTTCTTACTTGACTTGCATGGCTGGGTGGCAGCCGAAGTGGGAGAGCTGTGCAGGGAGCAACATGGGGCATTGCTGCTGGCTTAGGCACAGGTTTTGCTAAGCTGGTTGTGGTTAAACTCTTACCAGTGCTTCAGATGTTGAAAATGGGGATGCACTGACTGTCAATAACAGGTCTGTAAGCATGACTCCAGTGCAGACGTTTTGATTTCTGCCAGGAATGATGATGTAGTGTTGTTATAATAAATGATGCTGGAATTATTCTTACAATGGTGTGTTCAGTTATAGGGAGACTACAAAGTCAAATGAAGTAGCCAGAGGTCGGGAATCAGAAATTTGGTATTCTCTTACTGAGCATTGCAGAGCTGTCTGGGTGACCCTGAGCAAGAGTGTCTCTTCCTAACTTCTCTCTGTGAATGTTCTCTCGGTGAATAGGCACCATCTGTAAAACACGGGTAGGTCATGGCAGGTAAATGAGAATTTCCTATTCAAATGTATTGGGCTACAATTTCAAAAGCAGGAAGCTGAAGAATAGGGTTTTATTGTTAAACAGAACTGGTGAAAGGAAAGCCAAAAATAGTTTTCTTACAAGTGTCCTTTGTCAGATACTAGAGAATAATTCACAGGCTTGTAGGTTTTAAGGTCTCTCTAATTGTCTATGCTAGATCTCTTGGGTCACAAGCATGGAGGATTTTACCAGCAGTCCCTTTCAGAGAATTCAAGTCAAGAGGAATTCATCACTTCCTCAAGGAGTTTTCCAGTTTGTTTTGCCTCTTTTACTTGCAGAAGAAGTTTCTTTGTGTTCTCTGTTTTAAAGTGTAAATAATTTACAAGATTGTTGCTAAAACTCACAGGCAAAGGAATTAAACTAATACATGATAATAATAATAAAGGCAAATGTTAGCAATTTGGTGGTGTTACTGCACAGGAAACCTTCCAGGTGAGGTTAGTTCACGTGCAGGGAATGCAGATAAAGCTGCCTCCAAGTGTGTTACCTCTGTGGGTTTATTTGTACTTCTGCTTGGTGTTTGCTTGATGATATTGGGTGTTTCTGGCATCCCTTTCCAAATGAGCCTCTGTGTGTGCCTCCCAGACATCAACAAGCAATTTGGAAAGCACAGGGGATGGAGTACAGGGAGCATGGTAGCTCCCTGCCCCCCCATGTACCCCTCATGGGCTTGAGTGGCCACAAGGCAAATAGCCACGGTGATTTAGGGCCAAGAGGGGGACAAAGCGAGAGGAACTGAGCAGGAGCTGCATCCAAGTGTTATGCTGGAGTATCTTCAGCCTATGATGGGAGCAGTGATTTTGGAAGACTCAATCCAAGCATAGCTGATCTGCGTGACCGGGTGAGACCTTCCCGCAGCCCTCTGCCACGCCACAGCTGGTTTGTGTCCTTGCTCCCCATGTCTTGTGTGCAGGCAGCTGCAAACTTGTCCGGACCAAGCCCAGCGCTGCCTCCGTAGTGCATGTAGTGTCCCCGGGGCTGGCAGGGAGTGCTAGTACCAGGGCGGTGGTGCTGCGGTGCTCTCTCCTCACTAGCCACACAGAGCTCAAGGTGGCTGTTTGTGTTGCGGCTTGTGGAAGGAAGCAAGCTGGATAGAGGCAGACCCCATCTAAGATGGATGCAATGGGAATTATTTCCTATGCTTCCTTGACGTGAGCCCTGCTAGCCTAGAAAGAGCTGTAAATGCAAATGTGGAAGAAAATGCAGTTCTCCTCCCCTCTTGGGAAAGGAGCCCTGAGACTGCTCCAGTGTAACTGGGCAGTTCTAATGTTTAGACACATGTGAAACACATTCACCCAGACACTCACATGAGTATTTCCACATTTTTGAGGCTGAGATTTTCAGTGTTGTTCACCCTTCGGCACGTGAATGTTGTCCTTTCTGATGTCCTAAGACCATAGTTAAAGTTCAAGTATGTGCTTCAGTGTTTTGCTGGAGTAGAGCTGACATCTCCATCGCAGAGAGAAGTAGTGTGTTCGGAAACTCAGTGGCTGCATACAGACTAATTGTTCTGAGATGCATCCTGGAAGGTGCTGAGCACCCTGGCTGGGAGCCAGCCAGGCTTTTAAACACATGCTTTGCTTTTTCTCATGTTGTTACCAGTTTTGTTCTTTGATTTCTTTTCCCTTGGCAACTAGAGACTGATATCTGAGTAGCCAGAGCAGTGTAATTCATCTGCCAGCGATATCCTGACCTGGACTCCAGGGGTGTCTTGCAGGACATAGGACAGCTGATGGGAGCAGGTATTGCTACTGGTGCCCAAGTCAATTGGCTTCAGATTCTCTTCTGCATTCTCCTTGTGGGCATGGGGCAGGCCAGGCTGCATAAGCGATCCTCAAACTACATTTGTAAACCACATCCCATCTTTCCACATGTCTCTGCTTGCTGTTAAACTGCATAGAATGTATTTCCTTCCCTGCTTTTCCCTTAGACTGTATTTGCCTTTCCCCTGCCTTGAAAATTTTGGTGCCAAACTGCCAAATTCAAGTAGTATTTGGAAGTGGCATCATCTGCAGTAGAGCCCAGGGCAGAGTAGAGATGAGCCTAAAAACCCTCTGTGGGTTGCTGGCTTCTAACCGCCATGGGGTTTTCAGGACATTGTTCTTTGGCTTTGCCTGCTGTGTGCAGGAGAAGGGTGCTACAGCCCTAGTCAGAGACTGGGAAGGAGGCTTTGATTCTGCAAAGAGATGGCCCCATGAGTGCTGCTGTCAATATCGGCTGTGTCTCTTCTGTCCCTATGTCTTCAGCTGGGGAGCTCCTCCTGTACCTCAGTGTGTGTTTCTGGGGCTGGGGACAAGTCTGGGACATGTAAAGCAAGACTAAATCCTGTGTTGCTGTCAAACTGCACCTCCCTCAGCAGGGGATGTCTCCTTGCCAGCGGATTTACTCCTGTCCTCCACCTGTACCTGCTGACTTGATGGCCAGAAATGTGCATTTTTCTGCTCTTGTTGCAGCTTTGCAGAAGTGACAGAGCCATTGGATGGGTTTGCATCATTTCTCATGCTTCAGAAAGCGTCTGGCTGGTTGAGTACAACACACAGTACTTGTCCTGAGCCACGGAGAATGGGAGAACCGCTTTGGTGTCCCAGGGCCGCGTGGCATTCCGACTGCAGCTGCTGCTCAGCCCCAGACTTACTGTGCACAGCCAGAATCACTGGGGTGCAACTAGGGTGCCCAGGGTGGCATTTTCACACTTGTTTTTCCAAGTAAAACTGCACTGTGAAACTTTTGTTGGTCCTTCAGTGCTGCAAAGACTTTTTCATGCTCCGACAAATGCTGAGATTATCATCAGCCTAAATTTCTGGAATAGCATTGCAGTGACTCAAAAGAACGGCTTTCTTCCCAGCAGTCTTTGCTTAGTGACTTGCTGGATATTCTCTAGTCATTGACCTTGGGGCTTTGAAAGTGTATTTTGGCTTAAAGAGCTAAAGCTTAAGGCTTCAAAGGAATTGGGAAGCCTGCTACCCTTTAAATTTCTAGGCAGTGTGGGTTACGTATACACGGACAAGGGTAATCGTAGGGGTGGTTTACCTGGTTCTGATTCCTGCGGGATCTGTCGCTCATCCCCCCTGGAGCTGGTTCCCTCTGTACAGAGAACCTCTCTGCTGCCGCCTTTGATTTTGTGCAGGTTAACTGAGGCTGTGTTTTTCAAGTCCAGGGGTTTCTAAAAGATGTGAGGATTATCAGAAGGTGGGAGTTTTCCATGTGGAAATACAGCAAATACTTTGAGCTCTGAATTTGAAGTCCATTTGTCTTTTCTTATAGTATTCGCTGCTTTGTCTTGCCCTGTGTAGTTCTTCTGTGCTTTGCCTCTTGCCTTGGGGTATGCAGATTAGCAGAGTTGATGACCTTCTGCCCATGGACACTTAGAGATAGGTGCTGGGATCATTTCCCTGGTTAAAACTCTTTGCAGAGATCACCTCAAATAGAAATCTCCACCCGTATTTGAGCCGCTGGGAAGAAGAAAACCTGCTGTGTTCTGTGCTGTACACTTTTATTGTAGACTGGCAATCCTGGAACAGCTGGAAATTAATGTTTTTAAAATGCCAGAAAGACTTTTCACTGAAGCTGGCTTACAGAACTAAGCAACTCGATATATTCCCTGAAATACCTCCAGATGTATCAAAGGCAGCTGAAACCTTTCTCCGTATCTGGGAGGAAGATAAACCTCTAAGACTGACACGTATAAATGTGAACTTGTTCTGCCTGGTGGCTTGTTCAGATTGTTGTGGATGCTTTTTAAACATCACTTCGATGCTGATCTGTGTTGTGAGATCTGAGGCTAGCAAAGGTATCTTGATGCTGAATAACTTTGCTGTGTTGATGATCTATACGTGTGCTTTCCCAGATCCCACTTTGCTCCTCCTAAACTATACCAGTGGTGTTCTGCAGTGACTTGCTTTTCTGTCATTGAATTCTTATATATTGTGCAGCAACAGGAAAACTGAGCATCTGTGAGCACCTCAAAAGCAGAGTTAACCATGGCAGTTGGTATGGAATGTGGTGATGGGTGCAGAGGAGGGGGCAGGCAGGACTGAGAAATAGGCTAGTGAAATAAATAAATTGGAGAGGAGGAAAGAAATAGCGTGGAAGCGTGCAGGCTGTCTGCTGGGTGCTGATGTGCAGCTGTGGGCTGAGACACCGCTGCTGAAGAAGCAGCCTGTCTGCACAATTTCAGGTTGCTTCTTACCTCCTCCTTAATTTATTTATTTACTAGTGTATATTGTGGGCTCTGCTGGGGAAGCAGGATGCTGCTCAGGCTCAAAGGGCCTTGCTGCAGAATATATCCCAGAAATTTGGGAATTCGACTAGAAAACAGTTGCAGGCCCTGGGTTGAGCTGGCAGCATTCATGGTTGGGAAACCCCTTGGTTCACTTGTAACCTGCGTAGGTTTGCAGAGTGCTGAAAGCAATGATGTTTAACCTATTTTTTACAAGACTTTTGCAAACTCGTCCTGGTAGGAGGAGGGTGGCCTGTCTTCCTCTTTGCTCCTCCTCTCTGCAGCTTTTTTGTCTGGTTGGGCAGAGAAGGAACCCTTGGAGGTGTGAGGTTCCCACATGTGTGGTGGACCTTGGCAGCATGTAGGGGTGGGGCTGGAGAAGGTCTTCTCCAAGTTTGTAAATGCCTCATGGAGGAAGACGATAAAGAAGATGGAGCCAGATTTGTCTCAGTGGTGCCCAGGGAACAGACAAGAGGCAATGGGCACAAACTGAAATACAGGAAACTCCATTTAAAAAGAAACCCCCCCTTTTTTTTTCTTACTGTGTAGCAGGCAGCTGAATGGAGGCTGCCATCCTTGAACAAAATTGCCTTGCAAAGGGAGCAGGCAGGCTGTTCCTCGTGGTCAGTGGAATGTGGGCGTAGCTGTATACGGTGTGTGGTCCTTGTGGTTTCTGGTCTCTGGTTTAACATGTGCAAGCACCTACTGCAGGCTCCTCATCACACTCTGGTGCAGGAGGAGCCTGTAGCCCCACCAGGGAGCAATCCCAGAAGATCAGCCATTGCTTACACTTCTTTTCCGTTCTTCAGGATCGCAGCTTGGTGTGTGAGTACTGGTTTTCCTGGTTGGCAGGCTCCCCTGCTTTCCTGAAGCCTTTGCTGCAGGCTGGGCTTATCAGGCTTAAAAAACAGACCTTACACTAAAAACAGAGGGCAGATGCCATGTGCTGTGTGTCTTGCTGTGCGTTGTGTTTTTGGTTCCGTTTCTTTTATATTCCCCTTTCTTTCTCTCTCTGCCACAAGAGATGCTTTCCATAGGCTGCCTCTAGTGCCCTGGGTCCACTTTGATCGGATGTGTCCTGCTTTGCAACACAGTCACCCAAAGGTGCTGTGGCAATTGCAGTGGTTTAGAGACAGGTTTGATTTAAGTGCTCAGTTCTACTGCCATGAGATCAGAGGAGATGTGGCCATTGTGGAGGGTTAGACCTTGCACTTGCAGACTAGTATGCCATTCAGCTCCTCTTGAATTCTTCACTTTGGTTTGTTCATCACTATCTTCTTCTGTGGCAATTTTGAGGTATCAGTACAGATTGCAGCAGAAGATAGCTCATCTGAGATGAATCCCTTTCCCTTAGAACAGTCCAAAAGTGTTTTTTCTTTAACCTGCCACTTAACCTCCCCATGGTACAGACATTTGAAAAGTCATTATTGCAATGAAGACTGTAAATATTAAAGACACTCTAATTCTGAGGTAGTTATTTTGCTCATGAATCAATGGGGTCTGGCTACTGCCTTGCTTGTTAGTATTTTACAAATAATCTAAGCCTTTTAAACCTCATGTAATCTGACATTCTCAGTTATTTTTTGAAGCACCCCCTTGCTGGCTGTTTAAATGCCACCTCCAGCAAGCCGTGCTCTCTGACACTGCTGCCCCCTCTCCTGGGAATCACACTGCCTCTCAGCTTAGCAAGTGATGGCAACTGTGACACCTCTTCCTCCTTCTCCTCCTCCCTGCTCAGGTTCAGCCCCATGAGTCTGCTCCCTCCCCACTGCACAAATTCTGCACTGACCCTAGAAGGAGCCTCTCTGTGTGAGTTGATGTTGCCCATGCCCACCTGTGCAACCTCAAGCTGTAACAGTACATGTACTCTTAGTGGTCAGAAGGCTGCTTTTCCACTGGACTATGGGGTTCAGCTTTCCCTGCGCATGGTGCAAGTTGCATTTGGGGTGTTTCCTGCATTCTTGATGGGTATTGGAAGAGGAGGTTTGGGGTAGGCAGGCTCTGAGGTCTGGGTCAGCGTTGGCTGAGTGCCAGATGGGAGCATGCACAGGAGCAGCTTTGGAAACGGGGGTCTCTTTTTTTGCTCTCCTCTGACATCAAACTGAGTGATTCAGATGTTGCCCAGGCTGTGTATGCATATTAACAAGCTGGATTCCTTCATATCGCTTTCCCTAGGGTCACTTGGAGGTAGGGCAAACCATCTGGTATGGCTGGGGACATGCTGGGACATCCGCTGCATGGTTATGCAGCACGACTGATCTTGGTGCTCTCTTCCCATGCCAGCCTCCTCCATCCTCCCGTCCCTCATTGCTCTGGATGTCAGGCTGGCACAGCGACTGGGGTCCTTCCCCCAATAGGCTTTTGTCCCTTGTCACAAGGGCAAATGGGATTTGTTATCTGAGGTCATCTGCAGGGGCGGTGTGGATGTGTGGAGTTGGGTGTTGGGATGTGCTGGGTTTGTGGTCGCTGCTGGGATGTTGCAGACAGTGAGTGGAAGCACTTAGCATCATTGCAAGCAAAACCTGTGGGATATGTGGGCTGAGTGCCTCTCATGCTTTCTCGGCTGTAATTTGCAAAATAAAACCACCTCTAATGGTCATACACTGATAAACAGCTTCAAAAGACTAAAGCAAAAGCAGATATAGTCCAGCATCAGGGTCTGACGTCCACAAGTCTTGCTGAAGACTTGTCTGTCCTCTCTCTGCTATAAAGCATGGCAACTAAACCTGCCGTACAAAAGTAGTTTGTAGCCAGGGCTCGACTACAAAGGAGCACAACTCCGCTTTTGATTCATTGGTGGCGTCCCCACCGAAGCTGTGGTTAAAATGTGCAGGCGTAGCTGCCCCCAGTCAAATAATGTTCTGGCAGGGCTCCTGTTTCACCAGCATTATCTGGAGTGTTTAATGTTAATATCACTGTTGCTTAGCTAGATTTGGCACTCCTCAATGTTTTCTTGTTACAGGAATTTCCTTAAGTAGAAACTTTTTCTTCAGAGTAATTTTTGGTTGATTATTGCTTATATATGCAATTAGTGTAATTGCATCTGATTATGCAAATTTATTTAATCATATAATTAGAACACGGAGGGATGAAATATAATGCAGTTGGGAAATCTTTTGTAAAACTTCCTGAGCTCAGTACTCTGTGCACAAGGTGGTGGTTATCTCTCATGCCGTAGGCTGGTAGACTGGAGATTTTAGTTCAGCATCCTGGCTAGTTTCAAAACATATTTAAAACGTGCTGTTAATTGCTCTTAAAATTGGTTACATGGCCTTCATGGTGTGAAGGTGTGTATCTTATTTTTTACGTGATAGTATCAGGAGCTTGCTGTTGAGCTCAGCCCCGCTGTCTTACATCCACACCTTACGCACAAGGACATGAAAGCTTTAGTCCTGTATCAAACCCAAACCCTGGATCCTGTCTGCAGCCAGGGTGTCTCATGGGGAAGAGAGGGAGAGCAGGACAAGCATGGAGTGATGGGTCCTCGGGGTGCTCATTGTCTGTAGCTCAGGAGCTGAACTGGCCCTGAAATCCCTTTTGAAAACACCCTGCCTTGGTAAGGCGTATACGGACTAAGGAGGAGGTGGTAGAAATAGTCCATTTTCCAGACCATGGTCTGGAGATGTTTGTTGTCATTCAAGAAATCTGGCAGGAGCAGGGGCCTGAACCTGCTTTCCAAATTTCTCACACAGTGCTTGAATTGCAAAAATACTGTTCTTTGTCATTCAGCGGTTACTTTTAAAGCTGTGCTAGGAGCTTCACAGAAGTAATCAAAGCGCCTTGCTTTTATGATCTAATTTTCAGCTGTGGCACAACAGCCAGACTCACTGCCAAGAACTGTGGAGAGAAGAGGGAAAAAGATGAAGATGACTATAGCAGGATCAAGTGATTTCTCAGCAAGCTGCGATTGTCTGTGCTCTGAAACAAGAGCCTTGTAAGCAGCAGGATGAAGCAAATGTATGGTGTGTATGCAAAAAGCACAAACAGTATATTCTTATTTAGTGTTTGGGTTGTGTTAATGTCTCCTGCTTCTAGTCGGGAATCGGTACGAAAAGCGATTACCCTTTTCCCAGCGAGAACGCAGTCCAAACGGCTGGTCTGGTGTACATCTGTCTTGATTATCTCTGCAAGGGCTGCAGGGATTTGCTTTCTTTTTGGCTTCACAGGGCTGCAGCTTCTCATCGTTCTTCACCACTTGGTTTGGGCTGCCTTTTAGCCAATAGATGTCTGAAGGTGGTTTTCACAGATGCCAAGAAGCTCATGTGCTTCTCCGAGGCCTGATTCCTCACAGCAGCAGTGTGAGTGGAAATGGCAGGAGGCAACCTCAGCTTCAGGTACCCTGCTTGGTGTGCCAGGGGCGAGCAGAGTTGAAATGAAGGCCAACGTGCTCTGTATTGAATTGCTGCAGAAAAAAATGAACCCTCTGGCTACTCTCCCACCACAGCAATAAGACCCATAAGTGGTTGTCTCCTTAGATCTGAAGAGCCACGTGTGTCAAACCACTTCATGCTTGCTGGGCTTGTGGCAGCTCAGATGTTGCTCTGGTGCATGGCTGTGGGACATAAGTCCCCCTTGAGCTTCTCCAGACTGAAGGTGTTGGAATGAGCTGGCTGGACTTCGGGCAAGTGCCTCCCCCATGTACAAAAAGCTGATGGGGTCAGGGTGGGGGCTGTGGAAAAGTATCTCCCTCATGTCAGGGTAGTGGACTAATGCTGAGTACTTGGGGAAGTCCTGCAGACCCAGCTGCAGAACAGGGAGTATGGGAGAGAATCCAGGATGGAAATGGTCATAGGCTGTATTGTTTGGTGTTGGGGAGGCAGCTCAGGCTCTGGAAGGGACTTGCTGACCTAATATTTCAAAAATGTAATTCGAGGAGCTGTTCAGGACTTGGCAGCCCAGCTCATGACTTGCTGCTTCTCTCCTTAAAGGGAGTTTTCTGGTGCCAGTTGACAGCAGTCAGAGCAGATTCTTCATCCTGGCTGTGCTGCTGTGGGGGAACATCTGAAGGAAACACAACACAAGCACAGGGTGATACAAGATAGGGCTGGATGTGCAGCCCAGCTCTGCCTCAAGGCAGGACTGTGTTCCCGGTGGGGGGTCTGACCTGAGCTGAAGGGTGCTGGTGATGGAGATGACATCCACTCTGCAGGCAGCCTGTCCTGGCACATGGCTGCCTGCACCATTTAGAAAACTTGGCCTGATTCCTGACCTTGCTAGTGTATATTAAAGCAGCAGACTAAAGCCTTCTGTGATCTTTGGGACCTCTCTTTGTGAGAGTGCTTGTGGGTCTTGCGTGGTCAAGAGGCACCTAATGGATGTGGCCTTCAAACAGGGTTTCAGCGTGACATCCCTGCCGGTCCCCGTGCTGGCACAGAGGATGTCATCCATGGGCATTTGAAGAAGTCTCCAACTCTGAGCAGCAGCAAGATTGCTGCCTGAATGCTTTCCATGCAAATGCTTGTTATAGTTATTATTCACTGTGACTTATTATACTGCAAAGGCCCTTGGTGCCTCAGTGCAGGGCAGATTTGTTCTCAGAGACAGAAGGGGGAAGCGGGATGAGGTGGGCTGAGGGCAGTGTCATTCCTCTTAACGTGGGAACTGTGACAGATGGAGCTGTAAAGTCACTTTTCTGGGTAGCCTGTAGCAAAATCGGGAAAGGAAGATGCATTTGCTGAGACCCAGGGCCTTTTAACCTCCCCGTCCTTCCTCATAGGAATGTTTCTAGTTAGCGAAATGGAAGGACCAAGCAGTAAACTACACTTACAATTTTTTATTTTTCAAACAATGCTTTGAAATGCTTTATTGAGCAGCAGAATTAATTGCATTGCTCATCTCCTGCTCCCATGTACAATAGAGAGATCTTCTCCAGAATCATATTCCTTTCAAAATGGTATTTTGTACCATGCTCTGCTCAGCGCCTGTCTGGGAAACATGTGCAGCCATTTGATAAATATATTGTGGAAAACACTGTTGAAGTGGCAGTCTGCCTGCAGCAGAGAAATAGCTACAGGGAAAAATAGTAAATAAGAGATGTGTAAGTAAATTCATTTTGCTCATATAAGCTTGTTTGCAGCTTTAGTTCATGTCTGCGGCATAATCCTCTGACCTACAGCAGGTGTTTAGTGTTGTGGGGGATCAGGCTGGTGACGGAGTGAGGAGCACTGCCCAAAGCGGTGCAGGAGTTTGTAGAAGGTCGTGGTAGTGTCTCTGTTTTGCTGGGATTTCCCATCACAACAAGGTGCTGTTGTGTTACAGCCTGACAAATGGCAAATCCACCACTGATTTTTGCCTCGCAGAAATAAATAATTGCCTTTTGTACTGAGTTTTATGCACAGTAAGACTGGTCTATGCGTAACTGATTGGCTTATTCAGAAACCATTGCTTTCCAATATACTTTTGGAGGATTTATCAGTGAAAAGGAATCCTTCAAAACAGCAGAACACAAAGCCCAGCTCTACAGATGAACAATTATTTTCTGTAAGTCTTGCTGGATTTTTTTAGCATACTTTTAGCAGCATTGTATTTGTTGTGATGCTGTATGGGTCTATTTGTTTTGATCGGATGAACTGATTTATGGGGTTTATCTTAAGTTTATCTATTTAAGTTGCCAATCTATTTAAGTTGCAGAAGATTTATTTTGCAGCCTGAGCTGCGGGTTAGAGCTGTGCAAGTGTGCTACTGCTTTTGAGGGGGTGACACCCCAGGGTGCCTGGTCTGGGCAGTGAAGGGCTGCGCAGGCAGCTAACACGAGCATGGCTGTTTGCTGGGACCTGACTGCTGTTCCTCGTGCTTCTGGCTTTTTTTCTGTTGGCTGAGCAGTGAGGACGTGTGTGAGACACCCAAGCGTTCAATTCAGGTGGGTGATTTGTGGGCTTTCACTCCCAGCCACGCAGCAACACAGGCAGATGCTTCCCTCCCCTTGCATCTGCACGTGGGGAAAACCTTGTGGCAGGAGGAGGGAAGAAGGTGGGGGAGCTGCAGACTTCAGTCGCAGGTTGATTTTCCTCTTGATGCTCCCTAGGAGCGAGGTGAGCTGTGACTGTCCAGAAGCTAAAGCTGCTGCAAGGAAAGGCCTTGGGTTTGTTTCTCTGTAAGCAGAAGAGCAAAGCCAGGCTTTTAACACAGAGTGGAATCAGAGGTTTCCTCCTATCCCCTTGTGCAGGCTGGATTAAATGGTGAAGGCATTCTTACTCCCTCCCTGCCTTCATTTAAAATAGTGTCCCTGATTGAAGGGAACATGCAGGCC
Source organism: Ciconia boyciana (assembly GCF_034638445.1). Classification (NCBI taxonomy): domain Eukaryota; kingdom Metazoa; phylum Chordata; class Aves; order Ciconiiformes; family Ciconiidae; genus Ciconia; species Ciconia boyciana. The sequence continues at coordinate 4,252,638 of NC_132950.1, forward strand.
TGGAGCGCCGGACTGTGAGGAGAGCTGCAGCCCAGCCCCGGTGGCACAGAGGGCAGCTGCTGCTGATGGAGATGTGGACTGGTGCTTTCCTGGCCATGCAAGGCAGCCCTGGGAAGTCGCTGCACCGCAGGCAGGGCTGGAGGCCGGTCTGTGCTTCCCAGGGGCCGAGGCGCTGACCTCCACCCAAAACCGAGTGTGCAGGCATCCCGTGAGGAGTCCTTGCGAGTGTCCTTTCGGGAAATGTGCCGCTCTGCAGGCTCTGGAGTGGAAGGAGAGCCTCTTCAGAGATAGCAGGGCGGCTGCAGGCTTGTGGGTTGCCCCGACCCAATGCTCCTAGGTCAGCCCAGAAGCTTTCCAAGTGCAAACCTTGCACGAGCGTTTTGCAGCCCTCTGCAGGCTTCCCCCAAATCCATTTTGAAGGACAGGATCATTGCTGAGCCAGCGCAGGGCTGCAGCTGGCTTTCTAGCTTGAAGCCTGGTTTTGGGGCTTTGGGAGAGCAGGGAGGCTCATGCTGCTTTGCCTGTGGGTTTGTGCACTTTACCACGTGCAGTATGTGCTGGACCAAACCCTACACCCCTTCCCTTGCTGCTGCGAGCTACCCCCCGGTGCCTGCATCCTGGCTCTGAAAGGGATTTGTGCTTTGGGATTGAAGGGTTTAAATATAGTTCTAATAGAAGCTTTTAAAGCTGATCTCACCAGTTCATTACTGTTTTGAGTGAGTGACACTTCTGTCAATTTGTTTCAAACAAGCCTGCAGAAAAGGCAGGAGAAGGGGGGAAGATTATACCCGGGAGGGGAAGGAGATGAACAGTAGGCTGCGAGGAGGAATGTGGTGGATTTGGATGTTTCCTTTCTGCGACACTGAGTGCCTAGTGTGTCCCCCCCGTGATTAGAATGCGACCTAGGGTGAAGCCTCCCATCCAGATCTTTCTCTAGTTTCCTTATTGATATAAAAGATTGCTGGAGCTTGGCTGCTGCACTTCTCTGGGGCACTTGAGAGGTCGTCTCTCTTTGCAGCAGAGTTCAGCTGTAGTGGGTTTAACTGAGCATCGTTGGGCAGCTTCAAGCCAGGCTTGACCTTTGCTCCGTGCTCCTTGATGAGAGTGTTGTGTGTGTTCCCAGGCTGGTGCTGGATGGGGCTTTTTGAACTCGCTCACCCCCACCCTTCCTCACGTAAATTAAATGTGGCCGGCGTGAAAACAGGGCAATGCATGTGTCACCTGGCTTACAGGGATTTTTATGCACAACCTGCTTTGCATTTAGAGAACCAAAGGTTGCAGTATTTCAGAAAACACTGAAATTCACTGGACGCAGTCCAAGATGCTGTGACTAGAACTAAGTTCTTCCCCACTGTCCCCAGAAACTGGGCAGAGGAATGAGATGATGCATCCTGCAGCACTGTATCTTCAGAGGTGATTAAGGGATGGCAGCCATGTGCTGCAGAGGATCATTTCCTGCTCTGGACCATGCTGGGAAGACTAAAATCTGTTTTAAATTGAGACTGAAATTAGCATCCAGGAAACAGCGATTTTATTCAGCAGTTTTAGCTTTGTATTACATTTTTGTGTTCTGTAGGTCTTTTCCAAAGGAAAAGCTGATTCCTACGTGCTGGTAATCATTAAGCGTTGTTGATTTGCAACTCAGTATAGCTTTTATACCTGGTGGGCAGCAAGGTTAATGCGTGTTTGCACACAGGCTGCCACTGTGGGGGACCAGGGGTGACCCTGGAACCAGACTTGCTTTTAAATTCTGCCTTTGCTGTTGACTGCATTGCAAATAACTGAGAGCATGGAAGTCACCAGCCATGCCTTGGCTTCCAGGCCATTGTGTGACACTCTCTAGGGCCCTATAGGGCAACAGAGGGACTACTGTGGAGCCCTAAATGTCTGTGGATTTGTTATGCGCATTGGGTTTGGATACATACCAGAAGCTCCTGTACCCTATAAATAAAAATTCAAGAGGTCAAAAGTTTGACCCTTTACCCTTGGCTTGTTAAGAAGCTGTACTTCTCCTTTTATTGTAGACTCTGGTTGATTGTTGGTCTAGCTACAGAAGGAGTTCTCTTTAGCTGTGTCACTTGTTGCACATCAGATAAAAATCTCATCTTTATCACTTTCATATCTAGCTCGATGCTGGGGTTTGCCTTTCCTTCTGAGTGTTTGCAACTTGTTTACAGCCTGCCAGTGTTTTGCCTTCACTTTCTGTTATGTTGGAAGAAGCCAGAGATGGGTGTCTTGGTTATGTTTGTGTTGAGTGAACATTATTCAGTTTACCTCTGTTTGTGTTTCCTTTTAGGTATTTCGTGGAGAGATTCCTTCATGCCACATGCTGTCTATGAGTGCTAGCATCGCAGCTCTCTGCAGTGCCATCTGAGACCATACGAGCTGGACGCAGCGATGGGGGACTCTCCAACAAATGCCGTGGATGGAAGCATAGACACATGCTGCAAAGACACACAGACTGAACTGGCAGAGCGGGTAGCAGCCATAGATGTGGCTGTTGGCCCAGACAGAAGTGACCAAAATGGTGAAGACAACAATGAAGAAAATGACAGAGTCTTTTCTGATAACATAAAAGACATCCAAAGAAATGGAGTCAACAGTGACATGGGAATAAATGAGTTTCTGCCCTCCCAACGGTCAGAAGATGCTCACTGGAGGCATGTTCCCAAGAGACCTCTCACTAGACCCATCCTATCAAGTAGGAAGTTGTCTCTTCAGGAAAGATCGTCAGGAGGTTATTTGGCTTCTAGCAACACTCCAGGTTATGGTCCTTATGCCACAGGGCCATCGCCACGTATAATGAGGAGACCAACGATAGAGTCCAATCGGGTCTCCATATCAGATTCTGAGGTAGGCATGTTCTCCCCTGTAATTGTGGTGACGAGGTAAGGTAAGTCTTTCTTAACTGCTAATGGGAGTCTTCAGTCTTTTGGAGCAATAGATCTGAAAGCACTGTTTTTTCTAAGGGGGAAAAACGTCCCTGAAACCAGGGATTGTATTAGCTTGGAATGGCTGAACACCTTTGCATCCATCTCCCAGACTTCTTCTGGCTGTAGCCCTGGTCCTGATGTTTGGCTCCTTCAGCCCTCACCTGCCTGGGATAGTCCTGTTAAGGGGCAGGGACCCCTGATGTGTAGCGGTAGCATGCAGAAGGCCTGTCAGGCTGTTCAGAGAAAGGGCTGCAGCCGAATGGCTTTGCTCTCGCATCCCTGCTGTATGTGCCTTTTGGGAGTTTATCAGTCACAGCAGCTTTGCTGATGGTATTTTATGGATTTAAGCTTCTGGAGATTATGTATCTCCTATTGTGTTTTGCCATTATTGAAGGCATGATTTAATTTTATAAAGAGCTTAAATGCACTGGTGTTTCCTACTCCTGTCAGGATTTTCCTTTGTCTTTAAAGTGTTTGTAACAGCAGTGGTAACTGAGGGCTGTGACCCTCCTCTCCTTCAGAGGAGTGTCTCTGGGTGGCTGCAGTGGTTCCTGCTGTCCATCTTGTGGCTGCTCTCCTGGTACCAGACCTGGGCTCAGACCTGTCCCAGAGATGTAACACGCTGTTAGTGGTCAAGCGTATTGATGGAAGTGGCTGCTGGTTCCAGTTCCCTATGCTGTGATGTGCTGTCATGGGGAGGATGGAGAGCCAAGAGAGGTGCTGTTCAGACCATTGCTGCCCAGTGTCGTGCTGAAGATGTTGAGCCTGCAGCAATGCCCATGAAGGGGTGTGTACAGGGCTTTCTTTGAAAACCAGGCATGATGGAGGTGGTATAAATGGGTGTTTCTTGAAGCCAAAATGTTTTGTAAAATGCTACTGGCTGGGGACAGATTTTAAGTAGGGAATGGGCTGTCTGGAGTACTGGAGAGGGAATGTCATTTCAGCAGGGCTGGCAGCTGGTTTGGGAAAAAACACACTCATATCTGAATTATCCCCCAAGCCCAGGCTGTACTTTTTCCTGAGACTTTTAGCTGCTTATTTGTGGAGAAAAACCAAGTTTTCCATGTCCTGCCATTTTTCTCTGGACTGAATTTGTTTCCCAGTCATGTTTGTCTTGTGTTTCTGCTCCTAGGGAATGGGGCAGGGCAGAGGGAGGGGTGGGAGATTGTCAGTGGGTGCCACACTCCATGGTCTCATGCAGAGGTGCTGCAACAGAGAGGAGGTGGTGTGCTGGAGAGAAGAGCGATGGTGGTGTGGAGGGCTGCATCTCCTGCCCTGGTGCTGTGAGAGGTGAGCCCAGGAGAAGCCTCTGGTTCATCTTGTGACCATGAGCCTTGTTCTGGTGAGGGACAGGCCCTTTCCGTGGGCATTTTCAATCTCTCTCTCCTCTAAGGCTGGCAGTACAGTGCTACTCACCTAGTGAATTCACCTCTGCTGCTGTGCCCGGGCACTGAAGCAGCACAGAGACAGCAGCTGGGGGCTCAGGAGCAGCGCTCATCTGACTCTTCCTCACCCAGTCGATGGGGAGCATGTTGCTGAACGTGGCTCTGCCAGTGCCACTGTGCCACCGTGTTGCTCTTGGGCACTGTAGTACTCTCAGCCATGATGCCTAAATCCCACCGTGGTCCCACCCTGTGTCATAAGGGACCCAAATCACTGGAGTTTAGACTCTTGCCAGTGTGGGTCCAAGTGACCTAGAGCTTAACACTTGTGTGGCTTGGTGTTTCCTTCCTGAAAAGTGGGTGTTTTCCCCTTTCACATCTGAGGGGACAGGTGCTGCACATGAGCAAATCTGCCATTGTCCTCTGGGAAGTTTTGCAAGTCACGTTAGCTGTGAGATGGGTCATGGCATCCCTGGCCAATAAGAGGATGTCTGCAGAAGGTGCACTGCAGAGATTGCAGCTTCTCTGATGGCACCTGTATTCTTTAATAAGGGAGACAGTGAGGGAGAGGAGCTGATTCTTGGAAGCGGACGTGACTTGTGTGCCAGCTCTCCCATCCTGCAGTACTTCAACTGTGCCAGGAGTGGGGCTTGTCCGAAATCTGTTTAAAAGTAACTGCAGTCGAGTGTGACTAGCACATTCCCATCTGCAAGGAAATTTGAAATACTCTGTCCTTTTCCACAGCATCTGCATCTTGGGGAGCAATAGCTACTGCCTTGGGGTAGGAAATGCTTAGTTTGAAATGCAGATGGAGAGCCCCTCATTTTGCTGCTCCTGCAGCAGTCCGTTACGCAGTGCTGCATTTTTAATGGTCACTTTGATATAACTAGATCCTTGCTCTGGTGCAGCCCAGATGCTTAACAAAGCCATGCTCATTGGAAAGCATCATTCATATTAATGGAGAATCGCTGTGGCAGGAGGGGGAAGGGAGCCCAGGCGAGAGCTGTGCGCGTTCGGAGATGGGTGCTTGCCCTCACAGTGGTGCTCTTGGGAGCCGTGCTTCATCTTCCCAGCTTATAGGGACAGTATGTGTATCCTGTAAGGAATAGCAAAAGGACTAGGAAGATGCATGCTTGTTTATAGGATAAAGTTTGAGGCTAGCAACTAAATAATGATAAGTGTTAGGTGTGTGACAGCAAGGTGAACGTGCAGCCTGCGTGCAGCCCAACTCCAGCATCCTGTGTATGACCTGCCAGTTGCTGCTAAGCAGTTGTTGCAGGGTGGCTGTGTTCATGGCTAAGACACTGGCAGTCCAAATACAAGCTATACAGCGAACCGAGATGCAGCAGGGAATTCAGAAGAGAAATGGAGAACAGATCTTATATGCATGCATTGGCTTAGTACGTTTGCTGTAAGCAATTAGAGGAGCCTTGCATGTGGGCAGGGAAGACTAAGCAGAGCCAGGAGGTAGGAGCAGGGCTTGTAAGAGTTACAGGGGACTCTGGGTTGAGGCTTTTGGTCCTATGGGGGATAAAATAACCCTGTGATGAGAAATACAATCATGGTGTACTTAACAGCAGCTGCTGTTGTGTTTTCTGTTGATCATTTTGATATGCAGACCTTCAGTGAGCAGAGAGGCTGGTAGGTCACTCTGACAAGATCCAGCTCACTGATCATGGCATTGCCCCTGGTCTCCCTGCAAATGACTCTTCGACAGATCTTGTTCTAGGCAAGCTGCACACTCGTACTCGAGTCCCTGTCTCTCACCTGCTTAAAGCCATTTCGGAGTTGCTCCTTTCTCCTTGCATTGAGTATCCAGTGTAAGTCAGTGCCTTTCAGGTGGCAGGACATCCATTGCTCTGGCTTGCAGCTGCTGCCCAAGTGAGTTACAGTCTGTGTGAAAATGAAGATGAAGTTCACGAGCATTTGGGCTTTATCAGCGGCACACGTGCCGGTGCCATCCATCAGGAGCAGAGATGGATGGGGCTGCATATCAAAATTTCCTGTGTTATGTCGATAGCGATCTAGGATTGAATCTGCTTTCCCTCTCCAGTGGTAGCAGGAGTGGTGGCTCACTGCCTTGCTGTCAGTGGTTCTGTGTTCTTGACTGATCTGGAGAAATAATGGAGAGATGTGCTGTGGGGAGACTGGATATGGGGATACAGCAGAGGTGAATTTTCTGTTGTTCTCTGCTGAATTATGGAAGAACCATGTGTTCAGCTAGAGACACGCTGCTGAGCTTTTTAATGCTGGTTTAATACTTGTTCACAGGCTGGGAGGAAAACTTGTATTCAGGGATCAGAGGGCCAAGAGCTGAAGCTGAGCCTGTGGTGCTGCAGGAGGCTTCACGTGGTGCTGTGAGCAGGCAGTGGATCATGCTGTCCCGTCCCTGGGTCTGATACCGCAAATGCCTGCCTTCTGAGTGGGGTTTCTTGGGTTTGTTACTGAGGAAGGTGGTGGTTCCTGGGCTGGCAGGGCTGCAGCAGAGCCAGGGCTTGTTGTCCTGCACAGAGGCAGTTCCTGATCAACTGACTGGAGCCACCGATTAACTAATTGCCCTGGGATGAAGAGTTGGCAGCTGGTGGTGTCTTGCAGCCACTGCTGTCAAGTCTGGATCTGCAGTATTAATTCTGCAAGAGAAGTAACCTGTTCTGCTCTCCTGACAGTGTTACTGTGTACTTAATTAACCTGATCTGTCGTATCTCTCTGAAAATTCATCTGTAATTTTCAAAACAGGACAATTCCCTGCTTGTTCTCCTCCTCTGTTAGGTTATGTGTGGACCATGGCTGGAAGGTCCTTTCAGTACCGCCTTCTCCTGTAGGAGTGCCTGCTAGGCTGGTGGGAATTCTGCTGCCTTTGCTGTCCATCAGTGCTTCGCTCTAAAAAGGCAATGGCTTTGCCTTTAGCTGTGGCACAGAAGTGATTAAGCTGAAGCTATTAAGGGTACATAATTCTGCAGAGCTGAGGTACAGGCCCCAGAGTTTAGGTCGCTGGTCCACATTGCCTCTGTTGATGTGACATTCTTGGCTCTTGCTCAGTGCTGGCAGCATGGCAAGAGGAGAGGGTTTTCCTGGGGCTGCTAAAAGCAGCTTCTGCTTTGCTGCACAAATGATGCTCATATGCTTGTATGTACTGGGGCAAGACTCTCTGAATATCAGCCTGTACAAACATGGGCGTCTTGTCACCGTGTTTGACAGAGCTTGTCCCACCTAAAATGGCAGGGCTTGTATCTGTGAAAGGGTAGAGGTGCTGCTTGTTGGAAAGTGGCATTTGAAAATGCAGTACTGTGTTTTTGTGTTTTTTTTTTTTATTCTGCTGTCCCCAACCAACCTTTTTAGGTAGCCAACAAAAATCTCACTTGAAGAGTGGCTAGAAGAAGAATAAAAGATGTCTTTTTCCAGGCTTTCTCCCCAGACCTGCCAGCACAGTTAATTGCTTTATACTTTCTCTGCTCCAGTCTCTTCTGGCTGAATCGTCTTTTTTCTTTCACACGTTCCCTTTCTCTCCCCTGCATCCACCCACTCCCTGGCAGCCTGGTTCTTCCAGCCCCGGTGTCCGCGTGGTCCCTCCACCCTCTGGGATCAGCAGGAGGTTGTTCCAGCTCCCCGCTGCCTGGGCGGCCCTGCATGTCGTGGTGGTGGGCTGGGGCCATGTGTGCTTTAGCAGGAATGGAGAGTATGAGTTGTGCCAGTGTGTTTCCCTTCTTGGTGCTGCTGCTAGCTTGAGCATGCAGGGAGGAGGATGAGCTGACAAAGGGAATTTTCCTACACTTGATGTCCATGGCTTATCCCAGAGGCACGGAAGATAAATCGCTGCTTTGTCCTTTCTCTCCTTGGCTTTCCACATCTTTATCATAGGCCTCTTGCTTGTTTGTCTGACTAGTTTGAAGCAACTGGTGTCGAGATTGGTGAGAGGCAGTACTTCGGTGCTGGGCTGATCCAGGTCTCGTGGTCCTCCAGTCTCTAGGAGCTGTCTGGTTTTCTTCACGAGGTCGTGATTTCCTAGCCGTGAGCAAAGGTAAACCCAGGTGGGACCAGGGCAGTGGCAGGGACCAAGCTCCTACACAGCATGGGCTGGAGAGCTTCTCCTTCCAGCCCCATGAGTCCCCCAAACTAATTTCTTCTAGAGGTCTTAGTGTGGTGCTCAAACTAGAGCTCTCTTGAAAAGATCAAAGATACTTGGAAAACATTTCTTCAAAGAATCCCCCCCCACAGGCATTGCTAATTTCTTTTCCTTGGATTAATTAACCTTTATTTAAAGTTACATTTCCAACTTGTCTAAGTGCAAGGTTTGAGAGAAGGAGAAAGAAGCTGCAGTTGCAGAAGGGCTGGAGTGGGGCTGCCTTTGTCCCACTGGACTCGGCCCCCTTTATTCTTCTATCCACTTTCCAAATGATTACCTGGCGACCCAGTGGGTGCTCGTGCTCCTGTATCCAGCTTTGGGGTCTCTAGTGGGTGAGCCCAGACAGCAGTGCTGAGCCTCAGTGTTGCACTTTCTGCCCAGCCGTGGCCAGTGCTGCTGCCAGCAGCCAGTCATCATGCTGGGCTTTCAGTTTTGCACTTGTTTTTGGATGTTGTTGAAAAATCTGTTTATTTTTCTTACCTCCATGAGCTCTGGGCTTCATGTGACACTTCTCTGTCCCTGGACAACTTTCTAATTTGTATTCATTGCTGCCCCTAATACCCCTTTTCTGGCTTTTATTTTGATTTTATCTGTTTTTAGAACTGCTTTCACTTCCTCTTCCAGACAGGATGAGTTTAAACCGGTGTTGTCCTCATTACTGGCTTTTAGTTCCCAATTTTCTTTCCCATGCTTCTCTTTTAAAGTATATCTCTGAATTGCTGAAGCTTATAATTCTTTTCAGATTGGTGAATTTGGCTTCTTTATGAGGGCAAAATTCTCCATTATATATGAATGTGTATAGGCACTCTGTTTTCAGAAATGTCTGTCTTTGGAAACCAGCTCTGGCTCTTCCTTCCCATCCCAGTGTCCCCCTGTACAGAAGAGTCTCAATTCTCAGTTTCTCGGGGTTTCTGTCACAGCAGTGGCAGCAATGAATTTATGGAATTGGACCTGGACTCTAGACTTAGCTGTGCTTTATAATTTTTGATAAATTTTTGCTTTCTGTGGCATTGCCCCCCCCCCCCAAGTAATACCTTAGACATGTTAACAAATGGGGTATCTTGATTTTTAAGGTGGAACAATTACTGCACAGTTGGATGGACACAGCAGTCTAATTTGCTGACAGCTCTTCATTAAAGGATCTCATTAAGGTTCTTGTTCTGTTTGTATTTATCAGCAGTTGCAAATACATTGGTGTGATGAAATCAGGAGGATTGTACAATGTTATCTTTAAGAAACACTTGGCCCAAAGATAGGTGTTTTTCTCTGATAAAGAAATAATACTATTATCCCACTTCCTGCAGGAGAACCAAATAATAACATAACAACCCTGCCAGTCTGCAGCGACACATGGCAGGAGTTGCTTGAGCTGTGAATTATGGTCTTTCTGCAAGGAAGAAAAAAAGGTAGAAAGCACCTATAACCTGGTTTGATTTTTTTTTCTGTCAGCTCAAGTGCTTGAAGCACCACAGAAGCTAAGATGATAGTGCTTCTCACCAGTAATTACCTGAGGGGAGAGCGATGGAGGTGTGGATCAGGTAGGGATGCAGTGATAGCGAGCAGAAACTCTTGGAGGCTGTGCTGCAGACCTGGAGCCCAGACTCTGTCATCACCCTTCCCTTGGACCCTCTCTGGGTGTTCCCATCCCAGTATTTATCCATCCCTTTTGAAGAACCATCACCCAAAGGCAGGTGTCCTGGCATTGCTCACAAGCTCCACTTAACAGCAGAGGAAGACCAGAGAGATGCTTCAGGTGATCAGTCTGGTGCAGGATAAAAGTGGTAATTTCTAGACAGAGGTAAAGAGGGATGGTGGGAAGGTGATAGAGCCAAAGGAATTGGTGTCTTGGACACAGGGAACAGGCATAGTCCCTCCTTGGCTGCATTAAATTAGTGCTCTGTAAGGGACTTTGCCCAGCTGCATGGCTTATGTCCTACATGAAGGACTCTGCTCCTTCAGATGGGAGGGAAAAAATGCCACCGTGGCTCCCTGGACAGTGTGTTTGCGAGGAGAAGCAGCGCACACTGTGCTTTAGAGATGCCACCTTGGCTTGAAACAAGATACCGAGTGCAGACCAAAGAGTATATGACCACATGTAAAAGCCTGTCTTTACTTGTACGAGTAATCCCTACTCTCAGGGGAGGAGGCCTGTTAACAGGACCTGGGCATTGCAAGCTTGCTGGTTTGAAGAGCAGGAGATACTGAGGTGGTTGGAGGCTTTCTCAGAGGGATGGTTGCTTTTCCTGCCTCTCTCAGCCACTCTGAGTGTTCCCCCATCGCTGCAGCATTGCAGTTTTGCACAGGACAAGGTGAGGGGAGTGAAGCTGAGTTTGGGGAAACCCAGAGCAGGAGACATCAACAGAAAACTGTTCCTGCTTAATTTGTGAAAATCACTGCAATGCGAAGCACAGCCTCGTGCTGGGAAGTGAATCTGCTGACACGGGGTTTTCAGGGGAATTTGTCCTCTGCATGTCTGTACCCTGGGTTCCTGCATGCTGCCCCCTCCTTTGGGGAGGGGAGTCCTTTCTACAAAATTCAATGGGATTTTTCTTTTCTGTATGTTTCAGTGGTCTTACACTTTGCATCTTGGCTTTTGCTGGGTCATGCTTTCTCCTCTCTTGTCGCTCCTAGTTCTGATGGATTGGTTTTTGCCTTTGGAAAGACGTGCTTTGCTAGCAGTAGAGTTAATACGTGTCTATGGCCCCATTACTCAAAGTTGTCTTTTCCTCCCTCTCAGGGTGGTGGAAAAATCTTCCTTCACTGGAAACAAGATCAAGATTTAAATCATTCCTTGTATTCCTGACAAGGCACTGCTTGCAAGCTTAAGTCATCAGTTCCCCATTCCATTATTCTCCTTCGCTGCAATGATTGCTTGTGTTAGGAGTGTTTTCTGGTTGGTGATGGGGAAAAGTCAAAATTATCATTTACCACGTCCGTGCTCTAATGCATCCTGAGAGGCAGAGGAGTGTTGCTTTCAGTGAGGATGCTGCATGGGGATGGGGCCATGACACCCCCTGTTTTTACAAATGGACTGAAGGCATCTGGCTCTGCTTTGCTGTCCTGATGCTGCTTCTGTAGATTGCAGGGCTATTTTGAGGTATATGGAAAGGCTAATCTGCCTGCATGTTTTATATCACCTTTGTTCCCAAAGAAGTGCCTGGTGCAGAGGTTGGAAGTGAATTTCCAGCCTGCTTTAGTGCTTGGGAATCTCTGAGAAATACTGTGTATTAAAATGTGCCCTGTCTAAGGCTCAGCCCACACAATGTGCTGTGGTTGGAAGTTCCCCCCTTCCCTCACCTCACCGAGTTTGGGACTGTCCCCTCCCCTGCAACCTAGTTAAATGTTGTCTGTTAAGTCAGGAGCAAGGCAAAAGCCACCGCAGCCCACACTCCCCAGTGCCGGTGCTGCAGAGATCCCCACAAGAGCACTCTGACTCTTTGCCAGGAGCTTTGCATTGCAGCAAGATGTGTGCTGTCCTTCCATGGACCCTGTCGCAGTGGCCGAGCCAGGCAGGTCCCCTGGGTGCTGCACTCATGGTCTTGAGCCCCACGGGCTTCTGTGGTGTCTGGGATTTTCTTCTTGTAATGAATGAGGGTGGAGGGGTCAGCTCCAACTGAAATGCAGCTGTGGAGGTTTTGCTGCTGCTGTGAAAGAAAGTGTTTTCAGTTAGGTAGTAACATACTAAAGGAAATGGTGGACTTAGCATCAGATGACTGCATGGCTCCTCTGTTCTACCTCGGCTTCCATCAGTTGACACCTGGGGCCACCATCACTCCCTGTGTGGCTACCAGTCTGAGTAACTCAGCACCCTGTCATTACACCCTTGTCATGGCTTGTTGGGGGTCTGCATCCACTGTCCTTCCACCCCTTGGGGTTTCACTGCTGGATAGCTTGCAAACAGAGATCAGGCCTGCTTAGGGGTGATTTATTTCGACAAATACTGTATCAGCTGAAGGGAATCCATATTGTTTGTGTTGCGTTGCAAAGGAGCTTGGCTCCGTGTGGTCTCCTCAGAGCAGCGTGCAGTCCAGGTGAGGGTTCCTCTGGGTGCAGCCCCAGCCTTCACACATGGCCCGCAGAGGGCCCCTGTCTTAGTCAGGCTGATGTTGGGATAGGTACGGGCTCATGCTGTGACCCTGGGATTGGTGTGGGTGCCTGGGTGCTAGAAGCTGCCAGGCCATGAGAGTCCCGTGGAGCTGGGGACGGGTGTTTTTCTGCTTGGTATTCAACACAGTCTGATGCAGGCAGTCCATGTAAAGAGGCCAGGGGCTGCTGTCAGGCTCACTGGGCTGAACCTGGAGCAATGCTGGAGAATTGGGGTGGAGGGACCTCTGGCGTTATGCCAGCACAACCAGAGTCAGAATTCAGCCCATAATTGCTTTGTCCTGGGCTGTCAAAAAAAATACAGTGCTTATAATGTAACGTATACTGGTTTGAATAAGATTTAGTCTTTCATTATTCAGCACTGTGCCTCTAGTTGGTACTGATTCAAACTCAGTCATTTCCTTTTACCAATACTCTAATTGTGTTCTCCTTTTGATTTGCAGGACTGCGTGCAATTAAACCAGTACAAGCTGCAGAGCGAAATAGGCAAGGTATGTTACTGGAGCTCATGTTTGTCACAAGCAACCTACATGCACACACACGAGTATGGGAGACTGTGCCAGCCCAAGGGATCTTTCTGGCTGAGACTCCTTGCAACTTGTGGGGTTTTGGGTTTGTTTTGGGGGTGGTTTTTTTGCCTTATTAGTCTGAGCAAGTCTTGTTCAAGGTCAAAGTGGAGCTACTTCCTCTGAAATCTAAATTTATTTTCTTTCCCTCTGAAGGTGGTTAAGCTGGCTCCCTTCCAAGGTGTTTGCTTGCCAAATGTAACACTAAGAGCCTTTGATGCATTAATACAACCCAACAAGGAAAGAAAACCAAAAAAAGATCAGGGCAGGTGTTTGATCCCCATCAGGACTAGTTTAAGTTTTTATGTCCATGAACAAAATGCTAGTTTAATTCTAGTCCACATTTAAAAGCTGCAGAATGATTCAGAAGAGATTCCTCCAAAGTTATTTAGAGGTCTGGGCTGGCGAGCAGTTCAGACACCTGCACATTTGGACATCTGCCACCATTGCAGATGGGTCCACGAGTGATGGTGCTGTCTGGGAAGCTGTACCTACCTTTGCAGTCGGGACATTGTAGTCAGAAGGGACTGTACCCTGAGCTGCAGAGACCTTCACCAAAAGTTTCATTAGCCCAAACTCCTCTCCAAAGTGAGAGGCCCCGGGCTGTGGGAGGAGGTACCCTTCCTGTGTGCACAGTGGGCTGTGTGCTTGGCTGCCTGCAGTCAGGGTGTAAGGCTGGAGATACCACTGCTGGCAGTACAGCAGATAGTCATCTGAAACTCACACAGCTTCAGTCCCACTTATGGCTTTTGTCATTGGCTTAAGTATGATTTAAGGAGAGTATGAGGCCTTCTCTCTGGTGGATTTGCCCCTGCCTCCTTCTTCTCTGTGGGTCACAGTGAGCAGATCAGCACCCTGAGGTTGGTGGAGGGTCTGCTGGACCTGCTGTGCTTCTGAACCAGCCAGATGGCTTGTCAGTCTCCCCTGAGACCTGGACCTTTGTTCCAGCTCTCAGTGAAGTAAAAAGAAATGTTTTGAAGGCTGTAGTGTTCATATCATTCATTTATTCAACAGGCATCTGTCAGGGATGATACCTAGCCATGGTATCATGTCTCACTTGCATAAAATGTATAGTGTTGACACAGAACTGCAAAAAAACAGCAGTTAAGATGAAGTTTGGCTTCAGGCTGTCACTGGAGCTGTGGATACAGCAGTGATCCAGGCCTGTATCTGCCCAGGCAAGAGGCAGTTGGAGGAAAGCAGGCCGCTGGTCCTCACTGAAGTCCATTTGCTGTTGAGACATGGAGAGGTTTCCTGCTGAAAGTGGTCTTGCACAGAAGTATAGGAAAGATGTACACGCAGAACTTCCAAACTTGCACAAAAATCTGCTTGAAAATTATTCTGTCTTCTCCCCACCCATGTTAAGACAGACACAGTGGCTTTGACTCAGGGCAGGAGGCGATGTGCTAACACTCAACTCCTCCAGACATTGTTAATCCTCAAATGCCCTGTGGCTCCAACAGAGCTGCCAAAATGTACAACCTCGCTGTGGGGTCACATCACCTATGGACTTTGCTTGAGGCTAGGCATGGCCTGGGGCCTTGAAGGGTTGTTTTTTTTCTTCCCCTATGCAAGGCCATGGTCTACCTGCCTTGAGCAACAAGGAGACAAAGTGAAGCTGCTGAACTGACTGTGCAACTTGTGTTTATTTTTAGGGTTCCTATGGTGTTGTGAAACTGGCCTACAATGAGAACGATGACAAGTATTATGTAAGTGTGTCTTGCCTCTGCTCCTCACTGCTATTGCTGCTCCTCGTTCCCTTTTGTACCACTGAGAGCTAGGTACCCCCTGCGTTGCTGCTTTTAGCATATGCATTTCTGATTCAGGTGGCATGCAAGGAATTGAACCTCCCCACTGGGCACGGAGCAATGTGCTGCTGCCTGTGCGCCCGCTTGCATGTGGTGCTGAGCGGGAGGGAAATCAGGTGGGCTGCCTTATATAACAGGCGGGGATCTCGGAGGCAGGCTGCAGAAGTGTATCGATGATTTGTCTTGACATTTTCTAGCTATGAAGCAGGTCACCTGAAATTAGAGGCATGTGGGTGGTGGTATTCAGCACCTGCTGTGCATTGGAAGATCGGCCTGGAATGAGCAGGCATGTTTTGTAAGGAAATGGGGGCGTTGATCAGAAAGATGCTGAACAGTGTGGCCCAGCTGGGCAGTGCCTGGCTCCCCTACATCTTACCCCCTTGCGGGATGTCTCCCCATACACCGAACGGGACCTTGCTGTCAGGTTGTGAGGTGTAGGATGCAGGGCAGAAGACAAGTCTGGGCTTTTGAATCCTTTGCTGAGCTGAAGCCAGAGTTGGAGGGTTTCAGATTCAAAAAGGCTACTTATGCTGAAGGCTCCTGGTCTGTCCCTCCCCTTTCAGAGGGAGGCGAATCCTAACCATCCCAGCTGGCATTCCTGCAAAATCTGCTTGTGGAGATGTGCTCATGTCCCTGGGCTTGTCCTGTGGCAAGTTTTGCTCAGGCTGAGAGCAGGAGCTGGGCAGCTGGCAAAAGGAAGACTGCCTTCTGTGTGTGGCTGTGCCTGAAGGCTTGTGGAAACAGTTTTGACCAGAGTTTCTGGCCGATCCCAGGGTGGGTATGTGCTGCGCAGAGCTGGATGGCTGCAGTGCCATTGAGCCTGAACCCAGCTGCCCTGAATGCAGCCCTGCTGGTCTGGCCCTGCACTTGAGCTGCTGCTCCGTACTGTGTTTGGTGAGAGAGGTCCTGCTTTCGCTGCTGTGATGGAGCCTCATGTGGCCTCACGTGGGTGAAAATGGGTCCATCGGAGCACCCAGACAGACTCGTGTGCTGCTCCCTGTCCCAGTGCACAGAGCTGTTGGCCTTGGCACAAAAGGGAATAAGAATATGCCATGGAGATGTAAAGCATGCTCATTCCCTGCTACTCCCCAGCTAGCTTTTCCTCCCTGACTCTTGGATTTATAAGTGACATACCAGGTTGGAGGGACTGGGTGGGAGTTGCATGCCTATTAGTATTTGTTAGCCCTTCCATGCTTCCAGTGGGCATGAAATTGCAGCAGCAATGTCTTGAAATGAAGGATGGAAGAGATGAGACAAAAATCTGGACAAGGTGCCCTAGAACTGGCCAAGCAAAGGAACCACAATTCTTTCCATTCCCTGTGCTTTCCAAGCTGACTCACCCGCCGTATGGGAACGGTTGCTGTTTCCGATGGCTCCCTTTCTCCACTGCCCTCCGAGTCCTCCCTCCCGTGCCCTGCAGTAGGACAGTTTTGCTCTGCAGAGTGCGATGTGCCTTCCCTGATCGGTCTGTCCCACCAGCATAGGCAGTGCCAGGACCAGTGGCGCAGAGCGGGGAACACACCACATCGCATTTATTTCCAGCTGAAAATACTGTTCTTAAATTGTAATCTTTGTTTTGGCACTGCCCTTTTGTGCTGGGAATTCTGATGCTGTGCTGTGGGCTGCCCGGGGCGGGCAGGGCAGTTGTCATAGCTTGACAGAGGAGAGGTGGGTTTAGGTTAGCATTGCTTATTGTGTTCTTGTCCATGTTTTGGATGTAGATTAACACTGTGGACGTAGATTTAGCTGGTCAAATCAAAGCCAAAAGTGAAAGCCTGTGTCCAGGTTAGCCTGGTGTGTTTTAGTTAATCCCCACTTAATCTCCATTTCTTTTTCTAATCTAAGCAAACACTTCAAAGCTACTGCAGCCTGAGAGTGGCTCGCATGCCTGGGCACTTTTTTCATCCTCGCTACCCAAAGAGGGATGGGGTGTGCAGATGCACTTACCGCTGGCGTTGCAGGGACATGCTTTTTGGTTCACCCTGATCCTCCTGTTGTGGGGGTTAAGGCAGGGTCTGAATTGGATCTCAGCAAGGACCCTGGGGCTGTGAAGCTGATCCTGGGAGGTGTGTGGCGTGCTACAGCAGATGGAGAGATGGCACCAGAGCGAGAGCATCTGCAATGTCCACCTGCATTTTATTGCAGTGAATGTCAGCGTATGGGAGAGGAGAGGGCAGATGGCTGTCGAAAGGCTGTGATGCTAAAGTCTGTTTCATGTGCTTGCTACCCTTTTGGCTGGGGCAGTGGGAGCTTTCCCCCTTCCCCAGCTGCAGTCACATGCAGACAGGCTGTCACCCCTAATCCTTCCAGGTGCCCGTACTTGTGTTTTCCAGGAGGGCAAGCCATGATGGAGAGACCTCCACTTTTCTAAGACATTAAAACAGCCCAGGAGCTGGCAGACTTTTTAAAGCTTCGGAGAAATAGTAGCCAATTGTGTAACTGGCTAATGGTTGCTTAGCTCTCCAGGCCTCCCAGTGTGCCTGACCCATGTGCTCTCCCAGTGCTGAGATAGATAACTTCCATGCTGCTCTGCTTATCGCTCCTGTCCGAGGCTGCACCCCGACCCCTGGGGGGATACCTAATGCAACTGCCTGTTACCAGCAGTTAGTAGAAGCAATTGTGATTCTGGTAGTTGGGGAGGGCCTTTTCTGTGTGTTTATTTTGCCCCAGATTTAGCTCTGGAGGGTTGCTTTTGTCTCAAGCAGTAACAGGTAATTGGAGGAAATCAGGCCTTGGTTGGCCTTTAGTGAGCAGCCCCTAATAACTGATTCACATGTGCTGTGTTTTAGCATGACGCCAGGGTGTTGCTGCCTGCTTTATTTAAGCTAGTGTGCTGCAATAAAAAGGAGCAAAACTTTAAAGAAAGCAGGAAATTTTTATTTTGGGGTATAATTCAGAGTGTGACTCCTGATTCTTGCTGAGGCATGGAGCTCTTTGCTAGCTCTCTTCGAAAAGGCAGACTTTATAGGTACCAGGAACAGAATCTAGCTCCTGTCAAAGCAAAAGAAAGGATTTCTATTGCTTTAGTGAGTTTTGGACCTGGCCTAGAATTAGGAAAACCTCTCAAGAAAAAAGCTGATCACTGCATTTGGGAAAAAAGTAGATGGGTTGTATTTACTTTGTGGGTTTTTTTACCTTCCATTAAAGATGAGAGTGCTTCCAAAAGCACTTTTATCCTTCATTGCTGTGGACAACCGCAGTGCTGTGGAGGGCTGTAAAAGTGTGCTGGCGTACATCAGTGGATGCAGGGAATGTATTAGACCGAGGAAATGGAACTTTCAGAACCAAGTATGTGACCAGTGCTCCCTCCAAGGAGGAGACACCATCGGGATGCGAAGCTGGCTCCCAGAGCAGAGGTCCCTGCTGCTGGGGCACGTGAAGCTGGTACAGCAGCATTCATGGGGCTCTGCCAAGGAACCCTTTACAGCTGGAAAGGTTTCAGTGTCTCGGTTTGCAGGAGATGCTTTGACAGTGACTAGGGGAAAAAAAAGAAGAAAAGCCAAGAAAAGCCCTCTGTGAAAAAGCAGCAAATAAAAAGCAAAGGCAAATGTGTCCAGGCAGAGATCTAGTTTGGAGTCATTGTGCTGATGGAATTTGATTCTGTGATGCCTCGGGTCATGTCTCCTTCCTATTTTCAATCTCTAAATCAGCTTGCAAAGAAAAGTGGTTATGATGGACATTTGTTATGCTACTTCTGGACAAAAGCAATAGTATTGTAGGTTGTCAGTGGGTTTCTCTTTTTTTTCCTTCTTTTTTAATCTGGTTTCCTAAGAAACAAGATTTGTGTGATTGTGCTCTCTGCCTCTGTACCTAACAACCTTTGCATGGAGGGCTGTTTTCTACCAACTCTCAATGATGGGGAGAAATTCCTTCCAAGTTTATGAAAAGAGACGGCTGAACAAAGTGCTGCTGCTGAGAAGGTGGCCAGCAGCAAGCCTTGAACTTTCTAGTCCCTGGAGAATTCACTTTGGTTGCCATCCAGGCGGGAAGGGAAGGCATGGCTCCTGTGTTTCTCATCCTCTTGCTCACATAACAGCTACTGAATCACTGCCAGCTGCGCTCTGGTGCGGTGAGGACCAGGGAAATGATCTCTGGTTTACTTCAACACCCTGTGATGTTCAGCAGTGGGGTTGCGAGGAGCTGGGTCACCTGGGGTAAGAGCAGGAGCCTCTGGGAAATGGCTGGAGGCAGGTGAGCGTGGCCGCTCTGGGAAGGTATCCCAGCTGTGGTGTCACAGTGTGGATGGGGCACAGCCTGACAATGTAATTCTGCTGATGTGACAAATGGTGTCTGGGACAAAAGGTGACAAATGCAGGAGCAGGATTTTAGGGGCATGGCAGCTAAGCCTCTCTGGTTTAGTATTTTCTTTAAGTGCATAGCACTCCTCTCTCCTGGCAGAGCTCCCCTCTTAGCCACTTTATCTGAGGGATGTCATTGTCAGACAGGACAGGTGAGAAGGGCTGGAAATGCTCTCTGGTCTGCTCAGCATTCCTGCATGGTGCTGTCACGCACTAGCAGAGGATTTAGGTGGTTAGTAGTGACCTTTGAGTAACATCCCACTCCCCTGGGAGCTGCGGGTAGGGACTGTGCACAGGTCTTCTGCCCTTGCAATGCAAGTGTCTCTGTTAGCAAATAAAATGACATCCTAAGTGTCCTTTGTGATGCTCTCACGGCAGGTGATAAGTTCCCTTGGCTTGATCCATTTTATCACCCTTCCCTCCCGCAACTAATGGCCATTTTGCTGTTGTCATTACCAGCAGCAGGATGCGGGCTCGAGGTCTTGCTGTTGTGAAAGCTGCTGTGTCCCAGGCATCCCTCCTTTCCATAAACCTGGGATCTCCTTTCCCTCGGGTGCCTTCCCTGTGGTTTCCAGCTGCAAGGTTGCTAGGAGGAGAGCAGTAAACTTAAATAATAAACGTATATCAAAGAAAAGCACACAGTTCCCGGTGCCTCTCAAAGGAAAATGTCAAGACCCATGTCCACGTGCGCATAGTCGGAAGGAAGGTGGGTGTAAGGGCATGTGTGGAGGAAGTCTTCTCTAGGCTCCCTCTTTTCCTGAGGAAGCTGAAGCAATGCTTGCCAGTGCAAAGGGAAAATCCCTCAGCTTGGCTCTGAGCTGGTTCTTTATCAGAAAGGCATTATCCGAGTAATTAGCTCTGCCTGTGAGTACAAATGTCTTTGGCTCTTTTATGCATGTGAGCCCGCAAGGAGAGGTTTGCTGAAGCATCTCTGTGTTGTTCCCATTATGTGCAGCTACAATTCAAGTGAGGAAGCCTTGTCCTGCCAGCTCATGCTGTAATTAAAGTGAGGCTTCACTGCCATGTGCTCTCGTCTCTGCTCTTGTGATAATCAAGTGGCTCTGGGCTGTTGCGTGATGAAGTTTGCTCTTCATCCCCCGTTTGCATTTGAAAGTGCAGTGGGACAGGTCCTCTCTTCTGATCCAGCCCTGCTTGTGCAGTAGCAGATACTGGTGCTTTGAAGTTGGTATAAGCATATCCTGGTGCTTCTTCCACAGCAGTAGAAGTGGTTTACAGTCAGCTCACCTATGATACAGTAACCCCCACTCATCTCCCCATCGCCCCTTGTAGCATCCTTCAAGGAGTTTGGGTGACAGCAGTAGCTCTTGTTCCCTCCCTTTCTGTCCTCGAGAGCAATTCTTGTCTTTGCTATTGCTCCCCTCTGTACCTTCCAGCTTCCTCCAGCCTCTCCCCAGAGCCTGCCCTGGGAAGGACTAGCCTGGTGCGGGCATGGCTGGTGGCGATGGTTCAGTTCCTCAGGCTGGGTTCCCCAGCATTGATGCAACTTGGGAGCTTGCAGCAGAAAATTGCATCTTCTATTTCTCCTTTTTCTAAAGCTCCTTGCCAGAAGGCAGGGAGGACTCAAGGTGGGACTGGAGCAAGGGGAGTCTTCTCCTCCCAGGCTGGTGATGGTTGAAAGAGAAATAGGTGTACCAATTCCTTTGATTTTTCCCATAAATTTTCATTATGGAGAGATAAAAGTGGGGAGCGTAGGAAGTCCTCCAGGCTTGGTCCTGGCCATCCTTGAAGGTGGGTTGCGCACACCTTGGATCCCTTCTCAGCAGACCATGAATCATTTGGCTGTCTGTATTGGACACAGCACTGTGCTAAGTAAAAGATAAGCACGTCTGAGTCTGTCTCTCAACACCGTTGTTTCCAACAGTTGGCTCGGGAGCTGTCAGGCAGGATTGAGAACTACAGAGTGTCTCTTCTCAATTACATGGGTGCAAATCCAGAGGATTTCACTGGATCAGTACCAAAAATAACAATCCTTTCAGCGAGCTGTGAGCCTGGCTGCAGCAGGAGCACTGATGGGACGTGGGGATCCTGGGGTGCACGGTGGCATCGCTGCCAGGAAAAACAGCTCAGGAAGGAGTTCGCCAAAATGGTCTTAGTGACCTGTTCCTGGTGTACGTGTTTAAAAACAGGTAGCATGCAGACAGCCTGCCTCTGCGGTATTAATGTAAAATTCCGTGGCATTTCACTAGGTCCTGCAGGAGTCCTTGGTTAATTATATTTCACAGGGGTCACTCCAGTGCAAATTGCAGATTTGGATGCTTAATTAGTAGGAGTAACTACCTATTCTAGGGGAAGGAGTGAGTGACCATCCCAGCTCCTGGGAGCATACACTGTTTTCCTAAGGAAATTGTACCATGAGCTGGTTTCGTATGAAATATTTATCTGCTGGGCCACTTGAGGCTGTTTGAGTGGCCCTCAAAAAGGTTATTAATGCACAGAGCAGATGGAGGCACAGAGACTGTTTATTAAATTCAGATTGCCTTTTGCCACTATGCTAATGCCAATTGGATGGCAGAAAAAAATTACCCTGACCCTCTCCCACGCCTCAGGTGCCTGGGTTTGCAAAGGTGCCAGCATACGATCGGGTACAAGAAGGCAGGGAAGCTGTTGGCAAAAACCTGCTTCCCTCCCTGTGCTCCTGCACTGAGCTGGCTTTGCCGTTTCTGATGGTGCAGGGACGGATACCCACAAAGTATCTTGTTTGTCGTCTTGGGCATGGTGCCAGATCATACTGCAGGTGCTCTGTATTGTTCTGGTAGCGTGGAAGAGGTTTATGGGGCAAAAATAGTCTTTGGGAATACAAAAGACCTCCCCAGGCAGTGCAGAGCTGGTGGTAGGACTGTGTCCTCACTCTATTCCAGCTCTGTGATGGAGGTTGAAAGGGTGTGAGTGGCATGGCCGTGACACTCCAGTTCTTTTACTTCCTAGATCCTCTGGCAAAGCAGAACATAAGGTGGAGCAGCCTTGAAGTGGCCCTGACTTGCGGCATGGCCATAGCTTCATCCAAAACAGCAGGTTCTTAAAGGTCAGCTAGAGGAACCCACCTCTTCCTTCAAGCTGCTGCCCCAAATGCAGAAATTTGGCTTCTTTTTCTTTGTCCAATTTAAAATAAATCAAATCCATTTATTGTTTCATGGCAAAAAGATGAATGAAACAAATGGTTAAGCAGTGCCTTTAGGAAAGCTTGTGTCAGCATGTTTGTGTGTGTCATGGCCGCCACTAACCAGAAGACTTCTTGTCTAGGTTGAGGACAGACCTGAGCCAGTCCCTGATCCCCAGCATACTTCCAGGTCACAGCAATGAGCACTTTGGTTCTTGTTTAGTTTTAACACTGCTTTTTCTTCTTCCTTCAGGCTATGAAAGTCCTCTCCAAAAAGAAGCTCTTGAAGCAGTATGGATTTCCACGTGGGTATCTCACATTTGGAGGTCTGCCTGTTGTCCTCAGCCAGGCAAATATGTCTGTAGAAACACTGTCTGCAAGAACTGCAGAACTTGGCCTCATTTGAAAGCTGCCCAAGTAGTTGGGGGGCTGGTTAAAATGCAGTGGGTAGTGAAAGGGCAGACACAACCACAGGGAAATTTAATACACTCAGTAATTGGGTTCCTGGCTTTGATTTTCTGAGTCTCTTTGAAGTGCTGACTCTTCCGTGTTCACCATGAAGCCTAATTAAATGCTGGAAGTTAGGCAGGGTAGACCCCCTCCTCCCAGGGGCTCTCCTACCCCCTCAGATAGCACCTGGCTCCAGTAGCTGGGCCGTGGGACCTGGCAAACAGACCAGACTGGGAAGCCAGTAGGAGCTAGCCTGAATGGGGCTTGGAGATCTCTCTTCTAGGTGGAGACTGTAATGCTTTGGGATGATAAAAAGGTGACGAGATCTTCCAGAATAGCTGGAGGTACCTGCAGAGGGGCCAGTGGCTGCTCATGCCTGCGTGCCAGGTGCTGCTGAAAAATTAGTAGTTCTTCACCATGTTATCTCGATTGCAGGTCGGCCTCCTCCCAGAGGGTCGAAAGCATCCTCCGGAGAGCAGCCAAAACCCATGGCACCACTGGACAGAGTCTATCAGGAAATAGCCATCTTAAAGAAACTGGACCATGTCAACATCGTTAAGCTGATAGAGGTGAGCTGCTTCTCCACCCTAAGCTACACTGAAACAAGTCTGGTTTGTATTGCAACAAGAGGATCTTTCTTCTCCTACTTCAGCCAAAATTGGTTTAAAATAGTTGTGCAGAAATTTAGGCTGGTGATTCCAAGCAAGATCATACCAATTATGTATGACAAACTGACATACTTATCCTGGGTTTTGGGCTGGTGCCCAAGAGAAGGCAGCTGGCTGTGCTGGTAGAAATAGCAAGCTTTGACCAGTGAAACTTGTGTGTAGACAAGCCTGGGAAGGTGCACAAGTGCAAGGCTTCAGTGCCATTTTCAATATTGGCTGAGGTCAGGTTAGGACAAGCAGTGCCTTTATTGGTAGGCTGTTTCTCCAAATACAGGCAGAAGCCCAGATTTTTCTGGAGGCAGGAAAATCTGTGTCCTTCAAAGCCCCTCTCTCTGCAGGAATCTCTAAATATTAGCCTAAGTTGTTCTCAATGCTCTGCAGCTCAGCATAGTGTACAGGGAGCAGTAAAATGTTATTTGATTAAAAATATCTTTTTTTCCCCCTGCTGTTTTTCTTTTTCCCCTTTCCCCTTATCTCTCTGTTATCAATTACAGGTCCTTGATGATCCTGCAGAGGACAACTTGTACATGGGTATGTGAGTCATTATGTGCTAACAGAACCGTCTGGGCTTAGACCTAGTGATGCAAGTAACATGTACCAGGGCTCGGGGTCAATGCCAAGAGGAGACTTGTACCAACTTCAGCAGACTTATTTTTTTCTGAAAAGTTAAAATGCCTGTAAAGGCAGGGGGAGGGAAGGGCCCAGTAGGGTAAGGCAACCTTGTGTCTTAGTACAGCTGTGCACATCTCCTTGCCAGGGGGACACTAAAAAGACATGACAGGGGCTCTGCCCTCCCCTATGTATGTGTCTGTTCCAGTCCAGGAGCCAGGAGAGAAGGGAAGGGTGCAGGATGGTTTCTCATCCTCCTGGTATGAGGTTGGTCTCTCCAGACTCCTCCTGTAGGCTGTGGATAGTGGTAGTGGCTCTGGAAAGCAGTCTTGTCTCAGGGTGTTCCCTGTGACCCCTGCAGAGACACTGACCACCCTGCTGAGCCTCAGGACCTCCCAAGACAGCAGCACTCCTGCCTTTGGCCTCTGAGCCCAGACCCTGCCGTGGGGCGCTCAGATGGGAGGCTGTAGCTGACCGTGCGTTTATGCAGAGGATGAGGAATTTCCACCCATTTTGTCTTCCTCTCCCCTAAACCTTGGAAGGTTAGCCACAGTCTAACCCCCATTCGGGCAAAACCTGGAGGGACAGGCCTGGGAGGCCCTGAGGTGCCCTTTAACATGGGCCAGAGGAGGGGGACGTCTGACCCTATTACATCTCTGCTTCCCTGTAATGTTTCCTGATGAGACAGGCTCAAAGGCTGCTTCTCATGAAATAATTATGGGATGCTTTTGAAGCTGCCTGTGAAAGGGGGCTCTGCCTAGCAAATGAAGCTATTTGCCTTTGAAAGACCATTTTTCCCTTTCTGCTGAAGCCCCAGTGGCACTCTGGCAGCATTGCAAAGTGGCAGCCAAGGCAGATGCACGTGTGGTGGGGAGGGCAGCTGAGGCTGTTGTTTAAAGGCCTGAACTCCTGGGGATGGCAAGAAGGGGAGAGATGAGGTAGCAAGCTTTTTTTGTTGAATGAAAATAAATGCATGAGGAAGTTGAAAAAGCTGCAGAAAAAAAAAAGCTCTCCCTGTGGAGCAAGATAACAGTCCCAGAAATGGCAGCAATAGCAGTAGGACAAGTGGGAAATCTCTTGGTCCCATTGGGGGTCCTGGGGAGGTTGTACTGCGCCCTGGGCAGCGAGCAGTGGCTGTGTCCATGTTGTCCATGCCCCATCACCTCTTTCCTCCCCTTTGCTCTGCCTGGGATCCTGTGAGTGGTTCAGGCAGAGCGATGCCGGCAAATCAAGCTCCTGCCTCTGCAGTTCCCTCGGCAGCAAGGGGAAGCTGTGGGTGCTCAGCACTGCTCAGGATTGAGCCTTCTGCAAGTGAGTTTCCTCCCTCCTGCTGCTGACCCAGCTGATAACTGCACCTTTCTCCTCCCAAAAATGCCCCCCACTACAAAGCAAAACTAGAGAAAGTGGAGTTTGCTCTTAGCTAATTACAGCTAGCATTAAGTACTGCTGTGAGCACTCTGCTGCATGCTCATTGGGAAGAAAGCAGGGAATGGAGGGTGAGCAACCTACAATGGTATAAGATGGTTGAATAATGAAATGCTGCCACAAGCTGTAGCTTCTTCAGCCTGGAGAGCAAGATGAGCCAATGCAGGCTGGCTTGTTGTTTGTACCTTCAGCTGGTCTAACATCGCAGCTGTAAGCAGGGTTGCCTGGTGCTTTGGGGAGGGTGATCTGCTTGGATTTCTTGGGAGGTGCAAGAAATCCCTTAGTAATTAATGAGGAAAGAACTCTCCTACTAGATAAAGGTGGATCCTTCTCCTGTTTGCAGAACAGGTCAGAAAAACACATTGCCACTAACCCCCTAATCAGACACAAACTCATGTGCTCTACAAACCTCAACTCATCAACAAATCCTTTCCAATTGCTCCTGCCAGGGAGTGTTTACCTCTGACAGCCATGTAGCTGTGCTGCTGATTGACACAGCAGAAATGGAGCAACATGTTCTTACAGCATCTCGTTCGGTATCAGCAATTTAGCAGAAATGTCACACCAAACACCCTCCCTGAAGGTACTGAATAAGATGGGGCTCAAATCAGCAAGGGCTTACACTGGGAGCAGCAGCAATGTGGTTGATAAATTAGCACCCGCTGTCTCCCTGCATGGAGCTGGCAGGAGGTGGGGATATTTGTCTTTGCTGAAGAGATGAATATTTTCATTTTGCATCCTCTGGTGTCCTTGTCATGGGTGAAGGAAGAGAAGTGAGTGGAGATAAATTGATTTTGCAGGTATGGGAATGGATGTGTTTTTGTAGGCACTAAAAAATGAATAACCCCAGTTGCCTTTTCTGATTCATTCATGGTTTGATTTACTTTTCTTGCAGTGTTTGACCTCCTGAGGAAAGGGTAAGTAGCCCTCCTGGGATCCCTTGTGTTGAAATTTTTGGTGTTCATCATTAGCTTCCTAGGTGAAATGGAGGTTTGGTACATACAGTGGGGCAAACTGCTGTCTGCATGCAAGCGCAGAGGAGGTAAAATCCAGCTGTTAGTTGCCTTTGCACTGTTACAGCCTGGAATGATGTGATGAATAATAATGGGCTGAGAAGACACGTCCTGGTGTCAGACTTTGATCTGGAAAACAAATTTGATGCCAATTCCCCATCAAGTGCCTGGAAGAAAAGGTTATAATAGGAATACTCTGCTGGGATAACAGCTGCATCATGGCTTCCTCTGGCACAAGAGGTGTGACGTTGCATCAACATTTACTTGCCACCCACTGCCTTATTTTGCCCCTAGCACTAACATATTGTGGGAGGGTGTTTTGTTGCTGTATTTTTCCGTAGCAGAAGTGATAAGGTGGTGGGAGTCTCCTCACTGCTTTTTGCTACAGCTGTGCTGATTCTGCAGCTCTGCAGAGTCACAGTGAGGTCAGGAGAGCTGTGCCTGGGATGGGGGAGATTTCTGAAGGGCTTATTTTTCTCTCTGGCCCCATGAACAAGCCTCTTGCAGGCTGCCAGCTCCAGCAGGTTGCTGGTGAGAGGCTCCCCAGTCTCCCTGGTGACCAGGCTGTAGGAGAAGGGGAGAAAAAAAAGCTCCTGTAATCAGCTGTGGCCAGGGAATGTGCAGCTCGGCCGAGCACAGCCTGTCTGCTTCTAGCAGGCAATTAGACTCCATTAGTGGCTCTGCCAGTCCTGCTGCTCACATTATTTCTCCCTGGTTTCAGCAGCGGAAAAATGTGCATGAAGAGGGAGGGAAGGCAGTGGCAGAAAAATGCAAATGGGAGATGAAGGTCATCAATCAAATGGCAGCAAGGGAGAAGAGAGAATTGCTGCAGGAAGGATTTGCTGCTGGGTGCTGAGGGGAAGAGCTGCAGAGCCTGGTTTTGGTGATGGGCTATTCTCGGCCAGGGTTTGGCTTGCAAGGACGGTGTCTCAGGAGCACTCACTTAAATCCAGCCTGACTCAGTGGGTGTATGTCCAAATGCAAGGTCAAGCTGCTGAGCAAAAGAAGGATTAACCCCCAGTGCAGTGAAGTCCTTAGCTCCTGCCAGTCATCCTCTGGGGAACAGAAGATGCTGACTAGCTCTTACAGCCTCTTTGCCCTCAGCTTTCAGCAGGCACAGGCAGAAGAGGGGCTTTTAGAGGATACTGTGCATCTCTCAGCAGTGGCAGCATACAAAGGAAAGGAGAAAGGAGAGGAGAAGCTGACCAGGTAACCTTGGCTGTTTAGGGCTGAATGGCTGAACCCTGAACAGCAAAACAGGTTTTCAGAGCAGTTTAGTGCAATGCACTGGAAATATTCCCACTTAACCTTTGAGCCAGTGGTTCGTGTCTAGATTCTGCCTTGGTTTAGATTAGCTGCACGCTGATGTTGCTTCAGGACTGAGCCCCAGCAGGCATGACATCCAGTGCACAGCAAAGGGCTCTCTATCCCCACTGCTGCCTGGTACTTGCTGGTGATGCTGGCGCTCACAGCCATGAGCAGCTTTAGCAAGAAGCCAAAGGCCAGATCCGGTTTTGTTCTTTCACTACAATTTTCCCATTAGGACTCTCAGTGAATTAAGTGTTTGCCCTATTTTTTGCAGACAGCAGCAGTTAATCCTGGTGTTGGTGAGGGCTCTGTGGCTCACGCTGGCTCAGGGACTGTGCAAAGCCACTCATCACTGCTAGCTGAGTTCACTAACCTAGGTGTCACCACATCCAGAAAGGATGGCTGTGCCTCCGTCCTGTGTCACAGCACCCAGAACCTCCTGGGAGCCTGCCCTCAATGCTGGGGACATAGTGATGGAGAACCTGAAACTCCTCCAGTAAGGAGGGTTACTGCCATTCTGCAAAGTACTTAGTTACTCTCCCTCTTCCTAACAGGCCTGTCATGGAGGTACCAAGTGACCAGCCCTTCAGCGAGGAGCAGGCTCGACTCTACTTCCGAGACATTGTCTTGGGCATCGAGTACTGTGAGTACCACCAGCACTGACAGCAGCTCTGCAGAGCGTGTGCGTTGGCATCCTGCTCAGCTGGGGAGAAACCTCTCTACTCTGGTGGGCTGTCAGTCAAGCAAGTGAGGTCCCCTCTAATTGCACATGACAGGGTTTGCAGTTGGCGGTGGCCCGGCTCAGCTCAGATTTACCTGGGCAGTATCACAGATGCCGGGAGCAGGTATTCCTTAGAAAGGATGTTGTGAAAATAGTGGCTTCCTTTTTTCTTCTATTTTTCTCTTTTTTTTTTTCCAAGGGTATCTTTGAAGGCAATAGCAGAGCCAGAAAATGGGTGTTTGTAGTGACACAGACTCAGCTTCAGCTGGAACAAATTGCTGTCTCCAGCTTAGCAGGGCAAGTGCTGGCTGTGGGGAGAGCTGGTGAGCAGCGCTGGGAGGGTGTCTGCCCTTGTCCGCTCCCTCCACAGCATCAGTTTCTGACTTGTTGTCACTCAGGGCTGTCTCGTGTTGAAAACCTAGCGCTGCTGTGCCCTCCTAGGGAGGTGGTGACTCCAGTGTGTTCCCAGGCTCCGTCCAGAAACTCCAGCAGCAGGTTTCCTGTTTGTGGTCTATTTGATTATCATAACCTTTTTTTAGTAAGTCTTCTCCCAGTGTGGCTGAGGCCAGATTCTTTGCTGAGCACCTGTCCTGAAGAGTACAAGGAGGCCACGGTAGGTCTGTAAATGACAGCAGGGATTTTTCTGGCCCCGTTGTAGTTGACACATCCCTGCTGGCATGAACCTGGCAGGGGTGAGAGAAGAGGGGTCCCTGAATTGAAGATACAAGGTAGAGCGGTCTGTGTGTTGGCATCTTGTGAGTGTGGGCCCCAAGGAGCAGCGAGGGCTGGCTGGTGTTTCCCCACATGGACTCTTAGCAGAGCTGGCATGTCCATGTAACCTCTTGCTTTCCACAGTGGGGAATGTGAGGCTGTCAGATGGTGTGTTTTGCTCACTGCTGATCTGCAGACCTTATGCTGCAGGCTTCATGGCTGGGCTTTCTCTTCTGACCTGTGCCAGCAGTGGGAGGACACCCATGAAACTGCTGGTTGCTTTCTTTTCTGTAAGATAGACCTCTGAAAGGAGCAAGCACAGTAGAGCTGGGCATTTATGGGTATAGGACACATCAGTACCATGCAGGGAGGTGTGGGTCAGAGAGCCTGGTGTTTTGATGTGGTGTGGCACTGGTAGGTGACATTACTCCTATGCCATGTCTAAACATATTACACTGCACATTCCCACTCCTCCTGAGCCTCCTACCAGCATTGTCACCAAGTCAGAAGGCACAACTCGGATCCCCTCTTGCTCACTCATGTTAGCCTGAACCCCTTCTCTCCCTTTTCCAGCAGAAGGTCCCTGCCTTTATCCTCAGCGCTGTTCCTTGCACTGGAGCAGTTCATGCACAGGGTGCTACCAGGGACCCATGTAGCATGGAGGTACCCATGAGTCAGCTAGTCTGCAGTTACTGCCTGTGTACCAGCTGGGCGCATTGTCAGACAAACTGCTGGTGAGCTGTGGTTGTCTCTATGCCTGTTTGATTCTGCTGTCCTCCTTGTAGACATCTCTCCATACTGTTTAGTGATCTCACCATTGACTGCTTTCTCCACACATTGATGCCCTAAAGAATTGACCATGGTTGAATGGCTGAATACGAGGAGGGAGAGATGATACACCTTTTGCAGAGGCAATTCATGCCTTGCAGATCTATTTGTTTTCCAGAGGAGTCAGCAAACATGTAGGTGAGGTCATCCCGTTACTACATCGTGTTTCGATTGCCAAACAGCTTTTGATGAGATCCATTAACAGTAGCTCATAAAGAAGCTCATAAGATTCTTTGGTTGGATGGCCTCTTGTGGATTAATAACTAGACAATCAGGAAAGTAGGAATACAGCTTTCACAATGGAGAAAAGTCACTAGTGCAGTTAGACAGGAATCCCTAATGTGGCCTGGGTTGTTCAATATATTCCTAAATGACCAGATAAAGGGTAGAGTACCATAAGAGACACTGGTGATCACATCTAGTTATTCAGGATAGTCATTGTTAGAACTGACTGCGAAGACTGGCAGGAAGATGCCATGATAGCAAGTGATGGCATGATAAAATGGCAGATAAAAATTCATGTTGCTGACTGCAGGGTAATGCATGAGGGGGAGAAACAACACTAAAAATACATACATAGTGATAGGCTCTAAATTAGCTGTTCTCACTCAGGCTGCGTTCTGGATAGTTCTCTTGAAAATGCCAGCCCATTACTTAGTGACAGTTAACAAAGCTAACAAGATTTGGGGAATTATTGGGAATGAAATAGAGAAGAAAACAGAAAATGCCATTATACAGTTATTTGGATCTCTAAGAGCTCTTAGATACAGGCAAGGAGTATCTTGAGTATTTTGTGCAACTTGGCTCAGCCTGTCTTAGATGCA
Organism: Ciconia boyciana; assembly: GCF_034638445.1. Lineage (NCBI taxonomy): Eukaryota > Metazoa > Chordata > Aves > Ciconiiformes > Ciconiidae > Ciconia > Ciconia boyciana. The sequence continues at coordinate 4,283,527 of NC_132950.1, forward strand.
GCTCTCTAGAACTGAAAAAAGCCTGAGAAGGGTGATCAGGATGGTCCTAGAACATATTCTATACAGAGATGGAACATCTTCTGTACAGAGATAAGACCAAAGCTCTTAAGATTTGAAAATTGTCATGGGAAGGGTTGATATGACAGAGGCTTATAAAATCCTAAGTGTCAGGGAACAGGCAATGAATGTTCTCTGCCTCTAAAAACACAAGAACTGAGGGGTAGCAAACAAAATAATCAGGTGGCAAGTTTAAACCAGAAGGAATTACTCTTTCGTGTAGTGTGTAATTAAACTGTGATGTTCATAGCTAGAGGAGATAGCAGGTGCCAGAACTAAATGGGCTGAAAGTGATTAGACAAGTCTGTAGAAGAAAAGATCATCAAGGAGTATGAAATATGAGGATGCAGGCAGGGTTTGCCATCGGGCTGCCTAAAGCAGGGAGTATGGGTACAGAAGGTGTTACATCTCTCTGCCTGATGCTTTTCCCCATGCCGTTGACCCTGGCAGGAGACGGGGTGCTGGGGTAGGTGGCCTTCGGCTTGGCTCCTCTTCCATCCAGCAGCTTGTCCGCACCATCCTTGAGGTTATTGATCTGCTGACCTGATGGCAGAGGTAGCTGCGCTGTGCCAGATTCTGGGAGACTGATATAGGTTAGCTTGGCGTCTCTCAGGCATAGCAACCTTTCATAAACCTGGCTTACTTTGGCAGTACAAATGCACGGTTTTGCTAGCAAATCTGAAGGCAGGGCAGCCAGCAGAGGGAGGGACAAGGACACTTGAGCAAGTGGTTGTCATCCCCAGTCAGTGAGCAGCATGCAATGTGTGAAAGGTCAGATACGTGCGAGACAGAGCCATGTCACCCTCCCTTTTTAGTCCACAGTGAGATTTTTCCAGCTGTTTCAACCTTTGGAAATAAATACCTGCTTCTTTCACAAACCAGAGGCAATAGCTTCAGATGTGCTTTCAGAAAGCCAACATGTAGCTGTGTCAAACTGAAAAGGAACGTTTCGTGCTGCTGTAGTGCTTTCAGCCATGCCTGCATTCATTTCACCGATCTCTGGTGGCCCCTGCAAGCTCAGCAGCTTCTTGGAGCCAGAGCAAGCCCCTTGCTTTTGTTGAAGACTCACTTGGTTTCAAAAACCTGCAGAGAACAAGTCTCTGAGTATAATGGATCTTGCCGAGGCAGAGGAGGGTGGTTTGCAGTGCCTTGGTCCATCTCTGTATTGAAATGCAACACCACCTCATTTTTTGTCTAAAACCAGTGGGTGGGAATGAAATCAATGTTTGCAAGTCTGACAGTCCAGAAGCTTCCAGGTTCTGCCAAAATCAGTCAGGTCACCCCAGGAAGTCAGTGAAAATGTATATATGAATGGAAAGCACAAGACTCCTTTTCAGTAGAGTTTGAAGGGTGAAGACTGCAGCTTTTTATATTCTCATTAACATTCATATTATAGCAGAACCTGTATGCCTCAGCTGGGAGATCCAAGCTCTGCTGCGCTGGATGCTGCTGGTGTAACAGTTCCTGCTTAGAGGAAACTTTAAGTTTAGAAGATAGTCAAAAAGAAAAAAAAAAGTAAAGTGTGGGTAGTCCTAAGCAGAGGGAGCAAATCAGGGCAATAAATTATAGGATGCCCAAACACTCCCAACAACAGGAACAATAGGATGCTTTATTTTGGGCTCTTGAGTAACCATTTACTTCATTAGTGAATTAAAGTTAAAAATGGTGTTCTCCCAGAACTGCTGGGTAGATGCGTGGCAATTATTATGTAATTAGAGAGGAAAAGTGCACCGTTTGTGCATGCTGAAGGAAAAGTGTTGCCAGGCAATCTAGAGATTGCAAGGTAATTTTACTGTAAGTGTACATAATTGTTATGTAATTTGGGAGACTCAATAACCATGCAGCTGCTTGAAGCTTGCAGTCGTCACAGCAGCAAATGCATCATTGCTGGTTGGGTTTTATTAAATTAGAAGTTGCAAACTGGATTCCTGTGGGAGCCTGCAAGGTGTTAATCGAGGCCAGTGCACTGCCCTTGGTGCAAATGGTATGTGGTGAGTGGGAAGGGGCCACAGGAACCAAGCTGATGGGAAACGTGAGCTGACCTTTTAAATTACTGGTGGTGGCACGCAGTCCACGGCTGCTGTGTGTCTGTGGGGACTGGACTCCACTTGTTACTCGTGACACTTGCCTGGGGTAGAGGCCTCCTGCAAGAGGGCTGGCTCTGGGGAGAAGTGTTTGGAGGGAGGCAGTGGTCAGTGTGATGAGAGCAGAAACATCCCATGCCAGGTGGGAAGCCTGGCTTAGGCATGGTGGGAGGCAGGGACAGATGCCCTGGAGAGAGCTGAGAGTTCCCCCATCCAGGCAATGGCACAGTGCTGCCTTGCTTTGTCAGCCGCTTTTGGCTGGGTTTCTGGGTTTAGTACGTTTAATACCAGGAAGTGCACTTTGATACATGCACTCTCAGCCTCGTTCACTGATCAATGAAGAAACAGAGGCACGTTCAAGGTCTGAGAGCTGGGGAGATCAGTGCATGGTAGAATATCCCTTCTTCTCGCCCCCAAACTGCTGGGAAAATATTTTAAGTTTAACTGTGATAATATGACTGGTTTACCTGTTCTGTTTTCGTATGCCTGTCTTAGACCTGGGCTCTGTTGTGTGGACTACTTCAGGAGTCATTTAAGCACATGCAAACTTTAATTCCCATCCTGGTGAAATGGGCCTTACAAAGGAAAGTGCTTTTGCTCCTGCTTGCAAGACCTCCCCAGCACTGATGGCATTGCACTAACACCCTCGTGAAGTGGGGAGGTAGGCTGTCTGCTTGTTGTGAGTTCCACTGGAGTGGTAATTTCAGAATGCACTTAAGTGCTTTGGATGGAAAAGTTTTGCTGGATTATTTGTGTCATTAACTAAAGCATGTGCTTAAAGCGTCTCTGCAAACTGGGGATATGTGCAATTACCTCCCTTTCCACTTGTAACTTCCCTCTACTAGTGCTTATCTGGGGTTATTTAAGCTTTAGTCTCCCTTCTAGTAAGGCAAATATCGCTTTTCCAATGATACTCAGCAGAAGTGGATGTGCTGGATAGTGAATAGTTGCTGAAGGAGTTAGCAGTCATGGCAGGAGTCAATCCTGAAAGCCAGGAGGTGAATAGGTGTTCCCCTGCAGAGCCAGGCAGCTGCAGGTCAGCCCATGGTGTTGCAGCTGGGACCCATCACCAGTGCTGGCCAGGTGGGCATCCAGCTGTGCACCTTGCAGCATGCTTTCCAGCACCCTGAGATCGGTGGCTCAGGCATTTCCTTGGCCAAAGGTTGTGTCTTGAATAGAATCATAGAATCACTAAGGTTGGAAAAGACCTCTAGGATCATCTAATCCAACTGCCAACCCAACACCTCCATGCCTACTAAGCCTCTGATATTGTTCCATTCATTTGTCCAGTCCCTTTTTAAACTTGTGTAAATCCTCATCGTCTGCTATCTCCTACTTACTTACTGTGGGGAGCAGTTCCCATTCAGGGTTGAGTCTGATCCTGCAGGTTTCAGCTGATGCCAGGAGTGACTTAAGAACAATCATGCCCTCTCCGTGCCACCCCTGGTTTATAGACCTCAATCACACCTAACTTCAGGGGTGGCTTTTCAAGGCTGCACAGTCCTTGTCTGTGCCAAGTGTCCTTCCAACCCTTTGACCATCTGTTAGAAAAAGCTAGCAGTCCTGGAGCCCCCCCAAGCCTTACTAATTGAGGGCACAACAGTATTTCAGAGTTGTCTGCTACAGTAAATGTGGCTGAAAATACTTACTGCAGGATTTGACATATCCCTTCCCCCACAAAGCCTACAGGTTTGCTGGACAAAGACAGATATTCTGCTGTTTTACTTTGGATTACCTGGATATGGTGATACCTGAATACAGGTTTGACTTCTTAAAGGCAGTAAAATTTCCTTCTAGATTGACTCAGCAGTAACTTATATTTAATAACTGCACAGTAAATGGGTTTGAGTGAAGGTGAATTTGGTGTCACGCCAGCTTGCTTTGGCAGATGAACAGTGGAAACCAATACCAGGTGAAGTGTGTAACAGGAGGATTTTCTTCCAGTTTCAGACTGTCTGCTGGCCAGAAACGTTTTCCTTGCTGTGAGCAGATATTTGGTTCAACACAAGGAGTGACCTTAAACTCTTCTCCAGTGGCAGGAGACATGCATGGGAGCCGCAGGAAAGGTTGAGGGAGAAGTGTACTTCATCAAAAGACCTGCCTGAATATGCCAGGCAGGTATCCCAGTTTGGTCTTAGGATTGGGACACAAGTAGCTTTGTTTAGTAAGAGCTTAAGTAAGGAATAAGAATAAGCAAACGAAAGGTCTGTCTAAGCAGGTAGCCCGGCTGTGACACTAGCCAGGAGCAGACACTTAACCCAGAACACACACGCAAGCTTGACCCAGGGGAAAACCCTGCTGACTTGCACAGTCAAGATGAAGCACAGCAGCTGTCCCTTCTGCTGTTTAGCTGCAAGCTCAGTATTTTATCTAGCTCACAAGAAGCTGAAACAGTTGCTGTCAGTGTGGCTGAAAGTAAGAAAAAACATTATTTTGTGCATTCTCTGGAGAAAAAGCACAATCGCCCTACTGTGATTGTGTCTAGGGAAACTAAGGGTAGCAGTTCTGGTCCCCTCTGTATGGTCTGAGCTATTGGGATGAAGGGAGGGTCACGACACGCAGCTAAACCTGTTGGGAAGTTACCTTTCCAGCAGCAGTTCTCTGCAGGGCGCCTGTATGAATGCCCGCAATGCTCTGGAGCCCTGCACGCTAAGCCTGGAGTAATAATGAAGTGCCTGACGTGCAGATCAAAGCTGGCTTTTCTGAGATAAGACTTAATCTACTTGATCATCAATATGTGAGTATAATTTCCATTATCTTAAAGGAAAATTTAAGCAAACAAATCAACAGCTGAGTCAACACAGGCTTGTCTATTCTGAAGAATACCTACTGCAATGTAAGCCCAGGGTAGGCACTCTCAAGCATCGGTAGCATAGATGGGTTTGATCTGGTTTGGCTCTTGGCAGACGTGAGTTCCTCGGGCCTCATGTTGGCGTGGGCCAGCAGAGCTGGGACATGAGTCTGTGATGGAGCTGCTGCATGCTCTACTGTGATTCCCAGCGAGCTACTTGATCCATCTGTGCCTCGGTTCCTGTGTGTGAGATGGGGACTTGCTCCTTCTCTGCTCCTGCCTCTTGCCTGCGCAAGTTCAGAGCCCCTCAAAAGTGAACATGTCGAGGTAGGGGCTCTTGACTGCAACTACAACTGCAAGGTACTGGGTGATATAAATGACACCACCAGGAGGGGCTGGCTTGTGTTTTATCATGTGCAGATGAGCTCTATTTAGATAAGAAAAAAAAACCAAACCCAGAAACGAAAAGCCTTTTATGTAGCTGCAAGTGTTGCTGATACATTGATCGATGAAGACTTTGTATAAGGGTGAGAGTAATTAGCTGGTGGAGCAGATCAGAGAGATGTGCTAGATCCTCTTAAGAAAGATCAGGCAGTTTGATTTTTGTTCGATGCAGTTACGTAAGCGATTGTGCTTGGGGTTAGAAGCAGACCACGGCACAGACTGTGCAGGTTGTTTTGGCAGTACTTGCTGCACGTACCCTGCTCCCTGCTTTCCCAGTGGTCCCTCGAACATTGGCACGTGTGTAGCTGCGGCAGGAAGCTCTGCCTGTCCTCTGTGACTAGTGATATATGGTGTGCTCATGTGGGTTGGAGGACAGGTGTAGAAGGGCAGCCTTTGGCAAGACTACCTCTGCTTCCTCTTCCCCATTGCTTCCTACTAGCAGTATCCCATACTTATCCCTTCCGCCAGGAGTGCAGTGGGCATCTGGGTGCTGAAGATGGAGCACAAATGGAAGCTGAACTCTTCCAAAGGACTGGGAAGTGCTGGGTGTTGGGATCCCCCTTTGTAACACCTGGGCTTAAGCAACATATTCAAGTGGCAGAGGCTTGATGGATGCAGGAAGAAAGTGGCAAAATAGCAAACAGAGCTGAGAAAATCGGAGCTGGGATCCCCAGCCCAGCTGCTACATGAAACCCCTGCAATGAGCTGAGCATGGGAAGGAAGGTGTTCCCCTTGCACAGCCCACTACATCCATGTCCTCCAGCTCTTTCTCAGCAGAGCATTGCAGACAAATACAGAGGCTTGCTTCAAAGAGCAGCCTTCTCTTAAGCTCTGAATGGTGGTGCAGCAGTTTCCTTGGGAGGGTGTTAAATCATTTCTTTGCTACAGGGGTGATGTGAGAGTAATACTAAGCAGACTCTGCAGTAGCACTATATGGATTGCTTTTGCCCTTGAATGGGAATGGGATTCTGTTTTTAATCAAGTATAATTCAGCCTCAGTAAATAGCAGGATGTGTAAGTGCATTGCAAAGTTTTACATGTATAATTTTTAAATGGGCTTTTAAGTTGGTATTAACCTGCTGGAGCTCTAAGGTTTCCAGAAGGGAATGCAGTGAAAGGCACCTTTTTCAAAAGGACCAAGGAAAAATCTCTCTTTTTCTAGCACTCCTATCTCTGCTCCCTCTTGGTCTTCACTGGCTGTTAATCTAGGCAGACAGTTCCCAGGCGTTTGCTTCTGAATGAAAAGGGAAGCCTATTTAGTCTCTGAATAGCCTGCGGTATCTAGAAACGAGGAGTATTTGTGAAATGTGTTGCATGTTGCAAAAAAAGCTGGCTTGTCCCACCGAAGGCAGCCAAGGGACTGAACAGAAAGAAATGATGTGCTCAGTGGGGCTTTGCTAATGAGCAGTGATGGAGCAGGGAGGCAGAACAGCAGGAGATCTGCGGAGACCCCAGGCAGGGCCGTGTGCTGCGCACACGGAGAGGAGCCAGCTGGCCCAGCAGCAGAGATCCTCCCCAAAATCTGCCCTTTCTCCAGCCCCATCTACTGTACCACAGCCACTGAAGATTCACCCCTGCCTGAATGCTGCTTTATGGTACGAGTGCTGCAGGATCTCTAAGCCACAGCACAGTTTATAGCCATGATGCTCCAGGACCTCGGCCCTACCCCATACCTTCCTGAGTGACTGGGGTACAGCTGAGCGGTGAGTTCCTCTCGGGGACAATGTGTCTGCTAACAGCACAACAAGTATCAACTTGGGAGTACTGGCTTTCTGCAAGAGTGTAATTTTGTAGTTATTAAAGTTGTTTGGCTCTGACTATTGCAAGTTTAGTTCTGCAGGGACGCTGACCCCAGTTTAGAGGTACGTAAGCCTATGCTTTCTTTTAATACCATTCCCACATCACCCTCTGGCTTTTCACAGAGGTGATGTTCAGCATGTGCCAAAGCAGTGTACTAACTAGCCATGTTTTTGTGACCTGGAAGTAAAAACTAGCTGCTCATTCCCGGGACAGTCAGGACCCAGAGTGTTTGCAGGCTTGGAGGCATCTGGATGGCAGAGTACCACCAGACAGCCGTGACAGCCTCTTGGCATTAAAGACATGCTGTCTTGTTGTCTAGGGCCAAGGTGAGAAACCATGTTTGTGGTGCTGATGAAGTTAGGGGAGAAGTGGGTGCAGACTGCCTGAAACTGCTGAAAGGATGTGAGTAATCCAGGTGTGCCACTGGAAAGGTTTTCAGAGACATCCTGGGGCAAGGTCTGCCATAAGGACCAGCTGTAAGGTCACAGGCAGCTTTTCATGAAGCTGCGGGTGCTTTTTTCTGCCCCTGTTGAGAAGGTGTGAAAGCAGGAGAAGGCAGCCCCAGCACAGCACACCCCACATCCTCTGAGAAACTGCTCTGAGAAACTCCAGGTTCCTCTGTTTCATACCTGAACACCCAAACCATTGTGTCAATGCTGCTAATACCAACTGAGTTAAAATACATTGTAATGAAGAAACAAAACAAAGCCCCCAAAAGCCAGATTTTCAATGAGACCTTTTATTTTGGGTAGTTGTTTCATATGGGCTCAAATTTCAACACCCAAGTATGGGTTCATCCCACTGCTATAGGCAGTAGGTGCAGTGTACTGCTAGAGGCTCTGTCTGAAATTGAGAGGGACAGAGGAAGGTGGTCCTTTCCCAACTGTTGCTCACACCCTGAGTGCTCTGAATCCTGCTCTGAGGCTGTACTTCTCCACCGCATAGCATCAGCCTTCAGCAGGCTTTTCTTAGGTGCCCACTCCATGCCCAAAGTCAGGAGACAGTCTAGACTTTTAGGCATGATTTCCCTTGTTTCTGAGCACACCAGGGCTCTAGGGTTTGACTAAGTCCAACGTTGGATGTGCCCGGTCAGGCTTCCTAACACAAGTTGTGATGGAAATGTAGTACATGCATCCTCACCTGTTGTACCTGCTTTGTTCATGGGGTGACTGTGAGGTTTAGCAATCAAGTATTTCTAACGCGCTTTGGGATCTCTGCCTAGACAACGCTCTAGAAATCCATGGGATTGTTATTCAGATGCAAATAGGCCTGAACTGCTGTTACCTTTCCACTGAAGTGAAGGATGGGTCTAAACCAGAATTTAATGGAGCACTGCACAATCAGACTTTCTCCTAAGGGCTCTGTAATATCTTACATTGTTTCATTTTCATTATGAAGAGGTATTGATCTATTATTTGAATTGGGTCTGTCGGCACAGAAAGTGCAGAGCATCTTGGAGCCCAGGGAAGTTGTTCCAGTGAGCTGCTGACCTCTGCTTTTAGAACAAAATCCTTTCCAGGCAAAAGCATCAAGTGGAACCATTTTGTCAGTTTGTCAAAGCAGCTTCAGTAGAGTGCTCTGCTTTGGCCAGCTCAACATCGGTTTTAACCTTGGGAGGGATGCAGACAGGTACATTTGCATGGGAATGACTGTTTTTCGGCTGTCTGCCTTGTGTGTGGCACATGGGGCCTGGGAGGGGAGCACTGATGGGATGGTCCTTCCCAAGGCTGTGTGCATCCAGCACCCACATCCCCATGGCTGGATGGTGTGGATCTCAGGGCAGTCTCGCTGAGGCTGACATCTGCATAGCTTTGTGACTGTTTCTGTAATGTTGAAAGCAAAAAACCCAATGCCTCATTGTGGCCAGTCTCTTTGAGTAGGACACATAGTAGCTGAAAGTTCCCTCTGGAAGGCACGGACTCAGCTTAGGGGTTCCCAGTTCCCCATGGAGAGAACTAAGGGGAGGTCATGGGTTGGTTTAAAAGAAAATCCCCAAACCCTCATGGAGCAAGCTTAGGTGTGGCGATACAGATATTTTGTTTATGTACCTTTAATGCACATTTGGGGTTTTATGTATGTTAAAAGTGCTTTTCCTTCTCTACTGTGCCTGACTCAGCCCTGCTCCTCTTTGTTAGCAGCTGTGTCACAATGTGTCCTTAGTCCCAAGGACAGGACAAGTGCTTTTGTTTGAGACCTCTGATCCTGACTTCCAGTGACATTCAATAGCAATCCTAACAAAGCTGCCTTTCCTACCTGCTGCTCTTACGTCTGCAGAGGGAAGGAACTTGCTCCCAGATGCTTCAGGCTGGTAAAATTAGAGGGTTAATTTGTGCTGGTGATTGTATTTAAGTGTAAGGTGCTGCGGCTGTCGCCTGCTCCCCTTGGGTGGCTCCATGGGTTGTGTGGTTGTCCCTTCTGTACAGTCATTAGCAGTCTGGAGGGTATCATTAGTGGTAAGCTTTTATTTCTGAGATGCTTAGCTCTCCCTCTGGAGTTCTGCAGGGATAACACCATCTTTTCCTCTGCATGTTGTGCTGGAAATGCAGATCATGCTGGTTTAACGAGTGCCTTTCCTGCAAGACCGCTGTCCCTGGGCTCCTTTCGCAGTGTGTGGCAGTGATGCTTGTGTCACTGCAGGCACATCCCGCTGCTTGGCTGGTCAGCCTTTGGCAAGCCCTGCTGAATTAATTGTTCCCTGCCCTTCTCCCTGCAATGCGTTATGTGCCAGAGATCTGGACTTGCAGCAGAAGTTAGTGGGTTGGAAAGTTTTTTCTGTGCTTAGTGGTGGTGGTGTTGTGCAGGTGAGCAGTCCTGCTTCCTTTCTGCAGCTCTCAAACGAGCCAGTTTTTTTTTCTATTTCCTACAAGCGGACTTGGGAATGATTTTGGGGGGGGAATCTTTTACTCATTGTTCTGCAGCCCTGTGTTGTACTGAACTGTACCAGTGGCAAGGCACAGCACAGGGGAGGATAAGACTGTGCATTTTGAAGCCTGAAGCCTGTTTTGGATAGCTGTGCAGGGGAGGACACCCACAGCAGCTGGCAGACTAGGACTTTAAGAATTGTGCCGCTTCAGAGCGGAAAAGGGATTTCAGGTTGCCTTCATCAGATTAGCAGCTCCATACCAAATCATTTCTTGGCGGACGTGAGCTCTTGCTCTTACAATTTTTGTGGTTGTAATGGAGCCTTGTTCATTTACACCAGCTGGTGCTTGGTGCACAATTCCTGTTCCCTGTCCTTCTCCCTTCATGGCTATTGCCTCTGTACAAGGCAGCTAGACGGGAGAGGATCTGCAGATAGTATAAGTCTTTTGAGCCAGCTGGCACAAGACTTTCATTACCGTCACCCAAGCAGCATGGCGTGTGAGTTGGATGCTGCTCCCAGCACCGCCACTCCTGACCTGGCCAGCCACTTCCCCTCTGTGCCCATCTCCTTCCCATCCCAGTTTGTTGTTATTTAAACTGTGTGCCAGGTTTGCAGAAGCGCCTGGCTGACACTGCATTGCAAAGCCCTGGGATGTCAGGCACAGTTCTGAAAGCGCAGCCTATGCTCCTTTGCCCCGCAGGCACTTGTGCTCATTTTCTCCTCTGAGCAGTCAAGGTCAGAGATTGTCACTGTCCCTAACGCTCATGTCAAGCACATGGATGTTCTGGTCTGGGAGGCATACATGTTCATTGACCCTAGTGTTTGATGGCTTTGATTTTTGCAAAGGTTGTGTTTCTTGTTTCTTTGTTCAACATTCATATTCTTCCTGTGCCTAACAGTCAGCAGTGCCCAGACCTGCTGGGTACCAGACTGAGATGGGCACTGAACAAACACAGAGCATCTGGCAAATGGCCCGTGTTTTTCCTCTACTTTTATTAGATTGTGCAAAGGCAGGGAATGTGTTTTACAAGATAAACAGTTATTTGATATGGGAATTGGTTTGTGGTTTTGTTTTGGTTTTTTTACTTTCCTGTACAGAAGAAATAATAAAAAGCCTAGAGTACCTGTTTGCCTAGTGTAACTCCCTCAGTTTTCACAGAGTTAGCTCCAGGGATGTACTTGTATGGCCTGTGTGTATTTGTGGCCTGTATTTTTTTTGAGGCCTTGGGAATCTGAGGCCTGTGGTATCAGGCATGATACCAGACACCTGCATGAAAGGCACCTCATCATCTCCTGAAGGGAAACTTCACTCCCTCCCCTCACTTTTTTTTTGCTCTCCCTATATTACCATAATGAAATGTCAGCTTGGCACCAGCTTTGCTGTGGAGCAGATGTCTCCTTGTAATTACTGTTGTTGCAGGGTTTTCAGTGTTTATCCTGACTGTCTAGCCGGGCTGTTACATCATTCACTGGCTCACATCACAGCGTGGCCACGCAATTGCTGCACATCTGGAAGAGGATGTAAGCGCCAGTGCTCTCCAGCGAGCTTGACTGCTGGGTCTCCAGATCAGCTCTTTAATGTGCTAAGGACAGCATCCCCTGGCAGTGCTTTAAACTAAGGAGACGTCCTTGCAGAAAAAGTATCTGCAAGTGTGACTTCCCCTCCCCAGACACAGCCTGCTGGAAAGTTGGCTTGAAAAGAGCGGAACAGTTGCATGAAGTTTGTTCGTTCTTGGTCCTAAAACACAAGCTGGGATGCTCCATAGGGCAGGCTGCCTTTGCGGCCATGTGTTGACCAGGTTTGTAAAGCAGGAAGGGGTTAGACCAGCATTTTCCCCACCCAATTGCATATTTCCTAGGAGATATGAAAAGTACTCTAGGGATGTATAAAAACAAACATGGTCCATTTGCAAGAAGGAAACATGAAAATAGTGGTTGGGGCTGGGGGAGGATGAGGGGTCCTGTTCCCCTGGGAAGGGCAGTAAAGACTTAGAGGATTTCCTCTCCTGTTCAGTAAAGTCTCGGGTTTTCTACAGTTCTGCTTTTGGGGTAATTTTGTGTTCTGAAACTTGGTTTTTTGGATTTTTTTTTAAAATTTGTTCTCCAAGTTCCTGAGAAGTCAGCCACTTTCCTATAACTCCTGCTGCTGCTTCACTCAGTGGCACAGAAATGGCTTGCTTGCAACCACAATATTGTGTCCCAGGTAGCTTGTAATGGGAGGGATTTTTGTTTGTTTTCAGTGAGTCTCAGCCTCCAAGCTCTTTGCAAGGGTTTCTTTCATTTTGGATGTACAAGCACTTCAGCTGGTGCCCACAGTTGGCCCTGTGGAGCTGGGACAGAGCTGGAGTCTTTGCCACAGCCTTGCGGAGTGAAGGGCCACGTGTAGGAGCAGCCTTTGCTCTGAAGGACTGCGTGGCAGAGGTTTGGCCATGGCCCTGAGTGCGAAAGTGGTCAGAGTGGCTGGCAGCTTTGAGGATTTGGGGTGATGCAGAACAAATTGAGATTGTTTCTCTGGGCCCCATTACAAAGCATGGCTAGAGAGAGCGCACTTTTTTGTGAGCACTGGCACCAACCAGCTGGTGATTGCTCCCTGGTCAAAGTTATCTTTTGAGTTGGAAATACCCACTGATTTCTGAGCTGTCGGCTGGACTTGGCGCTCCGCTGATAGTTGTCTTATTTTGCCTAAATATCTCCTCTGGGCTTGTTTCATTCTGCCTGTGGTTCTGCCCCTTTTGATTAGCTTTGGCACTGCAGTTTCAAAATAAACAAATGGGTAAAGAACTGGCTGGATGGCTGGGCCCAAAGAGCGGTGGTGAATGGAGTTTACTCCAGTTGGCAGCCGGTCACAAGTGGTGCTCCCCAGGGCTCTGTGCTGGGGCCAGTTCTGTTTAATATCTTCATCAATGATCTGGACGAGGGGATCGAGTGCACCCTCAGTAAGTTTGCAGATGACACCAAGTTGCGTGGGAGTGTTGATCTGCTTGAGGGTAGGAAGGCTCTGCAGAGGGACCTGGACAGGCTGGATTGATGGGCTGGGGCCAATTGTATGAGGTTCAACAAGGCTCAGTGCTGGGTCCTGCACTTGGGCCACAGCAACCCCAGGCAATGCTACGGGCTTGGGGAAGAGTGGCTGGAAAGCTGCCTGGCAGAGAAGGACCTGGGGTGTTGGTTGACAGCTGCCTGAATATGAGCCAGCAGTGTGGCCAGGTGGCCAAGAAGGCCAATGGCATCCTGGCTTGTATCACAAATAGTATGGCCAGCAGGACTAGGGCAGTGATCGTCCCCCTGTACTTGGCACTGGTGAGGCCGCACCTCGAATCCTGTGTTCAGTTTTGGGCCCCCCACTACAAGAGAGACATTGAGGGGCTGGAGCGTGTCCAGAGAAGGGCAACGAAGCTGGGGAAGGGTCTGGAGCACAAGGCTGATGGGGAGCGGCTGAGGGAACTGGGGTTGTTTAGCCTGGAGAAAAGGAGGCTGAGGGGAGATCTTATTGGTCTCTACAACTGCCTGAAAGGAGGCTGTAGAGAGGTGGGGGTCGGTCTCTTCTCCCAGTTAACAAGCCATAGGACGAGAGGAAATGGCCTCAAGTCGTGTCAGGAGAGGTTTAGACTGGATATTAGGAAATTTTAGTTCACAGAAAGGGTTGTCAAGCATTGGAACAGGCTGCTCAGGGAAGTGGTTGAGTCAGCAGCCCTGGAGGTATTTAAAAGACGTTTGGATGAGGTGCTTAGGGACATGGTGTAGTGGTGGGCTTGGTACTGTTAGGTTTACGGTTGGACTCAATGATCTTAAAGGTCTTTTCCAACCTATATGATTCTGTGATTCTGTGAAATTAAAAATTAACCTTTTTATTTGGATCCCATAAACCTTTAATACAGCAAGTTGCCCAATCCATTAGCTGGTCTGATGAGGTCAAGCAAATCTGCAAGACTTGAGTGATTTCGTTCTCTAACAGCTCTGCTCAGTCCTGCTGTTTCTGGGTTCGTGTCCGTTCTTTGCATAATTACTGGTGACAGATGTATTTGAGTGTTGTACTCCGGTGTACGTCCCAGTGAGACACCAAAAAGGAATGGCTATAGGAAATGGCACTTCTATGTTATACTATGTACCCCACTCAAAGCTGCTGCTGGATGCCTGAGTTTGCACCTTTATTTTCATCCTCCTGGAAAGGTTTCCCCTGGGTGTGTTGGCTGCTGTGACAGACCATGCTCCTGGTTTTTTTTCTGTTTTTTTGGGTTTTTAGTGCACTACCAGAAGATCATTCACCGGGACATCAAGCCTTCCAACTTACTCTTAGGAGATGATGGGCACGTCAAAATCGCTGATTTTGGAGTCAGCAATCAATTTGAAGGGAACGATGCCCAGCTTTCCAGCACGGCAGGGACACCAGCCTTCATGGCACCGGAGGCCATTTCAGACACTGGCAAAAGTTTCAGTGGAAAGGTAGGTCTTTGCTCATAGCTGATGTCTGCTGGGACCCCCAGGCATGGCACAAAGGGCAGCACCACACCTGCATCCTTTGTGTGTTGCCCACCCAGGGACTGGGGTGGTTATTGAGTAAAACGGAAGCTCATTCTGTGTTCAGTCCAGGCAAAATTTACATTGCTAGTTCTGTGCAGTGGGCAGACAGACTTTGCTGTGGATCCCTGCCCAGACAGGAACCATGTTAGAGCCCTTTCCCTGCCCAAAGGGAAAGGAGGAAACTCCTGATTCCCTTCCAAAATAGAGACACACGGGGGGCTGCTGGGCACCAAGGTCACGTCTTGATCCCCTGAAAGCGAGGAGCACTGCCAAGCACTGTGGTGCAGATGTGGGGATAGGGTCTAGTGGGGTGGGTTTTTTTTTTTTTGTCTGGAAGCAGACTTTGGAGATTCTGCTCCTCTTTGATGTTCAGCCTTGAATGGTGTCATCCCCTGTAAGAAGGGGCTGCTTGCTGGTCAGTGGGCTCCACAGCAAGGACAGGGGTGGCAGCGTCTGGCCCAGCACAGTCCTCGTTCCCCAGGCATGCTACAGATGCCTTTGGGAGCGCAACTTCAGAGAGACTCTGCACAATAAAATAGAAAATATTAAATGCACACAAATAATGTTCTGTGAGTCGGTGGGAAAATCCAGGTCATTCAGATCATCTCTGTGTTGCATCTCATTTACTGCCTGTACATGCTTTCTTTCAGGCACTTGATGTATGGGCCATGGGAATTACCCTGTACTGCTTTGTTTATGGGAAGGTAAGCTGGCTTTCAGACGCTGGAGCCCTGCATGGAAGTGTCTGCCTGCCTGGCTTTTGACTCATTCCTTTCCAAATAAAGGCAAATATTAGAAACAAAGACCTACCTTCTGCAAGCTCCTGTTTTCCCAAATCACCCTGCAGATGAGAAGGGACTGATGTTGTGATCTGTGGAAAGTATGGTTTCTAGAGTTGGACCCTGTACTCAGAGCAGCATCAGTAGCACCAACAATGGTTTGTCGGGGTTATCCGTATTGCCTGTATTTAGAAACAAGCCAGACAGTGTAAGGAGAGAGGCATAGATTTGATCCCAAGCTATTGCAGCACTTTAGCAATCCAGATTACAGAAAGCTCTGTCTGCCAGAGCTGAGCTGGGCCAGATGGAGTCCACTGTGGCAGAGCCAGCTCTTCAGAGCTGCCTTCTGCAAGCTCCATATCCTGTCATGGTTTTTCCCTCTCTTGTGGCCAGAAGCCCCTCGTCCCACCCATGCTCTCCCAGGGCAAGCAGTACAGCAGGTCCATGCAGTCTGTGTGTGTAGGTATGTTACCTGAACCTCCTGTCCAAGCATGGACCACTGCAGATCCCACCACACAGACATAAGGCATCCAGCTAAGGGGTAAGAAGTGGCTGGGGGGGGTGGCAGAGGCAGAACTATCTCTATTGCTGGTGTGATATCACTGAGTTAAGTCAGGATGGAAAATATTCTCTGACCTGTGTCTATAATGATGTCTCATTTGTGGCCAAATCCTCAAGCGATGGTGTATAACCTTGATTTTATATTCTGGTATAACCTCGTGGTGATTTTACTTTCCTGTGTGGCAAGCACTGAGGGAAAGAAAGAGGGAATATAAAGACAAATATAGACATTTGTCTGTTCCACGTGACCCTGTACAGTAAACATTGTACATTTTGTACCTATTTTATATTTCATAATTTAATCTGGCCAGGCAGGCTGGGATAGGGCCCACCAGCGGCTCACAACCCACTAAAGTATGCCTGCTCCTTCAGTTTTGATGCAGATATTCATAGGGCCTGTGAATATGCTGCTCCTGCATCTCCCACACAGTATTCACTGTGGCTTAGTTAACCTCCTGTCAGTCCTGCCTGCCCTGCTAGGTAGGAAGAGCCAGAACCTAGGTCTAAATTAATCCAGTGTAAAAACTTGTGCTGGAGAAAAATATGGTTTGAATCTATATATCTGAATTTACAGTGGAAAACCAGGTGTTTTAATAGTAATACCTAGCTCCAAATGATGCTTGTCACAGGGAGACCTCAAAGCAGTGATTACAAGCCAGGCGATACCAGTACATCCATTTTGCAGGTAGAAAAAGTGGAGCAGAGAAAGGAAAATGAGTAGTTCATGGTCACCTGGTAGGCTGGATAGAGGGGGGTATCCCAGTCCAGTTCTGTATTCCTTAGGTCCATCTGCTGTTCTTCTGCATTTATCATTTAATAAGGAATAAATCAATTTATTGTGTGTGGGGAGATCTTACTTATTTCCATCTCTGTGTAAAAATTGAGAGAGTGTGCAGAGAGAGTATACTTATGCTATGTGAACGACAAACGCCTGAGCAGTGCAAAGATTTCTGACAACTAGAAAATCTGTTTTGTTTTACAGTGCCCTTTTATAGATGAATATATTCTGGGTCTTCATAACAGGATCAAGAACAAGCCTGTAGAGTTCCCAGAAGAGTAAGTAAACTTTACTCAGCTACCGTAAAATAAAGTTCAGTCTTCAGCATTACTCACTGTGCAGTATAAATGCTGGTAGGTCACCACAGAGGGACAGACAAGGGTGGGTGAGGTGCTTTGTGTTCTCCTGGGTTCTTCACGTGGGTTTTGTGCTGATGATGTTGTTGAGGCATTACAGCTGCCTCTCTGCTCCTGTGTCCATATTGTGCAGATAAGGACTAAAGGAAATAGCTCTTGAAATCCTTGGAAGCGGAGGGGTTTCAGTATGGGTCTAGTAAGTTCTGCCCCAGCTACTTGACCCTGGAGATGCTGGAAGCATGGTTTGGTTGGGATTTTGTTTCTCCCATGTGGTAGCCACTGGAATCACTCAATGTATTAGTTTCCAAAAGCAATGTGGTTTATAGACCTTGGTCTCAGTCTAAGTAAACACATGCTGCTTCTGTGGACTTACCTTGGAGCTGGCGGAAGTATCTGATGGAAGGAGGCTTGTCCTGAGGTATACAACCACAGCTTGGTGCATCCCCAGTCCTCTGCCTCCTCCAGCACACTCCAGGAACATATGGGTTTGTCTTTTGTGCTGGAGGACTGGGGCTAGTTTTGAAAAAACTTTTTTCAAAACTAGAAATTAATTTACCCATTTGAAACTGAGAAGCTGCATCCCCCTTGCCCCCACTTTGGTCAGTGAAGGAAACCTATGTTGGCCACCGTCAGAGCTGTATGGTGGAGACTACTGGGCTGTGTTAGGTGGGATGGCCGGCCGCACAGTCACAGTGCGTCCTCTAACCCACAACAGTGCACTCAGCGGTGAGGAGGGACAAGCCAAGGCCGCTCGCGTGCCATTGGAGCAGTGGGAAGTTCAGCTGTGGCACTGAGTAGTGAGCGTTTGTGGTCTTGTCAGATGAGGCTGGCAGGAGATGACCACACACAATGCGTGCTCAGTCTCTGCCACCAAGTCACCGTGCCTTCCCCTTCATGTATTGGCTGCTCCTTGGTATTTCCTCCATCTTCAGGCCTCTGGTGACTTTCTGTTGGTGATTAATTTGTTTCTCCTAGTTGCTATCAGATGAAGTAGCTAAAGCTGGACTCCTTATCTGCCTTCCCAAATCAGCACAGTAGTCAAGCAAAGAATTTTTGACCTTCTTGACCCAATCGTTCATTCTAATAACAACTTAGAGATAAAATGACTTGATTTGAAACATGCATGAAGAAATTAAAACTCTAATGAAAGGCACATCTGGTATTAGAGAGGAAGGGAGGGATATTGTCAGGCAGCCTGTGATATGTGCATGTATCCACTGTCTATTGCATGAATTATTTGTGAGATGCTCACTGAATTTTTCGACACCTTCAGCAAAGGGCTGGACCTCTGCCTTGGCAGTCCCAGGCTTCCTTCTGAGTTTGCACAAAGCAATGGATACTCAGGTTGTCCTGTTTTAGACATCTGCTTTAGATGGGATGACTTATGCCCCAGGCTTCACGGGCTGTATTAATTACCTCTCCATTGACTATGAAGCACAGCCACTGCAGATAGCTCAGACGGAGCCATCTCCACTCAGGCTGATGGAGCTCACGCCGAGGACTGTGTGGAGCGCACCTCCCAAGGACCTGTGGCCACAAGGTCAGGCCACTTGTTTGATGGCAAATGCAGGCCCCAGTCGTTGGTATAGAGCAACTCTGGCAAGCCAGCCCCATGCTGTTGGTGAGGTTTTACAGCTAACCAGGCTTCAGGCATTAAGAGCACAAAGGCCGGTCATGCCACATCGCTGTGTTCCCACTGGTTGCTCTGCAGTCAGGGCAGGACTTTGTCTTCACAGCACTGCAGCAAAAAAAAAGTAATGTTTGTTTTCCTGGCATGGTCTCTGCTTGCTTGGGTCCTGGCAAAATGCCCGTCCTCTCTCAGCCATCATATATTTGGGTTAGCAGTCAGCTTATAAGTGACTGTTCCCATCTGTCTCTGCAGTAAGTTATTAACATTTAATGGGCTAACTGGGTTGTGCTAAGAACCTTTTCTTCATTCAGACATTTCCTTCAGCGATAATTGGGCTGCATGATTTATTTGGATTTCTTGGTGACCTGCTTTCCCAGTCTAAAAAAAGCTGCACCCCTTGTTAGGTTGTTGGAGGAGCAGAGAGTTATAGGGTGTTGACAGCTGTCTAAACTACATCTATTTGTTAGATAAAGGCAGTAACAGATGCACATAAAGCTGGAATTCACTGGACTGGATCCACCCTGACCTCCCACAGAATTAGCACCTCGCTACAGTTAGGAATATTTTGGTTTCAATTTATTTCACCATGGCTACAAAAGACACATTCCTGTTTGCAGACAGTCCATGGAAACTCATTGCCTGTTTCCTGACAACCTTTAGGACAGAGATGGAGCTGACTGTACCATTGTCATTGTCCCTTCCCTTTCCTTAGAGACGCTGGGGTAAATATTTATTGCTCTGGAGTTCTCATTCATGTCAGTGAGTCCTTGGCATGACAGAAGGTAGATGGGGTTAGCTCACACCCTGATGATCCTGGCATGACTAAAAAGCAAGCTGGAGGAGTTTCTGTCCAGACATGTATTAAGAGAGCCAGAAGCTCTGCAGAGTCCCTCCTGGTGAAGAGCTGAAGTTTAGGACAATGTTCTCTGACCTGCGGGCACCCTGTAAAATGATCTATGGTGCTGGCAGCCCTCCCAAATGCATGCTGAGCTCTGTGATGCTTGGCATTTTCTTGAGCTGTTACAGGACTATGACTGAGAAATTCCAGATAGCGTAGGCTTTTCAGATGAAAAATGCCATTGGGTACAGCATGCACCATGGCAGAATGGAGAGAAGGAAAAACAGAGACAGGGTGATGCGGTCTGTTACCTGGCTATAACCCACCTCAAACTTTTTGTGGTCCTGTTTACAGGGCTTTTCCTTATGACCTTAATCCTATATTGTGTAGAAATCAATCTGGTGCCCACAAATGTTAGGTGATTATATATTCTATTTCTTGTATTTTAAATAAAGCCGTTGCCAGTTGGCACAGGTCTGATGTTAAGTATTTTAAAAACACCATCTCACCTGCATCTCAGTGTGGTCGTCCCTTAGGAGTCTGTTTATTCTGACCTGCTGAATGCACTGTCACTCCCCATAGCCTGGAGTTCATGTCCAGAGCAGCACAGTTCTTCCCATTCCCACCTAAATTGTCACCTGCAGTGCAGCCCGGGCAGTGGGAAGTCTCCGAGGACTCATCCTGCCATTCCCCTTGCCTGGGCCATACTGCCTGTGTAACGCAGACCCTTGATGCAACTCTGAAAGTGTTCAGACTTTAAACTGAGCCCACGTTTTGTCCCTTCCCACTGAACGAGTAGTGTTTGCTTGTGGTTGTTTGTTAAAGATCCCATAACCAAAGTGCATGTAAAACATTCACAAATTATTAAACAGCTGTTTGGTTTTCATCAGACTAAAATACTCCTTACTGTGATATGGTCTTCATTTAGGTTTGTGATAATTTATTCCCTTCTCTGCTTGGGGAGGGTGCAGAGGAGGTGTGCACAGTACCTTGTCCTCATCAGTGTTTTCAATCTGAAATCCAGCCCTGCTGGGGAGTGACATTTTATGCTGACGAATCCCATCTCCATGCAGAAACGGAGCTCCTCAAGTCATTCGTGATACAGACTTTAAACTGCCTAATACAATTCTGTCATGCTGGCATTTTATTTCAGTAGCACTTTGATCGTACAGATCGCGTGTGCTTTAAAGACGTTGCCTGTATCATTAGCAACAGAAGTCATTGAAGCCTTTGGACTAGAGGGACAGACTGCAGGACCAAGGGCTCTGTGTGAATAGGATGCCTTCTGGGTTCAGGCAGATGCATTTCTCTTTGTCATGTCTGTTCGTTTCCCTCCTTTTGTTACCCCAAGGCTGATCTATACAGGTGGGAAATACTGAGTTACCAAACTGGCTGCCATTAGTCTTCATAGAAGCAATTTAATTAACCCAACCTGCAAGCTTAGCTGGGAACTTGAATGTCAAATGGGGATGTTTCATCCAGCACATGGTTGCTCACGATGCAGGTTCGACAAATCATGTTGTGCCCTTCTTGTGTCATAGAGCCCAGCTCCAGTTCTGCTCTCAATAACACTTTGTTGTCCCAGAATCTGTCCTCTGAAATTCCCCTATAATGTGTTGTCTTTAAAAATGTCCTTAGATCCATTCACCTGATCCCTTGTGCCGCATTTTGAGAGTGTGCAGCTGTGTTAGTGGGCAGAACAGGATAACTAAACCCTGTAGCAGTGACCATGATGCCTGAGAAGGAACCAAGCCAACTAGACCTTCCTTTCTCAAGCCGGGTTTGCAGAGAAAATGCCTTCTGAGCGGAGCAGATTCCCTACTGAGTAACCACAGTAAGGACTATGCATGCCTTGAGCACTGACAATTCTCTTGTTAACTGTATACTGCTATTTTCTTTACTCAGAACACAGATAAGTGAAGAGCTCAAGGAACTGATCCTACACATGCTCGATAAAAATCCAGAAACGAGGATAACAGTCCCTGAAATTAAGGTAAATTGGACATTGATATTATAGTCTCTTGTCTCAGCTGATTTTGTTGTTCCTTTGGTATCTTCTAATGAGGCAGAATTGTTCCTGGTGTTTGTTTTGGGAGCTTTCTCTGGCATGCCACATCAGGAAGGTAGAGTGCTCATTTTGCAGCATGTAACAGCTCTGTCGCTACTGCTTGTTGGGGAATATTGACAAAAGCTTTCCTGTTTACTTATTGAAATTAAAATTACTCAAAAGCTGGCTGATCCTCAGTGAATCCCTCGGAGAATCGACATTGTCATGGGGACTGCTTGCTGCAGAGTCTGTGCTGTCAGTGTTGGACCTGTGTTACAGGGGCTGAAAGTGCATTCCTCTGGTGCTTGCATGGTCAATGGCCTCCAGGCAGCACATTTGTTTCTATCAGCTTTATTTGGGGGGTGCTTATTAACACAGGGAGTGACTAGGACTGGTAAAGCAGTGCTTCACAAGGCTTGGCTTTGTTCTGCTTTTGCATGGGCTTTCTGTGCTCATGTTACCCCCCCACCAAGGCTTTGGCCCTGCTGGAGGCTCTCAAGATTTCCACAGAGATCCATCAGCATCCTCTGCAGGGCACGCAACTCTTCTTCGCTGTCTCAGGCCAACACCAGCATGTTTGCCACCAAAGCTGACAGTAGGAAGGTTGAACTTCAAGAAGAAATGTGATATTGCTTCCCTCCATGCCCAGGAGGCCACAGCTGGTGATGGCGGGAAGTGCTTTGGAGCTGTATTAAGTGATTTCACTTGGCAGCTCTTGCATGCACTTCATGTGAAAACCTGAGCCCTGTAAGAACCCTGAGGAGAAGAGCAGAGCAGGGTGCTGGATCTTACCGCTGGCCGTGCACTGAAGATGCTTGATGTGCTTGAGTACTTGTGTTTGAAGCTTAAAGAGCATGTGTCTCTTGCACCGGGCTGGCAATGCCTTGAGCGCTGCTTTTCTCATGTTCTCAACCAAGGAAACCATCCCATGAGAGGCAACAGAAAAAGGGCAGCTTTCTTCTGTTGTTCCCTCAAGAAAGATGATGGCCAAGCAGCTTCTTGGCAGAGGTGGCTGTGGAGTGACTGCCACAATCACTGAAGACCCTGGCCAGAGGAATCCAAACCAGAGAGTACAGAAGAGCCCGACATGTGCAGCTGATGCAATCCAGATGAGGAGATGACACTCTCTCTCCGTATTTGCCTTCACAGACTAATCCCAAGGAGCTGCTTTGCTCTGAAGTAGCATACAGCTGGCCGCATGGCATCGGGGCTCCAGCCTTGGCTTCCTGCATAGTCAGATGTTTCTAAGTGGCTGTTCCAAGCTGCCTTCTCCTCCTCCCTGGATTCCTTCCATTTTGTTTTCCCCTGTTTTCACACTCTCCTCCTCTTCCTCTTTCATGTTCCTTACTTGTCAGATAAAATCCTGACGTGACTGCAGACGTTCTTGTGCTGGCAAGCGTTAGCTCCATGCTGCATCTCCTATGTGTTCATGTATAGTTGATAAATCTTTGATGTCAACATTGAAGATAAACATGGCAAAAGCTGGAAGGAGGCGGTAAAATTATATAAAGTGGTTAGGCTGGACAAATATCTTAACTGCTCTGCCAACTGGGTTTGGAATTGCTGTTCACCGTGAAAATAAATCAAGCAAATAATTTTGTATGAGGAACATTGAACATATGGCTAGGCAGTCCTCTCCCTAGCTGAAATGTTTGCAAGCCCCAGGTAGACTGGAGGGTTTAGTGCACTGGTTTCACTTAAGGCTGGATACGCGTTGCCTTTGAATGAAAAGGTGCTGTGCCTTTGAAAAGAGTTATTATAAGCACAATTAATGATCTTTGGAAAGCACAACTTAAGTGCTGTAAAGGAGCTCATCGCTAAGCCCTTGGAGAACACTCTGGACACCTGCATCCAACTTATTGGAATGGCAGTAGGCAGTAAGCATCCATCCTAATTAAACTTCTTGTCCTGGAAGGTGAGGCAGGCATTTCTAGCCCCAACAGTGGAGGATATTATTTCTGACAGGCAAAACATCCAGCCCTGGATGTGGGTAGCAGAGAGCCTTGCCCTGTCCTGCCATCAGCTCCCTTCCACAGCAGCATGGCAGCAACAAGGAGGGATGGGGGGAAACTGCCTCCTTCCTCCTTTGTGTGGGTGTGTAGAGGTTTACATGGTGTCCAGGTGGCAGTGTGTTATTTCACTGTTCACGTAGGCAGGAGCCATTGCAGCAGCGTGAGTCCTCAGCACTCAAACCCAAGTACTCCATTTTAAGCACCTAAACCCTTGTTTGTGCAGATGCATAAATAATCTTGATTCTCCCAGGTAGCGAGCATGTGTAACCGTAGATGAAATGCGTGCATATAGGAGAAAAAGATTAAAAGGCTCTGGATAACTCAGATTTTCAAAGTGTTTCAAACTTGATTCAGAGGGTGCTGGCTCCCTCCAAGATGCTGGCTGGTGGCAGTGGGTGTGACAGCACTGGGCTTTAGGGGATGCCATCTGGCCAGGCACCAGATTGCAGTGATTTCCAAGGGAGCTGGTTGAGCTGCCTTGGTGTAAGTGGGAAACAGAGCAGTACCAACAGGCAGCTTACCCCCATGATCAGTCCTGTGTCCCTGTTTCCCTCTCATCACCAACATCATTGTGCTCTGCCATAGAAGGGAGACCTACAGCTGTGTCTGTGTTTCTCCCCACGCAGGTGCATCCGTGGCTAACCAAGGGTGGTGAGGAGCCCCTGCCACTGGAGGAAGAGCACTGTACTGTGGTGGAGGTGACAGAGGAGGAGGTGAAGAACTCAGTGAAGACAATCCCGAGTTTGCCAGCTGTGGTATGTATAAACCGCAACCGCATCCTCTGCATGGGTCAAGAGCGCGACACTTTGCTGAAGCTCTCAACTGGTGAAGGAGGTTTGGAAGAGGGTACGCGTCTGCTCCTGGCATGAGAAACTTGGTCTTTCAACCCAGTGTGAACTTGCTGTGTCTGAGTACTGCGGCAGCCTGACTCTGCAGGGCCTGACCATGTGAGCAGTCCTGTTTATATCTGTCTGGCTGCTCTCATAAGAGCTGTACGGTCCCACCCTCAGAGTGTCTGGCATCAGACATCCCAGAACACCAGAAGCATCCCAAGTGTGTTTTGTTTCATTAAACCAGAGGTTGCAAGACAGCTCATTTGAATCCTCAAAATGAAGGCTCCAAACCTGGAGGTGACCTGGCCAGAGAAGCAGGGAGAGGACATCTGCCAGTGGAGCCTTGGGGGACCACAAGTGGGTGTTCAGGGCGCTCTCGGCAGTTTGTATGTAGACAGCTAGAGGTCTGCTCTAGGCGATTACTATGATGCAGGTGCCTTTGAGGGTTCCTTGTACTGGGGAGAGGGGTGCTGAGCACAGTGAGGACCCATTTTTCAAAACTCTTGTGGTGTGATGTTAATACAGACACTTGCCCCAAAAGCCAGCTGAGGGAATGAAAACCATCCTTTCCCCTTGACAGCAGGACCTTTGCCTTTGAACCCACAGGAGCTGGCAGCACTCTCTGCACAGTGCCTGCCTGGGAGGATGGCCGAGGAGAGCTCTGACTTTCAAGAGCCTCTTTCTCACGGCCTTGGACCACCACAAGTGGCAGGCAGTGGTCAGCAGCATCTGCTTCACCTCTTGCCAGCAATGGTCTGCATCCAGGCGTCTGAGCTCACTGCCTGAGGGAGTGGCCTTGAGACTGCCTGGAACTCATATAGCTGTTCTGTGGGTTTCTCTAGTTTGTGGTCTAGCTGTAATTCTGTTAAATGTCAGTTGACTTATTAAAGAAGCTGCTGTTAGACTCCTCTGAACTAGCTTCAAGGGGGTGATATGTCAGTCCTGCTGTTCTCACTGGTCTGTTTTCCTTCCTCAAAGATCCTAGTGAAGGCCATGCTAAGAAAACGCTCCTTTGGAAATCCGTTCGAGGTTCAGACCAGGCGGGAGGAGAGGTCCATGTCTGCTCCAGGGAACTTACTGATGTATGTATATACAGCTTTACCTGGCTCTGCTGCACATGCAGGATAAAGGTGTGTGGGGAGGATGAAGGAAGCAGTTTGCAAATATTTTCTGTAGCATTTAAGGACAAAACTCCCTTCTAAATCAAATACCGAGGCTAAAATCGACCTCAGGTTCTCTAGGGTTAAAATAAATGCAGTAAAGCAGCCTAAGTACTCTTTTTTTAATAGATGCAGTTCTCTCTAAGGTGGGTTTCTCCTAAACACATGTAAGGTGCTAAACTTGTGCCTGGTTTTTAACCTGTTAGTTTATAATACGCTGTGATCAAAGATCCATTAGAGATTAGTAAACTAAAATGTTTAATTAGAGTCTAGCCTAGATATGTATTGGAGGGTTTAATTCTTCTCTCCTTTTTATGGGCAACAGAAAAGGCACCAAATGAGCAGTTAGCATGTTTTATAAGCTGGAAATGAGATGATGTGGCTTGTCTGGGGCCCAAGTCTGGGCAGAGACACCGTGGAGATGCATGAGCAAACAGCAGAGAACACTTTGACATTGCTCTTTCATTTGAGAAAACATACAGTATTTTTTCACACCCAGTTGTGAAATGGTGGAACGTGTTGCAGTGGAATAGTTTGGAGGCTGGATATAAATGGCTATGCTGGGATTAAAAAGGGAGTAGACAAATTACTATTAGATTCATCAAATTTTTTTTTAAACACAATGGTCTTGGATATTCAGGGGGCGGCAAGGATTTCTGTCCTCTACTTAGCTCTTACTCTTTCTCCCTCATGCTGGTTACCAATCCCTTTCAGAGCCAGGATTCTGGGCCATCAGTCCAGTAACAGATGGACCATTAGCCTGGCCTGGGACAATTATTTTCATGTTCTCACCTTGCAGAATCTGTAAGGCTGCAGTTCATAACAAAGCTGTGTTGTCCCAGAAGGATCCTTTTTCCACCCAAAATCCCGTACCATGCCTAGCAGACTCCCGCGAGGGTGTGCAAAGAGTCTCACTGCACCTTTGACAATGCAAATAGAGGAGTGTGTGTCTCTCACAAGTGTACGGGGATTTAAGGGCTCAGCTCAATTAAGGATGATGATGCTTTAGGGCCTGACTATGTATTGGAGACTTCAGTAAAGGCTTTGCCTTTGAGTCCAGGCCCACTTAATATTAGACAGCAGTTTAACAGTTAAACATCCCATAGACTGAGCGCTGCTGTGGGGACATACCTGAAGAGCATGGCAGTCACAGCTCCTTTGCCAGCTTAGCACAAGGGATTTGTCCTCATTTGTTTCCCTTGGCTCATTGCCTTCCAAACTAGTTATTGCTAATTTGACACATAACGCTGCCCATATCTTCACTATCATTCCTCGTCACTGCATTGCATTGCTCTGAGATGGGAAAACTTTTACTAAATTTGAAGAAAAATGTATGCTTCCCACTGTCTAGGACAGCTAATTCAGAGCAAGGCAGGGTTTTTTCTTTTCAAGTTCTGCCTGCATTGATATTTCAAGGTGGTCTGCTGTTCTAGTACCTTGAGCTTGTTTCCAAAAGGGACCTGTTTCCTTCCACCTTCATCTGAGATGAAAAGCCCATGCCACTAACTAACTGGTGGGAAAACTTCTTGACCCTGATGCTGTGGCTGGTTCCAGCCTGGAGCCGGGTGCTTTATTATCTGCTCAGAATAAGTAAAGTTCATCTGATCTGATGTAGCTGTGAAGTTTCTGATTAGCCATGTTATCAATATATAATCCCTTTTAAAATCTTTTTAGGCCTTCAGACGAGCTGTAAGCCTCCATTTTTACTTTTATTTGTCTCCTTCCTAAAGTTGCTAGTCAAATTCTTCTCAGCTTATACAAAACCAGCAATTTTTGTGGTTTTCCCTGTCTCTACTCATTTCAACCCTATGTTTCCATTCAGGCCCCCTGTATGGGACTATACTAAAAGGTTTTTGAAAACTGTGTATAATTTCCACTGTTGTGCTGCTGTGTCCAGTGCGCCCTTGGTTTACAAGAACGTGTCAGGTCAGGGATGGAGCTGCAGCCATGTTGGGCTATCCTCTCCCCAGCAGTGTAAGCGCTTAGAGATGTCCAAAAAGAATGCGAATCGTCTTTGAATGTGCCAGTTCTCCGCTGCACTAACTTCTGCACTTAATTGGCACTCAGTCTCATGCCATCAGTGCCAATTTTTGGCAGTAACAATTGGCTTTATCCTAAATTAATTCACGCACAACTGGAGCTTTGAGAACATATATCAAAACCCTTCTGTTTAAAAGACAGACATTGGCTAGGTCTCTTCAACAAGAGTGTATGTTAAACACTACAGCAGGGATGCTTTTCTTTAAGGCATGTGGATTATTATTTCAAACTTTGAAAAATGCTGTACTGGTTAAATCTCATGAAAATTGCTCTAAATTTAAATAGGTTTGTTGACTCTAATGACATTGATTTTAAGTGAACTGAGTCTAAATGGGAATCTTCACTGTTCAGTGAGTTATCTCTTGATTACAGTGTTATTTCCACAGGGGCAAACAGAGATAGACACTCAGCCCATCCAGTTCTTAATTCATAGTGGGTTGTTCTGTAGTAAAACCACCCATAGAATCATCAAGGTTGGAAAAGACCTCTAAGATCATCTAGTCCAACCGTCAACCCAACACCTCCATGCCTACTAAACCATGTCCCAAAGTGCCACATCTACATGTTTTTTGAACTCCTCCAGAGATGGTGACTCCTCCACATCTCTGGGCAGCCTGTTCCAATGCTTGACAACCCTTTCAGTCAATAAATTTTTCCTAATATCCAATCTAAACCTCCCCTGGCACAACTTGAGGCCATTTCCTCTCGTCCTATGGCTTGTTACTTGGGAGAAGAGACCAACCCCCACCTCTCTACAGCCTCCTTTCAGGCAGTTGTAGAGAGCAATAAGATCTCCCCTCAGCCTCCTTTTCTCCAGGCTAAACAACCCCAGTTCCCTCAGCTGCTCCCCATCAGCCTTGTGCTCCAGACCCTTCCCCAGCTTCGTTGCCCTTCTCTGGACACGCTCCAGCCCCTCAATGTCTCTCTTGTAGTGGGGGGCCCAACACTGAACACAGGATTCGAGGTGCGGCCTCACCAGTGCCAAGTACAGGGGGACAATCACTGCCCTAGTCCTGCTGTTCACACTATTTGTGATATAAGCCAGGATGCTGTTGGCCTTCTTGGCCACCTGGCCACACTGCTGGCTCATATTCAGGCAGCTTTCAACCAACAGCCCCAGGTCCTTCTCTGCCAGGCAGCTTTCCAGCCACTCTTCCCCAAGCCCGTAGCATTGCCTGGGGTTGCTGTGGCCCAAGTGCAGGACCTTGCACTGAGCCTTGTTGAACCTCATACAATTGGCCCCAGCCCATCGATCCAGCCTGTCCAGGTCCCTCTGCAGAGCCTTCCTCCCCTCAAGCAGATCGACACTCCTGCCCACTTTGGTGTCATCTGCAAACTTACTGAGGGCGCATTCAACCCGTTAATCCAGATCATTGATAAAAATATTAAATAGGACTGGCCCCAATACTGAGCCCTGGGGAACACTGGGCTTAACAACCTTAATCTCATTTAAAATATAACATTAGTGCATGTTATGAATAGCACTGTGTTAGTTAAAATAAGTTTTGAGTGAGTCTGGATTACTATAAATTTCTAGGACCTAGCAGGAACAGATAATATTGATGTAGCATAAAGGCTCTGCAGAGTTCCTGCATGTCAGGCACCGTTTCCACCCCTGTAGCTGCACAGGGGACCCTGAAAGTGGGACTTGCCAGAAGGGCAGCACCTGCAGCCATCGCTACTCTCTGGCCATACTGCTGTGTGGTTGCCCACAAGGAGCTGAGAGAAAAACGAGCCACATGTTCCCAAGCTCTCCACCACAGAGCTTCTCCTCCCCTGTGGCAGTGTCTTTAGAGAGAGAGAAATCAGCTTTTGTAATATTGCATCTCCTTCTAGTTATAGGTAGAAAATAACTTGTTGTGTTTCTATATAAGAAAAAAGAAAAGCAATTAGAAAATGCCAGTTTCACCTTCAATTTATGTAATTAGGCTGCATGTGAAATTGCCAGAGCCCCACTCACTGCTGCTTCAAGCATCTTACATCTGTGCCCATACTGAGAATATAATATATTTTGAGGAAATCCTCTGACAGCTGAGTCTGCTTTCTGGTATTTGATGCCTAATTGATGGTTCTTAAAATGGATCTGTCCTTTAAGCTCACTCCTTGGGATTTGGAGAGGAGGAAACTAAATTATGTGGTTGAATCTTTTTTTTTAATTTCTGCCTGCATTACCTATACACAGTATGCTGGGCTCTGTTCTTGGAAATGCTTCGTGCAGAAGCTGCATGTGCAGAAGTCTTTGTGATAGCAGGAGGTCTTTCATGTTTGCCACAGCCTTTGTTCCTTTAGAGGACACCATTAAGAAACCAGTGATTTGAAATAGTTCTTAAATTAGAACTGGGAGGAGAGAGGGCTTTTTTAGCACTCCTTAGACCTGGAAGAAGCAAATCCTCTCCTGGGCGTTATTTATTGCGTTGTTTAATAGCACTGAAAAGTTAAAAAGGCAGCTGTTAAAATGCAGGCACATTCACCAGATAGAAGGGAACTAAAATGAAGATGCGCCCATTTAGCAATTCTTGTTTTGCCATGGCTGCCTCTCCCACGAGAGCACCTCTGCACACCTAGAAGCCATGTGTGAGTGCTGGTGGCTGTCACTTTACCCTGTCAGCTGCGCGGTAGCCAGGGCTGGGTGTCTGGGCCGCACCAGATCCTGCCTTTCAGCACTGGATCTCCCAGGAGATGCACTGATTCATTGAGCTTTGCAGATCCTGCAGACCATGGCCGGGTTCAAGCCTGTCATTAATGGTGGCTGCAGAAGCAACTGATTGTTTCTAATTTTTCCAGTTGCAGAGTATTTTTTAAACCCAGCTGTTTAGCATTCACAGCTAAGTTCTGGGTTTCTGTTAGCAGTGTTTGCTACATTTCTTCTGCCTGCTCCAGATTTCTCCTAATTGAGTCAGCACTGGCTTCACCACATTTTATTACTGTCATTTATTGCAGCTACTACCTATCAAATTAATTCCTGTGTTTTGACAGACCCAATTTACTTTCCCATTATGGCTGCTATTACTATTGATGAAATGCGGTTGTCATCTCCTGTATGGGGGATCAGTCTGTATTTAGAAAGCCTACCCTGCTTCCAGCCTTCCCAAAAAGAGAGCAAAAGAGCTGTCACTGCCCTTAGGGCCTTACTGTCCATGTAGGCTAGGCATGAGGAAGCCGGGGGGTGGGGGGAGAGGTAAAAAAGTGGCTGGCCCAGGTCCCCAAGCAGAAACATCTTCTCCCAAAGCAGCCCAGAGGTACCTGCCTCGTGGGGGCTTTGTGTTGAGAAAGTCCTAGGGCTCGGTGCCATAGGGCTGCTCAAAAATAGGCTGCAGAGATTCCCCTAGGGCAGCCAGGTTTACAGCATCATCTTTGACAGGGGAACAGCTGCAGATTGGGTTTAAATTTGCCAGATGTTTCCACTAAAGATGCTCCCTTGGTCTCTGCTAATGCTTAGTGTCTGTCACTCCAGTCCCTGGAAAACTTCGGGTCAGTAACACATAGATGCTATCAGAACAGAGTCAAACCCAACCAAAAGCCATATTCATTTTTACTGCAAAGAGAGAACCGTGTGTCTTGCGGTAAGAGCTATGCCCCCACAGTGCAGGTGGGTATCCTTGTAGTCTGCCTAAGGACCAAGGCACCCACCGTGGCACAGGATTTTCCTCTGGCAAAGACCCACCATCAGCCCCATGCTGGTGAGTGGCCACATGCTTGTGTGGCTCTGCCTGCGCTGAGCTCAGCCGCTGCACGCCCCATTGCGTGTGGTGGTGATGCCATGACTGTGATAGGACACAAAACCCCCAGAAATGCCAAATTACGTGGACCAGGAAAACACAGCTGGACATCAGCAGTGTGCTGGAAGCAACCTGGAGCTTTCAGCAGCAATCGGGGCTGGAGTGGGTTTGTAGCAGTGCTACCAGTGCCTGTCCTCATCTGTCCTTCGAGCTGCAAGTATACGTGACTGATGCTCCATCTGCCATTTCACTCTGCTTGCTAGGCTTGTTAGGTACAGAAATACAAGCTCCTTTGCCTGCTGCCATCGTCTTCATGATCACTTTCTTCCTTTGTCTCATTGTTTTGCTCTCAGGGACAGACTCCTCTTAAACACATCTGTATATTTGCATCCATCTTTAAGGTAATTCCGTGTTTGTGTTTCCCCTGGGTGTTGTAGAAATGTGTGTCCTCTCCTCAGCCTGTGTGATTTGTGTGGTAGTGAGAGCATTCGGCTCCATCCTTCCTTCCTGTAGGAGCAATTTTACTGCAGTAATTCTCTATGTGTGACACTAATGTTTATGTATGCTTTTTATTATTATTATTATTAGTGGTTCTTTTGGCATTTCAGCCTCCTTTGGGGAGGGAGGGGTAAAAAAAGCCAGCTGGGTTTTAGCAGGAACTGCTGCTCCGCCCCATGTTCATGGAGGGAATAGCTACAGAATTTGGGAGAGGCTGAGCTTTGTAATTTGGGCTCAG
Organism: Ciconia boyciana; assembly: GCF_034638445.1. Taxonomy (NCBI): domain Eukaryota; kingdom Metazoa; phylum Chordata; class Aves; order Ciconiiformes; family Ciconiidae; genus Ciconia; species Ciconia boyciana. The sequence continues at coordinate 4,315,576 of NC_132950.1, forward strand.
GTTTAATATTTAGTGGTTATGCAAAAGAAATAGAGCCAGAGCCATCTCTGCTCCAGCTGCTCCACTACTCCCCCATGCTTCTGCCTCTGATGCTGCACTGGGAGGGCTCTGGGCTGACCAAAATTGTCTGCTTTGTGCGACCACCCACCCCACCTCAGCCAGGACTTCATTAAAACAGTCATTTGACCGACCAGTTGCATAGACCCTTCTAGGAAGCGGTCGGTCCAATTAATTCTGTTAAATAACAAAATAACATTCAATGCAAACCATGACAAACTGCTTACAAACATCTCAGTGTAAAGTCTCAGGATCTAGTGCTTAGGCAGGACCCAGCCTCCACCCAGGCCTGGGGAGATCTGGTCTGGGGTGAGAAGCTGGGAAATAACCACACACCTCTAAATACCTTTGAGAGCAGCTCCACCGCTCTGGAGACTCTGGCTGGCCTGGTTTACGGCTCCAAAGTGAACAGATGAGCTCAAGCCAGGATGCCACCCTCTCCGAATGAGGAAGGACCTGCAGAGATTCTCCAAAGATAGTTAAGAGAAGGCAAGCAAAGGAGGATGGGGACTGACATGGTGCTGTTGGTGACAGCTGGTGCTGCTGCCTGCTGCTACATTTTTCATAGAGAACTTCCTCGTGAGGAACGGCCCTTTTTCTTTCAAGATGTATTTCAGGAGTGACTGCACAGCCCAGCCACGGTCAGTTTGCCCCCAAAGTTTGCCCGTGTCCTCAGCAGAGAGTAAGGGGATGTCACCAGCCTAGACGAGAGCAGATTACTGGTATTAAATGGGGACTCAGTGGAGGAATTAGGCACTTACCAGGAGTGTGTGTGTACGTATGTGCTGTGATTCAGCTCTTTGTAGGTTCTCCTACTCCATCCCTGTCCCATGCTGCCTGTGTTTCAGAGAGAAGTGGCGTGAGGCTCATTCCTTGCTGGGCACAAAACATGGTATAAATACTCGGTGGCTGTGATCTTCCTGCAGCTGTTGTGGTTAACAGCAATGTGGTCTCTTGGATAATTGCACAGGTCAGGCTTTGCTCGCCTAGGGTTTAAAAGATGTAGCAGAAATACAATCTTAGTTCTTAAAAAGAATTATTTAATGGAGATTCGTGTTCAGCCTCAGGCCTTGCCGCATGAGCCCCAGCTCCTGTGCAGACTGTAGAGCGCTGATGCCTTGATCTTGGCTGCTACATATGCAACCTGAGTTTAGGTGATACTCACTGCCATGCATGGCTGTCAGGTCAACTTGTTTTGTGTTGCACCCCTCCCATGCTGGTGCAAGGCATTTGGAGAGGCAGAAGCTGCTTGGGGCAGCCGGGGAGCACTGAACGCACCCCAGGCACAGAACAGGCTCGGCAGGATGCACCAGGCAGCTGTGGCAGGGAGCTGTGCTGTGCAGAGCTGCCTGTGCTGTGCTGGAGAAAGAAGCCTCTGCTCCTGCGTGGGGTGATAAATCATTTAGAGGGTGATGACAGGCACTGAAGACAGGGCTGTTCCTCAGCCTCCCCCCGAGGGAAATGGTCCACGCTCTGGGTTCATGGTCAGGTTTATTGCAGGGCTTTGCTGGAGTGGAGGGAGAAGGGAACATGATTTTTATCATTTCTGGTTTCTTTGAAAATTGGCACAGCCCTCTGTGTACTTTCAGTGTCGTTCCTAGCCAGACAATAACCCCAGAGCCCCAAACCCACGCTTCCCAAACACTGCTCCAGGCATCTGGAGCAGCACTGACTCTCCACTCCTGAGTTGGCTTGTCCATGCAGACTGATTCTGCTGCAGCCGGGCTGGCGTGAGCAAGGCTGGACACCCTGGGAGATGTGGATGCTTGGGGGTAGCATCACCTCCTTTATGCTGTGGACATCTTCATGATGGAGAAACGGGCATTTTAGGTGCAAGTCTCCATAGGTCTCTGCTGTGGGGTTATGTGGATGGCACCTGAATGTGTCTCATTTTCTCCATTCAGTCTAGGGCAGTGACAGCTTTCTCTGGTCAAATCTTAGTCACGGGCTGTCTTACGGATGGGTGGAGGTGTTACTCCTCAAGGATGCCCTGGGGTGCCAGAGCTGGCTTTGCCCCAGCAGAGCCAGTGGCACAGACACACTGACTGTGCTGGGGTGAAATCAGCGGGCAGCAGGGCTTGGGCTGCCCACGGGCTCGCGGAGCAGAGACAGCAGCCACTGTGTGCTGTGGTTGTTGCATCCCAGGGAAGCAGTGGCGGTGTGTACCCCACCACAGGGCATCCAGCAGTGCTGCTGGGCCTGCGGTTGATGTGGCTGCCAGCATGGCTGAGGCTTTGCCAGACTGGCTGGCTCAGCTTGGAGCCCATAAAAGCCCCCCAGCCTGGGCCAGCAAAATGCTCCATCAGCCTAAATGTCTCCGCTCATGCTTCAGAGCGGTGCCCTAAGCAGCTCTGAGCCTGCCTCCCTGCTGGCAGAGGTAAGGTGTCCTGTCCCACCACAGAAAAGTTCAAAGCCTTCTACATAAGAAGACACTGAAGTTTAAGAGCGGGGGAACAGGCTTGAAACTATCATGGTGTACATACAATGCAAGTAAGTTACCTTGGCTGTGTTTTTAGGGACTGCTGCACTCATGTACTGAGCGATTTTAGGGACCAAACTCACAGAAACTGAATTCAAACAGCTGTTGCGTAGGGAAAACTGGGTTCTGGTAGAAGCATTCAGGTTTTATTGCCTTTTACAACAGAGCTTTGGAGAAGCAGTTATGGTATCAAGCCATCACTCTGTTCTTTAAAAAAAAAAATCAGATTAAAGAAAAGCAAACCAGAACTCCCCAAATACAAACTAGATAATTCAGTAATATTGCTGCTGGTCTGCAAGACTTTGTCCAAGAACCAGATACCTCCTCGTGATGCTGCAGCCAGGAGAAGGGCATTAGGGGAAGTGCAAAGCTTAATCTTCAGGGCACAGACACCAAGCAAGTGTGTAGGCACAAGTTGCATAGCACTGCAAGGCATTGACCTGGGATATTGCTGAGCCGTTTATGTGGTACCAGCACAACAGGCTGGTTCTTTGGTATTCCCTCTTAATATTGATGATGTTGACCTGGGTTGCCTGTTGGAAAAAACACCCCCTGCTTTATTTCTTGCATTGCTATGTGCCTATAATATCTTTATTTCCTTGCCATTCATGTAGAAAACAAGGGAGCAGAGAAGGAGGCAGGGACCCGGAGCTGCCCGACGTGTGTGAAGATGAAGCTACGTCCTGAAGCTGCCTGGCTGTCGCAGGCTGGTTGCTCACGTGCTGCTGCTGTTGTACCCATCGTGATGTTGTCTAGCACACATCTGCCCTCATCACCAAGTCCAGGGCCCGCAAAGCAGAAAAAAAACCACCCCAAAACGGACCAACCCAGAAAACCAGAAAGGAGGAACAGAGCAGCAATAAGAAGAGCAAGTCCTCAGGCAGTGCAGCTGGCAGAGGGCTGGCTCGGCCTCGTGGGCAGCTGCGTTCCTCGTGCGAGGTGTCTGTGCGCTCCTCCGTGTGTGCCTTGCTCTCCACTTGTGCTTCACGTGTGGGCTTTGTAGTTGGGTGTCTTGGCCGATGAATGTGGTTTTATTTGTAATGCAGCAAACCAAACATTGTCTCATGGGTTGTTCGCCCCAGAGACTTTTTCCTTGCTTTTTTGCATTGTCTATTTCAAGCATTAGGGGAAAAAAAAAATTACATTGGAGCCAGGTCTTATATCAGAGGACAACTGTTTTATTTAATGCACAGGTAAAGCACTTCTGTATACCCGGACACAGTCTTGCTCCTGTTGGAGTTGACAGCAAAATTTCTATGGATATCGGTTAAATGAGGATGAGATCTTCCTTTTGGAGTGAGCACTGTCACTCTCTATGCCTTTCGTTCTCTTTTTCTCCTTCTCTTCTTATCCCTCAGTTTTGCACAGTGTAAATCCTGCCAGCATTGATGGCTTTAGTCAGGGCAGTGTTGTAAAATAGAAGAACTACACAATATTCTCTGTAATGTGCAATGAGCCTTTGAATGTCGCAGAGATCTGGAGCATTGGGATATGCTGTTACACAGAAAGGCTTAGTGCACCGAGGACATCAGCTAACCAAGTGTGCTCTTCCCAAAGAGCTGGGATTGCACTCAATCAGCTGCACCTGGTCCTGTGCACATGGACCTTGTTCTCAAAGGTGAAAAGAAGTGGCAGGTTTGGGGTTTATTTTATTTAAGGGTGATTTTCTTTCCCTCACTCATCTCTTAGCTCCTTTAAAATTATGTACCTGATGCTTTAAAACTAATTTCCTGAGAAATGAGCCAAACTGGGAGAGCTCCTTAAGATGGAAGATGTTGGTGGAGGGTTTCTAGACTAAGGAAAGCTACAGAACACAAATGAGATCAAAACTTGATCTTTTAGGGTTTTTAAGGCTTTAATTTTTAACTTTATTTTAAGACTGTAATTTTTATGCACGTGCTGATGCTGCTATTTTATCCATAGATTGCTTCTAAACTTGGGATTAGAAGCTTCATCTCTACAGTTTGACAACAGGTGAGAGATTGCACTTAAAAGGGCAAATGCAGCTATTTCAGTGGCTGTTGACTATCTGGACTGTGCGTGTAATCAGGAATTTCACTCTTGCACTCAGAGTAAAAACCAGTGACATCAATCTGTCAAAATATATGTCAATATTTTCCCTTGAGCTTTATGGGGTCTGAACATGCCCCTGGGAAGCCAATGGGATTGGATTCTTATTTTATAGTACTTAAATAAAGGACACGATTAAATTTGATTCCTACATAATCATCTTACTGTCTTTTTTTAGGTTAATCCTGAGAGCTTGGGACTTTCAGTCTCCTAATTTTTTGTGCGAGGGGATATGTGTATGAGGATTGTTGGTAGCAACTGGTGTACTGGTGTTCCCGTTCTGTTTACTGCAGTCTAGTTTGGTGGTTCCCAATGTTTTCCTAGCTGGGCTTTGCTGCTGGTGCCTTCTGCTCCCCGTCCGCAGCCTGCCACTTCCCCTCGCTCCACCCCGGTGGGATGCCCAGAAGCAGTTGCTGCCTGGGCTCTGCCCCGTGTCCCGCCTGTAAATATTGGCAAATTGGGAAATAGTATTACAGCTAATGTATTTTATTAAGGAGACCTTTAATTTTTTAAAGCAGGCAAAGGGATTATATCCTGCAAAGGTTACTGCTCTGGGCCTGTGCTCTGCATTGCTCGCAGCCAGATGGTAAATCCCGCCCGCGTTTGTGCGTCTGCCTGCACCAACTGTGTGCTCAGCATCCTCCGAGGGCCTGTGGTTCTGCTTCGGCTGCATGCCGCAATACATCCCGCGGGCTGGTGTGCTCGAGCACATGCTTGTACCCTGCTGCCTTGTAATGAAGATTTAAGCACTCAGTGAAAGGGGGTGAAAATGGAGATGGGGACTTGGCAAGGCTGAGAGCGCAGGGGGGCTCTGCAATCGCAGGAGGAGGGACTGGCCAGGAGGAACCACTGCCTGCGGAGCGGATGGGCTCTGGATGCAAACAGGTCTGTGATGGGGACAAAGCGCTGGGGTGCCACCATGTCCTGCTGCACACCAGGGGCTGAGCTGAGCAGCCCCGGGGAAACAGTAGGAGCAAACTGTCTGTCCTCCGGTTTGCGGAAAAATGGGCGCTCTCCAGCTGGTGTCCCCGGGGCTGGCCGTGGTGGAGCTCTGCTGCAGCAGGGCTGGGCTGCCGGCAGCGAGGAGGATGGCTGCAATGCCGGGTGAGCCCCTAGCCTGCCCAGAGGGGTGACCTGGGGACAAGGATGTGTCTCGGGAAGTCACCTTACCCCTGGGGAAAAAAGGGACTACTGGTAATCCTTATCCCCATGGCTCTTCTGAGGTCTAAGCAATACTTGGGTGGTGCTCAAAGAGCTCTAAGACTGCAAACTTGGGGTTATTTATTGTATTTTTAATATATGGTAAGAATAATTTAGGGATGGAGAGACACTTCGCTAATCCAGCCAGTTGTTGGGGTTATTCTAGTAATGCTAGCGGGGCAAGGCTGCAGGAAAGCTGCTCTCAGCCTCAATGAATGTGACCAAACAAATCATCATTTACAAATTAGCTCCATGTCATGTTCCTTCAGTGACAGCTAAAGTGTTGCTTTGGTTTTGGAGGGGAATGAGTATTTTTTATGATTACCCCAAAATCTGCTTTGAAAAAAATTTGCCCTTTTTGCTGAAGGAAATCCTTCTGGAGCTGTTTCCACAGGTCCAGGGAGCAACCAGAATTGTACAGCTGAGCTCGTGCTGTACCTTGTTCCTCCAGCAAATCTGCCAGCCTTGTGGGTCTTTCCCATATACCTCCAGAAACCGGCTGTATTGCGTTGCAGACAGCAGCCTGAAAACTTGCATGGAATGAAATGAGCAAGGGGCACTAGCAGCAAGAGAAACACCCAGATTTATTCAAAGGCTTGGTAGGACTCCTGCAAAAATACGCTCTAGTTCTCACTTAGCTGAAAGGAAATCCTTGCTTGTGTATGTGCATGTTAGGGCAGCTCGGAGCAATGCTGTTTCTGCTCTGAAGAAAGGAAGAGACTAAAGAGATAGTATTTATTTAAAAATAAACATCTCTGGCAAGCTAGCCCTTTTATCCATTCAAGAAAGTCTTTCTCTTTAGCTGGATGGCTAAATACTTGTTTCACTTCTCTCTATGAATGAGGGGATGGGGTTTAGCATGCAGGGTTCCTCTGAGCAGTGAGAAGAGAGGGCGTAGGCACGCTTTGATGCTTTTGTATATGCTTTGTATTTTCCCCCTCCAAATTCTTGCTTGCCTGTGCTATTCCTGAAGCACCAGCATCCTGTGAAAAGTGATACCAGGATGCTCTGAACCGCACTTGCTGGGCTCTGCATCCCGGGAGGGCTCCTCTTTCCCCACTGCGTGATGGCACGGTCGGCTCTGGTCAGCTTTGGTTGGCTTTTCCAGCTTGGGGGTGAGCCCAGATTGAGAGACCTTGAAGGAAATGTCTCTTTTGGGGAAATCGCATGTCTCTTTGATCTCCAGGAGGTAGATTTCTCTCTGTCTTTCTCAATTAATACCTCTAAGCCTTCGGTCTGGGAGGTAGTACTAAGTAAAAACCCTGGTTTAGTCTCTCCTGACTGGCACAAAGGAATACAGCAGTGAATGTCTTTAACCCTTTGGGCAGGAATACATTGCTATGAATGTCACATTTGCAAAGAAATTAGTTTTTCAGCTCTTTGATATATTGCAGCATGCGAATGGATGCATAGAGCACCACCCATGGCGTTTATAAAGCTGCCTCCTCCAGCTGCGCCCATGCAGGGGCTCTGCTTTGGGCAGTGGTTCCCAGTGATGTATCTGTGAGAAATCGCAGCGTGGGCAGCTGTGGTGTAGCTGCCAGTAATGCCAGTAACTCATGCTCACAAGATAAACTAAATCACCTGCAGCAGTAAGTGGGACTGGGCTGGGATTATTTTATTTGTTTAGTGCCTTGAGACACAAGAAGCAAGCTGCACAGCAAAAGACTGGGCTTTCTGAAAGACCATGTGCCATGTTTTCTTTATCATCATTTCAAGGGTGGATAAGTCAGGCCTGTCCTTTGCTGGTCATGGTGGCATCAGCTACGTACCTTGTTCGTGTCATATCTGGGGCCAACATCTGACCAGACAGTGCTTCACTTTTTGCATCTTGCAGGTTGCAGGTCAGAGAAATCTTTGAGTTTCAAAGCTGGAAGTGCAGCAGGAGATTTGTGCCAAGGGAGCGGTGCACTTCGCTTGCGGGTTTGCAGGTGCGGCCATGCTGAACGCTGGCAGTGGGTCCGGCCGGGGGGCTGCAGCCTGCCTCGGGCACCAGCGTGGGCTGCTGCTCTTCCTCGCTGCAGAGAGAGGTTGCAGGGTCAGAGATGGAAAATGTGGCAGCTTTAGGTATCTTCTCCTTGCATGTCCCCTGTGATACACCATGGGGGGGACACCTGATAAGTACAGGGTCTCTGGCGAGCCCAGCACGCTCCTGCTGCTGTGCCCCGTTCTGTGCCCGCCTGTCCCCTTTGGCAGGTCTTCATCTCCCCTGCCACATGCCAGAATTTGGCCCCCAAGGCAAGCAAAATGGTGCAAAACCCACTGAGGCTAAATGCACCCCCAGCTCCCTGCAGCGTGGCGTTGCTAACCCAAGCTGTGTTGTTTGGGGGTCCTAGGGAGAGTGGTTTGACACATGCTGCCCCGGAAAATATTCCTGGGGAATAAAAATGGGGATGGCAGGAGCAGCTGGTGGTCGGGCAGCATCAGGGTTGGTTATGGGAAAGGTGATTCTGTGTACAGCCCCATCCGAAGGGAGCCCAGCGGGGGAACAGCATAGCTGCATAATGAATTGCAGCTCAACAAAACGACTCCCAGGACAGGGTTTAATTCCTTATTTATTGCCAGACTTGCAGGGGGGAGCTGGTGGGAGGAATTTTATGTTCCTTCAGCCCAGCTCCATGTCCTCAAGCCATCAGCAGCTCTGCAGCAGGGGCTGAAGGAGGTTTTCCTCCATTTCTGTGGTGTGGGGCCGGGGGGAGCTCATGTGCTCTCTCCAGCTCAGTGCTTTCCCTCTCATCTCTTGCCCAAGAAAACCAGGACCTTCATCCTGCCAGCCCAGGGGCTTTGTCCCAGCCCCTTAGAGACCCAGGCTCTCTCTAAGGGCCCTGGCTGCCCTCGCTCACCCTCAGAGCCCCTCATCCCCTGCCAGCTGCAGCGAGCAACATCCCGTAGCTGGTGCCTTGGGCTTTTTTACACCAAGCAGCACAACCAGGTACGTGAGAAGCTGTTGCATGATTGCAAGTTATCCTTTGATGGTGCAGCTAATGCAAGAGCTTCAGAACAAACGCAGCAAGGATTGTTGTCTCTGGGCAGACTTGGCCGTGTGAGTTAAAAGGATCATTTATGGTCTTGGACACCTTCATCAGTGATCTCCAGGCGCAGAGCCCCCATCTTCAGTGTTTTGCTGGCTGCTCCGTATTATTGTTCTGCTACAATAAAAGATGGTCCTTCTTTGGGATGGGTGATCTCACCTTTGTGTCGGATGGTGATAGCAGGAGAGGCAGGCTCCTTCCTGCCCGGAGGGGATGGGCATCTCAGTAAATGTAAAAACCTTTCCAAAGGAAGGAGGACTGTGCTGCTGTGCTGGGGGGTCCTGCTGAGAGCATGAGCACAGCGGGTGTCCAGCAGGAATACTGGAGACCGGAAAGCAGATAGTGGGGGTTTTGTGTGTATATATAACTTAGTTTGGGTACCAAACTTTTCCACTTTACCAGGACACGTTCACAGTGTTGTTTGCTGAGCAAAGCAGTGAAAGGGATTTCTTTTCTGGCCCAGAGCCTCTTACAGAAGACCATGATCTGATCAGGTCCCTCCCATTAACCTGGATTATCCCATGACCCTGTTACTCTGAACGCAGCCTTCCACGGGACAAGGGAAGGAAAGGAGCTCAAGAGCTAGCTGCTGCCTTTCACCTTCCCTTCCTGAAGAAAAGCCATGTATGCTCAGAGTCGCTGCTAGCAGACGCCCAGGCCCTCAGTCAGTAACCACAAGCCATCAGTCAAAGCATTCCAAAAAAAGTGTAAATTCAAGAAAAAATAAATTGCAACTTTTGAGGATATAATTTGGATCCTCTGTGCCGTAATTTTGCTGCTGTTTCTGATTTATAGGCCTGTTCTGTTAGTATTTAAGTCTCTTGTTATACTTGATGTTAAATATGACTCTGTATGTACTCTGCTATAATTCAAGCATGATGTATATGCACTCAGTGCTGTAATGGCATGTGGCCATTACACTGTAAATATGTACCATGAATAGAGATGCTATTTTTTGCATGCTTTTGTACTCTAGAACTGAAGAGAAAATGACAATAAAGTCCACAGAAATGACACTTGGCGTAAGTGCGGTTCCTGATGCAGCGCTTGCTGCTGGCTCTTGCATGCTCTCTGCTGTTCAAGCCTTCTCTGTGCTTTTGGCTACAGCAGAGAGCGGCTTACAGGGCTTCCACCACTCCTTTTGTCCCTGCCCTTTCCCTGCTGGGCTTTTCCCTGGATGAAGAGGCTCAGGGACCCATCATGCTTCGGTACCGCATCACCGGCTGTTACAGCATCTTGCTGTATTGTGATCTGTGAAGTTGTCTTGCCTTAGTTGCATTTGCTTCCAAAGAAATGTGCAATTTGCTTTGAAAAAGAGATGTTGGCCTGGCCTAGAGCTAACTCTGCACGGTTGTGGAAACCACAGCAAAACCCAGGCTCACCTGGTGCCACTGTGCTGGAGCTGGTTGATCCTGCGGTGCTCCGGGGACCTTCCTCCAGGTGAGGCACGCAGAGGCACTGTGCTCTTCTCTTTCCTATAATACTGAAAAATAATTTTAAAAAAAGATTAAGGCATTATCTCATCACCTGTCATTAATGTTCTGCCCAAAGAGAGACACAATGGGCCCAATAACAGCTAATGCTAAACACACCCGTTAATTCATGGGCGTATAAATCGCTAGCACCCTCTGCGTCTGGATGTAAAAGGACCCGAGGTACAAAGTACTTGTAGTGAGCTGGGTCTAGGGTCTTCTCTGTTCACCAAGATGCTCTGGGCTTTATTTGTTCTCCTGACACCTTCGCAGCCTGTTCCCGAGTACCGCAATGAGCTGCCCAGGAGGAACCGAGACCCCAGAGCACAAGGGAACAGCTGGGCTGTGTGTCCCCTGAGACAGCTCATCGCTCGGGTGGCACAGTACTCAGTCCCTCTGGTTAAGCAGACCAGACTTGGCTTCTCACTCCCACAAGCTGATTTTTTTTGGCTTCATGGTCAGGGGACAGAAATGGGGACACCAAAACCCTTCCAGCCAAGGATGGTCGCCCATGCAGGTCCAGGTCCTTGGCTGTGCCTGAACAGCAAAAGTAAATGGAAAAAGAAGAAACTTGGATGCATCATATCCTGAAGCGTGTTTTTCCAGTAGAGCTGCGCTGTTTGCTGTTGTGTTGTTGGGAGGAGACGTGTGGTGGGGGTGAACACTCAGTTTTGCTGGACAACCCACGTTGTTTCTAGGTGGGGTTTGCCATTTTATCTGCTCTGGCAAACTCTCCAAGTGTGGGCGTAGCTTTGGAAATCCCTAACCTCCCTTTCCTCCCTCCCTGAAGAAAGCAGGAGCCCACTTTGTGCCCTGAGCCAGTTGCTGTCTGCCGGGAAACTCATCCCATCACAGAAACGTCCCTGTCTGAGCCGATCCTCGCCTCTCCCCCGGCAGCTGGTGGATGGCATGGCACGAGGCATGTCCATGCTTCAAATTAGGATGTTACAGCTTCATGTTCCCATTCTGCTTGCAGCAGCAGGCTGCACACTGAGACGGTGACTGGTGTTTCCCAGCAAACCACACTAAGACAAAAACCTGCTATTTATTTTGCAAATGCTGAGCAAAAAGCACTTCGTGGCCCCGTTACTTGTAACGAAGGATATAGCGATTACCATCTTTTAGGTGCAGCCTCAATTAAAAGAGAGAGAGGGTTTGCTTAGATTTTATAAGCCATGCAGCTTTATTTCTCACCTGGGAACGTTTATTCCTAACAAGTCCGGTCTTTGCATTTTTGTTAAGGGAATGACCCTCTCCAGGGTGGCGATGAGGACGGGCGGCTGCGGCTCTCCCAAAACCATGGCAGAAATGGCTGGGGCTTGGTCACTGCAAGGGCATGGGCTGACTCAGCGCTGGAAAGGGGGGGACGAGCTCCATCACCAGCTCCTGCGGGCTCAAGGCAGCCACTGAACATCACTTTAAACTTTAAACTTTTATCCTCCTCTTTTTTTTTTTTCCCAGCTGGGTTTCCTAGCTTGTTCCTAGCACACCAACACCAAATTAGTGACCGAAGAGCTGAAACCCCCTTTGGGGCTGGGTCGTCCAGTGCTGCAGCGATCCCGACCGGCCGAGCCTTAGCGGGTACGGAAGGTACCACGTTGCTTTGTGCTACTGGAGAAGCAATTTGTGTGATAAGCTCAGAAAAACATGCCCAGATGTGCCCCAGTGCCATAACAATGGGGCTGAACCCGCTGCAACCAGCACCACGAGAGGAAGGAAAACCGCTCTGTAAGAGGGACCGGCAGAGGCTCGGGTGTGCAAATGGGGACATCGAGGACGCGTTAATGCCCAAGCACTTTTGCTGGGTTAGTGCTATCTCCCACTCCGACGCCGGGTGGATTAATACCCCAGCGTTTTGTCAGGGAGTAAATAAAATATTGAAGTCTATGATCGCTTGTTCCCCGGGGATGCGGCATCGCGGTCCCCCCTCGGTGGGTCACGTCACGGCCACCATCACGCATCCAGCCCTGAGACATGGTCGGTGACGTGTCCTGGGCCAGTAAATGCCCCCAGGGTTTATGGTCATTTTAGGATCTTGCTGGGGACTTGATCTGGGGTTTGACCCAGCCAGGTAAATGGCTTGAAAGCCGCTCCCCCTCATTTTCTCTTAAATGGGCTGCGTTTCAAAATGGATTTCTTGAGCAGTAAATTATAATTTAGTGCTTATTATAATATTCATTAAGAACTGACTTCTGCTGTAGCGTTACACCAAACACTAATTATTAGAAATTAAGGTGACAGGAGGGAATAATATTCTGAATTGTGTAAGTAGGAGTAATAACAGCCCGGGAGGGCTAAGCAAGGCAAAGCAGTGGGAGAATTTCCTTTCTGCAGGGAAATGAGAGGTGATAAAATCCTCAGAAGCAGCTGTACGGGAGTCACAGCTGCCTGGGCAGAGCGTATGTAGTGAGGTGCCAGGCTGGGGGAAGGGGACAAAAGTCCTCAGAGCTGGTGGTGGGTGTGAGAACAGCAAGCGGACGGGTCGCAGGCATGGGACCATTGGGTCCAAAGTGTCCGGTTTTGGGGCATTGCTGCTTGGCGGGATCCATACAGGGAAATGAGCTCCAAAGGCTCAATCTTGCCTCAACATTATTTCTCTAGTTCATTTGCTTAGGTTTGTTTGGGTTTTTTTTTTTTCTTCAGGCTGAAATTAAATTTCCTATGAAGATTTCCAACAAAAGATGGGAAGACATTTCTGCTGGGTCTGATATTAGATGCCAGTGTGTGTCCTTACGAGCTGCAGGTTTGGGTGCTGGTAAGCAGTTGCTGCCCGGGCTTCGGGCATGGTCTGGCTGCAAACGGGTGGTAGTTTTAAAGCAAAAGCCTGAGTCCTCAGTTACAGCTAAGGTGGAGCTAAACCAACCTCTGAATCACATTTTGTCATGCCAAGTTTGGCCCTGGGAGCCACAACTGCTACTGAAAACTAACTGCAGCGTTGGTAGGATGGATGTGGAGGCAGGATGAAGGGCTGGGGAAGCACCCAAAGCCATGCAGGGCTGTGCGAGGGATGTGTTTTCTCCTGATGCCCTTGTGGTCCCCAGCGAAGGGGGAGTCATCAGCCCTCAGAAGACACAGCCCCAGCCGGGAGTAACCCCGTTATAAACTTCACCCTTTGTTGTTATCCGTGCTGCTCCGCACTAAGCTGCGTGGCTGCCTCCAAGGCTTCCCTCCAGAGAGGTTGTTTAATCACGCTCCCTCTTTCCTATGGTCTAACTGGGGGGGGGAGGAGGTTGATCTTACACATTGTTGCTAAACATTTCCAGGATTTGTCTTTTCTTCTCCTTGAGTAGGAAAAAGCCATTTACCATTTTCTTTTCTAAAGCAATTTCCGGGGAGGTCCAGCAAACACAGCCAGGAGACGTCAGCATCAAGCCCTGACCGAGTTTCTTCGCTTGAGTAAATCAATGTTTTGCCACTAATGTGATCTGAATGCCCATTTTCTGTGCCCCATTTATTTTAATGCAGGGGCTGGAGTGCAGGGGGGGCAGCACCAGGGCAGCTCTCCGTAAATCCCACCGAGGTGCTCAGCGCTTTCACCCCCATCCAATTTTATGGCGTGTGATGTGCAAACACATTAGGGGAGAGCCGCCGCGCACGCCAGCCGGGATCACTCGCGTCACCCGTGGGGCCTTGCAGCGCCCATCTGTCTCCCTGCCTCCCTGCCTATTTTTTTGGGCAGGGGAGGTTTCTCAGGGCTGCATTTTGGGAAGGGGGATGCTCTTGCTTAGTCTGGGCCAGCCAAAATATCTGTGAAAGAAAATTTTTGGGCATAACAGGGGTTTTTTTTAATCATTATAATGGGATGGTGCCACATGAGCATCTCCTCCCTGCCCTGTTGGTCCCTTCAGCCCTGCTGCTGGATGGGGACAGGGACGGCAGCCAGGGACAGGGATTGCCAGCGAGGGAGGGAGCTGACCTGCCGCCAGATTGAGGTGAAGCAATTAAAGCCTGTGGCTGCCACCAGTATTTCCTGCCTGTAATTAAAGCTTTTAATGAGGAGGCATACGGTAACACACACACACCCTCCCCCCCGCCCCCGGCCCCAGGCTGGCATTTTGCCAGGTGTGGGTTTATTAACGGATGCTAATTACACCATCATTCAGCATATACGTCGAGGAGGGCTGCATCGCCTGGCCCCAAGTGCTCAAATTGGCTGTGAATGCTGCCAAAAAATTTCTAAATTTTATTTCTCTTTTTTCTCCTTGCATTGGGAACTGAACCCCCAGGTGTTTGTAGGGCATTTTGGGGACACCACCACCCTGGGACACAGTGCCGGCTCCTGCCTCGCTGCACCTGACCCCCTCCTCCATGTGTGGGGGCCACAAATCCGGCTGCACATCCTACCCGCAGCTGGCGAGCGCTTTTTATTCCCTGGAGTGAGTTTTGCTGAAAACCTGATAGTCCTGGTAGCCGCAGTGGGGCTCGAAGCCTTTCCCCATCCTGAAGGTGCATCCAGCTGCTGGGACGTCCCTGGCCCCCACGAGCCTCTCTGGACCAGCAGCACATGTTATCCCGGTAAGAAAACCAGTGGCTTCATTCCCCTTAGACCTCAGCTCTGCTGCTGGGGTGTTTAGTAGACCAAGTACACTACACCAAGGCTGGTTCCCCCTGCAAAAGTCTCTTGGTAATGTTTTACAATAGCTGGTTATATTTTTTACATTGGCTCTTATAAAGTACCTCACTCCCAGCCTGGGGCTCTTTGAATCTTCCAGCTCCATGCAATCATTTAGAGAAAATGAGCATTAAAATCAACCACGTGAAAGTTCTCCCCTTTCTTTAAAAGCCAGACCCAGGCCCCGCTCCTGCAGCAGCTTGGTGCCATCCTGTCTATGCCTGCCTTGTACCTGTACCGCTGTCACTGATGGGACACATGCCGTGGCCAGCGCTGCTCTGATGTGCTGAATCAGCCCCCGGCAAGCAGGGCCAGGACGGCCGGAGAGGCCAGTGAGGATGGAGTCAGGGTACGTCGAGCTGCTCACCAGCGTCTGGACCTCGAGGGGACCCACAAATGCATGAGCACGATTCGGGGCTCGGAATGCCCCTCCGGTACCGTTGGAACCCCCAGCCGAAGGATGAGCTGCTGCAGCAGCAGGTGAAGCTGGAAGGAAAACCCTGTGGCCTTTGCCGGACGCCATAATGTTGCGTGAGTGTCTGAGGTTAACTGGGGGGATTGCACAGGCTCTGGGAGCTTCCCTGGCAATTAGGGATTCAGGCAGCGGCAGCCCGGAGCAGAGCGGGGCGTTCGCAGGCAGCTGCCTAACAAGCTTTTGCAAAGTGCGGTGGCAAAGCGCAGCACCAGCTCCCAGGCTCATATCCCGAGGGTGGTGGGTGCTGGCCAAAGGCACCTCCTGCTCCGTTCTCCAGAGGATCGGGAAATAATTTATTTCAAAATATTTCACTATGATGACTCAAATGCCAGGAGCGCAAGTGACAGGACGTCATTTTTGGGAGCAGGTAGGAAGGGGCGTTCACAGGAGGGTGGGAGGCCGGTGCAGGTACGGCCCTGCCAGAGCCCAGTGCTCCCTGAACGGGTCTGTTAGATATCCCGTGCCAGGAGGGTTGAACGTTTAATGTCAGATTTCCTTATTTGAGATATTTACCTATTTGACATTACAGGAGATTTTGCTTTAGCAGTGTGATACAACAATACACTGAAATCGCAACACAAGGGTCGTGTACTGATTGCAATGTCCAGGCGAGTCCCAGTACAACCATCATGCCCAGTACCGCCACGCCCTGCTCGCCCACAACTGCGATCGTGAAAAATGTACTGGAGAAGACCTTGGTGCTGTGCAAGCTGCCTGGTCGGGAGAGGAGAAAGTGCAGGGGGCTGAGCACAAATGAGTGACAATGAGAATAATTCCTCTTTAAAGGAAAATACGGCCTTAGGGTGTATAAACGGTCCATCCTGATCCAGCTTCCTGCAAACACGTGCGTGGTCTCTCATGGCATATAATGCCCAAAGAAAAGGGTCTCCCACTCATTAAGGGTAAAACAACTGATTCATCTGAGGAGACACTTGACAATTCTTGGTGCACGTGAAAGTTATGGAGAGGCGGGGAAAAAAATAAACTTCTCTGCAAGCAAAGCCTTGGGCCAGTCTCCCGGTGCCCTCTGCTGCCAGAGCGTCGCCGGCCGGCAGCGCGGCCCAGCTCTGTGGGCACTGCAGTGTGCCAGGGAGCTCAGGGCGGGCTCCTGCCCCGCTTTCAGGCTCAAGGATTTTGCTTCGCTGGTGCTACTTGAGCCTCGGTGCCGATTTTGCCCTGTGACAGCCTTTGCAGTTTCATACCGTAACACTGGCATTAGGCGAGGTGAGCTCCCGCGAGTGGCACCCCCTCTCCGCTAACGCTTCTGTGCATACCCATTTCATTCAGTTTTACTGAAAGTGTTATTAACAAAGGACTTTCAATGCTTGTTTGCATTTCATAGGTAAGCATTTTAAAAAAATAGCATTATTCCCTCTCACAAAACAATTGTCCTTCAATATACGGCTACCACATGTCACTGAAATATGCTGGATCTCCTGGAGAGACTTTTTATTGCTCTTTGGGAAGGATTATATTTGGCAACAGCCTTCACTGTGTATCCTGACCCCCCAGTTAAAGACTTTTATTCTTTAAATTGATTTTATGAACAAGAATGAAGAGGAGAAATTAGGTTACAGGATTTTAATGGCAGTTGAATTTAAGAAGCTGGTATCTCCAGAGGGGTCATGGCAAAGTTCCTTTTTAATTCACAGATCTGCTCTTCTCCATGTGTCATTTATTTTAGCTAAACGGTTTGGTCATCAGACCACCAGCATTTAATCTCAGCTGAAGAGAAGCCTAAACAAAGCGCTCAGCGTAATAAATCTCCTGTTGAGAACCTCCATTAGCTGTAAATGGCTGTCTTATGTGTTCATAATAATGATGTATTCATTCACCAAAAAAAATGCAACCCCTTTTTCAGAAATAAATACCTTAAAAGGGCTAAGTCAACAAGTCAGGTCCCACCAGTGCCTAAATACCAAGGCATTCCACAGCGATGCAACCCCAAACAGTGCAGGTGCTGAAGCGCTGCATGAATACATGCGAAGACCTTCGTGTTCGGGACGTTCCCCTCTGCCTGCAGCAAGGCCTGTATTCAGGATTGCAGGCAGAAAGGAAAAGGTTTCAGACACATCAGTGCTATCATCCACACCACTTTTTCCTCCTCTTTATTTCTAATAGAGGATACCACTAATTTTGAGGCCTC
This sequence comes from Ciconia boyciana, assembly GCF_034638445.1. Taxonomy (NCBI): domain Eukaryota; kingdom Metazoa; phylum Chordata; class Aves; order Ciconiiformes; family Ciconiidae; genus Ciconia; species Ciconia boyciana. The sequence goes on from NC_132950.1 coordinate 4,333,119, forward strand.
CAGTGAACATACTGTGACATTGTGAGATTTGGACGGCAACGGCCCTGCGCCGTGCCCCGAAGGCCGGGCAGCAATCGGCTGTTTCATCCCCCTCTGTCAAACTCTTGCTTGTAGTTCTTCCCTTGTGGAACCGTTCATGGGCTCTTTGGGTTCGCGTTATCACCTTTGCTTCTTAGCAGGTTTTCCAAATGTTATTCTTTACAATTTTGCAAGAAATGAACCAACAGCTACATATCTGTGTTCCATTTACAGACTAGTGGCTGCTCGATTTCTGCAACAAAACTGATGGTGATGGTACGGAACGAAGACACACTTTTTCAGCAAGACTATCTACAGCAGACACTGTATTAATTGTGACATTTTCCTACTTCAAGTTCAAGAATATTAGATAACTGTTAAATCGTTTTCTAAACAAGTAACTTATTTTTTACCTGATTCCCTATTTTTCCCTCCTCTGAACTCCAGCCTCCACATAGACTAACATCCACTACAGAAGTCGAGAGCTCAACATCAGAAATTAATTTCCTCTGTGAGGGTTTCAAGAGTGGCCACTGAGTCTCACAGGCCTCCAGCCGCACATCAAGGCGATGTATGTTTAAAGACACTGGTTTTACCAAGCTGATTCCATAGGAAGTCTTCAGAAGTCAGGGAAGAAAGAATTGCAAAGTGTATTTAATGCTTTTAATATATTTTTTTTATTGCAGTAACTTCTAAATTATTCACAAGTTTAATGTCTTTCAAACGTCTATGCCAGTAAAGTAGAAATGAGGATTGGTATTTCACGATATGTCTGTACAGGAGATTCAAAACCTGCGGAGGCCAACGGAAAGATGCACGCAGACTAAGGTGTTTTGAAGCAAGTACAGATAGAATAAGCTTAATTAAGTGACTTCTAAGAACTCGAGCACATCAGGCAGTCTTCACAACATTTGTACAGGAAAATCTGATTAAAAATGAATGAAATGACTTTGCTAGTTCGTAGAAAAAGGACACTGGACGACAAACAAACTATATATATAAAGCAACATAAGCTAAAGTAGGACAAAGCGATCGAGCTGCTTGTTTCTTCCAGTGGCTTCTACATCGTTGGTCTATGGAGCAGCACGCTGTCCTTGCCTAAAGAAAACACCAGCTACCTCCTTGCAAACGTACGTGGAGTGGTAAAGTAACCCTGAAATTTCAGAAATTGGGTTGAAATTCAGTATTGATGCAAACAGGTCTATTTCTCATCAGAACCTTGACAACAGTGTCACTGCCTCACCCTTCTCTACGGGCTTCCTAGTTGTTGGCTTTTAAAACACAGTGACCAGCACCTTAGCCTTAAGAAGGTGCTGCCTGTGCAATACAGCTCCTTCGGGAAGCTGGTGCAAAGTCCCGATGTCCTCACTGACAAAAACATCAACTCTGAACTGGTATCAGTCTGGAAATTCACTTAGACATTCTTACAGGTGGATTTTTTTTTTTTAAATAATCAAAATAAGCAAATGCTATGTTGTGTTCGAAGTTAATGTTCATAAGGTCAGGAAGCATTCACATACGTTCCCAGCCAGGTTATCCAACCCAAAATTTATTGCCAGTCTCCACTTTCAGTTACATTTCACAGAAAAACAAGGCCCTTTTCTCTCCCTCCTTCCCTAGGGAGCTGCTAAATAGGTGCAAACTGACACAGTTCGACAGCTGTTAGTCTAGGTCCTGGCAGGATTAGAGGAGTAAGGGATTAGGGGAGATGCTTCTGGAAAGATAAGCAAGCTGTCTAAATGATTTTTGTTGCCTTTTCAGAATTTCCATTACAATAACTGATCATGCTTCTTTACTTTTTTGCTTTTCTCTTCAACATCTTTCAGCACGTCTTGCAGTTTCTTAGAGTTCTGTGTCAAGAATGCAAAGCTTTCTTTGAAGTTGCCGGTCCCGTGCTCCCTACAGATATTCTCAAGCCCATCAAACCATTGCAAAATCTTCTCAAGCTCAGCCCGAGCAGCCTTCTGTTCTTCCAGTTCTGCGCGCAGTGCCTGCCCAGCAGACGCCTCAGCCCTGTACTGCTGCTGCAGCTGACGGATCTCATCCTGAAGCGCCTGGAACTGTTCTTTGCTGTACGGGTACTGCTCGTGGACCTTGTCCTCGGGAAGGAGCACGTTCTTAGGGATGTTTAACACCAGCTGCAGAAGCACTTCTTCCATTTTACTGAAGAGTTTATCAAAGTGCTCCTTCATGAAGAGAAGAAATTTCTCCGTGCTTTTCCGGATTTGTAAGGGGCCGATTTTACAGTCAGGAAACCCGTTCAGCTTCTTCAGGATTACACTCTCAACCACCAGCATCATTTCGAAGAGGTAGTCCTGGAACGCGATGTAGACGCGCAGCATGCACGTCTGGGGAGTGAAGCCGAAGAACTGCGCTTCGTAGGCCATGGGATTGACCGACATGGTGGCGGATGAAAGCTGGTAAGGAAAGGAGAGAGAAACGCAGGCCCCGGGGGAGACGGGCCTTGCTGTAGGCGGGAAGGCCGAGCCCGCAGCTAGAGGGGAAGCCGACTCCTACAGGACGCCCAGCGCAGCCGCGGCCTCCCGCGCCGTTACCCGAGGCACCGAGGCCGCTCCTCCCGCTCTAGTGCTGCAGACCGAGGCTGGTAACCGAGGCCGGTACCGGTGCCAAGCCCCCCGGCCGCCGCTCGCCCGCCGGCCGCTCCGCTGCCTCCACCGCTTCCCGCCCCGTTCGAACTCCCTCAGGCGGGCGGCACCGCCCGCAGCCAATCAGTGGCCGCGAGGATAAACGCGCCGCCCAATCATCAAGCGCTCCAGCCCTCGGGGGCGGGGAAAGCGAGGGGGGCAATAGGCCGCGCTCGCTGCTCGGCCAATGAGAGCGCAGCGCGACCGCTCGGGCGCTGCCGGCGCCGATTGGCTCCGCCGGGGGTCGGCAGCGGTGGCGGTGGCGGTGCGCGCAGGCGCAGACGCGTGGCGGAAGCGGAAGCGGCGCGGGGAGCGCTAAGATGGCGTACCAGACCTTCCGGCAGGAGTACCTGCAGGTGCCGCCCGTTACGCGGGCCTACACCACGGCCTGCGTCCTCACCACCGCCGCCGTGGTGAGTGGGGCCGCGCTCCCTCCGGCCTGCGCCTCCGCAGACCCTCCTGAGGGCCCGGCCCATGGGTGGGGACGGTGGGTCCGGCTCCGCGGGACCCCGGGCGGCTGCCCGCGGCCTGACAGAGCCGGCGGGACGTGGGGGAGAGGGAGGCTGCGCGGAGGGTGCCCGGGAGAGGGGGTGAGGCTCGTTGGAGCCATTCCGGCGGGTTGGGGAGAGGAATGCGCTTGGGAACCGTGGAAGGGGTTACCCCGGACACCTCCCCCGCGCCAGGGCCGGGTCTCTTCCCCTCGGGGCCGTCTGAGCGGAGGGCTCCCCCGAAAGCAGTGCGTCCAGGACCCCCGCTGCCTGCCCGCCGTGGAACCTGGAAAAGAGCAAAGCACAAATAAATAATAACGGCGTGAGGGGGCTGCAGAGGTTATCGAGGCTGGCTTTTGCTAGAAAGGTCACTGTGCTGACTGAGGACTTGCTGGCCTCTTTTTGGCAGAGAGAAAGGGGGTTACTCTTTTGGGTGCATATAGCTTTTTCTTGGTGTACTGATTCCATCAAATGTTCTCTTCTTTTTCAGCAATTAGAACTAATCACACCCTTTCAGCTGTATTTCAACCCTGAATTAATATTTAAACACTTTCAAGTAAGTTTTTTCTAAATTATGGGAGGTTTTTAAGTAAACTGTTGAGTTTGCAAGTGCTTGTCTTCTCAAAATTGAGTGTTACAAATGACTATGACTTTTCATATTGAAGTTATATTTTAAAAAAGCTAATGAAGCTGGAGTGCAGATGACTGTATCTTAGCATAGGTTTTAGATTCGTTGACTGTGAAGGAGATTTCAGTTATATTGTTACTTGCTTTTGTATTTAGACAATAAAAATAAGCTGTCATGTTTAAAGTCCTTGTATTTGTCTTATTTCCAGGTATGGAGGTTAATCACAAACTACTTATTCTTTGGACCAGTTGGCTTTAATTTTTTATTTAACATGATCTTTTTGTATCCTTCATCAAGTTTGTTTTCTTTCCTTGGAAAGCAGAGCTCCAAAGTACAGGCACGTTGCTATACGTGCATATAGGCAAAGGTTCAGTTCTGCTCCACCGCGAAGTTCCTGGGAGTTTGGCAATGCTAACTTCACTGATGTCACGAATGGACATCAATGGGATTTCCTTCATAAGTTGTCAAGAATTTTGCCATTTATTTTTGTGGTGTTAAGACTTTGTTGTACAAGCCTGATCCTTCAGGTTGGTTCTGACACACAGGAGAAAATTCCAAGCACCTTTTTTCTCCTGGGTCTGCCCTCTCTGCTGCGGCACCCAGAAAGAGCCAGTTGATGAAGTAAATTGATACAAAACTTACGTCTAAGCTCATGTATAATTGAATCCTTTTCCGCTTGGATCTTTCTTTAAACTCATTCGCAATTGAATTTTCCTGACCTGCGACTTCAGATATCGTTACTGCCGAATGCTTGAAGAAGGCTCTTTTCGAGGTCGGACGGCAGATTTTGTATTTATGTTCCTTTTTGGAGGACTTTTAATGACTGTATCCTTTTTTAATTCCAAACTGCTTTAGTGAAGCTAAAGGTACGTGAATGAGAACTGAAACCATGATGTTCCATTTATCTTATTTCTGAGGTGATAATATATTTTTGTTTGTAGTACGAGGAATAACAGTATTTGTTAAAGTAGTTTTGAATGCTTTGTGACTGTTGCTGTTAAATACTGGGCTGGTCCTTCAGGCTTTTTACTGCTTGACAGGATTATGGAAATGAGATTATCAGATAAAAGAGGATTGCTCAGGTGTGTAATTGTGCTTAGGTTGTCTAAGAGAAATGCTGTTGTTTCAGTGATTTCATGCTAAATTATACTTTAATGGGATTATTCATGCTGCAGGTACCCTGAATCCTGCTATAGGTGTTGAATTTGATTGACAGTAGGTTTGATTTACTTGAACCTGGGAAAGTAGAGATAGGAATTGTATGGAAAATGTAGGACTACAGGTCAAGCTGTCAAATTCTTCTCATGCTTGACCTCACAACAATTATTTGGTGAACTGTTTTCTTTAACTCACTATCACAGCTTTTTGGCCTGTTTGTGAACTTGGTTTTCTTGGGTCAAGCATTCACAATAATGCTCGTGTATGTATGGAGCCGCAGGAATCCCTATGTCCGTATGAACTTTTTTGGTCTTCTCATCTTTCAAGCCCCATTTCTACCCTGGGTATTGATGGGCTTTTCACTGCTTTTGGGGAACTCCATCATTGTGGATCTCCTGGGTAAGGAATGGCAAGAATCACGGGGATTTGTTCCTGCTAGTGTTTTACATGAAACAAAAAATGTGGAAAAAACAAGGGGCTAAATGCCTCTTACTTAGTATTAGTCAGTCTGGCATAATGGTACTATATTTATACCAGGCTTTTCTTGATTTCTAAACACTGTAGCATATTTTGTACTGTAACAAGGATGGAAAGAGCTTCTGATGCTTTGGCTCTTTATTGCTTGGATTCAGCCCAGGTACATAATCTGATGGAGGGCATCAGACTATTGAAGTAAAATAGCTTGTATCGCTATTTTTATCAACTCTAATAGAGCCATAACATCAGTATGTTTAATGATGACAAACAGTTTTCGTTGTGTTAATGTCTCGTAGCATAAGTTAAACTTTTCATCCAGTGTCAATGTGCTTCATTGTTTTTTGTATTTCTCTATCTCTTATTATATTTTCTGTGAAAGAATCAATGTATGGTGTGTGTTTTTTCCTTTTCCTGAGAACTCTAGTGAAGAATTTGAAAGTTGTAAAGGAGAAGTATTGAAAATCACCATTTAACTCTTCTTTACATGCTAGGCATTGCCGTTGGGCATATATATTTTTTCTTAGAGGATGTCTTTCCCAATCAGCCCGGTGGTGGAAGGCTTCTGAGAACACCGTCTGTCCTGTAAGTATTGGTGTGTGATTTGGAACAGATGTATAAAAAGTGCTTCCATGGAAAACTGTTTATAATTCAGTCACATCAACTTCTGGTAAATTAGACAGCTTGAGACAGAATTGTGGTGTGTCTGTACTTGCTGTTTTATTTAACTCGTGTTGCCAAACAAGGCGGGGGAGGTCTTACGGATGTGTAAGTGGGAACTAACTTCTTGCAGAGAACGGTTAAAGGGGTTTTGTAACCCTTGAGTTCTTTGGTGACACTTTTTAGTCTTTGCCAAGTGAGTTTTGCCTGTTGGTGGTACCAAAGATGCATGTCTCTTATTGAGGTGTGGGGAATAAGAAGAGTCCTGCTGCGTATGAACACAGTGACTGAGGTATTAAATATATCTAATTTTTTTTTCATCTGTAGATCACTTTCTATTTCACAACTTTGGCAAAAGACTTCAGTGTTTGTACTATTGAGTGGTGCTACTCCTACTCAGTTCCCTCTTGCGAAGAGGGCTGCAATCATCTGTAATGCTGTACAGCAGCCTGGGTGAGAGAAGCTTGCCTAAATGATAGGGCAGTTGAGACACTGAAAGTTGAGCTCTGTGAGACTCTTAGAATTATCTAGAGCTGAACTGATTCTCTTTTTTTGTTTGAACTAGCTTCCAGAAGCCTGAGTAATTGTGATATTCAGACCCGTGCTTAGTTTAACTGATGGGTCATACCTGTTTGATTGGACAAGTACACTTACATTGATAGTTTATTTCTGCTTAGTATAGGCTTTGTCTTCAAGTAATTGTACCAGGTGATGGCTGCAGGAATGGCTGTCCAAGGACAGCTGTGCTGGTCACTTCTGTAGGCTGTCCTGGTTTTGGCTGGGATAGAGTTAATTTTCTTCGTAGTAGCTGCTATAGTGCTGTGTTTTGGAGTTCGCATGGGAATAATGCTGATAACACAGTGATGGTTTAGTTGTTGCTAGGCGGTGCTTACACTAGTCAAGGACTTTTCAGTTCCCCATGCTCTGCCAGGCGCACAAGAAGCTGGGAGGGGGCACAGCCAGGACAGCTGACCCACACTGCCCAAAGGGCTGTTCCATACCATATGGCGTCATGCGCAGTATAGAAACTGGGGGAAGCTGGCCGGGGGCAGCGATCGCTGCTCGGGGATGAGCTGGGCATCGGTCAGCGGGTGGTGAGCAATTGCATTGTGCATCACTTGTTTTGTATGTTGTGATTATCATTATGATTATCATCATTTTCCTCTGCTGTTTTATTAAACTGTCTTTATCTCAGCCCACAGGTTTTACTTTTTTCCCCAATTCTCTCCCCCATCCCACCAGGGCAGGGGTAGGGGGAGGGTGAGCGAGTGGCTGTGTGGTGCTTAGTTGCCGACTGGGGTTAAACCATGACACAGGCCTATGCTAATCTAACTTGGCCTTAGCAGCTGAAGGCTGTTTCTGCTGAGGGCTACCTTCACATAAATGCAACTCTAGACAAATGGAGTGTCCAGTTACACATGTGCGATAAGGATATATTTGAGATTTCCCATTTTCAGAAAGGGCGTGTGCACTCAGCTCTGTGCAGGAGGAATCCTAAGGCTGTTGGAGCAATGCATGCTGTCTCAGTAACTCTCTTCCTCTGGAAAAAGTGTCAGCTGTCTTCAGGCTGCCATTTAAATCCTTTTACCTCTCTGTTCAGAAGGCTGCTTATGATTCTTGTCTGGGTCTAGAATTGGGGATTTTTTTTTCCCCAGATGCTTTAATTTTCTTTGATGTCTCTAGCTGTAATCCTGTAATACCCCTGGTATTTTCTTTTTTCGTGTTCTGAAAACTTCTCTGAAATGGCCTGTCACTCTGGGTGAAGAGAAATAATCCCTTTAGCTATTCTAAGAACTGTCTTGTTAAACGCACTTTACTTTTAAGATGTTTTGGATATAATGATTGCTTGTATGCAGCCTGTGACTTTGTTTGTTTGTTTCAAAGCATCTACTACATTTTTGTTTGTGGATAAACAAATCCACGGAGAGAGAATCTCTAAAACTAGTTTTGAGAGTGGCAAAATAACCTACGAGAGTAAGCATGATTTTTTTTCATAAACAGGAAACCCAAGCCTCTAATGTTGTCTCAAATGCAGACTCTTCTGTGGATTTCAAGTCTGCCTGTCAATGCCTGCATCCTGCCTGTGAGGTTAAGATAATACTGCCTGTATTTGACTCTTACTTTGTCCCCTTCTCAAGATGTGAAGAGCTCTTCAATATCCCATTCATGTTTTGCTCCCTTATCCTGTCCTGGGAGAACATGCTAGCTGTATGAAATTCTGCCTTACACTGGAGGTGGAATTTTAACTTTCAGCTGAATCTCATCAGTCTTGGTTGATTTAGGCACATAATTCTAGACCTTCTTCCAGATGGCTCGTATTTGGAGAGCAAGCGTGACTTGGATATAAATCACCAGTGCTTTGGCAGGCTGTTTCTGAGGGAGGACGCTGTACATGTGCAGAATTTGAGCAGTCTTGGTCTTATTGTGAAACACTTATTCTAAAGGAAAAAAAAAAATCTTTTCTGTTTTCCAGGAAAGCAATATTTGATACACCAGAAGATGATCCTAATTACAATCCCTTGCCAGAGGAACGACCAGGAGGATTTGCATGGGGAGAAGGTCAGCGCCTTGGAGGCTAATAAGTGTCTGTGCCAAAGCCCAGCGACAACTGGGAGAGACTGACCTGAAGGAAGCTCCATACTGGGGACTCTCTCATTCCCCATTGCAGAAAGGACACTTTTTGACAGCTCTACAGTTTTGAATACAAGCACTTTATGAAATGGCAGTCTAATCCAAGACACTTCCAGGCTACCAGTGTCTTTCCCAGTCAGGGAATTTATTGTGCTGGTAACGAAAATACTAATCCAGTGGAGCCAAAAACCTAAAACTGGAAACCATTTCCTGTCAACTTCAGTTAACAAGACCATGAGTACTTGTTTAAAGTGATTTCTAAAGCATTTTTTCAAGTTATTTGATACAGGAAACTATATGGGAAACTTTCCAGGGGACAAAACCAATTTTTTGGTTTTAACTCATTTTTTTATTCTTGGATAAAACAGCTACAAAACGGTTGAATGTGTAAGTCCCTATTTCAATGGCAAAAGGTTTTTTAATCTGAGATGCTATTGTCTCCAGTCTTGTTTGAATTGTAAGAAATACAACATGTAGCATAATGCAGGCTTTTCATTTTGCCACTTGGGTTTCACGAATGTGCGTCTGTGTGAATGCACTTGCAGGCTGAGACTACGTTTTGATGGCTTTTCCGCCAAAGACCGTGTGTTCAGATGACCAGGTTTGAGTCTTCCTGGTTTGTTTAAATAGGTAGTTCTACAAAATCCATCCCCACACATGCACACTTCTAACAGTTATTAAATGAGTTGGAGCACTAGGGAAGAAAACTTGTCTGGAGTCAGAACTGCTCAAATATCTCGGACGATGAGTTGAATAAAATGTCTTGTGGATCCTTTTTTGTTAATCCTCTGTATAATCCTATAGTCTTGAGGCAGCTGGTGAAAAAGCAGAGGTTGGAAAAAGCAAGTCCCTGAAGAGATAGCATTAATGCAAGCTTTTCCCACAAGTGTGTCTCAGAACTGCTAGGAAACAGGATTGTCCGCTCAAGATGTTAAATTTGTGGTCTGTGTATGAAGTTTGTTTGCAGGAGGACTGAGTGTCCAACACAGGTCAGTGACACTGAGTGGGATTTAGCTTAAAGTTATGTTGATGACAAATATCTGTATGAGGAACCCCGTAAGGAATTCAGAGCACAGTTCAGCTCGTCATGTTCAGTCACTCCTAAGACGCTATGGACTGTACTGGGTAGCTCTTTATTGATTATATCGTAATAGATAAAAAGAGGTATGGTTGAAAGTGCATCTTCCTCCTAAATTTGGGAGGATGGGTTCACCCTTGACATATATGTAATCATCTTGTTTAGTCTCAGATTTTGCTGTTCTTAAAAACTGGCTACAGGTTTTTAACTTGTTTGTAGTCCAGGAGATGAATGTGTTGGGATCTTGTGGGGAAATGCTTTGTCCACAAGCAGCGTGTTAGATTCTGATAAACAAAATAGATTAGTTCATTTGTATCTGCATTTTATCTGTTACAGGTTAGAAAAACTTAAAGGAGATTTTTTTTTTTCCAAAACAGATTTTAAATCTTACTCTAGGAGTACTAAAAATGTTTTGGGCAATGTTGCTTCAGGGTAGCTTTTGAGACAGGCAATTGATCAAAACCTTTTTTTAGTTCAGTGTTCTAAGAGCCTCTTAGTAGTTTGCTGGTGTGGGATGTTAGGGAGTGGAGATGAAGCTAAAAGACAGCCCTGTGGCTGGGATAAAACCTTCTGTAAATCCGAAGCTGTGAAGTGGGCAAGGTGATGTGCCCCTTCCTGAGGATGATCTCCTGTTCTTACCATGTATTGATGAGGCAGCTTGTCCATCCTTGCTCTTCCACAGTTGCTTTCCTTGCACGCTTCCTTCCGCTCTGGTGCAGTATTTAAGATCGTCCTCTTCTCTTTACCGAGTAATACCACGGTGTCCGTATCTGGGAAGAACTTTGAAGTGTCACTTACTTGCACCCCAGCACAAAATTGACTGTTAGTGGCAGATCGCTGTCTAACCTGGTCTTTAATTGCCCCTGAAACCATTCCCGGGCAGCCTGTCCCACAAAGAATTGTGTTTCAATACCAAAGTCCTCTTGGGAGAGCGTATCATCAGCCGTGTGCGATGGCGGAGATAATTTGTGCCGACAAATCATGAATTGGGATGGCGTAGGCCTTGAACCTGCCTCTCCGAGATGCTGTCTGCTTGTCCTCTCTCTGCCCTTCGTAGCTGATGTCTCGATTCTGTGGCTTTCCCTGCTGGGAGAGGGGGCTTTGCGGAGGTCCCCTCGCCCCCAGGGGCACACGACGGGGGCTTAGCGATGCCCCAAACCGCGCCCCGCGAGTGAAACCGGACTACATCTCCCATAGCGCCCCGCGGCGGGTCGCGTGCGCGGGACGGCGGCGCGATGACGCCGTGGCGGCGCGCGGGGCGGTGGCCGTCGCCCGGGCGGCATCGGGGCTGAGGCGCGGCAGCGGGGCGATGCCGCAGGGCGGCGGGGAGCCCCCGGCCAAGCGGCTCAAGGCGGCGCTCGCCCCCCGCCCCGCCATGCTGGCCGCCTCCCCCGCGCCGCGCCGGCACCCGCCACCGGCCGACACGCAGCGCCGCGGCCTGCCCATCTTCCAGGCGCGGGGGCCGCTGCTGAGCCAGCTCCGCGGCCTCGACAGCGCCGTCCTCATCGGTGAGTGCGGCGGGCTGGGGCGGCCCCGGCGGCAGCGGGTTTCCTCAGCGCCACAGCCCGGCCGGGCGCCTCCGGGCCCTCGGCCGGCAGCGCTCCCCTCGGCGCCGCCCCGGGCCTCCCGCCGAGCCGGGAGCGTTGTTGCTGCCGGCCGCTGAAGCGGGGCTCAGCGGGGGCGAGGTGGTCGCCGGTGTCCCCAGAAGGGCAGCGGGTGTCCCCAGCGCGGGGTTCGGGCTGGTCCTGCCGGGCGTCGGGAGAAGTTGCACTGAAATGGCTTGGTGTAAATCTGAAGCGTGGTAGATCAGTAATAGTTTTATTCTTGAGCTTTGGCTGGTGAAGGCAGCCGGTGACTTAATTTTTATGGAGAAGGCAAAAGTATTTCCCTCTCCTTTCTGTTTCACCATCTGCCTGGAGTTCAGTCAGCTTAAAGCCAAATGGGAAAACCCTGCTCTTTGGAAAAAGTGTCTCCTCAGCTACATTTTCAGGGGCATTCCCTAATTTTAATATGCTTTCTTTGAGTCCAAACTAATAAGCTTTTTGTCTGACTTTCAGGAGCTGAAGACATACAGCTTCCCAGCTGGAAGTCTAAAGACTCAGCGTTTATTAGAATTAAATGAAAAATGCTTTGTATTTCACTCCTGTGTGAGAACCCTTAAAAAAAAAATAATCAGTCATGGTAACTGATAGACATGACTGCATTTATCTCCTTTCCTCTGGATAATCCTGAGATTGTCGTTAGTGCTTGCTAAATATACATTATTATACGCCACTTAAAATTTTGCAGCTGTGGAGTGAGCTAAAACACCGTTTCCAGTCTGCAGCTGCAGTGCTTACAATTTGACTTTCCGATTCTTCTCTGCTTGGTGGTCATCTTTCTGAATTTCTCGTGCTTCTTCCTCCTTCTCTTGTCAGTTCTCACCTCACTCCCCCAGCGTGCTCTGTGCCGTTGCTGTCTGGCAAGGATTGAGAGTACAGGGCTCTGTTTTCCAGAGCCTCGCACTCTCTCATGTAGAGCAATTCTTGTAATGGGTCAGTAGGAAGCTGAAGGGGATCTGATTTGAGTTACAGATGTGTTTTAAGCTGTAATAAAATGTGCAGAAAAGTGACAATGATGTTGAAAACATCCTTGGCTCTTCCCTGCACATTGCACTTCAAGACAGTTTCGCTCGCAGTGCCTCTAAGTGCTGTGATTTGCGCTGCTTTATACTGTGCGCAGGAAGTTACGCTTTTTGTTGTTGATGCTGCGGTAAGCACTGATGGTAGCTGTCTGTACGCTTTTGTTGATTGCTGTCTTTGGTGGAGGGGTCTACGCAGAGCTTGTGTTGGAGATACACCTGGGGGGAAATGGGATGGTGTTTGTTGTGCTGTGCTAGTGCTGTATGGATGGAGAAGACATTCACCTGAGCCTGAAGGGGCCGTCTCTGATTTCAGGAAGGCACAGAGGGAGACTTGCTGGCTTGTCAGTGCCCTGAGGGCTCCTCTAAGAGAGTCTCAAACCGTAACTTGGTACTTGCTGTTATGACAAAAGCTTTGCTTTAATTTGCTTACAGCTTTACTTTGAAACTTCCTAGTGCGTAGTGTAAATATACCCATAAAACCAAACCAGTGTCTATTCCTTGCTCTGCATGATTATCTTCTCATGTCGGCCATGTTACACAACAAACACTTCATATCCAGACAGACTGGAATATGTTTCTAAACCAGAGCGTGGCTGGGGAGAACCTGCGTGAAAGGAGTTTTGTGGAGGAGTGGTCTAGCAACTAGATCGAGGAATTGGGTTCTGTCCTTGGCCTGCCGCTGCTTTACGGTGTGACTTTGGGCAAGTTGTCCAACCTCTTCCTGTCTTCAGGAGAGAGGTTGGACTTTTCATTCTCCCCATCCTGAAATATGGTTAAAAGTTAACATAAAAAAATGAGTTGGGGCCTTTCATTTGAAGATGCTATAGAAGGGGAAAACTATTCCCTTGATGTTCCTTAGGAGAAACAGGCTCAGGGAAGACCACTCAGATCCCTCAGTACCTCTACGAAGCAGGAATTGGCCGCCAAGGCATCATTGCTGTGACCCAGCCTCGCAGAGTAGCAGCTATATCCTTAGCTACCAGAGTCTCGGATGAGAAGAAGACAGAGCTGGGGAAACTGGTAGGTTGCTTTACAAAGTCTTTAGAGAGTTGGTTTAGGACTGCAGTGCTGATGGGGCTGTATCAGGCCTTAATGGGTAAGATAAAAAACAGACACAGGGGTGATAGGTAGTCTTCCTTTAATAATATGCCTGAGTGGAAAAAATGTCTCTTTACCTGTTTCTGGGGCTCAGGGGGGCATGTTTGACTCTGCCTCTGTGGTATTTTACTTCTTGATTATTATCTGTGTTCCTCCATTTGAAAAAATACTGGTTAATGAATAAAACAAAAAATATTGCGCTCTCTTCCATTGCTCCCTCTATCAAAAGTCACTGTCGAGGAGAGGGGAGTGCTGAATCTGTGCAGGTCTGTGAATCTGTGGGAGAAAAGTAGAGGAGAAAGACCTCCCCTCCATAAAGTCTTCAGAGAGCACGGAGTAGTTTCTAGCAGGGGAGGAAGGAAAGGAAACTTGGAGCATTTGTGATGAACTTGTAGTTGGGACAAAGCTAATTGGGATACAACGTTGGGAGCTTCCTTTAGGTGGATTATTAGATTTGCAAGACTAACTGCTCACAGACTGCAAATACACCGGTATGCTTTCCAGAGTCTCCTTGGAGTTCCAGCTGGCTCTGTCCGATGCATTGACTAGAGTGCTTTGTAGTCCTTCTTTGTGGTATGATGGCAATGAGAAATGCAAGTAACATTGTGCTTGTACGTTCTGTAACGATCACTTCCATAGGTTGGCTATACTGTACGCTTCGATGATCTTACATCTGATGAAACTAGAATCAAGTTTTTAACAGATGGAATGCTGCTTCGCGAAGCTATCGGGGACCCTATGCTGCGGAAGTACAGCGTTGTCATCCTGGACGAAGCCCACGAGAGAACGATCCATACCGATGTACTCTTTGGAGTGGTGAAAGCTGCACAAAAGAAACGAAAGGAACTGGGCAAACTGCCGCTAAAAGTATGTGCATCTAGGATGGCAGCAAAGGGCAGGGATGAGGCTTGGACCCTGAGCACCATGACTGTCTCCTGGGGTTTTCCAAAGGGTTTGAAATTTCAGCCTTGACTATTTTCCTGTTCCTCAAAAGCCCCTTTAAATCTGAATAGAACTTACGATGTGTGGGCCTGATATGACACATCTGAACAAGGTATCTGGTCACCTCCATGTTGCCTTTTTTGATACAAGCCCCTTGGGTGTGAGCTACAGGCTAGACACATTGTTTGGGACTGTTGCTGAGAGCACCCTGGACACAGGAGCTCTCTGTCTGATATGACTGCTGTATGACATGCTCACACTGGGGAAGGAGATTGCACGTGTGTGTCAGGTGCACAAGAATTTATGCGAGTACGTGATGAAGTGTGTGAGAGCACGTTGGTTTTGATGGGGAAGGCATGTAGGGGACTGGTAGGATCCTAGCACTGTGTTGTTCACCAGACCATTGTGCAGCCTAGCTTTGTGGGTACTCGGGTCTGTTTATTAAATGTTGGAAGATAATTTTAACACGTCTTTACTCATTTTATTGTATCAACACGTTATGCTTGTTTGATACCAAAGCTGGCGGCTTTAGCAAGGAAAGATCACTCTCTTCTGTCTCAAACTCTGTGTGCTTTTTGCTGCTCTGAGCATATATCTCAGTTTCAGGATGCTGACCTTTGGCTAGTCCTGACTGGTAAGTGTCCTGCTGGGTCCAAACTGCAGTGCTAACCCATCTTATGCTCACATTGAAGGTGGTCATCATGTCAGCTACGATGGATGTTGACCAGTTCTCCCAGTACTTCAATGGAGCTCCTGTGCTCTATTTAGAAGGCCGGCAACATCCCATTCAGGTCTTTTACACCAAACAGCCTCAGAGTGATTACCTCCAAGCAGCGCTGGTGTCAGTCTTCCAAATCCACCAGGTATGGCGGTCTCGTCAGGTTTGCGCCTCCCTGGGGCCATGGATTGCTGGTCAGGGGGGCTCACAGGTTGCTGTGGCAGAACCTTGGCTTGAGCTTGATGCTGCCAAATCAGAGATGTTCCCGAGGTGCTCCACTGCATCCTCCAGGAAACATGGATAGTTGGGGAGCATGCTGGGTTAGTGAGTTGGTTTGGCTCAAGGGAGGGGTTGACAAATGCCGGTGTTATTCCTAAAGTGGAAAGGAAGATTGGAACTGGTCAACCGTAAAGAGCCTTGGCTTGCAGCTGGAAATCCAGGCATAAGCTAACAGTAGCGTGAAGATGATTCTAATTTATTGGCAAAGTGTAACTGCAGAGCAAGTAGAGATCTATTAAAATAACAGCTCATAGGCATTTTGTGACTTAACATTTGAATGCAAAACTGTCAGATGGTTAAATCATTTAATTAAACTGTTTATTACCCTGCATTTAATGCTTTGAAGATGCTGCTGCTGTTAGGATTCTGGGACTCGTACATCAAGGCTGGAGTTGAAAGGAGACTGCTAAGCAAAGATCTCTGATGTCAATTCATACCTAATACTCAAATGTTCCTCTCACCTGAGTTTTCTGTGTTAACTGGCTTGTATGTGGGTGCTTGCTGGCTCTCTCGTTTGCATGTGGTGGACAGTTATTTAATGAAATAGACATGTGACTTTAGATGATTCCTCCATCCCGTTAAGACTCAATCCTGCAAAATGCGGTTTACGCTTCACCTCTGGTGAATCTGTTGGGAACTTCAGGCTGTTGCATACGTTGCACAGCGTGTGTGTCTTTTCCTTCTTCCTTACCTGCTTTGCTGACTTGCTGTCAGGACAACATCTCATTACAATCTCAGTTCTCCCTCCCTATCCAAACCATCTTAACTTCTCACTTGCTTTTTCCTCTGGCTCCAGGAAGCACCCTCTTCTCAGGACATCCTGGTGTTTCTGACTGGGCAGGAAGAAATTGAAGCAATGACCAAAACCTGTCGAGACATTGCCAAGCATCTCCCTGACGGCTGCCCACAGATGATAGTGATGCCTCTTTATGCCTCTCTGCCCTACTCTCAACAACTCCGCGTCTTTCAGGCTGCCCCCAAGGTGAGGCAATATGATGGCTAAACAGGATGAGTTTGTCTGTTTGCTTGTGTGAGTGTTTGGGAGAAACGCGTGGAATTTAAGGGGTTAAAGCGGTCTGTACTGATAGTAAGTGATAGCTTACACTGTCTACTGACTTTAGGCTGAATGGTTCCAGTGTGATATAAGATGATGCAACTGGGATGGTATTAACAGTGACATGCAATAAGTCATCTGGGATCATAAAAAGAAGGAAAGATTAAGGGGAATGAAAAGGGCAGACAAATTGAAATTTGCCCCATTTCACAGGAATTTTATGTCCATATCACAAAAAAGCTACAGCAGTTAATGGGCCAGCCAAATACTAAGAAAGGTGAAAACCTGGGTATGTTTGGCAGGGCCATAAGAAAAGGAAATTGTGCTGCCTCAGGCCCTTTTGTACCTATTCAGCAGATAAACAAGAATTCAGGTCGTGTGCTTGTGCTAGAAATGAAATCAAAATGGTTTAAAGACCTATTGATAACAGCTGTCCTGGGTAGTGTATTTTGTTGCAAGAAGTGTAAACGCATGCTTTAGAAACTGCTTAGGAACTAGAGAGTATCTTAATTTACAAGAGCTGGCATAGCAAGCACGGTATGTGGTCATAGCATGCTGCAATGATATGTAGGCTTGGCCCCTGCTGGCCCAAAGGAGTAGCGTTTCTTCATTGCAGCTAATCTAAATGGCTTTTGACTGGCTTTAGTTTGCTTTTCCTTCCAGGGCTGTCGCAAAGTGATCCTCTCCACCAACATCGCAGAAACCTCCATCACCATTGCGGGAATAAAATATGTTGTGGACACAGGCATGGTGAAAGCAAAGAAGTACAACCCTGGTGAGGAATTCTAAGGAACGATGCAGGAATTGTTTTCAGTTTTGTAGAAGTTATTTGAGGCAATGAGCCCCACTGAGAGCTGATTTAAAACATCCTCTGCACTGTCTAAATTGATGTCCTAGGTTTTAGGTGTGGGTTTGGGGTTTTTTTTTTGAGTACCAGCAATGGAGGGGTAAAAATCTGTCAAATAAATCCATCAAATGAATCTTCTCTTCGTGGACATGGTGCATGATAATTACCTTTGCTTGAGGGTGCTAAACCAAGTGAAGTCTGAGCAGTATTTGGATGGCAGACCCTGGGATTTTTTGTCGTTAATCCTACAAAGTTATGTTTTTCAAAGCTGTGTGTTACGCAGGCACTGACTGAAGTGATGCTTTTCCATACACAGAAATTGGTCTGGAAGTGTTGGCAGTCCAGCGGGTGTCGAAGGCCCAGGCTTGGCAACGAACAGGGAGAGCAGGGCGAGAGGACAGTGGGATCTGCTACCGGCTCTACACAGAGGATGAGTTTGAGAAGTTTGACAAAATGACAATACCAGAGATACAGAGGTGAGAAAAGAACCCTGATACCGTCACACTTCTTGCCACACCTCTTTTATGTACTGTCACAGATGGAGCTGTGTAAAGAACTGAACAGCAAAACTGGATCTAGGGTCTGACTGGTTGACTTGTAAGAAAAATGAACTCTGGAGACTAAACAGAAAAACTAGGAAGCATTTGCTCAGGGTGGACATTTGGGCTCTGAGTCTTCGAATGCTCATGGGCGATAGTTCTCTTGACTTTCCTCCAAATCTTGGACTCGCCTCCTACCCTTCGTGGTTTAGGAAGTAAGGCTTCACCCGCCAGCATTGGACTAGTCTCTGTCAAGTTGCGGCACAGATCTGGGGACTCCATCTCAGCTCATAGGCAAAGCAAAGCAAAGAAAAAAAGAAGAGAACAATCTCAGTTGTTTTTTCTGCCTATGCAGGTGTAATCTGGCCAGTGTGATGCTTCAGCTCCTGGCCCTGAGAATTCCCAATGTGCTCACCTTTGACTTCATGTCCAAACCGTCTCCTGGTAAGTGGTTACAAAGGCAGCCTTGGAGAAATTTGACAAATGAGTCACTGAGGAATTGCTTAAAAATAACATCTTCAGGCCAGCCAGAGAAGATAGAGTATGGAAGGTCAGGGCTGTGATAGGGGAGCTGTCTCTCTCTGCTGCATCTTCTCCTGGTGGTCCAGAAGTCTCAGATTCTGCTCATTGCTTTTGCTCAGCCTCATCAGAGCAGCCACGGTTATGGCAGAGAGCTGGGGAGTCGAGCTTCCAAACAGAGCAGGAAGCAGTTTTGAGTCATAAAGAACATGAAGGTGGGCCTTAACTGCCGAGGAAAGCCATAGAGAATCTCGCGCGGCTTCTGCTCAAAAGCTAGAGATGGCAGCTTTAGTTTTGCCTCTGTTTTTGCTACTTAAATTGGAAAAGGTGATTGTTCTACTGGATAGAGGGGGATAAACCACAGTTTGGGGCATTAATTTATCTAAACAGAAAGTACTTGTCCCTCTGGCCAGGGGAAGGGGTAGTGATGGTACCAGCTGATCCTTCACTTCCCTGCCAGTGTCAGCCAGGAGGCCTCACTGCCTGAACCTTCTTGTTTTGACAGACGCTATTCAAGCAGCGATTGAGCAGCTGGACCTGCTGGGAGCTGTGGAACGAAAGGAAGATCAGCTTGTCCTAACCCCCCTGGGAAGGAAGATGGCAGCCTTTCCACTGGAACCAAAGTTCTCTAAAGTAAAAACTACAGAAAAATTAGCTAATTTTTATCTCACGTACCCTCACGGTACCATTGGCATTTCTCTTTCAAACTCCTTAAACAAGGTCTGGAATTTGGGGCAACTGCAGCTGTACTAGTATATTTGCAGTACGTTAATGAAGTGTAGCTTTATTTCCAGCAGCTGTGTTGGTTTGCTTGTCATTTGTTGTTTAATTCAGGGAGGCTTTTTAAAAGATAATTTCTTTCCTCTGGCACCTCTGAAGCTGAAACAAGGCTAATTCCCTTGCAATTTCCGCGATTGCTGGCAGCATTGTTAAGCAGTTTCATGAAGTGTCTGATGCTGTAGTTGATTTTAGTCGCCATGTTTGTACTGTATATGAACTGGCCAGTCTCAGGAAAGAGCATGACAGTTGCTGTTAAAGGTGTTTGGTGGGCCCATAAGAGGATTTCCAGTTGTCTCTAGGCCCAAATGTTTATGAAATTGTCCGAAACAATGCTTGGTAAAGTTCCTGGGCTGTCCGTGAGCAGAAAAGTCTGCCCATCTGAAGTGGATTTGGTCGACCAAAAATGAGGTTTGTTCTGTGATTTGCAGACCATCCTCCTGTCCCCCAAGTTCCACTGTACAGAAGAGATCCTGACAATCGTGTCACTATTATCAGTGGACAGCGTCCTCTATAACCCCCCCGCCCGGCGGGATGAAGTGCAATCCGTCAGGAAGAAATTCATCTCCAGTGAGGGGGATCATCTTACCCTGCTCAGCGTGTACAGGGCCTTCAAAAATGTCAGTGGCAACAAGGTAGGATACTCTGAGGATGCCAGTGCTGTCAGGGCTCATGGTGGTGAGGAGCTTTTTTGGCATACAGCAGTGACATCTGCATCCTTCACGGCTGATGCAATATGCATCCTTCCAAAGCAGTGAGAAGAGAGGACTTACTCATCCTTTGCAATTGGGTAATTGGAGAAAGCTGTTTGAGTGCCGAAGGTTCCCCCAGAAGGCTGTAGCAAAACTGATTATCAAAAGCTTCATGAAGCCAGTTCTGTAATCAGAGCCAGGTCTCTTCCTTCCCTGGTTCCAGCTGGAAATAGGAGGGAGTGGGAGAGTGTTGAGACTTCCTGATAAATACCCCAGACGTGCTGTTTGGCAGGATTCATTGCAAAAACACTGAGCATATTTACAAGCAGATTTTGATTTATCCTACCCTATAAACTCCTCAGTTCGATTTGTAGATCTGTAGACTCATGTACCCCATTCCTTGCAGTATCTGTCATTCTTACGTAATTTGTTTTCACTACCTGTGGGATAGCAAGTGCTGTTTCGCAGCACTCGGTGACCTTGCAGAGCAATTCTGAGTGGCAAGAGAACAACAACACGCCATTTCTTGGCACTGTGGGAGGGAATGTAGAGAGAGGGGAGTAATCGGGGGTAGAAATGTGACAAGGAAATGACTTAGCACCTTTTCTTTGAGAAATATTGTGTGTTTGGAGGATTCTGCTTTTGATGGTATCCAAAGACTGTCATGCTTCTTGGGTGAAGAAGCAGCCCCTTCTAACCCCTGGTGTCTCTGCTGCAGGAATGGTGCAAAGAGAACTTTGTCAACAGCAGGAACATGATGCTCGTGTCAGATGTCAGAGCTCAGCTCAGGGACATTTGTGTAAAGGTAACTTGTTGCCATACTGTCTTCCTCTGTTTCACCTGTTTGTATTTTTCTGTTTGTCCCCAAACTGATTTCACTGTGCACCAAGTCCCAGGAGTGAGAAAATGTGGTTTTGTTTTCAGTCTCCCATGAATAGTCAGGTAAAATTCCTGACTCTGCAGCTGCATCCCAAAATCTCAGAGCTGCAGGGCTCAGTGCATCAAGGAGAGGTGAAGAGAGAAGGGGAGCTCTGGGAAAGCTCTGGAAGGAATTTCGCTGCTTTATTGTAGATGTGACTCTGCCACGTGCGCAACTGAGTGATATCAGCCTCAGCAGCCCATGCTGGCTGGCTTCTTCACGGAGTCAGGCATTCAATTTAACAGCAGCTTTCACATCAGCACTGTTCCTGCCAGTGACAGTAAGGCGCAGCGTGGGAGCTGCTGCTGAATTGCTTGTGGTCTGTACATGACATGGGAGCCACCATTTGGCACCCATGTCCCACTGTGCATGCTAGTTGGCTTAAAACTCACTCCCAGAAGGAGAGTCTCAATCCATTTTGCAGCTTGTCTTTTGTTTGCTATTAGACTGGATTAGCCTGATATCTACCTGAGCTGAATTCCTAGCGGTCCTTTTATATTTCCCACGCTAGCAGGATTTCTGACACAATATTGCCTGATCTTGGAAGCCAACTAAAATGGGGCTGTGTTTCCCTTTGGGGGTGCACATATGCACTTGCTTACTCTTGTGTCTCTCGCTGCTGAACAGCTATCGATGCCAATCGAGTCCTCCCGCTCAGACACTGGAAACATCCGCCGCTGCCTGGCTCACAGCCTCTTCATGAACGCCGCGGAGCTGCAGCCGGATGGCACGTACAGCACCGTGGACTCTCACCAGTTGGTGGCCATCCACCCCTCCTCTGTGCTCTTCCACTGCAAGCCAGCCTGCGTGGTTTACAACGGGCTGCTTCATACCAACAAGTGCTACATGCGGGACCTGTGTGTGGTGGATGCGGACTGGCTGTATGATGCAGCGCCTGACTATTTCCGCAGGAAGCTCCGAACGGCCAAGAACTGACCCGTGGGTCTGGGACCAACAGGTCCTGGGTTTTTAGACTCACCCTAAAAGACTTTTTTTTTTTTTATAATGAGTGTATGGGAGCAGTAGAGCTTTGCCTTGCAAATCGGGTAAAAACCTTAGAGGAACATGGCTTCTCCATGAGAGCCAGACCTCACAATTCTCCGTGGCTTAGAACAGTCATCCTTTTTAACAGTTAATCTGTAAAAGGGAACGTAGTGTGTACTCTGTGCGCGTGTGTATGTGTGTGTGATATATCTATACTGGGGGGAAAGGGGACCTGGTATCAGATTCCAGTTTTTAACACTTACTAAGTTTAACGGGCTTGTATATGAGGAAATGAAATCCTAAGAGCTCTTCTGAGCAGACTTGGTATTTTTGATGATTGTGCTTGTATCCTTAGCAGGTTTTATTGGGAAAAAAAGGAGAAAAAAGTTTTAAATGTCTACATACAGGGAAAAAAAAAAAGCCTTTTTTTACTATTTCTAGAAGGGAGGTGCTACTGTCTTTTACCTCATCAAACATCTTTCTGCCTGCATGCCATGTTCCCCGTCTTATTTGGGACCATATGAAGGCCAGTAATGAGAATGCCTGCTTGGACAAGGTCTTCGCTGCTTGTGCCTAAGCCTCAGAGGCTGGCAGTGGTTTCTTGGAGAGGTTGTCCAGCTGCCTGCATGTTTGGCATCATCTTTGTCCACCCATTTGCTCTTAGGGCATGTTGTTCCTCAGCAAATACTTCTGGCTTTTCTGACTCTTGTCTGTGCACTTTGAGCTTTGGAGTTGGCACACCGTCCACAACAGCTAATCAGGCCAACTTGAGGAAGACTCGTCAAAATGAGAATGAAGATGTGGTTTAGAGATTGGACTTCCTTTAAAGGTGCTTGATTCATCAAATGTTTGCATCTTCTGCTCTGACACCAGTGCTTCTTCCCGTTCTGCCTCCCCCAACCCTGTCCTGGTTAATACTTTGGTTTTCCATTAGAAGTTTGGGGCTTGACATTGTCAAGAACTGCAGATCTCCCATTAGTATCTATTATTTGGTTTTTCTTCCATGTTCCCTTGGCATCTACCTATCCCTTTTTTTGCTGTTGGAGAAAAGTGGCAATACCAAACCTAATTGTCTTTTTAAATACTGGAATTAAGAAACTAGTGCCACTCCAAAGGGAAAACTTGTTCTTTAATGTGAAGGAAAGTGGATTTATTCCATTATCACTGTGTGTTGGTGGGGGAAAAATGTGAGTTGTTTTTAAATGCTATCCTAAGTACTTCTAAAATAACCTCTCTGGGAGAGGTAACTTCCAGTTTCAACAGAGTCTGTTGACATAGTGTAGTAATTTATACAGATTTTTGGATGAGTTGAACTAAAGCAGGTTAGGTGTCTGACAGGGTGGGAGAGGAAGCTGTTCGGCACATGCAGCGTCACTGTGTGATATAGCGGGGTTAGTTTACATGGGCTGTGATGGGATTGTGGAGTTTAGTCCTTGTATCCTTCAAATAGCAACTTTAAAAAAAAAAGCTTATAATGTTAATAGGGCTGCTCAGGGATGCAGTCATATTGGCTATTGGCAAGCCCTTGTTCACTCCATTTGCTCGGGGAAAGCTGCTGGCTTTGCTTGTGATCTGTGGAGACAAGCTGCATTTGCCATGTAATAATTTGTCCCTTCTGGTTACACGCATCACGGTTACACAACACGTTGTAATATGCCTTTTCCTTGGGCTCCAGTATTGGCTTACCTGTGTTTTCTCTTTGAAAATTGGGGCAAATACCTCTTTTGTTCTTTTTTCTTCCCTTTTTTTTTTTTTTTTAACTGGAATGTCACTTGTGCTGATCTGCAAATTGCTGTCTGCCAAAGAGCATCAGTAGGTACCTGGCGTACCTGGAACGGTCTCATCTCTCAGCCTGTTCCTAGGAAGGGTGAATAGTGAATGTCTGCAGGGGTGTGGTGGAAACGGACACATACCCCTTTGTTGTGCCTCTTTGCAGTATTGTTCTTTGGTGGTTTGAAAAAAGGAAGAGAGAAAAAAAAAAAAAGGTGATTGGGGCACAGGCAAAACTTGCCACTTTTGTATCTATGACCAGGTGCAGTTTTGGATTGGTATTTCAAGAGCGTGCAGCTATTTTGGTTGTTCTCGCTCACATGAATTGCAGGGAATTATCAAAGCACTGTATCTATTTCTTGTTTTTACCGACTCTGCATCTGTAAGGGAAAATGGAGTATAAGCACATTTTGTTTGGGCAGTCTAATTTAACAGTCTGTTTAAGGGAGGGGATGGTGTTTATTTAGAACTAATTTGTATATTTTTCCCAAAATAAAGAAGTGATGGCAAAAATCCAAGTCCTAGGTGTTGTTTTGTGAGGCATGAAAGCTGTGCGGATGGAGGGGATGATCGTAGGACAAGTACAAGTCCCAGCGTTTTCAGTTCTTGCGGGAGTGTCTTCATTTTAAGCAGTCTGGGGTGTCTGCGTGTCAAGATGTCAAGGTGGGTCAGTGAATCAGTGCTTCGCATGCGGAACGGACCCCGTCATTACGTGTGCAGTGCTCAAACACCAGCGTGGAGCCGGGAGTAAAAATCCTGGTCCTTCGATGCGATGGAGGATATCGGTGTGATGGGGGGATATCATCTGCTGCAGCCGTGCGGTGAGCACCAACGGGCCTTTTGTTCCTCTCCTCAATAGAGGGCAATAGTGCCAACTCTGGGACAAAGGGAATGCTTTATGCCAGGAGACAAGTTTGCCTTGGTCAGTCGTCCCTATAAAATATTTATTGCTAAAGGAAAAAAAAAAAAAAAAACCACTTTTATTTTTCTGAGCAAACGGCTGAGGTCTTGCCAGACCTATTATAATAAAGAGTGGGGCGATGTACGGGAGTAAAGCTTTCACCATGTACGCTGCTTTTTCTTGCTGCAGTCGAGAGGGAAGCGCTGGCATGTTTTCCACATCCCTGAAGCTTCCTCTGCGCCTTCACGGGTGCCCCAGCCCCACCTGTGCGCCGGGGCGGGAGAGGCGGCCGGTACTGGTGCTCCGTACGGGGCGTCCCTGCCCCGTCCTCCTGTCCTTGCTTTTTAATCTCAAGTTAGAAGGGCAGTGCCCGATCCTGTCGGTACGTTCCCTCCTGCCGGGGCCGGGACTCGAACCCGCGTTCCCCGCTCCCCGCCGCGGGGGCCGCCGGGTCCGGCTGTCGCCGGAAGCGGGGCGGGCGGTTCCGGGGCCGGCCGTGTCCTCTGCCCGCCCCGCCCCGCCGCCCTCACCGCCGCACCATGCTGCTCGCCCGGGCCCTGCGCGCCGCCGCCGCCCTGCGCCCGCCGCCGCGCTACCCGCCCCGCCGCCTCCTCTCCTCCTCCTCTCCCCGCGCCCTCCTGCCGCCGCCCGCCGCCGCGCCGCCCCTGGCGCGCTCCCTCTGGCAGCTGGGCGGCGGCGGGTGGCGGACGGCGCTCCTCCGCCCGCGGCGGGGCTCGGCCGGCGGCGTCTCCTGCGGCTGCGGCGGCCTCCACACCGAGGGTGAGCGGGGGGGGGCCCGGGGCGTCCCGCCCTGAGGGGAGCGCGGAGCCGGGGGCGGGCGCTGTGAGGGGGCCGGAGCGTTCCCGCCCTTGGGGGGCGCGAGGCGGACGCGTGCGCTGCCCCCCCATGCCGGCAGCACGTGGCGGGGGCGGGGTCGGGCCCTTTCCTTAGCGTCCCCCGCCTCCCCTCAGGCGACAAAGCCTTCGCGCAGTTCCTGACGGACGAGATCAAAGAGGAGAGGAAGATCCAGAAGCACAAATCTCTGCCCAAGGTCTCCGGCGGGTGGGAGCTGGAAGTCCACGGCACGGAGGCCAAGCTGGTGCGGAAGATAGCTGGAGAGAAGTAAGTGTGGCTGTAGTCTCAGGCCTGTGGGATAACACGGTCTTTGGAAGGATTCGTCTGGGCGAGCCCCTGTGCCCCAGGGGGCTCCTAGATAACAGGAACCAGATTTCTCCTTCTGCTCCCGTTACTTTTATTGCTGTCTGGCCGGTCTGCACGAACTGGATGTTGCAGAGGCTCTCTGTTTTACCACCTTGGATCAAAGGTGGTAAAATAGGTAAAAAAAGGTAAAAAAAAAAAAGGCACTTTTAAAAAAAAAACCCACAAGTTTGCTACTGTATTACGTGTTACAAAGTTTTGTGCCATCTTCCTGCATTAAAAATAACAGTTTGGTCCAGTAAAACTACAAAAACACTTGTTTGTGGGAGCAATTGGAGGCAGCCAGCTTCATTCGGGTGTGGGTCTCAAACTCTAATGGCAATACCTGGTTTTGCTCACGGCATGTGAATTCAATGCCAGTAGCGTTGTCCCCACAACAGCAGCTTCAAATCGAAGACATTTTGATGGGTACTGAGTGCGTTCAGAGTAACTGCTTCTGTTTCTTTTGAAGGATAACAGTCACGTTCAACATCAATAACAGCATTCCACCCTCAGTTGATGACGAAACACAAGAAGAGCAGAAGCCTGATGAGCAGGAGGTAAACTTAGTCCTGATGTGCACTTCAGTGATGGGTACACAGCGGGAAGTTAGGCCCTTGCCCTTAAGTGTCAAGGGGTTTTTTCCTCTCTCACTCGATATTTGGGAGCATTGAGTCACAAAATGCGGATTTTTCTGTGCTGGCTGTCACTTGGCTGTGACCATCCTCTCTGCAGCAGAAAGGCAGAGCAGGGTGCAAAGGCTCTACAGGGAGAAAAGAGGGGAGCTCAGCTATCTCTTGCCTTTGCAACCCCCTGCAATAAATACTGCCTTTTGTATGTCACTAGCGTAACTCAACAGTGCTGGTAGGCAATGTCAGCGAAATGCAAGACTATTCACATGGCTTCACTTGCGTGGTTTTGTTGGTCAGAGGTGTCTCACTCCTCTTTAAAAAAACTGTTAGTAAAAATCCTGATAAAAACTGTAAATGAGCAATATAATTTGAGGCAGATGGCTTCATCTGCAGTGACGTTGATGCCGAACGAGTCAGGAATGCAGCTGCTCCATTTGTAGCAGTTAACTTGCACTTTCTGCATGGGGGTATTTATTCCAGCACATTGCGCTCAGCTGGGTGGGACAATACTGGCGACACTTGTACATTGCTTCCCCTCCTGGGCATGCCTGTATCCGCTGAGAAGGCACAGTGCATTTGATCTGTGCACGTGTACGTGTGTTCGGCAGTCTCTGTGCCCTGCCAAGTTTCCTCCGTGAAGGAGGGCAGGCATGAGCAGCTCCTGCTGTCAAAACCATCTGAGTCTGTTCCCAGTTCCTGTCACTTCGGAGGGACCCGTCCAGGTGAGCTGCAGGCTCTCTGGGTTGTCAGGGGGTGGCAGATGCTCCCAGCTGCCATTTTACCCCTGTGACCAGCCGCAGAGCAGAGGAGGGACTGACGGGCCATTGGCGAGGCTGGGGGAGGCTTGGGTTGCCCTGGCTGGGTCAGAGACTCCAGAAAGAGGGTGACAGGGAGCAACTGGCGCTGGGTGGGCTGTGTTGCTGGGCTGTACTGTCATTGCTTTGGCTCCTGTTCAGACTCCAGTGCTGATGCAACTTTTCTCTTCTTTAGCCTGATCTTACATCAACTCCAAACTTTGTTGTGGAAGTAATAAAAGATGATACAAAACAGACTCTTGTTCTTGACTGCCATTATCCCGAAGACGAGGTGGGTATCAAACCGGTCGTGTGTCAGCGGTAGCCAGCTCTGGGCTGTGACTCGCTGTGCATTTCCTGCTTGACTGTAGTGTAGTTGCGCCGCTGTTGAATCTAACTGCTCTTTATAGTCTGTTGGTTTTCTGAATCTGCAGAAAATGCAGTCTCCTCTTGCCTCTCTTTTTTTAATGCACACAAAAAAAGGCTTTGTGTTTGCAAGAACACTCTTTGGGGAGGAGATGTTCCATTGCTTTCCTCACATCTTGACCTGCCGTTTCTGATCAGCTGCTTTTTGGGCAGTTTATTGAATTACATTGGAGAAGGGAGGCATGTCTTAACTTTAACAGCAGGGCAACTTGAGAGGGGTAAACAAGAATGGCCAAAACAAGATAGATTTAATACAGTGTGTCAGTAACTTGCAAATCTCACTGTTGTCACAAAGAGAAGTAGGGATTATAAAATAAGGGGGAGGGTGGAAATAAAATTGAGAGCTGTGCTTCAGACTGATCTTTGTGGTTTATTTTGTAAACTGTAACAGGTCATTTACACAGCCAGTCCTAGCTGACAAAAGTTAGACGGACATGTGACGACAGAGTTAGAACCACGCAGAAGAGGTTTTTACACCTTTGTGAAAATCAGGCTGCTGACTTACATCAGGTCACTGCTGGTAGACTGACTGCTTAGGGGATTTCCTGAGTTCTTGTGCATGCCTGTGCTTCTCTTCACAGGCGTGTGTTGAGAGGGGAGAGGCACAGCTTTAGTACCGGTCTCAGGGTTTTGCCTGCAGTGTAATAGTCCTAGCTTCAGGATGAGATGGCCGAAGGTGCCCAGTAATTAGAGCTAATTGTATGTCTTACATCTCATCTCCTGTTTCAGGTTGGACATGAGGGAGAGGAAGAAAGTGATATTTTCACAATTCGGGAGGTCAGTTTTCAGCCCACTGGAGAATCAGATTGGAAGGACACCAACTACACCCTCAATACGGATTCCCTTGACTGGGTAAGTGTTGCTAACACGGCCGTAGGCTGCAGAGGGCACTTCAGCGTGTCTCGCCTGGCTGTCCGCTTGCTCCTGAATTATGAATGAGTCCTGTCCTGGATGCCTGAGACGGGGGATTCTCCTGCTCTGCCCCAGCTTGTGATGACGTAGTGGTTCTGCTTGCAAACCGAGGATTATTACGTGGTCCCAGCAGCTGTGCAGTGCTGGTGGCATTACTGGCAGCCAGAGACCGACACATTGAAACTTGTTCTGTTCCAGGCTTTATAGGCCCATTTCCTAGCAACTATGTTACACTTTAGAGACGCTTTGACACTTGCTTAAACATCTTTTGATCTATGTGCTTAACAGCGTAGCTTATCAGATACCACGTGTGTAGATGCCTTTCTTTTCTGGGCTTTCCAGGTATATTTTTATAGTTGTGACACTAAAAACTAGTATGCCCAAGAATCTGGCATCTGCTTGTATGTTCTCAATATCAGGCTTTCAAGAAGTTAAATCTTAGCTGGAGGCTGTGTATCATATGGTTAAAACTTTACTCCTAGAGTGTAGCTCTCTTTGGGAAGCATTCATGTTAAAATTGGTTACTGCGCTCTAGAACATCTTATGCTGCTTTTTTTTCCCCTCTCTGACTTGAGACAGAAAATTAATTAAAATATGTGTATGATTTGTGATCATCTCAGATTACAGAAGTCCAAAATTAACAAAATCATTTGGTCTGTTAAAAAAAAAAAAACCACAAAACCCCCCCCAAGAAACATGTGACAGGTGTTAGCATTACTGCATTAAGCAGTAATAATGAATCTGTTCTCTTGAGGAGCGGGGGGGGAACCCACAACCATTAACATACACTGGAGTTGCAACAGTTAAGTAGGATTAAAAAGGGAAAAAAAAAAAAAAAAAGAGTTGATGATTGTAAAAGATTTAGTGTCTCACACAAGTATTTACACCAGATACTAGCCTTTCCAGACACCGTTAAAGCAGTTCACCTCCAGGGCCATAGCACTGTGTAGGGGGGACAGGCAGAGCTTGGGATGTGTCATCTTTGACAGACTTTACCTGCTGACTCCTGCAGTCAGTTGATCATCTCCAGAGTGCAGCTCGTTCGTAACGTTGGGGTTGGGTTTATACGACCAAGTTGGGATGACCTGTTCCATGGCCCCTTCCCTCCAACTGATACACCCAAGGCCAGGCCCTCTGAGAAGTCTCCTGCGGAATGCAGGCCAGATCTTCCTGGGAGAAAGAAATGCCAGCTGCCATGGGACATTTTGAAAGCAACCCCTCCCCAGGTGTGCTCTGCTAAGGAAGTTTCCTGCTCATTCCTTCCAGGCTCTGTACGATCATTTAATGGATTTCCTGGCTGATCGAGGAGTGGACAACACGTTTGCTGATGAGTTAATAGAGCTCAGTACCGCACTGGAGCACCAGGAGTACATTAAATTCCTTGAAGACCTTAAAAGCTTTGTCAAATGTCAGTAGGTTAGGCTAGGAAACTTATCGTCAAGTGTGGGTATTCCACAGCACTGCTCAGCCAGCAATACCCAAATATATCTTCACAACAGATATGGAGAGTAAGTAACTTTGAATTTGGAAGTGAACATCATGGGAGAACAAGGATTCTCGCTTGTATTTGGAGATTTGTATTTATGTTGCAGCCAAGATCGAGTTCTCTAACATTATGGTCTGGAATTCCTTGCCCTACTTGGTGGTTTTTGTACAATTGAGAATGAATGTGAAGAATAAAATCTGTTCAACATATCACTGAAAACTGGTGGTTTCTCCTCTTCCTGCTGTACTACTGCTGACCACACAGCTGCCAGAAAAGTGATGCTAGTGCTTGTCTGTGCCTGAGCCAGTGTTAATACAGCTGCCTGCAGGGCTGTTGCTGCAGTGATGGTGTGTGCTGGCCCCGGCTTTTCTCCAGGGAGAGCTATTCCAGCACCCCCAAACACGCGTTGTGCCCTTCTGTAGGAAGGTCTGTAGGAGGAATTTTTCTGGCCAAGCAGTGCTAATTACAAATGTGAATCTCATTCTAGAAGTCTTGGCTGGCTGGTTGTGTGTTAGGGAATAGAATTCAGGGTCCTAAGCATCATGTTTGAGGAGCTGTTTTAAAAAGGGATGTGCTGCCATTGTATTAGTATTAATGTAGTTTTAGAAAAAGACCTGAGGGAGGCTGGAGCACTCCAGTTCCAGCAGAATGACCAAAAGGCTGTGGATGCTGATGTCAAAGGCACTGCTGCAGGGCAGCAGCTGCCATCTTCTCAAACCCCTGTCTCCAGTTCTTACCTGAAGGTCATATTAAGTTTAAACAGAAGCCAAAGCTGAAGTCCAATGTGAGCTGTGAGATCACTGATGCATTGTTAAAGACAACACAGAGGCTGAAATAAACGTAAGTATATTTATTTCAAAACATACACTGTACCATCAAAAGTGCAGGTCAAGGCAGCACTACTGCCTCTTCAAGTATCTTTTTGACAGCAGTTACAAGTATATACATAAAAACACTAGCAGCTCTGGGTGGATTTGTAGTCTTGAAGTCCTTCCAGTAAAAAAAGCAGCAGCCAAATCAACTTACAGGAGAATCGTCCAGGAGTCACAGACCTTTACAAAAGGCAAGTTGAACAGAGAAACTACAGCAATGTATAAAATTAATTGCAAATAGTTTTGAACATTAATAATGCTCTGCTCCTAACACTGTCCTCACCATGTAGGTACACAGTGATTTTACATAAGCAGCAAAGCTAAACGCTTGCTAGCTCTAGCTTGAGCCAAAGGGATGGTATGTGTTTTCTAAGAGGTATGGGTGAGCCTTTTGAGGAGGCTTAAACTGAAGTAGTTTTTTACACTTTTCTTTATGAACCACTTACCTGAGCAGATGCTCCACACAAAACTTGGAAGTTGTTGGCTGAGGTATGAGAAGGGTAAGGCACTGAGTTTGACAGGTCCTTGAAAGATTCCCTAATCCAGCAGTTAAGGTAAATTGTATAATTTGGCTCTTCCTTTTACAGTTACTGGTGGTCACAGGTAAAACCATTTCCAAGGAAGTTTGTGGAAAAACAGCAACACAAACCCCTGGGATCAATGGACTTGTGGTTTCTGCCCATGAAATTGAGGAGTGGATCCAAGCAGAGATCCTTTCCAGGAACGTGACATTGAGACTCACCGGACAGATCATGAGAAGACTGGCTTCCTCCTCCATTCCACTGGTAACTGTGAACTCTGGGTTGTGAAAGCACCGGTGACTGTGCTCTGTTACAGTGCTTTCTAGAAGTGACCGAAGCTTCCCTTCTGTCATACCCTGAGAAGAATTGGGTTAAAAGAAGTCTTACACTTAAGTTGCTCTCTGTAGCTTAAGCCTGCCTCTTTGCAGCAGCAGACTGAGGACGTCACATTTAACACGTTACTCACAGCGCAGCTTACCTGCGTGCTGATGTATAATCCACACTGGCAAAAAACCAAGTGATTCCTCACAGTCAGGTTATTCCTAGAAAGAGCATACAATGAGCATCATCGCAACAACCAGAACAAAGGTAGTTTTTAGCAAAAAACCTCGTAGATTTAGGAGATTATCGCTCAGGGTTTTTTTATTTTGTTGAAATTAACACTAACAGCAGCCTGTTTGCCCACTGCTTTTGCCTGTTTCTAAGCCCAAACTGCTGTAAGAGAGTGGAGAACCTAATTCCAACGCTTTCTTACTTTCTACACACTGGGCAGATGACCTTGTCGCTGGCATCCAAGCCATCAAGCATCGCGTTGAGACATTCTTCATCGAACTGCAGGCTTCGCTCGTACTCTTCTATAACCAACTGTTCTGCAATAACGCAGCAAAACACCCTCAGGCATCTGTTATGAACTTAAGACAAAGCAGCACACGTGCAGATGGAGGCTGGAGCAGCCACTAGTTTCTGAACTTTTCTTTCTTTGGATCAGATTTCCACACTTGATGAGATCATTTCTGTTAATCCAGTTTTTCCTATGGCTCAATCTTTAGCTGGTCTCAAGTGGTGAGTGCCTTTCCACTTTCCAACCAACAATTTAGAAACAATCTGAATTGATTTATACAGTTTCCTACAGCTCCCAAACACCTCAGTCCTGTTTCCTGGCTCCTCTCTCACTAGCTTCTCACAGACGTTAGAATGCCACTTAAACTCTAAAAACTGTCAGAAAGGGTGTCAATGCATTGGAGAGGCTACAGAGATTTCTAAGGAGGCTCCTCTGTATCACATGGTCTACAAGAACCAAGGAGCACAGCCTCAGCTAGTTTGGATTACTAGAAAGTCAGGAATATTACAAATCAAATAGGAGTCAGAAAATGTGGAGAGAGTTTACCTTGCAAGATCAATTCCTGTCGGATCTCCTCCAGTACTGCTAGCTCATCGGGGTCCTCTTGCACCTGAAAGGTGCATCAGTCAGTGATTCTCCCATTCTGGCTACTTTCTCATTTAACTTCCAGCACCTGACTGAGCTGTCACCACAACCTAAATTCACTCTGCTCATTCTGCTGTCTGGTAAACCTCTGTATTTTCAAAACCGTGTGCTGTGGAAAGCAATCTGTACTATAACCACCTGTGCAAAGCCAGCCACAATGGATCAGAACACAGCCTGTCCAAGAACTTGCTTTTTAAAACATTAAAAAGTTTTATTCCCATTCCCAGGAGTGGCCAGTGACAGACCAGCTCTACAAACCACAGATGATGAACCCATCTTCTGCAGTGATTCACATGCAGTTTGTGAAGGAAATAAGGCAGTTCCCCACTCGTGGGCCCAAAGGCACAGCACAACACCCCGCACCAGCTGCAGAAGCAGGAAACCCAGACGCTCTGAGTTTTGCCAACTCCAACCAGTGAGAGACAGAAGTTACGGCTGCAGAGAGCTGTATTTGATACACCTGCATTAGCCAGCCAGCGTGTGGACGCAAGGACGCCGGAGACCGCGTCAGCCCGAGAGCACCGTACGTACTGACCTGCACCAGGGCCTCCTTTCCCCTGAGGGACGGCAGGCTCTCCTGCGCGGCCTGCAGCGTCTGCCACTCCTGCTCCATCACCTCCTGCACCAGCAGTGCGCCCATGGCCGGGCTGCACACTCTCTTCCCGGCCTGGCGGTACCGGTCCAGCAGCTTCGCCCGGCTGCTCCTCAGCCTCTCCATGCAGCGCTTGGAGGGAGCAGAGCACACGGACCCGTTAGTGCCGCGCTGGGGTGGGAGACGGGGCCCCAGGGCCAGTCACGTCCCGGAGGGGTTGCACGGGAGCGGAGTGACAGCTCCTGCCGGGGGCTGGCCTCAGCCAGCCCGCGACGGCAGCGCCGGGCCCTCGCAGAGAGGGCTTGGGATGGGGCCAGGCTCGGCCCGGCTCACCCGCCCGGGCGGCACCGCGCCTGGCCGGCCCGGGGAGGACGAACCGGGGCCGAAGGAGCGGGCACGGCCCCCAGGCCACCCCACCCCGGCTCCCCACTCACGCGGCGGTAGGTCTCCTTCCATGGCGGCGCGGCCGGGCCCTTGTAGCGAGCGCGGCGTCGCCGGAGCGGCACCTCCATCGCCCGCCGGGAGCCGCGGGCGCCTCTGCCGCGGGGCACGCCGGGGGATGTAGTCCCGGCGCGGCGGGGGCGCGGCCTCGCCGATTGGCGGCGCGGGCGGTGACGCCGCGGTCGCGCGACAGCTGCGCGGCGGCGATGGCGGCCGAGTGGGGCCCGGCGGAGCAGTGGCGCGCGGCCCTGCCGCAGCACGCGGTGCTGAGCCGCCTCCGCGATCGCGCCCCCAGCCCCGCCGCGCGGCCGCCCCTCATCCGCAACCTCCTCTTCGGCCTCGACGGAGACCTCTTCCTCTGGGACAGCGAGCTCAGCGCCCTGCACGCCATCGGCCTCCGCCGCCTCGGCGGGCCCGACTCCGCCGGGCTCAGCCGCTACCAGGTGGGGCCCGGCGCTGAGGGGGGGCCGAGGCGGGGTGGGGGGCGGTTATGAGGGGTGAGGGGGGGCCGTGCCGGGAGCGGGGCTGAGGGGGGCCGGTCCCTGAGGGCCCCCGGCCGGGTAGTTCCCCTCCAGCCCGCTGTCGCGGGTAGTTCCTCAGTGAAACGCACAAGTGGAGGCTTCGTGCGGTGCTGTGGCTGGAGACAAGTTTTTGCCTCGTCCTGCACCTTGTAGCCGTTGTAGGAATCGCCGTCCGAAGTAAAGATACGCCATACTTCTGTGAGCGCTTTTGACGGCTTGTGCTTAACTGTAATATTTGTATTTTCAGACCCTTCTCTGCATAAACCCGCCCCTTTTTGAGGTTTATCAGATGCTGTTAAGCCCCACGCAGCATCATGTGTCGCTCATCGGTACGAAGGGGCTCATGGTGCTGGAGCTGCCTAAACGCTGGGGGAAGAATTCAGAGTTTGAAGGTGGGAAATCCACGGTGAACTGTAGGTGGGTGAGACCTCAGGCGGTTAACGACACCCTTGTCCTGCCGTCGTCCCTTGACAGCCTCTCCTCTCCTGGGGCCAAACAGATATGGAAGACATTGGTTGTATCGGGGTTGTAGGGACAACCACAAGTGAAGTTATTTTGGCTCAGGGCCTTGCTGGTCATCAAGTGACCCAAATAAACGACCTTCTAAACTTGTTGCAATTGCTGAGGAGTAAGGTGCTCTTCTGTGGTATTCTCTAGCCTTCCTGGGGTCTTTTAGCTATGGTAGCTAAAAGCACATGGCTAGATGGACATAACAAAGGGCTTCGAGTTAATGCTGTCCCTTCAACTTTAAGAATAATACAGCTAATGGCTTTGAGACCTTTTAAGTGGGTTTCTAGCTCCCCTTGCCCCCACTTCCCTTCAGAAATAACTTCTGTGTTTCTTGTAACTGTATATTCCTGCTCTGTATTTCAGCACTATTCCTATTGCGGAAAGGTTCTTCACAAGCTCAACATCTCTGACTTTAAAGCACGCTGCCTGGTATCCCTGTGAGACATTAGAGCCCCATATTGTGCTCTTGACTTCAGATAACACTATAAGGTAAAAACCTGTTTGCAGTTGATTATATAAGTATTTTTTTGGTCACAGCCAGTCTGATTTTTCACTAGATATTTATGTTCTGCCATTCTTACCAGGATTACCAATAAAAAATAGGATGGGAGAAAGTTTAAACTGACACCATTTGATGTTCCTGCATCAGCAGGGACGTGTGCGACACTGCCAGCTGAATGAATGCTGCTGCTGTTTCTTTCCTCTAGGTTTTACAGTCTGAAGGTGCCTCAGACGCCCATCAAAGTGATTGCTCTTTCTGACACTGAGGAGGAGACTCTTACAATCAAAAAAGGGTTTGTGTGGCTTCTTGTATTTTGAAACGCTTTTGACAGAATAAGCTCTGTATTCTCTGTTGTGTTTTTAATGAATAACTGATAAATCTACCTGAAAATCTGATGTGATTTTTTTTCATGGACTTCTTCCTGTAACTACACTTTTTTTTCCCCATCCTTCTAAAAGAAAGTGGTAACAAACTGTACAGTCAAGTGTTCGTCAGAGTAGTCAGTTGAAAAATATACATTGCCTTTAAGATAGGGTTAAGAAGGGCTTTTTGAGTGGGGAATGCAGAAAATAAATCATCTTTTTATTTCCCTCTTGGAAATAGTTGGCCTAGTTGGAAAGGAAAAACTCGAGGGTCTCTGCTAGTCGAGTCACAGACTGATGCGCTACACCGGAAATACCAGTACACCCTCCTCTTTTATCCTGTGAAACGGGGCTGGCTGGTGGGTGTATTGCAGCAATGAGGTACCATAAGAAGGACGTTACTTGCATGCTTTTGCTGCTGAAAATAGCATATGTCAAAGGACTGATGGACAGGTGTTTAGCAGTAATTTGTCAGCACATACCGACGTACCTAGTTAAACACGTGTTCTCACAGTCACTGCTGACTTCAGGCCTTGTTCTGACTTGTCCCTAGGAGAGCCTATACAGCATCGCTGGGAGAGACCGCTGTGGCATTTGACTTCGGCCCCCTAGTGCCGGTCCCAAGGAACATTCTTGGACAGCGAGGGAGTGAAGAAGTGTTGGCCTACCCACTTTACATTTTATATGAAAATGGAGAGACATTCCTCACGTATATCAGCCTGCTACAGAGGTAGGATTGCATTCATCCGCAGGTTTCATGGGGCGCTTGTATGTTTGCACAATGTTGGGGTTAGAGAGCCATCTCTCAGTTTGGCTGGGACTCTGTAATGGAGGCTGGGCTGAGTTTTGTTGTATTGCAGCCTGGTTTATCTCTCTGTGGCAGTGCTAACAGACTGAAATCCAAGAATAGTGTGTCATCCTTTTTCATCCAGACGTTAAGGGTGCAGTTTGCACTGTTGAGGATCCGCTGTCCGTTGTTTACAATCAGAAATTTGAAATGAAGACACTCGACTGTTAAAAGATCAGTGGGGCTAAGGCTGGTGTATTTTGGGGCCTTCAGTTCACAGCACAGGCGTTCTTAGCTTCGGATGAGGCTGAAAGAGCCAGTG
Source organism: Ciconia boyciana (assembly GCF_034638445.1). Taxonomy (NCBI): domain Eukaryota; kingdom Metazoa; phylum Chordata; class Aves; order Ciconiiformes; family Ciconiidae; genus Ciconia; species Ciconia boyciana. The sequence goes on from NC_132950.1 coordinate 4,369,924, forward strand.
GCATCTTAGGAAAAGAAATATTTTAAGGTCATAGAGGGTTTGCAGGCATGTTCCGTAATGAAAGGTCAAGAATATGAATCAAGAATATAAACACGATACACAAAAAAAATCACTTCAGAAAACTTGCAAGTTAGATCTAGTGTAACTGAATAATAAAATGTGTGGTGTTTAGGTTAGAAACAGCACTGTTTGCCTCTGCATGAGAAATGATGCAGCTTTGAGCAGATCTGTAGGCAATGAACTAGGCTTAGTCCTTCAAAAGTTCTACCTAGAGAAATGCCAGGCCGCAAAATGCTGCTTGTAAAGTGCTTTATTAAGCAAGAAAACAATTAAGTGGTAAAGATAATTAACTTGAGCTTTCCATGAGTGCTTTGTGTTCTTGTATGAAAATGTTTCCTCTTGAATTTGTTGAAATGTAGCTTGGTTGCTTTCAAAGCATGAAACCTTATTACTGAGGTCCAATTTCTTTTGTGAGATCTCCACTAAGTAGGTGTAGTGCAGACTCTTAATCTGCAGAAGCCTGGGTTGCTACTATCTAATGGAAATTAAACAGAACTCCAAACCATTGGTTTTTGGGTGTTTTTTTAAAATCATCTTTATTTTATAGTTATTGTCCAACAAAGTCCCGCAGGCAGCCATGGGGAACTCTCCTTCCACACCTTGTGTTCTGAACACATCTTCTTTATTCCAGCACTGGAAACCTTGGCAAGCTGCTCGGCCCTCTGCCCATGCACCCTGCTGCAGAAGATAACTATGGCTATGATGCCTGCGCTGTCCTTTGCCTGCCTTGTGTTCCAAACATCCTGGTGATTGCCACTGAGTCAGGAATGCTTTATCACTGTGTGGTACTGGATGGAGAAGAGGACGATGAGCAGGTACCTTGTCTTGTTTTTTTCTATATGTATTTTTGTTTCTTTAGTCAAAGTTCCTGGCTGCAAGATGGCAGGATGCCTGGAAGTGAATGCCGAGTGCCAAAGCTGCATTCTTTTATAATGAGGTAGTGAGTCTTCCTCCTATTCCAGCCAGTCCCTGTGATTCTCTGGTGATTTTATTTTACATGTCAGTTCTGTGTATCCTGCAGGTCTATTGGGTTTTGATCAAACTTACTATGAACTATTTTACAGAGGATCTTCTAAGAAGAAACCATGTTTCTGAGAGAAACTTATTTTTAAGTAAAAAAATAAAGAGACTTGAACCACTTCCCCTAACAATTCATACCCTTGCCGATATTATGTAACTCTTTCTTGATGTTGTTTGTGTTGGCATTTCTATTGAAATGATGTCTGAAGAAGAATTCAATGCTCTTTACAGTCAGAAAAGTCATGGGACCCAAGATCTGACCTTATTCCTTCCCTGTATGTGTTTGAATGTGTTGAGCTGGAACTTGCACTGAAACTGGCATCAGGAGACGAAGAAGAGCCTTTGGAGTCTGATTTCTCTTGCCCAATCAAATTGCATCAAGGTAGGGCTGTCATTCAGGCTGTTGTGGCTTTTACTTGCTTTATTTCCTGAATAGGATTTAGGATTGAGCTATTTACGAATTATCATTGGTGTCAAAGAGTGGTATTAGAGTAAGGATTTGCCTGATGTCTTCAATAAAGCTGTGGAAAGAGCAAGCCTGGGAGGTGCTTTAGTGTTTACTGAAGGGCAGGTTACATATAGTCACATAATACTAAATTATTTCAGCTGTGGATTATAAAGTAGAAGTTGTGGCAGCCTTGATGACCAACAAGTGCTGTGGGAATGGTGATCTTGAAGGAAGAATTGGTATCTGCTTATTAGACTGTCCAATGTAGTTGGGGGGCAGGAGGTTGGGTAGGACAAAGCGTTTGGGTCTTTCTGAACAAGAAGCTTGTCAAAATGCTGGTCTGCTGGCTTTAACTGATCTTCTCTTCAAAATCTGGTGGATTGACACAGATGTGGTGTGATAGGAATAGTTCAAAACAATTCATCAGATATTTCAAGCGTAATTTAATTTTATGTGGAACTCTAATAACGTGGCCAACGCATCTAGCTCAGTTTTTGCATGGGGACGAGTTAGTACTTGCAACAAGATGTTAATGCTGACTGGACGGTAAGTTGATACCCATGTTCAATGACGCAGATTTGAAGGATGAGTTTTTCTCAGTTCAGTGCCTTCTCTTACATTTGCTGTTTAAATTTCAGATCCGAAATGTCCCTCTCGCTACCACTGCACACATGAAGCTGGTGTCCATAGTGTGGGGTTGACGTGGATCAATAAACTGCACAAATTCCTTGGTTCAGGTGAGTGGCGAGACTCTGTTGCATGTAGAGGGAAGAGATTACTATCCGATCACCTACATTTGGTGGTAACAAGTGGTGGATGTGGGTAATACCGAGCATCCCTTACCCTGCAACGTGCATCTCGCGCATTGTGACAAATCTCTTTGTAGATGAAGAAGACAAAGACAGTTTACAAGAGCTGGGAGCAGAACAGAAGTGCTTTGTTGAACATATTCTTTGTACAAAACCATTGCCATGCAGGTAAAAACCAAACCCTTTCTATTGCTTCCAAATCAGTGAGTCGCTGTGGAAAATATTTATGATTTGCCCTCTTTTGCTGCATTCTTGCATTAAAAATAATGAAGTCAGCTCAACAGAATTCAAATAACACAAATAAGTGGTTTGTGCATTAGGATTCTTAATGCATGGGTAGGGAGGTAAGCTAAATGCCTGTGTTACTGTCTGCAAATCATCCATCAAACCAGCAGAGATTTTCACTTCCATTTACCTGACCCAGGACAGCTCTGAGGGTTGATTTGGCTAGGAGTCTTGAATGCTGACATGTTCCTCTTATCCACTTCTTAAAGATCAAACAATGCCTTGAAAGAACATCTGATTTTTTGGGGGCTCCTGAGGTCCCCTAGTCAGGCTTAGGAGACATCATTTTCTGGGCTATGTAATATTTATCTGTCTGCTTTATTTTGTAAGGCCTAATAATTTTTATAGAATGCTAGATATTAAACATAATGAAAATGAAAAAAAAAAAAGTTTATTAGTAGGTGTTAGTCATCTAAGCTAGCACAGATGGTGACTCTCCAGTGGTGTTAGTAGTTACCTGGGGAGAGGGCATTTGGAGCAAAAAGGTGGTATGCAGAGCACCTGTGTTCTCTCCTGAGGAAGTCTGGGCCTTGCACTAGGGGTGGGTAATGTTTCCTGGGTCACAGCAGATTTTTGCTTCTGTTTCACAGTTAACTTAGAAGTGCTCCCTCTCCCAGGAGGGATGAGTTTGTCCTGGTACATCTGACTGCCAGCCAGATTGTGCGGTATGAGAATTATTATTCTGCAGGACTCATTCCAGGGAGTGGTTCTGAGCTTAGTGAAAGGTGTCCGGCTTAGGCCAACTGCTATAGCGAGGGCTTTTCCAAAAGAGTGAACTTGCACAACAACTTCAGGAACAAAGAACTTTTTTGAGCGGGTAATTCTTGTGTTTTCTTCCCTTCAGGCAACCTGCTCCCATTAGAGGATTTTGGATCGTTTCTGACATCCTGGGGCCCACAATGATCTGCATCACAAACACCTATGAGTGTATTACAAGGCCTCTCTTGTACGTGGCTCTTCATCGGTTTGAAATCCATGACTGTTGCATGAAAAGGATGTCAGGATATTATTTGTTTTAATTATTCTTTTGATCCTTTCACCCCAGACTTCTGCATCTCTTATGACACACAATGAAGTTTGCCTTCTGAACCCTCCCTGGCTGAGCACTTAAGTGTTATTATAGTAGTTATTTACTACTGATAAGGTGGTTGTAGGGAATATAATTAATCTGTATCACTTTTAATGAGTATTAGGACAAGAGTTTGCATCAGAAGGCTCGAGACAGTATTGTTGGGGGTTTTTTTCCTTCATTTTTATTATGAGGGAAATCTGCAAATCAGAAATTTGTTTACAGAGTAGTACAGAGGTTCTTAATGGGCACCAAGGTTATGTTTGCATGAAAGGGGGAAAAAAAATGTGGGTTCTTAAATTGCTTTAGGCTGCTTTGAAAAGCAGGTCATTCTGCCATTTGAGTGCTTGCTTGCCTTGTTATGGAACCTTCTCCTTAAGGAAAAGGCTATTTACAATTCTTGCTAGTTTTCAGCTGTGGCCAAACAGAAAGATGTGAGGATGCGAGCTCCACCAACCTTGTCTAGAGCTGGATCTACCACATAATTGAAATATTTTCTCTTGGAACATTTCTGACTTACTGCTGTAATACATAAATTCCACACTTTGTTTTAACTACCATTTAAACTCTTGACGTAGTTTAAATTTTTCTGGTTTAAACTGTGTTCTCCAATTTGATGTTCTTTGGTAGAAGTACAGTCCATCCTGCATCCCCTCCCCTGCTGTGTACCAGAGAAGACAAAGATGTTGCTTTTTCCCCTCTCCGTATCCTGGCTGAGTCACAGCATTCATTTGAGAAGCATATCCGAAGCATCCTGCAGCGCAGTTCTGCCAATCCCTTGCTTCTCAAGTAAGTAAATGTGCTTTCCTAGGGGACCTGAAGAGGGATGACTCTCAGGAATACTGTGTGTTCATCAGCTCCTGATGGGACATAGCGATAATGGGGGCACAGCTTCTGCAGCCCACTTGCACCTCTCTCTCTGTACAGGGACAGCATCAAATCAAGTAACGATGTAGGCTGGGAGGGGAATCATCTTGCTCCAGGCCCCTGCTCAAAGCAGGGCTGACCTCAGCTGGTTGGGTTGCTCATTGCTTGTCCCATTGGGTTTTGAGTATCTTAAGATACCTTGGGATTTCCTCATAGAAGAAAAATGATTTATAGCAAAGGGATTTAATTATAGTCCCTCACTTCCATAACTGAGCCCCCTAGAGCCCTTACCATAAATACTGTAAGTGGTGTAGCCTTTCAAAGGAACATGTTAGAGTAAGATTGTAAAAACCTGTCTCATATTCTGAAGATCTGCTGATAAAGATGCTGCTCCTCCCCCTGAAGAATGCCTTCAGCTTCTTAGCAGAGCCACACAAGTGTTCAGAGAGGAATATATACTGAAACAAGATCTGGCAAAAGAGGAAATTCAGCAAAGGTAAGACAAAACCCCTCATAAATACATGCTGTACAATGTCTCTGTGAAACATCATCACTAAACTCCTCTGCTGGACTAACCCTTGTAAATGAGTAAAATGTTCTTAGGTAAGACTAATGGAGTACCAGAACTGAAAACTGAGCTACTAGGGAAAGCAGGGGTGAGCGCAATACTTGATCTCTGTAGTGACTCATGGGGAAAGGAAAAAAAGTAAACACACACACAGAAAATACTTCTCTTTTTCTGTTGTCAGTCTGCCTGCGCATGGCAGGAAATCCTCTAACCTCAGCAATAATCCTGACAAAGCTGCTAAAAGGAAAGTTGCTTAAGTAAGTCTCTGCTTCTTCAAATTATAGTTATTTATTTATAGTATAAAGTTAGGACAAAATGGAGGATTTTGTTCTCACCACTGGCCCTTTTTCAGTGTCTTTAGTTCTTCATACTCCTAGGAGCATTAATCACTTCTGTCATATTTTCTGTGTGGCCTAAATCCCAATTCAACTGGATTGCTCTTGTGGGCAGTTTGATTTTACTTATGTATTTATTTTAAGAGTGAAGCTGCTGTGGGGACAGAAAAAGAAACAACTGGAAGATCTTAATTGCTGTCGAGAGGAAAGGTGAGTATAATCCGTCTGCTTTTATCAAGTCCAACATCAGGAATGATGGACCTTTGTGTAAAAAGTACTTTATGCAGGGTCCTGTGTGAAACACGTGGGAAGCGAATGCATTTCGGAAGCTATAATGAAGCATGTAGGTTCAGCCCCTGCTCCAGCTTGCTTTTTCAGGCTCCTCGTCCTGTGTCCACATACAGACCACCTTGCATGTCAATCTAAAGTAAATAAACATTTCTCACTTGCATAAAGGAAAAGTTTGCGGGAAATGGCTGAGCGCTTGGCCGACAAGTATGAGGAAGCCAAAGAGAAGCAAGAAGATATTATGAACAGGTGAGCGCAAACTACACTGTGCCATCACAGCTCACGTGCTGTTGTACAGAAGTTTGCAAGCGTGGTAGAACAGAGGGGCAGGAAGTGCCACCCTGGTTTGTTAGAAGAGCAGGCTTCTGACATTCTCTTTGTTGGAGCTCAGTGGTGATTTTTCAGTACTACTTCAGGTCCAGACTGAGTCAGCTTGCCATTTAGAAATGCTATGTGACACTATCTGAAAGAGGAAAGTAAAGTCTTGAGCCCCTGAGACTTAGGAAGGAGTGACAGAAGTGCAAGACTGTTGGTGTCTTAGCGTAACTGGTCTAATAGGCAAGTTAATTCAGCAACATTTCTTGCTTCATACACAAAGGATGAAGAAAGTACTTCGGAGTTTCCACTCTCAGCTTCCTGTTCTATCAGACAGTGAAAAAGATATGAAGAAAGAATTGCAGACAATACACGACCAGCTGCAGCACTTGAGCAATACTATCAGACAGGTGAGATAACGAATTATCTGGCTGGTAGGTTGTTGACAACATCCCACTCGCACCTAACGATAGTGCTGATGAAATACTGTCCTTCCACTGAAGCACCTTTGTACTTTTGTTAAATTAGCAACAACATACTAAAACAACTTCTGATCCTTGTTAGTAACATAGACAGAACCTCTGCAACTCAGTATAAACCCTAAGAAAGTCTACACACCTTCCTCGGCTTTAGCGCTAGCTTTCTCTTCTCTTTGTGGGAGGAAGTGAGCAAAAGCAAGCAGATTTTAACCCCAAAAGAATCAGCATTTATTGCAGTACAACACACCAGTTTGTAACTATAACAAGCTTTCCCTTTGGCGGGCAGTACCAACACTGAGTGGGGTCTTCTTTTTGTACGTGCCTTCTAGGTTAAAATGAAAAAGGAGTACCAGCAGAAAAAGATGGAGAAGGGTACCAGCCCCCAAAAACCCAGCATCACCCTCAGTGCCTACCAGAGCAAGTGCATCCAAACCGTCCTGAAAGAGGAGTAAGTTAAAGCTTGGATCTTCCTGTAGAATTCAAGCCCTGGCACTTCCATAAGCAATTCTGTTCAAGTTTCTAGGGTATAATTTAACCTCTGTGCTGCATGAGGGGCTGACTGCTGCACCAGTTGGAGCTTGTTGAGATGGCTTGAAGCGTAAAGTGTGACAGCACCACTGGCCATCTTACACTACTATTAAAGCAGATTTAGTTTAAGTCTCCTTTTTGCCCAAGGATCTTTTGGCAGTCTGTATCCAGCCTATCGTTAACAAAATGACTTGCAACTGTGCTCCCATTCTCTGCTTCTACCATATGAAGTATTTTATTTCCTGATTAGCCTCTAGCAAAAATGACTTGCAGCCTTTTGACTTGAATTTATTTTTCTTGAAGGGGAGAACACATAAGGGAAATGGTAAAACAGATCAATGACATCAGAAGCCGTGTGAACTTCTAACATGTCCATGACAAGGAACCTACACCGAAAGGCTGGATGAGCTTTAATTTTCCCTGGTATTTCCCCTTGTATATTTAACATTTGTATGTTGAACAATATGCCTTTTACTTGTTATTTTGTAAAGATGGTCTGTGAAATAAAATACTTTTGATAAGACTCCTTACATGCTGTGGTTTTTTTGCTTTTCTCCTGGAAGGAGACTGCAGCAGGTATTTTAAACCTTAAGCGTGTTACAGTGTAATACTTACAGCTAGCTCAGTGCTGTGGGAAGGTTTTGCTACTTCCTTCAGAAAGCTGCCTGGGGTTACTCTGGGAGATGACTTCTACCTTTGCTCCATGGCATGGTGACTGCGGGGGAGGCCTGTGGCAGAAGGCAGAGTAGAAAGACCAGAGAAGCGCACACATTTCAGCAGCTTTTTTTTTTTTTAATTTGGAACACTTTCTTCATAAAGGACACACCTTCAATACAGTTAACAAATGGTTACACTTGAATCCTGTAGACAGCAGAATTCTACATCCACAATTGCACAGGACACCAATGGCTTGGTTCACTGGAATGCAGTATTAACTTCCAAACACTCAGTTTGCCTGTATCCAAAGATGGCTCTGGAGTCCGTCTTGACATTAAAAGGCCAATTATTTATCTGCTGTAGACAAACTTCAGTGGACAATAAAGAATTGCTGTCCCCTCCCCCCACCCCTTAGAAAAGGTGACATGGTCAAGCTCAGTTTTGAAAAGTAGTACTGCACTGCTACAAAAGTGGCACAGTAAGAGGTGCCAAAGTAAAGCTGTAAGGAAAGGAGGGCTGTTATTACCTGTTGGGTAACAAGGTTACCAGACATGCTGCAAGAACACTTCTTTTTGTACAGATTAAGACTATACAAGTATAGGAATGCATACAAAACTTGATCTCGTCCCTTTTACAGTCTACATGAACAGAATCCGGTTTTCCCATCCACTCACCCTGCGTATCCTAGCTGACCTGCCAGGTTGGAAGTAGTGCCTGTTAAGAATCTCTTACTAAGCGAGGAGAACCTACCACCCTACTCAAATCAAGCTCCAGCACACCAAGAACTGGAGGGAAGAGCATTTGTTTTCTGATGTTTTATGAGTAATACCACCCTAATCCATCCAGTGAGTATCTCTACAAGAGCTTTTACAGTCTTTTAAATTTGCTCTGCGAATTTGGCACACACGGTTTTGTTTTGTTTTTAAAGGCCCCTTGAAGTTTAAGTTCAGCAGAAGCTTGAGGTACTGCTTCTGAAGCTGTGCTGTCCTTCCCTGGGAGGGACAGCCCCTCTGGGTTAGGAGTACAGCTGTATGTAGTGAGCACATCTCCCACCACTTCTGTGACAGTCAGGTTTCTAATTTAAAAATAAGAAATTTGCACTGGTTGGTGAAAAAGGTCACTCATGCGTCAACTCTAAAATGGTCACAGCTACTACTTAAACAGGCATAAAGGTGTTCGGGTGCATGAAGGAGTAAGGTGGTAATAAGGAAAACCACCATACAGTAATCGTAATACCCTTCCTCTCCAAACCAAAAGGAGGTTCCTTCACTGACTCACACGGTGCCTGGCTTCAAAGCAAGGCAGCCGGTAGTCAGCACCAGCCCTTTCAGGTGAGTTCTCATCTCGGTCCCCTTCGTGCCCTACTGCATCCACCTCCAGCCTCCTCTAACTAGACCAACATGCCATCGCCGTCCACCAAGAAAAATACACAAGCATGCATACGAACACACACACACATGCAAAACTCCATTCTGCAACTGTTACATTTGTCACTGTGTCTATGAAAGATCACAAACTGATTGCCCACTCACCTGTCTTCCCTTACGGCCTGCAGAAAGACATCCTGCAGCCATCATCTGCAATCTGACAACACCACACCTATAGAAAGCCATGTCAACAATTTGTAAAAGTACACTAAGGAAAAGCCACATCAGCCCTGTACTATTTGAAACAACCTAAAATGGTCAGCTACGGCTGCGGTTGTTTAGAGCAGACAGGAAGGTAGGGCTGCTGAGAACGGGCACCGACACATGGACCAGAAAGGATGCTGAAAGGCCATGAACAGCTGCGTTCCTTGCTCTCTTGCACTAGGAGGACAGTCCAGAAACTCAACCAAAAATTCATTTTCTGCATAGGTCTTCAGGTGCGTTTCCTCAAGTGTTCAGCTTGCTGAAGAGATGTATAGGATTTGGTGTAGTTTTGCCATACAACAGGCTTCCTTAAACACTGCTGCACAGGTTAGGTATCAGTAACCAGTTAAGAGTTAGTTTTTGGGAAGGAAGGGAACAGAGGAAAAAGCTTTTCATTCTGCAGCTCCTATTAAAGGCCGATATTTTTTTCTCCAAAGTTTATTCTACAGAATAGGACCCTAACCATTGGAAAACTGAATGCCAAACATCTGGTATTGGATTTATGCATCAGGAGGCAGCTGCTGTCACCTCACAGTTCAGCAAATAGTAAGAAAGGTTAAAACCCCCAAAATCTGGTAATAGCCAATTAATGAAGAACCTAAGCCACATTTCAATTTCACTTTTAAGTGAAATTAAGTGTCATCTGGAAGATGACAACTCTGCCATCTATTTTAGTCCTTACTAAGGTAGGAAAAATGGCTTTTAGGCATCAGGCTTATGAAAGGAATTAATTGCTAGGGTGAATAAAATGCTTTAATTCTTGCAATGAGTGACAAGGAATTGAGCTTGTATGCTTCTTTTTGGCTGTTTTTAAGGCATTCCTCTTCAAAACCACCGGTTCTAACTTTTAGGTTAGTAGCAGGATATACACTGCTAAAAATAGGATTTAAGAACTTAAAATATAGTCATGTGCATTACAGTTTGGAGCATTTTCTGTCACTTCCGGTTTTCTTCATCACCTTCAGATCTATGGTCAAGTACGTCAAGAAAAAACAATATGCAATGGAGGAAAGTCTAAGTTCTAAATTTTGGACAGTAATGATCTGCTCCTTCAGCCCTCTTTCTTTTAATTGAGTTTAAGTAGGGGCCAGTTCAAGAACTCAATTTGCAACACCAGTATTACCAAACACCTGCAACCGTACATGAAACCATTGCTATCCAACTGTGTGCATGAAACTCCAACGGAAGGAGAAAAAAGAGGAGGAATGGTCATGTTACCACCACACATTTATACAACAAGAAACCCAAACCTAGCACCTGATTGATCACAAGAATTTCTTGCCTCTGCTGTCATGTTACATAGTGTAATTTAAATGTATGGTTATAGAAATATGGGACAGTGTAGGAGTCAACTCCAAGCAATACCATGATACCATACTTTAAAGTAAGAGATGCACTGTACCTTTCAAACTTGAACCAGCAGAATAATGCAGCTCCAGCGCATTTGTGCTCTGTGATGGAGAGTGCAATCCCTGTTTCGCATACTCTTATTATACACTGACCCAGAAGAGGTGGGTCAAGCTGACTGCTTCATTCAGCACCTTACCTTGACACTTTCCAGTGAAAGCTAGCAACTTTACACCTGGTGTCACCTGCCAGAGCAAAGCAGACCTGCATAAACCCCATGCCAATGCTCAGACAATGCACAGGATTTATACTAGCTTTTTTTTTTCCCCACACACACACAGAGAATGGATTACAGGTACTGCTCGGCTTCAGCAATGAGAAAGAACCAGCTGTAGTTCCATATTCAAAATTACATTTGTGAAAAGAGATTACAAAACAGTGCATTTCTTGTGCTTTTCCTTAAGTATCAGAATTCAACGGAAAAATTTCAAGGAGCTAAATTCTCAGTACATTTTTCTTTTTTTTTGGATTAGCATTTATCTGTTCAGGAGACACACAGCTCACTCATGTCCACCACGTTTCAGCAGCATTCAGATTCTTCAACACAAAGTCAATGGTAAAAAGAAAAAAAGAAAAAAAGAAAAAAACAAAGTACTGAGTTATGAAATAAGATCAATATCCAGTGTCCTGCTAATAAAGTCATATTTTAATATAAAATATTCATACAGCATACTCTACACCTCATTCTCTCTGCTAGCTGAATACTGTTACTGACTATTCAAACAGAAAAACTTCAACCACTTTGCTCTTCAATGTTTTGGAGGGACAATATGGTTTCCAGCAGCTACTTTGATCACAGTAGTGGGGGGGAAAGGTAAGAGGGAAAGACAGGGGGTAAATGTTCCAAAACTCTATATTAGGTTACGAAGTCGGCTGAAAGAGGGGAAGTTTTTCAGAATGTAAGGACTGATCCCACTCAGTGGAACACGAAACACTGCACTCATTAGTGTTTCCATTAGAAAGTTCTCCTTCCTACACTGCAAGTCACCCTCGTGCTCTCTTCCTGCCCAGTACGAAACCTTTTTCCCTCTAGAAACAAAACTTAGTCATTGCTCCCCTCTGTTGTCTTCTGCTCTTTCGGTTAGAGTTAAATAATAATTAATGTTGCTATAAAGATGAGTTAAAAACCCCAAATGCAGCCTTGGAGCCCGCTCATCAGGGTGTCATGTTTCAGGAAGCTGATTAATGTCCGTCAGTTTTGTGTCATTCAGGATTGCACGGATTCTCTCCAGGGAATCTGCCTGCCGGATCCGCTCCAGCTGCACCTACAGAAAACCAACAGATGCAATGAGCTAGTAAGACGTGCTGGTGCAAGACCATAGACCCATAACCAGAACTGAGCCAACAGGCAATGTTAGCAACCTCTAGTACCTGTGCAAGCAGAAGAGAGATCAAATTATCATTGGCTGAAAAATGCAACGTGTGAAGGAGCACAAGCTTAATTTAGAAACAAGAACGGGGGAAGGAAGACATAAGGCAGTTGTGTTTTCAGAATAAAAAGCCACTTTCTGCGGGGCTCAAGCAAGCCTTCATTGTCACTCTGTGACAAACCAAAATCCTCATTCGATGGTAATTTCTCATGTTACGCAGCGGATCTTGTACTGTGCACGGTGGAGATGGCACAAACCCCTGTTTAAACTGAAAGCACTAACTGCTGAGAAACTAAGGTGTAAGAACTGCTTAGGGGCAGAAAGAAAACACAAAATAGAGAGCTACAACACTCTTACTGAGCTCAGTACTGAAGGCCTACTAAACTGCCTGCAAGTTTTGGAAGAGTCTGCCACACATCTTTCAAGTGGTGTATATGTTTTTGCTTTAAGAACTGCATAAACCAGCACATGCAGTACTTTAAAAAAAAAAAAAGAAAAACAAAAAAACCCCCCAAAACCACAAACTGGATTATGACAAACAAGAAGCAACTTCACTAGCCAGGACAATTCAATAGTCTCCTTTGTTCTACCTACTCCTCCAGAAACAGCCAGAACAAAAGAGGACAGTTCCCTATTGTCCATCCAGCTAAACTCTGTCTAGTAAACAATCTCCTATATTCCTGTTTTAGTTTTCCAAATACACCTGAATGCTTGACTCAAAAAAATTTGTATTTTTAATTCTGCTGAATTTCACCGAGCCAACTGGCCGAGAACTCAAAGGAGACAGTGCTGAAATTCAGTACCTCCTTTGTGAGCAAGATTTCTAGTAAGCTGGAACGTGAGGGGGGTGCAAATTCTAAAAACACGGACACCGAAGGTGAGACCAATCTAGCCTGGCTCCCTGAGGGAACAGTTAGTCCCCCTGCAAACACAAAAGCTGCAGGTCCCTTCACCTCTCTACAGTTAACAGAAAGAAAGAGAGATCAGCTTGACAAACTGGAATTAGCCTTGATGAACACCCCTGCTAAAACTCCTTCCTTCAGCCACCTCTCGGTATCTCATTGCCAACCACAGGTTCCACTTTTTGAAGGAAATACAAGGATAGCAACAGTGACAATAGCAAGGATAAGGCTTTTAGATAGTATAAATAGAAAGCAGTAAATATAACATGATATGAATATATGAAATGGTTCTTCAAACAGTACAAATTTATTACTTTGTCCTCAAATATTTGCACCCTAATGATTTGCTATGAAAAGTAACATACTGGAAAAACACTAGGAGATGGACAATAAAATGCTAGGGTCTAAAGGCGCCATCATTTATGCCTCTCTACAGTTCCTTTTAGTGCAATAGTTGTGTATCTTTGCTGCTGAGAATTGGTTGGAATCAAGTAATCAGAATAAAATCCCCAATAGGCTTTAAATACTAATATTATACTAGGAACACTTGATCAGTTTATTATACTAATAACTTTTAAAATAGTTCATGAATACCAACATAAGAAAATTTACAACTGCTCTGGAGAAGTAAAGAAGCAAAAGTAGCACCTTACAAATTGACTGTACTTCCCTTACCTGAAGCGTCTGAGAAAGCTTTACAAAATCTCTCTGCACTTGCTCACTGACATCTAATTCAGTCTGCAACCGCTGAGCTTTATTCTTCTCTTCAAACACCAGCTGTTCAAGGTTTGCCTGAAGAGAAAGAGATTCTTTATGCTATGCCTAAACTGAATAAAAAAGGAGAAGTTTGTATAAACTGATTAAAGCATGATACTAGAGCAAAGAAGCATGGTTATACTGAGAGTCCTGGCAAGAAATTAAACCAATCACTCTTTCTACACCTCAGTTTTCTTAATTGCAAAACTGGGGGCTAATACCCAGACAGACATCCCCATTAGATTGGTTAAAGCATGAAAAAGCCCCATGACTTTTAACAGCACTATGTCCAAGGATCTCAAAATAAAAAAGCAGATTTCTGAGTTTTAATGGAACACGACCATAGATGAAGGGCAGTAATCTGCTGGTGAAAAGACCTTGCTGTCTAGAGTTTTAGTCAAAAAAGTCGGGGGGGAGCAGGGCTCAAGAGAGAGAAAACAGATCACAATTAATTCATCTGACTGCCAAAGTAAGGCTCCTTCCTACAGCAACAACAAAAATGATATTTATTGAAAAGTATCAAAGCATTGAAACCAAGGTTTGGTTAGTCAGGAAGCCTTCTATATGCAGAAATGTTACTGAAGCCTAACTTTGGAAGACAACCCAAAAGAGATACTCAAGTCAGCAAGAATTCAAATCTACTGCTTTACAAATCCAAGTGCAAAGTGATTGGGATGATGATTTAAACAGCATCCAACGGATACTATTTCACTGCCAGAATCTTATCAACATTCAAAAGCTTCCTTTTTCATTCTCATGTAGTGATACATCTTCTGACCACAGTTTGATCATCAGAGAAAATGCATATATACTTCATACCCAGACATCATAGCTACCTTTGCTGCTGTCTCCTTCTTCAACTGTTCTTCTAGAGTGTTTTTTGTTTCCTGCAGACTCTCCAGCTGCTGCAGGTTTTCCTGCGAAGAACTTTCCAACTATATTGTAATAATAATAATTAAAAAAGTATTAACTAAAATTCCTAACATTTCCATTTCTCACAGTCCTGCCATACAGGAAGTATAGCCCAAGTGTCTTTCCCAGGACTCAGAAATACACCTCAATAATCTCTCCTAGGGACATAGAAAACACCTCAATAACATCTCTTTCTCTCCATTTATTTCTTTTTGGAGCTGGAGAGAAATGGCCAAACCTGACATTTAGGTTATTATTAGGTAGCCTAATGTTAGTTAGGAATTAGTTAACCCAATATTTAGGTTACAGTTTAATAAACAGACAAAACACCTTTTAAGGAACAGAACTATAAACATGTCCCAGTCCTACACTGGCATCAATACAGCTATTCTGTCCTTCAAAGTTCCAGGCATGACCTTCTCTGTTCCCTTTGAAACAGTCACAGAAGCCACACAGGTGCAGTTACAACACAGGTACATTCTTAGTTAATACCAAGAGTTGCAATAGACTGAGAGCGTCCAGTACAGTGTCAGTGCCTTCAGTAAGAAAATTTGTGCAAATGCATAGACTGCTGTTCCTTCTTATAGAAACGAAAGGTTATCTGTGCAAATAAGCCAGCACTCCAGCATCCCACGAGCATGTTGAGATGAAAGAACAATAATGTTATGTGTTTCAGAATTCTCTCCTTAGTTCAGCTCTATTTCCCTCCCAATACTGGGCATGCTAAACATCGTACAAAAATATATCTGAAGTGTTACTGACACCTCAAAGGCAGATGGAAAAAAAGTTAATTTTCTCTGAGGCTGATGTCAAAGTAAGCAACACAGTGTCACTGATAGAACTAGCAGAAAAAAAATCCTATTCTTTTTGTTTGAAAACAAAAACAAAAACTCCACAGTGAAAGGGCTCCTTACCTGTTCCTTTTCCACTTTTATTCTTTCCAGTTCAGCTTTTAAACTGGAAATGGAAGCTGAAAACCAAGAATATTAAAGCTTAAATGCAAGAAAAACACAGGAAACTGGACATATCCTGTTTACTTCTGTTAATATTTAAAGGAGAATTAAGCACATGATACATCAAAGGTACCTCTCAAAGGTAAACAAATAATTGTACTTTTGTTTTCAGCTGCACAGCTTTGTTGTATCTGCTATCAAAAATGGACAGTATTTAACATTCAGATAAGTCTACTTATCACAAAATCAAGTCTTCACTTATCTTACTAATTTCTAATATTCCTAGTTTGAGACTGTTTTACCCCTGCTCACCTATTTCCTCTTTGCAATTCTCTATTTCCAGCTGTAGAGTTTCTTCTATATTTTCTTTCAAATATTGTTCAGCTTGAATCTGTTCTTTTAAGAATAAAATCTCTGCCTTAAGTTTCTCCTCAAGGTGATCTGCTGCTGTCCGCACACTAATTATGTCTTCACGATATTTTAAAATCAGCTCACGGAGCTCCTGAATCAATGATTAGCAAAGATTTGTATTATGATCTTCAGATACACACAGTACTACGTTTATCAGCATACAAGCCAAAGACAAAGTTATACTACCCCAAGGTTTGTCCCACCATACCAGATCTTGCATCCAGCAAGGCATTAAACCAAACCGCACAGTCTGCTTGGCCATAGTAAATGAATAACGTGTAAAGATTCATGTCTCCACAGGCTTATGACCCTCTCCCCCCTGCCCTTCACCCCCCACGATCTTTTAAGCTTGACATGCTTGAGCGTAAGGGAGTGGCCATGAAAAGGATGACAAGGCTTATCATTATTCAAGGCTCAGGATTATTACTGGTCTTAATGACTGACTAAGCTTTATTTATTGAATAAATACCTACATTGGAGCCACGGTGACTGAACACTTGTGTGCCCAGTTGCAAAATACACCTTAAACTAGCTGAACTGGGATAACTGACAACAGAGCAGTTGTCAGGCCATAGTTAACTCATTTTACTGTTATCTATCCATACCCTGAAGCATGCCCATGGCACAGGGGGATCAGACTGCTGATTTTGTACATCACAGACTTACAGGGTTAAAATCCAGATTATTGTGCACTGTGCTATTTGAGTCAGCTTTTTGATAAGATTCTTCCAGCAAGATCTAGTCACACACATTATTTGTATTAATGATTTAAAAATGTTTTACCTCTGCTGCTTCTGGTAGAATGAAATCTTCGGCTTGCTGTAAAGACACATGCAAGCTATGTTTTCCTTGAAGACTTTCATTATCTTTTTGCAGTCTCACCAACTCTTCTGAAACCTGCTCCCTTGACTGTGTCAGGACAGCCTCCAATGTAAAGAAAAGCATAAATTCTCACTCAGGGTCATGCTCAGATCTCTTCATGCCCCATTTACTATCATTGCTTTCAAAGGTCTGGTGAATTGATAGTCTTCGTAAAGAAGGGAAACAAAATGTTTGTGTGGATCAACACAGTTCTCTCCTGCCTGGCGTAAGCACCAGAAATAAAGGCAAGATCAATCTTAACAGCACAGGCAGATAGGAGGAAGCAAGTGATAAATACAGCATTGTTAAGTCCCCCAGTTTTCTTCTGTATTTATCCATTAGCTAGCCGTGCTGATGGAGGGGGGCAGGGAAATCACATGTAGTTTTGAGAACTGGTAGTGATGTTTGTTAAAATCACCTAACTACTCAGCTGTAAGATCAGGTTATTCAAAAACCTTGAACATTCATCCTGAAACTTTCAATGGTAGGCATCTGCCTCCCACTGTCTTTTGAGGAAAACATCAAAACAGCTGATCCCTTGTGAAGAAAAAGGATTAAGAAAACATAGCTTTGCTTGCATTAGAAAAGAAAGAAAATCCAGTGAACTTTTCTGAGAGGAATGATTGCTTTGGTATAGGGAAACAGGGACTTGAACTCTGAAAGAGGCTGCCCTTTGTATTATAGGTGGACAGCATGAAAAGCATATTCAGATCAATACATTTTCTGAATCTCCTGCATCTCCATTAGACATGCTCTCATGCAGAACATCAAACAGAACATTTCTGCAAGCAATGTCCTAATGTCCTACAGACAATCCCAGAGCCTAGAAATGCAATACTGGGATTCAGGAGAACGAATGCTCTTAGTCCCCACAATGCTGTGCAAGGAAAAAAAGAAGCAACTTGATTCTAACATACAAGGGAATGAATTGCTCCAAGGAAGTTAGACTTTGTTCTGCCCTAGAAAATGAGGTCCTATTCCTGTTCTCTGGCTTAATTCCTAAAAGATGCTCAAAATAGTTTTTTAAAAAAAAAGTAAGTTCCCATACATATCTCTTCCTGGGTGTTAGGACTGATATTTTAAGTCTGACCTGTAAAAACATTGAGCGTTCATCTCTAAAACTCAAGAAAATACTCACTAGCGATGGTACTTGTGATGAATCCTAAAAAATTGCCTTGAGAAAAATCTATTCTGTCTTCAGATATGAGGTGAAATAAAGATACTAAATGGGCATGGAATGTACATAATGAATAAGGGGGGAAAAAAGTTGACTAGTGATCTCCATATTAATCAATACGACCTGTTACGGGTCCAGCACTTGCTATCAGAGCTCATTCGGTCAGTAGCTTTACACGTTAAGATGCACAGCTCTCTCTAGCCAAGCTTGGCTGGGCAGCAAGACAAAGCCTTTGACAAACACATTGAGCTCCAAAGGTTAGACAAGCAGTGCTGTTCAAATGATCTCTGGGCTTAAGCTGTCTTACCATTTGCTCCTGGACACTCCTCTTTGCTTGCAAAAATGCCTGCTGCAGTTCACTGAGGAAGTTCTCCGACTTTTGACATTTAGCCATGAGCAAAGAGATCTTAAAAAAAGAAAACCCACACAAAGATATAAAGCATGAAACAGATTTTGAAGAAGAAATAACCACTGAAGTTCTCTTGCCTGTTATCATTACTAACATATACTTTGAAATTTCAAACTAATCCACTAAAGTTTATTTTGTTAATTCCTTACTCACTCAGTAAAGCAGTAATGCAGCTCAAGTCAGTAAGAAGAGATGCTGTGCTTCTATACCAATACCATAGTTATATTCTGTTTACCAAACTCTAAACAACAAATACACAGTTAATTCTAATCAAACTTGAATGTAAGCCAGTTCAGAGAAACTGAAGGGAAACTGCAGAGCTACTACCTAAGTTCTCAGCATTTTCTTTAAGGTAAAGTGTTTTGTTTTTTTTCTACCTTTCTCTGAAAGCATAGATCTTCAAAAACTTTACAATTAAGTTATTCTACACCACCACATGCTTAACAGTTAGATTAAGCATTAATTAGGAGCACCCTGGTCCAGCCAAAAGAAAGAATGTATAAACATATTCCTGTCATCTAAGACAGACTTTGTCTAATGACTACCGTTTCTTTAGTAAGAAAAAAATACTGTGTGGGATGGAAGAGAGAAAGTCTTCCAGCTCAAGTGAAGTAAATTCAATGTCTTGTACACAGCATTTACCTCATATTGTAATCTTTAACAGGCCAAAGATGATGACTTGGGTTGGTTTTTTTTTTAAAGCTATGACTACCACACATCCTATTTGGCTCTGTTGTTCCAGGAGAGTTATGTACACAGACTGAAAAATCTTTTTAGCAGGCTGTTGTTTTAAAGAAGTCTAGTGCATATTTTGGACCAACTACTGTTACTGCCTGCTCAGATACTCATTAACTGTATGTCTTCACCACAAGTCCATTAACTGGGTGTCAAGTATTGATGAGAGCAAGTGGTACGAATAGTACCACTCTTCTACTGACAAGGACAGTGACCAAGAACACAGGGCTACTTTTGCATGTTTGGGCGTGAAGTGACCTCATACACAGGTCACTTCGAAATTCAAACACTACTCAAATTCCAATTATCACCTCTGTAATGGATTTCAAGATTAGAGATGAAACTTTAGGGCCAAAATTGGATAACATGATACTAGAGACATGTCAGACTTATCTAGAAACTGTGGCAGGCTCAGGTGGAGCATAACTAATCCTAGAAATTCTCATTTTTGTTGCCTCTACAGCAGGTAGTCCACCCATATCTAACGGAAGAGTTCCTATTGCATACTTTTGACTAACAGTTCATGATTCATACCATCTTGATTACAAAACGCTCGTACCTGATTAGAGGAGTCCTCAGCACTTTGTTTCATGTAATCCTCCAATTCCTGTTTATCTTTCATTGTCTTTTCCAGTTGGTCATTAGCCTGCCTCAGCATCACCTGCAGCTTTTTCACCTGTGTTGTTACAAGAAAACACTTTAATTTTCCGTTCTTTAGGGGAGTATTTATTTCCTGGACACAAATGTAACCCACCTCATCACACCCCCCAACCACAAAACAAAACCCCTCAAAACCCTATGCAACCCGTAAGTTCCTTTGTTGTTCTTCTGAAACACCCTGCATCACAGGTTACACCTATAAGGAAACACTGGACATCAAACTGCACTGGACTGTTGCCATGTAATGACTTCAATCACTTATTTCAAAACAGAATGTGACTCATGCCTTCTGTACCCATCTGAAAATTGTTCTTTGGTATATGGCAGGAAACAAACATCCTCCACTACTTTACAGTCATTTTATGCTGCTAGGATGAGGTCCTCCAATTTTCCCTTTGCTGTTAACAATTCTTGCAGTATCAAAGATAATAGAATTTAATGCATGAAAAGCATTTTGGAATATAAATTATGAAAGATACTGACTTCAGCATGAGCACAACACTTTTTATAGAACAGTGCCTTTACTGCATGGTCTTATAGCACCGGATAAAGTGGTTCTCCAAGGTGAATCCTTAAGAAACAGGTACACATGGTATCATGACCATGTAACAGTAACAAATCAGGTTATGTCAATAAAATGCCAGAAGTTATCCAGATTTTAAGTATGCTGACATTGTTGAATTAAAACCAGTGAGTGAAACAGCAGATGGTTCACTGTTGCAACCTTAGTAGTATGAACAACTGCAAAAGTCTTGCTCAAGCTTGAAGAGAAATCCCACCTGGTCTCTTGTCTCAGCCTCCTGAATCTGGATACCTTGCAACTGCTTCTCATAATTCGAGCACATATCACAGCGTCTACCCAGCTTGTTCCCTGCATTCTGCACCTGGAGAACACAGAGTTATCACCTGCCATAAAGGCCAAAAAATTCTTCAAGGAATGCAGGAGTGCTACACACTCTCAGGTGTGTTGTGTGATCACAAAATATTACAAATAAAAGACAGTGGCAGAATCACATAATGGCAAGATTAAGTTGCTCTAAAAGTAAAGGATAATGTATATCAGCTGCAGGATATCAGCTTTTCCTAGCATGAGTCCCACTTTTAGCACAAAAGCAATAAGCCATGACATGCAAAAGTTCATCAAGTCATTCAGTGTGTCCTTTTGAAATATATTACTTACCTGTATAGAAACAGACATCTCAGAGAAAAGCTTTCAACAGGCCATAGCATTTTTCCATGCAATTATTTTATATTACAAATCAAATTATAAACACAATACTAAGGTATTTGTGTTTTTTGTTTTGAGTTTGTGTCTGTGTGTGTTTGGGGTTTTGTTGGTTTTTGGTTTTTTTCTTTGTTTGGTTAGTTTTTTTAAATCAACACAAACCAATTAAAAAGCAAGTCAGTTCATCAAGTCAGGTCTTCCTTAAATCTTTTGCCTCCTGTAACTGAACTCTGAATATTTTTCAATGGCACACACTAATTTTGTTCTACAACAGTCATCAAGCTTTATTTTTAATACCCTCCTCCAGTATTGCTTAGTATCAGAGACTGAAGAATCAGATAAAAGAAGAATTGGGAAAGAATAAAGTAGAAGACAGTCAGATTAAAAAAAAAAAAAAAAAGAAGAGAAGAAAAAAAAGAAAAAAGAAACCACACCAAACAGGAGCAAGGTGTGTGGGGGGGAAGTGTTGGGGTGTGAAGCAGGGAGACAAAGAGTAAATCAGCTGCCATTTTGAAATTGTAATGGTTTTGGCCAAGGGGACAAATGGAATTTTTATCAAAGCTCCAGCTACAAGTCAGGTTTCAGCTGAAATCGTATTTGTATTTGCTGCTCCATGTCTCACCCACATAGAGTGGCATTCACATACTCTGCCTGCACTCCTGCCTCCAGAAACATGTGGGAAGCAGTGCATTTCTTTTCTGAATTCTAAGAAAGGGTTGGAGTAAAATGTCATCCAAATGTCAACAGGACAAGGAACTACTCAAGAGTAAAGGATTTAACTCAGCTCTGAGATCACGGTGCCAGATATTCTCCAGATATTACAATTAGTAGCAACACAAAAAATAGCAACTGTACAATAGGTTTGGAGAGACCTCTTAAGTAATGATTTGCAGATACATTGAATTCTAACAAGTTGAGGAAATAAAATATCACCAGTTCTTCATCTCATCTGGCCTTTGCTTGGCCTCTTCTCTTTCGCTGCATTCTTAAAATGCCTTTTTCTTTTTACCCCCATCTTGTCTTCCTTTTCACCCATTATGGATTGTTATTTCCCCCCACACACCCCTTTTCTTCTCCCTAACATGTTGCTCTTTGGCCTCTCTTCTTCTGAATGAGTAACCACAAGAGCCCCACAATACTTCTCTTTTCAGCAATAAACCAAATACAAGCTGTGAACTGGCATAATATAAAACTGATGAAAAACTGACAGGCAGAATACCCAGAAGCAACAATTTCCTTGGTCACCCATACTGAAACTGGCACAGTGTTAAGTCTAATCTGCTGCTTGTCGCTCTCTGAAATTGGTTTCTGATTATGCAAGTCCCCAACAATTTTCTGAAGCTTCCTTTGTGGTAGCTTTGTTTGTTATGCATATCTTGGCTGCTCGTTTCTAAACTGCACTCCATGCACAATCCTCAGTAAAACTCCTTGGCGTACAAAACAGCACTGTTAGCCTTGCTCCTTTTGTTAATCTTTACACTTTCCTAGTCACCCCCGGATGCACTATAATGTCCTTTCCTTAGCTTCCCATTTTCTCCTCTTCTTTGAGTTCTCTCATCTTTTTTCACCCCCTCACATATTTGCAAGATCAACAGCTACCTCTGCCAGACCCTTCCTTAAGTGCAAAAATATCCTGAATTTAGTAAAGCTGACTTTCCCCACAAACAGAGTCAGCCAATACGGTTTACAGATGTGCTTTACCTACAGAAGTATTCCAAGAGAGAGAAGTGAATAGCTACATAAGATACTACGTATTTCCTTCCATACCTAACTCCATATAAAGCAAATTAGGAAGAGCTTTCACCTAGCAGACAGTCCACAATGCACAGAGGCAGCCTGTCACACAGGCAGCGGTCACAGCAGATGCATGCAGTGAGTACTCACCTCCTTCTGCAGTAGGTTCCACTCTGTTTCGCTAACCAAGCGGTAACCACTGGGAGATACATAAGCGCTTTCTACCCCTTGTGTAACACTGGAAAGAAGCGAAGCAGTCTCTTCTTGCTCTGGTGTCATTGCTTTGATTGCTTTTTCCTGATCTTTGGTTAACATGAACCCACTTGGCATTTGCAGAGACCCAAGGGAACCCGTATCAAAGTTCTCAGACACTGAATCTGCTCCAACAAGTGGTCCAAAATCTGACTCATCCAGGTTCCCAGCAGATTTTGCTTTGTTGTTGTATCCTAAAGCTTTGGACTGTAAAGATCCAGATGTCCCCAGACTGTCTGTTGACTGGGCTCTCCGTAGTCCATCTTTAAACATATCATTATCCGATTTATTGAAAGATTCGCCAGAAGAAAGAAGCAAGTCTGCATCCAACGAATGGACTGAGCCATGGGTGCTATTTACATGCACC
The DNA here is from genome assembly GCF_034638445.1 of Ciconia boyciana. Classification (NCBI taxonomy): domain Eukaryota; kingdom Metazoa; phylum Chordata; class Aves; order Ciconiiformes; family Ciconiidae; genus Ciconia; species Ciconia boyciana. Next base: position 4,393,414 of record NC_132950.1, read on the forward strand.
TGGAATTGAAAGACAAGGAAGAAAAAATTATATACTCCATTCTAAAAGCATGGTACAAGAGGAATGCTGGACACTATCAGACATGGTGAAAGCAAGTTTAAATTGGCTTTGGCAAGAACATCTGATCACTAAACTTAAGATGGCAGAGAAAAGGATAGAGAACTGAAAAGTACCAGCTAGAATTAAAAAACAAAACAAACAAACAAGAAAAAAAAAACCAACCCTCTTCTGTTAAGAGCCTGCTTTTGTAAGAATCTGTCTTCCTGCCAGACAAGCAAGGACACAGTCACCTTACATCTTCCAATATTTGAAACAAAGCGCTTCTTCCACTAAAGAGATATACTTGCAGTATCACTTCTAGAACTATAATCTACACAACAGAAGGCAAATATTCCACTTTCACAAGTAAATTCAGACGTCCTTCATAAAACAAAAAACTTTACATTAACATAAAAATAAGTGGAGAATGATATACTTAAAATCTACTCTATACTGACAAGTGAATATTCTTCTATTTCTTTCTTCTGCTTTGAGTGTCTGAAAAATTATTGTAAGAGAAAGAAATATTTTCTTTAAAAGATTATTTGTACGTAAAATAAAATGAAAAGGGAAAAGGCTGGGCTTAAACAGAAAGGCATCCTGGGGAATACCAATACCAAAAGCCACACTGACTGTCCTGTGACGTGTATAAGCACATTAAGTGTCTTGATCTATTTTTATTTATTTGTAGCACTGAAAAGAAAGCAGTAATGCTTTATTTAAAAAGCATATGACTGCTTTCAAAATACCTTCCAATATATTATGCACTTCTGCTTTGCCATTAGACATGTAAAGAAAATAACACTGGAAATTATTATTTTTCTCAAGAGGCTTGTTTTCAAAATAGGTCCGGCAGAGACTAGCAGGTGGCTGGTACTTCAATATAGGTGTTTATAACTTATAACAATATATCATATATTACTGGTTTTATGACTGTTGTAAATGCCTTGTTTTAAGCATTTTTAGCCATAATATTTATATTACTTTAATATGTATATATATGAGTTTAAGTTCATAACAAAAAGTCAAGAGAATACGGACTTATATAAAACTGCATCTTCAGACAACTACCGTTTGGTGATACAGTTAACAAATAACTTGTTTGTATTGCAAACTGCTCAACAGAGAAGAGCTCAGAAGTCAAATTATTACAAGTTATGAGACGTGACTGAGAATACAATACATTACCACTTCTAAAACACATTCTGTACAGCTGAAAAAGGTCATAAATAGCAACAAAACATAAATCCATACGCAAAAAAACAAAACCACTCTGGAAACTATACCCTTACTCAAAATGTAAAATTCTCCATCACATATAATTCCTAGAATTAAATAAATGTTGTGATTAAGGGACTAAAAGAGTATCCCAGGAACTGAGATTAAAGAACACATCAGAAGACAAAACTTTTCTTCACCATCAATAGGTCTCATTTCATATCTGGATACAGAAGTGTTATTATACAACACAGCATTTGAAATAGAAGAAGTTGTATCCTTACTGTAGGATAAAGGGTAGAACTAGATCTCAGCTACATTTAGATGTTACAATTCTGAACATCCCTTCTGCATTCTGAACTGTTACAAATCATTGACAATAATAAAGGGCAGACTCTAGAAGTATATACTTTTTTTCCCCTTCAAAAAGGATAAATAAAACAGGCAAAATACTGGTTGACACTGCAAACTCCCAAGTCTCTTGAAGCTTACATAAGCTTCTATAGCACAAAACTTGGTTTGTTTTTATTAATTTGTCCCTGTTTTGACCTACAAAACCAAAATGGAACCTGTCAGATGATCAGATAAACAAGCAAAATGCAGTGGGAAAGGATAAGTAATTGCCCACTTTGATATTGTTTCCAAGTTACAACCTGTGTGCTCATTGGACTCCTTTCTTCACAGGTGAAAAGCTTAGGCAAATTTCAAATACAATTTCAGCTTGTCCCAGTGTCTGACTATCTACAACACCCAAAAGGCTTGCTAACTAATGACATCCAGCAGCACCTGGTGCTGAGCCCCAGCTACTGGCTTGGCTAAAAAAAAAAGTTTATTTTTGGTTGCTGAACAGATGTGGCCAAAAACCTCTACTTGCACAGTTGGATACAGCTTAATACATACAGACACACACATCATGCTATTTTGCACATGCTAAGCAACTGGCTAACTTCATAATCAGTGATCTCAGACTTGTCTAACCAGTTTAAGTTCAGTCCAGAATTCAACGAGTATGTTAGCAAAGTAGCTACAATACACTTTCTGAATGTTCAGATACAATTGGTTTAATTCTGAACATTTAGGTGTGTTAGAATGTGGTTATAAATCCCAAGAGAATTTAACACCAGTTAACATCCAGAATGCAAAAGGTAAATTACAGTTTTTAACAGCACCTCTCAGGATTGTAAAGTATTGTCTTCCAGTCTTTATTAGAATTTATATATTCAAGAGCAACTCCAAAGATTTTTCATTGCTTAATAATTATAAGCTACAGAGAATAAAGGGCACTAAGTCTGCATTTGTATTTGTAATCAACATCCTGAGGAATGCACAAGTGCCCAGAGTTGCTTTGAACTATCCAATTGTTTTACCTCTTCATTAGAGAGCTGGGTAAGGGTTTCCTCATGGGCTAGAGAACATGAAGCTTTCGTTTCATCATCTGAATCTTTTTGCTTCTGCTCTTTTCTCTTGCTAAGCCTTTGCTGATCATCTTCTTCCTAGAAATCAGTGGTCGACAGAGAATACATATAAGCGTGATTCAATTTTGCCGTAGTAGTCATGACATTAGCTTTCATGATAAACAAAGCTATAAAGAAGGCACTGCAAAAGATTATTTTGGTTAAAAATCCAGTATTTATCACATAAGCATTCTTCTGGTTAAAAATCTAGTGTTCGTTTCACAAGGCACCCAAACTGACTTAATAGAGAACTTACTTTTCAAGTTTAGCGGCCAATTCATGTTCTAAAATAATTTTATTCAAAGAACATATTACCTAGTTAAAAATTCTTATTATAGGGATTACCAAATAAGTAACAAAAATAGCTGTTACACTGGCTATTGTATAGAACCTGATAATATATTTGCATCACTAATGGGCCCATTAACAGCCATTATACAACCATTAACACTAAAACAAAATGTGAAAACAAGAAGTGCCTTGATCACTCTAAACAATGGAATGTAACGTGTGGAAAAATAATCAAAAGAAGACATCACAGAATACTAAGTCTTAAAGCAGATACACCATCACTTGCATAAGCTAATTTAAAATGAAGCTCTTAATTGATGCCTGAGCTAGGTATTGTATTGGAAAAACCTAGAAAGAAGTGAAACTTGCTATCCTAACATCCTTAACCAGATGTTGTGTGTCAGATGACTGTTTCTTCCTCCAGGATCAACTTCTGCATATTATTACCTTTTCATTTAACAATATTGGCAACATTACTTTTTAAGTTATTATATACATCAATATTAAAATATTCGCACAAATGGAGAGTTTGTTATAACTGTTGGCTGTCAGTCAAACAGAGAATTTCTATTAAAACTGTCAGCTATCATTTTTTGAAATATTAACACAGTTAAATAACTTGTCTCCAACATGTGATTTCCATACCTGTTATACCACAGTAAATCTACAGTATTAAAAAAAAAAAAAAAAAAGGAAAGCAGCAAGTAACCTGATCCTTTTTTTTCAGTTCTTCAACTTGTCGGAGCTGCTCAGAGGTCAGAACAATTTCCATACGTTGCATGTCCCTCATCAGCAAACGCTGAGACTCCAAGAACTGGTCATTGGCTTTTTGCCACGTGTGTTTCAACTGGTTGTGCTGTTGCCGCTCTTGCTCTAAGAGATGGCAGACTATTCAAAAATAGAAAGACTCGTTCTCAATCAGAATTTTTTTAACCTCTTTTCCAGAGAGACACATTTTCACAAATAAAAGTAATTATTGTTCTAATCAAAAACAGTCAGGCTTTGTTCAACAACTACAATGAAACAAGACATTTCGTAATTCCCAAACTTGGCTTGTGATTAGGCATGTATTACTGACAGTTTAAGATTTCCCAATCAGAAAACTAATGCCTTAACTTCATTCATGAATTCTATACACTTTATTTTTTTAGCGTTGGTCTCAAAAGGCTGTCTTCTATGTCCCTACTTATTTCAACAGACGGTTCCATTTTTCATTCCTCTAAAGTGATTCTGTGCTGTATTGGTATGCATGTACATTTATACATCCATTCCATCACCAGGCATTCAGAATTGACATACCTCAGGGAGACATATGAATACATTATGGAAATAATGCTCATAATTGTATACAAATAAAGACACCAGTAAAATCACTTTAATAAGAAGGAAGCTTGCAATACTGTAAGAACTTAGCAGAATTTCAATAGCATCCCTTGAGAGAATAAATGGCTCTGTTGTTTTTCTCTGTCATAAAAGAACTCCACATTCAACTCTCCTGTAAACATTTCAAGGGCTTTCACATTTAAAAGTACTGCTTCCCCTCTCCCCTCCCCCCCAATTTCTCAAAATCCAATTCAAATAAGAAGTCAGAAAAGGAGTAACAGCTATGTTGGTTTTTGCATCCTTAGTGTAAAAGAGTTATTATTAGATAGGTACCTTCATGCAGTTCTTTCCGCAACTTCTCTGCATCTTCTTGCAGGACTGATTTTTGCGTGTTGAGAACAGCCACATACATCTCTAAGTCTGTCCTACATGACTTCTCGGCTTCCAAATAATGGTTCAGTTCTTTAACCTGAATAAAAAGAGGGAAATCCACCATCTTAGTGGAGGAACACTCTCATGCATTTCCTCTTTCTTAGAAGTTACAGTGTCACCTGTTCAGGTAACATACAGGTGCTGAAGACGAGTTTATTTCTAGAAATCACAAATACTCAAATACCAGTGTGCAAGTAGTATTTGTATTTATTTCTGAATTAATTACTCAATAGAATTCTGCTAAGTCAAACATACCGGTATATTTATAGAGTTCCCACAGTCGGATCACAACAGCAGCGACACTGAGCACAGAGATGGTAAAGAGGCTAAGAACAGCAAACAATGAAGCAATGCTTTAATTAGCATTGATAAGCCAACAACTAAGTTCTGTGTTTGGTTTTGGGTTTCCTACTCCAAAAAGGATGAGGAGATGGTTCAAGATAGAGTAATAACAGTAGTCAGAAAACATGACTATGAAGCAAGCTTGAACTAAACCAGGGATGGTAACCCTAAGAAGAGAGAAAACTTGGGGACAGACAAGAAGAAAAACATTCAAACCCATGCAAGGCTGCTGCAAAAAGAAAGCAAAATCTGTCCATGGAGGATGGGATGAAAAGCAATTACAGTAAGAAAGACTGAATAAGTATATTAGGATTTTTTTTTTTTTTTTTAAATAGCAAAGCTAACAAAGAACTGGAACAAACATCCTGCAGAGATTGCAGAATCTCTGGTGAGAACCTTTTAAGATAGGATTACACAAACATCTGTCAAACATGATGCATGTACAAATGGATCCCATCTTGGAGCAGGGAATGGGCTGAAAAATTTCTTTATGGCCCTATTCAGTTTTATGGTTTGCTGAGTTAGGAATCAGAAGAGTTTTTATTTTAAAGGAAACAAAAGCTTTCAGGCAATTCCTGACTGGCTCCGCAGAGCTCCTCTTCGTCTTCCTCAAGACAGTACATGAGCCACAGACACTGACTCAGAGTTCAAGATAGCCCTTTGTCTTTAACTTGTCATCGATGGTGGGGACAGCTTCTCCAGCCCTAGGATACCAAGTCTTCTGTCTGCAAGTCTTTTAGCCATTGAAATGGAGAAATCTGGCTCCCAGAGAATAACCCTTGGGAAGGATGGAACGGGGAGGGGGGTGGGGGGTGGGGACAACACCAAAAAAACCACCAAACCAGAAGAAATGCATTGTTTCACTAATCCACCTAAATCTTTGACACTGAAAGCCAAAATTACATGACTCAAGCAGATCTGAGGGATTTCATGATGACTGACAGAAAAGCCAAATGTATTGCTCATTCTGCATGTGTAGTCCTCATACCAGTCTAGTAGTATAAATCATGTAAATAATACCTTGCATATTTATAGTGCTGTAGATTAAAGTACTTTAACAAATTCCTAAGTTTGTGCTTAAACATCTCCTTGCTAGATACAAAATAGCAATTCTGTCCCATTAGGCGAAAAAGGTGACTTGAAATAGGACTATCAGCAACTTTAGACTGAAGGAAGAATGAAGTGGAATCAACCACAGGTAAGAATTAAGGGCCTATGTTATTTTCTTTGGTAAGAATCACCACCTAAAGTGAGAATGCTTTAAAAGCAACCCTTCGATAAATTAGAAACATGGATAAAGTTATTATTCTCATTATTCTCTTTTTTTCAAGAGATGCGTGCTTGTGTTTTACTCATCCCATAGAACAACATGCTCAGATTTTAGAGGACTGACAGAGAAACCAACACAATTCCTGGTCCTGAAACACTATCAATTTTGCTCAGGCCTTGCCTGTAAGGAAAGAGGGAGACAAGAACGACCTATGATTTTTATAACCAAATTCAGCAGAAAAGTTCTAAGAAAAGTTATAGACTACGCTTGAGAAAAGAAGGGGAAAAAAGGCCAAAAAAAAAAAAAAAAGAAAAAAGGTATTTTGAGAGCGAGCAGGCAAGCAAGAAGAGACCGTTCACATTTCCTCATCTTCCCCAAATTCAGCCAGGCAATGAAAAGGAAGTATTATTTGCATCAAGAGAAAAAGCAGAACTACTTGGCAAACTATTATTCCTAGGAACATTGGAACATTGCAATCTCAAAAATTTGACCTATAAAGCAATTCACAAAGAATCTATGAAGAAGGAAACCACTCAAGCATGGACTCTCAATCGAGTAAAATTGTTAAGACTGTTGAATGAATTATACTCTTCTCCCAAATCTTAGACAGACCTCCAAGTTGGACTGAAAGGAGGAAAAAAAAAAGAAAAAAGAGAAAATTCCAGCAAGTGATGAACATCTATTTAAATTAAAATACAAGTGATCCAGAAGACAAGGAACATATTTATTTGTATGTCTTAAAGACATCCAAACGGTAAGTTATTTTGCAATTTCAGCCTCTTTGACTTTCAAGATAAAATATCTGTTACAGAAGACATCTTCATTTCTGTATAAAACAGTACAATAAATGCAACTATCTTACAGTGATGTAGATATCATTTACCTTTCACAGCTGGTGAGAAAGTTCAATAGGGGTTCTGACATATCTGAAGAATACAGGAATGTCTGGGTAAATCACTTACATTGGTTTCTTGGCAGCAATGGCCAGTATACCTTTCTATGAACCTGAGATTTGCTTAAAGTTCAAGATTACTAATTCTGGTGATACTGCCTCAGTTTTATGCCCAGGATTAGAAAATTAAATACAGCAGATACTGGATGGAAGTAGATTAAAAGATTTCTGCCAAATGCAAATCTTTCTGTATATGCAAGCCGTGACATTAATCTAAAGGCCAGGCTGTTGGAGCAGTGCAAAGCAGCTATTTTTCTACAGGTTTTTCTTCTTCATTTCTAATAGAGCTGCAGCCATGCAATTTAAGCTAAGCACAAATGACACACATGCGTAACCCAACCCTCAAAACAGAAAGACAGGAAAACATATACAGGCCAAATAAGTTATTTGAGCTACAAGAGAAAAGATATATTGCGCATGAAGAGTTTCACAATGCACCTTTTTCTCTCTTACAAAATTTGACTTTACTTATCTGCATCAGACTAGCATGATGCAAGATATAAATTAGGATACAGTTACAACTCCACCTCACCTTTGATGCTTCTAACTCTTTTATTTTTTCTTCAGCTCCTGTCAATTTCTCCTTTAGTGCTGCAATCTCTTTCTCCATAGGCATCACAACCGAACGCAGCTTCTCAGCATCTTCCTGGGCCTGAAATTAATGCAATAAATTATGAATAACACATTATCATAGTTTTCACCACAACAGTTTCCATTATCATAGACATTTTGAGAAAATCTCTATGTCATTAAAAATAGCTGACTAAACTTCCACTTTCAATGCTCATCTTATTGCTATTTATTTAGTTCAGCAGTCATCTCTATGACAACAGGCCGATATTATTCCATTCACAGAAGGCAACTAAATTTTAAATCCATGTGTGAATTAGGCCATGAATTTTAAAGAGAATGTTAGTAAATCTATCACTCTCAATACTTGGGAGAAAATTTACAGATCGGGCATTTCAAAATACATACACTTTTCTATTACTAAAGGCCTAACTGTCTTGCAACTTGCTGCCACATAGCACATATGAAAAAAATGTAACAAGAACTGCATGGTGAGTTATGGACCATTCATTTACTTATTCACGCAGTTAAAAGAAAAGGATCTGCACAGTAATGCATAATGTACCTTTGTTCTGTTTTGGAAGACCGTTTTTCAACTGATGTAGCATCAGTTTTTGGTGTAACTGTACTAAATATTTCAAAACTATATACAGACAATTTATTAAAAAAAACCCTGATTTTTTCAAAAAGTAGCTCTGAAAAGATCAAAGCATGACAACAGAATGAAAAGATTGATACGCGGGAAAAAAAAAGAGAAATAGCTAGGTAAAAATAGCGAGAATTAAAATGAGAAATAGCATTCAGTGTTCAAATTCAGAATTGCACATGGGGATGTCAGGGCCACACTTTGACATTTATTAAATGCTGTGGCTTTCCTTCACGGATGCACTAAAAACTTCCCAAGTGAAAGTAACAGCTCCCATAGACTCACAACAGCAAGCAGAACACTCAAATATTCACCGCAGTAAAATTCTTCAAGTCACAAAGAATTTAAGCAACCTAATTTGGGTTGGTTTTATGTATGAAGGCTCAGAATGCTCAATTGTTCTCTATCTTCTACTGGAGGAATTCAGCAGGGGACAGAACTGTGTCCCAAAGCTGAAGTTTCAAAAGATGACACTTTTCCTAACCTGATCAGCAAAGCCAGCTGCTAAAAGGTAACATTCACATCTTGTTTTAAATCTAGGCTAGAATGCAGGTCTTAGAGGGTACTCATCTGACTTTCAGATGCTGGTAAGCTTATTGACAACTGTATTCTGAGCAAGACTTTCCAGAAGAAAAGTAGACAATATTTTTAACCACTGAAGTTTTCTAAACTTAAAATTAATAGACAAAATAATATTGCAATACCTGTCAATTATCCAAATGCTACTAGGCCCTTGGGCTCTAAAAAGCTTTAAAGAAAACTCTATAGACAAAACAAAATTAAAATTTCTTCATGTTTCATTCCCTTCTGCTACATTTTGTCACTGCTAGTTTGCGTGTCCAAAAAATACAAATAAAATCCGTGAGGAAAGTGAGGGACATCACATGACACAGTGAATTCGATACCAGGGACATGTGACAGTGTCACACATACATACATATCCCGTCACTTGCACCCAGCAATTCATCAGTCACATTTTTCAAACAGATGGGAACAGGAGTTCAACTTCAAAGATTGCTTTATATTTCATTTATTATATCAGTTCTATTCATTTAACGCTACCTCTAGCCGGCTCATATGGACTAAAGATAGCCCAACATTTTTAGGACTGCTGAATAAGCTTTTTCCTAATTATTCATGGTAACTGCAAGAACATTTCATCAGCAGCCTGATTTCACACTGTTCAACTCTCAATACAGAGCAACAAATGTGTCCATGTTGGAGCCAGCCAGTTCAGAGAAACACTCAGAAAGTTCCCCGAAAGCAAAATCAGACTAACAGCAACCAACTGGAAAGACAAAACTGTATCAAATTCCACGTAACAGAAAAATTACTCTAGCTTTTACTGCTTGGTAAACAGAACTGAAGTTTTGATACTATGGTTGGAATATACTGCAAAGGTTTTGTTTAAAAAAAAAAGCAGGGGGAGGTTGGGGGGGAAGGATCCATATTAAAGGTCAGTGTGATACTGAGCTAAACACTCAGAATAGCCTGTATCTGCTAACAAAATTAGTGCTAGTCACTGGGTCTTCTTTTGAAGGTAAAGTATAATTACTGACACTCCCAAATTGAGGTTAAGTTCCCACTCAAACTTTTAATAAAATGAGAATATCTATCCTGTCGAAAAATGCTACATTAAGATACCGTCACATGTGGCAAGAGGTGCCACAGCATCACATTTCCTGTTTTAAAAGGCGTTATTCAGACTCTTCCAGAGGTGTGATCATTAAAATGTTTATTTCCTTCTACCTTTTTGCCAAACTAACTTTACTGTCAAAGACCAAGGTTTTACACATTATCAGCTTGTACATATACTCATCACCTAATCAAAAACAAAGCACCCAAGCCACTTTTGCCCCAGCAAAGCCTGCTTCCCCCAGCACACCAGCTGAAGAACACGCTGCAAGGCATCTGCAGACCACAGCATGAAGATGACTCCACAGACAGAACATGCTAAAAATGAATCCAAGTCAACACACAGAACACTGCATTGCTAGCCTGACAGCTAGGTACAGCAATCCTGAATGTCCTTTACTGTTACTCCAACCAACATTTTCAGAAGAACAAAAGCCTGGCTGGAGAAATCTCAGGCATGTACTGTACCTGAATTTGTTCTTTAAAAATGAGACAAGGGGAAAACACAGACACAATTTGAGAATCTCTCTTTAAAGTAGGAGTAAACCATTTAAAGTTCATCTAAATCTATTCCACTGTTCTTTATCATTACCAACGAAAGCAGCTTACTGCAGACAGACTTTATGGCCAACTCTGTCACAGAAATGAGACTACCCTCCCCTTCCAATTTCCCCTCTTCTGACTAATAAGCACACTTCATAACAGGAGGTTTGTTTTTTCTTCCTCTCTCTATATGCAAAATACCTGTTCTGCAGACTTCTGCTACTCAGAGTTTGACATAACTGTGCTAAAAAGAGTCTTTATATCCATCACAGCTCCAACAGAAAACCAGATAATTTCCTGAATGGTAAATGAGGTCTGAATAACAAGGACTAGCCAAATTTTGCCAGTGTGGAAGACTCATCCCCACCAAGTCATTGTCCACAGGGAGCTCAGTCATTACTGAGCAAAGAACTTGCATGGAAGCACATGCTGCTATGGCTAGACTGCTTTTAGCATCTGTGATAACAAAAAACCAAAACCTACCTGGTATTACAAAGCAACAGGAAGACAGATTTTTATAAATCACCAATGCATTTTCTGAAAGATGAATCACTAGATGAGCACGCTTATCATTAGAACAAGGTATTTACCTTTTTTGAGCTGAGAAGGGAGATTTATAGAATACACACAAAGTTTTCAGCACAGATTTCTCAGAAACCGTTGCTTTATGATAAAAATCACAGAACACACAAATTTTCTAGAGATGTGGCAATTTGCAACTCAAAATATATTTACATGGAAAAGCAAAACAGCTGCTTCCAGACAAGTGCATGTGTTCCACCAGACACACTCTTTCTGACAAGAGGACACTCAAGAATGCCAAACGCCAGGTTTGCAGGCTAGAGTTGGATACCTCTGGCAAAGTAGTCACAAACTTATCAAAACATTACCCACCTACTCTAAGTGCTCCCAAACCAGGATAAATCACATGCACACTGGAAGTCTGAGAGCACACATACCAAAACTGTACAGTCAACCAGATAAATAAACTTTAAATTTAAAGATATATTTACAGAATTTCTAGCAACATTTGTTATCTACCCTTCATCTCTTCCAGGGGAAAATGTATGCAAACAAGCATAATCATTAGCAATTATGTGGACGCGGTATTAGATTTCATGCGTTTTCTTTGTTGTTTAAAACGGATTTTATACCCAAATTGAACAGAAGTGAACTGAGATATTATCCAGCCGAGAGAGCCAAGAAGGTTAGTGTCCTGGCCTGAAACATATGGCTTGTAGTCTTGTCTCTGCTCTGTCCATCCTTCTCACCTCACCTCTCATTGAGAATGCTAGACAATGGTATGGTTTTCCGTTAGTTTTAAGAAATGTGATATATTAGATGCTGGTACAGCACCTGCTTACAACCCGGAGAACACAGACAGCAAAGTACTTTTTTTTTTTTTTTTTTACTCCTTTGAGATTTATGAAGATTCCTTAGAACTGGCTAGAAGATGAAGATATTTTTTAAAAACTCTTTCCAAGTTTCTGCCTAAAAAAGAAAATAAATCCATCCTTATAATGGAGCATATAAAGATGAGGATGAATACAACATTGTTGGCTGGAAATACCATTTTGCATGAGGAATTGATCACAAGTCTTCAAAGAGCACATCCCAAGTGATCAAGACAATTCCTCTTTCGTACTGACTGCTGATGTATGAATATTCATTATTTTGCTAGCCAAACACAGCTTTTTGTGGGCTTGGGATTTGCTTGTTTGGTTTTAGGTGAAATGAATGTCCTTTTTCTAGTTTTGATCTAATTCTTAGTCTCCTTGAGGAAAAACCTCACAGGTTTAATGACAAAGAAGATTAAAAAACCCATGCAAAGCAGTTTAAACAATTATTTCAAGCTGCATTCTGAAGGCCAGCTTTACCCCTCCCCCTCATATTACATAAAGTACACGTTCCTCTGCTTTACAGGCCTATAAAGCTTTCCAAGCTTATATTAATCACAGATTAATAAATCGATCACCTTTTCCTTTAGTATGACAAGGGATATTTATTTCCTTTTTAGAGAAGTATAGTTGAAAATGTTATTTATCTGCTATACTAAACTTAAATGCTAACTGGCACATAGTAATGTCACTAAGTTTAGGTGAGCTGCTCTGTCATCTGAGCAACTTGCAACTCCAACTGTTACATGATCAGTACATTCAGATTAAAAAAAAAAAAAGTGCTGAGATTTTAGTTATTGGAAAGACTCTCTCGGTCAAGAGAGTTGTTTTCTGAAAATTCTCACTGGCAGTTGGTTGGTAACGCACTGCCAGAACTTTTACACTATGAACTCTGCATCTTCTGTATTGTTTCTATGATACTCACCACACTATCCAATTTTGAACCTTCCTTCTAGCTCCAACCGAAGTCTTTTTTTCTCTTAATAGAGCTAAAACCTTCTCTTAAGAACAGCTGATGTCTTAAAATTGCAGTGGCAGTAATTCTGTAGTCAGAACATCAGCAAATAGGCTTTCCTCTGACTTCCACCTTTATAAAACAGGACTATATGAAGAGCTGTCTCACTGAATACCAAACAGCAATTATGCAACTACAACTAGTAATATTGAAGAATCTCTTCGTAAGTCTCAGAAAAAGAATTCCATTTTGCAACACTAATACTGATTGCTTGTTACAACATAGTAAACATAGGTAAAATACTTATTATGCGGAATGTTTGTGATATTCAATACTGCATTTCTTCTGCTGACAGCAAGCATGAACAAGGAAGTGCAGTGATGTGGCAGACTATCAGATGTTAGTCTACTCCTTTATTGAATATAGGATCATTTACTACATTAAAATTGTCTTAGAATACCTCGAAGACTACTGTAAGCCTGCTGAGAAGACAAATTCACTTAAATGCAAGTTTTTATAATATGATAAACAAAGGTTCCAAAACATTGATATATTATGACAGGTTCAACTCCCTGCCTGCCTGGAAGAGAAATGCACCAAATCTTCAAACTCAACAACAACAAAAAAATCCAAACTCAACACAAGGCACCTCAATCTACTTCTATGAACTCTTCTAAGTCACAGATCTTTGAACAACAACAACAAAATCTTTCTAAACTCCAGGGCAACTATCTCTCATCATGTAGAGCCTGTTGTTTTATGACAGCAAGGTTCTGTATTTCCTAGGAAGGCAGTAGTACTGCATTGTACAAACATGGCTTACTTTAAAGAAAGACGATACATATAGTACCCATTAAAAACCTCAAAATAAGTTTATAAGATCTGAGAAAAGGAATAAAGGTGCAGAAGTGTAAAGGAAATTTTATAAATCTGCAGTCAATCCAGAAAAATCTAAAGGGGGCTTTACTTGAATTCATTTGACATTATGACAAGAGACTTTACAAGGCCTCCTGCTTTTACAAGCTGAAGGCCAAACCGTACCATCTTTTCAGGTGCAATCCTCTTACTGAATCCACATAATCAGATATAACACCTTTACGGATTCAAATGCAGGATTAGGTCATGATGACTCCCATGAACAAAGAGCTAAAGTTGGCAGAACGAGGCTATGTGTATTTTTGAGGAATTATAGCAGGGCGTAGAAATGAACTCATGCATAACAACACAAGTGTATCTTGAAACAGAAATTGAAGAGCTAGATTTCAACGTACCTTTTTCATTTCATTTTCTAGGTTTTCTTCCTCTTGACCTTCAGACAGTCGCCTTCTTAATTCTGCTATTTCCCGTTCCACATTTTCTCGATATTGATTCCACTGAGCTCGCTCTTGCTCCAACCTGTGATGATACTGGAGCTCATAGTCACGAACAGTCTCTATAAAACAGTATTTTCAAAACTTATTTTCAATGTAAGTTAAAAACCAGAGATTTAGGAACTCCATCTCCAACCAGTCAGTGATTTATCATAATTGATCAGAACTAGGACAACAGTGAAACTCTCCCTTCCTCTCTCTTCCCTTTGCCTCTTGCCCCCAAAACCAACTACACAAGCGAAAGATTCAAAAGGAACTGCATCTCAATATGTATCATAACTAGAAAACAAACACACAAGCCTCCAAAACTGTGTAACTCCTAATTTCAAAACAACGTACACACCTAACATCCTATTTAGCAGCACACTTTGTTCCTCCAAGCACATCATCCAAACAAACTACCAAAAGCCTACTTATTTACTCCAAAATGCAAAGGAACTAGAACTTCTCACATAGCTTTCACTTCCCTATTATTAATATTACCCCCTCAGGTAAGGAGCTGTCTTTGTTTACATATGTACAGCAGCTGGCACAACTGAGCCTTGATCTAGGTTCATGTATCTATGTAGATCATAAACAAACAGAAATTTGTATACTCAATATACACGAAGATTTGTGTTCTCTGGGGGAAAAGCATCATCAGGTGATGGAAAAACTGCCTACCGCCTGTTGGCTGTAGGCTCAGGATACTGTGATCCTGTTTGTAAACCTTTAAGAACACAGCCAGTTACAGCAACAGTCTGTCCCCAGTTTACATCCTGCATTTTGTTCCTTGCACATAGTTTGTCTCAAATGTCAACAGCTGTGCAATGTGCAAACATAACAAAGAATAGCTCAGACCTATCAAGAAAAAACAATGACCCACGACTGATACAGAGCAGCATGCTCAGTCACTAGCCTGGGGAAAAGTCCATGTGATAGTACTGGAGGGACACTTAACTGTCTGACAGCAGAACTATGTTTACACAGGAGAGAAGAGAATCATGCTGTCAGCCGAAAGCTGTTTTCAGACTTGTCTAATTACATGCATTATACTTCATCCTTCCACGAAGATAAGTATCACATTCATGGTCCCTCAAAAATGCTTTGCATATATGTGGGAGTTCCCATTGCCATGATTCCTTCTAACTTCTATCCTCGTATTAACAGAAAAGAGCCACCAAGCTCCTTTGCACAAACTTAGGAACCACGCTTCATCCGTCGCTTCTGCAGCCCAGTTTTGCCAAGCCATGAAAAGCAGCTATCCATATTCTGTGCAAGAGCAGACACAAATCACTAAACGCATACTAAAGAGGTGTCTGATCTTAGCAGCAGCAGCTTGCCTGGTTGTTACCTTTCATAATAGCTTGCAGTGAAGCTACTTCTTCTTGCCACTGTCTCTTCACCTCATCGATAGCTTCCTGCTTTGTATTTTCAGATACTGTAGCTATAGCTTTGATGTTCTCCATTTCAGCATGAGCTTCCATCAGCTGGGTCCGCAATTGTCCCAGATCATCTTGGGCTGCTTGCAGCACTGCATTTTGTCTCTTCAGGTCCTCTGAAAAGAAGTATTATTCACAGTTAGCTTGATTAATAAATTCAATCTGAAGAGTATCCATAGTTACTATGGCAAAGAACAGTGCTCTAACAAGGGGGTGAAGGAAACACTGATATTAAAGCATCTACCCATGACAACTGAACAAAAGTTAGCAGGTATCTTTAGTCTTTCTTGACTTCGCTTGCCCTTGCCTTTTATTTAAAAAGTACCTTCTCATGGACGCAGCCACAAAGCAGACACGGTAGATATAACCTATGAATCAGTATACCTGATGAAAGTGAACTGTGCTTTTAATTAGTTCATTATTATTTAACTCATTCTGGTAATGAATCTGGAAAAGATAAGAACAACAAACAGGAAGGCAGTTCTTCCCCCATTTTTGGCATCAATTTGGTCCTGAATTTGGATAGAACACTTCACATTTCTTGAACAGAAACACTCTGTGACCACTACCTGGAGCCCACATAAGAAAACTATGCAGCCTAGTTTGTTCTTTACTATGGCTTTGCTAAAACTAAGCTTCTTCTAAAAAAGGGGATACTTTCAATGGAACATCCACTACTTCTCTAATTGTTGCAACTATAAACAGAAATTAAACTAATTTCACATTATCCTCCTGAGTTTTTGGTCAATTTGAAGCAAAAAGCTCTAGAAGATATATATTATACAATTAATTCCAAAAGCACTAACACAAAATATAGTTTATGCCCACATAGCCTATTTCAATGGCAATCACTTTTAGCAGAAACATCTGGCCAGCGTACAACAAACAGCAAGCTATCTCCATTTATTTCCCTCAGTACCAAAATGCTTAATCAATCCTGGTGCCCAACACCTTACCCCTTGATAGAGAATATGGAACCCTGAGTTAACTGGGTACTTAAAAGGGCATTAATCCTTGTGTAAAAAAAAAAAAACCAAAAAAAACAACAAACAAACAAACAAACAACCAAAACCACCCCAAGATCTTGCAGCATTTATATTACTTAGTTCTCAAATGACAATATCAAGGATGGGCTGCCATAGTCCCAATGTACATTTAGGAAAGGGCCTTGGAGAACAGGGAGGGGAAAAAAGCTTTGGGGAAAGAAGGAAAAAAAGTAATTGCTTGTATATTCTCCTCTGGTATCCTTTCACTTCAGTACATGTGAAAGTTGGATTTTTTATTTTTTTTTTCCGCTTGTCACAATTTATTTTTACTTTTTATTTTTTGACTGTTCTGTTCTGAAAGAGAGAGAATTATTGCTGATCAGCAGTGTCTTGTATCTTAAATTTCTTTTCATTCAGCTGCCAGAAACACAAAGAAATAGGCCTTCTGTATGATCTGATCTTCATTATGCCTGTTGTATTTCGCTCTCATAAGCTTATACAAGCAGCTGCAGTCTTAATGCATTATTTTTTGGCTTTGCTTTCATATGTTAAGGACAGGAAAATCATCAAGATTAGAAATAAATCAATTTGGCTCTCAGAACAGCAGCTATCTCTCCTCTCCAATTCTTCATCAGATATTTGAGCTCAGATGGTTCAAATTTTCCTATAAAGAGCATTATTGAAATAGATGCCCTTGGCTGGCATTAAAACTTCTATAATGTTTGTCTGCTTACATTCTACTTCAGATGGAAATTTAAGACAAATTAATACTACATAAAAAAGCTAGCCACAAAGTAAAAACAGCACACCATCTAGACTACGTCTTTCCACTTACCACATCAGCTGCTGTTCAGAGAGAACAAGCACACCATGACTTCAGAAAGTTAGTGTTAAAACTCACTGGTGGTGTTTCTGTGTGTACATCAAGTTGCTCTGCTGAATCCTATCCATGCAGGCAAATCTTTACACTAATTCTAAAAATTCATTCTAGGAAGCTAAATAGCCACTTATTGAATTTTACTCTCTGCTTGTCTCTTATGTTCTTACTATGTGTCTGTCGAAAAGACTACTGTCACTTTCATTTTTGGCAAATCAGAAATAACAATCATGCTGGATATGCAGTCAACGGTCCCAGTACTGGAAGAAAAATCCCTTAAATCTTAATTATCCTTAACCAACTTAAAAAAAACAATCAACCAACCAAAAAACACCCACCAACAACAAAAAACCAAAACAAAACAAGAAGTATGGGGTGTGCATAGGTGGGGAGTAGTAGTTGGCATTACAATTGTTATTCTTCATACAGGGATTATTTGAAGCTCAAGTGCAATTAAACTTTAGAATAATTCAGAGAATTGAGAACTTACCTTCCTTAGCCAAGTATAACTCCTTAAATTTTGCTCTCTTTTGATTAAATTCTTGCTCAAGTTGCTGCTTTGTCCGCAGAAATTCTGCATTGACCTTTTCCAATTCTGCTACCCGTTGTAAAAGAGCAACTAAAAATAAAACAGAAGATAAGGTACATCACTAAGGCATCTCATTTTGCAACTCTGAGGTTTGGGGCTTATTCTTTTTAAAATATCTTTATTCATTAGCTCAGCTGTTGCCCCATGATACATCAGGACAACCAGTCAGACTCCTTTAAGCAACAAGGGAAGATACGTTTTCTTAGACTGTAGCACCAAATTGCAATAGACATCTTCACAGCACTGGAGGTGCATGTGGCAGGTAGTTCTGTAGAAGACAATCAATCTCCCAAAGAAAACCATAGTTTCATATATACAATAAAGGAAGAAATAAAAAAAAAAAACAGTGCCAGAATTATTTCTATTGGTGCTTCTTTCCAAAACACTAGGAATTTAGTCACCAGGCACAGGAACAGTATGTGAAGGCTGAACAACAAAGCACCAAGTTCTCAAAGGCTGAGGTCAAAGAAAACAAAGTGACAGCTGCTCAGCTAACAACTATAGAAGAACAAAGCACAGAAAAACCCATAAGCTAAAAATTAGATGCCATTATCTTTCTTGTCTTCAGTTCTGCACATTCACCAAAAGAAGGTTTCTCCGTCTATACTCATAAAAGTTTGCCAGAAGATGACCACAATCTATGGAGAAATGACTGATTGTACGATAAAACTCATTTCCAGCAGGTAAAAATCCTCAAGGGTGCAGGTACATCACACTACTTTCCAGTATTTACCACATTAGCAGTTGATCTGGTGGCACAACAAAAGAGGGAACAGTAGGAAGTCCACAAGACACCTACAGATGTTACGACGTATGGGTTTTTTTCAATAATGACCACAATACCACTGTACGATGCTGTAAAGATCCCCCACAACCACCGACCTTATAATATTGATCTTCATGTGCACTATTAACTTCTTTGCACCTCAAGAAGTATAGGTCTGGTTTAGGAGCCAGACAGTTTTCACATTGCACACCTCAGAATTCAAATATGAAACAGAAACAAAAGACAGATTAACTAGAACAAAATCCACCTCCATGCTGCAATGCACTGAGCAAATAATGTTCCTCTACACAATTCTATCTGTTCTGCAAAAGCATTTTATGGACACGTTCCAACTCTGTCGTGCAAAGCTGAATCATTTCTTTTCAGTTATAGCCTGTATATAGCACAGACTAGATATATAAAATATTGACCCATCAGAAGTGTTTACATATCACACCCAACATGCTTCCCACTAAAAGCAAGTGGTGAAAACATAGTACAAAAGCTACACGACTTCAGCATCAAACATTCAGACTTGCAAACAGCTGGAATCAGATTTAGAGCTTACAGTGGTAAAAAACTGGATGGTCAATGCCATTGAGATTGGGTGAGTTATATTTATTTTTAGTACCAGATGACTTAGAGTAAGAGCAGACACAAACAAAAGGACCTTTTAAAAGCATGGCTATGTTTTATTGATTGCTGGTTATGAGGGCTTATGGCGTTACAAAATACAGAACTTAAACTGTTCAACTCTCTATCAGATAAAAGGTATACGTAGATACAGGCCTGAAGAAACTTTAACGGTGCTTTTTTATTGAAATCCTAATTTTGTCTTTTTATCACCTTAAATATCAACACATCAGTTTCTGGCCAGCAACTCCTACCTGGATAGTGCAAAGCCAACTGCACAGGAGTATTCTCCAGAAAATGAAAGGAACCTGTAGCAAAGATGACACACTGAGAGCAAAGCACGAAGTGAGTCAGGAAAGCGGCTGGATCAAAACCAGGAAAGAAATTGCACACATGGAGCCAGGCCCAGGCAGCAAAAACGCTTCCCAAGGCTAAAGAGTTGCCTTTGATCTCTTGCTGAAGTCTTCCAAAGCGAAAGGGTTTGCCTACGTTTCCACTCCCCGCTGACTTCTGAGAGAGGGTGATGCTGCCAGCAAAGCTGCTTCCCGCAGCCTGGGGGAGAGCAGCTCGCTTGCCGACCCAGGCCAGAGCCCCCGCGCAGCCCGCTGCTGCAACGCCTGCTTCACACCTCTGAGGAATGAAAAGCAATGCTTGGCTCTAAGGAGGTGGTTTGGATCTCTCAGTTTCAGCTCTTGAAAGGAAACTATTAGAAGCACTAAAGCCCAAGTGGTTAAGGGCAGGTCAGTAAACCAGGTCCAAGCAGGCAGCTCTGCGTCTGCAGTTACCAGCCAGGAGGCCCAAAGCCACAATACATTCAAAACAAACCAAGGAGGAATCTGGACATTGCTCACCTTACAAACACCGTTTTGAAGACCATACAAAAAATTCTTTAATTCTACAATTACTAATTCTGAAAGTTAACAAATCAACAGCAGACATCAGCAAACCTCCCCCTGCCCCCAAAAAAGAAGACTCAAGCACTCCTTGTTTACTTGTTTCCCTTTCCATCTTTCTTTTGCAGAGAGACAGCAGCAGCTGTGCTACTGGTCCCATCAGAAAGCTGTAGTGCAAAGCAGCTGAGTTGTATTTCTTATGAGGGTGAGAGTTGCTTCTGCTGAGGATGGAAGGAAGAGAGAACACCACAAGAGCAGAAACTTCCAGTGCTTTAAGCTGGGAGAACAGACTCATCCTTTTTAAATGCTCCCACCCAAATGGAAAGAGGGATGGCAGAGTCACCAAGCAGGAAATGCAATTTTAACTTCAAATATTTACATTTACAGTATTTCCCTTCTCTACAGCCTGGCAGTTATGTATAAAAAAGTAATAAATAATCAACCCCCACCACAACAGAGCTCTGGCCACTGTCAGGACCAGCTGTAGGCATTCAGAAAAACTGAACAGTTTAAGATCTCAACTGCAGGTCACGCATCACTGCAACTGTGTATTAATATCATTCTTTTTATTCAGATACCAAGTTTAAACTGTTTTTACCACCTGTACTACGTATGTGGCTCAGGACAGACCTTGCTGTTCCTCACACAGGAGAGGAGTTTGTCCGCACTACCACTATCCATGTTGCAGTGAGACAAGGCACATAAACTTGAGGACCGTAAGCTATGTAATTCATCAACCCCCTGAAACGCATGTGCATAAAAAGTAAAAGTAAAGGAAGGTTTATTTTCTAAGACATCATGACTACCTTCCTTCTACTAAGTATGAATGATTAAATTTTCACCAAAATTACTTGCTTCTCTGGGGGTATGATTTGTACAATGGCCATACAGACCCTCCACTTTCCAAAATGAAAGCGTGACCCAAATCCAAATTGCTAGATGAAGGTAACCGCAGGCTAAAGTCTGCCTGGAAGTGCACTGAAGTCAATGGCAGGAAATGGATTCATGCATAGATTTTCAATTAGGCCTTTGTCATTTATAGCCGACTCCTTGCTCTGAATTTAGGTCCAACTCACCCCAGGTCTGTAACAGAGCTGAAAAAGAAAACTGTATTTACCATCATAGGCTATCAACTTAAAACTGACCAAAAAAAAATAGTCCCAAGCCCCAAGCATCCATTTTGCAATGACAGTATTCATTAACTTGTCAGAGTCCCTGTCCCTATGCTCCCATTTCCATGCACAGAAATGCAGCTATCAATGTTTAACCACACCGATGAAGTATATTGCCAACGCAGTCCGATAGATGGGCAGCTCTCGTGGAGCTACGCCTGACTGAAACAGGATCTTGTGTCACACATGAGATCAGAACAGGCACAGGACATGCTGTATTTCACAAGAGCAGTAGTGTGGAAGACCTAATTCCCTAATTAGGGCCCTAACTCATCAAGAAACAAACAAAAACCCTAAAGACCCAATTTCTTAGCTCCTGAAATAGCATTGAGAAGAATTTAAATAAAAATTGATATGCCAAACTGAAAAACAAACAAGAAGTCTCTTTGGCCAACAATTTATTAGCTGTAAATAGCACTTCTTTTTCCAGAGTATTGGGGCAAATAGACTACTGATGACACAGTTAGACATGCCGATTAAATTACCAGCTTTGTTTCTAACGAACAACACGGATTTTGCAGACACTTCAGGTCACATGCAGGGATCACCGTCTCCCTGTTTAACACTACCATTCTAGCAAAGTACAGTGTATGCTATTCTGTGGCTTAACCAGGTAGAACTCAAAAGAAGGGCAGCAAAATTAATTTCAGAGTGGAGTCATCAATTTACAGGAGAACCTTGAAACTACTGGAGTACACAAAGAGAAACTCTCGTGAAAAAGATACAACTTTCTCTTAACCCGCTATACAGCAAAATTTCAATTCAAGGAAAACACATGAACAAACACACATTTCTTATTGACTAGTTACTTAAACACTGTTTCACAGCTCAGCTCCCAAAAGGATTAAATTTTATGTATGACAAAGTTTCCAGTTACACAAACGTGTAGTGATCATTCCAGAATTAAGACAGACAAAGCTGATTATCAATAAGACTATTTTTGAGTACTAGGTCTATTTATAAAATTAATGCCACAAGACTTTCTACTTGATATTTAAAGTGTCAAACATGACATCAAGAGTTCAGTCCTACATAGCTGAAATCTGAAAAACAGATCAGAAAAAAAAACTATACAGATAATAAAATTTGAGACACCTCCCCCCCCCCCAAAAAAATCGCTGTCATATTTCTGTCATTCTTCTGTTATTTTCTACCTCTTTCTTTTCCTGTATCTTCTGCTTGAGACAGAAGTATAGAAAAATAAAAATACATGGCTGTCCATTTTTCTTCCTGCTTATTTCCTAAGAGTACTAATTTTCCTCTATCATGACATCATATTGGAGCCACAATTATGTTACTATATAAATTTTTAGTCTAAGAGTCTCCCACCAGGATGTGTATTTAGACTGCAAAAAGCTCTTCTTTATTTTCTTCAATCAGGATTTAATTAAGAAAAACCCAAACCAGATTCCCCCCCCCCAAAAAACCCCCCCACATTCTTCAAATACAATCCAATACAGTTGTTCTGTAACAGGCACACAGAAGTAAAGGAATAGATTACGGTCATTCCAATAAGCATGTTGAACAGAAACAATTCCTGACTTATGAAATGAAGGTTGCTTTATTTTCAAAGAACAAAATTTGCCCTTACACACAGATATTCATCAGCAGCAGACCAAACTGAAGGGAAAAAAAGGAAGAAAATAATTATTTGCTTTTCCCAAATTTGCATTTGGAAGCATCAAGCATTTTATTTCCCTGGACAAATGGCTAAAGCTTACTGGCAGCATACACTTTTCTAGTTTTATCTGAGGACACAGAGTTGCACCAGACTTCTCACTTGCCACCTTTGTTTTCAGGGTGGCAACAACTCCCTCTGGATTGTCACACCTCTCCTTTCCACAGTACCTCACTGCATGCTATGATGATTACTAAGCTACCGAAAGGGGAAGGGGGAGGGGGAGGAAAAAAAAAAAAAAAGAAAAAAAAGAAACAGAGACTAACCTGCAGCTGTGCAATGGAAGACATGCTGTTGCTTGCACATATTACCACCAGTAAGTAGTTCTGCAGAATTACCTCTTAGGCAGTTCCTGATTTTAAGCAGCGTGGCTTTCAGAGACATCGTTACCTTCATCCAACAATTTCTAGTTTATTGTACAGTTGATTATTTGACATCCACAATTTGTTCTCTATTGACTAAACATTCACAAGCAAACAATCCAGTACAAATTTAATGCTATACACATAAAAACTTGGTGTTGCTGACAAATGCAGATACCACTTACAATGCAGAACGGAGCCCTGCTGCATCATATCTGTTAGAGTATCTTTTTATTTGAGTAAATCAATAATTGCAGGATCAAAAATATTCAGCTGAGTACTGCATGTTACAAACATCTAACCACATTATAAATATATTAACATCAAGTGAAAGTTTGCAATATACTATTAAAGTTTGAAAGTAATATTACTTTTTCATTGAAGTTGAATGACAAACACACCTTTCCACTGTAACTTGTAGTCTCAGTAGTATCTTTTCCTACTCTTTATTCTCCTTTATGTTAAACACTGTATGACTTGCTACACTAGCGATCTCAGAAAAAAAGAAAAGCTACCACCGAATTATAATAATTAAAATCTAAAGAAATTGAGGTGTTTGAAAACTGGGAAGATTCTCTTCTACAATACAATCAAGAAAGGCATGAAAACAAAGGGAAGAGAAAACAAGGGTCCTTTAAATGGCTTGATTAATCCTGCACAGTTGAATAGCTATACGCGATAACAACTAAATAATGTTTGACATAATACTGCAAAAACTTGCATAACTGTTTATATGACCATCTTCATGGCATTTTACATGAGTCGTTTGCATTTCACAGGTGCATCATCTCTAAAGATCTTGTTCCTGTTTCCACCAGCTGGGGTAGCTGCTCTTCACTATGAAGAGTTGTTCAAGATCAGCACCAAAGCTACATTTGGTGCTGCTGTTTTAAATCGATGCAGAGTGTACAGCAGGCAAAAGAACATGAGAGCATTTCCAGGTTCAGGTCAAACACTGATCACCAGAAATGTCACTTAGTACTTGTTAGTAAGACAACATATTGTCCTGTATCTTTGATGTGCAACCATTTTTACTGAAATCTTCCTCAAAGTTGTTTATACAGCAAACATCTTCATGCAGAATTACAAGGAAAAAGGCCAACACACTCCCTTTTCATGGCACTCACAACATGTTAACTATTTCCTCGCTTTGTTGTTGCCTCCCTCGTCTTCTTTCTTGGACACAAAACCAGGCACCTGCTGTTCTGGGGTCCAAACCTCCATCCTCTGACACTCCATTCACACTCAGTAAAGGGGAATCACACCTGACATCCTCCCAGTTTTGATAAGCCCACTTCATGTGATGAGTAATGCTCCTCACCTCTTCCACACATTTAGTCATTCTGGCCCCAGGTAACTTAAGTCTAGCTTTAAATTTATGCTTAGTTAACATTATTTAAATTAGACTGCAATGGAACAGTGTTCACTCACACCAAGTATCACAAGAATGCAGTTAACCACGCTGACAGAAGTGGGCTTGAGGTTTTTTTCCAGCAATTTATCTTCCATTTGCTAAAAGCACCATTTCTTCCCAAGGACAGTCCCCTACCTCCCTTATTATAGCCTGGTTTCTCCTACATCCCTTATCATAGTAGCTGGTTCTTTCCTTCACCATTTAACTAGCATTGCCATCAGACCTCTCAGTTTTGTGCACATGCTTAATTTTCTCCATGGAAGTTTCAACTCAATGTGTGAGGGGTTTTGCCATCATTAGTTTTTACTCTATTTCATTTCTGCCATCGATTTTTTTGGCAGGTGGGGAGAACAATCCCTCATAAAATTTCAGGAAAACACTATTTGTTAGCATTTTTTCAAGAGAATCAACCACGCTTTCTGCCTCATCAATTCAGGGATAACTTAAATAGGGCAGGAGTGGATGAATCACAGTGTTGGAAAAGTCAACTGAACATCACAATAGATGGTATCCTGTAGAAAGCATTTTGGCTGCATCCTGCTGCTACCATCAGTGAATCTTCTCAGAAACGCAGTGTTGGTAAGCTTGGATGCATATCAGAGTATCTCAAAAGTCAACGGCAAGCTACAGTCTGGTGAACACAGACACTTTGAATTCATCTATAGCAACACAAAATGGAGAGAACTGAGCTACCAATCTCATCACAATCATCAGCATTTTCCCTGCTCTCTCAGTGCTTGTATCTTATTCCCCCAGCTTTAACAATTTTTCATTTTTATAACCGCTCTTTACAAGAGGATCAATTTTAAAAAAAGACTGCAGGAAAAAAACTCAATGACTTCTCGGATTTATGAAGGGTCTATTTACTCTACAGGCTGCATACATTTACTCAAACTAGTCACTGATTGAGCAAACAAGAGCACGGTGATGGCAGCACAAAACTCAGCGAAGGTTAAGTATCCAAGTATTGGTCAATTTTCTCTAAAAGGGTTCACAGCTTGCACTGAGTGTCATTGCTGCTACGATTATACCACTATCAGCTCAAAGCTAGGCTAGGTAGATCTATATACCCGGCAGTCACAGCTTGACTTAATCCTTGGCAAAGCTTTTTGAGCATGTAGTACATCTAAGCTTAAAACAATGCATCTGTCAAACATGTCAGCATTCATGCACACTTTCACCTCTCCTTTTATTTCACCAGTCAGTCCTACCTCATTAACTGGTAAGCTAAACATTCAACATAAGGTATTTTAAGCAGACGCACAGAGGAGGCTCCTTCAGCCTGTAACAAGACCTCCAGCAGAGCCACCTATTCCCCTTCCACAGTATTTTAAAGCAAGTCCCCCAAAACTGTCAAGTTGCTTAATTCTTCTTGATCAAAGTAACACTGAAAATATGAATGAGTCTTCGTATTTACACAGGAATGCTTCTGCCAAGCTTTTCCACACTACCACATCTCATCATTTGTATGATATAACCACAAAATCCAGAACAGGATTAAACTACTTCACGTGGCAATTACACTTGACAGTGAGGTTTTCAGAGTATCTTTCTTTGCAAGAAAACCAAAACTTAAATAGAGGATATTGTCTGTTTTAGTAAACCATCAGAAATCTGCTGTTCTGATCAAATAAGAGTATTTCAGATAGACAGAGATTTAGGGAGAGATTCTGACATACACTTGACTGTAGAGGAGACCACTTACACAATTTATCACTCTGAACACCACCAGTATAAATGTTTTCTTAAAATGTAAACATTTGCTAAACCCAGACAACAAACTCAGTACTGATTTTCTTTCAAGATAATGTAATTGCTGACTCATTTTCAGTGGGAGGGGGAAAAAAAAAATCCCTTTGACTCCTTATAATATGTTTATCACTTTGCCTACAGATTTATTAAAGGCAGTCCTCTTTTGGGGGAAAAAAGTGAATAAAATAAGACTCAGCTCTCAGGAAAAAAAAACCCAAACAGAACAACCTTACTGTATTGTTCTCTTTGATGAAGTAATTTAAAACAAAACCATTTCATTAATTCAAAAATTCCCCCAGATACCACTAGTCTAAGATCTCATGCTGTCTTGCCATTTGTCATAAGGACAATAATTGAGGTGTAGCATTGAGAGTATTCAGGCTACAGACCACACCAAATACTCTGCTTCCCAATTTCTGACAGAAAGAACAAATTAATGATGACCTAACACACTTAAAAATTCAAAAGAAGGTAACAAAAGTGAAATATTCAACTGGAGAGATAAGCACATAGCTAGACCAAGAAAACGATGCAGAGAAAAACAAAAAGAAGTCATTGTTTGTGAAATTTATATAGGAAATGGCTTCTCTAGTTTACCATTGCTTACAGGTATGAGGAGACTGCCATTTAAAGCAAATCAGCATCTTTGTGGACATTTTCAAAAGCTGACATAATCAATAATAGCATGCAAACTCACTTCCACATGTGCAGATACCAGACAGCACTACTGTACTTTTACAGGTACCAGAAAAGCTTCAGAAATAGCAGTAATTCATACATAACCCAAGAGTTATGAATGTGAACAAGCACCACAAAAGGGAGTTAACGCCAGATTTCTTTCCCTCTGTGGTTCCCTATCCCTTCCTACATAATTTGGCCACCCAAATTGGTAGGCAGAGAATAAACTGAGAAAGGGAACAGGTACCTTGAAACTTACTTTCAAGGAATAGTAATTTAAAAGTGTTAGTTGTCAGAAAAGCAGGTGGCAGGCATGAAAACATGGTGCCTTAGAGTAACCACTTAAAAGATATAAAACTTAATAAATGGCCTGGAAAATATGGTTGCCAGATGTATTTATGGAGACACTGTGGTGATAAACACAGTATGACAAATAATAAAAGATGATTAACATCTTTATTTGATAAGGAACAGGATACAGTTCCTATCATTTGGAGTAAGGTTTCTACAGCAATTTAATAGTTTCCCTGAGAACAAGACTACTACTCCCCCAAGCCTCTATAATCTATTTCTCGACAGAAAACATTGCCATCACTCTATATATTCATATTTTTTGCTACCACTTGTCAACCAAACGAATTCCTGAACAGTAAAAAGGAAGAAAATCCTCCTCCAGCATGAAATTTTTAAAAATTTTTAAATATGCCTGGGGTATAAGCAATATAGAATATGAAGACTTTACTAAGCCTGCAGTTATGATCATTTCAAATCAACTTAAGTACTGGCAGTCATCTGAAAGGGTAACGCAGCACTCCCATCTCACCCTGACCACACATGCCTTATCCCCACCATGCTACAAGAGCTTTTGAGGTTGTACAGTGAGGGGATCAGAGAAGTGATACAGGAAAAAGCTGGGGGGTGAGAGGCGAGTGAGTCAAACCAATTTTCAGCCAAACCAGGTCCCTGACCACACTCATCACTTGGTTGAGCATGTACCAGAACTGGCACAAACATGACAGCAAGGATATAGACTGCTTTAAACTGTGAGAAAGAGTCTGAACTATACCCTTGGACACTCATATTACTACTGTATGGTCTCCACCCCTTCCTTTATGCCAGCTCTAATGTTCATCAGGTCTTTCACTAAATCAATTAAACTCATTAATCCAGCAGCAAGTAGTTCTCAGCTGGGTGACTGACCTCAACTGGGTCAGCGATGGGTCCAACGGGCAGAGCTGGCACAAAGGAAATGACGGGAACATGACTGTGGGAGCAGGAAGAAGAGAGCAAGATCACTCCTTTCAGCAGCAGCAACCTTCTAGACTGGCTTAGCTGTAATGTGAAACCACAGCCTATGGGTACAGTTTGATAATCAGTTTAAACCTAAGTGCATGCTGCTTGCCGAAAGAAATAGGCTGGCCTTCTGTCCTGCACTCTCCCTTGTGGCAACTGAGATCAGTGTAGTCATGCAGCAGAGCTTACTTTTTAAGACTTGATGACTGTCATTTGTAAGTGATAAATGACCTTCCTCAAATCCCGATTTCCATTCAGAGAAGCTTACAAACTTAATCTGTATCAGAAAGCAAATTCCAAAGCTCAAATTTCTCATCAGTGTTTGTATACCCACAGGTTTTGAACAAATGCAACTGAAAGGGAGTCTCCAGTATAGATGCATTTAGACCAGCACAAAACCTAGAGCTGTATATAAAAATACATCAGAACACACTTGTATTCCAGAATGTTAGGCTCACATTTACTCTTACTTGAAAGCAAATACGCTAGTACAAAACTGCAGCTAGATTAGACCCTATAATGTAACATTACAACCCTTCCTGATGTATCATAAGGTAAATGTAAGCCTCAGTGCCTCAAATTAATGTAACCTTTGTAACATCAGGAGTTTCTACACCATTTAGAGATTTAGCATCTTTATCTCCAGTTTCATCTAAAACTCAAACAGAAGCTGTGAAGACCAGACCGACACCTATAATATGTTCACAGTTAGAAGTGTCAGTCAAGCACAGAATTCAGAGTTTGGCTAATTGCTTTCCCATTAATTTAGCACACATCTCTAGATACAGCACAAGGAAGAAGACATAAACAGACATTGCGAGCTACCACTTAAGAAAACCTTACTTGAAACCAATCTTTAAAAGAAAATTCAAAAGATGTAGCATATGACATAAAGATGCCAGCCTGTCAGATGATTTGAACTAACAGAGCCAAATTTATGCTTCCTATTTCACCAAAATAAACCAAGTAACACCACAGCTAAATTATATCACAGTGATTTTGGCAGAGACTACTGTTAATGTACAATGAATGTTCCAATTCCTGTGTCTGAAGTCAATGGGAGTCTAATATGAACTTCAGTAGGCCTTAAGACAATTTTCTTAAAGGGTACCAGACATGAAAATTTATAGTGGATGGTTAACATAATTATTGCTTGAGCAATAACTTCTAGCACTCATCTGTGTTGCTTCCTATGTAGATTAAGCCAATGACACTGAAAATACAGATGTAAGGATTGTTTTATACTCTGTGGTTGTATCCAAGTTACTGTTTGCAAGTTACTGTATTTTTTTTTTCCTTTAAAGCAACCAACCATGGTGCTAGTCTAATCATTTTGCATAGCACTAATGTAGCATAGATTAAAAGATAAACACAAAAATTACTTATGTTGGGGAGTATTTTAAGGGTAACCACCCATGCAAATACAAAACATTACCCTACCAAGGCAAGGGTGTGGTGGGTAAACAGTTATACATGGAAACACTTAGACAAAAAAGGTGAGAGCACTCTTTCTTCTTTCGTTTTGCGTATTTCTCTCTTTTGTTGCCATTTAAATAGCATTTCAAGTCCTGTTGCAATTATCTGTAAGTTAAAAACATGTATCAACAAAACATGCAATAAAAACCATACAGTCTATTCAGGTCACTTTCTAAAAGGCATGGGCAACACTGCTATAATCAAAGCTGGTTTGGTTTGATCCTCAGTTAATCCTTCCCTCTCACCTACAGGCCATTCCCTCTGCAGCACCACACAGTTAATGCTTCTGTTGTCTTTCAATTATTGATTCTGATTCATTTTGCCTTGTATAACTTCTATCTGTTATTGCATTTTTGCTCCATAGTTTTACTAAAAACCATTTTCAGAAACCACAGAATATAACAAGAAGATAAATATTAACAAAAAATTCCCACCTGAATTTAAATTTCCTCTCTCGGTGTGACTCACCACAGTAAGGCAAGCCTCTTCTGCTTATTAAGTAACTAAATCAGGTTGGTGTGGGTTGTTTCTTTTTTTTAAAAAAAGACCTTAGTTATTTTTCAGTTCTTAACGCTGCCAGACACACAAGACAAGACAGGGCTCTCAACTGCACACAGAACAAAATGAGCAAATCGCAGCAGTGCGGGTTTCCTGCCCTGCTCTCTACTGATACCAACTTTCAGAACTGCTCTGATAGCCAAAAGATGGAACTCTTATATTTCCCTGCCTTTCCAAGAGGCATAAATTAACTTCCAGCAATTAATTTTCACAATCTGTGAGGCACATAACTGCTTTGGTTTACAAATAAAGATACCAAGGTATTAAAGAATTAAATGTCAGCCAACCTCATGATAAATAGGTAACTGAAGTCCATTGCCTGCAAAATACTATAACCTGTTCTGAGAAAACTCAGAACCTGAAGATGTATAAGGTAGGGTTGAAAAGCTGGTAAGTACTTGCTCTACATCAAGAGTAAAGCAGGAGATCTTCCCTTTGTAGGGAATCTTAAGTTCCCTACAAAGATCTTACGATCTTTAGTTAAGGTCTTAAGATCTTAACTAAAAAGATATTAAAAAAACAGCAAACAAGCTAAGATTCAACATAGCTAGGGAGCAATGCTGTTTGGAAAAGAAAAGGGAAGACGTTTTTCACAGAGGAAGTTTATACAGTCGTGCAATTTTCTCTAGAAGAAGAATAATGGAGGCATGGAGGAAATGGAGAGCGAGAGTGTGCTAACGGCAGAGCAGAGCAAGCAAAGACCGGGGCAGCCAGAACAAGGGCAAGGTACGTGGGACACCCTCAGACTGGAGGTTGCAAAAGGCCTGCGAGAGGGAGAGCAATATTTAAAGAAGATGAGGTGATGGCTGGGAAGGAGGACTGAGGAAACCGGAGGATTAGCTGAAGAGCAGCAGTTGCCTAAGACAAGGTCAAATGACCGGCCATTTGACCGGAGAGGAAAATCTGTGACCAAAGGTCAAGGAAGGCCACAATTCTGCCACTTAACTGTGTGGAGGCAGAAATTGCCAGGGAAGATGGAAACAGACGCGAAGGGTGATTCAAAAGCTTTTATTTTTCCTCTTTGCTGTATTTGGAGGAGTCAGGCCAGGGAAGACAAGCATAGGATGGGGACAGGAAAGAGAGAAGAAGCACCACAAGTCAGCTGAATGCCAACAGGAATCATGGCCGACAGAAACAGACATGAATGGAAAAAATAAATAAAATGAACACAGCAATTCCTCATTATATTAGCAGTCATGCTGCAGTTCTGCATTCTTAAGGTACTATAGACACTGCTAATAGAGCAACAGGACAACCCAGAAGTTCTCTCAAGCACCAGCTATATTTCAGTGAAGAGCTAAAAAGCAATGCTCTTCTTTCTGAAAGACACAGAAATATTAACTAAGGGTACACTACTCACTTGTTCCTCCTATGTCAATTTATATAAAGATATCGAATGATTTAAATTTTTCCAGAGAGAATTCATCATCATGCTTAACTGACTATACCATGACTAAAATTACACAATGCTTACCCTATTTATAGAATAACTTGCAGAGGCTAGTACCATTAACTCAGACACCACTAAACCAGATACTAAAAACAATTCTGCAAGTAAAGACTACGAACCACACAGAAGCACTAGACCTTTGGAGTGAAAGATGTTCCTCTTAAATACACACACACACACAATGGCATTTATAGCTAGTCATCTTTTTTCCCAACCTTGCTGTCAGAGACTGCTTAGAAGTCTGCTTAGTAAGTGCTGCTTATCAATGTTACGAGTTCTTATCTCGGAAGACTTCAGTCAGAGTAAAGCCATAACCTCATGCTTTTTCTTTTTTTTTTTTTAAACGACATACTTTTATTTTAAAAAAATACCAAATATAATAAAATACCTAAATGTAATATAGAAAACTTCACATCTTAGAAGTATTTTTTAATAAAGTGCCTGGAGTGAAAACCCAGGAAGTCTGCCATTCAACAACCATCACACGTTATGAAGCCTATGGGATTTGGTCCACTCCCATGCTGAGAGACATTGTTTGGTTTAGCTTCTTAAAAGTTTTAAAACAAAATTCCTTCCTCAATCACTTTCAAGGGAGCGCACACAAACTAGTTCCACAGTGGGAATCCTCTCCACCCACAAAGGGCTATGGGAAAGCAACTAAGCATCTTGAGGCATCAGGCCAGAAAGGGAAGAAAACATTTACTAAGGCCATCTTCTCTGTGACAATGGTGAAGAGGCCAAAAAGCAATACAAATGGGCAAAGAATTTATATTTTCCAGTGTTCAAAATGCAAGAGAGGGTCACAGTCCACGTGTTAAAGTATATTCATTGTGCCTTCAGGCGAGTCAACAGCTAATTATAAAGAACAGGGTCACGGTACTTTTCAAAATTGAGAGAGAGGTTTGGGACTTGGCTTCAACAGGAAAAGAGACACTCTGAATGTGCATATTTCCACTCTGGAGCAAACTGACCTGCTGAGCAGATCAAAACTTCCTTAGAAATTCTAAAAGGTGGAAATATGTACGTTCAAGGTGTCCATTTTGCTTTTGAAGCCAAATGCCAGATTTGCCCACTGAACTGACATAGAAAAACACACAGTTAAAAAAAAATAAATGTGTGAATGTTTGTGGTTTTTAATTTAAAAATATATTTGTTTAATAATATTAGTAACTATTAAATAATAATAAAACAAAGACCAAGCAAAATGAAAGTGAGCGAATAAATTTTTTGGCTCTTGGAAAGTACCAACAATTTTGAAGTTACTCCCCAAGAGAAAAGAATTTAACATTTGACAGTTACATCAACAACACAGAGCTGAACTTCAGCGCTCAAAACCAGTGCCCTACCCACCACACCTAGCTTTTGAGATGAGTAACAGCATTTTCAGATCCTTCAAATTAATTTAAAAGTGATACTTATAAGGAAAATAACTAGAAATGTAAAAGCGTCTAAGGCTTAAGTTTTCTTCATTAATTTTCCACGTGACATCCCAGACCCCTGCACTAGGAATGCTCAGCCTCTGGGATACGTGAAAAGTACGGTGAAAGCAAGTCTTGGCTCTTGTCAGGATCTCGTATTATTGCCACAGGGAAACAATGCAGCTCATGGTGCTGCTAGTGGTACTGAAATCAATATGGCAACATCCTCCAATCTTCTATATACAGCTGAGCAGTTCTCTCCGCTGAGCACTGGCATAATCTCCGACCACAAAAGAGACACAATTTTTACTGGCCTAAGCACAGGAATAAGAACAAGTTACTCCAATACTGTACGAATTCTTTCTGCTGGCAAATTCTTATTAAAATATTTGATAGACTGCGCCATTAACAGTTTCCTTTATCATAGAATAATATCAACAGATATGCTATTTATCAGTTATTGCTGATAATAATATGCTATTTATAAATATGCTATTTATCAGCTATTTATCAGTTTATCAGATATGCTATTTATCAGACTGTACTAATGGTTTAAGTTTACTAGTGCAGTAAGAAGAGTTTAATAATTTGCATATCATTGTAATTAATTTTAGCCTTGAAGAATTAGTGTTTTATGTAACTGCAGTTTCTTCATTGAAGCATTTTCCAGATATGAGAAGGGGAATAATACTAAAGCTTGAGCATTCTGATAGGGAAAACTATGCCAAAATATTTTGTTCGGTAACCTTATTTCCAGAGATGGCAAGCATCCAGATCTGAATTAAACCCAGGGAGGCTGAGAGCACACCACCTTCAAAAATAAAAATATTTTGAAAAATAAGGCATTACTGTTCCAGTCACGCAATCTAGACAACACACATGTTAATTAAAATCTCAAAAAACCCTACCTTGACCAGGATCAGTAAGAAGCACACACCTACTTGCAACACAGGTTGACATCACCAGCTAACAGTTCACAGCACAGTGCACAAAGCTACACCAGCAGCCAAAGGACTCTGCACTTAGCCTTTCTGTGATTGTTATCATATGGAAACTCTATTACCCCACACAAAAGAATTAGAGGGTTATTAACATCTATACTAAGCCAAAGTACAAAAATGGGGTAGGATCTGATGTCTATTCTTTTCCTATTTCTTTATGCTATTCCTTCCCCTCTTCTTGGGCCCATTTTCATTTCAGTATGGGCATTAGAATACAATATACATTCTATATTATATTTCTCTCATGTTATTCCATATATGTTATTTCTACTACAGCAGAAATAGTAGTTCTTTTATACTTGCTTTCAACAAAAAAAATCATAGCTGATGCATCTTGCACAAGTAAAGAATGCATAAGGTATTTGTAATCAACATAAGCAATTATAAAAAGCCATTATTTTTCCTTATGGGAACATACTAATCCAGCTCTATTTTGTCACATGTAATCTTAAATCAGAGGTTACACTACTCCTTTAAGCAATAAATTCAGTGTAGACAACTAAAAATATAAAATAATTCCTTTCTTCAATATTTTCTCCACATTGAAATACAATGGAGAAGTTTCAAGGCACACTTTTGGCAAGCTACTTAAAAATAAAACCAAGACATGAGAACAATAGTATAGTAATCAAAGTGGATTAAAAAAACCCAAACTGGTCCTATTACTGCCAAAGGAGGATGAGGCAGAGGAGCCATTTTAGAAGCTGTAATTCTTTAGTGCAA
The DNA here is from genome assembly GCF_034638445.1 of Ciconia boyciana. NCBI lineage: Eukaryota > Metazoa > Chordata > Aves > Ciconiiformes > Ciconiidae > Ciconia > Ciconia boyciana. The sequence goes on from NC_132950.1 coordinate 4,428,991, forward strand.
GAACACAGCAACCACTTTCAGAATCCATCCAACTTGCAGCCAGTTCTCCCTGCCACGTGCCTTATTTACAGCATCCTCATCTTCCCACAGCTAGAAAGCATGAGAAAGACAGCAATTCGTACCTCCTACAAGAAAGACTTCATCAACCTATCAAATTACTAAATTTTACTTGCACCTTTTTGCCTTCTTTTTAAATAACAACAGCAACAAAAAAAAAAGTCTATCCAACTTGTAACTTCTAATACCCTACTAACATACAACTACCTTTCCTGGTCAAGACGCAGCAAACATTTGTACAATGCTCAGTTCCACTGCACACCTGCAGTCAGATAGTCTGCAAGAGCCAAGAAGAAAATTTGTTGGAAGTTGTTCTGTAGCTCTCAGAAGAAAAGGCTAAAGAACAATAAACAATGGTTATTCACCAGAAAGTACATAAGAGCAACCCATACCAGCACCGATCTTACAAGCATGACAGCAAGTAAATTCACCTTCCCCTTAGTGCTCTAGAAGGATGAGCATGCAATCATTGACCTTAATGTAGGAAAAAGCCCCACAATCTAAGCACTTTCATCATTAAAACTTCGAAAAAGTAGACTGAAATACTGAAATCCCTGAGGATGAGCACTTCCTCGTGTAACTCCACAAAAAAAAAAAGTGCCCACACAATTCCCTAGATATGCATAAGTAAGAATACATCATTGCCCTTTTCCAACAGAGTGCTTTCCCTGGGAAACTCATCTGCTCTCTAAAAAAAGAGAGCTCTGGCATAGTCCCATGGCTGGGTAAGCACCTATCCTTCAAGATGCTGCACATCTCTCTAGTCCTCCTATTTCTACATTATGACCAGCCTCAACTTAATTTTCTTGCTCTCTCACCCCTTCCCATACATCCCATATACCAAACATTGTCCCTTCAATCCCATCTTCCAAGCTAAGCATTACCTACAGTTCTTCTGATATTCATACAGTTCTGCAATCTATTACAAGGGGGGGAAAAAAAATACTTCCTTGTCCATAATTCCTCCCAAACCAGAAACAAATAACCTTTCCCTAACAAAAACCTTCAGGAAAAGCTTATCTTCCTCCTGCACAGGTAAATACCACCCTGAGAGAAGAGCTGTCACTTTGTCTTTTCCAGCACAGGAACAAACCGTCCACGCCAAGTACCCTGACCTCAACCTCCTGAAGTGCCTTTTCACCGCGCGCACACGGTGAATACAGCCCTACATCACCTGCCGTGGCCAGATCAATGACGAAGTCCTGCCCTGCCAAGAGATGGCTACCTGGATACAAGCACCACCGCCCTCTTCCCCCCCTTTCCCAGGGCCGGGAGGCCTTCCCGGTCCCACCGCGCACCCAGGCTGAGAGCCCCTGTCCTGGCAGCAGCGAGCAGCGCGTCCTCTGAAGCATTATCCTCCCTCCTTGTGCGTGCTGGGGAGCCGCCCTTGCTCCACATTAAGCACATTTACAGACTAATAACCACCTGCGATGCCCCCTTCGTCCTCGCAAGGCCTTCCCGACCCACCTCTCCCAGCCAAGCTCCCCCCTCGGCGCTCACCGCCCGCCCTCCCCTCACACGGCGGCTCCCACCGCCGCGCCGCCCCGCCGCCGTCCGGGCACGGCTCCCTCCTGGCCCCACAGGCCTCTCCGCGGGTCTCCCCTTCGCGTATGCTCCCGCCCCGGGCCGCCCCCGCGGCTGCCCCACGCGCCCTGTCCCGGCGGATCCCACCTCCCCGCCGCCGTCACCACCCACCGCCGCGGCCCGGCAAGGCCGCCTCGCCCAGGCCGCTACCCCCCGCCCCCCGGGGCTCCGCAGGCAAGCCCGGGGCTGGGCAGGCCGCGGCCGCCCGGCTCCGCGGAGCGCGGCCGCCTCCCCCTTTACCGTCCGTCGGGGGGCTCGGGCCGGGCTGGGCCATGGCTCCGGTGGGCAGGCGGCGCCGCCGCGGCCTCCTCCGCCTCCAGCCGCGGCGTCGGAGCGGGAACCGCTACGCCAGGGGGCCCCGGCGAGAGACGGGAGCTGCCGACCTGGGCCTCCGCCTCCTCCGCCTCATCCTGACAGCGGCCGCCGCCGGCGGGAGGAGGAGGAGGAGGAGGAGGAGGAGCGCCGCGCAGGCGCCCACGGTGAGACCACGGGACCGGCTGCTGCCACCGGGGCTGGGAGGGCTGGGGCCGCGCTGGCTGCCGCCGCGGCAGGGGCAGGGGCAGGAGCAGGAGCAGGGGCAGGGGCAGGGGCAGGGTGGCTTCTCCCGGGCCCCATGCTGAGGTGCTTTGTCAGACAACGGCCGAGCGGGGAGGCAGAGCCGGCCCCGGCGGGAGCCGGGCCGAAGCCTCCGCCTGTGACGGGGCTGGGCCGGGGCGGCGGCGGGCTGGCGGAGGAGCTGGTGGGGCTGAAGGCCCCCGGCGGGGTTCCCGCCGCCCCAGCTTCGCCCGAGGGCCCGGGCGTGGCGCGGGCAAGGCCGGGCGGTGCTGAGCCGCCGCCTGCCCCCTCCGCCTGGCCTGTCCCCGCGGCCTCGGCCTCGCCTGCGGGCCCGAGTGGTCTCCCGGGCCGCGGCGAGGCCCTGACTCCGGGCTTCCCGGGCCGGGGAGACACCCCTGGGCCTGCTTGCAGTTAGGCTAGCCTAAAAGTATAGCTAGCTTTTATTATTAAGGGAATTGGTTAAAGTGACACCAACAAAACAGTATTCTGCTGTACAATCTAGGGAGGGAAGCAGGTGTGACCAGGATGGATGGCAGAAGGATGTCCAGCCACGGGATCTCTTTCCCACCACCCATGGTGTGTTGGCCTGTATTGATGGAGGAGGGTGTTAATCCTTCCACCTAACTGGATGATCATGTCTAAACTCCAGGTTTTTACCAATAAAAAAGTAGATTTACATCCTTTGGGCACATGTAAAACCACAGAAAGCAGTGTTGGAGTGGATAGTAAGATACCAAGTCCTGTCATGGGCAGGATCTGTTATGGCTTGCCTTTCTTATGGCTTCCATACCCTAAAAATTAGTCATTTCTAAACTGGGTCTCACAGGACTTCACCCTTCCCCTCACTTGTTGCCACAGTTTATCGGGCCTTGCTATCGAAATAGGTGGTATGGCAAGACGTGGGATTCTGCATTTCATATTAAATTTTTGCTCAGTTAAACCAAATAACCAAATACAAACTTGAAATAGGGAGTCTTTGAAAATTAATCCTTTACATTTTGCCTATTTTGATCAATTGAGGTAAATCTTCTCAGTCTTTGTTGTAAAAAGCGGGTTTAAACTAAAGGGTTAACTTTTCAGTGTTCCCAACTTGAGGCATTTACAGCTTTCTTTTCATAGGTATTTGGAGAACCCAGAGCTGCAGATTGCTCACAGAATTGCTGGCTTAGTGACAAAATGATCGAAGGACTAAGTATCTATCACTTGAGGTACATTTCCAAATTTCTTAGTTCCTGCTTAGGCTCTTTTAGAAGTAGCTGGATATTACAAGCATTCAACACATAAATCCTTTTGAAAATCTAGTCCTAACTGTGGGAACTGAGCTCTTGGAACTCTGTCCTCGTGTGTGTTCATATGGGTACCCCAAACTGCCCATATTAGGAGCTGTTTTCATCTTGTTCATGTCAAGGCAAAACTCCCACGTGTTTTGATCGGTCTGGGATCAAACCCTCATGCATCACTCCTGCTGCAAACAGAAAGTAAGATAATATCAAGCTCGATATCTGTTGTACCTACAAGGGTTTATTAAGGGATGAATATCATATACCTTCCATCACTTCCATCGTCAAAATATTGACTACTGGAATTGCAACATTTCAAAATCTGCATCAGAACTCCTGAGCTTACATATTAAATGGGATTTATGCAGTAGTTTGAAGAATAGCAAAACTCTCAAGGGGCTCGTACTTTTTTTTTCATTCTTGTTCTCCAATGTAAAGCTGTACTAGCTTTATAGGTATGGTTCTTACTTAATCTTTCCTTTTTTTTCTGAACAGTAATTGGACTTGACAGAGGCAAAGGTTTATGTAGTATCTATTCACAATGTCTTGGAACCTGGAACAAACGGGTAACTTCCTATGTGCCTCCCAAAATGTCCCATTTAATTCTAATCACTTGTAGTTCTTATAGCCTTGATCTCAAAGGATTTTCCAGCATGGCTCAGCTAAACCTTAAAAGAAGTAAGCAAAGTTTAACAGCAGTTTGCAGTCATAGAAACAGGTCTATTGCGGTGGCAGAACCAGCAGAGACCAAAAGTCCTGAATTCCAGTCCCTGTGCTGTAAAAGTTGGGCAAGCGCAGTATTAATGAAACAGTGAGACAGGAGTCAGATCTAGGGAGCTGCAGGTGAACAGAGACTATTTCTGGAATAAGCTTCTCCAGAAATAATAGCGCTCCTAGAATCCCATGCATTTTTATCAAGTATATTTGGCCTAGAAGTCTAACATGGGTGTTTTCAGCATCAGTACCACAAGCAGCAGACACAAGTTAATGGAAGATGCACACACACTCCTGGAGAGTGTGTGTTGTGTCAGTACAAGCTGGAGGAGCAGCTCGCACCTTGCACTCTGCCTGAAATTTAGTCTTGCAGGCTTACCAAAAAAGATAAGTTTGCAGCTTTTGTTTAAACAGCAACATCCAGTGACAAGCAGTAAGCGTGTACACTCGGTGGTTGTCTGGAGACCAGGAGTAAACTGAGGGGGACTGTGGTTATTTGGTTGCAAAGAGCATAGTGAAGTAATTTACATAACACATCTAGGAGAGAAGTATTTTCTTTTTGCCTGAGGAAAATAAAATAAACAAGTAGCCAAAGAGCTAATTAAATCTGTTATCCTAATAGATCTGTCTTGTGGTTGACTGACTTCAGTGCTTATGAATGCCCAAGTTCCAAATGAAACTTTTCCTACTTTTTTTTTGAGCATGTAGAAAGATTTTTCTCTTTGTGTGGCTTTGCTTTTCCTTTTTTTTCCCTTTAATTGGGGCACTTTAACCTCAACTAAAGTATGTATTTTCATTAGACTTTGAAGAATGTAATGATCGCTGTCTTTATCTGTGAAACTAGTTCCAGATCCTAAGTCAGGACATAACCTGGCTATGTCCCAACTCCCTGTCAGGACAAGACCCAATTACATACATTGTACTACCACTTGCAGCAAAGTACACAGCTTTGGGGGAAGTCACTGCACACTCCAGCAAGTCCCTTGATGTGGATGATCAGAGGGCTAGGGTTGTGATCAGACCGATGAAGAGTATGATCACAAAAGCTTTGTATTCATAGGAAGTGAGGCTAATAAAATACAGAGATAATTCCTTTAGTTTTGAATGGTACAAGATACTATTGTTTTATATGACAGCTAAGCTGATTCTACAAAACCCAGAGTCTTTAAAAAGATAAACTAAAGGTCTGGACTTGCAAGGCCAAGTCTACATCTGGTGTAAATTCAGTGGAAACAGGCTGATGTGTGGGAAATGAGAAGCTGGCCTGTAGCACAGAATCAAAATGGAGATCAAAAAGACCCTCTGAAGTGTGCTGTTTCCCATTTATGTTTACTGGCCTACTGGCCACAAAGAAGTTTGATTCCATTGTGCCCTGTATGGTAGGAGTATGCAGTGAATTACGGGCCCTGCTCCCCAGTGTAGTTCATCTCATAAACCACCCACTGTTTAATTCAGTTCATCCAAGAAAGCTGAGTAACAAGGTAGATTTGGGAAGCAGCTTTGTGGGTTGCCAAGACTAGACTCCACTGCACTCGTTGAGGAAGAAAATTGCAGAATTGAGGACCCTCTGCCTGAGCAAGCAGGAGAACTAATTTCAAGAGCAACAGCTCATCTATCCCAAATGACTCTCTACCTGTAAGCATTACACAGTGAAGATTTTGGTAACAGTCTCCTTCATTGGACAAACCATGACATGAAGTTGTCTTTAGATGAATGCAACAAGAATGATTTGAATGTGGAGAGTAAACATATGACCAGAAAAAATTGTGTGTTCTTAACTCCAGGTGAAGCCCAGGGAAACAGAAGTTGCACACATCTTTAAGGAGGGACTCAACTGCTCGTGACCGCAAGCCTTGGGTTCATTGAAAAGGCAAGTAACAGACTTGTCCTTCTAGCAAAAGAGAAGAGGAAAACCAGAATTTATTGCTTGCACTTTACATAATTCTAGGTTTGCCAGAGTTTGTCTACTGTTTTTCTCACTTTTTTATTTGTTTAAAATAAAAAAGTGTTCAGAGTTTCCTAATGTTTAAACGTTTATTTTCCTTTTGTTGAGATTGATGGGTCATTAGCATTATGTATTAGTTCTGCAGATATGAGTGTTTGTAGGCTTTGGTCCCTTCTTTTTAATGCAAAGCTTTTGGAGAAAATTTACATTCATCTAAGTATTACCATAAAGAGGTTGGTTAAAAATCCCAAACCAGTCATGCTCTTTGCTTCAAAAGTTATTCTGGAATGCAAGGAATTCAGTCTGGAACAATTACATTATTTGCAATGGTAACTTCTTAGCGAACCCTGGAATAGTTTATGTGGTTAAAAACCTTTTCAAGAGCAATTGAAAAATTATGTTATCCCATCTATTGTTTAAAGGATTCCATGTGGTACAGTTCTTTGAATATATGGGAAGCAAATGAAGCCAAAAATGCAAATTTGGCAGGCAAAAATCGAAGTGCTTGCATTGGCCCTAAATCTAGATATATGCACATTAATGATCTCGTTTGAAAGATGTCTATATTAAGATTTGAAAGCCCTCTGGGTTCCCAAGGGGCAAGCTCATTGAATATTGTGATGTACCATGAAACTAAACATTTTTTCTTACTGCAAAATAACCAAGGAATCAGAAACTCATTCTGTATGCATAACAAACGACACATTAAGAGCATAGTCTTTTGGGTAACGTTGCTCAGCAATACTTCATTAAAATTGTCATTGCAGGGAGGCGCAAAACCAGCACTGCTTTGTACTTACACCCTCCTTCATTGGAAGATCTAAAAATATGCCATAACCCATTCAGACTCACTATACCTGTATTAACAAAGTTATCTGCACCTGTCTACAGACACACAGAGAAGGATGCAAAGGGGTTCAGCAAATATTCTGTCAAACCTTCCCATAGTGGTTTAAACTGCTAGTGCCCTATAGCCTGCTCTGCCTTTGTGTTAGAGATAACTGCTGTAGTGAAGCGGAGAGAGTGTAGGATTGTGCTTAGCCATCCAGTGTTTAGCCTTAGCCCAAATCTGCCTTCATCAGTGATTTAAGTAGAGATGCCGGACTTCATATTGCAGTAGTTGAAGTGTGGATGCACACAGTCCTCCTGCCAGCTCTGTTATTGTAGCAAGATTTTATAATAGAGGAGAGCAGGCACCAGCAAGGCACTTGTCAGTCACCGCACATTCATCAGACCTCACCCAGCAAAGCCCAGTGTGATCCAGCAGCAGGGACAACAAGGGTAATGGGACCCCAGAGAGATCTCACTTGTTTTTCACTGTTCATGAGATTATGCTTTTCTTTAAAAAACCTAAAATAACAATAGGGGGTTCTGCTTTTGGAGGCTGTTTTGCACGTAAGTATTACATGTAGTAGTATTTTTCAAAACAACAGACCGTGTTAGCAGTAGCATCTCATGCATTCAACTTCCTAATCTTGAGAAGACCAGTTCATTAACATCAATAAGGTGAGTCACATCAGATCTGCAGGATTGGGCCATTTATCTCATTTTCTTCCTCTGAGGCATAAGCAGATCAGATATCCCATAAATTCTAATGATTGCAGTGCCCGCTTGCCAAGAGAAGGAGGGAGTGTTGCAAGTACCGTAAAATTCATTGTCCCATGTGTGTCATATTAAATGGTGTAGCCAAAAGATTTCCGTGTTAAGACTTCAACAGCAGTGCTCATTTTGGAGTGTTTTGTTAATCCAACTGTTAACTCTCAGTATGTCCCTTTCAGAACTGTCTCTGGGGATATTTGGAACAACATGATACTCAAGAAGACTGAGGAGTCTTTGTGTAAACAATGGACCAGGCAGGTGAAGAGATGCCACGGGATTTCAGAAGATCCCCGAATCTTTGCAAATCCTTCAGCTGAACAAGCCCACCCTTCTGAACAGTTTAATCCAGGTAGGATTGCTGGAAGCTCCAAAAGTGTAGCTCGAGGCCTTCATCCAGGTGGGACCCTTCCGTGATTCCTGAGCCTTTTCTGGGGCTCTGCCTATGCCTGTATGTCCAACCCAAATACTTGTTAATACAAGTTTAAATCCCACATCTTAGGTCAGTGGGTAGACCCAGCTGGTCCAGCTGTTTCTCATCAATGCCATCCCATCCTTATGAATCCTTTTATTCCCTATTTTCCCTGATTTCTCCTAGGTGTTACACTGGTCTCTCTATTTGCCTCTTTATTTTACTAGAGTGCCTTTTCCAGAGCTATGTCCCTTAGATGCAGACACACAATATGTTTTGTACTTCTATGGCACCTTTTATGGAGAAAGAGCCTTTTAGTAGAGCCAGAAGGGAAGAAATTATCTCAGATTTACAAGCTGGGAAGACCCAGAGAGAGAGCCTGATTTGCCTGGGGATACACAAAAGTCAGCAATAGGGGGGAAAAAACCCGAATATGTATTTCCTATGTCCCTATAGCTTTTTTGCCATAAAGTATATTTCCTTTGCTTATTCATCACACCTTTAGAAATATCAAAAAGCTTCTGACCTTCTTTGAAAAATAGCTGAAGACAAACATCTGTTGTAAAATGAATATTTCTTAGCAGGTAAAAAGATCAAATGAACTCATTTTCTATAGAATCTCAATTTGATTCTCTCAAAAATGTTTGCTGCTGAGATATGCTTTCCTGCCTTACTCTTTCACCATTCATGCAGCATTAGGAAGCTCCCTTCTCCTCTGAGACCACAGGAGGTTTCACACTATGTTGTTAACCTCCTTCAGATCATCTCCTCCATGCACAATCCAAGTTACATTTACATGCAGACATAATGTCATTCAGCCCACTTTATGCCACTTACATCTCTTTTGTTGCTATGGGTAACATTGATAAGGAACCAATTAGCAAATAAAATATTTGAGGAGGAATATGAAAGCCACGACTGGGTGGATTTGTGTGTAATAGGCAGTGACATTTTATTTGGCATTTGTCCTTACCTAGCTGAGCTTCTTCCACTGCAGCTTCAGCTACCTTCTGTGTAGTCAAAACATGCTCTTCCCACAGGATTTAGAGGCTTAGGCATGTAACTGTATCTGACCCTGGGGAATTTTTACAATTCTCATGAGAAGAGGGAGTTTGCTTGCTTTTGAAGTGCTTTTGCTGGCATGAAAGTGCAAAGAGCACCATCCAGTGTCTAATCAGAGTAAATACAGAAAAATTCAATGGCATTGATACAAAGGCATCTCTGCATATCTCCCAGTCAAACTACACCTGGTGGGGCACATAATGATCTAAATAAAAAGAGGCTACAGTCAGTTATAGAAGGAACTTCTAAGAGAAGACTGGCAAAGTTGTCAACCTTTCAGGAAGACATGAGACAACGTGGAAGATCACGTCTTTTAAAGAAGATCTGTATTCTGAGTTTGAATTATTGATGATTGAGGGAGCGAAAGACACAAGCAGGAGGAAGTGGAGGTGGCAATAGATGGGGCTGGTCAAGAAAAGTATGCAATTAAATCCATGAAGGGAAGGAGCTATGGCAGAGAGAGAAAATTGGGCCAGATCCTTATCCCGTAATCCTTCCCCTTTGCAGAGTGCAATCAGCAAAAAGAGGCTAGGAAGTTGCACTGGCAGCTGAGAAAATAAGGGAGAAGTGACTTCAGCTGCCACTGCCCAGTCTCAACAGCCTTGTTGTCCTGGTTTTGGCTGGGACAGAGTTAATTTTCTTCCTAGTAGCTGGTATAGTGCTGTGTTTTGGATTTAGCATGAGAATAATGTTGATAACACACTGATGGTTTAGTTGTTGCTAGGCAGTGCTTACACTAAACCAAGGACTTTTCAGCTCCCCATGCTCTGCCAGGCGCACAAGAAGCTGGGAGGGGGCACAGCCAGGACAGCTGACCCACACTGCCCAAAGGGCTGTTCCATACCATATGGCATCATGCGCAGTATAGAAACTGGGGGAGCTGGCTGGGGGCAGCGACCGCTGCTCGGGGACGGGCTGGGCATTGTTCAGTGGGTGGTGAGCAATTGTATTGTGCATCACTTGTTTTGTACATTCTTTTTTTTTCCCCCCCCTCTCTTCCTCTGCTGTCCTATTAAACTATCTCAGCCCACAGGTTTTACTTTTTTTTCCTGATTCTCTCCCCCATCCCACTGGGGCCTGGGGGAGGGTGAGCGAGCGGCTGCGTGGTGCATAGTTGCCAACTGGGGTTAAACCACGACACTTGTGTTGCTTGACAAATGTAGGTAGTCCTGGATTTCAGGAAGGAAAATGATTTGGAAAAAATTTTTTACAGAAGCATGCAATAAGTAGTAATTCTTCTTATTATGTATGGCTACAGGCTTTTGTGGGCTAAAGAGAAGGAACTAATAGGAGAACAAGGAGTCCATGAGGCTAAAAATGGGCATAGGCAAAAATTAATATTATCTGCAAAGAAGTGATACCCAAATAGATGTCCAAGAAAAAACATGCAACTTTGCCACGGACTAATAGTTGTGCAACAATCTATTGAAACTCTAGATAAACAACAAAACAGGAATGTTTGGTATATTAGGAACAGGATACTTATTAATCAAAGATGCAGAGTGCTCCAGTTTAGCACAATGTTTGTAGTAATATATCACTGATATATCCTCCCTAAAATCAGACTTTGGGCTGGCATAAGTTAGAAATGCCGTAATCCAAGACAGGTCCTCTGTTGTGTTCAGTATTCCCAGGAACAACTTAGCATGTGTTTGCTCTTATTCTTTTTATATTGGACTTGCAGAGCAGAACTCACTTCTTTGATTGATTAATATTAAGCAGTGTTTTGTTTGTGCCCTGTGGCAGAAGTGCCCAGATGGAGTGGTTTGAATACTGAAAACATAAGAAGCATTTAATGTTCTATGGAGCTCTGTTAAAGTTGTCTGAATAGAACATCTGGTATCAAATCTTTGGATAAATCAGTTTCTGCAAGTATTTGGACCTGCTCTGGGTCTGTGCTTTGTTCCAGCTTTACATTCCCTCTCTTGCTTCCCTGTTTCTAGAGCCAATAGAGGATGGTTTATTGCCTGGTGCAACCCATTAAAGTCCCTTTGTTAGGGCTTGGCAATTAGTTGAGCAGAAAGAGTATAAAAATCACTTTGGCATCTGTGGGGTTGAAATGGCAACACTGACTTAAGATCTCCCTGAAAGGCTTTTTATCTGTCCTAAAGGTGATGGAGAAAGAAGAAAGAGTGGTCATCCAGAGACTTAGGGAAGATATTGCCTCATGTGTGTGCCGAGTGTAACCCTGTTGGAGAGTTTTTGTCTGCATAAAACATCTCTGCCCCCCATAGGGACCTAGTGTGGATACATCCATGCAAGACCTCCCTGCCAGGGGAAGTGAATGGTATCCCACTGCTCAGCACTGACAGATCCCACTGCCAGTCCTGCTCTACGTGCAAGAAAAAGTCCTGCAGAGTTGAAGAGTGAGAAGGGGAAATGGGAGCTGTTGTCATGTTGTATGACTGATACCATACAACAGATGGAAGTGCCTGTACTTAAGAGCTCCACAGCCGCAGCCTTCCACATCACATGCCACTGCTGGGCACAGTGAGGAAGGATAGGCTCACATATTTTTCACTTCAGTAACTGAGACAGCAGAGGCGAATCAAGGGCTGATGCATACGGACCACCTAATTTAGAGGTGTTTGAGATTAATTCCTTTCACTTTAGGAAGTGTTTCAGCTAAGAAAGACTGAGCACACAGAGCTCCCATTACTCTTCCTGGGACTTAGGACACTTGGCTCCACTCCTGGGCAGATTTTCAGATGAGTGGTGTTGCAAATTGCCCAGATTTACCTGTGCAGAGGCTCTGACTCCTGGAGCTGTGACCAAAGCTATGAAAGAGCATCAAATGGGAATTCCTAAGTTGCATTCAGAATATTGTGAAGCAAGTGTTTCACATATAGTAACCAAGAAAGATGTCTCACAATGTAACATTTTATGCTATTAAGGAAAAGATATTTTGAGTTATATTCCTTTAAGATGTCTTGGTATGCTTAAAGGGCTGATTTTCTTCTCTTTTGTCTTGTTTTCAGGCTTGATACATCAGGCAAACTTCAGTGGAGTTATTCTTGCCTTACACCAATGGTAAGAGGAAAGAGAAGCAAGTTACTCATGCTTAATGTTATTTTGTCCCAGATGTTTTGCTGGTAGAAATCCATAGCTCCACAGGCACCAATTTCTTCAGGATCTGGAATGTCTGGCCCAATTTCTTTCTCCATTCTGGATGGTCTGTGAAGGAAACTGCTTTATTTTGCAATGTCGAATATTCATGCTGGGAAGTTATAAGCAAAAACAAAATAATGAGAGACAGGGTCTCTAGTAAGCTTCCTGTCACATGAAGCTCTGGTTCTGTTGAAGCAGATGTGGTTGCTGACTTGTTTCCAAAATGTTTGTTGAGTGGTGATTAGATTCTGTCATACTGATGTTATCTCTCTGTGATCGCATACCATACAAGTAGTTCTGCAAACAGTAAAATCTTTTTTCCTATGGATTTATATCTTGGATTGTGTTTCGGCATGATTCTCTGATGTTTAATGGGGATTGAGTTCATTTTAGCCTGTTTCTTCAATGAGGGATGAATAATCTGTCTTCTTTACTTGGCCACCTACTTCTCTAAAGCTTGCAGGAATTAAATATCTCAAGTATGTCAAATTTGAGTGGGAATTATGAACCAGTTCCAAAGTTATTTGGGGCCAACTCATGTAAACAAACATGAACACAAGTCTCATTTGCTTACAAAAGCAAAAGGTAAGAATAAATTTTTTAATATTTTGTCCTTGTATATTACCTGCTTGATTCTATTCTGTTTATTTGTGATAAATCATATAAGATATGCTTTATTTGTAAAGGTGTATGAAATATGGGAATTTTCTGGCCACACTGAATGCATATTAAAACATAATTAATTTATACTTGTTACGGGGCACACAAGAGATTGCATTCTTTTTTTATTGTCCTTGCTTGAGCATGGGAACGAGGTGACATGCATTTTAACTTACATGTTTGCACAGGCAAGTGCAGAGAAAGAACAGATTGTTTTTCCTTTAGAATTACACCTCACCAGTTCTGGTTTGGAAAGGAAGAAAGGAAACCTAGAATTGAAAATGGCCTTTTGGGTTGCTGAGTCCAGTCTTCTGCTTCTGCAGTGAGTCAAGTTCCCAATCTTCTTCATAAACAGATTGTGCTATTCAGAAATATGCTCTTTCCTCCTTGTTGTCTCTCCTATCCTCCCAGTTTCCTACTTCGTTTGTGTGTTTGCTCCAGAATTTCCTTCTTTTGATAGGAAGAAACCACCTAATTTCCACGGTCAGTTTATGCATGTTTGTTCTTGTTCCGGGAATGTCCCCTAGGTTGCTTAGTTCTTTTCTACACCATTTAACTAAACTGAGACTGTGCACGTGCAGGTGCTCTGCCGTGCCAAGTCCAGTAAAACAAGGCAGGAGTTAGTTTTCATAGCCAGCCCTTATTTCCCTTATACTTTAGCTGTTTAGAGCAAATTCTTCATGCATTTTTCATGATATGTCACATTAAGCAAAGAGAAAGTTCCTGTGGATCATAGATAATTCGAGGAACTGGTCAAGTGAGAAGGGTGGTAGGAAGGTTGGCAGCAGTCTCAGTTCACTGACTATAGGAGGATGATCTGTTGCACAGCCTAAGGGGGTCATACGAAGATTAAGGATACCATGAAAAAAGTGAGGAAATCATAGCCATTTTAGCTTGTTTGTACTAAATAAGAGGCCTGAAGTCTTTCTCTGTTGATCTTTCAAATATTGATAATATTTGAATCCCAAATATCCAGTCAAGGCTTCATGTGGTTTGACAGGGGTTTCTTGGGGCCTGACCTGGGAAACTGTAGGCCTCCTCGAGTTTCATGTGAAGGGTCAGGGTTCTGTACCTTCAGCAAAGCTAACTTTTCTTTCACGTCCTTCTCAGTGACAATAAAACTCTGTCTTGATTTTATTCATTTTACTTGCATAACACCTCTGATTAACCTTATCATCATCTCTCCGATTAATAACCCTACTAGCCATTCAAACTCTCTGCTTATTTTTTACATTGGAAACATAACTTTTGCTTCCTCTAGACTAAGAAATGGTTAAATGGCTATTACAAAAGGTGAGCAGGATTCAAGAAAAAAACTTCTAAAAAATCACAGTTGCATCTTTCGAACCTCCTTGATACATTTGAAGTTATAAAGAGTAAAGAAAAATGACACCTATCCAATTTTCTCCTTACATCTTGAGAACAGTCCTGTAGGTAAGACAACTCAGGAAGTCTCTCTCAGTGTATTTTTAATCTTCTGCAAGGTTAGTTTGCTTAATGTAAATGAACAATTAATTTAAAAATGAAAAATGAAAAGCATGAAGAAGGAGGGCAATAATTCAACAGGTAGAAGTAGATGAGACAAGAAGGTAAGAAGTAGATCAGCCAAAATTTGATGTGTTCAGCTTCACTTGTGCCAGAGTAAAAAGTGGCATCTATTTATGGTTAAAGAGGAGCTATCATGTGGAAACAGAAAAATCAGGGCTCACTCATCTTCTATTGTGAAGTAGCCAGTATTTTGAATCTCTAAAAGGTCTCAAGAAAGATGGCAATGGAAATTTTAAACCCAAATGCTGGGACTGTGGTTGTTCTTGCAGTGGAGCTTTTCCTTTAGGAGACCTTGTCAGCTGGAACCAGTGTCTGTATTATGAAGTGACCCACATGTCAGTGCTAAGCAGCCATGCTTGGATGCTGGGTGCAGAGGCCTCCTTCAGATTCTTTGAATGCAAGTGATTTCTGAACAACGCTCATCCTGGTCCCCAAGAAAACATATCGCAGCCAAAGATAACTGAAGTGGAATCAGGCAAAGCTCATCATCTTCCACTTTTGTCCCCTTCCTCCTCCGAGCCTCACCCTGTCCCAGGGGTCTGCAAGGGTGTGTGTAGCAGGCAGCCATCACCCAGGAATCTCCCCTGTGCCTGGCAGATTAAGATTGGGAGGGATCTTTCCTATTTTCTGTCCCCTTTCAGGACTGACAAAAGGAAGCCAGACACAGCCTGGAACTTGTGCCAAGGTCTTCCAAGTCTTTGTTAACTGGCAGGATGGTTGATATTGGCTAGTGGTGTCTGGGTGTAAAAGAACAAGGAAATCAGATGGAGTCTCAAGAGTCTAACAGGAACTGCAAATGGTTGGGGATGAATGTCCCGACTTTCTTTTTTTTTTTTAATATTAAACTTTAACAAACGATGTAACAAAGAGCAATCCACAGCCACATAGCATATGCTTATATCACCAGAACAGAAGCACACACACATTCCTGCTCGCCACACAAGTGCTGTTAGTGATCTCTTTGCCATGTTATTCCACCTTCATACTTAACTTTGATTGTTAGCTGGGCTATAAGAATATACTGTCTACTTGTGTGTCAGCTTGTTTATCTCACCTGTCCCTTCTTCAGCCATTGACCATTTTCAACAACATCTGATAGAATGAGAGAAGTCTCAAAGTTATGAAATTCCTAAAAAATTCATTACTACAGGTAGCCATGTCTGTATAGAGAATAAGGGAGGAAGACCCTTCTAAGAGGACAGAAGACCTGCACTTGGGTAAATCCTTAAGACACAAGCCTGTTGGAAACTGGGCTTCAACAGCACTTAGCATAAAATGTTTGTTTATCTACTACTACTAGGTTTTTCTGGGACTGGCAAATGAATTATTTAGTAATGGAAACTGCATGTGTATCTGTTTGGCTTCTGTGGGTTCATGTTATAGAAAACTGTAGGAGTGTCTGTAGGGATCACAACTGCCCAACTTTGTGTCATAGACCCTGTGTCTTAACAGGACACAGAAATTCCCATTCAGCTGAGTAGAGAAGAGAGCATGGAGTGGCAAGTTTTAGCTTTTATTGCTAATGCTTTGTAAAATAACCTTTATGGTCTGCAGACTCAGACCTGTGCAGGTCTGTGTGACCTAAGATTTATTATACCACTACCATATTTGTACATCTCTCTCCGGTTCCTGGATATAAAAGAAATTAAAGGTCCAAATGTTCAGCTTTATGTTAATAGATCCAGATATACCCAATATTTAACTTCCCTGGACAAAGGAACTACATCAAGCTTTGGCTTGTCCTGTTATGTTGTGAAGGTGTCAGCACTGTGTGCTGCAAAGCTTCATCCAACCTTAGGGAAAAAAAAGGAAAAAAAGCCAAGTGTATGCTCAATGGAAAACAGATGGAGTTTTCATTAGATATTACTTTTAACGATCTGCTTTAAAAGTAAAGATACACAATTCCGAGCAGAAGAAGGGCCTCCTAATAGCTTTGTTTAGGTCCCAGGGTCGTTATCTTAGCTACAGATAGGATCGCAAGATCTTTGTATCATTAGGAGTTCCAGTCAAACTTGCCTACCATTATTAGAATTCCAAAGACAGCAAAACAATTTTGGGGCCTTAACAATATTTTTCCCTAAGATGTATCTTTATTTAATGATTCAGAGTTTTTATTATGGGCCTGGCAGTTGGTTGCTCAGTTTCTGGAGTATTACCATTTAACCGAGGTCAGAATAAAAATCCTGGAATATTCATTGCAGGGCAGACCTTTTGCTTCTTTGAAGGCCTGGTCTTCACAGTCAGCTTTGGTGTGACTCCTCCAAGTGGTCTTACGGGCTGAGGGGTGACCCTAACAGTCTAGAAAGCCTGAAGATCCTTCCTAAAAAGATGAACCCTGCGATCTGTGCCTGTAGGTACTAAATCAACTTTTGACAAGTAAAGAACAATGCAGTCCCAGGGTTTTAGGAATAGATGGTTGCTGCCAAACCACAATAAATGCTTTTGTCTGGAACTCATGGAACAGTAACATAGCAATGGAGGGTGTACCCTTGTCTATTATTCCCTCTGAGCAAATTCTCAGAGACATGTTACCAGGATTCAGATAGATTTCATGGAACTAGTAGAGAAATAGGCTTTCATTTCCTTACAAAGGGAGGAAGAGACAATGGAACTCAGCAAAACATATGGCTTTTTTTTATTTGTCTGAGAGTTATGCAAGCAAAACCCAGTGCCCATCCTCAGACAGTACTCTCTGAAGTGAGGCTCACGTGAGAAAATTTGTGTTACCTTTCTTCTGCAATGAGTTGACAAACTTGCTTTACTTCCTCTGCATATGTATAAATACAACCTATGTCTTCAACTGATCTCCAGCTGGAGAGTATGAATCAGAATCCAAGCTTCTCAATGTTCAAGGAAGTTTGGAGCTGATATTGTGGTTCACAGTCACCTCTGTAGAAAATACCTACATAAATAAAAAATACCTGCATGAATAAAAAAGAAATAATCCTCTTCTTTTCATAAGAGAGGGACTAGAAGGATCAAGTCCAGTGACACTAGCACAAACTATTAATTAAGCACCGTTCTGAAACCAGGTAGGTTTTTCCCACTCTGTTTGTTAGAAACCTTCTTCAATTTCCAGACTAGAGTTATTAATGTCTAGTTTGTTCACATGTATTATTGTGCCAAAGCTGCCTTTTAGTTTAGATTATACACAAATAGAATGTGAGCCTGAATATTAGGTTTCTCCTGCTTTTTGTCTCTTTCAGGAGGAAAAAAAAAGAGCTTAAACATAAGGTCAGCTTGTATTCAACGTCAAATTATTTCCTCCTACAATTCAAGGTGTAGGGGGGAGAATAAGCAAAAGGAGCAGATGATAAGTGAGCACTTTATATTTAGGCTTGTGTAACTTAGTCAGAATGGTCCAGCCTTTTAGCAAGAGCATCCCTGCTCTGATGATTGCTCCTGTTATCTTATGTCCAGGTAAATACAGTCAGTTTTCTTTCTTTGTGATATATTTGCAGAAAGCAAGCATGTGCCCTCTCTCCCTATGTTGCTAGAGAGAAAAAAACAAACACTTCTCATACAATTGTTTCTTTCTTCTTCAGCCACTCAGGTGGCCCTTTTCTGACTCAGTGTAGCTTTCGGAGCATGGGTGACCAAACCTGTACGCCATTTGCACAAAGCCAGTTCCATCAGACTGGTGATTACAAGAGGTGAGAGGTTTCCAGATACTGTTGTTTGTGAAGAGGACTGATTGAAGATGAATTCTCAGCAAATTCTAAGGAGGCGCCTTTAAGAGGTGTCTAATTATGTAAGCCTCGGTCACTCACGGGGCAATCTTGTCCTTAAGTAAATAACTTAAGATGGATCAATGCAAAAATATACACCTGAACTGACAATGGGGCTGCTTCACACACATGAATTAACCCCCTGAACTGCTTGGAGTAGTAGCATATGGTATCTTTTATTCACAAGTGCAATAGCATCTGTGTGTGCATGAAGAGCGCTGACTAAAGCTCTGTGAGTTACTGTTAAGAGTGTTTCTAGCATCTCAGGAAAGGCAACTTCTCAACAAGGTAAACTGATCTTTTGGGGAATCTTTGCTGCACCACTGAAGTATTCCACCAGTGAAGACTTTTGGGGAAGCAGTAAGAGGAAATACTCACAAGTGACTCCAGAGCAAGGTACTCCTTTTGAGAAGTTGAGTAGTTTGTCTGATTTTAAGAGGTCCTGGATACCGTCTAGAAGTTGCTTCATAAAGTGTCTGCACATCAGCACCCTACATATTTTAAACTGACTAAGCAAAAACACAGCATGGATGGGCACTCTTAAATGTGGTGGCCTACGTGACTTCCTCGTAGTCACTTGGCAGTTCAATAATAGAAAGAGGAACATAGGGTTTCTTATGTCTATTGTGTCCATTAGAACAATACTGCTGAGAGCAACTGAGACCAAAGGCCTGGCCTTCAAACTACATGACTTGAAAGGAAAGCTGCATTTTTTTGGTAAGGTCCAAATGTATTTCATTCGGCTTTGCTGCTACTCCCAAAGTTTGGTTGTAAACAAGGATGATTTTTACCCTGGAAGCCACACATCTGGAGTGCAGTGCCTGTAACTGTTTTCATCATTGCAAGTAGTTATTTGCTTTATAATGTTCTGCGTGTGCAGAAAACAGCTTGTAAGAGGTAACATGAGCAAACTCTATAATTGAAGAGCTTAAATGTCTTAAATCAGCAGTCTGCGAGATAGCCACAGCCATTAACATTCTATATATGACCCTGAAGTCTTAAAATTCTGCATTTCTAGCCCTGCAGTGTTCTTCTGATTCTGAACTGCTCTCTATCAAATTTCCATGCTCTTTATCCAGACAGGTCAACTGTCCAAAGCAATGATGTACCAACTACTTTCGTAGGAGATGAGTGTGAACTTGAGTAGAGCTCACCTAGAGCTACAAAACCTTTTTGTAGCTATACAGCAATAAAACTTTGAAAATAATTTCTGTACATCATAAATATAGTGATGCAAGCTGTCAGGATTATCAATACTCAATGCTAAGTGACAAAGTAATGTTGCACCTGAATAACTTCTGTTTAAGTAACAGGTTGTTTTCTCACTGAACAGTTGGCGTATCCTGGAGCCTTTGGATTCTGCACTGTGAGGCTGAATGTATTTGAATTAATTAATATTGAAAATGTTCTATGTCCCTGATTCCAGCCTCAGTTCCCCAAGCCATGACAATGCAGGTGATCACAGAAAAGCCACTGGATTCTGGTATGGACAAGGAATCACAGAAAGGGATAAGGAACTTGGAGACTTCCAATTTGTGCACAGTTCATACAAAGCAGGGGTGTGGGGGTACATGGCTGCTGACAGAATGAGAAGGGGACATTAACTATTCACTCTAAGGGACTGAGGACACCTAGAGAAGGCTACATTTGTTTGGAGGAATTCACAGACTTCACTGGTTCTCTGCCTTCCTTTCCACTTCTTGGAAAGGTCATCCAAAAAGCCTTTCTGAACTTCCAAGCACGGTGGTAAGGTCCTCAGTGTGGAAGAGTAAAATACAGTGCTTTTGCTGCAAATTTGCTGTTCTGCTCCTAAATTGTTCCTACTCCTAGTTAAACTAGTTAAACCAACTGACTTCCGTGTAACTTGGGGCTGATTACCTCATGGTTCCCAGTTTCCTTTGCACTTGTCTGGGCAATTCTTTGCTCTCACAAGCCAAAGTATGGACAGAGCCATAGAACAGTCACTTATTAACCACATCGTTTCAAGCGAATAGGACTGCGCACCCCTAATCTGAGTAACACTATGATGTGGTGGTGTTTGAAGCTCTGCAGACTTACTGGTAGCACAGGAAAGGCAGGGTGTAAAGAGCAGAGACAGGGACGTAACGTATGTTCATCTGGCATTCTCGTACCCCTCTTCTAACTGGGTCTCTCTGTTGACCTGTTTCATAAATCATTAATAAATGATACTTCTGAATAAATACTTTCTCTGTATCTCCAATACTAAGGATTAATTTTGCATGGGTCTGTGCATTTAGTCTGGTCTTCAGCAGTCACAGAAATTCATCTCTTGGCCAGATTTTATGAATGATGTTGCACATTTATTACATATTATGACCTTTCTGGATGATATAAGTCAAGTTGGGGGATCTGTCTTTGGTTCTGTCTAACAGTCTTTTTCTTCTCTAATGAACAATGTGTTGCAGTATACAGATACCTGTAATTTACATCCTCTTTTTGAGTTTAAAGTAAGATCATGATTAATGTTTTATATGAAGCAAGGTGGTGAATAGGAGAGTTCATTGACTTTTCAACCCTGGAATCACCCAAACACTGGTTTACATTCCAAATAAAATATTTGGTGGGTTTCACACCAGTCTTTACCAGTGCGTATCACAATGTTGCTGTTGGGAAAAACTGAATTTATTACGGCAGTATATTTTAAAAATTGGCTCCAGCACCACACAGCTGGCAACAAGGAAAAAATAATCTAAGGCAGCATGTAAAAAACTTGTTCTCTAGTTAGACTGTGAATTTTCCAATAACTGCCTCCAATAGACCACCCTATGACACTGATTGCAAACATATAAAGCCTGATTGTTTCAAAAGTCATATAAATAAAATGTAGATGTTGAAATGCCAACCTCCCACTATTCGCCTCCAACCTTTTCATCTCTTACTGCTTATTTTGCTTTTTTCTTTCCTGGTGTCCTTCCTCTCACTGATGTTTTCTTTCAGTACCCCCCCTCTTTTTCTCTCAGAACCAAGCAGAACTTTTAGCTTTAATGGCAGAATAGGAGCCAGCAGACAATGAAAAAAAGCTGGGGCAGCAAATTCTGTGAGCACACCAAGCACCGAAGAACAGAACAGCGCAGGTTATTTGTGTGTGCACACAACTTCACGTGCCCCACGCCTGGTACCAACCTGAGCAAACCACATATCATTGGAATAGTAATTCTCTGAAGTATGAGCCTAGCTCAGTGTGTTTTGTTGTGTTATTTGTAGCCATTAGTTTTACAACTTGGAACTGTTCTAAGATCTTCTTTTATTCCTTCACCTCACATGCCTTTGTTTTAAATAAAAAGGGCTTAAAGAGAAAAATACCTGGGGAAGTACAGAATGCAACTGGGATGAAGAGGCTTTCAGACTCTGGCAATGTGTTCGTTGATTTTGAGCATGATGATGTAGAAGTGCTTGAAGCAGTATATGACAATAACTGAAAAATCTCCTACCTGAAAGCAACAATAAAAGTAACTTATTTTGAGCTCCTACAGCCAGTCATTGTTACGCCACTACAATGAATCCCATTGAAGGGGACTGACAAAAGGAAGTGCCAATTTTTTGCCTTGAGACCTGTGGGCATTTTGAGGAGGCCAGGACAAGAGCTGCGCTACTGCTAACAGCAGCCTGTGACAGTGCACCACACCCTGACCGCTCTCTGCTCTCACTGAAGCTTCCCAGAGAAAACCCTGGAGAAAGCCCCGACTGCGCACCATTTGAAGACCAGGAGAAGGATGTGTAAACAACTGAGTAGATTTTTGAGGCACCTCTTCTTGTCATCTTGGAAAACAGAATATTTGCGCAAGGACAGGCTACTCATTCCTCAGGAAAGACTGAACTATGAAAATAGGAAAAATAGTAGACTAATTAACCTAGGTCACTGAAAAACCCAAGAAGCTCTCATTCCTGTTGTCTTGAACTAAAATAGATCAAGTACTTCCTGTTTTATAAAATACTTTCTGTAAGGGATGTTTACTAAAAGACAATGTTGGTGAGAGGACAAGGCTGTTTTAACAAATGTACTTCTAAAACAGCTGCAGCTCAAATATAGCTGCATGGCATGAATATGCAATGAAACAAAATCTGTAAAATTTAGTGCTGGGGGTCAGACATAGTTCCGTCAAGCCATTGATTTCGCACTTCACGAGGTGAGCTGCAGTACAAGGTGAAATGGTATACTTCTCAAGGATTTCTGCAGTTCCTGCTCCCAGTCCCTCTCTCCTTTAAATTATCTCTTCTGAAAAAAAGACGTGTGCGTCAGTATGGATACATGCTTCTGTTTTTCATTTGTCATTTCTTTGGCTGTTTGGGTCGGTGACAAGTTTTTGTAAACATCTCTTGTTGGAACTAATTAGTGTGAAATGTACTACAAATTTATCACTGTTTTCCTTACTAAAAATTAAGCAAGTCGATAAGAGTTCCACAAAATCATAATTAACTTTCACTTTGAGAACAGAAGGGATGCATTTAAAAAATGTTTTTATTGCTTTAGTACTGCATGTTACAAAAAATGTCTGCCACAGCAAAACACACGAAGAACAGGGATGAGTGCAAACCAAACAAATCAGAAAGTAAATTATCTATGAAACCACTTACTTCAATGCAACAGGGAACAGTAATACAAGTTTGGAAACAGCTTTTCCTCCTCTGGAGAATAAAGAACTTTTTTTTTCTCTATTGGAGCTCCCGACATAGGTCAAAGTATTGCACTACACTGAGATTTCAATTATTTTCCTCCCAGAGAGACCTAAACATTGTCCCCAACAACACGTTTATTTTGTTGGAATAGAAGAATAAACCTAGTCCTGAGAAAGACTGCAACCTACTCTGTCTTGCCAAGGCAATAGCTATGAAGTGTGCTGTCTTCAGATGCTGGACAGAAAGATAAGGAGAACTTGGAACATAAAAACGTGGATTCCACACCACGACTACTTCTCAGATCTCTGTTCCAATCACTTTGTACTGACTTCCAAAAGCATAACTTCTCCAGGAACACAGCTAGCATGAGCACTTTACTCAGATGCTTCAACAGAACTCCACAAATCTTATGTTCTGTCAGGCTTTCTTCTCCTAGCACCTCTACAAAAAGGGATTCTGAAGTGAAGGGATGACTGATACCTGTATCTTTTGGTCCACACTAACATATTAAACAATACCTTCCTGTACCTCTGATGCCAAGTGAAACCAAAGTGCAGCTAAAGTTACCCAAATTCCTGGATGTGCAGCCATCTCTTTGGCACCACAGTTCATCTGATATTAGCACTTGTTTTTTTCTGGTTAAGTCATAAATTGTGCATTATTTTCTCTGAAGTGTTTATAGGCTGGCAAATTCTCGTTGTGAGGACCTGTTCACAGGCTAGTATAGCTTACAGAGTGAAAATAATCCTTTTTATTCCCTGTTCAGTATTTCTTTTAATGTTATGAGATAATTGACATTTCTTCCCTCTCTCTGCTCTCATTTATTAAGGTGATAATGCTTCTGAAGTATTTCATAAATTCCATCCGAACATCTTCAGGATCTTCTTCTAAGTTGGAATGTATTAGTTTCAGCTTGTTCAGTGGGTAAGCTTTGAAGGTAAATAAAAAATAATTAGGTATATTCCTTTTATAAAAGATATATTCACAATCAAGCTCATGGGACAGCTCATGTTGAAGTCAGTTGGAATTCAATAGTATCGAATGTTTGATACCCCAGATAATATACAACACATGAAGAAGAAATGCATCTAGTTTGTTAGCATTACAAACAAGTACAACTTGTTGCTAGATTAAATTCTTCAAACATTATTATTAAAGCTTAAAGTACTGCTTTTGGTCTCACATGCAGTTAGGCAGAATCAAACAATTCAGCACTGAATTGCAATTTTGCTATTGAAGTGATATGACATTCTTTGATTACTTCAAAATTATGGAATGATATGTTAACTATGTATTAACATATTAATACTTATAATAAATATGTATTTGTTTGAACACTGGAACAGGTTGCCCAGAGGGAGTGTGTGTTCTCATTTGTATAAACAGCCACAAACAATTTTGCAGTATATAAAGTACCTATTACTAATTTTAAGAGGAAGATCATTAGATGTTTATTTCAAAGGGTTCCTATTCTTTTGATCGGTAAAATGCAGGCTTAAATGGCCTGAAATGTGTCAGTTAACAAAAGATAAAATTCAATGTAAGAAACAAACTACTAGTGATGATGACATACGGCTACAGACATCAGGAGTTCTAATTCCTAGCTCAGCTACATACTCACTGTGTGACCTTAGAGAAGTCAAACTTTTCTTGCCTTACTTTCCCTTTTGTGAAATAGGAGTATTGCTCACCTTCTAGGTGACCTTTGAAATTAATTCTTTCTGTTTTTGCAAAGCACTCTAGTATTCTTTGATCGGCAGATTTAATGAAAAATGCAAGCCATAAGGGATGAACAATTTTAAAGATATATAGATCAATAAAAACCTCTGAGTTAGAGATCGAGTTTTCCCTCTTCTTACCCAAGGACAGATTTTCTGTGTCCCCCGCACTGCCTGGCTTGTGATGTGCAACTAGGAGACACTGACTATCAAGCAGTGGCTGCTGCTGCACAAAACAGGAGTACCACATTTCAATTTCTTTCAGGTGACTAGGCAGCTCAGGATTGAAGATTATTATTACGCCATGAGAGTCCTTCATCAGAGCTGGCCAGCATGTTTCAAACCTTGAAAAACAGGTGCATGGAAAATGGTAAGATTGATAGCTGGAAAACAGAAACATGCACTCAAATTTCCTCAAGTTTTCTTTTTCCCTCCTCAAGAACACATTTCAGTACTTCTTCTTTATTATAACATCAGTAATCTTGACAGTGATCTATCATATTCCAAATATTTTGACCTACCTAGTATGTTAGTTGGTCCCATGATTTGCTGACATGTACTATTTGGTCAAATGCTTATTTAAACTTTTTCCCTAAAATGGATCTGTCCAGTTCTCAATTGTATCTTTTGGAAATTAAGGCCTAAATCATATATATACATTGTCTGAAGTCCACTCAGATAATAACTTCAAGGAAATAAAGGCAATTACAGAGTGGGCCTCTGTCTCCTGTACCTGTAACTTCATTCTAGGAGCTATGGACTTTACTGTTATACCCAGTCCTTATCCAAAAAAAAGTTCAGTGTCAGCTGTGATCATGGCAGAGAGTACCCAGTATCAGAGGCGTTATAGCAGAAACTATAAAAAAATATAATGGGGTAAAGAGGCAGGAATATTCCTCATCTCAAAAAGATCATTGGTTTTAGGCCTTAAGTATGAATATTTTGAGTAAACAGAACTATTATTAATTAAGTAGCCTGGAGGAAGTAACAACGATGCTGGCTTACTTTTGATCACCACTGCAATCCCACAGCTCAAATCGACACCCAGCTCCCTTGCTGGTACTGTTCAAGTTCGGCTTCTCATATTCCAGGATCCTGTGAAAACGAGTGGATATACGATGTCATATCGTTCTACACACCACCACAACCAGAAAGCAGGACTTTCTGAGGGGCAGACAATTGTCAGGGAGTTGGTTCAGTCAGCACGCCAGGAGGTTTTGCTCACCTTACACCTTGCGTCGGGCTGTAGCTGCCAATCCCTTCTATGCTCTCCGAAACAAAGTTTGCCAACACTGATTTTCCAGACTGGCAGCGGGAGTGAAAGACACCCATAGGAATTTAACATGCCAAAGCCACAACGAAGATAAGAGGACGGTGTTTATCCAGGCACCCTGCTCTCCCTCCAGCTAAGGCCCCTGTGCATGCAGGCCTGCCCCCTCCTCCCTCCCGCCTCCAGGGACCCCCCCAGCCTCCACAGCCGCATCCTCTGCACGGTGATGCCGCCGGCACGCCACAGCGGGCCCCGCCTAAGGCCGGCCGCAGGGACTGCGGCCCTCAGGGGGCGGGCGCGGGCCTTGGGGAGGGCAGTCAAGGGGCCAGGGCGGAGGTAAATACGGCCTCGGAGACGGGCGGGCGGGCGGCCGGGGGAGCCTGCCGCGGGCCCGGGGGAGCCTGGGCCGGCCCGGGGCGCGCTCACCTCGCGGGGCCCCACCAGCAGCACCTTCGCCTTCAGCATGGCGGGAGAGGGGGGGGCGGCTCCTCCCGCCCGCCCGTTGCCCAGCAACGCGGCCGCGCTGCGTTGGGGGAGCAGGGGAAGACGCGCTGCGATTGGCCTTGCCGCCGTCACGTGGGGGGGGGGCGGTGCGCGCGCGGGTCTGGCCACCGCCCGGCCGTCGTGAGGTGGCGGCGCGCCCGGCCGGCGGGGAGCCCTGCAGTGCCGTGGGGGGCCCGCCCCGTCCCCGTCCCCGTCCCCGTCCCCGTCCCCGTCCTCGTCCCCGTCCCCGTCCCCGTCCCCGCCCCGCTTGGCCGAGCCGCCCGCGGCAGCTGCTGTCCCTCTTCTCCTCACACACAGCAGGGCCCGTGGCGCGCGAGATGGACGCGGCCTCTCAGGTATCCTGGTGGTAGGTTTGCCCCGGGCCCCTCCTGACGGAGCTGGCGGTGTGGCAGCGGCGTGTTCGGGCCCTATGCGCACCCAGGGCTCCCGCACGCTGCCCGCAGTGGGGTTTGCAGCGCCTGTACGGCCTTAAACCCTAACCATTGTGCCCTGAGGGGACCCCCAGCCTCTGCGTCCATCGGGCGGGACTGGCAGCAGATCCTGCCCGCGCTGTGCGGGGAGAGGTGCCCCCTTGGCCTTTCTGTTCTCCGGAAAGCAAGAGTCAGGCTAACAGGTACTAAACACACTTAAAAATCCCCCAGTGCTCATGCACCGCTCTGGTGTCCCTCACTAGTTTGAGAAAGTGCTGTCCTTGCCTGAAGTTGCATTGCGATTTTAACTGCAGATTCTCCTTGAATGGATGATGAAGCAAGCTCTTGAAGTTTCTTATTAAGGCTTGTTAAGGGAAGCAAGAGGCTTTTTTAAATTGCAGCTTCTAAGAAAAAAACATCTGGCAGACAGATGTGCTGCTTCAGAGCTGTTTAGTGGCCAGGTACAATAGCAGTTTTAGACAAGCTTTCAAACAGGGCCTCTAGGCGCTACCATAATATAAATGTTTATTACTAGTACTACTAATAAATGTGAACCAGAATTGCTCTGCTCTCACTGAGGGGGTACAGTCTTTTCTATCACACTGTAGACTTATTTGCTGGTTCACTCCCTACATAGGGATAGTTTAGGATGGTTCAATGTGGCAGTGGCATCACACCATTCACAAAGTATTTTAAACTTTGGAAAACCCTTTGTTTTCAGGTTAGTGGGACAAAGACAGTGAAAAAACAGTAGTTGCACCTAGCACTGAGTTTGATTCTGCTGTAGCAGATCGGATGTGTATTTTCTATTTGTAAAGATCCACATGTCATTCAGGACCAAATTCACAATGAACTGGGACAGCTCGTAGTTAATCCTTTCTGCAGCTATGTTGTTTTCCACATTTCTGACCTACTAACTTCCAAAGAAAAGACAGAAAGGGTGACCCAGAGAGAAGAAATTAGGACAGCCTCTCTTATTAGCTGGCACATGTTATTAGCTGCCACTAGCACATGAAGAGAAATGTATTATAAAGGGTCCTATTGTGGACAGCAGCACAGACGAGGCGGGGGAAAAAAAAAGTAAGAGGTAACTGAAACTGGGTAAAACTGGCTGTTTGTGCAGCTGCCCAGAAAGCAATTAGGATTAATTTTTAGATGACGTGTCAGATAGGGTCTTTGTGTGTTTATATTAGCCACTGAAGAGTAAGGAGAGCACAGCTGACTAAGGCTGCAATTTTTGGATTTATCTATGTGATTTAGGGTTCGAAGTCACTTTAGAAAGTGGGAATTAAGCTTCCAAGTCACTTAGTGTGACGTTTTCAAAGGCATCTAAGTCAAGTACATTTGATGTTATCAGCATCTGCCTTAGGCGTATGGGTAAAGTTATGTTAGTTACTGATGTATTGTTTGCTGAGAGTACACGTGTACAAATCAGCAAGGCCATTTTGTTTCACTTATTTAAAACTCTTTGTTAGACTGCAGCAGAGAGAAACTCCAGCAGTAAGTGAACCACTTCCAGACAATACTGGTAATGGTCTATAAGTCTTGCATTTATTAGACGGCTGTTTTTCCACCATAATGTTTTGGTAGCAAGCAAAAATTATCATCTCCAGATGATTCTCCGTGGACAGATCCTCCTTCTTCCTTCAAAAGCCAAAAGCAATTGCAGGCTATCAATACTACTTCAATAAAACTGTTCTTCACTCTAGGAAGGTCTATGAGAACTCAAACTATGAGACACATTGATTGCTGTATCAAGGCATGTGATGCTTGTTGCCTGAACTGAAGATAAGAGGACTTTGCCTCCAAGTTAGAGGCCCACGGGTTTTACTGGAAGCAGCAGTAAAATGTAGCGCCAGTCACCTTTCAGATAATACTTTAGTGCTTGCAAATCATTCAGTCTTTTGGAGAACAGTATTTTAAGTTTGCATTATATTTCATTTAATGTGGCATATAAAAATTTTCTTATGAAAACAACTCAAAAAAATCTTTCATAAGATTTTGTGGCTCAGTATTGGTACTTTGTTTAATGTACTGTAACAATGTTTCCAAACTTTAGAAAACATGCCCTAGAGCACTCAAATGGAGCTGAATGGGAAAATAATGCCTTGGTAAGAAGTACAACCACATGGCAAGACTTACCATGAGAATGAATGCTCTGCCTGTTTGTTGTGCGTTGCATGACATTTATTGTGTGTGTGCAGAAACAGCTTTCTAGTGGGCGCAGGCAGAGACCTGCATTACATCCTCTGTTTATTTATACTGGTTCATTTGGGGGCAAGGCATAGAATACAAGAATTGAAAGGAAGAAACACCTATTTTTGTGCACTGGGGCCTGTTATTAAAAATTAAGGAGAAAATCAATATTGTTGTAAATTCGAAGCTTGTTGCTGAAGAAGCTCAGGGAAGGGATATGTCTCTGAGGTTCAAAGCCTAGGTGATTAAGTAAATGATGAAAGTTTGGAGGAAGTGTGGCTGTCCTCTGGATAAAGTTTTGGTAGAGCTATGAAAAAGGACCAGATGGAAACAGGACATTAAGGAGCCTTGACAGGTGTGCAGTGGAGCGCTGCTCTTTATCATGAGTCTGTTTCACTTAAAAGTGGCTACTAAGGAGGGGTAAGCACTCAGTTCTGTCTTTCTCTCTCAGAAAACCTACTCTGGAATCAATAGGAAAAGCTCATGCAAAACCTGTTGCTTGGTTCATGCCAACAGATTGTCAAGGACTACAGCTCTGATTTGTCTGTGGTCTCAAAGTCCTACCCAGAGGAGATGAGGATCTTTATTTCCATTTCATAGATGGAGAAACAAAAGCAGAGAAAGGTTAAATGACTTGCCTGAGGAACCCACCTGGCTAACAGCAGATCTAGGATTAATTAAAATGCCTCTGTGTCAGTGCAGGCTGTGACCAGTCACAGAGGAGGCAGGGAGGCAGACAACTCGGGGGCCAATGTATTTTCCTGACCAGTGGACATGAACTCAGTGACACATTAAGCAGCCCAATTCTCCCTATGTACCTTCATCAAAGTCAGTGGAAGTTCCCAAGGGATGAATTTGACTTGCTCCATTTATGCAGTGATGTATAAACATCACACACACAAGGAGCAGCAGTCTACCTCCATGACCCCCCCAAGAAAACACACCAAAGTGCTCTGATTTTTTGGGTCATAACATGTGAATCCAGAAGTAGGATTTAGTTTCTATGGTTTAAATCTTAAGGTACAGCTGCAGATGTTGTCTCTCATAGATGTTGTTTTGCTTATTCTAAAGTGGTTGCTCTGATCACATTCTGTGGAGCAACAGTAACACCTAGTGGCTAAACGTGCCAGTCCATTGTCTCCTTGCTTTCCTTCCCTTCAAGAAGTACGAGTTCGAGGGGACATGGTGTGATTGACAGTTTTGACTTGCAAGGCCAACACTTAGCATCTCCAGGGATTTGCCATTTTCCTTTCAACCCCCCACCATGTTCTGTTTTCTATTAAAAGTGGTAGATGAAATACGAAACTCTTCCTCCCACCTCCCAACCCCCTTCACTTTTCTGGCTCATGGAGGAGGTTGTTCCAGTCCATCTTGATCTGTAGGTGGGTGGGCTGTGAGTGGCCGAGCCTACTGCTTCCAGCTTGGAGCACTCAGATTTCTGTAAGGAATCCAAGCTTTTTTCTTTTTCTTTTTTTGTCTGAAAAGGATCAAGCAGATCATCTCATGGAGGTTGGTGACCTCAGTGCATTTGATAATGTGGTGTTAACTTGCCTGCGTTAAGGCAGACCAAACCGATCTGTTCCAAGAAGTACCATTTCTTAAGATGTGGTATGCAGGATTGTTTGCCATGATCTACTGGGACTGCTAATTCATCAGAGAAGGACCCCCTAGAAAAATAGCATTTGAGAGGAAAGAACCCACAGATGTTTATTGTGTTAGCAGGAGAGCCCTTCAGAGGGTCTTCTTTCCCCCCTCACAGGGGAAAGTTTCAATTTTTCCATGGAAAAAAACATTAAGCAAAAGTATTTCTGCTAAAGCCCAGATCATTTGCATTTGTAAACAGAGCCTCAACTCTCTGTGGGAATTACAGTACTGAGACATTATGGTCTTGTCATATTCATGCTGTCTAATTTTAGGCTTCTGGTTTAGGTATTCTGAATTACCCATTGGAAGCATCTATTTAGGAGAGTCTTCACTGCCTGTTGACAGAGCCTGGACTCTTAATTTATGCTGTGGATGCATGCTCTTTTACATATGACATAAACTTGTATCACCACCCACTCAAAGTAGTATTGCCTCCATCCACGTCCCCAGCTCTCCGTCTAGCTTCCTTCCAATTACCTGTTTAGATGGAACTAATTCAATTGAAAACTAGTTTGATGCCTCCAGAAAAAAAAAAAAATCAGCTCCCTGAACCTGTTCACGGCATAACTGCACAAAACCCTGGTGCTAACAGAAAGAAGGTAATGAGGACCAGTGGGAACGTGGCCAAGTGGGACAAGGATGGAACCGTTTCTTTCAGCTACTGTGCAGATGTACACTGAATTAAAGTGTGCATATAGTCATACCATCAGTCAGACCTCTTAAATTTGGTGTTCTCAATACCCGTTTGTGAGAGCAGTCAAAGAGAAATACAGCCTGATGGTGAGAAATGAGAAATATTGTGCTGGGATGTGTTGGGCACCCTTTACTCTTAGAAGAGAGCATGGCAGCCTTGTTGGGCTGGGCGAAAAAACTTCCTTTATGTTTGGTAAAAACGGTTTCATAGGTGGTAGACTAGAAGGTACTGAAACAAGACAATCAAAGGATAATTGTTATTTGTGATTCACAAGGGTTCATGGAACCTTTTCTATTAGACCCTTATGCTTTTTGTTTTGAATATAAAATTTCAAAGTAAGTTTTGTTTCTTACTGACAGCTGTGGTGTCTGCCACCCCTGTTGGTCTGGAAAGAGCCTGCATTTATTAACATCCTCTGATCTATTTATTCACTCAAGGCCAGACCCTCAAGGACTTCATAGAAAGCAAGGAAAAAAGTGTGTACTGTCTTTAGAGGGACTGCCATGTGGTCCTACAGGAGAGGAGATCCTACTGACAGGAAGATTTTGTTTTCTCTCATTTTCATCCTCTGATTTGACTTATGTGTTACTTTGGAGTTTATGGCCAAACACAGGAGTTCCTTAACCCTGTGGTCCTTCCAGGCATTATGTTTCTGCTAACATCCTGGGCCAAATCAGCTGTCTTTTGAGATGTCTCACATTCATTTTCATTTAAGGCTCAGTTACCTCTTGGCAGTACACCATTAGAGACAACAGATTTATACCAGTAATTATTATGTTTTGAGGGATCTGAAACAAGATCTCAAAACCTTGCTCCTTTGCTTAGGTACCTGGATACAGTGATGGATGCTTAACTCTACGCCTTCAACTTAAAAATCTGTAGCCTTGATAATTTTGCCTCGATTCCCTTTGAAACCTGGGAAAAGTAGTACATTAGTTTCCAATGCTTGACTCACTTGCAAACTCCTTTGAAAGGTCCTCCTTAATATCTTATGGCTACAAATACACGTATGTGTGAGACTGGCACTTTGACTGAATGTGGCCTGCCACTGTGGACTTGCTGCAATTGAAGATCCTTGCATTTCTGCAGGTGGGGGTAGAGGTAGAAGCAGCATGTTGTACTATGTATTTTAAACACCATGAGGAATGACTTGGAAATATAAAAAGCAAAGTAGACTGAGTACTATAAAAGAGTTCATATTTAGTACAGATTGTTGATCATGTAGTATTAAGTGGTTCGTTATATCATTGTTCTTCAATAATTTGAAAACTTAAATCTTCTACTTTTGGCTTGGCTAGTGATGTTGTCTTGAGCTGGGTTATAAAAATACTATGCTTCACCTAAACACAGATTGTTATAGTTTTAATCTTAATTAGCAAGCTCCAGATTTAGATGGATTAATACAATCACTCTTTCTTTCTTTTGCCATAGAAGTTCAGGAGTATAATCTGTCACTTGTGAGAACATAAAGAATTGGACTGGAAGCATTCCAAACTCTTTACTGTAAGTGTTCGAAGATTTAATGGAGTCCTCAGTCATAAAATCTTTAATTTGAACTAGACCTTTATATTCTCCATTCTTAAATTCACGGAGGCCCTTTATTTCCCTCTGTGTGCATTTTTTAATTCAAATCAAATGTAAATGTCAGTGGTTGATTGCACTTAACCTCCTTAGGTTCATATTTCTTATTTAATTGCATTACATTTTAAGGTTTAAGGCTATATATTTACTGCTGTTAATAGCACACCATATTTTAATGAAGCTGTTATCTTCTGCAAAAATATACAGAACAATGGAGATTGATTATACAGGATCTTTCAAAGAAACCGTATCTCAAAGCCATTTAAAATGAATAAACACAGTGGAGAGCTTCAGTTAATGTGGTTCTTTACCTAACACAGCTTCAAAACTAAGGAAATGAATGATTGGGTTATCAAGACTGTTTGCCCTCCTCTTCCCCAGCCAGAGACTGCACCTCAGTAGGTCACTAGCCATAGCTGCAGTGTGCCAGGGCATATGTTACAAGCTGTGGTTGTTCTCAGAGATGCTCCAGAATTGCAGCACTGCTTTTTCCAAAGTCCACTCACCTCCTCTGTAAGCTGGCCAGACCCCCCCCTCTGCCTGACCTACAGCTCAGCTCTGTAAATCTATTGTCAGTCAGTTCAGGGAAGGCTCAGAACATGGGAAATAATTATCTAATTTTCTTGAAACATCTAAAAAAAAAGGCAAGTATTACCTAGAGATCATGTACAGAAAATCTGGGACAAATCTACTGTGCTCCGCTAGAAAGCCAGCCAGCTGAACACCTGTTTTCAATGCAAAATAGTGCATCACCCTACAGTTGGGGCACTGCGCTGGGTTTTTCACAACAATCTTAGAGTTAAATACTCAAGATGTGAATTGAGCCAAAAAATGTTTTGCTGTGAGCCACTTCTTTCCAGGCACACAGTGAGGCTGATAGTCTTGTCCTACCATTCCATCGCATACCAAAAATCTCCTTAGTCTGGTCAAAAATTTTTATTTCTTTTTTTGGGCAACAATCAGTTTAAACATTTCATAGTATCTTGCAGACTTTATCAGTTCCTTTCTGCCAAAAAAAAGAGAACAATTTATCTCTCTCTTTAGATTATGTCTCATCTTGCTTCTTTTATTTTTTTCTTCTTTTCTTTCATTATTTTTACTATTTATACCACATCATTTTTATTCCATTTCTATTGTCCTTACAATAGCCATGATAGATAACAAAGCACTAAACCCTGTGTTATAAAGGGAGGCACTGTGAGATTGCCCGATGGCTCTGGTAGGGCCGGGAGTTCAACCAGATTCTTTCTGGGTGTAGATTGAAAGCCCATGTATCCGTCCTGCCTGAGAGCTGGTGGCATGAGTGGTTGTGAGCCAGTGTAATCCCAGAGGATTATTTGGGGATTGGTTTTGCATCTGTAGAGAGATTGATCTCCCTTAGGCAGCACAGAAAACAGAAAGAGATGAAGAGCATTTCTTGTGGTGAAGGAGAGATCTGCGTTCTATGTGAGGAGCTGGATATTTGCAAAGTACAATTTAGTAGTTCCAGTTTGGGTCATTTAGAAATGCAAGCGAGGAGGGGAGGGAAATCTGCATGCAACCAGTTCGAGAAGGTGCTCAGACTAAGCTTGTTTGACAAAACCACCCAGAGGCCCTGGAAGAGGGGTGGATTTTGGATACCAAGCAAATTAGGTGTGGTATCCATTGGTGACAATAGAGTATACTGTGAACACCTAAGCTAGCATTAGTGTAGATGTGCATAGCCAAGAAATACTTGGATCCAGTTGCCTTGCAGTGACTTTAGCCTTTAATGCCTACAATGATTCTTTCATATTTAGCACCTTAGTTGCCTTTTTATTGCTTCCATGGAGGAATCTGTAAGATTCAAGAGAGGAGATTAGGTAGAGAGACAGATAAAGAGCAAGACAGTGCCACTGAACAGTGTTGGGGTTTACTTATGTGATTGCTCTCCTTAGAATGAGTAGAGAAAAATGTTCATAAAGGTAAATTGATAAATCTGGAGAATATTGTCTTTAAATAATCCCCAGAGCTCTCAGCCTAACACACAGCTGTAGAAAAAAGACCCCAACAACTGAACAGGATGTTGGGTTGCATTACAGTAAGAACAGCATATATATCAAAAAGGTGTTATTGTTATTACATAAAACACTGGTGAGTTCTTGTTCAGAGTGCTCTTTTCACCTACCTCTACCTAAGAAGGATATGATTAAGGGGATAAAGCAGGGAAAATGAGAATAATACTGTGCCTTTCAGGGCTGAGTTACCAAAGCTCTTCAATACAAGCTCTTCTTGCTTTGTATTATCTTGTTTAAAAAGAGATCTTGCTGTGATTCTGTCAATGATTTTAAAATAATGAAGGGGATTGATCACATTGAAACAGACAAAGTCTATGAAAACAAGAAGACTTAATTTGAAAAATAGGATCTTGGGAAAAGAATTAAGACAGAGAAGGGAGAGGCTCGTGTGAATGCTTCAAGAAATATGTAACATCAGTTATCAGTGGGGTCCCGTGAATCTAGATGCACAGTGCTTTAGAGCAGAATAAGGTGAAGATAGAACTGTAAGGAAAATATGGGTATGACAGTTGGATTGTGGCTGACTGTTTACCAGTAACACACAAAGATAGTAAAAGCCATGCTGGAGCATGCTCTGGGAAACACCTGCAGCAAGGAGGAAACAGAAGGTTCTGCAGCCTGTGTGGTAAGATCCAACGCAGGGAAAGATAGTGCAGGAAGGCACTGACTGGCAAGAAGTTTGCAGCATGAAGACAGATGACTGGCAGGGAAGGAGTTTGTGGAACAAGGTAGAGGAGAGAAGAGGGAGAAAGCATATGGCTGCTATTAATCCACCTTAACTGCAGACACCTAAGGTGAAAATACTGGAGGCAATTTCAGATTTTAGCTGGGCAGAATCATGCTGTGGAGGTGGTGGTCCCTGTACAATGGCTACAGTGCAGCGATTTTCAGCTTGCAGCCCACAAACTTTTGAAGGACCACAGCCAACTTCTAGGGGGCCTGTGAAAGCCAGCTAAGAAAAGCAGACTATTGTGGTTAGGCATCATTGTCATGGCCCACAGGGAAAGTTCCTAGGAGATTTGAAAAAAATCAGTAAAAGCTGGAAAAATATGGATGGAACATACGGATTTGCCGTGTCGAGGAAAGGGGACTCCAGTGTCCCCACTTGCATCCCCCCCAGTTCTTCTGTTCCTTGGCTCCACAGGGTGGGTGGCACAACCTCTGGGGTGTGCAGGAGGTGGGAAGAGGGTGCTTATTTCTAGAAGTCCTTTCTTATCTGTTTTGTGTGCCTTTACTTGTGTATTTTGTCAGGAAGGGGGTGAACCCACTCCCTTTTATGTGACTTGCACGATACAGAAAGGGAACTCAGACTACCATTCATATTGCATTGCTCAAGTCAGGCAACCTGGGTCCATGGGGAAACTGAGAGAAGTGGGAGGATTTCAGGACCAGAGTCCAAAACTGAGACATTCTTTGGTCAGGAAAGTCTTTGCTTCTCCGAGATTCAGAGAGGGTCCCTGACTCAGGATGGATTTTCAAATCAGGTAAGCATTCGGATACCACTGAATCTGGATATCCTATAGTCAGTGACTCCATTGAAAATTGCAGCCTGATATCTGGTAGCTCCTTCCACTGCATGTTATAAAGTATTTAGTTTTGTTGTAGAAGTTCAAGACCATTTGTGATTTGGTCTCAGGGTGCCCACCAGAGCTGCTCTATCACTCCCCTCCTCAGCTGGACAGGGGAGAGAAAATATAATGAAAGGCTCATGGGTCGAGATAAGGACAGGGAGAGATTACTCGCCAATTACCATCATGGGCAAAACAGACTTGACTTGGGGAAATTAGCTTAATTTATTACCAATCAAATCAGAGTAGGGTAATGAGAAATAAAACTGATTCTTAAAACACCTTCCCCCTACTTGTCCTTTCTTCCTGGGCTCAACTTCACTCAGGATTTCTCTACCTCCTCCCCCCGAGCAGCGCAGGGGGACAGGGAATGGGGGTTGCGGTCAGTTCATCACATGTTGTCTCTGCCGCTCCTTCCTCCTCAGGGGGAGGACTCCTCACACTCTTCCCTCCCACGGGAGACAGTTCTCCATGAACTTCTCCAACGTGAGACCTTCCCACGGGCTGTAGTTCTTCATGAACTGCTCTAGCGTGGGTCCCTTCCATGGGGTGCAGTCCTTCAGGAACAGACTGCTCCAGCGTGGGTCCCCCCCCGTGGCAGGACAAGTCCTGCCAGCAAATCTACTCCAGCGTGGGCTCCTCTCTCCACGGGGCCACAGGTCCCGCCAGGAGCCTGCTCCAGTGCAGGCTTCCCACGGGGTCACAGGCTCCTTCAGGCATCCACCTGCTCTGGCGTGGGGTCCTCCATGGGCTGCAGTGGATATCTGCTCCACTGTCGACCTCCATGGGCTGCACGGGGACAGCCTGCCTCACCATGGTCTTCACCACGGGCCGCAGGGGAAGCTCTGCTCCAGCACCTGGAGCACCTCCTCCCCTTCCTTCTTCACTGACCATGGTGTCTGCAGAGGTGTTCCTCTCACATATTCTCACTCCTCCCTCTTCTGACTGCAGTTGCGCAGGTTTTTTTCTTCCCCCTAGGTAGAGGCGCTACCACTGTCACTGATGGGCTCGGCCTCGGCCAGCAGTGGGTCCCTCTTGGAGCTGGCTGGCATTGGCTCTATTGGACACAGGGGAAGCTTCTAGCAGCTTCTCACAGAAGCCACCCCTGTGGCCCCCTCACTGCGAAAACCTTGCCACGCAAACCCCATACAATGTCCTGTACAGCATCAAGCAAGCAGGCAGCCCTCAGTGACTGAATAATGTTTAATGAACAGTTAATGAACAGGAACATAGTTTGAGGATACAGACATGGAGACAGACCTCCCAGTGTTTTCTTTAGTGACCTCAGTGATAGAAGAGGGAGCATGCTTATTAAATCTGTAGATGAGGCAAAGCTGGAACCGAATGCAAGAACACTGGAAGGCAGGATTAAAATTTCAAGTGATCTTGACAAATTGGTGATATGATCTGAATAAAATAAGATGAAACTCATTAAGAACAACTGCAGGGCACTATGCTTTGGCAGGAATAATTTTAACTAGCAAATACAGGATGGGGGAAAGTCAGGCTAGCAGTTCTGCAGAAAAGGTAGAGAATCCCAAACTAAGCATGGATTAACAATGATGTACAGATGTCAAAAAGGCAAATCCTCAGCAGGGCAGAGGTATTGCACAGAATTATAGGTTATGGGTACCATACTATGAGATAGATGTAGACCAGCTGGAAAGTCCAGAGGAGAATACCAAAAAGGATTAGAAGTATGTAACATATGACCTACAGGGAAAGTCTGAAGAAGCTGGGATTGTTTTGCTTCTAGAAGGCAAGGAGAGGTGTTAAAACATTTTAAAAAGTACTTTGAGGAATTAAAAGTCTGTTCAAAGAGAGGAGGAATAGTTTGCTACATCCATAATGGAGAAAGTAAGACACTAAGAGCTTAAATTGCAACAAAACAGACTGAGGTTGGATGTTAACAAAAACTACCAGTACGGAGTGCGAAGCATTGGAATATGTTTTCAGAAGAGCACGGGGAGTTTCTGTCTTGAGGTCTTTCAGAAGAAGGCAGAAATTTTTGTGCCAACAATAACCTGTGTATAATAGATCCTGCCTTCTAGCAGGGAGAAGGAAGAGGGATTAGATAACGCTTGCAGTCCTTCCTGGCTACTTCTGAATGTGTTTCTACTCTGGCAGGTTTGAGTGCAATAGACCTGGTGCTATTTGTGCCTTGGTTTTATCACACCTGTGTGAATCCGTGCTTTACTGCATTCTTGGTGAGTCTGATGGATCAAGGGTATGTCCACAAGCTCCCCGTGGTTGTGCAGATCAGTGCTTCAGTGCATGTCCAGTTGGGAGAATTTTTGCCCGACATCAAAGGTGACATAAATTGTTCTTCCCAGGACACAATAATGCTCAGAGTAGGTGTAATTCCACCGGATGTAGTCATTGTCTCGCTGATCTCTTGAGTCATCACATTTTCCATCTGCTGAATTATGTTTCAATCTGAGTTATTTTATCCAGTATATTACTTTATAATACCCACACAAGTGCTTCACTCAGGCAAAGTTCTCATCTAAGGTCAATGAATGCTGCCAAACTCATGACTTCTGGATCATTTCTTGTGCTTCATACAG
Organism: Ciconia boyciana; assembly: GCF_034638445.1. Taxonomy (NCBI): domain Eukaryota; kingdom Metazoa; phylum Chordata; class Aves; order Ciconiiformes; family Ciconiidae; genus Ciconia; species Ciconia boyciana. Next base: position 4,468,066 of record NC_132950.1, read on the forward strand.
TATCACTGACTATCATGTTTACTGTGTGCTAAACTGCTTGTGTAAGTGTGATGCTTTTTCAGTTCTATTCCATTTTGAGTTCAGCTGTGGTTGATTTATTCCAGGTCAAATTCAGGAAATTTTCACACACTAGCTACCTCCTAGCTTAAAAGAAAAACCACCACAGTCCCCTAATATTTTCAGTTTGGCTCAGGTTTGGTTTGACTCCCCAGTAATAGATGTGTTACAATAACCTTAGTAATCTTATAATTTAATTTATAATAGAGATCTTGAACTCTTACTGTAACTAAACTCTTATCCATCTCTTTGAATTTTCCAAGGTTCCTTGACTGCTTTGTTGTATCACAATGAAGTAATCTAGGTGCCTTAGGAAGCTAGAAGGGATTTATCGAAATTATTTTTGGTTTTAGATGGTCTTATCAATGACTTCTTTCTAACTTCAAAAGGAAACTTCATAATTCTAAAGCTCCACAAGGTTTTATCAACTAGAACAAAGCTGCTTTTCCTTTGGTCTCTTCTTAGTACCCACATGAAAAGTGCACTCACAATATCCAAGGGATAGGCCTTTCAAAATTTATTTGCCATGATTCTAACAACATTGTGACTCTTTTTCAGCTAACTAATGACTTTGTAATCCTCCAAGTGGAGCTGAGCAGTTGAGATGGCATTGAAGTTCTGGGGCTGGACTCTGCTTACAGGTGTGACAGTGCTTTTCTACCTTTTTGAGTCACCTTTCAAACTGAAAACATTGTAGAAAACAAATTCCTCTTTTGGTGTTATCATTCCACTGTTTTTCCCTTTGCAACTGAACAAAAATCAGACTAAACTTTGAATGTTCCTTTTATCGTCTGTATTTCCCCCCACTTCATTTATTGGCTGGCTTGCATGCAGTGTATATGTTTAAAGAAATTACAGAAGTTTTCACAGAAGTTTCTGATGTCTTACGTCCCAGGTATGCCCAGTGGACTAGGAAGCTGAAAAACACTCCAGACCATATGAAACCCCATGTGCCCACACACGTCCAATGAATTAGTCTTCTGACATGACAGTATAAGGCTGTCACTTGCATGGAAGGTGAGCAGTGTGTGGGAGGAAGGCCCTCCAGGGACTGCTTTTTCATGATAGCAAAGTCAATAGGGTTGGTAAATTGAAAACCTGGCCTTTGCCTCTTTACCATTTCCCCCTGTGCTTCCATGCATCGTGGCTTTCCAGTATGCACCCTGACTCTTCCACCTTGAACTGAGTTGGTGAAATACGTCCAAATAATTTATTTAGCCCCGATTGCCTTAATCTTTAATTAACATGCTTATGCACAGGCATAAAACGTGTATCTTTATATTTTGAAATATAGTATGTCTGGTTTATAAGAATAGGACTGTTCAGATTTCAAGGGTTCTCTTCTCAAAGCTAGTCCCTCTGATAAATTGAATGAATTATGTTTTTGTTGGCCGTCTTTGTTACCTCCATCACTGTGTTTCCAATTTATCAACATAGTTTTGAGAAATTGTTAGAATATGTTGCACTTGTAAGCACCGTGGGGAGAAAAAAATATTCATTTATTACTGCTATTGTGTTTGATTGTATTATGTATATCCAAAGGGCTAAAATGAAATGTCATCTTTAATTCTCCCCTTACAGTAGACAATATCACCCTTTCTTCTCTCTTTCCAAAAACAGCTTGGAAGTTAATTCTTCATTTTCATTTTAAACCAGCCATACAGAGTAGAAGCAAGTGTGCATTAGGGACAGGGCAGAAGTAATGGGAGCCTGGAGATCTGAGCCCTATTTCTGGCTCTGCCTTTAGCTCTTTGCAGTCTTCAGCAAAGCCATTTGACCTCTAGTCTCCAGTCTCCCAGTTCATGAAATAAGAAGAATATTAGCTTCCTACAGATGTCTCTAATAATTTGCCAGAATCATGTCTTGTCTAATCACCTGTGTTTAATATCTCCTAGGGTCTTGCAAAGTCAGTGAAGGCTGAAGCAGCAAATTTTGCATGCAACCAAAAATAAAATGCTCTTGGACAGTTAAGACTGGAAGAGTGCAAAGAGCTTCTGAAGGGGCTAACCCAAGCCAGGAGAATGGGTCAGATAGCTACTGGTGCCATTTAGTGCTGTTAAATACTGATAAATGGTCTATCCCAGCTTGTCAGGAGAGGGAACTTACTGTGTTTGGGACAAGAGGCTGAACCAGGCCCTCAGCACACAGCCTGGAGCTGCAATAAACTGCCTGGGGTGGGGGTCCAGCTGCACCCAGTTTGGCTGTGCACACACAGCTGAGGATGATCACTCAGATTAAAGGGTAGGGGAGCCTCAGAGAATGGCCCAGTGTTTTTGGTATGGTGCAGCTTCTGACTGCTTTCACAGGAGAAAGCTGAATTTGAGGCAGTTTGTAGCCTTACGGAGAAGGGAGAGCAGAGAGTAAGCCTCTTTTTTTGTTACCCTGTCAGGCTGAGCAGAGGGTTCCTGAAGACTGACTCTGAGCAAAATGGCTGAGTGGCTGAACATCCTAGGGTGAGTTGCTGGGAGCTGTGTATTTTATTGGGGGTGGGAGATGGGAAGGGAAGAAATTCCCCTTGCTGAGGGTGAGGGGACACTGAAGGGAAGGGTGCTCAGGCTGACCTGAGCCCGGGCTGGGGACAGAGGGCCCTGTTATGCTCCTGCTCCAGGCACTGAGGGCTTTTTGTAAATACATAGTGGCTGTTTCTGAGTGGGCTTGGCAGCTCGATGTTGCTGGACCAGACCTTTTGAGCTCCCTGGGGGCCCAGGGAGTGCTGATCCATTGCCTGCTCTAGCCATGGGTCTGGGACACCCCGAGGGCAGCTGCAGGGCAACCCCAGGGAGGCCGTGCTGAGCTGTGGTGCAGACTGCACCCCTACCTCCTTGTGTGATTTGCTCCAGTGATTAATGACAGCGGCTGTTTAAAAACCTGGTGCCTCATTTGCAGTCTAAACTTGTCTGGTTACAGGCTCCAGCCAGGGGCTATTTATCTCTGTGTGCAGGCTCTGGAGGTGGGCACCGTGGGGGAAGGGGTGGGTGCTCATCCGTGGGTGGGGGGTGAACCTAGCCATTTTCCCAGTATCTTGTAGGAATCGTTTTCCAGCTGCAGAATCTCGCAGGGATTGTGTTGCCCCTGAGGAGAAGAGGTCTCTGCCTTTGCAGAGCCCCACAAGGAAGCCCTAGGCTCCAAGGATACCCCAGCAACACTTGCTTTTGATGGTGAATCAGGGCTGTCTTTGGATGGCTGTACAAACTGTAAAGGTGCAGAGGGGGTACTGTGAGCTTGCAGGATCTGAGGGTAAAAACTTAGAAACACAGTTGTGTCATATTTAAAAAACAAATCCCTCCTTGTGGTGTTTGGTTCAGTTGCTTGCCCAGTCAGTGAGCTGCAGCAGCCCAGGTTTCCCTAGAGCTGGGAAGGGGACACTGGAAGGCCAGAAAATGGGGTCTGTGACAGCGTTGCCAAATGGGGGATGTACAAGGGCTTTCACCTCAAATTCAGCTGCTGTAGAGAGAGGCAGCCTTGCTGCTGGTTTCCTTCTCGGGGTACTGCCTTTGCAAAACACCCACATCGTTCCACAACTGCAAAAACATTCCTCCTGTCTGTGGGTGGGGTTGACTGTGCAATTCTCCAAGCTCAGGGCCATCCTGGGTGTTTACGTGTGATGCCAAGATGAGCAGGATGCACGTACTGAAGCAGAGATTACTTTTTCACTGGTTGCCTTGTGAATGAAGCATCTTAAAAATTATTTCTTTCCTACTTTATCTGTGTGACTTCTGCAGTGCAAACATGGCAGCAGGCACCAGCTTTTGGGTGTTTGGGGTGCACTGCTGATGTGCAGTGGGTTCCCCTCGAACTGGCTCTCGGTTAATCAGGCAGAAGCAGAGCCTGGTGATCTGTGTCGGCGATGGTTTGGGTTTGGGATCGGGGCTCGGGCTCCCCTGGTGTGCTCCCTGCCTGTGCCCAGAATTGCCTGCTGACAGGGTAGCTGGAGCCCAAGCTGCTGCTGAGCCTGGGCTTCCCGTGGGGATGCTGCCAGCGCTGCCCGGCTGTGAGCGTGCTGTCCCGCTGGGTTTTGTGCCCATGCGGCTCGCCTCCCTCGGCTCGGCCCGGGGTGCCCGGCCCCCTTCACCGACGGGGAGCCCCTTCGCAGCGGGGTCTGCTGCGAGGCCTGGCAAGGGTTAACGCCGAAACCCCACGCCCCCTTTGACGGAGTCGGACCAACCTCGCCAAATTTGAAAAGGCATCCGGGGCTGAGTGTGCGCCCTGGGCGCAAAGAGCCGCGCTGGCCCCGGACCCCCTGCGCGGGCAGCAGCCGCCGCCGCCGGGGCTCGGCTTGCCGAGGGACGGGGCTTCCCTTTGGGAGCCGCAGCAGCGGTCCCTGTGTGCCGGGCACCCCTGCCCCGTGGTCCCCGGTCCCGGCGGCACCTCCGTGCCGTGGGATCCCGCCGTGACCCCGGCCGGGGGAGGCGCGGTGGGGCCCCGCGCCTGCCGTGCCGTGTAAGGGGAAAAGGGGGGGCGGGAGGAAAACCCTGTTCTTGCAAAAATGCAGTTCGCTCTTTTCTTGTCCTGGTGCTGCTGCCTGCATGGATGCGCGCTAGGGACTGGCTTCCTCTATCAATTCCCAGCATCAACCCTGCAGCACAACTACCCAGAGCAGAGCTCGGGCTCGCCGGGCAGCGGCTTCGCCAGTCGCCGGTGAGTAAGAGCGGGTGTGCCTCCCTGGCGAGGAGACTGGGCCCCGTCGGTGGCTCCCGGGGGGAGCAACGGGCACGGCAAAACCACGGGCAGCAAACCCCGCGGAGGGTGCGAGGGGCTGGCCGCGCTGCTGCTCCTCGGTGAGCAGGGCTGGGGCTGCCCTCATCCCAAATGGAGTGGGGGAGGCTCCCTACCTGCCCGCAGCAGTGTCCCTCCCTGGGGCAGGGAGCGACTAGGGAATCGAGGAGCTGAGCGTTGGCAAATGCAACCCGCAAAGTCCCCCCTTCTTGCCTCCCCCAGCCCGTCGGGGAGGGGAAGGTGGCTGGGCCGGGTCCGCGGGGCAGCCAACGCCGTAAAACCTCCTGAACCGGGACACTGGTGATGCCGGCAGAGGGAACTGTTATAGCCCTCGGCTGCGAGGAAAAACTTGTTCAGCTCAACAAAGGAAAGAACTTAATTACAGATCTGTATTCAAGAGCTGCAGCTTTCAAATAGCTGTTTAAAAGCAAACCTCCCACTCTTCTTGTCTCCCTCCACCCCAAACCAATTTCTTATAAACTTAATGTAAATCAGTTTTGATTTACTGTATCTTCCTGCTTCAGTAGAGCAAACAATTTAGGCTTCTCCCCCTCCCCTCTGTTTTCTCTGGGTACTTCTCTAGAGGTGAAACAGCTGTTCAGATGAATGAGCCGCACTGTATAAAGCAAGAGAGTGGCTTAACCTGATTCCAGTTGTTCTTGAATTTCAGTGGGTTTTTTTTTTTTTTCCTGCGATTCCCTTAAATGGGGACTTGGGAATTTAATATTCGGGGCTCATCCATCCTGTCTTTACCTCTTTTCTTCCTCTCCTTGCTAATACCTAGTATGCATGAGTTACACTGCTGTGGAGGAGGGCTTACGTTAGCGGCACTTATTTGGGCTAGGAATTGGGGTAAGGCATCTACACAGCAGATTTACATCAGTGTGTCACAGAAGTACGAGAGTGGGCGCTAGCCTTGTGCCTTGCACGGTTCTCGCATATGGTGCATATTTCATCTCCAAGTGGGGGTGGTTTTGTTTGCTGGCCTGTCAAACAGGCCTCAGTCTGTAGGGGGTGTGATGTTAAACTACAGTAACTGTCAAAGGGTTTGAAATGGCAGAAAATTATAGGAGAGTAATGGGATAAACCTATCCCAGCTGGATCTGTTCCAAGGTACCCCCTTCCCAAAGCATGAGCTGCAATGAGAACCACATGTCATTTGTCTTACATATCTATTAGCCTGCAGATCTTTGTTCAGAGCTACCACGCTTACATGAGTGTGGACTGTATCTCTGCTCACCAAAGACCTTCCCGAATTCACACTCTTGCACAATTTTCCCATGCCTCAGTTGTTTGGATAGCTGATGCTTTGTCAGGGGACTGCATCCCTCTCCAAGTCTATAAAGTGTTGTATAAAACCATCTAAAGCTGATTTAAACAATGATGTTGGGAAAGCTGGTAGGTTTTTTTTGTCCAATGAAATTTTGCCATGTGAGAATCTCCCATTCTAGTTTAAAGCAGAGGGGGAAATAAAAAATTGAAGGGAGGGAAAAATCACTGGTGGATGTTTTGAAATAAAAATTCAAGTGCTTAGTCAAATATCACACGTTGAAGCAATCTTTGTATGTTTTGATTTCCTCTTGAGTGGTGGAGTTTTGTTGTTGGCAAATGTCTAACAGCTTCACTTTCTGATGGGAAAATCTGTGTGGGAAAACTTTACCCAGCCACAATGTTGGACCTTTGGGGGGAGCCTCCTGCAGGGTGCAGCTTCAGGTTGGGATAGCTGTGCTTTTCTGGATTTAATATGGTGCTGGATAAGAATGAGGCTTTTTGCTCTAAAGTCTGAAATTGATCTATGTGGGTGTGAAGCCTTTTTTCAGCGGACTGAATCAGACTGGTATAAACTGTTGTTTATGTTGTTCAGTGTCCCTTTTGCCATCTAAACAGGGAATCTTAGTAGCATCTGAATTATGTGAAGCAATAGCAGCTCCATCCAGCTTGCTGGCCTCTGCCCTGAAGAGGCTGCGGAGGACACAAGATAGAGGGTAGGTGATTACTATTAATGATACTACATGGCCAGTCTCACTTTCTCTTCTGCAGCCTTCCCAGTGAGTGCTTTGCCCAGTGACCTCTGGCACTTTTCTGGGGTACCATCAGCCAAGTATAAGCAGGCCAGAGGCTTGAAAGTTACTGCTGCAGCTCCAGGTTTTGGTATGTTGCAGCACATACTGATGCGATGTTCTACAGCTGACATGTTTCCTTGATACAAGACACACCATGTTCCTGCAGTTGTCTCTTTCTGTCCTTGATCAGCAAACGAAGACATGATTGAGCTGTTTGGGAATCTGCTATCAATTTTTTTTAAATTAGCTTGTCATAAAAGTTGTATTTCTCCAAGGGGAAAAAAAAAAAAGTTGCTGGAATCTTTTGTCTTCCACCTAGAAAACCATTCAAAACTCAATAGCTGATATAGTCCTTGGTATCTAGGTTGCAGGTTGGCTTGGAAATGGGCTTCTGAGGCTCTGAGGACTGCTGAACATTTGTTCTGCCAGAAAACTAAGGCCCTGGGCAGTGTAAAAAGCTTGAGGGGGGATGGTGGAGAGAAATTTGGAAGGGAAAAAAATTATTCACATCCTTCAAAATGAAATTGTGGAATACTTGTTCTGGTGGAATGTTGCTTGCTTTGTTTCCTTTTTTTAAAATGAAGATTCTAGCTTCTGGTTGGCTTCAGTTGACAGACCTTGTTTATTAGACCAAAGACAATTGCAATCTATCTTTGCATCTGCTTGAATTGCTTTGAACTTCTGAAGGGGATGTGCAAGTAATAATGACTGAAATCCAGCAGCAGTGTTTGTTGGCATTCTATAGATTGTAGCAGCCTCACTATTTTGTTTGAAATTCACATTCAGCACATGCATTTCTAACTTGCTACTGTGTTAAGGCAATGAGAATGGGAACTGGGTCTTACCCAAAGCATAAGAATGGAGGGGGTGTCTGCCAAGCTGAAACTGTTGTCCTCCAGCCTTGGACATGAGAAGCTTTGCTAACAGAGTTAAGGGAAGCTTATTCCTGTGCTGGAAGTAGCTTGGTTCTCAAAGAACGCCTTAATCTGTGTTAGTTCTCTTTGGAATTGGTGTTCTCCCAGCTTAACTTCTCATCCTATTTTCCTGTAGTTTCAAATTAGTCATGCATCAAGTCCTTGTGAACTCAAGTGTGGGAGTTAGAAACTTCTGAGACTAGATGCAGCGCTTAGACTGGAAACCTCTTTGGATGTGAGGTGGAGGTAGCTGAAAGAAAACTGCCGAACATGAACCAGAAAGTAATGTAGGATAGTAACTCTTCCTTGTGACTATCTTTACAGTAGCATCATAAAAGTCAGCAAAGTCCAACTGTGGTAGATAGATCTTCAAAACACTTACACCTCAGCCTGAAAGTTTCTTCCTGTGAATGAACATTAGAACCACGATGTTACAAATAAGAACACCTACTTGGTGTCCTGTTGTCTGGACTATACCAGTAACTACAAATCAGTACTTATTTTGGTCACGTAGTAATTCCTAGTGCTTGCTACTGCAGTGATGTTTCTTGAGGATGGATAAGGAGAGGAAAGTAATATCAGTCAACTGAAATCTATAAGTGCAACTCTTGATTGCTAGAGGCAGAGGTTTTGACATGGAAGGCCAGGTGGCTTCATCCATTTCTTGTTGCCACGTATGTGCCTCAGAGCACAGCCCAGGAGAGCAAGACCTGGGTTCCAGTTGTGCCTCTACCAATGGTTTACGCTGTGTCAGAGGGCAAAATCACTTTGCCATGGATTCAGTGGAACAATTAAACATGCTCTGTGTGCTGCTTTGATGTGGGAAGAATGTTTAAACTGTCAGCTTTCCTGTACTATAGCTTGTCTGGCTTCCCCCCCTCCAAAAAACCTGAAGAGTTGATGCTTTCAGAAGTTTAGGTGATGCTTGAAATATGTTGTTAATTATTCCTTGAGGCTAGCTGTCTCCTAATAGGTCACTTGAATGGCTGGCTTTCAAGATCAAGATGTCTGGGTGGACCTGTTATAGGTACAGTCTGTTCTTTTCAAAATAGCTGCCTGCATTGTGCCTGGTCCTACAGCTACACGCTTGCTAGGATGGAATTGCTCCTCCCAGCCCCATTTGAAGGACTGTGCACAACTGCACTGTAATGTAACAACCTCCAGCCTTTTAGGTGAGGTTTTAGTACTTTTAATAAGTGTGGGTCTCTTTATGTGATAGAAGCCTGTTCTTAATATTAAAAGGTGATCTATAAATCAGTATCCTGATTTATGCAGTCTGTCAGAGTGCTTTCAGAACATGTATTTGGAGTTTTCCTGATGGTTGTCTGTTAATTCTCTCTTTACCAGAGAAAGATGATTTGAACCTGATTTCAGCCCCGAATTCTGAACCTCTTGTGGCTCTTAAGTGGGTGTGGAATATAAAACTATACATATTGCAGTAATGTGGTTCTTTTTACTGACAGGATCTTGCTTTCTGAGTCATTTGCTCCATCACCTAATAGTCTGTTCACTGCCTGAGGTCTCTGGTCTTCTATGGTTTGCCATGGACTGTGTGAGGATGTCAAGCAAACAAACTGGGATTTGTGTCACGCTGAGTCCTCTGCACTAATTCCCCTTTGAAGTGCCCTACCCAGGTACCCAAGAGGTCAGAAGGTCTTAAGCTCATCACCAAACCCTTGAACTATCCAGTGTTTGTTTCCTGGACTCTGCAGCTGTATGATCTTCATCTGACTTTTGGGGTTCAGTGCTGTAACTTTGCAATGCAATTAACAGTGAAACCAATGGTAGTGTAAGGACCTAGCAACACTGGAATGGCTTTGAAATACCAGACGTGACTGTAGTTACTGCAGTAAATTGTATTCGTTTAGGAAATCTCCTACTGTCTTGCCTTTCCAGCTGCTTGTGTGAATCATTTCCTCTCATGTAGGTTTCATTTACCAGCTCTAGGAAGAAAAAGGGAGTGGGGAGGCAAAGCAATGGGTGGCAGTGAACTTGTGCTCCCCTTGGATAAATTAACAAATGTGTCTCTTTCAATAACCCTTATTTGTTCATTTTCTCAAAGCTGAGCTTGTTAGTGCGCTAAAATCCTAGTCGAAACACGTCAGGTTAGAAACTTCACAGCTTTACTTGGGGAGAGTGGTTCTGTGACACTTGGATCATAGAATATTTACTCACTTCTTTGTTTTATTGGGCTATGTCTTGATAAAGGGGGGAAAAATGAAGAATGACTTTGAGGTAACGATGAAAGACTAAAAGCATAGCGTGCTTTAGGTCTGCTGGATTAGAATAATGGACCAGCTACTCATGCTTTTTCCCGCATTAGACCTCTAGCATGTCTGGAAACATTATTGTTTTGTTCAGCATAGACTACATCTCCTGTAGGGTAATACTAAAATTCATCCGACCTCATTTCTGCAATATGCTCAAAGCTCTCAACTGACTTTTAATTAGAGAGATGTAGACAGTGTTTAAATTTACTTTCACTGAGGCATAATGTTTATTTTGAGGCTTTGAGCATAAAGGTAGCCTGTGCCAACTTAGATATCACAAAGACTCTATTAAGGACCATAGCTGCAGAAGTTAAAAAAAGTGTAATGCTACTAATTGGGTTACTGTCCTGCAGTTTTTCAACTTTTTATATAGTTGAATAATATAATAATAAAGCTCCTGCTTAGTGTATTTATGCACAATGTGGCACTGATCTGAATCAGTGTCCTTAATACTACTACAGAAAGGAACAAGGGTGGGAACTGTGATTCTGTTCCTTATTGTTTTTGTTCCTTATCTCCTTTTTAGGAAGAAACAATTATTTGTTGACTTGTAATTTATTGAGTGGAATAACATGGTTTAGATGTTTTGGCTGTTTTTGACAAGTTTAATGTTTTCCTCCTCTTGGAAATGAACAGATTTGTAAGTAAAGAGTGTGCTTGGGTGAAAGTGTTGCCTGTAATGTGTAAACCTGGCTATTTGAAAATAGTTGAATCTTTCTGAGAGGACCAACAAATAGGAAGATATTTCAGGTTTGAGACTTCTTTTCAGCTTCCAAAGCAGGGAAATCATAACTCTGGCAAAGAAAAAAAACCTCTCCTGTCTGTTTAGAAATGGCTTTCACTCAGAGGCCCACACAATGGATGTTACTGAGACAAAAGCTGAAGGCAGCTTCATAACGTTTCATATTTGGGACAGACCCGTCTCCTCTTCCATATCTATGTGGTTTAGCTGGAAAAGAGAATCTGCCACTTAAAATCTTAGTAGTTGATTTTGAAACCTCTTTGAAGCTGAGAAGAGAAGGTATCTGTGAGCTTCTCTTATGTAGGACTCTTCCCTTTACTTCTCTGTGGTCTGCTGCATGTCTCCTGTCTGTCCTGTGAGAGCTGAATAAGGCTGTCGTTATCCAGCCACCTTCCTCTGTGCTGAGCAAACAAACCATCTGTCAAAACTTTAAAGCTAATGTGAGGTACCACTACATAGAAATGCATCTATTCATGCCCAATCTTGACATCAGGTTATGTAGGCAGATGTCTTTTTAATCAGTTCCAGCTTTTTCTGCCCCTAGGAACTAGGTGGAAGTGGTATTCTTTGCAGTATTTGCACTAGATATAGGCATGTGTTTGCTCAGAGCATCTCAGAAATGCCAGTGCAATGAAATCATGATGCAGGGGAATATCCTCCTGCACATGGTGGTGTAACCAAGTTGTACTGAGTCTGCAAAGAACAGGTTCGGTCCTATTTCTTCTGGGTGTCCCCCCTCCCCCCCCTTTTTTTTTTGTGTATGCGCGCTCTGGAGGGGAGTTGGTTTTGGCTTTGTAGATGGACAAGACTCTTGATTCCTGCTTTCTACTCCTCAATGGAATCAGAAGACCAAGTATGTGTGGTGGGAAGAGAGTGCCTCATAAAGGCAGTCTAGGCAAAGGTGTTTTATGAAAGATACCTCTTTCACGTGAGGACAGTTTTGAGGGTAGACCCTGCAGAAGTGGGTGCAGCAAATGTGATTGCAGGACCTGAGTACTAAGGTTACTGGTCTTCTGTGTGAGAAACTGGAATAGGATGCTCCTTACCCTGTGTGTGTTGGATGTTAGAGCTGTTTAGGACTAAGAAAAGGCAGCAGCATAGGTGCTAAATGAGCTAAATATTCCTTTTGCCCTGTTGTGATGACCTTGTGAGATGGAGTTGCTCGGTTAAGGCACTGCACAAAAACTTCTCATCTGTCCTTGGCTTGTTCTGTGCCTGGGGTCAATCAACATCTGCTTTTTCCCCACAGGACTTTGCTTATTTAGCCGTTCAAAAGTGTGGTGCTGGGAGCTCTCAGCTTGGTTTGAAATGCTGCTTCTCATCGCGAAAAGGCTTGGGGCAGATGGGCTGCTGCGGCTGTTCGGATGACATAACGTCTCTGTGCTGGGTCTCCCATTGGCCTGGTGCTGTGGTGCTTGGTGGGGTGTGGTAGCCCTGAACGGAAGGGCAGACATTTCTTTTTTGCTGTGTGCTGCTTAGCCCTTATTAAACTCAGATGTTTCTAACCCCTTCCTCCAGGCTCTCATTATTGCTGTAAACATAGCAGAGCACAAGGAGCTTTTTCAAATCATTTGAGGCAGCAATGGGTGACAGCTCTACCAACAGCTCTCCAGTGTGCCTGTGTGTGAAGGGGGGTTGACATGAATTTAATGCTCCAACCCAAGGGAGACTCTGCTTGTGTTTTCCCTAAAGAAAAAGACTTGCCCCCCCCCCCCCCTTCATCTGATGCCACTTCTCTTCCTCCTGCCTCAGGTTGTGTGGCTTCCTGGCATTCTTCTTGCCCGATTCCCTCTTCTGCTTCCCCAGAACAGGTCTGGTTTCTGCCACCCTACTCAACGTGGGCTGTCTGGCTGCTTGTCTCATCACTGTATCTTGTGCAAACTTTGAGTTGTTTGCATTTTCAGGTGGCAGTGAAAGTGATACCAGCTAAAATAAGGTTTCTGTTGCTGTGCTAGGATGACTAAAAAAGGCTCTCCTAGAAGAAAACACCTAGATCTGGCTGTTGGCAGCTCCGTATCTCAGCTGTACCTGTTCCAGATTTACTGTGTGGCTCTGACAGAAAGTTATTTTTCAGCTTTTTGTGAAAGGAGAAAGAGAGAGGAGAGACTGCCATGGTAACAGGATCTTAAATGCTTCCTACCTATAAACCGCACTTCACACAGTGCGAGCTACCATACCCCCTGCAGGGGAACTTATGAATCCTTGGTATCTCTAAATATAAGTCATTAACTCTGAGGTGTAACCAGGCTATTTACAACCTTCTTACATGTAGTTCTTTAAGGACTATATCCTTTGCAGATCCACTTACGAGTCTCAAATACCTGTCCATTTAATATCATTCTTTTTTGAGCTGAGAAATTCTTGGCCCAGTGAGGTATCAGAGCTGCTTTGTGCATGGCATCTGACTTGGTAGAAGCCGTGTTCCTGCAAGACCTCTGAAGATCTCTGTAAGATCATCTGTATGACTTGTTCTTGCATCTGACTCTAGTTTTGTGTGCCTTGCTGTAAATTGAGCTAAAGATCCTGGTTCTGAACTGTCAGGACCTAAGTCAGATGTTAGGAAGATCATTGCCATTTTGATGCTGTGTTTAGTCGCTGGATGCTAGCTTTCCTTTTGGAAATCTAGGCTATCCTAAGACATTTGAAGATAAGCTACCCTGTTGCAAGGTTCTTGAAATCTGGTTCCTTGAGTCTCTGGCTTGGCTTAAATTGCCCTTCAAGAGTCTCTGGAGCATGGGAGGTACAGAAAGCTGTTCTCCTTTGGTACTCTACATCCCCAAGAAAACACTGATTTAATTAATGGTCATTGCAGCTTTGAGGTGAACTTTTTATGCTGCTTTTAATGAACTTAAAGCTAAAATGGCAGCGATCCTGAGAACTGAGCTGTCAGCTTGTGTCTGTCACTGGCACTAGCAGTACAGGACAGAGAAAATCTGATATGCTTAAGCTTCAGTATTTCAACATGGCAAACCCTACTAACCTAAACACTGAGGGGGGAGCTGCATTCTTTGCTATGCCTAATCTCTGTATTTTGTTAAACATGCATTCCTGCCAAACTTTATTGGACAGAACAATAGTGACCAGCTGGGCAAGTGACCCTGGCCTTTCTCGTCGGCAGAGGAATTCAGCATCTGAGGAGTTCAGAATCTCATGTGCAGCTTAAAGTGATCTGGATTTAGTTGCTTTTAATTATCAGCTGGCTGATTCATAAGGCTTTGTTTTCCACCCGCTTTCCCAAGAAAAAGACCATTCCCTTAAATGCGCAGTGCATATTCTATAGAGCAGCACAAAGTCTGGGAACTGAGACTTGCAAGTTCCCTCTCTCTCTTTTCTTTCTCTTAAATAAAATGGGAATAGTAATACTTCCCTTCATGTAAGTGAAGGCTCTGGGGAGTATTTCATGAGGGTGTGGTTAGATCTTAGAGGGAAAGCTGCAAAATCCAAAGAATTGTATATGAATATATGCATAAGTTTATAATAAATCTATGAATGATAATACTTGTATAAACTTCCACTCTTACAGAATAGAGGTCGTTGTGCTCCCTGTTTACTGCACCTCTCTGAGCCTGGATGACTGGAAGTAGTCTCTGGGAGTTAGTCTTTGCCTGATCTTTGCAGAGAAGGATTTAGTTTGGAGGGCAAGCTGAGAAGTGGGAGAGAGTTGCTGAGCAGGGCAGGCTGGATTGAACAGCAGTAGAGGATTGGGTGATGGCACAGGCTAAGGTGCTTTCCTTTCCCCAACTGCAGTGAAAGGCTTGTGGGAGGCTGAACGTGTAACATACCTATAGAAACAGCACTGACTGGATGGGGTTAGTGCAAAAACACCTGCAACAACTGGTGCTACCAAACAGTACCAGCCTCTGAGCAAAGGCAGGTCTGGGCTGTGATGCTGCAAACTTTCTCTGTTCCTATGCAGCATCTGAAGTATAGCAGAGAGCAAAAAGGCAAATTGGCTCTGTAGGATGTTACAGCACTTGGCTTAATGCTGCTGTAAATCAGCGTAACCTGCAGCAAAATATATAGTCTCCCTGCAGTGTGTTTCAGGATACAGCACTGAGCCAAATGGTTTAAACTATCGCATAGTAAAATGCTGTCTCTTGGGCCGCTGTTACTGGAAGTCACTAATGTATATCACAAATGATACAAAAATTTTGGATTACAAAGCTGTAGGAATTCTTAGGCTGTAGGCCTGTGGATAAGCTTTGAATGAGTGTGCATTGCAAGCAGAAATAATAGGATCCCATTTTGCCAAGCACCAGAAAAATACTTGAGTCCTGACAGTGTAATTACAAGTCTGCTAAAACCCTTTCAAGACCTCTGCAACCAAACCCATTGGAAATTTATTGCAAGGACCACAGCAACATATTCATTTTCTTGGGTAATGTCCTTTGAAGCAATCAGGCTCTCTAATTATGTCTGTCAGGCCCTGCCAAGTGGTTATTGGCTTCTGAACTAGAAGGTTTTCAAAGCAGCTTGTACAAATGACTATAGAATTTTGCTGAAAGTAAACTTTCAGCTCCCAGGTACCTTTTGGAGGGGTTGCTGCGTAACCTGTGGGAAGGTAAGGATGAAGCTGTATCTGTCTGCACTGGGTGGGAAGAGAGGGGAGAAGTGGGAATGTGGAAATGATAGGAATCATCACAATTCATCTCTTGAGCTGAATGCAACCAGAAACCAGATTGGTTTGTATCAGACACTTCAGCTGGTGTCCTGGCTGAGCCTGAGTGTTGCCTTGTGCTACCCACGTCTGGGTTATTGATTTGTATCTGAGCATCTCTGTGGCCTATGGAGGCAAGGCTCACTTTGCAGGGCACCTCCATGAGCTCTGATGTGTGTGGTTGTGTGTTGTTTTTTTTTTTAAAAACCAACCAACCAAGAAAACCCCCCACAAAAACCAACACCAAACCCATACAAGCATTTGACTGGAACTGCATGTTCCCCACATGGCAATATCTGAGCCACAAGCCAGTAATAATTGAATAAGTGAATAGGCTGTTCCCATGGTCATATCAACAGCAAGGGAAAACAGTTCAATGGTGGTTGTTCCGTCACTCCGTGCTCCATGCTGTGAGGTTCAACCAACCTTTTTGATTTGTGTATGTGAGAGTGGCTTCAACTGAGACTGCTACCAGTTTTTTTCTGCTGCAGGAAGTACATGACATGAGTCTGTCACAGCCATTTAATTTGACATTCAGCACTGATGTGTACAGTGAATGCTGGTGTTCAGTGACTTGGCTGGTGTATGGCATCCCTATATACTTGCTTATAAATGGGTCAAGTGAGTGCTGTTGTGATGGCAGCTGCTGTCTTTGCTTGCAGGGTGGCTGTATTTGGCATCATCTTTTGCTGAGACAGGGCACGTAAAAAAGCTGCACTGGAAATGGTAAAGGAAAACTCTCATGTAAAAAAAAAAAAAAAAACTGGCTGGATGGCTGGGGCCAAGGAGTTGTGGTGAATGGAGTTAAATCCAGTTGGTGGCTGGTCACAAGCGGTGTTCCCCAGGGCTCAGTATTGGGGCCAGTTCTGTTTGATATCTTTATCAATAATCTGGACGAGGGGATCGAGTGCACTCTCAGTAAGTTTGCAGATGACACCAAGTTGCGTGGGACTGTTGGTGTGCTTGAGGGTAGGAAGGCTCTGCAGAGGGACCTGGACAGGCTGGATTGATGGGCTGGGGCCAATTGTATGAAGTGCAACAAGGCTCAGCGCTGGGTCCTGCACTTGGGTCACAACAACCCCAGGCAATGCTACGGGCTTGGGGAAGAGTGGCTGGAAAGCTGCTCGGTGGAAAAGGACCTGGGGGTATTGGTCAACAGCCAGCTGAATATGAGCTAGTCGTGTGCCCAGGTGGCCAAGAAGGCCAACAGCATCCTGGCTTGTATCACAAATAGTGTGGGCAGCAGGACTAAGGCAGTGATCGTCCCCCTGTACTCGGCACCGGTGAGGCCGCACCTCGAATCCTGTGTTCAGTGTTGGGCCCCTCACTACAAGAGAGACATTGAGGGGCTGGAGCGTGTCCAGAGAAGGGCAACGAAGCTGGGGAAGGGTCTGGAGCACAAGGCTGATGGGGAGCAGCTGAGGGAACTGGGGTTGTTTAGCCTGGAGAAAAGGAGGCTGAGGGGAGACCTCATCGCTCTCTACAACTACCTGAAAGGAGGCTGTAGAGAGGTGGGTGTTGGTCTCTTCTCCCAAGTAACAAGCAATCGGATGAGAGGAAATGGCCTCAAGTTGCGCTAGGGAAGGTTTAGATTGGATATTAGGAAAAATTTCTTGACCAAAAGGGTTGTCAAGCATTGGGACAGGTTGCCCAGGGAAGTAGTTGAGTCACCATCCCTGGAGGTATTTAAGAGACGTGTAGATGTAGATGCTTAGGGATATGGTTTAGTGGTGGACTTGGCAGTGCTAGGTTAAGGGTTGGACTTGATGTTAAAGGTCTCTTCCAACCTAAACTATTCTATGGATGTGCGTATGAGGGAGAAAAAGCACAAGCAAGTTTTAGCTGTGGTGTGTGAAGGCTGTTTGCATATGTGTTTAGCATAATAATAAACCATAGACTGTTGCTGAGCAGCTATGTGTCATTCACAGGTTTACTGGTTTGCCTGCAGTTAAGTAAAGCAACAGTATGCTGTTCTTCCCAAACTACAAAAAAGGCAGCAGAAATACAGAATAACTGTCACCTGTCAATAAAGTTTAGGTCATAACTGCTTGTTTAAATCAAACTTTTATGTTTCATGCTCTTCTTTGTATCACTCTTCACCCTCTGTTCTGTTTTTGAAGAAATCTGTGTAAATAGGAGAGGAGAAAAAAAGGTCAGCTGTCTTTAATGGCTTTGCCTTGAATTTACCACAAGCTTTTGCAAGTAGTATGCGTCTAAAATGGGATGTGGGTGTATCTAGTGTCAGTTGCTGCTTCTTTGCATGCATCTACTGAGACTCTTCTCGCCAATAACTCTAGATGTTCCTGTTCCCAGCAGAGCAGCAAGGGATGCCTGTGAAGCCTTTGCTTTAGGAGGATGGATCATTTGTGTGCATCAGTTTGCACCCTTACCAAATTCATGGTTAAAATGCTGTTGTGGAGTTTTCCACTTTGCCTTGGTGGAGAGAGCTAGGTTGCCCTGCCCTTTTGCATTGGCAGGTAATTTTAAAGTTCAACCAAAAAACCCCTACAAACCCCCATCTAATGGAGTTTGCCATACCTATAATTCCCCACAGAACATGGCAGGAATATTTCTGGCCAAATGTCTGTATCTCTCCTTTGGACCTCCTGCTGTCCCCTCTCTTGCTCAGTTCCGCTTTCTCCCCATCCAGTTTCCCACGTGTGTACTCGGGAATGTTTCAAGGCAGTGCTATCATTCCTAAGGAATCTACTGTGCGTGCACAAGCTACGGTGTTTTTTTTTCGGCTGTTATTACTTGGCCAAATCAAACCCATTTTCCACCTGGATACCGAAATGTAGATCTCCTCCCTCAAGACCATCTCCCTTCCAAATAGAGGCTTCCAAAGCACCGAGGCACTAAAGCGGTTTCTTAAATTGCTCAAGAATTTTTTAATAATAGGGAAAGGTGTTGGTGTTTCTGTTCACAAGAGAAAGGCTTTCTTTCTTTTTTTAAGTTTTTTTTTTTTCTAATGAGCAAACTGGATTGCAGCAAAGTTTAAAAGGAGAATACAAGCAATTGTTCTTGGCTAGAAATGAGGTATGGAGGCTGCTTCCAAAACCAGTGAAAGCTTAGGAAGATGTGTTAAAAGCAGAAGAACCTTTTAAATTGAAAATAGGTTGTTAGAGCACTTTGTTTCTAGATGTCTTTGTTCAGTCTATCTATAGATGGATATCAAAGTGCTGTGGGTTCTGTGTGATTGAAACGTATACCATCTGCTTAAGAGAGAGTTTAAAACTTGATGAGGCAATACAGAATGTTCACTAGCAGGGGTTTGGAACTACTGTGTGTAGAAGAGCTGATGTACAGCAAATGCTATGTAGTTACTTTTTATGGCATTGGACCGATGCAGTCGGTTGAGTGTAAGAGTGGGAGTCTGGAGAAAGGTGAAAAGGAGGTTGCTGGTATAGCAGATTATTGTGTGCCTGTAACTACCGCATCCAAGCTGTGTTATATTCGTATGGAGCTTTGAATGAGGCTTCCACTCTGCAGAGAAAGCACTTTGAAAGGGCTCATGACTGGCAACTGGGAAGTGTTTTAGGGCAATTCATCACTGCATTTAGGTGGGCACTGGGAATGGCTGGCTTGATAGGGAGGCAAGGAAGGGAAAGATGTGATCACCTAACCACTCATGGGTGTGGATGTGTGCTTCTAAAGGGTATTGCTAGTTTACTACACTAAAGATGATTTTTGAGACTTTTAGGCTGGCTGTGCAAGTAGGAATTTATTAACCTTAAAGCTATTGAGACATCCTCCTGCCTTAGCTCACTGTCTCTGATCTCTCTCCCAACATGCACTTGAATCAAAACTGACTGTTGTAAAGGGCAAACTCAGCTCTCTGATCACACAACAGATCTCAGTTTTGATGTTCCTACTTCCCTACACATGAAACTCCCATGGGTGTCACTGGAACAATAGGATTATTTTCCAAATTATTTTTTTATTGTAGTAACGCCCAGGACAGCCTTGTGCCAGACATGGCAGACATAGAATAAAAAGCTTTCAATTTAAATAGCAAATTAACACACAGGCTTTGCGTTTTGTTTTTCAGACTGATTAACACTTTGAATACCCAGGCAGAGAGGTTTTGCAAGGCTTTGTTTTTATTGAACTGGGGCTTCATGTGACTCATCTTTGGGATCTCTGAGCTGGGCAAGTGAAAGACAGCCTGCTTTATCTATTCCATGCAACACAACCTGGTATTCAGAATGACCTGGCATACCAGTAGAGCAGTTACTGGAGAAAAGTGTTATGCTCTTGGAGTAGAGGCATGTTGGTAGGGTACAGCTGTCTCCAAAAAATCTTCCTGCAGTACCAGCAGTAGTCTTGTCTCGGGCCTAATGCAAATGCTGGCTGATTGGTACCTGAACTTCAGTTGCCTGACTGAACACAAGTGGCTAAGCTGACAAATCAAAAAGGGAAAAGAGGAATTGTCAATCTCAAAGCAGTATAAGTAGATGGATTTGTCGAGACTGGCTTATTATTTCTAATCACCTCCTCTAGCACTGGAAACTTTAGAAAGCTGTAGGGTTTCCCTGTGTATGAGGAAAGGCTGTTTCTTTAGCAGTTTCAATGAGGATGTTGTCACATCTGGCTCTTTGTATGGCAGTCAGCTGAGACAGAAGTGATGTGGAATAAAACTGAGCCTGCACACTTACTGTGACTTCACTCTAGAAAGAGGTCTCCTTGGCTCATGAAATCTAGTTCCCAACAATGATGGGCAACCATATGTAGATAACTACTCTAGAAAGGTCTATTGCGTAGTCCCTTGTATACCGGAGCCCACAAACTCCTTTACAAGTTGCTGAACAAATTGAAGACCTAGACTGAATGAAATGATTGTAACGTGCCACAGGAAAAGAGAAGGAGGGATGGCAGGTGGAAGAAGTGTTGCTAGAAGAGTTCTGGGTTCTGTTATCTGACATAGCTGTCTGTACAGGTATTTACAGTTGCATCCTAACACTTGTGAATCTGAAACTGATGCTCTGATCTGCTTTTCAATGCCTCTTGGGGCCCACAGGGCATGGCTCTGAGTGTTGAAATAGCTCAGGAAAACAAATCTGTATTCCCTTAAAGAGAAAAAACAATGTTTTGTCTGTGGGATCTCCTTGCAATATATTTTTCTCTTTCTAGCTATCAAAAGGGTGTACTTGTCTCCAATGACAGTAATATCTCTACTGTTCAGCTCCAGGAAAAACCTGAAACGTGCATGTTACGTGGGCAGATAAACATCATGCGATTAATAGGAAGCAATGACTTGATTGTGCCATCTTAATTTTTTTTCTTTGATACGCTCAGTGCTCTCCTTTTGACATTGCCTTTTGTTCTTCTTGTAATTTGTGGTTTTTGGTGCCAGTATAATGCTAATGAGAAACACTGTTTCATTTAGGCAAAGTCCCTGTGTTCCTGTCATGCATGTGGCTTTCATTGCTGCTGGTAAGTGCTGTGAGTTTGGCAACAGAGGGCTGAATGTGAGGCACAAAGATGCCCTGTTGTTTGTACAGAGCTCTCTAAGCAAAAAAAAAAAAAAACCCAACACAAAAACCCCCAAAAAACAACAAAAAAAACCAAAAAAAAACCTCAGGAGCAGACCCTGCTCCATCCTTGCAGACTAGCTGTTGATGCATGAAGATACAGGCCCTATAGGGCTAAGTACGTGATTTGAAGGAGATGCTGAAAACCAGCAGGAGCCTGATTTGTCTGTTTTGGAGGACTTGAATTGTGCGAAGTGTTGTTTTGTTATGATGTAATATAGCAAGAGGAATTAAAGATAGCTATAGGTACTGACTTTATGGATGGTGGAGAAGATTCTGTAGCCACAACAGGAACACTAGTAAAAAGCATAGGATGCTGTTACAGGGTTGCTGACTCCTCATGCTAGTTTTCTTAATGTTTTTCTCTCCCCAAAGGTTTTGAGGACAAGCAGGCATGTGTTAGTGTCCTGTTTTTCCACTTACAATTTCCCCTCTACCTCCTGCTAATTCAAAGTTTAATTCTGAATTAATTTATGTTGGTGTAAACTTAGAGGTACTGACTTTGATAAAAGTTAGGCTTGTACCTTAATGAAGATCAGGGCCACTGTCCTCAACTTAAGCAGTTCTAGATCAGCTCTTCAGGGGAGGACACACAGACAAGTGCCAAATGTTGTCTTTGAACACGGGTGTATTTCAGACAAATAGTCAGTGTTCCAAATCCCAGCTCTATACTTTCAATCAAGGTCTTAAGGATATTTTTTTCCCTGACCCACCTGTCCTATCAAGGTCAGGCTTTCTAGGAATGAACAAACCAGGACGATGGATGTATTGGCAATATGAAGGTAGGAGCCCTGTCTACAACCAGGTTATCCAGCAGTGCAAAAATGTTTAGACTCAGGTTCTTATTTTAAAAGGCTCTAATTCAAGGAGCTTTTATGTTGCAAAAATGACATACTTGGTTGTAATTGTGCATGATTTCCACGCTGCATGGATATCAAATGCCAAATTCCATCAAGTCAGTCTAATTTAACAAAGACAGATTCCATGGATATTTTTGTACATTTCCTCTTTCCTCCCTCTGTGAACACTGGAAACTACTGTATTCTCATTGATTGCGATAAGCTTGGGGGAGGGAGCAGCAAAACAGTTCAGTGCCTAGAAGAATGCCTGTAAAAGCAAAGCACTTCAAAGGAGTGAACCCCCCTTTTATTTCTGAGCACTCAGTCATGGACTAACTTCTTTCATTTTCATGGTGAAGGTAATTATGGTTCAGGTCAACCATATTTATTGTTTGATTCAGTTGGAACATGCCACTAGCAAACTGAGAGGAGCTGGGTAGTGGGTATAAATCAGAGGGACTTTATGCTAGCGAAATACTCCTTGTGCCTTCTCACCTCTTTCCCTTATGCATGCATAAACAGATACATAGGCACAGAGGTGCATGTATTGAACATGATTCATTTATTTCTGATACTGCCCGCCTGCTCAACCTTTAAGTCCTCATCTGCCTCTGTTATATTCTGCATTTATGTTAGTGCTAATGTACAGGGTGGATCTACTGTACAAATGAATCAAGCGTGTGTAATAGATGAGTGCTATCATCTTCAGGGCCCCTCCTTTGTTAGTTACTGCAGTTGGAAGGTGCCTTGTGAATGAGGTGGGGGATTGGAAGAGAAGAAGAATGGTCTCATGGCTGAAGAAGCTGAATGTTGCTCTGGGGAGCTGGATTCCCTGTTTGTCTCTGAAAAAGAGTTGCACCCGTGGCTCCATACTATTGGCTATTCTGCTTCTAGGCTTTTAATAATTCCAGTAGGGAGAGGTTTTTCCCTCAAGCCCTGTAACTTCAATGGCTGCAGAAGGATAAGACAAAATTTTGTGCAGTTTCCTATGAATTGAAGTGAGTTCAGCCCTCGAGGTAATGCTGTTTGGAAGGTCAACCATGCACACAACAAAGCGAGGAAAGCACAGTTAAATGCACTTGGCTGCAGAACTTGCTGAAGATTAAAGCTATTGTGCAGACTGAATTGCATTTTCCTCCTAACGTAAAGATTCCTCTAAGACTAAACTCCCTCTAGCAGTCTCTGATAATCCACTTTGTGTGGGAAAACTTAAGACTGTTATTGGCAACTGAGCATTTGAAGTGCACTGAGCACAGAACGTATTGGCCCCTGGGGAAGGGTTATGCTATTGGGAGGTACCTAGATAAATTGTCCCATCTTACTCTGCTAGCCAGAACTTATTTTTATGGCCACTTTTTTCAAACTCTTATGGGGGGGGTGGTGGTGGTGTGTGCAGAAAGATTGGAGTTCCTTCCAATCTTTGTCTGACCAACATAGTGGAGTGGGAGACCTGGAACTTGCCTTATTCCTGTTCATGCCTCTGGCTTTCTGCTGCTTCAAATGGCTGCTGCTGTCTGGCTTCAGAAACACCAGCAGTCTTCCAGTTTTATTCGTTTCCCAAAATGAATGGGCTGTTACAAAGATTTTTCTCCCTTTTTCACAGGAGTCAGGGTAACCTCTATTAGTGACTATGAAGTACTCGCTGGGAGTAAGGCATGCGTAAAACATCAATATTGACAACAAGATTACTGTGGCTTGTCATGTCTTCTGACTTGCAGACCTCTTAAAACTTTGTAATGGAAGAGCAGACTCTGCTTTGAACTGAACCTTGCCATCATAAGCTTGTGTACAGCCACACTGTCGCCCCTGCCAGGTGGTCTTTCGTGGATTCATTAGCAATGGTCCATCAATCTACAGACCTGAATCAATCTATCAACTCTGAACATTCTAATACTGTGGAGGCTGCTACTCACAATTGAATTTCGTAGCTGGCTCTTTGCTGGACACTGAGCTGAATGACAGCCTTGGATCCTAAAACCTCGTTACCTGGGGAGAGTACGAATATGGTCAAGAACAGGAGAAACTGAAGCCCAGCTTGGTTTTTATCTGAGCTTTACAGCAACATGTGATGAGATTGTTTATTTTTTAGCCAGGTCACAGCAGTAAAGAGTAATCTGGTCACAGCCAACTGAATTAGCTGGAAACTTGATCCTGATGAGAGTCAAAGCACGTTCAGGGAGGTGTGTATTTGTGAATAAGAAGGGAATAATGTAGTTATGTAGAACTGGACGGTTCAGGAAGAGATACCCCAGAGAGCCTGGCAGCCTTTGAACTTAGATTTCTTGGCATGTAGAGGGCAACTTCTGCTCCTGGCCTCAGTGGAGTATATAAATAACTAACCCCTCCTAACGATGGGCTCCAGCACACAGCGTATGGATTGCTGTTCTGGCAAAGCAAGTGGGATGTTGTACTATTTACATAGAGAAAAGGGCACAGTTCGCTTTCATTGAGTCAGAACGGCAACTTTTTCCCAGTGAGTCAGCGACCTTCTGATTTTACTGAAATTCCTCTCTAGGATTGCAGGGAAACTGATAGCTCCAGTGAAAAATGTTATGAGGAAACTTGGGGAAATCTATCTAGCTATCAAAACACTCCTACTGTTTTCTGTGCCCTAAATGTTGATCTCTGCTAAGTATAACAAACAGTGTGTTATCCTTATGGAAACAAAAAGATAATTCAGTGCAGTTGTTTACACAGCACAAAGCTTTAGGGCAGATCACAAGCATCAGAAATGCCAACCTTATTGAGAGACTTCTGTAATATTTATTGGGAGTGGGGAGAGTCAATTCATGCCCGAACACATGCAACAGGTGCTGATGAAACAATCCTGCATATAAAGCCATCTTTTGGATGGTTGGTTTTGGTGAGTTTTTTCCCCCTCCCAGAAAGACTTAGCTTGCTTCTGTCTTGGCCAGTTAAGTGTTGGTGATTTGAGCTTTTGTGTTGTACTCTGTGGCATGTGCTTTCATCGGAAGTACTAAAACCACGCTAAATCTCCATTTTACTTAGCTCTACAACAGCATAAATGGCTTTGCTCACAGTCTGACTTGGAGGATTGTCTCCGCTGAAAGCGCAGCATTTCACGCTAGTAGGAGCGTGGTGTGCTATAAGGCCACGGATAAGGAGTTGTAGCCATGTCCTTCACTCCAGTGAACACATCAGCCAGCAGGTCGTGTGTGTGGTAGGTGTTGCCTGCTGTAGGTCTGTCCTTAACATGGCACGGCAGCAAGTCAGTTTTGTGTGTGGAGCTGAACTGTCGTCCCACTGAAAGAAGTGATTAGGCAAGAATGTAGCTCCTTTTATTTTTCAAGTTGCACGCTCCTGATTAAATGGGCTACTTGCTGAGTCCTGATCAGTTCAGCCCAGTGGTTTCTGACATTGTTCTGTTTGTGATCACTTGTCCAGTGAAATGAAGCCTACTAACAACCAGTTGGCTTTTCTCTTGCAAACCCCCTGGAAGGTCCTCCAGGGACCCCCAAGAGTCTGAGAAGCTTGGATAAAATCCAGCAGTTTGGACTAGGAAAGAAGCAAACGTTGCTTTTGGGGATGGCTCTGTAAGTTTGTTGTGGTGTGAGTCGTTCTAAGCATTCACAGTGGGCGCGTGGGTGGAGGGATCCCTTACTTACTCTTTGAGTGGTGGGCTTAGGAAACGGTACTGTGCAAATCCAAATGGTGAGAAGGGGGAAGAGGAATCTTGCTGTCTGTCATTGTCTTCCCATCTGTGAAATGATTGCTCAAGCAAATACAGTCACGCTAGCCAGGAATTAAGTATATAGCTATTCTGGAACTTACAGTATTTTACCTCAAGTATTTGTTACCTTACACTTCTCCACCCTCTGCAGTCCCTTTTCTCTCTCGCTGTAGGATTACAGGCTGTACAGACATGCAGAATCTCCAGGGGATGAACTATGCATCCAAATAAGGCTTCTGATGAGGTGTGCAGCAGGTTCAGAAAGCTGGTGGGGTGCAGAATATGGCTTCCTCCCTGGCATCTGCCTACAGAAGCAAAATGCAGCTCAAACTCCCTGTGTAAGTCCAGCTGCCCTTTGAGGTCCTCTGTCTGCTCTGTGCATGCCCCGGAAAGTTAGGTTTTCTTGTCTCCTCTGGTGTCCAGGTGCCTGAAGCTGTGCATTGCTGCTCTCTGCATCACAGAGTGGGCAACTCCCTCCCAGCATCTGCTGAGGGAAGGGTCTATTTAAGCTCAGAATAGTATTTTTCAGAGTATCTCCAAATGGAAGCAAACTATTGAGTTTGTTGCTGTAGTTAGCCTGAAATGTCTACAGTAACATCCTGAACCTACATAGTAAATAAGATTGGATATCTGCTGGCATCAAAACTCGTGTTCTCTCTGGAACAACATGTTGTCAGCTGGGATCAAGATGTGAGACTTTGGTCTGTAGCCCTGGACTGAAACTGTCTAAATCAGTAGCTTGCAGGCCATGGTCTGCAGATACTCAGTTGTCCGTGAAAGTCTTCCAAGAACTAAATAGGGTGGGAGAGGAGGGCATATCTTTGGAAACAGCTGGAGAAAATGGACCAAGTGGGACTTGCCTCTCTAAGCAAAGCAGGGGAAGACCAATTCCACAAGACGCTGCGGGGCATCTTGTGGTGATGAGCATGCATGAGATCCGACAGACCCAGCCCTAAAGGAGCTGCTATTTGGATCATTTTGTTTGCTTGGTCAGAATATTCTTTTTGAATAAGCAGCAATATATTCTCTGCCATCCTGGATGCATGCCAGTAAAGTCCTAAACCTTTCTTGCTAGCATCTGTATATAATGGGTCATTTATAATCTCTGTAAGCCATGATGGTGCCTTTCGTCACTTTGTCTGAAGCCTGCTTGCATTCTGGAGACTGTTCTTGCTGACTTTTGGCTTGCAAAGAGAAATCTTGGGGTGGTTTTGTCTGTCTGTCGTAGTCACTGTGCTATTATATCTACAGTGAGTCCCAAGCTATATATCCTAATGCATCTTATGATCAGCTATGTTCCTGTCTTTCTGTCTCACCTGCTTCTATGCTACAGTAAAAAACCAAACACCTAAAAGTTGCATTTGTAGGAAAACTATGCTATTTATGGAAGCCAAGAGTGTGACGTTTTGCAAATCGGAATGTACCTTTCACTCCTGGGTGGGTACCTTTAACCAAAGTCTTCCTTCTGTTGGTAAAGAGAAAAGCTAGAGAAATCTGTGTTGATGTTGGATTATCCGAGTATCTTTGGGGTCTGACCATTTTTTTTTTTTTTTGCCCTCGTGATCCATGCTGTGGTGGTTCTGATTTAGAGAAGACTCTGAGAGTGCTGAGGTGACAAGTGTTGTTGTACTTTATCATTGTCACTGCACTCTTGGTGCTCCTGCTGAGGAAGGTGGAAAGGTGTCCCTAGATTTGAGTGAAGGATCTGTTATTTTGCCATGGGCTATCAATCCTGTTCAGCCTGAAAAACCCAGGTGATGGCTTCAGGCAAGGAAAGCAATGAATGGAGAACCTTGGGGAAGCTTCTCGCTTCCTGTAAGGATTGCTTCCTGTTATAACAGGTCCCTGAGCAGGTCATCTGAAGAAATGAACCTGGGAAGGTGCTGGGTTTCTCTCCCTACCAACGTGCAGGTTTCTGTCCTGTGCGCTGTAGTGTGGGAACAGCCTTTATCTGCAACCACTGCCTAAGGCTCTGTCACTATATTTTAACAAGGTCTGTCCAACATGTCTCACTTCCAAGAAAGGCTTTTCCAAGGCAGAAATGATAACTTGACTGCCAAATTCCTTGGACTTGTGAGGGGATATGTGTCCTTAGAAGCTGTTCAGGTACCAGGTAGAGCAAAGGTGTGGGAGACCTACGCAGACAACAGCAGTTTTGGACTTGTTTGGAAAGAAAATCTGCGTGCGTGCCGGCAGCACCCACTGAATGAAAGCCCTGGCAAAACCAGCTTTGTAGGTAGCTTAAAATAATCAACCTTTCTTGCAGTTTTTGACATAGGCAGCCTGCACAGTGCCACCTGTTTAGCTCCAGATCCACAAATGTAGTGCTAGACTCCCAAGCTGGTTGAAAATAATCCTTAAAGGAGCAAGATGACGTTAAATCTGGGTCTATGCAAGGGAAAGCTAAAGAGAATAACGGTTAGCTTCCCATTTCTCCTTAGGAGTTGCAATTTGGAGCTGCCATTATACATTAACCAGAGCAGATAGACTGCCAGATTCCCTCTGGCAATTGCGGAGTCTGCCTCCAACGCCTGCCTTTCTCTTCTGTGTTGTGCTGGGGTGTGCGGTGGTGGTGTTCTTTGTTCACCTTCCCACCTTTGCCTTCAGGAATATGAAGCTCTCTAGTTTCAGCATCAGATATGGAGGGTTCTGCTCAGTGCAGTTGAATTTTTTTTTTGTCTGATATAGAAATGCTTTGTGCGTACCCAAGAAGGTGGGACAGGTTGTCTCAGAAGCCCACCAAAATCAGTATTAGAGTGAAATAATCGGTGTAGGATAATCTAGCTCCACAGCACGGATACAGTACTTCTTCCCAGATGACTCTGTGATGGGAGAAGGCCAGAGGGACACACGTGCAAGCTATGTAACAGTTAAAGTATAGCATGTGTAAATAAATATTTGATTTATTTGGATTTCATTGACAAGCCAGAAAAATGGTCTTAACGTGAGGGGAGGCACTCAAGTCCTTGATAGTTATGCTCTGTTTTAAAATGTTCAGTACCTTTTTATTCTGAATTTTTTAGTATTAACGTCCCTTCATGCTCTGTTACGTGTTGTGAGTGTGCATACTACAGCTTTGTTCCTCTCCTGTGGTGGGACCAATTCCTTTCCTCATTGCATGTTAATGAGAAGTTTTGTTTTTTATAACTTTAGGACATATGCTTCTACTGTTATCCTGTCAGGTTCTGTATATGTGCAGTTTGTTTTGCCTGACATGAAATGCTTTTGCCCTGAGGCTTTGTGCAGAAGTGCTGTCCTTTCAATGGCTGCAAGCACTGTGCTAAAAACATACTCAAGGTAAATCATACAGAGTGGTGGTTTCTCCAGCCCATCTTGTGCTCGCCCTTTCTCCTGACTGCTTTTCCTTCCATGCTCAACTGGCTGTTCCCATGGCACGAGGAGATCTTATCTAGCAATACCTGTCTGAACAAATGCCATGACTAAGGCTTGGAGAGACACAATGGTTGATTGCCCCATGTGTGCATGTGAAATTAAAAAGAAAACTTTACTTTGAATTATCACATTTCCAGTCTTTAGCTCCTGTCTTTGTTTCTTCTGGTTTTGCTCCCTAAACTTTGTGCAGAAGTTGTGTTGAGCCTGCTAAAGGATCTGCTGTCATCATGTGATCTGAAGCTTCATTAATCTTATCTCTTCTCCCCCCTGGTTCTATGATGTAGATGTTGGTAGAGACATTTGGGTACTAGGGTGTCTGATCCCTATCTATACACCACAGATCCTTAATAAATCTGGGAGAAGTGGTTCTCTGAGGCCTCCCCACCAGCCTGGGGTCACCTGAGATGTGACTGTAGTCCATGCTTCCTGATGAGGAGTCGCAAGCAGATTACAGTGAGCGGGAGCAGGTCTGCAGGGAAAGCTGCATGGCTCTGCCTTGACGCAGCTGACGGGCTCAATGGCACTGAGTAGAAAGCCACCCTCTCTCTGGGTGTCCTAGCTCACCCGTCTGACTGTAGCCAAAGGTTCGGTGAGCAGCCTGCTGGCCCCAGCTTGTCCATTGTGGTCTGCAGTGCTCAGCTCAGCCGCTGGCATGCGTACCTCCTATTCATGGAAACGAGAGCTATCCAGAGAGCAGGGAGCCTCCTGCGGAGATAGGAGGGGAATCCAAAAAGGAAACAAAAAGCAACAAATGCTGTAAATGGCAAATACTAGCAAAATTGAACTGCCATGGGGAAGGTGGGTTAGGGAAGGAGGAGGGGATGTGCAGGTGCCTGTTTCCACTGTGCAAGCAGTTTGATTTTTTGGTATGCAAGGTTGGGGAGCCACTGCGGTACTTGGAGAAGGGATCAACTGTACTGGGGGCTCTTACTTTAAGATGGATGAGGAGCAGGACTCTCCTGCATGTGCAGGAAATGCTTACACAAGCACTTTGTGTGTTTTGGAGCACAAGCTGCTGTCTCCACTTCCCATTAGTGACCCCAGTTCTGATCCCCAATCAGTAGGAAAGTGGCTCTCAAACATGTTAACTACGCTGAGTTACAAAAGCAAAACCACGAACCAGTATTTGGCAAATATGAATGATGCTTGCAAAGGGGAAATGAAAGTATTCCCCCCCCCCCCCCCCCCCCCCCAGCATGATACTGGAACCTAAAACCCTATTTTTCAGAGAAGGTGGAAAGGCTCTATGGGTCCTGATTCCCAGGGCTGACACTGCAGTTCCTGCCTTCTCGTGTGCCTTACGGTGAGGAGGTCTCTCGCTCTTGTTTTCTTATGAGACAGCCAGCATAAGGCGCTAGTCCCTCCCCCCCTGCATTTTCTGTTGCCCATTTTCAGACACTAACCTCACCAGGACAGCAATATGGCTTGTTTGAGCCCTGCTGACAATGAGCTCCACCGCACCAAAAAGCAGGATTTTCCAACTCAGATGTTGTTCAGAATGGTAGGAGGCTGGGGAATGATACTATAATGAGCAGGATGAAATTAAGACCAGTACAATGGGAACTGACTATCAGAAGATTTGGAACACTTTTTTCTTTTTTTTTTTTTTTTTTTCCTAAAGTCCTATTGTTTTTGATAACTAACAGAACTAAATTATGTACTATAAAACTCTGGCCTCTGAGGACCAAGCAAGAGGCGTTACTGAATCTCTTGTGGTTCAGGTTGGCAGAAGCAGGGAATCTTTCTGCAGTTATTGGGAGGAGAGGGTGGGGTGAGAAATGAAGAGTGCAAGTTAGGCTAGCTGTGGCTGGCAGAAGAAACAACCCCACCCCCAGATACTTGGTCTGTTTTTACTGCAGTCTGATATATGTTGGTTCAGCTTGCTGTCTTACTGGGGCTAACAGTGTCCTTTCTCTCTGCAGGCATTGGTGTCACTATACGGTTACACGAACAGTTTCCTGCCAAGTGCAGAATGGGTCAGAAACAGTGATCCAGCGAGTTTATCAGAGCTGCCGGTGGCCAGGACCTTGTGCCAACTTAGTGAGGTAAAAATCTTAATGTCTCGTGTTGCCCAAATTTTCCTGCACTTCTCATTAAATTGGTTAGCTTTTAAGTACTGCATAGAGGGTTGAGATCAATGGGTCAGATGCTGATATCGTGCTTCATGGTGGTGTAACGAAAGAATGCCACTGGCGTTAGCTGCAGAGTACTTACACATGAAGGTAAGTGTAGTATAGGGACAAACTGTGTTAGCTTAGGTTGTAATGCCAGTTTGTACTTCTCAGCACAGGAGGCTGCTGCTAGTCAGGCATGAAGCTAAATAAATGTGAAGTCCAACAAGTAGAGTGCAGTGTGACTGAACAGGGTTAGCAGGGATGCTGGACCAATGGCACTGTGTGGCTTGTTGGTATCGAGTCCTCATACTTGGGTCTTTAAGGGTAATATTGATCCCATACACTGGAAAGCTTTGATCAAATTCCTTGCCGCTGGTGATGGACAAAGGTAATGTGCCCTGTACCTTTCAGAGTGGAATTTCCTTACAGCATCTCTTACTCCTGCATCTCAATATCCTTTAGAAACATGCATGAAAGCACAATGTCCCCTCTCCCCAGATGAGAAACAAAACTTAGAGACAGTGACTTGTCAAAAACTTGCCCTGAGCCTGCTGTTAGCCTACTTTGCCTTTCAATCATTTACAGTCTTGGGACCCACCTACATTCAAGGGGGGCGGGGGGGAACCCACCAAAAAACCCCATGTGAAATAGCTACCCCCAGCTACCACCTTTCAGTACGCATTGTTGAGCTTTGCCCTCTCTGAAAGACATTCTCAGAGCAGAATAGTGTTACCCACCCATCTGGGAATTGGTGCAAAAAAGCCATTGTGCTCTAAATTTACACCTAGCTTCTATAACAGTTTCCCATGTAGACAAGCCCATAATTTAGCACACAAAGCTTAGTCATTTTATTGCTATTGTTACGAATTCACCCATGGGGCACTGATTGAGGTCCTCTTGTAGTTGATAACCTAGCCAGAATATGGTTGAAATATCCACTTAAAAACCCAGAGATCCACCTTCCCAATCTGTTCTTGCAACTCTTCATCTGGTATTCACATTTTCCATGTGGCAGTTACCACAGTTGGTTCTCCAGTTTCTACTTGGCCACTGGTCAGTCTAAGTTTTTTCACTTGTAATATATCTGCTTTGGTGTCTCTTTGGTCTTGTTTTATGCAAGGCTGTGGTTGAAACACTTAATATTTTACACTGTCATGGCCAAAATTCTGTGGAAGCTTTTTAATTTCCCAGACTTTTTACTCACATAATTGTCATTAGAAACTTGTGAGCTTTCACCTTGTCTCCTAAATTTGCCAAAAATCTTGCTTATTTTTCATTAACATAACTGTAGTTTCATAAGTACCAAACAATTGATCGTGTTTCTGGTAAAGATCTTTTTTGTGGGCTCCTGCAGTTACTCATATACATTGCTTCTTACATTGTTAACCCAGAGACTTCAGGAGTACTGTGTGCTGTTGTGAGATTGTTATTCATGGAATGTTTTCAGTTTCAAGTGTAGTTTGGTTCATTTGCCTGACAGTCCAATTGTTTGGAGACAATGCAGAATGGCAGCAGACTTCTCAATTTTTCTTTCTATGTGAAAATATCATGGGAAGAAGCTGAGGTTATTGATGCTTAAGATCTCAGTTGGTGAAAGCTCAGCTGACAGGAGCTGCATTTCTGGAAGACAATCACCATGAAGAAACCTACCAGAAGAGATGGGAGGACACTAATGCTCTGTTCCCTTTGCAAGTGGGAGGAAATGCAAGCAAAGTGAATGGCACCCTTCCAAGGAAATGACTCTACTGTTTGTCCTCTAATCATGTATCATATAACATTCTTGCATGAAGTAGAGAAAGACCCTGGACCTCTCTTTCCCAAGAACCTCCAGAAAGGTGCTGACAAATGCTGGAGCCCACCCAGTTGTCAACAAAGGTAAAGCAGGAGCAGCACATGTGGTTCCTGATAATTTCTTGTACTGCCGCTGTATGAAAGGGAGAGCCCCAAGGACAAGTAGTGATGAAGTTGAAGCCACTGAGGTCCTCAGAGTTGAGTGGGTTGCTGGATAAGTTATCCCCACCCCAGACATCTTTAAGTGGTTGCTTTTTTTCGGTGGTGCATCTGACTTCTGATAACAGAATGAAAAACAGCCACTGAAAATAATGGATCTTGTGACATGTGACTACTGTGGGCAACACTTAGTAACCCTGAGTCATGTTGTATGGTTGAGGTCTTATTTCCTGCGCCTATGTGGCAGCCTATCAATGTTACATTGCCAGCACCTAGGGATGTGTGAATAACTGGCTTTATCTTAGAGTCAAGCTGAGGTTTTAAAATTTTTTTAATCACATTTTCCCCCCTCTTTTACCAAAAAGAATATTGTCTCTTTAGGAAACATCAATCTCTCTCCTAATTCAGGTGAATCCATCTGCTGTTTTCAGATGAAAACTCCCGAGGATAGCAATGAGAAAGACTGTTCCCAAAGTCACAGAGCAGTTGAGTCCCTCTTCTATTCAGCACCTCACTTGCTAGTGCAGTTTCTTGCAAGTTATACTTGTTTTCCTTAATTTTTTCTGCTAAGAAACTGGCTTTGAAGGGGCTTGTAAGCTTATACCAGCTATCATGCTGCACAACTTCCTTTGACAGGGCTCTGATAATTCCTACAGAAGACAAACAGAGCAGAATACTCAACTCAGGTGCCCTACTTTTTTTAACCTCCTCCTTGCTCCCCCCCAGTGGTTTGAGAGCGATTCTGTACCAACTTTTTCAAAACAAAAAAAAAACCCCAACCCAAATCCCAAAAGCTCTCTCAGCATGTCTGAAAGCTTTGGGTGACACTTCTGTTTGCTTGGGAGCTGTCCTGGTTTTCTTGGGAATCTGTTTTTTCTTGTGATGAGCATGCTGTCTGTGGTGCAGGGCAAAGACAAGTGCTCTGTGGTTAGGGTAAGTGTTAGCTCTTTTGTGTTTCAAAGTAACTTCTCCCAAAAAGAGAATGATGGATGTGGCATGGCAGAACTTGAGCCTGTGGGATTGCCGCTTTGCCACCATGGCTCTCTAACAGCAAAGGACACCTCTACTCATGTTTCATCTAATTCTGCTACTGCAGGATTGAAGTCCAGAAATCCTGCAAGCCCTGATACCTTGCGAGATCAAGGGATTCATCTCTCAGGGGGACATCCTAAGTAAGGATATCTTCAGTAGATACCTTCAACAGGGAAAAGCAGTGTGACTAGTATCAAATCTGATAGTGTCCTGTCCTAACACTTTGCAAAACACAGGAGAGAGCTTACGCTCTTCATGGAAGCAGAAGCAGAGAATCTCTTGTGTCACTAATCTCTTGTGTCTCTTGTGCCTTCTCTGGGTCACCAGTTCTTGGGCGTGTTCCTGTAATATGAAGGAGCTTCTCTATTTTGTTTACAAAATAGAGAAGTTTACAGTCCTTAATCATTGCCTGCTTGACTGTATCTGTTCTACGTGACCAGGTCCAGCAAGAATGCTTCGCGAGGCCAATGCTTCATTCCCATCAAACAACGTTGTTTCTGTTTCCTCCTTACCTTCTCTGTACCAGCACCTCTTTTCAGGTACCAGTCTTTTCAGGTTTTCTGGAAGTCTAGCTTCTGATAATGTCAGGCTTATTCCAGGTCCTGTTCTTCTCTAGTGAGATTTCTCGTGCCTGAGCTTGAAGAGGGGGCACAGCCAGATTCATATGGTGTTACGCTTGACTGTGAGCAATGCAAAATGTCAGTAAGCCATTGGTGTTATTTTGACTTTATAGTATTTCTCCCAGCTGTGACTTGAAACAAACTGTTTTCATCTCCTTGTTTACAGGGAGTCAACCATATCTGGGAGAGCTTTCATTCTGCCAGCACCCGTTATCGTGCTGCTCACTAGCAAAAGGGACGCCAGCCAAAAAAAAGGCATCTCTCAACCTCGTGGTGACAGCTGAGAGGGGCTCTCTGTTAGAGAGACTCTGCTTACAAGCAGACATCAGTGTGGCCAGACAAGGATTTAATGCATTTCCTGTCTCCCATTCATTCGTGTTATGTTTCTTTCCCTTATTGCACAAACTGCAGCTCAGGGTCAGGCCTTTGACAGAGGAGTATCTGTGAGATCCCCAGCCTAGCAGCTTCAGTTGTGTGATGTCCTTGCTATCTGTTCACTTGCTCTTGGGAAGCTGGCAGCTGTACTTCTTTTGCAGGAGTGTTGTCATCTTGGCTGGGATGGGATGAGCTGCTCTGTTCTTGCCCTCCACCCCAGACTCTTTATTTAGCTTGGGTGCCGAGTTGCTTTGGAGCAGTCTTGGCGGGAGACTTTCCCTCAGCAGATCTATTCTTGAACTCTCTCCATTTGTGTAGTGGAGACTTCAGCTTCTGCACGCCATAGGATATGCCTTTGCTTTGTCACGCTACGAAGTGAATGGGCAACTTTCCAGCAGCCTGGCTGAAGTTCCTAGTGTACTTATAAAAATTGCATGCCATTTATCTGTCTGAAGGAAGGGATATAAAGTCTCTAGTTTGGTGTTTCAATGGCAACCTAATCTCTGGGTCTCTGCTGCCTGGATGCTTGCACCCAGCTCCCAGTAAACCCAGGCAACTGAATTGTAACCCTTCTCCTGAGCAATCATTTTGCTGCAGCAGCTGCAGGCTAGTGCACAATCCTATCATGCTTAGGACACTATGCTTGTCAAGGCTCAGAGAAGGGTGGTCTCATAGGCCAGGCAAGGATTTGAGACCTGCATTCAGTTGCTGGAGCTTTTGTGACTTCCTGTGCCTTCAGTCAAGCAATGCCACCTCACCTACAAGATGAGAACAGTACTTGTTTTGTCTTACTGTGTTTTATGACTTTGAGAATAGGATAACTTTTGCTCTACCCTAATTAGCCAAAATTAGCGTAATTTTGATTAGAGTATTTGTGTATGACTGTTGTGGTCAGTAAAACAGTATTGAAACAGTATCTCAGGAGGTAAATGAATGTGATGAACAGCCTGGCAGATCATGCACTATTACAGCCTTCAGAAGATAAGCATTTTCTGCTTCAAACTGTTGTTGCTGTGAAAATCTCTCTCTCACCTCTGGAAGCATGCTGCTTCAGATTGTGGCAGGATATTCTGACTCCTCTCCTACTTGTTTCATCCTAGAAAAATCAATGTTCCCAGCAAGGCTGTGTGAGGTTTTTATCCTGCTATTTTTTGCTGTGCTCAGTGGTCACATAGCCATTTCACTCTAGCCTTTGAGCATCCTGTCTCTGCAGCACTTTCTGGCTTCAGATAATCTTCAGATTCCCCTGGAAACCCATAGCTGGCTTGTACAGGGATGGGCTTACCTGGTCTCCATACTTTAGCAAGAGCCATTGAAACCCCAAACATGAAGTTACTCATCTGTCAGCTTCAAACATGACTCAAAGGTGGGAGAGATGGAAGGGGAGAGCATTCTTGCAACACAGCAAATCTGGGCTGTAATGCCCTTTCCAGCTGCCAGTCACTGCATGTTTTTTTCCTTTCAGTATTCTAGCTGGTTTGGCTTATCACAAATGTAATGTGCTTTTGATGACACTTTTAATGTAAGCAGGCTAGACATCTTGCACGGACCATTCTTGCTGTTTGGTGTTTTTGAATGTTGGGTTTTCTTTTTTGTTGTTTTCGTTTAAACGGAACACATTTCTGCTCCCTGAGGGATTTTACAAGCTAACTTGCAGAATAACAAAGAAGGAATTCTGCAGGCTCATCCATTTTGGTCTTCTCTGCTTTTGAAGACACTATTGCTACAGGGTCAGTAGGAGAAGTTGGGGATCTGTCACCCAAGAGATTGGCTGGTAGCTGATGTTCCTCCTCAGTTTCAGAAGCAGTAATGCCACAGGGAAATCCTTCTCTTTTTCTTCCTTTCCAGTGAATTGAATAATAAATACCAGAGCTTATTCCAGTGCATTAGGATTGCTATTTGAAGTCCTGTTACACATGAACTCTTTTATGTCTTTAATTCCCTTATTTCTCTCCAAGATGTAGAGTCATATACTTGGAAAAAGATGCCTGCTCTCCCACGAACACACGGGATATAAGTGTAGGATGAAGAGTGCTCCTGTGAACAGGATAGATAAAGGCTCTGGGTGTGTAAGGGATTAGAGCTGTAGCACAAAGGTGTGCGTTCTCAGGTTTGGGAACAATGTGGATGGCTGTGTGCTGCTGGCTGGGCACAGGTGGAGGGCCATCTGCTTTGTCAATTGTGCACAGGCAGAGGTGTCCTCAGGCTGCTAATTGAAGCCCTTTTGATCTTGTCCAGACATGCTGTCTGGGCACTCTTCCTCCTTGCTGGTAGGGAAGTGCAGTGCTGCTCTGCAATAGCACTGAGATCTAATTGTTAATAAAGACAGGAGCCGATGATTACTCTGGTGGCATAGAAACATCTGTCTCCATGTCCTTTGTCTTTTTTTCTTGGGACTGAGAGACTGTAAAGTATTGCTCTGTCCAGCTTGGGATGGGAGGTGTTTAAGTTTCTGTTTTCTGGGTATTAGACTCATCGATAAGTTGTGCAAACCAGACATGCTCAGAGTTAAACAGTCCTCTTCCTCCCCTTTGGCAAAGGCAGGAGACACGTACAATGGCCTCCAACACTCCTGCAGCTGCAGGTTTTGTTTTTTGTCCAGTGTCTGCAGGAGCATATTTGAAACTCCTCTGGTTACATTCTTCCCTGGGGAACTACTTCCTTTGTACTAGGGAAGCTGGAAGAGCTGGGGCTGCAGGAAAAAAAAGAGCACAGGTCTGATTAACAGAGTGATGGTCTCTGTCATGCTTCTGAGTGCAAACATGATGGCAAAGGTACTCCCTCTGCCTGCGTCAGCTGTGGCACTGGATTGAGGTGAAGTTATCTTGTCTCTATCCATAGAGAAGCTACCTGGTGTAATCAGTGTCTGGTAGGCTTTGAGAGGATAGTTATGACGGTGTGTCTGGAGTGAGGATGGTGGTGTTGGGAACCAAGTATGTTCTTGATAGTGTCTCTGAGAAATGGACTCTCTGGGTACACCCATAGGATATTCTTTTCTATGTTAATACTTGCCCAGCTCTTTCCAACCTCCCTTCTTTCCAAGGCAGCCAAGTACTTCAAAATTCGGTTACTTAATGTGACGTATTTGAAATCTGATTTCAAACACCCTGATTTTGTATGGGAAATTTTAGATTTTTGGCATGTCTGTAAATCAGGCCATGGGTACCAAAAATTAGAGGAACTACCACGAGCTTTGTTCTGATCTTTTAACACAGAGGTAGCGCTTCTTATAACAAAGATGGATTGTCCCTGTTTGAAAAACAATATGCCAGTTATATGTACAGGGTTGGACCTACTGGGTTGATATGTGACTTCATTTCCATGAGAGTAGTAGGTAAAAGAAAGGTTGGATTCCTTGGTTTCCAGATTCTTTGCCAGTCAAAAAGGCAAGTTCATTCCTCTTGTTGTCCTGAAACCCACCAGTAAGTGATGTTGAAACTTTCAACCTGGAACTTGAATAAAAATGAATAGAAGCCTCTGAAGATCACCAAGGTCTCCTCGGGCACAAACTGCAATGGCTGAATGAATCACACTAACAAAACCATCTCTTGTGATGTGGAAATGAGTTTCACACCTTCCCTCTCACGTGGTCTTCGTGTACAAACAGCTTTGTTTGTAAGTGTCAAAGGGCAGGGGAAATCCATGAAGGGGGAAGGTATTTCCTGTGTGTGACAGGCTGTCCTGCTTGGGTCATGGCAGAGATCACGCCTTTCTCTTTGACCTGATTTTTGAGGCTCCGATCCAAGAATGTGACACACTTTCCCTTTCCTGTGTCATGTCTGACTGTTGTGTTCAGTGACACTTCCTTGAGAGCAAGGATAATGTATCCTTGTGTGCTGAGGCGTGAGACTTGTTGGCTGCCATCCCTCTGTGTCCTGAACTCTCCGGTATTTCTAGCTTCATACCCCCAAATCAGTTAATCAGTCATCTCATGCTCCCTCCCCAGATACCATTTCCTGGGCAGTCACTTAGAGAGCCACAAGCAAGAGACTCTCTTTTTCCCAAATGATGATGGCATGCAGATGAGCTCCGGTAGCTTGTCTGATGCTGATCAGGCAGTCTCCAAGGACAGCCAGGTGTTTGAGCTGATCTAGTAACAGCAGTGGCTGCTAGTTGAGTTTTCTGGGTTCTTTTCTCAGTGTTGCCGCACTCCCTGGGACCTTGCTGTGAGCCTCAGCAAACGTGTTGGTAAATGATGCCTATCTCTTGCAGTAGAGTGGCAGGTCCTGGTAGTTTGCTTCTCTGTGAAGTGCTTGGAAGCCTTCTGCTGAAGGGGACTGTGTATACTGAGCACATGTGTTTGCTGTCTGGGAAGCAGAGAGGTGCAGGTTGTGGCTCATCCTAACCTCTTCTCGTACTGTGGTTTTGCAGATTTCTATGCCAGTGTCTGTGGCTTGGGTGACATCCAAGGGAAAGGCT
The DNA here is from genome assembly GCF_034638445.1 of Ciconia boyciana. NCBI lineage: Eukaryota > Metazoa > Chordata > Aves > Ciconiiformes > Ciconiidae > Ciconia > Ciconia boyciana. Next base: position 4,507,449 of record NC_132950.1, read on the forward strand.
TCCCTATTCTGCTATCAATCCTTTTTTCTGCCTGTTGTGTTTTCCACACACTTTCATTCCGAGGTTTCTGATCTTTAACAGGTATCTTCTTTTCCTCTTCTTTTTCCATGTTTGTTTTTTTTTTTTCCTCTCCTTCAATTGCAACACTTCAGGTATCAGATAGTGGTGATGCTTTGCTAAAGGAGTTTTTGTTGCTCCCCTCCTGGAATAGCAGTCAGAAATCTGTGTGATGTGATGATATATGTAACAACAGACCTTGGTGCCATGTCATGTGATTGAGGAAAAATGATGCTATGAAGAACAGAGCAACTTTAGAGAGAATCGGAGCTAGCAAGCTGGGACCGCTTCGCATGCCTGACTGCACGATGCTGAACAGAGCTGCAAACATCAGGACTCTTCCAGGAAATTCAGGGTGGGTGGTAGGCTGTGACAGCTGAGCTCCACGTTTGTCATGCCCTGAGAAGTCCTCGCTCGTTTGAGGATTTAACTATAGCTACTTCCCCGACGCAGAACTGCTGCCAAGATTCCAGTCTGGCTCAAGCCACTCTCCACACTTCATAATGAAGTTTGAGAGAGTTTTAACATCTTGGTGTTGGCAGAAACATGGTTTTAAAATCACGGTGTGGTTGGAGACTAGCTGGCTCCGGACACTGGTAACAGGGCTGGAGACTTTCATCTCGAGGTCAAATCCAGCTGTGGTGTTAGTGACGAAGTCATGAACTTCTGACTGATGGTTCAGGGCTTACGTGTGGAAAGATATCTCGAGTCCAACGCCAGGACTGGAAGTCGGGAGACTTGGGTTCGGTTCCTGAACTTTGCCAGAGCTGTTCTGAGACACCCTCAGCAGGACACTTAAAGTCTTAGGTCTCTCTCTGAAAACGCACTGAAGGTCTACCTACATCAACGTGGTGCCAAGTCCTCAAACTCACTCGTGACTGCAAACTCCTGAATACCATTGGATGCAGAAGCGCAAAGAATTAGGTGGGACGAGCTGGCTCTGTCCAGCCTGTATTAGACAAGTGCCTGGATCACAGTTGTCGGTATTAGCAGTAACTGGTGTGCTTTTTGGCAACTCAGAGGGTGAGGACGTAATGTTCTCGGGAGGCAGCGTTGCTCTCCCATCGCTGGGCGATGCCGTTCCAAGTGCAGGCAGCCCTGTGCTCAGGAGGAAGCTTGTGTGGCCCTCCTCTCCGGTGGCTATAGGAGAAGTTGGTTTCTGTGTTTGGCAGCTGGCATAAATAATCAGCAACAGCTTACTGAGAAATTAGTTTCCCAAAGACTGCGTTAACCACGACTGAGCTGCTGCCTTCTTTCCAAGACATACGTGGGCAGCCTCTCCTGGCAAGCCTTTGTTACTGCTCTTCAGAGTAACTGTACCAATGTCACTGCAGCGCTGTCCTGGATGTACACCTGTGCCTGCTACCCCTTGGAGGGGTTTTGGATGAGATTCATGCAACTTCTAGCTCCATTTTGGCCTTGTGCCCAGGCGAGCCCGGGGTAGTGCTGCCGGCGGAGCAGGCTGGGGCAGCGCTCCGTCTCCTGGCGGCTCTCGGCACTGCGGGAGGAGGCTCTTCCCCCGAGGAGACCGGGGTGCTCGGGGCTTGTGTCTGCCTGGCCTTGAGAGAGAAGCAGAAAGCTTCAGCCTGCAACACTGTAATCCCAAAGCTTCAGCCTCTCCCTGCGCGTGCCAAATTCCTTTGGCTGTTAAATAAGGGTAGGAATTTTGAAGGGAGCTTGTAGAGTGCTACTTCTGTGTTTGCTTTTAGCTTCATAAATAGCAGCAGTGACTTGTCTGGCTGTATACTGAGAAAACTCTGATTTGCCAGCTTTGAAGGGCTACTGTTTTAAAAGAAAAGCTGGCATTTATGCAACTGTCTGTTTTGCGTTGACTTCAGAATCACTGGTGCCTTGCACAAGTTTGCTTGTGTCCGCAGGTAGCCCTCTAGTTTCCAGAGGGGCATGGCAGTACTTGTGCTTTAATTGGGACCCTGGGGGTGCTGTGTGCTGTACACAGAGCTAACGAATGTGTCCTGCAGAACGTTGGCTGTGGTGAGGAAGAGTGTAACCCTATTTCAGATAGGGAAAACTGAGGCACAGGCCACCTATCTGGAAAAAAAGCTCCATGCAGATCACTGATGATGATCTTTGTCACACTGATATGTTGATACACCCCATATCTGAGTGGTGGGAGTGGGACAAGAGAAGACACCCGAGAGATTTATGCAATTTTTGTAAGAGTAATGTTTTGGAAACTATTAGTACTGAGTGAGGAAAGGCTAATGCCAGCCTTTGTTCAACGTCTGAGAAATCCACGTGGAGGTAGAGTGAGGGGAAACAAGTTATAATCTCCGCTACTTGCAATTACTTGGTAGCGATGAGACCTCCACAAACCGTACTGGTGTTATTTGAGGGGGGAGGTGTGGGGAAGAGCTAGAAGAGTATGAGGGCTTACAGAGAAAAATAAGGGTTGTCTAATCAGATCCACACTGTGGTAAACCGTTGCTCTGTTATTTTGTGTGTCTCCTTTTTCTGCAGCTGGGGGTGGTTGGATGCTCTAGGGATATATCTAGGCAGGAAGATGTGCTATGAATTAGTAGCAGCACTGCCCTTGAGGAGGTAAGTGCATTCTACTGACTTCTTGTTTGTGTTAGTTACAGGACTCTCATCAGGCCCACGTACAAAATGTCCTACAGAACTGTGACCACGCTGGAGTGGAGGTGCTGTCCTGGCTTCACGGGGAGCAACTGTGAAGAGGGTAAGTTATCCAGCAATGCATCTGTCCTTACAGAGCAGCAAGGGGATGTGTGGATGGACTGGCTGGATTGAGTTGGGTTTTGTTCCTTAATTTGTTCTACGCCTCTCAAACACAGGAACAAATCACCTATTCTCTTCACTCCCCATCGTTATCTGAATGCTCACACACAAGCTCCAAAAGCTGGTCTTGGAAAACAGATCATACTGAATGCCTGCAAAGAAGCCTGAACAGGGAGGGGGAAAGAAATGAAGAAATGGGTACTCAGGGATGACCTGTTTATAGATGGGCTCAGGCTTGGCGTCCCCATTGCACAGTCCTTCAGAAAATGCGCTTTCTCCATGTCAGTGTGTTATCTTCTCCACAGCCCGCTGTCATCACCATCAGTTGCTGTAGCTGATGAAAGCTGGTCCCTGGATGGCTGCTTGTAAGAGTTATGCCTGTAAGGTCTGGACACGAATAATATGTGTTCCCAGAGAGCTTTGAATTAAATTAGTCACCTTTTGGTTCCCCTTCCCACCTGCCCCTGACTTAATTGGTGCAACATTCAGGCTGCACAGTACATGTGAAAACACAATTCTGGGTTTGGCATCTGATCTTTCACACAGAGGAAACACAAGGCTCTTTCCAGAGCTGGAAGAAAGGAAAGTCTTTTCCCTTTCTCATCATGATGGACAAAAAGGGCAGGTTTTGCATTTTCCTTCCTTATTTTTTTCTGCTTTAACTGTTGCTTCTGGGGCTTTGAAACAAATCCTGTTTCTCCATCGAGTTTCAAGTTTAGGCACTAAGGCATCTGCTGAATCTGTGTCATGAGTGTTCATGGCTTACGAATGGGAGAGAAACTAAGCCTTGAGTTTTCTGTTCGTTTGCATCAGGTCAACACAGCCTGCCTCTGCTGGCTGGTGAAGGGTCATTGAGGGTGTCCAACATCTTGAAGACTCTGCTTTTTGTAGCTACACCTCATTTTTCTTTGTGCTGTGATACCTTGGTGCTAATCACACAATTCGGGCAAATCTCTAACTAGGAAGTTGTCTTGTTACAGTCACAAAGAATGATGGTTGCAGACAGCGGCTCACTTCAGGCTGCTGAGGAAACAATAGCTTCCCAGAAGCTCAAGAAAAGTCTTAAAGTCTTAAAAAGTGACAAAGCTACCCTAAGTTGCAGTCTGCAGGAGAGAGCTTTGCATTTTAGCATGCTGCTAAAGAAGTGAGCCTGGGAAAGAGAAGCTGCTGTATGTAGCTTGGATTTTTACCTGTCACTGCAGGGGAGGGGGATGCTAAGGATTGTGGCAGAACTGTTATTTCCAAAGTAGCTGCGGCTCAGCCTGGCCGAGGATCTGACCGGGGACCCGAGAAGCCCATGTGTGCAGCCCATTCGTGCCTGTAGGTTTGGACAGGTGTGAGTAATTACAGCTTAGTGGTGCTGCTGGTGTAAAGGAGAGAATCCAGCTCCCTCCCGCAGTGCCAGATCTGTCTCAGCAGAGTTCAGTGGAAATAAAAAGCCAACATAAGCTTGTTTGAGAAAGTCAGCAGCGATCTCACAGGAGCGGGTCTGTGGAACGAGGTGACAATTTTATACAGTCAGTTTTCAAGGTGGAACTGTTCTTTTGGGCTTGGATATGGTCTGTGGAGTGTGAGCAGAAAGCCAGTAGCAAGCCCTCACTTTCATGTGTGAGATTCTTTTTACCTTTTTTTTCCTTCCTAAAACATCTGGTGTTACCGACAGTCCCATATTTTTGAAAGAAGGAGGAAAATTAAAAAAAAAAAGCCCCCTTTCTAGTACAGCAGGGTTGTGCCACTTAATTTCTAGCAGCAGTATTGACACTAGTGGTATGCACAGCACCTCAAGCTGTCCAGAGGCATCAGTTTTAAAATTGAAGTATTTACTTGCTCCTTATGTTAATTCTTAATGTTAGTGTCACTTGGAATTGTAAGTAAAAGAGACTTAAGAGTTTTTTAGCACTTTTTGGCAACCTGATATAAAGCCTTTTGTACTCTTTCCTTTCTGCACTCTCTCCTACTATAAATTCAGTTCCTCTGAGAGGGTAGGATGCTTACATCTGTGTAGATCCTTCCTGGAAACAGCAGACAAAAGAAAACAAAACTAAAAACAAAAACAAAGCAGTTATGAAGCTACAGTGAATTAGCAGGGTAGAACCTCAAAATGCTTTCATCTTTTTTGGTATTAGTTAGATTTCTCCTCCATATTTCATTTCACTTGTATGTGCAGCTGGTGCTTTTGAAGTTGATGTGAGGTAGGTATGATTGAAGGCAGATTGGACCTGCACTATTTTTAACTTGCCTTCTTGCTGTGTTGCAAATGCTCCAATTGTCTGACAGTCACTATTGTTCTCCATGTGTCAGCAGAATGGCAGCTACAATGGCTCTGAGCTGCTGCTTCAAGATGTCTCCTGTTTCCAGAGACTGAAGTAAAAAGTTTTCTTTCCCAATGGGCCCTGGAATAGTAAGGTTGCATTTTCTTGAGTAGGACAAAGTGAGGAGATAATGGATTGATCGAGCACACAAAGCAGTTTTGGGAGTCGTGTGTGCATGGGCGTGGCTGCAGGGTCCCTTCTTCAGACTGATGGTGTTTTTTTGCATCTTGAGGCTTGGGAGATCCTATCTGTTGATTCCTTCTTTCATCCCAAGTGAGCAGGGTTGATACTTGCTCCTTTTTTTTATGCTGTTCTGGAACAGCGTCTTTGGGGGAGCCGCTGTAGCCTATCTGGAGGATGGATTATTTTTACTAGCTGTCCTTTTATGAGGCCTTCCATGGCCTTTTAAAATTTATTTCTTTTTGCATTTTACAAGGGAAGATAGGAAGGTAGGAGGGTGAACCAAGTCAAAGAACTTGAAATCATTCAAAGGCTGCACTGCAGCTATTTCCGACATGCATACTTTCTTGTTATCTCCCAAATGGCAGGTCAACTTCTCTTTTGCAAAGGAAACAGTCCAGTGTGGACGTCTAGCCCCAAAGCATGACAGAATCCTGATGAGACTGCTTGCTGTAACACACCTTCAGTGAGAAAACTCCCCTTCCACGGTAACATACTGCGCTCTGATACAGCAAGCTGTTAAATGCAATTCGGTTACTACAGAGTGTCTTGACCCTTAGCTAATAAGTTTAGCTTGAGAAAGTAACCACTTAACTGTCACCAGCTGGCAGGCACCTACATTAATGCTGAAGGCTGCACATAGTTTAGATTTAAATTATCTTGGGAATTTAACTCTTGCATTGTAGCTGATAGAGCAGCATTGTCTGGAGGAAGCCCAGCTCTAGAAGTGGGTGGAGATCTTGCTACTCAGTGGGCTATTAATTTACTGAGGTGGGGATGGCTGCTCTAATCTGTTTCCTTTAAGTCGATACTGCTTGGGGCTCTCCCCTTCCGTTCATTGCTTTCCCCTCACCCAAAAGTATGTCAACATTTGAAAGGTCTCTAATTCCTTTATTGTTTTTGTAGAACTGTGACCAGCTAGTTGAGTAGATAGTTAAAAATCACCAGTTGTACCAGGGCTTCCCGAAGGGTTTCTTGCAACTTTCTTGGATGGAGAAAGAGACTTGATGCAAACAAGTCTGGTGAATTTAACTGTCAGTAGATGCTAATTTTTATTTTCCAGTTTCAGGGTTTTTTGTTTTGTTTAAACTGGAGCCCAAGCCTAGGACAGGAAATGAATCCACTGAGCCACCCAGTCTGCTGACTGCTGATATAAAGAACATATGGACGAGGGCAGTGCAGAGGTGAAGTGGTTTAGCTATTGCAATCATGCATCAAGCTGATTGATTTGAATCCAAGATGATGCTGACATTTCAACTCAGCCTTTTTTCTATATGGCTGAAAGTTCAAAGGCAAGTGCAATCTCTTGGGAGAGGAAAAGTGTCCCTAGCAAGTTCAGGGGCTCAGCACTGCCCTAGAGCTCTCCAGCTAGGCAAGGTCTTATTTCATGTTACAACATAGCTTTCTTTCTTGTTTGTTTGTATTGCTTGAATTTGGGACAGTAGCCAGTATCGTATTTATCCCAGAAGCAGATTGATGGTAGACAGCTTAGCTGTTTGGGCAAGAAGCAGCTCCAAGAGTAACCTCGGCACCTCTAAAGTGATGCCATTGTGATTCCAAGCTTACTTTTTTTTTTCTTTCCATAAGAATACAAGTAGGAATAGGAAGTTTGAGCATCCTTATTCAAGTAATGGTTTAATTGGAGAACTTTCCTCCCCCCCACTTCAGTTCCTGGAATATTTTTATCTACTTTTAATAACTGTTGTTGCATCTTGGCATCCTGATATTTTTCAAACCTCTTAGATTCCCATGTGTTTACAATTTTCAAAGCAGCGTAAGAAAATGCGGACTTCCCTCGTGGTATGATAGAGTGCAAAAACCCTCTCCTTTTTTACTGCGGGTTCACAAAGTTTCTTGGTCTCAGGAAGAGAGATGCAGAACAACACTACCAGGAAAATCTTAAACTAGCATATGCAATTATGATACAAAATTTGAGGAGGCCATGAGAATGAACATCAAAACTAGAGACCTGAAAGTTTGAAAACCCATTAAAGTGCTCTAGAAGGAAGGGTATTCAAAGTGGTGTTGATGGGACCTCACTTCTCCAGGTCTTGGTTTGCTCCCCTGTGAACCATTAAAACATAGAACTGTCAATCGATGTGAAAATATGTGAAGCTTATGGAGTAACACTTCCCGTAATATCACAGTAGTTCTCTTCAGGAGTTGAGCTTGTGTAAGTTTTTTTCCTTTCGTCAAGGACTTCAGTTCCTTCTTATTTCTTCCTCGTAGTCACCATTTGGAAGCAAGGGAGTTAAGTCTGTGTAACACATACAGCGAGTAGCAGAGCTCTTTGCTGCCACTGAGCATTTTTCATCTTGCCCTTAGAAACTGAGAAAATGTAAGAGAAGGCAGTGGGAGTCGAGAGGCATTGCACTATCTGTTCTGTTGCTGCTAAATCCTAGTACAGTGATGTTTCCCCAGTTCAGCAGAGTCCAACTCCCATCATAATCAAAGCAAAAGCTTCTATTTGAACAGTGAAATTCTCCCAGAAGTGGTTGTCTCAGTGTTCTCTGGTTAGCAGGGCAGTTCTATGCTGCGAATGTGTGGCAGGCTGAGGTACCTTCCTTTCAACTTTGGATCTAGCGCAGATCCTTGCACGTATGTAGTTATCCACTAGAGACTGGCTCAGTAATTCCTGTAGTGAAATGTGACTTTGCTCTCATTTTGAGACCTTTGTTTCGAAGTCCAACACTTGGTTCCACATAGCAAACTTGCTTCTAAAAATACCTTCTCATTCCAAATTTTAATGTTTATTAGATATGATAACTGAATTATGTAAATGTTATGGACTGTTAAGTGCAACCTGATTTTCCTAATAATTAGTTAGTAAAGCAATTAGTAAGTAGGTAGTAAAATGTGGTAACTAACTCTGTAAACCTACCTTCAAAAATATTTCATGAAAAAAAACATCAAAGCATGTTGATCACCCTTGATGGAATTGCTGATGCATGGAAGTGGCTTTCTGAGTAATGATGTTTGTATACCCTATAGTACACAGGCGTTGGGTAGTATCTACCCTGATATTTTCTTCCATAGCATATGCATCCTGCTCCTCCATATGTTATACCTCCTTCTGCTTGTGTTTCTGGTGGCCTTTTCAATATAAGGCAGAAGGTCCACCAGTTTCCCAAACTACTCTACGATGTGTCACCCAATTCCTATCCACTCCCATCACCACGCTGACCATTCGGCAACCTCTGGCTGCAGGCATAACATGTGTGTCACCCTTGATCAAATTTTCTGAGGAGTTCCTGGAGTGTGTGGTCACTGTTGGAAGAATACGCAGCATGCTGAGAGCGCTTTCTGGCATCAGTGCTGTGTGACTACTTGAACAACTGCTACATGTTCATCTTCTCTTTCGATACACAGTAAAAAAAAAAAAAAAAAATATAAATCCCTGTCAGTTTTCCAAAGATTTTGACACTGCATTCCAGCATCTGAGTAGTTTCGTTTTTTTGGACATTTTTAATCGGAACAGAGAGAATTTTATTCAGCACCTAATGTCAAAATATTTGGAGTGCTAAATATCTACAGATGTTATCTTAACATAATTAGAAAAGCTGTATGCTGTACTGTTACATTGTCCCAATTTTTTTAGCTCCCATCAAATTACTGTGGTATGTAGAGAATCTTTTTTTTATTTTGATAAGCTATTTGTTTGCTTTCCCAAATATATTGGATGGTTTCTGTTTCTTAGCTGTGTATTTCTTAATTCACAAGTGACAGACCCACCTATTTATAGTTAAGGCTTTCCTATTAATTTGCTTTATTTCTAATCTGGAGTGAACATAACCTTACCTTGGGTAGGGCTAACACAGGACCAGGCTGCAAGGCTTTGTGTGCATCTACTCTGCCTGGATCGTTCTCACCATGCTGGTGGGATTCTGCCAATTGCTGTCAAGAGACAAGCACGTGGGGCTTCTTTAACAACTTCTGCCTGTCCGTAGGTGCTCGTATAACTAATTGACAGGCATGTTTTCTGGGAAGTGGTGGGATGCAGCAGGAGAAGGTTAGAGTTGAGAAGGAAGTCCTGGGTAGTTGACTTAAGCTTTTGAGCTCCTACTGCTGTAGTAAAGCAGGTTCTACCATTACACAGAATGGATGCCAGTGGCAAGGTATGGCTCTTCCATGTCTCTGCCAGCGGTGCTGCTTCCTAAAGAAGTTTCACCTTCATATTCCATGCAACTGTCTTCAGTGTATGAAAACAAGTAGACTAGCAATCATGATCCTGGAATTGCTGGAAAGACCAAAAATGGTGAATTACTAGAATAGATGGTCTATGATGGTCTATGAAATTGGGCAAGGTCTTCATTTTTGCATGTTAGAGATGGCATGGGTTGGTTCTGCCTTGAAGCTGGGAGTCTCTTGAGGTTCTTTTTATCTGCTTCAGTGACAGAGCAGGTAAGTGCTGATGAGCTGGCTACATTAGAGGCAACTGCTGTCAACAGTATTGTCAAATAGTAACTGGAGCCGCCCTTGGCGATGCTGGTTTCATAGAATCCCATTTTGAGTACTTATGATCCTGTAAAGAATATAAAGGGTAGTAATCTTGAAGCACACAAGATAAACAGATAAGCAAAGCAGATAAACAGCTAGGAAAAGGTCCACAGAAAGAAATTGCTTTTGTTAGGGAGTTATAATGTGGTGTTCATAGGAATAAATGAACAAAATTTTCAGGATGCTGCTGATAAGGAGGTCAGCCAAGGGGACACAGTGCTCCCTCTGAACTCTGCTGTGAGCCTGTAAAGAGAGATTGAGGGAGGGGTGGAAAAGGTAGACCTTTGACTTCAGTAGTTGGTTACTGAATGGCAAATGCTGCCGATTCTTATTCATCTGTGGTGCTAGTGTGTTTTTAGCAGGTTAGGACTTCCTGATGGGATCAGTTTGATCACCCAGGAGAATGGAAGCATGGAAACCTTGGGCACTGCATATGTATTTCTCTTACCCAAACAAAGATTCAGTGATGGTGGACCTTGAGAGCCTTTAAGCAGTATTTTCTGTTAAACTTGTATAAGCACTCTTAAACACATCTCTAGTGGTTGTTTAGTTAGATATTGAAACTTTTGCACCCAGGTGAGCTCTTGAATTACTTGGGAACAGAACTTGAGAGGCATGGGTTCTGAAGAGCCCACAGAACCTCTTGACAGTGTCTTCTTCCTTTCATAATCCTTACTGCCTCCTTCAACCCTATGCTTTTAACTTGCTACTTTCTCGTGTAGATGTTCCCTTCAGAGGTCCTGTCTTCCCACAAAATTATCACCTATTTCCCATTCATCCTCACAACGATGAACCTTTTATTTGCTTGAGGTCATTAGAAGGGAGTTGTTTTTTCCCATACGTAAGACTCACATTATTACAGCCTCTGGGATAATAAATCTACGTTGTGAACTTCTAAATCTCCTTAGGAATTGGAGGGGATTTCAAAAGATAGCTGACTTCTTTATTCTTCCTCCCTCCTTCCCCCCCTCCCTTTTTTTTTTTTCCAAATCCTTGAGGGCCATATCCTTCTGTGGGTTTGGAGTTCAGGTTTGTTTGGGGGGTTTTGGTGTCTTGTTGCGTGGTTTGTTGTGTTTTTAATATATTTGGTCTTGTCAGACTTCACAAACTGTGATGGAAATCTTGCAACAGAAGGATTGCCTGAGAAATATAGAGATTGCCTTGCTTTCATCAGGTTTAGAAATGCTTCTGACATAGAAGCAATTCTGCTTTGACTGCACAGAGCTGGAATAACTATCGCTAGTCCATGTTAAACTCTAATCCTGAGGTGGACAATCGTCAGCTCAGACAGCAATGAATAGATGAGATGGACATGACACTTTTTTTTTCTTTTAAATATTTATTTTGGTAAGCCGCAGATCACAGGATGATCTCCCTGAAAACCTGTCCACAGAGGCTGTCCTAACATGAGTTGTGCAAAAGGTACTCCTGCCCTTTTGGAGAAGTCTGAAAAGTGTATAATGATGAGATGGCTAAGGTGGGTGTTCGTAATGGGGGGGGATACACCATGTGGCATATTTGCTACTTTCACAGGTGGTTGGGCTGTGTGAGAAGGCTGGATGCTTTGATTTCTGGTATCCAAATCTGGAGACATCTTCTGATGGCTGCTAGTTTTTGCCACCTGCCTTCCTAACCTTTGTGGGATGAGTTGATGTTGCTGGTCCATTAAGCATAGAGGAGGTATGATGTTGAAGAAGCAATTTTGTGTAAACAGACCAGATTGTTGCTGCTATTAAGAGTCACGTGAAAATAGCCAGAAGGTTAGGGGACTTAGCTAAGCCATCAGTTCTGTCCAGGATGAGGACTTTGGACTGAATGCAGAGCATGCTGGGAAGTTCATGCAGCTGTTGCCAGTGTAGTGTCCTCCTCTGTTAAAAGGAGAATGTGACACTCTGTGCTGTCAGTCCTACAAATGTAGCTAGTACCAAAATCATGAAAAACATTCTCCTGAAAATCTCCACCCTATTTCTCTTTTCTACAGAAATTCCTGTCAGAGGTGGTGGAGGAAGGGTGGGGTCGTGTTTATAACAAAACTTAGCAATTTTTGGAGTGCACACCACACTAACAGTCGCATATGGAAGTGCTAAATGAGAGGAATAGTTCCTAATTGGTGTCCACTGTTTGTTTTGATGCCTTTCAAGTGAATTATAGATAACAATGGAAGAAGAATTAAAACCACCTGCTGAAGCTGTATCTGAGCTTCTTTGCTGCTGCAATAACTTACTTGATTTTTTTTTTTTTAATCAGGAATAGGAAATGAGGCTTAGGCCTTTACTATGAAATGCCCACAGTTGGAAGGGATGGCAAAGAGGAGGAGTATCTTCTTTCCTTCACTGAATTTGCCAGGCTATTGCCCATTTAACAAGCTGGTTTGTGTTTAATTTTTGAGCATAACACTTAGGAAATTACAGCTCCCTCCCCATTGCTTTTTAAGAGCTTAGTTATGAAATGTGTAGACTTAATGTTACTGTCAAACAGCGTTGAATGGGATGGTTCCTTGAGGAAGAACTTGTTGAATTTCTTCCAGGAGAATACTGGAGCAGCCAAGTAATGCCTGGTATGCAGAGTACCATCTCTCTTCTTATGAGCGCAGTAATTTATTTACTTTTAATTATCCTGGATATCTGGCCCTAGCAGAGTGGAGGCTTGTGCAGATATGAATGTATGTTGGTGAGGATAAGGGAGAGATGAGGGGATTGTTCCTGGTTTTCATCCCTAGATATAACCTTCACCTCTAGGTGTGACTCTGGGTTCAGAGTCCTGCAGCCACCTCTTATTTCTGTCTTGTCACATACTGGAGGAGAGATGAGAACATACTTTGCACCACATGAGTTCTGAGATTCCTGTGCAGAGCTGTTCTAATAAGGAGTTGTCACTTTGCGTGAGTGGTGGAGGAATATCTTGTACTGCTAAGGTTTAAAGACATGAGAGTAAAGGAAATTCCTTAAGACAGGATTCTTCATTGCTAGCTTTCCACAGATGGCAGATGGTCAGGCCAATGTACCCTTTTTGCAAAGAGTTTTCTAATAATTTTAAACAAAGCTGTTGACAGTGCAAGCTGCAAGTGGTAAGAAGGGTATAAGGTCTTGCAAGACAAAGGGGAAAGGCTGAAGAAGGCCATAGAGTATACAGGGAGTGGTGCAGTTGGTAGCAAGCCGAACTGGAGCCAAGCTTTGGGGTGAGACAGATGGAGATCTTTGTTTCTACCTTAGAGACTCTTGCCTTTTTTTTTAATGTAGGTTTTTCATTAAATGAGTTAATGCAATTGGTACAATAACATTTGTGTTTTCTGTGATAACTAATTCCAGTTGTGGGCTGCTCAAAAACATCAACATAATGAAGAGTTCATGCAAGTGCAGTACCTAAGCAGGCTAAGCCTCATTCACACAAAAGCTTTCTTCAGGCAGAAGAAGAGATTTACTGGGGACCTAAATCCTCAGTACAACTGTTACAACTGTTCTGGGATGCTTTGCCATGTGGAAATGGGACTGCAAGGAATTGGGATGCAAGTGGAATTGGGACTGCAAGCCCAGGAGTAGGAACACAGGTGGATTTGCCAGAGAAGTTTGAGATTGATTTCATGTTTTGTAGAAGACTTCAAGGTGAAAGCAAGAGGCATAGGCATCAAATTCCCATGTTGCTGAATCCTAGACTTTATTCTTATTCAATTCCTTGTTATTAAAAGGGGAACCAAAAGCATTCCTCCAAATAATAATTTCTAGTGGAGTTGAATTTCAGTTTAACACAGAGGAGTGCTAGGCGAAAGCATGTTCAATGCATGTCATTCCAACATCACGTCTTTGCTCTGTGAGCTACTTAGCAGGATAAAGGCAGCAAAGTTAGTACAGGTCCATTTGGGAAGCTACAGGAACGTGCATTAGAGCAACTTCAAAATATACCATTCATTCAAAAGAAACCCTGTGCTGTAATTAGTAAGGGTTCAGACTGTGTCAGTTTGGGCAGAGGTGTCAAATGGAGTTGTACCAGGGACTGTTCTCAGTCCAGCATGGCTTGCTATTTCATTTTCAAGTTAGTGTAAGGAATGGAGAGAGCCTTCTAATCAGATCTGTGTGTGTTAGAGGCTGAGCAGTACTGGGAATACATGGTAGACTATAATTAAAATGCAATCAAATCTTCATTAAATTGTAGAGTTGGGCAGAAATTCATAAAGTGAGATTCCATCAAGGATAGTCATAGAGGCAGGAATAATCAAATGCACAAATTTTAAATGGAAGGAGACTCTGAAGGTAGAAGGATCCCAAGGGAGGGAATGGAGTTTGTGGAAGACAGTAGAATGAAGCTCTGCTCTGAACTCAGGAGAAGAAATGCCATCCTGGAGTTTGGTACTACAAATAGTCTGACCAGGTGTAACGTTTACTACTAATGCATCCATGAGACTGCCTGACACAGCATTTAAAATGTTTATGGGTGGGGGTGCCTGCATGTGTATGTGTCAGTGTTTCTCAGAGAGGTCAAGTTTCAGCATTTACAGTAACTTCAGCCTTGTTACTGCTTAATTCATGTGAAAGCTAGTCCTAATTGGTGTTGCACATCTGAACCCCACGATCTTAAATACTGTAAGGGGTGTGTTGCATCTGTGAAGGAAAGTATTTGGCTGGGAAAGGAATATGCCTTTTGTAGTTGATGGGATTTGAATGTGTTGTACTGTTAAATAATTAGATTGGTTAACTTTGATTACCAGCTAGAATAGTTAGTAGGTGCATGTTATATATGCAACTGAAAATAGCATCAGCACAAATGAGCTTTTCTGAAAATAACATAATTGGTAGTCATTAGGGGCTAACTCATGTTTTTCAAAAACTGGACAAGTAGGTATAGACTCATTCTAATGACTACATGCATGTGATTACAAAGAGTAGGAAACATTTAATCGGTTCCTAAACATGTACAGCATTAAAAGATATTCTGATTGTCACTGCAGCGTAAAGAACACTTGATGGATGGGTCTTTAGCAACATTACAGTTCCTAAATAAATGAAGGCTGGGAAAAGCTTGCTGGTGAACTTTCTGAAGAAATCACCTATGATTCTATGTTCCATGAGCTAGATTTCAATCAACATTTAATAGAAGACTACTTCAAAATGTGCAAGAGTGAAACATCACCATTTAAACAGGTCTTACTAGGTCCCTCAACCACCAAAGCAGGAAAGACATTAAGGAATGGCTCTGTGAAAATCCCCTATCATGAAGTTCATTAAAGACTGATAAATTTTATTCTGGGCTCGTAACATATGCTTCTTACTTGGGCTCCTGATTTGTCTCCTCCTTGGATAATGCATCCAAATCCACAAGTAACATGCAAGTTTGCATTTCATTTTGAGCCCAGCAGGCATACGGCAATGAGGTTACAAGACCTTTCCAAGTGAGCCTGGAGGGACTTGTTGGCTAGAGTTTGGATTTCTGGCAAGCAGCTTACTCCAGCTCTTTTCTGTAATAAACTCAGGGTTCAGTCCCTGGCCTCTTATAGATACTGAGCACTGTTGCGTGTCTCTGGATAATCAGTCACTGGAAAGGCACAGATGTTTCAAGATGCGTAGCAATGGGTGCAGCATATAAGAAAGGCAACATCAGGGTCATACTACAGATGCAACCACATCTTAAACGTGTTCTTTCTTCACAGGAAAATTCTTGTAACACTTGCGGTTTTCTGGTTGCTAGTACCATCAAATGGGTAACGTAAAAACTAATAATGCTTGTGACTTTTATTTGCTGTTCATTAAGCCTTGCAATGCCATGGATGGCTGATGCCTCTACTGCCGGCAGATCCAATAGAAGATCATTACAGTAATGAACAGAGTGGTGTGCCCAAGGCAGTGGCTTAAATTAATTTGGGCAGCAATTCTAACAAATCAGAAGGATTATAGATATATGGGACTAGAAGACATCCTAGTCCTTGCCTGGTTGTGGAGATATTAAGAGATGGTTGAAGAAATTCCTGTATTTTTTCTTTTGCTGTAAATGAAATACACTCCTTGTTACCCAAGCATAAAAGAGAAGAAAAAAGACCCAGTGAGGATTTGGAATTTGATGTTTAATTTGTTTGTAAATGATGACTTTTGTAGCAGTAATGCTGAAGAAGTCTTTGGTGTGTATCCACTGTGGAAAGTGCAGGGGCCTATATTGATTGCTAGGTGGTCCTTCATTTTAAAAACCTTGAGGAACATTCATGGTAGATGGACTTTAATTAGACTGCTTCCTGCTGCTAGTGACTATGCCAAATGTGGCGCACTAGAGGCATCTGTTGAAGGTATCAGGTCTTGTTCTCATGGAAAGAGAACGTTTTCTACAGCACAAGCTGTAGAAACTGCTGTGGTACCATTGAGACACTGATGGAGATTGTGGAGTATCTTGGTTAATTAGTTCTTCTCCAGTGGCCAATTTGGGTGATAGATACAAAACTATTGCTGTTGTCAGACAGTGGTTTTTTGCTTCAATGGTAGAGGCCTGTGCTTAAGTAACAAAGGTTCTGGTTTTCTCTTTACTGGTGGTGAGAGTTGTTAAATCCATATGGCTCATAGTACTTGCGTAGTGATGGCTCCAAATGCTGCAGTTAGTTGTATTGCTGCAGGGCTTTGCACTGTAAAATATTATAGCCCATTAAATAAGGGGAACAAGCTACTCCTAAACTTGGCTTATTTGATCTTTTCAAACTTACCCTCAAGTGATTAAGCAAACAGTGGCTTTTCAAGCATTCTCCAGTTGTATTATCTGCTAAACACATCTCCCAGTGTGATCTGCCTTGAACACTGTCCTTCTGCTGTGTTCTTGCTAGTCCTTGTGGGAACATAAATAAGCAGTTATTTCTATTGCATCTAGACTGTCTGGGTGGGATGCACAGGATGGGTATCAGTTTGTGTTTAACATAATATAAACTTGAAGATTCTTGCTTTTGTCTTGATATTAGCACTAACAGCAAGACAGCAGCTTTTTATTACCTACACTGGAAAATTTTTATTACCTACTCCTTGCTATGCGAGTAGTTCAAGTTTGTTTATAGTATGATGTGTCTGTACAAAGGTACCGCTCTTGCCCTGCACTTGGCTTAAGGAAGCAGAATTACTACTAGCAGTGGTAATTAGGATGATAACCATGAAACTGTAAGCTCTTTACAGAACAGTGTAAGCAGCAAGATCCTTCATACACTTAACTGGGAACGTGAATGAGCATTTAGATGGCTCTATTAATGTATAGTGACAGACTCCTCTAGAATGAGTGTCCTTTGACACTCAGCACTGGTCTCCTAGACCTGGACAATTGTGAATACTATAAACTCTGGAATATAAACCTTCGCCCTGGAATCTGTTTTTGCTACAAGTTCAGCTGTGTTAAGCTTTGGTCTTTGTTTTTAAGCAGGAGAGACAGAGTAAAAGTAAGTTTCACTCTTCAAACTCATTAAAAGCTGGCAGGAGAAAGAGAAGACCATGTTCTGAAGGTATATCAAAAGCTGATTATTTATCAGTCCTTTGTCCTGGGAGTCTTGATGATTCCTGAGTGAGTGAGTATCCTTTTTCCAATCCACATGGTTTTGTACCTCGTTTATATCTCAAATCAGCAGAAACTGATCTTCACCTGGCTTTTTATGGCAGCTTGTAGAACTGTAAATGCGAATAGGCTCTGACAGCAAACCCTAAATCAACCTTTGGTCACTGCAGGCTGGAATGATTTGAAAACCTGTGTAACCTTTTGACCAAACCTGGGCTGATGTTCAACATCTTTAACAAGAACTGAAGCCAGAACAGCCCTGATGGCTTCAGATTTTCATTATAAGCCAGCTGTAGACCCTAATGTACACTCAGGTTGGGACAGAGGATATAATGGGTCAGCTGCATCATTTGGGCAGGAATGTGCTTGCTCCCTTGGGATCCTGTTAGGAATGGCGTTCTCACTGCTGCTCTCTACTTATCTGGCACTGAAAAGCAGTGGCTGCTTTCTCCTCCTTTTCACCACCGCTCATGAGCATCACCTACCTCAGGGCAGCCTTTGGCAGCATCTGTCATGGTTTTCCTTTGCTCTCCAGCTCTCACCATGACGCTGAATGGTGTGACACTGTGGGCTGCTCCCTGTGAATAATCAGTATAGCTCTGCACAAACCCTGCATTACAACGGTGTGCCAGGTTTGTCAGTCTAGGTTTGAGTCCCTGGTGTGCATGCAATTTGAAAGGAGCCTGAACTGATGATGTGGAACTGGGGAGTTTGTTAAATTCCTTGTTCTGGCACAGAAACTTGTGTGACTTGACACCACATCGATGTGGATAGATCCCGGCAGGGATGTGGTAGCTCTGTGTCTGCATTAATCAGCTGAATAGAAGCTAGCTTCAGTTTGGGTGCAATAATCAGCCTCTTATCTAGTCCTTTTAGTGCAGTAGCATGGGTCCTCTCCTGTTTGCTATTAGCTTGAAATAGTTCCCTGTTTCTGAGTGGGTGTTGGAAGAGCTAAGAAATAATCAAGTGTTTTTCTGACTAATACAGATGACAGGAGAGTTGGACCACTTATGTTTATATATGTAGGAAAAGTAGTATAACAAAACTCTGTGGGACCTGTATGGAAGGGGAAGGTGATTTTATTTTAACACATAAATATGTTGATTCTACCCACTCACATTCTTGTAACTGTGAGCACTTGTGTGGTCTGGATTGGATCACTTGTGTGACATGGAGAAAAAGGGACAGTGGTTGTCAAGTCCTGTGTCTTTTGGGTCTTTCCTGACTGGTGATGACAGCGGAATTGTGGACAGTCTTTTATGCCTTTTGGATGTCAACAATAGTTATGATGTATCCTTTTGACTTAGAATTTTGCTTACTTCATTCTCTATACCTCTTATCCAAGGTTGCTGCCCATCATCTTTTACCTTTTTTGGATATTTTCAGGGCTATAGTTTGTCTTCCCATTGGGATAACAGGAAGAGGCATGATGTATGCTATGTGGTGTAACCTTCATGTGTATTTGATTCTTAGCAATGTTAATGTTCCGGTCAAAAAAACAGTTGGCAGTTGGACTAGATGATCATTGTAGGTCCCTTTCAACTGGGACTATTCTATTCTAAAAAAAAGTAATTTCTGTGTGTGTGACATACCTGTGCCTTTTGAGATGCATGTTATGGACTATGTGTTCCACCCAATGCACCTATACACTCAGGCTTCTCTTTAGGATTTTTGGGTTGCCTTGGATGTGACAGCACAGGAGTTTCTCTGTGCTTGCTGCCATAAAGATAATTTTGATGTGCACTGAGGCATCCTCCTGTGTGCTCTGATCCTAGCTCCTGCTCCTCCTTGGCTGGCTCTAGCATCCAGCATGCCCGTGCTTACAATGCCAGAAGAAAAAAACCAAACAAATAAACAAAAAAACCTCCCCCCCAAAAACATCATTTAGTGTTCAGGTTGCACAGTTTGTGTCCATGTCGTCCCGTCGTGTCCCGTGTCGTGTGTCGTCCGTATCCCCCCCCCCCGATGTCTAAATTCCACTTAATTGATGCAATAGGATGCTTCAGGCCACACTCTCCAGGGCAATGATTGCAACTCCTCATGTGATTAAAGTCACTTGGCCAGCAGCCCTTATCACCACAGGGTTCATTCCTCTAGTAAGAGTGGCTGGTGCATGTTAACTACACTGTGGTTCCAGCTTTTGTAGCCTCAGGATTTATGTCTCAACAACAAATACCAGCGTATTCTCACTATTATCCCACCTGAGACCCACAGGCTTATTTTACTGTATTTAGATAACTGGTTTATCGTATGGGCATACAGCATGGGTCTAGTGTGTCTGTAGCCATCAATCTCTGTATTGATGTAGGCATACAGTAGATGTTTTTATTGCCCTTGCTTATCTGGCTGTCCTTCACTGTTTTAATATGAACCATACCAAATAAAGCTGCCTGAGAATTGAAGATTATCTATGGTATTCGTCACTTTTAGGAAGGGGAGTTGGTTTAATTTTGGCTTTTAGCATTTGCTAGGCCTTGTCTCCTTGACAGAAAACAACAGACTAAAACGATTACCAAGAACAGCTGTTTAGAAGGGGCTTTGGATATTTTTTCCGCTTTTGCTGACCTGAACCACAGCAATTATAAGTTCTGGTTATTGTAAACTTACCACAGAACACAAGGCATACCTTAAAATGATGTCATGTCTAGACACACAATTCAGGTATAAATTATGGAGAGAAAGTAGCTTGTTCAGTGGTTAAACTGTAAAAATTTAACAAGATATTTCTGTGTCTCTAGCCTTCGCTCTTGCATACGTATTTCTTTACCTCTTACCAGGAGAATTCTGTGACTGCCTCTTAATTTTTTTGTGTTGGGAGATGGAATTTCCTCCCTGCTCTCCATTTCATTTCCTATTTCTGCCTCGCTGGGTCTCGAGGGAAGCAGTGTAGCCATCTACTAAGAGCCCAGAACTAGAGAGGAAGACTCTTGGGTCCAGTCCTGACTCAGGCAAGGTCACACAAGGGGTGATATACGGCAACCTTTTAAAAAACTGGCTTGCTATTTTGGGTTACT
Organism: Ciconia boyciana; assembly: GCF_034638445.1. Taxonomy (NCBI): domain Eukaryota; kingdom Metazoa; phylum Chordata; class Aves; order Ciconiiformes; family Ciconiidae; genus Ciconia; species Ciconia boyciana. The sequence continues at coordinate 4,527,769 of NC_132950.1, forward strand.
TTGTTTTATGGGGTGGTAGGGGAAAGAGAACTCTGCTGTGGTGCACAGATGCCTGACTTTCAGCAGCATTCACTACTTATGGTCTCAGCAGCATCCCTGGACTCCCTCGTGGGGTTGCATAGGCCTTAGATTTAAGTGTAAGTTGGACCCTATTTACAGAAGGCTTGTCTATGTGGTTATGCTAGATTAATTTCTGTCTAGAGTCTCTGCTGCCGCTCTGCGTGTGAATGGTGGAGTGTAGCTAAGATGTTACAGGCAATCTCATACCTGGGGAGTAAAACCTTGCAAGCTCAGAGGATGGCTCTTGTAGGTGCTGCACAGAACAGCACGTGCAGAAGTCACTTGTGTCCTGTCTGCCATCAGTTATTGGGTATAACTCCACCGCTTAATAGGGAGTGCTCCCCTGCTAACAAGGGCCTAGCTAGTCTATTGACTTGTGTTAAAATACACAGTTCTCCATACTTGGCCTGGGCTTAATTTCACAATGATATTGGAATTGTTGGTTTACCACCTGGTGTAATCTATACCCTTCAGGTACCTGCTATGAAAGACTTTGGAGACAGAAGAGGCCTGTTGGGTTAACAAGCCAGTGCAGGACTATTCTCTATAGCATATTCTGTTGTGCTTTTCCTGGCCTAATGACACAGTCCTCAAGTGAAGTAATTTGTCAAAATATTCTTCCGGTTTAACTGGTATTTGGTCTCAAGTTCTCTTAGCTTTTTCAGTCATCTCCATTATAGCATGCTGCCATCTAGAATTTCTTTTCTCTGTCTGTGTAGATGCCTATTGCAGACATTGCTTCCAGGTCCAGATATGATGCCTCTTCTCACCTGAAGAGCACCTTGCTCTCCCCAGATACCTGCTCTGCCATCTGTGTGTCCCCTTGAGGGCAAGGCTTCTGCTTCAGGCCAGTAACTGTGTCTGGATCTGACTCTTACTGTACCTGGGCCTCTCATGATCTTTTTTAACCCATAATCACATTAGTTTGTTTCCTGGAAGCTGTCTACACTGCAGGTCTCGGGAGACAATTTTCAATGCTCGGCAAGCAGAGATGGCAGTTGATGGTATAGAAGTTGTTCTGGTCTTGTTGCCATAGAGACAGTTTTGAGATACACTGAAGAACTATTTCACTCCGTTTCCAGTGCATGCAGCAATGCTCTTATTTCCAAAGGGGCACACGTGTCTGCAGTCTTGTTAACTTGTAGTGTCCACGCTGGCAGTTGTGCTAGGAAGGGAAGAATTTTCTTTGGTATCCACAAACTTAGATGGGCAAGCCCTAAGCTTTGATTTACTCCCGCATGTCTGGCTTTTTGATAATACAGCAGTCAAGTCGACTTTCCTGTATGCAATATTGATGTCAGATCTGTTCTGGAACCATGACTTTCCTGTCCTGACCCGATGTTTGTGATCAGAAAGTTCTAATTTTCCCAGGCCCTTTTTGCTGTCCTGCTTTTCAGGATCATAGCAAGACTTGTTTTCGTTTGGATGCATTTGTATCATTTCTCCTGGCCTCTTTGTCCCTTTCAGCAGGGAAAGACCTTTTTGCTGCATTGTTTCTCTGCATTTGCACTGTGCTACGCTGTTGTTTGCAAAGCATTATGTAGAAGGTGAACATAGCACGTAACTTGCAAGGTGCCTAATGTCCTTGGAGTGGTTAATGCACTGTGCAGAGTGTGGTTAGGTGACAAGCCTTGTGATACTTATGAATGAACTGCACCACAAATTGTTATAACGTCTTCAGAGATCAATAAACAAAATGATTCTGTGCAGCACGGCCGTGAAGTAGATGCTTCCACTGGATTACTTTGTTGTATTAAGAGTACTTGAGCAATTAAAACTTCCACTGTACCCTTCCAATCCATTGCACGGGCTGAGGTGGCCTTAGGGCCCTTTTTCAGCTTTTGATTGAGTGATTCTTTTTGTACATAGATGTCTGCCTTTTGTTTTTTAATGGCTATTAAACATAGGAGGAGAGCATTATTACAGCTCTAAAATGCTCTGTCAGCCAAAGTTTGTCCTCACTCCTGCTTCTAGGATATCCACTTGCAGCGTCCCACTTTTCCCCTGTTCATGGCTTTAGAGGTACTTTTTCTTTCGTGAGACTCTTGACCAGTTCAAGTACAAACAGATGGAAAGCAGCAGGGATCCAGCTCCATAGCAGCACCCTGGCCAGGGTCTTAACTCATCTGAAGTGTTTGGTGCTCAGGGACAGGGGCTACAGCCAGGAATTGTGTAGCCTGGGGCAGGATGCTGTAGATTCCTCCATGTGTTGTCCCTTACTATCCCTATTCTTTTTTTCTTCTCACCCCACCTCCCCTTTCATCCGGTCTTTCCAAGTCTGCAGCCTGGTTTCATGGTCTTGTTTGCCCTGATGGAGTTTGCTTCCTTTCCAGGAATATGGAGATGTCCCTCTCCTGGGCTGGTCCAAGGGCAGGAAGCTACAGACTCAGCTGGCGCTTGTCCCCTCCCTGGGCTGATGGGGACAGGGAGTGGAGGCTGGTGGTGCATGGGAGCTGTAAGAGAGTTATGGAGAAACAGTTAGTGCTTCAGGCAAGAGTCTTCTTGGCACCCTGTTCTGTTTTATGTTTTTTAGGAAATGCTCTGCAGTGGAGGAGCAGTTTCTTTGGATAATGGATTCTGGTCCTGCTGCTGGTGTGTGTTGTAAAAGCCATCTTCTGTTGTTCCTGGAGTTTCTACTTCAAAAGTCTGCAAGACAAAAGCAAACCTTTTTGAACCCCAATTAGCATAGGACATGGCCCATTGGTGACAATCCTGCCTACTGGGGCGTTTTTGAGCCCATGGTTCAATCGATTGCCTCAGGAGTAAGGCTGCCAGCAGAGGCTTGCCCTTGTCCTGACTATGTGCCAACAAGGAGGATTCTCCAATAAGACCACACCACTGTGTGTGTTTCTCGTGTAGAATTATCATCACATAACTTGTCAGGGTTGATGTGAGCCTCCTTCAAACAAGTGTCATATGGAAGTTTGCAAATCCCATTGTCCCAGGGAAAATTAACTTGCTCCAAAGTGAAGTGATGCACGAAGCAAAACTTCAGACTGTTGTGGAATATTGAACTGTGTGGAAGTTGGAGAGTTTTCCCACTTCTACTCCATGTGGAGTAACTTAGCTTTTTCAGCACCTTAAGGGCATTGACATACATCCAGGGAAAGGAAAGTAGGAGAAATGCAAGAAATGAAAATGGGAACCAGAGGTGCTTAGGCAGAGACCATGGCCTGGATATGAGATTCCCTTTTGCTTCAGATTTTATAGGATTTTTATGGGAAAGAGAAGGGATATGATCTCTGGGGAGAACATACCTATTCTGCAGCTTTCTACTCAGAGATGGCCTTTAGCAAGTGTGTGTCTATAGATAATCTCTTAAAATAAGTTCTGCTTCACATTAAGTTCTTAACCATGTCTCTTTAAGCATCGTCACTAGGAGTTCTGCAGTGAGGGTTTTGTTTAATTTTAGTAGAAATAGTCTCTCTAGAAAGTTAAAAAAAAGTCTGGGTAGCTAGGGGACTAGCTGCTTCTCACTCATACATTGTAGCTGGGCCAATGCTGGGTTGTGAACTAAACGTGCATGATGGAAGTAAAGCAGTGGATGGAGGGTAGTGTAAAACCTGCCGTGATGCTGATCTTGAATAGATGGTTGTGTTGCCTAACACAGAGTAACAATTTCTGTTGATATAAGGTTGTAAATATACGTAGAAAAAAGTGTGTGGCACCTGTGGGTACGCTTCTTTTTGTTGCATCTTTGCTCACAGATTTTCATGTTCCATGTTTGTGCCATGGCTGACAACCCACTTTGGCATTTTGTGTCACGTAATTGCAGGACTCTATAGGGCTATCCTGCTGTTTTTCAAGTAGTGCTCTTAGCCATACCAGTAAGCTAGGCCATGAACATTATGAAGACAGACCATATCACACTTTTTTTTTTATATTCTCTGCTAGTTTCTGAAGTGGAGCTTTGAGTGACTGGTGACAGATCTGACTAAGTTTGGAAGCAAATGCAAATTATTTCAGAGAAAATCTTTTTCACAGAGCAAGCCTCTGCTGGCTGGGGAGGAAGGATCAGATATATTCACCTAGGTTTTCTCATCTAGCCAGCTTCACATTCCTTTCTCTCCTTCTCTCTTATGCTTCTGTTTCTTTTCTCTTTCTCCCCCTGCCTCCCCCAAGACCTGTTGTTCCTGTTCTCTTACAGTGGTTAAGGCATAGCCCAGGTAAGGAATAGGTAAAGCATACAGTTTTGGGGTGGCAAGCTGGTGTGGCCTCCTGATTCCCAGCCTCGGCTGCTGATTGTGACTGTGAGCCCCAGTCTTTCGTGGCTCACAGAAGCTCCCACCAGTGCCATCATCCACAACTGCTTCTGGGTGCCAGTAAGATGTCCTTGTCCACAGGGTCAGGTGTTCCAAGCTGCTCTGCTTGTACTCTACATGTGTTTGCCCCTTTCTTCTTCATTGTTAATAGGGAATAATCACATCACATCCTGGGCTTCCCTAGGAACTGGGAGAAGGAACGGGATGTTATTGTTTCCTCTCATCTCCCTGGCACGTTGAGGAAAACCTCAGATGTTGTGGACAGGCTTTTGTTCTGTACGTGCTATAGGAGAGCAGCGATACCTGGAGAAGGTTCTGCAGCTGGTACTAAACTGAATTTCACCTATGCTGCCAAGATGGTTGGCAGAGGATTGTTTCCACCGCATCTGCTACCTTCCTCCAGGTGTCTGGAATTGCAAAGGCTGCTCTCCTGTGCTTGCCTCTTCAGGTTGAGGGAAGGTGAGTGAACTATCATAGCTATCAAACTGGGACTGCACAGTGGTCTGGAGGCTCTGCCTCTATTCTCCAGCTGCTCCTTGTGGAAAGGAACTAGGAGGTAAATCCAGCAGTATCTTCCCTCCTATCCCTCAACCACCTGAGGAAGGCATCTTCTGTGCATGCTTTCTGCAGCTGCCTTCCCTGGAGGGCTTTATGTAAATGCAGGAGGCCTGTTGGCCTGTGAGAAGGAAAGTGATACTTTGGAAATAGCTAGGCTTCAGGATTTAACCCTTTAGTTTCTGGAGTTCAAAATGCCGAGTAGTCCGTACTTCCCGAGTATCGCACGACTGAGCTGCAGGCTTCTGGGCTAGTGCAAGGCAGCCTCTTTCTGTCCCTGGATCCCAGCTGTGCACATGAGAAATCAGCAGGGAACAACCCAGCAAGAAAAGGAGGCGAGAGCAAAGGCCCAAACACTGAAAAGGGAAACTCTGGGAGTGGCTCACCCCCCTCCCCACCTTTCCTAAAGCTCAGCAGCACTCATAGAGCTGGAATGGGGGCTGCATTTATCAAATTCCTGTCTGCAACAGCAATGCAGTTGTTTTAGATTAGTGTACAAATAGACATTAGTGTAATACATCTGTTGTTAATCCACATCTTGGTAGAAAAGAGATGCCAACACATCATTTATTAGCCACGTCGATCCTATAATGTCCTTTCTTTTGTCTTTTGAGTATGTAATAGGTTCCAGGATGTCTTTTATTTCATTGTATACCACATTTCCTCTTGCCTAACATAGCAGGACATAATGCGTTCCAGGATGTAATTTATGCCATTTTGGAACTGGACACCACACAATGTATCCTGAAATTTTCTGAAAATCTTCAGTGTGTTAGTTGTGCTCTGCTCACAGGTTAGTCTTTGCATAATTGATGCATAGAAAGAGCAGGAAAATTGGTAGGAAGAAAATAAATTTATTCTTGGTCCAAGGGAAGAAAAGCAATTTATTCTTAGTCCAAGGTGAGCTAAAGGATCTCTGGATGCTGGTATGGCAGGTTGTAACTCTTACACCATTGGTTTGTTTAGAAAGTCGGACAGGGAAGTGGTAGTCCACCTTAAGAGCCTATCCTTGACTGTTTGTATAAGACGACCCTGATAGTCCCAGAGGAAGTCCACTTCAAAAAGGAACCAGTCGAGGAGTAGCTGTGATGGATACATCTCTCCTTTTCTGTGGAAATTGAGGGCTGCTGCTGGAGTCTGTTTATCTGATTGTATGAAAACTCTGTGCCAGCCCTAGGTGAAAGAATGAAAAACCCCTAACTGGCTTTTTCCCTGTTTAGTGATGTTAATGGGTTTTGAGAAGCAGATGACATTCACAGGTGATGAAGGAAGCAGGGACACAAGGCCTGCTGAAAGTTGGGGAGATTGGTGGTAATTTGCTTGTGGTATGATCATGTGGGGAGGAATTGGCAGTGGCCACTTGCGTGATAGCTTCTGCAGGAGTCTATTCCTTTTGCTTTTGTTTGTCTTAGTCATAAATTAAAATCCCACCCAGAATGATAGAAGCCCAGTCCTACATACCCGCACTACTGCATTATCCAAATGTCAGCTTTGGCCTGTGCCAGACGTTCACTGTGTGGTGGAGTAGGACACTGGAGCAATAGGCTGGTCCAGGGGGACAGCACAGGATTTCAAATTAGCTTCTGCAGGGAGGAAGAAACACTGTGAACAGGACCTTTTAGTTCTAGGTTAGACCAACAGTTGTTGTAAACCTGTGGAAAGGTTTTGAAGAGAAAATATCTTGGCAAAATAAAATGTTTTCCTCCTCTTTTTTTTGTTGTTGTTTTGTTTTTTTTTCATCACAGGATCTTGCAGGAGACAGTTTACCTTGCACTGTCCTAGCTTTCCTGCTTTGTACCTCATTCTGTGTGGTATGTGTCTGGCTTCTGATGCATCAGTCTTGAGGCTTGAGGACTATAGGGGAATAATGACAGTGTTAGCTGCAGCCCTAAGTTCTTGCTTTATCAGATCTTTTTCTTTAGTATGTGCAGGTTTTAAGCACATGAATAGTACAAGGAGTTTGTGAATAGGTTGCTAAGGGTAACCAAGACACAAGACCAGAGGGAATAATGTTAATAAAATAAATTGCTGACTTGGAGCAGCCTGATAACTCAGATGGGTGAGTTCTTAGGCTTGACATCATGTTTTTCTCCTTTACTCCCTCTCTGCCCTACATCAGCTGCCTCTCACTTGCAGGCACTCTCATTCATAGGTCCATCGTTTAGTTAAATCCAATACGGTGTCATGCTATTAGCACACAAGCCTCCTGTGCCAGGATCTCTTGTTTCCAGGTCTCCAGAGAACTGAATATTAAAACTTTTAAAAAGGCAAACTGTTGTAGAAATGACAAGCTCTTATCCCTCTCCAAACAGCTCAGCACCATTCTTCTGTAAGAGGAGATATGGCAGAATATGGAATAGCAAACAGCACAGATGCCAGTCAAGCAATTAATTTTCTTGTCAAGGCATAGGAATACTGGAGGATAGGAAGGAGGGGAGAATACAGAGTTATTTGTGTTGTGAATAACAGCCTTGGGCCAGTATTGTGCTATAAACACAGAACAGAGCCCTCAATCCAAAGACCTTACTGTCTGCTTTAATTAAAAGATCACAAAATCAAGGCAGCTGTGAGATTGTGTTTTTGCATATGAACAGTCTTGGGGTCTCGGTGTCATTGGACATGAACACAGCCAAAAGTTCTGCGTGGTTCAAAAGGTGTTCAGAAATTTTACCACTATTGAGACCAGCTCTGGTTGCATCAGAGCAGATAAACCTACCAGAGCACAGCCCAGCAGGTAGACTGTGCTTGAGAAGAACCTTATCTAAGAGTAAGTTTTTTCTGTTAACTGTCTGATGTATGGAGGTTTACACTTTCCTTTTGAAGCATCTGATCCCAGCCCTTTTCAAAAACTTGTTCTCTGGCACTTCCTATTGCAGTTATCTTGTTGGCTGGTACCTGAGGCAGGTAGTTGCTGTTGAGGGCCTAGATGGCCACACCTTGTCCTCCTACCATAAAATTTAAGAGAGCTTTAGGAGGAATGGTGTGTGCCCGTCCACAGAGGAGGTAGGAAAAGGAAGCACCAGCATGCTTTACATGCTGAACAGGCTGGGACACTGAGGGATGATAACATGCCTCAAGTGACTTGCCTGTGATTAACAAACAGGTGATCAGTAGAAGATACTGGTGCTTCTCAGCTGTGCTTCAATCCAGTTTGTATTTTCTTTCCTGGAACAGAAATGGTAAATATCTGAGCAATGGAAACTGCTTTGTTCGCACATAATCATCCCCCTGTCTTTTTTTCTCCTAGACCAAGCCAACTTTGTGTAGTACTGCTGATGGTCTAGTGAAATATGCCTGGCCTAGACTTTTTGTGCCCCTCAGTGCTGCTTCTTGGGGCATGTGTTGCCCCAGACTCTTGGCCTGTGAGCTAATTGGCTTTCCTGGGGTCCAGGTAAAACTGGCTTATGGTTCACATCCAGTCCTTGGTCCATCATTGGCTGTTCTTGCTCTAAATCATCTTTAGAGAAATGTTCTCTGGTTCAGTGGCTTATAACTGCCAAGTGAGGCACTTCCTAGGCTGTGTGTGCTCCTGTCTGGTCCCTGCAGGCAGAAAGTTGCAATTATTTCCTTGCTCTTTCAGAGTTCATTATGTTGCTCTACATGCCTTCATATGGTAAAGGATGCTGTAGGTCTAACAAGCTTGGCTGGAATAATCATTCCTTCTTGGCAAATACTTCCCCTGACTTGAAGCTGTGCAGTGAGAGCAAGGAGTCATCTTCGTCTTTTGCTTTGGGGTGGCAGTGCTGGGTGCTGGCCACTCAGCTCTGTTCCTCTGTGTCACCGCTGAGGTATACATACATGTGTGAAGAGAAGGGAAGGGAGGAAAATACTTTTATTTTGGCTATGCAGCCAGTGTCCCCAGTTCAACAAGGGCTAGGAATGTGCTGTTCCCATAGTGATCTCTGGGCTGGTCAGTGCCGATGTTGCTGGTGATGTGACTGCCAAGACCACTGTAGGACTTAGGGCAATGGGTTAAGAAGAGTGTGTATAATTAAGCATAGCAAGTACCAGTTGGTACAGAGGCAAATGCAGTGTGCAATGAGGGAGCAGGGTGTGTGTGTAGGGAAGTGTAGGCAAAGCGATCAAGACTGGAGACTCTTAAAATACCTTGAAGGTTGATTTTCCTTTTGTACTTTTTCAGATGAAGCTGGTGCACTTTCAGGTACTCTTTTACTCTCACATCTCATGGTCCAGTGTGTTAAACTTCGTTCCTTTCTACCACTGAAGCCTGTGGAACTGCTCTGAATTTACACCAGCAGAGCCAAGGTCAGGCTTAAAGTAGATATGAAACTTGGCAAGCTGCACAGGCAGGAATTGGCTTTGCAGAGGCCGGGTGCGACTGCAGATCTGTGTGCTTCTGCCATTCTGCATATCTAGTCAGAGAGGAGGTTTAAAGGGGGGTTAGAAAAAAAGGAGAAGTCGTGGTGTGAAGCAGTGTTTTGGCACCACTGAGTTATTTTGCTTAATAGTTTGGAGATGATTTAATCTCTGAGATAATTAAATTGAAGGTGTCATTTCAAAAGATAACAATGTCTGTATGAGCACTGTTAGGTTTGGCATAGGCTTCAGCTTGTTTTGTAGGGATTGAGGGATTTTCTTGTGTGGAACGTGGGGGAGGAAAGGCAGGGCTAGTTTGATGGTATTTATTTCCACCCTTTCTTGCTATAAAATAAACTGACATAATGCAGCGCAAGAAAGCAGCCCCTGTGACCTCAAGAGAGTGAGAACAAAATACTCCCCTGGACTTTAATGTGGCTTCTGACAATGAAACCTTTTAGATCAAGTCCCATGTTCATGTGTCTGCTCCTGTGACCTGCCAAGGGAGAGAAATTGGTCTGTGAAACAGCCCAGGGGGTCAGGAGGAGGCACACAGCACTGCCAGCTCTGCAGGGACCATTCTTACAGGTGTGTGGTCCCAGTGTCCAGTGCCACTCTGCAGGAGCTGCTGGGCTCCCAGAAGGGTGCTCTCCTCTCCACTGCCACTTATTTCAGCTGGAAAGTCTTTGTACCTGTAGCCAACATGGTTTGTGACTTCCTCTGTGCCTTTCCTCTAAGAGGAGAAGCAGCTGTGCCCGACTGGCACCTCTCTGTTAACCCTAAAAGAGAAAGCTCTCTGCCTGGTGTTGGGCAAAACTCAATTTGTCTTCTCTGTGGGGACGTGCTAATCCTTATGCTTTGGGTACATGTCTCCTCCAGAGCTACGTGTGATGTGGTGGACTTACCCAGCCGAAGTTTAACACTTAGCCTTCTGGTATGTGACCTACAGGTGACTGGAACATGTGTTCCAGAAATTAGGTACCAGCCTGCTCCTATAGACCCTGTTGCATGGTTAGAGGGAGCCAGCCTGCAGTTTTCTCAGCCAAAATCTCTGTGAGTTGGCAGGGAGCCCTCAGTTACATGCATCGGTGCTCGGCTCCATCCCTGCTGTGCCCCAAAACTGCCCTGTTACGTGGGGTGTGGTGGTGGGAAGCTGGGCTGGCAGGGAGCAGATCCCTGCTGGCAGAGCGCCTGCCTTAGTCAAGATCTCCCTCGACTGTCCTTAAAGATGCTCCCTCAGCCCATACCCTGCTCAGCAGTGGGCTCGTGCAGCTTGGTAGCAGATTTCCTTCTCTTTGAATGCTGTATTGTTAGTAATGTTTTACCTAGCTGCTGGATGCTGTATTTAGTTCTCTTGGCCTTGATGCTCTGCTACCACCAGTTTAACACCAGCTGTGTGACCCTTGAAGAAAGGCTGTATGTAATATGTGTGTGACTGGGGTTTTTTTGGTTTTGTTTTTTTTTTTAACTTTAGCTCTGATGTGGAAAGTCACGTCTGGCTATTTGAGTCGTGTGGCTTGTGATATACACCAGTTTATGCAGAGGCTGGCAGGGAATTTTTTTTCCTTACTAGCAGGAGAAGCAAGTGGACTTGGGACCCCCTTCTGGTGAATTACTTAGAAAACCAGCCAACATTTAAAATTACAGGTTTGGAATTGAACTATAAATTCCAGTGAAGTAAAAGATCCATGAATAATATGTCTTTAGGCTGAAATATAATTTGTTTGTATGTTTTAAGCAGTAGAAAGGAAACAGGATATAATTCCTATTAGTAACGTATATATTTTCCCCAAGCAAGGAACCAGCTGTCCAATGGAAAGTTTGTGTTTGCTTCATAAATGTTTTTAACTGTTTGATTGCTTTGGGTTCTTTTTCCAATGGTACACGGAGCTTTAATCTCTCTTGGTTCAGCTGCTTTGATATGTTGCTTTCAGTGTGGGATTGTATATCCTCTGTGGTGTAGCTCATCTTTTCGGTGCGAGCATGTCATCAGTTGCAACAGATTTAACACAAGATACAGAAATCGAGTGCAAGTTTGTCTATTTGTTCTGATTAGCATCTCGAGGACCATCAAATCAGACTTTAAAAAAGAGCTTCTATTGGCTTTGCTAACAGCTCAAATCTGACCAAACTGTGTGATTTGGAAAAGAATGATGAAACACGAGAAGCTATTTTTACAAGGGGCTTTTTGCATTTCTCACTTTGTGTTGGACCCAGTGTAATCATAGAGCAGTTTGGGGTTTGTTTTTTTTTTTATCGGGGGCCACGTGACTTTGCTCATGCCAATAGAAGTCCGAGTGAACTGGGTCGATGTTGTTGGATTCACTTCTGTTTGAGACAGAAGTTGCCACAGATCCCTTCCACAGAAAGGTTTAAGGCACTTCTGGTGCCCTTCAGTGTTGCCCTTACAGCGAGCAGGGGTGGATGCCAGCTGAGGAATTAGGAGTTTATCTATTTTCTTTGATCGTCATCTGTCTCCTCACTGAGATGATGATGACATTGTGGCTGCACTTGCTTATCTCATAGCAGGTAACCGTGAAAGGCAAAGGATTACAGAAAACCGTTTTCTTCAGAATTACTCCAGTTTAACATGTGTGGGGTCATATCTTGTGTTTAAAGTCACTTTGTGTCTGGTTTTGGAGGCTATATGTATGTGACTTGATTTCAGAGAAGTTACGCTGGCTCCAAACTGGTGCATCTTACGGATGAATTGTGGCTCACTTACAAAGAGCTCTTGTGGAAACAGGTCCTGAGCTTCCTGCAAATCTTAATGACCTTGCTAAGGACTTGGTTGCTCACTCTGAATTCAGCCTCAGAGAGATTTAGAGCTTAGTCTGAATGAAAAATGAGAGCTAGGGACTGACTGTGGTCATGCAAAGAAAAGCACCTTTCCAAGCACTGATAACTTTTTTTTTGATGTGTCCAAAAGCTGAAGTGAAGCCTTGCATAGATCTTGCAGAAGGATAAGTTAGAAAGCAATTTGTTTTCCTTAACGTAGATAAGCAGTGCTAGTTTTAGATGCCCTGGTATACCTGAGACAGCTGTTGAGGGCTGATGGATATCATCTTACGTCTGATTGATATAACCTAGGGGCCTCATATCTTTCTGGAGCAGGTGGAGGCCAGGTAGGGTGCTCAACAGTATATAAAGTGGCATGAGATGCTTGTGTTTAGGTGGCTGGATGGCACCCTTGGGTGTGCATTTTGTGGTTGGATATAAAAGCTGAAATGAAAGTGAATTCGTGAACAGTATAGGTAATGTAAGCTGAGTTGGCTTGGTGGAGGGTGATACCTTCCAGGTATCTTGTTTCCCACTCAGCAGACCCCGTCTGCTGTATCTAGTGATGGAGGACAGGGTTGGTTGTGGGGACTGTGACCCCCAGCACCATGTCTTGCCTCTGCTCCATGTCTCAGAAGCACTGAGGTTAGACAACGTGGTGAGGGCACAGTGCTGCAAATCCACGAGGGCCAGCAGTGAGATGGGGATCATGGTGTGATACCAAATGGTCAGGATGAGAGGTGTGATGAAGCTGCCAGGCACCTCCGCTAATCCTCCAGAAATGCCTGCGGATGGACGGAAGCACAAATGAGTGATTTAGCAGCGTTACTTTGGGAGTAGGACAGGCAGAGGATTGAAAGGAGATTTCAGACTATGCAAACAACTTTTGGGGTTGTTAACGTTTGAAATCAGAAAGCTGACTTCTTTTGTTTTAAACTGTTTTCACAAAAAAAAGTACTATCTGGTTTAAAATCTCAATATAGACAGTTTTTAATTTTAACTCAGATTTCATGTTTAATCCCTTTATGCATGGATGGGAGTTGAGGATTTTTACACGTCTTTGGGCCACTAATAGTCTTTTCTTTAGCCTGAAATCTTCTGAGTTAATGTGATTTCACACCCCACCCCCCAGGACTAAAAATAACAATATTGCTGTATTTGAAATTCTAACTATTGACTCTTGTATGAAGCCTTGTCTAGATAATATGCATTAATTAAAGATATTAATTTGAAGAGAATTAATTAAACTGCATTAGATCATTGTATGAACACTCTTATTCAGAATTGAATCAGCCTTAATGTGATATTGTTTGGAAATAACTAAGACTGAGTGATGGCCACTTACAATGAAAAAAATGCCTACATAGGGTTCACTGTGGTTTACCTAATTCTCTTTTTAAGGTCGGACTTCATAGATAACACAGATGGCTTTTCTGAGTTTCTCTGGGAAGATGAACACTTTCCTTTTAAATATAGCATTAATTTATTTCTTCTATCTGAGTAGGATCAAGTTGTTCAAATGTGCGCTGTAATGGCACTGCATAAAATAGGAAGGTACAGTATCTGTCCAACGAACATGCATGTACAGTAAATACATAAATGTAGGAGGCCCATGTCTGTTCTCACTGCTCTGAATCAGAAGCAGCTCAGCCGAAGGCAGTGGGAGAGCATCAGCATAAAGCTGGCATAAATGGAAACGTGGTGGAGACCTGTAGCACCCCTGTGAATCCTGGGCTGAGGCAGAAGGAGTTAAAGAGCTCCTGTCCAGCGGAGTAAGCGCAGGAGCTGCCATTTGGTGCTGACAGACAGGGAGTCACTTGCTCCCTGTAGCTTCTATCAATTTCCACTCCGTTGTCAGCAGGTTGTAAATAAAATAGCTGCTGCGCTGCTCTTTCTGCTGGCTCTGGGACTGCGGCTGCCTCTGAATGAGCGTACAGGTCTGATTGATAATGAGGAGGCCTGATTGTGCCTCCAGCTCCATCGGTCAGGGGGAGGGAGACGTCCGGCTCTCGCCCAACGGCTCCCTGAATGGCTTTGAGAGGCAGGAGAAGGCAGAGAGTAGGAAGCGTTTCGGTTGGGTTACTGGTTCACCCCAAGGAAATAAACTTCTGTCTGATGTGAACCGGGTTTGATTTTTTGGCAGCTTTGAGAGAGAAATAGGATTAAAAATAAATGGAGGAATTCATCTTTTCAAAAAGAAAAATGGAAGAAGAGGGAAAGGGTCCAGCTAGGCATTAAAACTTGAAATCGAGCTTAAAGTTGCTGCCTGCTCTCAGAGTTCCTCAGAAGACATCCAAAGAGCTAGCTTGTATATTTTTTGCATGTACCATGGCCCAGCACTGCTAGCAGGCTATGAAATGGAGGCCCCCAAATTCCGCTTTGTGGCTCTGTAACCAACTCCTGCATGTGATGTGGACCAACTTACTTGGGCTGGCTCTTCAAAAGCCGCCAATAATTTTTGGGATGTCTGGTTTGGGAGTTGCCAAATCCAAACAGCTTCCACTGGCTTCCGTTGGTGGGGAGAGCCTTAAACAAACAACCAGCACCCCCCTGCTCCAACTGCTGCTCGGACATCCCCAGTGAAGATGCCTGAAGTCTGCAGTTCCCGAGTTCATTTTCCACACTAGAAAATGTTGACTTTCATCTTTGTCTGTCTGTTTCTTCATATGTAAAATAGCAATTTTACAACCAATTGCTTATCCCCGATAGTTGCTGTAAGGATAAATGATGTTTGCAAAGTTAGTTTCCTCAAAGGAAACTTAGTTGAGAATCAGACTTTATAAATCTGGTGCCAAGACTTTCGTGATGGCCCTTTCTCTATGGGAGGCGAAGATGCCATGTAACTATCTGTTTTGAACTTACTTAGAGCATTTCTTGTCAGGCTTCTGTGAGTCTTGTCCTCTCTGAACGTGGGTGTTCCCATTCTCCAGTTTGTTTTTCACATCCGTGCAGTCATCTGGAACAGCCCTGTTCCCTGTGGGAGGCTGTATAGGGAGTATTGAATTTGAGCAGTATGGTGTTCATCCCAAGGAACTGGTAATTTGAGGTTACTCCAAAGCAATAACCCCAGGAGGACATTGGCAAAGCTACAGCAGGGACTATGGATTTGAATGGCAACCGTGAACCCTGAGTCTCTGAAGCAAGGCAGAAAGCTTTAGCTTACGTTGAATGGGCATTTTTATTTGTATTTGCTGCTGTGATAAACGCACGGGCTGTTCTTGTCTCCTCCTGCCTAGAGGATAGAGTATTTGGTTCTGTAACTTTAGCTGCTCAGCATCTGGTTTGTTACACCCGTGCTTGAGAAGGGAACTCAGCAGTTAACTTTCCAGGTCTGTCTGCAGTTGATCTGCTTCAGTCCTACTGGCATTTTTGATGGGAATTTTATGACTTCTCTCTTGTAAGTTTGGTACACATTTTGTTTTCTTTGGAGCCAGTATTGGCTCCTCTTGCCTTTCTTTTGGAAGCTCCAGTGATCAATGCCTTTGGTTGTGGGAACTCTTGCAGAGAAGAGAGTTCTGTCATCATTTATGGGGGTACAGGAAAAACAGATGAAGCAGTATAATATATGCCAAATATTATCCTCAGAACTGCTCTTATCTGATATCTACAGCTGTACTTGCTTAATGTTAATATTATTTTGCTGAGCTTGACCTTTCTTTAGAGAAAAATAAAGAAAAAGTGGAGTCCTCTGCAATCAGGCATCTTTGTTCAGCAAACAGAATTATCCGTGTTGATATCTGTATGTCTGATTCACTTTTATTGCATCAGGATTCGGTCTTTAATACTCATTGTCTCTGTTTTCTAAAGTCATGTTCTGGTGAAAGCCATCAGATGGAAAGGAGCTGTTACAGTCTCGGAAGTTAATTGGATGCTCTTCGCTGGTCAGCTTTATAAGATACAACACCTTTAATTTTTAATCTGGCACTGCTCTGCCATCTAGACTGGCAGCTTAGGTAGGCTCTTGAAAAAGTAATTCCTGGATAGTATGAGCCAGAGACACAGATTCTCCATTAGTGTAATTGACACACCTTTCGTGATATTTGTGCTGACTTAAGCTAGGTGACCATCTGCTTCTGAGCCCATTAAGTCATCTGAGCAATTAGTCCAAGGCTCATTCATCAACCATTGAATATTTATGCTTATTTTTGGATCTCTTTCATAATAGTGCCTGGACCTCATGAAGGGAGTGCAATATAAATGCCAAGGCAGGTAAATGAAATAAGCAACAGTAAAAGTTTTTATATCCCCCCAGTAACTTCTGTAATCAAACAAGCTTATTTTGGAGACAATGTATGTGCACTTAGCCTTTTAAGGGAATTTGTTGCTCTGTCTGGTAATGCAGACTAACACTTCATCTTTAATCTCTACTGCAGCACTGTTATGGCCCAAGGCAAACCATCCCTCTTGCAAAAGAATTGTAATCCAAGCCCTGACCATTCATAATGGTGATGATAATACCGGAGCTATTAAAGAGCTTACTGCATGAAGCCAACAGTTGCAACAACGTTTTTAATAGGTGTAAAAGTGCCTTGTTATATTACCTGCCTGCACAAATAAGTTTAAATCAGAGTAAGGAGTAGAGTATCTTAAACACGCCAGCCTAAGATTCAAAAAACTTTTTTTAAGTGAAAAGCTTAAATAATTTCCCCAGAAAGCCAATTTGTAACATAAGCCTTCCCAGGGAATGATCCAACGTGCAGTCTAATCATTTTATGTGACTATTTAATCTACTGTTTAACAAACAAAAATACTTGCAGTACCATAGCAACTACTGCACAGTTTGGTGCCCGTGGGACAGAGATCAGCTTCTTGATCCAAAGCAAACCTGCCTACTCTGTACTTTAAGGCAACCTTGTGGAATCATAAGGAAGAGTTTCCAAATTCAGGCAACAAATGGGCTCTCTTTTGGTGTGGATGTTTCCTTCACTGGTCTAAATATGCTCCTTGCTTTGGGATAAATAGGCATTCATAATTCTGCAAGTCTTCAAGGGCATGAATGGTTCTAGTCGCTTTCTGGAATGCAGGTGTATTATAGAGAGAAATCACTTTCTTTGTGCATAAAACCTGTGTGTACTGAGTTTGAGGAATGCCCAGCTATTGATTCCATATTTAAAGTGTTAAAGTATGTTGTCAGCAGGGAAATTTCTAGTAGGCTTACCTTTCCATGCTGTAAAAAGATCTCCTTGTAGAGAATAGTTTCTTTTGGTGTTGAGACTTCTCCTACTCTGATTATGGCTGAAAAGCTTTAAGAAACTGCAGAAATACTCTTTTTGATAAAAGGCTAAATACCAATGCTCTTGATTCCCCTCCTATCTTCTGGATGTTTATTCCACATCTTGACCTCTGCAGTTGAGAGTTTTCTGCCTCAGCCTTTCATACGCTTTGCTCTGATGCTCTTGGATCTGCATGATGCAGAGGAAACTGTCCTGAACCGCAGCACAACTCAAAAATACAATTTAATCGTGGCCACGTTTTGCTCCATTGCATTTGTACCACCTGATGAATGTGCCCTGGATCTATGGCTGTCACTGTGGATAGCATCTGGCCTTTTTTCTGGAGAGTATAGATTTATCCTTTGGTTAGAAATACTTCTGAGCGTTCCATAATTTGTCTTGCATCTAGAGCTGGTTAGGACTTTCCCAACAGAACTGTTTTCTGTAAGAAAATACTGACTCCATGGGATCTCCTTTTTGTTGTTGTTGTGGGAGACCTGTCAAAACTGTTGACAGGAACCAGACAGGCAAGAGTGATGTTGGTGACCAGCCTCCCGGCTGCCTGATCTCTTGGTGGGCTCTGTGGCTTCCTGGCTAATGGGTGGTAAGTGATCAAACGCAGGGTGAGCTGGGCAGCTGGAAAGGGGCCGGTCAGCTGAATGCCTGATTCATCAGCTGCCTGCAGAGCTGTGGGGCAGGGAAGGCCAGGCAGGCTGGAGGGCATCCCTCTGGATGCATCCATGTTGCTGGAAACTCTGCAATATCGGTGTTTTCCTTTCTCCTGTGGCACAAAAAACCAAATATCAGCAATTTGGAAATTGTCTTTGAAACCCAAATCCTTCTCAGGCCTTGTTAGCAAGGTAGGTCTGAGTAAGACGAATGAGATAATTACTGCCACTACTTGCTATTTACTGCACGGGACTATTCTTGTGATGTTTCTCGTTCTCTGGTTGGGCGCCTGAATCCTTTTATGGCATTACAGTGTGGTTTGCAGGCAGAAAAAAAAGGGAGACATTTTGGGATTTGTTAATACTTTCATGAATGTGAGTTGCCATAAGTTTTTGGTAGTGACGGTGTGATCTTCTATATGGTAAGTATTTTTCCCCCTCTTTTCTGCTTTTCTTTTCTCTTCCTGTTACTCTGCGAACTTCTGTTTCTTCTGTCTCCTGGGTTCACAGCACCAAAGAAAGCTGTTAGTAAGCTTGCCTAAGAGAAGCGCATTTCTTACATATGCATATGTAAAAGTTTGAGAAACTTTCTGGTTCAAAAACATAAGTAAAATGTTAAGTTACCACAATCCTAAAATGATACGCTGTACTTCATCTAAAAAGAATCTGTTCCACATTGCAAGATCTCTGGGCACTCTATGTAAAATGATACACTACTAAGAAATATAACTTATTAATGAAAGTTTTGACAGAGAAGATTTCATTTTGAAAATAATGTTCCCCAAAGCTTTTATAATAATTAGGTTTGAAACAAGGCCGTGCAGACACAATAATTTCCAGGCTGGGTGATCAGATATAACTCTCTTCTATCCATCCCCCTTCCCCCCCCCCCACCCCCAAAAGCCCCTTCAAAAGCCCCCCTCACAATTGGACCTGCCATAGATTTTTTTATACTGGCAAGTCCCAATATGGTTAACAGAGGCAAGCTTCCTTTGACTTCTCCTTCTCAAATTATCCTTGTACAAAAAACAATTTGAAATCAAAATTGTACTCTCCTTTGCAACCCCAATAAACTGAGATCAAGGCCTTCCTCCATGCAGCTCTGCTTAATCTGTGCCTTTATACTGCACGTAGCTCACTAATACCTGAATTATGTCAATGCCCTGCCTTGTCATTTTAATTGCCGTAATTTAAAAATTAATTGCATACTTTTGGACTGCATTTGTGTCTTGTACTTAGTTTTCTTCGTTGGATTAATTACTCTGACTGAACTGTGAATCAATGTTTTCCCTTTTATCCCTTAGGACGTGATGGGAGAAGTTGCTTTTAGTGATACGCTGTGCCGTTTCAGTGGACCAGCCTGTTCTGTCTACAGCAGGTCCCCATCCATCTCCCTTCCTGCTACAGCAAAGCTGCAGGTGAAGCTTGCAAGGCAGCTGTTAAAACTAATGGGGGTCAAGCAAATGAAATCTTAAAACAGTAGAGATCTGGGTTAGGTCCTCTGGCCTCTGACTTGAGATTGTGTGTTGACTTCTAGTGTGAAAGAAGTTGTATCCAGGTCTGTAAGAGTTTACCTAACCCAGTTTAAGATCACTCGAAGAGTTCGCAGACCTATTTTTTTCTCTTTTGCGTTGATCAGAGACAACAGTTCTTCCCTTGCTGACACTGTTTCAGGGGATGTGGCTGTTAATGCCACTTAGAGAGATTCTAGAAGAAATACTCTTAGAAATCTAATAATTGGTACAGGTAACATTGCCAGTTTTGTTGCTTGGGCAAATCAGCTTATGGTGATTAAAAGCATCGTTCTAGCAGGGGGAGGGAGCTGCTTGTCCCCTGCCAGATTTAGATATTATCCACATGCAGATTTTTAACTTGAAATGGCTTTGATAGTCTCTTCATTTAACTAGTGTAAATCCCATGTAGACATGCTTATTTTGGGTTACATTAAGAGTGTGGATGGATATCTGTTATTCTCACTGCAGCTTAATGAGTTACAGGTCATCAGTTTAGCAGGCTAGTTGACATTTTGTACCCTCTGCTTGTTGTGAACACAAAGTACAATCTATTGGATAAAACAAACATGAGAGAGTGCTGACAAATGGTTAGCCTAAATTCAGGTGCAGAGTAAGCAATTTATTAAATTGTAGTAAATTAATCTTTTGCCATTTTCCATCCAGACACCCAGTCAATTACTGGCCTAAACTGCATCCACGCAGTTTCCATACCTACTTTAAATTTTGGTGAGTACTAGCATTTTTTGAGATAATACCAACACTGACATAGCTGGATGCTGTCCTGCTGGAAAGGTGGGTTTGTGCCTGTGGGGTTTGGCAATGACATCTTGAAAAAAAGATGAGTGTTGTGCCGTTGCAGCACCGTGAAGGGAAAGCTCTGCATGGGTGTATTGTAGTTAACATAGTTATGTGCTTTCCAGGTGAATTAGTTACAGGTATACTGAAGGCCACCTCATTTTTAAAATGGTTTGCTGGCATAGTTGCTTTCTCTTCAGGCCCTTGACATTAAGATTTATCCTGTACCTTGATATGGAGTAGCATTATCTTAATTGTTCTTGGCACAGTCCAAGATAGATGCAGCATTTCAGGCTTTGGGTGGGAGGAGTGAGAGCCTCTGGGGAGAACAGGGGTGTTTTTCTGTTGTCTGGCTAGTTGATTTAATTGCCTGGAGTTCAGCTGCCTGAGTGGCTGAGTTTTATTGCATGATTTGTGTTTTGAGGTTTGTCAAGAGGCCTAGATCCTTGAATCAGCATGCTTTCTTTTTCTTTTTTCTTCTTATTTTTAATTTTGAATAAATCAAACTAAATTATATTGAAAATTTCTTGTATTTTATCGGTCTCAAAGCTTCTCCAAATATTAAGCCTGCTAACATCCCAGACAGCTAGGTGAAGAACATGAGTTTTAATCTGTCTAACTTTTCACTGAGGAAGACAGATAAATTAAGAGACTTTTTTTTTATGGTCTGCCAAAGATACTGGTCACAGAGTTGGGAATAGAAACTGAGACCTTTTGCTGTAGTCATCAGACCACCCTTCCAACCATATGCTTATGTTTCACTGCTCAGCCTCTTTGCAAACACTCGCAATTAGCGATCTGTGCTGTGCTGTTCATGCTATCAGAGACATCTCCATTTAATTTATTATCCTGCAAAAGATCTAAGCTTTTACATAGTTATAACCTGGCTGTGTTCCTTTGTGAATTATTTACGGTAGTATTTTTGGTCTTCAGTCATCCAGTTTTGGCTAAAACTATTCTTCCTCCAGTTTCCTCCCATTTATCCTTCATGTACTAAGCCAAACTTTTAGATTGTCCGATTACCACATTTCAGACATTGTCGTTAACCTCTACCTTGGAAGGAGCAGCTTTATCAGACAGACATTACTGAAGCTGTGGGTTTGCATATAGGTAGCAGATGAGAACTTTTTGCCTTTTTTAAAGGGATGGTGTTAGGAGCTATGTATTTAAAAAGAAAACACAACAAACTCTGCTTTTAATAATCTAAGGTTATTTTGTAACATAGGGAGGAGACTTGTTTTTTAAACAATTTCATTTTCACTATTGAAAATGCTATTTTGTTTGCTGCCACTTGAGTTTCTCAGTTGGACAATGAAAAATATTCCTATTTTAGCCAGATCTTACAGTAAGCACTGCTTTTCACTTCCATCAAGGAAAGTTTTGTGTGGGAAGGCTTCAAGGGATCAGATATTTTCTTTTATTTACGTTGTTTCCTTTTCAATTCTCATGCTCCAGGACAGTCCTACAATCTTTGCATTGGCAAGCAAATATTGCTGATTTTGTAAAACCCAGCAGAACATTTCACCAGGAATTACAGTAGTTCAGAACAGCAGTAAAAGCTTACCTGTGTAAAACTTATATTTGAAGACAAACTACTATCTTCCCTCTAATTATAATGATGACTGAAGAGCTGCTGGAGACATAAGACTAATGCATTGCCTGTAGTTGCTTTATAACCAATGCAGATGTAGAAAATAACCTGGTTTTTTACTAAAGGCAAAGAGGGAGAGAATTAACTCTTCTGATACCTGAGAGGTGCTTTGTGAGTCCGAAAGATAGAGTTCTTGCTAATAGGGATTTTCTGAGTATTTTTGACTCTGAATGCAGATATGATTATGTAAGCAGAATATGAGTAAGTGAATGATAAGGTTTCAGTAAGAAAAAAAGGAATTAGGCTCTGAAGGGCCTGTTTTATGGCAGAAGGGCACCAGAGGCAGAGAGTAAGATGAGATCTGTGTATATGTGTGTGCCTGTGTCTTCCTTCACTTTTGCCCAATACCATACAAATTAGACCTACTTAATCTTCCTTGCACCATTTTATGAGTTGTGCGTGGGTTTGCATATTGCCTCCAGTTTGTCTTTGGTATAGTAGCGTTACAGATGATGGATTGTCATGCATGTCTTCATTCATTTTAATAGAGAATGGGAACCTTCTTCCTGCAAGTTAGTTCTCATTTCTCTTTCTGCTTTCTCCATTGCTAAGGAAGAGGCTGTCAGTTTGACAACAAGATCTTTGTTTCATAGGAGTTTATCTGCTCCTGCTGTTTGTTCTGCACCTGGAGTCAGGATAGGTGATTTGTGACATTCTGTAATCCCATTCACAGCAACCCACTGGGACAACTTGAAGAGTGTGGTGGAGCTCTGGGTGGGAAGGACACAGAGCGGGGAGGATCTTTGAAAAACGGGAGAATCCTCTCCTGCAAATACCCTGCAAAACAGAGAAATGTGAGGATGGCCCCAGGGCATCCGTCCTGTGGGTTTGGCTCCTAAGACTTTCATCACTAGTGGCTATAATAATAGTGAAGGATGTGTTTTGAGAAAAAGTTTGACAACCTTTGAATGCTCAGCGTTGTCTAGAGTTTCTCTTTGTAGTATGGCTTTCCCTTGAACTATCCTTTTGGGAATAGCTCTTCTCCCCCTCCCCATCTGTTTAGCACCTTATCTCTTCTATGCAAAACTGTAGGGCCTGGTTACATTAAAATAACAGGGGAGATTATGAAGGACCCTGAACAAAAAAGATCTCTTTAGTGAACTGGCTATGGCTCCTTGATCGCTTCCATTCTGTTTTGTCTTTGGGCTGTTTATTTTTGCTTTCTTGGGTTAGATGTTTTATGGATATTAGCATCAATTTTCATCTTAGAGACTTGAATATTTTGGTACCAAATAGTGCTAAACTTACATTCACATAAAAAAAAATTTTCTCGGCTAATGACCAAGGAAACCTGGCTCAGTTGCCTTTTGTAATATCTGCAGGTTACTTTGCAGTTTGCTTTGTCTTTCTCAGTTTTTATTGCCCTAGGTGTCATCTGCAAACTTGTTCATGGTTGAGTTTATACCAATGATACACCCGAAAAAGGAAGAGGCTTTTTAAAACTTCACATGCAATAATCCAACTAACCAGATGTGTGGAGAGAAACTCAACCTTTAAAATGAGACACTCTCAACTTCCAAGGTCAGAGGAATAAACACTATTGTTTAAATTGTGCATTCTGCGCTGCTTTAGCAGAAACAGCTCTGTGGACCTCTAGTGGCCTAAGGATCAGACTTTAACCACTGGTTTTATGTAGGATATAGCCTTAACAAATTTCAGAAGTTGTTATAAATTTGTAAACCTGGTCACTATATGTAGAACTGCTTTACTGAAGAATTACTGGATTCTGCTTTGGCATTTAAATGTCAAAAGCTGAGCAACATTTGAAAAGCCAACTAAAAAAGTGCTACCCAGCAAAATGGGAAAAATAGTCCACCCAGTCAAAATAAAATGCAGACATAAAGGAACGATCTAAGGTCAGATTTCACCCCAAATTTAGGGCCTGTGTTCTCAAAAAAACATCACGCAACATTTCTCTCAGACTTGGATTTCATAGAACATTTTTTTCTCTGAAGAATGTTCTACCAAGAGAAATGTTTTTCCTCAACTAGGACATGTGAGTGTAATACAAAACATGGTATTCTTTACATCCCAAGCGCTCCCACATTTTGCTAGTACATTAAGAACCAGTTCAGTGAAACAGGCTGGGAGCTGTCGACTAGAACAAGCCACCTTTTAGAGGGAAGCAAAATCTGAAACCATATAGTATTAAAAAAGTGGAAAAAGGAACACTTTCTCAAATTCTCCATTTAATAATGTGAGTGGATCTAAATTATTGCTTGAAGCGTTACTTTTTCATTGTCGAAATGATGTTATCTCTGTTACGAGGCAGTTTGCGAGTCCAGCCGGGTTGTGTGCAGGATGGGGGAGGAGTGTGGAGGCTGCGTACCATGCAGATTGCACCTGGCCTCCTGTTCTCTGCTTTAATACAGACATGATGCTATGAAGACACTAGGGAAAAGGGGAGCCAATCCTAGTTTATGGTATGTTGTCCCAGGCAGTCCATAAAACAGCATTTTTTTTTTAATGTTCAAGTTAGTCTTCACAAAAGAGCATTGTATGACCACTTAGCTGTATATATTCTTTCCTGCATTTGGTTGTCTGCTTTTCTAAAATCATTTTTTACTGCAGCAGTAACTACAGAATACCCAGAGCATCAGAAATTAGATACCTGAAAGGACAAATTTTTTTTTGTGTGTGATTAGGCTGTGATGATCCCCACAACAAACCAGAAGGGGGAAAATTCGGGTCATCCTGCGCTTACCCAGCTGCAGCAGATAGACAGCAGCTAGAGAAAATGTAGCAGAAACACACACTGGCTGCACCATTCCTAATGTGCAGTCACGGCACAGGAGAGGACTGTGAAACTGGCCCTAGACCATAGTTTCATCTGGGAATGTGTTCATAGTAGTTATTGTAATTTTTCATAGACCTGATCATGAATTTTCCAGCAGTTCTTTAAAATGAAGCTGCTGTTGGAAATAAAGGTGCAAGTTGTTCAATGTCAAGTCATGCTTCAGAGGATTTGGAAGCAGCACTTGTATTCAGGTTGCCAGTGTTATTTCTTACAGGTACTAGCACCAGCTGCTCCACAGAAAATGTTATTTAAGTGGAAATGGGATAGGAAGGGTGAAGGCACTGAACTCGGTGTCAGGATCTCTTGCAACTTTGTTAACATTGTCAAAGTGTTTGTGGGTTTCTTTGCTTTCTGATTTCAAGTTACCTGACGGATTGGATAGATTACTTTTTAAATCGCTTGGAATTGATAGGAGGTGTTTGAAACAAAGATGAGGGACCGGTCTCCCTGATGTCTACGGGCATGGCTGTGTTTGCAGTTCTTACCTTTCCGTGGTTTTTGGGCACAGCTGTTGGGACGAGGGGAACGAAGCAAAGCAATGCTGCCTGAGAATCACTTCAGCACTTTGCTCTAGATCACTGCTTGCACAAAGAGCCCCAGACTCCAGGTTTCTCTAATGTTCATATGTCATTCTGGCTAGGGCTGCTGCTGGCTTTTGCAAAGCCAGTTGTGATGATTGTCTTGCTCTTGAATTTTGCCTTGCAATTAGAGGAGTTCACCCTCACCTTTAGAGGTAGTGGCTTGATTCTTTTAATCCTGAAGTGCTTGAGTTTCCTGTGTAGCCATGACCACTGCTTTTGGCTATGGAGTTTGGATCTTGGCCCATTTCTAGCTGACTATTTCAGTGTTTGTGATGTGAGGAGGCCACAATTAGTAGGCGAGAGATTGGTGTTGGCACAAAGAAGATGAGAGAGAAGGCAGCTGAATGATAGGATGCCACTCTGCAATGTCTAAAATGGAAGATAGAGATCTGGTGTGCAAGCTGTGGTCTTTTCCAACAGGAAAGTGGGCCTTTGTCTTATGGGACAATGTTACGGCACAAAGCCATCCTATATGCTTTGAGCAGGGAGCTTAACTAGTGAGCTCATTTCTACTGAAACTCTAGCACTCCGAGCATATTACTACTATGGATTAATGTAATTTATTTTTGTCACTGACTGATTCATAGGGTGTTCTCTTGCAATTTGCAAAAGCACCTCGTGAATCATTTAAGCAGGAATTATAAAATTAAATGCTTCTTTCCTCTTCTGACGCTAGCCCTTGGAGCCAGGCTATCTGGAGGAGGTGTGAGGGAAGGGTGTGTGACTGTGCACAGAGTCATGTCAGCAGTTTCTCCTCTGTCTGCTTATTTCAGATCAGAGCTTGGGGGACATTAGGATGTCAAGGAACCTACTAATTCTGCTTAGTACACTCACGTTGCAGAGAGGGTTGACCCTCCCTCCACAGCTTTGAGTTGGTTGTAGTGGATACAGTACTACACCCATTTTATGTGGCCATCTCTGTTTTGTCTTCATGATCTATTGCTACTTGTTGGGTGACAGTGCTCTCCTGTCAAACTGAAGACAGCTTGCAGCCAAATTTCCCAAACAGGCACCAGTACTGTCAGTTTTGGGTGTCAGGCTTTAGCAGATAGCCCTAAGCACAGCCACCTCCTTTTGCAGACAGTGTAAACAGGCTGTGGGCACCTCAGCCTGCCCAAACCACTCAGCCTGCCCAAACCACCCAGCCTATGGACAAACAAGTGTTATCTATTCCTCATGTGTGTGTGTCTTCAAAACTCCCTGTTGATTGCCATCACGCTGTCGTGTTAAGATCAGGTAACTGCTCCTCCATGAGCTGTTCTTTTTCCAGCTCTGGAGCCAGTATTTCAGGAATTGTTGGTGCTCATTCTTCATTCCCCCCCTCTTTCCTGCCTCCTCTTGTGGTCCAGTGGCTGATTCTGTGCCCCAAAGTGCCTTTGTTACCACCCTGAAATTTTGGTATGGTGTTTTGGGGCTGGATTAGGTGATGTGCTGAGTATCCCCAGCTACTACTGGACAGACAAACACATGGGATCATCCCAACCCCAAAGAGTACTTCTACTGTCCTTGTTTTGAAAGGTGGATTTTATTGAATTAACTGAGACTTAAAAGGATGGATACCTTCTAGCAGGTGGGCAAATAAACACTGCTAACTCATAAGAGAGCCAGAACACTTCTACAATGTGATGTCAAAAATACAGTGTCTGAGAGAACTTGATTCACCAGCCAGAAACAGTGAATCTGTTTTACCTTTAGTGTACCTTTTGCAAAGGGGCTTAGGAGGGTGAAAACATCAGCTGTTGTTTAATTAGAGTATTCCTCAATTTGCAGGTTTTCTTTTTTAAATGACTATACTGTAGCTTTAAAAAACAGAATATTATAAACATATTGCAAGCATATGCTCTCCATGCAGAAAACCACAAGACAATAAACCTAATGTTGAAAACCACATTAAAACAAGGAAAAATCACTTCGCTAATGTTTTGTTTCATACAATTTTTTAAGACTTGGAATGGAGTTGAGTCCGTTTTCTTGGCTGCTAATCAAAGAGCTGGCATGCTTCATATAGGAAAAATGTAAACTTTGGAGGGCCAAGGTTTTTACTTCAATGCCCCTTTCAGACAGTGGTTTTTATGGGTTAACAAACGTTAGCCAATACTTCTCTGACAGGGACAATCAGTATGTGGGTATCTGAGAGTAGCTGACTTCCCTTTGGGGGACCTGGAATCATTTAGATCTTGTTAGTCCAGTGATTAGGGTTGTTGAGTTTTCAGTGTGTCACCATTTTTGTAACCTGTTAAGGAAATAAACAATATTTACAAAGGGAAATAAATGAATGTGGATTCCTCAGTTAATTGCATTCATGTCTTCCTAAATCAAGATGCTTTATTTGGATTTGCTGGAGGGCTACAATTCTTGTCAAAGGCTGATTGATTTGGACTTTTCTGTGCCTTCATCTGGATCTGATTCCCTCTTGGAAAGTCGACTAACAACAAAAACATCTGATAAAAGGGCTTTTCACTTGGAGCCCTTTACAACTGTAATTGCAAATTATCAGCCTGAATTAAGATAGGGGAAAATTATTAGTAAAAAGGTACTTGGCTGAGTAAGCTCCATACCTCATAATTTTATCTAAGAATCTTCTGACTGCTTTTGCATTACATCCTCTGATTATTCAGAAGCATGCCTGTTGGTCTCAAACTCAATTATATGATCTCCTTTGTCCATGTGATCATCTCTGGTTTTAGCCTTTATAAAAACCTTTTGAAGGTTTATAAAACTTTAAGAGGCCAGGGTGCAATGCTGATCACATGTGCTATGCACTGGTCTCTCTTCACTGACTGGGTTACCTGCAGTGGGGAGAACTTGCTTGAGTGCACAAGGGACTAGGAAGGGCCCCAGGTGAGTTGGCTGCACAGTCAATACAAGACAAAGATACCACAAATGCCATATTGGAACAAACCAGTGGTCCCTTTGGCATTTCTCAATGCCTGATGGAGAATTGCCTGGGTACCCAGAAATGTGAGAATATGAAGTGGGGATTCATAATGTTGTACACAGTCACTGATCAAGAAGCCACTTACTTCTTGCCTGGGAATAGAATAAGAAAACAAAAGCAAGTCAGAAAGAGCCATGCCACTGAAGGCATTACCGAAGGGCGCTCTGATGCCATGGGAATGTGTGCAGTGTTGAGAGCAGAGGCTGTTTTAGCTCTTCTGTTTCTTGTGTTGAGTTTTCATGGGGGCCAGGCACCTGATTCTAGCTGCACTGCTGGATTTCTGTATAAAGGATCCTTCCTTGAAGGTGTCAAGTCATTTGCTTCATGTGGGGTATGATCCAGACACTGTGTGAGAACCTCGAACTGAGCAGTCAGTAGATGTCAGTAGTAACTGAGCCATTTCTCACCCTGTGGGACTGGGCTCTTCCTGTGAATTCACCAGAGCTGGTAGTGTATTTGTCAGCACTGAATGTGTTTCCCACTTTCTTAACTACTTGGCGATTCTTCTCCTGGTCAATATTCTTTCTTGTGTGTGCACTCCTAAGCAAAACCATATAAGCATAGATTCTTCAGTTTCCTTGGCTTTATTTCCTGGGCACCAAACTTCTGTCTAGCTCTGCAGCTGAGCTCTGACCCTTTTGTTGACTGGCTTTCCTTGATGGGGTCTGCTCCAGCAACACCTGAAGTACAAGCTGTTCAATATTCAGGGCTATAGCTTTTGTTCTTGGGGATTGCTGTCCTTGTCTCAGATCTCCCATTTGCTCCTGGGATGAGCCTGGATGTAGATAATTTTTTAATAAGGTGAATATGCGTAATCTTTATAAACACATACTATTCCTCTGCAGCCACATTGGTCTGGTGGAGTTCTGCCTTCTTGTTTTGACTCCTAAACCTGCCTGGGTTTCAGTTTTAGTTGTTCTAGCTGTTCCTTAAGTATTTCCCACTTCTCTGTGGTTAATTTCCAAGACATGCTAGGGAGTCCTCATCAATATTCTCCAGGGCCCTTTGAATCTAGCTGCTCTAAAGGGAAAAAAATCTGTACACTCCTTTCTCAAGTGCATACTATCTCCTCAAGTGCTCCTCAGATCTACTGATAAGATCAGAATGCTTCTAAACATCTGATGTATGTAATTATGCCTAGCATGATTTTGAAGATTAGGAACACCACAGTATTTGCTCATGTTGGCTGCTCAGCAAGTCACATTAGGGAGTTCCTCTTCTTCTGACACATGTTCACCCCTGCCTTGCTGTGCCATTAGTGTCATCTCAACCAGTGTTTGAGTCATTGGAATTTTGGAATGATCAGACTCCTGGCTTCTGCCTCTGATGGGGTTTTTTTTGTTGTTTTGTTATTTTAAACATATGTAGCAACATCCCTAATCCATAGCCCAAATTTAGTATCCTGAATCTCTGCCCAAAAATTTGTCAGATTAAAAGTCTTTAAGCTGTTTCCTTTCCTCTGGGGGTTCTGTTCTCCCATCTGTGTCTCCAGCAATAGCCATTCGCTGTCCCGCCTTCAGGGAGTCTCTGCAGTGGTAAGGTGGGACTGCAGGAGGGGATGGCACATTGTTACCACCTTTTTAGGGGATGGAGCCAGGCACCTGGCACGCTGGTGCTTCTCATTTGCTATCTCACACTGCAAGCATTCATTTTTTGTTAAAAATTCCAGAAGATGTTTAGTTGCTTTGGTTGAAAATACTGTCAAACAGTGAATGAAGTGTAACCCGTGCAGGAAGAAGAATCTACTTGCCTCTTCAGGGAACTGTGAGCAGGTGCTTGGGTGGGAGGACGGGCTGAACTGTGTCGCTGAGCGCAGTCCACGGAAGTTGCTGAACCACAAATAAACCACTGGAGACTGGGAGGGTTTCCAGTGCAAGTATCGCTATGTGCTTGTCCTCTTCTTATACACTTCTACAGGCAGCAGCTATTGGCTGCTGTTGAAATTGCGATCCTAGGAAAGCTGTGACATCGGTCTGACCATATTCATACAGTGATATGTTATATGTTAAGTTCCCTGCATGGAAGAGAGAGGTGATTCTGTTATTTATTGTGACTGGTGTCTCGTTTAGCAGGTGCCAATTTGAGCTATTGCTTATTTCCTCTGATCCACTCACAGTCAATCTAAGCAGCCTTAGCACAATTCCTGGGGTTTATTTGAACTCCTCCTTCTTTCTTCACGAGGTAAACCAAACCAAACTAAGGGGTTGCTGGCATTCAGTTATCCCTTCCTGAGTACATTATTTTAACAACTTTTCAGGCAGGACTGCAGGACTTCTTTGTGGGTAATACTTTGGCAATGATTGCCTCCATTTCTGCATTTCAACTCTTTCTCTTCACTATGAACCAGTTTCTTTACTTAACCCTTTATAACAAGATTGTCATATTCTTATGCAGAAGGATAATTTGTGTAACCTTAGGTAACTCAAGGCCCTAAATTTTGGGCCTTACCTGTGTTGTTCATACACTTTTGTTTAAAATAGTGCTGGCTTAGGTGTTGTATGATGAAAGACAGCAATTGTGTGTTGGAGGAGCCATTGAGTGGCAGCTGCCTGATGAAAATATCACGATTCCTGAGTGTACTGGTTGTGATTTGAGGTAGACCCAGATCAAGTTTACCGAGCCAACTCAAGTACCTTGAATTATAGGATATTCAAAGCTTAATCCAGAAGATGTAGTTCAGGTCTGTCTCAAAGTGTATCTTGTGCACCAGATATATAGTGTGTGGTGGATTTTTTCCATGCAGTAAATTTTCCCTACTATCGCAGTTTTGGGTTGGATCTGTGATTTTATTTTTTTTTTTGGAGCACCTTTCTTTCCAATCTGTCCTTGACCTGTGTCCAAATGTACATCCCACAGTCCAGATGTCTGAAATAAATACAGCCTATGTGCAAATTGGGCAGGAGGACTGTGTTCTGCCAGTTCCCCCTTCTGCTTGCCCAAGGACAAGGAAATCCCTTGTGCAAGTCTGGACAGTATATAGCTCCTTTCTCTTATTCCACATTGACTCAGCAGATTTCAGAGGAAGCCTAGATTTTCATCTGGCATGGAAGGAAAAACAGTTACCTTCCCATCATAGTTCTTTGTACAAAGGATCTAAATTACCATCACAGCTGTGCATAATGTCCACAGAAGAACAGGATACATCCTGCCACTGTGCCAGCTCCCCTGCTGGCTGCCCTCAATTCCTGTGCAGATGAATAGGCAGTGAGTAAGTAAGTGACAGCCTGTTGCATGCCATCACAGATGCTGGAAGGAGCTGTAAGTGCAATATACCATGTAACTGCATTGCATGGAAGAACAGCCATCACTTACTCCCTTTTGTATAGTCTGCTTGGGTCACTGTTTGATGTGCAGTACCTCTTTCATCTGAGACTTGGCGCTCTGTGGTTTCTTGGTTCATTTAGCTCTTTTTCAGAGATAGAGACAAAGTTTGGTGTTTTTTTTTTTCTTTAAGGGAGTGTGGAGGACAAGTCACTTGCAATCCATAATTTGGTTCTCAATTGAGAGCAGCAAAACTTTCCAGGAAAGGATGAGTCCCCCTTTGGCATGAAAATCAGTGGATTTCGTTGTTTCTGGTTTGTTGCCTGACTTTTCAGAGATTGTTGAGCGTATGCAGCTCTTACTGAATTCACTGGGATACAGAGAGACTGAGGACTCCTGAAAATCACACCTTCCTTGTCTAACTTAAGCTCATATTACTGGATCACTGGAGGAACTAAACTTTGATAAGTGGCAGATCCATGTCATCCTTAAAGTGACTTGCACCTCACACTGCATTTCCTTTTGATTAATATCAGACAATTATTTAATCAATGTTTTCAGTAACAAGCACATTTCATTCCTGGCTGGAAGTTGTAAATCGGAAATCTCCACGAAAGGATGTAAATAGAAACCTACAGAATTAATTTGTCAGCCAAGAGGTTCTAGTTTGTCACAACTGTTACTCTACCATAAGAATGTGTTTTTACAATTAGAAAGAAATGCTTACTCCAAATGGTATATTACATTAAATAGAAAAAATATGCTGTCAGATTGGAACTGAACCTGGGGTTAAGGTGGAAGTAACTAAATAAACTAATGAAGGAGAAACGAAAAAAGAATTTTTCTGTGTAAATCAATTCAATGAAAGAATTACTCAAAATATACTGCGTGTGTAAGTGAATATAAAACAAATACAAGGTAAACCGAATAAAGCAAAACAAAACCATAATCAAGGTGGTAAGGCATAATATTAAAGTAGATTGCCAAATATATTGAGAATCGTGGGGGGGGATGACAAAACCCAAAACAGCTGATGAAAAGCACTTTCTAAGGGGTGCTTACAACTTCTGACATGGTGAGTTGGCAGTGCTTCCCATAATTTCATTTTTTTGTGTTGGTTTTAATTATGTGCTCTGTGTGTTTTGACCAAATATGTGAAACAAAGAAAATTATAAGCTTGAAAGGAAATTTATTAAATTTAATTAAGAGAAGAGATTGACAGAAAGAAAGAGTTTGAGTTGAGTAGAAACAGTAGCTACTAAATAATTTGGAGAAAAATGGCTAAAATCAGATACTAGTATAACCCTCTTTAAAAAAAAAAATGAGAGCTTATAGCAGCTCAAACCAGAGGTGAAAGGGCTTAGAGTCCAGAGAAGTCCCCCCAGGGCTCGCTGGAGATGGGAGCAATGAGGCTGCACCCGTGCTGCTGCTGGGCGAGCCGGCACAGAGACGTGCTGAGCCACACGGACTAAACCAAAGTCATCAAAAGAAAGAACTGTAAGAAGTAGAGGAAGTCGTTGCCTAGTCAGTGACCCGATTCAGTTAAGTGCTTGATAACTGGCAATAGTGGAAAACTAACTGATGAACCGTGCAGATAAAGTAATTGCACGTTTTTAAGGAACTGGTTAAACAGATGTATGAATCCCAGAGTAAAGCAAGCAGATGAACTCCTTGCAAGATCCTAGCTTAAACTGCAGACTATAATTTATGTTCCCAGTGTGGTAAAAATGTGAGCGTTTATGTGGAATGAGCTAAAACCTTGGGGAAAAGTTGGGATCCCCCAAAATTTTGTGGTCCACAGTGCAGTAGGCTCCTCAGCTGAGCAGAAATTGCTGTATAATTGTAGCTTTGAGTGATTAAACCTCTGAATGGTTTTGTAATCATTAACCTAAATGTGCTTTCAATAAACCTGTGTATCTGCCTGGTCTGCAAACTTCTCAGGGTCACTGGTTTGCAACAGTGGGTGCAAACGCATGTGCATTCCTGGGGTGTACTGAGAGCTGCTGCTAGGAGCACAGCAGCGTAGGCGGTGGGCACTTACGTACATGTGCTCTCCAATCTTTCAACATTAGTATGCACGTTTTAAACATTTTTTTTGGACGTAAGTGAGCAAAATTAAATGTAGCATTCAATTTGAGATGAGCTGCTGATTTATATAAAACACACACAGATTGCCTGAAGTGGTTGTGGAGCCTCCAGTGTTGGAAATCTTTAAGAACCACTTAGGCAAACATGTCAGGAATGATAAGAGCAGAGCTGATCCTGCTTTGGGACGAGAGGCTGGGCAGATGGCCTCCTGAGGTCCTGGCCCCACGGCCGGAGGTCAGGGAGGCATTTGAGAATGAAATAAAAAAACAAAAATCAGACCTCTGCAGATCAGCTCTGGCCAAGAAACACGCCCATTATTAGCAAGTACAAAAGAGGAATTTGAGCCACTTGCACTTCATGAGCCTTAAAAAAAAAAAAAAGTCCTGAAATAGCATCCAGTTGTTTAAGTGACTCAGATTTTTTGCTTTGACAGTATGCTTGGTAAGCTACATTGTTTTGAATGATTTGCTGCTCAGTTCTGTGACATTTATTGCTCTTTGGATGAAAAGGAGAAAACTCCCCTAGGTCTGTTTAGAATTTGTTCATCTGTAATTTCCATGTATGTTTCCTTATTTAGCGGTTGGAGTTGGAAGTGTGTGTTGGCATTCCCTCCCTTCAAATTTATTGAGTTACACTCAGAAGAGCCTCTATTCCTCTCTGTTGGGCAATGTGTACGAAAAGGCTTATTCAGCAGTTGCTAAATAGGTGATAGGTATGTGTGGTTTCTTTCCCTTTAGTTCTCTGTCTTGTCCTCAGCGTTGCTTACAATTGCATTTTGGAGTCGCCTCACTGCACGTTGGGAATGGAGAACTTGCTTTGAGGAGTTGCCCTAGAAGGACCATGCCTGGTGCCAAGGTGCAGCCCACTCATGGCGTTCGAGCCGCACATGGCACAAACGCCATGGAAGTGGCTGGTGGAGCCGTGGGACGGGCAGCGGGGTGTGCCGGGGAGGGAGCTGTTGGCGAGCCCAAGCTCCCAGCTGTGGGGAACGGAGCCAGCAGGGGCTGGGGAAGAAGTTGATGTCATTGGGTTGACCTGGGACCCACCCACACACATGCCCAGCCCCACCATGGACATGTGGGAGATGACTGTCATCTCCCACTTGCGCACCGCTCCTGGAGCACCTCCTCCCTTTTGCTCTCGGAGGTATTGTGGCTGGTGACTTGCTGCTTTCAGCTGTGGGAAGGATTTGGGATGAGGTTTGTGGGTTCAGGAAGGTCAGTGTCTTCTGGTATAGCGGTCCCAGTCCTGTTGCTGTTTTTCCTTAGTATTTTGTTGTCTAGACAATCCTCTTTTCTCCAACACGTTTGTCTCCATATTGAGGGCTTGTTTGTATGTGTCTCGTGGCACCTGCACAGGAGGTAGGACAAGCAGCACACCCAGGCTGATTTCTGGGGGTGTCGGGAGTGACACCTTCTTTGCAGCAAGGCTTTACTGCAGGTATTTTCAGTCCATTTTGATTTCTAGCTCTGGCTATTGATGGACTGCATCACTGTCACACTGCAAAAGTAAAGCTATGTGTGGCTTCTCAGACACAGAGTTTGAGTCTTTTTTTTTTTATTATTTGTCTTTTTTTTTTCCCTTTTTTTCCCAGTTCAGAAGTCAGATCAACGTTAACACAGGAGGGATGTTGATTAGATCTTAGTTCAGCTACTAGCGTTCACTGTAAGTGCTTTGTCCCATTGATAGGAAGTGAGAGCAGCGGAAACTATACAAATCCCTATAACAAGACTTGCTCTTGCAGAGAGAGAAACTTAGGCAAATAATTCAACAGTAAGGTATAGTCACTTCAGATTAAGAGTGTGGGTGTATGTGCCCACCTTCCAGCTGGCTTGCTGATTGCTTATGTGGTCTTTGATGTTTCCTCAATAAGTTCCAGATAGAGCCCATGGGCTCCAAAAACCTCTACCAGAATCATGAGCAGAGGTATAAAAGTGCCAACATTCAAGTAATTCTTTCCAAAATGCTGCCAGAAATGATTTAATAATGTTCCACTGCTAGCAGTTCTTCCTCGTTGCTGTTCATTTCTGGAGAAAGTCCTAGTGGCGTTTTCTGGACTGTATGTACATTGATTGAGATCAGGCTTGAATTTCATCTCTTGCCTCTTGTGTTATTCCAGTCTATTGCAAATCCTCATTCCCCACCCTCCGCAGGCTAGTGAAAATTTCCGTTCTGACCACAGTGGCGTTAGCAACTTGGGTGTTAGTAGCTCATTTAAGCTCTTGTAATTTCCTCTGACCACTGTCTGGCAGAGCAAAAAGCTGCAGCAGGAGGCTGTGGCCTTTTTTCCATGCAATTTGTCAGTGTGGTTTTTTTCTTGTAGGTGAGGCCGCTGTATAGGTCAGCCAAGAGAATCTAGTATTGCTGGAGGTTGCATGAGATTTTAAGCTACTTTATGCCTATGTACTTGTATTACTTGTTCATAGGTAGATCACTTCTGACTCTCTGCAGAGGTTATTTGAATGAATCCACTGTATAGCTTAACCTTTTTGGTTAAGCTGCTAGGTGGTGACTCAGAAGAGCCGGTGTTTAGTCTCAGGCTTTGCTGCGTGCCTCCTAAATGACCCTCTGCAGCATTCTCTGGTCTGTGATGATGAAGATGGGAGAGATCCCCCATCTCGCTTGGTTGTGAAATTTCTCTGCTCTGTTTAGACATGCAGTTCCCGTTTTTGTCTGACTATTTAGCCATTGCACATGGCATGGTTAGAGCCAGCTGTTCAGTGAGCAGCAGATGCTTATTATAAATTAACAGAAATATATATAAGTAAGAAAATACATTTGATGTATGGGAGTACAGCTTCTCTGCAGTAGTTTGAAGACACTGTAATTCAGTTATTCTCAAGATCCTACCTAGATCATGGTAGGCTACCTGCAAACTTTTGAAATAGAAGTTTAAAGAGTTTAATCCATTGGCCCCAATATGTGTGTGTTTGGAGACAATCTCATTGCATACACACAGGCTTAGGTTCCTCCCTTTTCTTTTCGTGTAGCTGATAAAACGAGAGTAATAGTATTTTTAACTTACAGGAATTCAAACCCTAAAAACATACTACAAACAAGAAAAAAAAAATGCTTTGAGTTCCCTATGTGAAGTGCACAGGACGGTGTAGGAGTGGAGATCCAGGAAGGATCCTTGTCTGCAGGTTCACGGCAGGGATCCTTGTTCTCAGGGGAGTGTTGCCCTTATGAAAGGATCAAGGAGCTCAAAACTGTCAGCAGTCTCAAGTGTGCTGAACCCTAAAAATTATGGACATTTGTTCTGAGTGAGCACTAACATTGCATATGCTGATGGCAGCAATTGCCAACTTTGTGCTCACCTTTCTGACACTGACGCTCTGGGGTCCTCAAATTGAAGACTGAACAGAAACACCAGCAAATGAAACACTTGTGGGCAAGTGCTGACCTTGTGGAAGAGCGAAGGCTGTCTGCCCCAGCCTTTCAGCCTCTGTGCAGGAGGGACTCGTGGCCCCTCTCTTCAGGAGCGTCAGCAGGATTCCTGAGAGCCGAGACTTGTCTAGAAAGGCTCCCTTTCTAATCAGAGCAGGAGGAAAGGTTCCCCAAGGGTCTGTTCAGAACAGGAGCTGATAAAGATCCAGAAGGTGATTTCATTCGTCTGTCCATTGATCACAGGCAACCTAGGGAGACCAGACCAAACATAGACATGTAGGCTATGTCCCAAGGTTATGTGATACAAACACTATTGCTTAGAAGGAGCTGGTTTTTTTTTTAAACTTCTCTTGATTATGTGGTCAGTGTGTTTAATTCCTTTCTCTGCTGCATTATGAAGTGGTATAAAATCTCAGTCTCCCTTGCTTTCAAGGGTATTTCCTGCATCATCTTTCCTCCCACGTGCCCCATTTCTTCTTGCCTTATGGTTTGAATATGTTGGAATAGGACTGGGGCGGTGTGTGAAACTGCTAATACGCAGCAGCATTTAGGAGGATCAGGGATCCGCGCTCTAGAATGCGAATATATGCTTTAAAAATGTTCCGCTGAGTAGGAAAGGAGAGAGGATTAAAGCTTCACTTCCTTTTTATTTTTATGAGCCTAAGTTATTTGTCAGTTGGAAATGTGATAAATTAGACAAACATTATTCTTTCCCTCCTCCAGGTTGGATGTTCTGCTTTGCGTTTTACAGTGCAATGAATAACTAAGCTTCATTATCACCAAGCTGTCAGCACTGAAAAGCTATTGCAAAGCTCTTTGCCTGGTTAATTGAATTGAGTGTGCTGTGCGCCTAATTCATCGTTCTGTGCATTTGTCATTCACTGTGTGAATGGCAACAAAAGATGACTTTGGTTGGAACGTTGTTGTTCCCTGGTGTTCACAGTTCTCTTTTCAAAGCTTTACCACCGTTGGGTATCTGCGTTGTACAGTCTTGAAAATGGTATCATGAAATAAGTACGCCAGGGACCATTTCATCATCTCAATTACGTGATTGAAAGATGTGGGGAGATGCAAAGCCACTGAGGTTAAGAATGCCATGATGTATAAATAGCCTTGGATAAGTGTAAGCATCAAATTGAATGCAGATGGGTTTGTGGACTTTGCAAGCGGCTTGCTTAAGAATGTCTACACCATGCACCCAATCATGCATCCATCACGGTAAAACTTCAGTGTTTGTCAGCAGGTCTGAGTTATAATAAAAATACCAAATTAGTACATAATATTTTGCACGGATCACTGAAGTGCTTTGCTGCAAAGTGGCATTGTTTTTCTTGTCTCACATCTAGAAAAACTGTGGCACAGAAAGCCCTGGCGTAAAGCAGGTCAGATGGGAGCTGGGGAGAAAAACCTGCTTTTGAGGCAGCTCTGTTCCCATGCCTGGGCGAGGATGAGGATGCTCAGTTTCCCAAGGAGCATCGTGGCATGGAGGTTTCCTTATGGAGCTTCTCCCTACAGTATCCAGTAGTAGAAAGTAAGCCATCAGATAGAGGCAGTGAGATCTGCTCAGGGGCTTTCTTCATCTTGGGAATTGGTGCAGGGTCCTTCCCCGCTGCCTCCCCCTCTGAAGTCAGGTGTGGAAGCCCTGTGCCTGGCATTCCCGCAGTCGTGGAGACTACCTGGAGCTGCTACTTCACTCTCTCTGCATTGGCCATTACTGAGTTATGGGTTTACAAGTGAAGGCTGGGGTGTCTAAAGGCACGGCAATGCCTGGCCTCCGCCTCGCGCAAGCAGCGTTCCCAGCCTTGCGACAGCATAATGTTCCTATCAGCTGCACCAGGGAGAAATGAGCTGGGATGGAGACAACTTTTTGGTGTAAGTCTGGATCACTGATTCGTGCCATGCCGAGGTTTCATTTCTCACCTCAAGGTTAAATCTGAGATTTAATCTTTATTTTTGCAGTGACTTAGTCTTCCCAGTGCTTTTGGCAAAATGGTTAGCTTTGATGTTGGTCTTAGCCAGACGCTCTCATGAGATGAAACGCTGCCCATCCCAAACTTCCCCTGTGGTTCCGTTTAGCAAAGGAATTTTTGAGTAGGGTCTTTGAGTTGCCACTTTCAAGTGGTGAGTGTAACCCTGAATTTATAAAGCCTCTAAGTCACCATCAGTCACGCTTTCTTTTAGTACATGACCGCCTTTTCCCAGACTAGAGAAATAAAACAGGGGAGGGATGGAGTCAGCCTTTGAACTCTCTATAAATGGGCCATGGCCATATCCAATTTAGATTTGGGATGAGGGTCACAGCTGTAGAGGGATAGGTTTGGATTAGACTTAACCAAGAGATGCTGCTTCAAGACGAAAGCCTGCAAAGATGTATTCCTTCAGCCTTGTTTTCAAAGGCATTGGGTGAACACAGCAAGAGGAAGGTCTTTTCACAAGGCTCCAGTCCATCTGACCGGGAGCAAAATGGCTCTTGCTGGGGTTTTAATTTAACTTGTGAAGAAAGGGATGTGCTCCAGCAGCTGGAGTTGAATATAGAAGCATATGGAATTGAGTTGCAGCTCTGAAGATTTAGGCTAATAGCTTTGTTGCTTCTCTAAAATGTGTTATTTTTAAGTGTCAAGAGCAAGAAATGATCTGAGCAAAAGGAACTTGTTGATATATAGGGAGTATAGACTGCATAGATGGGAAACGTTATGTGGAAGGAGAGAGGCAAAAAAAAAGGTGAAAAAGGAAATTATAGG
Organism: Ciconia boyciana; assembly: GCF_034638445.1. Taxonomy (NCBI): domain Eukaryota; kingdom Metazoa; phylum Chordata; class Aves; order Ciconiiformes; family Ciconiidae; genus Ciconia; species Ciconia boyciana. The sequence continues at coordinate 4,567,375 of NC_132950.1, forward strand.
AAACCAGTATAGTAGCGCTTGGTGAGCGGTTCTTCAGTAATTTATGGAAGGTTATACCTGTTCTAACTCAGCATTAAAATAAAAATCATGGGGTAAGTTCTGACTTGTAACATTCCCCTGTGGTTAGTAGCAAAGTTTATTCCAACAAGCTAATGTTTTTTTTTAAAGATATCTTTGATCTCCTAAAGTCAAACTCGTGGCTAGTTTAAAGTTTTATGGCTGTCTGAGGTACCAATTTTCATTTTCAGTATATTTCCATACTGTGTAATTTTTATGGCTACACTAGAATTACTGATGTTTGTGCATACTTACCAAGTTATTTAAATATCCTGGTGACGCTCAGCCCAAAACACACACAGATGCTCTCCCGGGAATTGCCTGCTACTCGCACACAGTTGACTCATGTGGTATATATTGCAGAACAAATTTGAAGTACAAGCTGAGAACAGAGGCCCTATGCTGAGTGACTAAGATAAATTTAAAAAGTTATGTTATTTCTTAGCCTGCATACAGGAAACTCTGAAGTCAGTGAACCTTAGGAAAGATCAACAAATGCAAGATGCTCTTTGTAATTTTCTTTATGTATTGTTTTCGGTGGTTTGTTTCCTTATTTCTTCTGGTTTTGGTTTTTTGCTTTGTGTCCTCACTCTGTTAGAGCTCCAGACCACCGCCAAGCTACCTTGGTGAAAGGCAGTGGGAGAAGATAAAAGTTTGGGACGCTTCTTTTCCTTCATCTTTATCTTACTGTGCTCTGTTGGGATGCCAAAGAGTTCTCTCTAAACCCAGGGAACAGCCGCATATGATGAGAGGAATAATGAAGCATTCAGCTCAGGGATGGACAACATCGTAGTGGGAGGCCTAATGAAAAGCTTTTGCTTTTTGAAATGAGCTTGCAGGTGTGGGAAGCGGGTGCCCCCTCAGAGCCCCATGTGCTGCAAGCCCTGCTCCGCAGCCCAGCTCTCAAACTGAGAATCAGGACGGGGATGTAGATAGAGGGACGGGGGACAGGTCCTTCTGCAGAGAGAGGCCTCCTGTGATGATTGCTGAGCTCCAGGTCTGGTAGAAAACCCTGTCAAAAGGTTTCTGGTCCACTCTTGATTTCTGTGGTGATGAAAGAGCCTGCATGTCCCATCCCTGGAAACATTCAAGGTCAGGTTGGATGGGGCTCTGAGCAACCTGATCCAGTTAAAGATGTCCCTGCTCTTGCAGGGAGGTTGGACTAGATGACCTGTAAAGATCCCCTCCAACCCAAACTATTCTATGATTCTATGTCAAGTCTTCAGAGTGGTGCTGCCTGCTTTCCTTCGCCTGTCTTCGGGCGAGGGATTCCTCCCAGAGGGCTGCCTTTGGAGAAGGGCCCCTTTAAATGGCTTTTCTTTTTCTTTCAAGGTCCACATTTAGAAAAATAAATGCTTGAATGTGTTCTGTTTTTAAAGTTTCATTTAAAATAAATGACCACTAGCTGTTTTATGTAATTGGTGAACTTGAGATCTCTTGTACGACTTCGGTAGATATTAACTAATATTGGAGCGTTTCTGTCAAATAGATCATAACAGTGAATGTGTCATGGGAATCCTTGTTCCTTTAATTATTATATTAAAAAACGCCAAACTCCAAACTAGTCTGTCTAGCAATGCTAATTAAAAAGCAGGATAAATGTTCATGCTCATTTTCATAAAAAAGTTTGTTTCCTGTACAAGTTTATGAATCTGGACCTTTCCAAAGAAATACAATTATTATCTCAATGAAAGAAATGAGCTGATGTCTAACTAAAGACCTTTCAGTGCTGCTGGGAGCATAGTTCATATTTTGAATTTTAAATGATGTCAGCAACCACTTCCGGGGGCTGGCAGTGACAGATACCTGCCACGTACTGTGGGTCAGTGAACCCAGGAACACTTCCGAGACCAGCTAGGGTTTTCAAAACAGCTGTAAGAGTTTTGACTCCTGGGTACTAAGGGAAAAAATGTGCTTTATGAACTAAGCCCATCCACAGTGCTTGTTTCCCAGGCTGCCTCATTTATTCAATAATTTGAGACAGTGTTGGATTAAATTTCATCTTCCAAGCCCTGTCTGCTGAAGCTGCTCGCCAGCGCTGTCATTTATCAAGGGTGCTACATGCTATCCTCGTTTTCATTGCTGCTTCTCTGGAAACCACTAACTGAGGGTGAGAGAGCATAAAGAAAAAAACAACCAAAAAAAAAGAAAATCGGCATTTCTTCTTGGAGGTGTGGAGTCCCAGGCTAATCTGCTGAGCCCTTCAGTCCCCAGGAGCCGACCCCTAACCCAGAGTCCTGTCAAAAATGAGTTCTTTTCTAATGAAATACTGAAGGAGGAGTAAATTTACAGCTTGCTCAGGGAGAACAAGAAGCCTTTGTGTGACTGTCGATGCTGGACCCGTTCTCTCTCTCTCTGTTTCTGATTTTTTTTGTTTTGGATGCATCTCCAAACAATCATTTAAGATAAACAACATGAGCAGGAAAGCCTAGCCAAGTGCCTGAAATTACTGAACCTTTGAAGACTAAACACATGCAGGATCAATCTCCTCTGTAGCTGTAGCCTTTCCTACTGAAACTGGATCATTTCTTGCTGCTACAGTAAAATTTTCTGGAAATCCCACAAGGCTTCCCTGAAAGACTGATAATCCCTTACCTGCGGCAAAGGGTAATGTGTTTTCCCTCAATCAAACTTTCAAGCCTTCCTTGTTGGGCTGCATTTCTTTTACTTATCAGTTTAGGAAAGGGTATGGATTAGCCTAATAACTCATGGGGTCATCCAGAAGTTGTTAAAGCTACTGCTGTCTTTGAAAGTCTTGTCTGAAGCAGCCACAGTTTGTGCCCGGCTCAGCTGGTAGTTGGCTCCGCTGTTACTACCAGTAACTTTAGTAATTGCACAAGGAATCTTCCTGTAGCGACCTTCATCTGCACTCGCCCAGGTAATTTTCAAATTCATAGAGACTCTTTTTAGCTGGGTCATATACATATGTTTGCCAGCCTCTCTGCACCTTGTTTGGGAAGTGTTGCTGCTGTGGCACATGTGTAGTTATAGCAATGGCATGGGAAAAGCTGAGCATTTATTTCCAGTGTTGGCTTTGTACAGAGGATTTGCCACCACGCTCCGCAGTGGCTCCTGAGATACTGTGCAGTGATGCTCGTAAATCAGCATGTCACTAATGACTGAAACGGAGCTGAACTGGCTGCTGCTACCACCTGCTGAGACAGGAGATCTAGAAAGGGAAAACAGGCACAGGAGGTAGAAGCACCAGTTGTTCCAACGCTGCACAGCTGCTGGTGCACGGCCGTGAGCGATCTGCTTCAGATCCTTCTGCTTCACTTCCCATTGTGGCATGTTTTAAGTGGAGGGTGCCACCAGTACCCAAATTAATTGTGATTGCAACTTTCATCAGCAAAGTCCTTGGCTGTCTCTCACTGGGAATGCTGCGATACTACTGTTGCTGCCTCAGTTTCTTTTTCTGAGACAATCTGAGAAGCAGCAAGGCTCCACAATAGTGCTGTATTGCAGCCCAGAAACTAGAACCAGAGGTTTGTTAGTGGTGTCTTCCTTTAAATGCCACACATGTTCAAACTCATATTAAAAAGCATATTTATCTATTAGGTGAACCTATGTGTGTTAGTCCATCCTGATTCTGCAGTTGGTGATGCATCCCTGCTGTATTAGGAGTTGTTGCAGCAAGTGTGTGTTTGTGTGTGCTTTTGGCCATCCACAAACCCTGTTTTATTCAGCTGAACTGCAGTTTTCTTACTCTCACCACTATTCAGCATTACTGTCCCTGAGACTGACTTTCTGCAGCAGCTAAAAGATTTCAACCAGCTGTGTCTCACCTACACTGGTTATATAGGTGTTGGTCTGACCCTTCGCCCTGCGGTTGCTCTCCCTTTGCTCATGAGATACTGTCCTTATTCACTGAGAGCAGCCTCTGCCTCTCAAGGCACTGGTCTTCCTCCAGTAACTTGTGTCTGCAGTGTTTTCACATTTCCTTTCTGAGCAGGTTCATCCCTCAGCCTTACAGCAAGTTTTTTGCTGGATGCTAAATCCTGTGTGTCTCCCCCTCCGTCTGAATTGCTGCAGAACGTATGTATAAATTTTGAGATTGGGTCACTTTGTGCATAGGCAAAGAGAGGTCTGTTCCAGGCATCATCTGCTGTCTAGAAAGCACTGTCTAAACAGATCAAAGGAAGCATTGCAATGTTAAGACTTGGCCACAGTCCCAATCCCTTATGCTCTTCAAGCCCATCCTCCTGGAGCAGCTGCTTGTGGAGCTTCCACCAGGTGCCTACAACAAGGATTTGACACAATGCCACTTGGCACTCAGCCCCCAGCATTATGGGCTAGAGAAAGCAGCAGAGGCTTACTCCTGCTAGGGCAGACACTTTCCAGGTACTCTTTCCTTGATCCCTCTGTCTGTCTTCTTTATCCCTAAGAGCAGGAAAATCATGATAGAATTAAAATGGGATTTACTTGCTGCAAAATCCTTAGCAGCTGTCTCCTCAAAAGCTGTGTGTTTTAGCAATCCTCCTATGAGGGTCCAAGAGGTCGGTGGTGAGGTGCAATGGTTGCTTTTTGACGAGATAAGGACTCATCATATCCCTCTCTCCTTTCTCTTTATGCTGGCAACTTCCATGCTCTGATTTCTATAAGAGAATCCTAGGTGGGTTAAACAAGAACCATGTCAAGTATTTCTGTTCTTTGTAAGTTTGCGATAAAGAACAGAAATTCCTTATCAATTGTCCTTATCTTGGAAGCTAAGGATAGCAGATGGAGAGTGAAGACACAGGGATCATATTGGTCACATTGGATCAGATCAAATATCCATCTAGCCCCAGTTCTTGTCTCTGTCAGTGGCCAGGAGCTGATGCCTACGGAAAAGTGTGAGTAAAAAGGCAAGTGCGTAGTAATACTTCTGACTACTCTGCCAGCCTGCATCCAGCAAGCTATGTCTCGGGCACGTCCTTAGCTGTGAGGTGATTTCTTTCCATTTTGTAGCCCTCGATGGATTTTTCTGTGACTTGGTCTAACCCTTTTTGAATCTGTGAAAAATTTGGTCGAGTGCAACATCCTTGGCATGGCATTACAGTGCAACATCCATGGCAAGCTGTTACACAGCTTAACTACACGCTGTATGAAAGAGCAGTTTTCTGCTACAGACTCTGTGATCTTGGTCAAGGCATTTTGTTTCCCTGTATATAAAATGGGGATTACATGTTCCTGTTTCACAGGGAATTGGGAGGGTATTATTTATGGGTTGTTCAGATACTAGGGCTGTGAGATTCATAGAAAGATACATAATAAATTAAGCAATTTGTTCTTAATCTGATTCCTTTCTGGCTTCCAACAGACAAAGCCATAAAACCATGCTGCCTTTCTTTTAATTCTTTGTAATTGAGTTTTTCTTTTCTTTATGATAAAGAGAAAAGCATAAGCAGATCTCTGTTGTCTTTATCGTACCTAATACTTGTACTGGACTGTCTCTTAATGTGGGTTTTGCAGTGTTTGACTCTGAGATACAGGATGCTGTTGTGCCTTTCATGGGATATCATTAATAAAAACTGCAGTGAAATACTGAATGTCAGCTTTGTGAGCAGGGTGCCTGACAGCTGCTAACTAACCCAGCAGACGATACTTCAGTTGAGGTCATCTTCAAGTAATGTGAGCTCTTAGCTCTGAGTCAAAGAGCACTGAGACTCTTTAATGAAAGGCACAGGCCACCTGAGAGTTCCCGGGTTCAGCAAGAATACGCAGTCCTCGTCACGTTCAAACATGAGACTCCTCCATAACAGAGTCTAAAAAACAGAGTCTGGTGTTTCAGTGATTAAAGAGTCTGAACGTCTCTCCTTCCCGTGGCCAGCTCAGGCTGTAATGCTTATCTCCAGAAAGAAGAAAAGGAAGAGGAGGAGAGAAATAAATGCCTTCTTGGTGTCAGGTCTGTCCTGGTAGATGGAACATTCTTCAGGGTGGGTGACGCTTGGTGAAATGGTTTCAAAATGATTGAGTGTGTTCCTGTATTTCAGTGGGGTTTTTAATTAGTTAAAAAAAAAAAAAAACAACCTACAAGTATTCATGCTATGAAATGTGAAGCTGTTGCCCTGTCTGCTCTGTTCATGCAGAGCAGAAACTTTGAAAGGGCTAATTTATCCAGGCCTTCCATTTTCTCTAAAAATGAGAAGGCATTCCTGCACCTTTTAGTTTGTAATTGTATGGCACTCCGTGTTTGTGGCAGAAATTAGATCACCTGATTGATCTATAGTCAATCAGTGACTGTAAATCCCTTGCATTCCTCATGAGCAATTTATAGAGGTCTGAGAGTTCACCCCTTGAGCTGCAGTGTAGACTTCAGCCTGGCCCAGAGACTCAGTAGCCACAGTGTGGGATTAAAATTGGTTAAAACCACTGGACTTGCTATCCTCTAATGTTTCAGATTGCAGGAAGGTGTTAGCTCTTTAGTGGAAATGGGTGGCTGATGAGAGCAGTTTCCAAACAGAAGCGAAAGCCTGCAGACTGTGAAATCTGAAATGGAGAGCTCTGATATTGCAGGTGATGGACCGGTTCTGGTCAGGGCTGGGGGCTGCATCGATGGGAGGCATCAGTCTACAAGTGACAGTAATGCTTCATTTTTAGTTCTGCGTTTATTTAGCCCAATCTACTGCAATAACAGGAGGTGGGGGTTTCACCCTGGCTGCTTTTGTTCCTGTTTGAGGTGAAGATTTGGGAATGTGGATGTAAAGGTGATATGAATTGTTTATCTTTGTCTTTGTTGCTATCGGTGCATATAATTATGTTATTTGAAGCCTTTGTTATTGCTTCAGTTTTGATCACTTGAACTACTACCAATTTGTTTAGAATTAGGGGTAGTCTCTGCTTCTTCCCAGATCTGCTGTTGGAAAACATTGGAAGAAGCAAATTACACCTCCAACTCCCAAACAACCTCAAACTCATCTCTTTCTGGAAAAAGAAACAGGGAAAAGGAATACATATGCACTGGTGTACCAGCGAGCATCAGTTTTGGAACCAGCCAGACAGATGGGTTTGGTTGCTTCATGTTCATCCCCCATTACCAGTTATATCTTGTGAATTTCCAAGTGAAGCCCAGTTATCATCATCCACACACAAAACCCCATAACCCTTAGTTATTAATTCCCTCTTCCCCCTGACCTGGCTCTCCATAAATCTTAGGCCTGGGATCTTTCTTCCTTTCTTCTCCCCCTGCTCCCACCTCTTTCCCTCTTTTTCTCTTTTAAATTAAACACATTCCAGAGAGAGGCCAGGAGCTGTCAGGAAGCTCTGCATTGATGGGGCTTCCTTTGGGATGTGCAGGCTGATGAGACGCCTGCCTGTGCTTCTCCAACCTGCAGCAATGAGTAAGGGGAGACATCAGCCTGCGGCATCTAGCACTCCCTGTTCTGCTCCAGAACCACTTTTGCATTCCTAGTTCACTAGCAGAAAGGCAGTAAGTAGATGAGGGTCCATGTAGACAACAGTCACGAATAGGATTGCTAGAGATCTAAGGGACAAATATATCAGTAGGCTTTAGAGTAAGCTACACAACACTGCCGGGGTCCCTCGGCTGTGATTGGACAACTTGCCTTTACCATGCTTGCTGTTGCGGCAGTGGTATCTCTTGAGACAGATGCTAAATTGAATTATTTTCTAGTTCACACAAAACTAAATGGGATCGATTTTACATGGAGTGAAATATCTGAAGCTGTGTATAGCTGAGGCTTTATCTGTGCTGAGGACAGCAGAGCCCTTATTTCTGTTGTCTGTGTGCCTATCATCCCGCCACCTGTGGGGCTCACCTTGGTCACAACAGTGTGGTATCGGTGTCTAAAGCTTAACTTGTCATCCTCTATAATGTGAGGACCTTTTCCTCAGAGCCAGTGCTTATCCAGGCATTCTTCATTCTGTGAAGATGCAATTGGTCTAACTTGTGATTCTTGCTCATTTTGAAAGTAATTCTCTTTATTTGGGCAAGTTCTCAGATTTAAAAATCTGCATTTTTACCCCAGATTATGCTATGGATTCTTTCTTACTGTATTATTTTGTTCAATACAAACATTAATTTTTGCTCATTACCATGTTAATAATTACTCTATTTGTATAAGTTTTCAATTTTGTATTAGAGTTTGTTCTTTATTTTCATTGTTCCTAGAACACAGAGCAGAACCTGAATTGAGGTGGAGCCCTATGGAGCCTCATTCAGTACATCCTTCCACTTTGACAGGAAACCTTTGATGGCTGCTGTGTGATTCTGTGATCAGTTTGCCAATGTGCCCTGTAGCAGACTCGTGCAGACTCTGCATCCTTAGTTGCCTTGCGAGAATCACAGAATCGTATAGGTTGGAAAAGACCTTTAAGATCATCGAGTCCAACCGTAAACCTAACGCTACCAAGACCACCACTACACCATGTCCCTAAGCACCTCATCCAAATGTCCTTTAAATACTTCCAGGGATGGCAACTCAACCACTTCCCTGGGCAGCCTGTTCCAATGCTGGACAACCCTTTCGGTGAAGTAAAATTTCCCAATATCCAGTCTAAACCTCCCCTGGTGCAACTTGAGGACATTTCCTCTCGTCCTATCACTTGTGACCTGGGAGAAGAGACCGACCCCCACCTCTCTACAGCCTCCTTTCAGGCAGTTGTAGAGAGCGATAAGGTCTCCCCTCAGCCTCCTTTTCTCCAGGCTAAACAACCCCAGTTCCCTCAGCCGCTCCCCATCAGCCTTGTGCTCCAGACCCTTCCCCAGCTTCGTTGCCCTTCTCTGGACATGCAAAATGTCACAAAAAAACCCTAGGACTAAAGCCATACCAAAATCAAGATATGTGCAAGCTACTATTTTGACTCTATCCGCAAGGGGCCTGGTATTTCATCATAGAAGGAAATTAGATTAGTTTGACATGATTTGTTCTTGACAGATGTATGTTGGCTGTTAAGTGATTTGATTGTTATCTTCCAGGTGCTTATAAATAGTCTGATTATTTACTGCATTTTTCTGGTTATTGATATAAAAATGGCTGGCTTCTGTTTTCCCTTTTTAAAGATAAGCATAACACTTCCCCTCTGCCCAGACTCCTGGTCTTACACTGTCCTCCAAAAATTCTTGAACGTGTTCACCGGAAGACTCTCTAAGTGCTCTCAAGATACAGTGGCTCAGGTAATCAGAAACTCAGAAATCACCTTGATAAGTGACTAATTAACAAGGTTTTGTCCTTTGGATGGTATGTTTGTGACTGACACATCATAAAACCTCTCTGAAAAGAGGGAAACCTTTCCATTTTTTAACTTACAGCACTACCTTGATTGTCCCCAGAAACAGCCTCCCAGCTGGGTGAGTCTGCACCAAAGTGGATTTCTCTTTTTTCCCTCCCAGAAGAAAGTATAAAAGAACCTGGGAAACTGGAAAGAGGATCTTGAGGACGCTGATTGAAGTCAACCCAAGTATGGCAAGAGAAAGCCCCGGGGTTATATGTACTGGAGGCCTAGCTAAGAAATAACGTCATGAATCAGCGGATATCCTACCTATTAATTTTGCACTTTGTGTTTGGGTTTACTGGATTCTTTTTACTGTAGCACTTTAACACAATAACTGGTGTAAAACATTTTAACTTTTTCAAAGAAGTCCAAATACTTTTAACAGATGACTCGATCTTTCGTGCCAGTGAGCATATGCTTTAGTCTCTGTGCAATTTCCCTTTGAAAGAGTGCCCAGTCCTGCGTGATAACAGCTGAAGACACAAAGTAATTCGATCAAAATTTTCGGACATCTTGAGGGATCTAAGGTTTGTCCCACCAAGAACAACCCCTTTTCACCTTTCCCTCACTTCTGCCTCTTAAAAATCTGAAAGGAAGAAGAAAAAAAACCCCCACCCTTAATTTATATTTAGAAGCTGACTTTTCTCTTTGAATCCCTTTTTGGCTCAGCCAAACTCAGAGCCCAGGCTGACAGCTGTGAGTTTGTACCATCGATTTCCATGTAAATGTTCCTCAGATAATTACCTGAGGGACCACGTTTCAAACCGCAATGTGTGGCCTGCAGCCAAGGCGATAGAGATCTGGCATTGTGTGGGAAGAAGGGTCAGTGCAAATCAAACACCAGCCTCATTCCCACATGAAAAGGAAATAAAACCTCCACGTGCAGGCATGTGGAGAAGCTTCTCATTAGTCCCTTAACTAAACATAACCAAGCAGGAAAAATAATGCTGGCAAGAAAATGCAACTATGTTTATTAGCTATTCGGTGCCCAGCAGGTCTCAAACTCTTCCACATTGCATTTTTCATTAATGCTGAATTCGAAACCCTAGCTGCCTGTTCATTTTAAGAGCTGAAAATCTTTTATATGCTGGAGGCATGAATAAAAAGTTGGTAGCAAAGAACATAAAAAGCAAAGGTTAATGTATATCATGTATGGCTGTGAGCTCCTTGGGTGGAAATCTGAAAGCTAGAGTTCCGCTACGCTCTCCACACGGTCAATGGCAGAAAACCAGGTTCCTCCAGACGGTATGAACTAGCTTGGAGGTCCGTCACAGAGTGATGTGAGTCACCCACTCTTTGCTTTTGAGCATGAAGAGAGGCCAGGGTGACTAGCTTGGACTTAAATGTCTAACTTTCAGGTGCCTAAATTAGGGCAGGTAAATGCTATACTTGCAATGTAGGCAGGGACTGATGTCTTGCAGATAGCGGCGCTTCAGGGGAAATATGTCTGTCGGGGGGGAATAGGATGTCAGTGTGTGACATCGTGTCCTGCCAAGCTGGTAAAATCAAAACTGTCAGGAGTGGCTCTAAAAAGGCCCCGGGGTGCTGGGCATGTTCTCTTTGTCCAGGACATAAACCCTATCATCTAGTATCTTTTCTACCCAACAAGAGCAAAGGACTAAACCCAGTTTTCATGGCCAAATTGTTTCAGTAGCTTGTTCAACAAGTGACTCCTGTGGTGTCAGCTGTAATCTTCCTCAGTGTTGCTCTGTCAAGAAATTGCTGAATTTTGATGTGTGTGGAATGGCTCTTCGCTATAATGGGGACCTGCAGGTGTGGCCATAGAGGCGTGCTGAGGTTCAATGGGCTGCAGGAGAAAAAAAAGCTCAAGAAGCATGGTGTTACCTGACCTGGCTCTCAGGTTTACTCACCGTACAGGATCGCTTGTTCCACCTACTAAAGTCACAGACCCCAAACGTGGCGAGACATCCTGTCGATCAGCTGCGAATCCTCTCAGGGAGTGGAAGGCAGGAATTCTTCCCATGTAAAAATTCTAGGCAGTGTACTCTAAATGGCTATATTTAGGCATTTAAACCACAACTAACTGAGTGCCCCCAGCATAACAGAGCAAAAGGAGTGTGAGGAAGTAGCAAAGTATTTGTCCCACATAAAGACTAAATATCCATTATCAGCAATCTCTTTGGCCCGCTTCCTCTGTTGTTTCTTTCCCTCTGGAGATTTGGCAATTGGATTGATTTGCTGCCTGACTCACTGTCTTAGATTGAGATACTGAGAATTGCTGACAGTATTAATAAAATTAGCATTAGGGAGGATGGTTGAATGTTTGCCTTTGACGTTTTTAAGGGAGAGAGCTGACATTTAGTCTAAATTAAAAAGTTACTGAATTGCCTCCTCACCCACCCCCCCACCCAACCAAAGCCTTAGTAGTTTTCACCTGAAAACTTAGTCTGGAATTAAGAACTTTGGATTGCAAGTTTTGGTCTGTCTTTTTGCTGAGAACCTCTGGTTAGTTAAGAAAGCACTAGATACTTAACAGAGTTCTTGGGAGAAATATTTTCACAAAACTGTAAGATAAATGTAATACAAGTGTCTGTAGCAGTATTGTTTTATGATAATGAGGATTATTTTTTTCTACCTTAGGTGACATAGAGGTCAAACTGAAATAATGGTCTTAATGTCAGTATCTAAGGACAGGCAAAGATCTAGTTTTTATTTTTCAAGAATGGTTTGCATCATTACTTTTAAATACAGTTGCCTGGTCTTTAGGTTACATGATTAACTTTTACTCCCTGTGGGAAATGACTGAATTCAGGAGACATTTGTTTCATGTCATAACTGCTCTTTGTCTATATATCCTGCATTCCGTTTTCATGTGGTATGGTTTATCCCCAGGTAAAAGCAGCAGGCTTAACTTTGGTTTTGCTCTAGTCTGCAAGAAGATAGCTTTCCAATAGTCATATTATAAGCAATTTTCAGTAGCCCTTAAAGTTTTCCTTCAAGTTGTTGCTTTCAGATCTTTGCCTAACGAGTGTAGCTGCCTACTGTTGCTGCAAGCCTTCTTTAACGTTCCCTTTCCGTAACCCTTGCAGCAAGCATTGGAGCCACTGCTACCGGTCACCGTCCACATAAAATGTGAAAGCATTTAAAAGATGTTCCAGGCATTAACACTTGTTTGAAAGTTGCATCCTTTCAAAGGACAGGGCAAACGATGGCAGTTTAAGAAAGTCTAGCTCTGCTGTGGAGCAAGTGTACTGCTGAAGTCACCTCCCTGGCCTGCCTGTCTCCCTGCCAGCCTGTTCCCTTGGCTGGTGGGAATATAAGCTTTTGGGGTCGGAGCTGGCATTACTTTGTGCATGTATCATTTTGAGACCATATACGCAGGCTATGCGCTGTTATTAGCAGAACTAGTTACTCTTCAGTGGACTTTTATGTAGGGGAATTGCTGGTTGTGCTCAAACAGCCTGTGCCAGTCATAGCTGTACATGTATATGGTTGAATTCCTGCTACCTTTAATGAAGGGTGAGTGCCAGAACCTAAAGAACTTTCCCTGCTCCCCTATAGGCAGCGTTGCTTTGTTCTGTCTGACAAAAAGTTGCTATTCTCTTATTCATTTTTTCCCTTTCTCTTTCTCTGACTGCAAAAAGTATAAATGATTTTAGTGCAGAATTTTTGGAAGGTATTCTCCCCCTCCCCCATTTCCTGAAAAGCTTGCATATGGAGTGAGACACTCATAAGCTTTTCCGAGAGATAAGAATTTAATTTATTTACGCTTCATTGTTCCAGGCATGGCTACAGACTGGTTTGGAAATTCGCTGTTCCAACTTTAACAGGTCACTGCATGGAAAGGAGCAGCTGGATTTTCCTCCAGAGCAGCCATCAGCTGTTGGAAATCTCTTGATACTTCCCTGGCTTCTCCAGATTCAGCATTAACTTCTCCTTCCTGTAACAGGAATTATGCTACATGCTGTAGACTCTTTAGCTAGCAAAAGGAGTAAAGCATAGGAAAGGAATATAGCATCAATAGCAGTTTCTGGTGGGACTGGCAGAGGCCACACCGTTGCTCTGACTCCTTTTCACCTTCGTAAGGACAAAGTGTAAGAGAAAAACAGTCCAACTCCAGCATGTCACAATGTTTCTGAAGTAACTTCTGTGGCTCAAGCAAGTAGGCAATGAGTTCAAAGTCAAGAAATGCAAACTCTTCTGCGTGCTATTACATTGCTTTTCCTTCTCACCTCGTCCCCTCTTCCATTACGTAGTCCAATGTTCCAGTCAGCTGAGGTATGAAGGCAGCAGCCCCATTTCTCATTTCACACTGACCACGCGGCAGCGTAATTCTGCTGGCTTCGATGAACTTAGTCCCAATTTACGCAGTTAGTGACCCATATGTTAAATCTGTATGATGACATATGTAGGATATGTAATATAGCCAAGTAACTTTGCCATGAGAACAGTATTTCAGTGTTGCCTGACTTTCTTTAGAATACAATGGTGAAAACATCATATTGCATTAAGTAGTACATAATTAACGTAAGCCAGGAGAGAGAGAAATTCAAGCAACTTGCTCCTTTGATCTGGGTGTTTTACTGAGAACTAAGTCAGAGTGGCATAACTGGTGACTTTTTTGAGAAGTTGAGTTGTTGGTTGCCTCTCTTCTAGACCCGATGGTGCTTACCGAGATTTGTCCTTCAACACCAGCTAAAAAAATTTGAATGGAGGTTTTCTGCTTGATCTTACATGTTCTTTTTATCAGAGCCCTTGTCAGAGTGCTTCTTGCTGTGAACTTTGCACTGTAATTTGTCAGTCCTGAATGTCTCGAAAGGCTGTGGGCAAAGCTGTGATACAGAAACTGCAAAATGCAGGAGTGTCCCAAGGCGAACAGTGCTGTAGGCTACTGTCAGCTTACAATTTTTAAACTTTGCAGGGATTTGATTGATGGACGTTTTGCATATAGTCACAATCAATATAATTTTTTCATATAACTAAAACTCATTCTGGGAAGAGAATAAAGTGAGAAGGGGAAAGAAAAGGGAAAAAACCCGTACAGTTACCACTGCTGGTTAGCAGAACTTGCAATTTATGACCTGTGAAAAACACGGGGAAATAACTGAAAGTCAGGAGGGAAGAGTTACTAGCCATGACATCATTAACTCAGTTAATATAAAACTTTATGTTTATATGCTCACAATGGGAGACTTGTCTGTTGAGCTGATGGTAAAAGGGGGTGGATCCTGCCTTGGTATAAATTGGCATGGTTCCACCTTGGACGTGTCAAAATACTTGCTGCCCTTTTGTATGGTTTTGTCCAGGCCAGGAGATCCTCAGTTCTGCGAGGTAAGCGTGACCTTTTCCTCTTAGCCTTTCAGGTTAAGATACAAGAGAGAGGATGTAAAATTTGTTGCTAGCCATATAGGTTGCAAATAGCTTGAAGAAACTCCAGATGAAGTTTGCAGATTCTTTTGATGCATTGTTGACTGTTTTCAGGCACTTTGTCTCTTTCCTATGTTCTGAACTCTAAGCTGCTCATTAAAAGGGAAGAAGGAAAAAGCAGTTTCCTTTAGTTAAGGCACTTAATCATATTTCTAAGATCCACAGATGCAACCCCCTGAATGGCCTGTTGAATTTGAGACTCTTAGCTCTCCCCGGAGGATATTAGGGGATCATCGTTCACACATCTAGCTTCTGTAATGATGAATGGGATTATTAGAGAAAATCCCCTTGTGCATCGGTGAGTCTAAAATCATGTGGTTCTTTTGCCTATGCATTAAAACTCCAATTCACAAAATAAAACAGCTGGACTAGTATAGGCAAGGCCAAGTTATCTGGGGGAGGGGTATGTTATATTTTGCTAGCAAAACGGTCATAGTTTGGGCAGCGCTTTTTGGTTTGTCCAAATCTGCTGTCGTCTTGGTTTATGCGGGGGAAGGTCGTCACAAAAAATGTTCTGAATAATGATTGTTTTTAAACTTTGTGTCAATATTCTCGTATGATGTGTGACTTTGTGGTACAACTTTCCTGTTGAAATTTTTCACAGTGTGCTCAGAACACCCCATGTCCTGGCCAATGCTAAACATAATTGTGTGTTAATTGAAAAATGATGAGGGAAATTGGTAGCTCTCTATAGAATGAAATGTTCCATGGACATCTGGTGTTAGATGCATGTATCCAAGGGGTGTGAAATAAGAAAGCAATTGTCTGTGTCCCCAGGGAACTGTAACCCTCTCAGTAATATTTTTTGTTCAGGGAATGTAGCAGGGAAGGGTGCCTTCACTTTTGAAAAGTACAGACAACGTTAGTATTGAGGTAGAGGATTCTCCTGCTTACACTGTGAGTGAGCGAGAGTTGAGGACACGTTGTCTTACGTAAAGGCTGATGTAAATGGAGCAATCTGCCCCATCCAAATGTAACCAGGAGGTGGCTGGGCAGATATTTCGGCCACTAACTGAAACAACAACTGAGCTTCAGAGATTAAAAAAATGTAATTTACCCTCCTGTAAGCAGAATGAGAATTCCATATGCATTCCCATCCCATGATTTTGAGTTAATCTTCCAGTGGCTTGTGATTTCTGAGGAGCTATAGATTGAATCCAGGCACGCGAGCTAGCTAAGTCTAATTTCTGAGTGGGGGGTATTTTTTTTTTAATTTTTTTTCTTTCAAATTCCTTCAATACCAAAGGACAAATGGATTCTCGGGCACTAATTTAAAATACTGCTACTAATAATAACAACCTAACATGTGTGCTATTTGCCAAAAGTTGAGAATCAGCAATGATGAAAGATGAAACTGCCCCAAGTTTCTTGGCAAAAGTGATGCAGACAAATATTTCAAAGGTCATTTCAATTTTGAAATTTGCTTCCTTGGAGATTGTGCTGTGGTAACGTTTGCCTTCTAGATGTTATCAGAGAAGCACTGGAATTTCATAGTAACTGAAATGGAAGAATTTTAGGATGTAGAGTCTGCTCATTAAAGATATCCCCTGTCCTGCTGTTCTCATTAGCCTTGCTAGTCTTACAGGCATTTGCTGATCAGTCCAGTTCTAGCATTTCTCAGTCAACATGTTACATTGCAAGCTCAGAATGATTTGGTTGTCCCCATTTACTGATAAGAGGCTTGACTCTTGTCCTGTTTGTCATCTGTTGGCCCTTCAATAAGTTTTTGTGGTTTTAAATTGGAAAAAAAGCAAACATAAACCCAACTTTGCTTGTGTACTAATTGACTTTGCAAGTTAAATAGTGTTCTGTTATTTAACAGCAATGCTTCAGTAGCACCGAGAGACCACTCAGACCAGGGCCCTATATAAGCATTGAACAAACTTACAGATACAGCAGGACCTGCCAGATGGCAGCTTCTGCAGCCCTAAACATTCCCTTTTTTGCATGGGAATAACGGAGACCTTGAAGAAGTGCTGTGTTGACAGATTTGACAAAATGCGTCTTATGTAAGGAACAGTTACTAACAGCTGAAAACTTTTCTCTCCCAGCCTTATTTCTCCTCTCTTTAGCAGGGCTACCCAACTGGTGTTTTCTGAGATCAGCTGAGTATCTGCCTTGAGGTCTGCTTATTTTTACCATGCTTCATTTGGTAAGCCTCCTGCCAAATGTGCTTGCCCTGGCACTGTGTGCCACCTTCACTTTTGGGAGCTGCTGTCCCGAAAGACTGGAAGAGTGGGCTGCAATGTGGAAAAAGGGATTTGTGATATGATCAGAGCTGGTGTTGCTGTTCCAGACTTTGATTGCCCTGCTCTGGTTGGGACTGAAGAAGACTTGCTTGTTTGAACGCAGTACTGGGTTTTGGAGAGCTTTCTTAACAGGAGGTTGTGCACTGCCTGATTGCTTCCCCAGGTTCCATGCAATGCATTTCTTTTTCATGCCGAAACCAGCTTGTAAAGCCTTCAAGTCTGCTATAGCTCAAGGGTAGCAATGTAGGGGGAAAAAAAAAAAAATCTTATTTTAAGTTTTCTGTGCAGCTTTTGATGCTATCCTAATTTTAATGTTGCATGATATACTTGCAGAGCATAAAAATATTGTTGCTTTTGGTTATTACATAAGTTCAGCAATTCCAACTTTCATCCACTATTTCTAGTCTTGAATTCTGACCTGTAGCTTCCTTGGTGAGCAGGAAGGCTGTAACCCAAGCACTAGTAGGACATTTATTTGTGCTTTTTCATCAGCATGCGCAGCTATCTTGAATCTCACTGCCAGTCTTGGGAGTAGCATCATGAGAGCTGCTGGTGGTGTGCTGTGCTCTTGCAGTTGGCTGCCTCTCCTTGGGGTATCTTGTACCTCAGTGAGGGGGAAGTGAGATCTCTTTTCATTGGAAAAAGAGGGCTTCTGTGAGAGCTTTAACTCAGAGAATGGTCTTTTGTAAGAGGCCATGAAAGGAGACGGCTGCAAGTTGACCTGTTCTCATAGAAGCCATCAAGTGGCTACTCTGATCTCCAAATCAGAAATGGAGTGCCTGTTTCTCTGCGTAGATGAAAATACTCCAGGGTACGGTCAGATTTCTAAGAAGTTTCAACACCTACTTACCGTGCTTCTTTCCTTATTTCCCTCCAGCAATCAGAGGTCATGTGGAACACCTTTTTTCATGGAGTTGAGCTGCAGATTGAAAAACCCACTGCAGTAGATTATGAGCAGGTTTCTGTTTTGACTTTTCAATTTATATCGCTGAAGACAAATTTTATTAGTAAAATCTTGGGCAACTCAGCAGTGGATTTTTAAGCTCTGACCGGGTGCCTGGAGCTGCATTTCTTTGAACTGTCTTTTAGAGGAACTGCAGCTGTATAAATGGATGAAGACTGTGGAAAGAAACTATAAATATGGCTTTATTAAGGTGGGTTTTTAAATCAAAGTGACTTTTTGAAATATTTTAATGAACCTTAAAAACTATTTTCCAGTTTTTTCCAACAGCTATGTTACTTTTCAGCAATGGGAGGGAGTGGGACATGTTATCAAGGAAACTGTGGCCATTGCATATATGGCAGTGGATGGGGCAGTGCCTTTTCCATGAGACTCTTTAACTTTGACTGGACAGACAACTTGAAATGACCAGGGAGTAGCATGCCTCTTCTGCTGCTAATTTTCATGGTGCAGCATAAAGATAGGTTTTACAGGGCTGGACAGATACTGCTGGGATGGTGCTGTGTGTGTTGGGGAGTGACGAATTTGTGGGTATTTGGAGACATTTCCTGTTGCCCTGCAGCTTTTTTCAATGGGCAGTGGTGGATTGTGCCTTACCAGGAATGTGACAAACTCACTCAATATATGATTTCTTGCTAGAAGTTAATTGAAAACAATGATTTAGCACATAAAAAATGTGCTAGCATAGCTTGATGATGGTTTAGTGCCTTATATTCCCCTCATGTTCTTGTCACAGATGGTTTAGACTCTCTTTGCTTAAGTACGCGTGGCAGGCATCTGAAGTCTACAAGCCAACTGGTACTTTGAGTTGGCTGTCCTGGGAGTTAAATGTGGGTTCAGTAAGCACCACTGAACTCTCGTTTCCTTAGCAGCTGGGAGCTAATGAAACTGTAGAAGAAGCTAGGGCTTTGCATCAGAAAAGACACATCCATTCCAGCTTAAACACAGCTCCATCTCTCCACGTCTCGATGACTCTAAAGTTGGCTTCAGTGAAAACCAAAGACTGAAACAGGGCAGCCGAGAGAGTGGAGCAAGGGATAGGTGGAGGGGTATGGGTGGTCATTGGAAAGTCAAGGCTAAACCACTGGCAGGTCTGTCTTGCTTATTCTCTGGCATAAGGGCATGTCTTTGAGGAGAACACTGGACAAGGTTCTTCACTGAAGCCCAAGGCCATAGCATGAAGGAAATAATTCAGAAAGCTTCTCAGTAGTAGTCTGAAGAGAGTAAAAATGGCTGTGATGGAAGCGGTTTTCCTCTCAGCACAGACACAAGGGTATGTGCACATGTATATGCATCTGTGTAAATGAATGTGTAAAAGAAAAGGCACTGGAGTACATCATCCAGAGGTGGTCTGAGCTAGGATTTCCATTCAGCAGAGCCTGACATGAAGAGGCTTTGTAGCAACCACAGTGTTCTGTTTCAGGAGGCAGAGGTGTTCCAGATACACTGTACCATCATGGTAAAAATGCCTTTGTTTTTGGCATAAAGGTAGATACCCCCTTTTTTTATTCAAGTGTCACATTTTACCCGCTTGCAGTTTCCTGCTTGTATGTTTTGGCTTTTGACCAGGACCTTGGGCTATGTGTGCTCATCTGGTTTTGATAAAACATTGAACTTAGACAATACATCTTCTTGGACATTTCTTCCTGTTAGATTCAAGTGTGATGCAAAGCAACCAGTACTTGATCAGTAGCAGACACTGTTTTTATAAAGCATTGTTGGATGTTCCTTAGCCATGAAACAATTGTAGAGAAAACTTGCCACAGCACAGACCGGTACAGGTAGGTGCTTCCTCTTCTGAGCCCTTCTTCTAGCCACTTTAGCAAAGCCCTAGGCTGTAAAGGATGGTGCCCTTTTGAAGTCCGTATTCACATACTAGGCTATAACATCTAACTTATTTGGCTGGTGTTTATCTTGCTTCTTTTACAGTCATGTTAGTCTGCTAAGAGAGATAAACTGCTCGTGAGATATTGAACAGTGGCAGATGAACAGGAGCAGCAACCTCATTAAAATCCATGTCCTCGTCCCAACATTTAGGTAGCATTTAACAAACATGAGAATTTGCAATGCTGTAATATATTGGGTAAAAAGCTGAGTAAAAATAGCATTTCTCATGGTCTGCCCAAGGAGTATATGTGACCTCTGTTACTGTAGTGAGTCTGTCAGCCTCTGCAATACACTTGATATCCCTAATATATGCAAGGAAAGGATGTACCACATCCACGTTTAGTAGACAGTGATCTAAAACATGAAGACAGGTATTCATCTCACTGAAGTTCACCTGTCTGCCTGTCTACCTCTGCATCTAGCACTTAATTACACCGGTCATCTAGGCTCTCCTTTGGAGGAGAGGGAGGTGGGGTAGGAAGAGGGAGAAACAGGGATATGTCCAGAGGGTTGAGCATCCCTGCCTGATTTGCATGCCTGGCTTGGGCTGCAGTCTGTTGCCACTGTCACCACATGGTGCAGCACTGTGTTAGCGATGCTGAGTGAGCTTGGGATGGCTGCTATGTCTGTGTGTTAGCACCATCCCGCATAGAGAAATTGCCTTAAATCTGGGTACCGGTGTAGTTCTGCCTGCCAGCACAGCACTGCATGTAGCCTAGTCTGCCGACGTGGGCACAACAAACTGCTGGTGGGGTTACCTGCTTGTTATCTCAGGATAACAGCCTGCCTGTAGCCCTTCCTATCATGCTGTATTTTCAGTGCTGGCATACTGGTAGGCATACGGTGTCCAACTCACAGCACTCTCATAGCAGGAGTGGTTTGTATGTGGGAGCATGTGAGTGAAACGAGTGATGGGTGAAACTCCATGGAAGCTATCCAGTTAAGTTGTTTCTTGTGCTATTGGAAAGCCTGTGTTGCACAGGAAGATAAAAGATACTCAGACTTACAGGCTGCCATTGTCAGAGGTTGTAGCCTGACCTTAGGATCTGACAGACATGTTTATCCAGGATGAGAGAGGCTGGGAGGCACCGTGCGGACCTCTTTGTTCTCAGCTTTTTTATCTCTTTATGTCTCATCGCCCTTCCTTCATCCGGTGGACTGAGATGAAAGTTGCATGCACCCCTCTGCAAGCTTCCTGATAGATCCAATTAAAATACCTCATTCTTGTAGCATATGTGAGGGTTGAGCCATTGAACCTATTCAGCTGGAGGGTTACAATCCTGGAGCATTTTTTCTGTCAAGGTTCTGGGATTACGGGTATTCAAAACTGAGATTGAACACTTAAACTTTATGGGAAAGGCTGGTAGAACTTAACATGCTATTCAGTTTTCAGCAAATTTTTACTCAATGTGAAATTGAATCTTGTGATCTTAAACACTATACTTCAGTAAATAAATGTGGTAGAATCCCATTTAATTTGTATGAGTTGCACCCCTTAAAATCCTCTAGGCTATTTGAACAGCTTACAAGCCAAAAACCAGAACTTTTTTGCTAATTTTCCAGCTGTGCAAATCCATCCTTGGATATTAAAAAGACTAAGTCTTGTAATACATTTTCTGTCTCCTGTATCTTGACCAATTTGCTAGAATTATCAAAGATCTGTTTCTCAGTGTTGTAACTAACAAGTTTTTTTTTTTTTCATCATATCTTAATCCTCAAAGGCAAGAGATAACTCTCAAAGTAAGAGTTGACTACAGTTTTCTCAGTGACTGAAACACATGATATACCCCCATTAGATCTGTCTCCAGGTCCTGAGGTTAGAAGACGGCTGACAATGTTCAATAATGATATATAGGATGAGGGGGGAATCCTGCTTATAAACTCCCTGTATTGATTGTTCCCCTGATTATTATGATATTTTATTTTTGCTGGTACCATATGTGTATGGAACAAGAAGAAATATACGACAGAGGTTCCATTTTTTTGAAGCGTCACTCATCTAAGCCATCTCTGATTTAAAAAATGAAGTTGCTTTTACAGAAACCATACAAAACCGTTGTCAAGACTTATGTGAAATACTGTTCTGTCCTAATAATAACTTCTAGCTGAAAAATCTTGGCATCCTGCAGTTTAGGAAAGGGTTTTAAAATTCACCTTCAGTTTTTGGGCAACAGGCAAAACATGTGGCTCTGTTTAGGAGCTATTTTTGTTAAAGCTTGACAATACAGGATGATAAAATACAGCTGCATTGTTTAAACTTTCAATTTAATTTCTGGTTTGTGTCCAAGTTGTTTCATCAATATGGCGCCATTCATTTCAAAACAAAGCTCTTGGAAGGGTCTCCATTACCCCACCATTGATCAAGAGGGTGTTAAAATGTAGAGCCTAATTATGTTCCTGGCCTGTTTGGAATTCCAAAAGTGGATTTTTATAACTGTCAAATTTGCAATCAGGGTAACTTTCCATGACAATTAGTCAGAATTATTAGAGCTTTTGTTGCCAGGGAGTTAGAACTAATGGCGGTGGTTCACTTTTCAAGGCTCTGTAAGTGTCAAAGGCAACATATATCTTATAGAATAGCCATTTGACTACAACATTGTCTATACTTAACTGCACCCGAATGTCTACTACTGTTACAGTCATTTTTATCCATCCTCCAGGGCTGAGTTGTTGCCACAACCTCTACTGCAAGCTCTGTGGATATAATTAACTACTGGGTTCTGCCTTGTTGCAAAATGGGACTTGTGAAAATGTGACGTGAGAAAGTTCATCCTTGAATGTTTCGCTCCAGCTTAGCTTGGGAAGGGCCAGTACTCAAAAGGCTATTAATGCTGCTGATCTTGGTCACTTATTGCTTTGAATCTTTAAAATGAGCCAAACATAAATGTCCATACAACCTGTCTGGATGAATGCTATCTCTTCTCAGTCTGACTGATACCTTACAGTTAAAGCACCTACCTGTGTGTGCAGTGTTGAGTATGTGCTTAACTTGAGATGTTTGCCCAGTCAGGACTTCCTTCTTGGTATAGCTCTAAAAAAGTAAAAAAAAAAAAAAAAAAAAAAAAGGGAAGGGGGAGAAGAAAACAGTTACAACAACAAACAAAAACAAATCCAAAGACATGTTAAAGCCAACTGAGATATCTACCCTACACTATCTTTTTCACTGTAGACCGGTATTTTGCAGACACGTGGTACTGTAGCCTGAATGCTGATGGATTCAGTGTGCGTGCTCACAGAAGAGCAAACACTTACAGAAAAGCTTTTCTTGCCTACTGTGCAACATCAATTTTAGAGGCACCTGTTCAAGATGCAGATGACCTTCTGTTGGCCTGTTGATGTCAACAGATTTTTGTCATCAGCTTCAAGCTTTAGATCAAGTACTAACTCTGAGTGCTGTCTGATACTGGCAGACAATGACCGTGTGTTCATCTTTGCATTTAGTTAAATAACTGCTACTTGAAAGTGGTTCAAAACTTACCCCCTTTGCCATGCCTGCTGTTCCTCCCACCCCTGCACTGCCCTTTCTGTTCCACTGACTCAAGCATCTCTGCAGCCACATGGTTTAAGGAATTAATCTCCCTGAAAAATAATAAATTAGATTTTTCAGATTTGGTTATTTTTCAGCTATCTCTTATATACTCCATCTCTTATATTTTTCAGCTATCTCTTATATACAGAGATACTCTTTCAGTATATCTGGTATACTGTCCATCTGTGAGGTGCAGACACACGCATTCTAAAAACAAAGGTGGCAACTTCTTAAATCAGTTAAGCTTAAGTAGTCGTGCTACCTGGTGTCAAACTATCACCTCTGTTTTTAACCAGGAAGCCAGAGCCTGCCTTTTATTTTTTAACACATACCTAGAACATCTCTGTGTCCACTGAAATGTATTTACCTGAATTGTTGTGTGATCGTTTTTGACAAAAAGATCTGGAATATAGCTTTATTGATACAGGGTCCAAGTTGTTCAAACCCCTAGTCCTGCAGAAAGTTTGCCCTGGAAGAAAGAGGGATTGTAATCAATTTTGTTTAATTAAATCAACCTAAACTAATTGTCAGCTAATAAAATAGTGTTGGTCAGCTCATAAAACAGAAATGAAGATTAAAAGAGTAGTTGTCATGAACAGGTGGTAACTCTGTTTCCAAGTTAGACCGCATTACTCTCTGGCACAGGATCTCTGAGAATACCTCATATTCTAGTTTTTTAAAAAAATGTTTATGAAACTTATAAAATATAGGGCTCATTTTATAACCAATTTTCTATCTCACCTGCCAAGAGCAGTGGGGGTTGAGCCAGCACAAGGCGGATGCAGAGTTTTAGGCAGCTGTCCAGAAATGGATTCCCCGCGCAGGGCTGTGGAATACATTTCTACCTTTGACTGGCCTTTCTTTTGCAATTCTTGTGATTTAGTTTTTTCTTTCTTGTTGCTGTTACAGAACGGACTTGTAAACATTTTTTTTATGTCATTGATCTCGACCTGGCACTGTTGTGCAAAGGGAGAAACTTCCTATGCCGCACTGTGGATGCTGTTTAACTCTAGATGGATCTTGAGTTAGTAACAGGATCCCTCTGGATTTGGCCCTTGGTATTTCTGTTGACTCTGCAGTTTTTGCAGAAGGCATAAAACATTTATCTAATTTTAACTGGAAAGGACTAAACTGGAATCTTTATCTGCTTCTCAAAGTAGAAGCAGAACTTGGTGGTTTGTAGTTGCTGTTAATGGTGGAATAATGCAAGAAAGTTTATTGCATAGTGGTTGTTATATTATTCGGTTAATAGTGCAAAACTATGTGGTTCTGAGAATTTTGTTATGGCTTGCAGTTAGTTTGAAAGCTCTGTATTCGGAACCAAAGTGACTTGTTGCGCTGTCTGTGACTTGTATCTCATACCCATTTCCTGTGACCACCCATTGCTAGAAATCTCATGCAGGATGCACTTAGTTGCTCTTATGTTAAGTCTTCAAACCTGGTAAGGCACTGAAAGACTAGGTTAATTCTCTTCCACATCAGTCCTCCTCTTTCAGAGAGTACAACCACAAAACAGTGTGCTGCATTGATACAGCTCTCTGGGGTTCTGGCTGCAGTGACAATCATCTCAGTTAAAAGGGGATGCTTCAGGAGAACTCCCTACCTGAGTGTTTCAGCTGCCAGTACGCAAGACACATGCTGTGTGGCCTTGTAGTCTCCAACATCTTGTTTGGGGGCTTGACCTGGCTTTAATTTTCTGTCACGTATTGCTTTGGGACCTCAGGTTGGGCAGACTTGGCCTTAGGTTTTTAAAAAGTGAAGCTCAGCTCTTGCTTCTCGGCACTCCTCTTGCATCTGATGTGCCCTTCCCTGACATGGAGGGCAGCTGCTGTGGTCCAAGATAACGAATTTCTAGGCTCTTTGAGACGTGCCTGTGATGCTTTCTTTGGGATAGTAGCTGACCTGAGTAACTGCATCCTCTCGGAAGGCAAAGGATGGGAGTTCCCCTAGCTGGCTGTCTTGGGGAGGTGGGGAAGGTCTAGAGCTGCACCCCAATCCTCACTTGCAGTCATGTGTCTGCTGTAGCAAAGACAGGGAGCAGAGTGTTTTTGACGTGTCTTCTGTGAAGCAGGGCACTACCATGGCTTAAGACAGACCTATAGTAAGAGGTACGAGAGTTAGAAACCCATCACATTTGGAAGGGTCAGGAGCTGGAGTATCTGGAGGGAGGTTTCTGTGGGAGGCCGGGACTCCCCTGTGTGGCTCCTGCTGAGTTTGTTTGGGAGGTTGCAACTGCTGCTCACATAGAAGCAAAACTGGTCCTGGCCATGCAACATGGAAGTCTCACTTAATAAGTACCGTGTCTTCTATCTTTGCACTTACAGTATCACTTTGATCCAGCCAGGTTGCTGCCCTGGCTGAGGATGTGTCCCAGATCCCCACTTGCCTGCTCTCTTCTCTGCAGCCAGAGATGAGGTTGCAGTACATGCTGACATAGCTTGGAGCCAGCTGGCACTGGTAACGCCTGCAGGAAAGGCTGCAGCATGGCCATCCCCTTCTCCCTATGGGACTTCCTAGCAGCAAGCATCGTCGCCTGGCTCCCACTGCTTGATTTGGTGGGACTAGAAGCGGTGTGAGTGGTGCAGCACATGCTGTGGTTGCTCATCTGAGCAAAGCCTTGGTGGGACTTTATAGGAACATCCCCTTGGATCCCTGATCTGATTTACCATGTCACTGCTAAATGAGCATTGCTCGAACCCCAAATCTTGGATTAAACCAGCTGAAGAAGATTCCTTACGTTGGCAGTCCTGTGAGGGCCTTGGGGACAGGTCTCTCTGAGACAGAATTTCTTTAAGAAAAAAGGAATAAGATAGGGTTGGTGTCCATTCAGGGCAGTTTTCTGTTCATCCACATGTCCAACTTGCCCAACATTATGGAAACAGCTGCTGGGAGTCACACCAGCAGCCAAGTCTCCATTTACTTCCCTCAAAGGATAGGATTAGGAGGAATGTAACACTGTGACTGTGGGACCAGACTTGGCGTGTTATCACTGCTTGTGTGCTTTAAAGCTTGAGGTGACACAGAAGAGCTGGAGGAATATTAAAGCATCAGTCCGCCAAAGAAATCTGTGTGGGTTTTAGTGAGGGTCTGAGGGTCCTGAGGGACTCCAGGCCTTGTCCAGATTTGCACTGGTGTAATTGCACCAACACCTCCTGTTCCTCCCAGTGAAGATGAGTAGGAGGACAATAAGCAAGCCTGCTGCTCAGCTTTCTAGGCATATGTGCAAAACCATCTAGGACCCCAAACTAACAAAAACCATATTCAAAGCAATTATCTGATCGTGTTTGTTTGTTTTTAATGTGATGTTTCTAGATACTGGTACAACAAACACACTCTTGTAAAATCTTGTAACAGTTGTTTGTAGTTAGTATCTTCAAGATTATTTTATGCGTGCTGATCATGACTAATATACATCACTTCAGTGTGACCGTCATCCTCCAGTGCTGTAGGAAATTTTTGGTACTAAGACAATTATTTCCTCAACTTGTTTAGCATTTTTCTTTTTCCTTTTTTTACCCTTCTGTGCAAGAAAACACAGATACTGATGTGCTCATATATTGTGCTTTCCAGATGAAAGTGCTTTGTGGTTCACAGACTTAAATAATTAGGTCTTCACAGACCTCAGATTGGTTTACAAAGGCAGTTGGGGTTGTCATCTCTGGTTTTACACTCGGGGGTAGAAAAATCTCTAGAGGCAAAGTAACAGGCCCAGCTCACAGGCTGGCCCTGGCAGAGCTGGGGGCAGACACCCGCTCTGAAATGTACTCTGGTTTTCTAAACATTAGGAGGTGCTGCTCTGCCCATACTGCTAAAGGCCTTGCCCACCCTCCCAACTTGATCCCTTCTCTTCTTGTTGTCACAAACTTGTGTTTTAGCATATGTACCAGCTGCTGGGAAGGTGCTGGGTTCTTCTTCCCATGGCTCAGCCAAAATGACAGCAGCTGCTCTCCCTCCTTGAACCTGGGACCGTGTTTTCCCCGTAGCGTGCAATTGAGGCAATGACTGCCATTATAAAAAAAAAAAAACCCAAACCAAAACACCAACCCAACCCCAAGCCCCTTTTACATTCAACCAGAATGGATTGCTGCAGCCTGTTCCATTCAGTAGGTTTTTCTGTGGTTGTATTTGTTGGAAGCATCATCTCCAATAGAGGCACAGGGCTCTTTACAGGCTTATTTCAGCACTTTGAGAGCACGAGTGTGTGCGTCTGCATGCATGTCTTGCTGTGGGTGGGAAGGGGGGAAGTGCTGGCAAGAGTGCAAACGAGCCGAGCAGGGAGAGCGAAGGCGCTTTCATTCCTTACCAAGTTTTGCTCCGCAAGCTGAGTAAACTTTTTCTCTGCGGAACCAATGCTGTGCAGGGCGAGGGTTTGACACGTTCCCAGTGATAATTGCCTTGTCTCCCCCCCACAGGTTCATCTGGCCGCCAGCACGGTTACTTTTCCAACCAGGACCGTAAGTGGGCAACACGAACATCACGGAAAAGCAGAGCCTAACGGCGAAGCGGGGTCCAGTCTTGGGTGGGGGGCCATGGCAGCTAGGGATGCCCTTTGCTTGTGGGGGGAAGCATACGGGAGGGGGGCTGTGAGTCTCTGCCTACTTTTTCCCTCAGTTTCCCTCAAGTATCTGGAGGGCAAGGAAAAGGGGAGCTGGAAATGCTCCGCTCCTCTCAGGTTCAGGGAATTGCCCAGGCAGCACCCGATGAGCACCTGGGAAGGTTTGCCCGTGCTTGCACTTTTCTCGATTTTTCCTTGGGTCACTGTCTGAGAGGGGACACCAGGCTCCACAGACCCTGGGTCGGTCCCAGGGTGCCTGCTGTGCTTTCCTGCTTGCAACTCAAACTCACCCCCCTGTTCTCCCTGATCTGCTCATGCTCCTCATCAGTCTTTGGGGGTGGTATGTTGAGAAGAGCCAGAAAGGGGATCAGCTTGATGAGGTGAGTGCTGCAGAGCGCTCAGAGAGAAGGTAGCTGTGACCTTGTTTGCAATTGCAGGCTCTGCTGTGAGGAGAGAGGTTCGTCAGCCATTGGCATCCAGCAGCCTGGTGTCTCCTCATGTCCAAGTGTTTCTGTGACACTTGTGTTGGTGTCTCTGAACAGCCTCCCCTGAGAAAACCGAAATGGTTTTGAAGGTTGAAAGTGAACGAGAGCTTATTTGTTGCCTGCCAGCGCATGAACTGTATGTCTCCAAACTTATGGTAAAAGTGGCTTGAAAGTGCTCTGGTACATGTGCAAAAGCCCAACCAAGGCTTGAAATTCTATTGTATATCTCCAATGATGGATAATCAGTAAGAAGCAGGAGTCTACATGGGAGTCTTTGTACCTAATGACTATGTGCAGGTTTTGTGGAAGATGAAATTCATGGGACCTTTGAAGCAGCACAAATGCTGAGCAGACGAGTTACTCCAAAGGGCCAGTTTTTTGAAAGCAGTGGTATGCAAGGGCATGAAGAGCTCACGCTGATCTGCCTCTTTGCTCTCCTTGCTGAACACACACTCAGCAGAAAAAATGAGCATCCCATAGCCCAAAAACTCCTGTGAAGCCTTAAATTAGGACAAGCATCTGTCTTTCTGCCCCTACCTCTTTTGCAGACGTGCTTCACGCTCTAGCTGCAGTTGATCTCTCTTGGTGTGCTCTGCCCATGGATGTTACAGAACATGCCTCTGATTCCTCATTAACCGCGGTTGTTCAGCATAGAATTGGCTGTTCATCCCAGGCACAGCTGGAGTGGGCAGTAGCCAAGCAGGGCAGAGATGGCAGCCTGGGAAGGATCTGCCTCGGATCTGCCTCAGATCTGCAGTGCTGCATCCCTTGGGTGGGACCCTGAAAGTAAAGATTCCTATCCAACAGTTATTCTCAGCGCTCACTGCCGAGACCAGAGGGCATTTGGAGTGCATAATGACTTCAGGTCCTTTCTTGGAATTCTTAGTTCTTATTGCATCAGGAAAAAATCAACGTCCGAATAGAGAAGTCAGTCCAGGCCTTCTGAGAGAGAAGGATCCTTCAGTTCTTGTTTCTATCCTTGTTCTCTTTCATATCCTCTTCCATGGTTGGGGATGCTATTGCTTACTTCTCTCTGTTACTTGGGTATGTCCTGGCACATGAATGCACTTCTTATCACATTGACCCTTGTATTGAAACTGCCATGCAGAGGAACTAAATGACGTGTCCAAGGACACATGGGAAGGTATTGTGTCAGCAGGAATTACATCTAAATCTTCTGCAGTCGTTATTATTGGTCCCGCCACAGGCCAGTCTTGTTTCTGGATTGGCTTTTTAAAGTGGTGATTTGTTTCCTTGGTCTCTCTCTCCACTTTGTGCTTCAGTTTCTCCCTTGGTGGCTGTGTCCTTTTCAACATCTGCCCTGTTCTGTGTCTGTAGAGGGCAGGAATAGTCCTGCCCCCTGCACATCATGGCCCTCTGAGGAGACAAGATATTACGTGATTTTAAAATGTGGCTTACTCCATTGCGCACTTCTATGCACCTTTAAGGTTTCATCTTTCATCCAACTGATGCTATTATCTTCTGCTAACCTGACAGTGGGGGTTACAGGATATTGGCTGGATTTTTATAGGGTGTTTATTTCTTGACTGTGCAAGGAATCCTCCTTATCAGCAATTTGGCCTAGGATTCCTCGAGTTGTCCTATGTTTGAAGATGTTTCCTTCTATGGTTTGCTCTTAGTCATTTAGCTTCCAAATGATACACTGATTTTTAGGATGTAGGCTAAACTCTTTGGAAGTATGGGGCCAGTCAGCAAGGCAGAGAAGTATTGCCCCTAGTGTGGCTGGGACTTGCTCTCTGAGGTCTGGGGAGGGGAGATGACTATTCTGAAATGAACAATGAAACGTTTAGAAGGGATTCCACAACTTCCCTGGAGACTAGATAACAAAATTTGTGCAGTCCAGGATGTATGTGGCACCACATGATAGGAGGATTTGTTCTTCTCCTTTTTAGGAGACATGCCAGATAAGTAGAGAACAGGTAGACTGAGGGCAGGAGCACTGTAAAATCAGCTCCTTCCAACTGCAACATTCATTAACTTTGGTATAGGCAGGTCCAAGAGGGAATAAGGGAGAGCTAAAAATTAGGTCTCTTTTAAGTTGCAGTAGAGATCTGCCTGCAGATGCTTTTCTATCTTTTAAAGCTAAAGAAGTTGAAAACTTTCTAATGCAAGTGCCTGGACTGCTTGAATTTTGTCATGGGCTTTTTCTACCCCTTGGTGATCTGGACCCCAATACCTTGGGAGCGTCGCTCCCAGCATCTGGCCCACTGTCTTGGGCAAGGTGGGAGGGTAATAGTGTTATGCTTACATACTGGAAGCACTTCAGTAGCGTGAGTTGCTGCTGTATTTCTGGAAGGCATAGAAAAGACTGTCTGTTTTCTGTAACACTGTGACGTTCCTTGTAGGCTCATAAGCACTACAGTATACAGAGATCTGCAGATGCTTCTGGCTGCACTCAGGCACTTTCGACCCTACCCAAGGTGGGTGTCTCTGCCTGGTGTTTCCTATTGGCTGTTTCTAAGTATTCAGCCCATCAGAAACTTTAGTTTCAGGGACTAACGTGGAATTTAAACTATCTGAATATAGTCCTTTGCGTCAAATCAAATGATTTGTTAAAGCGAGGCCAGATTTGCGGGGAGAATCAATCTTTTTTATTAGATCAACTGATGTGGAAAAAGCAGACAAACTTTCAGGCATATTAACCCTTCTTCTGGCCTGCGTTTGTATTACAAGAATGGAGGGACCTATCTACTGGGGAGACTGTGCTTTAGGATGTGCGTTCACACCATCTATTCCTCAACAGTCTTGGTCTGAACGCAGACATGGGTGGCATTTTTGGGCATGCTTGTACACTTTTTTGGGGGAAAGACTTGTCTCCCTCTGTGTTTGGACACTAGATGTTACTACACAACAAATAATGGGCTCTGCTCTGCAGCTGACTCATTGTGCAAGTCTGGGGCTAATTACTGAATCCCTCTGTGCCTCAATTTCCATCTGTAAAATGTCACAGATGCCCACCATTCATAAATCGCTTTCAGATTTCCAGATGAGGTGCTGTGTAAGTGTAGAATAGTGTTAGTTTATACATATTGTGCTAGAGTATAATATAAAACACATGCAATAGAAGAGCTTCACAGATGTGTCTCTTTCAACTGCAAAAGGCAAGGCCCGGGCTGATGATTTAGCACAGCACTAATTGGGCTAAAATAGGAGATTGCTTTTGTACTGATGCAATTGTCACCATTAAAGTCCTCATTTACCAACAGTTTTTGGAGATAGCCCAGTTATTTCCTATTGAGGAAAACTGTAGCGTCTTGGGTCTTGAAGCACAGCAATTTATAGCAAATGTCGATGTTTTTATAGCATCCCCCACACTGGCTGTCCTCACACTTCTGGAAGGGGACTGTTCCATTGTTTGTTTTGAATGTGCATCTTGCTTGGCCTGTAGCCGCACTTAGCACTTTTTTGCTGCCTGCAACCTTTTGGGCAGATCCTAATTTCAAAGCAGAGGCACTTGATTGAGTCATTTCCATTGCCATTACTGGGTGTTGCATACACAGGAATCCCCATTTATTGATAAGAAAGCTGTTCCTGTGGCTGCAAGCGAATGAGTGCCTGGCAGCTGTTCAGCATTAAGTCAATTCTCAAAGTTTAAAGAATTTGTGGGCTGTGATGGTTTGGGTTCGGGCAATTAACTTTGAAGTGCTTGAGAGTGTCCTCCAGACATGTTTCATGGAGAAGGATGAGCTTAAACAGTTAGGAGATTTGATTTGTTTAAGTGTCCTCAAGTTTCCTGATTGTGCTGTTGGGGCTAAACTCTCAGTGTGCATGAAACCTAGGAGCTCCTTTGACTGCAGGAGAATTATGGTTGTTCCTTCCAGTTGCAATCTGGCCCTGTGCGTGTTTGAAAGTGCCACCATCATCCCTATTGCCAGCGGCATCACGTGACAGCAGGTACCAGTGACTGTGCATTGAGCCTCTGAAGCTATCCTCTAGCTGTGTAATTTTAAAGCCCTCTGAAGCTATCCTCTAGCTGCTTAATTTTAAAGCCCTGGTCTGAGTGTATTTGCCAGTGTATTGTTGCCTGGTGCTCAGAAGTGATTATTGACGCTGAGCTATTGTGAGAAGAAGGTGCAGGGCTGGGGGGAATGAAGGTGTCTCTGGAGATACCCAGTTCTTTCTTGGTGTATTGCAGGCGGATTGCTCCATTCTGCATTTGTCCGGTTTGGACTCGCTGGCTGTTCTCCCCGTTCCTCATCAGTGCTCAGAGGGAGGGTCAAAATTCATTGTCAAATCCTCCACAGCTGTAAGAGTAACATAATATTGGGGCTGAGTGTGTGGGGTGACAGGCGTGGGAGAGGAGATTGGCTGACGCCCAGCCTTACCCAATGCTTGCCATATTCCAGGAGAAATCTCCCCGGATGCTTGGCCTTCAGTCCTGGGTCTAACTTGCCATTTAAGGCATTTTTTAGGAGAGTTTCAAGGTGGAGGCAGTTAGAACCTCAAAATGAAGCTCCTCAGCCTACCAACAGCATGATGTCTCTTAGGGGACACTTACATTACAGTGCTCATTGTTGTGTAGATATCATAAATCAGAGAAAGCACAAATAGGCAAATTGTAAATAAGGGCTTGGTCCCACCAGAAAGTAAATGTATCCCCAGATTTGGAAGCATTTGGTGAGTTTTGGGTTAAAATAACAGGATGCAGGAATTCTGAAAAACATTTTTATTATGGATATCCTCTGATTTTTCATTCTAAAACGAGCTAGAGAAGTAGCCTGGTGTAGCTATTTTGATGAATTAAAAATCTGAAACTGAAAATGAAATGTGCCTGGCTAACCCCAAGTGGATATTTCTTCTACTAATTTTTCTTCATCCAGAAGTTAATAAGGAAATAACAAAAAAGAACGAACAAAAAGAAGTCCTTTGCACAGCCTTGTGCTAGCCACTAATCTGATGCAAGTATTGCATTGTTCTTCACATTGGGGGGCCCAGATAGATGATATAAGGGATACGCTGGGTCTCCTGACTACCTGGTGTCCCTTGTGTCTCAGAGAACAAAATCGCAGCTGCAGAGAAATGTGGAAGGGATTCCTCTTTCTGCTGCTCAGATCTATAAGGACCATTGCAAGGCTCAGAGGGATTTAGATAAAGGCCAACGAAGGGTAATTAGCAGAATTAGGCGGAGTAATGATCCTCAAGAGACTGACTGTCTTGTAGCCTTGCACTATTTCACTCTAGCTCTCAAGAGCTGGGTGACAGTCGCTAGTCTTGTGCAGAGCAATGGCCTGTTGAACAAGGGCTGTGGGGTGCCGTGCAGAGCCCCGGGGAGGAGTGATGTGCGGCAGAGCGGACAAACTGTGGTGGGGTGAACCCGAAGCTGAAACGTTGACCTGGGAAATCAAAGTTTGCAAAAGCGCCCCTGGCACTGATAATGATAATAATACAAAGTGTTTTGGTGTTCAGGGAGGCAAATTTTTCTGAATTCAGACCATCCTTTTCAGTTGCTTAAACTACCGTTTTCGTTATTGGTCTTTCAGCTAATTTTTGGTCTTGGCTAAAGGAAGCCAGTGCTAAATGTTCTGTATGAGGAACCACTAGTGCTTGACTGAACATCCTAAACGTAATGTGTTCATGGGTTACAGGGACTTTGTGGAGAGAGAAGGCGCCTAACCCTAGAAGGTGTCTTTAGTCCTTGCAGGCTGAAGTGTTAATAAAACTTAAAGCAGGGGTAGAATTTCACGTCAGAAATCCAAACTGGAAACAAGATGCACTTTTTTTTTATACAATGGGTTAACTTTGGATGCAGTTCACTCAGGAAACCTAGGTTGTCTGGCTCTAGAATGTCTTTCTGAAAGACATACTCCAGTTAAGCACACGTTGTTTGGCTCGAGACTGTGAGAGATTCTCTGACCTGTGATGTACAGGTGCAGAACCAATATTATAAGAGTCCCTCCAGACTTCATGGTGAGCCTCAATTCAAATGTTTCTTTTTGTCCTGTCTGCTTCCTTACTTCATGTTACATTACGCCATATTTTGACTGCATTTTTGCCCCGATTGCTTCTCCCAGCAGGGAAAAGCAGTCTCTTCTGTAAGGGATGTGAGACCATCTCAATTTGACATGAACTTTCAAGCGTAGTGGGGTTCCCATGCGTGCTTGGACTGGGGTCGAAAGAGTTAGCCAGGTCCCGTTAAGTATCACTCCATGTCATAGATCAGGGACCGATAGAGAAATGAGTCTGGTTCAATGGTGGGTATCAGACGCTGGATTTTGGTGTAATGAGGACTGGACCAGCTATAGGAGGAGAATGTTTTTTGCCTGGGAAGGAGCCCCAGCCCCTTCCCCCCTGTGGGCTCTGTGCCCTCTGCTTCCTTGGCAGGAAGGCATGTGGGCTCCCTCCTTTTAGTCCAGGGGCTCTTAATCTAGCTTGTGTATAGCCTTGTCTTGCTGTGAGAAGTTTGTATATACATATTGCTCATACTACCTCTGTGTCTTTATTTTCTGGCTTTTTATTTGCTTTGGTGTGCTTTACAGCCATGCAGTGATACAGTGGTGAAGCAGGGGAGTAAAGGGCTCACGAGAGGATTGTTTTGTACCATATCAGAAGTACTGAGCACCCGCAGTACCACCAGCATCTCTTGGGAGCACCATATTCGGCAGCGCCATAGGCAGCAAGGCTTTAACAAACTCATGCTGGATAGGTAAAATCTTTTTTATCAGGGTCATGTCAGTCTTCAGACAACTATGCTGGGCTACATTAGTAAAATGTCCTTGGTGTTTCTAAAAAATAATAGATAATACATTTCTAGCAAAATGTGTGGCATCAAAATCCAGCCATTCCCTGCTAAACCTTACTCTGACAGATGAAGACGGATTGAACACGGATCTCACAACTTGTGGTTGCCTGTGAATAAATGATCATGATCTAATTCCATATGCTAACAGAGCACAGGCCTAACCAGCAAAATAGATCTCTGGCACTGTGAAAGAGCACAAATCCCCAGGCTGAGAGCAATTATGTATAAAATTAGTTAGTGGTGTGGGAGTGTGCATGTGTGAAATTTTAAATAAAACAATGTGAGTGATGTGAGCTGTTTTAAGAATAGACCTGAGTGAATAATGGAGGTTTTTTGGGTCCATTTGCCAAACCAAAAAATTGGAAAGAAAAATGATTTGGGAGAAACTGAAATGGAAATTTTTAGTTTTTTGACACAAAGTAATGACTAAAATATGGTTTTGGGTCAACCCAAATTATTCCGTTTGACCCGAAGTGAACTATTTAGTTTCACTTAAGACTATTTAATTAGTTCATTTCATTTTTAATTTAGGTGAGTTTTGAAATAAATGCTATTTCAAAACTTAAGACTGAAACATGTCATTAAGAAACTATGAAAATCATTTAAAAAAACATCTAGAGAAAATATTGCAAAAATGTAAAAAAATTGCACCCATTGTTTTCACTTCAAACTATGTACCAAATTTTATGTGGGTTCTCAAATAGTAGTTGTTACTCCAAAAGTGCATTTTGTGGTAAACTTCCTTTTCACTCAGTTTTGCTCAGGTTTTTTTTACAGATGCTTCAAAATCACAGAATAACATGGTAATGAAAAAATATTTATTGCTTACTCAGGGAAAAAAAAAACCTTTTCCTGTTTAAGAAGATAGAAGAAAGTAGACATGAAAATGAAGTATGAATATTTTACAAGCAGAAAAAGATCAGATAACAGTTCTCATAAGAAAGGAAATTTGAGCTGCTTTTTAAAGATAGCCAGTAAAGTTTAAGGGTAAGGGTTATTATAATAGAAATATGAGAGAGAGAGAGAGATTACAAATGGAGCAATTTTGGCAGTGATCAGGGTCTCCTAGCAGAGGTGGTGAATTATCTGTAATGATGGTAAAAAGGCAAAAATATTCTATAGGTGTTCTGTTTCATATTGATAGGCAGCCTAATAACTCACAATTTACAGGTGAAAATAAAACTTGCCATCCTGTAAAATCCTGATGTGAAAACTGTGGGAGACAACAAAACATCTTTGGTCAACGAGACCATCTTTAAATTTCTCTGGGCCTCCAGTTCCTTATCTGTGAGATACTTTACTTCTGGTAACGGTCACGCTGAGAGGAAATGTTGCGGGGCTTTGTCAGTGCTGGTTTTGAACTTGGGATCGGAGGAACTGTGTGTTGAAAGCAAGTAGCCTACAGTTTTCAGTAGTTTTTGGACCCAGAAAGGGGGCAAAAAGAAAGATGCTCTCTCTCCTTCCTCCCTCCTTCCTTCCTTCCACGTTTGCTCGTGGGTGAGACCCGGCCTGGCTCGGCCGTCTCTGTACTGCCGAAACAGAAGGGATGCTGTAAGGTGATGGTGTGTTCTCTGCGCATCCAGTCTATGCGCTCTTAGGTAAGAGCATGCCGTGTTTGCAATTCAGCAAGAATACAGATTTCCCCTGCAGCTGAACGCACTGACATGTCGGGGAGAGGAGGGACCTAATGAGCTCTTCTTTTTTCGGTTGGATGCCTTGGACTGTCTATCCCAGCATCGCTGCTGAGAGAGACCCCAGCCATCTGGGGCTCTTCCCTCGCCACTGTCTTTGCCAAAAGGTGAAAATTTGCAATGCACGTAACAAGTAAACATCACAGTAGTAAACTGAGAGACTCTTGCATCTGAGTCTTAATGATCCTACACTAAACAAAACTCAGAGAGCTTCCCCTTACAGAGAAACAGTTCTTGCTCCAGCTTACTGGGTCCTGAGCCGTGGCCAGGGCGTATGGTATGCCGGTAGGAGCCCTTCCCTCCTGCAGCTCTCCAGACCTTTGATTCCTGTTTGCTCTTCAGAGCAGGGGCTACCGGGCGACACAAGTATTCCTCCTCTCCACGGTTGCTGTCAGCCCTTTGCCTTTCACATGCTCAAACCCCGTTACAGAGCTACAGACATGACTGATTCTAAACAAGTACAATTAATAAAGTCTATCTAGCCAACATCTGACTCTCATTAGAGGAAACGTGTTGAAAAAACAGATCCCAGGTTGGCTGTGATTTATGGCTTGGGCCTGCTATCCTTCACAAGCACTGGCGAAAGCTTTTGCAAAGGGCCAGAACATAAACTACTTAGGGAAACTCAGTATCCATGTAAAAAGGCTGGAAGGGTCAAATCAGACAAATTAAAGAGGGGTGGAGATGCAAGCCCAGGCTGGCTGTCCCCTACTGAGGGCCACCTAGGTAGGCACAGGCGATCTGCATTCATATTTCTGCTGTGGAATTTGACTTGAAATTTCTTCTGTGCCAGAGTCTGAAAGTGTCACCATTTGTTTGTTGGGTGTTTTTTTTCCTGGCTAAACTGCGTGTATGTGTGTGGCAACAAGTGGATGGAGGGGTTCGTGGTCTGGTGGTTTATCTCACGAGTGTCCAGATATAACATCTCTGGTGCATAACATCTCAGACGCTCACTGAGTTGACAGTAGAAGTTAGCTGTGCTTCCTACTTCCCTTGGGAGTTTCAGGCTTCATCTTTTTCTCCTTGCAAAGAAACATGGTTGCCTGGACTAATTTAGCTGACTTCATTCATGCTCTTCCAAATTTGTCCAGAGACTACTCTGAACTTGTCCTGGAGAAAGGTGTCTACTAACTGAGAAAAGCTGGTCTCCTGCCTCCTTTGAAAGACAAAATTTTCTTCAAACTGGACCTACTGAAGTGTGTTACTGATTTGTAAGACAGTGCACCCCGAACTGTAACAGCGTGGTGCGTGGAGACCTGCTCTGAGAAGCCCTGAACGCGCAGCTGGTGGTGCAGAGTTAAAGCTCTTGCGTTGTGTTTCGTGGAGCTGCTGTTGCGTTTCCAGTGCTGTAAACATGGGCTGTTGGCCTGGCCTTGACGCAGCTCTGGTTTGCTCCCCCTACCCTGGGGATAACCGAGTTTGTCCTCTTTGTGCATGTCCACTTCTGAAAAGTGCAATGGAAGTGGTGGACTTTATTAGATTGAAAGAGAAGAGCTGCCAGGCAGGTTTTATCACAGAAATCAAATATACTCATTGATTTCTCTGTAAGTATGTAACATTTGGTCATTTTTCATCCTCTGGCCTCGGGTCCTTTAGAGAAGAAACATTACGCTAAAAATAGATGAAAGGAAAGTAAGGCTCAGAGGAGGAAAGTGCATTGTTTAGAGCCCCGAGCAGGTTGAAGCATGAGCTGCAAATGTGATTCTTATGTCCCAAAACTTGACTGTGTGCTACGCCCCATTGCATTGCAAGGTTGAAGTTTCTTGTAATGGCAAAATATGGTCTTGAAAAAACTGGCTGCAAGATTTTATTTGTTTAAACAAAGGCTTTGTGATCCCAGAATTCTCTCCCCTTTCATATGCTATAAACCACCTCCTCTGCCTCCCCTCTGAAATATGAATTTTGGAGTAATCCATCAAGAAAAAGAGAGACAGAGCCTTGATCCCTTGACTTTAGTTGAGCTGTGCAATTTATATCTACTGAGCATCTGGCTGTAGGGAAACCAAAAGCCCTTTTAATATTCTGCAGAGACTCTGGGTATACAAATGAGCGTGGGCTGTCAGAGCTGAGAAATGGGGCAGAGATGCCAAGAGGTTTCTTTGCCGTTTTGCACAAAACTTCTGACCTGTGGCCCCGTGGTGAAAGTTGGCCTGGTTTTTTTACTCCCCTCAGTGCCACTGTGATAATTGTGCTGAAATCATTAAAGCCGCACTGGTATAAAGCCATTATCACGCCTTTCTTGTTTCGAATGAGGAGTTTGAAGACTTGTGGGGCTTTCAGCCTTGAGCAGCTGAATTGTACAAGTATTTAATCATGAAATTATGCAAATGTTGCTCGAGCCCTGCAAAGCGGGAATGCCAAGTTAGCAAGGCACCCGAAGTCAGTTGTTCACTGCTCTAAGTCACTTGTTGTAGGAGCGTGTCCTGAGTGGAAGCTGCAGGCTTACAGCCCGGTGCCCGTCTGTAAAGCTGCAGAGCTGGAGGCACTGGCTCAGCCTTTAATCGAAGATCGGCCAAATGTAGCAACCATTGGGGCAGGGTGAAGTGGGTCGCTGCTGGCATGGGGTACATGACTTGTTATTTTCCAGCATGACGAGTCTACCACATCTCTGATATGTTAGACTTTTCTTTTCCTCTAGTTGCATTGCTTTACCCACACAGCCTGAGAGGGGGAATGGCAGGGCGGGAAGGGAGAGGTGTGCTAGGACAGTAACAGCGAGACATTATGGAGACAGACTGGGTGTCACGTGATGTGCCAGTACAGTCTCATGTTCATTATCTCAATTATTTATTCTCCCTGTTGGAACACTTCTAAAACAAATTCTACCATGTGTTTTGAGGTTGGGCTTCATAGAGTGAAAT
The DNA here is from genome assembly GCF_034638445.1 of Ciconia boyciana. Lineage (NCBI taxonomy): Eukaryota > Metazoa > Chordata > Aves > Ciconiiformes > Ciconiidae > Ciconia > Ciconia boyciana. The sequence goes on from NC_132950.1 coordinate 4,607,011, forward strand.
CACAACTCCTTTCTCAGAGTTTAGCTGGAAAAATACAAATCTGCCAACTAGGAATATGAGGGAAATAAACTGTGGTTCTGTGTAGCAACAAGTGATGGATTTCTGCAGATATGGAAAGCGTCTGCTCTGGAGTTCCAGGTCAGAGAGTATGCGTATTTGCCCCAATGTTATATTTGTTGCATGTGAAATAATGATGTGAGATTCTCAAGCTCGCTTTAATAAAGCAGACTGCTTTCACCCTGATCAGAAAAGTCAACTTCACAGTCCCGGGCCTTGGAACCACCAGCCATCAGGATTAAACACTGAATACTTCAATGCATAGTAGTCAGGGAAGGTATTTTTTAGCTTGATTTCTCACCACCATTCTCAGGCTTTCTGCAAGGACAGATAACGACCCCAGACCTTGAAGCAGCCTGGTCCCTGGTGCATTGTGAGCGAGCTTTGAACATAGTTTCTGTAACTGCACTACTGAGCATTCATCTCTGTGTTTGAAAGCATCATCTGTCTGTTGGCTAGCTAAATAAATGTCAAAAGGATTTGTTGGCAGGATGGCTTGCCTTGGTTAAGAAGATCTTTTGCATTAGGACATCCAGGACTTTCTGGATTAGTTAAATGTCTTTTGGGTCCAGGCTAAGTACCTTGGGTGTGGATCTGGGTTTCTAGGCATTTCATGAAGGAAAGGATCAGAGTTCAAATCCAACTTGAGATTAAGTAGTTCTCTTTCTGATCTGGGCTGTGTTTTCCATATGCTTCAGCAGACATCACTGATGGGAAGATGCTATTAGTACAAATCTCACCATGCAGTGGCAGTGCTGCTTCCTCCCCCCTTCTGTCATTTTGTTCATTTAAATCTAACCTTGTGTGCTGCAAACGCATCTGAGAGGGCTCTGAGACACTCTTCAAGAGCAGAGAGGGCTGCTGGACTGGTGCTGTTTGTAAACTCTGTCCAGCAGAGACGATCAGAGTATCCTTCCCCTGGGAGCTGGTTGATTAACCCCTGTGCAGAGGGGTAGTACAGGCCCTTTTTTGTGATCAATCCATCTCAAATTATGCATAGAGATGGTTTTCAGACAGTTCAAGTCAGTCTCTCTTAACCTATGGGAGTTGTTAATATGTGCAAGCCAGCAGAAGGGAGAATAGGACTCCATATTTTATTTGCTCTGTAACACATCTGGTACGCCTTTTGGCTCTTGGAAGCACTGGATTTATTCAGTCTTATCTTTCTGTGGGGATGAGCAAGATCAAAAGCATGAAGCTGGTTACATGCAGAATGTAATTCCCTGTTTTACACACCACAAGCAGATCCAGACCAAACAAGACTCACCCATTTCCTTCCCTGGGGGACAATGCACTTGTGGCCCTTGTGTATTCATGGGCCAATTCAAGCCAAAAAATATTGCCCAAGATCTACTGCAGAGAATAAAAATAAACACATTATTTCCTGTTGGGTAAAAGAAAGCCCATGTCGGTATTGACCTGTGAGGAAATCCCTCAACCTAAGTGTTCCTGAACCATCAGATGCTTCGTCTGCAAAATGTTGGGTTTTGTGAGGTGGAAGCTCTATGTCTAGCTCCTTGGGGAAGCTACGCAGCTCCTCATAGAGGGGCAATGAGAGAATTTCTTTGTAAGGTTTATGCAATGGGTGATTGGTTGCCATTAGCACTCAAGCAATCTTCTTAGGCTGTAAATCACTAACGTGGAACAGCCAAGCTTCCTGGCCCTCCGAACCATGCGCTAAAATCTTTGCATGGCTGAGAGCCATCAGTACATACCATGTGCTTCATAAAACTGGGAAGTGTTTGTGGATGAAGACTGGAGAGATTCCTTGGGGCTCCTTGTGCGAAAGAGGACAAAGTTGTTAGGGGGGACGACTGAGTCTCAGGTGTCAGGGTGATGTTTAGTTAGGCCAAAACCCACGTTCACCTATTTTCTGCCATAGGCAGGCATTGGGTTTACTCAACATCCCCTGCACCAGTACAATCTCAGCCTGAGCTGCACCTGGATGGTCTATTAAGGGGCTCAAGAATTACAGGTCAACCTCCCCAGCCCTATGGAAATAGGGATTAAATATTCTTCTGTGGCCAGTCAATGAAAACTGGCTCTGGCCCTTAAGGAGCCCAGAAACTCACACAGAGATGTATTTCTCCTCTGTGGGACATGAGATGGCAGTGATTCATCACCTGAATATGGATGGTTTATTCTCTGAAATACTTCATGCTGCAAGTAATTGTCCCTTTTTAAAAACTGCTGTGCTTCAGAAGTCATGATAGGTGAGTGGTCCAGTCTGGAAAGTTTCTTCGAGAGCTGGGAATGGGCAGTTCAACACTGCTGCAAAGCACTGGGAAAGTGCCTTGTGGATTAAATCTCTGTTCAGGGCCTTATCCTCCTTCACTCACTTTAAAATTGCTGAAATGAAAACAGAGGCAAAGCAGCAGGCTTTCTGTTTAGATAAGTGATGTCCTTTGTATCAAACAATCATTTTAAACTGCACTCAGAGCCCGTTATGTTAATGTTTGTTCTTGCTAAGGCATCCTGTCAAGGCCCCTTTGGCGGTTGCTGCCTATCTGTTGCTTCTGTGGAGCCAAGTGAGATGAAAACCACTTCGTGCTCCTGCTCTGGTCTGCGGCAGCCCCGGGGTCTGTCTTGGATTTTCTTGCTGTCACCGAGACAGATGATTTGTTGTGGGAGTGGTAACAGGGCCTGGGAGTCCAGGGATGGAGCAGGACTCTACAGAGATGGGCATTTTGTGTATTCATTGATTTTCTTGGTATTTGACCAGGATCTAGTATAGGAGAGGGTACAGTACTAGAGCTATATGGAAGTAGCGGCTGTGCAGCCTGATGTCCTGTGAGGTGGCAGCATGTGCCACACCAGCTTGCAGCAGGGGCAGAACAAGTGTCTCTGCTGGTGACAACAGGTCATGCTGGTTGGCACCATTGAAAGTCTTACAACTAATTGTTTCTTCACCTACCTTCTACCTATTGGGAACTTGGTTTCACACTCTGCCCCACTAAACATCCCCAAACAAGGTTCATGTAACGTGGCTGTTTACCTGTGCAATGGATTTGAATACTTATTTTCCCCCCATAACTGATCTTGAATCACTTTTCTGCGTGCCTTGGATCAAAAAAGGATCGGGGTCTGCAGACCGAAAGCCATGGATTAAAATGCAAAGTACGCAGAAATTTTACATGATTTTGTTTTGTTCTTTCTAGAATGCATGAACTGCACGAGACTAGCGGATATGACTGAGAGGCTAAACACGCTTGAGGCCAAGGTAAGGACCTGCCTTTATTCTTCTGTTTGGCAAAAATTTCCAAGAGTTGCTGCTGAAAAAGATGTTGAGTTGGCAGCTTGGAGAGATCAGGTGTCTGTCCTTCTCTCCACAGCGAGGAACATGCCGTGGTGGTGGTCCTGCCCCAGGGAACGAGGGCAGCACTGCTGTGCACACGGGCATTGCTCACCTCTGGCACTGCTGTGCACACGGGCATTGCTCACCTCTGGCCTGGCCCCTCCTGCTTCCCGCGCATCCTCTTCGGCTTCACTCTGCCACACAGCTGCATCTGTCTCCCTTCTTCCCTGCTGTCACAAACGTGCAGCTGCTAATAAATAATCAATAGCTCACTGCTCTTGACTGGAACAGGTTGGTTCAGGTTTTGCTCCAGAAACGGAGGGCAGACAGAGCTGTATGAATAATCTCTTGCCTTCAGCTGGTTGATAATACAGGGGTGTAAAGCAGTGATTCCCCTGGCTCAGGAAGGAAGCCGGGGATTCTGGTCCCAGATTCTGATTCTGGTCTCTCTCACTAAAAATACCTTGTAGAAACCTTACCAATGTAGAGTGCAAAACAGAGGAGTAATGGTATGTAGACTTTTCTAAGAATAGTTGTTCATTAGCCTGCTCTTCAAGTGGTATCCACTCCTGCTTTTTTATCCCTTTTCTGAAAGATGGAGGCTTTCATGCGTGGTTTAGTGGAGACAAACGTTAAGGGGAGACCTTCATGTTGTGGGGTTTTTTTCCTGCAAATTGTTTTAATTTCTACCTACCTAGTGGGATTCTACCTAGTGGGATTCAGATAAATTGTTCCAGTCTAGCAACAAAGAAGCTGAATCAGTTGGTCCCCTTTGAGCTGTGGTCCCTCCTGTGACAGCCCAGTCCTGGCTGTTAGATATAGTGCTTTGGTCCTTTTAAGGCATTGTGCTGCTGTTATTATTCATTAACTGATGGTTATTAATGACATAAAAGAATCTGGGGAGAAACCTTTGTGGAGGGAGGTGGTGGATGTGTGGTGATTTTGAGGCCAGTGCATGATATTATGGTAATTTGGGAATTGTCTGTGCTGAAATGGAGTGAGCAGTGTTGTCTGGAACTTCCTTAAAGCCTTTGCAGTTGTATTTCACTACAGGAAAATGAAGAGGTGGGGGGAATGAAATTCTGGGGAGCAGAATTGTTCGAGTGAAAACAACTGTTGTAGTGCAAAGGAGAAAGATGAGCTGGATTGTTTTTCCGAGCAGCGGGACCTGGCAGGTGGGTGTTCTTTGGCAGCGAGGAGCTGGAGGCGTTTGGAGAGGAGAGAGGGGCTGGTGACTGACCTCTGCGTGTGCAGTCCCGAATCCAAGTAAGGCAGGGGACCAGCCTCAGAGAGGTGTAAATCAGCCCTCCCATGCTCAGCCTGTAGCCAGCTGTACTTTGCTTTCTAGGGCTTTCTGTATTTGGCTCACTGGAAAATGATAACCAAAGACTGTCCTGACATCAGAGCGCCTGTGCTCTGCTGGCTTGTGTTGCTCAGCACTTGTGCTGGGTAACAAATCATAAGAGGCTAATGGCAACCTCAGCCGGGCCCCTGGCAGGACTTCATGGAGGAGGAAGCAGGTCCTACCTACCCAAATCCCCTTGAGAAGTCTTAGCCCAAAAATGAAACTGCACCCAGGTCAGTGGGTTTGTCTTACAGATATGAAGCTGGTTTAAATCGGGTGACATTCCCATCGCCTGAAGGCAGTCTGCTCTCTGGTGTTGGCACCAACTGTCAGATGCCCATGGTATTTGGGAAGTGCTGCCTGCTTGCTTTCTGCATGGGAGCTCTAGTGAAGGCAGGAGCACATTGTCTTCTACTCTAACCTAGGACACTTGTTGTGCAGCAACTGGCATTTGTCTCCTGACTGGCAAACCTGACGTGCTGTCCTTAGGAAATGCTCCCTATGTTGGCAGCCATATGGCTGCAACCTGCTCTGCATTCAGGAGGGAGCACTGAGTCATCATCAACAAACACAGTTGATGGCTGAAGACATCATAGTCTTGTAGACCTTCCAACATGAGGGATAGCGAGGCAGATGCCTGCAAAGTTCAGTGCCAAGATGTAGCCAGCCAGACCCTGGAGATGACACTTGAAGGATTTTGGTACATAGCCAAGACCACACCACCTCCTCTCTGCCTTCTTGAGAGTGGGGCTTTGGGTAACTTTATTCGTGTCAGCTCTCATTCCTGGCCATAGTGCATCATGTCTCTGTTTTAGTGCTGCAGCGAGGCAATTTGTGTTGTTGCTGTGATAGGTTTCCTTCTGACTTTACTATGTTCCCACAGAGACCCAAGTTGGGAGCAAAGCTTACCAAAGGGTTTACTTTTACAGAGGGAAATGAGTTATTTCTTTCTATTGTAAAGTACTAAAGACTGTGTCTCTGCAAGGGTGCCTTCTGCAGCACAGCCCAGCAATGTCATTATCAATCTTTTGACTTCCACTTTGTTTGAAAAGCTGTGGGTGCTGTGCAAACATTGACTGTAGCTACTAACTGGAGAGTGAAGCAACATTACACAAATGCTGGTGCTGTTCGCAAGAGAAATATGCTGATTCACCCTTTTTTCAAGGTTAATTTAAGTTCAGTTCGATCTATGTAGCAATGTCATGTCCTCAGTTGTTGTCCTCAGCTATTCAATAATAGCTAGCACCATTAAAAAGGCGCTTTAATTTGTTTAGTATTGTCTGTATTCCTGCTCTGGATTTTGGAGAAAGGTCCCTATTTTGCTGGATGATCTGGATGCGAAGTTGTCTCTCAGCTGTCCAAACCGTCTTCTTGTAATGTCTCATTTCACCACAACAACAGCCTGAAGCTGTTCGAAGGAAGACAGGAGTAACAGGATGGGCACACACATCCCTTACCAGTGCTGGAGACTGATCCCCTGCTGATTTTTGCTGTCTTGTTCTGCAAAGGCAGATGTGGAAGTCCATCCTTCCTATGAGCAGAGACGGATTTTCCTGCCACAGTCCTGCTCCTTCTGGACACAGCTGAAGTTGAGGAACTTTGCTGCTTTTGCTCTTTTGAATTTCAGCCCAGCATGACCATGGTGAGCTCAGAGAATGGCAACGGGTAAGATGAGCCACTTCAGCGTAGCCAGCCAGCTTCAAGCAGGTCAGGCCTTTGGCACCTGCTGTAAGGGCTTTGAGGCATGTGGAGTCTGTGTAGAGTTGTTATGAATACGGCAAGGTCCAAGGGTGAGAGCAAATGTGTGGAAAGCTACCTCTGAAGGCACTGTGGACCTGGGCAGATCGGTGCTGGGTGAGAAGTTTTGCTTTAATAGAGTAGGTTAGGGACAAGTGAAAAACAAATCTCTTCCTCACACCTCTGCAACAGGACAAGGAGCCAAGAGCCTTTCTTGGTTATGTGTGAGAATATGTAAAATGCATGTTTGTCCTCCAGTCGCTGTGAAGGGCAAGTTAAGGAAACTTAAACTCAGTTGTGGAAGAAGAGGCTACAAGACTGTGGTTTCTTCTTTCCCCATTGCTCTTCTGTAGGCCTTTATAGCCGTTCCCCTAAAAAATGGGGATGTAACCAGAAATGGTCTCCTCTTTCTTATTATAAGGATGAGTTGGTTCATCCAGCTTGTAAGATCAGTGTCCAAATGAGGTAATAAAAGTAACCCTCTGATTTTTGTAATATGAGAGCTGGATCAGAAAGTGAGAAGCAAGAATAAACACAGAGCAAATGGAATGAAGAATGACTCATTAGGGACTGGTGCTTATATAGCCCTTGGGGAGGAGAGAGACTCTGAGACATGACTGAACTATGTGGCAGGACAAACTCTTCACGTGTCTTATGCTTTCCTTAACGCTGCTCTAGGTTGTCCTTGTGGCTGTAGGAGATGTTTCTGCAGGAAAGGAGGTGAAGGGAGATGTAATCAGGTTCCATCCTCATCTCCCCTGTTTTGAGTTACCTTGTCATCTCCCCAGGATGGAGTTGGCCAGTTCCATTTGCTTGGTACGAGACCCATTTGGGTGCCAGAGATTTGAAAGCTTGATTGATGGTGTTGAGCTTGAAATCCACAGGCCATGGGAATCTACGTCAGGGAGGATGGTGTTGAGCCTGGGGTCAAGGACAAGAAAGTGTGCAGGCTGGAAGAAAACTACCCCCTCCCTAAGCCCCAACATGCCAAACCTTACTTCTCTCCCATGACATCTTACTTGACGTCACTACAGCACCCCCTGACCCTGCGGGGAGCCTCATTGATGGGAGGGCAGAATGAAGCCTGCTTTTATTTCATATGAAAGGTTTCTCCTTAGGCCAGCACAGTTTCTTAGTGGGAAGAGTGTACAGCCCTTCCTTTCTGAATTTCCTGAGCCTGATGCTGCCCTCCTGTGTCACAGGACCGAGCCCCCACAAACCACCGAAGCTCAAGAGAGCTGCAGTGTCAGGAGAGAGCAGCACCACTGCCCGCAGCAGGCAGTGCTAGCAGGAAACCAGGCAGCTGCATAAAAATTTCTGCTCATTTTGTTCGCCCAGTTTCTTCTAATAACCTCCACCACAGAGCTATGGACAGTGCGGTATTACTCCCAGCTTTTGGTTGGAGCTTGAGCGCAGCATTTGATCCGAGTTGATATAACCCAGTCTCATCTCCTGACACGGCTTTTGAGAAGTTCATGGTGTTTCACTTACAGCTTTAATGCAGGGAGATAACGTTACATATCTAGTGTCTGATTGATTCACTGTGTGATTGATAAATGACATGCATATTTTTTGGATGAAAATGGCCTTTGTAACGTGATTCCCCACGCAGAAGATTCTGAAAGGTTTTAAAGAAAACCTTTGTACTGTGCACAGAGTTTGATCAATACATTGCTATTTATATGAAATCACCCCATTTATTCAGAACAGATTACCCCATAGCACCTTCGCTACCCTGTGTCTTTTGATTATGAAGCACCATTACTTGGAGTTTTAATGGTATGCAACGTTTCTGTATCTCCCCCTTCTTCCAAGCAGCTACATGAAATACTGGCAGCTGTCTGGGATGTTTTATGTGGTTTGTCTTTTCTTTCTCTGATAGACAATAAAACAATTTCCTGCTGTAGTGGAGAAATACTTGGAAAATAGAAGATGTTTCATAGTACTGTGACCTGACTGAGAGATTGGAAGGGAAACCCCAGTTGCTTGGCTGTGAGGCTGCTGGTCCTATGGAGTGGACATTAGCGGTTCCTTGATATTTCAAGGACTTTCATGGATTTTCCATGTTGTGTATGTGATTGCCACTAACAGTTACTTATTTTCTTTCTGTTCTGAACTGGAAGGTGGCTTACCTAATCTCTAAGGTTTCCTAATGACCCTGTGCAGAATCTGCTTCTCCAGCTCCAGTAATGCATTGAATTTAAGGAGTATTTGGGCTATTTCACAGGTAGCTGTGTAATAACCAGCTGGTTTCTAGTAGCAATAACAAACTTAAATCAATCCCTGTAAAATTTTTAATTTAATACTGAGTTTCTGTAGGTCAGTTAATGTAATGAATGTCCCTAGGAATAAAATGCAACTTCCTCACTGATTTTTACAAGGGAACCAAACCACGAACCAAAACTGGGTGGGCAAACTGAATTTTGTGTCAATGTTCATATCTGAACTTTGCATCTATCTCATTGGCCTTTTTTCTAATTAGCAATAATCATGCTTATGATTAGGACACTTGAGGCAGTTTGGGTACTGGCCTTTCTCTCATTTGGGCATGCTTCCGTCTTTCGGAATGACAGTTAAAATCCTTTCGTTCTCAAGTCTAGTAATTGTTGGATCTTATTTCTTATCACTGGTGGATTGAAGGAGCAATCTGTCCCCTAAGACTGTTCCATGTGTTTGGCAAATGCTGTAAATCACTTGCCAGAACCACAAAAAGGCTTTAAAGACGTCCTCCTCCACCATGCCCTCCTGCAAAGTCTTTTAGTTACAAGTTTGATGGTTTTAGTCAAATAGATTTAATATTTTCATAAAATAACTTTGAAAAATTCTGTTTTCCTATGACATGCAACTTAATTTGCCAAGCAAATCCTACGTCTGCATTAGGATTTGCTTTTGGTGTGTTTAATACCTGGGAATGTTGTTTACAACCTTTGTTTTTTAAGATAAATACTTCTGTGGACAAAAAGTAGGCTTCAGCAAGGGAGGTATGTGAGGAGCCTAAGGGATGTCAGTGCTCAGCTCCTTTGGTAATCCCGTGCCCAAACATGCAAACTGCCACTTGATTCTCAATCAGAAATTCTAGTGGATCTTTGTAAGGAAAGTATGAGCATAAGAGAAAAATGACATTGGGTCCTTTTTTTCAGCTTGCACCAAGGCCAGCCAGGAAAGGACCAAGCCCCTTATCTTTTCCAGTTGTGCCGCGCTCTTCTTGCAGCTTTTCATTTAGGGTCCAGCGGAGGAGGAGAGCATGCAAGGCATCTCGGCCTATTTGAGCTGGCTGATGTGAATCTCTCAGCCAGAGTTGAGGGCTCCTCACCTGGTGAGAAGCAGAGAGCTGATCTCATTGCTGAGAACAGATGTTACTTTGTCAAGACCGAGTTCATCTCGGGCTGGCCTGGCTCCATGTCCGTAGCACTGCTACATCCCCAGCAGGTGACAAGCAATAAATTGGACAGAGAAGAACGATGTGATTTTGAAGGTGGAAGGTTATAGCTCTGATGTATTTTTATCAGGTGTTTTAACGTAATGGTGGGGAATCTGATTTCACTCTGAGCTCCTTTGTGTACTTCACTCTGCAATGAGCTCTTAGCACGGCATTGAAGGATTGCTGGATCCTTTCCACATCTAGCTTCTTCCCCTGGCTCTGACACTTTGGGGTGCCAGTGATGGCAGGCTGCATGTGCTCACAGCAGCAGAGGTAAATCTCCAACGTGTAGCAGTATCAGAGAAGCTCCCCAGGTGCCTCAGAGTGCAGTGACCCAGTAAAGACCACTGCCAGTCCTTCCCTCACTGCTGCTCTCTCAAGCAAAGCCTTGATGGTCTGATGATCTGCTGAACGTTGCCTGCATTTCATCTAAACTAGTAGGCTAGCCTGTGCTTTTGTGTCTTCTCTGCTTTGATTCCCCCCCAGAAGATACCTGCTGATGAAACAGTCACTTTTTGCATCCTCTTTTTTGGAAATCCTGTAAAACTGTACAAAAAACTAAATACCTTTGCAGAAAGAGCATGAACTGTGCTACTTGTGGATTGGCAGAAGCCTTTAGTCCACATTTCTGTCTTCCATGCAATAGCTGATGACACAGACCTTACCTTTTGGTCTACATTGGGTCACTACAGTGACATCAGCTATTGCTTCCCACATAATTTATCAATATAATGAAAACTCCTCCATGCACTAATTATCTTGTCCCCTTTGGCCAAAGCCTCTAAGATGTAATAGGGATGAAGTCACCCAGGTTCTCTCTGGGCACCCAGTTCATCAGATTTTAGTGGACACTTACTGAATGTCTTTTGGCTTTTGAAACCAAGCAATTGCATCTGCGTTGGAGCCTTGCGTTCACAGGTTTCATATTGCTACAAGAGAGATACCATTCTCCATCAGATTTTGTGAAACTCCCTGTTTAGCTCTGTGTCTTGATGAATGATTAAAAAACTCTTATATTTGCCAAATAATTTGCTATAAAGAAAGATATGTCCAACAAGTTATGCAATTACCATTATTAATCAGCTTGCGTCTTTACAAGATCAAGGGAATCTTATTTTACACTGGAATTTTTAGCTGATGAGCTGGATTCATGCAGTTTCTTTCCCTCCTCTTTAGAGAGGGATGGAGGGGAGTTAATTCTGCCAGTGCTTCAAGAGACCAAATATCCCCTGTTTATTAATTAATAATATCCATCTGGATTATGTCAAATGATTCCCTCTGCATTTCTATGGATTTTTATCCAAAGAAAAAGCATTCTGGGCCCTGTTGTATCAATTTTGAAATCTTTGGAAGCCCGGCTGTTCTTTCCTTGTTTCTAGCACCTACTAGTTACAGGACATCAGGAATGCGAGCAGAGGACGGATGATGGGAGGAGGCTGTGTTTGTGAAATCTTCTTTTGATGTGTGGGAACAACCAAAATAGGGTTCTTGAAAGCCACTACAAGCCAAAAAAAGTCCTCTGACACTGAACATCTCAAGAAGATGAAAACCTTCCTCCCGTTTCCATTGTCCCTGGCCTGAGCTTTTGATCTGATGCAAGAAATGTGGTATGTGTCTGAAGTTTAGAAAGTTTATGCTGGCAAATAGAAAAGGGGGAGGTGGGTTGAGTAAGCTGGGACTGAGCTTCAGGCACATAACACTAATGTCCCTGCTGAGGGCCCTACGTGTGAGCGGGCCCCACAGTGAAGAGCCAGGCTTTGAGCCACGGGAGAAGAGCAAGCGCCAGATCCTGTACAGAGGTGAGCCCGGCGGCTCTGCGGGACTCAAAAGGCCCAGGGGTGAGTTTTGCAGGCAATAACCTCTGCCGCTGGCGCTGGCCTGCGAGCTCCTTGGCCAGTGCACTGCATCATCCCTCCTGCATTCCCTTCGTGTTCACACGCCGTCTCCTACGTCGGGCCCGTCTCCCGCTGCGGTGTTGGCAGGAGACGCGGCCCCATTTCAGTTCTTTCCAGCTTTCTGACCCAGTTCAGCTGCGTCTGAGAGGTGGGGTCTGGAAACCAGAGACAAGCCCTCATGCCGGTGGGACCTCTGTTGCCAGAGGCTCCAGTTCAGCGTGTCCATTTAGGCTCAGATTTGACTTTTTGCTTCCATATGTGCAAAAAGACAAAAGCCCGAGTGTTTTGCCGAGTTGAGGCCATCCTTCACCTTGTGCAACGCAGCGCAAACTGGGGAGGAAAGGCCTTCACGTCTTCTGCAGGGATCTGCTCTCCTGACACCACAGGCAGCAACCACAAGCGCTGCCCTTCAGCTAGTTCTCTGTTCCTGCTCTGGTTGCTTGGGTGACTAACGTTGCCCATGGCATCAAGACATACTTCGTTTATATGGTGGCATTAGGATGTTTTCTGCCTCCATTCTTCATGGAGGCATAACTTCTGCATTGAAAGTGGTAACAGCAACAGAGGTGGGCACTGCTTGCAATGAGGATTTCCAATCAAAACCACACGTTCTTCTTCACTTGGTGTTATCTCTGCCTCTACCTCAACCTTATTGACTGGAAAATACCAAGACTTTAATACTGAGACTTTAATACATTGCACATTTTGCTAATTTGCTTTCTGGCTGTGAGCCTCTGTGGTATCATTTTCCAGCAGTTTACTCAGAGGGCTAGAAACTTTCTTTTTTTGTTTAATGAAAGTGGGAATTCTCCTCGAGTCCCTTGACTACGGCAATGGCAGCCTTAAGAAAACAGAACGTGACAGAAAATAGATGAATGGCTCCAGTGCTATTGCAATAATGCGTAAGGACCCCGTTTGTGCTGTGCTGTGCTAGCTTGTGAGAGGACACTGTGTATAGTTTGAGATTCTGAATGTGACTAAATCCCTCGTGCTTTTCCTTCTTTAGTTTGGCTCTGTGGATCTCACGGATGTGAGAGCTCTCTTCTTTCTACTTTATTTCTTTTGGGCACTTCTTCAGTCCTAATCATAAAAACTAGAATTTCTCAGCAGTTTCAAGTCTGGAGAATTCCTGACCTCTGTCATTTTGTGCCCAGGGAAAATAAACTTGTTACTATGGTTTGAGCCTTAATGACTGCTAAGTATATATAGTCAATTTATAAAAGAGCATAGTGGATTATCCTGTGCATGCCTTTAAATCTTTCACAGCATTTATTATCAGAGCGCTCATTTAAAACATGTTGTTTTAATGAAAAGGATACCGTTGCCACTGTTTTGTGTTGATTATGTGGTAACACATTTTTATTATCACCCATAAAAATGATTTGGAGCTGTTCCACTCCAGATGCAACCTTCGGCAGAGCTGTACTAGTGCCGCTCGTGCTGCCCGGGAGGGCCCCGGACCCCTGCAGTTTGCTGGTCTCTGACCATTGCTGCTATTGATTTAATATCACCTCTTCCCACAGCACTGCTGGGCTGCGGCAAAATCCTGTCCAAGACAGCCCTTGTCGGTCCCTTCCTCTCAGCAGGAGCACCTGAACCCTGCCCTGGCTGTAGCCCCTCAAATTTGCCACCTCCGGGATTAGTTTTGCCTCTGTTGCTGAGTACACTTTGGTAACATCCAGGTGTTTTGCTGGGGAGGTAAGAGGATAATAGAATAGTATAAAGTGATTCAGAAAAGGTCTTCAATGCACGCTTGAGTCCCATGTCAATGGGAATTAAGCACGATTAAGGTAAGGCACATACTTAAGTGTTTGTTGAACTGGTAGCATATTTCCTTGGAAGTCTAACAAATCATTAGGGAGAAGCACAGAAGTGCAAGAGACAAACTGAACCGATTCCTTCCTTGCCTGGCGTCAGAGAAGCCTGTTGAACAAAAGCATTCTGACCTGATTCCTTTTTGCTTTCTTATTACTCAGAAAGCGAGACTCAGGATCCATGAATAAAGATCCTTGCAATAAAGGAAGAATTTTGCTTGTTTGCAACAGCTGAGGTTCAGCTCCCTTGCACTTAACCTAGCTCCCAGTTTAATTAGTTTCTGATTCACCCCTGTCAGGCCAGTGCATTCTGCAGGAAGTTCATCATTTCTGGCGCTGCTGCAATACTGGCTCTCACCGTGCCTTGTAATAAATAAGTGATAAACCTTGTAATAATTGCAAGTTAAAAACAAACAAGCGGAGCCAAGTCACTCTCATTTATAATTGCAGTGTGACTTCATTATGTAAAGACAACACGGCATGTAAAAGCTGAAACTTCTAGGGATTTAGTGGAAAGTTTGAGCTGTATTCTCTTTTATTTCCCTTATCCCTAAATCAGTATTTGCTTAGGTGGTTTCCAAACAGGAAGAGACAGTGCTGTTACAAACCACAGTGTTGCACTCCTCGAACAATTTTCCTGTGAAGCTTTGCGCTTAGAAAGCAGACTTTGCTGGAGAAGCTGGGTGCTCGGATCAAAACTCTTGTTCTGGAAACCTCAGCCCTGCTCCTGCCCGATGGGCATCCTGTGTCCACTGTAGGCAGGCAGCTTTGCCAGGGATCGATCCAGCTGCCAGGTGAGCAGCAGGGTTGCTGCTGCATCCCAGACATGGCTAATGCAGGGGCTGCCGACCCTTGGGCTGCCGACCCTTGGGCTGCCCCGCTGGGAAGGTGGGTGCTGCCCTTGGCCTCTGTTTAGCTTCTGTCTAGCAATTGGGGTAAAATCCATTTGCAGCAGAGCACGTGGGCTTGGCACTCTGGGTCAGTGCTCCCAATGGCTTTGTAATTGAAGAGTTAGGCTTCTTCAAAATAAATCTGTAGACTACTCCGTTATGCCACCCTTGCTTAGTGGCTGGGAAGGCAGGGGGATGAAGCATTTAGATTAAAAGAGAAAACTTAATTTTTTTTTAAATCCTAATTTTGTGAAAACTTTAATTAAAAATGTTTATTATAAAATGCAATAAATGTTCCCCTGGGCTTCACTGTAGTGGAGTTCGTCAGTGTGCAGAGTCCACCTGGGTCCTCCATCCCTCTACTTCTTGTGGGCATTTAGGTTTTTTGCAGCCATGTTAAAGACTAACTTCCAGTTTCATACGGGCCACCAGTGGCCAGGGGAGTACAACTCGATGAACAGCAGTCTAAATCATATGGGAAAACAAGGTCATTTTGCCAAGGAGCTTATCTTGTAAATGGCCCAGATAGCTCATTGGGACGCACATTGGGATGTGGATTTATTTGAAGGTAGTGTGTTTCCAAGGTATAGAAACAGTTGTGAGTTTTAATAATACCCTATTACTTCTAAGGAGAGCTCTTTGAGGAAATTGCCTACCTTATTTCATTCACTCCAAAATTAAAGCACTTCAGCTCTTTAAAAGTTCCATCTTCTCCATCTTCTTTAATTTGGTCAGCATTTGTACGTTGACTTGCAACCAGGACTTTTACTGAGGCATCTCAGTTTGCTACCCTGGGCATCCTACAGCCCTTCACCTTGTACCAGCTCTCAGTAATTTCTGACCTGATGACTCTGGTTTTCAACACATAATCTCACAGTGAAATGCTGTGTTCCCTAACGTCAGCTCTGATCCCTGGTTTCATGTTTCTCACCAGGGAGACAAACCCATGTGAAGCTGAGTCTCTCTGTGAGCAGTGAAGCCCTCTCCAAGGAGGGCACGTGAGGATTGAGACCATGTATGAATCCATCCCACTGACCTTGTTTGCCTTTGCTGTGTCCCCTGTCTAGATCCTTCTGCTCGAGGCTGCAGAGCGAAGCCCGCCGTTGGAAAACAACCTGCCAATCACTGGGACGACGGCCACGTGGTATGACGATTTGCTACCAGATGCCTTTCCCCTGCTAAATCCCGGGACTGTCCTGAGGAAAACAGTGGGATCTGTTGGTAAGCATAACCTGCTCTTCACCAAATCGCCCACCCTACATACACAATTCCTATAGGGTATCTAAAACGGAGGCTGTGTTGGTCTGCTGTAGAATTGGAAGCTGCAGGGGAGAGGGGTTGGAAGGAAATGAGCTCCTTCCCTCTGCTCTGTAAGGGAGAAGAGGGATAAGATTTTCAGATGGACAATTCCTCTCTTCTTTTGTGGGCATGTTTGCTGCCGTGTGTTTGATCCAGCAGGGAGCCATCAATGGGAGTGGCTGCACTCAGGCTGCATGGTGCTGCCTGATGAGCACGGGGGGCAGGCAGCCTTGCTGGCATGAGTGGCTCCGTGTCTGTACTTTGCTTTGCACCCTCAGCAGGGACACCATAGCATTGGTTCTTGCAAACACTCGCTGCAAGATGGGATTGTGCTCAGTGGGAAAACCACCCTGCGGAGAGGCATTTTGAGAGCTTTCAGCCTCTGTTTCAGGGTCAGAATCAGCATTATGTAGCTCTAGAGCCAGGATTCCTTCAAACCAGGGGCTGTTCAGTCTAAGGGTGTAACGTTGTCTTGTGTCTCTTCCTCTCTGCCGAGCTGTGAATGCAGAGGTGGTCGCGCACCAACACCCATGTGGACTCACAGACAAGGAATGAATTCAATCCTCTCCAATGCCACCTTGAACCATCCTTTTAGCTGCAGGGAGCTGGATGCAATTTCCTCAGGGCCCCTTCCCACTGCCTGTGCAGGAGTGAGGATCGCCCCTTCGCAAAGAGAGGGACTTTCAGTTTTTCTCTCCGTGTCTCTGCCCCTCCTCGAGTTAAGCCAGCACAGGGCAGGCATGTTCCTAGAAGAAAGCAACTAAGCTCAGAAACTAACATATTAAGCTCCATTTTGCCAGCCTTAACAGCCTGTCGCTAGCCTCGATTTCTGTTGGCACAAGCATCTAATGAGCTGAATTCTGGTCTCTGAAAAGTTAGATTTCTGTTAACCTCAGTAGGGCCACTATGCCTGCCTGTGTGTTTCAGTGTACGTATTTTGAGTCCAAAGACTGTGGATTTTGAGGCCTGGATAGGTTGAAACATTCCTGAGGAAACTCCAGAGAGCCATCAGGATCACAGGGGGACAATTCATACTCACCTACTCAGCGCCGAATGCAGCATTTCCCCGTCTGGTAGCAGTGTGGGGAGGTAGAGGACTGGGGTAGGGGTAATTCTTGGTTTTATTAGGACAAAAAACTTTCCCATGAATAGCAACATCAGTTGCACTCTACATTCTATTTTTTAAACTTACCATAAACACAATGCGCTGTTTTATGATCCCTCTTGTGGCATGAAAAAAAAATACACTTATAAGAAAATCTCCCTCTGAGCCCACTTGGCTAGACAGATCCCCACGCATTGAATTTCCTTGACCTTGGCATTCTCACTTCAAGATCCTCGCTCTCTGCTTCCAAAGCCCTGTCTGTCAGTTGCTTTGCTTGCTCCCAGAGCAGTTCTTCAGTTCTTTATCCTCTGTAGGGCCTACTTTGCTTTTTTCTTCTTTTTTTTTTTCCTTTTTTTTTTTTTTTGTCAGAGCAGTTTATTATGGCAACCCTTCATGACTGCAGCAGACTTGGAGCAACCAACATAGACCAGATGTCGTCCATGTTTATAATTTGACAGGATGCCACAACATGGAGGGAGGTTCGCTAACAATATGTTCTGCAAAGTATTTTCAGAACCACAGTGATGGCTGCCAGGAACTGAATTAAAGCAGTTTCCCCCAGTGTCCATTATATGCTCATTCTGCCTTCTCCATGTAATTTATTTTTGCTGTTGCAGTATCTCTGCACCTGCACTTCATTGTACTAACGTCAATCCAGCAAAAGTACTGACAACTCTCTACCTTCCACTCAAAGTCCTTTCCTCTCAGAGCCTCTGTACACATGATAATCTTGTCTTGCTCAGCAAGGAACAGCAAATGCCACTCACCCAGGCAGTGATGCACAACAGAATGGATCTCCTGTAGCACTTGCATCAGGCTGACTCCATGGTCCAGTATCAGCACCCTCCACCCCTGCAGTAAATCCAGGAGGTAGCTAGTGATCACCTTCAAAAAACAGGTGATGTTGTCTGAGCTTTACGTGAGTCTGTCTTGTCAGCCAGACTTCCAGGCTGTGCGCACAGCCGCCTGCATGCGTTACAGCCCTGCCTGTGTGCTACCAGGTGTAGTCCTTGCTCACTGTTGCCCTTTATTTTTCTAGCCTTGATTTATTTAACCTAGTGTGGAATACCCACTCTAGCGTAATAACTGGGAATCAGGTATGCACTGGACCGTTTCAGGTCAGGACAGTGTCTTTCAGCAATTAGAAATAATCAGCTGAGTTGCTTATTGACATGTGACTGCCTGCTCAAGCCCCTACCCGAGCTCTGTGGGCTTCAAATGCTTGCTTTGCTAAGGAGCTGTGGGGATGTTTCATGGATCTGGGTGCACATTTGGCTTCCTTCCCTGCCCACACCAGTTTCTATCTACAATTCAAAGCCAGCCAAAAAAACGCAATGTGGATTTTGGTGAAATGTAGGGAATTTCATGCAGTTGGTTTAGGATGGTGGGGGGCTGCCCATTTTGCATGATTTCAGCACTGTACTGTGACTTGTTGCTCAAAGCTGGCCCCAGGCTCACTTACAGAGATTGCAGACCTCAGGAGATCTTTGAGCAAGTGCGGTATTAGAGTAGGTGGAAGTCAAACCTGAGTGTCCTGTGTGGTTTGGGGTTGTGGAAAGCTAAGCCTCTGTCCCTCCCATCCCCTTCCCCAGAGTTTTTTGTGAAATATTGCCTACTTTGCCCTGCTTCTAGTTTTTCAGCCAAAGCAAATCCAAATCCTAGCTTGCATGCCACCAAGTTTCTCAGCTGCATGGACTAAGGGCAGAATGTTGATGCCTAACACAGAGATGGTTGATATGGACTAGATGCTTTGAATGGTGGGGGTGTTTCTGGATGACCTTACAGCTCTGGGTTGGCTGACACCTCTCCAGGCTGAAGTCCAGGAAAACTTGCTACCGTTTATTAGGGTGGTTATTTCTTCTGTGAGTGACAGGGCTGAGAATAGACAATCATTTAAAAGCAATCAGAGCTGTTGAGACAGCTGCACCACTGGCCTTTCTGATCAGCTTGTTAATCAACAGGATACATTTTACTGAGCATTAAGAAAATATATATGCTCTGGCTGAGCCAGTTGGCAGCAAGAGACCTAATTTTTCCTATCTTTTTCCCTTTTTTTTTTTTCTTCACCCTGACCCTCTTAACTAGAGCCTAAAGGACACAGAGGAGCAGAGGAGCAGTTAATACCACAGGGTAAGTCAACGGTTTCTGCTGTTTCCTCTTTCAATGCACAAAATGTTGCTATGCCCAGTCCTGTACATGGTATGTCCCAAAAAGCAGAGGGTCCTGTGGCCAGGAGTCCTCAGTGATTCAGAGCCTCACAGATACGGAGAGGCTGGGTTTTATCAGATCATGGGCTGCTCTGGTTAGAAAGGCCAAATGCCAGCTTTATCATCTTTGAGACATGCAGTATCCCCAGCACACAAAGGACGGAAAGCGCTGCCTGATGGAGAGGCAGTTCACTGGACGACACGTGGCTACAGTGAGCAGGACGTGTGCTGAGCGATGTGAGAAAACACCATTACTGTCTTACTGGTATTGCCTGCCGGGGGCACTGAGAGCTGCTGGTGATGTTCTGGGCATCATTTTGCTAAGCTCCCTACAGAGAATACCCTGCTCCTGTTCAGAGGAAACCTTGGAGAAGGAAAGGGAACAGATGGTGTGTTGCAGGTTAATGACAGGGCCAGGAAGAAAATCCAGGTCTCTGCACATCTGATTTGGTTTCCAGCAGTAGAATACTCACCCTCTGCCTCCTTGCCCCCCACTCCATCCCTGCCACCCCCCATGGCTTTTTCTTTCATATTTTTGGAGGATAAATACTCACCATGGGCTTTGGCTCTCTGAAAGCAATGCTACTGCAGCAAAGCTGATTTATGCCAGCTGAAGATTTGGCCTATTCATTTCCCTCCCCCTTTTTCCCTGAATCCTTCCCTCTTTCTTCTCCCTTTTGCACTTGTCTCATTTATGCTGGTAACACCATTTGTCACCAGTATGAGCATTTGCCTGACACATTACTCAGTGCTGCTTCTCCTAGTCTTTCCTTTAGCGCTTTCCACCTTCGGGGAAGTAAGTGCCAGTTTCTTTAAAGCTCCACTGCAGCAGCGTGATTGAGGATGCTAGCAGCAAATGATTGCTCTTGGTCTGCAGAAGTTCATAGGATTGAGTTATACAGGTTGAACTGAAGGATTGAGGCTGATTTATACAAGCGAGGCAACGTTTTGACCCACACTCAGCAGCACTGTGTTGTGCTTGCAAAACAGTGTTTCTGCTGTTCTTCCCTCTATGCTGGAAAGAATTTGCTGCAATAAAGTTTCAGGTGTGTTGGGGCTTTTTGGTAGGGGAAGGAAGCTGTTTGCATTGCTGTGAACAAATGCTCTCTTAAATGTGCTCCTGATCACCTGCCTGAGCTTGCCAAGTACAGCATCCACTGTTAGGTGAGATCCATTAAAGGAACCCCTCTGTTCACAGAAAAGTCTACAGTTTGTGTCCTGTGGGTAAGCAAATTGATCTAAATTAAAACCTTACCTTAATTCCTTGTTCAATACTCAAATTAAGTCAGATCTTTATTGATGAGTGAATAAAACAAAAGTACAGGCACACACTGCCACACAAAGCCTTTGAAAAATCTCATTTCTTCAGTCTGCCCAGTTTCACCATGGACTAGAGATGGATAGATTTCATTTTTGTAAGAAAAAATAATTTGGACATCTCTCCAGGATGGCAAAAAAAAAGAAGAGAGGAAGGGGAACCTTTCAAGGGGGTCTAATATTGGGGGATTGTTGCTTTGTTCTGAGAAATGCAGAGAGCTTGGATGAATGTCTGAGGGGGACAAGGTTTTTGTGTCCCCAGGTGGGCTGTCCCACACCTAGAGTGGGAACCAGATCCAAATGTGGGAGCTGCAAATCCTGTGAGCCTTGTTTTTTATTATGTAGCCCTGTTCCCTTTGGTACCAGCTGTGAAGGTGTTAGTTGGCCAGCTTGTTTCCTTTTTTCCTTCTCTCCCTCTATTCCTGTCCATTCTCTTCCACCCCCTACACACAGCAGGTTCTCCTGGCACTGCTCTTGGAGGGTCCAGTACCTCTTCTGATACCAGGGAAGGGGAAGGACCCTGCTTAAGAGTTTATCAAAACCTAACTTGCACTCTGCTGGGTTATGGTCATATGTAATATACAGACTAAAACTTGGAATCTGAGTGCACTGAACTTTGGACTCAGATCTTCCTCTGGCTTTGTAGCTTGCATCTGCCACTGCTTTCAAATACTCAAAGCCCTTTGGTAGCCCAGAAACCAGGAACCTCTGACTCTCTTGGCTCTGACAGTTAATGCCTTTATTGTAACCATTAACCACTTAATCTGAGTAGACGGACTAACTTGCCCACCTCTCTAAGGTATTAAAGGCTTCACTGATGTTTTCCCAGTATTTAAGTGTATCTTTACAAAGCAGCTACTGCTCTTGTGAGCCAAAGACACACAGTGTTTTTCTGAAAAACACTATAAAATTGCCAAGCGTTGTTATTATTTTGATAGTCTAAAGAAAACAACATTAAGGTTTTATTTAGTGTCATCAGAAATAGTCACTTTCAGATTACAAACGCTGCCTGCACCTTTTGTAGGCTTACTGGGGGTCCGAGTGGACTTGCCAAGAAGCATCCTGCTGGGCTGTAATTATTGTGTTACTGGTATTTCCAGATGGGTTTGCTCAGCACCCTATTCATTGATATAAATTAGTAACATCTAGTTACTTCAAAAGTGTGGGTGCTTTAATTTCCGTTTGGGATGAAAAATGCTTGTGCACAGCATGGTACACTTGTTAGATGAATGAAACCAGGAGAAAACAGGGAAACATCTTTGATGCAGAATCTCTGGGTGGTATGTATAGATCAGCCAGAGCAAGTGGGAGACAGGGTTTGATTTGTTTTTGCAAATAATTTTGTGTATTTTGATACATTGGGACTACCACGGAGCTGACACGCATGTCTGGATGAAGCTAGCAAAGGAGTGCTTGACGGACCAGCCAGACCCTGCCCAGAGCTATTCAGACCTTGGGAAGGGGACAGTGTGGGCTCAGTTTAGCTTTGACCAGCGCATCCCAGCTGGAGGTACATGTCCTGCTGACTTTTTGAGGTGGGCCTTGTGCGTGGGGACATACTTGTTTCTTTAAAGACTGGAGGAAGAAGAGGAGAAGTAAGATCCAGTCTGACTCTTCTGCCCTACATACCAGCCAGCTCTTGCCACCAGTACCACCCTGTCTGTGCAAAGCTGCATTTCTCCCCCTTGCATCTTTGAGTCCTTCTCCTCTGGTTTCTAGGTTGCTAAAGATCTTCTGACCTCAGCAGTGTCCTAACCTCCAACTAATTTCCTTTCTGAATGTTTTCAGGGCTGCCAGGACAGGTTGGTCCTCCAGGCCCAGTCGGACCAACTGGTCTTCCAGGACCACCAGGTCCAAAAGGAGAGAGGGGACAACCCGGTGAGAGGGGCCCAGCAGGGCCACCAGGTAAGTCCTGGAGGAGGGCAGTGCTACCACGATAGGAGATATTTCAGTTTATACAAATTATCTGTGACAGCAGATCATAAAAGGCTGGACACACAAGATGTTGAGCATCTTCAGTTGATGTTGAATCCATTCCAGCGAGTCCCCTGGGCACCGAAATCAGCCAGCAGCTCTCCGAGCAGGCAACCACCTGCACGAGCGATGACAGTCCCTGGGATTTCCCGTGGAGCTGGAGAGAGCTTGTCCCAGAAAGCTGCAGAGCAGGATCATGTTTCCCCAGCCTGCTCAGGAGCTGTAAAAAACAGTCTCTGATCTGTCAGCCTTTGGAGAAGAGCATTCCCCATTTAACCCTCTCGCTGTGTGCCTGTTTTAACTCCCTTTTTTCTCCACCATTTGTGTGAAGCTGCCAGACATCAGAATGTCGAACTAATGATGCTTTTGTGTGTTAAGGGAAAGGGTTATGAGGCTATTCTTTCAGACTACACTCCATTCCTGAGCTAGGAGACTTTCTTCATCCCCAAAATGTTCCTAAATCTTTTGATGAAGGCGATACTACACAATAGGTGCCAGACCTCAAGGCTCTGTGCTTTCTATGTGTCTAAAAGGCTGTGCCTTGTAAATCTGAGCTCAGGAAAGATTTGAAACTTGGAGCATGCCTTAAATGTGAGAGCGGCCCTGAACGCTTTTTGGCATTTTCTGGCAACCTGTCAATGGCTAAAGTCTGGCCAAGGATGTGTCTGCCTTTTGGTTTCTCAGTTTGCAACAAGAGCCTTCCAGCCCCACAGGAAGCGGAATCAGTCTGCTGCTGGACTGCCTGGGTTTCTGTTGTTCTTTCTGTGCTTTCCTGGCAGTAAGGTGACATACAGGTGTACGTGGAGGGGAAGAGAAAGAGGGGTGCTTGATTTCACACCTTGCTGCCTTTAGGTTCTTGCTTAGCCTCAGGGAGGGGGCAGATTTTACTCTTTCAGGAATTAAGCTTCGCAGCACCTTTGAGCCAAGTAAGGCTATCTGCTTTGCAGAGGAAGATGCTAAAGGCAAATAAGGGAAAATTGGGAAGCTGTTCCTATTTCCCCCCACACCCCTAATTCTCACAATTACAGTTCAGGACAGAAATCCTTTGTCTTCCTATTGCCTTTTTACATTGTAGCATCATTAGCACATCTTCAAATGCACTAACACATCCTCTCCTGCCTCTGCACAGGGCTGTTGGGACCTCAAGGACCAAGAGGACTTCCAGGAGAAACCGGGATCCCAGGTCCTCCAGGTCCTCCAGGGCCACCAGCCACCCCAAGCCTCCCTCTTACCTTCCAACAAGGGGTTCTCTACTCACTCCAGCCCACAGCTGAAAAAGAAAGTAAGTTTCCTCCTCGGTTCCCATTTTTTTCTGGTACATCAGCGGAGTGGGCAGGCACGGAGCAGCTCAGCTCTTCCCCCCACCTCCCTGCCAGGCTCTGCTAGGGTCCTGCCTTCCCTGGGAGCAGCTAGACAATCTGCCTTCATTGTGTGGGTCTCTTGGAAGTTCCTGTTCAAGAGGAAACATGTAAGACTTAAAAGGGGTTCACCTCTCCAAAATGAGGTACTAAGTCACTGCTCTTCTAAAACCATCAGTGCGAACCAGGTTTGGGGGATTTATGGTTGTTCCCTGTGCCTGGTTTTCTGGGTTCATCATGGCTTTGAGGAGGCAAGTTGGTGTCCTTTAAGCTTCCATCAAGAGAAGCTGCTATGAAGAGAGCCTCTAGTGAAATGACAGAGCTCAGGTAGCATCACATGAGAGACAAGTGGGTAGAGAAATACAGCATTCTGGCCAATTAGGTGCTGGTGCAACGAAACTGCGCTGTTGAGAGACCTCTTGGTGCCGCTGTTGCGGTGTTACAGTGCTCAGGGTTGCTCAGAAATGAGTAAGTACCAAAGGTTTGCAACTCTGAAATTATATAACGTAACAAGGACATCTGTTAAATGCGTCTCTTTTCCTGCCCCCGCAGATGCGTCTTCCACCTGCGTTTCTGGTGCATCAACATTATCCCACATCCATGCAAAACACAGAATTACGGACTCGAAAGCCCAGACCAAGACTGTGATTTATCCCTTCCCTATAACTGGAGGGTCAGGGTTTCTTTGAGCCTATGGTGATTTAAAAATATATTTATTTGATTTGTGCTGTGCATCGCAAGAAAAGGCTTTCTAGCCTTTCATGCACTTTTAGCTGAAGACAAGAAGATATCTGAAGATATCATGCAAGAAAAGGCTTTCTAGCCTATCATGCGCTTTTATCTGAGTGCTGTCAGATTTAGGCTTGATTCTTCCAGTCTGGTCTTGTGTAGCTGGCATCTAATAATGATAAAGCAGAGCTCAGCTGTATCTCCACTTGGCTTGTAAACTCCTGGAGCCCCAGCTCTGTTGGGTCTCCCATCTCCATTCCCCCAGACTTCAGCTGTGCCTCTTCCCTGGCTCTTCTGCTCACATCCAGCTTCAAAGCTCAGTTGTATTAGTTACAGCCAAGGATTAGTAAGTCTCCCTGTGTCTGACAGTTTTCTAGAGCTCTCCTTTCCCTTCCACCCACTCCGCTCTCCAAACTCCTCTTCCCAAAAGTGAACAGATGTATTTTTAATTTGGGAAGAATTTTAACCGCTCAATTTCATATTCAGTTACATAGAGTGCATGGGCAGGATTAAATTAATTGTGGTTCAATACTAAGATTTTCAGAAAATGTAGATTGAGCTGCTGCATTCATGAGCCTTATAACAATAAAGTTTTGCATTACAGTCACCTCCCTGCCTTACAGGATCACACCAAGTGGTGCCAGTCTGCATTCAGCCTTTTATTCCAAAGGATCCTTAAGGATGGTTTGGGTACTGCTGCTGCCCCCTCCCTCCAACCACCCTTCAAATTAAACTCTTTCTTGCAAAATAGTGGATAAATTTAAAAGTGTATAAAGGCATTGATTACATGGCCTTCCCAGCTAATGTGTGAGAAGGGTGAACTCTCTATTGTCCCCAAAACAGGAAGCAGATAAATGAGTGGATAAATATCTGTATTAACACTGCCAAGACTGCTCAGCAACAGGTTCCCACACGGACTTCAGGACCGTCAGTAAATGGTGACTGTTATGTCCCTGGGGCAGCCCTGTACTTCTCCATAACTGTGGTGGATTTCTTGGTTTGCAGAAGGAGTAGCCCAAAACTTTATGACAATTTTTCTCATTTTAAAAATTTTTCTTAATACAAGTCTCACTGCAAGTAAAGTTATCTTTACTTGCAGTGGTCATGATAAAGTTACAGCAATATCAAGACCATTTTCTTACAAAACTTACCATTTTGCTTATGTGTAGGCTGATGTTGCCTACCACAGGTTGGTGGAAAGCTGATCCTCTACAACCAATAAAACTTAGCCTTGTAAATTCTGGGTAGCTTTTTTAAAATTTATTTATTTATTTTGAATGGAGCACATCTGAAAACTATAAACACAAGATTCCAGCTGCTGACAGCAGAGGGAAGCATATTCCTGGTAATGGGCATGTGCACCCACGGAGATGTGAGAAAGCTGTATCAGATTATTATTAGTAGTAAAGTGTTTGGTTCCGCCTGAACATGGTTAAAGCATGTGCCTCTATTAATCGCAACAAGTTCCTGTTGGCAATGTTTATCAGCAGGCAGAAGCCAAAAATGGGGAGACAAGTATTTTCTCACAGTTTCACTGTGCTGTGGTAAAGAAATTGGTCCCAGTTGTCTCCCTCCAGATCAGGTAGCAGAAAGAAATTAAGACAGGATTACTTCATTTCCATCCTGTCTCAACAAATCAAGCCTATAATGGGGGAATTTATCCCTTAGAAACATTAGACGTAGACCAGAAACTAAACTGCCATACCCCACTGCTGAGGCTGCTGCTACAAGGATCACTTGCTTTCTCTGCCGCTTAAAAGTGAGTGGATCAGGTATGTGGTCTAGAGTCAGCTCAATCTTCTTTCTCATGCTAAAGCTAAGACAATTTTTAGGGAAAAAAGAAAAGAACGCAACTTTCACTCTGTTGAGGGCTGTGTTTTCTTACATCTCGAAGATTTCCGTTTGCAAAGGACACATGAGATAACATTAACCTGTTTTGCAGGGAGAGCAAGGGGAAACCGAGGCACAGCTGGCTTGCCTGTGTGCCCAGCATGTCATTGGTGAAAAAGAGCGTAGAACAGAGATTTGCAAAGTGACACCCCAGTGCCTGCTGCCATGCGTAGCCCTTCCTGAGGAAAGGAGAACAGAGCAGAGGAAGCGAAGGGGAAGGAGAGGAGGGAAGGGAATGGCATTTGATTTACAAAACCATACCGATTGCTTTCAAAGCTGTTAATGCCTGTGCCTCTGAGATGCCTTGCCACTCTGGCTGTGGAAGTTTCACTGCCTCGGTCAGGGCACTTCTGTGCTGGTTTCCCCTTTGCAGGATCTTTGTGCTCTCTTCCAGAGAACGTAGGTGCTCGTATTTGCCCAGGTCAGACTGGTTGCGCTCTTCCTCTTGGCTTGGCTAGGAGTTGGAAAGCTCCTGGAGCAAATTGTGTATCGAGGTCTTCTCAAATGAGGCAGACAGTTGTCTGCCTTCTGCTTTGGTATATCCAGCAGCACTGAAACAAAATCCAGCCCTTGAGCCCAGCAGAGCCTGGGTCAGTGCAGGAGATGGCTGAGAAGGGAAGATTCCAGCTACCATTTGCTGCTGGAGCTATTTTGTGGCTGCTATAACAGCCTTCAGCTGCAGTTAGCCCCAGAACGTCCCCCTGTTTATAAGGAGAAGGGAGTTTGTAAGGAGATATGAGTTCTTCCTGCTGCTTTATGGGAATATGGAGAGATTCCCTTAAAAAAATGTGAGGGTTATGTTTTAACACACTTCAGTCCCACTTCATTCACAGCGTGTTTCATTCAGAGCTCGTCCTGGAAGGAAACCTTGATGTGAGTGAGTTTTGCCTGGCCAGGCAGTGGAGGAAGGAGCCACTCTAGATTTCTGCATGTCCATACTCCTGTGCTGCAGAGGCCAAAGCAGGAGCTACCGAGCTCAAGGGCTGTTGAGCAGAGCTCTCTTCTGTGTCACAATTATGGAATCACCTTTCATAAATAACTTTGAGTCAAATGTCAGGATAGGTGGATTTGTGGGAGTAACTGTCGTCATAATAATGTACCGTTTAGCTGGAATGTTTTGTATCCCAAATCTTTATCGCTGGCTTACCTCCAGCAGTAATTAAATCCTGGTTGTTTGCAGCTCTCCCCTTCTCAGTGGATGTGCATTTGATTTTGTTGACCACTTTCTCTTTAAAAACAAAAGGCTCTGCAATTGTTAATGCCTTCACTGCTGTTCGATGCTCATTTCCCAATTTCATCTTACTTCCAAGCCGTGATGGATTTTGACATGGTCAAATAAAACTCAAATTAATTGGATTACACACTTCACTTGGGTACCTTTATTTCTGAACGTGAAAATGGTCTCAGTTGCTTTGTTTCAGGGCTGTGAAGAAGGGAAGATGGATGGGGTTAGAAACAATAGTCAAAGAAATACCTGTTTGCATTCAGGGTTTAGGCATGAAATTTGGTTCTCAGAGGGATCTGGGTTAGATCTTGTGCTGTTCTGCTGCCAGGAAGGCATTGCAGAGATATACTGTCATCCTTGGCAGTTAAAGAGATTTCACAGTTTTCCCTAGGAACTGCTTTCAAACAACTAGCTTGGAAGTCTTCTCTATCATTGCCAACGCTCCAGAAGTTGAAAAGTCTTCATAATGTGTCTGCTAACATTTCTGGAGATTTCACCTTATGTCCTTTGGGCTGGATTCTGCAGAGTAAACAAACACCCTTCTGATCTTCCCAGTGTCACTTGATACGTACATCAATATAGCAGTGAGACATTTGCAGCCTTTTACACCTGCAAAGGGTTCCCCTGAATTCTGCTGTGATGAGTTAAAGGGATGGGTGAAAGGAAACATGAGGAAGTTTGAGGTCATGGGCAGGAGGAGACGGACAGTATTCCTGCATGGTAGCCTCCAGCTATGGAAAATGTGGACTTTTCAGAGGGTTTACTGTCCCAGTGAGCAGGAGCCAACATCTTCATCCAGGTTAAATGCAACAGGAAACATCCAGTTGGTCCTGTAGCACTGGTCAGGACAGTGGATTGCAAATCTTAGCAGCACAGGACATGGGGGTTCCCTTCCTTGCTTTGTGACCTTGGTGTCTTGGTCAGTCATGGAATTTTTTTCCACTAGGTTTCCACAGCTGTCAAATAGTGTTGTGGGATGCTGAGGTGAAAGATTCTGCCATACAGGTACCCCCCCAGACTACTAGTATGCTACAGTACAGGTCCATAGGGAATAGGGTTGTTGAATATGGTTTTGGAATTGCAAAAAATAGTAAGGGTTGCTTTTTTATGTGTAGTTCTGTGTTTTCTATTCAGTCACCAGCTGAAGTGGTAAGCCTATTGGTTCAAGTATGAGGGAAGATGGGGGCAGCTACAGGCTGCTGATTTTTATTCCTAACAAGGGAGCACTGAGAAAGATGTGCAAAAGGACAGAATTTCTCCCAATTCCTGCTGATGCTTTTCCCCTCCCTGCTCCACTCCCATTTCCATCCATTTCCCAGAATTCAGTGGACCTGCCCGAGCTGGCCAGTTGGATACCTAAAATAACCCTAAATGGCAAGTGAGTTTCCTGAGTATGTGGACAGGGCAGAGCACACCCTCTCCCTGGGCTTTCCTGCATCCTTAGACCTCAGGATATCTCCCACCACCACCTTGATGGCAGGGTGAGCTTGCTGGGTTGGTCGGGTTATGCTAGACTGCCAGACTGGCTCAGCAGTTCACTGATGCCAGACAGGAAGGAGCTCCAGATCCATGTTTGATTTCTTAGGTAGCCAGAAGCCAGATGTGTCCTGGAGATGGCACATTTTGGGTGAGTTACTACTGTACAGTGCACAGCTACTCTTAATCTGCTTTGGCATTCAAAGGTAGGATTATATAAGTGTGCAGGAACACCAATTTGTTGACAGAAAAGACAACTTTTCTGGGGTTGTTGGAGGTGGGGTGAGCATCTCTGGGGGATGCAGCCTGTGCCCCTAGAGAGCAAAGGGCAATTCCTCTAAGAGCCCAGATTTTGCATCCTGAAGCACTTCCTGCCCTTGGCCAGCAACAGGCGCCAAAGGATTTTGGAGAGAAGTCCTGCCTGCTGGGACTGGGCAGCCCTTGCTGCAGGGACACTAACTGCTCTGCTCTTCGACACAGATGGAGAACCCCAGCTGGCCTCCACCGTCATAGACACCATCATGGCTGGCCTGCCAGGACCGCGGGGAGCCCCAGGACCCGTTGGGCCACCAGGTAATAAACTCAGTTGAGCTGCAAACCTGTAATGATGGGGAAGATGAGCAAAAGAAATTTCTGATGGAGACTGGAGTGGTCTGTGGGATGCCTGCAGGGAAAGCAAGTGGGCCTTATTGGAAGGGCAGTAGAGCAATGGGTCCAGGAGTGGGAAGAGTGGCAAGAAGTAACCAGGTTTCTTACCTGTTGGTAGTGGCAGATTGTTTTACCTTTGGCAGGACACATCTTGAGAAGGGAATAATTAAAGGCTGTCTTTAAGAATAGGTTGTCCAGTGAATTCCTTTATGAGAGCAGAGTTGTTCTCACCGCTGCTGCGATCCTGTCCTGTCGCTGTAGAGCTCCACTGAGCAGGATCTGGCCAGCTGCTCTGTGATGTGTATGCAGACTTTGGAGCTGGTTTGAGCTATTCCAGATTTTCACCAGTATAACTGAAATCAGAATCTGGGATGAAAATTCAGTGGCAAGTCTTCTTTTTCTCTGTGCTGATGGGTGGCTTAACTGATAGTATTCCTGCAAACATCAGCACTTCCCTGTATGATGCATATTTAGGAGTGAACTCCCATTAGTTGCAGAAAAAGCTTTTCCTTTCATTATGAGGGCCTTTCATTTATCCTTCAATTCCTTTATTCTTTGACTTAAGCATTTGTATGGTGCATTAATGATTGAGGCTGATTCAGCTGTCCTTTGTGTATAATGTCCACATTGTTTCATCTCAAGGGTTGTGACAACTAAAGCAGAGAGGAGTATTGCTAAGTTCAGACTAAGCAAATACCTGTCTCCCATTTGCAGGTATAATTTAACAGCTACTGTTGAGATATAATTATTTTTCCAAAAGGAATGAATCTGTTAAGTGACTGTGTAAAACAAGTTGACCTGTTTAGACAGTGTTTAACTTGCCCTGGAAGCAGGCTCTTCTGTGGTACAGACTTTAAAATAATTTATTGCCACTGGAGTGAGGAAAGAACAAGAGAGAGCTTTGCTTTGCCGCAGTCAGCCTCTCATGCTGGCTATGTCCAAACCCCGTCTCCTTCATGTTCATCATCAACTTTCTGACAACACTAGAGAGACAGACCATAGCAGGCTTGTGGACCTCCCTTGCCACCTACGAGACTCTGTTTCAGAAACAGCAACTGTGGTATCTTGCTCTGATGTAGCTGTTTCATGGATCTGGTTTAAGTTTTCTCAAAAGTTGTCATTTTAAACAATGGAAATGCAGCATGTTACTGATATCCTTCCTGCCTATTTTCACCTTTTTTTCCTCCCAGAGCTCTAACATCTTCCCCCGGGCGTAGGGATATATTATATCAGGATGTGAGTATGCAATAATCCACTGTGTGATGAAGCGCTTATGCTGTAGTCCTCTGATCGATGAACGGCTCTTACCCATTGCGAGACTAAGCAGAACAATGAAAGGAAGTGCATGCATTTGGAATTTAGGGTCCTCCCTTCTAAGTCTCCTTAAAATTGTCTCAAATGGTGCTTCCCACCAGGGCCACCAGGTGCATCAGGACCCAGAGGGCCACCAGGACCTATCGGAGTCCCTGGATCACAGGTAAGGCGCTTAGTGCTCTGGGGCTGAGGGGCAGAGTCGGGGGTCAGGTGCGAAACATCTTCTCGTTGCACAAAGAGAGAGAGTAGTTTATAAGTCTTAGATCTGATGTTTTCTTCCCCATGAAATTCTGTGATTTTAATACTTTTTTTTCATTCTGAATTGTGTTGAGAGGTTCAGGTTGCAGCCATTTCAGGTTGCGCTTTCCAGATTTACCCTTAATCATAACAACGCATCTTGCTGTTGCTGTGTCAAAACATTTCACTGTGGCCTGAGTTGATGCAAAGGATTTGACATGGGCTTTACTAACACAGTGACAGAAAAATACTGCGTTTCCTGTGGAACACATAAAAAGAACAAAAATGCATCAATGGGAATTCACCAATTCACCAAAGTGAATTTGTTAAGCCTAGCTTTTGAGAAATAGCGCTTTCTCTTCAAGAAAAATATCACAAATTCCCATCAGTTTGATTATTTATCAATACAAAGATTGTGGAGGGGGAAGGTAATAATGGAGAGTGATAAATTTGCTCAAAAAAAATTTATGATAGGAGAAGGACAAAGTACTCACATGGATGGAAAAAAATGGTTAAATGGAAAAAAGTGAAGTCATGATGAACAGTGAACTGCCAAACTACTCAAAATTGTGGTTGGCTGATACAAAGGGACTCCAGTTTTGGGAAGAGTATTACTTAATGTGGAGGTAAACCAGTAACATCAAATATTTCAAAGGAATCTAACATGACTAAAGTGATAAAAGCGACTGAAGAGCACAGAGAGAGAGAAATGTTAAGTAACTTAGCAGAGGGATGTAACTTAGACCCTGATAAGAAGAGGTTTGGAATTGCTAGAAATTAGAGAAAACAGATTTTTACTATGTATTTATTAATCAGTTTGAAGAAGCAATGGACAGCAGGTTAGTGAAAGTTTGCCAGTATAGCAGAATCATTTCAATTAGCAAATGCTCTGGAGGACAATGAGAAACTCCAGATAGATACAAACACAGTGGAAAATTTGGCAGCAAAATGACAGATGCAGTTTAACGTGATTAAATATAAGGTAATTCACAATTCATAAATAGGTTCTGTAGTAGAGTCTGGCTTTTTCACATGCAGCGCACACTATAAATCTTTTTTTTTTTTTTTTTACAACAGATTTGTGGAATTCAGTGTTTTTGAGTGTCCCCATGTAATCATGCACTGAAAGTCACTGTTGAGAGCTGTCAAGAGCAAAGGATGCTTATGGACACTTAAGCTTTGTTCATGCTGCATGTTTGACATGGGGCCAAGTCTGGTTGGTGCCCAACCTTGTTTGGCAGCCCTAGTTAACCTCCTAAGTCAGGCCTGAGTTTTTGGACCTTCTGTGGGCCTAGGGGAGACATAGCTAAGCTGGAGGCCAGGTCACTGTGCAGCTTGGGGGTGAGCCGGTAGGGCTGACTGCAGGCAAGGAGCAACACGTTAATGGTGAGCATTGCTGTCTCCCGGCTGAAACTAGGAGAGTGCTCCTCCTTTGGGCCCTTAAAACACTAATGCCCAGTCTTGTTGGGCCACTTAACCAGACGTTGAGGCTCCTCGCAGCTATGCCTTGAAAGCCCATTTCTCTGGACACTGAGAGGTGGGGGTTTCTGGGGGCTGTTGTTAAGCAGGTTGGCTTGAATCACCAACGGTCTGGAGTGGAGCAGTAGTCTCCATTGCTGCAGCCTCCAAGGCGATGTGCAAGTCACTTGAGGAGGAAAAAAGCATCTTGCATACGGTTGTGGGGAGCTGACATGCTGAATATAAACAAACAATATTATTCTCTCCCTGTCTGGTTTATAGCTGTGGCTTCGCTGGGTGGATAAGTTAAGAATTTGGATCGATTTCTGCAAAGCAGTTCAATTAGTACAAATCTGGAGACTATGCCCTTCTTATCCGTTGGTGACTGCTTTATAGATTTATTCAACCCAGGGAGCAAAATTATTAGTAGAGATTGGGCTTAATTTGAAAATTGTTTATTAGGGTGAGTGGATAGCTTCAAAATAATTTCCACTGCACAATCCAATTAATTTTCAGGTATGTATGCTTACTCATGCCACCCACTGAGGCAATTATGAAGAGGGGGAAAGTAGTGGGGATTTTTAAGCTAACCATACTATCTGTGTATTAATTTCTTCTTGGTAACTGAGAACAAGAACTATCCTGTCATACTGACCCCTTAAAAATGTTACCTCAGTAGCCTGCAGTGCATTAAAAGACCCAAATAGAGGGATATGCAGAAACTATAGGTCTCAGGGTATCTGCAAACAGAGCTTCCATTGTTGTTGCTTGAGGGTAAAAGAGAATCCAGCCCAATTGCTTAATGGGTGTATGAGGTTTTCGGGATCTGAGGATGACTGAGAAATGTATTCACTACACCTACACAAAGGATGCACAGTAGAAATTAATTCCTTCTTGTTCTGCATCTCTTCTAGGGCTTACCGGGCTCTCCAGGACAACCCGGGCCAAAAGGCTCCAAAGGAGACCGAGGAGAGAGAGTAAGGTTTTACATACACAGAGCGATTCCCAGCAACATCTGGGGTGATGCCTCAGAAATTATATACAACATATACACAATTTCAAATTCTGTGGGACTACAGCCATGAACAATTATAAATGTAGAGTTTCTAGGTCTTCTGCAAGAGCCAAGAGGATGGTTTACTGGACAGATAAAAGGTTGAATTGCTTGCAAAGTCTGGTGTTTCCTAAAGAGATTCAGGTAGCAAATACATGGTATATAAAGGCTTGTGGAGACCAACTTTCTTCTGCAAACCTAGCTCTTTAGCATGGAGTATTTGGGGTGGTCTAACTGAACTCTTTCTTCTATGGCAATAAGGCAGTAAAAGCTCATCAGACTTTTCCTGAACCAAAGCCATTCCCCAGGACAAATTATGTTCTTAATATATTTAGAATATTGAAATGATGTTCTTAATATGTTTATGTGCTATACCTCAGTCCTTGATGGGTTGTCAAGAGGTAATAACTAAATATAGGTAGAAGGGCTGTTTGAATGTTATTTCCAAACTGGTGAAGTTCAGGAAATACCAGAGAAAAATCTAACAAGGATATAAATGTGTCAGATTCCCAGTCCAGCATTCAAGCAGCAGGAAGGGTTTCAAAGTGGCATTTGGGCCTTCATTTCCTTCTGTTCAGCTTATTCTCCAAAAGGCCATTGTCTTTGAAATCTCCTCTGAGAGACACTAGGAGCACAAAAACATTTGAGAATGTAGTACGTGGTGGAGGATCATTCAGCAATTAGATCCGCAAAATGTAGCAGTGGGCACAGATGGACTGTGGACCATCACTAAGACCCTAGCGTGGAGCAGCATTGAAGAAAGGAGGAAAGAAAAGGAGAAAAATATTGGTTGATATCTCTAAAACGATGGACATCTCCAGTGGTGGCTGCATTGACACAGCCTTGTGCCACAGCTGTAGAAAACAAGTTCCCTTTTCTTCCAAGTGCCACTTTCACTGTCACACAGATGGAGGTGAATGTGGAGGTCACCACCTGTAAATGGGTGGCTGTAAGTGACGTGCTTCCCCCATATGACAGCATCTCTTCTTCTTCATTTCTGTTCACTCTTCCAATCCAAAAGACAGAGGGATGTCTGAAAGAGCTAAGACAGACAAATGCAAATTGGTTAACTGCAATTTGATGACTTCCCAAATTCATGAGAATAACCAGCAACAGACTTAAACTATGTGCCTCTGTCCAGACCGTGTGCAAGGAGAGCAAGTCCAGGTGGCTTGTTTCATTCCCTCCTGAGGCACTTCACGTCCAGGAGCAGTGGATATCTGAGGATGGAGCACATATGCTTTTTAAAAGCTCTGTTTTATTTTAGTATCTTTGCACATTGTTTTGGGTGCTTGGTCCCTGTTCTTACGTAAGAAATCACTTGTGGCTCCCTGAAAGACAGAGACCATTTTAAGTGACTGTAAGTAAAATTTTAATAACAGTTTCCTTGTGCAGGTCAGACACTTTGGGCATGTATTGGCTTTACTAATAGATTACAGACTGATGTATTTCTGGGACTAGAATTTAAGATTCTGATAGAGACAAAACCTTAACCGATGAGATTTCAGCACAGGTTACTGACTACAGCTCATCGCCATTAAATGTTAATTTTCAGTTAAAAAAAAAAAAAAAAGGCATGGTATATGGCAAAGCGTCACATTTCCATCCAGGAAACTGGTAAGAGCTCTTCCTCAATGATTCATTTAATATTTTGCTTTAGTTTGTGGTTGACCATATTGCTAAGACCACACTTATTTTGAAACAAAAGCTTTGTTGCACTGTGTCCATTCGGTACAGACAAATCCTTTAGACTTTGATTTTGTTCCCTCCTTGTTAGATATTCAGAACTGTAACTCCTCTTCTAGGTTTGGGACAAACGAGATTTTCAAATATCAGAATGTCTTGTTAAATAGAAAAAAAAAAAATTCTAGTTCCTGTCCTTGCTCTGTTAGCGTGGAAAGTGAAGCCGATTGCTTTTTCTGGCAGAATTTCTGTAGGATGTTCTGCGTGCTTTTTGTCTTTTGTGAGTGTGGATTTGAATGCTGGTTTTGACAACTACATGCTGCAATTTTGGGTTTGGTGGATACAAATTAGAGCTAGCTTTACACAGAGCGGAGGAGCTGTGCAGCTGCAAAGAAAAGAAGAGGAGGGTTTACAATATCTATTGAGATTTGAGAAAATGTTATTATACATTCTTCCTGCTTAATCTCAGAGAGAACAGATGTAGAAGAGACCTGAAGCAGTCTGAGCGCATCCCCTGGATGGCACATCTACATGTGTGGCGCTCACAATCAGCCTCTGTTCATCTTCTTAAACAGTGCCAGGGAGGGATACACCACATCATCTCCAGGCAGGCTTCAGAGGTACAGCTAGTGAGGGCCTGGGATAAAAGATATTTCTAACATCCAGCCTAAATATCCTTTCATCCCCTTTAAGCTGATAACATCCTCTCCTGTTCCCCCTGGACATAGAGAACAGTCTGTTTATGTATTTTGAGTGCGTTGTTATGTCTCCTCTCTGTGATTTGCCGCTTGCCTATGCTTTTTCACAGGCCTTACTCCCTCCACTGCAGAATCCAAGTATTTGCCTTTGAAGATGCTCAGAGCACCTGACAAATTGGGCCTCCCTCCCAGCGCTCTTCGTGTCGATATGGACCTTTAGCGCTGGCTAGCTGCTCACCCAGCACTGCGCAGCTCTCCTTAGTAATGTTTTTTAGATGCCCAAGGCCCATTGGTTTTTTATACAAAGCAGCAGTTTGATGGACACAATAACAAAGCAGCTCTCCCTTTCTGGCAAATACTACAAAAAGCTGCCGCCAGCTAGGTAGTTTTTTGGGGAAAAAAGGTTGGGTTTGTTTCTGTGTATGTCTAGGGGAGAAGAGCCAGGTTAAACATGTGGCTGTTTCATCAATGGATTTCTAAAGATGCTTTTAAATTTTGCTGCTTCTTCCCCAGCTCCTGCTTTCTCATGAAATAATCTATAACTGTTCTTCTGGTCAGGGATTCTGCCCTGTCCCAGCATGCTCCGGGGTCAGAAACCAACGCTGCAGAGGAAAACAGGGGGAAAAAAGATGCTCAGTTCGATGGCATTTCATTCCGCCCCAAACCAACACGTACCATTTCAAAATGTTTCTGTTCAAAACAACAACAAAAAAAACCCAACCCCAAAATCCCCACTGAGAACAATGTGAAAATTACCACAGGAGGCAAAAGAAACAAACCGACCAAAATATCGTACATGTGTTTTGATCAGTAGCTGTTGGGGTTAACGCAGGGATGTGTGTGTGGAGCAGGAGGCAGATTAAATCAGTGCTCTGTGGGAGTCCTGGGCTCTGTTTGCTGTCTGGGGCAGCATCAGCCCATCAGTTTTACTAGAGAGAAGAATGCGGTATCTTTGTAAGATAGATACAAATCTCCAGCCAAATTCCTTCCTGGTATAATGTAACTGACTGCTGTAAAGTTCAAAAAATTGCTAATCGTCTTACTGAGAGGGTACTGAGCTGAGTAGCTCTGTATCGAACCAAACTGCTCCAAAGTGTGATGGGATTTGGAGCTGATACTTGACAGAAAACCATGACCCCCTTTTGCTGTCTCTAAGTGATAATGTCAAGGGAAAGGAATTTTTTCATATTATCCCAAGTGTAAGGTTTTTCATTAAACCATCTTAATTCCACTAGTAAAAATTACACTATGTTCTTGTCAAATGGAAAAATATCTCCTAATGACACTTACTTTATTTCCAACAGGGGCAAGCAGGTCTGACTGGAGAGAGGGGCATTAAGGGATTTCCTGTAAGTGATGTACTTGCGGGTGTGTGCAAGACTCAGGTGGGTTTGGTGCCTGCCTGGCACCGTAAATACCACCTAGCTGGACTGCAGCTGGTTCAGCCAGCTCTCTCAGATGCAATGCTTAGGTCAACTGTCTCCAGCTTAGACATTTGTTCAATAGGGCACCCTCACCTTAACGTATTCCTCTGCAAATGAAACATAGTCTTCCTGCACGTTAAGCATAGTGCTGAAATGCCGTGATCAGGAAGGCGTCATGCGAACGGAGGAGACGTGCTTTGCTTGCAGATCCCCACTAGCCAAACCTTGGCAGACAGGAGCCCTCTCCCTGCCCTGTGAGGTTCCTGGCACTACCGGAGCCCAAAGGCGGGCACTGTTAAACAACCCAAAGTACATCAGCTGCTCTCAACTCCCTCTTGCACCTTGGTCTGCCAAGCTGAGCTGGAAACCCTTTAATGAGATTAAGAGATGTCTCCAGATGACTTCGTGGCAGTACCTGAACAGATGCGCACTGGCACATATGGCTAGGGTGCAAACAAACGGGTGGAGATGAAGGTTGGCTGAAAGTGAGCTAGTGGAGCAAGTTGGGGTTTTTTGGCTGGCAGCATTCACGGAGGTCCTAGGTCCTCTAGGAGGTTTCTCTTCTCTCTTCCTTAACTCCACCTCATCGTTGTTTTGTACTATTCGCACAATCTTTTCTTCAGTCCTTCCTCCCATACCCAGCCCTGCTTTGCAAGTATCTCAGGGATGTCCAACAAGTTTGAGGAGCCCAGGCATTTCCGCTCTATTTTATTCACCAGTTTGTTAGCCCTTTCCCTTGTTTTATGTTTAGCCTGTGGTTTAATCTCTCCATGTCATCTGTTCTTTGAGAAATGCAGAACTTCCTGGTTATAGGGGGGAAACATCAGACCAATGTTCACAGCACATAGGGATGTTCAAGAAAAGCTTAATGAGCATCTTCAGAGGCGGAAAGTGATGTGACTAATTAATGAAAGCAGAATGGAGGATTTTATGTTCTAAATCAAACATGAACATGTGCATGTTTGGGGAAGAGAAAACAGTATTTTTCATCTCAGTGTGAGATAAAAGCATTGCTCATTGACATGAGATGTATATAGTCGTCTTGTGGGCCCAGGCCACAGCAGCCAGCCCCCTCCTGCAGCTCGGCCACTCCTGGCCAAGTCTATCAGTGTTAGAAATGGTGATGACCTCCTGGGAAGCTGGTGGGAGCCAGGACAGAGCTCACGAGAGCACTTTGGCCCTTGGCATGAAGTGCCAGAAAGTCAGTTTGTTTTCTGCTGGTGAAACGCTTCTGCCTTTAATTTGTTCCTTTGGAGGGAAGGGACGCAAGTCATCCTGGACAGGGTCCTCAGTCACATGAAAACAAATTTCTGTTTCTTGTCTGTTTAGGGTGAACCAGGCAAGAAGGGTGAGGAAGGTGACAAAGGTGCTGATGTAAGCATGTATTTCTACTGTTGTTTTACTTTCCTTTTTGTCTCTTTACTGTGCTTCAACCATATTCCCTTTGGCAGGCTGCTTTGTGGAGGGCAAAGGGCCCTGTCCACAGTTAAAAGTGCAGAGCAAGAGATTATTTGAACCTTGGGTTTGATCTTAATACATGCTAGAAAACCTGGTCTTTGAGGTTTCCTCAGCCACGTTGTCAGTTGCCCTTCTCGCCCTGCTCTCTGAACACCTCCTCAGCCCAGTGGTTGTTCTGCCACACAGAGCTGCTACAAGGTAGGGAATTACTCCCCCGCTGTCCCTCCCACAACTCAGGGACAGAATCCCAGAAGAGATCAAACTGTGTGTGCAGAGAGAGTTGGAGTTCTCACATCTCTGCTCTCCCACCCTAAAAGACTTCCCAGCATCTATCTGTCCCTTCAAGCCCATATCTAAGGCAATGGGGGCAACAAACTACAGCTTGAGTGTACGTGAAAGCATGTGGACAGGCTTCAGGCAGCATGTGGCCCAGCTAGGAGCTCTGCGAGAGGCAGGGTGAAGCTCACCAGGATGGGCTTGCATGCCACTGTTCCAGTTTATAAGGGAGCAACAAGAGGGTGCTAGCCACACGTCCCGGTTTCCTGGTGTACCAACAAAGAGAAAGCCCAGAACTCACTGATGTTCAGAGTAAATGTCAGATGAAAGCAAAACCTGTTCTCCAGGTAGTTCAGCATAGTTGTTAACATAAGCTTCACATTATAAAGGTTTGACAGGAATATACACCCTGGGTTTGGCCTACTGCAGAAGCAGGAACCAAACTGAAAGGCTTGGCTTTGGGTCAGAGGCTCTGCAAACATGGGGTATAACTGAGGAGATTTTTCTTTACATAGGGATTTCTCCTGCATTCCTACTTAACCCTTGCAACTTATCTCCCCTTTTACAGCTTTTCTTTTTTAAACATTCACACTGTATAGTTTGGCGTTATGGAGGCAACGTTATGAACAAGAAGCCTATTCTGCAACATATACCAATGTTAGTTTTCTTTTCCTTCTTGCAGGGGGAAGGTGTTCAACAACTTCGAGAAGCTCTGAAGATTTTAGCTGAGAGGGTATTAATTCTTGAGCACATGATAGGAATTCATGGTAAGCGTCGCTAAGGTTTTCTGTTCTAGACAACTGGGGGCTCTGTTCAGGCAGCTGCTTGATGGTTAAACATCCTCCCAGTCTCCTAAACTCTCTGTCTAGTATCTATTTAAGCCAGGTTTTCAAAACTAGGTACCCAACATGACTTAAAGGATGCTTAGAACTGTTGAGGACCTAGCGCTTCCACCAACTGCACTAGTTACTCTGGCTTTACAGTAGCAGGTGAAGTGACCCCCACAATAATTTTTATTACAATTCAGCCAAGTCACGAGCAGCGGCTCAAGCCACGTGGCACAGATCATCTACCAGCTTCCCAGGGAGCTGCTTGCTCAAGTCTTTAGGCCAGATCATTTAATCCTGTTAATAGTGTCTTCCAAGTGACTTTAACACCACTGAGGCCCTTGCCTTGTGCAGCACTGTATTTTACAGAGAAAGCCCAGACAGTGCTACACGTTACTCCGAAAACCAGTGATCCCTGAACGTCTTGTGATTATAACTTACATATAACCTATTTTCACAATCAGATTTAAAGAAGGTCTCACGTGTTCTTTGTTCAGATAGATTTTCAGTTTTCTGTTGAGTCTCTTTAGCATGACTGGTACGGTGTGTGGCATCATCCCTTAATGGGTGTTTTCTTCCCTTAACCAGAGTATGGGCTTGTGCAATCATCACAGATCAGACTTCTCCCTTTGGGGTACCTGAGGATCAATTCTCTCACAGCTGTCAAAAGTTGCTGTGCCAATTTCTCCCCTTTCAGAAACACAGTAGAGCTCTACTATCCCAGCCTGTGAGAAGCAGGCCTGTTCCTTGGCACCGAGATGAGCATTTTTTAACCAAGTCTCATAGCACTTTTCTTTCTTGACACATGGCACCTCATTCCTGGCCTCACTTGTAAAGCAAGCTGCTCACACCTTCCTTCAGATTGACATCCACTTTTATTATGAAGCGGCCTTTGGATATTGATTTAGCCCATGAAATGCTAAATAGCTAAAATGTCCAGCAGTTCCTAAGCAAGTGACTGAAAGTGCACCTATTCCCGTGCAGTAAGGCAGCATGCTTCAAGAGCCCACAAGCTCCTTCTGGAGCCAGTGCAGTGCTAAAATGAAAATGCCGCTGGGCACTTCAAAGCCAAAACAGCGTCAGTGCACGGTGCTCCGTTATATGGCTGAACTGGCTTGGGTCTCAAAGCTGCTCTTGTTCAATGGACGTGTGTCTTTTAGAGGCCCAAAGTACTATTTCCAGAAGCAATAGGCAGCAACAGCTTAAGCTTTTCGGGAAATCATGAATCACGAACCCATGATTTAACCACAGTCACCCTGACCTTACCTCTGCATTAATCCTACTTTGCTTCATATTTTCATTGGATTTTATACACCAAGGGCAGGAAGAGATGTTTTTATGCTGCTTTGCTTTGAGATGGTGGAGGTACCAGGAAGATGCCCATTAGATTACCTAAGCAGCAGTCCATGAGCAGCCGGTATGTTCTCTGGGCAAGAGGGGAAGGGGGGAACCCAGTCCATAAGCACAGTGCAGTGTATTTACAGGACCCAGGGCCTGGCCCTCTATTATCTTTTACTTTGTACCTTCATTTATACTGGTATAAAGCAAGACGTCAGCTCTTCAGGAAGCTTGTATCGATACTGGGGCTTGGACTGGGGGATTCACACAACTTTGCCCCGGCAGAACTGCTTAGTTTATCTATTTTATACGTTGTCTGTTTGGCAATAGAGCAGCAAGAAGGCATGCGCTGCTGTTATTTTGAAACGGTCATTTTGGCAAACCATTTTTACTGACATAAATGTATTTTCTGTTATTGCTTGGGATGGAGGCGAGTTATTTATACCCATGTGTACTTCTAT
The DNA here is from genome assembly GCF_034638445.1 of Ciconia boyciana. Lineage (NCBI taxonomy): Eukaryota > Metazoa > Chordata > Aves > Ciconiiformes > Ciconiidae > Ciconia > Ciconia boyciana. Next base: position 4,648,921 of record NC_132950.1, read on the forward strand.
ACCAGTGTAACTGCATCAGAAAAATGGATGGGGTTTAATTGTACAGTGTAGTTAAGGCCATATTTAAACACCTATATTGTATGACTTTATATAAATACTTCCTTTTTTATCCAATAACAGTATAGATAATTATATTTTTACTCTGTGCTTTTGAGATAGTTCCATTCTTTAACTTAAGACATATTTTAAGCCCTACAAAAATACTGTTTAGAAAGAGAACTTGGAAAGTAAGGCATTTTTTCCTTGTGCAATTATGTTCATCTCTTTATGTGTATATGGCTAAAAAAAAAAACAAAAGAAAAAGACACAAAATAACAAAACAGAATATCCTTGAGCACAGTCCTCCCTGCACTGAAGGCACCACACAGGTTTAAATCACCCAGCACCAACTATCTGGTCATGTTCCCACCGTAGGTGTTAAGGATTTTACCACAGGTTCCTGGGCAGCCCGAGTCAGCCCAGCTTTAAAGACCCACGCAGAAATGCCAATCGCATGCTCTCATTTTCCCAAGAAACTTCACATTCAGTGTGGTTTCCAAAACCACAGCCACCCAAGCAACAAGGCAAAACATACCAGCAAACAAACCTATTCTCTGCGATGGGAGGGCAGTTCGAGATTATCTGGCCTAGCAAACTGCAGAGAGCAGCCCAGCAGGACACACGAAAGCCCAAATTGTTTGGCAGTGTTTACTTCCAGCAAACACAGCACAAATTCTCGGGCAGCCAAACGCTCACTTGAAACAGAAAAGCTGCCTTGTGGGATTAAACCAAGGCTGGGTGTCTGGCTTGTGAGGTTGGACTCTTGGCAGGGAAACAAGCAAACATCCATCTCTGAAGGCAAAAGGAAGAAGAAACTGAGGCATTAAAAATGATGAGGCAGCATCGAGTTATCAGCATCTGTTGCTGACTGCTGGGAAAACAGAAGAGTGGCCGTAGGCAAATGTATATTTAGCTTTGTAGGGCAGGATGCCGTAGGAAGAGGAGGTGTGTGTTACCGTGAGGCATGCTGGGAGAATGGACAGCTAATATTTATTCCCAGCTTTATTGCTAATTTGGCTGTAGCCTAGGGTGGATCAATCCTTTTGTTCAAGCTTTTCAGTGCCTCAAAATGTCCTCCTTTACAAGGAGTGAAATGGTACTTAAATCCCCAGGAGCATCACTTCCCAGTGACCACTTGGCCTCATCTTTCAGTAACAGGAGTCTGTGGGCAATGCTGAGTAGCAGCTATAGCCCAGGCAAAATTATAATCAATAAAAGAGCAGCGCTTTATAAATGGAATTACAAATGAGAACAGGACCTGCTGGGCCACGTGCAGTAAGAGTACTTACCCCAAAGAGTTTAGACAGAGCCGAGATACAGGAGTAGTGTGATGGCAGCAAACATGTAGCTCCACAATTGCTTGCTGGATGGAAAGACAACAGGAGGGACGACACTTCTTCCAGAAGAGGTATCATTCAGAAGGGCCCGTTTACTCTCTCCTTAGCCTCCCCTTTTAAATAGCGCTCTCCCGTGACTTTCTCTCCTTACAGACTCTTTATCTTCCATTGAGCCAGGCTCTGGACAAGACGTGATCCCGGGCTCCCCTCTGCGAACCAGCATCAAGATCAAACGTGGAGGACCCCAGCAGCCACAGGCCTACCAGATCCTCTCTTCACTGCTGGATGACGGTGAAGCCAAAAGGAGAAGCAATCGGATGAAGTAGGAGCATCTGTGTGTTCTCCGTGCCTGTTCACCAGTTAAAGATACAGTATCCCAGTGCTTAATTGCAGAGTGCAAATGAAGTGGGTAGGAGGCTGCAGTGTTGGCAACTGGGTTTCCTTACCCGGCCAACACTACGCCCTTATTGCAGGGAATGTCTTATCCATAGCTCAGAGAGGGTCTTATGAACATTTTTCTTGATTTTGTTGTTTTGCCTTTGGAATACCAGATGGCAGGTATCCTCAGAAGCTGTCTACAGAAATAACACCTCCTGACTGTGTCTCAAGAGTTTAATCCTCCCCTTGTTTCCTCACTGCCCTTGAAAGTTATTCAGTTAAAGCACTGCTTAACTGGCTGAGACAATCAATCCCATCTAGACTCAGAGCCAAGCCTTAGCCTTGTCCATTTGGTGTAGTTGGTGGCATCCGCTTTTATGTCATGTGGTGGTGTTATGCTGACTTCCAGGTGAAGATACCACTTCCATAGGCCATTAAAGCATGACCTGCAAGGATTTCTTTTAAGCAAAGAACAAATTGGAAAATTCAAAGAACATTTAAAAGTGTTACTCTGAAAATTCAGGTTACTCTTTGGACTTTAGCATCAAAATCTTGGCTTTTCATGTTGCTAATTGCATGTGAGCGGCATTATTTCTATTCATGGTTGGCTAAGCAAGTACTTTTGATGCAAATGTTCATGGTAACATCGGCTTTCTGTCTGTCTTCAGTGAGATTAGACTGTTTCTGTGAAAATACAGAGCAGTTTGTATGAGATATGATGGAATTGTGCAAGAATTTTCCCATATTGTGTTCAGCTTGTGCATACATCCAGAGATAATTAAGTAGTAGCAATAACTAGTCACAGAAAAGGATATTTTGCAATTGTTTCTTAATCCTACATCAATAAGGAAAAATGTTTTCACACTGTTTTGTTTCTATCTTGTGAGTAAATCCTTGCCATTTGAATCTGGAGACAGTGTAGTAGCAAACCACAGCCTAAGGGATTAGAGTCTTGTCAAGAGCTTATCTTGCACTGGGAGTTAAATACAAAGTTGTTTTACTTTTTGCAATAACTTGTTGTTTGGGGGGAAGTCCCAGCTTCCAGGGTTAAGAAGTTGAACCTGCCCTTCAGTGACAAATGAATCACTACACCTGCTGTGCAAACCAAATCGGACAAGGTGATGTCATTCATGTAGACAGTGATTCTTGTGAGAGAGGGTGAAAAGAAGAACCGATCTGGAGGAACCGATGGTACTATTTTGTAATGCTTTTTTAACCACCCCCACCCCCCCACACACACACACCCCCGCACATACGCCGTTCTGACAGTTTTCAAATTCAGCCCAGGACGAAAGTGAGCAAATTGAGTGTGTGTTTGTGATTTTATGGCATAAGTCAGGTAAATCGGTCACAGTCTATCTGGTTCCTAGTGCAAGATACAGCTATCTGAAAAAGGCAAACTGTGCTGCTACAATATTTCTGTCAAAAGCTGTTGCAAAGACCAACAACTGTATGGTCCATGTATTCAGCAACCCTTGTCACCCAAAGTGGTCTTCCTAAGGCAAAACCAGAAGCATGTGGTACACTGGAAATGAGGCTTAAAATGAAGAAGCTCTGCCAGCCCAACATTAGCCACCCATTAAATAAACTTTCCATATACATTGTAAACATGGTAGACCAACAGAGACATCAGAACATCCGAGTCTTTCCTCTGAGGAACATTATATTTTCAGAAATGAACAGGTTACAGGCTACTTCAGGATGGCTGAATTCACTATCTGTCTTCATTTGGCCTGTTCTTTAGAAATCCAACTATCCATCCCAAACAGGTGAAATGGCGTAAGTTGATGCTGAGCAAGCACCAGCAACTTGTCCTCGTGCAGAAGCTTTTCACTGCTATACAGCTAAATAATAAACAGCCTCGGTTTAAGCCGGCTTGGAGGCTGCACTAAATGCATTTACTTGCCCTGCTTTTGCATCCTCGTGCTGCTTGGCCAGTGGTGGAGCTCACTCAGCAGTCAACCCATGTAGTTCAGGTTGTACTTCCGTATGCTCAAGTTTTGCTTTGGACGTTCCAAAGAAACAAGCCCAAAGCATTACAAAAGTTTGGGGAGTTGAAGGTGAGGTACGATCAGGTGCCCTCTTTCCCTAAGACTCCAATGCTTGAAGTGAATGCAGAGTTTTGCCAAGAGGTGATGCTTTGGGCTCCAGCATTCCTCTGCCTGCCTGTACTCTGAATTACAGCTGGAGCACCATATAGTCAGAAGACAAGAAAACAAGTAAAACTGCCCAAGCAGGTTACTGACCTCAAGAAGTCATCCTGTATTCATAATCCTTTTGAGAGAATGAAATAAAGTCTCTTGAATGCATCTTAGTTTCAAATTCAGCACTAACTCTAAATCCAGTGCTAACTCTAATGACAGTACGTATATAAATTATGCTGAATTAAATCAGTGTCTTAAAGAAGGCTGGCAACCAGCTCTCAGCCTAAAACCAGTCACAAATACAAACAGGTCAGCTTTTCAACCTTTAGCAAGTAAGTGACTGAAGTGCTGTACAGCAGCCCGTGTCCCTCCATTCACTGCTGTGAGGGCAACTGCTCTGTTGGTGGACAGCTAAGCATGGTGCAGCCACTGATACGTTCTGATACGAACTGATATGTTCTTGGAATAATCTTTCCGCTTAAGAATTAAATGCGCAAAAAAAAAAAAAAAAAAGATGTTTCCCCATTTACAGGCTGATTACTGTGTAGGAATTGAGAAGTACTTAATTTACCTACGTGTTGAATCAGGACCATCTTGGTCTTGATCACATGGACATTACAAGACATAGCTGGTGGCTTCCAGGCATTAACCCCTTATGCCTACCAACAGGTGTTGGAAAATCAGGCCCTGAAGGCTGAGGAGAAATCCCAGGTCAGTCTAAACATGTACACGGAGCAGGCTGGTGCTAGCTGCAGTCGCTTGCCATGTTAAGAAAGTGTCCTCAGGGCAGTTTCAGGAACTAAACTAAACCAAAGCAATCTTTAAAAAGGGAAATGGCAAAATTCGGTTTCATTGGTCCTGTAGCTACAGGGTTGAATTTGGGGAAGAGGGAGTCAATGAGGCCATTTTCACTTCCGTGATGTTTTGGAGCCTTCATGCTGCATTGAAAGAGAAATTTGTCTTCCTCCAAGTTTGTCGTCCTGAATTCAAAGCTATTGCATTAGCTTGATGAGTGCTCTCTTCAAGTAATTCATATTGACTAGGATTTTGGATTTTAAATTATTTAAAACAAATTACTGGCAAGATGAAAGGAAATTTAATGGTAGTTGTTTGCAATGAATCCTGGCAAGTCAATTGTCAAAAGACTGGTTAGGTTTGGATTGCAACCATTGTAATTATTGACTTTTCCAGATTTCTGTATGAGCTATGTAATTTTTTTCTCCCCACACTTCTTGCTTTATTTAGCTACATCTCTCTCTTATGCGGTACTGTATCTTTAATTTGGGTGACAGTAGCATTATAGCAAATGGACTTTCTCCCTCAGCTGGGGTTTCTTTCCTCTCTACTTACCAAAGGGTTGGACCACGCTGTTGTGCTGTCCACGTTTAATTATGTTTTAAAGGTGAGCACAGCCTCACATGCTGACATTAATGACATTCATGACTAAGCCAACCACTCCAACCATGTTTTCCATCTCAGGCAGGATACTAAGGTTCATTGTAGCCAGGGCATCTAATGCATCTTGCCATGTCTATGTAACTTAGAGAGTGGATTTATTTTGACTGCGTGCTCATTTAGACATATATTTTAATTGAAATGTTTAGTGCTTTATCTTACATGCATACTGTGCAATACCATAGTGTGTTCTTTTCCTTTTTTTTTTTCCCTAAGACTTTTTTGAAATTCTTAATGTTTCTTTGAGCTCCACTGTGTTTTTGACTTGGATCAGTTCTGGTAGTAGTAACGCATTTTCCTTGCCTTGAGCTAACCAGAAGCAGCAGCAGCACGTTGCACAACCAAAAACCTTTGCAATTCGCACACCCTGATGTTCACCAGCAATCTGGTACTCCTGGGAGGCGGAGAATGCTTCTCTCCAGAGTATCTAATTTGCACTTACTGTAAAGAATTGATAGCAACCCAGGGAAATAGGAATAAACTAGAGAGAAGAGCCCTCACCTGCTCCCACCAAACTCCACAGTAATTTTGCCATCAACTTTCAAAGGAACAGGCCATAAGAATCAGATCCAGATCTTCAGCCAGCACGGGCTGGTGCTGCTTTCAGTGGAGCAGAGCATAGGGCTCACAAGCAGCTTTCTGAGAGTTCGGCTCTGGGATTGGGGTCCACTCCCAGTCTCTGCAATGAACTGTTTTGATGTAGGAACCCGACCACTGTGACAAAGGCTTCTAAAAGACAATCAGCTTCTGGAATTACTTCTTGACACAAGTTATTGGAAGTCCATTATCCTCCATGTTTACAGCTTCTGTTTTATTCGAGATTACATTCCATTCTGGTGTTCGGTGGTACAGGGGTTTAAACTACTTGCAGTTTCTGTGATTGCATTGAAACCAAGCAATTCAAAGGTGCTATAATTGTTCACAAAGCACATTCCCATCCATAGAAGGAAATGTTAACTTTTTCACTAGTTATTTTACACAGTATTTTTTTATTTATATCAGTGTGTTTCTTATGTGTGCAAATAGTCCCAGCTTCTCTCATTGTAATACGCTTTACAACCATTTGGTCTTTTATAGGGCAGCCATACGCAGTATGTTGCAATCATGTGTAATTTCTTAACTTAGAGCAAGAATAAATCTCATCTGACACGATGAACTCATTTATGGCAGGCTCTAATGTTTGTTGTAAACACAACCTGTTTGTTCCACCTCTTGCATGGTTACTTATCTGTTTTCATATTGCTATGTTATTGTTCAAAATATCTATTTCTCTTTATTTGCTATGGGTTTTGTTACTGTATATGGAATGTTTTGTATTCAGCATTTTCTTACAGAGCAGAGTGGGAACAGTATTCAAGAACCCACAAATACCAAAGACCTTTCATGTAATGCACTGAGAAATAAACATACTGTAAATGAATACGATGTCAGGTGTCCTGTATTTACAGAGTTCAGAGCAAGTTCAAGCAAACTGTGTCCTGAAATTAGGGCATCTGTTTTTCTATCCTGCCATCTCAACTTTCTCGGACTATATGTTTGCAGGTCTCTTAAAAACCAAGATTGTGCATAAAGACCCTGCTTCTGATCATCTTCATGGGGTGGAGGGGCAAAAAGGGCCCTCATTAGCTAAAGCCAAATCTGACAGTTTCCTTGCCCACAACAGAACTGACTTCTGCAGATATCGGCTAGACTGCTTCAGCAAGCACGACTGCCATCTCAGATGTTTGAGATAGATGTGTCTGCAGGATGCACTTAGTCACTACTCTGCATTCCCAGCCACGCTAACCAAATACAGGGGCATATCCTGCCTTCGTGGTGAGGCGTTTAATTCCTAAAGCAGTCTAGGCAAGCCTCCAAGCAATGTCAACTTTGAGCATCTTGCTTTGCATTGCAGAGCGAGGCACTACCTGGATATGGCAGCCTCTTCCTGCAGCAACAGCCCTCCTGTTCCTGCCGGAGTTTTACGTCAGTACAGATACGGGGATCCCAGCTCTCCCTCGGCTGAGCTCGGGCACTCTGAGGACAGGTTGGCTGCAGCAGACTGGGTGACGGGGGAACAAGCCAGAGAGGGAATTCTGCAACGCTTGAGAGCATAAATTAAAATCTGTTGTTATTTGCAACTTGCCTCACTTCCTCATAAGTTTCCTTACAGTTCCAGGAAGTCGCGTTGGCTAATCGAAGAGAGCAACAGCTGCCCAGGCCCCCTCCCTGCAATCCCCGGTACCTCCTGGGCATCTGCCTCCGCCAGCAGCTGCTAATGCTTGCCCACTTGCACTTTCTCTGAATTTGCCTCTGGGCTTATGGGAGACCCCCAGAGTCATCACCTCATGTGACACTTCAAACTGTTAGAAGAGGATGTGGTCAGGGACTTTTTGGTTTTTTAACCCTCCTATGACAGGAACAACTACCCATTTAGATGCAACTACCTCTGTGTTTGCAAAGGGAGGCTTTACTCTGCGTGAGCCTTGGCTGTAGGAGAGGACCTGGGCTGTTCCTGCCAGAGACGTGACAGTTCTGGTTTCTGAACTTGTTTTTTATATCCTAATGAAAACAAGAGAGATGTAAATCAATCAATCACAGCCATTTTTTTTCCCCTGCTGATCAGATTACACTGCAGATATGCAGATACCAACATTGTAGCAAAGGCTAAGTCTGGTAAACACGGGGAAACGTCCGCAGTGTCAAGGCCTCTGCTTCATACAGCTTTTTTTTTTTTTTTGCATCACTGATGAGGACATACTCAAGGTTACTTGACGCCAAACTTCCCCATGCAGCGCTTCTCTAGGTCTCTCAGGGTGTATGTATCTTGGTTTTTGTGTCCTAACACCTCCAACTCTGATATTTATCCTTGCAAAAAGTCCTCTGAGGGAAGGCAGTTCTGTTAATCACTACTATACAGATTGGGAGTTGCTGGATAAAACACTAAATTAATTTCTTGGGACATTTGTGGCTGTGCTGGCCTGCCAAGCACCAAGTTAGCATCAGGCCCATGTTGGTCTCTGGGCCGTTATGGCCACTGATTGTAATCACAGCAAGGGGAAACGGCGCTTTTCCTAGCGCTTAACACAGCACAAGAAAAAAATCAGTGGTAGAGTTGAACAGATTGAACTTCTAGCAGAAGCTGATTACAAAAAAAAAAAAAAAAAAAAAAAAAAAAAAAACAAAAAACCACCACACAAACAAAACACAGTTACTCTTTGAATACACTGTCTTAACTCTTCATTAACCACATGCTCAGCAGCAAGTTGCTATACAGCTTACTTTTTAAAGACAGATTAATGTTAACACTATAGCAAGAATGGCTCCGACAATATTGCTCTCCGCATTTCAGCCTGTTGTACACAACCAGGGAAGGGCTACCACGAGTCCGCCCATCCCACTGCAGCCCGATCAGCATCTGTAACCCATGCTCACAGACCAGGACACTGGGGACGGGAAACAGCGATCCTGATATGAGAACAAACTATTCCTAAGTTTCCCAAGCAACACTATGGCCAGAAAGGCATCTACAACTCTGTACATATTATAAAGAAAAAGTAAGCAGAGAAATTACATTACCCTATTTATCATTGCTTCCTCGTTTAGGACAGTGTGTCTACAGTTCACAAAAAATGGTGACAAGCTGGTTCAAAGGTGGATTGGAAAATATTTGACTGCTCCAGACTTAAGGAAATAATATGCTTGGCTTCAAAGAGAGACTGGTAGCTGATCAGGCCCATCTTATCTCTTTTGTGGGAGAGGCAGAGAGAGAAACAGCCATGCCAGAGGGCAGGTCTTCTCCCCACCCCACTCTTAGGACAGGATCAAGCACCCTTAGACAAAGCCAATCCCGTTTTTTTTTAATCCACATGACAAACTGGATAGCACATGTCCTTTACAGCCTACCAAGGAAAAAGTGTATTAGCCACTGTCTGGCAGATAAAAAAACAACAGTGCACTCTTTTAATGACGATGATAATTAGCCATTGTAACAATTTGCCAAAGGATGTGGTAGAGCTTTTACTACCAGGCATTTTTCAAATTAAGAGAGGACTTTCTCCTCCTAAATAAACGTGTGTGTGTGCGCGTGTGTATGTATGTATATATTCCAACTCAAAGAAGAATTCATTCAGGAAGGCCATACTAGATAATCAGACTGGTGGAGCTGGTGATCATAAAGTCACAGATGACCATTTCTGCACCTGCCTGTTTTGTGCACAATACAGCTCGGCACCGGATGGATCTGCCATACACCATTTATACAAATTCGCTAGTGCATGGGAACAAGATCTTTTTTTCTTTTTTTTTGTAGCTTCACACTTAAAGATGGCTGCCCTAACCACACGTCTAGGACACACCGTCTCTGCACAGCACCCAGAGAGGTCTAGGCTACGACGACTGACAGGCCGGCCCGTGGGAAGGGGCTGTCCAGGATGGAAAATGTCTGACATGAAAATTTCAGACTGAGACTGGCCACATACCAAGGCAAGCTGGAGGTGCCCCGCTCATCATACGCTACCATGGTGGAAGGGAAAGGCTGAGTCAGAGAGACCAGAATTGGCCTGTACGTAGCATTGGTATGTCTCTGTCAGCAGTTGTGTGACTGCCAATGAAAATCTGATTTATATGTAACTGGATGGAGTTAATGTTCAGCCAGTAACACTATATGACAGTTAAACTTTAGACTTAGTTCAGAAAACATATTGGCTGAGATATAACTGCACGATAGGATCTTGGCAGCAACCTGCTCTCTCTACCCCTCAATCACAAAAACATCTTCAGAAATGGATAGAGCCTCGGTCTACCTGGTGACAGGAGGATGTGGATTTATTGGCGAGAAGATTGTAGAGCTTCTGTCTCAACAAGACTACATCAAAGAAGTCAGAGTTTTTGATTCGGTAGTAAGAGAAGAAGTAGAAAGATTCACCACAGGTAAGAAATGGGCATCATCTTACAAATAGCGGCCATAACCACCCCTTTCAAGACAGCTGGTATTATGTTGGAGATGCCGCAGTTACAGGCACGGGGTGGGAACCTGGATTAAACAGACTGCATGAAGAATAACTTGCAGTTCAGAGAGGTTTTTCAGCATAGGACTAAATCAAAGCAAAAAGATCCATAGTGTGTAACCCCAGGAGATATATCACAGGAAGGATCTCGGTCCCCACTCAGGGATCAGCTGTAAGGAGCAACATGCACACCGAGTACCTGACACGGGAACTTGGCTAACCCGGTTGCTCCTGCTCAGCCAGTCTGACTAACAGCAAAGGGACAAAAAACCCATGCTCCTGAACTGCTCCAACCGGTTACCAATTCTGAGAAAAATAACCAAAAAACCCTGACAATAATAGAATCAAGCTCAGCATCTGCTGCAGATATCATGAAATAAATTACTGAAATAATTGAGAGAAACCTATAGTAGCCTTACTGTGCTGTGCATAAAAAAGGAAGAGGTAAGTCTCAGTAAACATACTCAAAGATATTAAATTAATCCATTTGATCATATTCTGAGAGCTGCCTTCTGATGTTTCACCATCGGGGTTGATGACAGTGAGATGTGTTGGGGAAAAGCAACCTGTTTTACTGGATTTGAGAACATCCACCCCAAACAAGCCAAGGCAGCTCACAGTGCCCTGCACTGTTAGTGGTGGGCTGGGACTCCCTCTCTCTGACTGCCCAAACCTTCAGCCTGCTTCAAATGAGAGAGGAAAAAAAATTATAAGGGAGATCCTATCTGTTAGGAGGTATCAATAAAAAGGAGATACACTTAAAGCAAGTTAAAAGACTCCCAGGGAAATACCACCATCGGAAATCCTCCCCTGGCAGACGAACTCACCAGACTGGTTTCCCTTGGCTTCAGGTAGCCAATTGCCTTAAAAGCACCCACAATTGAAGAAAAAACTGTTTAAACCTTGAAGAGCTGCTATAATCCGTGCTCCAGGAGAGGTTTGTGGCCTAACACCACAGCAAATCACAGAAAAATGAGGCAGAAGCAGCCTTGAGGGGCCATCCCAACGCCCCATCCCTCTGCCCCAAGGCAGAATCAGCTCAGCCACAACCTTCCCAACAGATGTTTTTCTATCCTGTCCCCAAGCCACCTCGGGCAGCCAACTTCTACACCGCCAGGCTGTTGGTACAGTCTAATCTGCAATTTCTCATCTAACCTTACAGGTAGAGTAGGTTAATGCTGTCATTTTTTACAGCAATCTTCATAATTTGAAAACCACCTCCTTCCACTCCATGCTGTTTTCTCCTTTAGGCTAAAGCGGCTCTCGTGCACTCCTTCCTTCTCCGCAGCTCACGCTTTCTATATCTCTGGGCATTGGCGTTGCTCTCTTCTGGAAGAGGGACACCAAGGGCAGGACAGAGAGTCCAGCTGTGGCCTTCCCAGTGCTGAGTAAAGCTGATGGATTTATTTCTTCTGTCCTGCAAACTCTTCTCCTATTGGTACCCGTCAGTACAATTACGCCTTTTTCACAGTTGCAAGACCCTGCTGACAGGCGATCGCTCCTGAACAGTTCTGGCCCAACTTGATTCTTTCATGAAGACCTGCTGCCTCTTCCCTACTAAGCCCAATATCTTCTCATTGTCCCTATCAAATTTCACCTCTTTTTTTTTTTCCCCACACTGTTACATTCAGCTTGTACTCTAATCCTCCAGTGTCCTTCAAGTCCCTCCCAGTCTGATGTTATCTGCTGATTTAATGAACAAATCTGCCAGATTCTTGATGAAAACAATAAAAAAGACTCAAATATAGCAATAAGCCCTGGAGAGCCCCAGGGCAGCCACCTACCACAGCTGGCAATTCCTTGGGAACTGTAATTCAGCCAGCTTTGTGCTCACCCTAACGTGGCTTACTTAGACCATGTTTTACTGACTCGCTTATGAGAATGACACAGAGTTTCCAAAGCCCTTCTAAAATCAAGATAGATGACATCAACCTGTTCCACAATATCCGTACAGCCTGTTAACTTGTCATAAGAACAAAGGGGATTTATCTGACTTGATTTGTTCTTGACAAATCCATGTCAGCTGCTTCTATTCTCCTTATTATCACACAGGTGCTCACACACGTTGTTGAAGTGTGTGTTCCTGAATTTCCCGGGGTTGAAATCAAGCTGTTCTGTAATTTCCTGGCTCTTCTTTACGTCCTTTCTAAGCACAGGTGTTTCATTTGCTCTACTGCAGTCTTCCAGCGCCTCCTCCAAAAGTTCTCCAAAGTAGCTGATAATGCAATAGAGCTGCAGTGACATCCATCACCTCTTTAGTAGCCCTGGATAAAGCTGATCAGGCATTATCAATTTGAAAATTTCTCCTGGTTGCCTTGTATCCTCCCCTGTTTTGGCTGAGCTCTCACCATTCTCTTGCTGGTCTTAATTGCACCAGCTGCCTTAAGCCAGGTGATGCAAAAGAGACTGTTTAACACTTCACCCTGGATGGTTACGGGCTTTCTCTCACCACTAAGTAGCAGCAAAGCCCCCCACCATGAGGCTGCTGATGCCCTGCTCCACCTTACTTTCAGCAGGAGCATCCTCCCCTCCGCTCTGGTCCTCCTGGCAAGTGTATTACCTCTGCTACGTGGGCAATGTCCTCTTTCTTTTTGTGCTCTATTCTTGCTGAATCAACTCTGTGCTTTAATATTAAATTAATTTAATATTAAAACTCTTATGAGCTAGTCCACAAAATCTTGGTTATGCTAATTAAGAAATCATCTTGCCCCTTTTGTAAAAATTCTGCCTCTTCCTACATGCCATACTTCTTAGCAAATGCTCAGCCAGCTGACCTACTGTCTTGAATTTTGGCTCTCCTTTGAGTTCATGAGGAATAACCCTGTTCTTTTACCCTCTTGTCCTGGTAGTTGTTCACTGAGGGTTTCCATATCGTAACACCTTCCATGGCTGGAGTCATAGACTCCTCCCTGAGCTGCTCACGTGCATGATCCTTCAGAAATCACTACCCTGATCCCTGGCTGCACGGGGCTCTGCAGGAACCCTTCAGCGCAGGGCAGAGGAAACATCTCCTTCCCAAAGCAGTCCTGCAACTGCTACTGCTGTCCAGCTTATTACAAAAGCCCCAAGGAGTACAGTTTCCTAACCCAGCTTCTTGCTGGCCTATTCCCAACTACAGAAAAGGAAAAGGGGAAAAATCCCACTTAAGTGTTACAACACTGTCTCAAAGCAAGAAAATTAGCAGTAGGTGCCAACAGTAGCCATGTATGGAACAGCCATTTTGAGGGAGAAGGAGGGGGGAAAAAGGAAATAGGGGAAAAAACACTCCTTCTGAATGGCTTAAAGGGAGGAATTTCCTATGAAACTTTTTAACCTGTTTTGTTATTTTCCCTTCCCATCTATAGCATTTACAATTTAAAGAAAGCTCTGTGCAAGGTCCCTTGAACTCGTCTGGTGTTATTCCCAGTAAGCTCTAAAAATCTTCTGTCTTAAGGAAATTCTGGCACAGCTTCACTCATTCACAGGTACTAGAGCAAGTCCTGTAACCAGCTGCAGCTCTGGGCCAACAGTCTCCCATTCTTGCTCAGCCCTATCCTTGGATGCGTGCTAGAGATTTGCAATGACAGACACAGTTATTCTGACCCACAGTTGGTGCAAACTGGCAAAGTGCTGTGCTGAATTAAACCAGATGCAGATCTGGCTTCTTGGGGTTCAAAAATAGGGATGTATTTTCCCCTGGTGTGATGTATTCAAATAGCATAGTCATTAGTTAGAGTGTGCTTCAGCTTGCCCTGCAGAGAAGAAAGCTTTCCAAGCAGGATCCTCGTTCTGCAAGAAGGTGGGGATGCTGATTTGTATTCCCCCCCCCATCTATGGTTATATTATTTTTCTCCAGCTACCACTCATGTGACAGTGATGAAAGGAGACATTCAAGACTACAATCTGCTCCTTGCTGCCATGCGGGGAGTTCACGTGGTTATTCACACAGCTGCTATTGTGGACTACAGAAACACTGTGCCCTTTTGGGAAATGAGAGCTGTCAACGTTGGGGGTAAGCTCTTTAAAACAAGTAATTAAATACGGCCTTAAATTCACACGCCTTGGTGTAGTCATATGGGATGCTATGACAAACATATCCTCTCTGATTTAGCGCTCCCTTGTCCCCTGAATTTCACACGCACCACTCTGCTACGAGATGAGAAAGGTGCCCGGGACCTTTCCTTTCCAGCAGGGAAGTTTCTGCCTTTGCCCCTCTGTCCTTGCTCAGGGCAGGCCATGCTGCTCCTCTCGACTGATAAAGCTTCATCTTAGGAAGTCAAATCTGGACCCACTTATTTATACAGTTTTTCTGGTCAAGGGTATAACTTTCACTAATAGCATTGAGGTGATTCAGAACATGCCCATAGTGGTAAGAAACTGTTTAGTATGTGACAAGGACAGCAATTAAAAGTTAACTCCTGTTTTAGATCGCTTATAGCTTTCCCAGGGATTTCCAGGGAGAAAAATCTACACTATATATCAGTGCAAGGCTGTACCAGTTGAACTGGATCCACGCTATTAAGGGAGTGATGTTATTTTAGCTATAGTCAGAGTTCACAACTATTACATGTCTACAAGCCACGCATAACTGAGAGCTCCACAACATTTTCTTCCTATCACCGAGAGCCAATTTCTTGTTAGGTGCAAGATCTGCTTAAAGAAAATTTGTTCATAAATCTAGGAAATAAGCACAGGCTATAAAAATAATGAAATCCCTATTACAGCAGCAATTCCAATGGCACCTCAGGCTGTTAGCTACTAAAATAGTTGTTAACCACAAGGAAGGCATTTTATATATTTTTTATAGATATATCTCTCTCAAACTCGATTACTGCTTAGGGCTTCTACTATTTGCTGATACATTCAAGGGCAACATTTAAATTCCATCCTTCTTTTTATTGCTGCAGTTGTTTTCAAAACCAGATGCTTTTAGGAGCCTGTATTGTGCATGTGTACCGAGAATATTCAGAGCCTGAGGGTTCCCACTGCCTTTTAATGGCTTTGTGAGATCTTCCTCTTCATTTTCTGCTTGCTACGAGCAAGGTACTTTAGCATAGTGAGGTTTTTACAGATAGCAGTGAACACTGGGCAACTCCCTTATTCAGCAAACCAAACCTCTTGCAGATGTTTGCGACATTCCCAGAAAACCACACACGCAAAGTTCTTGCCCACGTGACTGGTGATTGAGTGCCTCTTTGAGGAGCACAGTTTGAGATGTCTTAACAGGAGCCTTTTCAGAGACAAACTGTTCTGCATTTCTGCCTCCCCTTGGACGGCTTCATGTAGACCTCCCTAAAATGAGGCTGCTGCCCTCACTAGGACTTCTCAAAATCTTGAATTGAGAGATTAGTCTAAAGTTTTCTATTAAAATCATAGCAGGTAAAAGAATAAAAGTGAACTGTATTTGATACCTGCTGTAGACTTCATGGAAAAAACCAGGGTCAGGACAGGTCAACTATATAATCCTCTAGCTGGCTTCTCTGTATAACTCAGGCCACAGAAATTCATCCAATTACTGCCTTAAGCCCAACAATTTGTGGCTAAATTGGACTACGCCTTTTCAAAAGACTTTTTGCCTAGAATTAAGGACTGCAAGTTAATGGGCTATCTATTATGTCTTCCAGCAAGCCATTAACAATGCTGAAGAGTATTAGTGTGGCTATGGTTAATTACCATTTCTGGCAAAAATTTACATCTTCTGCTTTGATTCTCTAGTCTGTTTCAACCATTGGCTACCAAATCCTGTTAGAGTCTTGTTGACTAGATTGAAGAGCCCTCTTCTACAAGAATTATTTTTTCCATCTAGTGACCTACAGTCTTTTTAGTCTACTTTTTGTTAAGCTGAATGGATTTTAACTCAGCTGTTTCCAGTGATGTTTCTCAACAGAGGTTCTCAGTTAACTTTACATATTGCGATAGGCTCATGGAGAAGTAAATTGATTCTTTTCCACCAGGCCTTCATATTGATTCATGCCCTCTGCAATTATCCTAAGCTCAGGATTTCCTTGGTAATTTCAGATTGTGCCCCTAACAACAAAGAGAACAGAGAAATCACAAGCCCTCCCACACAAGATCTGCAGCAAAGCTCAAGGGCAGAGCCTGATTAGCCAGGTATAAGTAGTATGGAGATTTCCAGAAACCAACACTTAAAGTGGCTTCCTTTAAGATCTGCCTTATCAGATTTGAAGGCCCTCAGTATGCAACCATGGTTATGCTGTTGTCATTGAGGTTCTTGTAGAATCAACTTGAATCAAAATCACAACGAATGCAAAAACCATCCCTGGAAGAGTCATAAATCATTTAAACCCACTCCCTCCGCCCAGACCCCAAAAACCAACCAAACAAAAACCATGCATGCTGACCCGCAAGTGCAGCCAGAACCACCCTTCTTAAACCAAACGGTGCTTCAGATGCATCTGGATTGCGTGTAGACTCGTAAGCTGCCCCCACTATTTTATTTGAAATTCTGCAGCTACCAGGAGTCTGTTGCAATGATTTTCACCCTATAGTCATCCTGCAGAACTTCTGTAGAGCAATATATGCAACTAAAACACCAATCCTTTTGCCAGAAGGCTGCAATTCACCATTTGACAGTCTCCCCATGAATCAAAAAAGATGGAAAACATGGAGTTTTGCTCTGCCGAGCTGCTGGCTTCCTTTTTGTTAGCAACTATTAAGTTCAAGTCAGTTGTTAATAGCCATAGAGGTTAAGCCACATTACAGCTATAGATGTAACTGCTACTCTCATGTTATAAACCATCCATGCCTGTGCAAACATATCTGAGGAACTGCAGCCTCGATCTGTGGCTTTACATCTTTTCAGCCATAAAAAAGATGGATCTGTTCCAAGTCGAAATCCCAAGCCTAGAAATCTCTTTTCGTTTGCACAACAGGAATCAAGGCAAGGTGGTTAATGTTTGTCCTTCCCAACCTGCCCCACAGGTACTGAAAATGTGTTAAGGGCATGCTGCGTCCTGAACATCCCCTATGTTGTCTACACAAGCTCCATTGCTGCGGTGGGACCCAATACATCGCATGAGCCCATGTTCAGGTAAGGCTAAGCAAATCTCCATCACTCTGGATTTCTGGTTAAACGGCAATGAAACTGCAACCAGATGGAGATTTTTGCTGCGGCTACAAAGGAGAAGACCTGTTGCCCTCCCTGTCAATTCCTCTTCTCTTTCTTGAAAATCCTTCTTTGCTGCTTTTCGCTTTCAGGAACCACACTCTTCCCAACCTAAACTTGAACAGTAGCGGATAGCACTGATTGAAAGAGTTGGTAGAGAGACGTATGACCCAACCGCACCTCCAGGCTGTCCCCCGTGTGTACAGCCCTGCTCCTATAAGCCCTAAAATCAGTTTCAGATAAGGTCTCGGATGCTTAAGGTTTGTGATACGGTCAAGTTGTAGCCTGCTGTTGGGTCAGAGGTTTTGCTCTCCCCTCACACTGAGTCAATCCAAAGGGTCGGTGATGCTCTACTGTTACCAGCCGACTTTCCCTCCGCTTTTCAGCTCCATAGTGAATTGCTAGCAAGCCTGTACCCAGCTCCTATTATCAAATGTGGTCAAATGTATACAGACTATTTTAGCACTATCTCAGAAGAAAATTAGTTGGCCACATAGTCTTAGGGGACAGATGCTTCTGGTGTGAAGTTGCCCTGCAGTATTCGTGTATAGTTACACTCTTCTGTGACCTGGATCTGACCTGTAAGTTGCACCCTTTCATCTCGCAAAATCCTTTTTCCTGGCAATATGCTTACCAGGGCAAACTCCTGGACTTTACACTTTTGGGCATTATGCTCAACACATCTCTTCTGTGTGTGGCTCCTATAAGACTGACCCACAGACCAGAAGAAGCAGCAGTGCTTCAGAAAACCTCCTGCAGCAAAGGTGGGATTTAGAGCAATACAAAGACAGTGATCAAAATGATGATTTGGAGGTGTTTTTTGCTTATAGATCTTTGATATCCAGAACTGACTTTCACAATCAGCTGACACTCCTGCTCAGGACTCAGCACCTGGATACCTTTTGTATTCATGGAAAACAGTACTTGCACCTTGAGAACAGGGCTGATATTTCTGAAGACCAGGAGATGAAGTTTTAGGTTAAATTTCAAGCCAAGTAGAGATGGCTGCAGTCTGATACGTACCATTGTAAGGCTCCTTGCTGATTTCAAGCATGGTTGTGGCCATACAGACTGCTCAAACCATGGAAACTTGTGTGCAAGGGGAACTGGCTCAAAGTCAAGTTTTGTCTCAAGCCAGTCTAGACACAGCTGGTTTCAGTCATGTGGCTCTAGAAATTTGAGCCCAGCTAGAAAAGGCTGCTGAAGACATAACTTAAAATTACCTACAAGCCTAAATTTCATACTCACAAGTAAGCTAAGGCATAACCCAGTTGTTCTGAAAAGTGTTTAAGTACCCGGATCTGTAGAATAAATGTCTGGCTTACGAAAAAAAATCTATGAGAGCAACAAACCTCAATCCACTTGGGACCATGAGCACTAGAGGCTCTGTGTCACTGAAAAGCTATGGAATTTGGTCATTAGCATATCTAAATAATTTCTAAAAATGACTGTAGATACAGGCACATCCTTATTAGTATTTTAGTCCTGCAACTTAAGAGATAGATATGAATAGATGTCTTGAAAAATCTACCCCAAATCTTGCCAGAGAGGACAGTCCTTTGGCTTGTAATGATGGCACCAATGGATGCAGTAAAAACCCATTCAGGCTGATGCTCACAGAGCAGACATGAACATCCTCCACCCGCCAACTCCCAATCCTTCCCCACCACAAATGCAAATAAAACCACCACCTACAGACTTTAATTCATTTTGCAGAACACACTCAGGTTCTCCCATGATGCTGGGAGAAAGCCTGAGAGAGTGGTCCTCGTTCTCCAGTGATTTTGATTTTAAACTAAGGGAATTACAGAATGCAAAATGAAAGAAGGGTCAGACCCCCAGTAAAAAATTACACCACTTGTCTCAATAGGGAGCCCAGTGAAGACCGGAAGGCAATATACTATGGCTCCGTTTTCCAGAATGAAAGTACAGGTGATGCGGCTTTCCCCTTCCTCCTCTTCTCATCTCCCCCGTCCCCACCCAATCTGTTCTGCTCTCCTCCCTCACAGTCCATGATCCTGCCTGCCTGCCTTTTTCTTTTTCTCTGTCCCCTTTCTCCATCATTCCTTGTATATTTTTATTTAACTCACTTCTACGTGCTTGGGAATTGACCCAGACAAAGCATGATTAGTCTCTGGACAGGGTGATGGGTGCAGGGATAATGCTCACACCTCAGCATCCGACAATAATAGAAAATGCCTCTGTCAGTCTCAATCCCTCTGAGACAGCCACCGCTGAGATACCTTCTGACAATGCTGCTCCAGTCTTATTAGCGTTCAGTTATCTGTGATCGTTTTGAAAAGCAAAAGCATTATGCTGAGCTCTTTGTTACTACCAAGCTTCAAAAGGGGTGGGGGAAGGCAAACATGAGCAGAGCTCTGCAGCCCAGGAACAGCAGGCAGGTTTGCCCCTTTGTGAAGCTGCTGCTTTTTAAAAGCTTTGCAAGGCAAAAAATAAATTTGGATTAAAAAAAAGAAAGCAATTAAAACTAGAACTTCTAGATAACCCCCCTAATTGTCTGGGGCCTCTCCCGGGCTTGCGACAAACCATGCACAATCAATCTTTTGTCTTGCTTGTTTTCTGGTTTGTCTCTTCCTCATCACCCGTAAACACGGGGAAGAGGAGGAGGGTTTTGTGATAAAAGCCCAGGGTACACGGGGACGCTGTATTTCTGATGCTCCTAATTTATTTCTGTTGCTGTAGCACAAGAAGGCCCTGATCTCAGCTGGGATATCTGACACACAAGATACTAGACTGCCAAACAGGCAAGAGAAAGGCAACAGCATTATCCACATTTTACACATGGAGATCTGAGCATAGAAAAGAGCAAGCAAGTTGCCCAAGGTCAAACATGGAGCCTGAGTCAGAGCTTGCTCTCCCGAGGCCCAGTGTTTGAGAAAAAGACCTCTGCTGCAGATTTGCTGCATGAACTCATCACAGGCCACTTAACTCTTCCAAGAAGTGCATCCGAGCCCCATCTGCAAAAGGAGCATGATAATTCTTCATTGCCCTGTGTGGGGGTACCCCATGCCTGGCAGAGTCTGGTGTTTGCCTAGCGTGAATTTCTCTAGGAGAGCAAAATATAGAGTAAATTAATTTTAAAATGTGAAGAAAGTCTCCTGCAGCACACAGAGGTAGAGAGAGCCTATCCTTGTTAGTCATGGCAGCAAGGGAGCAAGCGGACACATGGTCTTCATGGATGGTCCTTCCCAATGCTTCAAACAAGGTTTCTTCACTCCACAGCTCCTCCAGAGCCCACTGAATCTGCTTAACCAAATTCTGCAATGGACTAATGTTGATCTAGAACCACTGGGACAAAATGCCAGCACCCTGGTGGGGAATAGAGCTGCTTTCTTGGTTCTCCTTGGAATTATTTCAGGGCCTGTGAGGCCAGTTACATGTTAGATCCCATGGGCTTTCCTCGTTGCAGCTGTGAGTTAGGAGGCGGAGGAGCAGGTTGTCTTCCATAGTGGCAAGCAAATGTCCCCAGCATGGCTGCGAGCCCTGCTTGCCCTCAATCATGGGTCCACTTCTTTATTCTTCCCCTCGAGCATAATTTGCTAGGGGAGATGAAGGAATAATCCCAGCACAAACCTGCTGATTGCATGTCTTCCAGGAGATCACTAGCAGCTCTATCACATCGCTGGCAAATGTCTCCCAACCCTAATCAACTCTGTAAGAAAATTAACCAGCCGCTTCTCCTTTTAGTTTATGGCTCATGAGAGGCTTTTCTCTACCTCTAATGAAAAAATGAAGTAGGATTGCTCTCATTTTCCTGCCCTCCATCCTCTTGTGCTCTTTCCACCTTGTTCAGCCACTTGTGAGTTGCTTAAAAAGGTAACTCCACTGCCTTCTAATTTGCCTGCCAGAATACTGTTTCCTTCAATCAGACTATTAGACAAAAACAAATCCAGCTCTCAGAAATGAAACCACTGCCCTCACGCAAACCTGCCTATAAAGACCCAGAACCACCTGGTATTTCTTGAGGCCTTATTTCTCCCAAACTGCAGCAAGAATCTCAGATTCATAGAACTCACAGCCAGTACTAAGTCCCTGGAAAGCAGGGATTGCAGAGTAAACCACACTGTGACAAATGTCTCCAAGCCCTGTGCTCTATTCCATGGTCACTCACCGTCTCTCACAATCTATTTCAGAGGAAATGAGGACACCAAATACAGCGGGGAAGTGGAGCTGCCTTATGGGAAGACAAAGGCCATGGCAGAAAAACTTGTATTTGAAGCCAATGGAAAAAAGGTACAAAAGTCAATGGTAGCACCCCTGGTATTACAGCACAGGATGGGTGGAAAGAGAGAGCTGGTTAGAAAGACCCCACAACGCATATCCTAGTGCGTATCCAACTGCTGCCTTGACTTGCCGCATAGGCCACACTGCCCTAAGCTTACTGAAGCCTGATCTTCCCACAGGATCAGGAAGCTGCCAAACTCTTGCAAGACCAAAAAAGGGTGCTGCCCTTTGAGCCTGTGCTTTAACTCCACCAGAAGGAGTGTGGCTTTGGAAAGAGCTGTGTTAAATTAGGGCATAAGAAACTAGGTTCACCTGGTTCGTACTGCATAAAGGTGTAATTTTCAGATGTGCCCGAGTGATTTAAGAATAAAAAATATTAGTGTACCCAGAGCCAGCCACCTACCTAAGTCAGCTGGCTAGTCTTTTTAGACTCCCAGTAGAGTCAGCAGACAGACGAGTTCTTCTAGAGGATGAAGCAGAATGTAAAAATAAGACTTCTGTCCTAAATCACTGCCTGGAGCATCTCTCTTTCCCGGTTACAGTTTGAGGCCAGCCAGCTTAGCTGGCTTCCTCTGGAACCTGATTTTGGTTGTTGCAAACACTCATTTATACGTCACAACTGCCGAAGGGGTTAATGCCGCTAGCACCCTCCATCCAACATCTCTCAGTGAGCACAACATGGGTGCAAGGTGTGCTATGAAAAAAAATAATAATCAAACTGGGCACCTCCTTGCATTTTTAGGGACCCAAACCAGGCCCTAGCTGTCTAGATCACCTCTGCAAAGGTTGACTCCTCTAGCCCAATATTGCCAGGTTTTGGTTTTGTCTGGCAAATCCAACATCACTGCGGAAGATTTCATCTCTGAATCCATCACTCACTAACATACCTCCCTGATTTTACAGCTGAGCAATGGTGGTAAACTCACAACCTGCATTATCCGTGCAAACGCAGTGTATGGGGAGAAGGCAACATTTCTTCAAGAGTTGTATTTGTTTGCCAAAGCCAGGAACGGTGTGTTGAACTACCTAGAGCCTGAAAACACAGAGCGTAATTACACATACGTGGGTGAGTGAATGACTGATCTCTTTGCATGTGGTGCTACCAGGCTGTTTTAGTCACAGGGGATTTTACACGTCAGCTTAACCATAATCTTCCAGGACACAGAGATGAGTATGGTGAATGAGCACAAATATTTTTATAACCACAAAACTTAGACTGGCTAAAAGAATTTTTAAAACAGTTGTTTACGTTCTACTGTTTTTCCTGGGAAGGGTTTTCTTTTTTTTTCTTCCCCTCAACATAGGGAAAACGTTGTTTAGAAAACTGGAAAAAAAAAAAGTCAGTGGAAAAAAGGATAGGGATCTGATCTTTCTTTTACTAGGTAAACATTTCAAGGGATATATGGGGGGAGAGAGAGAGAAATTCAGGCAACATTTTTCAAATATTTTTTGTTTGAAAAGACACTTAATTCTTCTTCATTAGAAAAAATTAAACTAACACTACTTGTAAAATTCCTTGCAAAAAAGGCTGTACTACATAACTGATTTTAGCAAGCACAAGAAACTACTCACAAAACCTATAGAAAGAGTTCGTTGTGGTGTTGAATGCATTTCAGGGGAGTATAACTCACCATTAAATCATGCAGGGTTTTAGTTATTTCTGTGCAGCACACTTATATGTCTTTTTCCAAAACTGCAGATAACAGTAGTTTGAAAATGCTGTTAGAGAAGAATCAGGCCTAGATAAATCAAGTGCCTTCTTCAAAGGCTCACAGCCGAGCCAGGAATAAAACCCTCGAGCACTGCCTGCCATTCATCCTGCTCTCACTACAAAACACTGCCCTTTCGCTTCACATGAACCAGTATCACAAGGCACATTAATTGTCCAGGGGACAGGACCATTAAAGGGGAGACCAAAGGTTTAAAGGATCTTGGAGGTCTGGATTAACTACTCAGTCTCTCTACAGTACAGCTGACTAACACAATGAGTGCTTTCCCTACTTCACAGCACTGAAGCCGGCAGATCCAATGTACTGATTCACTCCTACAGTAAACAGGAAAATGTAGTTCCTCCTGAATACCTGTTTCTCTCCCCCTCTTATTTCTCCAGGGAACGTTGCATGGATGCATGTTCTTGCAGCAAGGAACTTGCAGCTGAAACCAGACTTACTCGCCGGACAAGTGTATTATTCCTATGATGACACTCCAACAAGAAAACCTTTTCTGATCAGGCATGAGCTGTTGTCCTCTACGGACCCCTCAGTAAGACTAGGCTCACACATCCCTTACTGGAAGATGTGGTTAATGATACAATTACACAGGATAATCAAGGTCATCTTGTACCCTTTCTGGAAGCCACAGCCTTTCCTAAACGTGCCTTTACTGAACACGATAGTCATCACCTTCTCCTATGAGACAGACAAAGCCTCCAGGCATTTTGGGTACAAACCCCTCTGCACCTGGGAAGAGAGCAAGCACAGAACTGCACAGTGGTTGAGAGCAGCTGCAGGGAACCTGGAGCCCCCCCAACTTCATGAAAAGAAGAACTAAGCAGCATGTTTGGGGTAAGGAGACAACTTATCATACCAGCAAGTTTCATCTGAACTTCACAACATGCACAGATCTTTGGCAGAAATTTTGCAAACACTGAGAAATCCTGGTGCAGAGACAGAGAAAGAGCAAAACTCTCAGGCTGCAAGTATATACCCTTGCCATGCCAACAACTTGGCTATTTTAAGTGGCATATGAAACACCAGGTGCATTTGAAAACATCCTCTTGCAGGTCCGTGCACACAGATGCAGGGCTTGCTGGCCTTGCTCACCCCCACGTTGCCACCTTTGTGATAAAATGAGTTAACCAGTTTTGTTCCACAGCCTGACGAGTCTCCATCTTCTTCCATACTCAGCAAATGGACCTCTCCCTTGCCATGGTCTGGGGCAGCTGGTGGGATGGCTGTACCTGGCTCATACGCTCGAGGGGTCGTCAGTGATAATTTTGGTGAAGACAAGGAAAGCCCAGCAAGTTCTTGCTCTGTTTTTGGGTTTAATAAAAAGAATTCCCTTTTCCAGAGCTACCCTTTTCAAGATGCTTCCTGTTATTCTTAACAAGTGGAATATTATATCTGTTTTGAAACATTACCCCTGTGAAAAGAAACTTCCAATCTCTTGCCCTAACAATGTCTAGGCGGACTTACTTTCTAATCGTATAGATGGATAACGGATGTCTACAAGCTTAGAGGTGGGATTCATATAGTTTGTAACCCAAATTCTCTTACCTCACAGCACTCTAGCAGCAAAGCAAAACAAATTAAAGCCCACGTTGAGCTGCCGCACTGGCAGACAGCAACTTCAGTGAAGGTCTTGGGGGCTGCATTTATGCTAAATAATGTCTGAACTTCAGGAGGAAGAGGCCATTTCAACTCATTCCATGGCACTGGAGCTACACAGTCCATCTGGGAGCAGTATTTCACAGATGATATTTTCCTAACACAGGTGGGGCAGGCACTTCCAGAAGATTCACAACAAAACCTGTGGTTTGTATCAGTTTCTCAGCTCCTCTATTTTTAGGACATACAGAGAGACTGGTAAACCTACGTTAAGTACAATAGAGATTTCAGTTTTCACTTGAGCTCGGAGGAGTGGGATATTTTTACAATACTGGTTCAAATTTAAAATTAATTCTGTTGGTACCATACTTCTGTGTTCTGTGAATATGTACCCATCTCTCGAGTTTTCCTACAGTAAAAGTGTACACATGCACAAATAAAAGCTTATTTTAATTCCAACTGCCCTAATCCTCCTGGAAAAAGCAAGTTTCAGCATGGCATCCTTGATAGAAATGATCAAAATTCGCTTCTTGTTAGTCACAGTAATTACCCAGCAAGGAAAGCAAAGCAATACAGTGTGAGTTGCCGAGTTAACTTCACTGAAATTCACCCTCACAGGAGAATTCTTTGCAAAATGAACTTACAAATCAAAAATCACTTGCTCTGGTAATTCATTAATAATTTCATAGAACAAATACATTTGGGGGAAACTACTGCAACCTGCCCGTAGAGAATGCGGGAAGGTGAAGTGCGTAAGTTATCAGTTCCCTACTGTTTTTTTCTCCTACCATTTGTGCTGGGAGGCTTTTAAGAAAGGGAGTAATAAGATTGCTGGGTTTTCTATTTCACTAAAAATTCTCTTCGCAGTTTTTTTGTCATTATTCAAATGGTAGATGGCAGCGTGCTAAGAACTGGACAAAGACATATACACCCAACGTCTCACGCACATTGCCAGAGCATCGCCACTAACAGCGTTGACCTCAGCAGGTTTTAATGCTTCTGAAGCCGTGGGTTTATCTCGCCAAAAAAGAGCCACTGGGTGGAGCTGCAAGGCTGCGAGACAGGGACCTTCCCCGCAGGAGGCCCAGTGGTGCAACCGCTTTGGCTTTAGCCGGTTGTTACCGGAACGGCGGGGCCTGCCCGGGCCGCGGGGCGGGCGCGGGTCGCTGACGGCCGGGGCTGCGCTCCCGCCGGGCACCGCAGCTTCGGCTGCGCTCGGCTGGCCGGCTGCAGGCAGCAGTTAGCCTCGCGTAGTCACGTAATCCAAGAGGCTGAGGAAACGCTTTTTCCACTCAGAACTCATTAGAAAAGAATAAAAGTTTGCTTTTTATTTTTAAAAATAGCATTAAATATGGCGCTCTGACCTTTGCGAAAACTGGCCGAAGTATAAGAGCCGATGCTTTCAGTCCCGTTCAGAGCCCTTGGTGTATTCCTTTGTGGGATTTGGAGCTGCTGAAGGTATCAGATGGGACAGCTGTCAAGGCCCAATACTATCCCAGAGACAAATGCTTTACAAGCTTGCCTGCTTTCAGAAACCTTGCTGGGAACCTCATCATGCTTTTGTTCCTGTCCTGCTCATCATCACCTATGATTTTGATGCTTATCAGGATGCAGATGACATGCAGGATAAAAAGCAGGGATTTTTAAAGGTAGTTAAGTGCAGGATTTTTCAAAAGGATCCAAATTAGTTGGCTGCTTAGCTTTTTTTACACCTACCCACCTCCCAAGCTTTGACAAAAGCAAGTAGAGGATTCCCTTTCCCTGCTCATGGTAGAAGTGGGGGAAAAAGTTAGACAGCAAAGCCTCTGTGCTGTTTTCCAAAAAGATGAGTAAGCTTCCTTTGGCTGCCCTGCATTTTGGCTCCTCCAAGCTAACGCTGCTGCAGACTTCCTGTTAGATCCTTGATTTTATCAGATTATAACTTGTTTTCTCCTGGCAATGCTTTAATTCTTTCTACTGCGCTGGGTTGTCATTGGCTTTTCTTTTCAGGGTCTCAGCCCTATTATGTAACAGCAGCAGCAAAAAAAAAAAAAGAAAAAAGAAAAAAAAACATTTCAGATCTGTTTCTACTTCTGGAGAGGAGCCTTTGTGCACAATTACTCATCCAAGAGATTCAGCAGGTATAACTGCTTCCCCCAGGGGCTCCATTATATAATTGGATTTCAGCCATACAAATTAAATCCTATCTTACCCCTTAGTTAAGCCAGGCAGTAAGTATTTAATGCTAATATCCCTGACAACTATTGCAGGGAGAAGCAGAGGAGACAGATGCATGCATTCTGTACCGGAGGAGCAGGGAGGACGAGCAAGGAGTGCATTGACAGAAAGACACCTGCTATATTTTAAACATGGCTAAACTTCCCCAGCACGAGCTATGGCGTCTGCTGGAGTTGTTGTCTGAGCTGGAACGTGGTTGTCCCTTCATTTTCCATCCTCCAGTGTTCCCATGTGTGCACTGAGCATTCACCCCCCCAACACACACACACTCTTCAAAGAGCTACATGCCTAACCCTGTTTGAGTTTCTATGGAAGTCTCTGTTCTTGTGCAATGTCTGAAGGAAGCAAGTTTAATAATATTAAAAGTCAAGCCAAACACACAAACAAGCAAAGAATTCCCAAATTAAAAAGAAAATCTCAACTGAGTTACTCATTCATCTGCATTTTCTGTTGCGTTCTGTCTTCTCCCGGCATGTTTCTTTTAGACAAAGCCCTCTGGGCAGAGACCATCTTTTTTGGTGTCTGGTACATCAGTCACATAGTTAGTACATAGTAATAAAGGAAAATAGATTCATGGTAGGAGTTAAACCAGTCAGTCTGGTACTGTAATTGGAACATAATCTCATATTGACAGTATTTAACACAGGATGTGCAGGGAACAGATGGCAGCATGCCAGGCCTCAATCGTTCTGCAAATATTGGAAAGATATTTTCCAAGTCCAGCTCCTGAACCTCATCTCCGATGTCGGAAGCTTTGCTTCCCCAAACGGGCCTAGATCCGCTCTCTAATCCTGGTAAAAACCCAACACACCCATGTGCTCCTGAGCTTGCAGACAACCTGGCTAGCAGCGTTTCTATGACTAACTATCTTACAAATGTCTAAGGAGAGATGTGAAAAAGCATCAAGGGCAAAAGTCTCCGACATCCATTGGTAAAAGCGCTCCCAACCTCTTGATACACTCACGAGCCTTTCCCTTACAGACAGAGATCTTGCCCGGGACCCAAGACATGAACCCGTGTGCACTTCCAGTGTCAGGGATACCCACCGGCGTATCAGTCTGCTGCTTCTTTCATCTCCAAAATCTTCGGTCATACATTTAACTCAACAGGGGCATACTGGCAATAAAGAGTTGTTCCTTTCTCTAAGCCTAAAGCGCTGAGCTAAAGCAGGTGGAAGGAGAGGAAGCACATTTATGTCCAAGATGCATCTTATGGTATGGAGTGCGACAGAGTAAGCGCAGACACAAACTCAGCTTTCCAAGGGTATGGGAGAAGTATACCATGCTGCTTCTGTCTGCTACAGGAAGTTTAAATTGATTTTTCTCTATTTCAGCAATTAATTCCTATTAATCAACTTACTGTACAATGCTGCACTATAATTCACAAGTTTTATGTATTATATGAATAAAATTGCACATATATTTTTATGTGATTTTCATTTAATTGAATTCCAAGGAGATTTATCTGTTGAGTTATTAATAAATCTTAATATGGCCTATAACACTCAATTGATATTTAATTAACCTGCAATAACTGCCTTGTAAAATGTAAATTAAATGCTTTATTTTTCCAGGCATATAACCTTAAATCAAATTCTTCATTCTACCAGCAAAGCAAAAAGGAGTGGGGAAAAAACAAGACTGCAGCCACCAAACCTTAGAACTGAAAATATTTGATGTTTAAAGAGGTTCAAAATGGAAACTGGATCCATGCTTTGTAACCACTTCTTCTCCTGAGGAAGTACTTTTCCACTGTCTCCCCACCTTTAAAGATCACAAGAATCTGGGTGGATTTAGATGAAACATCAAAATCTCAGGAGACTTGAAGAGAAATGAGAGGCGCCCATTATTAATAATAAGGTTGCAAATTCCCATAGGTATTGTGGTATTTGGCATTTTTCTTAAAGTCTTGGCTCCTAGAGTCACATTATCAAATGAGAATGTCAATTTTCACTTAAAAATAAAAAAAGGAAGACGTTAAAGCCCTTTGATAGGGGAAGAAGTTTGCAAACCTGAATGTCAAAGGCATGAGAACTAAGAGACAAAAATACATAAAATTTGATCCTTATCTTTAAAAGTATCAGAACTTTTTGAGAGACTTGAGATGTTTGAAAACTGGGAGGTGGCAACAAATGATCAAAACAGCCTTTACGAGAAAAGATGAGAACAGTCCAAATTATATTTTAAGATCAAACTGGTCTCCTCCCCCTCCCCTAGCAATTTACATAGATCTACATTAAATACTGCAAACTGCAACAACAACTATTTCTGATTTCAAAACTAGGATAGCTAGCTACCTTTGCAAAGTGATCTGAAAACTTCAGGAGAGTATGTCTGTCTAAAATTGATAGGCCTATAAAGTTTTACTGCCATAGCATCTAAACTTAGTATATCTTTCTTTTTTTAATGCATGGAGTGGCCAATCTGTCTTACAATATTTTATTAAATAGGGTATTTCCACCAAAGGACAGTAACCCTTACTGTCTGTAATCGGTATGCATTAGATCACTTTAAAAGGTATTAAATGAAAATCAAAAGTTAAATGTACCATGGATTTTAAAGGTGTCACAGCATGGAAGAATAAAAATGAAGAGAATGGATTCTGACTTGCAATGAATGAACGGAAATAAATCCCGATCTTCTGTAATGGAAAGCCTGTCCTCCCTCGCTGTTCATCCTCTCCACTCACTCATTCGCCACCCCGCTTGCATAAACTACAGCCAGTGAACCCCGCTCAGCCTAACCGAGTGCAGTATCTGCCCAGGAGCTCAGGAGGCTGAGGGATTTCTTAAATGGCTCCAGCGTGCCACGTAGCAGGAGGGTACGTGATCCTGCCATCCCATAGTTACTCAAGGGCTCGTGTGAATTGCATTGCTTAGAAAAGCATTGCTGACTAGCCCAAATTTTGCCACTCTCACACTTTGCAAGCAGCTTCGCTGCTTCAGAAGAGGAATACCTGGAGCGGGGAGTCAGCAGATGCAAGTGGCCTCATGCTCATAGTAATTGACTGGAATTTTGCAGACCTGGGTTTAATCCCCAGCTCCAGCATGGACTCACTGGGTAATTTACAGCAGGTTTCTTCCTCTCTCTCTCTCTCTGCATTTTATGATTTTGGCAATTGATCAGAATTAGCCTCCTCTCTTTCTCTTACCTTTCATCTTTTTAATGGAGGAGAACATATCCCGCAAACGTGCTGCGTCGGATCTGCTGTCAGCCATTGCTTGGGGGGGAGCTGAGCCCAGCGTGAGTCTGCAGACCACAGCTCCTTCCCAGGACCATTGCATTTTACTCTACTGGATAAACATTGACACGGTAGATTCCCCCCCTCAAACTGGGTTTCTAATTGAGCTGAATCTAGCATAGCTCTCATTAAGGACTGACCATGACTGACAGTTTACATTTACTTGGGTAGCACTTTTTATCAGGCAAAGTCACCTGAGAGCTGCACCAGCAAGAGAGACACAAGAGTCCCATCTACCCACAGACTGCTCCTAACGGTGCTCCTGGGAATTAAATCACAACATGAGGAACAAATGTAATGGATCAAAAACTGGGGGGCTGCAAGTTCTCAAAAGTGCTTAGGACTTAAGGACCTGACAGGCTCCCCACAGAAATTTTACCACTGACTTCAATAAAAGCAGAAGTGAGCCAGGTGTAGGACTGCTGGTGGCCCCTGCGTGAACAGTCTCTCTCTCGGGGATGTAAGAGCAGACCCACCGTCGCCTGAATTACTTCTCTCTGCTCTGCCCACTGGACAGCAATCCGCATGACTATCCTATAGTCACACCCATGTCTAGCCCTACTCCTAAATCCCTTCATGACCATACCACCTTCCTTTTAAATCCCACCTCCGATCTCCTTTCCTTTGAGAAACACAGCAGGCTAACTATTCCTGACATTTCCACGATGCTCAAAGTCACCTTTTGTACAGGGCTCTCACAGCAACAGCCTCAGCGGGAACAGAGGGAATTCACCTGCTTGGCAGATACGGCTGATAGCAAACCTGTTTCACAGCAAGTAACCGAGAAGCAAAGCGTCTACAGTCCTGCTGCTGCTGCTACCACTGGGAGTAATCCCACTTACTTACAGAGATAGGTACTGACTATGGGGGATCCTTAACAGAAGACAGACGCAGCACTTGCAAGCTCTGCCATTCTCAACATTCACATCTGGAAATGAGCAATCGAGCAAGAACCAGCCCCACGAGACACATCTAAATCAGCCCATCTTAATATTGGGCACATGCTCTTAACTCGCACGTTGCTGTGCATTCAAATGATTAATGGTTCAATATAAAACTCACATAGCATCGTACAGTGGTACTGTAGCACATCACCCAGATCAATACGTACACCTTGCCCCAGGAGAAGAACTGGGATTTTTAAACCAAAGAGAATTAGGCGCCTGATTTCTATTACGTTTCAAAGGGATTTAGAAGCTCTGCTCTCCCTCAGAAACCTCACCAGACTACCTTAGAGGCTGTACGCATGCTTGACGTGACACCAGATAATGTCTGTGGGCTATGGCATAAATGGGGATTACTGCCTCTGAAAAGGAGGACTTGCTGAAGTGGCTGTGGTTTAAGGAAGGATTTGAAAGGGGAGAGAAGTACAGAGGGAAGCTGTTCTAGACAGTAAGTCACATAAGAGAAGGCTTAAAAACTGAGAGCAGGAGGAAATGAAGGGATCTGAAAAGGAAGGGATTTGGGATAAATGAGAGGAGAAGGAGGAGAAACGTCAGCTAGCAGCAAGATTACACAGGGCAACATGTGAGCTCCTTCAGCTCTTCTTCATGGGTTGACTGGAGTGATGGGAAAGGAGCGATGCACCAGTGAGCTTTTGGGCCGACTGCAGGAGAAAAACAGCCAACTACACAGTCACGGTGGAAATAGAGGGAATTTGGTGAAATTACAACCCAGCTTGCTCAGATCACTGATTGTGGGTAACTTGTTACAGGCAACTCCAGCAAATACACAGATCAAAATACAGCCAGTGGGCATGCAAGCAGAGAGTGAGCACCACGGCACGGGTCAGGAGAGGAACGGTGTGGGGAGGAGCAGGAAGCTGAGAGATGGTGCAGCTACACCCCGAAGCGGCGCTGGTGGAGTATAATGGTGTAATGTTCAGTCACCAGACTGAATTAAACAGGACTGGCTCTGTTCATGGATTTTCCTGCACTAGTTTGCACTGGTTATCACAGATAAGCTACATTAATGCAACTCTGTTATGATGTTGGGAAACCTCAATAATGGAAATTAACTGCTCTATATGGATGGATAAATGGAAGTTACACAACCGCTGCCCTATTTCCGAGAAGCACAGCAACGTTGAGTGGGTGCAGCCAAATTTAATAGCTGTTATCAAAATCAAGGAAAGGACCTCCATTCAAAAGGTAACCAGGAGAAAAGCAAGGACTTGGTAGTATTGCACAACCACCACAACTCTGGACTCACACCAACAACAGTAACTCCAATGCTGGAACAACGTACCAGCTTAGTGATTTGACATGCGGCCAAGGGGCTTACAAAATACCTCCAAACAGTTAATGCAAATCCATATTACTAGGTCTATTAATGGCCTGTCATTGCCTGTCTGCAGATCACTATTTTGTGCCAGTAAGCTCTAGATTTCCTTAATCAGTTATCCTTAACTGACATTTCTAGCACCGGTGGGATTCCATAAGGTCCTAAAATCAGGAGGACCAATCTTTTTTCTACCCATTGAATCACCATAATATCAGACTCACCATTCCCCCACCCTCTGGCCTCAGTTTCCTTTCTCATATAATGCGGACAAGTTCTTGCACCTTCACTGTAGCCACAGGACATTTGTGTCCAAAGTTTTCAGACCTAGACATGAGTTGAGTAACTCAAGCGGACCTGTTGTTTTGATTTTCTTATTGCCTTGATTAAAATTTTAAACCGATGCTTACAATCTTTCACACACATGACAAAATGATCAAAAGCCATTTACAGCTGGTTTTAAACGTGCACTAGACTTTACTGAAACCTGGTATTTCTGCCCCATTTGCAGAGGACTTGGCAGGGAGGACAGGAGAAGGACTGCATTTCCCTTGTCTGTTAAAGTGAAACCTAAAATACTCCCCTCCATTTTGGATCAATGTCACATAACCTCATTTCCTCAGCTTAAGAAAAAGCCTTAGATTTTATATGTTGCACTAAAATATGTCAGCACTGTTAGGTTAATAAACAGTGCTAAATCAAAACCAGGCCCCAGTTCGTAGATCATGCGAGCTATGTCAAACACGGGGAGTGATACCATAGAAGAGATGTAATGGACAGCCTCCTTAGCCTGGTTTTTATGGCTGTGAAAGAGAAAAACCTGGTGTTCAGTCACTTTTCATTCACCAGAGGCTGTCACACAATCTCTCACAGCTTTTTGGGTTATGTTTATTTTTCCTGGGGTTCCCAAGAGCCCTACCTTCTGATCCCCTTGCAAAACCTCCTATGTGACTACCTAAAGGACTAACCCCTGAGTTACAGCCAAAACTTGAAGCTTTTACTGCACGTTAGACCAGATCCTTACCTGATAAATCAGAATATCCCCCATCAATTTACACCCACAGAGGAAATAATTTGCACAATTCAGAGGAACAAAGGTTTGATTTTCTTCTCTGTGTTGACTTTTCCTATGTGGCGACTCTGTTAAAGCCAAGAAACTTCTCTCCCTCTCATTTGCCAGCAGGACATCCCAGCAGCTTTTAGGGCTGTAATCCAGCACCTATGGCCACCCCAGCCTGGCAGCAGCGCCCTGCCCCGCCGCAACCAGGAGGCCGCACTGCAATTCCTGGGGGGCTCCTGGTGAAATCAAAGGAATGAATCCCGTCAGGCAAAGGCCTCAGAGACTGTCCTTGCTAGCAGTACCTCCTAGCCAGCATCCTCAATTTTGGGGGAAAACAATCAGGAATGTGTCTTAGAGGCTATCACACATGCTCATTCATTCAGAACTCCCATGCTTCTTATGACCTGCATGAGTAGACACGCACTGAGACCCCCAAGCAGATATTTACCGTCCCTCATACCTGAAACATGACTGATTAGTGTGTACCTTTAGAGATTAATAGTGAAAGCACTCCTCTCTCACTCACTGCTGGAAAGAAAATGTTTTTGGAAAGCTGTTCATGTCATTTGATAGTGTCCAGTTTTTCCACTGAGAAAAGCAAAACCTGAAACCTACACGATGGTTCAGTTTTTCCCTTGGCAAAACCCAGCAAAACACTGCTCAGCATATATATACACCTCTTGCTGGTGCTTCTGAAAACTGTCACGGATTAACGCAGTGATGCCAGCAGGCAGCCAGAGCAAGGCACAATCCAAGGCCACCTGAGTGTCGTTCGCAGGGGAATACCTGAGGCCATGGCAGAAATCGCACACAAGTTTTGATGCAGCTATAAACATTTGCAATGTTGCAGCATGTCGACATCCCACTGGAGCCCCCCCCTCTGGCAGGGAGAGAGGGAGTGCTACCACGTTGCAAGAAGTCATCCCTGTTACTGACAACTGAAAAATAGCCACCTAAAAGTTAGTTTAAGTTCAAACTTTCAGCCTCCACTGTAGTCAATGGAGAGAGAAATTGGCACCTATGGAGGGCTATTCATCCCATCCCAAGATAGCTATCCAAGATGGCTAGGGTGAATTGATGCTGGAGGTGCCAGTGTCTTTCGACAGGGACTATAAAAGGAGCCTAGATGATTATCTTGGACTAGACGCCTAATTTTTAGGCAGAGTCAGTTAAGGTGAATCTTTGTTGAACTAAAATCAGTGGCGGTTTCGGCTTTGCCTTCAGTGGGGCCAGGATTTCACCACGGCAATCTGAGTAGATTAGAAAAGAAAAACAGAAAAGGGAAACACATCTATAAGGGAATGAAATATTTATGCCCCCCTATTCACAGAGAGCAATTAAGATATAAAGAGGTTAGGGGAATTCTTCACAGACACGAAGTGGGCTTGTATTGAACAAGAAAGGAGGCTGTGGAGTCTGCATGCACAACTTGCGCTATCAGCCACCCTGCCTCGCTCCCAGGAAAAGCATCATGCAAATTTTAGGAGGAAGGAATCGCGGTAGACATGCCATCTGGGAGGATGATGGACAACAAGCTGACTAGGAATAAATAGCAAAATATAATAAATTCCAAACCATGCCAACAGCAACTGTTGTGCTATGAATTAACAGTGCTATTAAATGTTTACGCACACACTTCTGTCAGCACCTGTCAGCATTTATGCAATACATACGTTGGCAAATCTGTATTACGTTATTTCTTGCAACTGATCTGCATTAATACTGCCCGTGCACATGTTCAAGCAAATTGCTACACTTCTTTTTGACCTATCCATGTGCGAAAGGTGCAGCAGTTCACAGTATTTTATGCCTATGCAGCAAATTACAGTTTTATGTGCTAGGCAGCAGAGCAAGGCTGGGGGATAGGGGGCAGCAAAGGAAAAAGAAAGAGGAGCAGGGAAAAACAAGGGACCTGGAAAGCCCCCGGCCGGGGCAGGAGGATGCCCAAGGAGACGGTGGTGGGCTCAGGACAAAGCTGGGTTCACCCCAAACCAGGCCAGAGAAGGGGAGTCACACAAGAAGCCTTCCTGAGCAGGAAGAAAAGCCTGGGGGTGGGGTGAAGCCCCAAAATACAGCCCTAAGCTGCACCCCAATAGAAAGGTAAAATCATTTGGCCAGGGCTCTTGCTAAAATCGTGCTGCAGAGAACAGCGTGATGCTATAGCCAGTAAGATGGACTGCAGTGCTCCTTGCACCCAGGTACTTAAATTAACTTCCCCCATTTGATTCCTTCTTTTTGCTCTTTCCTCCCTTCCCCCAGCCCCGAGTGCAGTAGCTGGGGTGGAGGAGATAAAAATGTATAATTAAGGGAGTTGCCACTTGCTAAAGCTGGAGACCGCTTGAGCAAAAGACAGGGTTTGTGGTGACAGAGCTAAATCTGGGACCCACCAATTGTTGCTAATGATGAGAGCCTGTGGTTACCGTGCCACCCAGGCAGAATTGGTGGAAAGACAAGCTTGTTATTGCAAAAGGAGCATTTGTGCCCCACCTCTCCTCTGTGCAAGCGGATTTCTGAGGCTTGCAAACATGAGATGTTCGCAGGGCTTTGGGACAACTGCACAGATGCAGGCAGAGCAGTGGGAACTGAAACAAGGTCCAGCAATGCAAGCAGGTGCTTGATCTGACCACTGCACGTGGACATCCTAGCTCCTTGGCCAGGTTTAATCTGAGCATGGGTCTTTAGGCCAGGGGGACACATGCTGCAGAGGAGGAGGAGACGACATATAGTATCTTCCAGGGCTGCTGCAGGACTTGGGAACTGTTCCTGTTCTCTCTCTCCCTGTGTTTGTGCATAGAGACCGTGAACTTTTGTCTTTTTACCCTCAATTTATTTGAAGTACCGAAAGAAGCAGCCAAAACAGTCATTTAAAAGAGCAGACCTTCAGAGTTGCTCCTCCTGGCCTGATGGAGAGAAATTTTTGTTGAAACTGAAGCCACAGAAGAATCCAAACCCTAGTGTGAGCTGCAGCGAGACACAGGACAAAGGCTGAGTTAGCTCATGTTCCTGACAGTTCCGTGCCACATAACACCCCATCAAGCTCAACTTGAACTCTTGAGCTGCAAAGGCCATTTGTACTTCGCAAATTCAGAAGGCCCATGGAAATCCAAAAAGGCATAAGGATATTGTATTGCCATTTTTCTTTGTGAATTAAACAGGATTCAAAGAGAGCAGGGAGTGAAAGCACTTACCCTGGCCATATTTATCATCAGTCAACCACATTAATTCATCAACTACGTTCCTATGCCTTTAAAAACATGATTTTGATTCAAACTAAAGAAGAGGTTTTAAACTTTACATTGGAATTAACATGACTAGCGATTAGCAGGTCATCAAGAATAAGACTTCTCTTAATAATACTAATAAAAAGGGAGATATTTTTTAATGCAGTTCCTAGGATTAATGATTGCCATTCTGATAGAGTCAGAATTTCCACCATGAGCCGTTCCCTCCATAGCCACAGGTGCAGATGGATGAAGCAGCTCAGACAAGCTGAAGTTGATCACATTTTCCATGTAAAAGGACACAGTAATTACAGCTGATGAGGGTGCTGGAGCCGAAACTCTGGGTCTTGGTAGGGAAAAAAACAGATTCGTAATCAACAGGGGTAGCCACAGGAGAAGTTTTAAAATCCTAATTTAAAAACACTTAGCAGTAGGCATGCTATGCTCCTACAATTAGTGAGTACAAGGACATTAGAGGAGAGGTAGTAAGTGTCCCTGGAAAGTGCTGCTATACAGGGCGACTCTTCGGCTTTACTGGGATTTCCAGTGCTCACACATCTGAAAATCATGCTTTTTCTTCTATTTAAGGAAGGCACAGAGTATTTTAGTGCATCTCCAAGCTTAAGTGGAAGAGTGAAGTGGTTGCTGTTTAAGATTCAGTTTTGAGGACTGAAGTCAGCCTGTAGGGATAACAGCTCTATGTCCCCATTCTGGAGTTAGAACACCCTTGCAAAATAGAAACATTAAGTTTAATAATATGAGTGTGCATTTGTGTCTTTAAATAGCATTTGCTTTGCTGAAAAGGATGCAAAGATCTTGTCTCGCTGAATAGTAAATCGACGGCACTTAAACGCTGAATTTCCAAATGAGTTCAGCCCCCAGTTTGCAGAGCAGCTTTGTGCCACAGACTGATTTTTGTTTGTCTAAATGAGCGCTAAGATCCTTGGAAATCTTTACTCCTAGTTGTGTGCTCTGCGTACTTTAAAACATGCCCTTGGTCTCTTCTAACACACTGAACCCCGAGGAGAAATACCAGTAGGGTTAGAAACCACCACCAGATATATTTTGAGCTTGATTGCCCGTATTATCTTAACACCCTATTGCTCCAAAACCTCTGAAAACTACATATCTCATCTTTCTATTGTTATTACACCCAAAGGATATGTCTACACCGCAGTGTTGAGATGCCCATGCCAGCTTTCAACAAGCTCGCTCTGGTACTGGAAACAGGCTAGCTCCAGCAGCACCGAGCAAATTTCCTCTGCAGGCTAATTTACCCGGCTTCTCCTGCCCTGCTGAAGGTGGCTGCGAAAGAAAGCAACGTGATCTTGGCTTGACTCTTCTGGCAACACACAAATGCAACAGGGCAACCACTCCTGATTAGCTCGCTCCCACACCATCTGTTTTCCAAGG
The DNA here is from genome assembly GCF_034638445.1 of Ciconia boyciana. NCBI lineage: Eukaryota > Metazoa > Chordata > Aves > Ciconiiformes > Ciconiidae > Ciconia > Ciconia boyciana. The sequence continues at coordinate 4,687,369 of NC_132950.1, forward strand.
CTACATGGACTTTCTGGCACAGAGATTCCTGTTTGAGGATATGAGCTTGTGTACAACAGTTTACCATAACCAGCAAAGCCGAGCTGACACTCCCTCCCTCAGAGACAGCAACAGTTTTGCTTTTTTTTTTGGTAACCCTTTGCCTATTTTGCATCGCTGGGTACCAGGCTGGTATCACGTTGCAGGGGGGCAACTGCTGAGATTTCTGCATTCGAGGCAGGTTTGTTGGCACAGAGCGGATCGTCTCATGGGTACGAGATGTCACGCCCAAGCAGACACGGGAAGGAAAAGCTGGTCCCTGAAATCACAGCGGGTTTGAGGCCACTCTGCGACAGCCCCTTTTAGCCTTTAGGTGAGAGGCAGCGCTGAAGCCTCACCAGGCTGCAGGGCGAGGGGAGCGAGGAATCGCAGATCCTCCAGTGCCGCCCAGCAAGGCGCAGCCCAAGGCAGGAGGGCTGCACGGCCCTTCTCCTCACACTCCTTCCTCGGTCTGGCAGCGATGGAGCAGCCCTAACACAATGCAGAACCCAGGCCAAAACCCATAGCCACTCTGTCTGTCTAACTCTGTCTGGCAGTGGTGCAGTACATTATTACCTTCTGTAATTCCCCCAAGTTATTTAGGGCTGTCTCCTTATTATCTCGATATCTTGGCTCCCATAATAATTACAGACCCAGTTTTACAAGGGCAATTTTTTTTTCTTGATTAGTTTCCAGGATTCTGTTGTTGCATCAAAGCTGTGCTAGTTTTTGTGTATTCCTGACAGATGTCTACTGGGGGAATTACAGAACGGGCATGCAAAGAGGAAACCATCTACGGTGAGATTAAGGAAACAAAGAACAGTTCTGTGAATTTTTTTTTTTTAAAAAAAGGCATTTCTCACGCACGTGAACACATGCACACACGGCTGGTCAGGTGAACGCACACACACTTTGGCAGTTGAATTTCTGTTGTTTCTCCCTGCTTTTGCCTATCCAGAGCATGGCATGTTACAAAAGTGCTGTAAGAACATCCTCTCGTCTATGCAAGTGTAAGGAAGAATTAAACAGAATTTGCCATGTCTAATTTCTTACTATTTCTGCTGAAACTCATTGTCTGTAGCCAAAGCTCTCAAAGCCCTTTATAAAGGAGCTGGTCTGGTCGTTAATTACGCTTTTCATAGAAAGGAAACTTTGGTGTCAAGTAATGAAGCAGCTAGCTAAAAGCAACTTGGGAACCAGTGGCTGAGCTAGGAATAAAGCAGAGGTCTGCAGACTCCTTCCATCTCCACCACAAGCTCACGTGAGTATTTGCTCTTCTCTAAACTCAGCCTGTACCACCGCTGCCTGTGCCACAAAGCCTGCTGTGCATCTGCTGCACCTTTGCTTGCTGCGTGCCTCGCAAGCAGGATTTGGCCAAGAATAAATAACAACAACACAACACCCTGGTTATTTGTACTACAGTGGTGCCTAAAAAAATACTAATTATCTATAAGAGAACAGCGCCTGCAGGCCTCAGGTGAGACTGGCACCCCATTGTGCTAGGTGTTACACAAAACAGATTATAAAAAGATGGTCCCTGCCCTGAAGAGCTTACAGTCTAATTATGCAAGAGGAGTGGGTGGAAACAAGTTCAGAGAGAGAGTAACTGATTCCATATCTCCCAAAGCAGAGCTAGCTAACAGTTTCCTGGCCTCTGAACTAGTGCCTAAACCACACAGATTCCCTCAAAACATGAGGGTCTTCGTACTGTCTGTTGGCTTCTGCCTTGAGGCTCCCAAGCAGTTGACAAAGGCAACAACTTCACGGCTCTGAAGCGGCCTTGGGAATTGCCTCTGGTCTCTATTGCTTACACAGAGAGGTCGGGTCCCAAGCAGGGGTGTCTGAAGCTTGACAGTGAAAACAGCCCTGGTGCCTCCAGGAACCATGCCTGCAATCATCATTTTCAGCAGCGAGCAACCCCTCTGCCTGTTTGTCTGCTTCAGCAAAGGGTGCTTCCATGAAAGCATGATTTTAGCCACTACCAAAGCCAGAGGATTGGACTCGTTGGACAAAGAGCTTGATCTGGAATGGCAAATCCTGTATATTAAGGGCTGGCGAGGAGTAGATCAAACTGTGTGTCAAATAAATCACCCACTCAGTCCAGAGCCATACATGAAAATACAATTAGAGATTAGCCCATAGAGTGCATAACTGGCAATACGTCAGCTACAAATAATTTTAAAAGCATGTAGCTGATCTGGCCTCCTTAATTCCTTGAGTTGTTGATTCCAATTATCAGCAGCCAAGGAGCAAAAGGTTTTTTATCCCAGAAGATTTCTTACTTTTGGATACAATAAAAGTCAATTTATTCGATGATTACTAGGACATGGGCAGTTAATAGGTTGCGTCTGTTCTTTCTCCCCTCAGATACTTCAGAGTGGATCCATTAACACATTTACAGACTAGACTTAAACAATAATAGTGCTTCTCCTTCTCTGGGGGTAACCAAACCAACCCACTTTTTGTACAGGGCTCTGGGATGTTTTTTACTATTACAGCTCCAGAGGAATTTACATAATTGGTTATGAATAATTCGTAACTTGTCTAAGAGTCTCCATGTAGCAATCTGATTTACTACAGCTTCCCACTCCAGAACCAGCAGAAGATTTTAATACAGTTTTTAATTGCAAGATCATAATTTAAGCATATCAGTGCTGCCTAATGTAGATGGGATATGAGACGAACTCCTCTCCACGGCCTCCCCCTCCACCTGGTATCTAGCTACGGGAGGACTTGCAAGGCCCTGGAAAGGCTGCCAAGATCACCTGCAGGGCAGGGAGCGAACACCACAGTCTTCAGTGCAGACCTCTCTTCCCCTCCTTTACATGCTTGCCTCCAAATTATTTGCTTTTTGCAGGAAGGAAGCCCTCGTGGTTTAAGCATTAGCCTTCTGCTAGAGCCGTCTGTGTTCAGTTGGCATCTCTGCGCACCTTTGTTCACTCCTTTAGTCTGACCGTAAAAGGAATAACACATCCCTCTCTTTGGGCAAGGCTGCTGGAACGTAGGCAGGCAGTACTCCAGGGATGGCTGGATACTCTAGGACCAGGTTTATAGGGAAAACAAATTACCTTCATCAGGGCTGGGGTGCTGGGGGGAAGCGACACGCAATACCAAAGACTTGGATTTTGAAAAAGCAATATGTGCACCTAAACTGCTTGATGGCAAGCATTGCTTCTAAGCACTCTCTTTTGGAAATGTGTCCCTGTCATGCAGGTGGGGGTAGATGTAATAATCTGATTTTGCATAGGTACAAATAAGTCTCTCGCCTGTACAAAAATCGGAGATCAATGCCAGTGACTGAGATGGTGTATAGGAGAGCCAGCTTGAACATTGGTGAAGTAAACTAGGAGACCCCCTGCACGAAGGAGACCTCTGGCCCCTGGGTGCGTGCCTTGGCCTGAGCGCTAGTTCCCACCAGGGTTTTACTGTGGTTCAGGTACCCCTCTGGTCTATGCCCCTCTGGATGCTCTGGTGCCTTGCTGTTGAGGTTCCCAGAGAGACCTTGACCTGGCTCTGGGCAGTTGCCTTTTCCCAAGAACCTCATCTCACAGAACTTGCAGGAACTAGCTTCCTTCCGAAACCTCCATCCAGTTTGGAAGAAATCAGCCATCAGATCCAAAGTCACTGAGCACCCCAGACTGCCTGCACTGGTTCTGTTTCCTAAGAAAATGGCACTAAAAAAAGATTCCACGTTTTCACTCAGTTGGAAGAAAGTAAAAAGCACAGGACTGCAACAAACTTTCTCTCATTTTTTCCCTATATGATGTTTTTGCTTCAGCAAGTGGAATTTAGGACTGGGTCACTGAATCAAATCGTTTGCTCCCATAGGAAACCTCTTCATGTAACCCATTTAATTATTAATATTTCTGCCCCCCAGTTCAACAAAACCATGGGAGCACTTCGGAATTTGTTTAACTTAAAGCAACTGCTAATTTTCAACTGACTCCAATGGGCATTTTATAAGACAAAGGACATGCTGATGTGCCTTACAAAATGTTGGTTTAATAAAAGATGCTGTATCTCTTTCTACAAATTTCACTATGCAAAGGGTAAATAATTGCTTAAGCTCAGTCTTTAGTCGAGAGAGCATAGGCTTCATTGAGGCACGTCCCCAGTGAGACTTAAGCATATGCTTAAATGCTTCCTCTGAATTGGGAACTGAACAACTAATTTGCCTTTGCTATGATAGATCCTTTACTGTTTTTCTTTTTCTTCAGTTAACACTTTCCTTTAAAAAAATTAATCCCTTCAAACTACTAAAAGAGCCACCTCACTTCCTTCAAGTTTCTTCCCAGCATTTATAAAAAAGATGGTTTATTGTCCTGAAACCAAAACCATTACAGCCTGTCAAAACCTTTCTGTAAGGCGGCAGCTAGCTGAATAATACATTTCACATTAAATTACACAACTGTGTCATCGGGCTAACATTAAAGGTAAGTCATTAATAAAAAGAGAAAATAAAGTGGTCCTTAATTATACAAGACATTAAAAGGCTGAGTGTTTTGCTTCTGCAGCACACTCACTTTGTGAGAATAAACGTTTTAAGACCAGTGTGAACTTTTCTCTGTGGAAATTACAGCTCAAAGATAATCCCTTACACCCGCTAATGCAGCTCATTGCTGTGAGACGTGTCCTTACGCACCTTCTGACTTCTTGGTGCTAGTCCTACGGATGAAGCCAGTTTGCAAACCCTTGGCTCGCTCACACAGTTTTTGCTTTTGTTTTGTTATTTATGGGGGACGTTTTCAAAAGACTCAGGTGAAAGCACTTAATAGCTAAACCCCATTGATTTTCTGTAAAAATAGGGCATCTTGGTGCTTTTGACAAACATCCGAATACACTTTGGAAATTGGAGCCTAACAGGATAAAGCCAAAGGAGCATAGAGGGAACCCAGGGAACGAAACCTCAGCATTCAGGGCCAGGCGTAGCCGTAACAAGGTCGGTGGCAGGGAGAGAGGGGCACTGGCAAGCACACGGCCACTTCTGCATCAGCAGAGGACAAGAGAGGCCCACTGCCGCTCCTGCTCCCCAGCTCCCAGGTAAACCCACACCTGGGAATCCCCACAGCCCTACTTCAGTAATTGAAATCACGTGGGGACACGGTGTCTTCTGCAAATCTCCATATGTAATACTTTCTTTACCTTGCAAGTAAAAGCAGAAACTCCTTGGAGCCTGAACTCCTACAGGAAAACCACATATTTAAAGCTTTTGGGGACTGTCACCATTTTTGCCTGCAAAATACCTTATCCCAGCAGAAAAGCAATCCTCTCTTTTCTTTATACTCCTTCCTGGCTCCTCCTTTACCCTCCAGCTTCCAGAAATGCAAAGCTACCATTTTGAGAATACAAATCCTCTCTCATTCCTCATTGACTGAGCCAGCCTTGCCTCGTGGAACAGGACTAAGAAGGGCACCTTTTTTGGTGGCTCGCTGGGAACCCCCGAGGTACACCTGCAAGCCTGAGCTAACCAAAGACCGAGGTTTCTAGCAGAGGCCGTAACATACTTCTGTTCATGGTTTGATGCAGAGCAAGCCACGCACAGCACTCATTAGACGTCCACAAGTCACCATCGTTTGGTAGCTGCAGAGTGTTAAGTAGGAGTGTGCTAAAGTAACGGTTTAGGAAAGAAGGGTTAAGGGCACACAGGAATATCTGTGACATGCTTGTGCTAATGATAACCCTTCCCTGCCCACAGCACCACGGTTGAGCGGAGTAACTTTGTATTAGCCTGCTTTTGAGGACTTGAGTCAGGTAGGCTGTGGATCCTTCCCCTGCGGGGGGGGTGGAGCCCGAGTTCTCCAACAGAAACAAATTAGAAGGAAAATTTCCAAGGAAATATGAGAGGCTGTGAAAAGTGTTGGTTTGTGTGGAAAATTTTTGCCCTATTTTTCCTGAAAAACTAAATGCCTAAAAACAAAAGTATTTTGGCCAAACCCCTGAGTTTTTCAGTATTTGAATTTCTGAACCGTAAAAAAAGAACTTTTCTTGGGAACCGTAGATCAAAAAAATCCCCCTGAAATGAATTTCCTTTTAGTTTTCATTTAAATTGTCTGCTTTATTATGGCACTAATTCTAGCTTTTTTCTTTTTTTAAAGAAAAAAAACCTATTCAGCATTGCAGTTATACCAAGATTCAGAAGACCTCTGTGTTGTGGATACAACCTTTCATCAAGTAGACTAAAGTTTTCCACAAAGCTTCAATGCTGGGGAGCCATCATCTAAGGCTTTGCCTCACGTAGCCAAATTGGCCAGGCATTAGTTTGTAAAGAAAACATCAGGGATTTAACCATATGCACGTCCCAAATCATGCATCTACAATCTAATCAACTGGTTTTCTTTCTGTAAATGCCAATAGAATATTTGCTACATATTAAAGGATGCTAATAAAATTTACAAGATAAAATGAGATTCTTCCCACGGAGCACAGTATCTGCCCCCACTTTGCACTTTCCGTGCTTCAGCAGTGCGGTAGAACAAGATACACAGGGTATATTGAAATTAGTTTGCAAACCGGAGGGATGCTTTAGTGATTTCCTCGTGCGAAGACACCCTCTCTCTGGTGCCTAGTAAATCATCCTTGCCAAACATTATTTACCCCTGAAGCTAACAAAAATACTTTGAAGAGCAAGTCTCAGCATACCAAGTGTTAAATATTTCACATATGCAGGGATAGCCTTCACTTTAAAAGATGTCTACTTTACCTCGGGGTAATTAACACATTTGAACTGTCCTGGGGTTAAAAAAAAAAAAAAAAGGCATAAAACCAAAACAAAACAGAAAAAACCCTCAACACCCAGTAAAGACCAGACACCTGAAGTTAACCATGAAGTACACTCATCAGTGTTAAGCCCAGGAGAAGATAAAGGGCTGGTTTTGGTGGATGTCCCTCACAGTAAAAGTCTGGGCTTCCCTTTATTACGTATAAGCTTTGCTGAACTCAGGAATAGTCAACCCTGGGTAGAGAGAAGGGGAAAAAAAAAAAAAAAAAAAGAACCTTAAGGGGTGCGGTCCCTATCCCCCCACGTACAACACAGCAACAGACGCACATGCCAAGGGGGCCAGGCGGGATGAGCAGGACCAGCCACCGCAGGGTACGACAGAGCGACACCTTCATCTATTCCTTTTCCAGTGGCACACCATGAAAACTAGCTTGTGCCAACTCGTCTCACGTGCTCGGTTATTTCGCCTGCCTGCCTCCCTCGGCAGCACGCTTCCTGTTCCTCGGGAGCAATCAGCCAGGTGAAAGGAGCACGTTTTTTAGGGAGTCCCCTGCTAAAATACCAACAGCGTGTTCTGGCTGCATTTCAGATCAACTTCCTTTCCACCTCTCTCCCCCAGCCTTTGAAACACTAAGGAATGATTCACTTGCAGGCACTGCTGTATTTCCATTATTACTAAACAGTTATTCCTGCCTGTCCGTGGAGCAGTGCGGGAATTAATGCAAGTACACACACCCCACACACTTCTGCAAGAGACATCTTTACTAGGAGGCACATGGACTGGATGGGAGAGCAGAGGGCTGGGGACTGTGGCAATTACTCAGAGTAACAGGCTGTGAGCCTTGGGCTTTCAAGTGGAAAAACTTTGCATTGGCGCAGCATTTTCCATCATTGGCTGAGAAGGAAATCAGTTGGGAAGCCAAATAAATCATCAAGGCCCCGTCTGTACAGCCTGAAGGCTGCTCGGGGCAGGACTTCCACCAGGTAGATTAGGATCTCCTGGAGTCTCCCATGCTGCTGGGTCTGCAAAGCAGCTTTGGAGCCCACAGTGGTGCCGAGCAATCGGCAGAGCATCGCTGGAGCCTCGGTGATGAGCGGCTGATCAATGGAGCAGCACTACCACCTGTATCACTGCCAGGCAATTACTGGAGCTGCGCTCGGCAGCATTACTGCAAGCTGCTCTATGGAGCAGCACTGGTATTTGTATTGCTGCCATTTCATCAGCAAAGTGGCACTGGAGTCTGTCTCCTTGACAGCTGATCAATGAGGAGGAATATAATAATCATAATGTGGTGTTTTACAGGATATGGGCCTTTAACCCAAGGACCTCGAGTCCCTTTTCAGACATTCATTAAGCCACAAATTCCACACGCGTGGAGATGGTCACAAATATCCAGATTGCCAAGGTATTGCAAACTCATCTTTGTTCTTGTTGTAGAGACGGGTGATCCGAAATGCCATGGACATGTTAAGTGTCCTGGTTTAATTCTCAGTGATACTAAGGGTAGACTGAAAATAGGTCCTCAATACAGAAAGGCTAAAACAGGCCAGATTCTACAAAAAGCTTTCCAGAAAACCTGGCTAGAAATATCACAGCGAAAGCCAAGACGTGCTGAAAATAAAAACACACCTGATGCCAGGCTTGCAGGTCATCCTTTTTAAATCCTGAGAAGTCAATGACAGACTTCAGCACACAAAACAGAAATGTGGAATGCCTTGGTGAAAGCCAGCACCACCAATGCCTCAGCAGGGCCACAGTCTCACCTTCTCTCCGTTCCCTCTCCACAAAAGTATCCTCCAACTTCAAAAGTGGAATTAAATTCAGGTGTCTAAACTCCCCATGCTCTCAGCTATCCCTGTACTCAAATCCCACACGTGGATTCAGGGTCAGCCTCAGCACACTGAGACGGCGCTGCACCCTCCAAATCTTTCGCAGTGCTTTTTCCAGCAAGCCTGTCAAAGAGCTCGGCTAAGGTATTATTTTCCTGAGCTTCCAATTCAGTGTCACCCTGCCTAAGCAAGCTGCTCAGCTCAACGATTCTTGTTTCAAAGTTATAGAGGCCAAGCCTAGCTAATCTTTCTTTATAATTCATTCCCCAAATCCCTGAATAACTTTGGTTGCCCTACACTGCCCCTTCTGCATTCTCAAATGTGCGGCACGCTTCCCATAATAAGGTAACTAAAACCGCACACAATAGCCTAAGTGTTTTATTTCACGTTCTCCACTGATTAATGCTGAATGCTTCCATACAGTATATCCACACGCTTTACACTTAACGCTTCAATATATATATAGTGCAATAACCGCGTTGCTTTTACTTTACAGCTGCCAATTTGTGCAGATGGCCGTAGTGTATTAGTCACCAGCAACGCTCCCCTCCTCCTCCTCCCAACAGTCTTGTTCTCGGTCAGCGTTTCACATGGCATTTCCTTTCAAGGTATCTATGGCTATTTTTGGCCCGAGAGTTCCTGGTATATTAAATGCAACGAGCCACATCCTCAGCTGGTGTAAATCTGCACAGCCCTAATTCGGTCAGTGGAGCTGTGCCAATTCACATGAGTGGAAAGAGTCCCATAAATCAGTTATCAGACCAATACATTAAGGCAGCTTATTTAAACTGCTTCTGCTTTGTTTTTATTTATTTACGGATAACTAACCCACAGCATTTAAGGATGATGGTCCTGCACCACAAAGCCCACAAAGTACGGGCTGACTGATTGGGGATAAGGACGGACACACAGACAGGTCAGCTCAATTCACCATCGCACCGCCACAGTCAAGCACTACTCTGGTATTAGTGAAAAAACCTTCTCTCTTTGGTCTCCTTTTGCCTGAACAGCAATTTATTTCAAGCCCAGAATGGGTGAAGACCATTTTTATGTATAAGGGAAACAAAAGTGTAGCTAAAATTGACCCTTGCCACACCTCCCCATCCTGAACTGTTTCCTGGCTGTGACATCCTCTATTTTCTGTCCAAAAGCCAATTTTTAACCAGTCTCTACCCTGGCTTTTCAGAGCAGTCTGTTTCATACAAAGTCTTCCCAAACGCTTGATAATCTGGCTCAGCAGCAGCTCCACGTACCGCGGCTACAGCCTAGAGACACTGGAGAGGAGCAAGGCACAAGGGAAAAAACCCAGCCCATTAGACTCTTGCCTCAGTTCCTTAATGTTTTGAGGTGAATGATTTAGGCTGTAAGAAAAAGCCTCCTGACAACAAGATCTATTAGTGTATGGAATAATCTTCCAAGGGAAGTGATGGAAACATTGCTGCTTGGCACACAGCTAGTGTTTGTCCAGACTAGTTTTTAAATATACAATCCTGAGTTGGCAGAGGAAAAGTCTAGTCAAGGTAGTTGCTCTTATCTATCTCCATATTCCAGGATAAATCAGGTCATCTCCTTTGTTCTAGTCTAAAAATTGAGGAATGCACTTAAAACAATTCATGCAGTTTTAATCAGCTATGATCTCCCTTTTATGATCCACATGGGTTGTATCTTATTAAATTAGATATATCTAGCTGTTTCTTTTTAATCATCAAGTTTTTCTAATATAAGGCAGCAGCACTGTCTAGCACAGCTGGCGTGAACTGGGGCTGTGAACACCTTCAGGTCTCTCTGGCTGCCACAAAGGCTCCCAAGGCAAGCAAGTAAACTCCTCACTTTAAAATAAAATAATAATAATAATAATTTTAAAAATAAAAAAATAAAAACAAATAAAATCACTCCCTAACTTGTTTTTGTCACTCGGAGAGCCTGGGACTGACTTTCAGAGGTCATGAGTGTTCATAGCTCTGGTCAAAGTCACTAGTTGAGGGGAGCTAGGGTAAATTTATGAAAGAGAAGGACTCAAAAGCATTTAGATACCACAGCGCTTTGTGTGGTATAAAAACGTGAAAAAGACCCATACTGCAGGATGAATTAAGGCTGAAAAGCACCGCATCCTGAAACAGAGATTGAGAATTTCAGCCTTAGTGTTATTTTGCAAGTGTGAATGATAGCTATAATGCTCAAAACTGGAAAGCAAGTCCTGCAGTCCCCTGACTGACAGCTAGAGAATTTTGCTTTTAGAAAGATGAGTAGCACTCCCCCCCCCCCAAAAAAAAAAAAAAAAAAGATAAAAAGGAACATATGATATTAGCAAATTCCTTTCTGCTAGAACATGAGGTCTTCCTCCCGGTGCTCCCAGTCCAGCATCCCTCCCTCCCTCGGCGAAGGGACCACACGCGTGATGTCAGCAGAGGCAACGACTGGAGGTCCCTTCAGCATTGTTCGTGTGTCATCCTGCTGGATATAACACGGAAGCAGCACTAGAAAATGGCAGATTTCTCCCCTTTGCCCTCCCAAGGACTTTGCATGTGATCCTAGGCACGACAGGTGACCACACGACAAAAACGAATGCTGAAGGGTATGTAGATAGGATTTTCTTTGTTTTGTACAGCAACCAGCACTGCAAGGCCCTGATCCTGAGCGAGGCCTCTCGGGAAGGATTTGTACCCATCACCCTTCAGTACAAAGAAACCTCAATATGACAGATCACTAACTCATTTGGCTGCCCTTAAAAAATTTGCCCCCAACAGAGGAAACTTCAGGTAGGAGGCTCTGTGAGCTTTTGGCCATTTCTTATACTCTTTAAATTATTCCTTGAATTCACTGGAAAGAACTTTTTTAGTGACACAAAATTGTTTGAGAAGCAATAAATATACATTCAGATTAATGTAAAAAATGATAAATAAGATACAGAGCAGCCACTCCAGCAACCATAAATTTAGCCATATTTTTCTTTCCGAGGCCTCTATATCAGATCTTATCTCCTGTAGGAGACTAGTTTTCTTTCCCTCAACTCCCAAACACTCATCTATTGTTTTGAAAATGAAAAGCCTGACAGCAGAACAGGACGTCCTTTTAAGAACATGTCTGATAACTAGAAAGTCACAGTAACTCTGGTATTACTTAAGATTCAAACCACTGTTACTGAGTTCAGAGTCTGCACCGTTACTCAGTATGTTGTACAAAACACAGCAAGTGTGCTAAATTTGGTCAAATTGTGACTAAAGAGGGTGTAGGGGGTCAGAATACAGGCAAGATGCAATGGATTTGATAGAGGGCACAGTCACATTTGGGGGCACTGAGTAGTTTTCTCGAGCAGGAATGAAGAATCAAAAATAATGCACGTTTTCTTGAGTAGTTATTTTGTAATCTACTCCTAATGTTGGTATGGGTTTGTGAGCTTCTTAGAAATATGATGGCAATGGGACTGCATCAAATATATTAAAGCAGATGAAAGTCTTTTGGCTGTTATCGATTCTACTCCGTACCTGCTTCTTGTGTAAAATAACCTAATTCCTAACTTGATATTCAAAAGGACAAATCTACTAGTCACACCAGTGAAGAGGTACTCGCTGGTGTTTGCAAGCACTGCCTGTTCATATTTTTGTATCTGGAGCACTCTTGCATTTAGCAAAGTAGTTTTACCCCTAAAGGTATACATATGGATCTTAAAGTTCTCTGGAAAGCCAAAGCTATTGGGGGCTTCCTGAACTACTTGTTATCGCTTTGAAGCATCTGGCTCGTGGTCAGCTGTTTCATGTTACTAACTTCTACATTTGTTTCTGAAGAAATTAGCACAGCTTCCTTCAATGCTACATTCTGCAGCGGTTTTGGTTTTGATTGTAACATCTCGTTGTTCATCTTGAAATCAAAGTCATTTATGGAAGCTGCAGAATTTTAATGTTCCTCAGACTCAAAAGCATTTGTTTAACCACCACCAGACAAGGAGATGAATAAGAGAGACTGTCTGCTCTTGATTTAGTGGGACCAGATTTTTAGAAGAGCTCAGCAACCAGTGTATGTCTTCAACACACTAACTTCTTTGGACAGCCTGGGTATTTATTACAGTGCTTAAATGAGAACAACTCTCATGAAAACCATGACCTTAGTGAACTGGACAGTTAATACACACTATACATTCCTATATTTCCATCTGAAGGAGGGGATTTATTCATTACTTCAACCTGCAATTTAAAAGCAGCTTTTGATTCTCATTATTTCTGCATCTGTTTTATTGTTCGCCCAAAAGGCCTGTCTACACGATTGTTGAGCTATGAGCTCTGTTTCAGAATCACTGCCTAGTACAAAATGATATGCAGGACAAAAACAAAGAGACAGTATCTTCTTAGGTTACTTTTGTTTAAGCCCTACACAGAGAACAGAATAGATTAAAGCAGTGGGAAAATAAGAGATGGAGTCTTGTGATGTGGCATAGGGTGCTCCTTCCAGCCAACCGCACTTCATTTTTCTCCACTGATGCTTCCAAGTGGTTTTCTAGGATACCCCTGAGCAGAACTCATTGTAATAACTGGAGGAAATAAATTAATGGAGAATTACCGCAAGGTTCATCTAAGAGAAGTTTTGATAAACAACACTTCCAGGCTGAGATATTCAGTGCAGCCTGAGGAATGTGGACTTTCCCACTCGTGTCGAACTGAATGGGTATCTGTACCTCTGAGTCAAGCTGGGAAGTGGCTGCCACAACCACCAAAAGCAATTTTGGATTTCAGGTGCAATCAGAGATCAAGAAGCACCCTTAAACTGAAAAATTCTGACAAAGAAAAAGGTGAAACAAAACACATTTGACCTATCCAGCTGGCATCGCTACCAGACTTAGTCTCAGCAAGCAAACTCTCAGGTGAGTTGCAGTCTCTGCACTCCCAAGTCTCAGACAAGAAACTTGCGCAATGTTCAGATAGAGAAAAGGAGACAAAAAAATGGACCACTGTGGAATCACAGCCCAAATGCCACCACAGACACAGAGAGATGTCCCACACACGTGCCAGCCAGAATGGAAGCTTATAAAAATCCGGGCAAATTAAATATTATCATATTGCTTCTGTCTAGATCCTCTCCAGGCAAAGTCCTCCCTTGGCAAAGGGATAGCTCACCCCTGAGCATTATTTAAGTCCTTTCCAGACCAAGATTTAGGCAAACCTTAATTGGTGCATGGGCTTTAGGCTGGCTGTCTGTATGGACAAAATGTTTTCCACTTGAAATGGTTTTGAAACCACCGCCGACACCTATGCAGCCACAGATACATCAGGTACTTCTGTATCTTTAAAAAGCAACACACACACGCCTGGCACTCTGAACCCAGATTCTACCTCATTTGTACCCATGGGATGCTGGTGATGTCATCATGATTGCACAGGATAAACGAAGGTTGAAGTTGGCCTGTTTAAATTAGGATTTTTTTATTTTTTTTTTAAACCTGTATATTCTTCCCATTGCTAAATCTTTTACAGAGGCTACTAAGGCAGAGAGCTGCTGAGCTAATCCTCTTTGACTCCCTGCCATCCTGGCAGGTACAGCAAAGCCTAAGGTAAAGTGGAGCATCAAAAGGAAAATTAATGTCTTCTAACAGCAATTAGAGGAAATTATTTAGATATAAATCTTGTTTTATATCTTCTCATACTTGTTTTTCAATCTTTCCCCTTTGATTTTTTTTTTTTCCTTTCAGGCTTTTCAGAAAGAAACATTTAAAATCCCTCCTGTAAACCAGTGGCATAATTAGCTGCATGTTACACCTGGTATTTTACTCTTCTACAGAGTCATTCCTTTGAGCTTTCTTTTTTACTAAGCCCCGAGGTCTCCCGAAACTGAATCTACTTGTTCTCTCATCTGCTGGCTGACAGGAGGCTGAGGGGAACCAAAACCGGGGCAGGGACTGTGGGGTGCCCTCCTGCCGCCCGCCAGACCCCCCCCAGCCGCTGCAGTGGGTGACCAGAGGTGCCAGGCGTGCCCAGGGCCGCCGATGGCAGGCGAATGCACCTCCCAGTCGCCCGCACTTGGCCTGCGCCATGAAGCAATGCATGTAACCTAATTGTACTGTGATAACATCAAACAAAGTCTCTCTGATCCAGCACTTGGCAAGCCGCCACCCTATCTGGGGTCCGATCTGACAAGCTTGCCGATTGATCAAATCATTATCTGGTAGTGTAGGTGTATGGTCTAACACGAGCCAAATTCCTTCAGCTGCTTCTTCTCTTTTCTAGAGAGGATACAAGGCTCCAGCAGGCTCCTTCCCCCCGCCGTACACGACTGATGGCTTCAGCAGCATCTTTTACCAAATGCAGAGAGCGGCTCATGTTCACCCAAGGGAGGCTATGCTTTTAGCTTCCCGAATACAGAAGAGTTACTTTGCCCATAGTGTTTATCATAGAAAACTTGCAAAACCAAGATAGAAAAACAGTTAGCTCTTCTCAGTGGCGCAGCACAGCAATCTGTGTTTCCAGAGACAGCCAGGCACAGCTAAAACTGCTGACCCTTCCAGTTTTGCCACATCCTCTAAGCTGAACTCACGTTGTGCAGAAAGTGGCACTGAAGCTTTTGGGCTCCCTTTCCACCTCCTTGTTACTACTCATGGGATGACTTGGTGGTAAAAATCTCAATTATTGCACCTCTGCAAACCTGATCTCCACATGCACCCTCTCCCCTGACCGAGGCAAAAGGACATGCTTTCCCCTGGAAATATAGCCCTGTCACTGCTCACAAAGGACAAGACCTCACTTCTACACTTCCCCCATATAGCACCAGGCTTCTTAAACTCTTTGCAGACAACTTGGGGACAAGATTTCCCTCTGAGCAGGAACACCCAATGGCTACCGTTTTTGAGAAGGCTGAATGGGCTGTTTGTCTGGAGCTGAACAACTACACCTAAACTGACCAAGATGAGAAGACTGAAGATACCCAAGTTAGACAAGAGCAAGGCCCACACAGACTGCAGATCCTAGCAGGCAACCCTTCATTTTGAGCAGTTTTGCTTTTGTTCCCATCCCAAGAGGGTGAGTAGCGCATGGTGGGGTCCAAAATCTCAGATAGCCATTTCTCAGAGAAAAAAGGGTGGCAGTCGAGCACACTGCAAAACTCTGCAGATACCACTCACCATTAAGCTCATGGCAAAGCCATTCAGTTTGTGACATATCCCTCCCATCTAATCAGTCCCAAAGGAATGAAGACGACATAGGTGGATGTTTTTCCTAACAACCCTTTTCCTCCTTTTGTAATCTTCAATCTTAGAGTAACAGAAAGGGCTTGGCAGGGGCAGGAGATGGTATCCTCATTTTAGCACCACCAATTCAGGTCAGCATTTCATCTGGTCACCTCGTGGCACTTCCTGGAGTCCTATTTCAAAGTAAGCTATCCAAAGTAATTTATTTGGTTTATATGCTTTATTTTATCCACATAAATCATGAAACAAAGTCCATAGGGAACAGGCACTCTATACTTATCATAATATGTAACTTAGTTCCCCAGAGACTGAGTATGTACAGAACAGCTAATAAATGGTTCAAAAAAAACCTGGGTCATTAAATCTTGTTTTATATCTTCTTGTTTCCATCAAGGTATGCAGGAGTGGAAATTCTCTTTCTAAGACAGGCTCCTACTTTTCAGCCAACTGGGAATAGAGCCAGCTGAAAAGAGAGAACCCCACATACAGCACTGACAGCTGTGCACAAAATTCATGAGCTCAAGAGACAGACTGCTGCAGAGACAGGTGTCCGAGATCTAAGTTTAGCTTGAAAGATTAAAACAGCCTCTACAAAGAATGCATTTATTCTAATCCTCTCTGTGCTAGAAACTACACATGCATCACTGATGTACGCATCCTGGAAACATTTGAGATATGTCTTTCTTCTGTAGGATTTCATCCTATTGTGTTCAGGGATAAAATAGGTTAGTGTTAAGACCACAGAAATGCACAAACGCAGCAGAGAGAGATGTTCCTGCTGTCTGAAGAAGGGTTGCAAGCGGTCAGGATCTATGGTTACAGAGGAGGTAGGATTCAGGCTCGCACGGCAATGACGGCTGCCCACCCTGGCAGCAAGCAACCCCACCCCAGATGTTCTCAACACAATGAGGATGTCATATGTAAATAGGAGCTGGGAGGCAGATCAGGTGTGGTTCTTGCAAGACAAACGTGCTTGGGAATTATGCATGATTCCATGTTTAGCTACCCTGGTATAAATCCAGAGCAATTATTTTGATCTTAAAGCAGCACTGCTCTAAATATACATTAAATGGAAGAACATACCCACTATCCTCAGGAGAGCCAAAGGTACAGGAGGACTCAGCCTTTCCACCTCCCCCATGTAGCTACGGGTTTGAGAGAGGCTCTCTTCCCCTCACTGGCGTAACTGGGTGAAGAATCCATTTCCTTGTAACAAACCATAGATGTAGCAAGAAGATTTTGATGCCTTAAGCTTGCAGTCTCTAAATTAGAGACAGCCTGGGAAGGCAGGAGACCCAGTTTTTAGATTCACAAGGAACAAAGGATGAATCACTCAGGATCATGTGATATAGTGCAGTTGCATATATAATTGTCTATCAATACAGGTAGAAATTATCATATGTTAATACAAGAGAATTTGATAATCTGGAGGACATCAAAGTGATGAAGTCAACAACAAGCCAGGCATAATAAACTTCACCTCCTTCACTCAATAAAACAAGGGGCTCACCTTTGGAAAGCTACAGAGCAAAATTCCTGGGTTGATAATAGAAGATTTACAGATTCTTTCCTCTCTGTAATACAGAACCATAATGCCAGAATTTTTGAACAATTCTCACTCCCAAAGGAACAAGAATAACAAAGGGCAAGGTATTCTAAAAGGGCAGTCACTGTTTAACCACAGAATCCCTCTATATCTCTGATTTCCCCAGATTCAAGAAAATTCCCTGGTTTTGTTCAGGGAATGGAATTTCTCTGTCATGAAAATTTGCAAATACTTGTTTAATTCAGCACTTTCACAGGGAGGCAACATATCATTTCTAAGATCTCATGGCAAAGCTGCTCCTAAGGCTATCACAGAGATTACTTAGTTGGTGCCAACCGGCACAAAATTATAATACATGGCTGGAACTGCCATGCAATTCTTGCAAGCAGAAGTAATCTCTGTCCTTGCATCATCAGCTCTACCAGGCAGGAGGTCATGTGATGGGTGCTCCAGACAATGTGGGGGAGAACAGAAGTAGGGAGGATGTTTTTAATTTATGTATTTAACATATCTGTAATGGGCAACTGAGAACTGAAGCCGCAGAGTAACTTTTCTGCAGCCTCTGGGAAAACCTCTTTGGGCTGGATGGAAAGGGGATGCAGAGGAGAGGAACAGGGCACAACTGCAGCCAGTAGATAAACCTACCTACGGGTGGTCACAGCTACACACAACTGCTGAGACAGTTACAATGTTAGACATCCCTACAGCATGCAGAAAAACCTCTTCTCGCTGGGGAAGAACTCCCCCATACCCACTTTACCCATCACTTGAGATTTGGTCATGTTCTCCCACCAGTCAGCATCCCAAACGCCTAGGAAATAATACTGAGTATTGCCCCTGCAAAACACCTGGGTGGGAGGGAAGCACTGGCTGTCCCTGCTGTGCAGAGAGGGACATGGGGTGCGCAGACTAAGCATCTCGCCTCAGACTTCCCCAGTACAAGTGCGGCAGACTTCCAGCATGCAGTGCTTTCACAGCAGGATCAGCTTTCCATGCCGAAGAATGGTTTGGAGGGGGAGCAGTGGGGAACTCCATGGGCTGTATGTCAAAGCCTCCTCCTAGGGCTTTCCCACAAGCAGATGGCAAACTGACTCCCAGTTAGCAACTCATCACAAAATGAAAAACATCTTCCTCTTCCTGTCTCTTTCGGGGCAGGCTCATGTGTTAACTGTTTAGCTTTGTTTACAGGCTCCTTGGGCTTGGGCTTTTGTTTTTTTGCAGATTCTTGCCCTCGTACAATAGCAGACAACCAAGAAAAAAGAATAATAATGATTAAAAAAAAAAAGCAGTCCAACACTGAAATTCATGAACATTGCTCGGGTTTCTGACAACCCAAGTGTTTTGGCTTTGCTGAGATTCCTCAGTAATTCACATCTGCTTCTTCCCTCTCCCTGGCTTGCCCCCGGGATCCCAGGCACTCACAGCCTCACCACAGCTTCAGGACATAACAGACCCAGGAGGGGTCCCATGCCTCACAGCAGTGAGACCCTCCAAGAAGTGGTTTCCTCAGAAGTACGAGATTAAAACTTAAGGGGAAGGAGCACTAACATTTATTTGAGAGGGAGAAAACCAGCCTGGATAGCGAATCTAACAACTTTGTCCCAGACTTAAACCCCACGAGTTGCTCCACATCAAGACCAAATGGTTGTTTCTTCCTTCCAGGGCTGGGGACACCATTACCATCCTGCTCCACCCATCCCATGTCAACACAGGAAACGCAGACCCAATCCAGCCACCACTCATTCTTTTTCTCCTCCTACTCAGTAGCATATTACAAGGCCACTAAATTAAAAGGAATGCTCTTTAATTCTTCAGCTTTCAACCCTTCTCTTCCCAAGCACTGCTTCTTTATGGATTTCAAACCAGTTCGACAATATACAGCTCTTTTGGTGTACCTGTGGGTTTTGGAGCAATATTTAACAACTAAATTAGATGTATGCGTAAAATATACACAAGGGTGTCTAGATATTAGGTGGGGTGTTATTATATAAAGGCAAGAACAAAGACCATTTATATTACAGTACGCAAAACCAGTATACAGATTTGTGCACAGGTACACTGGTTATAAGTGAACTAATAGCTCAGGCATTTTATGCAGCATTATTCATGACTTTCATATTAAGCCATCCGTATTCTTTTAAATTCCATTTTATGTTACCCATATTATTTTTAATCCGTGCCATTTATGAGGCCTTAGTGGAAGAGGTCTGCAGTTATGTTGTGGTGAAGCCTCTGTAGCGTGGCCACAGACATGTGTGGTGCAGGACTGCTCCATTATGCTAAGCAGCCAGCCGTGAGCGTATGCTTGAAGTACGAGATCATCATTGCTTCAGACAAAGCATAGTGGAGCGTTAGCTCAGTGTCCTCATTGTTTGTCTATGTTCCTTGCAAGTAAGAAGTAGCTCACTGGCCAGAGGCCAGTGCTCTTCAAACCAATCTGCAAATGGCCTAATCAGAGCTGTGATCTGTTCTGTATACTCAATTTGTTGAGTCACATCAATTTGTTGAGTTTCCTCTCCCATTAGAAATACATGCAAGTGCCGTTTTCTAAACATATTAACTCTCTTCAGGCTATTTTGTTGTGTAAACAGAAAGACAAGTGACTAGGCATTGCAGTCAAGAAACTGATGTTCACCATGGCCTAAATTCTTTACAACTTCACCAGTTCTTTTACACCAGTTTTATGTATCTTTCGTTTCATGATACCATTTTGAGAATTATGCTGTGCCCTTTTTCCTAGACAACTCTAGCTTAATTGCAGTTAGAAAATAAAACAATACAGTATGCAGGGGATGGACACTCTTCAGTTAAATAGAAAAAGTTGCTCCTTTTTCAGCCATGCTCAAAGACCCACCCAATGCCCAGAATGCCAATGGGATTAACCATGAGGTTGCCAAAGCCACAATTTACCAGCGGTCCCACCACGATCCTGGGACCTTTACTCAATTACAGATCAGAGATCTTCCCACCGCTTCCAGTCCTCCAACCCTGTGCTCTCCTGAACCATGTCTGGAGCCAGCACAGGCTCAGGGCACAGAAGCCAACCCACAACAATCCCACCATTCCCACTTCTCAGCACTCCTCCCCAGCGCTGCTTCTCTCCACTGCCCACGGGGAAAGGCAAGCTCGCCTCAAAACAAGTCCTAGGAGGGCCCAACTTGCAAATTAGGAGGGCAATATAACTGGCTTTGCTGCAGGCTGCCAGAAACAACACAGACTGGTTAAGGTAACTTCAAGGTCAACATCAAGTACTGCTGTAGACATACCCTTTCTTTTGAATTTTCCGCCAGTATCTTCTGTCAGCCTCTCCCCATCACTTCTGTGAAGTACAGTCATCTTCTTGATTGCTGTTGTCCATCCCAGAACTGGCTCATTTTGGATAGGGCTCTGTACACTGTTTGTGAAGCAAACCATAAAACAGGATTATTCACAGGCTGCTGCTTCACAGGATGTTTTCCATGCCACCATGCACAGCTTGTACAAAGGTAAAGATTTTTAGCTTTCTTCCTTCTGTACAGTAAAAACTTAAGGCCAATATTTGTTCCTTTTTGTGTTAGAAGATCACAACCCAGCTGCCAATCATCTGGCCAAGAGGGTTATGCAAGAGTCAGGTTTACTGTAAAGTTGTACAAATTTTATAGCACCACAAACACTTTAACTACCATGATGCTTAAAACTCAAGAGCATTTGGAGAACAAGGAGAGTTATTCAAGCTCCACACCATTTTGGCTGCATGTTTTCCAGGTGTATGATTTCACCACATGGAAAAACACAGCCATTGCCAAAGTGAACTCATAAAAACCTTTGATGAGTAAAGTTTGGATAAGCACAAATCATTTGAACCAACAGTTGGTCCAATTCTCAAAGGGGTTTGGCAGACATAATATAATTCGTGGTTTCACACACAGGCCATTTTTCCCCTCCCTCCCCCCCCGCCCCCCAATCTTCACAAATTCGGAAGATGTTGTTCTAGAAGGTGCACTGGGTTGGGTTTGCTATGTTTTTCTTTTCCCCCGAAGGGTTAGGCACCACACTATTGCAACTCAAAGCCATTTGGGGCTGTGAGTAAGCTAGCAAACAGGTTTTCCAGAACTGTGTTTAGATAGTTGCATGATCCGCCTAATAGACATAAAAAAAAAAAAAAGAAAAAAAAAAGAAAAAATTAAACTCTAGGTCTCTCACCACCCATTTGCTAGCAGGCAGGTAATATAAGGCAAACACTTTAACAATCTCTTCCTCTGACACATTTGGACATGTTATTTCAAGATGTGTGGCGTCATTTAAGGCTGTGCCATGAGATAACACAGTATTTACATCTCTGGGCCGGGAGCAATATTGCTACAGCTTTTAGACATTATTGACATAATATTTTCTTTGATAAACAATCTATCAGGAAATTGTCAAAGTCATAACTGAGGTAATGCCAGGGACTAAGCAATCCTACACAGTCCAACAGGCAACTAGAAATTTAGAGAGCATAAACACAAGGAAGATGACTCCTGTTCCAAACGGCTTTTGTTAAGCCCTGCTATGGAGAAAAGCATTCATTTACAGCTCATGCGGTCTCTTCTCCATCCGAACGGGTAGATCGGGCAGACAGCGGAGGTCTTCCTGATTAACCTCTCCATAAGCAAGAGCAAAACTTGCTTGCTCCTCCAGAACTGGAGTGAAACTCTCATCCCTTCAAATAGAAAATTTGAAATTTTTTGATACTTTGATGTATTTGAGCTGTAAGAATTCTGCATTTTGCACTCCACAATGCAAATGAGGAATGGGTAGAGATTAGATATTTAATTTCTATAGCATGAATTATAGTTCTCAGCAGACTATATGCCCCTCATCGTCAACAAGTCACTATGTCATCTTACACTTGGGTGAATGGACTTACAGCAAATAAGTAGGGCTTTTTTCCCCATTTTTCATTTTATTAATTTTTCCACAGTTGAGAATAATTTGTAAACTCATGCTTGCCATTTGCAACTTCCTAACATACACACCAAATCTAAAATATTCAAAGTGCCTAAGAAGAAACTTTGAGTGGTCACATAAGGTACCTCTGTCCCTTGCTCAGACATATAAAAGAGAATCAGCTGCAGCTCCACAGCACAGATTTTTGAAATTCACTCTCTATGCAAGTTTTGCTATATTTCCTTGTAAGTTTTTCCAGGGAATGCTACTGAAAATTCATGCCTGCAAATTCACTGGATGGAATAATCAGGGTAAGCACATGCAAAGTGAGAGGCAAACTGAATCACCTTTTGTTTGCTTTTTTGAAATTTTTAGTATTTGCACAATTTGTCATAACCCTCCCCTTCTTTACCCTCATAAATAAATCACATTTCCTCCTACAGGACCTCCATGGATGTGACAGAAGTTGCCCTCATGCAAGTCAGAGCCAAAAAGGAAACAGTTAGAAGTATGCACAACCATCTCAAGGCATCACCATCTTCTCAGCTCTGCCTACAGCAAGGTCCAGTTTTCCAAAGCAACCACATATATAATGGTGTTACAATTGCCCTTCTCTTTCAAAACGTCCATGTTGCTTGGGCAGTTCAGGGCCTCAAGTGTGCCACTTTAACGTGTACATTAACCCACGTGCCACAGCTGGCAAGGCTGCAGACGAGCTGGGCCTTCCTCCCTTCCCTAGCACCTAATACTGACATGCTCCCCTTGACTTCAACCAAGCCCCTAAGTCGTAACATGCTTCCATGTTCAGCTTCTTGGTTTGTTTTTAAGTGATCAAGCTCACACAAGCCTAACGATTCCCTTCAGTTTTACAAGCATATTCATGTTTGCTGTCAAACGCATGAGTTAGTTTTCTGCAGGCTATTGCAAGAGAGCAACCATTAATTACTGCAACTGCACAAAATGCCTTTTTATTTAGAAATGTATTTCAAGATGTTTTTGGTGATTATACCATCACTCTCCCAAACTCAGTAGTCACTGGTAAACAGTTTATCTACTCTGAATTTGTAGAAGGTTGGTGTATTTTGATTTCCTACAGAATAATATTTCCTCTGCCCTTCCCTTTCCCTTCCGTGTGAACTGATTTTTACCTTTTTTTTAATTCTGTGCCTTTAGGGGCTTAATTGAAGATTTCCAAACACAAGGAAGTGTCTTAAAGGGTAACAGAAACGCACATTTACTCATTACTGAAGCTTTATAACACAATTTATTTCAGTGGAGAGAAGCTCAAAAATATGGCTGCCAGTGAGAGCCCTTGGGAAAGGCGCTTCCCTTCACGTACTCATGATGGCACCAGAGCCGATTGCTCAGGTTTGCAGTTGGATACCTCACAACTGCAGCTTTCAGAAAAGTCTCAACATTATTAAATGCTACTTAGCATGATGCACACTTTTGATAATCCAACTTTTATTTAAATTGAGTTCTGAACTCCTTCCAAAAAAAAGTTCTACCTCTCTCAGAAGAGACCCCAACCCTCCAGCTTTCTAACAGAAGTAGTACCAGTTCAGGAAACAGAAATGCAAGTTTCAGTTCATTATTTTCCTTTATGAAATTAAACTAATATATATTACTGTATGTACAGTACTGTATTACTGTATTACATATGTAATATATTAATATACATATTTATAGTTACATTCAAATATTATATATTAATATACTATGCACATTATATAAAATTTTAAATATATATTAGAGAAAAATTCTACAGTCCCCCAGTAAGTCATCCTGTCCAATGAGTCGAATGGTTACACTCATGCCAGCTATTTCTTTGGACATCAGTGCGGACTGTCAATAGGACTTTTCCCAAGGTGGTGAATAATTACAGGCTCAATCCTTGAGTGACACCAGATTTCACTGATTTAGAAACTATATAAAATCCTACTTCTCTAATTAGCTATTAATCAAGCACCAGTGAGTAAACATTTAAACACCTGAGACCAGATCCCCCTTTTAGAAATTGCTTCCACTGGCAATTAGTGTTGTAAACTTTTCCTATTGTCCTTTTGCAAGAAGGAAATATTGTTGTTATTGACAACAACTAAAGAAAACTTCACTTTTCCATCCCTGGTTATACACAGGCAATAAAGGGCCCTTTATTTTAGCAAAAAAAAAAAAGAGGCTCAAGACTCTCCTGTTTTGAGTTTGAAGACTGGTTATTGGGCAACTGAGACACCATTCTCACCACTGCTTAGGAGATGGAGGATGAAGACAGCCTGGAAATGGTGGCTTTGAGATGGCAGGTCTCCTGCGTACTCTGCTGCCCCATGCATTTCCAAATACACACTACTTTATTTACGCAAATCTCTAGCTCGGGTAACCTTATAGGAGTTCACTGCTTTTAGGGACGCTTCAGAGATGTACTACCACCACAGAAGTCATGGTAGCACCTTCCATAGCGACAGGCTAAGCAAACAGCTAACTTTGTTCAACACATGCTATCACTAATGCTTTCTAGGAAAATAACCCTGTGCGTTTGGCTGGCCAAAGGGTTTTAAGCAACACCATACTGCTCAGTTTCTTTCAATTTCGCTTTTTGCTGGTTTGTATGAAATCCCCAACCCTTACGGTGCACGTACTCGCTTCCTGGGTTTCATTTCCATCCAGTTATTTGTCTTGTTATTTATGAATGAAAGTATCCTTAGGCAGAAGGTGTTGTCCAGATTAGAAGCAGGCAGAGTTTCTCAGCTGAAACTTTTATCCCTGCCCAAAGAAAACAGGCATATTTGGGTCAACAAAAACATTGCAAATTTATGTTGGGTTTGTCACTTCAGCTGAAAAAATAAAAGTCATCAGCCTGAAAGTGCTTACACATTTTCAAACTGAAATTAATAAATTAATTTCAATTAACAAGAAAAGATTACAGGCACTTTAATGAAAGGAAGCATTATGTATCGAGTCAAACAAAATATTTTATTCAACCTGAACCGATTCCCTTTTTTGGTCCTTTCACCAGTATCATCATCCTCTCCTGAATCTGGGGGGCTTTTTTGTTTTTCAAGAAACATTTTCCTCTCAGCTTTTTGGAGCAGGCAGTTCAGCTTGTTTTGCTCCCTGCAGCATTTCAACTCCTTCCTGCCCCTTCCAGGACAATTTGTGCCTCCCACTATCAAGATTACTGTTACTCAGAAACCAGAAGAATTCTTGCTGGAGAGAAAACTCTCCCATTTGCTGGTAAGATCAGGGACAGTCCAACAGGTTACAAGGCAGGGTAATACAATGCTGCTGCGGAAGGGTTTTGCCCATGCCCAGCCTGCCGGGACAGGGAGCCTGTGAACATGCACCCTCCTTAGCCAGGAACTTTTTGACTCATTCCACCCCAGCAAATGTTCCTTAACTTAAAAAAAAAAAATTAAAAAAAGGTCAGATCCCCCTTGGCCACTGTCACCCAAGGGTCAGAAACTACTTCAAATATATAGATGGATCTGAAGGAGTTTAATGGTCTGTAATGACGGATACAGAGACCCTCCAGCTGGATGTCACAAAAATTAGAGAAAGCACTTTAAAAGGAGATGTGGGAAGAGGGATCCCTTCACCGATTCTTCAACTAGAGATCCAGCTAATTACCCACCAGATGGATGCTAACATGCTCAGAGGGGCTTGTTGCACTGAGAGGGGGTGTTTAACACACCCTCCCCAGATACCCAGGACTGATCAGTTGCTGTCCCCTGCCAGTGCTTCACCTTTGATTTCACATGAATGCTCAGGCTAAAGATGCCCAGCTCTCAGCTAGGTGGTGATATGGATCCATTGGCCATTTCAGCAATGCTTGGGGACATTTCCACTCAATGATTTGCTCTCTTAGCAGCAAGGGACTGGCCAGTCTGCTCAGCTGGGTTCTCTGGCTTAATCAGGGCCCCCTCACAACTGCAGCCCTTGAACACTGAACCTTCCCTAACTAGCCCCATTCTCCTGCACAACCATAAAATGCAGCCTCTCCTGGTTGGCACAGACTCCAGACTTGGATACACAACAGAGCAGGACATGTGTCTGAGGAGGTCTGGCCCACAATGAGTCAAGGACGAGGAGGATAGACTGCTAATGTCCATTCACAAGCCTTTTCAGCTTGTAACCCATGAGAAAAACACAGGGCGTTATTTGCCTCCCACTGCTTCTCCGTACCTCTCCACCTGGCTACTGCCTCTCCAGCAGAACAGGTTGGGATTGCTTCCTTGGAAAGAGCTGGGAGATGCATGTTCCCTTTCTGCATACTGCAGCCACCACCTTTGAAAGAAAACAAGCCCCATTCCTGAAACATTAAATACAGGGACTGTATGTTCAGAACCACATGAATGGTTTCTTTAAGGTTTGTGACCCTATGGGAGTATTCCCCAGAAACAGAGACTACTACAGAGACTTTGCAGCATGGCAGATGTCATCAGACCAGCCATGGTGTCATCACCCTGGCAGGAGCATAACAGAGCACGGAGGAATGTTTGCATGCCAAGCACAGTTTGGGACAAGATTACTTGCAAATCTGATCTGCATAGCCCTACTCGTTGCTTTTCAAGAAAGTCTCTTTATCAGGGAGAAACAGCAAGACAGAGAGAAATTCTTATACAAGAAATATCTCTGGGGCTCATTCTTACCACTTCCTCCTGTCCTCCTTATAACCAACCCATTATCCCACAGCCACTGCTGCCATGCAAAGCTGCATTACACCCTGGCTTGTGGGATTACAAGAGACCACGTGTGAACGTGAAAAAAACCTCCCGATCTTAATAAGCACCTCACCCTCTCACCAAGACATGGTTTGGACTGGCAAATTTTGTCCTGTTAAACCAAGAAACATCACAAATTACAGCGTGCAAACATTAATCGAGACCACACCCTGGAAGAGCGAAGGGAACTGATGTGCAGCAGCATGACAGAGCCGGACAGCAGCAACAAGACAATAACTTCTATCACATAAAAGCTGCAAATCGGAGTTTAACTTGTCTAACCAGCCCCTCTACATCACATCAAGGACACAAATCTACCACCACCCTGGAATTTGTGCTCTCAGGTCTGCGTTCCTGGGTTGCCAGCATTTAATGTGTGTCTCAGGTGGAGCCAGCGAAAGCTCTTGTAAAATTGGTCTTGGCCTGCACGCATAGACCTAAAGTGGTAATTCACCTGGATAATTTGCAAATAGGAGGTTTGAGGACTGGTGTGGTGGAATTAAATTCGCTTTATCAGAATCTGCAGGTGATCAAATTCAGATCCCTGTCCACAGTCTGCATGGACCCAAGGAAGTCAGTGGAATCACTGAAGATTCAGGACAGAATTTGATTGAGGATGATAAATATTATTATTTCTGGAAGCAGCAAGTTTTCCTGGAATTCTGCATAAAGTCTAACCTTACAAACAGGTGTTGCAGGGCACAGAAGACACAGGAAAAGCAGCATGTGATCTCTCTCATACAGATACAATACCATACCCAGAAATACACAGGTGGATAATAACCCTACTACAGGACAAAAGAAACTATTCCAGCCACACCTCGTGGTTCGCACTAGAGAGACCCTCCTTTAGCAAGGTATTGCTGACTAAACAGAGAAGTTTAAACACCAGCCATCCAGGTACAGGCCAGTCTGGCTCAATGGCTCCTGGTGCACTGTTGACCCAGAACTAAACTAATTAGCCCATTTCCTTTTAAAGTGTTCTCAAATGCCACTCGGCCATGTCACTCCACACCAGAGAACTCTGAAGCAGACTAATTACACCGGCAAATCTTTGAAAATTACACTCAAATGACGTAGACTGCAAGAGGTTACCTCCCTCCCAATACAAAAGGCCTGATTCAGGACTCTGGGGCAGCTCCCCTTTAAAGTCAGTATAATTCTGCAAGTCCAGGAAGCATGGTAATAGAGAAAAAATAAACTTATTTTTGGCACACAGGCCAGATTCATTTTGCTAGCAGTCCCCCTCTGATGCTGATGCAGCCCAAATGTGGCTGATGAGCCTGTTACAGCCTTGACTAGCTCAGATGTGGGCAGGAGGGAAACACCAGCATTATTCTCCATTGGCGACAACAGCCCAGAGGCACAGCTCAGCGAGAATTTTAAGTAGCTAAAATGCTAAGCATCGAAGTGAGATTCTGTCCCAAAACTTCCTATGGGTTACATTTGCACCTCAGTTTCTCTACCTCTAAAATAATAATTACTCAACACACCAGTTCTTGTAGGACTTAATTAGCACTTGTCAACCTCTTAGAGCTCCTCAAGGGAAGAGGAGCTATGCACCACAAAGTACTAATTAATGGAAGAATCCTTTGGAACAAAGTATACGATTCTGTTGTTGTCAGATCTAATAGAGTCATAAAAAAAACAGGGCTGGAAGGGATATCAAGAAGTAACCTAGGCTGTTCCCCTGCCCTGAGGCATGATCAAGTATATCTAAATCACTCTTGATAGATGAATACCCCTAAATCTTGGGATGCTCAAGCTGCGGATTAAAATAGATAAAGATGGACTCATGTTACATGTGCATTGCACTCTTTGGCTCTGCTGAACGCAGATAAATATTCCTTCACGTGTGGCACACGGGGCCTCTCAAGTGCTCTCTGCACTGGCCTGGAAGAGGCTTTGCTGCACCCGCAGTGAAAGCGTACCGCGAGACCTACCGATCTTTCCAACTCATTATTATTACAGCTCATGCAATAAAAAGCCCCATTGTAGCATACAATCCCCAAATCTCAAAATTGGAATGAGACACACAAAATGTGAAAAAGACCTCCAAATGGGGAATGGAGCAGAGAGGCATTAATGGATATGCTCATGGTTATGTGGGGCTTCAGCGAGAACCAGAAATTCACTGCAGATCACCCCAGTCTCACACATGGCTGAATTGCAAGACTTCCCTTCCATAATAACTTCAAATAATTTTTGTTATTTTTTTTTCGCCACTTTTCTCCCCCCTTTCCAACCCCAAGAGTCCATCTAAAGTACACTTTGGCCTAACATATAATTTAGATGTGGCTACTGAAGCACTGCACAGCCTTAAGTTTAAAATTTCCTTTTTTTATGAAACTGAAGTTAGGCAGGTCAGGCCTGGAATATTAGCTACACAAAGATTTTTAGAGGGCTTTTTAAAATGCTTTAATTGCAAAAATGTGTTAGTTCAAGCAGTCTTTCCAAGACATACATGCAAAGTACAGTAGGAGATACCTTTTATTTGATTAACTTCATACAGGAAAGCTTTTGAAACTTATACTTTCTTCATCAGGCTAGTGGATAAAAGCTAAGCTAGGCAACTGATACAGCACTTCAGAAGTTTATTAAATTAACCAATTAAACTGAGGCAGTATACAATATACAGAGGCCAAAGCAAACAATAGAAGGTGGAACACACTCCTGGGGCTGAGACAATAGTGTCATGTCAGCATTTCCATTATTAAGCTACTTCAGAGTTATTGTGGGAGGCGTGCAATTAACAAAAAAAAAAGCCTAAACCACTGAATTCAGTCATTCTAAGGGATTCCCAAACATGCCCAGGCGGATGGAAGTGCAAGACGCAAACCAGTTTTTCACTAATTTTGTCACTTGAATTAGAAAGCAGGTTTGGCCTGGAGAAACAGGTTGGCACATTGCACAGGAAACAAAGAAAGGCTGGTTCTCCGGAGCTGCACAGTGCCCAGCATAAGGGAGCCCTGTTCTGGGTTGCTTGAAAATACGACCATAATGAACATGATTAATCAAGTACAGCATGTTTGCACGTTTGTGTGGGCTGAGACACAGAGCTTACTCAGTAACAGAAGGTCTTTGCGGTAAGGCTGGCATCTTGTATAGCATCTTACCCTCAATCACAGCGTCCCTACACGGCAATGTAACGCAAATTGTAAAACAAGACAAATCACAAATACAGCAAAGTTGTTTGTATTGGCAGAGTTGAACCACAGAATTGTACCTGACTTGAAGATTTGTCATCTCTTCAGTGCTAAACAAGAACCAAAGTGAATACTTTTCACAAGAGGAAGAATCGAGAGTGAGCTGAACTCCCCCCAGATTTTGTGTGCTCAGCATCAGGTTCAGATCCCAGTTTTGAAGGTTGCTCCTTCCCTGTACAAACAGTGCAGATTCTTTGGGTAACAGAGATTCAGTGGTTTCACGTTACATCTCGCAGCACATGAAAATCTTTTCATGAGGTGCAAACCTTTTCACACAGCCCCAGAACAACTCATTGAAGGAAAAAAAAAGAAAAAAAAAAGTCTGATAATGGAAACACTGACACAACATTTACTGTAACAGCATGATCAGCAGCAACTATAATTCTCCTTCAGAAAGTTACACCCACGATGCTTTCTTTGGCCTGTATACCTTGTATATTGCCTTGGTCTAACTGGTTAATTTAATAAGCTTCAGAAATATTTAGTTGCCTGGCTCAAAAAGTTGGACACGATTTAAAACTAGGTAGCCTGGTTTGTGACCACAAGTTGTTCTTGGGATGGCATATCCACATTCAGTACAGCATCCCGGCTCTGCTCTAAGGGCAGTTCTAGCTGCGCTCCATTTCCTTTCTGGAAACCTAACAAATCCAGCTCAGTTCCCAGCACCACAGAGCAGCCACACGGCTCTGGATACAAAAGCAGCTCGACAAATGAAGGTTAAATTGAATTAGCTGAACCCACTTAGCGTTCCAGCTCTGCGACGGAGTTTAAGAGAGGCTAGGGAGCACTGGGAAAGCACACGGGTGTTTTAGAAGAGACAGGATGCCATGGTGGGTAAGGACCAGCCGGGGACCCAGGAGACCTACTGCTATTCCTGCCTTTGCCAGTGACCTACCACATGACCCTGAAGAAGCCACTCCACTTCATGTGTTTTTCTTTCCCCGCTTGCCCTTTTTCTGCTTTGATTATAAAGTTTTCCAAGTGATTGCATCATCCTGTTTGTACAAAATATGCATTTGCATAACATCTCGCACAACAAGGCCCTGATCGCAGCTGGGGCTTCTAGACACAAGAGTTATAAAGAAAAATATTAGCAAATTCAATGTGTTTAAATGCCCACTATGGGTATTCTGTAACCAACGTTTCTTCATTAAACATTCTACTGTGTTGTTTTGCCAAATGACACAGGATAGAGGAAGGTCCTGTGTCGAAGATGTTGGCTGATGCTATTCCTTGCAGGCAGAACCTGAGGGGCATCTTGGAGATGGAAAAGATATTGACTATTTTGTAGGCTAATTGTGAAAATCTAGAACAGCTGCATAGCTCTGACAACCTGACAGAGACATTTTTCTATCCTGAGCTCCAGTTTCACTAGCTCTCTTCACAGGATGTTGGTGCCTTCAAACCCAAATTTATTGGTTCGGCCTCATGTGGACACACAACTCAGTCCTAATCTAATCAAAGACTGTGACTGAAAAAAAATGCCTTTTGGATCATTCCCAGAGTTAACATTATTTCTACCCAGTGTGTCTCCCTTTATACTCATCTCCAAAATGGTGAGTAGCAAATGAGGAGAAAGAGGAGAAAAGAAATTAAGACAAGTAGTGACCAATCTTCCACACCCCAGGTTTGCAGCTAACAACTGTCTAACCAGAAAGCTGCAAAAGAGGCATTCGAGCCAGCAATAGCATCAGCAGGAGCTGAGCTGCAGCCTCCAGTTCTGGCAGTAGCAGTGGCAGTGCCCCAAGAACAATACTTGGGAGGAGTAAGGTGAGTGGCAGGAGTCCCTCGGGCTGTCCAACAGCTAGGAACCCATCTCTTTCATTGGGGAAAGTGCAAGTCTTCTGGGTGCACCCAGAATTCTGGCCTTGCGACCTGGAGGAGGGAAGAAAACCAGCTGTTACTTTGATCCCCTTCCAAAGCACCACAGATCTCCTAAAAACAGAGGCAGGAGAATGAGACTGGCAGTACATGCTGTTTGAACAGCAGGAAAGACACAGCATCAGCATAGATGCTGCTTTCCTACACCCATTCCCAAAGCTTGGATTTTTGACATTTGTCTTGTGAACTTAACATGCAAACTGAGTTTAAACGAGGTGATTCCACACAGCCCAAGAAACAATAATGGATATGCAAGTTATCATCTACCTTGTAATTCCTGTGGGTCTTGAAGACTCCTTCTGCAAAGCACCCACCCGTACAGTGCCAAGAATCCTAACAGAGCACCAGAACTAATCCAAAGAGATTGAGACGTGCAAGTGCAAAGCAACTTGTTCAAGAGTTCATCAAGCCAGTGACAGACCTTGGCTTTCTTAATCTTCACCTGGTGTCCTACATCCCCACCCTTGATTCCTCAAGTGCATCCTGCAGCACGCTGCCAGACAGCACAATTCAACTGAGAGAGTCAGTGCTGACCAGCTCCGCAGAGCTCAATGGAAATTCTGCCACAATTTCTGCGAAACTTGTGATTTAGGATCTTGCCAGCCAAAGCTGTCACATTTCCTACACAAGTGTCATAGCACAACTGCTGTATTAATAGCACTCACTGTTTGAGAGCTGGACTTCTAACACATAACGTTGTGCAACATGCAGGTACTCCAGCCATCTGGAATAAACCCTTTCATGTTGAACATTCCTTCTCTGCTTGCTTCAGCCGAAGTTGGATGTTCTCTTCTTGATCTCAGTACCTGGGTTTGTTTTGTTTTTTTCTTTTTCTATTTTGAAATTCTTAAAAGTAAAATGCAAGAGTTTGCCCTTTTAAAGGGGAAAAGAGGTTGGAATGAGTAAAATACCCTTTCCCTTTAATGATCTGCTGCACCGCCAGCTGGGACAAACTTGGATATGATGTCAGATTCCTGGTGCTTTAACCCAACAGGGCTGTTTCCCCTAAGTATTTCTCTAACTAAGCAGAACTCAAAGGTTTCCTTCTCCAGCAAACACCTGAGCAGAAATGACTCACCCACCGTGTCGGCAACTGGCACAGATCTCTCAGCCCTGGTGCCAAGCCTACTTATATTGTTAAAATACTGAGAGGGGGATTTTCCTTCTGTGACTTCCAAAAAGGTTTGTCCATCTATATTTTGTACTAAAAGTAGCCTTATGCCTGTTTTTGTCAAGGGGGGGGTGAGAGATGAGTTGGGGTAAAGCATATTTGTAAGACCAGCCATACAGCAAAGTCATTTTTTCGAGCTCATGAAACATTATAATGCATCTATCTCTGATCAAATCACTTTTTATTTTTTCTGCCTGACTTCCTTCAAAAATAATGCATATATGATCATGGTGTGCATGAGCATGCATCTCTAATAACTTTTGAATGAGTTGGTTGCTTTCAGCTCAATTTGATGGCGAGACAGGAGTTTCAGAGCTGTCACATTGCTACAAGTTTCATGAAAATAGGCAACTGGATAGAAAAGAGAGATCTAGAGGCTGAAAAGCTGCAGCCTGAGTTCACCCAGTGTCGGGCACCAGAAAACGACATTGTAAAGGCACTGACGTGTGGAATAGCCTCAATGGAAGGTTACAATCAACCAAGAGATAGAAAGCCGCAGTACACCAAGTGCTATCTGAATATTTTTTTTGAAGGACATTGTAACAAAAGTCCCCAGTCAAAAAATGAGTGGTGGCCTTCAAGATACAGCACTCAAAAGAGCAGACAAGACAGTTAAATGCTTCAAGGAAGCCTACAAGCAAAAGTACTACTAATTTTAACTAAATCCTGAGCTGGACACCCCTCTTACACCCATGTAATCATTAATTTCAGAAGAGTGACTTCTGATATACCCCATGGTAAGCCCCAGATCATACAAATCCACTCTTTATTGCCTGAGTAGTGCTGTTTAAAATCAATAGGATTACTCATAGTGGTAAAGTTAAGCACCTGTGAAAGTGTTTGCAAGATTGAGGCCTAAGGCCTGGTCTAGGCACAGCTTTTGTACTTGAAGAACTGGTTCACTTAAAGGTTTGTTTTGGTTTTGGTTTTATTTTTAAAGAAAACAACAGATTAATTGAAGCCATACAACCACTTTAAAGTGGACACGTTTTTATTACTATAACGGGAACTTCCAACAGCACAGCCATTCCCAGGTCAGCTACGCTGCTCCAACTGCACTCACACTGTAGGGGAGTTGTGTCAGTGCCATTAAGAGCAGCCCCAACTTTTGCACCTTGAGCAGCTCAACAAGGAGATGCCAGCCCACTATATCTACTCAAAGCTCTCCAGGTAATTCATCCACAGAAAACACCTGATGGAACAAGCAACATGAGCAAACCCATGTTTGAAGAACATTTGGTCTGGAGTGTGTCAAAAAGTAGGAAAGTTTTTTTTTCCATAATTTTCTTCCTATCCTGTGCATGTGCACCCACAGGAAAAAAAAAAAAACAACACACAGCTAAAAAAACTTTAGAGCTTAGAATTTCATGTGTGCAGAATTAAGGAAGGTGAAAAAGGTCAAGATTGCCTTGCAAGAAGACAACAAAAAGGAGTGTCCATTCTAAGGAAAACACCCCAAACTTTAGGAGATGCTAGGAGGAAGAGGGGGTGGAACAGCGAACTAACATGTTTAGATTGCTCAGAGGTTAAAAAAATTGTCACACTTTCAAAGAAGAAGACAAAAGACATTGAGAGTAAACAGGAAATTTGGGAAATCTATTTCACTCAAAGTAGCAAACATCTGGAATAAATTGTCAAGAACTTAAGACCATCAAAGCAAAGTATTAATGAGGTTAAGAGCAGCTAGACTGGAGGAGGAGACTGAAGACTACAGTGACAAAGGAGAGAGGTGGAGCTGAGATAAACCTAGAGGCAACAGGCTCATTAGCCTGAAGGGTTTTGTTTCTCTCTCTGCCCAGTACTTCCTTATCTTCTCATTGCTCCAGGGTGAAAATGGTTTTTTTTCTGCTGCTTTTTGGTTTTATGGAAAGGAAACAATACTTTTTTCCTAGTAATTCCATGCTGGGATCTGTGACATGGTACTTCATTGTTGAGCATCCAAATTTCTAAGTTTAACTCAGAAAAGTACAAGAAAACTGTATACACGCTACTCCTTCAACCAAGTAGAGCTTTCTGAAGTCTGGAGTCCTCATTCCTCCCTTTCACACTTCAAATTAAGAATAATTCTTACTTTTGTTACAGACTGTTTCTTAAAGAAGAAAAACCTCGTCCCTTTAATCAAAAGGATTTAGTAAACATCTCCATGGATTCAAGAGCTGTTTTTTAAAAGACTCATTTGTTTTAAAGTAATTCAAACCAGGCTAAACAACACCTTTAAAGATGACAAAAAACAGTAGGCATAAATGAATAAGGAGTCTAAGAAGGAAATACTTAGTATGACTTATCCCTTAATATCCAGATCCCTCTCTAGAAGGGATAATCAGAAAGCTATGTTGGCCCTTATTCAAAAGAAGAGAACGGTCTTCCATCTCTGCCTGGACTGTTATTAACTATATTGGTTACATTCATGGTCATTAACATCCTTTAAAATATGATCTTGGGATTTCATTTTCCACCTCCCATTATTGAGCAATGGAATATTCATAAAACAGTAGACGGAAACAACTCAGAAGAAAAAGAAAAGAAAGCCTCCAAGTTCCCATCTCTGCCAGTTAAATTAAACTAAACCGAGGATTCAACATGAAATTGATTCAGGAGTGGCAGTATATATGCACACACATTAAAAAGCACACTGGGGGGAATATAGAATAATAAAACATGCGCTTGCCTGTCCTCTGCTCTAATAACCACATGCAAACTTCAGCCAAGCCTGACAGAGTGGGAGAGGTTTCAAAGATATGAAGTTCCTGTGGGTTTCACAGGAGAGGCAGCTGGGTAAAGGATGAAGATGCGCTTAAGAGCCCCACCGAAGTAAAGTGCTTATTAGACATAAGAGAATCCACACCAGCCTTCATTACTTGTCTAATAGCACAGGGCCTGCTCATGCTGTTTGTTATCAGCCAAGCACCCACATCTAAGGAGGCAAAGTTTTATTTGGAACATCTGCTCTTGTCTTTGCAAAAGGCAGCTGAAGCTCCGCTTCAACCTCAACCGCTTCTCCCTTAGCTGTTCCCAAATCCCTATCTGCACCTTTCTGGCCCAAGAGGAGGCAACAGGGCTGTCATGGGGCCACCCCACGCTGGCGGGGCACAGGGAGGGCTGACTGGCACTTGCTCACAGAGAGCCCCATGCTGCCTCGCAGCACTGGGGTTTTATTTTTAACCCAAAGCAAAAGAAATATGCTTTGGTACTTGCAAGGAGCAATGAATTGGACCAGAAGAGTTTTGAATGACTGGATGCGTTCAAGTTACCCAAATCCATTTGTGAATTTAGCCACCAAGCATCATGGTCATGAGAGGAGAGGTGTCTCCTTCAGGAGCCAGTTCAGACCTAGTTCCTCACTTCAGAGGTCTGAAGTGTCCTCTGAGCCATCCCTCACTAGACTGACTATAAAGAAAGCACCAAAACCCCTATTCCTTACTTCAGGACTTCAATTAGATGCCACAAATACCCACAACAGTTAAACTGGCCAAGGCTCTTATTTTTCTCTCTGTCCTAACATGGAGAGTCAGTGATAGAGGGGCTTCGAGGCACTCTGCTCCATTTTTCTCCACTGTTTTTACCTTGCCCTTAAAACATAACTAGAGGGAGCCATCTGGAAAAAAAAGGAATTTTTTTTTTTTTTCTCTGTCAGCCAGGTATGTGGACAGGCAACCGGCCAGACCCTGCCACTGAGAGCACACTGCCCAGCACCTCGGTCCCCGGGGCTTAACCGATACCAGCCTGACACATGCAGGCAAAAAACACAGGAGATCTTTAATACTAAAAGCAGGCAGTTGTTTTTTCAGTGACGGAGGGGTACTTTAATGAGCACACTGCGTTGTAGCGGCTGGGAAAAGGTGATAAGCTTTATATGTTATATGAAAAGCCAGGGAGTTACTTTATATAATCAGACACAGCTGACTAAACAGGGCACTGAAAGTCATTCACAGCCAAGGTAAGACAAAACAAAACAACAAAACCCCCACAACCTTCCTGTCCCGCCTCCCCCAAAGAACCGGTTCCCCAGGCACAAGCCTAGGGTTGATCCGAGGCCTCAAACACCCTAATTAATAGGCTGCTTGGAAAAAACCACTGGCTTACCTTGGCACGCCGAGGCCTCGCCTCCACGTTGGTTGTGCAGGGGCAGGAGAGCCAGGACCGTGCACGGGTGCGGCGCAGCCCCCATGACCGAGCCCAAAGCCTCTCCTTGTGCCCCGCGCTGGCAGTGGTTCCTGGGGGCAGAGTGGAGCCCGTTAGCATTAATCACCCTCACCTGTGGGGCTGGAGGAGCCCTCAGAGCCGCCCTCCCAGCCCCACACTGGTGTGGGAAGGCTCCAGGTGTCAGCCATGCTTGGGGAAGGGCCCTGAACAGCAGACCTCAGCTTGCAGCTGCGGCAGTACACGGGAAGGCAAAACCCTGCCGGCATTCGCAGAGCAGGGCCGCCGCAGCCACCACATTTCACCAGCATGGCCACGGCGGAGGGAAAGCTCGGCTCCCCATGTCCAGCCCCGCCGTGTGCATGGCCAGCGGCCCGGTCGCGAGAGGCTCGGGCCTTTGCCCCGCCCTAGCTAGCACACTTGCATGCATGTGTTTAACCCAGGAACAAAACTAAACTTCTCTGTCTTTTCCAGGAAAACCAGGGCAGCACGCAGTATTTCGGCATTACCTGTGTGCTGCTGTTTGTACAAACTTGGGTGAGCTGTAACACCAATTTTAAAAGAAATCACTGATATTTCCTTAAGGCTTTTCGCAATTCCAGACAAAGTACGGATACTTGTACTGCTTCAGCACTTGATTCACACCAATATTATTTTTGCAGGCATTAAAGTCTGTCACAGCCTTTACACTCTCAGCCCAGTTGGGAGGGCAGAGATCCTTGCTGAAACTAGATAATTCCTGTTCTACAAATAACTTTCTGGCTGCTATTTAAACTGCATCCTTTTTACATATGATAGCTGAAAGGCAGTAGCTTACCAGTAAATTCATGGAGATTTATCTCTTTCTGGCCTGTTAGAGGAAGCCCCAAACCCCTCTCTCTCTCTGGTAATGAACTTTCTACTCATCACAGCTGTGGTGAGCTGGTGTGCAGCTTCCAAAACTTAAAGGGACAAGGTAGGAGGAGTAAAGTTACCTGCCATCCTCTCCAGTTTTCTGTAAAACAACTTATTTTTGAGCCACGTGAGCCTGTGACACACTGAGCAACACCAGGTTTCAGCACAGTGGGGGTAGGTTCATGCAGGAGGCCAAAACCCAAACAAAGCAGAAATCAAAAGGCTTTCAGCAGCACTGTGCAAGTCAGCTAAAGGAGAACCAGCCTTGCCCCTTCCCAAGCGTGGAGTGGGATGTGGTTTATCTGTGCTGTACGGGTATATGCAAACTGGCTGCTGCTTGAGCTGGGAGAGTAGCTTTCACAGCCATCCAAATAACCACGCTTCTTCTCCAGAGATGGCTTTTTTGTTTTGTGCTCTCCAGTAATGAAAAAGAGAAGCTGTAACACCTATAGCAAGTACCTGACCAAGCCTATCAGGAGATTTGTTGGGAGTCAGCTTGCAGGATCAGCATCTGGAACAGCAATGTAGCCCATGGCTACTGGTCAACAGAAGACATGGCTGATCCTGACTCTCTACCTACTTGCTATGTGACCTCGGCCAAGACAGTTCTTACCGTCCTTTTTTCTTTCAGTCCTCTGGCTCTTTGGATCTCCCTTCACTTGCATCCATAAGATCTCTTACCCCATGAAAGGGCAGCTACTGTCTTCTAATCATTGTAACAAAAAATTCCTGCCTGGCCTAACATCTGAGCTCTGTATTCCTGCTGAAGCAGCTGACCAAACACTGAGCTTGCTAGTATATTTTGCAAAAAAAATTATCTTCCTCAGGTCAAAAGACACATTAAGCAATCATTTAAACTGAAAGGAACAGTAACAAATGGCAACATTTCCCCAGATAAGGACTCAAGGAGGTATTGCCATGCTTGACCTTAAATACCTGAGTTAGCATTCCTAGGCCCCTGCTTTATAATCAGCGGAGTCAGACAGATGCTTGCAGGGGCTGTATCAGAGGAGAGATGAACTTAAGTGCCCTGAAATACCTATTCAAGGACCTCTCTTCCTTCAATCACTGAAGAGAAGTCCTGCAGAGATAAGCCTCCTTGAGTATACACTAGATTTAAGTGGCCAAAGTTAAGTCAAGACTCATGAGAATCCCCCAAGTTATCTAACTCTAAGAAAAATTTCCAGGTTTGCACATCAGAAGACTATTATTTCAAATACTGTGCCCACAGGTGCTTCAAGGATCCAGAGTCTGGCTCCTTCAGTGTGAAACCCCTCTTATGCCTTACAAAGTCTTGAGTTCAGAAAAGGACATAATAGCATGTTGAAAGACAAGGGACATCAGATGCTGCAGCTGTACAGACAATTCTGCACAGCATCAACGTGCCCAGAAGTGTTCCTTTGCAAGTTGTGAACCCCAACCATGTAATCAGAGCTGTGGGAGTTGAAGTCTTTTCTGGTGCAAGCCATGGGCTTGCCTTTAGGAATCAAAGTGGATTTGCTCTTGCATACAAACCAGCTTCGTTGAAGTTGGTTTTCCCCCATTCATAGCGGGAAATCCTTTCTCATTGGGTATAAGCATTATCATAGGATGACTTAGAGAGATATGGCTGTCTGTGGTTCATGGATAATGTCTTGCTGATGACCACCTGAATTTAAACAGACTGATGGGGAAATGAAGCAAGGCCCACAGGTGAGAAACTTTCTGTATAGTTGCCTACAGGCAGGTTAAAGACCAGTGACCTAGAGTAGAGTTAAAAAACATGTCCAACATGAATTATGACTGCTAAAATGAGAAGGCATTTCAAGGATGACAAGGGAAAAGGAAGAGGAGGAGGAGGAGACTGTCCTAAGGTCAGATGCTGTTCAATATTAACAATTTGGAGGGCAAAACAGAGAACATATACAAAATTTGTGGATGATGGACAGTAAGCTAAGGCAACTTACATGGAGTCTGGAGGACAGGAACAGAATTCAGAACAGCCTTAAATTGAAGGGGGGGTAGAAAATCAACAAGATCAGTGCAGATCGTTACATGTTAGAAGAAAGGCACCAGTAAAATTCAGAGAGTAATTGGTTAGGCTGTAGTTCCTCATGCAAGGATCTGAGGTTCAACGTGCAGCACAGATTGGTCATATGTCAACCCAGTAAAAGGCAAGTGTCATTGGGGCTGTATTAATAATGCTGACATATGTAACATCACAGCATCACAGATTTATTGAAGCTGGAAGGCACCTCTGGAGATACGCTAGACCAAACCTCCTGCTCAGAGCAGCCTAGGCTAGAGCAAGTTTCCCAGGAGCATATCCAGTTAGGTTTGGGATATCTCCAGTGATGGAGACTCCATGACCTATCTGGGCAACCTGTTCCAATATTTGACCACCGTCACAGTGAAAAAGTTTAAATGGAATTTCCTGCATTTCAGTTTGTGCCCATTGCCTCTCATCCTGTCAATGAACACCGCTGGGAAGAGGATGGATTTGTTGTACTCAGTCCCATCATCCAGGTCATTAATGAAAATGTTAAACGGTATTGGCATTGCATTTTCACATAGAAAACTCATACTTCAGACAGTCTGCACCTTTTTAACATTAGTGAAAATTCAAGGCATGTCCTTAGATAACCCATGCTGGCACATTACCAAGGTAACAGAGGCAGAGGGGAATCAGATCTAAAGAAGGTTCTGGGATAGATAGAACAGGCTACAGGGGGATCAGAAGCAAGCAGTGACTAAGAAAGAGAGGTCTGGAATAAACTTTTCCCCA